>NC_060122.1:446651444-449151444 GCF_021461395.2 Schistocerca americana | reverse complement strand
ATTTAATTAGGACAATCCTCAAATTGACATTTAGTGTAATTATTTCAATAATGTGTACAAGATAAACATTCCTACATGAACGATTATCTTTCAAGCGTGGATTCCACGCATGCTTCAGTTCCAGACTCACAAGGTAAGCATTTTATTTTCATGTTGGCTGTGCGTGCTCACACAGCCAGCCTCTTCTTTTGTATTTTAATATTCATTTGTCTGCAAGCGCTGCCAACGGTAGCTTACCCGTAGACGCGAAGTATAACTCCACAAATAGTTGCTGGTAATGATGTCAGCACTGCAGGAAGCAGCTGACGCTACCTTCCCCTCGCCCCTCACCGCCTGTACCCCACCTAACCCTATCGTTCCCCAGAAACACCGCGCGATTCGTCGACAGGCAGTAGAGGGGGGACTGAAGTGAAGGGAGAATGAGTGACGTAGCGCCGATGTACTGGGTGAGGGAGAGGGGAAGAGAGTGAGTGAACTGGAAAAAAGTGTGGAGTGTGCTATCTGTGAAGAGTTTGAAGTACCAGTTCATTGAAATTGAGTGGTTAGTTCACACTTCACTGGAGTGAAGCGTTCATTTGAACGACTCATTCACGAGCTCCCCATCACTAAACCGCAGCCATGGTCTCCGAGCTGATAGTCCATGCTGCTGCAAAACGTCGTCGAACTTTTCGTGCAGATGATTGTTGTCTTGCAAACGTCCCCATCTGTTGACTCAGGGATCGAGACGTGGGTGCACGATCCATTACAGCCATGTGGATAAGATGCCTGTCATCTCGACTGCTAGTGATACGAGGCCGTTGGGATCCAGCACGGCGTTCCGTATTACCCTTCTGAACCCACCGATTCCATATTCTGCTAACAGTCATTGGATCTCGACCAACGCGAGCAGCAATTTCGCGACACGATAAACCGCAATCGCGATATGCTACAATCCGACCTTTACCAAAGTCGGAAACGTGATGGTACGCATTTCTCCTCCTTACACGAGGCATCACAACAACGTTTCACCAGGCAACGCCGGTCAACTGCTGTTTGTGTATGAGAAATCGGTTGGAAACTTTCCTCATGTTAGCACATTGTAGGTGTCGCCACCGGCGCCAACCTTGTGTGAATGCTCTGAAAAGCTAATCATTTGCATATCACAGCATCTTCTTCCTGTCGCTTAAATTTCGCATCTGTAGCACGTCATCTTTGTGGTGTAGCAGTTTTAATGGCCAGTTGTGTATTTGCAACGCAGTCTGTCTCGAGACCATATCAGAGGTTCTGTGATATATCCACTGAGTTATAGGCGATGGCAGACAGTAGTAGTAGATGATATCCCGATTGAGGTCGTAAGAAGAAAAATTTACACTAGCTTCTCATATCTCTAGTGTCATCCTATCTGCTAGAAATGATGTCCATTCAAGCACATACTGTCATAGGCCCACACCCACAAGTGAATCATATTTCAAGCACTCTCATATCTCTATAAGAGTCACCTTCCTCAAACCTGTCTGCTACAGTAAAATTACAACCTGGTTTTAATCACACCCTACACGTCCTGCAGTCAAACCCATTTCTACAGCTTTCCACAGGTGCTTGTTCCAATTTAAGTCGGAGAAAGACATATCGAACATCTTCTGCACCCCGTGTAGAAACAGAGCAACCTGAGTTACTGTAGCAGGACCGTGCTTTGACCATTCAGTGGAAATGCGCGCAATGTGGTACGTCCCAAAACTAGAAACAAGTACTACCGATCCGCGTCGATTCAAATCTATCACGCCAACTTGCTATCATCTTTATTCTCCCCCGTCAAACAGTGAAAAATTACGAACTATAAATGCTCATAGGAGTTAGAAGTCATGAAGGCACCGTTGCGGGCACAATGACGCATAGCTGCAGTCGGCCTCCAGCGCAGAGAAACAGAATTCACAATACTTCCCCAGAATAACCCGGCTTGCGGCCATCCAAGCATTGCTAATGGTGTACATCAAATTCACAAAAATGGTTCAAATGGCTCTGAGCACTATGGGACTTAACTTCTGAGGTCATGAGTCCCCTAAAACTTAGAACTACTTAAACCTAACTAACCTAAGGACATCACACACATTCATACCCGACAGAGGATTCGAACCTGTGACCGTAGCAGATGCATGGTTCTGGACTGAAGCGCCTAGAAACACTTGGCCACAACGGTCGGCCAGGTCAGACTCATAGTGCTGCCCACAGTTGATTGTGATGTGCAGTGGACAGCCAAATCATGATACCGAGTGCGACACAAAAACGAAGACTAATGTTTCCACCAAAATACTGTAGCTTCTGGCCAATGAGTGAAATGGTCTATCGTTGTGAGTAGATGGCATTGGCAGTTGGGTAGTGGTAAGGGCCTGACGACAGCCATGTGGACTTCGGCGTAGCAGGTGGTGATGTCTGAAAGTTCCCTACAGGTGCATGCACATCAGTGACATCTAATGCCACTCCTCACCCATTCACGACAGTCTTTTTATATCCCTGACCAAACATTACTGTTTGTCACCAGAGGGGTCATTGATCGTACCAGGCTGACACAATCCATGTAAAGTCGCGAATGCATCTCTCCTGAAAGTGGCTGGTAGGGAAGGACGAGATTGTGAGATGGGAACGGTGCAATACAGTTTTACATCAGTTCAAGGAACCTCAATTAGCTGGAGGTTGAATGCTGGTGATGCTGCTTTTAGTATTCCAGGTCCAATTGGTATGCTTTAGCTAAGATTAGTGTAACTGAATGTGCTGGAGGTGGTGCCTACCTGAGAGAAACAATTGGCTACCACATTGTTAATACCAAAGATATGCCAAACATTGGAACTAAAACGTGAGATGAACATGAGCTGGTTGTGCTGTCTTGGCTGTCAGTTCGTGATGTTCTGACAAAAGGCGTATGTAAATGGTTTGTGATCAGTACAGATAAAAAAGTATCTGGTTTCCAGCTAAGGTCTGATGTATATAATGGCCTCATACATAGCTAGAAGTTCCCAGTCATACATACTCCACTTCTGTTGTGAGGATGTAGTTTTCATGAGAAGAACGGTAGTGGTTGCCACGTGTCATCGCACCATTTCTATGACACCATACTAATCACCGACTGATAAGTATCAACTATCAGTGCTAATGGTGCATTAGGCTCAGGGTGCGTGAACAATGTAGCATCCACGATACTCTTGGCTGCCTCAAACGTCAGTTTCCTTTATGTTTCAGGCCAGAGAACACTGAAATTAGTGGCTCTTGTAGCTCAACAGAGTGTGGCAGGTGGTGGCAGTAGAAATTAAACATTCCCAGAAATCGTAATTCCTTGGTGGTGCTTGGCCATACGATCCACAAGACAGCTTCCACCGTCTCAGGTATGATCTCTATATCCCAGGAAATCCACTTGTGTCTGACCAAAGATACATATAGCAGTGTTGAGGACCACTCCATGTCATTCCAGCTGTTTGAACACTTCTTCTAAATCTTGATGATGCTGCTCTGACAAGGCTGACAAAATCAGAATATCGTCAACATAGGTAACCAAAAAGATAATCTGAGTCAGTAAACCTTTGGCAAGTTTTTGCGACATTCTGGAG
The DNA here is from genome assembly GCF_021461395.2 of Schistocerca americana. Classification (NCBI taxonomy): domain Eukaryota; kingdom Metazoa; phylum Arthropoda; class Insecta; order Orthoptera; family Acrididae; genus Schistocerca; species Schistocerca americana. The sequence continues at coordinate 449,147,866 of NC_060122.1, read as the reverse complement.
ACCAGACGTCATAACATTCACTCAGACAGTCCCATAGTAGTAATTATAGCTATCTTCAAGATATCCAGTTCCATCATGAGTATTGGCGTGTATGATTTAGTAGAGTCTAGTACACTAGATGCAACAGTGAGGAATGGGGACTGCTGGGTGGGCACATGACTCCCTCACAGATCATACCATCAAACCCTGCCTTTGTGATCGCCAGCAGGTCTGGAGCCAAATGTCACAGTCTGCAAGGTGTGGGAGGCTTATTGGCTGTCTTGACATTATGAACAGTGTTATTCATTACCTCCTTAGACGGGCCTGATGTCAGGGCCAGAAATCGGCGCAACAGTTAGACATACTCTCTACCCATGACTTGAATCAGTTTGGTAGTGTGCACAGCTGCATCCTGTTGAAATCCAGACGCTGTCAGGCGAGTGCTGCTATCAACCAGGCACATGTTCTTCACGTCCAACTGCAGGTTATATTAGGGCAAAAAAGTCTTTTGCAATAGTGCGTTCGCCAGTGTACACGATGGTGAAATCCCATGTGAAAGCTCGACACAAACCCAGATCTAATGCTAGCCATATGTCGTTATGACTGAGTTGTTCACAGAGGTAAGATAGAATGATGCAGATGTTTTATCTTCTGTTGAACATGGTCTCTGGATATAGCCGGCCGGTGTGGCCGTGCGGTTCAGGCGCTTCAGTCTGGAACCGCGTGACTGCTACAGTTGCAGGTTCAAATCCTGCCTCAGGCGTGGATGTGTGTGATGCCCTTAGGTTAGTTAAGTTTAAGTAGTTCTACGTTCTAGGGGACTGATGACCACAGCTATTAAGTCCCATAGTGCTCAGAGCTATTTGAACCATTTGGTCTCTGGATAAATACACAAACTGGATCCAGTGTATATTAAATATTTCCGCCTGGACTGCCAATTACCAACAAACACTCGCTGACACACTGACTGGAAATCAGAGGTGGCGGCTACTTCCGACTGCAGCTGACATACGGGTAAACGCAGGGGGGTTGAGCATCTGGGTGCTTGCTACCAGAATTCTCAATGATATCAGTAGATACCCTGCTACACAGGCCTGGTTGCAAAAGCGGTCGTTGATGATCTGCTGTATGAGTATTGGTGGTATCGTTTCTGGCCTCTGTCATTGCTTGAGTCACAATGAGATAATAGTGTGCCAAGACGTCGTAATCCGCATGTGAAATATTTGGCGTCACGCTAGCACATTGCATGGTGGTGGTGCTGACTGGGGCCAGTACCATCGTGTATTGGATTTTATCTGCCAGTTCTGCTACCATGTCCAAGGATGTGTCAGCCAGGGATTCTTTGATTGCTTTGACAGGCAGTGGTAAACAACTGCTCCGTATCAAGCACAATGAGTTGTCCAGTATGGTTCCTGCTTCCACTTTGCTTTCTAGGTGCTGAAAGTACTGCGAGGGCTTTATGTCTCCAATATCTTCATGAGTGAGATTCTTTCTCAATGCGATCCTAATGCTTTCCAATTCTATTTTAAGCCAGTCATAGCAGTTAGCTTCTGACAGTGAGATAATTACATCCTGCACCTCCACAGAGTACTGGCGATCCAATTGTCTTACTACCAGCTCAAACTGGGCAGCGTCCATTGAAATTCCGAAATAGAAAAAGCTAGCCTCCACCTACAAAGCCAGATTGTGTGGCCAGAAAGATGGTAACTGTACAGCCACTCGCAATGTGGCAAGACCAGTCACAGCCGTTACGTATATCGTTTAGCAAATCTCCTTCATGATGTTACAAAGCGATCACGTCGGGGAAACTAGTTTGTTGGTACAGACCAGGTTGACTGTCATTCGATGGTTTACTCCTGCATGGAACTCAATATAGTGAAACTGTGCTGCACGAAAAACTCCCGCATGCAAAAGCGACAAACTTTTTAGAATGCAGTTACAGGAGAAACGACGAAGAAAAATAATGGCTTCTAAGAATACAAACTCACAACTCACGGTTAATCTGCAATAAACAATACATTCGAATTATCCCGTGACTATGCACTAATAACTAGGAATGAAAGATACAAAAACATATAAAGCAAAATCAAAAAACAAACAAAACCAAAACACATATATAAAACGCAGTCCCTCTGGTGTCTGGCGCGGAATGTTTGACGCCACAGTGTTTGTACACATATGCACATGGCGTGTGCGACACAACGCTACTCACGATGATGGACCATTTCACTCGCAGGCGGGAATCTGCACCGGTACACAATATTCAGCGGAAACTTTAGCCTTCACTTTCGATTCGCACTGGGTATTGTTTTCACCACATAAATGATGGAATGTATTATATTAATCACTCAGTTTATAGGTTTCTGAAATCATTGCTTTATTGTAACAGGCTGGTGCATAGTTTTGTAGTGTTTTTGTTTTGCACATCGGTGTTCCAGTTATTGTGGGTTTATTTATAGATTGCTATTTTGTATCTGTAGTTTACTGTTGGGCTTTGACTTAACATATTGTCTTTTGTCATTTCGAGATAATGGCTGGAGCTGTGGACGCTAGAAAATGGAATGCCAAGTGGAGAAACGGAAGCTTTCCGACATATTCTTCTGTTTCAGTTCAGTGGAAAGTTGACAACAGTGATCGGAGCCAGAAACATTTGATTCGTGTGTGGAGATAATGCCACTGGATAGATCACTGCAAAAACGATTTTCTCATTTTAAGGAGGATTGTTTTGACATTGGTGACCCTCCATGTTCAGAAAGACCTTTGGGGTTTGATGAAGATCGTTTAAACACATTAATCCACAATGACCCACATCACTACACCACGCGATAACTGGCAAATGTGATGAACTGTGATCATTCCACCATAGTACAACATTTGCATGCAATGCAGAAGGTTCAAAAGTGGGGTCTTTGCGTACTGCATGCTCTCAGCCAAAATCTTAGAAATCAGTTGGTGGCCATTTGTACATCTCTGCTTGCTCGTCATCAAATGGTTCAAATGGCTCTGAGCACTATGGGACTTAACATCTATGGTCATCAGTCCCCTAGAACTTAGAACTACTTAAACCTAACTAACCTAAGGACAGCACACAACACCCAGCCATCACGAGGCAGAGAAAATCCCTGACCCCGCCGGGAATCGAACCCGGGAACCCGGGCGTGGGAAGCGAGAACGCTACCGCACGACCACGAGATGCGGGCTGCTCGTCATCGATTGGCTCGTGAACAACGCCGACCTTACCTATTCTGTATCGTTACTGGTGGCGATAAATAGTGCCTTATGCTAACTTCCGCAAAAGTAAGGAATGGCTGAGCCCAAACAAAGCAGCAGTTCCCCGTACAAAGACCTGGGTGCATCCACAGAAGACAATTTTATCCATATAGTGTAACAGCGACCGTATGGTGTACTACGAATTACCTCCTTGGGATGCAACCATCACTGATGACATTTGGTGTCAACAACTGTCTTGCAGACGCAATACGAGAACAATGACCAGCAAGGATGCATGAAGTGATGCTACTCCACGACAACGACCGCCAGCATTCTGCTAGACTGTCAGAACACATTAGACAGGAGTTGGGTTGGGAAGTCATTCCGTAGCCACCTTATCCACCTAACCTTGCGCCCTCAGATTGTCACCTCTTCCGCTCTCTGCCGAACAACCTTTCAGCTACTTCCTTTCCGGATGAAATTGCGCTCCGAACATGGCTGGAAGAATTCTTCGCCTCAAAACAACGTGATTTCTACAGTCGCGGAATCGAAAATTTACCCCTACATTGGCCGACTGTTGTAAATAGTGAAAGAGAATATATTATTGATGGCTAGTCTGTTATGCTTCTTAAACTTATTGAAAAACGCTACGAACTTATGCTCCTGCCTAATATTTAGTTGTATTTAAACGAGTGTGTTATAAACTTGCTGGAAACAAATAATACTGTCTAACGTAAAACTGTGTTATGGTATTATAGTTATAACAGATTTTCGATAGCACAAGATGTGTGCAGAATATTCAGTCGCGAAGATTGTACTGTTAGTTCGTTCCCCTTGCGACGCTGCACCATGTCGGCCTGCGACTCCGCGATGTCGTGTCTATCCTATAGACTTTATCTTGCAGTTTACAAAATGTGCGGCACCTGTAATGCTGTGTATATTCCTACATGTTGTATGTGCTTGCATTTCACGTCAAGAATTTGTCTAGCGAAGAAACGACAACTCTAGAACTGTAGAACAAAAAAAGAAAAAAAGTATGGATACCACATTTTTCGTTATTTCAATAAGTGATTGGATTCGATTGATTTGGGGGAAAGAAACCAAACAGCAAGGTCATCCGTCTCATTGGATTGGGGAAGGATGGAGAAGGAAGTCGGCCGTGCCCTGTCAAAGGAACCATTCCGGTATTTGATTGAAGCGATTTAGGGAAATCACGGAAAACTTAAATCAGGATGGCCGGACGCGGGATTGAACCATCGTCCTACCGAATGCGCGATCACTGTGCTAACCACTGCGCCACCTCGCTCGGTTTCAGTGAATGAAATAGGTCTGCGGCGTCAGTGATTGCTAATGAATTTGGTACCATTTTATGTGTAATAGCAGATCAGTAAATTTTAAACAGTGAAATTATGTATTTCTTAACAGACTTACTTAATAACACTTTGTATTTATTTATTTTCTGAAGTATTATTAAGCATTTTGGACGTTTAGGGCGACCGAATATTAAAGTATGACACTGCGACAGTTTGTACAATTCGTCTTAGTCTTCCGTCTCCATTATATATACTTAATTTTACTTTGAAATTTTTGTTTATATGGCTGAAAAATGTTGGCTACTAGGATTTACGTATTAAATGTGCTTATCTCGCAAAGCTATTTTTGACGTTGAACTAGAGTGTTGAACACTGCGCTGGGACGTATCTGTAGCAAAGACATTCCGTCCAGCGGAAAATGGCGTTGTGATGCGGAATGAAAACTTAGGGAGAACACATGTGATGGCTTTACAGTCAAGGGTGTGTGAATATTTAATTGCGTTATTGTCAATACAAAAATTATGTGAGTGTTTTGGCATTTGATTTGCTTTTATGTCACTATGTAAATGTGTGATGGAGGAATCACTGTTGTGTTTGAGGACTGATCGTCGACTGGAAAGTACGCTAATAAGCTCCTTGTAGCCAATTATCTCACACATCGTTGTTTATAGTGCATATTTTAAATGATTAGTGCCGAAAACTAAAGTAGAAATAACATTTGTTTAGTGCGTGCATTATGCCACGCCCTCCGGCATTTTCGCTTCTGTTGGCGGACATCAGTCATTCCATTCCCTGCGTTAACTTTTAAGAGCCAAAGCAGTATTTGAGTGTAATTTCTTTAGACCACACGTATTCTGATTTGGACTGTGAAAATCAATCAGATTTACTGCATAGCACTTTGTGTTGTCATAAATTAGCTGTAAAATGATTAGGGGGAAAGCACGCCATGTAGTCAACAGTATTGTAATATCACCAACAGAGCAGAACAAATGCATTCACTTAAACAGCTGTTGATTACAGGTCTGATTACTCTTACTTCGCTTCTCGTAGCCAATTTAGAATTTTCTTAACTAATCCATTATCAGTTGCTGACGAGTATTGCAGGTTTCATGGCCTTTGTCGAAGAAACTTTTCCGTTCCGTTAGCCATCGTAATGTCAAAATTTAATGACGGAAAAAAATATGAATGACACCAGAGGAAATCCAATTTTTGTTTGAATATTTTATGTATTACTGTACTAAGTGAGACGTTTCATGTGTCAGTCTTGGGACCGTAAATTTGTTGAGGTTCAAAATCAGAAACGGGCTAGAGATCTGTTATATTCGTATTTACAGTACTGTCTCTCGTTTTGTTCCTAGCTCCTTTCCCTTAAATGCAACCCCTGACTCTTCACCCCCAAGACATCACTAGAGTTTGACAGTTGTTGGTTGTGGTGATAGACTGATGTTTAGCACAGTATGAGGTCTAAGGTAGGTGGGAGGGTGACAGGTTGTGAGTTGGTGAAGCCATTGAATGTGAAAGCGGAAAATCTGATTGTGTTAACAGTTTGATCACTACCAAAGTGTACTGTTACCATCTGAATCATATTGAAAAATGCAAGAGGTGTCAAATATGTAACTTCTACTGAGTCTGATTAACCATTTTATTTCTGGTTGTTAGTGTAACTTGCCTTTTGATGAAAGGTGGAATGACATGTTGACACCATTTCATTGGGTAGAATAGGTATTTCAGGAAAGTTAATTTCATGTTGTCCTTGCTGGTATTCTATTACTTAAGAGAACCCCCAGTCTCAACAGTTCTGTAAGAGTCATTTTGTTGTTGTCACTTACTGTGAATCAATCTGCAGCAGCTACTTTAAATTTTCATTCCAGTGTTTGCAATGTAGGCACAAGTATTGTCTTGTGAGTTATATGTGTGGAGTACTCCACTCCTTCTGCCCTCCTCGCCCATTCGCAGTCCATTCCACATTTTAGTTTTATTGCACTATTTTGGGAGTGTTAACAGTGACAGTTATCTTAAATGCTCGTTGTTGTAGGCAATGTGCATGCCACTGTGTTGGGAACATATTTATTTTAGATGATTCTGGTGTCCAAACAATTAAGAAAAACTTGGGAAGTAATTGATGTGTTTTGTAAGTACACAAAACTGTGTTTAATGCTATGAGATCTACTTAATTTTAGTTACCTATTTGTCCAAGGTAAAGCACCTTCGAGCTTAATGCAAGGAAAACATATGTCATATGTGCAGACATTTGAAAGTGTATTTGCTAGAAAACAGGACAAGTAGTTGGCCATTGTATTGTTGAAGGAACTGGCCTGTCATTTGCTGGAAATGATTTAGTATAAACTATATTAGGATGACCATACAGAACAACAGCCTCTGTCGTGTTTGTGTCTTTTTATTGTTAGGAAAAGCATGAGTACATATTAGAAAAATTGTTTCCTGTGCACACTGGACACACATTCGTGAGGATAATTTTTTAAAGCTGCGTCCAGCCATTCTGATTTAGCTTTCCTGTGATTTCCCTAAATTACTTTTCCTTTGAAAGGGCAGTTCGTATTTCCTTCACCATTCTTCCCTAACCCAAGCTTGTGCTCTCTCTCTAGTGACCTTGTTGTCGACGGGACGTTGAAATGGTGATATTCTCTCCTCCAGAATTGTTTGCAAAGCTTTCCTTGCTTCAGTTAAAAGACTTGGTTACTGAGAAAAGTGAAGCATGGGCAACAAAATCAGAATTGTGAATGCCATTGATGACTCAGAACATACAATTTATCAACATGAGAACAACAAATATGAATGCAGTATGGATTGCTTGGGAATGAATCTGACAGTGAAGCTAAATGACAGTAGATCAAATACATTTAATCGATAGAGAGAGCTGTTCATCATAACAGTTGATGCTGCATATTGGGTTGAACATGGTTTCGGAGAAATAAAAAGTAACAGGAAAGGATAGGACCCATGACGGTATATAAAATGAAAAAGTTGTCAGAAGAGGACTGATGTGGTTGGTTTGATAAGAGTGATTCATGGGCCGAAATCAGACCAGCTGTTAAAATTATGGAAATCACTGGAAATGTAGGATCCAAATAGAATTTGTTCTAGTGTCAAAAATTAATGAAATAAAGCAGGAGACTGCACCAGCTCAAGGATGAAAACATTAAGTTGGCCTAATTTGCAGAACAATAACCTGGACCTGTATGGGATAGGAGGTTTTTGGGCCTGGGTGTTGTTGTTGTTGTTAAAACCTTCAAACATTTTAAAAACTTGAAAATATCAGGCAGCACTTGGAAAATAGGCATTTAGGTATAGTGACCAGAATGAGACCTTGGTATATTCTCTGTAGTGTGGAATCGTATTTTATGTAAATGCTGTCTGTTCCATTTTTAGAAATTGGTGTATGTTTTCATACATTGTTTATTTTGTGCAAGTGATCACTTAGGTCATGTTGATAAACTTGAATAGATCTAGTGGAGATAGCAAGGGTAATGACGTTCAAGAGTTTGTTGTGTACTAAATTAATATATTTTTCTGTTTGACATTGTGGTAACAGATCAAACTGTAGAGTAGCCTGAGGTGTAGTGTGGGTTGGAAGGCGACAGTTCTGTTGTGAGTTGGCAACGCTAGTACGTGTTGCAACAAAAAGCAGTTTTAATTCAAAAATTTTTTTCAGGTCACACTGATTTATAGTGTAGCTGGAGACCTGATTTAGATTGGAAGGTAAAGGGTTTGATGTGGGTTGATGAAGCCAACAAATGTGTCGTGACAATCTTTTTTTTATGTCTGTTGTGCATTTCATAGATAATTTACACCCCAGATCAAAATCCCTATTTCAGTGTGTTTGCAGATGATGAGTGGTTTTCAGATTTTATGGATACATGGCTCCCTTGACCTGTACGTAAACACCTGCGGCTCCTTTTGCATGTGACATTGTACTCGAAATGTGGTGTAAATAAACATAAGTTTTAAAAAATGAATAAGAGTAGCAATTTCTTTATCAGTTGTTGATGTAAAACATTTTAGTACACTTTTAATGTTGATACATCTTATTCTTTCTACAGAATCTATGGGCTTGCTTCTTCATAATCAGTTCTTTGCATCTCAGCACAAGATTGGAAACTGAAACCCACATCTAATTCTCCACGTTCACTCATGATCTTCATTTTGTGTTGATGACGGGTAACATTGAAAAACGCACCTCCGATATGTAGGACATTACAAAAGCGATCAAAACTTGTAGGGCCTTGTTAGCTGCTTGCAGATACTTCTGTTTAATCAAGCTCCAAAACTCAAACAGTGATGGAGGATACAGACTTTGAATTTAGTGTGGAGTGTGAACAAATAACAGTAAATTGCTCTTGTTCTCAATGGTAAGCATTGAAGGAAGGCCTGTACTGAAAGGATCTTTGATCCAGTTGTGTTGCTCAACTTGTTCTTGAAAGTACTTCAGAAAGTAATCATTGTGTTCAGTTAAATGATCCACAAACACAGACTTGAATTCTGCATTCAAATGAAAGTTATTGTCTTCTAAAACTGTTTGAAAAACAGGGAAGATATAATGTACATTTTTATCAACCACCTTTTTCTTCCATGATATATTAGTTTCTTTCTGCAGGCTGAAATTTTGTCTTGTAGTAGCACATTGTTCTCATTAACTTGAAGGGATGGGATCCATTCAAAGAATTGAGTTTTTCAAAGTACGGCGACTTCAGTAAAAAGTCGCTCTCTACGAACTTCTTGAAAATTCAGTGTTTCTCTTGAACAAAGTAAGTGTGAAGTTCATTCCTGAGATAATACACCCTTTTCACGACATTCACACATGAAAGCCAGTGAGAATCTCTCCAATAAATTAGGGAAATGTGCTCAGCCCCCAAATCAACACAAATTTGTTAAAAACATCTCGACTAAAGTGGCCAACTTTTAGTGAAGTTCCCCATATTGTCAAGTGATTGAAGAACTTCATGTAGCACAGGTTGCATGCATTTTGTTACCAGTGCTTCTTGGTGAATTAAGTAGTGTGTTCAGCTAGCATGAGGAGCCTGTCTATGCATCACAGCTCTGGGTCTGGTGTAAAAGCCATCCATAGTATTGCCACTACCTGTAACACACTTTTCTCAGTTTTCTCAATACTGTGCATGTCTTCAGAACTGCATTGCACATTTGAAATATCATGTTTTGTACTTTCATTTTAAAAATTTTCCATGATGGTAATGAAATACAAATCACAGAAGACAAACAGCATTTGACATAACAAACCGTCAAACTGATTATTATTAAATAAAAAGAAAATGAGTTACATAGTATGATTTGTCATGCACCACACTGGAAAATTAATAACCCTTACTTGTCGACACACTAGATACCACTACAAGTGCACACGCATTACCTTCACTCAAAAAGCAAACAAACCAAATTATTATTATTTTTATGGAAACACTTCAGAAGCCCTACTGCAAAGGTTGCGGTGCTTAGTTGGAACTTCCTGCTTTTGAAGGCTTTTATGATGAGAACCTACTAGGCCCGTACCCTCTATTCTCGTGAAGGTCCTCTCTGTTTGCCAGATTTTATTTTGCTAAAGTTTTCATCATGGTAGTTCAGTTACCCATTGAATGTTAATTAGGGCTTGTATTTTGCGATGTTAATGACATCATTAGTCTGTTGGCATGGTATCGCATTGCTTAACTAGTATGTGTTTTAATGAGGGATGTCAATGGAGCTATGTAAGCCTAATCCACAATGTATATTTACTAACTTACAACCAGACTGTCATCTTCCAACAATCTGACCTTGACATCAGTGTGTGCTTCAGGATAGGCCGTTTACCACAACCTTACTAACCAACAAAACTAAATGTTTTGTAAACAATACACAAACAGAAACACTGGGTACTGTTTGTGTAACATATGGTGCCAACCTTCAAAGAATGTACTGATGGCTTGCACTGTGTACGAGACACATACCTGTTGCGCCCCCTCCCACCTCTTTTTTTAAAAATGATGATTATGGTACCCGACTGACCTGCGTAAGGTCATCAGGGATATAGTTTAGATTGAAAGACACTAACTGGTTGTGAAATGGTAAAGTTCACAGGTAGAATCACAGGTAAAACTGGTGGTTTGTATTACATTCTTCACTATTTCCTGGGAACCTATTCATATTGGGAAGTGTGGGAATTATTTGTGGAGAACATTATTGTGATATATACAAATAGTAAAGTATCTAACATCACTTTAAAGTTGACATTAGTGATTAACTAAAGTTACATCCCTAAGTCAAAATATTGAGGTAAATATTTTAATGACTTCACATGTGTGTGTGTGTGTGTGTGTGTGTGTGTGCGTGTGCGCGTGCGTGCGCGCGCGTGCGCGCGCGCACACGTACGCGATCTTACCTTGCTTTGAGTAGATTATACCATAAAACATTATTAAGTGATTGCATCCAAATTATGCTAATAATTTGATCTGCACAGTGACGTAATTAGAATGTTTCTTATTTATTTATCATTACTCATCTTAGTATCATCATCATAATACAATGCAGATCGACACACAGAATGCTGGCATGGTTCATGAGAATAGCACAGGTGATTGTCCGTGCCCTTGATTAAAGAACCAGTCTGACATTTGCTTAAGGGATTTACGAAAAGCTCGAAAATCCCAAATCAGGGTAGCCAGACAGAGCAGCTCCATCCTCCCAAATACGAGGTCACTGTCGTAACTGCTGCACTGCCTCATTTAGTTGGTCCCTATTTTGCAACATTCCTTGGCTGACACACAGTTTGTTTCAGGTAACTCATAACTTATATTGTCATTCATCGCCGCAAATACTAAGGACACCCATTGGTGATTCCCAGCTAGTGAAGTTGCTGCTACGCCTCTTGCACTAATTCCATTATGTTAAGAAAGATGAAGGAATTGAAATGTGACAGGGTTGTGGTGTTATCCCCTTCCATTACTACTCGTTGCCCTTGAGTCCTTCAATCAGTCTCGGTAGAGTGAATTACTTATTGAAGAGTGTTTTAGCTGACTTTCTCAACGGAGTGGGAAGAATTTAGCTTTTTGATTAACTTACCCGCCTACTGCTGTAACTTCAGTATTTTATCTATCTGGATGGCGGTGATGATTGATTGGTTTATGGGGTGCCCAGTTATCAGCACCCATACAAATTCCCATGGTTTTGCACAGTTCACTCTCCATTTTCATGAATGATGATGAAGTGATGATGACAACAAAAATAACCAGTCCCCGGGCAGTGAAAATCACTGATCCAGCTGGGAATTGAACCCTGGACCCTGTGATCCAAAGGCAGCAATGCTACCCTGTAGACAACGAGCTGCGGACGTATCCATCTGGATGCATAAGAATTTCATACATAGAACTTTGTTTTTAGTGTATGTACTTTGGTACCTGTTCTAATAAAAGGTATGCTCAAAAAGTAATGGGATTTATTTTTTGTTTTTCATAAAGAATCTTTGTTTATTTATTGTCAATATCAACTTTGTCCCCTTCAAAGTAATACCCCTCGGATATGACACTTGCTCTGGTACTTTTTCCAATTTTGAAAGCGCTTCTGGAACTTGCTTTTTCTTTTGGAGATTCAGCTCCTTCAGCGACTCTGTTTTTATATCAGTAACGGTGTCAAAATGATGTCCTTCCATGATTCTCTTCAGCTTCAGAAATAGAAAGAAGTCGCAGGGTGTCATGTGTGGCAAATGCCGTGGCTGTGGCTTAAGCTGAGGCAACATAATTGAACAGTCGGTGAAGTGTGAGTAGGGGCATTATTGTGATTCAGTTTTCATGAATGATTTTGCCACAGTTCTAGTTGTTTTCTTCAAATTGCTTCACACAGATATTGCATAACTTCCAGGTAGTATTCCTTATTGACTGTACAACCATAATACAGGAACTCATGATGCACTATCCCGTTTTAATTGAAGCAAACAGTAGGAAGGACCTTCACACATGATCGAACTTGTCGAATTTTTTTCGGTCTTTGATCTTCAGGCATGATTGGGCATTGGTTCTGACATTTACCAGTGTTTTGTCTCATGTTATAACCTCCTTTAGAAGCTTGTGGATTGTTGTCGACTTCCTTGAGCAATTTCTGAGTAATGTACACATGATGACATTTGTGCTAGAAATTCAACAAATTTGAAGCGAACTTTGCTGGTACAAGTTCCATGCCCAAAACATCAAAAAAAAAAAAAAAAAAAATTGTTTGATGTGAGCCGAAAGATATTTCTAAATTGTCAGCAACCTCTCTGATGGTGATTAGGCTATTTTCCAGAGCCATTTTCTTTCTTTCATATCATCATCAGTAATAAATAGATATGCTAGGGCGTGCAGGGCAGCTGTAGTCTCCAACGTCTTCTCGATCTTCTTTGAAACCCTTATACCACTCGTAAACTTTTGTCTTACTCATAGTAGATTTGTCTAAAGCCACAGTCAGCACATCAAGTGTGGTGCTGCACTTTATTCCATTTTCAAGCAAAATTTAATGCAAATTTTTGAGCCATCTTGTTTGCAAAGAAAAATTTGCCAAGCACTCAAAAACGGGTAAGATCTTTTTGAATGTCAACAATTAACTAAAGATCTACTGATGCTGGATATCAGCTTCATCTCGTAATTCAATGAGGATGTGACACCATGTGCCCAAACAGGAAGAGAAAAGAGCACTGAAAATATTTCATTCATTTCTACACTTTTTTTCTATGTATGTTTTGGTGACTGATTTGTAGAGTAGCCCTAGGTCTAATTTAGTTTGGAAAGTGACTGTGTTGTCGCAAGTTGAAGTGGTATTGAACACTTCATTTAATGCTGAAAGCCAATGAAGAAGGAACTGAATGAATCTTAAATCTTATTATGCAGAAAGATAATAAAATTAAGTATATAAAAGATGGCTGATAACAATTGAATACATAAGCAATAACATTCTCACAGGTGTCTGTACTAAAGTGATACATTTTGTGAAGATGTTAATGCTGACACTTTGATAAATTATTGCTGGTTTATAGTATCAACAAATGTTATTGCTTTCTGTTGATCACCTAAGCCTTCTTGTTGTAAGCAGTATGTGGTTACCATTAAAGTAAACTGGCTCAACTGTGTAGGCCTATGATAAAGGTTACTGCAGTTCACTTATAAAAGTTTGAGTTTTTTTCACAGGACATATTTTCCATTAGCACATTAAGAAATAACTGTGACTTTAAAGACAAAGAATGATCAATCCATTGTGTGTGTGTGTGTGTGTGTGTGTGTGTGTGTGTGTGTGTGTGTGTGTGTGTGTGTGTGGGGGGGGGGGGGGGGGGCGATCTTTGCATGTTCACTGTTGTGTTGTTTCTACATCATGAGTGGTTTTCTGTCATTACACCATATTTTTATTCACTCCACATTATCGTATTAGTTACTCTTTTGCAGTTATTAGAAATATGAAATGTTTCCCTTTGTTGTAACAAATACATGCATGGAAAACTTATTTTCCAGGAAAATTAATACTAATTCAGGCATGAATGCACAGACATTGTATTAGGTTAACAGCTGGAGTGTAATTGTTATAATTGTTGGTGTTGTTTAAGATAATATTTTGCAGCTGTTTCTGAAGTTGCCCATTTTTTAAATGTTTGTTATGTAAAAGAACTGGTCTTTGTTTTGTATATAACAGAAATTTACAAATATGTTAAATTGTGAATGGAGTAACATTATGTTGTGTATCAATGTTATTTTGAATTTTCTAAACTCTCTGTTTGTATTTTCTCTATGTAGTGTGACAGATTATTCATGTTCTTAGTCCTTAATGTATTTACTTTCCATTCAAATTATTGATCCTTAATGTGTTTTCTTTCCATTAAAATAACTGAGAAAGTGTAAAAGTAGATTCTGTAGTGTGGTTTTGACAGTTTTGAAATTGTGGTAAGTACTTCAGTATGAGTAGGTATCCTCGATATAGAAACAAATATTCAGTTCATAGCATGATGCATTCAAAAGACTAATGCTTCATTTTACTTGCCGGTACATATGAAGTGTTACTTGTTCAGTAAAGTATTTTCAGAGTTTTTTTTTTCTTTAAATTACTGTAATAAAAATAACTTGAATGAATGTAAGTTATAACAGTATTCACTTACTCTTTCCATATGTTCTCAATGTTGGGTGCATTTGTGTTGCGTTACTCAGCTTTGTTTTTTCTTCTCTTTCAGTAACGTTTAATAGTTGTCATTGGTGTGAGTGTGGTGCATAATCTCTTTGCAGGTAGGTTTATTGCTATTGTAGTAGTACATTTTGTGCATGTTAGAATACAAGAATGTTAAATATTCAGCCCTTACGGATATCTTTTTAAAATATTTTTATCATCTTGTGGCTGTTTTTCTGTCGCCCATTCAAACTGCAGCCTTGTGTAAAAATTCAAATTCTCTTTGAGTGTGTGAACTGCTCTTCACTAAATTTGGCTTGTCTAAAAATAGCGTAGTTCCTCCCAAACCTTCCTCAAACTGCCACCTTCTGGGGGGATTCTTAACTAATTGGCAGGAAGCCAATAGGAAGCAGCTCAGTTGCTTCAGTTAGTGTTTGTATGTAGACCACTATATTACTAGCATTTCCTTTAGGAAGTAAAGCCAATACATATCTTCTGTGAGGCAAAAACCTGTAAAGGTGATGTTGTGCAGTACTTTTTGTTCTGCTTTGTGTACAGTGTTGTAAAAGTCATACATGTGAAATAGAAAGCTAAATAGGCTTGTGTCTTGTTACTAGTAAAAGAACAGTTGTTAATAGTTAAAATACGCACTTCTGCCCATATTAACTGCATTTCTAATTTTAACAATGTGCCCTTATAGTATTGGAAGTACTGCAAATTTCTCATGCTTTTGGCAAGTGATGTGATATTTTCTGCATTGCCACACTTTTTCTTATGGTGAAAGATAAATTTAGAGCTGATGAGTAACTGTGAAGCTTGTATTTTTCTGTCTGGCTTATTTCAGTTCATTTACGCTTACAGTGCGGTTTAAACTTTGTGATGTGTCTTCAGGGCATGGTCTGTATGTTAGAAGAGAGAAATGCAATATGCACTGTACGAGATGTGACAACTTTAGCTTCTCAGGGTTCGCAGCACAAGATCACTCTTTTACTTCCGGCCTCAACTACAGTACAAGAACTTTTCCAAAAATTAGCAGATGCATACCAGTATGATCCGAATACATTTGAACTTGTCCTTCAACGCTCATCTGAACCTGTAAGTTTATAGCTTGTAGCATTTTTATAAGTTTTTTTTTTAAATACAGTTTTAGATAGGATATGTTGGCATTTAATTTTGTAAGGGAAGTACACGCAGAATATAAATAATGCAGAAGTGAAGGTGATCACTCAACAGTATGCTATTAGGTGAGTGGTCTCATTTACTCCTAAGTTATTTATATTTTAATTTATAAGTTTACTCATTCTTAATAGTTAAATGGTTTGCATTTTTGGTTTATATGCCTGCTAAAAATGGGTCCTAACTTTGTGTCCCACTTACAGTTGACTTTTGGTTATCACAACATGACTAGAATAGTTTCTAATTCTTCCAGTAAATATAAAGCGATTGTTTTATCAGTAATGTGAAAAGTGTGTCATGTGAACTGAAATGTTTGTACCATGTTACCTCCTCTCATTTAAGCTGTATCTGCTAGTCTTGATTTACTTTTGCTTTTTAGCGTTGGGGGGCATCCACACTCTCTCTCTCTCTCTCTCTCTCTCCCTCCCCCCCCCCTCCTCCTCCTCCTCTCTTTCTCCTTCTCCCTCTCTCCCTCAACTCCCTCTGATGAAGAAACTAATTGAGACAGTATTCTTCCTTTCCTATGTATTATTGCTTTCTTAAATCTATTTGAAATATTTGGGCGAGATAAAATACCTGACAGTGATTGTTGTATAATCGATGTTAAATGTAGTCACACGATCATCTTGTGCTTGTTTGAAATCTGTTTCTCATTTTCGGGTGTAATAAAACAAATCTTAAATAGGATAAAATTCTATGATGTAAATAATAAAAAAAAACTAGTATAACCTTCTCTCTATCTCTGTGTGAGGTCATGTTTTACGCACTGTAATTCATTATTTTGTGATCTTACTTTCATATGCAAATGCCAAAATGTTATAGGTAGTGCTTAACAATCATAAAGAAGAAACTATTGAAGAAGTGGGAGTGAATTTTGAACCAGGGTACAACAATAGTTTGATTGTGACTGAAATGCGTGGTCAGCAGACACGCAAAATGGCTGTAGCATCTGGAGATGGTGGTGAAGATGAGATGATGTTGGGAGCGTCAGCCAGCCCAACAGCTGTCAGTGACTTCTCGCAGACTCCTCCTGCTCCACTACCTCCGCCTGTAGTTAGTGGGGATTATTATGGCAGTGTTATGATTAAACACGATACAGGTGTGTGTTAGTTTGTATCCATTTATTTACTGATTGCCTCCAAAAGAAAGGGCTGTATGTTGTTATTATGAGGTGCACATGTAAACAATGTTTTGCAGCTAGTATAGTATGTAACTAGCTACATTGTTAGCGCTTGAAACTTTTCAGTAAACCGAGATTTCAAAGTAACATTATTTGAATGATTATGTGGAATTTCTTAATGGCCTTAAAGAGCTACTGGTAAGAATAGTATAATGATGTGGCATATGTTATCATTTCAGTCAAACCTTTTTGCAAAAAAGGAGGGAATGCACTAAACATGATGGCCATGATAGCTGATATGGCACAATTTCATCTGCCTAGTCACTTAAAAATTCTGTGATAATACAGAACCTACATTCTGCCATCAGTCTTGGTCTTTATCTTCAGAACTTTTCTCGGACTTGTATTTTTATTTTATTTATGTAGCCAAGAAGAGTGTGAACACATTGTTTTGTTGTGTTGTTAAGAAAAAGATACCTTGTTTTCATAACATAATTGCTTTAATATCTCAGGAAGTAAAAAGTTGAAGAACATTGAACATGTATGAAAATACATGTGTGGTTTTTTTTTTTTTTTTTTTTTTTTTTTTTTTTTTTTTTTTTTTTTTTTTTTTTTAAAAGTCACTTGTCAAGACCCTTAATGGTTTATGAAAACTTTTCAGGTTAACTGCTCGGAATGGCTCAGACTGTATACTGAGCAACATGCACATAATTATTTGTTGGGACCTATGTACCAAGTCATTTGTGATAAATTTTAGCACTAAATTTAAATGTAATTTGTAAAATGCTCAGTTAAGATACTTTTTCTTAATTTTCAGTTGAATATGTAGGACTGGTGAACCAAGCAATGACATGTTATTTAAACAGTTTACTGCAAGCACTTTATATGACACCGGAGTTCAGGAATGCCTTGTACAAATGGGAATACGATGATTCGGAGAAGGATGAAGCGAAATCAATTCCATACCAATTACAGAAGCTTTTCCTCAACCTACAGGTAATGGAAATGATTGATTCATTGCTTTCAGACATTGAATGATTACTGTAATTCATTTACAAGTGTGCCAGTACTAGCTAATGGAGTAATGCAGAAAAGCAGTGAGACTAGTCATGCTGTGCAAGATCTGGTGACAATTATTTCCTTGGTGTAGCTGATAGATTTACATTTTGTAGTTATGATTGCTGGCAATAAGTTAAAACTTCCTGTCTTCATTGCATGACAGTTCAGCCCATTTTCTGTGTTGTTGCACCAGTAGTCCATGATTCTTATGGAAATGAAATGGAAACTGACAGCTTTGTGTAGTTCAATTTTTAGTGTTCGTGTTCCGTGTGCAACCATGTTTTGAAACAGTGTTGTACTTTGCAGCACCATGAATGAATGAGAAATGAAGCAAATATCATCTAAAACTGTAGATGACAACTTGCAAGTTTAATTGAAATTATTTTATTTTTTATGAAATGTTTAACCAAGAGTTAATTCTCTAGTTTTGGAATTGGTGTGTTGTGGGGACAGTTTTCTCAGTATTTCACGCAGTGAAACCCCGCTTTTATACTTTTCAAGGGACTACAAAAAAACAGTGTAAAATGTGGGAAATAATGTTTTAAGTTGTAAAAGTCACTTAAAGGAAACCACCTTGCATTTTTGTACTTTATATATGACATATGTCTGATAACTGTCTGGGAAGTAGAAACGTTTGACTCAATTTCATACATCAAAATCACTATTTCCGGAAAGCCTGCAGCAGTCATTCATTATTTAAATAATGAAACACTGCACCAGTTACATATTTGTTCATGCTTAGCATGAGGCAGTTGTAGAATTTTTTCTTGTTGTCTGGTGCAGATGTTTACATAAGTATTTTGTGTGATGTTTGCACGTGTGTCATTCTGCATCCCTTGCACTGCAGTCGCCTGTTTGAGGCTATGGAGTACTGTGCCTCCTGAGTTATGCAGGAAACCACACACCCTCAAATTGTTGCTCACATTGTATGTTTGTGTAACATCACAAATAACACGTATGTAACTACTGCACTTGGCAGACACGTTTTGCTCAGCATGAAAAAATACATAATTTGCGCTGTGCTTCAACCAAAAACATTTGAGCAACGCAAAGTGAGTGAAGGTGTCAACTAGCACTAAAAGTGGCTAAACAACAAAACACCCTAAATATGGTTCGACTGAGGCGTAACGATGATCTCAACAATCATGAAACTGCGTGTGCATAGTAGACACAGTGTGGAAGTTGTGATTGGTCATTATATTTTTATTCGAATGAACCTAGTTACCCCCATCAGCCATCACACCGAATAGAACTTGTACGCGGCAGGACATACAGCACCAATTATTCCAACTTTTACATGTTTAAGGCACAGATCCACTGAGTAGAGCACCCTGGTGTTAAGAAACTCAACCATGTAATGTCTGTAGACAATACTTGACAATCCCATGTGGGTCCGGGGTTTAGAATAGGCCCGAGGTATTGCTGCCTGTTGTAAGAGGGGACTAAGAGGAGTCTCACACATTTCGGCCTTTGTGGAGGCCCCGTGTAGGTTTTGACCTCTAGTTTTCAAAATTTTCGTGAAGAACGAGCCAATTGGGGAAGGGCGCCTTACATGGTGCATCATGTCCACCATGCGCTGAGACCTATCGCATCCTTTGTCGACGTGGCTCTGCACTTCTGCAAATTCTCCAACTGTTGGGCGAGGTCACCCTCCTGGGTGCGTATTTTTCCATCAACTGTACAGTATCGTTTTCTACGCTGACAATGGTAATAGACTTCTTTGCTTGGTTGCATCTGATATCCAGCCAAGTGGCCAGTCTGTTGTAGTTGGGTCGCCATGTACCCTGTTGGTTGTAGCCCCCAAACCACACAGGATTTGCTCTGCTGATGCTTGCGCCATTAACTCCCCATGTATGCCAAGGGGTAGATGCCCATCCCCCTGGGGCATCGGGAATCCAGGCAATGGTCATCCTGCCAGGTGGCCTTTGCTGTGGCTGGGTGGCGCAGTATGGAGGGCCCCTGGTCAGAGTGGGTGATATCACAGTGGATGAAGCGTAGTACATCATCTCTTGCTGGTGGTCAGACACAGCAGTTGCTAAGTGTGCACAGGCTCAATTCAGTGCACAGAAGTACGACCCCAAATCGTTCCCTTCCTTGGGCACACTATGGGCGGAACATAAGGCTAAGGATAGCAGCAGGTCTTATTCGCCCCGGTACCTTGTATGTTGAGAGCTAATGGGGAATCTTTCATGACGATGATGACTCAGTTTTTTGTTGAGCATTTAGAGGACAAGCTTGTGGAGGTGGAGGGCATGTCCAAATTGAGATCTGGCTCAGTATTCATCAAAACAGCATCCTCTGCCCAGTCACGGGCGTTACTCACTTGTGATAAGCTGGGGGATGTTTCTGTAACTATCACGCCCCATAAGAGATTAAATATGGTCCAGGGTATCCTATTTAACAGGGACCTTCTTTTGCAGTCCGATGATGAGCTGCACGCCGATTTAGAACGGCGAGGTGTACATTTCGTTCGGCGTGTCCACCAGGGTCCGAGGGATAATCAGGTTGCCATTGGTGCCTTCATCTTGGCCCTCGAGGGTGATAATTTATCCGAGAAGGTCAAGGTGATGGTCTACCGCTGTGATGTAAAACCCTATATCCCTCCCCCAATGTGGTGCTTTAAATATTGGAAGTTTGATCATATGTCTTCCCGCTGCACTTCCAGCATCACACGTCAAGATTGCAGATACCCATCACATCCCAATATTCCATGTGCCCTGCTCCCCATCTGTATTAACTGTGGAGAGCACCATTCGCCTTGCTCGCCAGACTGCAGTATTCTCCAGAAAGAAAGGAAAATCATGGAGTAAAAGACCCTGGACTGACTGACCTACACTGAGGCTAAGAGGAAATTTGAACGCCTACATCCTGTACGCATGACATCATCTTACGCCACGACTACAGCAGTTCTAGCCCCATCAGCTCTGCCAACCCCAGTCACCTCTCAGACCTAGAAGACTACACCTGCCCCTTTGATGGTGGGGGGCACTTCACTCCCTGTTGCTCCTGCACCACCTGCTTCAGGAGCTCCTGCACCACCTGCTTCAGGAGCAACACCCCCCTCCCCCCTCCCCCTCTCCCCCCATCCCCCCCCCCCCCTCCCCCAACCATCGAGGACGTCCGTCCCTACTTCTAAGCCGGACAAGGGTACAACTTCTTCGGCTGCTCTTGCTAGGAAGGGGTCCTTGGGTCACTCCCTTCCCAGGGTTCTGCTAGTGGGAAAGATGACACCCACCAGTGGCTGAAGAGCCCAAAAGCAGCGGGTACCAGGGCTTCACTCTCATCCTCAGTCCCGGAGGCTGAATCAGTGAAGTACTCCCAGCCAGGGAAACCCAAGGAACAACGAGAAAAATCAAAAAAGGAGGTCTGAAAGACCAAGGGAATTGCAGTGGCACCCGCACCACTGCTACCTCCAAGCTCTACATCTGCAGATGAGGTGGAGATTCTGGCGTCCGCTGAGGACTAGATCCTAAGACACAATGGATATAGACTGCTCAGGCAAAAAGTCGATGGCAGTGGGTAACCCTGAGGTGTAAACTGCCTCATTGAATATTCCGTGCCTTCCCAGTCTCATGACGACGTCATCCTCCAGTGGAATTGTGACGGTTTTTTCCACCGCCTGGCTGATCTACGGCAATTGTTAAGCTTTACACCTGCTTTCTGCATTGCTCTCCAGGAAACCTGGTTCTCGGCAATGCCGACCCCTGCACTCCACGACTATAAGGGATACTACAGGAACCGTAGCGACTGTAATCGAGTGTCAGGTGGAGTTTGTGTTTATGTCCTAAACTCAAGTCTGTAGTGGTCCTGTGCCCATTCAAACCCCCTCTTGGAGCTGTGGCTGTTTGAATAAGGAAGACACAGGAAATAACTGTCTGCAATGTATATCTTCCTCCAGATGGTGTAGCATCCCTGAATGTATTAACTGCACTGATTGATCAACTCCCTAAACCTTTCCTACTTTCGGGAGATTTTAACGCCCATAACCCCTTGTGGGGTGGCACCGTGCCTACTGGCTGAGGCAGAGATGTCAAAACTTTACTGTCTCAGTTCGACATCTGCCTCTTAACTACTGGGGCCGCCAAACATCTCAGTGTGGCTCGAGGTAGTTACTCGGCTATTGATTTATCAATTTGTAGCCAAGGAATTCTCCCACCTATCCACTGGAGAGCACATGATGACCTGTGTGGTAGTGACCACTTCCTCATCTTTCTTTCACTGCCCTGGCGTCAGGCTCACGGACGCCTGCCCAGATGGGCTTTAAACAAGGCAGACTGGGAAACTACCACCTCTGATGTCCTCATTGAACATCCCCCCCACCCCCCAAGGACTCCGTTAACCCTGCGGCTCTCCGCTGCCACTTCCTCTTGATTCTTTACAAGGACTGAGGCCATGAAGCGGCTGATGCTCACGTTGGCTTTGTGTATGTCCTTGGAGGACATATTGAACAGCATTCCTTGCCTAATGGCAGCAGTGTTTTCACTGCCGAGCTGGTGGCTATATCTTGTGTTCTTGAGCGCATCCGTTCGTGCGCTGGGGATGTGTTTCTTCTTTGTACTGACTCTGTGTCTGGACCCCAGGTCATGTCGGAATCCCAGGCAACGAACTTGCCGACAGGCTGGCCATACAGGCGACACGGAGACCCCTTATGGAGATTGGCTTCTCTGTAACTGACCTGCGTTCAGTACTACGCCGCAAGGTTTTGTGGCTTTGGGAGACGAAATGGCATAACCTCAGCACGCACAATGAACTGTGTGCCATTAAGGAAACTACTACTGTGTGGCAGTCCTCCATGTGGGGCCTCTCGCAGGAACTCTGTGGTTCTCTGACGGCTCCGTATTGGCCTTGCTTGGGTGACACACGGCTACCTCCTGCGCCGTGATGACCCACCTCAGTGTCGGTGCAGCACCCAGCTGACTTGCCCTTATCTTGGTGAGCTGTCCTTCTTTGGCTGCCCTGTGATGGACTCTTCAGTTACCGGACTTGTTGCCATTAATTTTAGCAGACAACGCCTCATCGGCTAATTTAGTTTTACGTTTTACACGCTATGGTGGATTTTATCATTCTATATAAGTTTTAGTGCATGTCCTTTGTCCCTTTGTGTTTTCCACTCTAATGCTTTTAGGGTGGATGTTTTAATGTGTCACAGAGTGGCTGGCTTTTCCTTTTTATTCTCGTGGTCGGCAGCCGCAGTCATCTGCTCTCTTGTTTTTGCCCCTTCTGCCTGTTTGTTGCTTCTCTCGATGGTTTTCTTTTTCTGTTTTTGTCCACAGTAGTGTTGATTGGTCTTATGTTGTTGTTCTGGTCCTTCCTTTCTCTTGTTATTGTGCTGTATGTCTCCTTTCTTTTCTTCTTTCCGTTGTGTAATTATTTTACTGGGAACAAGGGACCAATGACCTCTCATCAGTTTGGTCCCTCCCTCCACCCCCCCCCCCCCCCCCCCCCTCTTTTAAACAAACTAACCAACCAACCAATACTTGACAGCCAACGTCATGCCAGTGTCATTTTACATCAAGTTTTTTTCTCCATGAAGATTTCTTCATAAAGCTCAAATCGTGGGAAAGTTACAAATATGTTGACGCAAAATCGGGTATGAGATAACATTGTGGACATAGGAAACTTGACAGGAGCGATTAAGTCATAAACCAAGGGAAAACAGTAATTTCGGGTTGTAAAAGCAGGTTTATAATGTAGTGATAAATTCGACTGAACTAGCAGTTACATGGAACCAAGTCCAGAGGAGGATAGAGACAGAGATAACCATCAGAGCTGCCTGAATAGTATTTGCCGAGATTACCATTTACAGACTCCCCTTCACATGCACGTGTCCCCCTCCCCTCCCCCCCCCCACTCCAACTCTCTCTCTCTCTCTCTCTCTCTCTCTCTCTCTCTCTCTCTCTCTCTCTCTCTCTCTCTCACACACACACACACACACACACACACACAACACACACACACACTTTTATTAGTGTTGTGAAGCTAATGCAGGATCTAAGAGGAAGGTTTTGACTCCATTCTAACACAGTGAAAGTGGAATATGTTTCCATTTTTCCAGAAGATTGGTAAATAATACTAGCCGTATATTGTAGAACTGTTATGCATACAGCATATCCTGTAGTTCATCAGAAAGATACAGGATGTGGCTAAAGTTGATCCCTTTAATGAGCAGGTCTAGCAAACACATCTGATTTTCTTTGAACTTTGATGTTATGTTCCTCAGTTTTTGAACAGGAGTATTATCAAATTGATGCAGTTACAAATTGTTTTTCCATCCTGGAGTTTCCATTCATTGCTACACAGAAGACTTCATTACCAAACTAATAGTCTGTAATTGGAGGAGGAAAAACTGCCACAGACCATTTCACCACTTCTGCCACATTTCTCTGTTGCTACTACCCATTCAGCTAAACATTTACCATGTTTTCGTAACATACAAACCCACATACAGTACAATATGTGCTGTAGCTCATCATTTCATGTTAGGTTGCTCCTCAGGCCAGGTGCTCCCACCACTCTGAGTAACATGGCACATTCATTCTTGTGACAGTGGCAGCAGCAAAAGCCTCTTCGTGGTCTCCATATCAAGGAATTTTCAGTGGTAATTTACTACCATGTCTAACAGTTTGTAAATGACAATTTAGATTTATGGTGACCATATCAGTATCATGTACGAGACAGGCGAAATACCCTCAGACTTCAAGAAGAATATAATAATTCCAATCCCAAAGAAAGCAGGTGTTGACAGATGTGAAAATTACCGAACTATCAATTTAATAAGTCACAGCTGCAAAATACTAACGCGAATTATTTACAGACGAATGGAAAAACTGGTAGAAGCCAACCTCGGGGAAGATCAGTTTGGATTCCATAGAAATATTGGAACACGTGAGGCAATACTGACCTTACCACTTAACTTAGAAGAAAGATTAAGGAAAGGCAAACCTACATATCTAGCATTTGTAGACTTAGAGAAAGCTTTTGGCAATGTTGACTGGAATACTCTTTTTCAAATTCTAAAGGTGGCAGGGGTAAAATGCAGGGAGCGAAAGGCTATTTACAATTTGTACAGAAACCAGATGGCAGTTACAAGAGTCGAGGGGCATGAAAGGGAAGCAGTGGTTGGGAAGGGAGTGAGACAGGGTTGTAGCCTGTCCCCGATGTTATTCAATCTGTATATTGAGCAAGCAGTAAAGGAAACAAAAGAAAAATTCGGAGTAGGTATTAAAATTCATGGAGAAGAAGTAAAAACTTTGAGGTTCGCCGATGACATTGTAATTCTGTCAGAGACAGCAAAGAACTTGGAAGAGCAGTTGAACGGAATGGGCAATGTCTTGAAAGGAGGATATAAGATGAACATCAACAAAAGCAAAACAAGGATAATGGAATGTAGTCAAATTAAGTCAGGTGATGCTGAGGGAATTAGATTAGGAAATGAGACACTTAAAGTAGTAAAGGTGTTTTGCTATTTGGGGAACAGAATAACTGATGATGGTCTGAGTAGAGAGGATATAGAATGTAGGCTGGCAATGGCAAGGAAAGCGTTTCTGAAGAAGAGAAATTTGTTAACATAGAGTATAGATTTAAGTATCAGGAAGTCGTTTCTAAAAGTATTTGTATGGAGTGTAGCCATGTATGGAAGTGAAACGTGGACAATAAATAGTTTGGACAAGAAGAGAATAGAAGCTTTCGAAATGTGGTGCTACAGAAGAATGTTGAAGATTAGGTGGGTAGATCATGTAACTAATGAGGAGGTATTGAATAGGATTGGGAGAAGAGAAGTTTGTGGCACAACTTGACTAGAAGAAGGGATCAATTGGTAGGACATGTCCTGAGGCATCAAGGGATCACAAATTTAGCATTGGAGGGCAGCGTGGAGGGTAAAAATCGCAGAGGGAGACCAAGAGATGAATACACTAAGCAGATTCAGAAGCATGTAGGTTGTAGTAGGTACTGGGAGATGAAGGAGCTTGCACATGATAGATTGGCATGGAGAGCTGCATCAAACCAGTCCCAGGACTGAAGACCACAACAACATATCAGTTAATATTATTTTCTGCTAGCTTTCTACTGCTGAAAGTGTTTTTGTTGTAAATACAGTTGTGTCCTGAAGTGACACAAATCTCAGGAAATGAAAGTTAAGTTATTAGAGGTGATAAATATTTCAGATTGAAATGTTATATCAATAAGCATTCGACATATTTTATTAGTTACAACAGTAATTTCCATCCTTTACAGGAGGCAATGATTTTTCACTTTGGCTGTATGAGCAAAAAACCAACAACATAGTTCTGTATTAACCTTTTTGGTGCTACAGATGTGCTGTTTGTATTCCTTGCTGGGCACAGCTTTGTTGTTGTGTACTTCTCACCAAATGCTGCTTCATGCACTGAGAGACAGTGTCCAAACTGCTATGAAATACATATCATCTGATTTTAAGAAAACAGTTTGATGAAAAAATTTGATTTATTTCTGCACTGCATCAAGTGAAATAAAACATTGTATAGAATTTTGAGGTTTACAGAGTTAAAAACACATTGTGTAAGCTTTACATATGGTTTGTTTTACCTCATACATTTACTGTGTAGGAAATGTCGATGAGCTATCAAAATTTTATTTAAAATTGAGAGCAGAACAATATCTCACTTCGCTCTTGAGTTACTGGTTTTTATATCCAGTGAAGGGTTGCGCGAGACCTGGCCATTTCCATTCCTGCGCATCGGGAATCGTGGTCATAACAATCATTATATTTCATAAACATTTCAAGATGTTGAAATGAGGTTTTTTGTTAATGGTAGTCTGCAAAGAGGCATGTGTTTTGTATGATAAATACTCAAAACTTTTTTTTATAAACCGAGAAGCAACCTGTCCTCAGCACTAGGAGGTCGGCAGAATGAGATGAGTAAACATATCAGTAGCACATCAGGAAAACCCAGGGCCTGCGTTTAAACATGTCCTCAGTGCCTGGTGAGTGATATAGTGTTATGAGGTAACTCATCCACAGCAGTTAAAGGCTTAACATTAATCCAGCCAGTGATGTCAAAAGGTTAACATTAATCCAGGCAGTGGCCATCCCGTTTCTTTCGTTGTGTTAACATTATTTAATTATTTATTGACTGTGTTTCGTATCGCACATAAAACAGTCATTGTTTGTCAAGGAAGCCCAATAATGTCATTATGTATATTGCCTCTGCTACTGTCCAAATCTCTTCTAAATTAACTAAAAAATTGTTGCAGTTGTGTTTACAAACACAAGAGGAAATAGTTGGTAGGAGAAAAGCAGGGATGATGACAGTACTTCTGCTGTACATGCTGCCTTCAATTAACTTGAATATCTGTCTCTGATACACACTGACTGTGTATATGTACAGTAACACAGCAAACTAACTCTGTCCTCTCGTGAAATATATTCACATTCTTCAAAAAATGAGTTGTCCCTCTTTATTTAACATTCTCTGTCGAAGCTTCCTTTTCACATCTTGTAAAAAATATAACTAAATTGTTCCATTACAATTCATGTAAGATTAATAAAACTGAGATAATATTTAGCTGCATGGAAATAAATATTGTCAACTTGAGACCAGCACATGCCTTTATTCATATCTTGACTCAACCACCTCAGCTTCATAACAGAACAGAATTCTTGTATATCAGCAGAAGAATAAAATATACCACTTAATTATTAGAGAATAATGGATCTTTGCACACAATACTGAACAGAGCTTTCCAGACAGCAGTCCACCTCTTTCTGAAGAATGATGGGCTTTGGCACACTTGCAGCTGGGGACCAGGTACTCTGGACAGCTTGGTCTTCAGAGGCATTACATATTCTCCTGTTGATCTTCAGTTCATGAGAAAGAAACAGAACATAATATAAGTAGTTATAAAAGACGCATACGTCTACTTTTAAAACAATAAATATTATTAAAATGTGTAGTTCATAAATTTAGTGGAAAGTATTTTAAACAAGATTGTGACACTAACATTACACAGTGTGATGGTAAATATTTATCAGCTTCATCCATTGTTGGAGAAATACAGTTAATGCACTGCCAGATGTTTTCATGCATGTTATGTAACATTGATAAATATGTATGTTCATAAAAAATGACTAAGTGAAATACAGTTGACAAAATTTTTGCTTGGACTATCAGCTGAGGTAATTGATAATACTTCATTATCTACACATGTATCATTCTACTAAACTTGTAAACAGAAAATACAATACTGTTAGTAAACAATCCTTTCCCTCTTTTGGTCTTAGGTATTGCTCACATTTTGTATTCCTTACATTCTTAGTCATGAGTGTTTCTGTCTCTTGAGTCTTTCACATTAAGATGTGCCTGAGTAAAAATCTTTCAGTCTTCAAGACACATCAAACTCATTAGTTTCCAAAGCGCTGGCAGGTCGATAGACACACAAACAAACACAAACATACATACAAAATTCTAGCTTTCGCAACCAATGGTTGCCTCGTCAGGAAAGAGGGAAGGAGAAGGAAAGACAAAAGGATATGGGTTTTAAGGGAGAGGGTAAGGAGTCATTCCAATCCCGGGAGCGGAAAGACTTACCTTAGGGGGAAAAAAGGACAGGTATACACTCGCACACACACACATATCCATCCACACATACACAGACACAAGCAGACATTTTATACCTGTCCTTTTTTCCCCCTAAGGTAAGTCTTTCCGCTCCCGGGATTGGAATGACTCCTTACCCTCTCCCTTAAAACCCATATCCTTTTGTCTTTCCTTCTCCTTCCCTCTTTCCTGACGAGGCAACCATTGGTTGCGAAAGCTAGAATTTTGTGTGTATGTTTGTGTTTGTTTGTGTGTCTATCGACCTGCCAGCGCTTTTGTTTGGTAAGTTTCATCATCTTTCTTTTTAGATATATTTTTCCCACGTGAAATGTTTCCCTCTATTATATTCATTAGTTTCCAATATATATTTTACAGCCATTATCTTCCAGTCTGCAGACAATAATGTGCCATTGCTGAGTGCAAGGGCTGTACACTGCTTTAGCAGCTCTCTTCCACATTCCAGAATCAAGCATGTATAGATCTGACTCTTACTGCATGGATTGCTTTCGTTTGCATTCATACTTTTGGTTCACCTCTGAACAGTCGTAGAATGTGCTGTTGCCCATAAGTTCAGAAAAGGATGACTCTATAGGAACCTTGGCAGTAAGCAGTTTTACTTGTGAAGATATTAGTGTTGATAACTGTGGAAAGTGAGAGATTTGATTAGCTTTCACATTGTATGAAAATACTAAAGCAGTTCTTCAGCAATGTATAAAAAAGCAGCTATAAAATTTTCTCTTTATTGTTCTCCTCATTTATCAGACTGAAAACTGGTGCAATGCATGATGTTAAGAGGATCTCTCTCTCTCTCTCTCTCTCTCTCTCTCTCTCTCTCACACACACACACACACACACACACACACACACACACACATAAAGATCAGTGTCACACCATGTATCGCAAATAAACATGCAATTTACAGAATTTTTCACTGAAACACTATTGCCAGCATAGTATTTTGTATAAAATGTGGTGAACTGGATAGGGCCTGTTTACTATTTGAGAAAGGGTAACTATTTCCTGTAATGCTAATATTTTGTTAGTTTCATTAGTGGAAACATTCCCTACCCTTTTAAAGTTCTTTTGTCTCTCTGATCTCTTACTAGATAACTTATTTAGTGTGGTGGTCTAGCTGAAGATCCCTTTAGTAATAAGTGTGCTACATTGTACATAATGTGTATTAATAAAGAAATGTGAATGCCACATAGTACACCATATGTTTTAACAAAGCAATGAAAAGTTCTTGCATCTCCGGTTTCCTGCATCTGCATAACTGACTTGCGTTTTCTCATTTGGTAGAATAAAAACTACTACAAAATTTTCTATCAATATAGTTATTGTAGTATGTTAGGTACCACATTGGTCAGCACTAGCTTTGTCTGAAATTATCCTGTTGTTGTCATTATTTAAAAGAAGAATTTTGTGTGTGAACATCGTATATAACATATTCATCCTCCTCTCCACAAAATAAAATTGAATGTGAAACAAATTAAATATACAGAAAATTGTTACTAAGCTGAAGAGCGTGGCTGCATTTGGTAAGGTGAGTGGTGGTGAGAACTGGCCAAAATGCCCTGTGGCTACACTGCTGACTCAAAGCATGAAGCAGACACGCCTCACTCCGTTGATCCTGCCTGTCACTGGCTTATGGATGGCTGCTTCTGTCCAGCAAGGAAATGCCCGCATAGGCACCTTGCGATGCTGATAACAGGCCGGAGGACAGCCGGCAGCCGTACAGGCCGCAGCCATGACGTTAGTGGTGCTGCATGTTGTACTGTGATGGAGTAGTTCCTCTGGGGAATGACCTCTCCTTGCGTCTGGACCCCATGTGCATTCACTGCAGTGGCATGTCGAAACTACTGTGTGCAGGACTCGACCTGTTGCCTCCTGATAGGAGTCGAATGGCGGCTGGCTCATATGGCAGGTCAGGAGCACTGTGACATCAAGCTCCACAAGTAACTTGGTACTGGTGACAACTAGCCCAATCTGGTTTTGATCCCATGGCAGCTGCTGCTGCCCAGTCATCTTAATGTCCAGCATGGCCCTGACGTCTTGGTGGTGCTGCTGGACCTCCAAGTGCCTGTCCCACAAAATTCATACCTGTTTATACAGCTCAGGTGTGGTTTTGTTACACCAAAATTTGGTACCCAGTCATATAGCCCATAACAAGAATTTGCCCTGTGGTGACATTGACCCGCTGTGCGATGTAGTTTTCCACTGAGTGCAGCTAGCCCATCTCGCACTCCTTCTATAGTGAAACTTCGATTTTATGTTATCTGATTTTATGTTTTTGTGATTCTGCACCATAAATTCTTTGACCCCATGAAAATCCCATAAGATAAATGTCAAAAGTCCCTGTTTTTACTTTTCTTCCTAGTAAGATTTACTCGATTCTAAGTTTTTACTTGATGTATTGCTTTACTTCATCCCATTTTCTTCCTATTGACATTTGATATGACTAAATGAGTTATCAGTGGTAGAAAAGACAGACGGTTTGTACTGTGGGTGATGGAAGAGTTAAAGGAATATTTCTGGCCATTGTGGAGAGGAAGGACGTGAGAGAGGAAATGCTGACATAATCCACTATCCTCGTTGCCAATACAATTTGCAACGTTTATTTTCATTGCACAGTGGTGATGAATCAAGTAAGTTTCACACTACTTTTTGTAGGAACTGATGTAATCATAACCTGGTGGCACTGTGAAAGGGACCAGGAACAAGACTATAGATTTGTTGATTGCTATAGTTTTTAGTTGACGTTCATGGGTGTGTTAATGACAGGAGAATCTCAGTTGTAGCAATAACTCTTAGTGGAATATGTTTGTGATTGCGGGACATGCGAAATATTTGTGACAAGGTAGAATATGAATGTTATTGCTCATTGTTTCACTTGCAGCAATTTAAGCTCTCCTCTTAGATTCCTGCCTAACCATGCACTCGAAAATCGCCACATATTTGGAAGTAAACCGTGATGTATTTGTGACAGAGCAATACAAATTTTATTGCTGTTCATTTAACCTGCAGGAATGCAAGCTGTACCATTAGGTATCTGTCTAACAATACACGCCGGATTTACCATACATTCGGAAGTAAACAGGCAAGTGTTTACTTCATTCTTCATTCTCTAACCAGACAGAAATGTTTAACAACATCGAATATTGCAGAACATTTTGTGTTACGATCATAATGAGCACGATAGCACCGCTAAGAAAATATGGGCATACAGCGAGTTGTGAACATATAACCTCTAAGTCAGCTAATCCAGACATTATCCATTACATTGCCGGTTTCTCACCTGAATTTAGTATTGTGCATTAGTTATAAAATCTCTAGAAGTTGTACATTGTTGATACTTTATTAATTGACATTTAATGATAAGTGTGATGTATTTGTAATATATTTTCAATGCGCCATTGCTTTGAAATGGCGTACTGCGCACTTATGTCACACCCTATGAAGGAAATGAATAATCGAAATGCACACAGTTCACAAGCAGTCTCAAAAGTAAATAGTCGAAAGCCTACTAGTGATGTCACAATTGCAAAAGGTAGTGTGAAGCTGTGTCCACTCTGCCACTGGAAACATGTTTCTGTTGCAAACATTATTTCCTACTGTGCATCACATCTGTTTTGGACATTGTTTCTTGTCTCTGATTGTCGACACTGGCAGTAAACATTTGCATCATCGGCAACACTGTTTGTTGCATTGTTTTCACATTACCTGCTACATCATCTCTAGAACCGATACAAGAAATTATGATTTTTAATCATATATGCCAATTACATATGTTTTTGCTCGTATTTTGGTGGTTTAAAAGTTTTCAACGATTCTACACTTTTCTCAATTTAACGTTTTTTTGAGCATGAAAACGTAAAATAGGGGTTTCACTGTACGTAAAAGTTACTCTGACCAACATGTCACCACACTGCGGCTACCAGCTGTGGCTGCTATTACAATATTTCAGGTGTCTTTCTTAACACTCCTTATTAGTTACACTAGAAACTGGGCGGTGACACTGTGTTCCTATTTTCTTTTTTCTTTTTTTCTTCCCCCCCAGAGCAATGCAACAGTTCAGTGAGACGGTGGACTCCCATTCGAGATGGACTTAATTCAAATTCCCAACCAAATCCATCGTTCCTCAAAATTCCACTCCATTGTGATTAATCATACGAATGATCTGTGGGACAAGAAACTGACTAACCAGCCTAAGGCAAATGCTGGGATGATTCCTTTGAAATGACCCTGCAGACTTGTGTCCTCAGTTCGAGCTTGTGCCCTGTGTCTGATAATGTTGATTTAACATTAAACTGTAGTCACCTATCCTTCCACTTCCTCTTGTAATGTTCTTCATTTGCAACAAATTGCAAGTAAATGTGGTATATGAAAAATATCATGACTTTTTCAAATTC
This sequence comes from Schistocerca americana, assembly GCF_021461395.2. NCBI lineage: Eukaryota > Metazoa > Arthropoda > Insecta > Orthoptera > Acrididae > Schistocerca > Schistocerca americana. Next base: position 449,114,897 of record NC_060122.1, on the reverse strand, counting down.
TTGAAAGCTGTGGAGCAATGATTGCAGAAACTGTGGTATAATTGGTTGCATTCCCATCATGTGCATTTCTTAGTGGTAACATAAGAATTTATTGTTCCCTCACTGCATTATTTTTCTCTTGCATCAACCATTTCATTACATTTATTCAGGGCAAATTATGTACTGTGCTTAGGTATATCAGACTTTACAACAATTATAATTACATAAAGATTGCTTTATGTAAACATATAACTAAATTATTTCCAGACATCAAAGAAATCTGCTGTAGAAACAACAGAACTCACTCGGAGTTTTGGCTGGGATTCGAGTGATTCGTGGCAACAGCATGATATACAGGAGCTTTGCAGAGTGATGTTTGATGCCTTGGAACAAAAATTCAAAAATACTGACCAAGCAGATCTCATATCCAGGTTATATGAAGGTAAGAGATTTGTAATTTATGCTTATGGAATCGAAGTACAAGATTCCCTGCATAATTAGCTCTGAGATCTGTAATATCTTGAGATTATTCATTCCCAATATTAATAATTAGAGCAGCTGCCTGATAAAAGTAGCAGCTCATGTGCAAATTCCATGTCTTTGTAGCTGTCATCATTAATGAGTGAATAGTTTCCTTTAAGACCTGGGAAGTTCACCTTCAGATTTCAACTTTATGTTTGTGTGGTAGGCGTTCCCAAATCCATGACAGGCTGAATGAGTTGTGTGATAGTAAATGTAGGCATGGAATACATTCCACGAAAATCTTTACTTGAAATGTGAGCATATATATGCACATTGGCAGAATTTTGTTATTTTATCAAAGATTAAATTATTTTTGTTTAGTTGGGAACCTTACCTTTTGACACTCAGTTAACAGTAGCATTTTCAATTATACTTCGGATTCAGTTACTTGTGTTATTTCTGTCATTGGGTCTGAGATACACTAACACACTGATATTGCCTAATGGACCAAGATTGTCAAAGATGAATAGTTCTTTTTGAATTTTAATTGCCACTTTGTTCCAAAATAGTGGTTTGGGAAATATATTTCACCTGTGAATTGTTTCAAAAGTTGTATCTTTCACTTATTTACAGGTAAAATGATAGACTATGTAAAGTGCCTGGAGTGTGGAACAGAAAAGTCTCGAGAAGATACATTTCTTGATATCCCATTACCAGTTAGGCCATTTGGAACAGCTGTGGCATATTCTAGTGTGGTAAGAAATAATTTTTTCACCTCCCCATTTCATTTTGTAGGGGACAGATTTGTTGTGCAAATTTTTTTTTTTTTTTGCCGTTAAAGTAATTCAAAATACATTTCAGTGTGTGTGCACTTCATACTCCACAGCTAGACATTTTTTACACCTTCTCCTAACTCAGTTTTCAATTTTTTTCTGCAAGACTGGTTTAGTATATTATCCTTTTAGTTTGCTTTTGACAGAATTCTCACTTCTAATATCTAAAAGAGATACTATTGGCTTTGCTGACGATTATAAGCTCCAGCAGATTGTTTTTGTCTTTGCTGTTATGTGTAATGTTTCATTTGTAAGACCTTTTGTGCAGTCTCATTTTTTTTCTGTTGAAATTCTGATTGTGAGGATTAGCACAAACATTTTACAGGATGCAAAGCATATAAAGAGGAAATGTTATTCTTGTTGTGGAGTTCAGCTTGGTCTATACAGTATATATCACTGTTGTGTTCTTACTCTGAATAGTGGTCTGCAATTCACATAAATTTATTTTTTTCAGTTCTATATTTTCAGTTATCCTGAAATAGCTCCTTATAAATAGTTGTATTGAAGAATGCAGAATACAGTAAATTCACAAAGTACACTGTTGATATGAAAAATGTCTCAAACATAAACAGAAGCCAGTTACATATATACCCAATTACAAGAAGTTTTTTTTTTTTTTTTTTTTTTTCTTTCTTTCTAAGTATGGGGTCATCTTATATTTGCAGATCAAACTAGATTAATATGGGGTTGGTCTTACATTTACAGATGAAGCTTTGGGTATTGAGGCTTTCGTACAAATTTATTTTGAAGAGTTTCGAAGGGTAAGGCTTAGCAAACAATACTTTTGTTTGAAAAGGCTGGAGATTTCCTGATAAGCAGAAGTGCCATATGCAGTATTGATATTGCTCGTTCGATCATGTGACATTTGAGGTGTGACTCTTGTACAACAGATGGATATGTGAAAAACTATGAAGTAAGCACTACAACAATCTAATGCTCTGCTTAAAAAATAGACAGTTTTGTGAAACACAGGAGGAAATAGCATTAAATGCTATCAACTCGTGAACTTCTGTTGTATTTAAATAGGTTTGCAAAAGAACTTCTCATACATAGGTGGATGCCATATACATACATTTATACTGATTTTTAAGTACAGGTAATATTCAAAGACAAAAATCTTGTCCTTCAAAAACCGACTCATGATTCTAAATCAAAGTCAGTATTTGGTTGTGAGAAATTAATGATTTACGAAGTGCACTGCAAATGAAAATTTGGTACATGTTTATGTATCGAATATCTTGGGGGGGGGGGGGGGGGGCGACATTACCAGCCTTTAATCAGTTTTAGAAGAAGATGGTGACATTCTGATGAAATGAGAAAGAAAAATTAATCCAGAATTAAATGTGTTACAAATGAAACAAATCACATAAACTCACTACATTTGTTATCACAAGAATAAATTATAGTGGAAAGACCCACTGTGGAGATATTACCAATAGGCGGCACTACGTCACGGGGTGAACGAAAGTTTGAGAATTGGCTGTATCATGATAGCAGTTTTCTATTTATGAATTTGTTGGTGTTGGTTCATATGACCTGTGCAGTAGAAGATATTGCTGCCTGTGTTTCTCTGTTGCTCAAGCACAGCACTACTGAAGGCTTGAGTGGGGACCAGTGCCACGAGCTTAGTGGGAACTAGGAATGTCAGGAGGGGAGCGGTGAGTGGGCAACAAATTTTGTGGTGCTGCAACCATGGGAATCTATACTGTGTGCTTTTGCTTTTTATGAACATCTACCGTATTTAAACTGCAGTTTACCTGAATACATTTGCACTTGGAATCGAACTGACTTCGAATTGGACAAATACTCAGCAGTAGTATACATTTCTGCAGGAGTTACTAAAAGTCTAGGCTGGGGCCAGTGGCCTACTTACGGATTTCTTGCAGCAGTGTTGTCAGTGCTCACTATGAGGTGTGACACAAACAGTAGGGGGTGTGTCAGCTGCTGGTTATACACAGCCAGTGAGAGAGCAGTGGGCAGATTGTTTTCATAACAAAAGACATTGTAACATTCTCTTGTCAGTATAGAAGCAAAGCCGGCCGCGGTGGTCTCGCGGTTCTAGGCGCGCAGTCCGGAACCGTGTGACTGCTACGGCCGGAGGTTCGAATCCTGCCTCGAGCATGGATGTGTGTGATGTCCTTAGGTTAGTTAGGTTTAAGTAGTTCTAAGTTCTAGGGGACTGATGACCACAGCTGTTAAGTCCCATAGTGCTCAGAGCCATTTGAACCATTTTATAGAAGCAAAATCCGCTATGTGCACAAAAAAAAAAAATCGCAATATATTCTGAAGAAATAGGCAAATACTTGTGACAGTAAAGATATGAGTTTGACAGCTGTCCTGTTGGGATGATGATTATGATTCAAAATAGTAATATCACAGACGACACGCTAAACAAAAGAGACAGTGAAGATAAAAATTAATACAAACAATTTTTTTGTTTACTTTATTTCTCGTTATATTATCAAAATGTAGCAATCAATAAATGGCGTAAGTTTAGGATAGGTGCATTGGTAACCTCATAGGCAGATACCTCATCAATAAAAGTTTCTAACTTTGGTTAGTCGGAATGTGTTAAAACTAAATTTTTCTCAAGGAACCTCTTTAAAAAAAGTGTCTTATACTTGGATAAATACGGTATTTTGCAATAATAAATTTATATTATAGAAAACATGGTATATATTAGACTATTGTCATTTACTTACATGGACATTGTTTTTAGAAAATTTAGCTTTCCGATGTTTAAAATGGTCATTCTTATTGCCCCCATAGTGCTTTTATTACAAGGCAGAGGGAAGTACAGAAAAGTTGATAGTGAAACAGTTTTCTTTTCAATTTTTCCACTAGCCTAATACTACTGACAAAATTTTACATAGTCTGATGTGTAAAGTGTTGAGTCAGTTTTTGTCACACACTGTGGATTTAGTTGTTGAGGCAGCAATCTGTGGATGATGATGACGACGATGATGATGACGCTGTAGAGTATGTGAAGGTGGCACTGTTGAGTGACTGTAGGAGCATACAAGATGACATAAACAAAATTTGTAGTTGGTGTGATGAATGGCAACTAGATCTAAATGTAGAAAAATGTAAGTTAGTGCATATGAGTAGGAAAAATAAACCTATAATTTTTGAATTAGCATTATTAGTATGCTGCTTGACACAGTCCAGTTGTTTAAGTATCTGAGCATACTGTTGCAGAGTGATACAAAATGTAGTGATTGTATGAGGATTGTGGTGGGGATGGCAAATGATCGACTTCGTGTTATTGGGAGAGTTGTAGGAAAGTGTGGTTCGTCTGCAAAGGGACTGCATATAGGATGGTAGTGTAACCTAGTTGGGGGTACTGCTTAAGTTGGATCTGCACCACGTCAGATTAAAAGAAGAAATTGAAGTTCAGATGCGGGCTGATTTGTTACTGGTAGATATGAACAACATGCAAGTATTACGGATGTTTTGGGAACTCAGATGGGAACCCCTGGAGGGAAAGTGACATTCTTTTTGAGGAACACTGAAAATTCAGAGAACTAGCATTTTAACCTAACTGTAGAACCATTCTGCGGCTGCCATCATAAATTCCCATGAGGACCATGAAGACAAGATACAAGAAATTAGGGCACATATGAGTATTACAGACAATTGTTCTTCCCTCACTCTATTTGTGAGTGGAACAAGAAAGGAAATGACTAGTGGTGGTACAGGCTACTCTCCGCTGTGCAACATATGGTGGCTTGCAGAGTATGCATGCAGCTGTAAGCTTCAAGCGACAAAATTTTAATTTTCCACTTTTTAGGTGCATAACTGTTCATCTACTGTTTTAAAGTTAGTTAAATTTGACTTTGTTCTTACCATACTATGTAACACATCACCATTTTAGCAGCAGCATCAGGCATTTGACATCCACTAGCAGATTAAGGCGTTCTTTATGCTTTCCTCAGAGTTACGACTTTCAGCAATAAATCCATGGTGCTCTTCTATGTTTTCTATAACCATCCTCCATTAGGTTACCATGTTGGTCTTTTGGAACCCAACAGTAAACTTGTCTGTGCCATGTAGAGTCCGTGCAGAATGCTGTGGCTGATAGATGCACAGATGGCAGGCCCCATGTGGGGAGAGTGGTAGTGGTGGGACTACGGGCAGGCGCTGTTGGGGAAATGCAGAGTGCTGGAGGGAAAGTGCCATTCTAAACTGAAGCCAACACTCACATTTTTTGTAAATAGTAACTGGGTCCCCTCTGTGCCCACACTTGCATGGTAACTATCTGATTTGTCACCTTTGCTTTCGATAGTATCTAAAAAGAATTCTGCCAAAAATGCAATTTATTTACACCTGGCTTGTTAACCATTTCTAACTTTCAGAGACCTGTCACTAGTTGGGACTTTTGAATACAACCTACGCATTACTCTTGTTGCCATGTTAAAATTTGCTTCTTTTGCCAAAACACAGTGGAGTTTACACACAGGCTCACCTCACAACATGTTGTACAGATGCAATTGCAAGAGAATTCGGAAACAGTGGTTTATTAAGTGAGGAACTGAGGAAAAGGAAGGTCAGTATCTTATGAAAAAGTACATCCTTGGTACAAAATAAATGTCTTCACTTATGTTGTTCCAAAACCCATAACATTTCTTGTTTCACCAACTGTCGATGGCCCTTAAAAATTACATTCTTTCATCAAAAAAGTCTGCAACTAATGGAATGAAATGCTAGATAATGAAGTTTTGCGTAATAACCGTATGGCAAAATACTCTTCTCTTTGTGTGCTATTGCCCGCCAAAATCTCATTTCAGTATCTCAAACTGTTTATGAAAGGAATGTTGTGGATATTTCTCTCTAGTTTTATTTCTGACACAGATCGCAAATGAGTGTGCTATGTCAGATCAATTTTCTTGAGATTGGTGACAGACAGAGACCTCCCCACAAGTGTAATGAAAAATACAATATATTATATATATAATTTCTTATGCAGCAACATGTTATGTAATATGCTTCAAACAAAAATCATAGTACCCCTTTTTTTTCATTGCAAACTTTTTAGAATTTCGGGTAGTTTGTTACTTCCATGTAAATATCACAATAACTATAATTGTTGACAACATGGTGGGTGCATCATAATGACCCTGACATATAAAGCTACAAGTAAGGCAAAATGATATTTTTTCTTTTTAACTGAACAGTTTCTGTAAAATTGTTTGAGAAAAATTGCAGGGCTTGCGCTTTGATTCTGTCATCGCCGACCGTTCAGAAGGTAGCAGTCCGGCCTCCCTTTCTGGACAGACGAATGAACTTACCCAGCCCTTTGGATGAAAATTGGTCACTGCACATTGGCCACTGTATCCTGCGTGGACTCTATCTTTCATTCACCTCAGTTATCATCTCCTCCCTGCCATACTCAAGTCTTCTTCACCAGTTCATTCCTCATGATGGATTGTTTTGTTTTTCTTTCTCTACATGCAGCTCTTCATTGTTTGCAGAGAAACCGCCAGTTCCTGAATAATGATTTTTGTGGAAGTAGTGCATACCAGGTGCGGTGGCAAAGGGGGGGGGGGCCTATGGGGTCTGTAGCATCTCCTCCCTCCCCCCCCCCCCCTCCATGGAGTATCATATTACACTGGATAAAATGACTAAATAAATCAGCAAATGTATTACTCCAACAGATTCAATCACTTTTTTATAATTATGTAGCAATATAGGTTGCAATATATTCCAAACACATATTAACAAATGAATAAGAGCAGCAAATAGCTTACTACCTTAACCAATAAATATCATTTAACTTAAAATAGGTGTCTTATTATTTATTAATACAATTTTTTTACCCTGAACTCCAAAACAGTTACTAAAAACTACCTTAAGCAACACCAAATTTTACCAATTTGTTGGTAGAGGACCCCAACTCTCATTTTGTTAAGCCATATTCCATATCCCCCCCCCAAATTAGCCTACCCCTTGACCAACTTCTAGAATTGCCCATAGTGTATACTACAACCTTAAGTGAAAATTGGTGATATATGATGATTGCAAACTTTCTGTTTCAGACATGTTGGTAACATAGTTTAGTAAATTAGAGGGAATCTTTCTTCTTAAATTTCTTTATTCTGCTGTCTACACTAAGTACAAAAACTTGTCAATTGATTCTGTGACTTCATTGTTAACTTCTGCTTTTTTCTTTTCAAGGTGTGGATTATACATTATTTTTGCCTTTTTGTAATTTATTTTTAGGTCGTCTTCCATCCTTACTGTATGAAGCTCTTCTCTTTTATACTAATAGAAACTTAGTCTAATAAGAATATTAATATGCATAGCATAATTACATATTTTAAAGGAATTGATACCACTTTGTCCAATCTCAGAGAGGACAACTGTGGACAATCACTCAGTGTAGGTAGTCCTTGTGAACATCCACCTTTGTTTTTCAACTGTGTGGAACATCACCCCTCCACATTCGCCGGTTTGCTCAGTTTTCAAGAAAGAACTATAAATCGAGGAACAAAAATCTATTGACCGCCTATCTGAGGAAATACGAACACCTAAATCCTGTGGATATAATGATCAGTCACGCTCACATCACAACAGCTCCTGCTTGGTAGCGTTTGCTCAGCACCAGCTCAAAGGTGCCATCTCGCGGGCCCCTGCATGGGCTCTTCTCATGGTTTCCAATTCTCTCATAGAAAGATGCGGGTAATGCATTTCTGCCATTGCGTCATGGGTCATTGTGGCCCGGAACTCTACTTGGGTACCCAGGACCCCATTTCTTAGGCCTCCTTTTGGATAAAAATCTGACTTGGCAGCCCACACATCTTGGGGTGCACATCGTGTTACTCTTGTCCATGTGTACCAGGTATTAGGTTCGACTTGACTGGACTATGGTTGCTGGGTTTATGGCTCAGTGGCTCCTTCAGCTTTGAAAGTGTTAGACCCAGTCGACCATTGTGGTACACGTCTAGCCTGCTTTTTGGAGTAGTCCTGTAGACAGCCTACTTGCCGAAGTGGGAAGATTCCCTCTTCAGATTCAACATTATCAGCTCATGGTCTCCTAAGCAATCGCCATTCTACATTATCTGATCATCCCATGTATCCCATTCTCTTTACATATGAGGGGTGTCATTGTCCTGATAGCTGCCAGTGGGTGGGATTACCAGTTGGAATGTACCTCGCTCCCTTTGCCAATGTTTCTATCTCTCCTCCCTAGACTGTGTTCCTTGTGTTTTTCGTGCACTCCCCATTAAACGGTGCCCAGGCCACAGATTAGAACCTCTCTCTTCCAAGGTCCTAAAGTCTGTCACCCCCATGAACTTTTGGCATCTGTTATGTCCCTTCTTAAAGACTTCCAGAGTGCTGCCATCCTTTATGTCGACAGCTCTAAAACTGTGGCTCAGACATGGTATGCTTTTACACCTACTGCCAGTATGGAATGCTGTTTGCTGCTCGGAACATGTAATGTGTTTACTTCAGAGGCCATAGCTGTTAGCAGAGTCCTCCATTTTTTTAAACGGGCCTCCCTTAACTACATTTCAAGATATAGTGACTTAACGAGCAGTATCCAGCCTATTGACTGATGCTGTTCTTGCCACCCTTTGGTCTCCGCTATTCTGGTTGTGGGGCCTTACAGACAGTAGTTCGTATCTTGGTGGAATGCACCCTCCTTTTGGCACTCCAAGCTGAGTATGGACTTACTGCCTCTAATATTTGTGGACAATTCACAAATGATTGACCTGGTTCTCAGTTTTCTCCGTGGAAGTAATTTTTATTCTCAGTTATAAGGTTTTAATCTACCTATGGAAAAAGGACAAGGTGGTTGGGGGTGGAAGTCTCTGCCGTAAGCTACATCTGGGTCTTCCCTGATCAAACTTCCTTGAACAGATTGCTGTTTCATCCCTCTGTTACTGTTTTAATCACTTTTTGATTCAGTTTTCCCTCTTTCTGCTGCACCCAATTTTTGTTCTAGGTGTCGCACTCTGTTGAACAGTAGGTGTTCTTGACTTCCGTGGGTCCGGGGTGGAACTAAGAACTACTAATTAAGGAGATTACTTCAATGCTCATTGTAGTACTTCAGTTAATTCGATAAACCTGTTGTTTGTCTTAAACCTCATGTGAACATTATTCATTGTGCCAATGCCCAAGATGCCTGTTTCCTCATGCTCAGCTTCAGCTAATTTTGTATGATTATTTGAGTTAGGCAGGGGCATTTTTCCTCTCCAGGAGTAGACTGTGTTGCTAATTTAGCCAACAGCAAATGCAACTTTATGGACACATCCCCCCCTCTCTCTTTCCTTCCTCAAAATAGGAAGCTATAAGAAGCATCTTCTCCACCAAAGAAGAAAACAAGAAGCTATTCATCTATCATCAAAATGTTCTGTAGAATACGAAGGGATCAATGTATCTGTAATTGGTCAAAACTTGCAACTTTATGCATGTCATGTGCACTCTGTGAAGACTTTTGCAGGGCAGTCCACATTATTAGGAAGCAAAAGAAGCATCAAATTTATAATGTCATCAGGCCAACAATAATGAGGATATGCTGTTGATGCAAGATACTTGAAGACCTTAATTAAAGTTGTCGAGTTGTTGATACAGCAAATGTGCTCCTTCTTTCTGTGGCTTTGGTAATGCTTTTCCTTTCAGTTTCAAGTCTTTATAAAAGTGGAAGAATGCCTTTTATTCATCCAACAGGTGGCACAGCTAATTTCTCAGTTGGCTCTATGACCTCAGTCATGGTTAAAAAGAATGGGGAAAAAGTGAGTTTAAAATGTCTGGATTGATTCCAAAATCTAGCGAGTGCAGCCTTATGATAGGGAAAGGAGCTCTTTTCGTGGATTTTGTAGCGGTGGACAATAAAAATTTGGCATTTCACCACATACAGTGGAATAAGTGTCAAGCAGTGAATGGCATCAGATACACTCAACATGAAAGAAAATAAATATTAATATCTCTAGTTCATGCTAAAGCTGTCCTCACACAGGATGAGGCAGCTTATGTCTACACATACACTAAAACTAACCGCATAAGACACTGCACTTATGTCACATGGGACCTGTTCCTTAATGTGATTTGTGACTACTGCGCTCTCCAGTAGCAATTCTTGTCTGTATCACCTCACAAATCACACAGTTTGCTTACGTAGATGGAAGTTCCTACATTAACTCCATTACAGTGCACACTTCCCCTCTTGTCTGTGTGCTAGTCATGTGTCTGTAGTATACATAGATAGAAACTCCAGTATCCAAGAATGTTTCAAAAGACTAAAAGAAATGTTCCATGTCCAGTCAGAAAGGAGATCAGCTTATAAAAGTTCATTACAGATAATGCAAAACAAATTCACAGTAGCCTCTTTCATACAATAAGGTAGTAAAGAAGTCCCAGAATCTTTAAGAAAATGTGAAGGTGAATAAAAATTCTTTTTGGAAGTAGCGAGACACAAAACCAGCTTCATAGGTGCTTCATACACCTGCTCCTTTATCCACTGCACTACATTGAACTTGGGTATCAAAGGACAGTATCTTTCATACTACAATATCCTCAAGGCTTTAACTGATGATAAGTCATTAATTGATATCGAGTTCAACAAGTAGCTCAAGAATGACAAGTTATTTTTAAAATAATTCTTTAATATTCTGTTTCCTTGAAATGTACTTTCACAAAACCAGAGTTACTATACGAAAACAGCCAAGTGCGAAAATTATAAAACCACTAGTATGACTTTGCTCATTGTCTTACAACAAATTTACCGGTAACGACACATTTTCAAGAAATTTGCCACATGCTGGTGCTTCAAAAAGGTATATTCATAGATGCAAGTTATAGCCCACCATCTGAAAACGAAATCCAGTTGTGGCCTCTCCCAGATTCTGCTTGTTATGTAGAGAGCATTTGTGCCTCTTCTTTGTTAAATGTCTTGTTGTATGTTGCCAAAATGATGCAGAACTTGGTTCATATTATGGGGCAGTGCTTCCTCAGTGTGAAATAAGAAGAATTAACATCACAAAATTCATACAGCTCCATGTTCACAACAGCTTCTATGTCCTGTGTGAGGATGGCTTGAGGATGTGGCAGCTATTTTTTTTAATGAAAGGATTTTTTTTTCTCCTAAAGACCACAGTGTTTAGACTTTTATTTAGTGTAAGACATTAAAAAAACTGACTGCTGAAAAAGGTGCTGTGGAAAGCTGTTGAGGAATTTCTTTGAGGAATTTCTTTGCGGTATTATGATGATCTGCATACAGAATGTCGCACTTACAAACTGTTCCAATCCTTCATGTGTGAACCATTGTTAACTGTGTCATAAAGTTCTAGTGTAGCTAGAAGCACTCGGAGTTGCTTCCATGATTAAAAAATATTTTGGTGAAAATGCTTTTGTGGACAATGAGAGGTTGTTATTATGGGTAATGAAAACTATACTGATCAGCCAGAACATTATGACTGCCGACCTGTTGGTATAAACCCATCCAGGCAGTAGCAGCATCATCTGGCGAGAAATGACTGCTAGTCGGACACTCGCATGGTGCGTGTAGTATTAGTTAGCATGCTGTCCATCTGTAGAATGGTGAAGACTTGTGATCTATCTGAATCAGACTTGAGGGCAGATTGTGATGGCCCAGAGGCTTGGCACAAGCATTTTGGAAACTACACAACTTGTCGGATGTTTGAGGAGTGCTATCGTGAGTCTTAAATACATGGCGAAGCCAAAGTGAAACCATATCCAGATGCCAGGGGTTGGATGGCCACCCCTCATGACAGATGTTGGACGTCGTAGGCTGGGCATACGGGTAAAACAGGACATGCGGCGAAACTAACATCAGTATTTAATGCTGGGCAGAGAACAATGCTCCTAACGACGGGCCTCCGCAGCTGTCGTCCCATGCATGTGCCATTGTTAACTATGTTGTTGGCAACTATGACTGAAATGGGCATGTGACTATCGGCACTGGACGTTAGCCCAGTGGCGGAGCATTGCATGGTTTGATGAATCCAGATACCTTTTTCATTGTGGCGGTGAGAGGGTGTGAATCCTTAGTCTTCCAGGGGAACAGCTCCGTGACACCTGTACTGTGGGCTGGGGACAAGCTGGTGGTAATTCCATTATGCTCTGGGGAACATTCACTTATGTATCAATGGGTCCAGTGGAGCTTGTGCAAGGTACCATGACTTCCAGGACTATCATACACCATTTGCAGACGAATCTGTTTTCCAATGGCAGTGATGTTTTTAAACAATATAATGCGCCATGTCACAAGGCCAGGGGTGTGATGGTGTGATTCTAGGAACATGGTGGCGACTTCCAATTGTGGAGTGAGCCAGCCAAGGTACAGGTCCTCTGTGCCCAATTCAACAATTCAGAAACAATTCATGAACACATAGTGTAGTACTTTGTGCACTGGGGGCTGGGAAGCCATCACATTGATATCACAGGTTCCTCCTAGTCTACAGGGGAAGGTATTCTGGTGTCTATTGAAGATGGTTTGTTAGGAGACTGCGATACTTGTGCATGTTCAGTGTTCCGTTAATGAAAATGGTCCTATGGCTGGTTCACTAATCCTACAGCACACTTTTACACTTGATGGACACTGATGTTCCACCTGACGAAACCAATGGGGATTGTCAACAGACCAGTAGTGCATGTTTCGGTGGTTTACTTAGGCATGATTGGTAAATGTGACTTCATCACTACAAAAGATACTTGATACATGTGGCGCACCCTGTCTTAATGCCCATGTACAGAAGTTAACATGATTCTCATAGTTGTTTTCATGCAGCACTTGATGGAGAGAGATGTGACATGCACAGAACCTATGTCGATGGAGAACGCGTAGGGCACTTGCCTGACACATTCCCCTTTCTCATGCAACTGTGTGGGAACTAATATGCGGCTCAACTGCAACAGCAGCAAGAACGATAATTTCCTCCTCTTCTGTCATCACTTGTTTCCCTCTGTTAAGTTGTCTAGGTGTTACGCTACCACTTTCGCGTAACTGGTTGAAGAGGTTGATAAATAACTACTCAGATGGTTGACGTGTATTGATATGTCTTGCTGCATTCACTGTAAAAGAATGAACTGCATTCTTCCTACACTCTCCGTACACCACAAGCATGTCAGATTTTCCTGCATTTGTAAATCCCACCACTGTTTGGACTGTCACACACTGACTGACTAGCAAGTTGCAGTGCACTGTAAGCAAACATAACAACACCGTACGTAGCAACTATGCTGATTGAATGGCAAAAACAAGTGTCATGGAAACTTCGCACAATACGATATCTCGTAAATGACTCGCACTAGACGCTTGCAACCAACGCCACTGACATTCTAATTTGCCCTACTTTTAGTTCATTAATGGTCGTAGGCATTGTTCCATTTAAAAAAGTGCATGTGGGCACAAAAAGTACACTTTCTAAGTATTATTACAATCTGTTCATCGGCTAACAATGTGAGCCCCTTTCACCAATCCAGTCTGTGAAAACCGCAATTCACTAGCACTTCCCATTTCCACAATATTTGCAGTGCAAGTTTTGGATGGTTCGCCCTGATAAGATGTATTTGTCATGGACAGTGAAATTCCTTGGCTGTTTTAGTCCACCCGTGCCTTCACATTTTTCATGGTCTGACCTAACACTGCTGTGCACAAATTTAAATTGTGTTTCTCACCATATGTACAGAAATCATTTCCAATTTGTTGAAGATAACTGTTATCAGACACTTGTCACCCCTATTGATCAACATGTGTACAATACGGGCTCCTGAGGCAATCCAGTGTTGGAATTCCTCAGTCTGTAGTTTGTGTATTATTCTTGGATCACTGTCAGTGAGATAGGGTAAGTTGTTTGGGAATTCCTCTGTAATTAATTTAACAATGGTCATAGATAAATTATCACAAGCATCCATGATATCTGTGTATTTTTGCCTTTCATTAATTATTACTGCTGAAAAGTCATTGGATTGTAGATGTTTGGTGAAGTAAAGTTCCACCTGTGTGCATAACATGCCCAAAACAACTGACTACTCTAGATTGAGAGGGAAGTTCGACTGATTTAATTTTGTTGAGTTTCTTGGATAAACACTGTCCTCATCGCCTTTAGTACTTTTATCCAGTGGCTCCATACTTAAAGAATGTTAAACTGTCTTTTGTTCCCTGATAAAGACAGATATTGTAACATACTGTAATTTATGTTGTCTGATCTCGACACTGTTTCCTTTCAAGAAGGCCTCCTCTACCGATAACAAGCACAGGTTGCATTAACTCGTGAGTGTAATTTTCCTGTAAAGTTATACGGACGCTAACGTGCCACTTCTGACACCAAATGTAAAGTTAGGGGAAGTTTACGAGGGACTTCTGCAGCTGATGTTTATGTATAGCTTGGCAGGGAAGGGGGAAGAAGGCTGTTAAATATGCCTCGTGGCGACAGTGTGCAGGAGGTCAAGCGGTCAGGATTTGATAGTGGGCATCCAGTGCTGCCGTTAAATGACAAAACAGGAAATTAAGCACAATGAACAGGATATTTTTTAATAAATGGAGTACAAAGGGCGCGCCTAGGGTTGGAAGTTAGCAGGTTTAGGCCAGTCTAGGAGGTCGAATAATTAATTAAAATGGGCAAAGGAAGGGGAAGTGGTTCATGTTAACTTGCAGTGGTGGCCGGTCGCGAAAGGCAGAGCCGGAGGCTCTGCCTTCCAAAAAGATGTCTGTTCCGTTCGAGGTCTGGATTACAAGAGAGAGAAGCAAGAGCATTCTGCTCCGCAGGACGCTCCGGCATCCACACACGTGATCAGTATCCCGCACTTGCTATTGGCTAAAATCAATGGCGTGAATTCACTAGCAGTTTCAGCAGAGGGTTCAGGGCATCTCCTGTCAGCAGCTTTAACTGGACAGAACCGCCTCGGTTTTGAAAGGCAAGCGACTTGTGTCACGTAGGCATGGTGTGAATTACTCTGGGAGAAAAATTGTAAAGATTCCACTGGGCCTTTGAAATAAATTTCTTAAACCAATTTCCTAAAATATTCCTTGACTGGCTGCCATCCTGTACATTCCTGACTCTGCACTAGCTTCTCTGGTACCAGTTGTGTAATTAGTTTATATAAGTTCGTCAGAGTAACTTTTTGGAGAACAATAGTTTGTTCACTTCTTTATTGTGGAACTCTGATTTTTCACTACATTTCATCACTGCATGCTTTCTTAATTTTGAGCAGAAATTCTCCAAGCTTTTGTTTTCCTTCCTTTCTCAATATTTATTTTGATTTTGTAATCAGATGTTTATAGTGATGATCAATTTTCCATGTAGTGTGTGCATTATAACTCCTGTGGGTTTCTTTTTGCTTTGTAATTTCTTCCTGAGATTTCTTATCCCACCACACACAGGATTGTTGATTTCCTATGTGTCACTTTCTGTTATGCTGCTACTTTCTCCATGGCAATTTCGATGATTTTGGCAGTCTCATCGAGTGTTGTGGATCATTGTGTGCCAAGATCTATTTTCGGCTACACAACAGCTGGGAAACCTACAATGTACCATTCTTAGAATCAGTTAATATTTAGATTTCTGTAGCATAGGCAAATGGTCAGCCCCTATTGAATTGTTTAACACTACCCACAGCAGCTTTTAAGCCAGGCTGATAGCTATGATTGTTTATTTTTGAATGCAATTGGCTTGATTGACTGATATATGTTCTACAATTCAGTAGCAAAAAGTTCCTTCATCTATTAATCACATAATTCTATCTCCCAGTTTGTTGGTCTGAGAGGAGCCCCAGGTCATGTGATGGGCATCAAAATTACTTGCAACGAATTTTGATGTTCACACTCTTTGAATTATTTTTCATAGCATTTCTTGGATATCTTGTTCCTATTAGCTCTGTAGATGAATTCAGTAGAGAAGTCAGCATTAGGTCTACATTACCTGTTTGTGACTGATCCAATTTTACCCTCTAGGTGTTCCAGTTGGTCTCCTCCTTTGCTTTACTGGCAGCTGTGCATTTGCAATGGCTGCAGGGTGCTCAGACAAAAAGTTCTAAACTAGGGTGCTGTGCTCTCTGTATTGCTCTGTATAAAAGCCAGAAGCATGCTATAGTGACTTCTTTAGTGGTTTTTCGAGAAAGTCCATTCCTTGGCAACTGTAGATGTGGTGATGTTAATCCAGTTGGACATGTTAATCCAGTTGGACACAAGTTTCTCTGGTTCCGTGAAGTGTTGTTTCAATAGTGCAGTAATTGCACATTTGTGTGCTGTAACTTTGGTGAAGCTTGTGTCTCCTGACTGAAATGTAATGACTGCTTCTGAACAAATGCAATGTCCATTAACATTACATTTTTTATAAACTGTGGCTCTGCAAATATAACATTGTTTGCATTTTGCTGTGTGTACAGTAGCAGCATTAGGTTGAAGGAAAAATATTGATGAACCTGTACAGGCATTTTTTCACCACTTGTTTTAAGGTTAAACTGCCTATTGTGGTTTCTCAGCCATGAAAAACTCAAGCACTATTGAAAGTGTGCTGGTTTGTGTAGCTCAAAGGGAAAATCGCAGAATAAAACTTTTAAGTTGGGTGTCAAATATAGTGAAATACATCCAAAGTCCAGAACATGACGTGCTACAAAGTCAAACCAGAAAGCTCAGTTTTAGATGAAGAATATGTTTTAACTTGGATAAAATAAGAGCCTAAATATAGGGGTTGGACAGAAATATGGGAACACCATGAGAGATTAATTCATGAACATAAATGCAGATCCTAGCCAATCGTACAGGTTCCGCTGTTGTTTTTGATAATAGAAGGCACCTGTTGAAATGTATTCAGTGTCTGCCATGGTCAGAACAGTGTTCAGTGTAGTCATGAGTGCATTGTCGGAACTAAGTAATTTTGAACATGAGCAAATTGTTGGTGCTTGTATGATGAGTGCTTCCATAACCAAGGTAGCTTGAAGTAATCAGTGTTTCAAGAGTCACAGTATCAAAAATTTATGCCATTTTCAGGGAAAATGCTTAGTTTTAATGTGGACAAAAGTGTGTGTTGAGTGATAGTGACAGATATAGTCAGTGAAGAGTATTATGATGAAAAATGAGATGATGACAGCTGAAAAGTCATTTCAGAACCAAATGTCACATTCGTGGACTCTGTCAGCACCAGAACAGTGTGAAGGGATCTCCAGAAGCATGGAATTCTGTGGTAAGCTGGAATTCCAAAACCACTCATCAGTGGTTGCAAATGCCCATAACATGAAAACGTGGTGCCAAAGCCATGAATCCTAGAAAATGAGCAACGTAGGAATGTCATTAGGTTGGATAAGTCTTGGTTCAATTTACATCTCAAGAGCGATACATGGCGGCGTTCAATGATGATGTGGACAGCCATATGTTGGTATTCCGTGGGCATCATGGCCACTCTGCAAGGTTGCGTTACTGCCAAGGATTGTGATAATTTTGGCTGATTAGGTCCATTCCACAGTAAAATGTTTGTTCCTCAGTGGTGAGATTTGTCAAAGAGCTCCTGTCCACATAGCTGGCGTTGTCAAGGGCTGGTTTTGTGAGCATGAGGACGAATTGTCACATCTCCCCTGCCACCACAGTCACCAGACCTCAGTATTATAGAGCTTTTGTGGTTTACTTTGAAGAGAAGGGTGTGTGATTGCTACCCACCTCCATCATGGTTACCTGAACTTGACACTGTTTTGCAGGAACAAGTGTGTAAGATTCCCTCGAAAACCATACTGTAGCTGCATTTATCCATTTTGAGATGCTTGGAAGCTGCTCTGAATCTCAATGGTTTTCCTACATCTTAATGGGCACGGTAATGTGTTCATGGTGTTTCCATATTTTTGTCCACCTCCTATACCTTGATAAGTGGGACTGCAATCACAGATGACCCTCACCCTATAACATAAAGTGAAGAAAGTAACATTGAACAATTAGCCAAGTTAATAACAAGAAACTTCAAGTAAACAAAAGTGGGTGGGAGGACACACAGGTCGCAAGATGTTCAGCAATTTGTTTAAGAACATTTAAGACAATTCCTGTCAACAGATTTGCTCCCACCAATAAAACATGGCTATCACTGTGAGAGTGGAATGTGAGATCTTTAATTTACAACAGAACAATACTTTAAGTAGTAGTAAAAATTAATTTCAGATACTTATTTCATATTTCCAGGCTATCTACTTATTAGAGTGGGTAGAGAAGAATGTGTTGTTAGGGATTTAGGGAGAAAGATTGAATTGGGCTCACCAGTTAATGAATTGCTGTTTGCTGTTCAAGGTATTTGCTCACAAGATAAGTACTTTGTGGTAGTGTATTTATGGCTGTGTCCATTTAAACCAGTGTTTTTTTCTCAGAAAATTGTGACTGAGATGTCCTTGTAGCCTACTTTTAAATTTATTGAGCTGGCAGCACTGTGGCAGGTGGCCTGGATATTTTTATTTACAATGAAATTACCACATATTGTACTGGGATGATTGTGTATAAGCATCCATTAGACACAGAGATCAAGTTGCCATCAATGTATAGAGGACACAGGCCAATTGCAGTGCCACTTCTTTGCATGTAATAGATTTTGTGCAGCAGTTTAGTGGCACCAACAGTTTGTGTAAATTGTGTTTTTTCCCTAGTTGTTGATGTACTGAATTGTGTGTAGGTAATGTAGATTGGAAATGGTGGCAGTACATGGCTGCATTAAGCCTACGTATTGCGCAAAAATGACTTTATTCAAGACAAATCTGAAGGTAATGATTTACTCATATGTGATAGGAATTCATGACCTATACTACTTCCTCAACTTGTCAACTTGACCCTAAAATTAAAAGTAAGTGCTACCCCTCTCTCTCTCTCTCTCTCTCTCTCTCTCTCTCTCTCTCTCTGTCTGTCTGTCTTTTCCCCCCTCCCACCTCCTTTCCCTCCCCTCTCCCCAACCTTTTTTCCACCTCTTGGCCTCTCTCCCTCTCCCTCTTCCCTCCACCTCTTGGCCTTCTCCTTTGTGGGTTTGTAATAGAGTGGGAGGAAATTTTATGTTGTATTTTTTCAATGAATCAATGTTACTTCTTTTAAATTTTACACCTTATAACAACTTTCATTCTAGGAAGAAGCACTGCGAGCTTTTGTCCAACATGAAACCTTGGATGGCAACAACCAGTACTTCTGTGAAAAATGCGATAAAAAATGTGATGCTCATAAAGGATTAAAGTTTTCAAAATTTCCATACTTACTTACACTGCATTTAAAACGCTTTGATTTTGACTACACTACCTTGCACAGAATAAAACTGAATGACAAGTAAGTAAGATGGCATGCACAGAACTTTGTAATTGTGTTTTAAAATGTTTGTATCCCCATTCATTCATATCTGTGAATACAAGAATTTTGTATTTTGTTTTTTAATTTGTCTATTTCATCTTTTTTTCTGTGAAGGTGTGATGACATGTTAATACTGTATAGCTTGTTTATAAATTGTGCAGTCAAAGTGATGTTTTGGGAGACCTAACTTACCCTGTCATGTTCTATTTGTTATCTACATGCTGGATAAAATCTCAGGTTTACAGTCATATTTGGGAGTGAAACTGGATGTATTTGCTTCTGTAATGAATCTTGTGGAGAGCATTGTACATTTGCTGTCCAAATGGCAAGATTGTGAACTGTGGGTGAAGGGTGATGACCACTGTGCCAACCACCTGGGATGTGATTTTTAGGTGATTTCCGAGATCTAACTAGGTGAATTCTGGTCTGCTACCCACCATAGCTCCACGATTTGCAAACGCTTCCAAAATGCTCTCGCACTTTCACTTTAGATAATATATGTAGACAATTTGTGTTCACAAATTCTGTCCCAGTAGGGGGAAAGAGCTGATAACAGGAAGGGCATCCGGCCATTCTCTGGCACCAACATTGTAAAATCCAGATCATCATGCAGACCCTGTGTAGATAAGGGATAAGACAGAGAAAAAGAAAAAAAGTAGTTGTTCAAGGTCATTACATCACGATTTGAAGAAAAGTAGATGAATTTGAGGGACTGCATGGCTCAAAGCCCCAGGACAAGCCTCATCAAACATCAGAGATTAACTTGAGGTATTCCCTGTGCTTCAGGAAGAAAGGAATAATTCCCCTTTGAACATATCTAAAGTTTAACTGAAAGTCTTCATTGAAAATTGAGTCCCACAGTAATTGAAAAGGGACTCCTAATGATATTTGTTATATAGCAGCATGTCTGTAATGAACTACAGTGTAGTTTTTGCTGCATGGTCCATTTGCAAGTGAATCGTAACATACTTGTGAAATTGTACTGTTTCTTCAGCTCACTTTACCCTTTCCACTTTATTACATAAATTTAGAATTTTCTTCAAATAAAGCCTATAAAACGTTTTTTAATGAATTCTAGCTCATCTCTTCACAGTTTCACTTGTGTGAAACGCAGCTCATCCCTGAACACCTGTATTTGCTTGAAAAATCTTGTTTGAAAGCATTTAGTCTTACACTAAAAATGTAACATAAATGTGTAGTAAAATATGCATTAGTGGAATTCAGAAATACTTATGTGTTAGAGCAGATACGATGCCATAAACAAGCAGACGCTTAATGTCTTTGCCCTGACTGTCTCTTCTGTTTTTCTCCTGTGTTCTGGCCCAGTAAGTTATATCAGTTATGCAAAGTAATTCTGTCCTGCTGTTTAAGACTATTTTCTAATATTTATATTTCGCAAATGATGCCAACTATCCAGCGTGTACCAAGCGAGGTGGCGCAATGATTAGCACACTGGACTCGCATTCGGAAGGATGACGGTTCAATCCCGCGTCTGGCCATCCTGATTTAGGTTTTCCATGATTTCCCTAAATCGCTCCAGGCAAAAGCCGGGATGGTTCCTTTGAAAGGGCATGGGAGACTTTCTTCCCCGTCCTTCCCTAATGACCGATGACCTCGCTGTTTGGTCTGTTCCCCCAAACAACCCGACCCTATCCAGCGTGTAATGGTCTCTCTTATGGAGCTGCTAATACCAGAGAAACTCATGTGTGCCACACTGTACCGTATTTTCCACGTTTACAATGCTATGTATGATGTTTCACAATGAGGTGTCAGTGTTTATCACATGTAGCATTTCTGTGGCATGATAGTGATTAATATTTAATAAGCCCTTTACCAGTTCCACTACTGTGGACTCATTTTACAGATTTAAGCTCAGAGTTGTAATAAAACAGCATTTTTCTCACTCTTTTTATTAATATTCTGCCATCTGACTTTTTACTACAGGCCAGGCAAAAAAAAAAAAAAAAAAAAAAAAAAAAAAAAAAAAAAAAAAAAAAAACTGGCCTGGAAAGTGTGCCCATCATAGAAAATGCTGGAGTCAGTGATTGGAGATATAGTAAATTGCTGTCAAGTATGTGCATGCACATTTCTCATATGCTCTGTCCTGTGTACTTCGTTGTATCATTAAGTTTCAATGGGAGAAGCAGATATATTTAGTGACCAGTTGAATGCAACACAAAAGGGTGCTAAGGGATAAAACAGCGCATGTTCACGAAGCACAATTTGTGAAAAATGTGCAGAACTGATTTTGCAAGAGTTTAGGGATGGAAGTGTTTTGAAAACACCTCCATCAAAGTCTGTAATGTAAAACTTAGTGGCAAAATGAAGTGAAATGGGCTCTGCAGTGAATGAAAACTCCGAATATTCGAAAAGAGGTTGAACCCTAGAAAACATTTGCTTGAGTAAAGGAAAGCCTGAAAACCTGGAAAAAAGTCTGATGAAATCTCAATGGCAGTTATCTGTGCAAGTGGGCATTAAGACATTGTTGTGTCAAAAAGTTATCAAAACAAGGACCTAAATTTGTCTCCTTACAATTTTATTGTTGTGCACAACTTAGTGTCAAGGCAAACATTCGTGTGTTGAGGTATGGCCAAGGTTTCAAAGTGAAAAGGACTCAGGACAGTTGGACCCTCAGTTCTTAATTTTTTCAGATAAATCCTGGTTCAGTCTACCAGGGTATGTCAACTCACAGAATGTGAACCATTAGGAATCAGAAAATCTCCACCAGTACTTTGAAGAGCCATTGCTAAATCTCAAGATTGGTATTTGGTGCGTAGTGTCTAGAGTCTGCATTGTAACAAGATTCTTTCATCAACCTGTTAAAGCTAACTGACATGTCCAGAAACTGTGTAATCCATTTGTAGAGTGGCCCACAGAAGATGAAATTATGTAGCAGTCTTAGATATAATGCCAAGGAAAAGTGTATATACCAAGTTATACTTTAAAAACCAAACAATTTAGTAAGACAGGGCAACAGCATGCACTGCCTTGACAAACTTTTCACAAGTGTGTGAGGTGTTTGGTGAGGACAGGACAGAGAGTGCAGTCTCATGGCCATCTCAATTGTCTGATCTCTCTCCCTGTGATTTTTACCTTTGGGGGCAAACTGAAGGGGCGGTTGTACTCCATCCTCACATGCTGGAAGAGCCACAGCAGAACTTGAATATGCTATTGCTGCTATCCCTCAGGCAGAGCTGCCATGCGTGTCTCACAGTATGACAAATCAAGCATGGTGCTGCTTCGAAGTCAATGGTGGCAGTTTCCAGCATGTGTTGTCTGATGCTCATTAACAAGAGCCAGTCCTGTGTCAGTCTCAACAAACATGTTGTCCAGACGAATTTTTTCCACTTGTCCTTCATGTGTCATTTGTAAGTAATTTAACTGGTAAAACTTTTTTGTAGGGGTTGTCTTCTTTTTGCCGCATGTCACGATTGTTCCCAAAGATACTGTTATGTTGGTGCACTATTGTGCTTTGTTGTTCTGACTTTATAGGTGCTGTTGCAGCAATACTCTGAAATGTGTGTGGATTTCACAGTGGTTCCTAATGAAAATGATGTTGAGGTTAAAGGGTGGAGCTGTACTCTTAATTTATATGTGTGGCAGTATGAACATTGCAAGAATATTTTCTTGAACTATGCTTTCCTTATTTATCCATAACTTCTAGAAGTATGTGTCGCTTATTGTATGTAGAAAATATCATGAATCATTTTTTTTATAGAGTTACTTTCCCTGAAGTATTAAACCTCAACAGCTTTATAATATCGGATGAAATTAAAGAAGAAAATGAAGGAATAACAGATGACTTGGTAGTAAAATGTGATGATAGCAGTACAACAGACAG
The DNA here is from genome assembly GCF_021461395.2 of Schistocerca americana. Lineage (NCBI taxonomy): Eukaryota > Metazoa > Arthropoda > Insecta > Orthoptera > Acrididae > Schistocerca > Schistocerca americana. The sequence continues at coordinate 449,091,520 of NC_060122.1, read as the reverse complement.
TGGCTCTGCTCTGGATGATGAAAGTTGCCAAGGGACAGAAGCAGGTCTAAGTTCCCATGACAATGAATTCCAGGTAAGATCTTAGTAAAATTTGGTTATCTATCTAATTTAGACTCTTATTGATGAAAGTATTTTACTTGGTTTCATGATACCATTAGATTGAACTGAAATTGAAAGAAACTTTACTAAGAATTTCATGTGGAGAGATAAACAAGTTGCAAAGAATTAGTTGAAGTCATAGACTTGAAGCAGATGGCTTGGATTTGAAGTTACAGCTGTTTCTAATATTATGTTAATTATTTGATCTTGGAAGAATTTCACAGAAGAAAATCTTACAGTAAATCACGAAAGCTATTAATTTACACACCAATAAAGGATGGCCACCAGTTTCTTCTTGCCACAATTATTAGCATATCCACACCATTAGATTCCCTGGTTTGTAAATCTTTTAAATGTGTGTTGAGGAGACATGATTTTCATTGTTTCTTTCAAGTAATGTAATTTAAATTTACGAGAAGTGTAGTGATACATTTAACTGATTTGTTTATATATTCTGGACAAAGTTTTTATGTCTGGTTCAAATGTGCATAATTGTGAAATGTACTCACAAAGCAGCAGCAGAACACACATAAAAGACAGTTGTGATTGGCATGCTTTTGGAGCCAGTGGCTCCTTCAGGCAGAAGGAAGAAGGGCGAAGGAAAAGGACTGGAGAGGTCAAGGAAAAGGAGTAGATTTTGGGAAAGTCACCCAGAACTGCAGGTCAGGGGAGTCCCAGTAAGTCTCCCCTGATCCGGGGTTCTTTGTGACTTTCCCAGAATCTACCCCTTTTCCTAGACCTCTGCAGCCCTTTTACTTCACTCTTCTTCCTTCCCGTTCAACCCTTCTGCCTGAAGAAGGAGCCACTAGCTCCGAAAGCTTGCCAGTAACAATAGTATTTTGTTTGTGCATTCTGCCACTGCTTGGTGAGTAGAGTTTTTATCTATCCAATTAAATAATTTTATCAATAATTGATTGTTTTCTTTGTCACAATTGTGAAATGTGATTTATTCATCTCGTAGCATACAATATCCAGATAATTTGATTCAATGTGTAGGAGACATGTCAAGATTTTCAATAAGAAACATTATTTAAAGAAAAATATAAAAGTTTATTTTACATGCATATCTGCAATACTGCTGCACAAATACATATTAAGTTTCCAATTTACTAAGATAAAATATATAATAACTTTTGTTCAAACTATGAAAGTATTCTCAATGAATTCAATAGAATAACACTTTTCCACCAGAAGAGAAGAGTAATCTTGTCAGTGAACCAAGTTCCATTTTAAATGTATTACAGCTCTTTATTTTATTGTAAATTTCAAAACCCATATACTCTGGTGTTTGGACATAGTGTCAGGAGTTTAAAATTCTTTCTGTAGTTGTGGTCAAAATGGAATGAGTTTACTGTGTGCTGATTTTTAGGGTTCTGTGCCACAGTCTGTAAAAATGAAACCTTTGTAGGATTACTTTGTTGTCCATCCGCCTGCCTGCCTGACTGTTAAGAACTCTCAGTAATGGGTAGACATACCAAGTTCAGATTTGTGTCGCATATTTAGGTGTATGGTCCCTTGGTGCTGTAAAATTTTTAAGCTTCTAAGTCAATGCTGTCAAAAGTTGCAGCCATTTATGTCACATATTTTGATACTTCCAAAATCCCTTATCAAAACCTATTGGGTATTTCCCATTGATCTAGAATTGTGAAATTCAACAGGAAGCAATGTTTAATGGTACAAATGAAGTAAAAAAAAATCTTTAACTTTTTGAATTGTAATCATATCAAAAAATATATATTGTTTTGTCATTTGAACATACACTGCATTCGTCATCTATCAGGAGCGTAATAGGCAAGCATTACTGTGTGCAAACATAAAATGTGAGCTGTAGTCATGTTTTAATAAGTAAATAAAAATGTTCCATTAAATCTATCTCTCTCTCTCTCTCTCTCTCTCTCTCTCTCTCTCTCTCTCTCTCTCTGCGTATATAAATAGAACTCCCCTGCTCACTTCTTTTTGTATTTCTGGGGTTTTCTGAAGAACTGCTGTAGAGATTTTGATACGCTCTTGGAATTCTCATGACCCACACACACACACACACACACACACACACACACACACACACACACACTTTTTAAGTCTGTATGGAACTCTCAGTGCACAATTCCTACTCGCACTTTGCCAATTTTTATAAAAGAACTAGGTTAGCACCCACTGCTTCACTCATGTAGACTGTATTGTCTGCCCAGATACCTTTTGTTTTTTCTTTAATCAAATTTTTATGTTCAAAAATTGCAACACCTTTTAAACTTTTACGCTAAATAAGGTCATAGAAGCATGATCTTTGCTGAATACACTTCTGACCAAAAAGCAGTTATAGTAGCTGGAGTTAACGGTTTTTGTTAATCATGCATTTTGCATTGTTGTGGTAGTATTTGCATGGAAACTGCAGCCCCACAAATATTTCTTTATATTGAACCGAGAAGTGAATACTGATTTCATAGATTTACCTATAAAACTATTTTAATATAATGAAATATTTTTTAATATAATGAAATATTTTTTTAGAATTTCCATCCTCCAGTGCTTGAATTTGCAAAAAATGCTGGAGCACACAATTTTTTAAATTTCTGACAGAAAAATCAAATACAAATTTTCATAGGTCTAGCTTCAAAATTGCCTTAATAGCGACATATTTTCAAAAAGCCTTTCATCCCCTATATTGCCCCCTGAGGAGTGTAAAGTCAAACAATCACTTCTTAAAAAATGTTTACAGTACAAGATCCACACCCTCTTCAAATTTCAAGTTTCCATCCTTAGTGGTTTTAGCTGGGCGAGAGTGAGGTGAGTCAGTCAGTCAGTCAGTTGGGAAATTGTCTTTATGTATATATAGAAGTAACACCACCTCATAAATGTAAAGGGAGGGAATAGCTAGTATTTTTGAATTTTTTAACAATGGGAAACAGGATACCCGTTGTTTTGACAACACACACATTCCTAATGATTTTATTTTGCAATACCAGTAGTCTCATGACATTTATTGGATTTCCCCAGAAGAGTTTGGCATAACGAATAACTGACTCAAACTAGCAGTGATAGACTGTCTTTCTGATGTTCAAGTTTTTGGTACCTGCCGAAATATACGTTGCAAGTGCTAAGCTGTTTAGTTTATTTTCTAAGCTGCCAGTATGTACATGTTTAGCTTCTGTGATAACTTGATCCTTGCAGTTTACCACATGTCACTCCGTTCTAATGATATACCTTCAAATTGCATTATTTTTGTTTTAGCTACATCTAGTTTCAGTCCAGTTTGATGAGACCAAGCTTCAAGTTTTCGTAGAGTAGTTTTGACACTTCTGGAATTATTTCAGGTACCTCATTTTCAATTAGAAATGATGTTCATTCAGTTTTATTTGCTGATGATACGTCAGTTGTAAGCAGAGGTCGTTTTATGCAGAAAGGAACAAATAATGACCCCAATATTAAATATAGTGGGACTCACTGGGAAATTGTTGTGCAGTTTGAGGAGTAAGTTCTTGAATTAAAAGTTACACTTACTCTGTGTGTCCTGTCTGTCACTTAAGAGCTGACCCATTGTAAAGCAATGTCTCTGATTCCATATGTCAATGATTTGTGGAAAATTAAGGAGTGGCTCAGTGAATCAAATACTTTTGTCAGATCATCAGATATTCCTGTATGAATAAACTTGTCACTTACAATGCTTTTTCCCCCCATTGGAATCCAAACTGAGTTTTAAAAATTAGGTCATTTACACTAAGAATTTTTTGAATTTGTTTTGCTGAAGTCTTTTCAAACACTCTAGAAAAGACAGGAAGAAGGGAGATTGGGTGGTAGTTTTCCATATCTTCTGTTGATCCCTTTTTGAATACTGCTTTTGTTTCAATGTGTTTGGAAAACATCCCTGCTCAAAAAATCGGGTGACAAATACTGACAGTGGTTATGAAATATTATTAGACACACTCTTGATTATGGAAGATGATGTGTCATCCCACCCAGATGGGATTTTTGTTTTTTAAAAACAAATTCATTTTCCACATGCCTTTGGGTGATTTTTAAACTTTCGAACGATGTGTTCTGATTATTTTCCAAGCTTATGAAATTTGTCACGTCTTGATAGGCTACCAAATCTACAACTGATCTTACTACATTTAAAGAGAATTCATTGAAAGAACTTGACATCTTAACAGGATTTATTATAATGTAATTTTGAAATTTAATTTTGAAGATCTCTTGACTTTTGACTTCACTCCTAATTCTGATTCAACAACTGAACACATTATTTTAGTTTTATTTCTCTGTTATAGGATAAATGTATTATTTGCCATTCTTTTTTAGCTACCACTACAAATTTCCTGGATACAGCTTCATAGAGTTTGACATACGTAAGAAAATCGAGATTTCTATTTCACTGTAATTTGTTGTGTAGTTCACTCTTTCTGCAACCAGAAATTTTTATTCCTGGTGTAATTGATTTAATTTTACTGCTTATTTTCTTTTGGCAAGATCTAGGAGGAAAAGAGTCATTAAATATGTCTTAACACAATTTAAGGATTTGTCTAGTTTATGGTGCTTGAACTGCAGTGGTCTGCTGGCTAAGTTAAAATACTTAGTTTATCGCAGAATAAACCCATATTTCTTTTGCTGAAATTCCTGTTTATTATACTTCTGTAGACTTTAATTTATCTGCCTTTTGGAGCTCAAGACAGAGTTTAATGATCTGAAATACCTCATTCTAAGCGGTACTGGTACTTACTTGAATTTTCAAATTGGTAGTTTGTAATACCGTATTTACTCTAATCTAAGCCACACTCGAATCTAAGCTGCACCTGAAAAATGAGACTCGAAATGAAGGGGAAAAAGAAATTCCTGAATCTAAGCCGCACCTGAAATTTGAGACTCGAAATTCAAGGGGAGAAAAAAGTTTTAGGCCGCACCTCCAAATCGAAACAAAGTTGGTCCATTGTAATATGAGGCACAATTTTGTCGAATGAAAGACGATACAGCTACAGTAGTCTGGTTGGAGTCGTAAGCTTAGCAGTTAAACTTTACCAGGTAGCCATTGCTATGCGTCAGACGCTCCGTCTGTATTTATACGGGTACCATTCCTTTTTCACGTGCTTCGTCTGGTTTGAATCGATTGCTTATTTTGCTTTGATCTGATAAGTGCCGTTTTCTTTGTTATAGGTGTTTACGTCACTCTAAGCTGAAAGTGCATTACTGTACTGCGTCGTGCATTGTTTGTCGCATTCTGATAGTGCATGTTTACGGCCTGTCGCCACTCGTGGCATGGCTTGCTTTTGTGCGCGCTACCGCCGTTTACAATAATAATAAAAAAACAAAAAGGAGAGGAATCATCTCATTAGCGAAACAATGGCAAGAGACTGCTATTTGTTGTTACTTACACTGCTGCTTTCTTTGATAATGATCAACAAGAACCAAATAATAGAGAGCGTATGATACAACATGTTCTGAATGAGAGTTAGGCGAAAATTTTTCTCCGTTTGAAAATCTTTGCGGCTGGCTTCTTTAGTACATCAAATTCTGCACGGAAATTAGTCATCTTAGATTTAAAAATCTAGTCAGTTGCCGTGCTTCATTTCTGACTGTATCACTATTAGGCATAAGAATAATACGAATATAAACATGACACGATACGTATATTCTTCCGCGTTTGCTGTTGTCTCACTCTAGTTTCGTAGTTCATTAGGCAGACAGGATTTAAATGAGATAGCAGCAAACACGAAAGAATACATGGCAAAATGTTTATATTCGTATTATTCTTATGGTGAAGAGAATACTGCATGTGATTCACATTTCATCAGGTTCCTATTGGCAACAGTCTTGCCAGTCGGATTTTTGTAGCACATTGAAATTCTGCTACATTCGAAGATGAACAATACGGAATTTGTATTTACTTCGTTGGATAATGTATGAAAATGCAGTGGTCGAAGCTCGGGGCGGAGAAAAAAAAAGCTGGACTTCCACTTTTTTTTTTTTACTGACGCAGAGGTTTTGGCGCCAGTATTTATCTCTGTGCCTACAAAGCATGCCTGTGTAGCGCTACATATATTCGACGGCAGAAGTTAGTTGTGGCAGCACCTACCAACATTTTTCAGAACTTCCGCTTGCTTTGCACTCAATTCTAAGCCGCAGGCGGTTTTTTGGATTACAAAAAGCGGAAAAAAAGTACGGCTTAGATTCAAGTAAATACGGTAATGTTACCAGTACAAGTCACTGGTCTTCTGTGTCCTCTAATATCCAAAGGAAAGTTTTAATTTAAAAGCAGATTTCTGATTAGGTTGTGAAAATTTGTTGATTCAATGGCTTCAGCTTAACACATGTATGTTGAAGTCTGCTACAGTCACATCTTTTCTCTTACTGATGTTTTTCTAAAAGACAATGGAATTTAGCTAAGTTACAGCGCATCCAGGAATTCTGTAAATTGCTAGAACCATCTTTTTATCTACTTGATCCTCTGCTGCCTTCACAATTTCATCCCACTGTTTCCATTTCCCTGTTCTTGTCAATTGTTCCCTATTGCTCCCTCTGAAACTCTCTACAGCCTCTGGTTCTTTCGGTTGATCCATGTCCCATCTTCTTAAATTCCTACCTTTTTGAAGCTTCTTCAGTTTTAGTCTACAGTTCATAACTAATAAATTGTGGTCAGAGTCCACATCTGCCCATAGAAATGTCATACAATTTAAAACATGGTTCCGAAATCTCTCTTAGCGTTACACAATCAGTCCGATATCTTCCAGTGTCTCCTCCATGTATACTGCTTTCTTTCATGCTTTTTAAGCCAAGTGTTAGCTATGATAGAATTTTACACAGAGTATAATTTAATCAGGGAACTTTCTCTTTCATTCCTTTGCCCCTGTCTGTATTCACATACTTCGTTTCCTTCTCTTCTTTTTCCTACTATTGATTTCCAGTTCCCTGTGACTATTAACTTTTCTTCTCCTGTAACTACCTGAATAATTTCTTTCGTCTCATCATACATTTCTTCAATCCCTTCATTTGTGGAGCTAGTTGGCATGTAAACTTGTACTACTGTGGTGGGTCTGGGCTTTGTGTCTATCTTGGCTACAGTAATGCATTCACTATGCTGTCTAGAGTAGCTTATCCATGTTCCTATTTTTTTTTTTATTCATTATTAAACCTACTCCTGCATTCCCCTAGTTGATTTTGTGTTTATAACCCTGTATTTTCTTGACTGGGATGCCAGCAGCCTTGCCGCAGTGGCAACATCGGTTCCTGTCAGATCACCAAAGTTAAGCATTGTCGGGCTGGGCTAGCAGATGGGTAACCATCCAATTTGCCGAGTGCTGTTGGCTAGTGGGGTGCACTCAGCCCTTGTGAGGCAAACTGAGGAGCTACTTGATTTAGGAGTAGTGCGTCCAGTCTCAGACACTGACATACGACCGGGAGAGTGGTGTGCTTGACCACATGCCCCTCCATACCCGCATCTGGTGATGCCTGAGGACTGAGGATGACATGGCAGCTGGTCAGTACCGCTGGATCCGCCAGGGCCTGTGAACGGATTTAACGTTTTTACAGTTTACATTCTCCTGACTGGGACGCCTGTTCTTCCTGCCACCAAACTTCATCAATTCCAACTACATCTACAAATGTAAAAATTTCCCTTTTTCACTTTTCTAACCTACATGCCTGAGTAAGGGATGTGATGTTCCGTGCTCCGATCCATAGAATGCAAGTTTTGTTTCTCCTGATAACAATATCCTCCTGAGGAGTCTCCATCTGGAGATCGAATTGGGGACTATTTTACCTCCAGAATGTTTTACCCAAGAGGATGTCATCGTCATTTAACCATACAGTAGAGCTGTGTTCCCTCAGGAAAAATTATGGCTTTAGTTTCCCTTTGTTTCCAGCCGTTTGTAGTATCAGCACAGCAAGGCTGTTTTGGTTGATGTTACAAGGCCAGATTGGTCGATCATCCAGACTGTTGCCCCTGCAACTACTGAAAAGGTTGCTTGATGTTACAAGGCCAGATTGGTCGATCATCCAGACTGTTGCCCCTGCAACTACTGAAAAGGTTGCTGTCCCTCGTCAGGAACCATAGGTCTGTCTGGCCTCTCAACAGATACCCTTACGGTACAGCTATCTGTATCACTGAGGCACGCAAGCCTTCCCACCAACTGCAAGGTCCATAATTCATGGGGGGAATTAATGCTTATCAGAATTGAAATATTCAGAATTCAAGCAGTTCTGTTTGAGTGTGTCCTGCCATACTTTTGAAGAGCCTATGATAGAATGTCGTATATAGATAATATTAACACATTCATCACTGGTCTCTTCACACAAACTTGTTAAAATCATGAGATTGTTAAAATCATGAGATTGTTAAAGTCATGAGATTGTTAAAGTCATGAGATTGTTAAAGTCATGAGATTGTTAAAGTCATGAGATTGTTAAAGTCATGAGATTGTTAAAGTCATGAGATTGTTAAAGTCATGAGATTGTTAAAGTCATGAGATTTTTAAAGTCATGAGATTTTTAAAGTCATGAGATTTTTAAAGTCATGAGATTTTTAAAGTCATGAGATTTTTAAAGTCATGAGATTTTTAAAGTCATGAGATTTTTAAAGTCATGAGATTTTTAAAGTCATGAGATTTTTAAAGTCATGAGATTTTTAAAGTCATGAGATTTTTAAAGTCATGAGATTTTTAAAGTCATGAGATTTTTAAAGTCATGAGATTTTTAAAGTCATGAGATTTTTAAAGTCATGAGATTTTTAAAGTCATGAGATTTTTAAAGTCATGAGATTTTTAAAGTCATGAGATTTTTAAAGTCATGAGATTTTTAAAGTCATGAGATTTTTAAAGTCATGAGATTTTTAAAGTCATGAGATTTTTAAAGTCATGAGATTTTTAAAGTCATGAGATTTTTAAAGTCATGAGATTTTTAAAGTCATGAGATTTTTAAAGTCATGAGATTTTTAAAGTCATGAGATTTTTAAAGTCATGAGATTTTTAAAGTCATGAGATTTTTAAAGTCATGAGATTTTTAAAGTCATGAGATTTTTAAAGTCATGAGATTTTTAAAGTCATGAGATTGTTAAAGTCATGAGAAAGAAAGTCTCGCATGCTCGCTCTTTTGAGTGGTACAATTATGTTTCTGTCCACATTCACAAAAAAAGAGTACAGGAATGTTTAAAGATAGGGACATTTAACTGATAACATTTTATATAGTTCAGATATAATTAACTTTTGTATGGTAATTGTGGGAGGCACTGTAGGATACAAAGACCAATGGACAATGTGACACAAAAGCAGTCATGACAAATCTTGAGCAGAAAGAGAGAGAGAGAGAGAGAGAGAGAGAGAGAGAGAGAGAGAATGTGTGTGTGTGTGTGTGTGTGTGTGTGTGTGTGTGTGCGTGTTTGCTAACAGTCACTGACTTTTGTGGTGCTGTAAAGCTGCATATATGCAAAATAATGTTCAAAAATCAGTAACTTTTGTTTAACTTTACTAAAGACCTTTCATTCTGTAAAACTTTTTTTTTCCTGCCAAATTGTCTTTGTTTTTTGCCAGAATGTTACCAGCAAACCGTTTCATTTAACTTCTGATGCATTGATTCATGTAGCCATCTAACAAATGAGTAAAATAGTCAAACTCTGCAGTAGAGTCTGAAAACTGTGAGGCTACAGAAACTTCTTCCTGCAACACTAGCATTTGTAGCTAATCGTCTCATGGCAGCCCTTTGCTGCATGTCTGATTTAGCAGTCCAGCCTTCAGACAGCCGGTAGATATCACCAGTATGGGAGACGGGTGCCATTGGGAATGACACAGTGAGTGCATACATATGGCATGTGGGCACTGTGCTAAAGGTGTTAAACGAAGAGAGAGACTATTGGTTGTCATAATGTACAAGGCCTTTCTAAAAAGTATCTGACCTTTGGCCAGAAAAAATATTTCGAATACCTGATGGGGTTGGGACCCTAATCCCCTTCAAAGTAGGCCCCTTGTGCTTGCACACACTTAGCCCACTGATCCTTCCACTGCTGGAACCACCTCTGGAAGTCTGCTTTTGGAAAGGTGTTCAGCTCCGTTGTCGTGTTCCTCATTATCTCTTCTCTACTCTCAAAACTGGATCCTTTAAGTGGTGTCTTCAATTTTGGAAACAACCAGAAGTCACAAAGAGCCATGTCTAGAGAGTAGGGAGGTTGGCGAACAAGAAATTTTGGATTAAGTGGAATGACTGTGAGGGGCCGTTGTTGTGATGCGGTTGCCACTTTTTTTGCCGTCCACATGTCTGGTGTTCTGCGCCGAACTGCATCACAGAGTCACCGGAGGACATCTTGATAGTACACTCCTTTGTCACTGTTTGTCCTTCTGGATGCACAACTCCACGGACATCAAAGAAGACAGTCAGCATCACCTTGATTTTGCTTTGCACTTGCCGCACTTCATTCGGCCTTGGAACCTTGGGTTGCTTCCATTGCGACGACTGTCATTTTGTTTCTGGGTTGTACCTGTACACCCATGACTCATTTCCAGTTATCATGGTGTTCTGAAACCCAGGATCAGTGTAGGTGGTGTCCAGAAGGTCCTGTGCAATGTCAAAACAGAGATCTTTTTTTTCTGGCAACACTCTGTCACAAATTTTGCAGCCATTCTGTGCATGTTCAAATCATCACGCAAAATTGCATGTGCAGAATCTTTACTCAGTCCAACCTCGTGGGCAATCTCCGGCACGGTCAAACAATGATCTGCCATCACCAAATTGTGCACCCTCTCAACAGCAACTGCCCATCCACTCATTACTTGCGCCCACTAAGGTGACGATTCCCGTAAGAGTTCAGGCAACCTGTGCACATTTGCACAGACGAAGGTCAATGGCCGGGTAGCCTTTCAACTATATATGAAGGTAGTAACTGTTCCCAAAAGAACATATATCTATTAGGAACATTACGTATGTAGATTGTGGACAGTTGGGAATGTGGTTCTCATGGGAAGCGTGCAAGGGATAAGTCCCTGCAGTCGCGCTATTAATCTGTGTCCTCGGTGGGTCAGATGGATAGTGTCTGCCATGTAAGCAGGAGATCCCGGGTTCGAGTCCTGGTCGTGGCACACATTTTCAGCTGTCCCCATCGAGGTATATCAACACCACCTGTCGGCAGCCGAGGGTTTCAATTAATTATCATAAAATGAATTAGTGTCCTAATTAAAATCTTCATAGACTAGATGGTCAGAAGAGTTTTGAATGTATGTTTTTCACACTGTTTCTTTTGCTAATGTGAAAGTCAGTTTCTGTGTTTTGTAGGAAAATTTTTGTTGATAACCATGCCATCATCATTCATAATATTTTATGGTACTGTTGAAGTCCAACTGTGCCCTTACCAACTGATTTGAAGGCTCCTTAGTCTCATTAAAATCCATCCATTAATCCACTTTCCTTCCAGTAATGGCTATGTTTTGCAGACAAGACCTACCACTACACAATATATTTTTCTTTTCTCAGTTCACTCATATTTGTTTTTTTAACTATACAGTATGGATGGTCTACACTTCACAACATAGATCAGTAAACTATACATCCTACAAAATTAACATAGAAGTCTGAGTGAATGAAGCAGACCTTCACTTTTTAATTACCAGCCATCTACAAAAAGTTACATGATTAATAATACCGAACAAAAGACATTTCAATTGACGTAGAAGTTTGCAAGTTCAACGCTGGACCCTGACTGACTGCAGCTTTGTATGTGACACCTATTTATAGATGTGCATATTACAGATATTACAAAACAGTAAAAATACACAGCTGTTACATTTTGGATGTTAATATAAAATATAGAAAAACTGGAAGGTACAATAGGCAATGAAGCAAAGCTGCTTAACTAAAGGCTTTATAATTAGAAAATGACAAAATCACAGGTACTATTTGGTGATAAGTTCTAATGTACACGGGATTCCCAAAGTTTGCCAAGAATTTTTGAGATAGTGAAATTTTCTAATTGGTTAAATTAATAAACTAATGGGTTATTTCCATAAAGGTATCCATTTTTGGAAACAGAAGAATTGGGGCTACAAAGTTATAAATTGGATTTAAGAAATAACTACATGTCATGATTGGAACATATATCTATTAGGAACATAAGAATGTTGAATATAAATAACTTTTGAAATATTAAGATTAAGGAAGGAAAAAGTAAAATGCTCCCTTTGAAAGGGGAGAATGGGGACTTCTCAAATAAGCTGTGTCAATATAGAAATGAACAGTTTTTAGTGGTGTGGAATTTCAGTGAGCTCATAGTTTACAGCTGTATAAATTATAAATATTTCTGTAAATAAAATGTTCGTTATGAACTGTTTATATCATTTTCATCAGGTGACTGTAAATTAAATTGTGAATCAACAAAATTTAGTGAAATTCTGCATGAATAAGAATTTTGTAATTTCATGTACACCCTGTTCCTTTGTTCAGTGGCAAATAAAAACAGCTGACATCAGCAATCCTCCTTTGTGTATTACTCTTATTTAGGTTTATCTCCCCCCCCCCCTCCCCCACCCCTGATTAGTAATGAAAAGAGGTCATAAAAAAATCAGAGTTGTATAAGAACGAGTAGGATAATCCCACCTTACACAGTTACACAATGTGTTTCAGAGCTGCAGCTCCATTCTCAAGGGGTGCAGTGACATTTCCTAGGCATTACATCTTCTTCAATTTATAACCTAGCAGTAAATGAGTGATGTAAGTCTTAGTGTTATGCATTGAAACATCTCGGATGAGATAAATGAAACAAAGTATAATTCTTTTGGAAACAAGCTTTTCATCTTCTGCATTGATAACAAAAATTTATGTTTCTGCTTACTCGCAAATGTGACATCCTATAGCTGATTAATGATAATGTCAGTGGAATATTTTTTGTGAACACTTTACTGCTCAGCAGTAGATATTATAATCTCATTTGCTTAACATCAGATGTCTGTTTTGTTAATTTACACTGTATCGATTTCTACAATTTTAAAATTGTGCAGATATGTTCTGCTTTCTGCTCCACCAGCACTCCCTTTCTTTTCTTATGAAAATTTGGGCATTTACAGCAAACTGTTGCACCTCTCAGCAAAGAGGTTTTTTGCAATCGCTTAATATGCTTGCAGTAAGTGGTATTGCGCAAAAATTTTTGAACTGGAGTGTGGCTGTGTTTTGTCACTTTTCCAAGCTAGTTCCTGATTGTACTAAGGTTTAAGTGTTTTTGTGTGGTAATGTTACCCAGACTGTTCGTTCTGGTAGCACATAATAAAAGTAAACCGATGTTTATAGTAAATCAGTAGTAACATAATTTTTCTTTTCTTTTTCAGGAAGATGATGAAGGAATAGATATGGGCAGCTGTGCAAATCACCATGAAAATGAGAAAAATCGGAGACACGCTCATGAGAAAGGGCCTTATGTGTATGAATTGTTTTCTATTATGATACACTCAGGAAGTGCATCGGGAGGCCATTACTATGCTTACATCAAAGACTTTAAGAAAAATGAATGGTTCTGTTTCAATGATCAGATTGTGACTAGGGTATGTGAAGTCTGTCTAATTTAGTGTTTTAGAAATAGGGTGCTCCTCTTATTCTTATGGCGGTTTTATTCTGTTTCCAGATAACTCAGGATGACATCACTAAAACATATGGTGGTGGACCATCAAGGGGATACTATTCAGGTGCATACAGTTCAAGCACAAATGCATATATGCTCATGTACCGTCAGATTGACAAACAAAGGAATTCTGAGGCAATGACAGTTGAACAATTTCCACCCCACATACAGGTATTAGTGTGATGAAACTTCGTAGTAAACCAAAATTGAAAGTTATTTCATAGTACATAGATATATTTGTGATTTTATTCTGTTCAGTTACATATAACATTATGGGCATCCACAATTGAGGGTGTACACTGTTTTAGTTATCAGCTCTTGTGACCTAATTGCTGTGAGAGGCAGCTTGCAGTAAACAAATCTGGGTTATATTTCAAGCTTGGTGTAAGTGTTCAGTTTCCACAGTAGATGAAGGGCAATGTAATAGTTGCATTACAGATATTTAAAGGTGTTTAAACAGGATGCGAGAGGAAGGGGGCAGGGACTTAAATTTGGTCTAAAAATATACCTCTAAATTTGCCATATTTGACTTTGCACATCTTCTTAGGGTAACACTTAACACTTACACACCTGTACCAACAATAAAACCTACATCCAGGTGGGATTCCTCCAGGTTACATTCTCCTTCTTGAGAGGGAGGGGGGAATACATAGTAGAGAACATGTTTTCTTTTGGAACAATGCAGTTAAAGTTAGTAACTTAACTCTGTTTCATTAATAATTTATTATGACGAAGGGGATAGTTTATTCTCAGTTGGGCTGTTCATAGGCAATAAAAAATGCTAGACAGGAGTACCTTTTAATAATTCCTGTGCCTCACATGTGGTACAAAATGCATTAGATTCACCCACAAGTGCTATGATGTGTGTGAATTTGGTGAATTTAGCTTTCTGTTTAAGGTGTCAGTTAATTTGTCTGTCCTCCAGTACTGTACACTCTTTGTAGGCATCAGGTGCCACCTTTGGGTATGACAGAAAAGGGCATGTTGCAGAGTGAAGATATTGGCTTCACCATCTGGAGCCGGGGATGTGAAGAGGAAAAGGAACCTCAAAATGCCAAACTAGAAACGAATGTTGAAATAAAACTGAATTCCACCTCAGAGACATCAGTTTAATTTTAGGTGTATTATGTTTGCATGCGATTCATTAGCTCCTTTGGTTCCCTGTTCTTAGAAATAATGTTGGTGCCATCAGCAACACCTAGTTAACTGAACCAGGAGGTCTGATAAGGCATCAGCAAAAACAAAAACCACTTAGATGACCTAACCAGTGTGTTAAAATATATTTATCATTACAAAGAAAGAAATTGCAGCTTTGAAATAGAACAGTTCTCTTACATCCAGAAGCATAGTGAAGGCAGGGACAGCAGTTGGTATGGGTATTGTGGGTAATTGTATCCATAAAAGAATTTGAGTGGGTAATATATTAAACAGAGAGGCAATATATGAAACACAGAGTATCTTAATGTCACAGATGTGCCAACTGCAGCTACAGTGATGTATTTATGTCTTAGTGAGAGTTCTTCCTTACTTTAGGGTGCTACTAACCTTACATACCTGGTGTAGCTGCTGCCACAAATTTGGAAACACTGCAGTGTCAAATGGGGTTGCAGCGTACTGAAGCGATGAGATTGTTGCTAATCATTGTGAGAGATACAGCAGCTGTTCTGATCTGGACAGCAGTTCCACCACTGTTGTCCCAGTGTACGAACACATGCATTTATGAAAATAAATTGTAGAGGTAACTAATATAAAAAAAAGGAACAAGGAGAAGTGGTGCAGAGAAGCATTATACATTGTTTTTTACTTTTAATTTTGCAGAAATGGATGTTTTTTCTGAGCACTTACTATAGGCGAGCAGTAAAAGATGTTTTTCAGACTATTAAGCATTTTTATCTGACACATCGCACACCAATTTTGCAATGTAAAAATAATTAGTGAATTCATTTTTCATCAGATACTGTTTGTCTTTACCCCAACTAGTCGATTTTCCACTGTGCTTGTACCATTAGAATGCTAGTAAACATCTCTTTTTTTTTTCTTTTCTTTGATAATCTATTGTGATACTACTGCACGAAATTTTATGTAAGGGAGTCAGTAGTATTATAAGAAAATTGGAGCTGCTAGAATGGACGGAACAGTGCTGCATCTCAGGTTTCCCTTTCGTTGTAGAAAGTCTCATTGTAGAAATACTTACAATGGATGTGGATAGATTTGTGGTGAGAAACAAAAGGAAAATCATGTCGAGTATAGATGGAGGAGTTAGGCAGAAGAATACTGAAGAGACTCCTACACCATCTTTGAGAACAGTGTGCTACGGCATCTTTGATGATGAATGTGTTGAGGTAGCTCACGCTGAAAGTTGTAAGTGTTCTACAAAATCACTTGAGATGTCAGATTTCCTAAATTTCGAATAATTGTGAGTAGTGTAAATGTTATTCTCAAAAAATGGAAACTAAAGGTAAGAAAATCAACAATGTAGGAAAAGACAGATTGCTACTTACTGTAAAGAAGACCCGTCAAGTTCCAGGCAGGCACAATTAAGACACTTAAAGCTTTTGATCACAGCTTTCACCAGTAAAAGAGACATACCATTCTCTCTCTCTCTCTCTCTCTCTCTCTCTCTCTCTCTCTCTCTCTCTCTCACACACACTAACACACACACACACACACACACACACACACACACACACACACGTGTGCGCAAGCAAGCAAGCACAGCTCATGCACACATGACTGCCAACTCTAGCATCATGGGCCTGAATGCAAATAGATAGTACAAGAGCATTTCACAAATGCTATACAATGAAGGTATTGTGTATCCTGGAGGTCTGTGCTGTAAAAATTCTGGATGTTGTAGTTGGTGGTCATGTGCACGTGAGGTGTGCTTGCTTGTGAGTGTGAATGGTAAGTGTGTGTCTTTTAATGATGAAGACTGTGCCTGAAAGCTTTATGTAAGTGTCTTTTAATTGTGCTTGTCAGCTACATAATGTGTTTTTTTATGGTAAGTAGCAGTCTGTCTTTTCCTAGTTTGTTGTAAATGTTCTTATTTACACAAAGTTAAGAACTACACAATAAATACAGGTGTACAAAATTTTATACTCCAAAACATGTAGTTTAAATTTCTATAGTTTAGAGAAAGCAGTACAGTAATTTTAAGGAGCAGTTCGTTATTTTTGACAAACGTGGCTTTGAAATTATGAAATATAAATATAAAGTGCAAAGTAACAAAGAGCAATCACATTTTCCATATTGCTTGTATTTGTATTTTTTGTTTGATTTTTTTCTACAATTTCAAAATACATTCTGATTTTTAGAGGAAATTTTAAAGAATTCTTCAGTACCTTCAGGTTTTAAAAATTGTATGTAGCATAATCTGTGGCTCAACGAAGATAATGAATTACATGGTCAAATTTGTACTGATGTGTGTGTGTGAAGGAAAAGTTAATAGTAACTTTCGACAGGCAAGCCAGGAAAAAAGTGGGGTATTGATGGATTTTTCAGCCTGGAAATGTGGAGCAAAACAGATGAGGGTTCATGCCAGAAGCTATTTTCATATTAATTTCACCAAAGTATTATATGTGTACACAAACGCACACGCGCGTGCGCCTACACAGGGTGTACATATTTTTTCACTTATTTATTACACAAGAACTAAACATTGTACAGATGTCATACATATTGCTTTTTGAAGAGAAACTCTGAAAGTTTTTTTTTTAACATACATTCAATATGCGAACCATGAGTGACCTGGCCGACGTCAATACGGTAATCATGCATGGCATCATTGACTGTGACATTCGCTTCCCGTATTCTCTTCCAGAGCTCTGCTACATCACGTGGTAGAGTCGTTGCATACGCCGGATCTTTAATGTGTCCCCACAGAAAAAAGTCACACAGAGTGAGATGTGGTGATTGGGGAGGCAATTTCATGATCTCCAACACACACAAAGTTCACTCTGCACCTGAAATCACCATGTTTGTGACTAGCAGCGACTGTCTGCAAATTACCAAACTACGCTGCAGCAGTATGCATGAAAAAACTTTCAGGGTTTCTCTTCAATATGACATATGTATGATATCTGTACAATGTTTAGTTCTCACGAAATAAATAATTGAAAGTGTTCTCGAACTTCATGTACACCCTGTGTGTGTGTGTGTGTGTGTGTGTGTGTGTGTGTGTGTGTGTAAGAAAAAATCTTTTGAAACTAGTAATGTCATTCAACCAATTTTGTCATTTCATCTACATGATTAATGAGCCATTCATAATTGAGTGTGTGGCAGAGGGTTCATTGAACCACCTTTAACAATTTCTCTATCGTTACACTCTCGAGCAGTGTCTGGGGAAAAGTGATCACTTAAATCTTACTGTGCGAGTTCTGATTTCTCTTATGCTATTATGATGTACATTCCTCCCTATGTAGGTGGTCACCAACAAAATATTTTCACACACTGAGGAAAAAGATGGTATTTGTAATTTCATGAGAAGGTCTTGTGAAAAACACCCTCATTCAAATATCTGCCACCCCAGTTCGTCCATCATACACGTGGCACTCTTCCCCCGTATTCCGTGATAATACGAAACAAGCTGCCCTCCTTTGAACGTCTGTGGTGTTCTCTGTCAAACCTGTCTGATGTGGACCCCACACCGCACAGCAATACTCCAGAAGAAGGTGAACAAGTGTAGTGTAAGCAGCCCCTTTAGTAAACCTGTTACATTTTCTACATGTTCTACCAATACATCACAGTCTTTGGTTTGTTTTTTCCACGGCATTATCTACATGATCATTCCATTTTAAGTTACTTATAATTGTTGAGTTTACAGCCTTTAGATTTTGTGATTAATCATGTAACTGCAATTTAGCGGATTCGTTTATGGATAACTTCACACTTTTCATGAGTTAGGGTCAATTGCCACTTTTTGCACCATACAGGTATCTTGTCTAAATCATTTTGCAATTAGTTTTGATTATATGAGGCCATTACTTGATTGTAAATGACAGCATCATCTGCAAACGGTCTTAAGAGGATTGCTCAGATTGTCTTCGAAATCATTTATGTAGATCAGGAACAACAGAGGGTCGTAACACTTCGTTGGGAATTCCAGACATTAATTTCAGTTTACTCTGTGACTTTCCATGAGTTGTTATGAACTATGACCTGTCTGGCAGGAAATCATGAATCCAGTCACACAGCTGAGACAATATTCCATTGGCACGTGGTTTAATTAGAAGTCGTGTATGAGGAATGGTGTAAAAAGCCTTTCAGTTGAAACAAATGGTGGGAAATTGAAATGCGCCATTGAAAATATTCAGCATATTAAAAGGCATTGGTGAGGGTGGGTCTTCCTATATGAGTATCCAACAATGATGAAAATTTCAACATTATGTTGCTCTTAAAAGGCTTGAGCAGAAAAGTGGCAGAATTAAAATCTTCCTTACAAAGAGATAGTTACAAATGGCTTCACTTTGATAATTCAGGTAAAGAAAATTCTCAAGATGATGGCAGCTGCAGGCTTGTCAGGAATTATGGATGAGATAAAAACTTCTTAATGTTTTTCAATTTTATTGGATGAAACCTGTGACGTGTCCCAAACTGAACAAGTCTGTTTGCTTGTGATTTGGCCATGAATTACTATTTAATTGGATTTTATTCTATGACTAGAACTTCGACAGAAACCTTATTTGATCTTGTCAAAGACATTTTAGTTCTGCACAAGTTAGCACTCTGAAAATTTAGTGACCAGTGTTATTGACAGGGTGTTTAATGTTTTGGGAGAAATCTCTTAATCGAAGTCTTGGATAAACTAAGAAGAGAATAGAGCATTGTTTGTGAAGTGTAGCACTCACAATCTTTACCTTGGCATTCAGGTTACAATCAAAAAATCTTTGCCAGCAAGGTAATTTCTTGGAATAATTTAAGATTAGAACATATAATAACTTTGTATGGGACTCAGTGAATTACTGTGCCCTTTCCAAAGAGCTGCAGATTGAAGTTCAGAAAGAAGCTGAATAATATTTACATTCTCTCTCAGCCTATTGTACAACACAGTAGCTTACACACTCTAAGACAGGTGTGGGCAACATTTGCTGACCTGGGGGCCTGATTCACGTACTTCAATAAGGCCACAAGCCACCTCATCACATGACACAGGATGCGACAGCATCGCTTGGTGCGTAAAGTCGGATCTATAGCATCTGTGACGTTCATGTTTATGGGCTAAAACACCAATATGAATGGTGCTCCTTTCTCGACATGCCATGGCAACAAATTATGCCTCAGAACAAGCATTTTTGAGGCTACATTCATTTTACATTCACCCAGTCTTCAGATGTTTACATTTATTCACATGTCAACATTGTTTTACAATAACTGTCTTAAAAACTGCTGTTACATAACTTCAAGCTTAGACTGGAAACATATTTCTCTTTTTTCAGTTTGTATCATTTGTCTGCTACATGAACTGCAAACCTGGGGCAACCCGTGCATTGGCAGAAATATCTGAAAATGCTTCCTAGGTAGAGTACAATGCTCTCTCTCCCACAGATTTCTTTCTCAGAATGCATTGAGATGAATTGTGCTCCACTGGTTGCCCACCTGCCCTCTGACAAAAGAGTTATGCAAGTGGATCACAAATTGATATTTTTGCAAGTATTGGCAGAAAATGCAAAATTGTAAATGTTGGCAGCTAATGGATGAATATGTAACTATAGTGCAGTTTCACCATGTAGCTGGCAAGGATAGTAAACAGGGGACTTGATGATACCAAAGCATAAAGTCTTTGTGAATTTCATTGTGTGTTCTCAGTTGGACAGTAATAAACCCAGTAGACAGGTGCGTGAGCAGTGTACGCAGATGTCAGCATTTGAGAGAGGATATGTAATTGGGCTCAAAGAAAATGGTTGGAATAATTGGTAAATCACTCAACATTTGAATAGGAGTGCTACCATTATTCGACAGTGTTGACAGGAATGAGTGAACCATGGCCAAATGTAACATCATGAAGGAAGCAGTCGACCTAAAGAGATGACAGAAGGTAAGAACGGAGCAGTTGTCAGGGCAGCACTCAGTCCTGGATTCAGCTTTATCGTTGATGCTATGTGCAATTGGTGCTTCAGTGACCAAAAAGTCATTAGTAGGTAGCTTACAGAAAGGGGATTGAGCTCATGGCACGTCTTCTGCTGGCTACCATTGACCTCTGTATGCCAACAAGACTCTGTGCAGTGCTGTCTGGCATATTAAGCCTATAACCTCATTGATTGGAGTGGAGTTCTCTTGAGTGGTGAGTCCTGCTTTGGACTGAGCTCAGACAACCATTGAAGGTGTGTCTGGAGATTCTGTGGACATCGGTGGATACCAGGCTGACAGTCACCCACCATCTGGCCCTACCATCAGAACTGATGGTCTAGGGTGCTTTTTTATTTTTTTATTTTATTATTTTTTTTCCCCCATAGCAGGACCTCTTTGGTTGTCAGCTGGACCTCTTTGGTTGTCATCTGTTGCATCCTTCAGTACAGTAGTACATTGGCTATATTCTATGTTCAGTTGTGTTGCCCTTCGTGGCAAATTGTCCTGGGCTTACATTTCAGCAAGATAATGCCCACCTGCTCAGAGCAAGAGTTCCTTCTGCTTGTCTTCTTGCTTGCCAAACCCATCTTTGCACAGCAAGGTCGCCAGATCTGCCCCAATTGAGAATGTTTGGAACAATATGGGCAGTACCCTCCAACCAGCTTGGGATTTTGATGATCTAGCACATCAGTTGGACAGAATTTGGCACAATATCCCTCGAGAAGGCAAGCAACTACTCTATCAATCAATGCCGAATTGAATAACTGCTTGTACAAGGGGCAGAAATGGACTAACACGTTATTGACTTGCCCAATTTGTGAAGCTGATTGTTTCGAATAAATCATCAAATTTTTCTGGAATAGTAATGCCTGTATGTATATGAATAACACATTTACTGATTTCCATCCTATTCATATAATTCCTACATGGTACATGGCTTTTATTTAAATGTATTATGGAGCAATCAAAAAGTTTCTGTTTGAGGGTATTGCTGCAGCATATAAGCAGCATAGCACGACTCTGCTGTGAGTATATAAGCACCAACTTGTAGACAAGGCATTAGTTTGACATTCATTCATTTCTTTCTGATGTGTATGTGGTAACTGTGGAAATGTGAACTATGAAAATGTTATTACCAGATGTGTCCAAACAGGACCAACTTGCTGTATTTCTTTTCTTGGCCGTCACTGGTAGACATCCGTTGGAGAATGAAGAATGTGTATGGGGCAGCATGTCTGTCAAAACCACCGTTGTGGAAAACTGTGACAAGGGGGAATGATGTTTCATGGTAAGCCATATCCTCATATTGCAAATGCTGTAATACAGAAGTTAGGCTACTTCAAGTGCGAGACATTTGAGCACCCACTCTATAGTCCTGAACTTTTCCCATGCAATTACCATGCCTTCAGTTCCTTAAAAAAGGCATTGATGTGTTGATGATCGAATCAGGATATGCAGCAGACAGTTATGAGCTTCATTGCGCAGCAGGACATGGTGTTTTACCAAACAGGTATCTTGAAACTGGTGTGTCAGTAGGATGATTGCCTCACTGCTCACAGTGATTTTGCATGATTGGTATACCGATTCTGGGCTGTATAACCTTCAAATGGAGATGTTTTGGTTGTACTTTATACAGGTTATCCATAATTAAAGGGTCAGTTTCAAATTGCCATTGAAAGAGAACCATTGCTCAGAATGATGTTTAATTTGGACACATCGTGGAAGAAACAAAAATGTAATGGAAAATTTTCTCAGTAGTTAGTGTTGTAAGCATCTTAATGTAAATGAGGTTGGCTAAAAATTACAGATATAGCAATATGAGGACTGTGATCTGAGTTGCAGATTACACCATCCGTATTGTTCAGTATATACAAATGGAAAAAGTTTCAGTCAACGGTCGGGGCACTGTTAGTTAGGCGAGCCCACCCACCACACCAAGGTCATACCATATCAGATGATAAAAATTGGTTTTTAATTGTCCTGAGGCCAAAAACCACATAAAAGCAAAGTGACATCAGCTAACTGTTGTTAAAAGATCGGCGTGAAAGATGTTCAATATGCTCTCCACTATTTTCCGTGCAAGTTGAAATCGAGAAACGGCATGTTCCACAACAAACTGGAGTGCCTTTGAACACATCTTCCAGTTAATCTGATAGTCAGAAGTCCGATGGATTATAATAAGGTAATGTGGATGGCCAGACTGTAGGAAAATGGGGGCTGATAATTCTAACATTTCCAAAATGCCTCTTAGTAGTCACTTCACTGGCTGTGCAGTGTACGGAAGAGCACCATATTGCATAAAAATGATCCTATCTACACACTCATGCTGTTGAAGGGTTGAAATGACCTTGGTTGCAAAAGACTCTCCTAGTGTTTACCAGTGATGGTACAGGTAACAGGGCCCCGCAGGATCTCTTCGAAAAAATATGGCCCTACAATAAACAATGCCGTCAACCCGCACCACACAGTCACCTTTGCAGAATGAAATGGTTTCAATTAGTGTGCATGCTGATTTTCCATTGCACATATTCTACTGTTGTGTGTATTGGCATTCTTGGAGATGGAAATGGGTTTTGTGTGTCCACAGAATGTTGCATGGCCATTCATGTTCTCCTTCCATGTGAGTAGGAAATTCCAGAATGAATTCTTGTCTTGCTGGCAGGACAGCAGGAAGTAACTCCTGAATGTGGGTGATTCCGTACGGATAGCAGTGTAGGATGTTGCATAGGATTTTATGCACTGTGCTCATAGGCATGTTCAACTTTCGAGCTATTTATTCCTGATGCACTGCATGTTGCACACCATTGCTCAATCCCTCCTGCAATGTTGTGGCCACATCTTTAACAGATGTCAGATAAACTGCTTTCCTCTCTCTGCCACATTGCACTTCAAATGAAAATGTCTTTCAGATTTTGTAATCATTTTCTCCCGCCACTTAGCAGATGTTGATCCAATGCTTTTCTTCATACCCTTGAGTTTCCGGAACTTCTGCAGGGCTACTGATGCACGGTCGCCATTCTTGTAAAAAAGCTTTATCAGCATTACATGATCCTTCATGGAACAGTTATGTTGGATGTCTCACATGCCAATTGAGGAACAGCTGCGTTCCAAGTGTCTTTGATGTCATTTTGAGCAGTGGTTCTCTTTCTACAGCATTTGAAACTGGAACTTTATTTACAGATATCCTGTATTACAATTAGAATTTTATTGAATTGTGATTGATGTTTTATATTTATATATAATTTTATTTTGCAGGTGGGTAGTATGAATAAAATTTCCAAGGGCTAATGGGAAAATTATAAACAGCTCATGCAGTTTTTATAACACTGTTCTATTGGTTAGGGAATTCATGGTATGGTATTGGCGAAAGCATCAGGTGTGCGTATTGATATTTTTCATAGAGTAGAAATTTTAAACAAAGAATTGCAGAAGTCTGATCTACAGGTCATCGAAGTGTATAAGAAAATAGAAGTACTTACTGTTTAAGTGTGCTTGTAATTTAACTGCCGCATAAAAGTGTTCCAGCAGTTGCTTATCTGCACCTCAAAGTACTTAAACGTTTGTGACTGTGCAAAACTCCAAAAGTCTTGATCAATGTAATAACGAAAACTTCAGATTTAAAATGCCACAGGAATTTGTCAGAAATAGAAAAATTACTCTGGGACACCTGACAGACATTGATCAAATTGTTAACTCTTATAAAAATGATTTTGAGACATGTTTTTGCAGCTTTTTAAGAGAAAAAATGAGCAAGTGAAAGACTTTAGGGAAGTTATGGAGTTTGTGCGCATTGTTAACTTGCTTCTTATGATTCCTGATCGATTTGTGACTTCATGAGATCAGACTTGTTGGTCAGCCAGGCCATGCGCCATTGATCTAAACAGGTGGTAGTCATAGGGAACAATGTCTGGAGAATACAGCGGGTGGGGTAGGACTTCCCATTTTAACGTTTCCAAGTATGTTTTGACCTCTTTTGCAATGTGGGGTTCAACGTTGTCGTGCTGCAAATCACTTTATCGTGCCTCTCACTGTATTGTGGCCATTTGTCTTTTAATGCTCTACTCAAACACATTAATTGCATTTGATAATGAGCTCCTGTGATTGTTTCACTTGGTTTTAACATCTCGTAGTACACGATGCTGAGCAGGTCCCACCAAATGCAGAGCACGATCTTGGAGATATGATTATTCAATTTGGCCATCGATATGGAAGCATGGCCAGGATATCCCCATGATTTTTTGTGTTTAGGGTTATCATAATGAACCCATTTTTCGTCCCCAGTCACAATGTGATGCAGAAGTCCCTTCAGTTTTTGCCTCTGAAGCAACTGTTCACAAACACACAAATGCCGTTCAATGTCTCTTGGTTTCAGCTCACATGGGACCAAAGTTCCTTATTTCTGAATCATGCCCATAGCCTAGAGACATTTTGAAATGGCTTGCTTTGTCACTCCCACCAATCGCGCCATTTCTTCTTGAGCTTGATGTGAGTCTTCACTCAGCAATATCTCCAATTCTGTATCTTCGAAAACATTCTCTCACCCACCAGTATGCCAGTCTACGATGTTAAAATCACCAGTCTTGAAGCGTTAAAACCACTTAAGACGTGTCCTTTCACTAATAGCGTCCTTACCATATGTAATTGAGAGCATTTGATGAGACTCAGCCGCTGTTTTCATCATATTTAAACAAAACATTAACACTTTCCGCAAATGACAAGAATTAGGCTCGTAAACTGACATTTTCAATCAAGAACAACTTCATGATGCAGATACAAATGGACTATGTTTGAAGGAGGTTATGTTGACCGAGGTCCAAGTTAACTGCCTGATGTCTGCGATCTGTTTCTTTTGACTGCTACTTACTGTTGTCACCACCTTTCAGCAGACTGCGGAAGCAAAATTGTACGCCTTGTAGTTAAATGTACTTTAAAAATAATTTTTAATTTTATGTAGTTTTTATCTCAAAATGATCTCCTGTTTATGAATTTTTCTTCTATTTGCAATTTCTAGAAGGGAGGGGTGGAGGGGAGGGTGACACTTCTTGGGCAACAACCAACTGAGACTAAAATTGAACTGCTGGAACTGACTGAAGATGTCAACCGAGTCACAAAAATCTTGAATATGCTGTCCAGGCGAATGCAGCTGATTGAGACAGTGACATTACAAGAAGTCATTAATCTCCAGAATACAAAGGAACTATGGGAGATAACATTACAATGGAACTCAATCACTACTTCAATTTAAATGATATGGTCATCTTCATGGATGAGATACTAAAAGTTCAGCTTGAACTGGTATAATGAAATCGTGTAACATAATGAAACCAATCCGCAGTAGACTTGGGGAATCAGCTGTATTTACTTTCATCTTAGCTTATTTACACTTTCTGGTCAGATCATGATTGGATTTATGTTGGAATGGAAAGTCGTATGTTATAAACTCCATCCAGTGTTTCAAATTATACAAGTTTGGACTGACGTCTGTGGATGCAAAGACCAACAGATAGATGATAAATGTAGATGGTCCTTACAGTGTTAATTGACACGAAGTGTATCTCTTCAAACTAGATAAGTGTGAATTGTTAGAGCATGTTATGGTTAACGGCCTTGTCTTATTTAGATAGGATAATGGAAGCTGACTGTAGTTATTTCAGGGAAGATGGAGTGATAAATATCAGATATGATTGGAAAGTTCTAAGAATGGATCTGCTACTGCTTACTGGTTTGTCAAGCAGGTACATGGAGGGTAGGGGGCGAGTCATTACCTTGTCCATGAATGCCCTCTGACAGGAAACTGCGTTTCCTTTATTCAGTTTGTTGTGGCAGGTGGTTGAGTGCGGGTCTGTTCGGGCTTGTTGCTGGATTCTGTCTGCGTGAAAATGAAACGTAAAAACGGAGCAACGAGTTTATGTGAAATTTTGTTTTAAAACCGGGAAATCAGCTTCTGAGATTTACGAACTATTACAAACAGCTTTTGGAGATAATATTTTTAATAGCCGTGAATCATTTGAAGATGAACCACGGTCCGGCCATCCTTCCACCTCAAAAATGAGTGAAAATGTTGTGAAAGTTCGCGACTTAGTGCGCTCCAGTTGTAGACTTACAATTAAGGGAGATGGCTGATGAACTTAATTTAAGTTTCTATGCAGTTTTCAGTCAATTTTAACTGAAGATCTGAACATGTGTTGAGTGTCTGCAAAATTCTTTCCAAAAGTTGATGAAATCTTCTTGGGCTTCCATCTGGGTAGCTGCGTCTTCGCCAGAAGATGATGAGAATGACACTCATCAAAATGTTGCAGATTTTCGACGCGGCTACCTGGATGGCAGCCCGAGAAGGTTTCATCAGCAGCATACACCGGGAAAGCCTAAATTCACATCATTCCAAAAGTGTTATCAAGTGATCAGAGACCATACCGACTTTGTGTGCCAAGAATTGTTTAATTGGACTAAAAATGACCCAGATTGCATTTTAGGCGGAGGGCAGGAGAGAAGGTGTGGAGGGGGGAGGGGATAAGTAGCGGAAAGGGTTTTGATTACCTCTTGTCGTGCCCTGAAATGAGGAATGTCCTGCCCACTATCCTTCCCACCCCTCCAACCGTGGTATTCCGCTGCCCACCGAACCTACACAATATACTCGTCCATCCTTGCACAACCCCTGCTCTCAATCCCTCACCTCCTGGCTCATACCCTTTAATAGACCTAGATGCAAGACTTGTCCCATACATTCTCCTATCACCACCTACTCCAGTCTGGTCACTAACATCACCTATCACATCAAAGGCAGGGCTACCTGTGAAACTAGTCATGTGATTTACAAGCTAAGCTGCAACCACTGTGCTGCATTCTATGTAGGCATGACCACAAACAAGCTGCTTGTCTGCATGTATGGCCATCGACAAACTGTGGCCAAAAAATGAGTGGACCACCCTGTTGGTGAACATGCTGCCAAACATGATATCCCTCATCCTAATGACTACTTCACAGCCTGTGCCATATGGATCCTTCCCACAAACACCAGCTTTTCTGAATTGCACAGTTGGGAACTTTCCCTGCAATACATCCTACGTTCCTGTAACCCTCCTGGCCTCAAACTTTGTTAGTCACTGTCCTCACCCATCCAGCCCCCTCCCTGTTCTCATTCCAGCACTACACAGCCATCATTTCACCACCACACCCAGTCTTTTTAATTTCTTTTTATTTCTCTCCTTTCCGCTACTTATCCCCTCCCCCCTCTGCACCTTCTCTCCTGCCCTCCATCTAAAATGCAACACTTCATTGTCTGCCACTCCCACCATGCTATCCCTCCCCGCCCCACCCCCCTCCTTACCCCCACCCCCCTCCTTACCCCCACCCCCCTCCTTACCCCCACCCCCCTCCTTACCCCCACCCCCCTCCTTACCCCCACCCCCCTCCTTACCCCCACCCCCCTCCTTACCCCCACACCCCTCCATACCCCCACACCCCTCCATACCCCCACCCAGTCGCAGCTCCCATCATGCACTGGTGCTGCTACTCACAGTGTAGTTTCAGCTCTCTGAGACTGCAGATATGTGTGCAAGTTGTGTTTGCGGGTGTGGGTGTGTGGGCGCTCTTGTTTACTGGTGACAAAGGCCTTATTGGCCGAAAGCTATAATTGTGTGAACATTTTTGTTGTGCCTATTGCGACGCAGCATCTCTGCTATATGGTGAGTAGCAACTTTCCTTCCTAGTTATTGAACCATTAAAATCACTGATTCTGAAATGTGCTGATAATTTCCCACCAGTGGCATGACGCTAAATTTTAAATAGTAATCCCCATCATGTGTGTAGGATTCAGCAACCTGTGAGGGGCCCCGGTGCTGTGCCAAATGGTGAGCATCTCAATGAGTCTAGACGGGATATTGATTTGGAAAATCAGGAATTCATAGCTAGAGCTGTTGGCACTGCCAAACCTCTGTAACTGTAACTTCTGAGATGACATCATTGTCCAGTGTTTGATGCAACAATGAAGGATGTGTATTATAGGTAAATGCTTCGATTGTGCAGATGGTATAACACACTGTGAGAAACACCTGCCTAAACAGATTAGGTATTGAGGGGGGTGAAACAGTCAGTGACAGGCAGCATGGGCGGCCTTTCACAACACAGTTAGTTAGGATTGCTGTGGTGTGTAGGGGCTCTGCCTGAATTGACATGTATTTTCCTAACTGCTCATGGAAACTAAAAATCAGCTTCCCAATTTTACCAATAATTTGTACTTTCACAAGGCAGTCTTAGCTCACAACCTGCCAAGAAATTAGAGATGAAAGTCCTCCAGATCAGTCTCAAAATAAAATCAAACACGAGAAAACACCATTAACAAAATTAATTTGTTGTTGTTAAGAGGAAATGATGTGCCTCTGAGAACATTTCCCCTGTTTATATTCAGAGAATAACTAGACAGCTGTGCAAAAAACTTTGAGATGGTGAGATGGCACATTTCTGCCAGACTGCTGCAGCGCAGTAGGCAGCAAAATTACTAACAGCAAAGTAACTTTGTGATTGTCCTATCTTTTGTGAGCTTTCCAAGATACTCAGCTGCTGTAAGAGCTTTGTCAACTGCCATCATATTAGTGATACAGATTTCAAAGTTTTGTAGAAGGTATAGCCAGGTGGGACTGTCACAGACTTACAAAATATTATGAAGGAAATAAATGATAAAATGGAAAAGATAACAGCATTCACCTTAACATCTGTCATTACTGTATTACTAAACACTTAAAGATTGGCTTAATGCTTGACCCATTATACCACCCCCAACGAGGCATGTCAAATGCAAGAGGTTTATATGTAGAGATTAATTCGCCAGTGATCGATAATGACCGACAAATATGAAACAGAATCACTACACGCACATCCATCAAAGTGCATTAACTACAACAGTGATTGTCCCATGTGGAGCAAAGAATGCCATATCCATGTGGAAGAATAGAGAATTCAGCAACTTAATGATGTAATCAGTGCAATCTCTAATTGTGCAAGCTGCACGAATGTAGAGTCAAGGCTGCAATAGATATCAGTGCTAATTCAAGGAAATAAGTTTTACATTGTCCACAATGGCTTCCAAACTTTATATTTTCCTGACAGATTCAGCGAATAGTATAAACGATGTACCCCACTGTATCCAAAAGATATAATGAAAGTAGTGGATAAAAAGTATTGACAACACTGTCTTACTATGAAGGCTGTGTGTCATGAGGCATGCGCGCTGTTGTAGTGAATATGTGGTCAGTTAAAGTACTGCAGCGAGCAGCGCTGGGTGTTTGTGAGGCAGTTACAGCATGTACTGTCTGAAAGTACGGGAGGCCAGCTCAAGTGCACTAGCAGTTTGTTTAGGAAACTATGTCCATGGACCAAGATTGAAGTGGCACACGGTTGGAGCGTACAACAGTTTTCAGGGACTGCGTGAGGCGTGTGGTGATGCAGCATTGCCATATCGTACAGTACCGAGATTGGTGAAAGTGTTTTGGGATGGCAGGGACATTGTTCAATATCAGCCCCATTTGGGATGACCCTCCATGCATAACATGACAATTGAGCCCGTTACCTCCCTGCTGGATGTGAATCGCCAGTGGACTGCACACGAGTTAACTGCAGAAGTAGGTGTGTACCACATTTTGCATGGTATTGTTGGGTTCCTCAAAATTACAGCTTGTTGGATACCATTTGCAATGACTGAGCTGCAACAGTCGCATTGTTATGCACTTGCAGAGGAATTACTCAATTGTTATCGCAGGGAGGGTGAGGATTGTCACCATTGGCGATATTGGTGGTTGGTCGCACAAATCATGAGCAAAGTGGCCATCCGAAGAAGGGAAACATCCTGGTCCTCCTTGCCCACAGAATGTGCACCACGAGGACATCTGGAACCAAAGTGATGGTTTTGTGCCTTATAATATCCATCAGTTAATTCTGCATCACGTTGACTGCATGGCAGACTGTCACTGCAGCCTACTACTACAATTTCTTGCAATATCACCTACATCCTGCCCTGAGAAGAGTTATGGCACCTTCTGGCACAGCATCCCATCATCCTTCATGACACTGCACGATGCCACACAGCGAACACGTTGAGGGAGCTCCTGTATATGTCTGGGTGGGAGGTACTATAATATCCACTGTAATCACCTGATGTGAGTTCATGTGATTACGACTTGTTCACCAAAATGAAGGAACCTTTTAGTGACATGCACTACAGCACAAGAGAAGACATCATCTGCGTCATTGGGCAGTCCTTGCATGACATTAACAGAAATAAATGTGTTGACGGTGTACATCACCATTTCATCCTACCTGATTGACAGCATCAAGTATACTACATGCATGGATTAGTGACCATGACATCATCTTAGTGGTTACTAAAGTTGATAAATCAATCAAGAACGCTAGGAGAGTATTTATGCTAGAAAGAGTCAATAGACAATTGTTAGCATCCCACTGAGAAAATGAAATGACATCATTGAGTTCCAGTATGATGGATGTACAGGAATTACGGCTAAAGTTTAAATGGATTGCGACTCATATTCTGGAGAAGTATATGCCAAGTAAGTGGATTAAAGATGGAAAAATGCTGAGGAAACAAAGGCTGTTGCACTCTTGGTTCAAAAGAGAAAGTACAAATGAAAACAGACAAAAGTTAATAGAAATTCATGCATCTGTAGAAATATTGATATGCAAAGCTTGCAAACAACTGCTTCAATCCTACCTTAGCAATAGCTCTACCGAGAACATTCTGATCCTGCATAAAATTGCTACGTGGGTCTAAGGCTTCTATCCAGTCACTCATTGACAGTAAAAGATAGCAAAAGTTAAGACAAAGTTTTAAATTTCGCATTTAAGAAATCGTTCGTGCAGGAAAAATGTTCAGCCACACCATTGTTTGACCATCGCACAGACTCCCTTAGGGCATAATAATAAGGATCCCTGTAGTAGAGAAACAGCTGAAAGAATTGAAAGCAGATAAGTAGTCAGGTTCTGATGGAATCCCAATTTGGTTTTACCACGAGTACTCTACTGCATTGGCCCCATATTTAGCTTGCATTTACTGTGAATTGCTCACGTAGCGCAAAGTCTGAAATGACTGGAAATAAGTGCAGGTGACTTATATATGAGAAGGATAAAAGAACAGACCTGCAGAATCCTTGAACATATTCTCATTTGAAGTATAATAATTTTGAGAGGGAAGGGCTTCTATCTGCACATCAGCACAGTTTTGGAAGTAATCGCTTGTGCAAAACTCAACTTGTCCTTTTCTCACATAAGATCCTGTGAACCATGGACGAAGGGCAACATGATGATGATGATGATTGATTTGTGGGGTGCTGAACTGCGGGGTCATCAGCGCCTGTATAAAGTCTCAATTTTTTTTCAAACTCCAATTTTTTACCCAGTCCAGTCTAGTCACTATCACAAGTGGTGGTGGTGATGAAATGATGAGGACAACACAAACACCCAGTCCCCAGGCAGAGAAAATCCCCAACCTGGCCGGGAATCTAACCCAGGAACCTGTGATGCAGGGGCAGCAATGCTAGCCACTAGACCACGAGCTGCGGACATATAGACTAGGCTGTTGTCAGGAGTGTCCCAGGGAAGTGTGATAGTATTACTGTTACTTTCTGCATACATAAATGATCAGGTGGACAGGATAAGCAGCAGTCTGCGGGCTTTTTGCTGATGATGCTTTGGTGTGAGGGAAGGTGTGGTCATTGAGTGACTGTAGGAGGCTACAAGACGACTTGGACAAAATTTCTAGTTGATATGATGAATGTCTAAATGTAGAAATGTAGAAATGTCTAAATGTAGAAAAATGTAAGTTAATGCAGATGAGTATGAAAAACAAACCCACAGTGTTTGAGTACAGCATTAGTAGCATGCTGCTTGACACAGTCACATCGGATAAATATCTAGGCATAATGTTGCAAAGCAATATGAAATGGAATGAACATGTAAGGATTGCAGTAGGTAAGACGAATGGTAGGCTTTGGTTTAGGGAGACAATTTTAGGAAAGTGTGTTTCTACTGTAAAGGAGACCACATATAGGCTGCTAGTGCGCCCCATTTTTGAGTACTGTTTGAATGTTTGAGATCCACACTAGGTCAGATTAAAGGAAGACGTTGAAGCAATTCAGAGGCAAGCTGTTAGATTTGTTACAGGTATTAGGAGACGCTTCAGTTCTACTGTTACAGGTATTAGGAGACGCTTCAGTTCTACTGCTGCCAATGTACGTTCCGCATAAGGACCACGAAGATAAGAGTAGAGAGATTAGGGCTCATGTGGAGGCATGTAGACAAGTGCTCTTCCATCACTTTATTTGCTTGTAGACCAAGAAAGGAAATTACCATTAGTGGTACAGGATACCCTCCGGCATGTGCTATATGGTGGCTTGCGAGGTATATATGTAGATGTAGATAAGCAGCATCATACCAACGGTTGGTGCGCTGTGCGACTTAACAAAATAAGGATACTACTAATCATTCTGAAATATAAATCTCGTAAAACTGATATGGACAATGAAAATTACATACATATGAGAAAACTGTACAGATCCAAAATTTAAAAAAATGGAAAGTGCATTGCAGATGAAAAGTGTGTATTAAAATGGTAAAAATAAATATAATATTGTCTGGAATGTCATTAATAGGGAAATTAATAATATCAGTAAAGAAATCGGCATCCCTGTTGACTGTGATAATGTCTGTGAATATTTTGTAAATAGTGCCAGCACCAAGGCTACCCAGTAATTCAGCTTTAGATGGAGAAGCTCTGCTTACTCGTGCAAAGCAGACGAGAAGGGAGAAATTTTCTTCGACCTTAATCACTTGAAATGACATTTACAAATCAATAAACAAACTAAGCAGTGCCAAAACAGATAACTATTTTGGACTCATTAACTTCATCACAAAATGTGTAACAGAGAAAATAAAGAGAGACCATTTCTCTTACTGTCAAAGAGAGTAGTAGATGTAGGAGTTTCCCCAGAAGCTGGCAGTTACATTGCCTATGTAGAGAAAAAGGTGAAAACACCTCAGGTAACTATCAACTCATTTCAGTAGCACCAGCCACATCCCAAGATTATTGAAAATTGTGTACATAAACAAATATAGAACTACTTTGAAAGCAACAAAGTTGTAAGTGAATGACATTTTGGATTCTGATATCATTTATCAACTGTAAAAGTGATTGAAGCTTTGGTAAATAACGTTTATAAAGGGAATAAAAAAAGGCTATCTATGTCTGTGATGCTTATTTAACACCTTACTGATTTAAGCAAAGTGTTTAACTCGGTGTCACATGCCATAATCATAAAGATGTTAGAGTACTGTGGCACTGAACATAAATGTTTCACTTAATAAAAATGTTGTTCAAGCAATAGTTTGCAGCTTGTATATGCAAGTAGGTAGAGTTCAGTAGTTCTCCCAGTAAAACGAGAAATATTTCAAGGCTCTTTTCTCAGACCTTTCCCGTTAACTGCCAACATTAATAGCTCGTCGAATCATATACTATGTAAGAATATCGTATGTGTTGACAATAGAGAATTTACAAAGTGTACTAGTTAACAACTGAGAAATGGTTGTAAGTGACTAGTCACTAGTGTCAGGCCAATTAGCTGTCCACAAACCAGACAGTGCTCAGAACTTTGAAATTTTCCTTTCATGTAAATGCCAGTTAGACTTATAATAGGCACCAGCAAACAGTGTTCAAAGACTATGATTAAATAAATGGCTGTAATTATTTATAGTAGCTTGCCACTTCAGTTTTATATATTTTTGCAGCTACAGGAATTTGTGCGCAGTTGATTTATTAACTGAACTGAAAGCAGTGGATGCATCCACTCTGTAGACAACATAGAGCTATAGACAGTAGTTTGCTTGCATTCCATTTCAGTCATATTGCAGGGGGTGTGTAATTTCTCATCAACCTGGTAGTGCAGCAAGACACAAACACTCCTATAAAGAGGCTATGTCTTTCACATCAAGCATGACCCAAGTGTGTTAGAGAAAAAGGTGATGTGGCTGCCCACTCCAGTCCATTAACCTCTTCATGAGTTGCTCAATATCACCATGTGGTTGGTATTACCATCTGCCACATGGCCCACTTGGCAGAGTGGCTTTGAGACTTGAGTTAAGAGTTTTGTGGGCTGTGCCACCTGCTTGGAAGTTTTAATGTGTATCATCTCTAGCATTCCACAAGTACCAGTCCCAGTGATTTAGGAAAAGTTATCATTTAAAACAAAAGTGCAGTCAACATCTGTCTGCTTGGCAACTTGATGACATGGTCTTTCTCTATGGTATACCTTTCCGCTTGCATGCTTGCCCACACGGATAATGCTTAGTGGGAAATAGGTACTAATGTCCATTTGAGTGATAACTCCAAATTTACTTGTGTTCCATACAAAGAGTAACTACCAAAATAGCTGCTGAGCAGAGTGAATTGAATGGTGTGTATCTCGTTGTTGAATTTTCAGCACAGACAGCTTCCAGAACTGTGTAGATCACAGCAAAAATGTGATCCACCATGTTGCTGATACATTCATCACAAAAGACTGCAAGGCAGGATTAAGAGGCAGCATGTCCTCTGGTGGAATGACAGATGCCACTCCATAATGAGGGACAGATGGACAACACTGTAAAGAGTCAAGTCCAGACCACTTGGAGATAAACTAGCCACCTTTTGGAGACCGAGGGCAAAGGCTCGACTAAGACTTAGCATGTTCAGGCTGGCACTGTGAATTGTGTTTCTCACTGTGGGATGATGTGCATATTCATTCTTTCCTTCATCTGACAGCTCTGCTTTTCCTGTTTATCACCTTGTGGTGGTGGTGGTGGTGGTGGTGGTGGTTGTACTCAAATGCCCTAGGGTACCATTTTAATATATTGACCTTGGGATAAGTCCATTCTTTTAAAAATGCATAAAATTATTTTACAATAAATTAATCACAAAATATGTTGTATCTCATTGGTTCAGAAAGCTCTCTCATTGAAGGGTCACACAAAGTTGCATTTGCAGCTGTTTGTTGTGCCTGGCTGAGAGGTAATCCATCATACATTAATATATTACCGGTATACACTATAACTGTAGAGTAGAGTGTGAGCCTTTGGTGGTACCTCCCACCAGATGGAAGGGCCTAGTGAGCCACTATTTGTACACACTGGTGTGAATGTGATAAAGAGTGCAGTAAGGTGTCGTGGGAAGAGTGTTTCTGTTTTCATAAACACTGTTCATTGTGGCAAAAAGAGTATGAGAATAAGTCGGTAGGATTTGAGGAAGGAAAGGGGCAATTACAATGGCTCCTACATAATAATCTTACTTAGTGATGATGCCTTCAAAAGTACTTTCTGTGAAAATTTATTTGATTCTTGTCCTGAATATATTTGTATATATTAAACAAAAGCGCTGGCACGTCGATAGACACACAAACATACACACAAAATTCAAGCTTTCGCAACAAACTGTTGCCTCATCAGGAAAGAGGGAAGGAGAGGGAAAGACGAAAGGATGTGGGTTTTAAGGGAGAGGGTAAGGAGTCATTCCAATCCTGGGAGCGGAAAGACTTACCTTAGGGGGAAAAAAGGACGGGTATACACTCGCACGCGCGCGCGCACACACACACACACACACACACACACACACACACACACACACACACACACACACACACACACATCCACACATATACAGACACAAGCAGACATATTTAAAGACCTAAATATGTCTGCTTGTGTCTGTATATGTGTGGATGGATATGTGTGTGTGTGCGCGAGTGTATACCCGTCCTTTTTTCCCCCTAAGGTAAGTCTTTCCGCCCCCGGGATTGGAATGACTCCTTACCCTCTCCCTTAAAACCCATATCCTTTCGTCTTTCCCTCTCCTTCCCTCTTTCCTGATGAGGCAACAGTTTGTTGCGAAAGCTTGAATTTTGTGTGTATGTTTGTGTTTGTTTGTGTGTCTATCGACGTGCCAGTGCATTCGTTTGGTAAGTCACATCATCTTTGTTTTTAGATATATTTTTCCCATGTGGAATGTTTCCCTGTATTATTTATATGTATTGTTTTATTATTTTTCTCTCCCGTAGAAACTGCTGGAGAAGATACAGGAACGAGAAGAATTTGACCGAAAAAGGCGAGAAAGAGAATTGGAGGACTACAAATTAAAATTTTATGCATATCATCCAATAAACCATAAGTTGCTTGAGGATAAAGTGTACTGCACAAGTAAAACTACTGTGAGACAAGCTACGGAACTTGCCCATAAGGTATCACATTGGGAATTTTAATGTTTGTGTTAATTGTAATGTATTGCATTCTCTCTCTCTCTCTCTCTCTCTCTCTCTCTCTCTCTCTCTCTCTAAATATAATTGAATAATTTCACACTTATCTTGTTTTCTCTGTATATTGTAGCTATAGACATTTTAATCTTGTCTGGAGTAATAGTTTCTTGGATTATTACTAAGGTGGTAGATGTTTCCAAAAGCATAGTTTTGTTCATGTAGTGATTTTCCTTTTCCATATTTGTTTACATAGTGATTCTCTACCTTCACAGTATGTATCTGCTTGATAGGCAACTTATCTCTGACTACTTCTCTCCCTCTTGTATGAAAAATAATCCTGTTCGATAGCTGAATATTGGTCAACACCACCTAGTTTATGTGCCTATCTGCTCCCTAACTGTTCTCCAGTGCATGTAAGAGTGATTTTTTTCCCCTCAGATTCTGTAAAATAAATTGTCGTAAAATTATTGACTCTGTGATTATATGGAGGTATTCTTTACAGGCTCTGTCCCTTCAAGGGCTTGTACCACTTGAAAGATGCCGCCTGGTGAACTATGACAGAACACAAGAAACCATAGAGTGTAGCTTTGAAGGTCAGGAAGATAAAGCATTATGTGAAGTGCTGGATCTACGGGGTGGTCGCCGGTATGATCTCCTGTTACAGCACAGGAAAGAGGATGAAGAATTTGAAATATATCAACCTGGAGGTGAGGGTCATTGTCAGCACCCCCCCACCCCCACCCCCCCTCCGCTTCCACCACCCCGTCTTCTTCATGATATGAATTTAGTGAACGCTTTGCAGATGAGTTGTAATTTAATATGGTGTGATACAGTTGAATATGAAAGATTGATATCCATTCTAGCTGATACACAGATTGGAGATATATTGTATTTAGAGTCAATTTTCATTCTAAAGAGTATCCTGCCTGCTCTGGTTCCATCTGAAACAGAGAAAAAAAAAGTGATACTTTGCCCTCAGTCTAGTCTGTTTTTCTCCAGAAATTTTTATTTAGCTATAGCATTCAGGTAACATAAGATATATGTTTCTACAGGTATTTGTATTGGTCAATTAAGCATGTATTATATTGTTTCAGTAAATGACTGAATGGCTCGTAGTAAGTTCAATTTTGTGAAGTATTGTTTAAGTTGCCAGTAACATAGATTCACTGTCAGATGTTTACTTACGGAATATTAGATCATCAGACCATACATAGGACACATTTGAGACTACCTCCCCAAAAATTTCAAGAAAACACAAACTAAATTGAGAGTTAATTCTGTTGGTATATTCAGAGTATATGCTACATGTCTTTATTTTGCATTTTTGGAGAAACAGAATTGCTGATGATCCACAGCTGTAGTAAATATTATGAAACTTGTTCACCTTAACCACTTCTGCTATCCGTGCATGTTTCCCACACCACAATCCAAACCTCCGTATGCTGCACTGTCCACATCTCTTAATGCTCTCACATTACGTAATTCATGTAACAGGGAGAGACCAATGTCAAATGTTTTTTTTTTTCCAGTCTTTGATCACAATATCAGTTCTTTTGACGATGACCAGTTTCAGTCCATAATGACCATCCTCAGATCTTTTTTACACCATGTCCTAAAGTGATAAGGCCGTAATGGCATCGTCAAAACACATAAATATAGTCAGCACAGCATCGTCACATAGATCTAAAATAAGATGTAGAATAGGCCACATAGTCCACTCAGTCATTGTTGCAACTCATAATTGTAATAGTTGCAGTAGTAACTGTGTGGACAATGTGGCCTATTCTACACCTTATTTTAGATCTATGTGACGATGCTGTGCTGACTATATTTATATATTTTGACGATGCCATTATGGCCTTATCACTTTAGGACATGGTGTAAAAAAGATCTGAAGATGGTCATTACGGACTGAAACCGGTCATCGTCAGAAGAATTGATATTGTGATCAAAGACCGATATAAAAAACATTTGACAGTATTGGATCAATGTTCATATATGCGACTGTCGCAGCTGGTGAGAGACGAATGTTGTTATCGTCATTTCTAGTCTGTCTAGGCTAAAGTAAGTATTGCTTTCATAGATGAACTAAAAACGACAATAATACCATTGGTCTCTCCCTGTTGCAGAGATCACATAATGTGGGAGGTTTGGATCGGTCCAGGGAGCATACACAGAAAGCTGAAGTGGTTAAGGTGACCACTTGCAGTAAGTGGGAAATATGGGTTCAAGTCCCGGAGAGGCACAAATTTTCATGTGTCACTAATAGATCGTTCATCTGTACCTAGTACAGCTGACGTCAAATGAATTTTCAATCTGGAATAAATTTTGTAATATGATATGTTGATTCTCACAAGTACACCTGTGTGTCTGATCAGAATTTGAACTTGGATCCCTGCCTTTTGTAGGCAGTGTACTTGGAGTCACATCATCCAAGTATCCATAGCAGCCTGACCAAAGCTTCAACCTATTGTGGGTTCATTCACAAACTACTTGCCATACCCTCATGCATGG
Organism: Schistocerca americana; assembly: GCF_021461395.2. Taxonomy (NCBI): domain Eukaryota; kingdom Metazoa; phylum Arthropoda; class Insecta; order Orthoptera; family Acrididae; genus Schistocerca; species Schistocerca americana. Next base: position 449,051,980 of record NC_060122.1, on the reverse strand, counting down.
GGATGCAAGTCTAATAGTGCTTCTCTCCAGTGTTTGGAACCAGAACTGAGAAGCTTGAAACAATTTGAAACGTTGAGTCTGTGATGATTGCTTAGATGGTGGTGTTTGTAGTTTACAGCCCACAATAGCAAGGAACCAGGTTTGATTTCCAATCAGGCACACAGTTTTGACTTTTTGCACGTTATCTGTTACGGAATCTCTCTTTTTGTGGAACAGACTCCATATTCTGTAGCTTGCAGAGCTCTGGTTCACATCTCTCTTTGCCCGCATCTCGTGGTCGTGCGGTAGCGTTCTCGCTTCCCATGCCCGGGTTCCCAGGTTCGATTCCCGGCGGGGTCAGGGATTTTCTCTGCCTCGTGATGGCTGGGTGTTGTGTGATGTCCTTAGGTTAGTTAGATTTAAGTAGTTCTAAGTTCTAGGGGACTGATGACCCAAGATGTTAAGTCCCATAGTGCTCAGAGCCAGCCACATCTCTCTTCTGACACATCGATACCTCACAAGTGAATGGTAAGACTTGTATTGAAATCTGCCCTCATTTTTTTGCCACCTGTAGTTAACGTCAGCTAAAATCTTCATGCTAGATTTCAACTGCCGACAAATAGAAATTATTGTAATGCAGTTATGAAATGTTAATTTTCCACATAGTTTCTGTGCTTGAAACTGTCTGGTATACAACCGTGAATTATATTGCTGGGTGATACAGCATTCTTTTGTTGCCACTTATATTTGCTTGTGGGGTGAGCACTGAATTGCTGACTAAAATCTATTGTAATATAATTAAATACCTGTAGAGAAGTAAAAGTTACGTTTTATCCATAAAGTTTCTTCGAAGTTGGGACGGAGCGTACACAAATAAATACAAGGTTTCCAGCATATCGGCATTAATTTTCTCACTTGTGTGATTATTGTTAAAAATAAAATATTGATGCAGATTTCCAAATTTATATTTTTGGTGCACCACAGACATACAAAATGTGACAGTCCTGCAAGTCACAACCTTGTGTAGTCAATTTTAGACAAAACTGACTCAGAATTAGGAATGAATCCAACAGGCATTTTTGTGTGTTTTTCCCCTTCGAGTGAATCGTCCTTTTAGTTTGCACACATGCTTCAAAATTGCGCAATCTTTATTGTAAATGAAAAGTACATATTATTTTCTGACCTGATTTTTGGTACTTTTTTAATGCAATTTTATGCTGCAAATTCTTTTGCAATATCTTTTAGATATTGGTAATGATTACCAATATCTAAAGGCTAATCATGCAAGATGATACCACTGAAACTAAGTAAGTTTTGTCTGGCTTGAGAAAAGAAAGATCAAAAACACATGCTTTTAACATCACCATTCCATAAGATTGACTTATACATCATTCTGAAACTTACTTTTTGTGCCTTTGAAGTCAACATTCAGATTAACCAAACGAAATTTCTTTTGAATGAAACCCACACGTAGATGATCCTTGTCACTTCTATTCTAGTTGTACAGCACTGCTGTTTCTTTGTCTGACGAGATAATTTTAGTTCAAGATGTTTCTTTTTTAATAACTGATAATAAAATGTGGCACAGTCACTTGAAATTTCTTCTGGAGAACATATTTTAATAAGAAACATTTTTTGTTTCAAAATTTGGAGGAGCTGCCCTTTCTTTTTGATGTCTCCCGACTTTTCCCTCTTCCGTCACTAAGGAAGAAACTAACTATTCTGGAAGCTAGAACAGGTGTTTGCATGTGTCTGTTGACAGTACTTTCAGTATTGTCTCCTGAAAATAAGTAGAGACTAGCGAAAGGTTCTAGTAATATTCTTTTACTACAAATCACTTTTACTACAAATCACTTTTGAGTATAATATTTTTCCCCTATTGGATTATAAAGTTTGTGCTCACTGTTCATAATTTGTTTGTTTCGTGGGAAGGATTAAGTAAATCACAAAGTGAGAAGTAATTAATTAGTAGTTCACAAGCTAGTGAAGACAAAATAATAATCTAGTGAACACAGATTGCCATTTATGAGGTAAAAAGCTTTAAAATACAGCTATTTCCTGAGAACATGAAACTGTAAGTGAAGCACCACTGGTTTCTGTACTTGAAGAAATTGAAAAAAAGTTGCAGCCTAGTAAGTAGTTTAGATTTTACATTGATAACAAATCTAATACAAAATGTGAATTATTTACAGGTGTAACATTCAAAGTATTTCTCATAAATATGAACGCCCACAGTACTGAAGATGTTGAAGGCCCCTTCACAGTGCGAGGCAATCTTTACCACACTGTAGGAGAATTCAAAGCCACAGCTGCTAAGGTCTTAAATCTAAATGCCCAAAAGATGTACATCTTGCAAGAGAAGAGTAATAGCCACCCACAGTACTTGTGCAGTGATGATGCTACGTTACAATCCGAAGGCCTTCATAATACCAATAAGGTAAAACATCACAGAGAGATATATATATATATATATATATATATATATATATATATATATATATATATATATATATTTTTTTTTTTAAGGAAGTGTAAATCCATATCTAGAGACTCTATACATAAAGTGTCATTTCTTTGTACAGATTTTTGTTGCTGTATCGTCTGGGGATGATGCAGAAAAACCTCACTTTTCTTCAAGATTGTTCGAGATAATTAAGGAAATTTTGGACACATTTGAATATGTGATAACACTGAATGTTGTGGTACCAGAAATAGATAAAGGTAAGTGGATGTAAAATGTATGTAGGCAGTTCAGTCAGGGAAACACAGTCAACTAAACACAAGATTGTGGTTATACACATCACCATATGCATTTTATTTTATTTATATAAAAAATAGTCAGTGGTATGTTTTTCTTTTCTGATTTCCACTTAAATCTTGGAAGTGTTGTCCGCTTGTATGTTTCCGAGGTATTCCTCTGCAAGTCACTGATTTTTTAAGTTTAATTTTATATTGATTTGCAGCACAGCAAGATTTCTTGGTGTGAAATTCAACAAAATATAGCACCAGTAGCTTTTGTGTTTACCTGGAAACACAAATAATAGTTGTGCTTTGGTTACTACATTTATTTTAACATATCTGAAAAAAGTGGCAGCATATGATTAATTACTTATCTTGACAGGAAAGTAGTGACTTGCTGTTATGGTGTTACAGGACACAGCACAATAGAATGAATGTGTTAAGGGGGTTTTAATAAAGGAGGATATTAGTAGAACTTCTGGTAGGATTTTTTGCAGTAGTTGATTTTGATCTGAAAACATGTTCAGTACTGGGGAAGAATAATCTTTCTCAAAATGTGTGTCCATTTCTTTATTGTTGTTAAAATTGTGTAGGCAAATGCTTTTGTTGAAATGTCCTTGCAGATTTTTTGTTCTGATTTTCCTCATGTTGTTCTGCAGCAGAGAAGTAGTTTTTGTAAACTGAAGGAATTGTTTGAACCCCGACAGTGCTTTACTACACTTGATCCTGTTAGATGTGGTATGCCATTGCCTTTGTTAGGCCACATGTCTAAAATTGCGTGGTTTTCATGTTTGTAATCCCGGTCGGTCAGCACAGGGGAACATTCTTCTATGGACTTTATGTTCCCCCCCCTTTTTACTCATTTGACACAGAACGTATGTTCCATTAAAGCATTGGGGCTGAGAATGACGTCTGAAGGTTAAGTGATTTTTATTTTTACATCAGATGATGGAACTTTTAAGTTTTCCAAAAACAGTCATGTATGCAGTAAAAGGTTTCTTCGTTTTACAAAATTAAAAACCATACTTGATTCTCCTGTCACTGCAACAGTTCAGTTTCATCTACTTAGTCTCCCGTTAGACCAGTTGTTAATATAGTGTTTATGACATAGAAATGATGATCTTTCCCTTTTTTCATGGTTATTTTGCTTTTGTACTCGTGTAGTTATTTTGCTTAACACACTACTGTCAGCAGGGTAGCCAATAATGGTACTGTAGATGCTACTGAACTACCATAACTGCTAGCTTCAGGCGAGAGTCATGTTGTAATTGAGGTAGAAGATTATGAGTTGCTACAACTTATTAGCCTTTTTGTTTAATATTTGGTTAATGGTGCAAAAGAAGTTTTGTTTCAAAGATTTCTTCATTTTTGTTAAACTAATTAATGTGTATAAACGAGATGATTACTAATACTGGTGTATACTCATTCACAAGAGCAGGCCCATTATTGCAGGTGGGTCTTGTTTGTCTGTAGCTGGCCTCTGGCAACCTGATTTTTGGTGTCAGTTTTTCTCTTTTATGTTATATGTCTATACAAGACATTTTCTGGCTGTGGCAGTGGTTTTGAGCATTTTTGTGTATATTGATTCCTTTACTTTGCTTTTATCTTTACTATATAGCCCGAGCATTTTCCATTCCTTGTAAGTAGATCGTCTGTGGAGGCTAGTTTACTATCTGTCTTTGTCCTTATTGTAAACTAACTGGTATAGTAAGGTTCCTGAGAATATAATTTAGTTATTTCACTGTAGTTCTATAGATTGATGATGGTATCAACCCTACACTCATACTAATTGAAATAGCAGTCTATCAAATGAAATGACTTCAACACGTAACTAAAAAGTTCATTTATACCATCAAAAGGAGTGAAGTTGACTGCTGGGATGAAATTAACTTAATATTTCAAAACTCATTTTGTGCCAATAACTACACGTCGGGGATTAAAATCCTTTTATTTTAGTTGCTGTATTATAATTATCATCTGAAAGTTGTTAATTTGTGGCACTGGCTAAATGCACGGTATTCCAAACCTCTACCGGAAACTAATCATTTCTCAAAAGTCTGGTTTCCTCATTTTTTGTTGTTGAGCTAAAACATTTATTCATGTGTCTGGCATAAAACAACTCTTGTGTCCAGGTGTTATGCACGTCATGCAGTGACCCTTCGTGACAATAACCAGAGCAATAACAACAGTTAATCTATTGTACTTACCTAATTGTACATATGTAAATAAAACTCAGCAAATTCTTGGTGGAATTGGAGTGAAATTCTCTCTCTCTTCTGGGAGTGGCTCTCTCAAGAACAAACATTCGTGGATGCACATAAGAATGATGGCAACACTAATGTGACACAGTGGATGCAGCAATAGCTGTATGCAACAGTCTAGTGGTGTAGTGAGGAAGACATTGTTGCAAGTGTTTGCATGTTAACTTATGAATTTGTCCCATAGAATGCAGTTGTATTTGTTGCATCATACAGGTCACAGATGAAATGAAGCAGCTAAAACTCAGATCACCAATAGTCAGATCTGATACAGCATCATTGTTCACAGAGGTATCGCTGAATGTGCCCATGGACCTACCCATTGCTATCTTCACAAGCAATGTGAGCAGTCTCTCTGTCTCAATTTTGGGCCACAAGAAAAAAACTACAGACAGAAATATTCAAAGAATTGTTAGCTGTGGTGTTGGCAGTCGTCATATCATCCATATGATAACATGCATATTTTGACCGAAGATGACAATTATATATTTAGAGAGGCAAGCATATTTCTTGAGTCCATTCCACTCTTTAACGGGGAGGAAGAAAGCCTAAAAATAAAGTGTCTGTGGCTGCCAACATTTTAAACTGAATGAGCCAAAAACATAAATAGCAAAGATTTACAATTTGCCTGTGCTGCAGCAGATTCTCTATGGCTACAGATTCAGGCTGCTAAAAGAAGTTAATGGTAGCAATGTCCAGCAAACTTCCATGACACTGGGCCACAACAACTGTGAAACATTTAGTAATAAAAAATACTCAGTAAAAAAATTATAGATTTTCCTGGAGATAATGGTGACTACTTAATGTTTGAATGGGATGATTTAGGTTCCCACCTCATTCTTTGTTAATTCAAGTAGTTTAATTTCTCATTCTTCACCTGAAAAAGCAGATTGTGGAAGTTTATGTACTCAAGGAAAATATACTGTCAGATCAAAGGCATTATAAGTAAATAGGCAATGCATACAGCAAAGGTTGTAGTCAATGTGAGAACTTGTTAGATGATTAGATCATGCTTCTTCTTCTTCCCGAAATGTTTTTGCTTGTGGGAATTAAATAATAGGAGTTGGTGTGGAGTAACCAATAATGATTGTGTAGGTAACTCATTACTCATGCGTAAGAATGTGAAGAGGAGATTGCATGCCTTATTAATGAAATTAGAGATTTGTTTTATAAATATAGATGTGATCAAGATAAATAAGAGAAAAGCAGCAAGGATATTAAGTATTCTCCCTTCCTTACAGCATTGCTGTTGACGGTAAATACATTTGTTCAGTCATTGGTTAACTCCTGGAACACACAACCAGCTTCACCACTGCTTTCAGTTGTTCTCTAGCCTATTTCACAATTAACATGTTAGATCAACTGTTAATTTCATACTGTTCATAAAAGTGTGGCTTTGTGCAAAGGGAAAAGTGAAAGTAACTTGTATGTCAGCTGACATGCAACTTTTTAAAAAAAACTATTTATGTTGGCACAAAGTATACTGAACAAACAAATATGAGTAAACACAATGTTTTCTGACTACACAGTGTCACATAACACACTTTACATTAGAATTGAAAGTCCAAGATGGAATAACAATAATATGAAAAGGATATCCTTTTTATATTATTGTTATGCTGTACAATAAAATAGCCATGGCCTCGTTCTAGATTGTTCTTGCCAGCACCAAACAGAATTTTACTGACAATTTTGTATACAGCATATGCTTTGTGCCCTCCAGCTACATTCTCTGCTTTTCTGATCCTTGTCAATGTCATGTCCACCACCAGAAAAGGTTGGCTGACTCACAACAGTGTAATGGTGCTCGAACTGTGGTCTGGACGATATATTCAACAGGAATATTTTATCATTGTTTTCACCTACTGTTCATACAACTATCTTAATTTTTTATGTGGTTGTTATAGTCTTCAGTTGGTGTATGTTCTGTTTAACCGTGCTCCAAACTGAATTCCTCTTCGCTTTCAGCGACCACTGACAGTCAGCAAACCAAATTGCGCTGGCTTTTTGTTCGTGACAATCAACTCCGAAATCAAGATGGTCACTTGCTTCCCTCACTGCCTTTTCCATGTATGAATTAAATATCAGTGATGACAGTGAGCAATGCTGCCTTAACAACATTTATTATTTAACTCACCATACCATCAGTGCAGATTATCCCAGTCTGTGTAGCTTAAAGAGAATGGATTACCCTTCCGTGTGTGTATTTGCTACCACATTGCCTAAGAATGGAAGAAAAAGTATTCTCTTCCACAAATCTATGAATCCAGTGTAATGTTTTTTAGTTTTTTGCAGATCTCCTTTCTGTTACTAACTGCAGTGCTAAAATTGCTTTTCAAGGGCTTTTGTGCTTCCTACAGTCAGACTGGAACTCCCCCAATCTACTTTCAACTATCCTTCCATTCACTGATAATGTATTCCTTTGAGTGTTTTTGATGCATGTGATGCATGAATTATTGAGAGATAATTTTCATACATGTCTGCTGTTGCCTTATAAATAAGTGGAGTAATTATATATTTTTTTCATATTCAGGTGGAGCTTTCCCAGTTCAAAAATTTCAGTTGTGGGCTTGTGTAGTTTTTGCCTTGCCCTTTGGCTTGGAACTCACAAGAGTTTTGCTGGTGTTCCATCAATACCTGGGTGTTTGTTCCTTCAGAGATTGTGTAATACTTTTTGAAATTAAGAAAAGAATATACAGTGGAACCTTAATTAATAAGCACTCCCATAACATGCAATTTGCATAACGAGGAAAAAAAATGACGTGCTTAACAAGCAGTGTTCTGCGTAATGAGTGACGACGATTTCGAGTGATGTAATCGGCTGTTCATGTGCGGTGGGGGAAACGTTCAGTAGTATGAACACCTTTCATTGGCGGCAGTGGTATATGAACAGTGTCTTTAGGACGTACTGCAGTCTGGGTTTAACGTTCTTTCAACTGCCATCTTAGTGCAGCTTTGGATCACACATTTTTCTAAACTTGTGTTCACACAGTGTTTTTTTGTGTGCAGATTTTAATAACCTTTGTAGAAATGTCCCCGCAGGTAAAGCCATGAGAAGATGACCATAAGAGAAGTAAAATGATTTTAGAAATGAAACGTAAAATCATTGAAAAATGCGAATGTGATGTGAGCATTGCTGATTTACCACACACATATATTTAGTCTACATCAACTAATTGCACTATCCCCAAGAACAAGGACAAGATTGAGGAGAGAGATGCTACAAATGGAGTGACAAGAATAAACAAGGGTTTTGTATTCTGGATAATGTCAAAAGGTTGCTCCTTATATGGATAAATGAAAAGCTATTAAACGAGAACATCATTTGTGAGAAGGCAAGAATGATTTTCTCTGAACTCGTTAAGAAAATGCCAGCATCATCAGTGGCCAAAGAAGTGTTTAAAGGAAGCCATGGGTGGTTCAAGAAGTTTAAGAGAAGAACCAGCGTACACAGCATTGTGAGGCATGGAGAAGGAGTGAGCTCCGACACAAGGGTGGCAGAGTAGTTCATCAGCAACTTCAAGATGCTCGTAAATTCTGAGGGTTGTCTGCCGCAACAGGCTTTTAATTGTGACGAGATGGGTCTATTCTGGAAAAAGATGCTGAAGCATACCTTTATAACAGCAAAGGAGAATGCGTTGCCGTGTTGCAAGCCAATGAAAGGCCGTCTCACACTGCTATTCTGTGCCAATGCAAGCAGCGATTTAAAAATTTGTTTACCTTTCAGAAACTGCATGGTTCTTCAAGAAGTGTAAAGTCCAGAAGAGCAGGTTAAATGCGATGTGGAGGTCCAACAACAAGGCTTGGGTGACATAAGATCTTTTGTGATTGGATCAATGAAGTGTTCGATCCTTAGGTGAAAAAATATTTGCTTGAGTTGAATCTGCCACTCCATGTCTTGCTTGTTATGGACAATGGTCCTGCCCCTTCTCCAGGCCTACAAGACCACCTCCTTGAAGAATTCCAATTAATCAAGATCCAGTTTCTGTCTCCCAGCACCACTCCGTTACTACAGCCTGTGGACCAACAGATTATTTCTAACTTTAAGAAGCTCTAGACTAAAGCATTCTTCAAGCATTGCTTTGAGTTGACTGAAGCTGCTAATCTCATCCTCAGGGAGTTTTGGAAATATCACTTTAACATTGTTGCCTGCATCAAGATGATCAAAAGGGCATGTGAAGGGGTTACCAAGAGAACTCTGACCTGCTTGGAAGGTGGTTTGCCTGGAGTGTGTTGTCAAATGTGACTCTGAAGCATTTGAGTCAGAAGCTGTGGAGTCCGTCGTCAACAAGATTGTGTCTTTAGCGAAGAATATTGGACTAGAATTGGATAACAATGAATCAATGAGGTTACGGAAGATCACACCCAAGAGATGACCACCAAAGAGCTTATGGAGTTGCAGTGTGCTTCGCAGCAGGAAGTTATGGAGAGGACTTCAGAATAGTAGTAGGAGGAGGCGGCTGTAACAGCAAAGCAGTAATCTTCTGACACAGTAAGAGAAATGCTGAAAGCATGGGAATCGGTTGCATCGTACATTGAAAATCATCATCCCAATAAAACAGTTGCTACACATGCTATAAATTTGACGATGACGCTGTGTTGCACCTTCGCAAGTTTTGAAGTGTTGCCAGAAACAAATGATTATAGATAGCTTCCTAGTAAAAAAGAATTAGTTACATATTGTGGATAATGAAGTACATAATACTGTTTGTACAATTTTCTTTGAAAAAATGGCATGAATAAGATAAAACTTTCACTTCATAGAATGCATTTACATTAATTTATATGGAATAAGTGAAACAATTTAACGAGTGTTTGGCACTAAGAGTAAAATTCTGGAATGGATTGTGCTCACTATGCGAGGTTCCACTGTATAAGGGGAGGAATATGTAAATAGTACTTATATTCAGGCTGTGTAAAGGCATAAAGTAGTGTAGTGTGTGGTGAGCATTGTGGTGGGTAGTAGCATCTTCAGGCGAATAGTTAGATCAACAGAGCATAAATGAAAAAGTATACCGTAAAAGAGAACAGCAACATGTAAAGATGAAAATAAGTGGAAGACTAATGCTACACAACCATTACTCCTCTTAAAAAAGAAATCAACAAAGCTTACAGAATGGTTGAACATGCAGACACATTGATATGAATGTTCTTGTTTGTAAACTTGTACAGTCATAGTCATTTTGGTAAACAGCTGCTGCTGTGTGAATAAAATGTTATTGAGATTAGTATGTTTTGAAAGATATAATTAGTCATTCTAGATGTAAGGTGGTCATATACCAACAGTGTATGTGAAACACCTCAGGGGAAAGAATCAGACATACTATAAACTTGAGGGTTCTTCTGTGCAGTCTAAAATAGTAAATAATTTATCTGTGGAATGCAGTGGTTGAGGTACTAGATGCGTGTTTGGCAAGTGTGGGGTTCAGATCTGTCATCCCATCCTAAGTTAGATGTTTGATGATTACCTTTTATCATGGAAGACAGATGATGGATAGTCCCTGTGATCCATTGACAGCTGATTTCCTTCTTTCAACTACAGTATCATCTCCAGTGACATTAGGGAAGATGACAGTGTGGAAGCTGCATTCAACCATCCTAATTTAAATTTTAACCAGGATGTAATAATGAAAGTTGCTACTCACCACTTTCAGGCAACAAGGTCTTTGGCAAAAATGAAAACACACACACACACACACACACACACACACACACACACACACACACACACAAAATTGCAGTCACTGGCAGCTGAAGCCACACTGTGTGCTACCAGAAACTGCAGTCGCGCGCGCGCGCGCGCGCGCGCGCGCGTGTGTGTGTGTGTGTGTGTGCGTGTGTGTGTGTGTGTGTGTGTGCGTGTGTGTGTGTGTGTGTGTGTGTGTGTGTGAGAGAGAGAGAGAGAGAGAGAGAGAGATCGATCTATTTTTGACAAAGACCTTGTTGGTTGAAAGCTTATCTTCTGACAGTCTTTTTGTTGTGTGTATCTGTTTTCATAATATTCTTACATTCCATCCTGGATTTTCCATTGTCTGATTTAGCTTTTCCAGGATTTCCCTGAATTGCTCTGGGCGAATGCTGGGATAGTCTCTTCGTAAGGACACAGCTGATTTCCTTTTCTATCCTAGAATCGCCAGAGCCTGTGCCCTATTTTTAGTGACACCGCTTTTGATGAGATGTTAAACACTAGTCTTTCTTTCTTTCTTCCTTCGTTCCTTCCTTCCAACGGCATCAGCGCATTAAGATCTACCCTTTATTACTTAAAATTCAAGTAATTGACTTGACTGTTACTGCTGTAAAGGATTAAATGTTCAGGAATCCAGTCTCATTGAAAATAAAAATAGGTTAGAGGAAATTTTAATTTGGCTTTTGAAGCTGTTTGTGTTGGCATGAATCATCTTTAAATAATAAGGCTTCAGCATTGTTTGTGAACACTCAGGTTGATGTGTGCTTGCCACATCCACTAATCACCAGTAATATTTAAAAACCTTTCATATTGATAATCTGACTGGCTGTTGGACATAATGGTTAATAATTTGGTACTTAATTTGCCCTTTGAAACTGTGCATGAAAGCGGTTTTATATCTCTGCAGACATTTTCATCACTTAAATATCAACATGCATTGCTAGTGGTTGTATGTCATCATAGTTATATATTTTGTATGAAATATTAACACAACATATCCCAAGCATCCCCTTCAGACAGTATTTGAACTCAGCGATATCGTTTAGACGACTTGACTTAGTTCTTGCATCATTATAAGTATACAGAATTAGGTGGAGTGATATCTGTCTGAATATTTTTATTTGCTTAATCTCAACTCCCATTCTTCTGAACAGTGAGAGAGAATATTTTAATAGTGCATTGCATTGATTTGTTCTGCTGTGATCAAGAGAGAGCCATTATTTTACAGATTCTCTCTCCCTTTCTTCCCAGAATCTCTTAGTTCTTATTTGACATTCTTCTCACTCTCTCCCGTTCAGGCAGTCTTGGCAAATACAAATTGGTTATCCTGGAATCCTTTAAGTTATTGACCTTAGTTTAGAAGATGTCTTTGTTTCAAATTCTCTTCAGACTGATCCCAATTTTGTCTGTGTCTTTCTTTTTACTTTCTCAACACATCATGTGGCCTCTTTTTTATCTTTGAAGTTACTATTAGTGATATTTTATTTCTAAACTTTCCTGCACGTCTTCTACATAATCTGTACAATACGTAGTTAAGTCATATTTTTATAACATTTTTTCAGAGGTTTTAAGGAAATTGGCAATACCACCATTGAATTTAGACATGAATCACAATGACAGCAACAGTACACATGAAGAAAATAAAGGAAGTGATGACTGTGTATCAGGATTAACAGTGGTGCCAAGTTTACCACCTGGAGGAATACAGTCCGCAGCTCTGCTAGCAGGAACGGCAGAAGCAGCTATCCGACCACCGTTGGTGCAGGCACAGCCTCCTATTGTACCGTTGCCAGCTGCACGGGACAATTCCCCACAGCCACCATTGGACCCAGAGGATGAAGGAATTGGTTCCACAGGACACAGTGATCAGAGTGCCAGTGAGGATAGCAGTCTTACCGACAGTGACAGGTTTGATTCATAATTGAATCTATAATATATGTTTTCAATATAAGTGTCATTTTAAATTATTACTAGTTGATGTAGAGAATGCAGAAGTAGTAGTTACATACATTAGTTGTAACTGTAATGTGGAACATCATATTTTGTTTTAAATTTTCTGTATTGTGTTGGGCTGTTTGTACTAAAGTTAAATTATCATTAAGGGGCAGTCTCATCACAACTGTAGTTAACTTGTGGTATGTCTTTCTTCACTGCTCTGGTTTAAGTTCTGTAACTCTTCTGCCAAATCCTATACACATAACTGATTTTCGTACCTGTCATTAATGCAGTGGTGATCACACTGGAAATTGCCAAATTGAATGTTTTCCGCAGAAGAAATTTTAATCATCTTTATTTGGCTAGTATATAGATGTTTGTCACCAGTCAGTCGGTCAGTCAGTTGATAATGAATGTGTAATATGGTAAGGATTTGCACCATATCATTCTGTTGAACGAGGGTGTTAAGTTCAGTGACCACCTCATTGCTGTTCGAAAGTGTCTTCAATGTGCTGACACAGGGTTTATCTTCTGCCATCTTTTCATTCTGTGCTTGTCTACCACAAAACAAATGCAGCACTACACTTTTCATACAATCATCACATATCTTATTTATGCAATTATTGATAGGTTTTTTCTCAAAATTCATTTGAGAAATACAGCGTCATCTTACATTTACAAATTAAATGATGATTGCTTCTGAGTTAATGATGATTTTAACATTATGTAATGGATTTATATAGAGGTTGTCTTGTATTTACAGATGAAGCTTTGGCAGTTGTAGGCACATGCAGATTCATTTTGAAAAAATTGGAATGGGTGTAGGGCAAATAATGACAGCTTAGCTGAGAAGTAGGATGAGTATGGGAAGGGGAGTGGTGGGTAGGCAGAAAATTTCATTGTTTCCAACACTGGGAATCTATAATGTGTATCTTTCACCTTAGCTCTTCATGAACATCTGCGATGTTTAAACAGAAGTTAGCTTGAATCCTTTTGTAGCCAGAACTGAATAGACGTAAAAATTAGACAAATACTCAGCAATAGTACACATTTCTGCAGGTGATGGTAAAAGTCTAGATATGAGCCAGTGGTGTATCCTGCAGCTATGTTGTCAGTGCTCAACGTGAGGTATGATGGGAATGTAATGTGGATGTGTCAACTGCTGGTTCTATGCAGCCAATAAGAGAGCAGCAGGTACATGATATATTCGGAAGCAAGAGATGGAGTATTGGCCCATTCTTACATCCGACTGGATACTCTCAACTGATTCGTTGTCAACATATGAGCATTAGAAACACACTGCTATGACTTTATGTGACTCTGATTTAGACTCCAACCCAGGAGGCAAAGTAATACTAACAAAAATGTGTTCACACAGAACACTTTAAATGCTGGACAACAAATGAAATATGAGCTTCAACAATGGCACTAAAGCTCCCACTGTTCTGGAGCACTCAGGCTTTTCAAGGTTAGCTACATTGTTAATCTGAAACTGTGTGATTTCTGCTGGTTATCTATAGGGAGCCAAGAGGACAAGGTATTGTTACTTGACTGGCTTAGGTTGTCAGTACTGTGAGAACTAAAAATTGTTGCACTTGATAGTTCCAATCGTGATTCTGTTGAGAAACATGGATCTAAGAGTCCACAGTCCGTAATAACTGGTTCACGCAGATAATACAATGCAGGGGCTGCAAACAGCTGTGCAGCACTAAGATAATTTTTTGTTGAAAGCGAGTGTTCATAGGTATCATCAGCTGAAGAATAATTAAAGAATGTGACTTTAACATGTCAACTTCAGGGGACCAAAGCAGGGAACATTTCACAACATGGAGCAGCAGGTAATTCAGTACATGCAAGAGAAACACAGTGAAGGCTTCTTGTTTACTTCAGTTATCTGAGAAGGCACTGGAGATATAGAAGAATTTTCCAAGCCCAGACCTCATGAAATTCGAAGTAAGTACTGGCGGATGCTTGAGAATGAAGAGGGCGAGGCCTACGTTGTGTCATAAAACTACTCTCTCTCTCTCTCTCTCTCTCTCTCTCTCTGTGTGTGTGTGTGTGTGTGTGTGTGTGTGTGTGTGTGTGTGTGTGTGTGTGTGTGTGTGACTTCCTATGGTGTATGATGAAAAACTAATCTAAGGAAATGGAACAACTGTTTGCTTGTTTGCTAAGCCATTTGGGCACTGCCAATGAGACACCTATTTATTTTGATATGTTGTCATAGGTTACTGTCAATGTGAAAGTGCCCCAATAAAAAGCTTGGCAGTGAAAAAGCCAGTGTAACAGTAATGATGGGCGCATTAGCAGATGGATAGGTGTTCTCCCTTGTGCGATTCTTCACAGGAAAAAGATACCGAAAGAAAAACTGCTTGCAGGACTTAACTTTGGGTACCAAGAAAAGGGATGGCTGATGAATTACATGATGCTAGACTGACTGAAGGTTGTGTGGAACAGAGTATGAGTCTCTTTGCTTCATGAAAGAAAAATGTTGTTGTGGGAGTATTTCTGGATGAGGTGTCCCCTGAAAGTTAGAGATCTGATGGCAAAGAGCAATACAGACCTAATGATGTTGGGTTGGTGCACAAGGTCATAGCTGTTTTCCATAAGTTGAATAAATGCAACAGTCTACAATCTTTGGGGTAACTTTAATTCCGTGACTGTAGAAATCACGAGGTTTTGAGACGAAGAACTTGTCGAGCCGTGTTGAAGGTACATTTTCATCCAGAAAGGAAGTTCCTTGAAGGTTGTTCGATAGTGTGTTGAAAAGATGAAAATCTGGGGTGCAAGGTCAGGTGAATAAGGTTGGTGTGAAATGACCTCACAACCCAACTACTCGACAGTGTTTTTTGTCAGTTCGGCAGAATGCAGATAGGTGTTATCATGGACTAGCATCACTTCAAGTAGTTTCCTTGCTCATCGTTTGGATTGATTTGTCTATAAGAATAAATACCAGCAGTGATGGTTACACCTTGGGGAAGCAGTTGTAGTATAGCACACCATTGCTGCCCCTCCAGATGCGTAATATTATATTTTATGGATGCATGCAGGTCTTTGTTCAGGGATTTGCTGCTTTGTTTGGGCTCAGCTGTTCCTTTCTTTTCCAAAAGTTAGTGTAAGGAATCATATCTTGTCACCAGTAATGATACAGGGTAGGAATGGTGTTGTTGTTCACAAGCCAATTGGTGATGAGCAAGCAGAGATGCACATGTGGCCAGCCACTGAGTTTTGTGATTTTGCCTTGGAGCATGCGGTAACCATACACCCAATTATTTGAACCGTTCACATCGCAAGCAAATGTTACATGATGGGGGAATGATCAGTCTTACCACATTTGGCAGTTCTTGAGTACACTGATTTGGATCATTAAGGAGTAATGTGTCAAACAATCTTCATTAAGCCCCGAAGCTCTTCCTGAACTCGGAATGTCACTGATGTCAAAATGGTCCTGGTGCATATGTTGTCTGCCTACATGGCTGTCACTCCTCAATGAAACTCAAGCAGAATAATATGTGAGAAGTGTTTAGGTTCCTCCATTTTTTAGTGTCTACAGCTCCATTCACTATCTCCAAATGACAATACATAAACTCAAAGAGCAACAGTGACCTATAAGTAAAAAATTACAGTTGATAAATAAACCCATAGCAACCAGATACCAACATGCATAATAGAAATGCTAAGAACTTTACGTGCCAGTATAACAGATCCTGGTAGTGACATCACAGCCTCAAGTAATGTATATTGTTGTGATAGATGGAAGAGGCCTGGAGATACTGGAAGGTTTCAGATAGATTATATAATGGCAAGGAACCAGGTTTTAAATTGTAAGACATTTCCAGGGACAGATGTGGACTCAATTGATTACGAACTGTAGATTAAAACTGAAGAAACTGCAAAAAGGTGGGAAATTAAGGAGATGGGACCTGGATAAACTGAAAGATCCAGAGGTTGTAGATCCTTTTAGGGAGAGCATTAGGGAACAATTGACAAGAATGAGGGAAAGAGATACAGTAGATAGAGGATAGGTAGCTTTGAGAGATGAAACAGTGAAGGCAGCAGAGTATCAAATAGGTAAACAGATGAGGGCTAGTAGAAATCTTTGGGTAACAGGAGAAATATTGAATTTAATTGATGAAAGGAGAAAATATAAAAATGCAGTAAATGAAGCATGCAAAAAGGAATGAGATCGACAGGAAGTGCAAAATGGCTAAGCAGGGATGGCTAGACAACAAATGTAAGGATGTAGAGGCATATATCACTTGGGTAAGATAGATACTGCCTACAGGAAAATTAAAGAAACCTTTGGAGAAATGAGAACCATTTGTATGAATATCAAGAGCTCAGATGGAAACCCAGTTCTAAGCAAAGAAGGGAAAGCAGAAAGGTGGAAAAAGTATGCAAGATATAAGAGACAGGTGAAATACCCTCGGACTTCATGAAGAATTCCAATCCCAAAGAAAGCAGGTGTTGACAGATGTGAAAATCACCAAACTATCAGTTTAATAAGCCACGGCTGCTAAATACTAACATGAATTCTTTACAGACGAATGGAAAAACTGGTAGAAGCCGACCTCGGGGAAGATCAGTTTGGATTCCGTAGAAATGGTTGAACACATGAGGCAATACTGACCCTATGACTTATTTTAGAAAACAGATTAAGGAAAGGCAAACCTACATTTCTAGCATTTGTAGACTTTGAGAAAGCTTTTGACAATGTTGACTGGAATACTCTTTCAAATTCTGAAGGTGGCAAGTGTGAAATACAGGGAGCGAAAGGCTGTTTACAGTTTGTGCAGAAACCAGATGTCAGTTATAAGAGTCGAGGGGCATGAAAGGGAAGCAGTGGTTGGGAAGGAAGTGAGACAGGGTTGTAGCCTATCCCCGATGTTATTCAAGCTGTATATTGAGCAAGCAGGAAAGAAAACAAATGAAAAATTGGGAGTAGGAATTAAAATCCATGGAGAAGCAATAAAAACTTTGAGGTTTGTCGATAACATTGTAATTCTGTTAGAGACAGCAAAGGACCTGGAAGAGCAGTTGAATGGAATGGACAGTGTCTTGAAACGAGGATATAAGACGAACATCAACAAAAGCAAAACAAGGATAATGGAATGTAGTTGAATTAAATTGGGCGATGCTAAGTGAATTAGATTAGGAAATGAGACACTTACAGTAGTAGATGAGTTTTGCTATTTGGGGAGCAAAGTAACTGATGATGGTCAAAGTAGAGAGGATATAAAATGTAGACTGGCAATGGCAAGGAAAGTGTTTCTGAAGAAAAGAAATTTGTTAATATGTCAGGAAGTTGTTTCTGAAAGTATTTGTGTGGAGTGTAGCCATGTATGTAAGGGAAACATGGATGATAAATAGTTTACTCAAGAAGAGAATAGAAGCTTTCAAAATGAGGAGGTATTGAATAGAATTGGGGAGAAGAGAAATTTGTGGCACAACTTGACTAGAAGAAGGGATCAGCTGGTAGGACATGTTTTGAGGCATCAAGGGATCACCAGTTTAATATTGGAAGGCAGCGTGTAGGGTAAAAATCATAGAGAGAGAGACCAAGAGATGAATACACTAAGCAGATGCAGTGGATGTAGGTTGCAGTAGGTACTTGCACTAGATAGAGTATTATGGAGAGCTGCATAAAACCAGTCTCTGGACTGAAGACTACAACAACAGATGTTTTAAGGCCCATCTGCGATAGCTTTACAGTAAGCGGCTTCTTCAAGGAGTCTGCAGGAAGAAGTTAAAGAAACCCTCGATATCCATGCTCGGCAAGTGGTTCCTTTTTGGCTGGGACAAAATCTCAAGTGAATCCATTACAAATGTATTTATTGCTGCATATGCAGTGCTGTTGTAGGCCTTATATTACCAACATACAGACAAGAAATAAATGACATAACATTAGAATAAGTGCAATGTTAACTTTTTTGCCCTATACTATTTTGATGAAAAAGTTTGTAATTTTTTGAGAGAGGAAAAGGGGGGGGGGGTGTCTGTTTTGATTTGAGTATATTTGGTGCTTCCAAATACTACACATGCTTGTTTGACACTTTCTTGACATCTTTGAAGAATACACTGACAAGTATTCTGCCAAATCTGGATCTCCAGAATAGCCCCTTTATCTCTTTGTGGCCGAGTGAGCCCCTCTCTCTCTCTCTCTCTCTCTCTCTCTCTGGCTCCCCCATCCCCCCCTCCCCAACCCCCAGAAAGCATGTAGAGAGTTTCCTCCCCTTTTGTGAAGGAGCATAGGCATTTTTTTTTTTTTTTCAGACTAAGTTGTTAATGCCTGTTTACAGCTATGTTGTAGTGCTATGCTGGGCACTGAACAGCTTAGATTTGTCTATCACTTTATTCCTTTGA
Organism: Schistocerca americana; assembly: GCF_021461395.2. Classification (NCBI taxonomy): domain Eukaryota; kingdom Metazoa; phylum Arthropoda; class Insecta; order Orthoptera; family Acrididae; genus Schistocerca; species Schistocerca americana. The sequence continues at coordinate 449,033,023 of NC_060122.1, read as the reverse complement.
CAAGAGTTACTTTATTATTGTATTCACCCAGGTATAAGATGACCCTGAATATAACAAACCCATCCCCTCTCCTCAGTTTCTAAGAGACTTGTTCACGAAAAGAAATATTCTGACTAATGAAATTACAGACTGTTTTTGTGCCAAAAAGTTAACATTATACCAATTTCAAACTTTTGCCATTTATTGATTTTGTACATTTTGATAATACTACAGTATAACCTCGCTTTTATGTTCCCGCAGTTAACATTTTCCCGCTGTTTATTACATTTGTTATCGGTCCCGTCAGATTTTCTATGCTCACAATGTTAATTTGCGCCTGATTCTGTGCCAACACATTTATAATTTTCCTGCAATTTACACATTACGAAAAAATGTTTGTGGAGAAAAAAATGACACTGGCATGATGTTGGCCGCATCTTCCGCTGCTGCCAAGCTACACTTGGTGTGGTGGCTGATAGGAGTAACAAGGTTAGTTCAAACGAGATATCCTGACCAATCACAACCTTCTCCAAACTGCCTCTACTGCGCAAACACAGTTTCGTGATTGTTGTGATCATTGTGACAGCTTTGTCGAACCATATTTAGCGTGTTTCGGTGTATGGCCACTTGGAGCACTAGTTGATACAGTCATTCACTTTGCGTTGTTCAAATGTTTTTAGTTTAAACACAGCACTGTATTTTATTCGTGCTGAGCAAAACGTTTTTCGAGAATTTATTCTTGGTGTCAAGTACAGTATTTACGTATGTATTTTTTGTGATGTTACACAAACAAATTGTGTGTGTGTGTGTGTGTGTGTGTGTGTGTGTGTTTGTGTTTGTTTGGAGGGGGGGGGGGGGAAGAGGGGGTATTGGGGTGTTTTCCTACATTACTGATAAAGTGCAGTACATGATAATCTCATAAATAAGACTACATTGCAAGAGACACTGAATAATACACATTCAAACACCATACAAAAGATTTATTTACATATTTTCACTTGACAATGAGAGAAAATTCTCGAAACGCGTTGTGCTAAGCATGAAAAATTGCATAACTAGTGCAATATTTCATTATTTAAGTAATGACTGACAGTTGCAGACCTTCAAAAACGTTGATTATGACATGTGGAATTGAGCCAAGACATTCCTGCTTCTCAGACAGTAATCAGTTCCAGTTAAATCGGCAGTTTTTATTGGATAATAAACCTTCATTAGTTAATAAACAAGTCCCTGACAAGTCTTTTGATGTGTATTATGTACATATATCGTACATAAAGTGCAAGGAGGTATCCTATACTTTTACAGTTTAAAACATTATTTCCCACATTTTCCCCACATTTTACACTTTTTTTTTTAGTACCTTGAAAAGCATAAAAGTGGGGTGTGACTCGGAGAAGTAAAACAAATTAAAAGAAACGTTTTACATTATTTTGGACTGTTTGCTTATTAACCCTCTTGTCTGTAGTATCACTATTTTTAATTGTCGCTGTCACAATGTGAAATTTGTATCTTCATTGTCACAATTATTTGGCTATTTCTTGTGAGTATGTTGCTATTTCTGGGGTTGTCATTACCCTTTGACCTGGGTACACAGCTTTCATATTCCCCCCCCCCAAATACATATCAGATTTCACTTCTATATTGATGTGAGAATGTCACAATACCTGTTGCTTCCAAACGTATCACCTGCCCACTGCTCTCTCACTGGGTATGTGGAACCAGCCAGCACACTCCCATTTCATTCCCATCATCACAGCGAGTGTCAACTGTATTGCAAGATGGAACACTCATGAACGCCACTGGCCCCTGTGTTGACTTCTACCGTCTACTGCAGAAATGAAGACTATTGTTGAGTATTTGTCCTGTTTTAAAGTCAGTTCAATTCAGACTACAAATAGATTCAGGCAAACTGCAGTTTAAACATGATAGATATTCATAAAAAACCAAAGTACATGGTATAAAGTCCCATGGTTGGCAACATAAAGCTTGTTCTCCCTCACTGCTCCTCTCCCTGCCATTCCAGCTCTCAGCCAAGCAGATGTCACTGTTCCCCTGCTGGCCCTTCTGCAGTGTAGCTAGAGCAACTGTGAAAAACAAGATGGCAATATCTGCTAGTGTGCAGCTCATCTGTAACACCACCAACTAATACATAAATAACAAGTCGCTGTTATGATTCTGTCCCATTCTTGAACTTTCGCTCATCCTGCAATATAGTGATGTCTGTTGGTACCATCTTCATGACAGGTCTTGCCGCTGTGATTTATTCTCGTAATACCAGTTTCGGTAAGTTTAATGTGCTTAATTTCCTTTGTTAGACATTCCATTCTGAATTAATTTTGTTTCTTGTTTCAACTGAATATCACAATCATGTTCCAAAGCTGATCACATTTTTACCCTGTATTTTAATACATGAACATTCCACTTAGTAAATCGTTACAGTCTCTCATAACCAGATAAAATACCAGTCTGGGTTCTGAATCAACTAATGGTTTTTGAAGGACACCATTTCAATTTTTGAATGTTATCTTTACGTAAAAACCGGCATTAAAGTTTGTATGTGGAATCCGTAGGTTATAGATGTAAGGGAACTGTCGTTGCAAACCTGTTTGAATAAAACTAAAGTTAGTAAGATGATATGATATGATATAATGCTATTTCCTCCTCTTTATGATAAAATTGTCAAATTTTAATGAGAGTACCAAACTGTTGTAGAGGCTAGTTCAGTTTCTCATGTATCTCTTTGCACTAGAACTGTGAGTGTCAGTGCCACGTGATTGATCGGGCAGCTTTGATACTTTATCAAGCTCTTCACCTTATTAGGGAATCTTGAGCCTGTTGGAACATGAATGGCGTTTGCTGACCCCCATCCTTCCGAATTCTTCAAAATAAATCTGCATGTGATCTCATTAGCCAAAGTTTCATCCCTAAATGTAAGACGATCACTATAGATGTGAGACTACCCCTATATACGCTACTAAAAATGTTGACCTAAGCAGCAATAGTTTAATCTGTGAATACAAAACAATCCTTTATTTTTCAAATGATGAATTTGGAGAAAATTTTCACCTCACAATTGGATAAATACAGTAGCTACATATCTGCTATAACATACAACTTCATTTTTTTTACCAGTGAATGCTGGAATGAAATTAATTTATACAGGGGAGCCTTACAGAGTAAAAGCTGTGGAAGACAAGAGTTTTGAATTCATCCAGCAAATAATCAGTACATTGGGTTGAAACTGCTCATTTGAGATGAAGAATTTGGTACAGGAGGGGAAGTCGTGGCATGCCACATCAGACCAATCTGACGACTGAGACGTTTATATTTGAGTCCTATGATAACACTTCGGTGACTTGCATGCCCCTAATCTGCCTCAGTAATCCTACCAGGAAAGTGGGCCTACAGTTTAAAGTGGAATTCAAATCATAAATCATTGCTGGTGTATCTTAATATCAGTGAGAGATGAAGGCTAGGTTAAAGGCAGACTGAAATGTCCAACCAGAATTCAATCCCAGGACACTTCAGTTTTCAGGCATGCAGTTTACCACTAAACTATGCGGCCCGACTCCATATGTGTGAGTGAAAAGTTCTGGAGTTTGACATCTGAAAGTTCTGCGGCACTTACATGTAGTCTGTAAAACTAAAATTTCTTCTCTGTACTCAACTGTGAAAGATGTGCTGGTATCTTTTTTCTCATAGTGTTTTGAGAAGTGTCTCCTTTTCTCAAATGGTGGACAGGTAGTTAATCTAGGTGTTGAAATCTCTTTCCGTTAGCTTGTGGTTGAAGTACTGAGCATTGGCATCTCTATAATGAGAATCTGATAAATTGCTCAAAGACATATATTGCGTTAATTTTATAGAGAATTTATTGTGCGAATGCACCCCACATCATGTTTAGAATATAAATCTCATAATTGTTTTATGATATTACAACAGGTTGTGTTCTTTATCTTGAAATCTGTGCCAGTGTCTGTGGGTAGAATCTTCATTGTGTAGAGTAGAGTGAGATGGGGGTATTTAGTCTGCTATTTACAGTGAATAAAAATATATCGCGAATATAACTGTTACAATAAGCATTGAGTATTGTGTAAAAGATCTAGTTGGTGGACAGCAGACAGAGTTAGGTATTTTCATATTACAGAAATTACATACACCCAGACAGCTTCCAGACTTCTTATGGTTGAAGAACCGTTAACTGTAACATATGTTATTATGTTACAATATGTAATCAATGCAGTTCAGACCTTCAGTGTGGTAGATAAGGGATGCGTCATTTGGCATGGTTGTATGTATGTCATTTCCTTTATTCTATTGTTTGTTTGTTAGTAAAAGGAAATATTCTTTACTTTCACAGAACGTTAGTTGGTGATGTTCCTGATGAATGCCTGGCACATAATATTTCTACACCGAGTAATGGGTCTGACCAGCAGAATGTATCATCCCCAGAAGAGGGAAACGCGAGTAATTACAACTCTTATACGAAGGTTTGAAACTATTATATTATTTCTAACAAATAAATTTCTGTTCTGTAATTTGAATGCATGAGGAAATGAAGAAAAATTGTCACAGCCAATCCTCGGAAATAAAATATCTTGCCATAATTTTACTATAAACTATATTTCCCATTCAGAATAATGCACCTTATGTATTTTATTGAACGTTTTTGATATATTTTGTGTACTTTAATTTTTATGTTGTTTTTTCTTCTACTGTACACTACTTTCCTTTGTCTGGCACACACATTACTCCCAGTGTACATTATTTTTGTATTCTTGTGTAGCTCATAGCCTATTGCGAGCCATTGTAGTTAATGGTGTTACAGGTGTTTTGCATGTCAGATGTTTTAAACTGTAACAGTTGTGTGTACGAGGCTGTTCGGAGCACCTGTGTAGCATAGTAACATGTTTGTCGTGGAGGAGGAAAGTGATAAAAGGAATAGATAAAAATTGGAAGTGGTATATAAAGTATTCCTGTTGGATAGTACCTAGGTGTCTGCTGAGCTTAATGTACATGTTTGCTGCATTATTTATGATATAGGTACGACATAATACGTAATCCCGACATGTCGTAGAAGGTACACCAAGAAATGCAGACAGACAATTACGATATTTACACATTTTGAGAAAGTTTTTGACACTGTTGGCAGGGATATTATCTTTGAAATGCTGATGTAAGGAGGTTTAACAAAAAGGGAGAGAAAGATTACCAACAACTTATAGAGGAACTGCAGTTGTTTGAGTTGAATGTCATTGAAGGAAAGCAGTATTTGAGAAAGAAGTGAGACAGGCTTCTATTCTAGCCTCAGTTCTATTCAGTCAGTATATGGGCAAGCAATAAAAACACTAAAGGAGAAATTTAGAAAGGGATTTTAAGTACAGTGGGAAGAGATAAAAAGTTTGAGGTTTGCCAGTGACATCGTGGTTCTGATAGATGGCAAAGGATTTGGAAGAGCAACAAAACTGAATGAATGGATAGTGTCTCAAAGACAGGTTATAAGGTAAAAAGCAACAAAATTAAAACAAGGTTAATGGAACAAAGTGTAATTAAATCAGGGGATGGTGAGAAGATTATATTCGAAAATGACACTATAAGTGATAGATGAGTTTTGCAATGTAGGCAGCAAAATTGCTGGCGTTTAAGAAGTAGGCACAGGCTGGCAATAACACAGGCTGGCAATAACAAGAAGAGTATTTCTGAAACAGAGAATGTTAACATTGACTATGAAATTGTTACAAAATTTTTCCTGAAGGTATTTGTTTAGAACAGGTGTGTACACACTTGTTAGTACCTCAGTCCACAAACACCTCAGAGTGACTAAGAAAAGGCCACAGAAGGAAATAATAATTCAGGATTCTATTGTGATTATGTAATTAACAAACCTCCTTTCAAGGAACTCCTGCTTTTAATGAAGATTTCCTTCAGTCCCCTCAAAACTCCTATAAAAACAATGTTATTATTCCCTGCTTTTAACAAATCAAGCTTTAAGAATAAGTCCACTTTTGGGTCATTCCACATCAAATCACCCAATAAAAAATAAATTTTACACCCACCTCCTTAGATTTTCATGAAATTTGGCTCAAATCGTTCTAATACCATCCTGACAACACCTGCAAAAATTTTTTGCTGTATCTCTTATAGTTTTTTTTATAAAATTTTTAAGTTTTTATGTTTTGTGTTTTCCGAACCTTCTGAAATGGTAAATTTAATTTGTATTCAAAACTTTAAAATTGATTATCTTAAAAACTCTTCTAGATAACATCATGAAGTTTTGCAGCAAGTTTATTTATTATACATATTTAAAGATAAAAATGGTACTATTAAAATATATTAATATTTTCTACGAAAAAAAATATATATGTATTTTTTCTTTTCTTTTTTTTAATGGATGTTTTGTTTTATAAGAATTGCAATATCTAGAGTCTCAGACCTGATAGAATGCTCAAATTTGTTTTAATTTACTCTTAAACATATAGGCTACTTGATAAAACAAAAATAATGATGGCTTTTTAACATGTTTATTAATTATAGTAGATTACATTAGAATTATGTACAAAGATAGTGTACTTACGACACACATGTATAACCCAACTGATTGCTTGAAACATTGAATTTTTTGAGTAATTTTGTCTTTTTAATAAACATTAATGCTGATTCAACTTGTTTTTCCACTTCATCCAAGAGCTTTCAGTTCTTTTGATACAGTCTTTATTGCTTTTGATACAGTCTTTATTGAAGTAATACATTCTTCCAGTTCCGCTTGATTGAGGTGCGTCTACTACACAGACTATGTGCTCCAAAGGCACTATGCAAGAATCTTCTCTTTCAGGCCAATAAAATGATGCAGCTGGTCCTGAAGGATGTAAAAATAGAATTTCTGCATCTTCTTCATCATTGAATATTGTTTTTACCAGTCCAAAGTACCAGTTACCATCATAATTTACAGCCACATAGCTATTTATGGATGGTTCAACACGAACCCAATCAGAAGATGAATGGAAAGAAAAGAGTAAGGAGGGTTTTACACTATCTGTAGTCCTTCTAATTTCAAGGTTGTTTGTTGGAAGTGGTTTGAAGTTATGAAAACTTGTTGTTCCAGGAATGGTTCGAGTTGCTGAAAAACGGTTTTGTAGTTTTAACCGTAGCAAATCAGCTTCTTTTTTGTCAATAAAGTGAAAATGAACACACATCGATTACTGTCATTATTTGTTCTTTGTCTGAAAGGTGTAGACTAGCTTTCCTTAAAATTCTTTTAATAGTTCCTCCTAGGCCATCACAAATTGACTTCCCATGACTTGTTGCAAAAAAAGAGTGTTGGACCTTCAAATTAAAGTCTCTCAAGTGTTCAGTCAAATTTTTAAAACTGTTTCTATTTTTGTACTGCCCAGCACAACCATCTGTAAAGTAGTGAGTCAATGTCAGTATGATGTGATGACAGCCACTTTAATTTCTCTTTGTACAAAGTTAACAAAACCAGTATCACGTTCTTGGTCATCACTAATAAAACATTGGTTGGAAACAAAAACATTGTTTTCCTCATTTCTTAGAAAAACTCCAACTGGGTGTAGAGTACAACCACCTCTATTCCAGTGGTAACTTTGGATCTCATTTTGTGTAACGAAGGAATAATTTTCACTGAAACCCATCACAATAATTGCTGCTTTGGGTGATGGGTCTTCTTTCAATCTTTTAAAGGCTGCTGATTGGGATTTTGCTATAAACGAATGCAGGGTGAGCTTTTCCAATGACCTAACCAATAAAGAAATGTAGTCTTCAACACTGATACGACTGTTTGATCATTTCTACCCTGACTGATTACAATTTCTTCTTATAAATCATAATCTTCACTTAGTTTTTCAGTTAATACTCAGTTAGTGCAGTATTTGCAGTACAGCTGTCGCAATGACATAGCATGCAGTTTTGGTTTTCCGTGTTGCACACAAGCATCTTAATTAGGTCTTTATAAGATTCTTCAATTTTCACAGCATCCAGTAATAGTTTAACATTCTGGTGGATACTGCATACACATACAGTGTGTGTGCCTGCAGCACCAGCAAGGATACACCATTTAGGGCTCAAGAAACAAAATTTTGAAAATCCTACTTCTACCTCGGGATTCTCCCATTAGAAAGAATAATAGAGTTCTCTCAAGTTACACAAAATGAGTCTTTTTGCATGTACACATTTTTTTGAACACTTACTTTGTCTTTTGTTCCAGGTAGCACTCTGGAACTTTCATCCTTTTCATAAAAATCTGTTACAAGTCTTACTGTATTTTCAGAAAGAGTTTAACCTTTTTTTGGACCAGGAGTTTCCAAAATACCCTTTTCGGATTTTAGCTTTCTAGCTTGTCGCACCATGTACTCACTTACATTAAATTCTTTCATCACTTTATTTTGGCTCCAAGAATCTGGAGCCAAGGTCAGAATCTGGATTTTTCTAGACCTCCCAACAGATGAAATCTTCTCTTTCGTACGAGAAATCATTACATCAAAGTCCTTTGCTTTCTCAACCACACTTGTATCTTCTTCGTCATCATCAGAACTTGGTGCATCATATTTTAATGCTTTTGAAACCGCCTTTTTTGCAGTCTTTTCAATACTGCTAACCTTCCTTTGTTCTGACAAGCCATGAAGCTCTATCAGTGTTAAACCTAAATTATCAAGAGCAATGTTTGTTTGTACAAGGGATTCATTTCTGGATTCCTGTGATTCTAATTCAACCATGACTTCATCATCTGTTTAACTTTCATTGACTTCAACTCTTTATTTTTCCTCACAAAAGTTACAGCATGTTGAGCAAAACTTTTGTCCAGGTTTTATGCTGATATTTTTTGTCAGTAATTGTTTAGAAAGATCCAAGCCTACACTTCTCAATGATTTTTTGATGGGCTTTTTGTGTTTTTTTTTAGTGGATCTACACATGTTGTTTGATACTTTTCAAAAACGTTTAAAAAGTAGTAGCTGTGGTATGAACATATATTCTTAAATTCACACAGATTAATTCCAGATCGTAAGTGGATCAAATCTTTTTCTTCCTCGCTCAATTCAGATACCGGCTGTAACTGTTTTGAAGGTGTGTAGGTTGTTTGGAAACAGTCAGATTTTTTGAATAACCCTACGCTACAGGTTTGAATATCTGACATACTGATTTCACTTTTGGTCTGATTACTGTTCTGGTTACTTTCATAGGATATTGGAAAAGAATCTCTGTAAACTAAGTAACATTACTTACTGAAAGTTTGAATAAACTTAATAAAATACTATCCAAGCACTATTTAACACTGTAATAATTTTTTACTTCAAAACACAGGAGTAACAAAACAAAATCCAAGCGTACATTGTTACTCGAATAAGGCAAAAACTTATTTTCGGTGTCTAAGTCACTTGGTACTTTTTATTTTTAAAATATAATTAATATTATTTTAAAAATTAGATAAGTATTAAACAGGTTAAAAAGTCAACATAATTTTTCTTTTATCTAATAGCCTATACAATTAAGAGTATTTTAAAACAAATTTGAGCTTTCTATCAGGTCTGAGACTCTAGATATTGCAGTTTTTGTAAAACTAAACATCCGTTAGCTAAAAAAAAACTTGTAAATTTTTATTCATTTGGAAGGTTTTAATATATCTTTCTGGTAATTTTTTTTTAACATTTAGATATAATACACAAACTTATTCCAAAATTTCATACTGATATCTTGAGTATTCTTTAATATACAAATTTTTTTTAGTTGTGAGGACACGTTTAAGTTACGATTTCCGACTGCTGAAACAACGCCAAATCTAAAAACTTTAAAAATTTATAAAAAAAAAAACTATAAGAGATAGAGCAAAAAAATTTTACAAGTGCTTTCAGGATGATAAAAGAAGTAATTGTACCAAGTTTCATCAAAATCTGACATGGTTGGTGTCAAGGCCTGGGTGACTTGACATGGAATGACCCTTTTAAGAAATATATGTGAAACATTCTATAAATTAAAATCCAGTTTCTATGCAATCCCTAACATGTCTGAGTAAGTTTCTGATTTCTTTCAGTTTTACACTGGTTGTGCTTCATGTCGTGCGACAGTAGTGTGGTGTGAGATGTGAAGTGCCTCTTTTTTTGTAGTTGAATTTATAAATTTTATACTTTTGTGGAATTCTGGTGTGCAAATGTAGGAGGCTAATGATTGGGCAAAAGCTCAGTCGTAACATAAAACTTAAGGGCGTGGCGAAAAGAAACGATTGAGCTCTGTCTTCATTGTGTGGCATTCTCGAAAACAGGGAAGCATTGTTAAATGCCGAAGATAGCAACTCCTCTGGTTGCAAAAGGAAGAACATTTGCACGTCAACATTCAGTGACGTGGAAACTATTCTTTTACGAGGGCAGTTCAATAAGTAATGCAACACATTTTTTTTCTCGGCCAATTTTGGTTGAAAAAACCAGAAATTTCTTGTGGAATATTTTCAAACATTCACGCTTCGTCTCGTATAGTTTCATTGACTTCCGACAGGTGGCAGCGCTGTATGGAGCTGTTAAAATGGCGTCTGTAACGGATGTGCGTTGCAAACAACAGGCAGTGATCGAGTTTCTTTTGGCAGAAAACCAGGGCATCTCAGATATTCATAGGCGCTTGCAGAATGTCTACGGTGATCTGGCAGTGGACAAAAGCACGGTGAGTCATTGGGCAAAGCGTGTGTCATCATCGCCGCAAGGTCAAGCAAGACTGTCTGATCTCCCGCGTGCTGGCCGGCCGTGCACAGCTGTGACTCCTGCAATGGCGGAGCGTGCGAACACACTCGTTCGAGATGATCGACGGATCACCATCAAACAACTCAGTGCTCAACTTGACATCTCTGTTGGTAGTGCTGTCACAATTGTTCACCAGTTGGGATATTCAAAGGTTTGTTCCCGCTGAGTCCCTCGTTGTCTAACCGAACACCATAAAGAGCAAAGGAGAACCATCTGTGCGGAATTGCTTGCTCGTCATGTGGCTGAGGGTGACAATTTCTTGTCAAAGATTGTTACAGGCGATGAAACATGGGTTCATCACTTCGAACCTGAAACAAAACGGCAATCAATGGAGTGGCGCCACACCCACTCCCCTACCAAGAAAAAGTTTAAAGCCATACCCTCAGCCGGTAAAGTCATGGTTACAGTCTTCTGGGACGCTGAAGGGGTTATTCTGTTCGATGTCCTTCCCCGTGGTCAAACGATCAACTCTGAAGTGTATTGTGCTACTCTTCAGAAATTGAAGAAACGTCTTCAGCGTGTTCGTAGGCACAAAAATCAGAATGAACTTCTCCTTCTTCATGACAACGCAAGACCTCACACAAGTCTTCGCACCCGAGAGGAGCTCACAAAACTTCAGTGGACTGTTCTTCCTCATGCACCCTACAGCCCCGATCTCGCACCGTCGGATTTCCATATGTTTGGCCCAATGAAGGACGCAATCCGTGGGAGGCACTACGCGGATGATGAAGTAGTTATTGATGCAGTACGACGTTGGTTCCGACATCGACCAGTGGAATGGTACCGTGCAGGCATACAGGCCCTCATTTCAAGGTGGCGTAAGGCTGTAGCATTGAATGGAGACCGAGCGAGGTGGCGCAGTGGTTCGACACTGGACTCGCATTCGGGAGGACGACGGTTCAATCCCGCGTCCGGCCATCCTGATTTAGGTTTTCCGTGATTTCCCTAAATCGCTTCAGGCAAATGCCGGGATGGTTCCTTTCAAAGGGCACGGCCGACTTCCTTCCCCATCCTTCCCTAATCCGATGAGACCGATGACCTCGATGTCTGGTCTCCTTCCCCAAAACAACCCATTGAATGGAGATTACGTTGAAAAATAGTGTTGTGTAGCTAAAAGATTGGGGAATAACCTGGTGTATTTCAGTGCTGAATAAAACAACCCCTGTTTCAGAAAAAAAATGTGTTGCATTACTTATTGAACTGCCCTCGTAAAATGGTTTCAAGAAATGAGAAGTGGCGGCATTCCTATAAGCGGAAGAATTGTGAAAGAGAACGTTCGGGAAATTGCCAGAAGATTGGCATTGAAAATTTCAGTGCATCAAATGGATGGTTAGATCGTTTTAAGAAACGACGCACTCCCTCATTTCAGAGTTTAAATGGAGAGATTGAGGCTCTGGATGTAGAAAATGAAAATCACTGGAAGAACTCTACATTGCCGGGATTAATACAGGGTTATGAACCCAGAGGCATTTTTGACACTGATGAAAATAGAGTTTTTACTATTTATTTCCTGTAAAAACATCCTGTTGAGGGAGAAAAATGATACAGAAGTAAGAAAAATAAGGAAAGAATGACTGTGCTATTGTGTGTAAATAGTGATGTGAGTGAGAAGTTGCTGCCACTGATAATAGGGAAATTTAAAACTACCAGTGTTTCAAAAACATTAAGACACTTCCTTGTACTTGCAAGTACAACAGCAATGCCTGTCTGACACTGGAAATCTTTACAAGGTATTTCCAGGTATTCAATGCCAAATTGGGTGCAGCAGCTAGGAAAATATTACTTACGATGGACCGACCGATGCCCTGCACAAGTCACCTACAGCCTTGGGACTTGGGCATAATACACTCTGCTAAAGCAAAATACAGGGTAGCAAACGTCCAGAAATCAATTACATTCCACGAGGCGAAGGAAGTGATGAGGCTTAACATTTTACAGGCCTTACACGTTACTTGCTGCATGGAATTGTGTAATGCAACAGCTTTTGTTAAATTGTTCTGCAAAAGCTGGTTGTGGTACATCAGTTGCTGATGAAAATGGCGTGGCCCCTCAAGAAGAACGGAGTAGAATCATAGATGTTCCTGAAAATGTGATATTCCAGGACTTTGTTACTTGTGATGACTTCTACATCCGAGAGGAATGTGAAAGTCTAGTGAAGAGGCACTGTGAGGTAGGAAGTGGTGGTGGCAATGTTCATGAAGGAGGAAGAGGAGGATGAGGAGGCCACGATACCAAGTTTCGCAGCTGCTGTACGAGGGCTGGAGACTATCAGGAACTACCTTTCATCGTTTAATTTAGATTGGTCAGTTGTAACAAACATCAACCAGCAGGTGACAACTTCTGTCATTACAGTATGCGGGAAGGAGAAAACAAACAACTCTTCTTGATTTAAAAAAAAAAAAAAAATTAAAGAATGTGTGTTGCAAAAAGTGTGATAGCTGTATTCTGTATTTAAATATTTAACAGTTTATTAGTAAGTTTGTGATTAAACAGCTCTTACATGATTCTGGGTAACTCTTTCTGTGACAGCCAGAGCGAGAGCACCAGCAGCAGCGAGTACTGTTTGTATAAAGCGTTTATTTTGCATTTTGTTTACGACCTTCCACTAAGGAAGGGATTCTATTTGTGTTTATCTGCTCTGCATAGTAACTAACAGTTCTTGATAAAACTTTACGTAGTTTTAGTGTTAGATTTCTTAGTGTTTTCTTGATCGTTTAGAACAGAAAGCGCCCTAAAACCGTCTTTTGTTTGTTTCGCGGCCGTTAGCCACTAGTCACTTGAATCAGCAGTTGTCTTGTGACAGCCAGAGCGAGAGCACCAGCAGCAGCGAGTACTGTTTGTATAAAGCGTTTTTGTACTTATTTGCTGTGCTTAGCTTTTAAATAGTTTTTCTGGGAAAACCTAGCGTAGTTTTCGCGTCTCATATTTCAGTGAGTGTTTCTTGATTATCAGAGTAGCTCATCAGAAGATTATCTTGGGAATTTGTTACCGTATAGAGTAGGGTAAACATAGTCATGTGTAGGGACTGTGGTTGTTGTGAGCGGACGCAAGGAGAATTGGCCACTCTTCGGGGGCAGGTGGAGGCTTTGTCTGTTAGGCTCATCGAGCTCGAGGCGCAGGCGTCGGCTCGTAGTGGCGTTGGGGCAACTGTGGTGAGCCCTATGCCTACTTCGGTGGCCTTGGAATCACATGGAACCCCTGATGTCGCTGCGTCTTCCGGCAGTGAGCATCTTACCTGTCAGCCATCACTCCAGGGTGAATGGCGGACAGTGGTGGGCTCGCGCGTGCCTGGCCGAAAGGCGAAGGTGGGATCTGGCCGCGTGGCAGCTGCCTTACCCCTTTCCAACAGGTATGGGGTGCTTCCTAGTGGTGATGACATCGTTTCCGAGCCACCACAGGATGCCTCGCCTGTTGGGCCAGTGGCCGATTCTCCGGCAAGGTCCCAACAGTCACAGAGGGCGGGCCTATTAGTTATAGGGAGCTCCAACGTTAGGCGGGTTATGGAGCCCCTTAGGAAAATAGCACTCGGTGTGCTTGCCGGGGGGTCTCGTCCGTAATGTGGAGGAGGCCCTTCCGGCAGCTATTGAACGCACTGGGTGTGACCGGCTGCAGATAGTAGCACATGTCGGAACGAATGACGCCTGCCGCTTGGGTTCTGAGGCCATCCTTGGTTCCTTCCGGCGGCTGGCTGATTTGGTGAAGACAACCAGCATCGCACGCGGAGTGCAAGCTGAGCTTAATATCTGCAGCATAGTGCCCAGAGTCGATCGCGGTCCTCTGGTTTGGAGCCGTGTGGAGGGTCTAAACCAGAGGCTCAGACGACTCTGCGACTATAATGGTTGCAAATTCATCGACCTCCGTTATTGGGTGGAGAACTGTAGGCCCCCCCTAGACAGGTCAGGCGTGCACTACACACCGGAAGCAGCTACTAGGGTAGCAGAGTACGTGTGGCGTGCACACGGGGGTTTTTTTAGGTTAGAGGGACCCCCCCCTTGGGCGAAACGATAAAATACCTGACGGCTTACCAGAGAGGACATTATCATCGTTGATAAAGAACGTCCGTCCTCAGAGACCAAAAACAGGAAAAGTTAACGTAATATTGGTAAACTGCAGGAGTATCCAGGGCAAGGTTCCTGAATTAGTATCTCTTATTGAAGGAAATAGTGCGCATGTAGTATTAGGAACGGAAAGTTGGTTAAAACCGGAAGTGAACAGTAACGAAATCCTAGACACAGAATGGAATATATACCGCAAGGATAGGATAAACGCCAATGGTGGAGGAGTATTTATAGCAGTAAAGAATTCAATAATATCCAGTGAAGTTATTAGCGAATGCGAATGTGAAATAATCTGGGTTAAGTTAAGTATCAAAGGTGGGTCAGATTATGATAGTCGGATGCTTCTATAGACCACCTGCATCAGCAACCGTAGTAGTTGAGCGCCTCAGAGAGAACCTGCAGAACGTCGTGAAGAAGTTTCGTGATCATACTATTGTAATAGGGGGAGACTTCAATCTACCAGGTATAGAATGGGATAGTCACACAATCAGAACTGGAGCCAGGGACAGAGACTCTTGTGACATTATCCTGACTGCCTTGTCCGAGAATTACTTCGAGCAGATAGTTAGAGAACCAACTCGTGAAGCTAACGTTTTAGACCTCATAGCAACAAATAGACCGGAACTTTTCGACTCCGTGAATGTAGAAGAGGGTATCAGTGATCATAAGTCAGTGGTTGCATCAATGACTACAAGTGTAATAAGAAATGCCAAGAAAGGAAGGAAAATATATTTGCTTAACAAGAGTGATAGGGCACAAATCGCAGAATATCTGAGTGACCACCATCAAACGTTCATTTCTGAGGAAGAGGATGTGGAACAAAAATGGAAAAAATTCAGAAACATCGTCCAGTACGCCTTAGATAAGTTCGTACCGACTAAGGTCCAAAGCGAGGGGAAAGATCCACCGTGGTATAACAATCATGTACGAAAGGTACTACGGAAACAAAGAAAGCTTCATCATAGGTTTAAGAGTAGTCGAATCATAGCTGATAAGGAAAAGCTGAACGAAGTGAAAAAGAGCGTAAAGAGAGCAATGAGAGAAGCATTCAACGAATTCGAACATAAAACATTGGCAAACAATCTAAACAAGAACCCTAAAAAGTTTTGGTCATATGTAAAATCGGTAAGCGGATCTAAATCCCCTATTCAGTCACTCGTTGACCACGATGGCACCGAAACAGAGGACGACCGAAGAAAGGCAGAAATACTGAATTCAGTGTTCCGAAACTGTTTCACTGCGGAAAATCGTAACACGGTCCCTGACTTCAGCCGTCGCACGGACGCCAAAATGGAAAATATTGAAATAAACGATATCGGAATTGAAAAACAACTGCTATCACTTAGTAGCGGAAAAGCATCCGGAACAGACGAGATACCCTTAAGATTCTACAGTGATTATGCTAAAGAACTTGCCCCCTTTCTATCAGCAATTTATCGTAGATCGCTGGAAGAACGTAAAGTACCTAGCGACTGGAAGAAAGCGCAGGCCGTTCCCATTTTCAAGAAGGGTCATAAATCAGATGCCAATAATTATAGGCCTATTTCGCTTACGTCGATCTGTTGTAGAATAATGGAACATGTTTTGTGTTCTCGTATTATGACGTTCTTAGATAATACAAATCTCCTTCATCATAACCAACATGGATTCCGCAAACAGAGATCATGTGAAACTCAGCTCGCCCTATTTGCCCAAGAAATTCACAGTGCCGTAGACACTGGCGAGCAGATTGATGCCGTATTCCTGGACTTCAGGAAGGCATTTGATACGGTTCCGCACTTACGTTTAGTGAAAAAAATACGAGCTTATGGAATATCGGACCAGGTTTGTGATTGGATTCAGGATTTCCTAGAAGAAAGAACACAACATGTCATTCTTAACGGTTCAAAATCTGCAGATGTAGAGGTAATTTCGGGAGTACCGCAGGGAAGCGTGATAGGACCTTTATTGTTTACAATATACATAAATGACTTGGTTGACAACATCGGTAGCTCCGTGAGGCTATTTGCAGATGACACGGTTGTCTACAAGAAAGTAGCAACATCAGAAGACTCGTACGTACTCCAGGAGGACCTGCAGAGGATTAATGCATGGTGCGACAGCTGGCAGCTTTCCCTAAACGTAGATAAATGTAATATAATGCGCATACATAGGGGCAGAAATCCATTCCAGTACGATTATGCCATAGGTGGTAAATCATTGGAAGCGGTAACGACCGTAAAATACTTAGGAGTTACTATCCGGAGCGATCTGAAGTGGAATGATCACATAAAACAAATAGTGGGAAAAGCAGGCGCGAGGTTGAGATTCATAGGAAGAATTCTAAGAAAATGTGACTCATCGACGAAAGAAGTAGCTTACAAAACGCTTGTTCGTCCGATTCTTGAGTATTGCTCATCAGTATGGGACCCTTACCAGGTTGGATTAATAGAAGAGATAGACATGATCCAGCGAAAAGCAGCGCGATTCGTCATGGGGACATTTAGTCAGCGCGAGAGCGTTACGGAGATGCTGAACAAGCTCCAGTGGCGGACACTTCAAGAAAGGCGTTACGCAATACGGAGAGGTTTATTATCGAAATTACGAGAGAGCACATTCCGGGAAGAGATGGGCAACATATTACTACCGCCCACATATATCTCGCGTAATGATCACAACGAAAAGATCCGAGAAATTAGAGCAAATACGGAGACTTACAAGCAGTCGTTCTTCCCACGCACAATTCGTGAATGGAACAGGGAAGGGGGGATCAGATAGTGGTACAATAAGTACCCTCCGCCACACACCGTAAGGTGGCTCGCGGAGTATAGATGTAGATGTAGATGTAGATGTACCTAGGCGAAACCCCCATTTAAGGAAAACCCCTATTTAAGGAAAAAAATATTTGGGTCCCCAGTGATTCATTAAAAAGGGGGTTCACTCTACTTCATTTTTTCCATAAATATTTGCTTCATTTAACAAGTACACACAGAACAATCAGGGTGTATATGACCTGGGACATCCAGGAAAAACCCGCGAATTTTTTCGTCCAGGAGAAAACCGGGAAAAACCCAGGAATTTTTTCGTCCAGGAGAAAACCGGGAAAAACCCAGGAATTTTTTAGAATTCCAGGAACTTTTCCTTGTTTTAGTTACCAGTTAAATTTTTGTGATTTAGACTGGTAAGAACCAATACTCTAATGAAGGATATTACTGTATCCCGCTGTATCCCGTTTCTGCAGAATAATGCTGCAGCAAAAAACCACGAACAAGAGGGGGGAAACGAAAATAAAACTTAATTCGCAAAGGTAATGCGCCATATACAACAGCAAAACACAGTGCTCATACAAGCGTATGTCAACCAAAGTGTGTCAAAGTCTTCAGGAAGAATATGTAGTGCTTCCTAACAACAAATTGCATCCGATGAGCGTGACATGACAGCTGTTTACATTTGATTCATTTGAACAGTTGTGGGCGGGCTCTTGCGCATGCGCAGTTGAGTCGCCTATGAGTAGTAACTTCTCCCTCTTCCGGCTACAGATGTGTGGCTGGGCGCCTCTACCTAAATTGCTCTGGTTCTGAAATATCGTAGATCCATGGCTGATGCACAGAGCAGTCTGAGTTGTAGTGGGGAGGTGGATAGTCTCCACGTGACCTGTGTTTACGTTTAGTGATTTTGCTGTTTCCTCTTCGTTTGTTGCTCTCACATTAAACGAAAACAAAACATATTTTTGTGGCCAGGAGCTACCAAATGAATTAAAATACGCTCGCGTAATTACGGAAGGCTAAAATATGTCATTAGTTTCAGGTTTTATTTCCACCTTTCTGACAGTCAAGCAATTTCATTGCCTTGCTGAACAATGAAGTTATTTTTGTCGGTTTGCTAAAGAGATTTGGCTGTTATTAATATTTTGCACTGAGGCAGTCAATTTATTTGAAACGAAGTGTTTAATTTCACACTGTTGGCTAGTTTCAACTGTTCACTGCATTTCAAGTGCACGTTTTCTATCTTCTAGCTCGTATGGCATTATGCCATGTCACCCGTGGCTCTGCCTTTCATCATGTACACCTTCTGGGTTACAGGACTGGAGTAGGTGGTGGTGGGGGGGGTGCATGGGACAGGTTTTACACCGGGGGGCGGTTACAAGGGTAGGAGCCAGAGGATAGGGAAGGTGGTTTGGGGATTTCATAGGGATGAACCAAGAGGTTACAAAGGCAGAGCCACGTGTGACAGCACCCACGTGATTTACCAACTGACCTGCCGACACTGTGAAGCTTTTTATGCAGGAATGACTAGCAACAAAATGTCGGAACAGACACAGGCAGACAGTGTTTGTTGGTAATGAGGATCACCATGTGGCTAAACATGCTTTGGTGCACGGCCAGCACATCTTGGCACAGTGTTACATTGTCCGGTTTACGTCCCACTGACACCAACCTATCAGAACTCCGGAGATGGGAACTTGCCCTTCAATGTATCCTCTCTTCCCGTTACCTACCAGGTAATTACCTACCAGGCCGCTAATTTCAAATTGCCGCCGCTCGTACCTCACCTGTCTTTCAATAACATCTTTGCCTCTGTACTTCCGCCTCGACTGACATTTCTACCCAAACTCTTTGCCTTTACATATGTCTGCTTGTGTTTGTTATGTGCGAATGGATATGTGTGTGTGTGTGTGTGTGTGTGTGTGTGTGTGTGTGTGTGTGTGTGCGTGTGTGTGTGCGCGCGAGTGTATACCTGTCCCTTTTTCCCCCCAAGGTAAGTCTTTCCGCTCCCGGGATTGGAATGACTCCTTACCCTCTCCCTTAAAACCCACATCCTTTCGTCTTTCCCTCTCCTTCCGTCTTTCCTGATGAAGGAACCGTGGGTTGCGAAAGCTTGAAATGTGTGTGTGTGTGTGTGTGTGTGTGTGTGTGTGTGTGTGTGTTTTATTGTTTCTATCAATGTACCAATGGTTTCGTTTGGTAAGTTACAGAATCTTTGTTTTTAGATATATTTTTCCCACGTGGAATGTTTCCCTCTTTCCCTTAAATGGCACAAAATGCATGTACTATATTTATAGATTTATATATTCCTATTCAAGAATTCATTTGTGGTACAGAAGGAGTTATCAAGGAGATATGATTTCAATTTATTTTTGAAGCTATTACTGCTGTCTGTCAGACACCTTATTTCATCTGGTAATTTGTCGAAAATTTTTATAGCAGCATATTTTACCCCTTTCTGTGCCAAAGATAGGATGAGCAAAGAATCTTTTTTCTGGTATTATAATCATGAGTGTCCCTTGTTTTTAAACTGGTCAATGTTGTTAACAAATTTCATTAGTGAGTAGATGTATTGTGAGGCTGTTTTAAGAATTCCCAATCTTTTAAAGAGATGCCTACAAGATGTGCAGCTATGATCCCCAAACATTATTCTAACCAGTTTCTTTTGAGCAGTGAATACTTTTTGTCTAAATGTTGATTTTACCCCAAAATATTATTCCATATGACATCAAAGAGTGAAAGTATGCAAAGTATGTTAGCTTACTAATTGGCAATTATTCTGATCACAAAAGTTGCTGAACCTAGTCTCTTTAGGAGATCCAAAATGTGAATTTTCCAATTAAGATTCTCATCTACATGTACACCCAAAAACTTAGTATGCTCTACCCTGTCTACTGACATCTGTTGATGTGTTGTATTTACTGAAGGAACTGTACTTTTTCCGACAGAAAATTGGATGTACTGTGTTTTTTCAAAGTTTAGAGCAAGCCCATTTGCAGAAAACCAATTAATGACTTTTCCAAAGACCTTATTTGTATCCTTTTCAATTGGTCTTTCTTTTACTGGATTCATAATGATGCTTGTATCATCAGAAAACAGTGTCAGTTCAGCTTCCTGTTTCAGATAGGAAGGGACGTCGTTCACATATATCAAGAACAGAAGGGGACCCATGATTGAACCCTGTGGAACACCTAATGTAATTTCACCCCAGTTAGATGAAGTGGCAAACTTATTTAAATCACTTGACCTATATAAGGAAACTTTTTGCTTCCTTTTCTGTAGGTATGACTTAAACCACTCATATGCTATTCCATTTATACCACATTTATTCTGTAACATATCATCATGGTTCACACAATCAAATGCTTTGGACAAGTCACAAAAAATTCCTGTTGGTGACATTTTACTATTTAAAGACTCTAGTATGTGGACAGTGAAATTGTAGAGGTAGGACTTGGCAAGCAGTAGAACTCCTGCTGTGTGGGGTTGGGTATTATCTTGCTGAAATGTAAGCTCAGCATAGCCTAACATGAAAGGCAACAAAACAGGGTGTAGAATATTGTTAACGTGCTGCTGTGATGTAATGTTGCCATTGATAACAACCAAAGGAATTCTGCTGTGGAATGAAATGGCACTGCAGACCATCATTTGTGGTTACAGGCTGTGTGTCGGGCAACAATGAGGTTGGTATCACATTACTGTCCAGAATGTCTCCAGACATGTCTTCACTGATCATTGTGGCTCCGTTGAAGTGGGACTGAGAACAGAAGAAAATTTAACTCAAGTCAATGAGATTCTAGGCCAAAGATGTGTCTGAAGATGCTCTGGACAGCAGTGGGATACCAACCTGACTGTCACTCGCCATATGACCCAACAGCCGGGACTGATGGTCTGGAAAGCTACTTCTTTTCATTGCAGGACTGGTTGTCATCTGCGGCACCCTTACAGCACAGCAATACATTGATGATATCCAATGCCTTGTTTTGTTGTCTTTCATCACAAGCCATCCTGGGCTTACATTGGAGCAAGATAATGCCTACCCACACATGGCGAACGATTCTACTGACTGTCATTCTTGCCAAACCCGACCATGGGTAGCAACATCACCAGATATCTCCCTAATTGAGAATGTTTGGAGCATTATAGGCAGGTTCCTCCAACCAGCATAGGATTTTGATGATCTAACACACTGATTGGACAGAATTTGGCATTATATCCCTCAGAAAGATATCCAACAACTCTGTCAATCAGTGCCAAGCCAAATAAGTGCTTGCATAAGGGCCAGAGATGGGCCAACATGTTACTGATTTGCTCAATCTGTGAATCTCTCTCTCTTGAATAAATAATCAAATTTTTCTGAAACGGTAATCATGTCTTTGTGTGTGTGTACATCATATCTACAGATTTCAGAAGAAAATTCACTATGTAATACATGTATACATTCTTTATGTTTAAATCTGGGTAGCATGTCATCCTATCGCCTTAAGCATATTTGTTTTTTACAACTAATTTTACTGCCTTTGCTTTCATTGTTAAATTGTAACTATTTTCTTAATTCCTACTTTGTTTGCACCATATGTTCCCAATTGCACTTTGCCTTTTAATTAGTAAATTGCATGTACAAGACAAGATTTAGTTCTTAAATGCCAGACTACAAATCCAAGGGTTTGGTGTTCAAGCTGTGAGAGTCCTGGGATCTTTGTATTGTCATTTTATTGCTTCTTTCCCTTCTGGAAGTGCTTTGTTAAATTAAACAACATGAAGATGTGGTTTTGGGTCCACCTTAAACTGTGAGTCTCCCATCTATCAGGCTGGGTGACTGGATTTGGAAGGTCATGGGGAGGCAAGGGCTTTTCCTGGTAAACCACTGCTTTCTTCAACCCATTTGTCAGGTTGGTGACAGTTGTACCATTGTGAACATTTCATTCTTCCAGGTGCAAATCCAAAGTAATGAAAAAGTTATTAGAAATTTGTGTATTGTGAATGGAAACCTTTCAGCATTTGTGATTCCATTATTCAGAAGTGTCTCCCACATGTCATATACCAGCTGTTACGTAAACACTGTTTGGTCTTTCAGATTGGCATTACTACCACCAAGATATCAATTACAATGGATGGGCATAGGCACAGGGTATATACTGGCAATACACAATATCCTGTTACAGAGCATGCTCCATAGCATGACAATGGTGACCTTGGTGCATGTTTCACCATACATACCATCTGAAGTCTTTCCCCAGACATGAGTTTCTCAGAGCTCTGCAGGAACTGGCGCTACATGTCCTTGGTTTTCACCACCCACTAGATCTTAATATACATTAATTTCTTCAATCTCAGCACTTCCTCACAGTAACTATTCCATTCTTCACTCCGTTTTGGTTTTTTATATCTTTCATTTTCTGAACTGTATTTTTCACCACCCCCTCTTCCCCGTCTCTCACATATGATGCATTCAGTGTTTTGCTGTCATTAACTCGTGCCCTATGTTTTGGCAGTAATTTCTGTCTTGCACATTACTATATCTTCCACATTTAAGCTCTTGAGTTTTCAAATCTCATCTGGTGCAGTCTCCAACAATCATTCTTTCCATCTCGTCCTGTCTGGTGAGTCTCCCCTGACCAGGGCTTTGAGTGACTTTTCCGAACTCCACCACTTTTGCGCTTGTCCTTCACGCCTTTTTTTCCCACTTCAACCATTTTGCTTGGAGGAGGAATCATTGACTCTGAAAGCTTGCAAGCTGTAATACCTTTTGTATGTTGCTTGGTGAATAGATTTTTTATCTATCCTGTGACATTATATTATCTAAAAGTATTAGTTTCATTATAAATTTGGTATGATAACTAACATTTATCTTTTGTTGATCAATTTACCCATTGATTCACAGAAATAATTTTGTGTAAGTTCTGGGATAAGATTGAGATATAAGCCAATTCCTGCTTCTTCTGTGTAGTGTTGTTCAGTGTTTCCAGTGTGGAATTTCTATTAAAAGTGATAGGATTAGGTGTGGAATAATCAATTTCTTTAAAACAATTTTCTCTGTGTTGTTTAGTTGGAACTGCCTCTCCCCCTCCGCATTCCTCTCCCCCTCCGCATTCCTCTCCCCCTCCGCATTCCTCTCCCCCTCCGCATTCCTCTCCCCCTCCGCATTCCTCTCCCCCTCCGCATTCCTCTCCCCCTCCGCATTCCTCTCCCCCTCCGCATTCCTCTCCCCCTCCGCATTCCTCTCCCCCTCCGCATTCCTCTCCCCCTCCGCATTCCTCTCCCCCTCCGCATTCCTCTCCCCCTCCGCATTCCTCTCCCCCTCCGCATTCCTCTCCCCCTCCGCATTCCTCTCCCCCTCCGCATTCCTCTCCCCCTCCGCATTCCTCTCCCCCTCCGCATTCCTCTCCCCCTCCGCATTCCTCTCCCCCTCCGCATTCCTCTCCCCCTCCGCATTCGTCTCCCCCTCCGCATTCGTCTCCCCCTCCGCATTCCTCTCCCCCTCCGCATTCCTCTCCCCCTCCGCATTCCTCTCCCCCTCCGCATTCCTCTCCCCCTCACCTCCCACTTTCCCTCCCCTTCCTCTCACCTCCCACTTTCCCTCCCCTT
Source organism: Schistocerca americana (assembly GCF_021461395.2). Lineage (NCBI taxonomy): Eukaryota > Metazoa > Arthropoda > Insecta > Orthoptera > Acrididae > Schistocerca > Schistocerca americana. Next base: position 449,008,918 of record NC_060122.1, on the reverse strand, counting down.
CCTCTCACCTCCCACTTTCCCTCCCCTTCCTCTCACCTCCCACTTTCCCTCCCTCTTCCTCTCACCTCCCACTTTCCCTCCCTCTTCCTCTCTCTCCCCCCTTTCCCTCCCTCTTCCTCACCCCTTCACTCCCCTCCCCCTCCCCCTTCACTACCCCCCTCTCTCTCGTCCCTGCGCCCCCCCTCTCTCTCGTCCCTGCGCCCCCCCTCTCTCTCGTCCCTGCGCCCCCCCTCTCTCTCGTCCCTGCGCCCCCCGTCCCTGCGCCCCCCCCCCCCTCTCTCTCTCTCTCTCTCTCTCTCTCTCTCTCTCTCTCTCTCTCCATATCCCTGAAATAATGTCTGAGGTACTTCCATTTTCTTGCAGGAACACTCAGGCAACTGGGATGCTGATGACAGTGATACACCTGGCTTTACGGGTAGATCGTCTAACTACTACTTCAAAAACATACAAAGTGCTGATTCAGACAGCAAAAGAAGTAAGTTTTATCATTTAATCATTTGCTGTTTTAAATTTTTTTGAGTTTATACATGTATAAGTTACACCGATGGAAAATTTTTATGTACAGCACTGAAGTTCCTGGTGGACAAAAGAATGTTCCTGAGTACACTGAAAAAAAATTTAGAGCCTTATGTTGGTGTACCTCAAGAATATTTCAAGATAAACAGAGTACGTACCAGCCAACAAGAGCAGGAGTGTTCTCGTCTTTCAGAAAATCTTAAGTCTTTCCGTGATGATGAAAAACTTATCATTAAACTTGAAGGAGAATTCAGGGGAAAGGTCCATTTATTGTGTCCAAATAATACTGTAGAGGTAAGTCATATTTCAAATCTTTTGTTTTCTGCCCACTAATAGTTGGGAACTTGCCTTTGGTGTGTGTGTGTGTGTGTGTGTGTGTGTGTGTGTGTGTGTGTGTGAGAGGAGAGGGGGAGAGAGAGAGAGAGAGAGAGAGAGAGAGAGAGATGATATGAGATAACGATGTGAAGTACCTCAGTCTTCAGCTACATCATATTTTGCCTGACACACAAAATCATTATTTAATTTCTTTTCAGACTAGCAAATTTCTCTGTGAGTGGATTATTGGTAAAGGAATGACAGTAGGAGAGGCAAAAAAGGAAATATTAGAAGAGGTAAAGAAGAAGCACGACTTGGATATTCCTTTTGATAGGTGAGAAGATTTTTGGTTGACTATATACCTGGGAACTGCATACTACTTTAACACATACAGAGTTCCCTAGTGAGTAAATTATCATAAGCCGATCAAGGCCTTGCTAATGGAATGCTGTGTCTTTAACCATCCTTTTTTTCCTCGGCTCTAATTGTAATTTATGCATTAAATTTTAGAGAGTTGTGTGTATGTACTTCTTAAAATACTGAGATCCCAAATGGTCATATGTGATCTAGTATGAGATTTTCTACGATCATGAAAATCTTACTTTTGCAAGCTTAAGAGGTACCAAATCAACAACTTCCACAATGTAAAACTCTAGATACAAATTTGAAAATATTTGTCCTTAGTTCACACACATTATGTCAGATTCTAATTAGAAGGGGGGTGGGGGGGGGGGGGGGGGGGAGGAGGAGGAAGAAGAAGTTACTGCCCCACTACATCCTATCAGTTAGCACCACAGTGTTCTTGGGGCACATGGAAATATTGTTAAAAACCTTTAAAGCAGACAAATGTGCTGGGCATGGTGGCCCCTGAGAGTGTCCTTTCAAATCACATGATTTAACACCACTGCCCTTTATTGTGTGAGGTTTTGTGCTAAACTGTTGCTAACACACACCGTGACAGACCTGGTCATAAGAACATTTGAGGCCACAGCATTTATTTGCAACTTGCCAATAATTTATAAGAATGTGCACCAATTGTTTCTTCACTTTGGAGGCAGGAATTAGAAGTATTCATTGAAAAAAAAAATGATTTGAGGAAAAAGTGTTTCAAATTTAATTTCTGTTTTCCTTTTCGCCACTGACTTTGTTCATACCTACTGTTCTACTGTACTTGTTGGACTAATCATTCATTCATGGTCTCAGGACATCAGAAAAAGTAAAATACAATGGAACCTCACATAATGAGCAAGACAAATCATAAAAAATGACTCGCTTAGCGAGCGATGTTTCGCATAATGAGTGAAGGTGATTGAGTGCGACATCACCAGCCGTTCACAGGCAGCCAGGGAAATGTTCAGCAATATGAACACCTTCCATTATTGGCAACAGCATATGAACCATGTCTTTAGTACATACTGCAGTCTGGTTTAGTGCTCTTTCTGCTACTGTCTTAGTACAGCCTGTGATCACACACTTTGTCAACTTGTGTTTACACAGTGTTTCTTCGTGTGCAAATTTTAATAGCCTTTGTAGAAATGTCCCTGAAGATAAAGCCGCAAGATGATGACTATAAGAGGCCTTATAAATGAAACAAAAAACATTGAAAAATGCAAATGTGCTGCGACTGTTGCTGGTTCAGCTTGAATGCTTAATTATTTATTTATTTATTTATTGTTCCGTGGGACCAAATTAATGAGAAGTCTCCATGGTCATGGAACGAGTCAGTACATGAAATTATAACACGATATTAGGAGCAGATAAAATGAAATATAAAAAAACATTCTGGTGACAAGTTGTAAGTTTAAATGAAGAAAATCAACAATGTAACGCTGGAATTTGCTCAATTTTTTAGCTCTTCCAGGAGCTCCTCGACAGAATAGGAGTAGTGAGCCATGAGGTAACTCTTCAGTTTAGACTTAAAAGAGTTTGGGCTACTGCTAAGATTTTTGAGTTCTTGTGGTAGCTTATTGAAAATGGATGCAGCAGAATACTGCACTCCTTTCTGCACAAGAGTCAAGGAAGTGCATTCTACATGCAGATTTGATTTCTGCCTAGTATTAACTGAGTGAAAGCTGCTAACTCTTGGGAATAGGCTAATATTGCTAACAACAAACGACATTAAAGAAAATATATACTGTGAGGGCAATGTCAGAATTCCCAGATTTTTGAATAGGGGTCGACAAGACGTTCTCGAACTTACACCACATATAGCTCGAACAGCCCGTTTTTGAGCCAAAAATACCCTTTTTGAATCAGAAGAATTACCCCAAAAAATAATACCATACGACATAAGCGTATGAAAATATGCGAAGTAGACTACTTTTCGTGTTGAAGTGTCACTTATTTCAGATACTGTTCTAATGGTAAATAAAGCAGCATTTAGCTTCTGAACAAGATCCTGGACATGGGCTTTCCACAACAGCTTACTATCTATCCGAACGCCTAGAAACTTGAACTGTTCCGTCTTGCTTATAATATGCCTATTCTGTCTGATCAAAATATCGGTTCTTGTTGAATTGTGAGTTAGGAACTGTAAAAACTGAATCTTACTGTGATTTAGCATCAAATTATTTTCCACAAGCCACAAACTTATTTCATGAACTACATTATTTGTTACTGTTTCAATATTACACACAAGATCCTTCACTATCAAGCTGGTGTCATCAGCAAACAGAAATATTTTTGAATCACCTGTAATACTAGAAGGCACATCATTTATATAAATAAGAAACAACAGTGGCCCCAGCACCAACACTTGGGGAACGCCCCACTTGACAGTGCCCCATTGGGACTGAACACCACTACCACTCTCAATATTGCGGAGAATTACCCTCTGCTTTCTGTTCTTAAAGTACGAGGCGAACCAATTGTAAGCTACTCCCCTTATCCATAATGGTCCAACTTCTGCAGTAATATTTTGTGGTCAACACAGTCAAAAGCCTTCGTTAAATCAAAGAAAACACCTAGCGTTCGCAACCTTTTATTTAATCTGTCCAAAACCTCACAGAGAAAAGAGAATATAGCATTTTCAGTTGTTAAGCCATTTCTAAAACCAAACTGAACATTTGACAGCAAATTATGTGAATTTAAATGCTCCAGTAACCTTGTATATACAACCTTCTCGATAACTTTAGCAAACACCGATGGCATAGAAATAGGTCTAAAATTGTCAACATTATCAATGTCTCCCTTTTTATAAAGTGGCTTCACTACCGAGTACTTTAATCGCTCAGGAAACCGACCACTCTTAAAGGAAAAGTTGCAGATATGGGTAAGTACTGGGCTAACATACATAGAACAATACTTTAGTATTCTGCTAGATACCCCGTCATATCCATGAGAGTTCTTGGTCTTTAGTGATTTAATTATTAGCTCAATCTCCCTCTTGTCAGTATCATGGAGGAGCATTTCAGGTAACAGTCTCTGAACACTTTTTTCTAAGAGCGCTATATGATTCCCTGTTGGGACTAGGTTTCTATTTAGTTCACCTGCTATATTCAGAAAGTGATTATTAAATACTGTACATATATGCGACTTATCAGTAACACGGACATTCCCACTACGCACTGATTCTATATCCTCAACCTGTCTCTGCAGACCAGCAACTTCCTTTATGACTGACCATATGGTTTTAATTTTATCCTGAGACTTAGCTATTCTATCTGCATACCACATACTTTTTGCCTTCCTAATAACATTTTTAAGCACCTTACAATACTGTTTGTAATGGGCTGCTGCATTTAGATTTTGACTGTTTCTAACGTTTTGATATAATTGCCACTTTGTTCTACAAGATACTCTTACTGTATTTACTCGAACCTAAGCCGCACCTGAAAAATGAGACTCGAAATCAAGGAAAAAATATTTTCCCGAATCTAAGCGGCACCTGAAATTTGAGACTCGAAATTCAAGGGGAGAGAAAAATTATAGGCCGCATCTCCAAATCAAAACAAAGTTGGTCCATTGTAATATGAGATACAATTTAGGTTGAATGAATGACGATACAGCTACAGTAGTTTGGTTCGAGTCGTAAGTTAGCCGTTAAGCTTTACCAGGTAGCCATTGCTATGCGCCAGGCGCTCCGTCCATATTTATACGGGTACCCTTCCTTTTCCACGTGCTTCGTCTGGTTTGAATTGATAGCTTATTTTTCTTTGATCTGATAAGTGCAGTTTTCTTTGTTAAAGGTGTTTACGTCACTCCAAGCTGAAAATGCTTTACTGTACTGTGTCATGCATTGTTTGTCGCATTCTGATAGTGCGTGTTTACGGCCTGTCGCCGCTCGCAGCATGGCGTGCTTTTGTGCGCGCTACCGCCGCTTTTTTTTTTTTTTTTTAATTTATATATATTTTTTTTTTAAAAAAAAAAGGGGGAATCGTCTTATTAGCGAAACAATGGCAAGAAACTGCTATTTGTTGTTACTTACACTGCTGCTTTCTTTGATAATGACCAACAAGAACCAAATAATAGACTGCGTATGATACAACATGTTCTGAACGAGAGTTTAGCAAAAATTTTTCTCCGTTTGAAAATCTTTGCAGGCGCCTCTTTAGTACATTACATTTTACACAGAAATTAGAGTCATCTTAGATTTAAAAATCTAGTCAAATGCCGTGCTTCATTTCTGACTGTATCACTATTAAGCATAAGAATAATACGAATATAAACATGACATGATATGTATATTCTTCCGCGTTTGCTGTTGTCTCACTCTAGTTTCGTAGTTTATTAGGCAGACCGGATTTAAATGAGATAGCAGCAAACATGAAACAATACATGGCAAAATGTTTATTTGCGTATTATTCTTATGGTGACGAGAATACTGCATGTGATTCACAATTTATAAAAGCTCCTGTTATAGCAACCATCTCTTCTCACAGATAGGAAAAAATTCAGAACGAGTTGGCCATATTGACAAACATCCCAAACAGTCTTTCCAGTCGGATTTTCGTAGTACATTGAAATGCTGCTGCGTTCGAAGATGAACCATGCGTAATTTGTATTTACTTCGTTGGATAATGTATGAAAATGCAGTGGTTGAAACTCAGGGCGGAGAAAATAGCTCGTCTTCCACCTTTTTTTTAAATTTATTTACTGACGCAGAGGTTTTGGCGCCAGTATCTATCTTTGTGCCTACAAAGCATGCCTGTGTAGCGCTACATATATTCGACGGCAGAAGTAAGTTGTGGCGGCACACACCAACTTTTTTCAGAATTTTCGCTGGCTTTGCACTCGATTCTAAGCCGCAGGTGGTTTTTTGGATTACAAAAACCGGAAAAAAAGTGCGGCTTAGATTCGAGTAAATACGGTATCCCTCTAGTCAGCCACCCAGGCTGCCTGTTTGTGCTAGTGCCCTGTTTTAAACGTTATAACGGAAAGCAACTTTCAAAGAGCATGAGAAAAGTCTTGAGAAAAGCATTATATTTATCATCGACTGTATCAGCGCTATAAACATCTTGCCACTCTTGTTCCTTTATAAGGTCTCTACAGCAACTGGATCAGCTTTCCTGAACAGCTGATGACTATATTTAACACGTGTTGCAGCACAAAAATCTTTTAAAGTTAAAATTTGTGCATCATGATCTGAAAGGCCATTCACCTTTTCGCCAACAGAATGCCCTTCTATTAATGAGGAATGAACAAAAATGTTGTCTGTGGTTGTTCTACTGTTCCCTTGCACTCTCGTTGGAAAGAATACGGTTTGCATAAGATTGTATGAATTAAAGAGGTCTACCAGCATCCTCTTCCTTGCACAATCACTTATACAATTAATATTGAAGTCACCACATATAACTAACTTTTTGTATTTCCTATAAAGTGAACCAAGAACCTCCTCTAGCTTTAACAAAAATGTAGTGAAATCAGAGTCTGGGGATCTATAAATAACAACAGTGATCCCACCAACCCCACCTATGCTATCACCTATAAGCTTTGCCAACCTCCCCTTCCCATACCTGTTGAGGTGCAGGCCATGTCTAGTGAAACCCGTCCTGCTGATAGACTCCACCAACACCACTGAAATGTGACCCATGCTTTCTGTCATCAGCGCACCCCCAAGTCTCATGTTACTACACCTGACGGCTGTATTAAGATGAGGCAGATTGTGACGCTGAAACAGTTCAACGAAATGTACATTCGTGTTGCCATTCTGAGTGGCTATCTTTTCCAGGTCACCATCTATGTTATACTCCCCATCCCTACCAATACTGTTACCAGCCCCACCCACAATCACTACCTGATCCTCTTTAGTAAAATCCCTACATAACCCCCCTATGTTAAGTCACCTGAGCCAACCCTGCATTAGGCTTCACAATGCTGGTGACCTGGTACTCACTCCTCAGCACATCCTGCTACTGCTGGCCTGGCCTACACCTCTGCCATGAGAACTACCTAACAGCAGAACCTTCTTCTTCCTCTTCGACTTTGCAACTGTTCTAGGCACAGTAATTACTGAGGTCTGCTGCATACTTCCTACATCTACAGCTACTAGAGATTCCTCTTCACTAGACTCTGACAGTTGGTCATATCTATTGTAAACACCAATAGTAAAACTATCTGAAAATCTTCTTCTCCTAGCAGATCTCTTGCCAACAGCCAGCTCCCATTCCCCAACCCCCTTCTCCCTCCTCATCCTATCTAGCTCCTCCTGTGCATTTTTCAACTGTACCTGAAGGGCACAGATCTTACGCTCCTGCTCCTCTATCAACTTACTCTTGCTACATAACCTGCAGTTCCAGGATAGGATCTCACCAGAATGCCCACTAGCTTCCCCACTGCATTCCACCCAGTGAAAATACTTCGAACAAGTCTCACACCGCAATCCACTACTCAAGAACCTACGGCAAAGCCCACACTTCTCACTCATGGTAAAATTTTACTTTTTCTAAGTTCCGCTACTACAATAAGAAGATGTTAAAAACCTGACTACAATAATTACAAACTTACTCTACAAGGGAAGTAACGACTATTATTAACAGTATTAATAAACAACAAATGTGAATATAACAAAAGACTAATACAGAAAGAGAATCAAACATCTAATGACACAGTAACGAAGCTGAAAACAGTTCCCAAAAGGTTCTTCTGAAATTATTTCACCAGAAAACACCAAGAACACCGGTTGAAGACGACTAAAGTTCCTAAATAAACCACTATACACAAACAATTAATTAGTACTTAGCTCTCGATGCGCCGCTACAGCTGCAACTGGTCAGCGCGGAATGTAAACACAGGCAAGAGGTTAAGTTGCTCAATACGAAACACTCACAAATATCAGGTCACAACACAAGAAAGGCAGAGGTGAATGAAGAAACCACTAATACGTCACTTATATAGTAAATATTATCACAAAAACCGTTAAAATATGTATCTGAAACCTAAAAATATATGAAAACTTGGAGAGCGATCTCACACGCAGTCACTCGCTGTACATCAACTATTTGTACTATCAACAAGAACAAGGACAAGATCAAGGAGATACATGCTTCAAAGAGAGGGACAAGAATACCTAAACAACGGTTTCGTAATCTGGATTATGTCGAAATGTTGCTCCTTATATGGATAAATGATAAACAATTGCAGTGAGATATTATTAACGAGAACATCTGTTGTGAGAAGATGAGAATGATTTTTACTGACCTCGTTAAGAAAATGCCAGGATCATTAGTGACCTAAGAAGTGTTTAAGGGAAGCCGTGAGTGGTTCAAGAAGTTTAAGAGAAGAACCAGCATACACAGCGTTGAGAGGCATGGTGAAGCAGCCGACTCCGACACAATGGCAGCAGAGAACTTCACCGGCAACTTCAAGATGCTTGTAGATTCTGAGGGTTATCTGCCACAACAGGTTTTTAATTGTGACAAGATGGGTCTATTTTGGAAAAAGATGCTGAAACGTACCTTTATAATAGCAGGAGGGAATGCATTGCCCGATTGCAAGCCAATGAAAGACTCTCACACATTGCTATTTAGTGCCAATGCAAGCCTTGATTTGAAAATTAAACCACTACTTCCTTACCATTTGGAAACTCCATGAGCCTTCAAGAAGTGTGACGTCCAGAAGAGTATGTTTAATGTGATTTGGAGGTCCAACAACAAGACTTGGGTGACACATGATCTTTTCTGTGATTGGGTCAATAAAATGTTTGGTCCTTTGGTGACAAAGTATTTGCTCGAGATGAATCTGCCACTCCATGTCTTGCTTGTTATGGACAACACTCCTGCTCCTTCTCCAGGCCTACAAGACCACCTCCTTGAAGAATTTCAATTCCTCAAGATCCAGTTTCTGCCTCCCAACACCACTGAATTACTACTCCATCCTCTGAACCAACTTTAAGAAGCTCTACACTAAAGCACTCTTTGAGCATTGTTTTGAGTTGACTTAAACTACCAATCTCACTCTGAGAGAGCTTAGGAAATATCACTTCAACATCGTTGCCTGCGTCAACATGATCGAAAAGGCATGGGAAGGGGTTACCAAGAGAACTCTCACTTCTGCTTGGAAGAAGCTTTGGCTGGAGTGTGTTGTTGAATGTGACTCTGAGGCATTTGAGTCAGTACCTGTGGAACCTGTAGTCAACAAGATTGTGTCTTTGACCGAGAGCATGGGACTAGAAGTGGATAACAGCGGTACCAATGAGATTATGGAAGTTCGTGTTCAAGAAATGACCACAGAAGTGCTAAAGGAGTTGCAGTGTGTGCAGGAACTTGTTCAGAGGAGTTCTTAAGAAGAGCAGGAGGCAGTAACAGCAAAAGCAGCTATCTTGTGGTACAATAAGAGAAATGCTGAAAGCATGGGAATAGGTTGCACCGTACATTGAAAATCTTCAGCCTAATAAAACAGAAGCTATGCGTGCTACAAATTTATTTGTCGATAATGCTGTGTCAAATTTTCGCCAAGTGTTTAAGTGTTAACAGAAACAAATGACCAGTGGCGGCTATTCTGTAAGAGCACATGAATAACTTAACATTTGACACCTTATGGATATATTGGTTATTTTTATTTGAATGCTGTTAAATGTAATGTAGACGCGGTAATCTGAAATACGCTGCACTAAATCTATTGCGCTGTGCAACATTGCTCGTCTAGACTTCATAAAGCTTGGCATAAGGGTGCTGAGCACGCCTTCTCTTGTGCACATTTTAAGGAGCTTCTGTGCATGCGCAACTGGTGTGACGTTATTGCCTTATGAGCCAAATACATACAGACTTGATAAACAATGTGCACAGTTTTCAGGGTGCACTGATAGCCCTTACCACTCAACTACAAATTTATGTTAATGCCAGCAGGTGGTAGCACACTGCAGCAGTCTTTTACCCATGTTTGCTTGGCAGAAATCCTGCTAGGCAGTAGCACACTCCACAGATATGCCAATTCACACACTATGTAGAAAGCTAAATCGGCCATCAGCATATAATTATACTGATAGAAAAACCTATTTTATAGGATTCTGAATGAGATATATTACATTAAGAAACTTCCTGGCAGATTAAAACTGTGTGCCCGACCGAGACTCGAACTCGGGACCTTTGCCTTTCGCGGGCAAGCGCTCTACCATCTGAGCTATCGAGTTCGAGTCTCGGTCGGGCACACAGTTTTAATCTGCCAGGAAGTTTCATATCAGCGCACACTCCGCTGCAGAGTGAAAATCTCATTCTGGAAACATCCCCCAGGCTGTGGCTAAGCCATGTCTCCGCAATATCCTTTCTTTCAGGAGTGCTAGCTCTGCAAGGTTCGCAGGAGGGCTTCTGTAAAGTTTGGAAGGTAGGAGACGAGGTACTGGCAGAAGTAAAGCTGTGAGTACCAGGCGTGAGTCGTGCTTCGGTAGCTCAGATGGTAGAGCGCTTGCCCGCGAAAGGCAAAGGTCCCTAGTTCGAGTCTCGGTCGGGCACACAGTTTTAATCTGCCAGGAAGTTTCATATCTCATTCTACATTACATTAAGTTTAGGATTCTATCATACAGTAATCCATTTGAGTCACTGAGAACCATGAAGCACCAAATCGTCGTTTGTGAGACTGTAGCTTTTATTCACGCTTCTGACAGCTGTTGACGTAATTGTGGGTCAGGCTTATCTGTACTGCAGGTCCACGTTGTACGTGTATCTGAACGTTCACAAAAGGCTCTCTCACTGGTTTCTCTGATATTTACTTAAGTATGGGGTAAAGGTGTCGAAGACGGTGTGCTTTTGATCCTTATGGCTCTCGGCACCTCATTTGTATTTTAATCAAGTGACCTTGTTGGTAGATAGTACTACTTGAATGCAATAATTTCCGCAAATGGCAGTTGGTGTTTGGAGTTTGTTGTTTACTGTGCAGGAATCAGCTTCCCTGTGTAGTGTCAACATGAACTCTGTTGTACCTGTTTTAAGCATTAACAGAAAAGAAAGTGACCAGGAAAACTTAGCTGCAAAGAAAGTAGGCCCTCCCAGACCAGTTCTGTTATCCAAAAAAGTGACAAAATGAAATAATTGTGACTACAAGTTAACATCTAACAAAGAAGCGTATAACATGTGTAAGTTGTTGTGTGGGTGCAATGTAAGAATGTCTTATTTTCGCCCTTTAATTAATTCATTAGCTAATACATGAATTAGGGATCTTGTAATTCGTCCGAAAAATAAAAAAAGCTTGAAAACTCCCACTTGCACAAAAATGCAAAATGGAGAGTAGCAAAAGCTTAAACACTATATCATTCTTGCCATAAACTGTACTTAATTATGTACAAAGCAACAAAATTACACGCAAACAATTCTTCCTCTTTTCAGGCAAGCTATGCGTATTATTATTATTATTGACAGCAACTGAAGTTGTATAAGTATGGTAAGCATAACTGTTATACAGCAGATGCTATTAATTTCACACTCTGATATTTATGTGTATTTAAAAATTTGCAAACACCCAGAATGTATACTTATGAGCTGCCACTGCAAATGACTATAGATAGCTTCCTAGTAAAAAAGAATTAGTAATGTATTGTGAATAATAAAGTACATAATAGTGTATTTGTAATTTTCTTTGAGCAAATGGCATGAATAGGATAAAACTTTTAGTACTTTCCTGCATGGAACACATTGCCGTGTTTTATATTAATTTATACGGGATAAATTGTTTTGCTTAATGAGTGTTTTGCACTATGAATAAGATTCTGGAATGAATTATACTTACAGTGCGAGGTTCCACTGTATATAGCCTTTAGATTTCAACAACACTTGGAGGTCCAGTCACTCAGACAAATTTCAGGCTTAGAAAACTAGTCATTTGTTCCATTATTTGAAATGTTACTGACACAGTTTTGTGTACTGTATCTTAAAGGCTAATACACACTAAAAAAAAAAGTAAATAAATAAAAGCAAGCTCCAAGGCTTTCCTCATGTTTTAGTGTTGTGATAGAGTACAGATTTTACAATAATGAAATGAAAAGTACAGTTATCCTTCCAAAAAAAAGGAATGTGAGGCGAGCTATGGAGCAATTTAAGGAGTTATTGCTGTTTGTATAGAAAATTCTGAAGCATTCTGGCATGCAGAGAGAGGTGCTGCAATCAGGGCAATACTAGCTTATAACTCTCACGTTTGCTTTGTCAGCAGATTTGTTTTGTCTTTCGTGGATACATCTTGTAAACTCGTGTTCGATGCTGTCAAGTCATGAAATTCACCTGTAAAAAATACAATGTGAAGACAAAACATAGCTAAATTGTAGTTACAGAAGCAGTATTTTTAGCAATAATATTACAGATCAAAAATGGTAGCAGATAGCTGTATGAATCTTCTTCCAACCGTTCCCTCTCAAATGTTCCTCCCTCTGATTAAAAATCACTGAATTATTCTTCTAGAAATTCCAAAATTTCCTGCTCATCCAATAAAGGTGACACATTTCCAGCAGAATTACAGCGATCAGAAAAACTTTAGGTACACACATGAAAACATGAGCACCCAATCACTCAGTCGTTCTTGACAGCATCTCTTATGTTCACTATTGCTTCTTTGAAAGTAATTTTAGAAATTGACAGCAGAAGTCAGCACTTGCTGTAGAACAAATAGCGATACGTCTGTTCATTGTTCTCATACGAGACCGTCCAGGCATTTGCTAAACCCTAACTTGTTGGATTGCAATGCGGTGTAACATGATTCATCACTCCAAATCACTAATTTCTCAAGCATTGCTCAGCATTGACTGCAGAAATGTGGGGTTCATGATGTGCTGGTTGATCATTGTAGCCTGTTCTTTTCAACTCCCTGTGCATAGTCATTGTGCAACTGGACTACTGGTAGCACTTCGTTATTCATTAGTGACTCCTTCCACTGATTTCATACCTTTTTTTACAGCACACCCTGCCTCTCTGCCTGGTCTTGGTTTAGCTATGGTTATTCCTTCACATTTCCACTTCACAATCACATCACCAACAATCAAGTTGGGAAGCATTAGAACAGTTGAATTGTCCCCAATGAATTTGTTACTGTGACACCCAGTGACTAGGCGATGTTCAAAGTCACGGAGTTCTCCTGATCGACCTATTCTGCTGTTACTGCTTCCTTTACTGACACTGCGGTACTCACGACCTCCTTTTATACTGGTCATTCTACTTCCCATCACACCTGGTGGTCAATTCTGCATTGCATTCAGGTGTTTAGATACTTTAGATCACATAGTGTACTTCGTCTCTTAAAGCAAATCTTCTTTTAGCATCAGAATTTCCAGATAAGTGACAGATTCAGTATTTTGACTAGATGGGGGTTTGATCTAGAGATCTGCCTTCCATGGTCAACACTCTACCACTTATGTAGAGGGACCTAAGGACATTATAATTTTGTATTTTTTTAACAAACTATTTCTTGTGTTTATCAGAAGACTGTGCATCAAAAAAATGAAAATCAATTCCATGCTCTCCTTCACTGCATAAAGTCCAAATTCTAGCAGTCCACTCTCTTGATATACAAATTATATTTCATAATTTAATTTGATAGATAAAAAATCTATTCATCAAGTGGCAGCAAAACACACACACACACACACACACACACACACACACACACACACAAAAGAGAGTTGTAATGTGTGTATTCTGCCACCACTGGGTGAGTAGATTTTTTATCTATCCAATTAAATTGTTGTTTGTTTTGTTGTGGTCTTCAGTCCTGACACTGGTTTGATGCAGCTCTCCATGCTACTCTATCCTGTGCAAGCTTCTTTATCTCCCAGTACCTACTGCAACCTACATCCTTCTGAATCTGCTTAGTGTATTCATCTCTTGGTCTCCCTCTACGATTTTTACCCTCCACGCTGCCCTCCAATGCTAAATTTGTGATCCCTTGATGCCTCAGGACATGTCCTACCAACCGATCCCTTCTTCTGGCCAGGTTGTGCCACAAACTTCTCTTCTCCCCAATCCTATTCAATACCTCCTCATTAGTTACGTGATCTACCCACCTAATCTTCAACATTCTTCTGTAGCACCACATTTCAAAAGCTTCTATTCTCTTCTTGTCTAAACTATTTATTGTCCATGTTTCACTTTCATAAATGGCTACACTCCATACAAATACTTTCAGAAACGACTTCCTGACACTTAAACCTATACTCGATGTTAACAAATTTCTCTTCTTCAGAAACGCTTTCCTTGCCATTGCCAGTCTACATTTTATATCCTCCCTACTTCAACCATCATCAGTTATTTTACTCCCTAAATAGCAAAACTCCTTTACTACTTTAAGTGTCTCATTTCCTAATCTAATTCCCTCAGCATCACCCGATTTAATTTGACTACATTCCATTATCCTTGTTTTGCTTTTGTTGATGTTCATCTTATATCCTCCTTTCAAGACACTGTTCATTCCGTTCAACTGCTCTTCCAAGTCCTTTGCTGTGTCTGACAGAATTACAATGTCATCGGCGAACCTCAAAGTTTTTACTTCTTCTCCATGAATTTTAATACCTACTCCGAATTTTTCTTTTGTTTCCTTTACTGCTTGCTCAATATACAGATTGAATAACATCGGGGAGAGGCTACAACCCTGTCTCACTCCTTTCCCAACCACTGCTTCCCTTTCATGCCCCTCGACTCTTGTAACTGCCATCTGGTTTCTGTACAAATTGTAAATAGCCTTTCACTCCCTGTATTTTACCCCTGCCACCTTTAGAATTTGAAAGAGAGTATTCCAGTTAACATTGTCAAAAGCTTTCTCTAAGTCTACAAATGCTAGAAACGTAGGTTTGCCTTTTCTTAATCTTTCTTCTACGATAAGTCGTAAGGTTAGTATTGCCTCACGTGTTCCAACATTTCTACGGAATCCAAACTGAACTTCCCCGAGGTCCGCTTCTACCAGTTTTTCCATTCGTCTGTAACGAATTCGCGTTAGTATTTTGCAGCTGTGACTTATTAAACTGATAGTTCGGTAATTTTCACATCTGTCAACACCTGCTTTCTTTGGGATTGGAATTATTATATTCTTCTTGAAGTCTGTGGGTATTTCGCCTGTCTCGTACATCTTGCTCACCAGATGGTAAAGTTTTGTCATGACTGGCTCTCCCAAGGCCGTCAGTAGTTCTAATGGAATGTTGTCTATTCCCGGGGCCTTGTTTCGACTTAGGTCTTTCAGTGCTCTGTCAAACTCTTCACGCAGTATCTTATCTCCCATTTCGTCTTCATCTACATCCTCTTCCATTTCCAAAATATTGTCCTCAAGTACATCGCCCTTGTATAAACCCTCTATATACTCCTTCCACCTTTCTGCCTTCCCTTCTTGGCTTAGAACTGGGTTGCCATCTGAGCTCTTGATATTCATACAAGTGGTTCTCTTCTCTCCA
Source organism: Schistocerca americana (assembly GCF_021461395.2). Lineage (NCBI taxonomy): Eukaryota > Metazoa > Arthropoda > Insecta > Orthoptera > Acrididae > Schistocerca > Schistocerca americana. The sequence goes on along the minus strand of NC_060122.1, from coordinate 448,993,293 downwards.
AAGGTCTCTTTAATTTTCCTGTAGGCAGTATCTATCTTACCCCTAGTGAGACAAGCCTCTACATCCTTACATTTGTCCTCTAGCCATCCCTGCTTAGCCATTTTGCACTTCCTCTCAATCTCATTTTTGAGACGTTGGTATTCCTTTTTGCCTGCTTCATTTACTGCATTTTTATATTTTCTCCTTTCATCAATTAAATTCAATATTTCTTCTGTTACCCAAGGATTTCTAGCAGCCCTCGTCTTTTTACCTACTTGATCGTCTGCTGCCTTCACTACTTCATCCCTCAGAGCTACCCATTCTTCTTCTACTGTATTTCTTTCCCCCATTCCTGTCAGTTGTTCCCTTATGCTCTCCCTCAAACTCTCTACAACCTCTGGTTCTTTCAGTTTATCCAGGTCCCATCTCCTTAAATTCCCACCTTTTTGCAGTTTCTTCAGTTTCAATCTGCAGTTCATAACCAATAGATTGTGGTCAGAATAAATTAAATTATTTTGTCATAAATTGATGGTTTTCATTGTTCAATTATATTTCATGATGGTCTTCATATTTTTCACTTCACCAGTTGTCCACAGCTTGTGGTCTGGTGGTTAGCACCATTGCCTCTGTATTACAGTGTCCTGGGCAAAATTCCCAGCTGGATCAGATTTTTTTCACTCAAGGAATGGATGTTGCTGTTGTCTTACTCATTTCATCTCATTTTCATCATAGAGACACACAAGTCACTGATATGATGTCAAACATAAAAGCTTGCACCAGGCAACCAAGCAACCCCGGACATGGTTTCCTGGCCATTAATGCCATACAGTCATTTCATTTTACTTCATCAATTACCATTTCAGTTTTAGGAATGTACCTACCTTTATTTCAATGATATTCTACACTTACACTAACACTTACATGGCAGTTTCCCTGCCTATGCATATACCTGAGGTTCTTCTCGTAACAAATCAAATCACATATTTTAGTGGTTTCATGTTTTAGTGACATCCATCTGTGGCTGGCTACCGCTAAATTAGTGGCCCCAACATCTGTATGTAGCAGTCCATCACAATATTCTTGAGTTTTGTGTTGATTAAGAGTAAAACTGAATGTCATTCTTCCCTTTTTGTGTCAATCAAACCATCTCTCCTCTTCAGCCTGGGAGGAAATAAAATACTGACAACGTAATGAGTCAGTTTGCCTTAGGATGCAACATTGTTTTACATGTCACTCCAAACTAACATCTAAGAGACAGTTGTGACTTTCTTATTACCATACTGCTTGTAGTAACTTTAAATGTTAGTACCTCTTAGCACCTTTCTTTTATCACATATGTGTGAAGATAATGTTTTAATTTTCACTTAGCAGTAGGGGAGTTTCGCAGGACAGTTTGGAATCTATGGACAGTGGTTAAATTAAAATTTACATAACTCTTCCAAAAAATTACATATGACACACCACCATTTGTACAAAATAGTTTTGCATTTGATTAATTCTGTGATTTTCTAAAAAGCCATTTCTGTCTGGTCATAAGTTAGTTCACCTTTGTGAATGTTCTACCATTCTGGGCAATAACCCCACCTTTAAAAAAAGAAGATATTGTTCATTGTAAGTTGTAAAATGATGTTTTATTTGTCGTGCTTTTCCCTGGTTTCGACTATGGCCTCTACAACCAGCATCTATAAAAGCATATCAATTACAGAAGAGTGAATTACAAAACTTGTATAACAGTCTAAAGAACTTAAAAACTAATAAAAGACAAAAGTTGTAAATTTGGCATTTACTTACATTTGAAATAGCTTCATGCACCACATTGCACAGGATATGATGTGCATATTGATTTGACAATCCATGGGTGGGCGAGATAAATATTAGTGTGCTCTGTATTGGATATGATTGGGACGAGAGGAATAGACAATAAAATACGTGGAAGTTCCACTTATGGTACAACCAAAGTGGTATCAAATAAAGAGTTGCACTAGGCAGCTGAACAAACCCCCATGGGGTCTTCCAGCCGATAATGCCATACGATCATTTTATTTTTCATTGAGCTAATGTATTGCCAGTGTGTATTTTGTAGAATATTACTTTGTCTGTTGTTGTTGTTGTTGTTGTTGTTGTTGTTGTTGTTGTGGTCTTCATTCCTGAGACTGGTTTGATGCAGCTCTCCATGCTAATCTATCCTGTGCAAGCATCTTCATCTCCCAGCACCTACTGCAACGCACATCCTTATGAATCTGCTTAGTGTATTCATCTCTTGGTCTCCCTCTACGATTTTTACCCTCCACGCTGCCCTCCAATGCTAAATTTGTGATCCCTTGATGCCTCAGGACATGTCCTACCAACCGATCCCTTCTTCTAGTCAGGTTGTGCCACAAACTTCTCTTCTCCCCAATCCTATTCAATACCTCCTCATTAGTTAGGTGATCTACACACCTAATCTTCAAAATTCTTCTGTAGCACCACATTCCAAAAGCTTCTATTCTCTTCTTGTCTAAACTATTTATTGTCCATGTTTCACTTCCATACATGGCTACACTCCATACAAATACTTTCAGAAACGACTTCCTGACACTTAAACCTATACTCGATGTTAACAAATTTCTCTTCTTCAGAAACGCTTTCCTTGCCATTGCCAGTCTACTTTTTATATCGTCTCTACTTCGACCATCATCAGTTATTTTGTTCCCCAAATAGCAAAACTCCTTTACTACTTTAAGTGTCTCATTTCCTAATCAAATTCCCTCAGCATCGCCCGACTTAATTCGGCTACATTCCATTATCCTCATTTTGCTTTTGTTGATGTTCATCTTATATCCTCCTTTCAAGACACTGTCCATTCTGTTCAACTGCTCTTCCAAGTCCTTTGCTGTCTCTGACAGAATTACAATGTCATCGGCAAACCTCAAAGTTTTTATTTCTTCTCCCTGGATTGTAATACCTACTCCAAATTTTTCTTTTGTTTCCTTTACTGCTTGCTCAATATACAGATTGAATAACATCGGGGAGAGGCTACAACCCTGTCTCACTCCCTTCCCAACCACTGCTTTCTTTTCGTGTCCCTCGACTCTTATAACTGCCATCTGGTTTCTGTACAAATTGTAAATAGCCTTTCGCTCCCTGCATTTTACCCCTGCCACCTTTAGAATTTGAAAGAGAGTATTCCAGTCAACATTGTCAAAAGCTTTCTCTAAGTCTACAAATGCTAGAAACGTAGGTTTGCCTTCCCTTAATCTTTCTCCTAAGATAAGTCGTAAGGTCGGTATTGCCTCATGTGTTCCAACATTTTCACATGTGTCAACACCTGCTTTCTTTGGGATTGGAATTATTATATTCTTCTTGAAGTCTGAGGGTATTTCGCCTGTCTCGTACATCTTGCTCACCAGATGGTAGAGTTTTGTCAGGACTGGCTCTCCCAAGGCTGTCAGTAGTTCTAATGGAATGTTGTCTACTCCCGGGGCCTTGTTTCGACTCAGGTCTTTCAGTGCTCTGTCAAACTCTTCACTCAGTATCGTATCTCCGATTTCATCTTCATCTACTTCCTCTTCCATTTCCATAATATTGTCCTCAAGTACATCGCCTGACTACTTTTTCAGTAGTGTCTGTATTTATCAAAGAATTTATTTGAACTATTATTCCCAAATATGTCTGCTAGTTTACCTGCAATACAGCTATATAGAACAGACTAGTAGGAGCTTCAGCATGAGACCAAGAGAACATCTGAATACTAGTGAAAATAATAAATTATCATTTTGTGGGCATTTGTGCAATAGCAAGGACATTGTTGTTGTGGTCTTCAGTCTGAAGACAGGTTTGACACGGCTTTCCATTATACTCTATCCTGTGCATACCTCTTCATCTAAGAGTAACTACTGCAACGTACATCCTTCTGAATCTGCTCACTGTATTCATCTCATGGTATCCCTCTACTATTTTTACCCCCACCCCCGATGTTTCCCTCCAGTACTGAATTGGTGATCCCTTGATATTACAGTTCTAGTCAAGATGTGCCACAAGTTTCTTTTCTCACAAATTCTGGTCAGTACCTCCTGATTAGCTACATGATTTACTCATTTAATCTTCACCAATTTTCTCTATCATCACATTTCAAAAGCTTCTACTCTCTTTTTCTCGAAATTATTTTATTGTCCAAGGTTCAAGTCCATACATGGCTACACTCCACGCAAGTACTTTCAGAAAATACTACCTCGCACTTAAATCTGTTCTCAGTGTTAACAAATTTCTCTTCTTCAGAACAGCTTTTCTTGCCATTGCCAGTCTACATTTTATATCCTCCCTACTTTGACCATCATCAGTTATTTTGCTCCCCAAATAGCAAAACTCTTCTACTACTTTTAATTGTTTTTTTTCCTAACCTAATTCTCTTAGTATCATGTTATTTAATTTGGTTACATTCAATTTTCCTCATTTTGGTTTTGTTGATGTTCATCTTATATCCTCATTTCAAGACACTGTCCATTCCGTTCAACTGCACTTGTAAGTATCTACGGTTTCTGACAGAATGACAATGTCATCGGCAAACCTCGAAGTTTTTATTTCTCCTCCCTGGAGTTTAATTCCAACTCCAGTATTTACTTCAGTTTCCTTTACTGCTTGCTCAGTAAACAGATTGAATACCATCGGGGATAAACTGCAACCCTGTTTCACTCCCTTCGCAACCACTGCTTCCCTTTCATGTCCTTCGACTCTTACAATTTCCGTCTGGTTTCTGTACATATGTAAATAGCCTTTCGCTACCTGTATTTTACCCATACCACTTTTAAGACTTGAAAGAGTATTTCAGTCAACATTATCAAAAGCCTTCTCTAAGTCTGCAAATGCTAGAAACATACGTTTGCCTTTCCTTAATCTACCTTCTAAGATAATTCTTAGGGTCAGTATTGCCTCACATGTTCCTACATTTCTCCTGAATCCAACCAAGCTGATCTTCCTCAAGGTCGGCTTCTACCAGTTTTTACATTCTTCTTCTGTAAAGAATTCATGGTAGTATTTTGCAGCCATGCATTATGAAACTGATAGTTCAGTAATTTTCATACCTGTCAGCACCTGCTTTCTTTGGAATGGGAATTATTAGTTCTTGAAGTGTGAGGGTATTTTACCTGCTATACATCTTGCTCACCAGATGGAAGAGCTCCGTTGCGGCTGGCTCTCCGAAGGCTATCAGTAGTTGTTGTCCACTCCTGGGGCCTTGTTTCAATTTGAGTCTTTCAGTGCTATGTCAGATTCTTCATGCATCATCATATCTCATATCTCGTCTTCATCTACGTGCTTGTCCATTTCCAAAATATTGTCATCAAGTACATCTCCCTTGCATAGGTCCTCTATATATACTCCTTCACCTTTCTGCTTTCCCTTCTTTGCTTAGAACTGGGTTTCCATCTGAGCTCTTGATATTCATACAAGTGGTTCTCTTTTCTCCAAAGGTCTCTTTAATTTTCCTGCAGGCGGCATCTATCTCTCCCCTAGTGGTATGTGCCTTTACCTCTTTACATTTTTCCTCTAGCCATTCGTGCTTAGCCATTTTGCACTTCCTGTCGATCTCATTTGTGAAATGATTGTATTCGTTTTTGCCTGCTTAATTTATTGCATTTTTATATTTTCTCCTTTCATCAATTAAATTCAGTATCTCTTCTGTTACCCAAGGATTTCACTAGCCCTAGTCTTTTTACCTGCTTGATTGTCTGCTGCCTTCACTATTTCACCTCTCAAAGCTATCCATTCTTCTCTACTGTATTCCTTTCCCCTGTCCTTGTCAGTCGTTCCCCAATGCTCTCTCTGAAACTCCCTACAACCTCTGGTACTTTCAGTTTACCCAGATCCCATCTGTTAAATTCCTACCTTCTTGCAGTTTCTTCAGTTTTAATCTACAGTTCTTAACCAGTAAATTGTAGTCAGAGTCCACATCTGCCCACAATTTAAAATCTGGTTCCGAAAATTCTGTCTTACCATTATACAATAAACCTGAAACCTTCCAATGACTCCAGGTCTCTTCCATGTGTACAACCTTCTTTCATGATTCTTAAAACAAGTGTTAGCAAATTGTGCTCTGTGCAAAATTCTACCAGCCCATATTCACTCACTATTTTTCCTTCTCTTCCTTTTCCTACCATGGAGGAAATCCCATATGTGCTCACCCTCGATGTATATATTATCTTTGATTATATCTTCCACATAAGTTAAACTAGCTAATTAAGACTTCAGTCTGTATGTTGAGGTAAGCAATATATTATTTGTCGTTCACACATGATGTAGTGTGGCTGTGTAGCAAATAGATGTTAATTTCACACTCAAGTTATACTGTACGTAGATCTTTCACACATTTTAATGTTCCTTTTTTTCTGATTGTTTTCAATACTGAGTATGCTAATATTGATGTGTGGCTCCACATGTGGACTGACAAATTGATTTGTACATCACATCTGATGCAACATGATGCATGATATTATTGCACATGTAAATAAATGCCAAATTTGTGACTGTGTGTCGTAGATTGAGCCTGTGGACCCACACACAAACAAGGTTTGCCCACTGAATTTTTGCCGGGTCTTGTTTGTTTGTATGTGTAAAACTAGTATTGGAAATTTTGTGTTCCAAGGCTTTAATGGCCAATGTCATTAATGTACCAGATGACAGGTTGATTTCAAAGTAGTCCTGGGTATTTTGAAATGTTTTGTTTTTGTCCTGTGGTAATTGATCATTTAGCAGCTGTATGTGGTTCGTCACTCTTTTATGACTTTTAGTATGCTCAGAGCATGAGCTTAAATTTTTCTTCTTTTCAGTGGAGTTACTGTACAATGAATATTTGTGACAAGTTAAAATTGTGGTGGGTCACTACTCAATTCTGAATCCCTGCCTTTTGGGAGGCAGTTCTCCATCGGTTGTGCTATTTTTACCCATCTCACGGAAGCTTCTCTTGCTTTGCTGATGTACTAGAGCCTTCGTTTAAAGGGTACAGTGGTATGTTAACCTTAACCACAGCCTTGATGTTTCATTGAGGAGATATTTTTGTACATTTTAGGAGAGTTCGTGCTGTGGTGAACATTGATGAGAGTGCAAAAAGTATATCCTTTCTCCCAGAGCCACTGGTCTAGTTCTCCCAGTGCTGCTAATCCAGTAGCATAGCATGAGAATCCTTGTGGATCTTGCAAATATGGAGAGAAGCAAGCCACAAGTTGAAATTTTAAGTTTCTCTTTGAGACGTGCACAGTCAGTTGCTCAAAGATTCTGTGATTGTTGGAAATAAGATCAGAGAGGCATTTGCTAACAATCGTTTACAATCTTTCACCATGAGAGGTCATGGTGTCAGGTAACTACTGACCATCAGAGAAGCACCGGATTTCTGAAGAGCATTAATGCAGGTCTAGGTAAAGTGTGTGGTATAAAGACCCATTGGCTACTCATGGTCAATTAACAGAGTAAGCTCACTATGCAGAGTCAGTACTGTACTGTTTATTAATTTTTTCTGAAATCCATTAACAGGTGTAGATTGAGGAAAAAAACTTGGAAAACCCCTAAGAAAGTTTATCTGAATCATCAGCAGTTTGAAGATGATGACCTAAAACTCTTTGCTAATTGGGAAATGTTCCTACAAGAGTTGCCTGGACCAGAAGTTGTTACCTCAGTCAACCAGCTGATCCTATTTGTGCGTCGTTGGTGCCCTTCTACTTATGAATTAATGCCATTTGAGGAAATTGTCCTCGACAACAACAATATCACTGATACAGAGATCAAGAAAAAGGTATGTACATTGTCAGCTGTTTGCATGTTGTAGTGTTCGATTATTAATGTCAATCTGCTTGATTGCATTAAAATTTTAATGTAAGATTTACACTATAACTGTTTATGTGGATTGTCTGAGAAAAAATAAAATGTAGGTCATTGTGCTGAAGAATTTGAAATAAAATTGTAGAAAGTAGAAAAAATGTTAAAGTAAAATCATAGTTATGCTTGCCACTCGGATACGTTTAAACATGTTTTGTCTTGTGTGTGAATGGTGTGTTAGTTCTCATTGTCTTACAAATTGCACCAGATAACACTTAATGCCAAGTCATATTTTTAAGCTGTTGTTCACCCCCACTTCTTTTCAGCTGTCCCATTGTGATGCTAAGGTCATTTGTGTATGACCTTTCATTTATTTACAAATGTCCTATCCCTATCAAACTAGTTCTCTGTTAAGAACAACTAAATTACAATACCATAACATACCAAATATCCTTGAAAAAGTGACCTGCAGATGAATAAAACTGCTACAACCATTACTACTACTACTACTACTACTACTACTACTAACAATAATAATAATAAATTATAAATGAAGAACAAAAAGGCTGTTGCAAAGGAGCACGAGGATGTAAAGAGCAACTGATAATAGATGCAGAGGTGACATATCAAGCTAAAACTAAACAAAGATCGCTACACTACGCATACATTGATTACCAAAAAGCTTTTGATAGTGTTCCCCACTCATGGTTACTACAAATATTGGAAATATACAAAGTAGATCCTAAATTGATACAGTTCCTAAACATAGTAATGAAAAATTGGAAAACCACACTTAATATCCAAACAAATTCAAATAATATCACATCACAGCCAATACAGATTAAGCGTGGAATATACCAAGGAGACTCATTAAGTCCTTTCTGGTTCTGCCTTGCTCTGAACCCACTATCCAACTTGCTAAATAATACAAATTATGGATACAATGTTACTGGAACATACCCACACAAAATCACACATTTGCTATACATGGATGATCTAAAACTACTGGCAGCAACAAATCATCAACTCAACCAATTACTAAAGATAACAGAAGGATTCAGCAATGATATAAGTATGGCTTTTGGAACAGACAAATGTAAGAAAAATAGCATAGTCAAGGGAAAACACACTAAACAAGAAGATTACATATTTGATAACCACAGCGACTGCATAGAAGCGATGGAAAAAAACGGATGCCTATAAATATCTAGGATACAGACAAAAAATAGGAATAGATAATACAAATATTAAAGAAGAACTAAAAGAAAAATATAGACAAAGACTAACAAAAATACTGAAAACAGAATTGACAGCAAGAAACAAGACAAAAGCTATAAATACTTATGCCATACCAATATCGACCTACTCATTTGGAGTAGTGAAATGGAGTAACACAGACCTAGAAGCACTCAATACACTTACACGATCACAATGCCACAAATATAGAATACATCACATACATTCAGCAACAGAAAGATTCACATTAAGTAGAAAGGAAGGAGGAAGGGGATTTATCGACATAAAAAACCTACATTATGGACAGGTAGACAATTTAAGAAAATTCTTTCTAGAACGAGCAGAAACTAGCAAAATACACAAGGCAATCACTCATATAAATACATCGGCTACACCACTGCAAATTCATAACCACTTCTACAACCCTTTAGATCACATAACATCAACAGATACGAAGAAAGTAAATTGGAAAAAGAAAACACTTCATGGCAAGCACCCGTATCATCTAACACAGCCACACATCGATCAAGACGCATCCAACACATGGCTAAGAAAAGGCAATACATACAGTGAGACAGAAGGATTCATGGTTGCAATACAGGATCAAACAGTAAACACCAGGTATTAAAGCAAGCATATTATTAAAGATCCCAATACCACAACGGATAAATGCAGACTCTGTAAACAACAAATAGAAACAGTAGATCACATCACAAGCGGATGTACAATACTAGCAAATACAGAATACCCCAGAAGACATGACAATGTCGCAAAAATAATACATCAACAGCTTGCCTTACAACATAAACTTTTAAAACAACACGTTCCTACATACGAGTATACACCACAAAATGTACTGGAGAATGATGAATACAAATTATACTGGAACAGAACCATTATAACAGATAAAACAACGCCACATAACAAACCTGACATCATACTCACAAATAAAAAGAAGAAATTAACACAACTAATCGAAATATCCATACCCAATACAACAAATATACAAAAGAAAACAGGAAAAAAAAATTGAAAAATACATCAAACTGGCTGAGGAAGTCAAAGACATGTGGCATCAGGATAAAGTTGACATCATACCAATTATACTATCAACTACAGGAGTCATACCACACAATATCCACCAGTACATCAATGCAGTACAGCTACATCCAAACATATATATACAACTACAGAAATCCGTAATTATTGATACATGTTCAATTACCCGAAAGTTCCTAAATGCAATATAACACATACCGTACAGTTAAAAGGAAGTGATGCTTGATCAAGGTCCGCGTCACTCCATTTTTAACCGGACCTAACGTCTGAGAAAGTGAAGGAAATAATAATAATGTGTTTATATAGATCTGCTACATTCTAGGTAAATATGAAAATTCAAAATTGACTGAAAACTACCCAAAATCAAATATTATTAGTTTTTATCTACATCAGAACTTGTTTGATAGCTGTTATAAGTTTTAAGATTTCAACAGATGTAGTAAGACCATTAATACATTTTGTCTTTACTTGAAAATCACCTCATTGTTATAGCCTTATTTGCAATTTAAGTTATTTTACTTATTTTAGTTGTTTTCATCATGAATTCACTGTGTTGCTTTTTTTTAGTTGGCAGAGCTAAGTGGTATTCCAGAAGAGAATATAGAATATGCAAAAGTGCAGACACATTTCCCTGCGGAAATTTCTGTCCTAGCCATCCAGAAAGACCTCGAATGGAATGCTCAGTCACCACAGGATTCGTGGCACCTTAATATGCTTGAGGATGGTGAAATACTATTTTACAGGTATTTTAATTTTGCCTTAATTACATTTTACCAGGTTTTTTTTATGTGCACTATGATTTCATGAAAATCGTGTAGCAGATCTCGCTTACTGACATGTACTAAGCTAAATATATAAAATGATATAATGTATGTAGATAACCGCGGTGTCTTGTGTTTTATTTGGCAGGGATAAAACCGAGCCTGTAAAGGAGCTGACTAATGAAGAACGGAAAGAAATAGCTAATAGGGAAGGATCCCGTGTGAATAAACTGGGTTCAGTATCCTCTTATTCCCCTCGAAAAGAAAGAGCTTTAAAAATTTATGTTGACTCGTCGCCTAAGAAACGAGATGATGTTGATGAACTTGACTGAGGTGTGAACATTTTAAGTGACTGGTGAAGTTTACTGAATATTGTGTAATGTTGTCTGTTCATGAAGCAGTGATGTTTAAATGAACTTCTGACTGGCAGTTAGGTTGGCTAATGACAAAACACGTTGATGTGTGCTGCATTTGAGACTTGCGTGATATTGTTCTGACCGTCGCCATTGTGCAAGGATCGTGTACCTCTGTTCCAGACTGATCGGCCAATTGCATTTGGTTTGTGTTTGTAGGTATTTTCTATGTAGTTTTTATAGTTAATTTGTGTACATATATACATATATATTTATATACATAAGTGATTTTCCTTATTTGTTTAATATTTGCCCAGTGTACCTTAAAACATATCATGTTGCATTTGTTAATAATTCCCTGACCAAATTTTGTGGAGCTAATATCTGATTCGTTAATACAGCTTCTCAGAAACAGTCTGTCTTTCATTTTGATATTTATTTTATTTAATCTCGGATAGTCATATGCCTGCGCACAATCCTTGTAACACTAAGAGATTGTTTATCATTACACTCATGTATTATTTATTAGGATTCATTTAGTTAGTAAGAAACTTGCTTTTGGTAGTATGGACCAAGGCAAACAGTTTATTCAGTAAACTATCAGGAATGTGTGAAAAAACAAGATATGTAAATACATGCTCAAGTAAGCAAAATATTCTGTATAAATGTTTCAAAAATGAAGCATGTTACTCACAGCAAAAGAGAGTAAGTGAGGTGAAACGTGAATTAGTTCAGTAGTTTGATTTTCATGTTTGTGGCAAGGTAAGGAAGGACAAATAAATTGTTAATGTTAGTATGGTATTGTGCCTGTGCCGACCCATGAATCCATTCAACTTTTGAAATATCAGATGCAAACAGCTTTGGACACTCACTTAGTAAATATTTATTTATATGTATTTTATTGTTAAGCATACATCGTTATTACATGAGAGAGCCAGTTGCCATGCTCTGGCTAGGGTGGCAGCATTTTTGTTTTGTTACCAGAGAGAGAGAGAGAGAGAGAGAGAGAGAGAGAGAGAGAGAGAGAGAGAGAGAGAGTGTTGCTGTTACTCATATTTCGCTACGGGTAGAGTACCGACATATGCTACTCTCAGTTGTGTCCTTAGTTCCAACCAGACAACAGTTACACTTGTATTCTCGTGTTTCAGGTATGGGTGTTAATGGTAATTCTGAACTTCAGTCCTTGAGTCAGGAATTATAATATTCTTTGTTTCCTTTTTAATCAGAGCATCTCCTTCCCAACAATTGCACTTTTTAATGTGATCTGGTGGTTTTTTCCTCCTCTTTAAAGCAATTTTCACACAACACACCACTCACACACTTCCTCTCCTACTTGAGAGTGAGGTGCTTGCCATATTCTGATTACAGGTCTTGTTTAATGCAAGATTCCAGATCAGTGTAAGTTTGGATGCTGTGGTCCAAGGTATTAGCTGCCCTGGCATGAGTCACGTGGTGTAGGAAATGTACTTTACAGTTCCTATCTACCAACATCTTGTCTTCAAAGTTTCTCAGAAACTTTCCTGGATTTTTTCCTTGCAGCTTATTCTCCTGTTCTACTTGTTCGACCCAGCATTGTCCATAAAAGTCAGTTCATCTTAAGTGTGCAGAACCCTATTATTTGGGTAAAATTCGTAACACCTTGTTGAATAAATAATTCTTCTGTATTCATTAGACATCTTGTGGAAATAAGTCTATAAAATTCACACAAAAAAAAAAAAAAAAAAAAAAAATCTGTCACTCTGGTTCAAGATTAATAATATACACATCAATCAATAGAGTGAATTGTTGACAAGATTCATAGGTCTGCTGTGGGAGAAATGTCTAATATAAGAACTGCCTGATTCCCTTCTATTGATAAAGATAGTCTGATAAGCAAACTTAACAAACAACAATGGAAATTCCTGGATGGAATAATGACATGAAATAAAGAAAAGACAACCAGTCAGCTATAGCTGACTAATGTGTGGCACATAGGAACACCCAACAGAAAACTACTTACACTAGGTTTCAAGCTGTTGCTATTTTTCAGATGGTGTAAGTGCACACGTTCATACATATAGGCACTCAGATGCACATGCCTGGGGACATGATTGAACTGACCAACTGAGAACAGTCGGTATTGCCATAGTCACAGCTGTGTATATTTGGGTGTCTGTATGGTTGTGTGCTTGAATGTGTGTACTTCTACTACAGAAAAACTGAGAGCTCAAAAGCTAGTTTAAACAGTTTCTATGCGCCACACATCAGTGGGCTATAGGCAAGTGGTTGCCTGTCCTTTATTTTACGTAAACTTTACAAAGAATGATACCATGAACATAATACATCCCTTTCCCCAACTTCAAACAATGGAAGCTCTAGGTAGGAATATCAAACACCAGGATGAACGGCCACCGCCTAACTTTGGCCAAGACCATAGTAGACGATCATGTGGCACAACATGCAGCTGAACATAACACACTCGATTTCAGTGGCTTCTTCACTACCCAAGTCATCAGGATCCTTCCCTCGACCACCAGCTTTTCTGAACTGTGCTGGTGGGAGTTATCCTTACAACACATTCTCCACTCCCATAATTATTCCGGCCTCAAGCTACAGTAACATACTGTCCCCACACCCTCCATTCAACAGTTTCCACTCCCTCTGTCCCGTCATCTCCTCCCCATTCTCATTACCCACCCTGTTTATTTGCTGCCCTTTGCTGACGCATCCACCCATCTTTGTCCACTCCTCCTTTTTAGCTCACTTTCCTGCCCGACAACCTCCTGACACTGCACCTGTTGGCGTTCTAGTCCCTGCGCACTCCACCAGACAGTGTTTCTCTCTCTCCGCACCCATACGCTACTATCCCTTCTCCTGCCCTGCCTCCTCCAGATAGCTGCTTGCATCCCATGTAATAGTTGTATTCCGGCCCATAATGCTGGAGTTGACGGTCATGTGTGCATGTGATGTGCTTGCTTGTGTGTATGAATAGTGTGTGTCATCTTTTACTTATATATTGGGATTAAGTGAAACAAAATGGAAGGGAAAATGTGAGAAGAATTTGAGAGGAGGAGGAAAACTGTGCTGTAGTGAGAATAACAGGTCTGGAAGAAATGATGTGGCAGTGATGGTGAATAAGAACGTACGAAGCTGTATTGAAAGTGTGAGATATATATCCGACAGGATCATAATCTTAAACCTGAGATTCCAAAAAGAAACACTAAAAGTAATCCAGATTTATGCACCTCAAGTGGGATGTAGCGAAGAAGAGAAGATGAACTTTGAAAATGTGTTAGAAAACCATATATAGAGTGCTAATATAGTGATGGGACATTTTAATGCACATGTAGGCAAAGGCAGGAAGGGATTTGAGCAAGTATTGGGATGTTTTGGATATGGAGGCAGAAATGAAGAAGGGGAAAGACTCCTGGATTTGTGCCAGAGTAATGGAATGAAAATAGCGAACAGCTGGTTTATGAAGAAAGAAAGTCATGTTATCACCAGATACAGTTGGGATGGAAGAACCAAGAGTGTAATTGATTATATTCTAGTAGATAGGGAATGGGGAGAGAAAGTAACAAATGTGAAGGTAATTCCAAGTGAGAGTGCAGATGGAGACCATAGATTACTGGTGGGACAATGGAAAATGAATCAGTGTGTGAAAAATAGAAAACAGAAGAAAGTGATGAGGATACGGGGTTTGAAACTGAAGGAGAGTGAATGTGCTGAGAAGTACAGAGAATTAATCACACACAAATTTCCAAAAGAATTTTTCTGTGATGTAGAAAAAGAATGGAGTTTATTCAAAGACACTTTAGTCGAAGCAGCACAAAAAGTATGTGGTAGAACATTGGAAAGGAAAAAGAGACAAGTTGGTGGGATGATACCACAATCCAAGCAGTTAGAAGAAAAAATGGAGCATGGAGAAAATGGTGGAAAACTAAAAATGATGAAGACCATAAAAGATATGTAGAGGAAAAGAAGTAGTGCAAAGAAATAGTGAAAACGGCAAAGAAAAAGGCATGGGGAGAGTTTACAAAAAAGCTTGAAGATGTGAAGAGCAATAAGAAAATGTTGTATAAAATGATGAAAAATAAAAGGAAGGCTTCTGAAGTGCCAGTAAAGATAGAAACTGAGGACGGTACCGTGATTGAAGATCCAGGAAATATAAAAGATCTCTGGAAAGAACATTTTAAGAAGCTGTTAAATGCTGAGGAGCAGGTACATGAGGAAACAACGAATAATGGAGAAATTGAGAGAAGTTGGGAAGCAGAATTAGGACAAATTACACGGGAAGAAATGGAAAAAGCTGTGAAGAAAATGAATGGGGGGAAAGCCCCAGGACCTGATGAAGTGTCAGTAGACATGATAAGAGCAGCGGGTCCAGTGGGAATGCAGTGGCTGAATAGAGTACTATCAAGTGATCAAGTGTGTGGAGAAATAGTACGATATCTGACGATTGGAGAACAGGAGACATTGTTCCCATCTTCAAGAAAGGCAATAGAAGACTTTGTAAAAACTACAGAGGAATAACCCTTATGAGTCATACAGCCAAGATTTTTGAAAAAATTTTACTAAATCGAATAAGTGAAAAGATAGAAAAGGAGCTAAGTGAAGAACAGCATGGGTTTAGGAATGGAAGAAGCACGATCGACCTGACATTTTCTATCCGTCAAGTGATGGAAAAAATTTGAGAGTATAACAAAAGGATGATAATGGTTTTTTATAGACATAGAAAAGGCATATGACTCAGTTAACAGGGAAAGACTCTGGGAAGAAATGAAGAAGATAGATATAGAAGATGGATACATTAATATAATAAAGACAATGTACAGAGGACACAATAGTAGAATTAGAACACCACTGGGGAACTCTGTATACTTTCAAATAAGACAAGGACTTAAGCAAGGAAATATTCTATCATCTGCACTTTTTAATGTTGTGGTGGAGGGAATGAATAGGGCAGCTGAAGATATAGTAAAAGAAAAAGACAAAAAGACGATTTTTGCAGATGATATGGTAATATGGGGTTATAAAGAGATAGATGTACAGTTACAGTTTGATGCTTGGAAGGAAATAATGAAAAGGTATGGATTAAAAATAAATAAAGATAAGGGTGAAGTAATGGTATTTGGAAGATAGAAAGGGATCAACGGAAGTATTACCTTGAATGGAGAACCCCTCAAAGTGGTAGAAAGTTTCACTTATTTAGGAAGTGAAATATCTAGGGATGAAAGAATAACTAACGAAATTAATAGGAGGCTACAGAAGGTAGGCAATTTCTATCAAACAATAAAACATTTGGTTTGGAATAAGGAAGTTTCAGGAAAAGCAAAACTCCTTATGTATAAGAATTACTACTTCCCTATTGTCACCTATAGTGGAGAAACATGGACAATGACAGAAAGGGACTGGAGCAGACTGCAAGCAGGGGAAATGAAATTTGTCAGAGCAGTTAAGGGAAAAACAAAAATGGACAGAGTAAGGAATGTAGAGATTAGAAAGGACCTTAAACAACAAAGTATGAGAGGAAAAAAGAAAGAGAGAGAGATTAAGATGGTATGGGCATGTTAAGAGGATTCATGGGCAGAGACTCCCCAAAATTATGGAAGAACTAAAGATGGATGGGGAAAGACCTAGAGGGCACCCAAGAACACGATGGAAAATGGGAGTGAGAATATCTGTAGAAAGGAGAGGTGTGACCTGGCAGCAAGTGGAGGAAGAAAAGTGGTGGGAGGACCGAGCCAAATGGAGCGGACTCGTCAGCACCCAGACCCGGCAGTAGCTGGAGCGGGATTCGGATATAGATAGATAGATCTTTTACTGACAAAGGCTGTGGCCGATAGCTTTATGTAAGTGTTTTTAATTGTGCCTGTCTGTAACTTAATGTGTCTTCCTTACGATAAGTAGCAATCTGTCCTTTCTCCATTTTCTTAATTTTGATTACATATCCTAATGAAAATTATTCTAACAAAGTTACAGGGCTGACTTGCTGCTTTATTGGTGTTCACTGTATAGGAAATGGGTGGGGAGGGGGGAGGGGGGGGCGGGAGGCAGATACTCAGTCAATTACACACATCCGAACTTTCACAAAAATACCCTTCATGTTGACTGGAATACATTCTTTGAAATTCTGAAGGTAGCTGGATAAAATATAGTGTAAAAGTGATCTACCTGTGAATAAAACTACTACTACTACTTATAATAATAATAATAATAATAGTAATAATAGGTTATCTACCACTTGAATGTATACTGGACTGCAGTTGTAAGAGTCAAAGGACATGAAAGGGAAGCTGCAGTTAAAAATTTGTAATGGATCATTTCCACACTGTGACAGCTGGCAAATGCTGGTTGCTTTAGTGGGCAAAAATATGTTTCCTGGCTTTCAGAGGACGGGAACTGTTCTCACACATGAAAAAAAAGTCTTTGCTTAATCCAGCTTATGGGTGTGCCCTAGCCTGACCGAAAGGTTTTCGGAGGTGAGTGTTTCCCATGGAATGCCTGGCATTTCCTAGTACTGCTTAGGAATGAACTACGTGGTGTCCACAGACAGCAACACTTTACTATAGGCTACAAGTGTTAGCAGGAAATGGCCAATTGCAGTGCCTATTTTCTGTTTGGAGAGTGATCGGCTAAACGTCAGCAAGCAAAAAGAATATCTTGGAGCTGTGAGCAGCTGGAAACATCTAGGAGTTGATCAGTGGCCCTGGTACATGCAGGAGGCAAGTTTGAGCAGTGGGGGTGGAGGCATATTTCAGAAGTTCGTAGTTGGGGGACAGTAAGGTTGTTCTGTATGTGTTGTATGCATGAGAAATGGGTTAGTCTGTTGCCTGGTACTGGAAAAGGCTGCATAACAGTGTGTGTAACAACTAGGCACCTGGGGGTGTTGTCTGAGGTGTGAAGCTGATTTGGCAAGGGACATTAGATGAGAATAGACTACCTTTTTTCTCTGATGGAAGTTTGAACTGTGGAGTTTGTGTATGCCCTTATTTTCTTTAACTTTTAGACAGCGATCCTGTGTAGTTTACAGGGGTGATGGTAGAAACTGGTTAGTGATGGTGCAGAGACTGATTGTGGTGTTTGTTGACAAATCTAGTGGCTGGAATTTAGTCTCTTGAGAGTAGTGAGATTGCATGAAGAGTCTCTTGAGAGTACGAGATTGCTGCAGGGCATAGAGTAATGATAAAGTGGAAATGACTAAATTAACCTTGTCTCTGGGGTCAAAGCAAGGCTGGAAACCCTTATTTAGCTTGATGACGTGTGTGTGACAGGGCATAGAAATTATACAGACATTTCCAAGGGAGTCTGCAGAGCAGTATGACACTTGATTAGTCTCATGCACTGTAGTACGCTAAGAGTTTGTAGGCTCTGGCCACGGTGACAAGGGACTTCTCCAGGTGCTGTATAAGCACTTGGGACAACGTATGACGAGGAACAACCATCCAACAAAACCCCCTTCTGTTGCAAAATGTTCTCTCCAGGGGAAAGATAAATAGAAGCGTAGACAGTGTTCTCCCATTTTACAGTGTAATGAAACCGAGTTCAAGACATGTGCAAAGTAAGTCACAAGTAACTCAAGGCAGACCTTTGCACTCTGGTTTCCAAGAAACACTTATTAAATTATCTGATACATCTGGATAGATAAAAAAATGTACTTATCAAGCATTGGCAGAAAAAAAAACCCACGTATAATGGTTAACAAAATGTACAAGCTTTTGGAGCCAGTGCTAGTGGAAGGGTTGAAGAGGAAGGAAGATTGATGAAGCAAAAGGACTGGCAAGATTTAGAAAATTGGGAGAGTTTAGATCACCCAGAACCTAGAGTCAGGGGGACTTATTGAGTATTGGACCAGATTTGCAATTGATTTCAAGACTTCCTTTCAGATAGAACTGAACACAGTACTCTGAATGCAACAAAATTGACAAATGTAAAGGTAATTTCTGGAGTACCCTAAGAGAGTGAGAGGACTTTTACTGTTTACAATGTATATAAATAATCTAGTAGAAAGCATTGGATGCTCATTCAGACTGTTTGCAAACGATGCAGTTTTCTACAACAAAGTAGCAATGCCAGAAGACAGTACCGATTTGTGGAATAACTTGGATTGATGAATGGAGCAGGCTATGGCAATTGGCCGTGATTGTAAATAAATATAATACATTGTGAATACTTGTGCTCCGTTGTACAACTATGCTGTTGATGACAAACAGGCTGGAAACAGTGTTTACCATAAGATACTTAGGAGTGGATATCCAGATCAACCTTAAGTGGAATTACCACATAAATAGCAGGGAAAGCAGATGCCAGACACTCCTTCAGGGTCTTGGATGCTCCTGATCATTCTCAAAGAATCTAGTCAGTTTTCTTGCATTCCAGTTAGGGTCAAGTCCACAAAACATATGCGTTATTAGCAGCAGCAGTATTGTAGAAAGCTGTCATGGGCCATCTGTTGGTTTTTCATTTGCAAGTTTGATCGAGTGTGTCTAGAGCTGCTATGGTTGAATTATAATCTAAAATCATTTTCGGCTTCTTTCAGCTCTGTCAGCTATTTCCCCACCATGGTGGAGAGTACTCATTAGTGCAACATTCTTATCTCTCTTAGGAATGTAGTTGACAACCATAGTGCCATTTGTGAAGTAAAATGAAGACTTATGAACCTCCTTGTTGGTCATATTTTGTGGAATCTCTGGCTTATTTTTGAGTATAGTTCCTAACATTGTCAGTTTCCTTTTCAGCAGCAGCAGCAGCTGCTGCAAATTGTATGACTGTCACATACTAAATTCTGACTTTGCAAATTAGGGATAAGATCAGCAACTACTCTCATTCCCTAATTTTTTTTTCTGGTGCCACTCCACTCTCTTTTCATGTATAAATTTGGGCTTTCAGAACATATGGAGATTTGCTGTCTCACAGATTCCATATCTTGATCCCATATTTTTCAGGTTTGATTGGAATGTGCTGCTTGAATGGAAAGGGGCCTCTAAATACTACCCGCTGCTCATCAACGGGTCACATTTTTTCCCTGGCTTTTACAATTTAGAAAGGACTTCTAACCACTTCTCCTAGGTACTGCGAATTGTGGCGAGTTCCTCTTTTGGGGATTTCTTATCAAATCACAAGATGCACAATAGCTTACAGAATGTTTGTAGGGACTTTGTTGCTAGAAATATTTTCTGCCCAGTTTCCTTATCCCATAGACTTTTTGTAACTTCCCCATGTGAGTTATATACACCCACAAGGAATAGAAGTCCTAAGTATGTGTTAAAAAGACTCATCAATGTTTTTCCATTGTTTACCATAAGCTTGTTGCTCCTCAATATTTGAAATCTCTATTATTTCATTCTGAAGTGCTGCAGAAAAATAATACTTCAAATGAACTTTTTACATCACTTATTCTGCTGCTTACATACATGGTAACTCCCGGGATACTGCTGATGATGTTTGAAGCAGGTAGGTGGCCGTGTTGTGCTCGTGGTAGCAACAGCCATTCTCTGTTCTCTTTTTTAGAAACAGAAGTCTGTACACTACTTTGAACAGGCTCTGTACTGTCATCAATGTCATCAGAACACTTGCTTTCAGATGCATTACTCACATGATCTTTGACCTCAGAAAGTGATCCATTGTGTGTTGAGCTATTTACTAATTCTTCCAACTCAACGTAAGTCAATGATGTAATCACAATGTTGTCACAATTCAGACTGATCACAAATGGTAAAGAACACAAAATGAGCAGAAACAATGGATAGTTTGAACAGTTGACAAGTCCATTATTGTAAACTCAGTGCCTTTTTTGACTTTTGAATATTGAGAGTAAGTATGAACAATGAATGTCATTACTACTATAATATATGAGACAACCAGAAGGTATTTGACTTTAGAGCACTCGTATTAATCCCTTGGGTCACATTGACCTGAACATCACGTATGTAACTTAAGGTTTGTGACCAGATGACTTAAAATATTCTAAAACTTTTTTAACCACATACTGCCCTCGTATTTTCAGACAGTCACCAAATTTCATAAACTGATTTTGATAGTTAAATAACAAGAAACAAAATTTATAACCATTTCCCATCACATAGACCCAAAAGGAACAGCAGGATTAGTGAAAACTGTATCCTCCTGTCTGTGTTCAAAGTGTTTCCTCTCGGTACATTTGTGGTATGTATCCAGTCCTATTATTTGGATGGACTTTGTTAGTGGCTCTCAAATGTGAACTCAGAGTACTGGCACAGACATACAATTGCAACTGCAACATCAAATTTTGAAACTGTGATACAGAATGGAAGGCTACCATGATTGCCAACAAGCTGAGAGCAATCGAGGGGCCCACCAAGTCATGGCATACTTCTTTTTGTCTCTCAGAAAAATGCTTTCATACTCTACCATCAGCCATACTAACTCATCAAGATGGTTCCCCTCAATACAGCTGTGCTAGTAATCCCCCCCATGAACCATTGACCTTGCCGTTGGTGGGGAGGCTTGCGTGCCTCAGCGATACAGATAGCCGTACCGTAGGTGCAACCACAGCGGAGGGGTATCTGTTGAGAGGCCAGACAAACGTGTGGTTCCTGAAGAGGGGCAGCAGCCTTTTCAGTAGTTGCAAGGGCAACAGTCTGGATGATTGACTGATCTGGCCTTGTAACAATAACCAAAACGGCCTTGCTGTGCTGGTACTGCGAACGGCTGAAAGCAAGGGGAAACTACAGCCGTAATTTTTCCCGAGGGCATGCAGCTTTACTGTATGATTACATGATGATGGCGTCCTCTTGGGTAAAATATTCCGGAGGTAAAATAGTCCCCCATTCGGATCTCCGGGCGGGGACTACTCAAGACGATGTCGTTATCAGGAGAAAGAAAACTGGCGTTCTACGGATCGGAGCGTGGAATGTCAGATCCCTTAATCGGGCAGGTAGGTTAGAAAATTTAAAAAGGGAAATGGATAGGTTGAAGTTAGATATAGTGGGAATTAGTGAAGTTCGGTGGCAGGAGGAACAAGACTTGTGGTCAGGTGACTACAGGGTTATAAACACAAAATCAAATAGGGGTAATGCAGGAGTAGGTTTAATAATGAATAGGAAAATAGGAATGCGGGTAAGCTACTACAAACAGCATAGTGAACGCATTATTGTGGCCAAGATAGATACGAAGCCCACACCTACTACAGTAGTACAAGTTTATATGCCAACTAGCTCTGCAGATGACGAAGAAATTGAAGAAATGTATGATGAAATAAAAGAAATTATTCAGATTGTGAAGGGAGACGAAAATTTAATAGTCATGGGTGACTGGAATTCGTCAGTAGGAAAAGGGAGAGAAGGAAACATAGTAGGTGAATATGGATTGGGGGACAGAAATGAAAGAGGAAGCCGCCTGGTAGAATTTTGCACAGAGCACAACATAATCATAGCTAACACTTGGTTTAAGAATCATGAAAGAAGGTTGTATACATGGAAGAACCCTGGAGATACTAAAAGGTATCAGATAGATTATATAATGGTAAGACAGAGATTTAGGAACCAGGTTTTAAATTGTAAGACATTTCCAGGGGCAGATGGGGACTCTGACCACAATCTATTGGTTATGACCTGTAGATTAAAACTGAAGAAACTGCAAAAAGGTGGGACTTTAAGGAGATGGGACCTGGATAAACTAAAAGAACCAGAGGTTGTACAGAGATTCAGGGAGAGCATAAGGGAGCAATTGACAGGAATGGGGGAATTAAATACAGTAGAAGAAGAATGGGTAGCTTTGAGGGATGAAGTAGTGACAGCAGCAGAGGATCAAGTAGGTAAAAAGACGAGGGCTAGTAGAAATCCTTGGGTAACAGAAGAAATATTGAATTTAATTGATGAAAGGAGAAAATATAAAAATGCAGTAAGTGAAACAGGCAAAAAGGAATACAAACGTCTCAAAAATGAGATCGACAGGAAGTGCAAAATGGCTAAGCAGGGATGGCTAGAGGACAAATGTAAGGATGTAGAGGCCTATCTCACTAGGGGTAAGATAGATACCGCCTACAGGAAAATTAAAGAGACCTTTGGAGATAAGAGAACGACTTGTATGAATATCAAGAGCTCAGATGGAAACCCAGTTCTAAGCAAAGAAGGGAAAGCAGAAAGGTGGAAGGAGTATATAGAGGGTCTATACAAGGGCGATGTACTTGAGGACAATATTATGGAAATGGAAGAGGATGTAGATGAAGATGAAATGGGAGATATGATACTGCGTGAAGAGTTTGACAGAGCACTGAAAGACCTGAGTCGAAACAAGGCCCCCGGAGTAGACAATATTCCATTGGAACTACTGACGGCCGTGAGAGAGCCAGTCCTGACAAAACTCTACCATCTGGTGAGCAAGATGTATGAAACAGGCGAAATACCCTCAGACTTCAAGAAGAATATAATAATTCCAATCCCAAAGAAAGCAGGTGTTGACAGATGTGAAAATTACCGAACTATCAGCTTAATAAGTCACAGCAGCAAAATACTAACACGAATTCTTTACAGACGAATGGAAAAACTAGTAGAAGCCAACCTCGGGGAAGATCAGTTTGGATTCCGTAGAAACACTGGAACACGTGAGGCAATACTGACCTTACGACTTATCTTAGAAGAAAGATTAAGGAAAGGCAAACCTACGTTTCTAGCATTTGTAGACTTAGAGAAAGCTTTTGACAATGTTGACTGGAATACTCTCTTTCAAATTCTAAAGGTGGCAGGGGTAAAATACAGGGAGCGAAAGGCTATTTACAATTTGTACAGAAACCAGAAGGCAGTTATAAGAGTCGAGGGGCATGAAAGGGAAGCTGTAGTTGGGAAGGGAGTAAGACAGGGTTGTAGCCTCTCCCCGATGTTGTTCAATCTGTATATTGAGCAAGCAGTAAAGGAAACAAAAGAAAAATTCGGAGTAGGTATTAAAATTCATGGAGAAGAAATAAAAACTTTGAGGTTCGCTGATGACATTGTAATTCTGTCAGAGACAGCAAAGGACTTGGAAGAGCAGTTGAATGGAATGGACAGTGTCTTGAAAGGAGGATATAAGATGAACATCAACAAAAGCAAAACAAGGATAATGGAATGTAGTCTAATTAAGTCGGGTGATGCTGAGGGAATTAGATTAGGAAATGAGACACTTAAAGTAGTAAAGGAGTTTTGCTATTTGGGGAGCAAAATAACTGATGATGGTCGAAGTAGAGAGGATATAAAATGTAGGCTGGCAATGGCAAGGAAAGCGTTTCTGAAGAAGAGAAATTTGTTAACATCCAGTATTGATTTAAGTGTCAGGAAGTCATTTCTGAAAGTATTCGTATGGAGTGTAGCCATGTATGGAAGTGAAACATGGACGATAAATAGTTTGGACAAGAAGAGAATAGAAGCTTTCGAAATGTGGTGCTACAGAAGAATGCTAAAGATTAGATGGGTAGATCACATAACTAATGAGGAAGTATTGAATAGGATTGGGGAGAAGAGAAGTTTGTGGCACAACTTGACCAGAAGAAGGGATCGGTTGGTAGGACATGTTCTGAGGCATCAAGGGATCACCAATTTAGTATTGGAGGGCAGCGTGGAGGGTAAAAATCGTAGAGGGAGACCAAGAGATGAATACACTAAGCAGATTCAGAAGGATGTAGGTTGTAGTAGGTACTGGGAGATGAAAAAGCTTGCACAGGATAGAGTAGCATGGAGAGCTGCATCAAACCAGTCTCAGGACTGAAGACCACAACAACAACAACAACAGTAATCTCACAATAGTCCACATTCTCACAGTGCGCCCTGTTAGCTGACGTGTGATGAGCAATCAACCTGTCTACCTAACTACCTCAGATACTTGCAGACAGTGGCTTAACATCTACTAGAATCCCGAGTTTCCTGAAGGTAAAGCAGATTTTATAACAAAATTTAATGCACCTCAATGTTCGGTGTTGGGGATTGTTGGGGGGAGTCCTCCTTGCTGCGGCATGTGCCCTGAGCAGCCATAGTCTACTTTCTCCCTCCACATTGTCCGCATTTTTAAACTTTCACATATGTATTTTAACTGTCTTACTGTTTGAGCTAATTAACTCTCTGGACTGTACAGTATGCATTTTCTCATGCCATCTTATTTGTACTTACAATGATGACCCTTCTTTGTTTTTTCCTTCAGTGACCAGCGACAGTTTTTAGTTGCCTTGTTTTACCTCGTTGCTAACCGTGTGGCTAAAGGTATTGTTATGCATCTTTCCAACCATGACGGCATAGTCACAGATCATGGAGCCGACAACTCTCCGTTTCTCATTTTATTTCTGTTTACGTGAATGTCACATGAAATGAAAGATTGATAACCAATTAATTTAGTGCCTCTAAATGCACATTCACCACCACCACCATAATCACCACACTTGAAGGCCTTGTTGAAAGCTGAAGCTGGCTGGAAGTGGCCAAGCGGTTCTAGGCGCTACAGTCTGGAACCACACAATCGCTACGGTTGCAGATTTGAATCCTGCTTCGGGCATGGATGTATGTGATGTCCCTAGTTTAGTTGGTTTAAGTAGTTCTAAGTTTCAAGGGGCTCATGACCTCTGCAGTTAAGTTGCATAGTGCTCATAGCTTTTTTAAAAAAGCTGAATTAGAAAGTTGTTTCATCTCGTCAAATGAAGATCCAATTTACTTGATTGCAAACTTTCCAGACCACAATAAAAGACGTACAATTTGAGTGTTGTTGAAGTTGAAACACCTCATTAGGAGGTCCTATTGGAATTTTGCAAAGAATCTTCCACCAGTAGCAGTTCATCTCCATTGCCTGCTAAAAGAAGTAGAGGAGACAAGACTGAATCAGCTGTGACCCATGAAACACAAGACATGTTTGACCATTATTTGAAGACAGTTTGAATTGATTGTAGTTGTGACTCTTAAATTTAGTGGTAAGCTACTGTGAAACAGTACCCAAATGTGACAAAGTATGCCAAAATTTGTGTATCAGCACCATTCAGTGATATGTGTATAGTGAAAGAATTGTCTGTGTGGCTGGCCTTATTTATGAAAACAAGCAAAACGAATTATTACTTCTTAGTGCAGAGACATTGGTGTTCAATCAACGCAGTTTACTTCTTGCTCAGTAGGAGCAACATTTTTTTAGAATGAATAATAAATAATGTGTTGATTTGGAGGCATTGTGATTTTATTTGCGTTTAGAATATCTTACATATGAATTCAATAAAGCCATTTGTTGAAATTTTCACAATTTATTGAAAATGTGGTATATGGCCAGGTACTGGATGTATGCTGGATATCATTTCATCTTTAATTTTGATCTTCTCTCTACCATGTCTATTTCAGTGTCATTATAGCCAATGTGTGTCTCGACAACGCCTTTCCCATCCTTCACAACTTTAATCGGTAAATACCATTCTTAGACGTATTGTACATTACTTTTTAGCTTTCTACATACATTCTCATTTAAACACACATAGGGATTGGTAGACAGGACACATTCTGAGACATGAAGGGATCACTAATGTAGTCTTGGGGGAAGTGTGAGGGGGGGAAATTGTAGAGGGAGACTAAGAGATAAACATAGTAAGCAGATTCAGAAAGATGTAGCTTGCAGTGGCTATTCGGAGATGGAGTGATCCTAAATGGCCTTATGATCACTGATTCCCTTCTCTATGTCAGTTCAGTCAAAAAGTTTGGACCTGTTTGGAACCAGTAGATATAAGGTAAAGAGCCAGTTCTCTGGTTAACTGCTCAAGGTAATTGTCCAATAAGATATTTAGAAACTCCCCAATACCATAATATGAGCAGGAAATCTAGCATGACATTGTCAAAATTTCCTAAAATGATTTGCCACTGTACCTTCTGAGGCAGGTAGTCTACTGTACTAACCTCTGTAGATGTGCACACAGCCACTGTCTCCAGGTGCTGAGCCCAAAGTGTGACTGCATCTGACATGAGCAGGAATCTCTTTTGGTGTGGGTGGTGAGGCTAAGGTGATGGTATGGGGTGGGGAGGAGGAGAGATGATACAGTAGCAGTGGGGGAAGATGATGTGCGGCCTATGGGAGTGTGCAGGGATATGGTGGAAAAAGGAAAAGGCTGCTAAATTCAGTGTCAGGAGGCTGTTCTTGGGGGGGGATCAGAGAAGAGGGCAACACTAGTAGGTGCATTGATTGGTGGAATAGAAGGTATGTGTAGTGATGGAGTGAAAGTAGGGAAAGAAATAGGTGGGTGGAGGACAGGGACTAGTGATGGTTGAGCCCAGGGGGGAGGGGGAGAGGGTTTCCGGAATAAAGGATGTATTGTAGGGAGAGTTCCTGTGTGTGTGTAATTCAGAAAAGTTAGTGTTGGTGGGAAGAATCCAGATGGCAAGGGCTGTGAAGTAGTCATTAAAGTGAAGCACATCATATTGGGTGACATGTTCACCAACTGGTTGGTCCAGCTGTATCATGGCCAGTAGAGTGATGGTCATTTGTGCGAACAGACACCTTGTTAGTTTTCATGCCCAAATAGGAAGCAACACAGTGGTTACTGCTAAGCTGGTAGGCTGCATAGCCTCTTTCACACATGGCCCTGCCTTTGATGGAGTAGGATGTGCCTGATATGGCGTTTGAATAGGTGTTACTGGAAGGATGTATGGGACAGATGTCTTGGATCTAGAACTGTTGTAGGGATATGAGCCAGAGGCAAGGGGTTAGGAGCAGAGGTGGACAAGGCTATTGCACAGGTTCTGCAGGTGGTGAATACCACTGTGAGGGATTGGGGGGGGGGGGGGGTGTATCTTTCCTTTGGGACACGACAAGAGGTAGTCGAGACCCTGATGGAGAATGTGAGTCAGTTGCTCCAGTCCCCATTGGTACTGAGTCACAAGAGACAAGAGGAGTGCTCCTTTTTGACCAGACATTGGGTGTGTGGGTGGTGGTAGTTTACTAGAAAACAAGGCATGGATGTTTTGTTTCTGGACAAGGTTGGGAGGGTACTTTCAGTCTGTGATAGCATCATTATCATCCTTGGCATATTTGGAGAGTGACTGTTCGTCACGACAGATGTGACAACACGGGTGGCTAGGCTGTTTGGAAGGGACTTTCTAGTATGGAATGGGTGGTATTGGTGGTGACTTGGATTGTGGAGGTATTGTTGCTGGCTGGTAGGTTTAATGTGTGTTGAAGGAACTGATTTACCAATTGTTGAGGTGTTGATCAACGTTAAAGATGGTGGTGGCTTCTTGGGTTGGGGAAGACCAGGTGAAGTGAATGGGGGAGAAGGTGTTGAGGAATGTGGAGAGGGTGTGCTCACCTTTCCCTACAGATCACAAATATGTCATCAGTGAATCTGATTAAGGTTATGGATTCTCGGTGGTAAGGAAAAAATCTTCTAGGTGGCCCATAAATAGGTTGACATAGAATGGTGGCAAGTGGGTGCCCATTGCTGTGCCATGGATTTGTTTGTGGGTGATACCTCAAAGGAGAAGTAATTGTGGGTGACGATATAGTTTGTCATGGTGACCAGGAGGGAGGCTATAGGTTTGAAATCAGTCGGTCATTGGGAAAGATAAAATTGGACAGTGGCGAGGCGATGGACATTGGGGATGTTACTGTAGAGAGAGATAGCATTGACAGTGATAAGAAAGACGCTGGATGGTAAAGAAACAGGAACTGTGGAGTGTCAGTGGAGGAAATTGTTGGTAATTAGCTGAAGGTGTTGGTTCACGACAGCAGAAATTTTCTCAGTGGAACGACAGTAACCAGCCACAATAGATTGTTGGGGTTATGAGACAGCTGGAGCATCCAGTTGCTGTATATGCCACCCAACATGATGTGCTTCACTTCAGTTACAGCTTCACAGCCTGGGCCATCTGGATTCTCTCTACTAACTTGAGCTTTTTTGACTTTCACAAGCAGGAACTCACCCTACAACATATCCTTTATTCCCGTAATCCTCCACACCCAGTCGTAAGGCTCAGTCTTCAGTAGTCCATGTCCGACATGTACTTATTCCCTTTCCTGCTTACAGTCCAGCACTACACATGCCTTTTTTCTCACCACTGCACCTACTAGTCTTTTCTTGTTCTCTAATTCTCTCTTCTCCCCTCTGCCTATCGCCCTCCCCCTTCCGTGCACCCCCATCCCAAGCACAGCCTCACAGTACGGCACCTAGCAGCCCTATACTGTCCCCAACACATCCCAGCACAGTTCAACAGGCAGCACAGTGCCTTCCTCGGACACTACCCTGCTATCCATCCCTTTCGCATCTCCCATGTCTCCTCTTTACCCCTCTTTTCTTAGTTGGAAGGATGACTTCATCCAAAAGCTTATAATTATTTTTAGCAGTCTTCTTTGTTGTGCCAGTCTGCAACTCAGCCCCTTCTCTATATGGTGAGTAGCAATCTATTGTTGTTATTCCATCTCAAAATTTCGATTGTTTGGTTTTAGTATAGTATTTTCAAAATTTATGCATTTATTTAAATATGATGTTTTTTCTACTTCTGGTGTAGTGTATCAATTTTAGATTGGTTTTAAAAGTCTAATAATAATTTTTGTATAAATAAATGAACAATTACTTTAATAATTTAAATGTATTGAAACTATCTTGCTGCCTGTTTGTACCCATCACTGATATTTCTCAGACAATAAATGCTGAGGTGAACAGCAAGCAGATAAGATACAATTTTTTAAAAATTGTTTGGTGGCTTAATCACTTGGTTTGTAAGTATGAATCGCCATATTAGTAGTAGTTTTTCATGGAAAATTTTGTCATCATTTAACAATTTTCTTTGAATTTTTTAAATTAATATAGTTTCATAATATGAATCATTCTTGCAGGTACTATATAACACATTGAATTTATCTTGAAGATTACTTTTTTTGCAGTAAGGTGATTTCCCTTGTTCTCATGGAAATGCTGTGTGGCTAGGGCCTCCTGTCGAATAGAACATTTGCCTTGTGCAAGTCTTTCGAGCTGACACCACATCGGCGACTTCCATGTCGATGATGATGATGATGATGATGATGATGATGATAAGGACAACACAACACCCAGTCCCTGAGCGGAGAAAATCTCCAACCCAGCTGGGAAACGAACTCAGGCCATTAGGTATGAGATTTCATCGCGCTGACCACTCAGCTACCAGGGGCGGACCCTTGTTCTCATGTGACTGAGAGTGGGGGATAATGGTAGCTGTGTCCGTGGTATTTTTGATAAAGCCACGCATGCTCCCCCGATTGTTCCAAATCAAAAGCATCTTGGGGCTCCTATTGTCAGGGAGGGTGACAATGGTCACAACAAGTATAATGTTATCACATGATATCCACTACTGACCAGTAGGAAGTGATTAATACATTTTCTCTTAGTGGTAAGTCTGAAATATGTATTGTGTTGTAGATTGGTAAGAGAAATGAGAACTGGAACCAATGCAGATGCAAGAGAGACAAAAGAGTCAGAAAATCCATGGCTGGCTGTTACCCACAAAAGCCAGGAAACTGGCCACAAGGAAGAGCTGTGATAGCTATCTGCAAAAGACAAAGATGTTCTTGCCAAGGGGCTAAATATGCTTACTCATTTGGTTACTTAATTTGGTTGGCATTTGCTTGCTTACACTCTCTATGGATTTTAGAACCAGTAACAGGTGTGAATTACTGATATAGAATGGGAAACTGTTGCAATTTTGGAAGCTAGTCTAGTCTGAAGGAAATTTCTGACACCTAAATGGTGAGCCACTAGTTTGACATTGATTTGATCAGACAGTGCCAGTGATAAAATTCACACTGTTGGAGACTTTTAATTTTGATGACAACATAGTCCCAATCGAAGAAAAAGCAAATCTTTATTCTGAAGTGGTAAAGTAAGTGTCTGAATTAAACCGTTATCTGGATGAGGAAAGTCTTGCCACAGAAATTGATATGTTGAAAGTATATAACCTCCTGAAGATACCTAATCATTGAACAGTTTGAAGTAGTACCTTCAGTTCATTGGTGCCTAAATTTAAGCATATATCGCATGATATTTTTATGGAAAAACTAGTGGGAGAAAGTAGATTGACAGTAACTAATGCCTGAAGAGGGAGAGTTTTGACAAGATTAATTTAACGGACAGAAAAAAAGGAGATATCAAAAGGATATACGGTGAAAATCAGTTTCATGTAGGTACAGTCAAGAAGATAAACGTCTGCATGGAGCGGTTATGAAACTAAAGGTGTATCTGGTATGGCCTTCAGAGTTTCCACAGCTTAAAGTTGAAATAACAGCAATTGCTGTGCTTGTAACTCCTCTTGTGTGTACATGCTGAAAGAAGTAGACTAGATACAGAATATAAACATATATTCTCATACGAAGGAATAAATCTTTCTTAGTAAAAGCTGTTGGTAATAAACTGATCAACAGAAAATTTGTACAAAGGATGTTTCATCGCAGACTGTTGAGTGACGAACATCTTTGCTTTTCAGCTGTGAGTAGGTAACAAGTGATTGAACTGTTTAAAATTTTGTCAACCTCTTGTACGTAAATACTACGTAAATAAACTGAATCAAACAGCAAGGAGGACATCTGATAGACCCTGTTGAAAGGTAAATGGTTAAAAAAAATTTAATTTATTGCAAAGGACAAGATGAGAATTCGTGTGCTTGTACACGAATTGTTCCAAAGTAAGAAATATCACAGTATGATCACATAATGTGACATTAAATCACTGGAGAATTTCTTGAGACTAAAGCTTGCAGGTATACCATTAAGATCATTGAGCAGTAGTCTGATTAAAATCTTTCACCCAAGTAAGAGAAGTATAAACCAGTGAGGCTTTAACTTTTATTAAAGTATGTGGCCAGGGTATATTAGTAACTGATCTCCCAACACAAGCACAAAGTACAAAAGTACTTCAGGTTGTTACAAAACTGATGACCCTGCCTGATCGCTGGAAATAATATTAAGGAAACTATTTATGATCAATATACACTGAGATGACAAAAATCATGAGATAATGATATGTACATAACACAGATGGTGGTGGTATCATATGATCGTGGCCACATAACGGGAATGAACACACTTTGAACACAGAATGGTAGTTGGAACTAGACACATGGAACATTCCATTTCAGAAATTGTTAGGGAATTCAATGTTCTGAGATGCACAGCATCAAGAGCATGCTGAGAATATAAAATTTCAGGCACTACCTGTTGCCACAGAGAATGCAGTGGCCAACGGTCTTAACTTAATGACCAACAGCAACAGCATTTGCTCAGAGTTGTCATTGCTAACAGACAAGATAGAGTGCATGAAATAAACGTGAACATCAATGTGATACCTCGACGAATGTGTATGTTAGGAAAATGTTGCAAAATTTAGCGTAAATAGGCTGTGGCAGCAGAAAACCAACACGAGTGCCTTTGGTAACCGACATCGCCTGCAACTATTCACCTGGGCTTGTGACTATATCTGTTGGACTATAGATGACAGGAAAACTGTGGCCTGGTCAGATGAGTCCCAATTTCAGTTGGTAGAGCTGATGGTAGAGTTTGAGTATGGTGCACACCCCACAAAGCCATGCACCCAAGTTGTCAACACGGCACTGTGCAAGCTAGTGGTGGTTCCATAATGATGTGGGCTGGGTTTACATGCAGTGGACTGGATCCTTTGATCCAACAGAACCAATCATTGGCTGGAAATGGTTGTGTTTGGCTACTTGGAGACCATTTGCAGCCATTCGTGGATTTCATGTTCCCAAACAATAATTTGCCATGTCACCGGGCCACAATTGTTCACAATTGGTTTGAAGAACATTCTGGGCAATTCAAACGAATGATTGGGCCACCCAGATTGCCTGACATGAATCACAATGAAAATTTGTGGGGCACAATCAAGAGGTCAGTTTGTGCACAAAATCTTGCACCTGAAACACCTCCAAAAACTTGCGGAGTCCATGCTCCTAGAGTTGCTCCACTATGCCATTGAGGAGGAGGTCCGACACAAGGTATCACATGACTTTTGATGTCTGTGTACAGGAAGAAGAACATGATGACTTGACCTTAAGGGGGAGACGGCAAATACAGGATCAAAGTGTCTGCTTGTGTCTGTATGTGTGGATGGATATGTGCGTGTGTGCGAGTGTATACCTGTCCTTTTTTCCCCCTAAGGTAAGTCTTTCCGCTCCCGGGATTGGAATGACTCCTTACCCTCTCCCTTAAAACCCACTTCCTTTCGTCTTCCCCTCTCCTTCCCTCTTTCCTGATGAGGCAACAGTTTGTTGCGAAAGCTTGAATTTTGTGTGTATGTTTGTGTTTGTTTGTGTGTCTATCGACCTGCCAGCGCTTTCGTTCGGTAAGTCACCTCATCTTTGATTTTATATATAATTTTTCCCACGTGGAATGTTTCCTTCTATTATATTGAATTATATTATTTGTTGTTTGTAGTGGAACTTAAGATTTTGGTGGATGTAGCTAAGTGAAGGTTACATTTGTGGTATCATAAGGTAGTAGGTGTAGTTGTTTCTTGTTTTTCCTAGTAGTTGGTGAGGGTATCTTAGGTAAGGACAAAGCTGAGTTACCAGGACAATAAATTTTTGCAGTAGAACAGGGAAAAAGGCAAATACATGAAACAGTAAAAGGCATAGGAATTGTGTTCAATGCCAAGTTTGAGAAAACTCAAGAGTGGGTATTTGAGGAAGTGAAAGAAGCTAGTGTACCTTTAAAAGAAGCAAGTTCTTTTGGAAAGGGTGAAGCCCATAGGAATGAACGAAATTCAAGTAGCAGATACTTCTGAGTTGAGGCTCTGGGTAGTGTAGAAGGAAGAAGTAAGCTGAGTGATAGTGGGGAAGCTCTGAATGGGGTTGATGTGGCACCAGATTGCTGCCATAATAAAGGAAATCTTGCAGCCTGTAGGGAAAATAGACTTGATTGGCTTGAGGGAATAGGATATGGCATGATGAATTTTCATGTTTTAAACCGAATGGCAAAGTACACCCCGTGATCTATTCAGAATCATACCAAATAGTGGTATACAGTCAGTTCTGGATGTGTGAACTTTAAATAAAATGATTTAGCTGGAGAGGACAAATTTTTGTGAGGCTTTATAATGTTAGGTATATGAATACTCTAGCTTTGATGTCAGGGTATTAGCAAATGTGATTGGCTTTGCTTGCCATATGGAATACTCAAAGGGGTATTAGATTTATAGTTAGCCATTTAGATGGAGATGCCCCTCACTGGGCAGTGCTTACCCTTAAAAAGTTAGTACTGAATCAGTACTGAAGATCTCTCTAAAACGTTGGAGGCCAAATACTGGTAAAAAATGTGCAGAGGAAACTAAGGTTGGTGTTCCCAGAATGAGATTTTCGCTCTGCAGCGGAGTGTGCGCTGGTATGAAACTTCCTGGCAGATTAAAACTGTGTGCCGGACCGAGACTCGAACTCGGGACCTTTGCCTTTCGCGGGCAAGCTGTGAGGACGGGGCGTGAGTCGTGCTTGGGTAGCTCAGTTGGTAGAGCACTTGCCGGCGAAAGGCAAAGATCCCAAGTATGAGTCTCGGTCTGGCACACTGTTTTAATCTGCCAGGAAGTTTCAAGATTAGAGTTGTTTGGTCCACAACACTACAATGACAGTTGGGGTGGCTATCATAGTTTTATGGAATACCATCTTAACCAGGCTGTTAGATAACAGGTTAGTGAATTTAACCTAATCAGTGTGCTAACAACTGGACTGCCAGACAATCAGGGAGCATCTGATAGTAGAAAAATGGACTCAGGATCAAACATTATTGAATTAGGTGGATAAAATATATTATTTAAATAAACAGAAAGAAAGGCCTGACACAAAAGTTACCCATGGTTGAATGTGTAGAATAAGAGAAACGGAAATGACATAAATTGATGGAAGATATCAAAAAGGAAGATTTTTCCCCAGTGAATGTTTCATGTAATTATGACAATCGGAACTGCAAAGGTAGACAACAATATAAGGCTTGAGTAACACATTGGAAAGGTTGTAATGTAAGTAATACTAACATAGTCAATTCAACCATTCAAGAAATTTATCAGGAGGGATATCAAGATTCAGTCCCAGTACTTCTCAAGATCGATGCCCATATAAGGGTGCATTTTTGGAGTACCTAGATGATGTCTTACTGGAGAAGGGAATTCCTGAACAGAAAATATCAATTTTAAGGTGAAGAGCTTTATAGAGGGAGAACCTATGAATTTTGTACTTGACACTGGAAGCCAAGTTAGTTTTCTGGAAAGAAGTTTGTGGGAGAGAAATAGGAATATGTGGAGATGTCCATCCTTCTCAATTATGAGTGTACAGGTTTAGGGTATAACAGGAACAAAAGTACAAGGAAGCATGTTGTTGTTACTTGAGATCTCAGGTGTGACTATCCAACTGTCATTATTCGTGACTGATAACATCAGTTTATTAGCCCTTCTCAGGATGGATTGCATGATGAATCATGGAATGATAGATGTATCATGTTAGGTTGAGAATTAACTCTGTCCCATACTGTGTAGTGCAAGGGAAGTTTTTAGACAGAAGTTCAGAAAACTGTTACTTTGGGGAATCATAGAGCATTCAGACAGTTCTTACAACCATCCCATGGTACCCATCAAAAAGCCAAATAGTTGTATACAGTCAGTTCTGGATGTGTGAACTTTAAATAAAATCATTTAGGTGGAGAGGGCAGAAATTTTTGTGAGGCTATATAATGCTAAGTATATGAATACTCTAGCTTTGGTGTCAGGATATTAGCAAATGCGATTGGCTATAGAATGCAGAAAGTATACCACTTCCTTACTTGAAGGGAAATTTTATCATTTTGAAGTGTTACCTTTTGGACTGAATGTATCTGTAGCTGAATTTATTTGTCTTTTAGACCAAGCCCTAGGAAAGGAATTACGGTTGAAGTATTTTTATGTGTGGAAGATGTAGTGGCGATACCAAGAATTGGAACGACCACATATCAGCTCTGCTGTTCTTTACAGAAAGGTTAATACAAAATGGATTTGCTGTAAAATTTTCCGAAGGTCATTTCGGTTATAGAGAAATAAAATTTTTGGGTCATGTTATTACTCAGAAGGGCGTTTTGTCAAATCCAGAGAAAATATTGTGTATTAAAATTGTCCAACATCAAAAAATAAGTCAGTTGAAGTCTTTATTGGGAATGAAAGGATTTTACAGGCACTACATACAGAGTATTGTTTAGTCCAAATACAAACTATTTACTCAAATTGAAAGCTTCATGGTTATAGAATGATGAAAGGCAAAATAGATTTCATCAGTTAAAGGTAGTAGTTCATAATCCTAAATTATTGGGGCACATGAATTTCACTTGTTAAATATCGAGTAGGATGTGTAGTGTTTCAATGATGGTATGTGGGTGAAAACAAAAATTGTAGTAATATTGCTTTTGGGAGTAGAATGTTCACTAAGTGTGAGAAAAATTATCCTATACTGGGAAAGGAAACTCTGCTGTAGTCTAGCAGTAAGGAAATTTAAATATTTGCTTTATGGACATAAAATTACTATCTACACTGACCATTGTGCTTAAGAGAACTTAATGCCTAGTAAATAACTTCATGGAACACTTACTTCTACAGGAATATGATTCAGAGATTCAGTCTGTTAAGGGTGGGGAGAACGAAGTTCCTGATACATTATTCAGTTTACCATTAGGCATGAAATCACACACTGTTTGCATAGGGCAAGAGGAGGAATTTAATATTTTTATAGTAAATATGTTAGAATGTGGGAAAGAGTTCAAATCTTTGATGGGAAATATAACTGTAGCCAAGGAGCAGAAAAGAAATGACTAGTTAAACAAATTAATGCAGCAGTTAAAGTATGATGACTACGATGACTTGGTGGAAATGAATGACTGTGCTGAGTGTTGCCAGATGCCTCACAGTCATGCACAGAAAGCTGGACCTCATGGGCGCCGAGTGAGGTTTGCCCCTCAACACGAAGGAGTTGAAGGAACAGGAAAATATGTGTGTGACTCAGCAAGCAGTTATGGTGCACTGTGGTGGTGTTCATTACAACATGGCCTAGAGACAACATTTGGATGACTTCAGACGTGGAAGAATCATTCGGGAACTGGAAGGATGACAAAGTGTGACAAATGAAGCCCATGAGTTTGGTATTGCTTGCAGAATTGTTTCACATGTATGGGGAGCATTGTGAACTACAGGTGCTGCTGCCCAAAGAAGTAGTGGTGACTGAATACAGTTAACTACAACAGCAGATCACCACTGTATTGTGCAACGGACAAGAAGGGACCAATGTCAAACAATGGGCACAATCAAAACCACATTCAACAGGACTGCAAGGCACTGGGTCTAATGCTTCATAGTGACACAGCAACTGCAAGTGAGTAGTCTCTTTGCCCAATGACAGTATGTTCTGTTAACACCCACACATCGACGCCAATATTTGTTGTGCTGCCAAGAGCATATCCCTATGCTCTTGACAGCATTACAAACATTGCCGCCAATGTGTGGGCATCAACGGAACATACGGGTCATTGGGCAAAGAGACCACTCACTTGCAGCTTCTGTGTCATTGTGAAGCAATGGAGCAATGAGGAGTGAGGTTGATGGCAACAGATTGTCTCAATAGTGATCTGGACTTACCCTCACATGGTGAGAAGTGGGAACACGTAATGCACCCAGAAACATTGCCGAATGTGAGTGTTTTGGTGGTTCGGGTTTTGTTTTGGTGGTTCGGGTTTTGTTTTGGTGGTTCGGGTTTTGTTTTGGTGGTTCGGGTTTTGTTTTGGTGGTTCGGGTTTTGTTTTGGTGGTTCGGGTTTTGTTTTGGTGGTTTGGGTTTTGTTTTGGTGGTTCGGGTTTTGTTTTGGTGGTTCGGGTTTTGTTTTGGTGGTTCGGGTTTTGTTTTGGTGGTTCGGGTTTTGTTTTGGTGGTTCGGGTTTTGTTTTGGTGGTTCGGGTTTTGTTTTGGTGGTTCGGGTTTTGTTTTGGTGGTTCGGGTTTTGTTTTGGTGGTTCGGGTTTTGTTTTGGTGGTTTGGGTTTTGTTTTGGTGGTTCGTGTTTTGTTTTGGTGGTTCGGGTTTTGCATGTGGGGTGGCATAATGTTGAGTGAGCATGCTGACCTCCAAATCTTTGAGCAGTGTCCACTCACCAATCAACATTCTTGTGTCATTGTACTGCTTCCCCATGTGCACCTTTCCATACATGGCTACAGGCCTGACTTGATTTTTAACCATGTCGAAAGCGTAGGTGGAGAAGCCCTTGGAACAAGAAGCTATTTGGTGAATGGACTGGCGTACCCATTCCCCCAACTTATATCCTATCAAGCACAAGTGGGGTGCACTTCAGAGGCGTGTTGCAGCAGTTCCACATACACCAGTGACCATTCAGCAGTTGTGAACTGCACTGGAGGAGAAATGAAATGTCCTGTTGCAAAAACCAAGAACTCCTTACCAACCTTGTGGCAAGAATAGGAGCATGTTTAAGGTCATGCATTGCTGTCCCTGGTGATCACACTCTCTATGAAGGACAATATTTTAAATTTTGTAATGTCCAGGAGACCATCATGAATCATGATGATTTCAGTGTAATTATTATATTTTAACAAAAGAGGCCTCCTATTAGTCTCACCATGTATGTTTTTGTTCCTTATGTGCTACACTGCAGCAGTTCTTTCTTTGTATCACTGGGCTATGTTATTTGCAGTGACACATCATGTGAAAGTTACTTTATTCTTTAAATTTTGCACACCACTGTCTTTCAAATGAACAATTAGTACCACTAAAATTATGGGATGTAATCACGATGGACATATATCACTCCTTGCTTCGAGGAACAGGTGGGTAACGTGTCTAAGGTGGTTTTACCGATATAGTCACAGCTCGTGAAATTTTATGAGATGTTTGAGGAAAGTATATTTTTACAAGTTTCAAACAGGAGCGACTTCAATAATGGATAGGAACTGTGATTGCTGTGTACAGGCGAACTGAGCTGTTGACCCTTCACTCACAGCTCCAGGCTGTGTTAGCTTCTGTCGAACAGCTTGAGGCTGCTGCCAAGAGGCATCACTGTGGGAGGTCGGACGCGGGTATGCGAGGGACATCTAGCACATTCCATGTATCCCCCAATCGGTCTACTACTGTGGCCACCCCGGGTACTGCCTGCACTGTGGTTGATCCCTAACCCACGGTCAAGTGGGAGATCGTTCCAAAGTCTGGCAGGCAGTGAAAGACTTTCCGAGGGGCCGATCGTAGGGTCTCCCTGGTTCATTTGACGAACAGGTTTCGAGCGTTATCTGTGACTGACAAAGTCTCGGAGCCAGATGCAGTCGTCCACCCTGTTCCAGAGGAAGCTTCTTGGCCCGCAAGGTCTGGGCTTTCACAGAGGGTGGGTTTGCTGATAGTTGGGAGCTCCAATGTTAGAAATGTAATGGGCCCCCTTAGGAACATGGCGGTCAAGGAGGGGAAGGAAGCCAGTGTGCACTCCATGTGCATACCGGGGTGAGTCATTCCGGATGTAGTAAGCGTGCCTCTGGATGCCATGAAGAGTACAGGGTGCAGCCAACTGCAGGTGGTGGCCCATGTCAGTACTAATGACATGTCACTTAGAATCAGAGGAGATTCTCTTTGGTTTCAGGCGGTTAGCGGAAATTGTGAAGACTGCCAATCTCGCTTGCGAGATAAAGGTGGAGCTCATCATCTGCAACACTGTCGACAGAACAGACTGTGGTTCTTTGGTGCCGAGCCGAGTTGAGGGTCTGAATGAGAGGCTCAGGCAGATTCTTTGGCTTGCGCCATCGGGTGGTGGGTTTCTGGGTTCCACTTAATAGGTCAGGAGTCCACTACTCACAGGAAGCGGCTACCCGTATGGGTAGTGGGGGCTGTGTGGAAGGGACTGGGCAGTTTTTTTGGGCTAGAGGGCCTCAGGAAACCACAGAAAGGACATCAGTCTAAAAGGGGGAAGGAAAAACACTTTAAGATAGAAACGATCAGTACCGTAATTGTAAATTGTCGTAGCTGTACTGAAGAAGAACCAGAGCTCCAAGTCCTAATACAAAGTGTTGAAGCTCAAATAGCTATAGGTATCAAAAGCTGGCTAAAGCCAGAAATACGTTCCGCCGAATTTTTTTCAAACGACCTAACAGTGTTCAGAAGGGATAGATTAAATACAGTTGGTGATGGAGTATTTATTGTTGTCAGAAGTAGTTTATCTTGTAGTGAAATTGAAGTAGATAGTTCCTGCGAAATAGTATGGGTAGACGTTATACTTGACAATCGGACTAAACTATTAATTAGATATTTTTACCGACTCCCCAGTTCAGAAGATATAGTTGCTGAACAGTTGCTGAAAACTTGAGTCTCATTTCAAACAGGTACCCCAGTCAAAAATTACAGTCGGTGATGACTTTAATATACCCTTGATATGCTGGAAAAATTGTATGTTTAAAGCCAGTGGCAGGCATAAAATGTCATCCTAAACTGTACTGAATGCATTCTCAGAAAATTATTTTGAACTATTGGTTCATGAGCCCACTCGAAGCGTAAATAGTTGCAAAAGCATACTTGACGTCTTAGCAACAAATAATCCTGGACAAATAGGGAGTATCACGACGAATACAGGGATTAGTGACCACAAGGCAGTTGGTGCTAGGCTTGAATACCTCAACACCCACAACCATCAAAAAGAAACGTAAAATACACCTATTTAAAAAAGCTGATAAAAATGTTCGTAACGCCTTTTTAAAAGATAGTCTCCACTCCTTCTAACCTGATGATGTAAACATAGAGAAGATGTGGAATGATTTCAGAGAAATAGTATTGATGGCAACTGAGAGGTATATACCACATATTAATAAGTGATGGTCCTGATCCCACATGTTACACAAAATGGGTCAGATTGCTGTTACAGAAGCAATGAAAGAAGCATACCAAATTTTAAAGATCCCAAAATCCCCAAGATTGCCAAAGTTTCGCAGAAGTTCGAAATATATTGTGTACTTCAATGCGAGATGCTTTTAATAATTTCCACAATGAAACTCTGTCTCGGAATCTGGCAGAAAACCCAAAGAGATTCTGGTC
Organism: Schistocerca americana; assembly: GCF_021461395.2. Lineage (NCBI taxonomy): Eukaryota > Metazoa > Arthropoda > Insecta > Orthoptera > Acrididae > Schistocerca > Schistocerca americana. The sequence continues at coordinate 448,952,125 of NC_060122.1, read as the reverse complement.
ATACATAAAGCACACCAGTGGCAAGACACAATCAATACCTTCACTGCGCAATAACAAAGGTGAAGTCACTGATGACAGTGCCAAGGCAGAGTTATTAAACATTGTTTTCCGAAACTCCTTCACCAAAGACGATGAAGTAAATATCCCTGAATTCCGATCAAGATCAACTGCCAAGATGAGAAACATAGAAGTAGATATCCTTAGTGCAGCAAAGCAGCTTAAATTGTTTAATAAAAGCAAGGCCTCTGGTCCAGATTATATACCAGTCAGTTCAGAGTATGCTGATATAATAGCTCCATATTTAGCAATTATATACAACCGCTCACTCCCAGAAAGTTTCGTATCTAAAGACTGGAAAACTGCTCAAGTCACACCAATACCCAAAAAGGGAAGTAGGAGTAATCTGCTGAATTACAGGCCCATATCACTAACGTCGATTTGCAGTAGGGTTTTGGAACATATACTGCATTCAAACATTAAGAAGTACCTCGAAGAAAACAATTGATTCCATATTTTTAGATTTCCAGAAGGCTTTCGACACTGTTCCTCACAAGCATCTTCTAACCAAACTGTGTGTCTATGGAATATCACCTCTGTTGTGCGACTGGATTCGTGATTTTCTGTCAGAAAGGTCACACAGTTCATAGTAATAGACCAAAAGTCATCGAGTAAAACAGAAGTAATATCCGACTTTCCCCAAGGAAGTGTTGTAGGCCATCTATCGTTCCTGATCTATATTAGTGACATAGGAGACAATCTGAATAGCCCTCTTAGATTGTTTGCAGATAATGCAAACATTTACCGTATTGTAAAGTCATTAGATGACCAAACAGAATTGCAAAATGATTTAGATAAGGTATCTGTATGGTGCGAAAACTGGCACTTGACCCTGAATAAAGAAAAGTGTGAAGTTATTCACATGAGTAGTAAAAGATATCTGCTAAATTTCCATTACGCGATAAGTAACAGAGATCTTAAGGCTGTAAATTCAACTAAATACCTAGGGATTACAATTACAAATAACCTGAATTGGAACGACCACATAGATAATGTTGTGGGTAGAGCAAACCAAAGACTGCAATTCATTGGCAGAACACTTAGAAGGTGCAACAGGTCTGCTAAAGAGACTGCTTACACCACACTTGTCCGCCCTATTCTGAATTACTGCTCTGCGGTGTGGGATCCGAATCAGGTGGGACTGACGGATGACATCGAAAAAGTTCAAAGAAGGGCAGCTCATTTTGTACTATCGCGAAATAGGGGAGTAGTGCCACAGACATGATCTGTGAATTGGAGTGGCAATCATTAAAACAAAGGTGTTTTTCGTTGCAATGGAATCTTCTCATGAAATATCAATCAATAGTTTTCTCCTCCGATTGCGAAAACATTCTGTTGCCACCCACCTACATATCATCACAATAAAATATGAGAAATCAGAGCTTGCACAGAAAAATTTAAGTACTCATTTTTCCCAAGCACTGTTTGAGAGTGGAACGGTAGAGAGACAGCTTGAAGGTGGTTCACTGAACACTCTGCCAGGCACTGTATTGTGAATAGCAGAGTAATCACATAGATGAAGATGTTCCCTTCAGCAGCAGTACACCTGCTGAGATGTTGTTTTCTGCCGTGATAGGAGTGCTGAAAGGCTTCAACTGGTAGAGCCTCTAACATGCTGGTCACATTCTTTTGGATGTTCTCTGGAGTCCAAAAATTATGTCCTTTTAATGCTTTTTCATTTTGGGAAAAGAAAAAAAGTCACAAGGATTTAAGTTAATAGGGGAGCTGTAGAGCAACAGGAATGCCTTTTTAGGTAAAAAAATCACATGATGGAAGTGACTGTTTGATAGAAGACATTGTCACGGTGTAGCATCCACTTGTCTGCAGCGTCCAGTCTCATTTGGTTCACCCCTTTTCCTGAGTCTTTCAAGGATAGCTTTGTAAAATATTTGGTTGACAGTTTGTCCTGGAGGAACAAATTCTTTATGCATGATACCCCTACTGTAAAAATAAAAAGATCAGCATCGTTTTGATCCTTGATTTGCTCACTCTAGTTTTCTTTGGTCGAGGAGATCTCATTGTGCCACTCCTCACTTTGTCTCATGATTGCACGAAAAAATCCAGGGTTCATCACTTATGATCACACGACTGAACAATTCATGGTCATTGGCAATCCTCTCTAGACAATCAATGCACATGTTCTTAGATTGTCTTGCTCCTCAGCTGTGAGGTTTTTGCACACAAGCCTTTAGCATGTGCAAAATTTTGTCAAAATTTGATGTACGGTGAAAGTGTTTAACATGTCACCCGTCATCCTTCAGGGTGTATACGAACCGGGAGATCCGGAAAAAACCCAAGAATTTTTTCATCCGTGAGAAAACCGGGAAAAACGAAGTGTGAAACTATTTCCCAACGTAAAGCTTTTTGCTTGTAGTAGGTCTAATAGGCATTTGATATTGGTACATTGTGAATTATAGTCTGTCACTACAAAAAAGACCGTTTTTGCCAAAACAGTCTCGTTTATTTGATGTGTGTTACAACTGTTGCAGTGTTAGAAAGGCCTATTTTGTTTTATCTAGCAGACAGTGACAAAATAGACGTAATCAGATTGGGAAACCACACCAGTCTTGGGTCCTATTTGTATTAACAGCTTTTTCAGTATGACACAACGACATTTCGACTTTTCATGTAGCAAAGCGTTTGATGAACTTTGAGGTAATGGATTCTTTCTCAGTAAGGAAAGCACGCCATGTAAAGCTGTAGCTAGATTAGAGAGACAAAATTCTAGGAGCTAAGGATTGAAGAAATGTGTATTGTCTTGCTTGTATCATGTCTTTACTGGGTTTATGTATTCTATATATGTCACACAAAGCAGCAAGTTGTTAACTGATAGGGAATAAAGATTGCAAATTTTCTGAAGAGTTCCTTTTTTAAAAAAAAGAGGGACAGTATGTCAAACCGCCGACTGTAAGCAGGAGAGACACCACAGGACATTTTAATTTCCACTCTCCTGAATGTGGTTTGATGGCATCCATTACAAAATGTACACGTTTCAATGCCACACAGAGAAGTACAGTGACGCACGATAGAAGAATGCTGTGTGAGGAGGCGAGGCACTGCACTTTGGCAAACCAAATAACACGTGTTAACATTTCCTCGAACACACGTTTTATGCATCACACTCTTCAGAAAGATGTGCGCTACAAAATGAATATATTTTTGAAAATTCGATTTTTTAAATGTTTGACGTCCTATCTCAAACGCTCGAGTGGCGGGGCATTGCCCCGGTTCAGAAATATCGTAGATACGGGGCTGACGCTCAGAGCAGTCTGAGTTACAGTGGGGGAAGTGGGTAGTCTCCACGTGGTCCGTGTTTACATTTAGTGATTTTGCTGTTTCCTCTTCCTTTACTGCTCTCACGCCAAATGAAAACAAAACATTTCTGTGGCCGGGAGCTATCAAGTGAATTAAAATACGTTCACATAATTACAGAAGGCTAAAATGTGTTACTAGTTGCAGATTTTTTTTATTTCCACCGTTCTGATAGTCAAGCATTAATTGCCTTGCAGAACAATGAAGCCATTTTTGTCGGTTTGCTAAAGAAATTTTCTTTTATTAATCTTTCCCACTGAGGCAGACAATGTATTTGAAACGAAGTGTTTAATTCCACACACTGTTCGCTGCATTTCAAGTGCACTTATTCAACTACTAGCTCGTATGGCATTATGCCATAATAAAGAACCAAACATAAGATAACACAGTACAGGTACTCCAAGAAAATTTACATCCCGAAAACCACATTGAAAACTTAATATCAGGTCGTGGCCTACTTCGCTGGGAGTCTAGGCATACAAATGTGCACTTTAAATGTGCCCATTTTAGTATGGCTCACGAAATTCCGATGCTCTTGGAGTATCCTCGCTCTCTGGCAACTGCAGTAACGATCCTATTTCTAACAGGTTGCGGGAAAATATTCCGAATGGTGGTTTGAAAAGCATTACCATCAAAGTACCATTCTGGCAGTTACACCGGAACTATGTGCGAGAATGTACGATGAATTTCCTAAATCACAGAGCGTTCCGCTCTCATTTAAAAATCAACTATTCTATGACAAGCCATTTAGATGAATTTCAAGCCCAGAAGATCAGAAATTTATGTCGTTATTAAAAATTTTACTGGCACATTTGTGTGATGTATCTTAAATTGTAATACGCTCTTAAAAGATTAACAATGTATGTGAAAGCTTAGCTTCTCTTGCAGCGTATTAATCTTATAGACCAATATTACATGTGGAAGCTTTACATTTCGTGTAGCAACACTATGTAAATTAATTTTAAACTGTCAACTTTTTCTGTTTGTGTGTTCGCGCTACTTAACAGTGATGTTGCTATTGGCTGACTACATCACATGTCCTAAGCTCTGAATAGCCACTGTCATCAGCTGGCGAGATCATGTGACATGAGCTATGACTGGCTTACAAAAGCACATCGCAATCTCGATCCCCCCCCCCAATGAACCATGGACCTTACCGTTCGTGGGGACGCTTGCGTGCCTCAACGATACAGATAGCCATTTGGTGCAACCACAACGGAGGGGTATCTCTTGAGAGGCAAGACAAACGAGTGGTTCCTGAAAAAGGGCAGCAGCCTTTTCAGTAGTTGCAGGGGCAACAGTCTAGATGATTGACTGAGCTGGCCCTGTAACGCTAACCAAAACAGCCTTGGTGTTGTGGTACTGCGAACGGCTGAAAGCAAGGGGAAACTACAGCCGTAATTTTTCCCAAGGGAATGTAGCTTTACTGTATGATTAAATGATGATGGCGTCCTCTTGGGTAAAATATTCCGGAGGTACAGTAGTCCCCCATTCGGGTCTCCGGGTGGGGACTGCTCAAGAAGGTGTCGGTATCAAGAGAAAGAAAACTGGCGTTCTACAGATCGGAGCGTGGAATGTCAGGTCCCTTAATTGGGCAGGTAGGTTAGAAAATTTAAAAGGGAAATGGATAGGTTAAAGTTAGATATAGTGGGAATTAGTGAAGTTCGGTGACAGGAGGAACAAGACTTTTGGTCAGGTGAATACAGGGTTATAAATACAAAATCAAATAGGGGTAATGCAGGAGTAGGTTTAATAATGAATAAAAAATAGGAGTACGGGTAAGCTACTGCAAACAGCATAGCGAACGCATTACGAGGTGCGGCTAGAAAAAAACCGGACTGATGCTGGAAAAAACATTTATTTACAATTTCATGTTATCTCCTTCAATGTACTCTTCTCCTCGGTCTCTACACCGCTCCATACGAATTTTCCACTGTTCATAGCAATGCTGCAGATCATTTTCGGTAAGTCCATACATTACTTCCGTCGCTTTTTCTTTTACTGCTTCAACAGTCTCAAATCTAGTTCCTTTCAAAGCTGACTTGACTTTAGGGAAAAGAAAAAAGTCACAGGGGGCCAAATCAGGTGAGTAGGGTGGATGATCTAAGATGGGAATGTTGTGTTTTGCCAAAAACGTCTTCACTGACAACGCACTGTGAGCTGGGGCATTGTCTTGGTGAAGGATCCATGACTTTTTTCTCCACAAATCGTTCCGTTTTCTTTGTACTCGCTCACGTAGGGTTGCCAGGACGCTAATGTAATAATGCTGATTCACTGTTTGTCCCTCTGGTACCCAATCAATGTGCACAATCCCTTTGATGTAAAAAAAAAAAAAAAAAAAAAAAAATCATCGTTGCCTTGAATTTCGATTTTGACATTCGTGCTTTTTTTTGTCGTGGAGAACCAGGAGTTTTCCAATGCATCGATTGGCGTTTAGTTTCGGGATCGTAAGTAAAAACCCACGATTCATCGCAAGTAATAACATTTTGTAAGAAGGTGGGATCACTTTCAATGTTTTCCAGGATGTCAGAACAAATCATTCTTCGGCGTTCCTTCTGTTCAATTGTGAGACACTTTGGAACCATTTTTGAACACACTTTGTTCATGTTGAAACTTTCATGAAGAATCTGCCTAACACTTTCCTTGTCAACTCCTGTTAACTCAGACACTGCTCTGATTGTTAAACGGCGATCTTGTCGAACAAGTTTACCGATTTTTTCAATGTTTGCATCAGTTTTTGCTGACAATGGTCCGCCAGTGCGAGTGTCACCACTGGTGTCTTCGCAGCCATCTTTAAATCGTTTAAACCACTCAAACACTAGTGTTCGCGATAAACAATCATCGCCGTACACTTGTTGTAACATTACAAACGTTTCACTTGCAGATTTTCCTAGTTTGAAACAAAATTTGACGTTAACACGCTGTTCTTTCTGTACACTCAACATTTTCCGACGCACAGACAAAACGTCAACTACTTAAAACAGACGCCACGGGCAGACTGAGTGCAGGAGGCAGATGAAACTCGAGCAGTAGGCGGAGCGAGAGTCACGTGACAGGCCACGCGACTTTCAGCCTTACTGCATTCGTTTTATTGTTTCACCAGTACTAGTCCGGTTTTTTTTCTAGCCACACCTCGTATAGTGGCCAAGATAGACACGAAGCCCATACCTACTACAGTAGTACAAGTTTATATGTCAACTAGCTCTGCAGATGATGAAGAAATTGATGAAATGTATGATGAGATAAAAGACGTGCGGTAGCGTTCTCGCTTCCCACGCCCGGGTTCCCGGGTTTGATTCCCGGCGGGGTCAGGGATTTTCTCTGCCTCGTGATGGCTGGGTGTTGTGTGCTGTCCTTAGGTTAGTTAGGTTTAAGTAGTTCTAAGTTCTAGGGGACTTATGACCACAGCAGTTGAGTCCCATAGTGCTCAGAGCCATTTGAACCATTTTTGAGATAAAAGAAATTATTCAGGTAGTGAAGGGAGACGAAAATTTAATAGTCATGGGTGACTGGAATTCGACAGTAGGAAAAGGAAGAGAAGAAAACGTAGTAGGTGAATATGGATTGGGGCTAAGAAATGAAAGAGGAAGCCACCTGGTAGAATTTTCCACAGAGCATAACCTAATCATAGCTAACACTTGGTTCAAGAATCATGAAAGAAGGTTGTATACATGGAAGAACCCTGGAGATACTAAAAGGTTTCAGATAGATTATATAATGGTAAGACAGAGATTTAGGAACCAGATTTTAAATTGTAAGACCTTTCCAGGGGCAGATGTGGACTCTGACCACAATCTATTGGTTATGAACTGTAGATTAAAACTGAAGAAACTGCAAAAAGGTGGGAATTTAAGGAGATGGGACCTGGATAAACTGAGAGAACCAGAGGTTGTACAGAGTTTCAGGGAGAGCATAAGGGAACAATTGACAGGAATGGGGGAAAGAAATACAGTAGAAGAAGAATGGGTAGTTTTGAGGAATGAAATAGTGAAGGCAGCAGAGGATCAAGTAGGTAAAAAGACAAGGGCTAGTAGAAGTCCTTAGGTAACAGAAGAGATTCTGAATTTAATTGATGAAAGGAGAAAATACAAAAATGCAGTAAATGAAGCAGGCAAAAAGGAATACCAACGTCTCAAAAATGAGACCGACAGGAAGTGCAAAATGGCTAAGCAGGGATGGCTAGAGGACAAATGTAAGGATGTAGAGGGTTATCTCACTAGGGGTAAGATAGATACTGCCTACAGGAAAATTAAAGAGACCTTTGGAGAAAAGAGAACCACTTGCATGAATATCAAGAGCTCAGATGGAAACCCAGTTCTAAGCAAAGAAGGGAAAGCAGAAAGGTGGAAGGAGTATATAGAGGGTCTATACAGGGGCGATGTTCTTGAGGACAATAATATGGAAATGGAAGAGGAGGTAGATGAAGATGAAATGGGGGATATGATACTGCGTGGAGAGTTTGACAGAGCACTGAAAGACCTAAGTCGAAACAAGGCCCTGGGAGTAGACAACATTCCATTAGAACTACTGACAGCCTTGGGAGAGCCAGGCCTAACAGAACCCTAGAGCAGGTGAGCAAGATGTAAGAGACAGGCGAAATTCCCTCAGACTTCAAGAAGAATATAGTAATTCCAATCCCAAAGAAAGCAGGTGTTGACAAATGTGAAAATTACCGAACTATCAGTTTAATAAGTCACAGCTGCAAAATACTAACGCGAGTTCTTTAAAGACGAATGGAAAAACTGGTAGAAGCTGACCTCGGGGAAGATCAGTCTGGATTCCATAGAAATGTTGGAACACGTGAGGCAATACTGACCCTGCAACTTATCTTAGAAGAAAGATTAAGGAAAGGCAAACCTACATTTCTTGCATTCGTAGACTTAGAGAAAGCTTTTGACAATGTTGACTGGAATACTCTCTTTCAAATTCTGAAGGTGGCGGGGGTAAAATACAGGGAGCGAAAGACTATTTACAGTTTGTACAGAAACCAGATGGCAGTTATAAGAGTAGAGGGGCATGAAAGGGAAGCAGTGGTTGGGAAGGGAGTGAGACAGGGTTGTAGCCTCTCCCCAATGTTATTCAATCTGTGTATTGAGCAAGCAGTAAAGGAAACAAAAGAAAAGTTTGGAGTAGGTGTTAAAATCCATGGAGAAGAAATCAAAACTTTGAGGTTCGTCGATGACATTGTAATTCTGTCAGACACAGCAAAGGACCTGGAAGAGCAGTTGAACGGAATGGACAGTGTCATGAAAGGAGGATATAAGATGAACATCAACAAAAGCAAAACGAGGATAATGGATTGTAGTCGAATTAAATCGGGTGACGCTGTGGGAATTAGATTAGGAAATGAGACACTTACAGTAGTAGATGAGTTTTGCTATTTGGGGAGCAAAATAACTGATGATGGTCAAAGTAGAGAGGATATAAAATGTAGACTGGCAATGGCAAGGAAAGCGTTTCTGAAGAAGTGAAATTTGTTAACATCGAGTATTGATTTAAGTGTCAGGAAGTCGTTTATGAAAGTATTTGTATGGAGTGTAGCCATGTATGGAAGTGAAACATGGACGATAAATAGTTTAGACAAGAAGAGAATAGAAGCTTTCGAAATGTGGTGCTACAGAAGAATGCTGAAGATTAGATGGGTAGATCACATAACTAATGAGGAGGTATTGAATAGAATTGGGGAGAAGAGGAGTTTGTGGTACAACTTGACTAGAAGAAGGGATCGGTTGGTAGGACATGTTCTGAGGCATGAAGGGATCACCAATTTGGTACTGGAGGGCAGCGTGGAAGGTAAAAATCGTAGAGGGAGACCAAGAGATGAATACACTAAGCAGATTCAGAAGGATGTAGGCTGCAGTAGATTCTGGGAGATGAAGAAGCTTGCACAGGATAGAGTATCATGGAGAGCTGCATCAAACCAGTCTCAGGACTGAAGACCACAACAACAACAATCTTGATTTCAGTGCATCGGAAAGTAACATGCGGTGTTTGGCGGAATTCGAATTCATACTTTCGTAATACAAAAATATGCAGCGTACGTATTGCTGCACATCAAAGATCTTTCCAAAATGTGTTTTTTCCCTGTGTTTAGTTTTAGATAGCGCCCAGAAATTCTATGTCCGTGTATAAAACCATTATCATTCAAAGGACTGATAACTTATACAGTTCCGAGAGAAAGTATACTGTCAGTTAACAGGGAAAAAGTACGTTTTCACCCGAGAGAAAGTGTATTTTTCACCGGGAAATCCAGGAGAAATCCGGAATTTTTTTTCCTTGTCCGCGTATACACCCTGTACTGTTAAATGTTGACCTGATCTCGCATGAATACGCAAGCATCAGATATTTTTAATTGGTTTTTGAAGTTGAAGATCTCCCTGAGTGATGTTCATCTCCAATATGTTTTTGGCCTTCCAAAAATTATTCTTGCCAGTGAAAAACTTGTGCTCTTGATAAAGAACATTCCCCATAGGCCTGTTTCCAGAGGTCACACTTGTGGATTCCCTAAGTTTAACACAGAACTTGATGGCATAATGTTGCTTCGAATTCCTCTGTTCCATTTTTGTAACATAACTTCATCGATGGCACTCTCTAAAACCATATAATGGCTGCATGGAATTAAGACTCAGACTGAGCATCTGGAAGGGATGAATGCACTAGTCTTCACAAGTAGAACAACACAGCATTGCCAGGTTGTTCGCAGTGTTATTTTCCTTACACAACTTATACGTTGAGGGCAGCTACTAGTAAAACTAAAATTTGTGTTTCAGGGAAGGTTATTTTCCCAAAGTGCGAAAGCCAAACAGGATTTTTTTTTGTATTATAAAATGTCATTTCATGACGGATGCATTCGGAAATTTTTTTTACAGATTGTAAAATTAAACATCTGTTGGCTGCAAAATATCACTCGTAGGCTGGTAAAGATGAAAAGGATTATGAGAAAAATTGGACTTTGGTCTGGACCTATTTCTATAAGAAACCTTCTAAATGACCACAATTTTTAGCAGTATTTGAACAATATTGAAGGATCTGAAATATCCACTAGGGAGGTTGGCAAGGGAAAAGTAGCAGATGGTAGGTTACTGAATTTGATTCAGTATCCTCCACAAAGCTCTGTGTGGAAGTATGAATTGCCAGGTATAGTGAATTTAGAGAGAACAGCTTATAATAGAGCTCAGAGACAAATCAGGATGTGAACATGCTTACGACCCGAGTAGGTGACAAGATGGTTCAATGAGGATATTACAAGAGACTGAGGATGACAAACATACTAAAAAGTTATTTTATTTTATGTGAAGGGCTCTCTGAAATGAAGTCTACCTCTCACCTACTACTGTTCCAAAGGAAGTCAATTCTAATTAAAAATAGAAAAGTATGATTTGAGAGAGAGAGAGAGAGAGAGAGAGAGAGAGAGAGAGAGAGAGAGGAGGGGAGGGGGGGGGGAGGGGGGATGTTGGCTTTTACGTCAGTGGAAATCAGTAGTGAGAAAAGTGGATAAAAAATCCATAAGAATAATGAGGAAAGATATGAGTTAGGGATGGAAGTATTGGATAATGAACAATTCATTCTAGAACCAATTAAGGAGGGTAATAATAATAATAATAATGACAATGATGATGATGATGATAATGGTGATCTAGAAGACATAAAGGAGATAAATAACCCTATTAGTAATGAAATGGCATGGGGAATTGGTGAAGGCTTTTTTGGTCTGTCATTGGCTAATTAATGAGAAGGAAGGTGCAAGTAAGGTTTCCACCAAGAATCAGGTTGGTCAGTATGTACAAGGGAGAATGAAACGTTGTAGGATAGTAAGAAAAGGAATGAAGAAGGCAAAATTTGATATAGGTTGAAAGTCTCAGGCCTTTGTGAAGTGGGGATCAGTAGACGTAACTTGTATGAGACAAAGATATGTTTGTCATTACCAACGGCATTATTTTGTTGAAGAAATAGGCCAATGTGTTGAATTAAATTCGAAACAGTTGTCCCCTCAGGGGACTCATGACTTTCATGAATATGAACACGGAGACCCAAGCTGTTGCAGCACCTCCTTCCTCTCCCATGCTGCAATTTCTCACCTCTTGACTACCATTCCTTCTCTTGCTCTCTTTCTCATGGTGGCAGCCTTTGGACCTGACTCTTCCCTAGGTTCTGCCTTCGTTTTTTGCAATATTCTTTTATTTGGCTGAAGTTATTTGTGGTTCCCTTCTGGGTTTGACGTAATTTTTCTAATTTTTCTTTAGTGTGGACAAACTGGCAGAAGAATACCTTCTATAGTGCCATTGTATGCAGTGTTAAAGGTCACTTGCACACAATACCCGAGTAGGCTTTTATTTGTGCTTCAAATCTAATGCTGTAGCCATTCTGACATGGTGGGGTCATTATGTACTGTTTCAGTTGAGCCTCCTGACAGCACAACACAGCTGAGCTGCTAGCTCCCCTCACATGACAGGGAGTAGATGACTGTCCTCTTGAAACAATAGTATTCATGGCAACAACCATAGTGCTAGATGGCTTTGGCTGCAGCTGGGTGATGACTGTGGGGAAACTATTGACATTAGCAGGTGTAAGCAAGGAAACATTTTGCACATGAAATGTATTAAATTATACCAGAACAATGACCATTCTCAATTACAATGCAGACTGTTACAATCCTACTGATTTTCCTATCTCCTGGACCACATGGTAGGAGGGGCAAGTCAGACATCCAGCACTGAAACTGTTTATTCAGTACTTAGTATCTACACAAACTGATGGGGATACTTTTAGTGCAACAAAGCCATTATGTTTTGTGGAGCATATTGAAGACAAATTTGGAGAAGCTGAGTCGTTATGAAAAATGCCCAATGGATCGTCAATCTTACAGCTCTTCAGGTCTGCGAATGTCTCGGTGAGGTACCAGTGGCCGTTGCTCCACACAAAACTTTACACATGGTCCAAGCAATCATCTCCACTGAGACATTACACTCCAAACAGATGAGGAGCTACCAGTTAATCTTGAGCAGTGGGGCATACATTTTACCCCACACATCCAAAGAGGTCCTCCTGGAAAAAGTTGAAGTCATAGTGTACAGGTATGATGTGAAACCTTACACCCCAGTACCTGTGAGGTGCTTTCAATGCTTGCACTGTGGTCATAGGTCATCCTGCTGCATGACAGACCTAAAATGTGTTAACTGTGGGTGATCGCTCCATGCAGGCAGTCCTTATGAACAACCTCCTTTGTGTGTCAATTATATGGAACACAATCCTCCATGTTCACTGGTTTGCCCGGTCTTCAAGGAAAGAAAGTAAATACAGAAACATAAATCTACTGCCCATCTTTCATGTACTGAGGAATGTAAAAAATAAATATAAATAAAAAAATGCCTACATCCTGCTGATGTCCAATTATGCAAAAGTCAAAGCCATCACTACCTCAATTTTTCCCAGACCAGTTCTCCCTCTGCACTCCTTTCTTGTGGTTCCTATGGCACCATCTTCAAGAACCACTTCCCACGCCCAGCTAGAGGAGCGAGTTCCTCCTCTGCTGTCTACCGATGACAGGGATCCCTCTCGGAACTCCTCTCCCCAAAACCCCACCGATCAGAGGCCCAGTGTCTGCCTGCTCTTCATCTGTCCCCATGCTTGCTATGGAAAGGCCCTTGCAAGAATCCCAGTCACCAGAGGCTGCAGAGGAGGAGGAGGAGGAGGAGGAGGAGGAGGAGGAGGAGGAGGACAAAGGCTACTCTGGTGAAGCCAAAGGTGCAGATCCCCCCCATGCTGTAGGATTCTGAACCAATGTTCATTGATGTGGTTCCACTCCCACTGGTGACAGGCAATGATCCTGGGGCATGACCTGTCATCCTGGCCCCTCCAACCCTAACCTGGACACCCATAATGTGATTGTTCAGGTGGAGATATAGTGGATATTACTGTCGCCTATCATAACTAAAAACCCTTCTTTCCTCCTCTCCTGCAATTTGCATTGATCTATAAGAAACACACTTCACTGATGACAATTCCACAATACTCTGTGGTTGCCGTGCATTCTTATGGGCCTGTGCTGGCTGTGAAGGGGATCTGGAGGGATCCCTACATAGTTTCACAAAGATGTGGTCAGCGACTGGATTCCCCTTCATCCTATGCTGCAAGCAATAGCAGTGCAAATGCAGACAGTCTCAGTGATCTTGATTTGCACCATTTAGATACCTTGAGGCAGGCCACTTATCTTGAGCTGACCACTTTAATTCACTAACTTCCTCTCCCTCTCCCCCTTCTTTCTCGTACATGGGAATTTTCAATGTGCACCACCTGCTATGGGGAGTACCACTTATCGGGCAGGGGCCTTCCACTTCACCAGATGCTTACTGACCATGATCTGCATCTCCTTAGTGACAATGGTCCTACTCACTTTAGTGCCACCAGTGGCACCTTATCAGCTAGTGGTCTAATGATCTCTTCCCTCAGACCTGTGGCTTAATTATGTTGCCATGATGAAATGGTCTTTGCAACAGTGGGCACTTTCTGGTGGTACCGTCACTTTCTCGCCATCACCAGATGAATCAAGTACCATAGTGGGTGCTCTGAGAGCCAACTGGCAGTTGTATGCCTCTGCTGTTACCTTCACCCCCACTCTGTCAGATTGTTTCGATGAGCTTGTGTAAGACATCTCCAGCTTCTATTTCCTTTTGTGTAGGTCTCCTCCACAGGCAACCAGTGCAAGACATTGCCAGAGCTGCTCGGGATAGCTGAAGAGATGCTCTGCAACATGTCAAAAGACATAGTTTACAGATCAACCTTATCACTTTTAAGTGACTTCATGCTAAAATTTTCTATCTAGCTCAAAACAGAAAGAAGGATTGCTGGTTGGGCCATCTCTCCTGTCTCTGGGAACATATGCCTTATTGTCCTATGTGTGGAACAAGCTCCATAATCTTCTGGGCCACCAATGATCATGAACTGTTTCAGGTTGTGTCCTTCATGGTAGTCATCATATTGTAATGTCAGTTGTTGCTGAACATATTACAACCCAGTTTGCAACAGTGTTGGTATCTTCTTCTTTTCCAGCTACCTTTCTACTGCAGAAATAATTAGTTGGAGACGTCTTTCTGTGATCCAACCTCCTTCACCATCAAACCACAAGCCAAATCATATAATGAATAAGTCACTGGCTAAGAACTGCTTTAGGCTCCTGCTTCATCTCTCGATATGGCCCCAGGCCCTCCTTCAATTCATAACCATATTATCCAGTGCCTGAATGTTACTCAGAGGCTACATCTACACAGGGTCTTCAGGTGTCTTTAGCTCAAAGGTGTCTTCAATTCACAACAGAAAGAAGTATTGTCATCCCACTCTTTAATCCATGCAAGAACCCAACATCTCTTGGCAGCTACCGACTGATTAGCCTTACAAACTGCTTGAAAGTATAATTGCCTGCAGATTATGCTTGGTTCTTGGGTCTCGATGCCTTTTGGTCCGCTAACAGTGTAGTTTCTGGGAGGGGTGAACCACAACTGATCATCTTGTCCAGTTGGAGACAGCAATCCGAAAGGCGCTTACTAAACACTGACATGTCCTTGCACTTTTTTTGACCTGCAAAGGCATACGTCACCACTTGGTGCGATTACATTTTACTTTCCCTCCACGACTGGGCCTTTGAGGCTCCCTACCAGTTTTTGTTCATCAGTTGTTCCAGATTTGAGTTGGTACTTTACTAAACTTTCCATGGCTTCAAGACAATGGCATCCCACAGGGCTCTGTTGTGATCGTCATTCTCCTCCTCATCACTGTCAATGGACTAATGTCTTCTGTTGGGCAACTGGTCACTCCTGCACTGTATGCCGACGACTTTTGCATTTGGTACAGCTCCTACTCATTTGCTTTAGCTGAACACCAGCTCCATTCGATGGGCCGCTGAGTAGACTCTTTTCCATGGTTTCCAGTTCTCCACTGCAAAAATGTGGATCATATATTTCTGTTGTTGTACATGGCCCATCCTGACTCAGAACTCTACTTGGACACACAGCGCTTGGAAATTGTTTTACAGCCCCTATTTTTGGTCCTTCTTTTTTATGAAAAGCTGGTGTGGCTGCCCCATACTCATCAACTAAAGACTAGTTGCACGTGGAAACATAACATACTCTTCTTCCTTGCTCAGATGTCTTGGCATGCTGATCATGCTACTCTTCTCCATATTTACTGACTGGACTATGCCTGCCGGGTTTACGGTTTGGTGGTGCCTTTGGCTTTGAAATTTTTAAATCCAGTCCATCATCGTGGAGCTTGTCTGATCACTTACACTTTGGTGAAGCACAGATGTTAGCTCTTTAGTTTCAATAGTACCAACTCTTGGTCCCCTGTACTATCACCATACAACAGATTCCTGATTGTCCAACGAATCCCAATCTTTTTGCTTATCCCATTTGATGACGGGGTGTCAACCTTCTGATACCTGCCCTTGGGTGCGATTATCAGTTGGAATGTGCTCGCAGCTGTATGCCAAAATCTTCACCTCACCTCCCTGGAATGTGCTTCCCATGTTTTCTCATCACTCCTGTCCCACCTGCCCCCCTTGGTTAGTGCCAAAGCCATGAATTAGGACCGATCTATTTCAAAGGCCCCATGACCTTTTGGTGTCTGTTCTGTTCAGTTCTTCGATTCTGTGTGCTAACAGCTTTTCAATGGCAGCTCTAAAACTGTGAATAAAATGGGATATGCATTTGCATCCTCTGCCAATTAGGAACACCACCTGTTGCCAGAAGCATGTAATGTGTTTACATTTGAACGGATAGCCATTAACAGAGCCCTCTGCTTCACTAAACAGGCCTCTTTTGAGCATATTTTAATATGTATTGACTCAGTGAGCAGTCCTCAGGTCATTGGCTGAAGTTACTCTTGCCACCCTGTGGTCTCTACTATTCATGACCTTCTCACTGAACTTAGTCATTCTGACTACTCAGTTGTCTTTTGCTGGCCCCAAGTCACGTGGGCATCCCAGGGAATGAACTGGCTGGCTAGCTGGCTGGCTGGCTGGCTAGCTAGAGGAATGATTACACCCCCCACCCCCCTTGTTCAACTCACTTTGTCGATCCCAGAAGGGGATTTTCAGGTGCATACAAGACCTCTGCTCACTCGGAGATGAAATTACATCTGGTTGGCTGCTCCCCATGTAACAAACTCTGTACTATCAATGAGAATTCTGCTGCATGGTGCTCTTCCTTCTGTTCCTCCTGAAAGGAATTCACTGTCCCACTCTGCCTCTTCATTGGTCATACTAGGCTAACCTATAGTTTTATTTTACACAATGAGCCACCCCTACATTTTAGTTGTGAAACCTTACAGACTGTAGCTCATATACTGGTGGAATGGCCTGTTCTTCTGTCCCTCTACGCGAAGCATGGCCTTCTGAATTCTTTGCCTCAAATACTGCTGGACAATTCATGGATGGTTAACTGGTTCTCCATTTCCTCCATGAAAGTGGTTTTTATATTCAGATACAAGGTTTTAAGCTACCTTCAGGGTAGGGGTTGGATGGTTGACATTGGGGCATCTGCTGCATGCTGAATCTGGGGACCTTCGACCCTGCCTCCTCACCAGCTCAGTCTTTCATCCCTCCCTTTCTCTGTTTTAATTGCTTTTAGATGCAATTTGTCTCCTTTCCTGCCACAACCTAGTTTCTGTTTTGCTGGTAGCACTCAGTTGAATAGTGGGTGTTCTATAACACCTTGACTATATTAGACCAGGGAGTGGAGGACTGTGGGTGCGGCGATTCCTATTGCATGCAAAACTGCTGGGATGCTCACTGTTGTGCTATCAATTTCTCGGCTCTTCCTTTTGTTATCAATGTTCCTACTGATGCCGATTACCTTTTTTGCATTTTTACATTCACATTTCTGAATCCGATGACTTGATGACATTCTTTGCTCTGTTACTGTCGTTGGTCTTAATGGGGCTGGCAGGGGTCAGATGTCAGGGTGGGGCTTTCCTCACCACTGGATGTGCCCTTGGAGACCCCTTCTCTTTTTGGCCTACATACCAGCTCAATCCATACACTTGCCCATAAATTCCTTCTCATCTCAGTATTGCCTTGAGTACCTCAGGCTTACCACTCCTACTTACTTTCATCAGAACAACATGTACTTTGTGAATGGTGGGCACCATGTGGTTCCCAAGTCATGCAGTGACTGTAAGCCATAAAATTACCAAATATGCAGCAACCAGTCGCAATATCATGTTTTATTTATTCACTTTTGCAAATCGATTTCAACTGATTAACAGCCATCATCAGTACTCTCAACCAATATGTGCTCAAGACAGTATTACTACTCAGGGCACATATTGGTTGAGAGCACTGATGATGGCTGTTAATCAGTTGAAATTGATTTGCAAAAGTGAATAAATAAAACATGATCTTGCAACTGGTTGCTGCATATTTGGTAACTTTGTGGATGAACTACCTCTGGATCAAGGGGCTAATGACGTTGCTGTTTAGTTCCTTAACCCCAACCAACTGAAATTATGCTGGAACATAAATTTAGAGGGACATCAATAGAACTTCATTAGACTACATAAAAAGAAAATATTACAATAATTCATGGATGGAGGTAGAATTTCTAATTTTGAAATGAAGAGAATAGAATACAACCTTTTACAGGAAGCATTTGGGGTTGGGTACAGAATGTCTACCATTGAGATTTATGATTAAATGTTTGAAAGACTTTTACACAATTTGTTGAACTAGGAATGGTGGGAAAAAGAAGTAAGCAATGATACTTGGGTTTTGTTAAATAGTTGTTAAAGGAGATATATGCATTACCAAAAGGAATTGTTGTAATGATATAATGTAAAGTGAAAAGTGTTGGTAATTATAGGAACGTATGGGGGTTGGTAATGGAATCGTGCAAGGTAGCTGCTCTGGTATGGGACAAAAGGGAGCATGGGTGGTAATAGTCAAATTATAATGTGATCGCATGAGGTCAATTACTGACCAACATGAAATGATTAATTTTAATTTTCTTAGAGATAAGTTTTTTGTGTTGTAGATATGTAAGAGGAAATGGATGGGTAAAGTAGTTGCTTGAATTAAATGGTTATCTGGATGAGGAACGTCTTCCCACAGAAGTTCATATCTTGAAAATATATAACTTCTTGAAGATACATAATTGTTGAACGATTGAACAATCAGAAGTAGTGTCTTTAATCGATTGGCATCTAAACAGAAACTGATTTTCTATTATATTTCTATGGAAAAACTAGTGGCTGCAGAAGGAGAGTTTCGACAAGATAAATTTAATGGCCAAGGGAGAAAGTAACGTTGGCATGTAGGGAAAAATATATGAGGGTCATTCAGAAAGTTAAGAACGTTTTATTTTGATGTGTGAGTGCATCCCCCACCACCACTGCTACTGACCGATCACTGACCTTGGTGCACATCTTCATTTTGATGGCAGCAATGATTTCCCCATACATTTATTTGCTTACTGCTTAGCTGTGCAACTATGAAATGTTTGACAAAATTGATGACCCCTTCAAGTGTGAGGTGCACAATGTAAGCAGCTTTTTAAACGTGCAAAAACTCTGACCTGTCAAAATTTATAGACTGATAACTGAGGTTTATGATAATGTATGTGATGAAGGAAGCATCAGTTCAGAAGCGGTGTATCATGTTTAATGGTGGACAGGAGAATGTCCACAATGAAGGCTGCTCAGGCCGACCCTCATTGGTGACTGACTGACTCAAAGCAAGGACTGAAAAAAAAATCCAAGAAGATTGGCATTTCATTATTAATGGACTGCAGCGGCCTACTGTCAGACGCTCAAGGACTTGCTGCACCATTAAAAATAAATGCCATGGAATGCTAACCTATGGATTCACCCTCGTTTATGATAATGCACATCCACATGCAGCAAGAGTAATACAGGACTTGCTTCAATGGGAAATTTGTCAACCTCGACCATACAGTGCCAACTTAGCCCCAAGTGATTATCACTTATTCCCCAAATTGAATGATTTTTTTTTGAGTGGACAATGATAAGGAAGTGATGTGGACTTAAAGAAATCACTGGTTCAGTAACTTGGCAGCAATTAAGAACGCAGAAAGCGTAGAAAAGCTGGTAAAATGGTAGGACAAGTGCCCAAATTTGAACAGTGACTATGTAGGAAAGTAGCCTGGGTATCAAATTGTATGTAAAATACAGTACATTTATCTCTTCTGGCTAGCCTAGACTGAGTGGACAATTCAAACAGTATACTGTGAAAATCAGTGCCTGAGAAGTACAGTTAAGAAGATAAACATCTGCATTGAGCTGGGCCAGCTGGTGTGGCCGAGCGGTTCTAGGCGTTTCAGTCTGGAACTGCATGACTGCTACGGTCGCAGGTTCGAATACTGCCTCAGGCATGGATGTGTGTGATGTCCTTAGGTTAGTTAGGTTTAAGTGGTTCTAAGTTCTAGGGGACTGATGACCTCAGATGTTAAGTCCCATAGTGCTCAGAGTCATTTGAACCATTTGCATTGAGCTGTTATGAAACAAAAGGTGTATCATACAGTCTTTGGAGTTTTCACAGTTCAAAGTTGCAGTAATTAAATATTGTGCTGGTAATTTCTGTTATCTGTACATGCTGAAAGAAGTAGGCCAGATACATAATATAAATATGTATTTACGTAGGAAGGAACACTTCTTACTTTGTGAGAGCTATTGGGAATAAACTGGTTGGTGGAGAGTGTGGACAGATTCCAGACTATTAAACAGTGAATATCTTTACCTTTCAGCTGTGAGTAGGTAATGAATGAATGAATGAATTTTGTCAACCTCTTCTACATAAATACTATGTAAATAGATTGAATAAAATAGCAAGGATAACACATAATAGATACTGTTGCAAGGTAAATGTTTAAAAAAACTCATCACAAAGGATAAGGCTGGATAATTTATGTGCTTGTACACATAATTGTTCCAAAGAAAGAAATATAACAGCACAATCACACAGTGTGACATTAGGTCATTGAATAATTTGCTGAGACTTAAGCTCATAAGTGAACCATTAAGATCATTGAGCAATAGCCATACTAAAATCTTTCTACCAAATAACACAATTCAGACCAGCAAGATATTAACGCTTAATAGACTTTATAGCAAGAGGAAATTTGTACCTGGTCTCTCTAACACAAGAATTAAGGGTACAAAAATTATAAGAGGCATGTTGCAAGCTCAGCTTTCATTTGCTGGTTGCAGGACTGGAAAACCTGGATTTCCTGAGATGAGACAAGTAAGTGCTGCCACTCTTCTGTAATTGTAAGGTCTGAGCAGGTTCAACAGCCACCATGTTGGTGCGGCACTGGAATGGTGTGTGTCATAGGGAACGTGGATCTTAGTTTACCGGTAACTTCACGGGATGCAAGGATAGTGGAAACTGCTATTAAAAAAAAAATCTTCAGTCCCAGTGTGCTGCACATTGAGGAGATGCATGGCTATTGGGACACAACAGTTATTGGTTGGTAATCTCTGAGAAATTTGTCACACCTCAGATGTATAAACATTACCCAAGGAAGCAGAGCTCACTGCAGGTGGACCCTTATTTCCCTAACTACTTGTGGTATCGTGATAGTACGATTGACCTATTCCAAACTGCATCTCAGCAGAATGGGTGTACTACTGGCATGTGTCAACACCCAGCCCAACAAGAGAGCTTGTGTAGCCAGTTCTCCTGATACGATACTTCAGTTTGTAGTAACAGAATGCAGGTTGCTAGACCACATGTTTTTAATATACATCCAGAATGGTTTAAAGGACATTGCTGGCATCTTAAAGTATACAAAGTAATTGAAGAATAAGACACTGTTGCTTGAAATGTTTGTTTCCCAACAAGCAATGAACCTCCAGGCAGTTAGCTGTCAGGAGGAATATGCCATTGAAACAGAGCTACCTTGAACCATAGTACAGGTGTTGTCATGGAGGGAAACTGAAGATATTCCCAAAGAAGAACTGAAAGATGAGTGGGTTCAAGAAGGTGTGACTAATGTGAAAGATATGATGAAAAGGATGGATAGTGAACTAATGAAATTAGATTCCTTTATACATGCATTCAGTAGCACAGTGCTTCCCAAGCATATAAAAGCAGGTTTCATTTGCTTAAGTGAGACCTTATATGCCAAACCCAATGTTCTGCTTTAAATGCCAAGCACTTTGGGAACATCAGTTTAGTGATCAAGGGAGACGCCACATGTGAAAAATGTTATGACACCCACGAAGGAGTTGGTTATTCCTCTCCTCTGAAGTGTGTTAATTGGTCTGCAGATCACTGTGCCTGCAATAGAGACTACAGGGTATACTTTGAAGAATGAAAGGTACGGACATTAAAAACAATGAAGTGTATTCTGTATGGCAAGACAAAAAATGGTGTACAAAGGAATGTAGTTTTATTACTTGAGCTCTCAAAAACCCTATTCAAAAAGCCAATGCCTGTACACAATTGGTTAACAGTTGTAGCACCAATACCTGAGTTTGTAAGTGTGTGTGTGCGCAATGGTGCACCCCCAGAACATAAGACAACACCACAGTTGCTGACAGTGTAGAGCTTCCAACACCTCAACAGGCAGACTCCTGTAAAAAGGTAGCATTACCATTGCCACAGCCAAAAACATTCCTCTGAAGTCTCCTCTGAGAAACAAACCTAAAGGGAGGCACAAACATCAGAAGAATGCAGGTCATAAGCCATCAGACCATGTAAAACTCAGTCTGACAGCTGTAATGATTTCACTCCAGAGATAATGGAATATGAAGTCTGCATGAAGTAAACATAAGGCTCACAATTACCCTTCAACCGTCACTTGATCCCCATCCTGGCAGAGAGACAGGACAAAAGAAAAATGTCACTGATAAAATGGCTCCCTTACTACAGTGAAATAACAATGGGTTTGGATGCATGTGGAGGAACTGAAACTCCTAGCACAGGAATGTCCCCCGTGCTTGTGTTTACAAGAAACACATTTTAAGATTCTGAGGGTGCTTCACGATGAGGCCATATCTTCTGCTGTAAGGATAACTTGACTGGGGAAAGGGCTGAGGATGGGATACCCGTGCTTGTAAATAACACAAATCACTCCTATACTATATCCAGGGTTACTGACTTGCAAGCAGTGGCAGTTGAAATTTGTGTATGTCAAGGGATCACTACATGCTCCCTATATTTACCACCAATTCTCCTTATCATTTATACTTCTGGGAGACTTCAGTGTTAGTAATATTTTAGGTGCTCAGCCTCTGCTTGCCCCAGAGTTGAGGTGTAGAGAGCCTCATGATATCACAGAAATTATCTCCCCTCAAGATGGACAATCCCAAACACTTCAATGCTGCTACTAGGTCATCCTCAGTCATAGACAATTCTATCTGTGTTGATCCATTGTGAGTCAGAGACAGTGGCCAGTCATATATTTACCAAGGAAAATTGTCAAACAGCTGTATGTTTTGAGAAGTTATTTTATTTATACAACTAGTTTTGGCATCTCAATAATGCCTTCTTCAGGCCCCTATACCCTTCATCTCTACTTTTGGTGAATCGAGTTCTGCTTGACATGTTCGTAGTGTCTAAGTGAATGACACATGTACTGGCTCTTTGAAGCTTAATTAGTGACACATTGAAGCTTTACTAGGAGGGTGAACCCAACGTCTCTCTTACAGGTTGAGAGGACAGAAATGCTGTAATTTGAAGTCGGTGTTGATTTCAGACTACAAATTGGTAACACCAGGTAACAGAATGTTGGCAAGGATCATACATTACCAACAATTAACAAAAACAAAGAATAAACAGAACATATAGAAAAAATATAAAAGCATAAAAAACACAATGCCCCTGGCAGTTGGGCATGGAACTGCTCAGACAGCAGGATTCACTTCCTAAGAACACTGCACTGTACACAACACACCATTTAACTTTGCATTAGCACGTGGCAGCTGACGTGTAGGCCACTACAGATCGATTAGTGTGGCTCAGCAAACTTAGCAGACTTGTTGCTATGTGATGGTTTAAGTGCTGCCCAACAGCAGAAAACCTCAGTCTTCTGAGTAACAAGAGCCAAAGCTCAATACATATTCAAGGAGAGCAAGAGTAGGTCATGGCAAGTGTTTCTGAACTCTTCAGTACTCTCCATTTATTCTCTGGAAGCCTGGGAAGCCAACAGGATGATTTCTGGTAAATGCAGTTGGTCATCTATAACAGCGATGCTGAAGCAGGAATGTCTCCAGACAATGCCCAGGGATATCACACAGACAATGGCAGAGCATTTTGCAACGACTGCTGCTTTTGCCAGCTGGGATCCAGCATTCCACGATTCAGAGTTATAAAACTGTGTTTTCTCCCCATGGAAGTTGACTTTGGTACTGTCTGAGGCTTGTGATATTGCACCTGGTCACAACCAGATACAATACAGCATGCCATGAAAACTTGCAACCATCATCGAAGGATATCCTCCTAGAACGTTCTAATTCAATATAGCAGACAGGACAATCTCCCCAGTCATGGAGAGAGGCAATGTTGTCACCTCTCCTTAAACCAGGAAAGTACTGAATGTGTCCCATTGGTTACCAGAGTGTCATCTTAACGAGCTATCTAAGAAAGATGTTGGAGCAATTGGTCATCTGTCACCTAGTGTGGATACTGGAGACCAGGTAACTGCTTACCCACTCTTAATGTGGATTCAAGAGGTATTGATCCACTGTTAACAATTTGAGGCTGTTAGTGGTGGCTCTACAGCATTTAATAGGGATATTTTTTGACTTCAGTGAGACATATGACATTACTTTGAGGCACAGTGTTGTTGGACAGCTCTGCCAATGGGGCATTTGTGGCTACCTAACTGTATTAATTCAATCTTGCTTATTATTTCTGGTAAATGCAGTTTTCAGATACCAAATTGGTGACATGCTGTTGCATAGTTTTGCATAGGAGAATGGTGGTTCCTAGAGAAATACTTTGTTACCCTCTTTGGAATAGCTATAAACAGTTTAATATTAATGATGAGTCGTCATGTGCAATGATCCTTATTTTGGGACAATTTTTGAGTTTTTCTGTTCCTCCTCCAACAAAACAACAGTGCCCCATCACTTACATTTTACACTGAAGAGGTTGGAGAAGTGTGCTTAGAAGACAAGTTTTAAATTTTCTGCAGATAAATGTGTGTGTTAATTATCATTCTTGTTGTATTTTTAAATGACATGACTTTATGAGGGACAACATTCAACATTTTAAATACTCTGCAAGGCTTTTGGGTCCCACTTTTGTTTCCCCACTGCCATGGTTACCACCCCAAAGGATATGAATGCAAGGAGCCAGAAAGCCTTAGCCACAGGTCTTGGGTGACAGACAGGACATGTCACTTCTTTATAGTGCTTTTGAGAGACTGCGGACAGACTATGGGTGTACAATGTACAGATCAGCAAGACCTTTCTACATGAAGATCATTGATTATACACACCATGAGGGGATCACACTGGCCATAGGTATTTGCGGGACTGTCCCCTTACCCAGTCTCCATGCTAAGGCTGGGGTACCACTATCATCATCCAGTGGAACTCTTCACGATGTGCCAAACATATAAGATCCCAGCATACCGTATTTTTGCTTGTCAAGCTATGGTTAACCTTTTCTCAAATCTTCAGTGGGCAACAAAGCTCTTTCAATGGGAAGAGTCCCTTGGTTGCTCTGGAGTTCTGCCTGGTCATGTCCTGGAGATCTGGTTACCTCAAAACTTCAGTGTGTTTGATGATGAATTATATACAATATTAAGAGCACTGGAGCTGATGAGATGTACTGCAGCTGCTAAATTCCTCATCTGTTCTGACCCTGACCACCCTTAACTTTCTAAAAAGACTTATTTCTAGCAGATAAAATGGTATATCCAGGATGCCCTTCACCACCTACAAGGCTAGAGAAAGTGGTGCCTTTTTTTCTGGGTATCAGGACACATGCATATTAAGGGAAATGAGTGGCAAATGTAGCAACCAAAATAGTTTGTCATTGTAATCATATACTTAAGTGTGCCATCTGTCTAAATGCTATCACCACAATGTTAAGATACAGAGTCATGCGTAGATGGGAGCAAGAGAGGCTGAACATAACAAACAATAAGCTGCATCTAAATAAGTCAACAGCTTGGTCATTGTGTACCTCCCTCCAGCCATTGAGATGGGTTGAGGTCCTTCTCTTCCATCTCCTATGAAGCATGGCTGCTTACTTTGCAGGTAGGATCCTCCAATGCATGGTGCTTGTGGCTTTCAGATTACAGTGTGCCACATTTTAGATGTGTGTGTTTTATATTGAGATAAGAGAGCAACAACTAATTTACCTACAGATTTCCTCTCTGTTTTAACTGGCAATGACATGAATGTGGTACAATTTTCAGGGTTCCGTGAAATGTCAACTTGTTCCTTCAAATTTTAGGGAGACGTTTTTGATGTTTTATCTGGGTGGCTGGCTCAGCTATGTTTCTTGTTAAGTAATCTCTGTGTATTAATTTTAGCTGTCATTTAGTATTGTCAGTTTTAGAACATATGAGCATATTTATGCCATCTTAAGGGATATGAGATAGTGTGACTGTGAGTGAGAACTGATGAGAGTAAGTGTAATTATGTAAGACTTAGTCTTCCTCGTTTTATAACCTCTCTCTCTCTCTCTCTCTCTCTCTCTCTCTCTCTCTCTCTCTCTCAACAGTGACAAGTGATGATAATAGAATGCACTTCACAATAATGATTAGTAACACCAAAATGATCAATTGTTTTTGCTCATAATTGAATCAATTGTTTTCATTCAGTTGTCCTCCCCATTACCTAGGCAACTCTACTTCACCCAGCTAGCTTTGCAAGTTTCCAGTGACCAGCAAACTCTGCTCTGTGCTTTCAGGAAGATTGGCCCCAGTTACAATAGACAAGACATCCCATGCATGTTCAAATGAAATTTCAGCAATGCGCAAGACCTGGAACCTGTTTATAAGGCATATGGGGTCAGCTGTGTGGGCTATACCCATGTTTGCCATCCACCCTGAGATCTGTGTCCTTGCCACTGTTTTCTAAGGACATTTGGGGGAATGGTGACTGGCCAGATCGAGTTTACTGGAAAGCATTGCAACATCAGGTATCCCACCCCAAAACACAGCAGCACAGGGCACCAGCCTGAAGCCCGTCTAACATGGTCATGCAGCTCCCAATTGTTTCAGGTCAGTGGCCAATTCTCCTTAAATCCATACACAACAGGCACTTCCTTGCCCTAGAATTATAACATTAACCCAAGCAGGCAGTGGATGCAATGTAAGTACTGTTGCTGAGGGCTATCACAACACTGCAAAGTCAGCACATGCCACACTGACATTTGAAATATATGCACACACTTGGGAAAATGTTAACGCACACTACTCAATGCAGATACTATTCACTTCTTCACAGAACTGCTGCTGCTGCTACTGCCAGTTACACTTGGCTCAGAGTTTTAGGGTTTAATTATTATTACTCAGATATGTTTGGAACATTGACAGGTGGACTATGAGGGGAGTGCTTAAGTGCAAGTCATTATCAGATTTGTCAGCTGATAGAGTATGGAAGTTCACACAGTACATGTAGCCAGTGGTGTGGAGTTTGCGGGCAGCACCTTTTAGCTGCAGATGTAAACAGGCATCCACCACCAATTACCTCAATCTGCAATGGTGTATCAGAAGATGCCCACAGTTTGTGTCTGCAAGGTGCCTCTGTTTGGCATGGTATTGTGGGATGAAAGAGTTCTCTGCCCATGTATCTTGGGGCAGCTGGGTGCCCATCTGTCCAATACATTACAATGGCATGTTTTTAATCTTCCCGAAATGAAAATGAAGAACATAATTCAAGGTTTTTAAAGACTGTTTGGGGGTTCCTGGACCAAATATTTGATGAAAAACTTCCCATGCTTGAGGTACCTAAAAACATGGTCCCTCAAAGCACTCAATAAATCTGGGCCAGAAGGCATTGAAAGCAAGCATAATACATTGACTCCAATTTTATACAGACCATGTACAATTCTTGTGTGATTATAGTCAAAGCGTGTGGGCCTGCTCAACTAATCTACATGAAGATCCTTCATGCATTTCGCCATGAGGGCAAAAGTCTGGCCACAGGAGCATGTAAGATCAGACCCACCACAGTCTCTGTGAATTTTTTTTATTTTAAGCCCCTTGGCTTCTTAAGCGGCCCAGAATTACTTCGAACATGATGGCTTTTAGAAAATATGACACTCTCAGTGCTATTTCTAAATCAAATTTTAACAATATTTTACACAATTTTGTTCCAATTTGCATTGATTATTCTTGGTAGAGGGCCTTTCTTGGCTGCTCATTCAGTTACCTTGATCATCTCATTAGGGTATGCGTGCCAAAGAAGTTTACAGTCTAGCAATTTTAATTAGATGTCAGTATGGTCTCTAAAGCATCAAATTTCTTGTTCGCAAGCAATTCTAGCAGCAGCAGCAGCAGCAGCAGCAGCATCAGTTAGTCATGACATTAATCACTGTCCAAAATGATGAATTTGGCACGATGTCCATCAGGAGGACATCCAACAACTATCAAACAATGCCAAGTTGTATAACTGCTTGCATAAGAGCCAGAGGTAGACCAACGTGTTATTGGATTACTCAATTTGTGAAGCTCTTTCTCTTGAATAAATCATCAAATTTCTCTGAAATTGTAATCATTTGTTTGTCTACACATGTAAATCACATATACTGATTTCCACCCCTTTTGAATCATTCTTACCTGGTGCATCATAATTTCTTTCTTTTTTTTTTGTCTTAGAGTATATATAAACTTCATGAGTGGTAGCAAACATTCCTCTGTATTTTTAAATCACTTTAATTTGGCTTTGACCATTCAAACTTCCCTTTTTACAACTAACATTTAAAGGAATTAGGCTACAATTTCTGAAGGAGAGAAGAATACAGTGTATTGTTATATTGACAAAGATATTATTTAGATCATGTTGATTCACCTGAAACTACAATTACCACTGCAGAAAAATCCCATATCTAACAATTAGTACGACAATATGCTTCATACAGTATGTAGCTGCAACTAGCACATGTTATTAAGAGGAAGAACTCATGACAGTTGAGGGATATCACCTGTGTGTTGTCACACCAGGACCAAGATAGAAGACACCCACAAATGTACAAGGGTGGTTTGACAACTCCAATAAGAAGCAAGGAAAAAAAATTTTGTACCATAAACAAGTCACCTTATTTATACACCTTGGGGTCAATCGTTGCTCACGTCCGTAGGTATAACCTAAATTACCCTACACGTGACCCCTAGGTGATGCTAAACGAGCAACAGTGTCATAGGTGATATACAATACGTCAGGAAACATAACTAATAACCGTCCTTTTCAGGAGCATCCAACTAGAGACGAGAAACACCTAGTTTGTACTGAAGGCATAAGCTCTGCCAAATGTATCTACAGAAATAACTGCATGAACTTAACATTGATGTTGTCAACATTCAAGAAACACATACCAAAGATGAGCAAGATCTTCAGTGTAGAGGACGAATACCTGGTTATACACTGGTCGAAGCTATCCACCATCCACAATATGGAATAGCCACTTATGTGAAGTCAAGCCTAAATGGAGTGCATGTAATTGATTCTACATAAGTTAACCACATCTACACAATAGTAATCCAGATAAACGACTTAAAAATTGTCAACCTGTACAAGCCTCCAAGTGTGAATTGGACCTCCACAGTTCTGCTGGCTTTCAATCACCCCTGTATATGTGCTGGAGACTTTAACAGCAATCACACAGATTGGTGGTAGACACTGTGGATGTCAATGAGGAGTCACTAGCTCAATGTGTAGAAACTACCAGCATGCACTTGGTCTTTGATGTGAAAGACAAAGGAACCTTCCACTCTACATGCTGGAATAAGGATTGCAGCTCAGACTTGGTATTTGTGTCCAAAGATCAGCTAGATCAACCACTTAATGCCTCTCGTACTGTTTTGCCTAACTTCCCAAACTGCCAACACCATCCTGTTGTGACAGAAATTGGTTTAAAAATTCCCCTTGTAAACTCAATGCCTCTACCCAGATGGAATTTTCAGTGAGGTAACTGGGATGGATTCTCAAAAGACCTCGACTCCAACTTAGTTGCAAAGAACTTACAGACAACAGCAAACAACTACAATGAATTCGTTAGACTAGTTATCAAAGCTGTGAAGTCAAACATTCCTAGGGGTCACAGAAAGGAATATGTGCCTTGCTGGAACCAAGAAAGTGAGGTTTTATATCAAGAGTACCAAATTTCTAGAAATCAAACAGTGGGCTCACAGCTACTCAACTCTTTAAATGGGAACAGACGAAAGAAATGGGAATCAACACTCAAAGAAAGGAACTTTGCCAAGTCAAGTAGGAAAGCATGGAGAGAATCGAATGGGCTAAGTGGCAAGCAACACCTCAAAAAGCCGTATCCTAAATTGAGTCCTGACCTCATTGCCAACCAGATCACAGACCTCACAAGGGCAAAGAGAGACTACACAAAGGAAGCGGCTACTCAGGTAGCAGAGTACTTGTGGCGTGCACATGGGGGTTTTTTAGGCTAGGCAGTAGTGCGAGGTGTCCTGATGAACACTTACCAGTTGACATGCAAGCAGGGAAATCAGGACATGCTCAGTGTAAAGACACTTCAGCTATCAAGATATTAGCAGTAAATTTTCAGAGTGCTTGGAACAAAGTTTCTGAATTTACTGCCCTCCAGGAAGCTTGTGGCGCACAAATTATTCTCGGGACTGAGACCTGGATGAACCCTGAGATAGGAAGTTCTGAAATATTTAGTGAGGGTTGGAATGTGTATCGGAAAGACAGATTAGATACCGTAGGAGGTGGTGTCTTCATTGCAGTTGACAAAAATATTGTCTACTGAGGTCGAAGTAGAGTGTGATTGTGAAGTTATCTGGACACGTTTAACAGGGCTAGGGGAAAATAAAGTTAATTGTGGGGTGTTATTACCAGCCACCAGGTTCCACCGTGACAGTTCTAGAATCATTCAAAGGGAGTCTACATTCTGTATCGCAGAAGTACCCGGATCATGCTATATTAGTCGGAGGCGACTTCAACCTACCTAGTATAGACTGGGATGTCTATGGATTCATTACAGGTGGTACAGACAAGCCATCGTGTGAATTACTTTTGAACGCATTATCCGAAAACTGTCTTGAGCAGCTAAATCGACAGCCAACGTGTAATGGAAATATTTTAGATCTGGTAGCCACGAACAGACCAGACCTCATTGACGGTGTCAGTGTTGAGACAGGGATTAGTGATCATGATGTTGTCATTACAACTATGGTTATGAAAGTTAAAAAGTCAGTCAAGAAGGCTAGGAGATTATTCTTACTAGAAAGAGCAGATAAGCAGTTGTTAGCATCCCACTTAGTAAATGAATCGACTTCATTTACTTCCGGTACAATGGACGTGGAAGAATTATGGGCAAATTTTAAACACATTGTAAATCACGCATTGGACAAGTATGTGCCGAAAAAGTGGGTTACGGACGGAAAAGATCCACCATGGTTTAACAGTGCAATTCGGAGAATGCTCAGGAAGCAAAGGCAGTTGCACTCGTGGTACAAGAAAGATTGGGAGAATGAGGACAGGCAAAAGTTAGTAGAGATTCGTGCTGCTGTAAAAAGAGCGATGCACGAAGCATTCAACCACTACCACCATCATACCTTAGCAAAAGATCTTGCTGAAAACCCAAGGAAATTCTGGTCTTGCATAAAATTGGTAAGCGGGTCGAAGGCTTCCATCCAGTCACTCACTGAGCAGTCTGGCCTGGCAACGGAAGACAGCAAAATGAAAGCTGAAATTTAGAATTTGAGAAATCTTTCACGCAGGAGGATCGTACAAACATACCGTTGTTTGAGTCTCGTACAGATTCCCATATGGAGGACATAGTGATAGTCATCCCTGGGGTTGTGAAGCAGCTGAATGGGTTGAAAATAAATAAATCGCCAGGTCCTGATGGGATTCCAGTTTGTTTTTACAGAGAGTACTCTACTGCATTGGCTCCTTACTTAGCTTGCATTTATTGCGAATCTCTTGCCCAACGTAAAGTCCCGAGCGACTGGAAAAAACCGCAGGTGATGCCTATATATAAGAAGGGTAGGAGGATGGATCATCAAAATTACAGACCAATATCCTTAACATCGGTTTGTTGCAGGATTCTCAAACATATTCTCAGTTCGAATATAATGAATTTCCTTGAGACAGAGAAGTTGCTGTCCATGCATCAGCACAGCTTTAGAAAGCATCACTCCTGCGAAATGCAACTCTCCCTTTTTTCACATGATATTTTGCGAACCATGGATGAAGGGTATCAGACGGATGCCATATTCCTTGACTTCTGCAAAGCTTTTGACTCGGTGCCCCACTGCAGACTCCTAAGTAAGGTACGAGCATATGGAATTGGTTCCCAAGTATGTGAGTGGCTCGAAGACTTCTTAAGTAATTGAACCCATTACGTTGTCCTCGATGGTGAGTGAGTGTTCATCGGAGGTGAAGGTATCATCTGGAGTGCCCCAGGGAAGTGTGGTAGGTCTGCTGTTGTTTTCTATCTACATAAATGATCTTTTGGATAGGGTGGATAGCAATGTGCGGCTGTTTGCTGATGATGCTGTGGTGTACGGGAAGATGTCGTCGTTGAGTGACTGTAGGAGGATACAAGATGACATGGACAGGATTTGTGATTAGTGTAAAGAATGGCAGCTAACTCTAAATATAGATAAATGTAAATTAATGTAGATGAATAGAAAAAGAATCCCACAATGTTTGAATACTCCATTAGTAGTGTAGCGCTTGACACAGTCACGTCGATTAAATATTTGGGCGTAACATTGCAGAGCGATATGAAGTGGGACAAGCATGTAATGGCAATTGTGGGGAAGGCGGATAGTCATCTTCGGTTTATTGGTAGAATTTTGGGAAGATGTGGTTCATCTGTAAAGGAGACCACTTATAAAACACTAATACAACCTATTCTTGAGTACTGCTCGAGCGTTTGGGATCGCTATAAGGTTGGATTGAGGGAGGACATAGAAGCAATTCAGAGGCGGGCTGCTAGATTTGTTACTGGTAGGTTTGATCATAATGTGAGTGTTACGGAAATGCTTTAGGAACTCGGGTGGGAGACTCTAGAGGAAAGGAGGCGTTCTTTTCGTGAATTGCTACTGAGGAAATTTAGAGAACCAGCATTTGAGGCTGACTGCAGTACAATTTTACTACCGCCTACTTACATTTCACGGAAAGACCACAAAGATAAGATAAGAGAGATTAGGGCTCGTACAGAGGCATATAGGCAGTCATTTTTCCCTTGTACTCTTTGGGAGTGGAGCAGGGAGAGAAGATGTTAGTTGTGGTACGAGGTACCCTCCGCCACGCACCGTATGGTGGATTGCGGAGTATGTATGTTGATGTAGATGTAGATGTAGAATCATACCAGAGCAGTAAAATGTAACCTCTCTAACATCAAGTGCAGTGCCCCAAGAAATGAGCTGCTTTCCAGGCCCTTCTCCATAGCGGAAGTAGAAAGTGTTGTCTAGCAACTGAAAGTCAATAAGGCTGCTGGCCACGACAGCACCTATAATGAATTTATTAAGAACATGGGTCCACAGTGCATATGCTGGCTCACTTCACTCTTCACTTACATACTCAAAGAGAACAAACTTCCCAGACAATTCAAACTGTCAAAAGTTATAGCCACTCTCAAACCTGGCAAGCCTGAAGACAGCCCTGAAAGCTACTGCCCTATAGCATTGCTCAGTTGTACATTCAAACTTTTGGAATGAGTCATCCTAACCAGAATAGCACTGTTCGTTGAGGCTGCTACTCCTCCTGAACAAGCTGGCTTCAGACAAGGATGCAGCTGCACCGATAAAGTTCTTGCCCTAACTACCCACATTGAAGCAGGTTTTCAAGGCCATCTGAAATCGACAGCTGTCTTCATCGACCCGACAGCCACGTATGATACTATCTGGTGACAGGGACTGATCTACAAGCTACTGCAAGTTGTACCAAGTCGAGAAATTGTGGATCTAATATCCAGCACGCTTAGTGAAAGGCAATTTGGAGTGTTTCTCCCAGCTCTAAAAGCCACAAACAGAAACTAAATAATGACTACCACAGGGAACTGTTTTAGCCCCATCACTATTCAATTTATACACTAATGATTTACCAACCACATCATCAACTAAATTCATCTATGCTGACTACATCACACTGGTAACACAGAGCAGTAATCTCGAAGATGTTGAACGAATTCTTACAGAGGATCTGGAGAAGACGTCAATTTTCTTTAAGATCTGGTGATGGATCCCAAGCACATCAAAAACTGAAGTCTCTTGTTTCCATCTAACGAATCGTGCTATGAACTGCAAACCAAGAGTTCTGCTCAGTGGACAAACGTTGAGGTACAATCCTTTCCCAAAATATCTCGGAATCACACTAGATAGAACCCTGAGCTACAAAGAGCACATCACCAAGCTTTCTCATAAAGTTGGTGCAAGGAACAACATACTACATAAGCTCAGTGGTGCCACCTGGGAAACCTCTGCTGACTGTCTGCGTTTAACTGGGATCAGTCTTGTGTATTCTGGTGCTGAGTACTGTGTACCTGTCTGGTTGTAAAGTGTACGTGTGAAGAAGGTAGACACATAACTGAACGACACAATGTGCTGCATTACTGGTTCCATCAAATCAACCCCATGCCACTAGTTACCTGTGTTGAGTCACCTCATTTAAGGTGGAAACGAGCTCTAGTGAGGGAGGCCAAGAAAATCTCTACATCACCCTACCACTGCACCAGGAATTCTGTCATCCGCCACAGCAACGATTGCGATCAAGAAAACCATCAAGTGTTACTGCAGAACAACTCATCGTGGATGGTTTTGATATAAATGAAAGCTGGAAGCATGAATGGTCAACAAAAGCATTGGGAACAAGAGCCCATCACCTTGATTCCACAGAGAAGCCAAAAGGTTTTGGCCTACTGAGAAACCTCTGGTGCCGCCTCAACAGGTTAAGGACTGGACATGATTGTTGTAACTACTTCAGGTACAAATGGGACTGGATCAGTTCACCAATGTGTGAATTTAATCAAGAAGAGCAGACAATTGAACATCAAGCTGTACGCTGTCAACTTCATTCATACCCTGGAATTCCTGGCGACTTGTTCACTCTCACACCCAGCTTAATTAATTGGTTGAAAAACATGGACTTTAAGGTTTAATCTTGTCTTATATCATATGTATATTGTATAAAATCACTTGTCTTATATCAACTATATATTGTATAAAATCACCATACCATTAAACTGATACACCTAGTCTTCTTTGCCTGACATACACTTGGTGCAGCAATCCTCGAGCTTTTTCATAGCACCGGAAAGATAGTTCTGTCAAACTCTGCAAAATACTCCAATTGCAACTATCACTTCCTCATTTGATGAAAACTTCTTCCCAGCAAGCCAAAGTTTTAAGTTAGGTAACAGGAAGAAGTCACTTGGGGCAATGTCTGGCGAATAGCGTGGATGAGGAGCCAATTCAAAGTTCAGTTCATGCACTTTCGCCATATGTGGGATGGGCATAATCCTGGTGAAAGAGCACTATTTGCTTGGCAACCTTAGTCTTTTTTTCAGCCAATGCAAGTTTAAAACCATCCAACAATGAAGTGTAATAGTGTCCAGTTATGGTTCTGCCTTTTTCCAAGTAATCTGTAAGAATTATTCATTGGGAATCCCAAAAAACAGTGGCCATCATTGCTTTGACTTTGATGTGTAATAATGGATCTAGGTTTTATCAACAGTCACAATTCGGTGCAAAAGCCTTGCAGAGTGCGATTAAACATTGCCAGACATTGTGTTGATATGTTGGGCTGGATGTGCCTTTTGTCGACTGTGAGCAAGTGCAGCACCCACCTTGTGCACAGCTTATTCATAACCAAGTCTTCCTTTCTCTCCAATATTATGCATCTGCTCAGCTGAGATGCCTACAGTCTCAGCAATGTCACAAACTTTGTATTCAGCAGTCTTGCTTTACCATATCATGGATTTTGTTTGTGGTGACTTCAACTGGATGGCCAGTGTGTGCTTTGTCTCCAACACTTATCTGACAGTGTTTAAATTCGTTAAACCAAAAGCGAATGATCTTCAGTGGTGGTGCAGAGTCAGCTTGAACTTCATCCAATCCCATTTTGATTTGTGTGGTCGTCCGACCCTTCAGATGAAAACATTTAATAACAGCACAAAACTTGGTTTTCTCTGTTTTCAGTAACAGCCAACACACTGACCAATTCAGACAGCTGTCGGCAATGAACTGTACACTGTGCATTGTTGAAATTCTTCATACGATCTTTGGAATAATAGAGCTTACCAACCATGAAGGCGCAACAAAGTCTTTCCTTTCTTTCATGGAAATTTACCAGACTTACCAAACCACCCTTGTATTTATGTGTACTGTCTGGCTGTTGGATAAAGACATGCATGAAGCAAACACTATAGTGATTAAGCTTCAATTGTTAATAACTGACTGTGTACTGTTAACTTAAAAACAGCACTTGCAGGTGTTGTCTTTACAGTTAGTGGCTAATCCTGTGCTACGTGGCTCAACACCTTCAGGAATAGTGTGTTTAATGTGAGAGAGAGGCCATAGAACACAAAAAGCGAAAAAAATGGCATTTAACCAACATATTTGATAGATTGTAGGGCATACTTGAGGGACATAGTATCCTTCTCAACCTATCTGATAAGCCTCCCCTGACCCGCATTTTATATGTGTGTTCTGCTGCCGCTTGGTGAGTAGATTTTTTATCTATCCAGTTACATTAGATGTTCACAAATTGTTGTCATTGTTATAGTATGAAAAAAGTTGGAGCTTGATGGAGGATGCGAAGAATAAGTTTAAACTGATTAACACTCAGCACTAAATTCTTAACAATTAATTCATTAGATGAGAAGTTGTTGATCACTGGCCATCCATGATTGACAATGTTATCTTTCCAGTTTCCCATGCGCAATGAATATTGAGGCTGCACCCATATCTGCTATGTAGCTCACTGACAGCTGTCGTGCACCAAATGGCATTCCAATAGATCAATGTGTTATCAACAATATTACCTTTCCTTTGACTGTCCACATTGCCATGGCTTTTGACAGAGAGAATTCTTGATACCCAGTTGTTTTTGGTATAATATTTTTCCAAAAATGCATCAGTTCTACCTGCACTTTGCTCAGGAAACTATTAGTGAAATAAACACATTCTGTTGCACAAACTTTACATAATACCTACCTTAATTCTCAGAAGTGCTTGAAATCATCTGTCCCAAACTGAAATGCAGCAGCATGTTAATCAAAACTTTGTCCATTTAGGCATATTACAAGACTTTATAACCCTTACCTTGCCTTACATATTTTAATTGGTTGCAGAACTGAGAAACTGGCTGAAAGGACAGATATTTCCTGCAGGTAAAGACTGGTGAATGTGAGTAACTGTCAGAATACTCTTGGGGAGGGTGAGGGGCATAGTAAAATGAGTAGCTACTAAGGATGGACACAAGAACAGAGTGTAGTGTAAAGTAGTTTAAAAGAGCAATATATTTGAATCTAATGCAAAAGTTTGCTAGCACTCTTTGTACTATAC
Source organism: Schistocerca americana (assembly GCF_021461395.2). Lineage (NCBI taxonomy): Eukaryota > Metazoa > Arthropoda > Insecta > Orthoptera > Acrididae > Schistocerca > Schistocerca americana. The sequence goes on along the minus strand of NC_060122.1, from coordinate 448,915,076 downwards.
AGCTGCTGTATATGGTGTAATATGCATCTCAGGTTTTGTGATCCTTCTTTGACTTTAATTTTTCTTAGTGAATAAATCCCTCTTTGCCTTTCATTTTTCTTAGTGAATATATTGTTGAATCCATTCTGTAATTGAGAGCTACAGGTGTGTATTTGGCTCATTGTATTGGAAACTGATAACAAAGGGAAGCATTACACTGCAGTCTGTAGTGTAATGTACTTTTTGCCCATAATAACTGTGGTACAGTTGCAAATGGCAAAGGCTAGCAATTATCCCACTTGGATACACACACCGATTAACATAATGAATATTAATACTGAGGAAGTTTTGGCAACTGGAAATTGATGATCAGATAAATAACTGCTGAAAAAGTGCTGAAACATAGGCTTTTACATGAACCCTACTTTCTCATACAGCTTACAGTCTGATCTGCAACAAAGACATGGGAAAACAGAGTGGCATAGATGATTTTTAAAAGAAAAATATTACGTGTCAATTGTAGTGTCAGAATTATAAAAAATAAAACACCTTAAAGGAGATTTTGTGAGAGATTGTTTGGATTAATTCCTTGTATTTCTTCCTCCTTTAGTGGATAAGTACAAAAATTAGCGTAACCACACTTTGTTCACTACATAATTTTGGTAAAGTAATTGAATGAAATATTATTCTTATATCTGCATGTAATAGTTTTAAAAATATTTACATTTATTTAAAAAAAGCAGTTTACATAAGTCACAAAGAGAAGTAATTATACATATTTACAGTCCAATTCAGAATGTATTTCTCAGTCTTGCTAGGACAGAAAGAAATTGTCAGATCTTTTCTACAGATTAAAGTTGAAGATGAATGTCTTGTGCAGCATATGCGCACCTTCAAAAACCATCAAATTATTGTTGATTTTTGTTGTTGTTGTTGTTGTTGTTGTTGTTGTTATGCTGGTCTATTTGTGACCACATGTAAAAACAGACATATTAAGAACAGTAGTTTTTTGCAGTGTGTATTGGATTACACTTGATATAAGCAGCATTTGGCCTCTTACTTCTATTATGAACATCTGAAGCCACTTCCAGTCTTTAGTTACATAATTGACAGGGAATATTGTGTTTTAGCATACACTTATAAATTTTTCCCTGTTTGTGCCTGACTGAATGATTATTTTACGTTTGTAGTATTATGTGATTAAATTCATCCATAGATTCTTCATGTAAGTTGAACAAATTGGTTTGGTATCTTATTCTGTCAGCATTTATTTAAGTTCTATTGTATTTAAATCTATGTCTGTTTGTGCCCTATGTTGGGGAAAGGGAGCTGAAGAAATTTTGAGTGATTCAAAATTGACAGTTTCTGTATAAAATTAAAATGTGACTGAAATATACAATTTCCTATTTGAAATATTGTGAATAACCTGTGCAAGAAATAAGTGTGATATATTGTCAATTGCTAACAATGTGGTATACAAGTGTGTACTCACTAAGAGTATTCAAAGTTTAGAACAGTTAATCTGCCAATAAACTCTCACGAATAAATATGAACAAGAAATGACTTACTACTTCTGTCAGATGTAAAAAAAAAGAAAAAAAGAGATTACATGACAAGCTCTCATATTACAGATGCATAAAATGTTTTAGAAAGATATTTACATCAGTGTCTATATTGACTCTTGTATGTGAGCATTAATGAGACAAATTCTTGGAAAATACATTGCTTTACCACTGGAGTTGCTGCCTATGGCAGCTAGTGATTAACACATTAGATAAGAACTGATTGAGTGTTTTTGTATAGTGTAATGCTGCTTCTATAGGAGACCTCAAATTACTGTACAGTAGTACAAAGTTTGCACCACTTCTGTGTAAAACTGCGAGAGTATGCCAGATAAATACATTTAATAAGTTATCCAAACAATGGAAAGTCTAAGATGGAATAACAACAACATGCTAAGGGTAGATTGCTACTCACCACGTAGAGGAGGTGTTGAGTCACACACAGGTACAATGGAAAGAACAGTAGAACTATTTAAGCCATCATACAAAGTCGTCCCTCAGAAATAGATCTCCCACAACGACAAAGTTGTGTGAATGTGTGAGGGTTCTACTTCTGAGGAAGAACTTTGTTCGAAAGCTTAAATATTTCTAGTATTATTTTAATTGTTCCTGTCTGTGACTCATGCATCCTGTATGTGGTTGGTACCAATTTAATCAGTTATTCATATTTATCGTGTGGCACTATTGAGGATTTTGCATATTTACAGCACACTATTTCTTCCCTAAACAAGTCAGAAAAACAAATCTGTATACTTATAGTAGACGCATTTGACAGACACATTGAAACTTCCTGCCAGATTAAAACTGTATGCCAGACTGGGACTCAAACCTGAGTTCAAGTCCATATCTAGCACACAACTTTTATCTGCTGTGAAGATTCATACTGATGCACACTCCGCTACAGGGAGAAAAATTCATTCTTCACAAATACTGTTACTGAGATTCATCTTTAAAAAGTATCACTTGCAAAATGCTTATGGGAAATACATAATGTTGCAGAGGATGACCAGAAACTAGGTGGTCCCACATCCAGAGGCAAACTGTATAAGCACAGGAAATCCCAAATCTTTAATATGGGGTATGGTTGGAGGAAACAGTGGAGAGAACTTTGCTCAAAGAGGTGATTTTATGGGCTTGTATAATAACTCCATAGCACTCATTTATATGTCATACTTCAAAGCAATGGACCTGGATACATGCCCCTCCAAACCACAGTCCTTTACTACAGGAGGACAGTGCCAGCAGTTCACATTGTGCACCTATATCAAAATGATTGTAGTCACTTTAATTTTTATGGAAGAATAAGCAAGTGAGAACGGTGGTTCTGTAGAGGTGGAAAGTGAAGCACACAAAATGCAGAGGATGCCACCCAGCTAAGTTGCCAGATATCCTGATGATCAGAGGTGTGAAAGACTGATGATAATGATGTCCTAGAGGTTTCAGTCAAAATGTTTCAAATGTGGTTCTTGAGCCACTGTCAGTTACACAACACTGTGAAATAGCATTATTCATCTGGGAAAAAAAAAAAAAAAAAAAAAAAAAAAAAAAAACTGCAGCATGACAAGAGCTGTCTGCACTGATGTAAGCTCCAGGGCAACCCTGCCAGACCTCGTTGATACTAGAAGAGCTTCATCCGTTGTCTTGAAGCCCTCCTCATATCTGGAAAACAATGTACATTGGATAGAGGTAATACAGGCCTCAAATAAAATGAAACATTTTTTGATTAAACACTACTTACAGGAGTATAAAAACAAGCTATAATTCCTATACCTGGAGTTAGTTCTAGAATATCCTGCATGCAGAGATTTGTTTGAAAAACAGTTGGTATTCTCACACACACACACACACACACACACACACACACACACACACACACACACAGAGAGAGAGAGAGAGAGAGAGAGAGAGAGAGAGAGAGAGAGAGACTGCAAAGACTTAAACGCATTAGCATTAGTTCAGAAAGGAGTGAGCCACATGTGTACACATGTATTCAGCAACTTACCTGAGTATATTAAATGTCTTATAGATGAAGGGGTGGAATTAAAGGTCTTTCTGTTGCTCAACTGCTATTGGACATAGCTAATTGATAGAAACTCTTAAAGTTAATGTTTTAGGTTATTCTATAATTAACTCTACTAGTGTAATATTATAATCTTGTGTGATAAGTGAATTTATTCTATTGTGTTTAATAAAATGACACCTTTGACTTTTCTCCCTATCCCAGAGACTCATTTCCATTGGATCCATGGAATATTGTATAATGTAATAGGCCCAGTCCCAAGTAAAGTGCCAATAAACAGTCAGTAAATAGAGTAAATGAGTTCAACTTCTCGAAAAATATTGTCTTCTTCATGAAAGAGATGCACTAAAGAAAAAGGGAATATTTTGTTCTGCCAGTGGGATAACATGCAGAACACTGAATAAATAAATGAAAAAAGAAACCCAATTAAAGTTCTGTAGAACAAAGTCAGTAATCTGCTCTCACTATATGACAGAGAGACATCGACAGTAATGCAGAATACAAGCTGCAAAGATCGGGTTTTTAAGAAGAGCCTGAATTCAGCCCATTAGACAGAATAAAGGACACAGCATTCTGGCAAGAACCGGGAGTTGCCTGTATTAATAAACAGATTCAAAAGTATAGAAGTAAATGGAGCGACCATGTCAAAAGAACGAAAGAAAATGGAATACTAAAAATAACAATGAGCTGACACTGAATACAAAACAAATCGTTAGATAAATTAAGAAACAGGTGAGATAGTAGAGAGACTGTTAAAGGAGGAGAATATGAGAAGACAACGTGATGTTGACTCAAATACACTCTTTCAGATTATGAAGTTCACAGGTATAAAATAAAGGGAGTGAAAGGTTATCTACAAAATTTATATAAACCAGACTGCACTTATAAAACTCAAAGGACACAAAAGGAAAGCAGTAGTCTAGAAAGGAGTGACACAGAATTGTAGCTTACCCCTTATGTTTATTTAATATGTATGTTGCACAAGTAGTAAAGGAAATAAAGGAGAAATTTGGAAAATGGATTTAAGGTTCAGGGAGAAGAAATAAAAACTTTGAGATTTACTGATGACAGCATAATTATGTCAAAGATGGCAAAAGACGTGGAAGATCAGTTGAAAAGAATGGATAGTGTTTTGAAAAGAAATTATTAGATGAACATAGATAACATTACAATAAGAATCATAAAAGTGATATTTAATCAGATGATGCTGAGACAATAAAAGTATTAGATTTGTTTAGTTATTTAAGCAGCAAGATAACTGACAATGGCTGAAGTAAACAGGCTGTAAAAGGCAGACTGTCAATAGCAAGAAAAATGTGTATGAAAATTAGTTAATGCCTATTGTAAATTTACCTTTACGTGAAAGTGGAACACAGACAAAATCAATACAGGCAAGAAGAGAGTAGAAGATTTTGAAAGTGGGGCTTGGATAAGTAGTACTGTCCAATTTAAAGTGGTTGTTGTTTGACAGCCAGTATGGTAAACTATTACCATACGCTAAAAACCACTGGGAGCATAGTGTAGTTTGCTTCCAATGTGTTGCCACCAATGCTGTGCAACTCATTATTGAAAAAAAGATATTTTCGAAATGCAAAATTTTCACCTACTCCAAGAAAAAAGCCTCAGTGCAGTCCTAGTTAAAATTAAAAACAAATTTTTGAAATGAAACATAGAGATATAGATCATACATGAGCCTCAGATTTATTTTCACACAATTTTTGTAGCAGGCACAGATTCTACAGTGATTTTGTATCACTATGGAGAGCACAGTGTTGTGGTGGCTGCCTGCAGATAGTGCTCGTCACAACATTGCAGCTTTCCACCTTAAATGTAAGTTGTCAGATAAGTTAAATCAGACTGTACAGAGTGAACCCCAGCTAACCAACAAAATCTTAGAGGTTATTCAAGGATATTTTCAGAGTTTTTCTGTATAAAAGGGAGGTGGTCTCTGGTGGCTTGTTGAGGAGAATGAATGTAACTATGATTTCTTCAATGACAAAGTGCCAGATACAGAATTCAAGAGTCTTGTATTTGACACCCGGTCAGCCCCAGGATTTTTACTATAACTTACACCTCCTTAACTACTGCCAATGTTTATCGATTTGAAAAATGCTGCATTGTATTGTGGTTCAGAATCAATGTTAAACTGTAAGTCGTCCTATAATTGGCTGTGTTGGAAGGATGTAGGAGGGTGAGGTCATACCGTGTCCAACAGGACCATGCCTAGTAAGGCACACTGCTGGCCAAATCGACCTTTGGACAATGGCAACTTTAATTTTTTCCCAAGTTAACTATTTGCATGCAAAAATATCTTCATAACAGCGAAAAAGCCTGTGATATGGAATCACCAAAACGTACAACACAAGAAATGGAGTAATGAATTGATCCTTGGACATATGCAAAAGTACTTCATGTGGTTTCCGTAACAGTGGGAGAGGCTAGGCACAGCGTCATTGTGCCACTTTTCCACTGTGTTCAGTGAATCCATACACGGGGTGCATATTGGACAACTCTTCAGCAGTAAACCTATCCACAGTACTGTGTACAAGTGTAAATGTACAAGTAAAACTGCCAGAAAAACAAACCCATGACAGAATCGAGCAGTAGTGAATGCAAGTGAAGAGTGGGCATTACTGTTGTCAACGACAGGTATTATGAGTAAATCGAATGAGTTTGTTTCCAAAAGAGACACACACTATGTTGTCAACAGAGTTTCACTCTATGAAAACTATGGTTCAGTTGTTTTGGTAGACTACGTAAATGATATAGTAAATGGTAGGATTACCAGTATTATTGAGAGCATTGGTATGGAATGAAACATAAATGGATGTGTAAGAGAGAAACTGGGAGCTGACAACATCTTTTTGTTTCCTTTTTTTCACATAATTAGAGCAGCACATCATTCAGTGTTAGTGCATCATGTATTTTATTTCCTTACAGAATAAAAATTGCATTTTATAAATAATGAAAATTAGTTTATTGTTTAACTTCTGCACTTTTATCCAATTAATTTTGCTGCAAGTAAAGTCTCCATGCACAAACATAATACAAAGGGTGTTTCTAAAAGGACTTTACAACTTTGAAAATTTATATAAATTAATTTATAATATAGAGGTGATTGTTGTGTCAATTTGTAGGGAAATACATCAAGTTTTGTATAGTTCACTAGTGCCGAATCACTGGACCCGAGTGTGCTAGCTGTGTATTTTGGTTTGGAGAATCGAAGTCGGTGACAACAGTTCAGCATGATTTCTGTACCAAGTACGCCAAAGAACCTCCTAGCAGGCCTACAATTTATGAGTGGCATAAATGTTTTTTGGAAACAGGGTGCTCAGTAAGACATGAGAAATCATCAGGTCATCCAAGCACATCTGATGACGTTGAGAGAGAGAGGCAATATTCTGTCAACAGCCCTATGAAATCGACCCAGCGTGCATCTCGTGAACTGCAAATCCTACATACGACTGTTTGGCGTATGTTGTGAAACAAATTTTCATTTGAAACCATACAGGTTGACGATCATACAAGCAATAAAAGACACTGATAAAGTTGCCCACAAGAACTTCTGTGCGGATATGTTAAATTGATTACATGAGCATGAAACCTTCTTGGACAAAATCATCTTTTCTGATGAGTCGACTTTTCACTTAAGTGGCAAGGTTCACACGCATAACTGTAGTGAAAATCCACATCAAACATTGCAACATGTTTGTTATAGCTCTAAACTGACCATTTTTTGTGCATTGAGCAAGAACAAAGTGTACTGCCCCTTTTTTTCATGAGAGATCCATCGACGGGATAGTGTACCTGGATATGTTACAACAATGTTTGATACCACAGATCGCTGAGGATGACCAAGAATGAAATGTTTGCACCATACAAGATGGTGCACCACCTCACTATCTGGCTGACGTCTGGGATTTTCTAAGTGATCACTTTCCAGGTCAATGGATTGGCCATGATGCGCCAATTACATGGCCCCCACATTTCCCAGCCCTGACATATATTTTTTAATGGGGATTCATCAAGGATATCTTGTTTGTACATCCTGTGCCGGCTTCTCTACATCTACATCTACATCTACATCTATACTCCGCGAGCCACCTTACGGTGTGTGGCGGAGGGTACTTATTGTACCACTATCTGATCCCCCCCTTCCCTGTTCCATTCACGAATTGTGCGTGGGAAGAACGACTGCTTGTAAGTCTCCGTATTTGCTCTAATTTCTCGGATCTTTTCGTTGTGATCATTACGCGAGATATATGTGGGCGGTAGTAATATGTTGCCCATCTCTTCCCGGAATGTGCTCTCTCGTAATTTCGATAATAAACCTCTCCGTATTGCGTAACGCCTTTCTTGAAGTGTCCGCCACTGGAGCTTGTTCAGCATCTCCGTAACGCTCTCGCGCTGACTAAATGTCCCCATGACGAATCGCGCTGCTTTTCGCTGGATCATGTCTATCTCTTCTATTAATCCAACCTGGTAAGGGTCCCATACTGATGAGCAATACTCAAGAATCGGACGAACAAGCGTTTTGTAAGCTACTTCTTTCGTCGATGAGTCACATTTTCTTAGAATTCTTCCTATGAATCTCAACCTGGCGCCTGCTTTTCCCACTATTTGTTTTATGTGATCATTCCACTTCAGATCGCTCCGGATAGTAACTCCTAAGTATTTTACGGTCGTTACCGCTTCCAATGATTTACCACCTATGGCATAATCGTACTGGAATGGATTTCTGCCCCTATGTATGCGCATTATATTACATTTATCTACGTTTAGGGAAAGCTGCCAGCTGTCGCACCATGCATTAATCCTCTGTAGGTCCTCCTGGAGTACGTACGAGTCTTCTGATGTTGCTACTTTCTTGTAGACAACCGTGTCATCTGCAAATAGCCTCACGGAGCTACCGATGTTGTCAACTAAGTCATTTATGTATATTGTAAACAATAAAGGTCCTATCACGCTTCCCTGCGGTACTCCCGAAATTACCTCTACATCTGCAGATTTTGAACCGTTAAGAATGACATGTTGTGTTCTTTCTTCTAGGAAATCCTGAATCCAATCACAAACCTGGTCCGATATTCCGTAAGCTCGTATTTTTTTCACTAAACGTAAGTGCGGAACCGTATCAAATGCCTTCCTGAAGTCCAGGAATACGGCATCAATCTGCTCGCCAGTGTCTACGGCACTGTGAATTTCTTGGGCAAATAGGGCGAGCTGAGTTTCACATGATCTCTGTTTGCGGAATCCATGTTGGTTATGATGAAGGAGATTTGTATTATCTAAGAACGTCATAATACGAGAACACAAAACATGTTCCATTATTCTACAACAGATTGACGTAAGCGAAATAGGCCTATAATTATTCGCATCTGATTTATGACCCTTCTTGAAAATGGGAACGACCTGCGCTTTCTTCCAGTCGCTAGGTACTTTACGTTCTTCCAGCGATCTACGATAAATTGCTGATAGAAAGGGGGCAAGTTCTTTAGCATAATCACTGTAGAATCTTAAGGGTATCTCGTCTGGTCCGGATGCTTTTCCGCTACTAAGTGATAGCAGTTGTTTTTCAATTCCGATATCGTTTATTTCAATATTTTCCATTTTGGCGCCCGTGCGACGGCTGAAGTCAGGGACCGTGTTACGATTTTCCGCAGTGAAACAGTTTCGGAACACTGAATTCAGTATTTCTGCCTTTCTTCGGTCGTCCTCTGTTTCGGTGCCATCGTGGTCAACGAGTGACTGAATAGGGGATTTAGATCCGCTTACCGATTTTACATATGACCAAAACTTTTTAGGGTTCTTGTTTAGATTGTTTGCCAATGTTTTATGTTCGAATTCGTTGAATGCTTCTCTCATTGCTCTCTTTACGCTCTTTTTCGCTTCGTTCAGCTTTTCCTTATCAGCTATGATTCGACTACTCTTAAACCTATGATGAAGCTTTCTTTGTTTCCGTAGTACCTTTCGTACATGATTGTTATACCACGGTGGATCTTTCCCCTCGCTTTGGACCTTAGTCGGTACGAACTTATCTAAGGCGTACTGGACGATGTTTCTGAATTTTTTCCATTTTTGTTCCACATCCTCTTCCTCAGAAATGAACGTTTGATGGTGGTCACTCAGATATTCTGCGATTTGTGCCCTATCACTCTTGTTAAGCAAATATATTTTCCTTCCTTTCTTGGCATTTCTTATTACACTTGTAGTCATTGATGCAACCACTGACTTATGATCACTGATACCCTCTTCTACATTCACGGAGTCGAAAAGTTCCGGTCTATTTGTTGCTATGAGGTCTAAAACGTTAGCTTCACGAGTTGGTTCTCTAACTATCTGCTCGAAGTAATTCTCGGACAAGGCAGTCAGGATAATGTCACAAGAGTCTCTGTCCCTGGCTCCAGTTCTGATTGTGTGACTATCCCATTCTATACCTGGTAGATTGAAGTCTCCCCCTATTACAATAGTATGATCACGAAACTTCTTCACGACGTTCTGCAGGTTCTCTCTGAGGCGCTCAACTACTGCGGTTGCTGATGCAGGTGGTCTATAGAAGCATCCGACTATCATATCTGACCCACCTTTGATACTTAACTTAACCCAGATTATTTCACATTCGCATTCGCTAATAACTTCACTGGATATTATTGAATTCTTTACTGCTATAAATACTCCTCCACCATTGGCGTTTATCCTATCCTTGCGGTATATATTCCATTCTGTGTCTAGGATTTCGTTACTGTTCACTTCCGGTTTTAACCAACTTTCCGTTCCTAATACTATATGCGCACTATTTCCTTCAATAAGAGATACTAATTCAGGAACCTTGCGCTGAATACTCCTGCAGTTTACCAATATTACGTTAACTTTTCCTGTTTTTGGTCTCTGAGGACGGACGTTCTTTATCAACGATGATAATGTCCTCTCTGGTAAGCCGTCAGGTATTTTATCGTTTCGCCCAAGGGGGGGTCCCTCTAACCTAAAAAAACCCCCGTGTGCACGCCACACGTACTCTGCTACCCTAGTAGCTGCTTCCGGTGTGTAGTGCACGCCTGACCTGTCTAGGGGGGCCCTACAGTTCTCCACCCAATAACGGAGGTCGATGAATTTGCAACCATTATAGTCGCAGAGTCGTCTGAGCCTCTGGTTTAGACCCTCCACACGGCTCCAAACCAGAGGACCGCGATCGACTCTGGGCACTATGCTGCAGATATTAAGCTCACCTTGCACTCCGCGTGCGATGCTGGTTGTCTTCACCAAATCAGCCAGCCGCCGGAAGGAACCAAGGATGGCCTCAGAACCCAAGCGGCAGGCGTCATTCGTTCCGACATGTGCTACTATCTGCAGCTGGTCACACCCAGTGCGTTCAATAGCTGCCGGAAGGGCCTCCTCCACATTACGGACGAGACCCCCCGGCAAGCACACCGAGTGCACACTGGCATTCTTCCCCGACCTACCCGCTATTTTCCTGAGGGGCTCCATAACCCGCCTAACGTTGGAGCTCCCTATAACTAATAGGCCCGCCCTCTGTGACTGTCGGGACCTTGCCGGAGAATCGGCTACTGGCCCAACAGGCGAGGCATCCTGTGGTGGCTCGGAAACGATGTCATCACCACTAGGAAGCACCCCGTACCTATTGGAAAGGGGTAAGGCAGCTGCCACGCGGCCAGATCCCACCTTCGCCTTTCGGCCAGGCACGCGCGAGCCCACCACTGTCCGCCATTCACCCTGGAGTGATGGCTGACCGGTAAGATGCTCACTGCCGGAAGACGCAGCGACATCAGGGGTTCCATGTGATTCCAAGGCCACCGAAGTAGGCATAGGTCTCACCACAGTTGCCCCAACGCCACTACGAGCCGACGCCTGCGCCTCGAGCTCGATGAGCCTAACAGACAAAGCCTCCACCTGCCCCCGAAGAGTGGCCAATTCTCCTTGCGTCCGCTCACAACAACCACAGTCCCTACACATGACTATGTTTACCCTACTCTATACGGTGACAAATTCCCAAGATAATCTTCTGATGAGCTACTCTGATAATCAAGAAACACTCACTGAAATACGAGACGCGAAAACTACGCTAGGTTTTCCCAGAAAAACTATTTAAAAGCTAAGCGCAGCAAATAAGTACAAAAACGCTTTATACAAACAGTACTCGCTGCTGCTGGTGCTCTCGCTCTGGCTGTCACAAGACAACTGCTGATTCAAGTGACTAGTGGCTAACGGCCGCGAAACAAACAAAAGACGGTTTTAGGGCGCTTTCTGTTCTAAACGATCAAGAAAACACTAAGAAATCTAACACGAAAACTACGTAAAGTTTTATCAAGAACTGTTAGTTACTATGCAGAGCAGATAAACACAAATAGAATCCCTTCCTTAGTGGAAGGTCGTAAACAAAATGCAAAATAAACTTAGAGCAAGAATTTACACGCCACTGAGCAAGTTACACCTGCAATGCTACAGCGATTTTGGGAAGAAATTTACTTCTGATGGGATGTGTGCAGGATAACCAACGGAAGCCACATATAACATGTTTAGTTTAAAGTAGAAAAACTTGAAGTGTTTCCCTACAGAGTAACAATAAACCAACTCTATATCTTCTTCCAATAAATTTATATGAATTTTTAAAGCTTTTAAGTCCTTTTTGAAACATCCTATATTGTATGTCCCGCCTGCCTGACTGATCATCGCCCAGCCCAAACTGCTAAGGGTAGAAACTTGAAATTTGGAGGTGTGGATCTTATACTGTATGTGTTGTTTAAGAAGGGACTTTTTGAAATTCCAACCCTAAGGGGTGAAATAGGAGATGAAGGGTTTTTTATTTTTATTTTATTTTATTTTATTTTTTTTTATTTTTATTTTTTTTTTACAAAAATGTCGCTATTAAGGCAATTTTGAAGTTGGATCTACGAAAATTGGTATTTTGTTTCTATGTCAGATATAAGGACATAAACGTTTCAGTATTTTTGGAAATTTAACCCTATGGGGTGAAAGCTTTTTTTTTAGTACATCACTGTTAAAGAACTACTAAAGTATTTTAAAGCTATATCTATGAAAATTGGTACTTGACTTGTTGGTGGCAAATAAAAAAAAAAAGTGTTTCAGTGTTTCTGGAAACTGAACCCCTAAGGGGATGAATACTCAGAAAATAACCTGAACAACATGGAAATTTTATCTGTGGAGTTAGGGGTTCGTCCTGTAGGTGGATAGATCGAGTAATTAACGAAGATGTGGCAAATTGAACTGGCAAGACAGACTAAGTTGATGGGTCACACTCTGAGGCATCAGGAAACAGTTGAGTTCGCAAAGGAGATAGGTACGGAGGGAAAAAATTGTAAGGAAGACCACGATTTGGCCACAGAACACAGGTTTAGGTGGATGTAGGTTGCAGTAGTTACGAGGATATTTGTACAGGATAGACTGACACAGAGAGCTGCATCAAACCAGACATTGAACTGCAGACGACTACATTAAGCAGACATAGTAGGTAAGGGCCCAATGATAAACAAGTTAAGTACCTAACGTTGCAAGAGAATCGGCAGCTGTGGGCTAGACGTAGTCTGAAGGCACGGTGAGGGTCTCGGTGATGGCCGAGAGAGCCGGCCTGCTGGGCTGGCCTTCCCAGGCGACAGCCTCGTACGGGCGGTCGCGGTCGGCCGCCGACAAGTCCGAGTAGTAGGCGCTGCTGGGCTCGGTGTCGGAGCCGGTGTAGGCGCCGTTGTGGAAGGCGGTCGAGTCGCGGTCAAGCTCCGCGTACACGGCGTCCTCGTGCAGCGTGTAGTGGTTCTCGCGGCAGGCGCGCTCGCGCTCGCAGGGCGCCACTTTCCCCGGCGATGGCCGCGTCGCTAGCTCAGCGCCCGCCGCCGCTGGCGCTGCCGGCGCAGGCGCCCGCGCTCTTTGGCTCGACCTGGAGGAGCACACGCCTGTAACGGCAACGGGCGCGCGCGTCAGACACACTTCTCTGCTGAATGAGGCAAGCGCAGCACATTTATCAGCTTGACAATGGCGCAGCTTAACATCTACACTACTGGCCTTTAAAATTGCTATACCACGAAGATGTGCTACAGACGCGAAATTTAACCGACAGGAAGAAGATGCTGTGATATGCAAATGATTAGCTTTTCAGAGCATTCACACGAGGTTGGCGCCGGTGGCGACACTTACAACGTGCTGACATGAGGAAAGTTTCCAAACGATTTCTCATACACAAACAGCAGTTGACAGGCGTTGCCTGGTGAAACGTTGTTGTGATGCCTTGTGTAAGCAGGATAATGCGTACCATCACGTTTCCGATAAACGTCGGATTGTAGCCTATCGCGATTGCGGTTTATCGTATCGCGGCATTACTGCTCGCGTTGATCGAGATCCAATGACTGTTAGCAGAATATGGAATCTGTGGGTTCAGGAGGCTAATACGGAACGCCGTGCTGGATCCAAACGGCCTCGTATCACTAGCAGTCGAGATGACAGGCATCTTATCCGCATGCATGGGGCTGTAACGGATCGTGCAGCCACGTCTCGATCCCTGATTCAACAGATGGGGACGTTTGCAAGACAACAACCATCTGCACGAACAGTTCGACGACGTTTGCAGCAGCACGGACTATCAGCTCGGAGACCATGGCTGCGTTTACCCTTGACGCTGCATCACAGACAGGAGCGCCTGCGATGGTGTACTCAACGACGTACCTGGGTGCGCGAATGGCAAAACGTCATTTTTTCGGATGAATCCAGTTTCTGTTTACAGCATCATGATGGTCGCATCCGTGTTTGGCGACATCGCGGTGAACGGACATTGGAAGCGTGTATTCGTCACCGCCATACTGGCGCATCATCCGGCGTGATGGTATGGGATGCCATTGGTTACACGTCTCGGTCACCTCTTGTTCGCATTGACGGCACTTTGAACAGTGGACGTTACATTTCAGATGTGTTACGACCCGTGGCTCTACCCTTCATTCAATCCCTGTGAAACCCTACATTTCAGCAGTATAATGTACGACCACATGTTGCAGGTCCTGTACGGGCCTTTCTGGCTGTACCTGTACACGCCATCCAAGCTCTGTTTGACTCAATGCCCAGGCCTATCAAGGCAGTTATTACGGCCAGAGGTGGTTGTTCTGGGTACTGATTTCTCAGGATCTATGCACCCAAATTGCATGAAAATGTAATCACATGTCAGTTCTAGTGTAATATATTTGTCCTATGAATACTCGTTTATCATCTGCATTTCCTCTTGGTGTAGCAATTTTAATGGCCAGTAGTGTATCTAACAGTATTATGTACTGCGCATAGTAGAGGAGCAGTTAGGAGACGATCATTTTTAGTATCAGTGTAGAAATGCAGCCTCTCATAAAACAGTCCCTGTGAGGCAATGGTTTGTGGACAATAACATTTCTGAAAAGGACTGGACTGCCCAGAGTGCCTGTCCTGAACCCAATGGAACATCTTTGGGATGAAGTAGACCCCAACTTCCAAATAACCACCTTCTCTGTTGTCGGCTCTTGAATAAAAATTGGCTACTATTCTTCCACAGACGTTCAAGACACCTTGCTGAAAGTATCCATAGCAGAATTCAAGAAGTCACAAAGTCGAAGAGTGGGTACATTCCAGATTAATATCCACTAACAGGTGGGTGTCCAGATACTTTTGATCATATAGTGTGTGTGTGTGTGTGTGTGTGTGTGTGTGTGTGTGTGTGTGTGTGTGTGTGTGTGTGACGAAATAATGCAATAATTCAAAAATGTTCAAATGTGTGTGAAATCTTATGGGACTTAACTGCTAAGGTCATCAGTCCCTAAGCTTACACACTACTTAACCTAAATTATCCTAAGGACAAACACACACACACCCATGCCCGAGGGAGGACTCGAACCTCCGCCGGGACCAGCCCCACAGTCCATGACTGTAGCGCCTAAGACCGCTCGGCTAATCCTGCGCGGCTCCAATAATTCGTTGCAGTTTCAAAAGGAGAGGGCGGGGTCACTGAGGTCAAAATAAGCCTAGAAATTACAAACTGTATTTAACAAAATAAAATTTTCAGTTGTTTGCGTGATTTCCCGCCCAAGTGGATAGGCTTGCGCCTTGAGTAGCCAAATTAGCCTGAATTTGTGGGATCCCCCGTACAACTTCGGTTTACTTGTCGAGGAAAAATTGTGCTGTTTCATTGCTGTGGCGATACTTTCTAAGTCAATCAAAACGAATGCAGACCTTCACAGAACAGTGCTGAGATGGTCTCTGTCGCTTCCTTGTATGGCTGTTATCGATGTGAAGGAAAGGGCTGATTGAGCACACTGGAACGCAGAGACAGTCGCAAATTCCCAGGACACGCGCTGCTCCTACCGCACCAGAGTAGCACAAACTTGGCTGTACTATATCTGGGCAATATCTGTCCCAATTCTTACAGTGACACTCCCCCTCTCCCTGTCGCACAACTTCATGAGAACAGTGTTTCAGCTTTCTTCCGTGGGCAAACAAGACCTGTGTTGACCTGGTGAAAGTATATTTTGTTTTAAACTGCAGAGCAAATTTATTCGACCTTTAAGAACACCGCACCACTTTATGTATAGTGTAGGTGTGCTTATCCGTGTTTTACGTGCGATCCCTATTGCAACAGATGGAAAGAGAAAAAGTCATTTCTTGTGTCAAAAAGAGAATAAATTAGTGAAATTTCAAGATCGAAAAAAAAAAAATGTTGTCCGTAGGAGCTGGGATAGGGTGTGTGTTTCCCCAGTTTAAGACGTTATTGCGTAAATCTTCGTTAAATCCTAGGCTATGAAATGAGTTCTATTTATCTGTCAATCTAAGATTGGTTTTGGAAGGTTTCCCACATTCATAGTTGGATGTTGGCCCTGGGTTACACTTTGCGCACATTTGTTCAACTTAATAACGCCACTCAACAGCAAGGAATAGAAGAAAGGGAGTTGATGCAATAAATCCGTTAACATGGTCAGACCTAAAATTCTGTAAGTAAATAGAGTATTACAAGTGGCGTCAAAGCTGTGTAAGCTGTTTCTTAGAATTCGTTTCTTGTTCCTGAATTCAGGAGTATTAATCACTGACGTTTTGTGCTAGTTGTTTTTGTTGATGTCCATTTTCAGTGTGCGACTTTCAATTTTCAGTGTCATCCAGACATTACTGGTATAGAGATATGTTCTTTGAACAGTGTCTAGCTTTGTTTCCTATTTCGTTTGGTACGACTGATTAAATCTCCTATGGATGTAGCTTCAGTTCATTAACTCAGAAAATGTGGCGTCCATAATCATTATCAACAACCTACGAAGGTGTACTCGTTTATACTAAGGAAGTACGCTTACCTTATGAGAGTAATTTACCATGAAATATATTGACAGGGTGATGATCGATCGTTCCGTATAGTGTTCCTCGTTAAAAATGTAGCTCTTGGCGCGTGATACGTCTTCAACTCCACCAATCAGTGATATATATAAAAAAAAGGTCTGTTTAAGAACTTGCTCGCTATTGGACGAACTTCAGCAGACGCCCGTTTAGTAATCTCAATTTTATTCTTCAGTTTTACATGAAATTCTCCATTTTCATAAACAGAGTTCGATGTGTTCTTCTGATTCAAAATCTCGTTTCTTGGTGAACCAAAATACTGTGCATAACACATAATTTTTCAAGATGGTGGCCTTTTGTATAATTTTTATATTATCACGAACACTATACCTAGGAGTACAGCGATAGAGCTTGAAGATAATTTGTAGTCAGTGGATAACAGGCCTAGAGCCACTATTTTAAGTAAAAGGCAACATCCCGAGCAATTCACCTAAAGCTACCACCGCTAACATTTCTGAAATGAGAATATAAAATGGATCACAAAATCAACTCATCCAGTGATTCCGGCATTCCACTGCCAGTAATGATGGAGTTGCTCATAGAGGTTTACGATTACATCTCATGAACCTTTTGGACTATAATTCTGAAATTAATTCCCACCGCTTATCCTACAGATTTCTTAGATTCAGAATTCAGTAATGAATGCTGCGGAATTGGTTAGTTGTGTTCAGTGTTAATACCAGTAATACAAATTTAATTTTTAATCGTTATGACAGAAAAATCGGGACGAAAACAACAGTTATTTCGCTCAAAATGAAGACGGTCCTGACAGCAAACGGAGGTCGAAAGCAAAAATATGTAAAAAATTTGGCTTTGTTACCTCTACAGTGTCGTCGATAATTAAAAACAGAGGTTAGATTAGGCAATGCTTGGATGTTGTTCCAATCAGAGAGAAAATGTATGAGAGCACTAAACATAAAAGAGCAGCGACTGCTTCGCTTGTCCGGTTTACCAAGCTGAGTTTCAAAATGTTCCCATATCAGGACATTTATTGATGGAAAGAGCTGCGAGAGGTTTAAAAATAACTGGGTGTTGAATTTTGTTCAAATACAGGCTGCCTGGAACTTTTCAAGGAAAGGAACGGCGTAGAGTAAAAAAACGAAAATGTTTTCTGTGGCGCTACCCAAGTTTTACCGACAATGGCAGCTTATTGGTTAGTTCTACCTAACCGTCAAGATTTAAACACTAGAATTCGAAAGATGACACGAAAGCCGATGAAACTGGCTTACTTCATCGCTGCTGTCCCAATAAAACATCGCTTACTAAGGAGGGGGACGGGGGAGTGGGCAAATATTTAAGGAAATATTATGATATTGCTAGGATGCCTTTCGGATTAATAGGAAACCGCAGTGTTTTAAAAATTTACGAGCACTATCAGTTGAATAATACAGCGGCCAAAATGCGTTGATAGTAGTCGAAATATTCAACGACTGAATTCTCGCTTTGGATGAACACTGAGAGATTCTTTTCCCAAATAAAGTACTAATATGTTGTGTACACTGATTAGCCAGAACATTATGACCACTACCCACCGCCACGTTGGATGCCACCTGGTGGCGTTGCGGGCATGTGGCGTAATAACAAAAGTATGTAAGCGACGCAGACACGGACTGCGGATCACCCGAGCGAAGATATCCTCTGCAAATAGGAAAATCCATTGAGGTAAGCGACTTTGACAAAGGATAGATTATTATTACACAGACCCTTGAACGAGTATCTCGCAAACGGTGAAACTTATTGAATGTTCACATGCTACTGTCGCGAGCGTCTACGGAGAGATGCAGGACAGTGAAACTACAAGGCACTAAATGGTTGGACGTCCACGACTCCCCACAGAACGTGGGGTTCGGAGGCTCGTCTGCTCTGTAAAGTGTCCTACGGTGGTTTTAGGAGCATTATAGTGGATGTCTCGGTGACCAAATTCGCTTGATGTAAATCCCATAGAACCCATCTGTGTCGCTGTCGGGCGCCATCACCGCGTACGCAAATCAGCGGCCCGTTATTTATGCGATTTGCATGGCGTGGGCATAGACATGCCTCCACAAACCTACCAACAAACTGTCGGTGCCCTCATAAACAGAATCAGTGATGTATCTCTGTCCAAAGACGGGCAAACAACCTGATAAGGAGCTGGCAATAATGTTTTGGCTCATCAGCGTAAAGACTTTCTGCGTAAGTATGCACCTAATCACGAGTAAATTTTAGTGTGAAATATATTTACTGTTCAGTAATAAATGTTGACACGAACGGAAGGATAATATTGTGTTTTTCATACACAGTTTAATCTGAAATACTTAAAAAAAAAGATAAGATAGAGAACAGCAAGAAAAGCAAAAAGATCCTTAGATCTAGAAAGATCGATGTCCTCGAGGCTGAAATTCTACAGAGTTCGTACAGTTTAGGATATGTAGACTAAATGAAGTATTCTGCAATACGCCATTAAAGCTAGTGAAATGGATGAAAAGTCATGTCTTTGATTTTTCTCGCGATTACTAAATATTAAAAGAATATCAGCGCTTTTAATTGCAGTTCAGCAGCTCATGTACGAAAACAAGTGCTCCTCATACACCGTAATAGTGATATTAAGATAATATTTGAGTTCCGTCTTAAACTTATTTGGCTATCGTATCACAAATATATTAATTTACATTCTTTACACGGATAAAATGACCGTTAAACATTTATTTACTTTCGATCGCAGAATTTTCGCATCGAGTCTTAGAAGATACCTGCGAAAGTATTCGAGGCTTCTGAAAGTTAACATTTAATACTTTTGTCCTGTTCGTGAAATCAACGATGCTTCGCTTAGACAACAGCGGTGTTTTGTAAACTCTGTGGAATATAATACTTGGAAACAGAAATCAGTGTCTGGGGAAGTCGTTAGCAATACAAGAACACTGTGAAATCGGGGAAAATCTAAAGTTTCTTCCTTCTTTACATCATCAAAGGTATGTGATAGAAAATTAATGAGCTGCCTTTGACATGGGTCTTAAATTTACGCCGTGTGTATCGGTACATGTCACGGTATCTCAACTGCAGAACTTAATTCATGAACTTAAATTTTGTTACGTGACCTGAAATCCAACATCGGAAATATCGCCTAGCTTCCAGAAGCATTTAAATGTTACGAGAGAACCGTCATACAAACCGATACAGGCGAGATTTTGTACCCATATTAACATGAAAGCTAAAAAGTAGATGCGTACTAAATTTCTACAGCGAAATTGTCAGCTGACTCTTAGTCTATCTTTGTTTTTATGCATTCATAAAACCATTCAGAGATCATAGCTGAAAGGCTCATATTGTATATGTTATACTGCACTGATTTATTTTGCTAACCAGTTTTCGGTTGACAAATCCATCGCAGACTATCGTCTATGGTAGGTTCAAGTCTGATGACGGCCATGTCAGCCGAAAAACGGTTAGAAAAAATTCGTACAGCAGAACATACACTATATTGTGTTTCTCCTATATAATTATGGAGTTGTTCTACCAATAAGCGACAGAAGAATCAGTTAACCGGATTCAGTGATATAGTTAGCAGCTTACGCGTGCATATAGACTTACATCTAAATTTCGCTGCTCTGGTCTGGAGCGCAACTTACCTCCAAACCTCAGGTTCTTCAGTCTGCTGCAAAGAAACAAATAAAATAACCTTTAATCTGTAATCATTGGTATTTATAATATTACTACGAAAATAATTCCTTATATTTTTAACTACAGTGATCACAAACGTGCCTGTTTAAGAGTAATTATATGAGGAAAATTTACTGTAGATGGTCGTTTTCAATAGTACGGAAGTATTTGCTAACGTTAACTTACTTGCGACAATGCAGAACGGTGACCATAACGACGGCACCAACAGCTGCTGATACTATCGACACGATAGCGAGAGTGAGTAACCATCCTAGCTTCGTCTCGTTATCTGTAACACAAAACGGTTTACTAATATACTTCTGTACGATTATCTGGTAGCGAACAAGTACTTCTTTCTGGTGTCTGCACAAAGATGTACGTGTTTATGATCAAGCCAGGTTAGCGATTCGTATGATGAATGATGTTTGTCAAATTCTGATAATCTTTGTCGGAATTTGGTCATTCCAACAGCAGTCTCAGTCCTCATTTATGAAAAATACTGTGGCAATGAATGCTGACAGTGTGAATAAAAGTTTACAGATACGCCACAGACGTTTCCCTTTTGGACAGAAATGAATTTTCTGATAAAATATTGTGTGACGTGTTCAGCTATCAAGATATGTACTCAACAGAGGGGTGTTGATTGTCGCGATGAAAGACGAGCTTGCATCTGCCAAACGAAGTCTTTAGCTGGTGCACCTCCATTGAAATACCCAATACCCCATTCCATACGTACTGCCAACCAGCGGCAGCTCGTAGATATACATTCTGGATGTTCACTAATTGTTAAATTCAGATAAATTTGAGAGTGCAAAATTAATAGCATCTGCTGTATAACAGTTACGCTCATTAACATCATATTACAATTTCAGCCGCTGTCAATAATAATAATAATAATAATAATTTGCATAACTTGTCTGAAAAAAGGAAGAATTGTTTTGTGGGATTTTGTTGTTTCGTGCATAATTAAGTACAGTCTATGAGGAGAACGAAATAATGTTTAACCTCTCTCACTCTCCGTTTCGCATTTTTGTGTAAGTGGGAGTTTTCGTGCTTTTTTTTTTGTTTTTTCGGACAAACGTACAAGATCCCTAATTTATTTGTTAACAAATTAACCTCTGGGCTGGAAATTAGGCATCCACATAACGGCTGTCGCTTATTATACACTTCTTTCTTAAATGTTCGTTTGTAGTCACGCTTATTTGATTTCGTCACTTTCTCAGGCAACGAGTCTGATCTGGAATGCCCTAGTTTTTTTTGCGGCTAACTTTTCCTGGTAATTTTCTTTTCTGTTAGCGCTTAATACGGATTCAACATAGTTAATGTTGGAAGCCGATTCATGCACAGTAGACAACCAACTCCGAATACAAACTGCCGTTTGCGGAAATGATTAAATTCAAGTAGTACTATCTAACAACAAGGTCACTTGACTAGAATACAAATGAGGCGCTGAGAGTCGTAGGGGCCAAAAGCACACTGTCTTCGACCTTTCCCTACCGCCTATTTAAGTGAATATCAGAATAACCAGTGAGACAGCTTTTCGCGAATGTTCAAATAATGGTACAATGTGGGCCTACAGTAAAGGTAAACCACAAAATCAACAGATGTCAGAAGCACGAATAAGTGCTACAGTCTCACAATCGACAATGATGTGTTTTTATGGTTCTCAGCGCCTTAAATGGATTACTCTGTGATAAAATCCACAATTTTATGTTCCACATCTCATTCAGAATCCTACAAAATAGTTTTTTCCTCAGTATAACTGTAACAAATACTGATGTCCGACCTAATTTTATTATATAGTGTGTGAATTTGCATTTCTGTGGAGAGTTCTGCCACCTAGCGGGATTTATGGCGAACATAAATAAAAGTCTTAACAATGAAAAATCCAGGATGGAATGTAACAATATGATGAAAAGAAAAGTTGCCACATACCATATATAGGAGATGTTGAGTCGCAGATAGTGATAACAAAAACAGCCACAAGTAAGCTTTCGTTCAACAAGGTCTTTGTCAAAAATAAACGACAGACACATACTCACGCAAACGCAACTCACACACGCGGCAGCAGTCTCTGGTTCAATTTGATATACCTATATCTCGTAATTTTAAAATTCACCATCATTTTTTATAAATAATGCACGTATTCAGATTATCAACTACTTCGTTACTGATTCCGCTGTACATCCAATGTGAATTTATATCTCAACTGTATCAGATACAGTCCTTCAGAGAACTTCAAAGCCGAATTTTTTTCTGTAAATTTATGAAAAACATTAAGAACAACCTATTACTCGGCACTTTTTAACCGTGTTCCACACGCTTGTTTCACTGCGGAGCAGGAAACAGCCTCAATCATTTTCATATTACATATTAACAGCGCGACAATCACATCATAACGGTACAGAGACTGTGACTGAACACGATTTTTGAAATAAAAACTACATATCTAAACCGAGATTAAGAAAAACGTTGATGGCTGTTAATACATCAGAATATCTCAAAATTTCATTTCACGTAACTTAGTAATAAGATATCTAATACATAAGTAGGATCTACTTTCAAAAGCGTGACATCATCATTATACGTGTGCTACGGCTTCTGACAAATCATCGTGTTTGTGTTTGTTTACTTTGTTATTCTTATGATGGACAGAATAGAGCAGCTGTTGGCTGTCAAATAGTAGACAAACGGAGATAGCTGCTATATAGGAGTTTTCTTCCACTGCGTGTTAGACCATACTACTATGTGTCCGTATTGCACGTTCGTGTTTAGAAAGTCAGCATCAAGTGGGAAATTCAGATTTTCACGTTATTCTATGATTTCTAGTGTTAAATGACAAAATTTCCAAATTTTCACTTGTTTTTTTAATGTCTATCATTATCGACTCGAGTCTCAGAGACAGGTATTAGTAATGTTTATTTTTTCCAATTTTAGCTTCCATTCTTTACTTATTACTTCCTGCTTTCTCGTGCCTCAAGTCTCGACAAGTCATCAGGGAGCATACCCAAAGCGTTAATGTTTTTGCTGTCTACAACACAAAAGTTTAAATTAATGACACTATTGTTAACTCTGAAGTAAAGATATCTAATAATTTATTGCAGATGCAAAATACATGACAAAAGTAACTGTCCCTGCTATATTATGTATTCTACAATTAATATTTAAAATTTTACTCAAGCTGCTGCCCAGGAGTGATGTTTCTCGTTCTTGGAACAAAAACTATGTTAAACATTAACCCCCAGCACATGGTCTCTTACCGCAGAATTCAAGTATAAGTCGTCCCTATCTCGAGTAATACTGAGAACAAATTGCTGAACAGCATCTGTTACGTTCTTTTCTAATTTATTTTTCTATGCATCCTGTCGCGAGCCAGGTCAGTATATTTGGATAGGAACATACAGAGGGAATGAGAAGTTCTTCGACAGACTCTGGTGGAACCATTTATTTGCTACTCATGCACTCCGTGTCCTACTTAACGTCGTTTTTGGATAAATGAGGGGGCTTGCGCCGAATAATTGAGGGATGTGGACAAAAGGTCGTATGTCAGTGGCGAGTGGGGGAGCGGGTGCACGCGAAGGTTATTTCGACTCAGGATTTGTTTCTTTTATGGCACACTGGCACGTTTGTTACGCGACACGTAAATATTATTGCTTAATTGTATATGACTGTGATACGTGTGTGCGTACTTATAGCGTAGAGCGTACAGCACTTAAGTTGCTAATGAGAGAATGGAAAAGTTGAAAGCCGGCGACATCTCCTCTGTCAGTTTTGATCGTACCTGACGGATGCATCACCATCTACAGTTTAGAATTCTCTCAATTCATTAGACCCTGAGGAGAGGTTTAGAATTTAAGTTAGAATATAGTTATAACATCTGGTAACAGGGTTTGCAAACCGTAACCTTCAATCCTCCTGTCAACCAAATCTCGTGCGTATAATTTTCTTCCACTTGAGATTTGAACTGGCTGCTTCGGGATTAAACGCCACCGGAACAATATGTACAGCGATCTCCAGAAATGGTTGCTGAACCGAGTGACTCTGCCTTGTGTTCGTGCCTACTTCTGTTTAGGTAATCAATATCAAAATCATTCCTCTGCCAGTCATTCATCTAGGTTACGAAAGCGATTACAGATAATACCGGACAAAAAATTAATCACCACCGGGATCATACTAATACCGGATAACACCACCTTCAGCCTTGTTAACGACTTCAGTTCGCGGGGATGACAGCCCACAAGTTTCTTCAGCTAGGCCATATCCAGCTGAAGCCACTATTTGATGATAAGATGCTGTAGAACTGTTAGGTCCTTTAGAACTACCATATTGTGAGGGTGTTAACTGAGATGTTTCACTTGCTGTTCCAAATAGTCCCAGACATTTTCTGGGACACTAAGATTGGGTGATTTATCGGAGCAATCGAAAAACGGAAAATTGAGGTTTAACGTCCCCTCGACAACTAGTCACTAGAGAGGCATAATCTCGGGTTGTTTGTGAGGATGGGGAAGGAACTTTCAAAGGAACCATCTCGGCATTTGCCTGAAGCGATTTATGGAAATCACGGAAAACCTAAATCAGGATGATCGGACGCTGATTCGTATCGTCTTCCTCCCGAATGTTAGTCCATTGTGCTAAACGCTGCGCAGCTTCGCTAGGTGGGGAATCGAGGTGCGATAGAGCGCCTAGTTGTTCGTCAGTCCAGGAACGTACAGGTTATAGGGAAAATAATGTGAACAATTGTAGCGATGGGGTGGTTGTGTTTGACGGTCAACAACGCAGGTAAGACACGCGTCGTGCTGGACTCGGCTATGCAGTACGGAATAGGCATAAGTGCAGGTTGTATACGAGTAGTGCCCACTTCGTATTTGCATTCAGAGGCCGAGGTCGACGAGAAATGAAGGACCTAACAGAGTTCCAAAGGCGGAAGATTGTGGAGGCCCGATTAACTGGAGCACCAGTAACCAAGACAACGAACTTATAGAATGTTTCAAGAGCAGCTGTTTCAACAACCATGACAGCCTACACAAAACATGACGAGTTGCTATACCGAAACCATTAGTGACGACAACCAACGCAAAGAAGCGTAAAACATGGCGTCAGGAGCATAAATCGTGGACGGATGATCAGTGGAAACACGTCATATGGTCCGACGAGTCAGCGTTTTCGTTATTTCCAACATCAGGCCGGGTTTACATCTGGAGAACGCCAAAAGAAGCCTAGAATCCTCACTGCTTGATTCCATCGGTTAAGCATGGAGGTGGAAGCGTGATGTTGTGGGTAGCCATGTCAGGTATTGTTACGGTTCTATCATTACTCTTAATTCCGTGTTACAGCCAACGATTATGTGAACATTTTAGGTGATCAGGTGCACTCCATGATTAAAATGTTGTTGCCCAACAATGATGGCATATTTCAGGACAATAATGCACCCATTCACACAGCCAGGACAATACAATCGTGGTATGAGGAGCATGCAACTGAACCGCAGCGTCTTCCCGGGGCAGTACAGTTCCCGGACTCGAACGTTATCGAACCCTTGTGAGCACTATTGGAGCGCAGACTCCGGAGCAGATTTTCGCTTCCCTCGTCGCTACAGGAATTAGAAGAGGTTCTGATCGAGGAGTGGCATAACATTTCACTGGAGACTATACAACCATTACGTCCCAGTATTTCAAGAAGAATCGCAGATGTATTATGGGCAAATGGGGGTCCAACCCCTTATTAATGAATCATTCCCATATAAGTACGGGTGTTCCCATTTTTTTCGTATCCCCTGTATGCTTGCGGCTTTCTGAACACGGCTTTTGTCATCTTGGAAGACAGAGGTGTCTATAGTATACTCATCATGAAGATGTGGAAGAAAGAGCAACACTTGCTCACCGAGAACGTTCAAATAGGCATCCTGGTCCACGTTCGCGGTAGCGTGAATGAGCGGACGCAAGTCGTGATAAAAATACTCTCAAAACATCGCAGAAATATCTTCAACCTAAACTACAATTTCCACATACCGAAGTTTAAACGCCTCATTGCGTTGTCGTTGCACTTGACGCCTTGCAACATTAGGAAAGGGGCGAAATTACGACTCTTCAGACCACACGCCTCCCAGTCAGTTGTCTGTGTTGTTTGGCCCTTTGAATACGTGCATCTTTATGTGCCACTGTGAGCAGTGGCCTTTTTCGACGTACCTGGCTCCTGATGTTTACTGCAAGCAGTTCCCTTCACAATGTTCGCTTGGTAGCTGGTTGTGATGGATCTGTATTCACTGACAGTAGCGATGCCTGCCGGGTCTGAAATCGATTGTTATTGGCAGTACGTGATACTCCTCTCCAGTCCCAATCAGTTGGAATCTTTTTACGGGCTCTATTATTATACCGAGAGTTACATTATTCCTTGTAGGCAAGTTAGACAACTTGCGATGATACGCAACAAACTGGGTTGGTTGGTTGGTTGTTGTGGGGAAGGAGACCAGACAGCGAGGTCATTGGTCTCATCGGATTAGGGAAGGATGGGGAAGGAAGTCGGCCGTGCCCTTTGAAAGGATCCATCCCGGCATTTACCTGGAGCGATTTAGGGAAATCACGGAAAACCTAAATCAGGATGGCTGGACGCGGGACTGAACCGTCGTCCTCCCGAATGCGAGTCCAGTGTCTAACCACTGCGCCACCTCGCTCGGTAACAAATTGGCCAACTCCATTCACGGTGTGGTCGTGGGCCATGTAAACACTATAGCTTTTTCCTGTCATTCTGTCAAGTCTCCAAGCCAATCCATCTTACTGCGCAGATTCCATACAACTGACTGGCATGTACACACCACTTCGCTATCACTGCTTACGTCAACGGTGGAGGGCAATAAGATAGCGTGCAACCAGTTCTAAACTAGTGTTCTCTTTTAATATGGTGACGAACATCTTGTCCTACGGAGTAAATGTTAGTGGGACAATACCTGACGTCATTGGAAAGTCCTTAACGGATTCCGACCCCAACATTCAGCATGCACTATGATCTGTCTCAAGAACTCAGTTTAGACGAATCAGGGAAGGTCACAGCACCATATCGCAGCTGCAGGCAACCCTTGCCCTCAGGCCCAACACTAGAACGTTCAAAAGGGTCAAAATGTACTTTCATTATATTGAAGAACAGCGCATTTCGCAAAACTGATTATGTTTTTTTTTGCAGTTTTCGCCTTTAACGCCCAGAGTGGTCATACTGACCCCTTTAAGATAATATTTTAATTTTGTTTATTGGTATGCCCTACTTTTATTTAATGCACTGACGAACTTGAGCAATTTTACTTTATGGTGCTGTAATTAACTGTTGTCTGTATTATTGTGGTACGAATGGATAACAAAGGATTCAATACAATTGACCTTTGCTTGTCATTCCCTTGCAAAAATAAGTTTATTTCTTGAATTCCCTTATTGAATCCATTTTGTTTTGCCAAGTAATAACTAAGTTTTATTCATATTATTGAGGTGCAAATGTTGAATGGTTTGTACCATGTTTCAATGCACTGATGTGTTCTTTATATTATGTGTCAATATCCTGCACAGGATAAGGTAGCATGGAGAGCTGCATCAAACCAGTTTCAGGACTGAAGACCACAACAACAACATCCTGCAGTCATTCCAATGTATATTTTTTCACGATCTCTGCAACCGAGCTGATAGATACCAGATTGTTGGTGTCTGTCTGGTTTTGATTTCAGTTTTGGGATGGTCTTTTGCACTGGGTTCCTTGTTTTGTAAGCAATGTTTATGCCCTTTTTTAAAAAAATATGTTACCTATTTAGTGTGTGAATTTATTGTGGTTGGTCACTGTATGCCATTTTTCGTGGTAGTGCCGGGTGTATGTGTTGGTGTGCTCTGATTAGTTTTTTCATTATTTACGATTTTATTTTCCTGTTTAATTTGTCTGTCGTTGTTTCCTTGTGCCCATTTTTAATGTTATTTGTTTTATAATTGCCAGCTCTTTTCGTAATCAGAGGTGTTGAGGAGGATCCTCTTGAGTCTGTTTAACATGTATCTGATTGCTGTTGTTTTTGATTGTGCAGGTGGTTTGAGGTTGCATTTAAAATAGCGTCACTTTTTGTGGGTTTTCTGTATATGTCACATGTTTATTTGTTATTTTCTTTTCTTATGGTTATATCTAGGAAGTGGAGCGAGTTTTTGTGTTGTTCTGCTGATGTGAACTTCATGTTTTTGTGTGCAGTTAACATCCCAAAACTGAAATCAAAACCAGATAGACACCAACAATATGGTATCTATCAGCTCAGTTGCAGAGATCGTGAAAAAATATACATTTGAATGACTGGCAGGACATTTGATGTATAGTACTTCTATAAAAAAAAACACGTCAGAGCACTGAAACACAGTACAAATCATTCAACAATTGCAGATAATCTAAAACAGAAGTACCACAGAGCAAGCAATATCGAAAAAGATATGAACACCATAACAAACAGTAAAGGCAGAGATCTCCTCCCTTTCCAAGAAAATTTCCTCATAACAAAGCATTAATACGAAATAAACAGCTTCTCAATGACCAAATAAATATTGTAAATCAGACACTATATAAAATAATTGAAAAAATCGCATGAAAAAGAAAAAAAGCCTTTTCCATGCTTCACCCTCTCCCACCCAATTCCCCCCCCCCCCCCCCAATTTCATTTCACTTTCTTGCTCCTCGTCTTTACCTCCAACACACTCTCCTTCACATTACTATGCTCTTATGTCCACACTACTATGCTCTTATGTCTGTTCATCTTTGATTCTCCATCCTCATTACAAATAAACAAAAAATACTTCATCACTATTCCTTCATTACTCTTCCACAGTATATAAATACACAGCAGTGTATAGTAAACTAAAAAAAAGTATAGGTCAAAGACAAACTTGTGACGATGTATATTGGCATCACCACAAAACACAATACTCATTTAGAAGTATAAAAATAAACAGTAAACAGTGGTGCACAAAAAGTGTGCTATGAGCAACGTTAATAATTCATAGTTCTGCAGAGCAACGAAAAATTAGACTGCGAGTATCTGTGTCTAATGAAGAAAGGCACCAGACGGTTAGCAGGCGGCATTTCCTATTGCAGGCGAGAAACCAAGCAGAAATCATCGTAAGTAAAAACCAACGAATTATTTTTCGATCTTAAAAACACATCAAACTGTAAATATCTTTAATTATAGACCACTCATGATGCTTTACCTCAATAAATCGAAACGCGTCTGGGGAAAATAACACGCTTGTACTTAGAGTTGTAACGATCGAATGAAAATACCCTTAAAGGTACCAAATGTTTTTAACAGATCTTTACAATGAGCTCGACTACAATTTTTTATTATGGCCCTTCTCTGCTACTGAAAATTGTGTTCGTATTTCGCGCGTTTGTTCTCCAAAAAAGAATGCCATAGCTAAGAATTGAGTGTACATTTGAACTGTTTGTAACTAAGAGACACTGTCTATTGCCTACTGATGACAGGACTCTAAGGGCATAACATGCCGAACATATTCTGCTTGCAACTTAGTCGTATGTATTCACACCACTTTATCTGAGAATTAATATCCACCCGTAGAAATTTCACATTTGTTACACAGTCTATAGAACTGCCGTCTACATTTAGTTAAACTATGTACTTTTCCCTCTTCAAACTGAAATTCATGACATTGGTTTTTTTACGTTCTTTATTGGTTACTGAAAAATTTTAAACTTCCTGAGGGTTTAATCTGATTTCTCTGCAAGGAGTTCACTTGTTTTCACAGTGACTATAATACTGCTATCATCAGAAAACAGGATTTTTTTGCACATGACTAACGCTACTGGGAACATCGGGAACTGGTTGGTCATAATATGCTACCCCGAGGAACTCTGGTTCTGATGATTATTATACTAAAAGTTTAGACTTATTTGAGGTATGCTTTATCTCTGTTCTTTGTACCTTATCTGCTATGTATGAATGGAACCGGTCATTAGCTACCCCTCTTATTACTAATGCTTCTAGCGTACTCTGTGACACTGATGAAATTCTCTGGCGGTTGTCCTTTCTGTGGTTTAAAAATACGTAACAACTACAGTAGCTTCAGTCTGTCGGCTCCTTCTTAAGATGGCCTAAAGGTATACGACAGAAATTCGAGGGGCATTCACACTGTCAACCTTCTAAACTACGAGGGGTTTTCAAGAAGTAACCAATTTTTCTCGGACAGTTCGGTTGAAAATACATGCAGCTTGTTGTGGGACATCTTGAAATATTCCCACTTCAGCGCCTATAGTTTCATAAACTTACGATAAGTGGCAGCGCTATACGTAGCCTTGAAAATGGCGTCTGTAACGGAGGTGCGTTCCACGCAGATAGCTGTCAATGGTGTCTTTTGGCGGAAAACCAGGGTATCGCTGGTATTCGTAGGAGCTTGGAGAATGTCTGCGGAGACCTGGCAGTTAACAAAGTCGTTGGGTGAGGGTCTGTTATCATCGCAATAAGATCGCGCGAACCTGTCCGATCTCCAGCGTGTCGGCCGGTCGCACACAGCTGCGACTCCTGCTATATTTGGAACGCACGGGTACTCTGATTCGAGATTATCGACGGATCACAGTCAAACACCTCGCTACACTACACTCGTCCACCAGTTGGAACACTCAAAAATGTGTACCCGCTGGGTTTCTCGTTGCCCAACAAAAGACCACAATGAGCAACGAAGAACCATCCGTGAGGAATTTTTTGCGCGTTACAAGGCTAGTCGTGACAATTTTTTGTCGAACATCATGTAAGTAGGCTGTTTAGGTCTTTATATTAGCTCTGGCTCTGAGCACTATGGGACTCAACTGCTGTGGTCATCAGTCCCCGAGAACTTAGAACTACTTAAACCTAACTAACCTAAGGACATCACACACACCCATGCCAGAGGCAGGATTCGGACCTGCGATCGTAGCAGCAGCGCGGGTCCGGACTGGAGCGCCTAGAACCGCACGGCCACCGCTGCCGGCTTTATGTTGGTAACGCCACGTAGCGCTATGTATGAAAATAACTGGCTGTGTGCAGTTGTAGCTGGTTGGCATTGTTGTAATATTCGCTATTGTAGTGTTGGGCAGTTGGATGTGAACAGCGCGTAGCGTTGCGCAGTTGGAGGCGAGCCGCCAGCAGTGGTGGATGTGGGGAGAGAGATGGCAGAGTTTTGAGAGCGGATGATCTGGATGTGTGTCCATCAGACTGGATGTCATGAATTGATATATATATATATATATATATATATATTATGACTTTTGAACACTATTAAGGTAAATACATTGGTTGTTCTCTATCAAAATCTTTCATTTGATAACTACGCTTATCAGTAGTTAGTGACTTCAGTAGTTAGAATCTTTTATTTAGCTGGCAGTATTGGTGCTCGCTGTATTGCAGTAGATCGAGTAACGAAGATTTTTGTGATGTAAGTGATTCATGAAAGATATAGGTTATTGTTAGTCAGGGCCTTTCTTTTTTAGGGATTATTGAAAGTCAGATTGCGTTGCGCTAAAAAAATATTGTGTGTCAGTTTAGTGATGATCAGAATAAGTAAAGAGAGAACTGTCTGACAAGGGAACCTCCCCATCGTACCCCCCTCAGATTTAGTTAAGTTGGCACAGTGAATAGGCCTTGAAAAACACAGATCAATCGAGAAAACAGGAAGATGTTTGGAACTATGAAAAAAATAAGCAAAATATACAAACTGAGTAGTCCATGTGCAAGATAGGCAACGTCAAGGATAGTGTGAGCTCAGAATCGCCGTGGTCCCGTGGTGAGCGTGAGCAGCTGCGAAACGAGAGGTCCTTGGTTCAAGTCTTCCCTCGAGTGGAAGGTTTACCTTCTTTATGTTCGCAAAGTTATGATCTGTCCGTTCGTTCATTGACGTCTCTGTTCACTGTAGTAAGTTTAGTGTCTGTGATTTGCGACCGCACCGCAAAACCGTGCGATTAGTAGACGAAAGGACGTGCCTCTCCAATGGGAACCGAAAACATTTGATCGCAAGGTCATAGTTCAACCGATTCCTCCACAGGAAAACGCGTCTGATATATTCTATACGACACAGGTGACGGCATGTGCGTCACATGACAGGAATATGTTGTCGACCCACCTGACTTGTACACTTGGCGAATGGGTAAAAAGATTCTTCTACCTTGCCTGATTTAGGTTTTCTTGTGGATGTGATAATCACTCCCAAAAACGTGATGAAAACATAAGAGTGTGACACATAAACTGCACAAAATGAATGCAACAGTTTCACAGTCGCACAGTTTTCCCTGTGCTCTGTCAAAACATATGTTTTTAACGTTTTCAAATTTTTCCGCGTGTAGACCGTCAAATCCTGCATATGTCCAAGCAAATCTGAACATGTCCTGGAATGTTGGAGAGCGAAGTTGAGTATGTGTGAGTGCCTGAACTTTGATAATTGTCTGAAAATAAAAAGTTAGACCTTTCACTTAAGGACTTAAGGAAAGACTTGAACTAAGGATCTCTCGTTTCGCAGCTGCTCACGTTAACCGTGGGACCACTATCCCTGATGTTGCCTATCTTGAGCATGGACTACTCAGTTTGTATATTTTGCTTATTTTTTCGTAGTTCCACACAACTTCTTCCTGTTTTCTCGATTGATCTGTGTTCAGTTTTCAAGGCCTATCCACTGTGCCAACTTATAATTAAATCTGAGGGGGGTGCGATGGGGAGGTTCCCTTGTGAGTACGTTCAGTTTTACTCAGCTGTTTGAAAATCAAATAACGTAAAAGGTTTATCAGCACAATCATTCATAAAGTTTTCTAAAGGAAGGTTTCAATCATCATGGGCGATGAGACATGGATTCATCACTTCGAGCTGGAAACAAAACAGCAATGCATCGAGTGGTGTCACATCATCTCTCCTCTGAAGAACAAGTTCAAAGCTGCACACTCAGCTGGTAAATTCATGGCGACGGTCTTCCGGGACTCTGAAGGGTTATTCTGTTTGATGCCCCCTCATGGCGCAACGGTCAACTCTGAAGTGCTAACATCAAGAAACTGAAGAAACGACTTCGCGTGTTCGTCACCACGTAATTGCTAATGAACTCCGCCTCCCTCATGACAACGCAAGACTTCATACAAGTCTCACAAAACTTGATTGGACTGTTATTCCTCGTCCACTATACAGCTCGGATCTCACACCTTCCGACTTGCATTTGTCTGGACCAATGGACGATGGAAATCGCGCGAAGCAGTACGTGGATGATGGGGAGGTTTTTGATACAGCAAGACGTTGGCTCCGACATCAACCGGTGGTGTGGTACCATGAGAGCATAGAGGACCTCCCAGTAAGCTGGCGTAAGGCAGTCGCATTGAATGGAGATAATGTTGAAAAGTAGGCTTTTGTAGCCAAAATGGTGAGGAATAATATGGTGCACTGGAATACTGAATAAAACCAACCTGCCTTCAGAAAAAAATTTCTTGCATTACTTATCGAACGTCCGTCATATTAGAAGAAGAAGAAATGAAGTGTACGCGGCTGCGCTCCCGACGTTAATTGGAAATTGTGTGCGTGAGGAATGTGATGAATAGGAAATTGGTGTCGAAACTTGGCTCTAGGAGTACCCAGCGTCATCAGTGAGCTCAGCGTAGCAATTGGCGCTCTGTCGCAGAAGATTGGGCTTATTTTTTTAATAATACCCGTACACCACCGTACGAAGGCGAGCGCCGCCAACGACTCGCGCGGCCAGAAGCGAGCAGCAGGCTGACCTGGTGGTTCGTCGGTGGGGAAGACGGGAGTCCGCGCGCGCCACGCCCAGGCGCACAGGTCGCACGTGGTGAGCCCGTCGGGCGCCGCGGAGTCGTCGAGGAAGTGCGGCCGCGGCGGCGGCGGGACGAAGGCGCCCGACCACAGGGCCGCCGCGTCGCCGTCGCCGTCCAGCGGCAGCGACAGCGCGTCCTCCTCCGGCGCGCCCGCCCACCAGTCGCTCTGGTTGCACGGCTCCACGCCCGCCTGCACACACCGGCGTTCTGCTCACAGCCACCCGCTAACACATAGGGAAATTCTACTCTGAAGTGCCAAAGAAATTGGTATAGGCATGCGTATCCAAATGCAGAGATATGTAAAAAGGCAGAATGCGGCACTGCGGTCGGCAACGCCTATATACACTACTGGCCATTTAAATTGTTACACCACGAAGATGACGTGCTACAGACGCGAAATTTAACCGACAGGAAGAAGATGCTGTGATATGAAAATAATTTAGCTTTTCAGAGTATTCACACAAGGTTGGCGCCGAAGGCGACACCTACAACGTGCTGACATGAGGAAAGTTTCCAAGCGATTTCTCATACACAAACAGCAGTTGCCTGGTGAAACGTTGTTGTGATGCTTCGTGTAAGGAGGACAAATGCGGACCATCACGTTTCCGACTTTGATAAACGTCGGATTGTAGCCTATCGCGATTGCGGTTTATCGTATCGCGGCATTACTGCTCGCGTTGATCGAGATCCAATGACTGTTAGCAGAATATGGAATCTGTGGGTTCAGGAGGCTAATACGGAACGCCGTGCTGGATCCAAACGGCCTCGTATCACTAGCAGTCGAGATGACAGGCATCTTATCCGCATGCATGGGGCTGTAACGAATCGTGCAGCCACGTCTCGATCCCTGAGTCAACAGATGGGGACGTTTGCAAGACAACAACCATCTGCACGAACAGTTCGACGACGCTTGCAGCAGCATCGACTATCAGCTCGGAGACCATTGCTGCGTTTACCCTTGACGCTGCATCACAGACAGGAGCGCCTACGATGGTGTACTCAACGACGTACCTGGGTGCACGAATGGCAAAACGTCATTTTTTCGGATGAATCCAGGTTCTGTTTACAGCATCATGATGGTCGCATCCGTGTTTGGCGACATCGCGGTGAACGCACATTGGAAGCGTGTATTCATCACCGCCATACTGGCATATCACCCGGCGTGATGGTATGGGGTGCCATTGGTTACACATCTCGGTCACCTCTTGCTCGCATTTACGGCACTTTGAGCAGTGGACGTTACATTTCAGATGTGTTACGACCCTTCATTCGATCCCTGCGAAGCCCTACATTTCAGCAGGATAATGCACGCTGCATGTTGCAGGTCCTGTACGGGCCTTTCTGGATACAGAAAATGTTCGACTGCTGTCCTGGCCAGCACATTCTCCAGATTTCTCACCAACTGAAAACGTCTGGTCAATGGTGGCCGAGCAACTGGCTCGTCACAATACGCCAGTCATTACTCTTGATGAACTGTGGTATCGTGTTGAAGCTGCTTGGGCAGCTGTACCTGTACACGCCGTTCTAGCTCTGTTCGACTCAATGCCGAGGCGTATCAAGGCCATTATTACGGCCAGCGGTGGTTGTTCTGGGTACTGATTTCTCAGGATCTATGCACTCAAATTGCGTGGAAATGTAATCACATGTCAGTTCTAGTATAATATATTTGTCCAATGAATAACCGTTTATCATCTGCATTTCTTCTTGGTGTAACAATTTTAATGGCCAGTAGTGTAAGACAACAAGTGTCTGGCTTAGTTGTTACATAGGTTACTGCTGCTAAAATGGCAATTTATCAAGATTTAAGTGAGTTTGTTGTGGTGTTATAGTCGGCGCACGAGCGATGGGACACAGCATTCCGGTGGTAGCGATGAAGTGGGGATTTTCCCATACGACCATTCCACGGTACGAGTGTACCGTGAACATCAGGAATCCGGCAAAATCAAATCTCCGACACCGCTTCTGTCGGAAGAAGATCCTACAAGAACGGGACCGACGACGACTGAAGAGAATCGTCCAACGTGATAGAAGCGCAACCCTTCCGCAGAGTGTTGCAGATTTCAGTGCTTGGCCATCAACAAATGTCACCTTGCGAACTATTTAACGGAACATCATCGACACGCGCTTTCAGAGCCGAAGGCCCACTCGTGTACCCTTGATGACTGCACGACACAAAGCCTTACGCCTGGCCTGGGTCTGTCAACTCCGACGTTAGACTGTTGATGACTGGAAACATGCTGCCTGGTCGGACGAGTCTCGTTTCAGATCGTATCGAACGGATGGACGTGTACGGGTTTGGAGACAACCTCATGAATCCATGGACCCTGCATGTCAGTAGGGGACTGTTCAAGCTGGTGGAGGCTATCTAATGGTGTGGGACGAGTGCAGTTGGAGTGTATGGGACCCCTGGTACATCTAGATACGACTCTGACAGGTGACACGTGCGTAAGCATCCTGTGTGATCATCTGCATCCAATCATGTCCATTGTGCATTCCGATGAACTTAGGCATTTCCGGCAGGACAATGCGACACCCCACACGTTCTAAATTGCTACAGAATGGCTCCAGGAACACTCTCCTGAGTTTAAACACTTCCGCTGGCCACCGAACTTCCCAGACATGAACACTGAGCATCTCTGGGATGCCTTGCAACGTGCTGTTCAGAAGAGATCTCCATCCCCTTCTACTCTTACGGATTTATGGACAGCCCTGCAGGATTCAGGCCTTAGTTGAGTCCGTGTGATGTCGTGTTGCGGCACTTCTGCCTGCTCGCGGGGGCCCTACACAATATTAGGCACGTGCACCAGCTTCTTTGGCTCTTCAGTGTACAGTTATAGTTATAGTCTGCTAGCTACATTACGGTATGTGTGCGGAGGATACTTTGTGTACCATTGTCAAAAAATGGTTCAAATGGCTCTGAGCACTATGGGACTCAACATCTTAGGTTATAAGTCCCCTAGAACTTAGAACTACTTAAACCTAACTAACCTAAGGACATCACACACACCCATGCCCCAGGCAGGATTCGAACCTGCGACCGTAGCAGTCCCGCGGTTCCGGACTGCAGCGCCAGAACCGCTAGACCACCGCGGCCGTCTACCATTGTCACTTCTTTCTTTTCTTGTTCCAGTCGCGTATGGTTAGCGGGAAGAAGGGATTGCCGCGTGGACTCGAATCTCTCTAATCCTGCCTTCATCGTCTTTTCGCAAGCTATATGAGGTGTGATCAAATTGTAAATAGAATTTTTGTTTCTCTTAAAGAATCTTTATTTATTCATCATCAACATCAACTTTGTTCCCTTCAGAATAATCCTCCTAAGATATATTACACTTGTGCAAACGCTTTTCCAATCTTGGAAGCACTTCTGGAACTCATTTTTTGTTATGGTGTTGAGTTTCTACAACACTTCTATTTTTATCTCATCAATGGCGGTAAAACGATGTCAAATGTTCAAATGTGTGTGTGAAATCTTATGGGACTTAACTGCTAAGGTCATCAGTCCCTAAGCTTACACACTACTTAACCTAAATTATCCTAAGGACAAACACACACACCCATGCCCGAGGGAGGACTCGAACCTCCGCCGGGCCCAGCCGCACAGTCCATGACTGCAGCGCCCAAGACCGCTCGGCTAATCCCGCACGGCTAAACTGATGTCATTTCATGGTTCTCTTCAGCCTCGGGAGTGGAAAGAAGTCAAAGGGGGCCATGCCCGGTGAATACAGTGACAGAGAACAGTTTTTTTTCTTTTTTTTGTCAAAAGGTCACGCACAATCGTTGAGGTATGGGCAGGAGTATTATCGTGAGGCAATGTGCAGGAGCGATTTTGCCACGATTCTGGTCGTTTTCTTCAGACTGCTTCACGCAAACAGCGCATAACTTATATGCAGTATTCCTTATTGACCGTGCGACCATAAGGCAAGAACCGAGGTCTACTAGAAAGACAGGCCGCGGCGCGTACGTCACGAGGTTAGGCCTGAGCTCGTTCGCTCGCTCACTTCAGCAAACTACTTTTCTACACCTTTTAACTCGTAACTACGTGTGTACACACAAACGAGAATTGCATCTTCTATTGGAATCCGCTATTATTGAGTCTTACTGTTATTAGTCCTACAATGATCGGAAGTCCATAGGCCTACTTATAATTTGTTACGGCTGCACTGGGGTACAATAAAATTAAAATCATGTCAAAATGTTTATCAGTTGCACAAGGTGCCACTTCTTGTAGGAAATGAGGACGTTAAGCAGAAGAGACTAAATGCTATATACAAACCAGCCGTTATACCATTTATATCGAGTATTGATCTTAAATTAAATGTTGTTGTGCTGTTAATCAGTAAGACTTAATACTAGCAGATTCCAGTAATAGATGCAATTCTCGTTAGTACATAAACGCCCAGCTGCGAGTTAACACGTTTATAAACGCGTTTTGTCTGCTGAGCGAGTGAGCGAGTTCAGGTCTACCTTCGTGTCGTACGCGCCGAGATCTATCTTTCTCGTGGGCTTCAGTAAGAATTCATGATGCACTAACCCACTGTGATCCAAGAAAACAGTGAGAACAACTTGTCGAATTTTTTTCGGTCTTGCCTCTTCAGGCAGTTTCCATTGCGACAATGTGACCTTGGTTTCGACATCACACCCGTGTACCTATATTTCGTCACCCGTTATTACTTTCTTTAGAACTTCTGGATTATTGTCGACTTCATCCAGAAATTCCTGAGCGATGTCTCCGCGACTTCGTTTGTGATCGAAATACAACACTTTCGCAACGAACTTTGCTGCTTCACGTTCAAGCCCAAAACTTCCTAAAAATCGCTTAGAATGTGTCAAAGAATATGCCGAAATCATTAACAACCGATGGTGATTCGGTGACTTTCCAGAGCCGTTTCCTTTCTTTCTTCCACACTGTCGTCAGTGACTGATGTGCTTGGGCTTCTATGGCGGTCGTCGTCTTCAACGTCTTTTTGAACCTCTTTGAAACATTTATACGAATCTTAAACTCATTTCTTACTCATAGTAGATTCGCCAAAAGATACAGTCAACATTTCAAATGCGGTGCTGCACTTTTTTCCCATTTTTCAAGCAAAATTTAATGCAAATGCTTTGATCCATCTTCTGCGAAAGTTAAAATTCGAGCACTTGAGAACATTTATAACCTTTTCGACTGTCAACAATAAACTAAATATTCAAAATAACTGAAAATTCAAATATACACCAGGAACATGTGCACCAATAAGTAAAAATTAAAAAATTCCCGTTATTTTTTGTTCAGACGTCGTACATAAGAAGAGGCAATATAGTGGATGACTTCCAGGAACGTACAGAATATTAACAGACCATACCGTGTTACAGAAGCCTCTCTTGCAGCGTCTGCCATTGGAGGTGGCTGAGCGTCCTTGAGACGCTTTCGCGCTGACTGCATGAACCTATAACGAAATATGA
This sequence comes from Schistocerca americana, assembly GCF_021461395.2. Lineage (NCBI taxonomy): Eukaryota > Metazoa > Arthropoda > Insecta > Orthoptera > Acrididae > Schistocerca > Schistocerca americana. The sequence goes on along the minus strand of NC_060122.1, from coordinate 448,875,290 downwards.
TGCTCTTGAAACTTCTGGCAGATTAAAACTGTGTGGAGACTCGAACTCGGGACCTTTGCCTTCCGCGGGCAAGTGCTCTATCGACTGAGCTACCCAAGCACGACTCACGCCCCTTCCTCGCAGCTTTAATTCCGCCAGTACCTCGTCTCCTACCTGTATGATGCTCTTCTTTGGATCATTTCTATTTCGTCTATCAGTCCTACCTGGTGCGGATTCAAGTCTTGTTGGAACGAGTGTTTTGTAGGCTACTTCATTTGCTGATGGACTACATTTCGTAAGGGCTCTTCCAATGAATCTCAGTCTGGCATCTGCCTTACCTCGCGATTAATTTTGTTGGTCGTTCCACTTCATATCGCTCGCTATGCGTACCGCTAGATATTTAATGGAAGTAAGTGTTTCCAGTGATTGTTCTGCAATCGCGTAGTCATATCATAAAGGGTCTTTGTTTCTATGTACACTCAATATCTTACATTTGTTTATATTAAGGGTCACTTGCCACCACCGGCACCATGCGTCGATCGTCCGCAGGTCTTCTTGCATTTCGCAACAATTTTCTAGCTCTGCGACATCTCTGTACACAACAGCATCATCCGTGAAAAGCCTCTTGGAAGTTCTGACGTTATCTACCAGGTCATTTGTTTATATTGTGAACCGTAATGCCCCTGTAACACTGCCTTGGGGCACGACTGAAGTTACTTTTACGTCTGAAGACTTCTATCCGTTGAAAATGACAGGCTGTGTTTCATTTGCTAGAAACTCTTAAAATCCAATCTGATATTCCATACGCTCATACTTAGGTCATTAGGCGGCAGCACGGAACTGTATCCGACAGCTTCCGGAAGTCAAGAAGTTGGCATCTACCTGGGCACCTGTAACTACTGCTTTCCATGTCTCGTGAAGGAACAGAGCGGAGATTTTCGGTCTCCAGAAATGTCATAATACTGTGGGGTATAGTCCTCGAGAGAATATGGAACAAGTACGAGCGGTTTCCCAAGCAGATGATAAAAATATGCCACGGTTTATACAGAATAAACCAGAACTCTAACGAAAAACTTTCAGAGGTTTTTCAGGGACACCTTCCGAGTCTTTTGGTGTAAGGGACCCACGGTCTCCGGTGCCTCATTACAGAATTATTGCACCTCGTATCGTTTCACCGAGTGGGGCAGCGCTGTGGTAAGCACACTGGACTCGCATTCGGGAGGACGACAGTTGAAACACGCGTCCGGCCATCCTGATATAGGTTTTTCGTGATTTCCCTAAATTGCGTACGGCGAATGTCGGGATGGCTCCTTCGAAAGGGCACGGCCGTTTTCCTTCTCCATCCTTCCCTAATCCGAGCTTGTGCTCCGTCTCTAATGACCTTATTTGTCTCCGGGACTTTAAACACTAATCTCTTCCTCCTTCTCCTCTTTTCTTTTCTTGCCCAAATTAGCTTTATATCTGTATTGTAGTGAAAATAGTGCACAACAGTGCAACTATAGACTGTGCGAGCGTGCGTGTTGCTTCCACTCGCTCACAGTGTCTGTTGTTGACAACAGTAATGTCCTCCTTATATCGTTTCCCTCAAGCATTCACTACTGATCGGTTCTGCCTTGGCTTTTGTTTTCCGGTAGTATTACTTGTGGGTTAACAGTGATACACAGCAGCACTATGGATGGATTTACTGATGAATAATTTCCCGATGTGCACCTCGAGTACAGGATCACTGAATGCATTGGGAGAGCGGACCAACGGCGCTATGCTGAGTTGACAGCAACCATATCACAGTACTTCCATCTTATAATTCTTACTTATTTTGTGTTGTACGTTTTGGTGACTACATACGACAGGCATTTTCACTACCGTACTGTCAGGGTATTTTGTGGTAACAAATCAAATAAGTCATAATTACATTATTACTCTATAACGAGCTGCCGGAGACCGTTGGTCCCTCGGACCAAAATACTCAGAGGTATTCCTGAAGAACAATCGAAAATTTGACGGTTGAATTCTAGTTCATCCTGTATAAAAACACGAAAATGAAACTAGGCACTGGCCAAGAGCTGACACCAGAAATAGAGATGAAAAAAGGAGTAAGGCAAGACTGTAATATGTCAGCAACACCGTTCAGCATCTTCATAGACGACCTGGTCAGGGAATGGATGGAGGACAGAATACTTCAAGGTACAAGAATTGTGACAGATAAAGCCCTAAATACGATGCTTTTTACCGACGACCACGTAATCATGGAGGATAGTGAAGAGAAATTACTAATTGTGGTAAATAGGTTAACAATATAACCCTAGTTATAATATGAAGATATCAACAACAAAAACAAGAACAGTACTCTTTTTAGGAAACAACCCATAAGGGTAAGATAATCATCAGTAACGTAACAACATTATAGGTATCCTATTTCCAGTTTCTAGAATGTGAGATAAATTTTGAAGAAGAGAACGATACAAATAAGAAAATTTAACATCTATCAACAGGTACGTGGCACGATAAGAAGAGGATTAAAGTACAAAACGAAGATAGCCGGTCGGAGTGGCCAAGCAGTTCTAGGCGCTGCAGTCTGGAACCGCGCGACCGCTACGGTCGCAGGTTCGAATCCTGCCTCGGGCATGGATGTGTGTGATGTCCTTAGGTTGGTTAGGTTTAAGTAGTTCTAGGGGAGTGGTGACCTCAGATGTTGAGTCCCATAGTGCTCAGAGCCATTTGAACCATTTTTTATTTATAAAACGAGAAGAGAAAACCAAGTGAAATTTTATAAATTCATGGCACTCGCTCGTTACAATATGGAACAGTAAGTTGCACATAAAGTTCAAAAGACCTAGGACAACTTGAAACATCAGAAATGAAGTTCCTTAGATTAGTGAAATGCCGCACAAGGGAAGACAAAATAAGAAATGAAGAAATAAGTATAAAACTAAGGGTGCAGCCATTAACCGAAAAAGTAATCCAATCCTTCAGACAAGATTGAAAGTCTAACGAGCCATACAAAGACTGCCTGCCTGCAAAATGGTCTTACTGAATGTAGACACTAACGGTACATGAACAGCATGTGAACTGGTTGTATAAACCCCTGGCTCTGATACTCGCACGCACTTAAGCCTGTCGGAAGATTGCCATGTGCGTGAGGCAGCGGAGTTTTGAAATTGTTCGTTCAAGTTTAAGGTCCTGTCAGACCAATGCAGAGGGTTACTTATAAAATTTTAATTATCACCTCAAAGAAATAGCGCTTCGACAATGAAACTTGGGGACGGTGCCAGCTGTGCTCTAAAATATTCACTCTTTGGTACAATGCCTTATTACCAACGATGGATAAATTGGTAGAGGCCTTGCGTGTGGAAGTCTGCATTTGGTTTTTCGGAAAACGTCCCGACTAGAAAATCACCTCGTCGTCAATCTGGAAATGTCTGCCGTGCAGTGATTTCTTCGTCTGAGGGAAGAAGAAGAAGTTACTGGGTGCAATAGTAGAAGAACACAGGGGAGAGACGAATTTGATAGCCCAAAGAAACAGCATGTGTGTCACTGTCCTGTGCAGAATGAGCTGGGCCGTTGTCGTGGAGCAAAAGCACTCCCGTGGACAACTTCCCGCAACCCTTGGTCTTGACAGCCTCGCGTAAACTCGTCAGAATTCGGTAGTATGCTCCAGTGACTGTTTGATCATTACTAGAATAACCTGTTAACACCACACCACGGCAATCCCAAAAAAACGCTCGCTCAGCATCACCTTGCCCTGTTACGACTGGATCTTCGCCATTGTTGGCGGTGGTGAACGCATTTATCTCCACTGCTTACTTTGCTCCTTTGTATTTGACAGTCAACCAAACAGTGATGCAGAACGTCACTCTTGCAGCGTCTGTCACTAGAGTTTGCCGAGAAACTCAGTGACTCTTTCTCACATTTTAAATGAACGTGAAACGAAACGCGCTGCCCCTCTTTGGGTTTTCTCTTCTCCCTCCATCAAACCTATGTGGTACGGATCCCAAACTGACGATCAGTATTCAAGTATTGGTCGGACGAAGTTTTCTAAGCTGTCTCCTTTTGGGAACTCTTCCACTGAATCTCAGACTGGCATTAACCTTACCTGCAGTGAGTTTTATATGGTCGTTCTACTTCAGATAGCTGGTGATTAGGCGGCTAAAGAAGTCATCTGGATTACCCTGATACAGTTGTAACATTTCCGCTGCTGCCTCGGTTCGCCAGGATTTTTGAGCTAGATGAGCAAACACCGAATATAGTGGGCAGCAACTTTTACTGTGTTCGAAATGTCGTGCAAGATACTGGAAACAGATTTATAACTAATTTTCGCTTTTTGTATTAGCGGCTCGATTGTGATACGGAAGTTAACTATAGCGACTGGTCTGCTGTTGTTTCTGCAAGAGCCCAAAAGATAAATGGCTCTGACAAGGGAACCTCCCCATCGCACCCCCCTCAGATTTAGTTATAAGTTGGAACAGTGGATAGGCCTTGAAAAACTGAACACAGATCAATTGAGAAAACAGGAAGAAGTTGTGTGGAACTGTGAAAATATAAGCAAAATATACAAACTGAGTAGTTCATGAGTGATAGGCAACATCAAGGACACAAGGAGCACAGGAGCGATGTGGTGGTCTCGTGGTAACGTGAGCAGTTGCGGAACGAGGGGTCCTTGGTTCAAATCTTCCATCGAGCGAAAAGTTTAATTTTTTTGTTTTCAGTTTATGTGACAAACTCTTATGTTTTCATCACTTTTTTGGGAGTGATTATCACATCCACAAGAGAACCTAAATCGGGCAAGGTAGAAGAATCTTTTTACCCATTCGCCAAGTGTACAAGTTAGGTGGGTCGACAACATATTCCTGTCATGTGACGCACATGCCGTTACCAGTGTCGTATAGAATATATCAGATGTGTTTTCCTGTGGAGGAATCGGTTGACCTATGACCTTGCTATCAAATGTTTTCGGTTCCCATTGGAGAGGCACGTCCTTTCGTCTACTAATCGCACGGTTTTGCGATGCGGTCGCAAAACACAGACACTAAACTTATTACAGTGAACAGAGACGTCAATGAACGAACGGACAGATAATAACTATGCAAAAATAAAGAAAGTAAAATTCTCACTAGAGGGAAGACTTGAACCAAGGACCTCTCGTTCTGCAGCTGCTCACGCTACCACAAGACCATGGCGCTCCTGAGCTCACATTGTCCATGATGTGGCCTATGTGGCCCATGGACTACTCAGTTTGTATATTTTGCTTATTTTTTCACAGTTCCACACAACTTCTTCCTGTTTTCTCAATTGATCTGTGTTCAGTTTATCAAGGCCTATCCACTGTGCCAACTTATAACTAAATCTGAGGGGGGTGCGATGGGGAGGTTGCCTTGTGAGCACTGTGGGACTTAACTGCTGTGGTCATCAGTCCCCTAGAACTAAGAACTACTTAAACCTAACTAACCTAAGGACATCACACACATCCATGCCCGAGGCAGGATTCGAACCTGCGACCGTAGTGGTCGCGCGGTTTCAGACTGTAGCACCTAGAACCGCCCGGCCACTCCGGCCGGCCCCAAAAGATAAGTGCACGTCAGAAATTAAATGGGTTTGTAATACAGGCAATTGAGGTTAGACAAACAAACTCCACGTCGTTAGTTAAATCTCAAGATACACACTTGACACTGTAAAATTTCATTAGACACATCAGCAAAAAGAAAATCACAAAAAATGTCATAAACACTTCCTCAAAATTCCATTTATATCATCAACTGTTCGAAATACCGACTGTCTACTGCAATACACATATTTTGTAGTCGCTGGTGCAAGGACTTCTGTACGGACTGAATAATTTCCTCAGATATGATTGCACATGCAGCAGCAATGCGACATTTTAAATCTTCTTTGGTCGCCGAACCTTGTACCTACACTGCATCTTTGAGTTTACTGCAGAGAAAAAAGTACAGTGGCGTCCATCAGGTGAACGCGTAGGCCGAGTTTTAAGGCCTTCACTTCCTATACAGCGACCAGGAAAGACTTGGATGAACACTGTCCTAGTCACAAACGAGCAGCAAGCTGAGCACCCATCGTGCTGTTACGACATACATGTTGTATACGTATATGAAGTGGTACTTCCTCTAGGAGAGTCGTTAGCACTTCGCTAAGAAACTGTGCATATCTTTTACGCTTTAAGGTTTCGTCCATTAATTAAGAGCCAATAACGTAGTCTTCATTAACCTCATGCCAAAGGTTCGCATTCTGCTGTTTAGAATGTTCAAGTTGCCTCAGCCAGTGCTGATTCTCAGCTGCCGAATAATGAATATTCTTCTATTCAGCTTCCCATGGTTTGAAAAGATATCTTCACTGGTAAAGATAATTTTTCGAAGAAAGAAATTTTGTCCTGATGTCTAATCAGCGCCGAGCGACATAATTCCATACCTCTTCTGCAGTCTCTGCTAATTAATCTAATGGTGAAGTGGCACATTATACTGGGTGAAGCAGTAACAGCGCAAGGCTGACTTATTCTAGAGGCAGCCGCAATATTTCTGGAGCTAACATGTGGACTGCCAGAGGCAATCGCAGTATTTCTGAAGGTAACATGTGAAGTGCGAGCGACAACTATCAGAACATCTATTTCGTTCGCTCCTCTCGTTGCAGGTTTGCTCCTTGCCCTTTAACGACAATGTTTTGCACATTTGCTGAATTGTCGTTCTTGTTGGTCTCATTTGAGCTTTTCGCGTTAGTTCTGCGTTATCCATAAAGAAGTGTCACATGTGTTTTTCGTGGTGAACGAAAAACTTTTATTTTTTTTTAAACTCACCAGCACTCTAGACACGTTAACGACGCAGACGTAATGAAAGCTATGTTTCCTCTGTGTCCCTTTCATACCGGTATCGCAACGGTGCAACTCCTTATCCGATGTATTGTATTTCCTTATTTGACGTACGAAATTGCAAACATCCATATAAGACAGCAATCGCTTCAAGTTCAAAACAGAAAAATCCTAAGTTCTAAATATTGTAATTACTTCGAAACTGGTGATCGGATTCATCTGAAAAATTAATTTCATGCCCATATCTCAGTTATTAATATAGCTATAAAAAGAGACTATACAGGTACGTCGTTTAGTGACGACTTTTCACAGTTCACCTGACTGAAAACGTACCTTAAACACCAGAGAAAAATGAGGAGAACAACTTAGCTGAACCACCCTGTATTTGCTTAACAAGGAAAACAGATATAATAAAATGGAAGAAGAGGAGGACACCACAAATTATTGAAGCAAATAAGAATCGAAGACGTGGAATTTTAACATGAATTTAATGAGCATGCTCTACGGTGATTTTCATTGTTTGCTGCAATTAGTGACATCAAAAATGATAGCGAAAACGAAGATTAATCACCAATTTAGTCACTGTTCCAATGCCTTTCACACAATGAGAAAATTGCTACATAGAATTCAAAGCATCAGAAAATACAATTGTGTTTTTTTTTTTTTTTATTTCGTCGTATACATCACCACTCTTCTTCTGTTTCTGTTCTTATTTCCGAATTCATTTGGGTTCGCAGATTCTGCTTACTTCTCCAGCACTTGTTTATAAGGACTCTGCAGTAGCTAAAGGTCAATAGTAAGTTTTTTCGTTGCTCCACATAAAAACTATAACTTCGTTTTTAGTTCTCCTAAATACATCAGCGAAACGTTCGTAGAATTCGAGATCTATTTGAGCCGACGAAAGAGCTGAGACTGCTCCTGCTGAAGCTCTGTAACGCTGTGTCCTACATTGACTGTACGCCACTGTCTAGCTATGTCACTCTAGCTAGAGCTCAATATTTTTTTAAATCTGCGCCATTATTGCGCGATACTGACACTCGGGGCTAAAGCGACAATGAGTGACCATCTTCAGAATCATGAATTAATAGGAAGTAAGTGTAGTTGATTGGGTGAAACGAAACAAGATCTCTGTAAAATTTTAAATCGTAATCCGAATTTAATGAAATATGTAAAAACAAGGAGTAACCAATTAATGTATGTATGAATTGTATTAAAAGATTTAAAGTTGTAAAGACTATATGAATCGTGCAGGTTATTCAGATTGAAAGAATATACAAAAAGGATGAAGGGTGGCAAGCAGCTTAGTCAAAGACTCGCCATCTTTCTGCTTCGAGGTAGCAAGCCGAAGCGACGAGGGTTGAAACGTATCAGTGTATGTACAAAAGCGTACTAGGAAAGTTTTGCAATAGACGCAACAATAAGTCACAGGAAGCTGATTGTTCTGTGTTCTGAGAGTGATTCATACTTGCGTTGTAGCCGCTACACCAAGTCTGTGGGCGCAGTCGTTCGCTAGCAGGATTAGTTTGAAGTGATTGCTATGGCATCGTGATCGCCAAGTGAGATTCGAGCAGTTTCGTGGTACAGCTTCGCGCGTTGATTAAACATAGGCAGTGCTTTGAAGAAATGACTCTTGCACTCGGTGATGTGTGTCCACATCGTACCAAGTATATTCAGGTGGCACAGAGAATTTCAAAGAGGAAATTTCACCCTGGAGGACGCTGAGAGGGTGGAAAGGCCACGATCATCAGTTACGGAGGAAAAGCGCCAGATGGAGACAGACGAGTGACCTATAAGCAGATAGAGGATAGCTTAGGGCTAAATGAACCAGCAATTCGTTCGATTCTGCTTTATCATTTGCAAGTAACGAAACTTTGTTCTGTCCGGGTTCTGCATACAGGCGGAAGAGCAGGTGACACGACGTGTGACTTTGTGCCGGGAGATGTTAAACAAGTTTCATGTAGATAAGGCTAACCAGCCAATGATCTTCGTCAGTGCGGCTGCACTCACATTGCCCGAACTCTTACGAGAATCGGTAGATTGACTGGTCCCTGCAGTCGTCATATCCGATGTGTCCTCGGTGGCTCAGACGGATAGAGCGTCTACCACGTAATCAAGAGATCCCGGGTTCGAGTCCCTATCGAGGCACACATTTTCAACTGTCCCTGTTGATATTTATCAACGCCTGTTATCAGCTAAAGGTCTTGATTCCGTTGTAATTTCATAATAATTATATTGTTACACAGGATGTGAGGAAAAAGTTGCGAAAAGTTGACTGAAAGAAGGTTGGGCTTAATGATTTACACCGAGAGAGGTGGTAGAGTGGTTGTTTACCGTGGTTTCCCCATTTCAGACCAGACGAAATTTCAGGATGGTTCCACTGAAAAAAAAGATGCCTGATTGCGTTCCTCGTTCATAACTGGAGCTCCATCTCTAATGAACTCGTTGATGGGACGTCAAAACATACATCATCCCTTCTTTAATGACTCGTTGTGTGGCATTTAGGTCACTGAAAGACAGAACAAGGGTGTGGTTCAAGATCCTTTATCTATGCACTAGTTGCTCACATTAAAATTTTCGAGGGAATGGAAATCAATATGTCAACAGCGTTTGAAATTGTGGCCATTTATTATCGCGCAAAAACGCCTTCAGTCAAAGCCTGACAAAACACAACACTGTACGTACACATGAGAAACAGAGGCCAATAAAAAGTTGAATGTAACCTGCAAAGGCCAGCTGCTGTCTTACTTTGACATCTCCATTAAGGTGGGAGTCAAGTTTGACCGTAACATAACCTGACCTTCGGTAATTACTGCCTGGATATGAAGGTTAAACTGTGCGGGCGGAGTTATATCACCCGAAAGCTTACCAGCAGCAACAGGTTTGCGCGCCCTGCAATCCTTCGTACGTCAGATCTTCCTCGTACAAAAAATGGTTCAAATGGCTCTGAGCACTATGGGACTTAACATCTGAGGTCATTAGTCCCCTAGAACTTAGAACTACTTAAACCTAACTAACCTAAGGACATCACACACATCCAAGCCCGAGGCAGGATTCGAACCTTTGACCGTAGCGGTCACGCGGTTCCAGACTGAAGCGCCTAGAACCGCACGGCCACACCGGCCGGCCTTCCTTGTACAGATCAGTGTAAGTCAAAATAAGTAAGTCAGACGCAGGAGCTATCACACTAATACCAGTAACACCGCCTCTAGTCTTGATAATGCCCACATTCGGCGAACGTCCACAAGTTTCGTCTAGCATCCTAACTCGTAGCTGATGAGATGCTTTAGAACTACCAAGTTTCGGTGATGTTGATTACCACTTTTCATCTGTTGATCCAGGTGTTCATAACATTTTCTGTGGAACTGAGATCGGGTGATTTAACGGGTCAGTCGATGTACGATAAGGTATCTGATGCTCGTCAAACCAGCCCTGTGAACAAGACTTTTATTATTTTGCAATGTGGGAGAGTCCACAGCATACTCATCATGAAGATATGGAAGAAAGGACAACTACTGGTTACCTACGAGATACGACCAATAAGTAACGCTATACAATGTTTTTCTCGGCGAATTTCGCTTGAAAGAAATGTAGATTTTGGTGAGGGACATTGTAGAATATTCCGCTTCAGCCTCCATAGTTTCAAAAAGTTCCGATACGAGGCGGCACTATACGACTACATAGCCTTCAAAATGAGTCTCTAACGGAAATGTGTTCCAAGGGGAGAACTGTCATCGAGTTTCTTTTGGCGGAAAACCAGAGCATCACAGATATTCACAGGTGCTTACAGAGTGCCTACGGAGACCTGACAGTGAACAAAATCACGGTGAATCGTTGGGCGGGGCGTCCGTCATAATCTCAACAAGGTCGCGCAAACCTGTTCGATCTTCCGCGTGCCGGCCGCCCGCACAGCTGCGACTGCTACAGTGTTGAATGTGCGGACCCCCGCATTGAGGTAATCGACGAATCACATTCAAACACCTCGCAGCACAACTGGACGTCTCCGTTCGTAGTGCCGACACACTCGTCTACCAGTTGGGGTACTCAAAGGGGTGTGCTCACAGGGTTCCTCACCATCTAACAGAAGATCGTAAGGAGCAACGAAGAACTACGTGGCGGAAACGCTTGCATGTTACAAGGCTGATCATGAAAAATTTATGTTGAACATCGTCACTGGTGATGAAACATGGATTCATCAATTTGAACAGGAAACAAAACGTCAATCCATGGAGTGGTTCCACAGCACCTATCCTCCGAAGGAAGAGTTTAAAGCTGCACTTCAGCCGGTAAAGTCGTGGCGACGGTCTTCTACATCTACATTTATACTCCGCAAGCCACCCAACGGTGTGTGGTCGAGGGGACTTAACGTGCCACTGTCATTACCTCCCTTTCCTGTTTCAGTCGCGTATGGTTCGCGGGAAGAACGACTGCTGGAAAGCCTCCGTGCGCGCTCGAATCTCTCTAATTTTACATTCGTGATCTCCTCGGGAGGTATAAGTAGGGGGAAGCAATGTATTCGATACATCATCTAGAAACGCACCCTCTCGAAACCTGGACAGCAAGCTACAGCGCGATGCAGAGCGCTTCTCTTGTAGCGTCTGCGACTTGAATTTGCTAAACATCTCCGTAACGCTATCACGCTTACCAAATAACCCTGTGACGAAACGTGCCGCTCTTCTTTGGATCTTCTCTATCTCCTCCGTCAACCCGCCCTGGTACGGATCCCACACTGATGAGCAATAGTCAAGTATAGGTCGAACGAGTGTTCTGTAAGCCACCTCCTTTGTTGACGGACTACATTTTCTAAGGACTCTCCCAATGAATCTCAACCTGGCACCCGCCTTACCAACAATTAATTTTATATGATCATTCCACATCAAATAGTTCCGTGCGCATACTCCCAAATATTTTACAGAAATAACTGCTACCAGTGTTTGTTCCGCTATCATATAATCATACAATAAAGGATCCTTCTTTCTATGTATTCGCAATAAATTACATTTGTCTATGTTAAGGGTCAGTTGCCACTCCCTGCACCAAGTGCCTATTCGCTGCATTCCTGCATTTCGCTGCAATTTTCTAATGCTGCAACTTCTCTGTATACTACAGCATCATCCGCGAAAAACCGCATGGGACTTCCGACACTGTCTACTAGGTCCGCAAGCCACCCAACGGTGTGTGGCGGAGAGTACTTTACGTGCCACTGTCATTCTGTTTGATGTCCTCCTTCATGTGCATGGATCAGCTCTGAATTATATGGTGTGCTACGCTCAGAAAACTGAATAAAGAGCTTCAACGTGTTCGTCGCCACAAAAATGCAAACGAACTTCCCCTTCTCCACGAGAACGCAAGACCTCATACAAGTCTGTGCACCGGAGAGGAGCTCACAAAACGTCACTGGACTGTTCTTCATCTAGCACAGAGTCCAGATCTCACACCTTCCGACTTCCATTTGTTTGGCCCAATGAAGAGTGCACGCCGCGGGAAACAGCACACGGATGGTGAGGTTATTGACGCAGCAGGACGTTGGCTCCGACATCGACTAGTAGAGTGGTACCATGCGGGCATAAACGCCCGCTCCCCCGTCCCCTCCCCCCTCCCCAGTAAGGTGGCGTAATGTCGTCGCATTGAACGGGAACTATGCAGAAAAACAAGAATTTGTGACGAAACGCACCGCTCTTCTTTGGATCTTCTCTATCTCCTCTGTCAACCCGACTTGGTACAGATCCCACACTGATGAGCAATACTCAAGTATAGGTCGAACGAGTGTTTTGTAAGCCACCTCCTTTGTTGATGGACTACATTTTCTAAGCACTCTTCCAGTGAATCTCAACCTGGCACCCGCATTACCAACAATTAATTTTATACGATCATTCCATTTCAAATCGTTCCGTACGCATACTCCGAGACATTTTACAGAAGTAACTGCTACCAGTGTTTGTTTCGCTATCATATAATCATACAATAAAGGATCCTTCTTTCTATGTATTCGCAATAAATTACATTTGGCTACAAGACTCCGTTTCTCAACGCAATCTCCGTTCAACTCAACCGCCTTGCGCCACCTTACTGGCAGGGCCCGTACGCCCGCATGGCACCACTCGACATGTCGACGAAGGAGCCAATGTATTGCCGCATCAATAACCTCCCCATTATTCACGTACTGCTGTGCGCTGGATGCATCCTTCACAAAGCCAAACACATGGAAGGTGCGACATCTGAGCTGTAGTGTGGATGGGGAAGAGTTTTGTGAGTCCCTCTCGGGTGCGCAGACTTGTGTGAGGCCTTTCATTGTCATGGAGAAGGGGAAGTTGGTTTGCATTTTTTGGCGACGAACACGGTGAAGTCGTTTCTTGAGATTTCTGAGGGTAGCACAATAAACTTCTGAGTTGATCGTTGCATCATGAAGGAGAACATCAAAGAGAATAACCCTTTCAGAGTCCCAGAAGACCGTCATTATGATTTTACAAGTTGAGAGTGCGGCTTTGAACTTTTTCTTCTGAGGAAAGGTGATGTGGCGCCGCACCATGGATAGCAGTTTTGTTTCCAGTTCGAAATGATGAACCCCGTGTGTCGTCGCCTGTTAAGACGTTCCACAAAAAATTTTCAGGATCAACCTCGTAACGTGCAAGAAATTCTGCAACAGATAGTCCTTCGTTTCTCTTTATGTTCTTCTGTTAGGCGGCGTGGAACCCTTGGCATACCCCAACTCGTGGCTGCGTGTGTCTGCACTATCAAATGAGACGTCCAGTTGTGCTGCGAGGCGTTTGTGTGTGATCCGTCCATCATTTCGAATCAGAGTGCCCAACTTGTTCCAACATTGCAGGAGTCACAGCTGTGTGCGGGCGGCCAGCACGTGGGGATAGGACACGTTTGCGCGGCCTTGTTGCGATGACGACAGACGCATTGCCCAACGATTCACCGTGCTTTTTTTTCGCTGCCACGTTTCCATAGACATTCAGCAAACGCCTATGAATGTCTGCTGCTCTCTGGTTTTCCTCCAAGAGAAGCTCGATGACAACTCTCTGCTTGGAACTCTTCTACGTCACTGACGCCATTTTGAAGGCTATGTATAGCGTCGCCACCAACCGGAATTTCATAAAAATTTAGTAGCTGAAGCTCGAATATTCCACGAAGTTCCACAACAAATTCCACATTTTTCCAACCGGAATCGGCTCAGAAAAAGAAATGTTGCATTACTCATAGAACGTCCCTTGTATGTGCTGCTGTGTGCAATGGTTTTTTACGAGGTATTCGACTCCAAATGTCCGTAACACGCAGTACCTTTGCAATGTTCGGTTGGTGCTGGTTGAAAGGGACTTGAATTCACTGACAGCAGCAATTCCTATCGGGTTTGAAATCTACTGCCACTGACAAAAGGTTTAGCCGTGTCTGATGCCTGCCGGTTACGATCTTTTTCAGACACTTTCCTTTCGTAGTATGTGTTGTAGACACAGTGGACAGTCTGCGTTGATACGCTAACAAACCGAGCAATTTAATTCACGATTTGGTCATGAGCACGTCCAAATATGGTATCATAGTACTGCCATTCTGTTGGGACTCGATGTGGACTCATCTTCCTGTGCTGGTGCCATGCAACCCATTGACTCGTATACAACACTTCACTGTCATGACTTAAGTCAGTGGAAGAAGGTTACATGTCCGCCTGGTACCAGGCCTACATCTATAGCGTTCCAAAGCGACTGGTGAGCTCTTTCCAAAAAAATGTTCAAATGTGTGTGGAATCTTATGGGACTTAACTGCTAAGGTCGCCAGTCCCTAAGCTTACACACTACTTAACCTAAATTATCCTAAGGACAAACACACACACCCATGTCCGAGGGAGGACTCGAACCTCCGCCGCTTATATCCTATATCAGGAAGATAACTCACTCTGAACGGAATCGAGCAAAATAGGATACCTGCAGCCATTCCTGAAATCATGATTTTTCCTTGTTATAGATATCAACGCTCAGGCGCTGGACAGCCACTGTATGTCATGAAGTACAGTCGCTTACGATTAAACCAAGAAATGCCTTTCCGTGAATGCCTTTCCGGCGAATAGCGTTTTGATGAAGTGTTTCTTGATCTACGCCTGTATTCATCTACATACACAGGCGGAACAAATGCATTATCCTCAAGGACTGTGTTCATTGGTACCAGGGTATAGTATGTGCATGTTTCGGAGTTGTAGTGTTATTAGTTCATGGCCATCAGTCATTGGATGACACTCAAGAGGCCTGTCTGTGAAGCCTCTGTTTTGGCTCTGCAGGCACTAGCTGTGCTGAGTTTAGAGGGGGACAGTGTACGCAACATTCATTTTAGAGTACAATCATCCCAGCAACGTGTTGAACAACTATTTGAATTGGGCCGCATCGTGGACCTGTGAGAAGCTGAATGGACGCATCGATGGAATGCTGCACATGTTGGGCACAATGTACGGTGATGTGACGCTGCATTCAGTAGCAGTCTGTGGAACATTCTCTTTCCTGTAGACCAGGTTCTGGACGTCCGCTTTATACAGATGCTCGTCAAGATCGACGCATTGTGCGAGCAGCGGTGGCCGGCCGATCGTCATTCAGGGTCGAAATCCGGGCATATATTGCACCTTTCGTGTTGTCAGAGACCACTGGGCACCGGCTGCTTGCAGCAGGATTAAGATCACGTGTGCCTGTGGCTAGTTTATCACTGACCCCATAACGCAGCCCAGCATGGTTGCTCTCGTGTCGTGAAAAAGTTGACTGGAGAGTGAAACGGCTCTCTGTTGTCTTCAGTGATGAGAGTGGGCCCTGTCTGTCTGTGAGTGGAGGACTCACACGTGTATGGCGTAGACCTGGTGAGCAGCCTATTCCAGAGTGCATTCGTCTAAGAAACGGAGGTCTCATTCCAGGCTTTATAGTGTGTGGGGGGGGGGGGGCATCAGTTTGTGTTTCTGCTGGGTAAAGTAACCGTACCCATTACATTGCACAGGCTATTATCCTCGTGCTACTGCCTTCCTTTGACAGAAAGGTGATATACTTTTCCATCAGGATAACGCTCGTCCACATACAGCTACTGTGACGCAACGTGCTCTTCGCGGCGTACAACAACTGCCCTGGCGAGCAAGAGCACCAGATGTCTCGGCAACTGAAAACATATGGGACATGATGAAGTGAGAACTTAACCCCATGATGAAGTGAGAACTTACCCATTCTCTAACGCCTGCAACAACTATTGCCGAATTGCAACAAAAGGCACAACATGCTTGGGACAACCTATCGCAGGATGCCATTCGGCATCTTTCTGATAGTTTGCATACAAGAATACAGGCCTGCTTTGACATCATGGGGGCAGAGGGTTAGTGGTACATTGTGTGTTGACGCGACTTGTTTGGCACCCTTTACTGTGCCATGTGTGATTCATTTAGTCCGAATTTATTATCATATACTCCTGCAACGATGAAGTACCTGTCACCCCACTTGTCAGTAAAGTGACTGTCCTTAAGAATGCTCCATTTTTTCCCGAGAGTGTACATACTCCGCAAGCCACCATACAGTTCTTTGCATGGGGTAACTTATATACTGTTCGTCATTCTCTTCATCACGTTGCATGTTGGTTTCTGTCTCGGGTTCT
Organism: Schistocerca americana; assembly: GCF_021461395.2. Classification (NCBI taxonomy): domain Eukaryota; kingdom Metazoa; phylum Arthropoda; class Insecta; order Orthoptera; family Acrididae; genus Schistocerca; species Schistocerca americana. The sequence continues at coordinate 448,858,888 of NC_060122.1, read as the reverse complement.
TCGGTTGGTGTTCGTTCAACGATTTTTCTGGCGTTTCGCTAGCACAAGTGTTTGGTATTGTTAAAGGTTCACCTTCGATTGTTTGTGATTTCCTACACCTCTAAGAATAACTGTAAAAGCGTGTAACAAAGGGCACCTTTTATTGCATTACATATTAAGATTCCTCTGCGTTCCATTCACGTATGGAGCTTGAAAAGATCCCAAAGGGATCGATATGTAAGCGAGTGAAAAGATCAGGTGGACAGTCCGTTAGTTAGTTAACTGGTTTACGGAGATAAAGTGCGAATTCATCAGTACGTTAAAGAAGCACTTGCTGTTGACGACGACATTGATTATGCACTTAGGAGACATTAAACCGATGAAGATTTAACTGATGCTCTCCAAAGCGAAATGATAACGAGGACCCATAAGTGGAGATCTAACAATGAATATTTGTCCCAAGTGTTCCCTTTTCTCAGATTATGTGCGAGACAAAATATGCTCTGTTTTATTACTGACTGTCTTACAGCAATTGTAGGCCTAAAATGTTATTACGAAATTGATGAGTAACAATGAGACAGAGAATTGGTACTATGATCTCTGTTGTCCTCCACGCGCTAGGGAAAAAGTTTCTCAATCAGATCACGGAATTTTCTTTTGTAAAGTCGGTGAAACTCGCCTTTAATTTTTCCTATGGTGTTCCGCCCATTCATTTCTAGGGTTTGCGTTACTTACTGTAGTCTCCATGGCATTGCTTCATTTTCTAAACTGTTGAGAATGCAAAATAAATGCGAAGACGTCTCTGGTCAGAAGGTCGTGGGAGCTGCAGAAACCGCGCCCTCCCTTTCCCGTAAGAATCTTACAGAGTCGAGGTCAACGAGATGCAAAGCCGGGAATCCATATGGTCGCGAGCGCAGGCTCTCACGGGTTTGTCGCCGTGGGCGTCAAGCTGCTTAATACTTAACGCATTCAAACTGGATTCCTATTGAGATTTGCCTTCGACGAGCTGGATGAAAGAATTACTACAGTCATCGAGCAGCAACACGTGCTCGCTGACAACACAGGCCTTCCCGACTTCTTAAACTTCTGAGAGTCACTCCTTCATGAATTTCTCTTGCGTCAAAGAAAACTCGAACCTGGAGACAAAGTTGCATGAAAATCAAGGATTTACACCCCAGAAATAATTACGTTAGTATGTAGCTCTGTACAGCAAACAGTTCTATGTCGAGTGAAGGACAGTTCCACTGTGAATGGGAACTAGTTGAAGCAATATTCATGAGGAGAGCTGATCATAAAAATCTTGAGACCTACATTGCTAGTCGTATATGAACAACTTTATTCATAAATGCTGTGATGAAACTACCGTACTTGATAGTAACAGTGCATGCGAGTACTTTATCTGCGCAGTGGCTATGACATCTTTAGGCTATTTTTCGATACTCTCATCGAAGAAATTTGTTACGGGATAATGTTTCTGGAAACAAGAACTCAAATTCAGTGAGAGCGAATTATCTCTCTGACAGCCACACAAGGCGACCGCTACGGTTGCAGGTTCGAATCCTGCCTCGGGGATGGATGTGTGTGATGTCCTTAGGTTAGTTAGGTTTAATTAGTTCTAAGTTCTAGGCGACTGATAACCTCAGAAGTTAAGTCCCATAGTGCTCAGAGCCATTTAACAGCCACACAAACCGTTTTCATCAGTTAGTCGCTTTTGATGGTCGCCTGCTTCTTCATTCGTTGTCAACATTTTCAACTAAGAACCACTGAGTAACTACGATGTCTCCATTAACAGATTTATTTGTGAACGCGCATTCGAAACTTGAAGAGTTGATTGATTCTCACATGTGGCTCACGTGTCTGTTTTGTTCATCTTTATCAGCACCTTACATACTGCTTTCCAGATTGTTTATTTTCATGCAAAACGGTAACATTTGCCTTACGTATATCCAAAATGTCATCTGCGCCGTGTTAACGGCAGAATTTCAGGATGTCTTAATGAAAGGAAGAAAAAAGAGTGGCGTTCCAGTTTGATGGAACTACATCACTCTCAGCAAACGGATTTTACGTGACGATACAACTGCTATGAGACCTCCATTGCGTTGTCGAATCCTATGTCTGTGATATTACCCGGCCGAATGTGTGGATCCGAGCCAACAATTCGTTGGTACTGACCTCAAGACAAAGTGGTAGTTCAGATACAGTGTTAGTTTCTCTTGTTCATCTTTTCTTCTGTGTCATATTAATAGGCAATTCAGCGGTGAGGAACATACATTGCTCTGTAAGAAGGTACCAACACTGCAAGTTACGTGCGTTGTGTGTTGCAATACTGGCCTAAGGTTTAGCTGGAATAATGGTACACTCGTGCTTTCTGCATTTTCGTAGACGCGGAAGTTTCCATTGAAACATCACGTGTTTGCGTTGTCCTAGATCGGCAATGATTCAAATGGTTCAAATAGCTCTGAGCCCTATGGGACTTAACATCTGTGGTCATCAGTCCCCTAGAACTTAGAACTACTTAAACCTAACTAACCTAAGAACATCACAGACATCCATGCCCGAGGCAGGACTCGAACCTGCGACCGTAGCGGTCACGAGGTTCCAGACTGAAGCGCCTAGAACCTCACGGCCACTCCGGCCGGCCTCGGCAATGATATTCTAGTATTATGGCACTCTCACACGTCCTCTACGTGTAGTGCTAATTTGAAAACAGTAATGTGACGGCTGCGGAATGCGTGGGTGACTATTTTTGGAAAGACGGATGATCAAAGTTTGGCGACCTGCCAATGAAGATGACATTAGAGACGGAGCACAAGTTTTGATTGGAGAAGGACGAACAAGGAAATCTGCCAAGCAATCATTCAGGAATTCATCTTATTTATTTAAAGAAAACTACAGAAAATTTCAATATGAATTACTGAACATGGGGAGGATTCTAAGTCCGCTCCTCCCGAGTATAAGGGGCAAGTGTGCAAACCAGTGGGCCACCTCATTCCGTCCTTTAGTTTCCCGTAATAAGTCTGCGAGTCGCGAAGGCGCATGCCGTTAAACTCAGAGTGACGACTGCTCCTATTGGACACATCCAGTGTGCGTTAAAGTGATCAGAAAGCAAGAGCGCCCATATTGGGCTCCATTGGACTACATTGACTGACAATCGCAAACTGAGACTATTAGTCACTACTATTCCACTCCGTTATGCAATCCTAGTCGCAAAACCCAAACACTTCCTATGGTACGTTTATCATAAACTAAGCAAAATTGTCAAACACTAACTTCATCTGAATTTCTACATATTTCTTGATATTATATCTTATTATACCGTCAATTGTTTGGCTTCTCTTTTTCGTTCTATGAGCGTTTTTTGAGAACCTTTTTCCTTGAACTGTGTCCGACAGATTTCGCTTTCCTCTTTCTAGTGTACGAGTACAAAGTTCAAAACCATCGTACAATATGTGTTAGATGAGTATGTGCCAAGTAAGATCGTAAGAGATGGAAAAGAGCCACCGTGGTACAACAACCGAGTTAGAAAACTGCTGCGGAAGCAAAGGGAACTTCACAGCAAACATAAACATAGCCAAAGCCTTGCAGACAAACAAAAATTACGCGAAGCGAAATGTAGTGTGAGGAAGGCTGTGCGAGAGGCGTTCAATGAATTCGAAAGTAAAGTTCTATGTACTGACTTGGCAGAAAATCCTAAGAAATTTTGGTGTTATGTCAAGGCGGTAGGTGGATCAAAACAAAATGTCCAGACACTCTGTGACCAAAATGGTACTGAAACAGAGGATGACAGACTAAAAGCCGAAATACTAAATGTCTTTTTCCAGAGCTGTTTCACAGAGGAAAACTGCACTGTAGTTCCTTCTCTAGATTGTCGCACAGATGAAAAAATGGTAGATATCGAAATAGACGACAGAGGGATAGAGAAACAATTAAAATCGCTCAAAAGAGGAAAGGCCGCTGGACCTGATGGGATACCAGTTCGATTTTACACAGAGTACGCGAAGGAACTTGCCCCCCTTCTTGCAGCGGTGTACCGTAGGTCTCTAGAAGAGCGTAGCGTTCCAAGGGATTGGAAAAGGGCACAGGTCATCCCCGTTTTCAAGAAGGAACGTCGAACAGATATGCAGAACTATAGACCTATCTCTCTAACGTCTATCAGTTGTAGAATTTTGGAACACGTGTTATGTTCGAGTATAATGACTTTTCTGGAGACTAGAAATCTACTATGTAGGAATCAGCATGGGTTTCGAAAAAGACGATCGTGTGAAACCCATCTCGCGCTATTCGTCCACGAAACTCAGAGGGCTATAGACACGGGTTCCCAGGTAGATACTGTGTTTCTTGACTTCCGCAAGGCGTTCGATACGGTTCTCCACAGTCGTTTAATGAACAAAGTAAGAGCATATGGACTATCAGACCAATTGTGTGATTGGATTGAAGAGTTCCTAGATAACAGAACGCAGCATGTCATTCTCAATGGAGAGAAGTCTTCCGAAGTAAGAGTGATTTCAGGTGTGCCGCAGGGGAGTGTCGTAGGACCGTTGCTATTCACAATATACATAAATGACCTTGTGGATGACATCGGAAGTTCACTGAGGCTTTTTGCGGATGATGCTGTGGTATATCGAGAGGTTGAAACAATGGGAAATTGTACTGAAATGCAGGAGGGCTTGCAACGAATTGACGCATGGTGCAGGGAATGGCAATTGAATCTCAATGTAGACAAGTGTAATGTGCTGCGAATACATAGAAAGAAAGATATCTTATCATTTAGCTACAATATAGCAGGTCAGCAACTGGAAGCAGTTAATTCCATAAATTATCTGGGAGTACGCATTAGGAGTGATTTAAAATGGAATGATCATATAAAGTCGATCGTCGGTAAAGCAGATGCCAGACTGAGATTCATTGGAAGAATCCTAAGGAAATGCAATCCGAAAACAAAGAAAGTAGGTTACAGTACGCTTGTTCGCCCACTGCTTGAATACTGCTCAGCAGAGTGGGATTCGTGCCAGATGGGGTTGATAGAAGAGATAGAGAAGATCCAACGGAGAGCAGCGCGCTTCGTTACAGGATCATTTAGTTAATCGCGAAAGCGTTACGGAGATGATAGATAAGCTCCAGTGGAAGACTTTGGAGGAGAGACGCTCAGTAGCTCTGTACGGGCTTTTGTTGAAGTTTCGAGAACATACCTTCACCGAGGAGTCAAGCAGTATATTGCTTCCTCCTACGTATATCTCGCAAAGAGACCATGAGGATAAAATCAGAGAGATTAGAGCACACACAGAGTCATACCGACAATCCTTCTTTCCACGAACAATACGAGACTGGAATAGAAGGGAGAACCGATAGAGGTACTCAAGGTACCACCCGCCACACACCGTCAGGTGGCTTGCGGAGTATGGATGTAGATGTAGATGTAGATGCTTCATGGGAGTTATTATTTCTTTTCTGTTTCGCACACTTCATCATGCCGTATTCTGTCTACTCCCTTCATTTTCTCGATTCGTCTCCTCAGCCAGGAATCAGATTTTTCCGAATATCTTTCCTCTCTCTTTTTTTATGTCCAAATTCCTGATCCATATGCAACTAATTCCAAGTAAATTAAAGCATTTTATAAATCATAGATCAATTACTATTGTTCTTTTTTCAATAATCCTTGCTTTTTTTTCAAAGTACTTCCTTTTCACATGCTACCCTCCTCATTCCTCTAGTACAGTTTTCATCTGCAAAGAGCGTACTTTTTTATCAAGCGAAGGAATTTACTTGTTCAAGTTTCTTTCCCTGTAGTGTTATATTTACTGGGCTGTGTCTCCTAGCTGAATTACTATTTTTGTCCTTGGTTGTTGACGGGCATTCAAAAGTTATCCCCTACATTTCTTATCGACTCCATCATTCTCTTGAGATCACTACCAACTGTAAAAGCAAAGTCTTACAGTATTTTTCATTGGGAGACACTAAGGTATACAGTCAACTGCCTTATGGAAAACGGTTACTCAGCTCACTCTCGCCCTTCATTTATGAAATGCAAGCGCTGTGTTTAGTGTAGACGACTGTAATGATTTCTTGTCAATTGTAATGCTGTGTTTGTATTATTAATGAAGATGAGAAAGAAAAGAGATCGAGCAAAAGCTAGTGTCAATAAATAGCCTACGTCTCTCGAATGTCACCAGAAGAATTCAATATCTTTAACCGACAGACAGTCACCATTAAAACTGTGACACACTTCTCCTTGAGTCTATGCACAGAGTTTCAGATATGAAGCCAGGACAACGATGAATAATCAATCTATTGACAAGAGACATTGCGCTTCCACTGTTTTTACCACTGGCCGAACCAAAATTGACACAAGAGACATTGCGCTTCCACTGTTTTTACCACTGGCCGAACCAAAATTGACTGTAAAACTTCCTATCAACTCCAAGACTCGAACTACCATAAGCGTCCATTCGTGATGTAAATTAAAAGGCATGTTCTATAACAGCTTAAGCTAAAACAAATGTTTCAAGCATGCTGCTTTGTTAACTGTTTTGCATATGGCAATTTTTTCGAACTATCACGAACCAAGTGCCTAATTCTACTTTTGTAAATATAATGATATGCATATTTTCTTTGGAAATGTAACGACGATGGCTGCTTCACATTGCATTGAATATTTTATGATTAATTATTGCGTTCCACATTACAAACTGAATTTGTTGCGCTTACTTACCAAATAGAGTTACACAAGACTTAATTTAAAATTAAAAGAACAAGTACTGTCAAAATGCATAACTGATAATCAGATTTCGGTAGACTAACGTTACTGACGATTTCATTATCCTCCCATACTGGCCAGTGCGGATAACCGAAACGCTGTTCACATCGCCAAGTCCATGATCGCCATCCGCAAGCCTGTGATCTGTGTCGAAATCTGTGGGCATGAAAATTTAGTAAATCATTTTAAATCATTCGGTATGCCGAAGTTCTGACAGTAGCAATCCATTTATTTTTTCAAAGTACTTTCTTTCCATATGCTGTCTTCCTTCTTAATTCTGTATTACAGTTTCCACCTGCAATGACCATGGCTCTTAAGCAAGTCACTTGTTTTGAACGCCTCTCCTGGACTCCTGATTGTACTTTTCTGTGCAACATCATCTGACGACTTGCTATGAAGTCTAAAACGGTTATGAAACCATTTGCTTGACCTGAGGCTGAAAGCTGTGATTTAAAAACGTCCGTTTACAATTCGTTCACTGTGTTCCCCTAAAGCAGTACGCCCATTTCGTCTGTAAAAATCCGATCATTACGCTTTGAAGCATTATTGTGAATTAACGGCTTGCCGCTTGTGAATACCCTCCACGTCAAATTTAAACCGATTTATTTCGGTGCGTGGCAGTGGAACAAAGCATTTTTGACTATTATGTACACATAAAAGCTATTTTGTTTCTCATTTTGCACATTCTGCGGATGGGCCTTGTAATTTACATTCCATAAAATAAAAACATGGCCGAATTTTAACACGACATGGGGTGTGCTATTCTTTGTGTGTTCCGCAACTTGTAAGTTCTGTTATAATTACCGAAACAGTTTTTGTGAAATCGATCGCATGTGACGCAAGTAAACAAAAATAGTAATATAATATTGGGGATGTTCTGTAATTTTTAACTGCAAAGTTACTACAACCACAGATAATCGAATTCTCACGGACATTACCTACCACTCTTAATCATGAAACATGCTACATGCAAAGACAAAACAATTTCGGTCAGAAAGAACAATTTCAACAACAAGAGCATTTAATTAATTTCTAAGCATTGTAGGCTATAAAAGCACTCTTTAGTTAGTTATTATTAGTAAAATAATTTACAATCTATAAGTAAATCTCAAGCTATAATGGCGGTGGTATTTTGACTTGTCTACGAATTTTTTTCAGTAATTTCCATCCTCTACTCCTCTATAATTGAAACATCACATCTTTGCTGATTTTTTTTAACGTTGAGTAGTGAAATATATGCCAGGAGAAGATATTGCCAGCTTTCAACCGGGAAATGCATAAGGCAGTTGTCAGTTCAGACTTGGAAACTATAGTCACATACATAAGTGCGGCAATACCAACGCGTTGTCACAGAAATGTAAACGAAGTCGCTTTACGTGAGTGGTCCCAGTATCGCGCGATGAGCTACAAACTGCTGTCGACTTTTTGCTGCACACAAACGATAGAGAGTGTACAAAAGTATTAGCTAAATTATCATATGAATGTCATATACTTACCTAACAGGACTATAGCAAAAGCAGAAACAAAACTGTTTTAATACATTTGTGTTAAGAAATCTTGTAATACGTAGATGGCTATAAGTGTTGTGACTTGGCAAGACAGCCAAGCCACTAGGAGATAGCCGAAAGGCACGCGTTAAGCTCACGCAGGCTGGCGTGAGGTCTGGAACAGGTCAAGGTCTTATAGTAGCAAAAATAGTACGTAGCTTCTGGAATACTTAACTTTAATCCATAATTGGTGAACATCGGTCTGACGGTACATGCATCACAAGATAAATAGCAATTGATAATGGCGCCTTGCTAGGTCGTAGCAAATGACGTAGCTGAAGGCTATGCTAACTATCGTCTCGGCAAATGAGAGCGTAATTTGTCAGTGAACCATCGCTAGCAAAGTCGGCTGTACAACTGGGGCGAGTGCTAGGAAGTCTCTCCTGACCTGCCGTGTGGCGGCGCTTGGTCTGCAATCACTGACAGTGGCGACACGCGGGTCCGACGTATACTAACGGACCGCGGCCGATTTAAAGGCTACCACCTAGCAAGTGTGGTGTCTGGCGGTGACACCACAATAAGGTCAACAAGGTCATACCAAAATAAATAAATGGAAGCATGAAGCACGCACGCAAAGATCGTCTTCAAATGCAACGCGTCTGCTCTGCCCGAACATACCGTAATATGAATTTAAATCGAATAATTCACTTTCTGTTTATTGCAAGTATATAGTTATAAAGAGTATTAATTTCGCGATTACCACATGGAGCATCGGCCAGCACTGAAAAATCTTCGCGGCTTTCGTGGTCGCTTCCTGAAGTGTTGGCGTTCTTTACAAGTTCTTCGACCAACGCTAGCTTTAATTTTTCTGGCATTTAGCTTGCACTAATGACCTGGGTTATCCGTGATTTGAGTTCAGTTTCTGTCTGACACGTTGTTCTGACGAAACTTTAGAAAAATAGTCAAATAATTGTTAGACGAATATAGCGAAAATAATTCCAGCATGTAGCGCAGTAAATGCGAGCGTTGTTTGCAACCGAAATTTAGCGGATTCCTTTTAGTACTCGTGCGGACGACTTCACACTTTTCATTGTTTAGAGTCAATTGCCACTTTTTGCACCATACAGATTTCTTGCCTAAATCATTCTGCAGCTCGATTTGATCATCTGACGACTTATACAAGACAACAAATGATAGTATCATCTGCTAATAGTTGCAGATTGTCTCCTAAATCCTTTATGAAGTTCTGGAAGGACAGAGGCCCTATAGCACATTCCTGGGGAACACCAGATATTACTTCTGTTTTACTCAATGACTTTCCGTCAGTTATTGGATTTTTTATGTTTACAACGTTATTACAAATTTTTGTTTTTTGTGAGATCGTGAGTACCTCCTCTCCATCGACTGTTTTGATTCTGGAGATAACATGCCCAAGTTTCATCATCGGCTACAATTCTGTTTAAGAATTAATCTCCCTCGTCACTGTACTGGGTAAGAAATCTCAAAGCACTGCCACTCGCTTCGGTTTATGGACATCCGTAAGCAGTTTCGGAATTCAACGGGAGCACATTTTGCGAAAATTTAAGCGGTGTGTGATAATTTCATGCAAAACAGTTATTGAAATTCGTGGAAACCCATAACAAAGTACTATTATTCATTATTTCATGAATTTTCTCATTCATTTTCTCAACAAAACCGTCATTGTCAACAGGTCAGCTGCTCTGTGCTTTGTCATGAACATAGCCTTGTCAAGTACTAATTTCATTTTATTACTTTTGTTTATTAACATAAGGTGTTATGTAGGCATGCTGTTCCTATTTTGTGTTAAAGTGTTTTCCTGTCTACTCCGTTTTTATTTATTTACTGTTCAATTTTTTAGTTTTTCACTGCATTACCAGCACACTGTCAAATATATCACTTCTGTATGTTTCTGCTTCAGTCTAGATACGTAACTTCTCTTCCAATGTTGTTTACAAACATTGTAACTTCTTTGGTGACAATACTCAGTAAATGTCGGAAGGCGGCCTTGTAAGCCGAAAACCGGTTAACACAGTGAAAGTAATTCTGTAGAACAAATGCAAACTGGTGCTTTTCATGTATTATAATGTTGTTCTACCAGGAACCGACCGAAGATTCAGCTAACAACATTAATTGAATTTTTTCACCATTCCGTCAGCCATTACATTTTCCCAATAAATCTCTTCAAGTTGACAACTGGTTTCAGCTGGCTAAACATTCTTTGTATTCAAAAACCGCATTACAGAATGCACTTCACAGTTGGAGAGTTCACTGACTGTGTTAAAAACTTTGAACGATTACTAACAAATGTAAACACAACACAATCCAGCTGTAATGGCGTTAGGGGAAAGACGATGAACAGACGAATGCGAATATGCGGAGCTTCGACACTAGAGCTGTGGTGGCCGTAGGACGAAAATGTATTTACTTTCCAAAGACGTCTCGTGCATACATATCCTGGAAACCATTGTGAAGAACATGGCAGAAGGTGTTTAACGTTGTACCAAATGTTACAGTTTTTTTCCATTCCTATCATGTATAGGGAGCAAGAGAATGAATTCTTAAATGCCTCTGTGCACGCTATAATAACTACATGTCTTCGCGGTCTCTATGGGAACGGTACGCGAATGCCGGGATGGTTCTTACAAAGATCACGGCTGATTTCTTGCAACGTCATTGTTTACTACGAGCTTGTGATCCTGCACGCTAAATCTCTCGTTAATAACCAACATTCCTCTGTTGCTCTATTTCTCCTCCAGAAGTACACTCAAGAAATCGATACTCGTAGTGACACGTTTAAATGATAAAACAAAGTAAGAGATGTAGCATTAATTGGTAGCACTATTGTCTACAGCGCAAATTGCAGCAAATAAACTTGTTCTCGTAACACAACACAATCCCATTTAAGTTCACCGTGGGCCGTCTTATTTCGCAGTGTATGTGTAGGAAACCGGACAGAAAATGTCGTCATACATAAGCGCGACAATTCCCGTTACTTCACGACCAGACGAGAATAAGAGATAATGTCAATGGAAAACGGCATTGAACATAGTTCTACGAACTGTTTTTAATTATTTTGTTGATGACCTGCACAAAGGTAGTGTGTGTCAGCTAATTGCTGGCTTTGTGGCCGAGCAGTTCTAGGTGCTTCAGTCTGGAACCGCGCGACCGCTACGGTCGCAGGTTCGAATCCTGCCTCGGGCATGGATGTGTGTGATGTTCTTAGGCTAGTTAGGTTTAAGTAGTTCTAAGTTCTAGGGGACTGATGACCTCAGATGTTAAGTCCCATAGTGCTCAGAGCCATTTGAACCATTTGTCAGCTAATTCTCCGGAACTGAGATCAATAATTTATGAGATCTTTCTGTACATGGTTGGACTTCTAAGTATAACAATCAAACTTCCAGAAAAAAAGTTCTGTGAGGCCTCGTTTTAAGAAGGTTCGAGGTGAAAAATGAAGTTTCAGAATTGGAAGTTTACGTCACAACGAAGCATTTGAGTCTACATGACTAGTGGTTTATTCAGGTAAGACATGGTTGGTTGGTTGATTTGGGGGACCAAACAGCGAATCATCGGATTAGGGAAGGATGGGGAAGGAAGTCGGCCGTGGCCTTTCAAAGGAACCATCCCGGCCTGTGTCTGAAGCGATTTAAGAATCACGGAAAACCTAACTCAGGATGGCCGGACGCGGATCTGAACCATCGTCCTCCCGAATGCGAGTCCAGTGTACTAACCACTGCGCCACCTTGCTCGGTGGATATGACATGACACAATTCATAAAATATTCCGGGCTATTATGTCGTGGTGGAAGGGATTTCACTTTAAAACCCTACGTTTCGTCCCCATCTGCGGAGGACATTTTCAAGGGGGATCGTAGCTTTGTTGAAAGTTCGATTCACACTCTGGCTCGCTACTGACTACAGCAAAATTCCGTTTCCGCAACCTCCCGCACAATGGCGTGACGTCACATATTTTGAATACGCTATCGCAATTGGCCGTTGTCAACTGACGCCGTCCGTTGTTACTATCAGCCGATGGTGGAAGACTGGTACACATTTTCTTCAACACCGGAATCCTAATTTCATTCAATTTCACGTCCTACTCCTTTCTACTGAAATTCCTGAAGTGTTCACAATCTCTATGGCCTCTCAATATAGCCTTTTGTGATATCCGCTTTTGGTTGCCAGCACTTGAATCCTATCAAAATGAATGTGGAGGTCTCCTGGCCATTTGCGCTCATGTATTCAAAACATGTGACGTCATGCCACTGCGCGGGAGGGGATTTTTGCTGTAGTCAGTAGCGAGCCAGGGCGTGAAACCAGATATTCAACAAAGCTACGATCCCCCTTGAAAATGTCCTGCGCAGATGGGGACGAAACGTCGGGTTTTAAAGTGAAATCCCTTCGACCACGGTACAACAGCGCGTAATATTTTATTAATTGTGACAATTCCGGCCGAGAAATTTACATTTTACAGATAAGACATAGATTCAGATGATGCACAACGAATGAGTGCCACTAAACACAGTGTACAATATTTATGAATGGTGTTTGTACTCTTGCAACAAATTGACAGTAGCTAGAAACGGAATTTATTTCAGTAATAGGCTGCTGACAACGCTGCACGGGACACTTCAGATTCATTTTCATTTTTCTCTGCCCAACCCACAGTTCACCTTGTCGGATAATACTAGCACAAAAGTAAACAAACAGAATCGCTAACAAGAAAACACAAGCGACACCACCCAGACAGCGATCTGGCCCAGTGGTAACGAAACTGGACTTGCATCCGGAAGGAGGGTTCAGTTCCCTCTAAGCTTATCTAACTTACCTGATTAACGTTTTTTTATGATTAAGGTGAATTCCGTGATATTTCCACTGAAAAGAATACGTTCGACTACTCCCCCCCCCCCCCCCCCCCGGTTCCATTTCCATACCAGGTATGCTCTGATGTGTAGACCTCGACGTCGTCGTTTTCTTTTTAAGCCTCTTGAAAGACCGCGCGGTATTAGGCGCCTTGCCATGGTTCGCGCAGTCCCCCCACAAATTACCAAACCACCTCTTGCAAGTGATTATAGATTGCTGTTGAGTGTGCAAAACGGAAATGGGAGGTAAACAACTGGTGAGAGTAGCTGTTCAGTCCCTCTGCGGGCTGTCACTAATTTGTGGCCAGGAAGGCCATATTTTGGTGGGAGTCTCAGTGGCTGGAAGTGAGGAATAATAAACTACGTTCCATAAAGACTTCGGTGCGAGCATGGATTACCACCTTCCGCTCGTGACGGTGTGAAGAAGTAGCCGTTACTCGTCTTAGAGTGGGACATTGCCCATTGACACGTGTTTTCTTCTTACGTCAGAAGGAGCCCCCAGTATGTGAGACACGCGAGACACAGTTGCCAGTACGACATGTTTTAACTGAGTGTGTTTTTATATGACGACCTTAGGGTTGAACTGTGTGTCCCACAAGACCATCTCTCTATTTTAACTGATAACGAGGCGAGTGTGTTTTGTGTCTTAATATTTTGTGTGGTGTCCGGAATTCTCCTCAAAATATTGGATGTGTCACTGAGTAACTGGGTCTCACATTATTTCTAAGTCGTCATCCAGCCGCGGTTATCTGTTCCTTTTTTAACAGCGTCTTTACGGGAATTTTATCCATGATTTCACATTTAGTTATATTGCTGTGTGTCGTTGGCACTGTGTCTCGTTGGGATTTTATTAACGGCTTTTCTGAAGGTCACCTCCTTGGGGTTGCTTTACGATTCTTGTGGTGGGATGAAACGCAGCCGGCCGCTGTGGCCGAGCGGTTCTAGGCGCTTCAGTCCGGAACCGCGCTGCTGCTACTGTCGCAGGTTCGAATCCTGCCTCGGGCGTGGCTGTGTGTGATGTCCTTATGTTGGTTAGGTTTAAGTACTTCTAAGTCTAGGGGACTGATGACCTCAGATGTTAAGTGCCATAGTGCTTAGAGCCATTTGAACCATTTGATGAAACGTAGTTTTCCAGTTTATTGATCTTTTTCCATAGATATTCACAATATTCTTCGGTGTGTCGTTAATGCAATGGCGTTGATGAACATGCGTTTAGCGTCCTCATCATAATCACCATCATCAAAGTAGTAACATTGACAAGTAGACAAAATATCCATTTGAACGTAAGCGAAATGAGGGAAAACACGTGATTTATTGCATGTAATAAAATCAACATTAAAAACTAATTAAAAACTACGCTCCACAAAATAATTTCAAAATAAAATTTTCGAAAACTGTAGTTATTTTACAAAAACAAAATGTAACGCCGCCGGCACCAAAATATTATTGCTGTTTTGTCGAAAACTGAAATTTGACAATAACATGCAGACCCTACACTAACATGAAATACAACGCCGGAATATAACAGCCTGCTTATCCATGCATTAATGCAATAGTTAATTTAAACTTTCAGCTAGCTATCACATGTCAGTATAACGTCCATTACAATAATATTTCTTATGTACAGTCATTTCTCATCATTTACTTTTTTCCATTTTGTATACCATAATACTTACATCATATCTATTTCTGTAACATTTACTAATAAACAAGGTCTTTATTAGCTTATTTTAATTGTAACCAATGTTCACGCACTATAAATATGGTAGCATGTAATGACACGTTTATACACTGTAAATTTCCCTGGTGCCATATCAGTGTAATCGTACATATCATAACATATCTTGAGTGAGAAATTCTTTGATACTGTTTTATCCGTGATACCGCTCTCTTTAATATACAGTTTTTTATGTGTCAAAAACTGTTTCGTGTGTGTGTGTGTTTTGCTACATGTTGAGTGCTTTTTTATTGATAAATAAGTGTTTTGTGTGTTTTTTATTATTTCGTGAACACAAGCAGTCGCAAGAATCTCGACGTAAGTAACCTAAAAGTAAAACAGTTGTACTTCAGAGATTTGTTTACACGGTTGTCATTCGTTATTAAGCACCGTTACAGTTAAATGGTCCGTTTGTCATATCGGTTTTTGCTTTTTGCTGCAGGGCACCACAACCCAAAGTAGGGGGGAGGGGGAGAAAGTCGACGACTAAAGTATACATTAAGAAGCAAGAAGTGAAATCATGATATGAATAGCCGTCTGAAGACGAGCCTGTCCGTTCGAAACCGGTAACAGCGCTATTTGTGTAAATAAAGAGCATTACTGTCAGCTGTTTACTATTTTCTTCTTTGCAAAAATTTTACTATAGGATCGACAAAACAAATTCAAGTGATCAGATTAAGCCAGATAAGCGAATGGTACGACTCTCAGAACAGGAGGGCTCGCCTACATTACTAAATTAACACACCGCTCTCAGATTTATCGGCAGACAGATTTCACAAATGTTGGTGCAGTCGATGAGAACATCATTTTTCCACAACTAACAAATTACCGACATTCTGCAGGCGCCGAGCTAGCGAACGAGAGAACGTGCCGATAAGATCAACTCCACGCTGGTATCGTAATAAGCAGGCCGTTGGATGTTGTGATTAACTCGTACGTATTGTAAGAAAAGTGAGAACAAAATTTAATTAAGGTTCTTTAGAGCAGTATATGTAGTGGAAGAATGCAAAACGAAGTAAAGGATTTTCTTGGAAATAAATAGAACTCATTGTACTCAAGCCAGAACATACACGTTTTCGCCTGCGTCTCTTTACTCAGTCCAGCAAACAGGCGACTGGCGTCTGAAGATGACGCGGAAAGGGATGGAGGGGGTGGGGGGAGGGAGGGCAAGTGGCGGCTCTTATCCCCTCCTGGTATCTGAGGGTGTAGACGTTGTATCAGTTGCAGAATCCTCATGCATTTTGTACACCGATTGCCCGTGATTTTAATATACCGCAGGTTTAACATTGCCGAATGCGACGATAAATATTGTGGCTTTAGCAGTCACATTATAACTTTGATTTGTCTGATTGTCGCGTGGTTCACGGGAGGTTACGCTCTTCCCTTGGCGAAGCAACAGATTCGGCTCTGTCCTAATGTCAAGGTGGACGCAGATCGTTTTGGAGCAGTGCAGAACTACAGTGACGTTGGCAAATTTCAAAGTTTTTACTTATTCTACTTGAGCGTAAATTCACATTCCAAATTTTTCCTTAGTTACATTTACAGCTTGGTCAGTGAATAGTTTGGCTAAATCGGGTATATAGCACAACACTATTGGAAATTGACCCTAAATAATGAAAGTATGAGGTCATCCGCATGGGCGATAAAAGGAATCCGTTAAACTTTGGTTACACGATAAATCAGTCAAATCTGAAGGCCGTAGATTCAACTAAATACCTAGGAATTACAATCACTTACAGCTTAAATTGGAAAGAACACATAGAAAATGTTGCGGGGAAGGCACACCAAAGGCTGAGTTTTACTGACAGAACACTTAGAAAAAGTAATGGATCTGCTAAAGAGACTGCCTACACTAAACTTGTCCGTCCCCTTTTGGAGTATTGCTGCGCGGTCTGGGATCCTTACTAGATAGGATTAACGGCATGCGTCGAGAAAATTCAAAGAAGAGCAGCAGGTTCTGTATAATCGCGAAACAGGGGAGAGTGTGTCACTGAAATGATATATTAAAACGAAGGCTTTTTTCGATGGTGGCGGAATCTTCTCACGAAATTTCGATCACCAACTTTCTCCTCTTGGGATATTTTTTTGACACCGACATACACAGAAAGATAATGATCATCATGATAAAATAACGGAAATCAGAGCTCGCACGGCATGATAAAGGTTTCCGTTTTTTCCTCGCGCTTTTCGAGATTGGAGCAATAGAAAATTATTGTGAAGGTGGTTCGATGAATCCACTGCCAGACACTTTAGTGTGATTTGCAGAGTATCCATGTAGCATGTAGATGTAGATGAATCCTGTCTTCCCATTACTTAAAAAAAAAAAATGTTCAAATGTGTGTGAAATCATACGGGACTTAACTGCTAAGGTCATCAGTCCCTAAGCTTACACACTACTTAGCCTAAGTTATCCTAAGGACAAACACACACTCCCATGCCCGAGGGAGGACTCGAACCTCCGCCGGGACTAGCCGCACAGTCCGTGACTGCAGCGCCTGAGACCGCTCAGCTAATCCCGCGCGGCTTTCACTACTTTCAACTGTTGCTTCCTTTTCGTGCCCTCTTTGGATACTCTTAATTTAATAATAACAACTGTCGAATTTCGCGAGGGAAGTCATTTTCCTGCTAGGCGGTTTTTTTTAACTCGATCACCTTTTATGGTACAATCATAACCGGCTTCGGCCTTCAAAGGCCATCTTCAGATGCTACAAAGAGAACAGGGAAGCTTAAATGAAGCCCTGAAACAAGTGCAATATTTTCACCCCATGAACCACGGACCTTCCCGTCGGTGGAGTGGCTTGCGTGTCTCAGCGATATAGATAGCCGTGCCGTAGGTGCAACCACAACGGACGGGTATCTGTCGAGAGGCCAGACAAACATGTGGTTGCTGAAGAGGGGCAGCAGGCTTTTTAGTAGTTGCAGGGGCAACAGTCTAGGCGATTGATCTGGCCTTGTAACACTAACCAAAACGGCCTTGCTGTGCTGGTACTGCGAACGGCTGAAAGCAAGGGGAAACTACAGGCGTAATTTATCCCGAGGTCATGCAGCTCTACTGTATGGTTACAGGATGATGGTATCCTCTTGGGTAAAATATTCCGGAGGTGTATGATAGTCCCCCATTCGGATCTCCGGGCGGGGACTACTCAGGAGGATGTCGTCATCAGGAGAAGTAAAACTGGCGTTCCGCAAATCGGAGCGTAGAATGTTAGCTCCCTTAAACAGACAGGTAGGTTAGAAAATTTAAGAAGGGAAATGGATAGGCTGAAGTTAGATATAGTGGAAATTAGAGAAGTTCAGTTGTAGCAGTAACAGGACTTCTGGTCAGATGAATACAGGGTTATAAATACAAAATCCAACTGAGGTAATGCAGGAGTGGGTTTAGTAATGAATAAGAAAATAGGAATGTGGGTGAGCTACCATGAACCGCATAGGGAATTCATTTTCATAGTCAAGACAGTTACAAAGCCCACCGCTACCACAGTAGTACAAGTTTATATGTCAACTAGCTCCGCAGATGATGAAAAGATTGAAGAATTCTATGATGAGATAAAAGGAATTATTCAGACAGTTAAAGGAGATGAAAGTTTGGTTTTGATGGAGGACTGGAATTTCACAGTAGGAAAAGGACGAGAAGCAAAAATAGTAGGTTAATATGGAATTTGGGAAAGGAATGAAACAGGAAGCCGGCTGGTAGAATTCGGCACAGAGTATAATCTAATCATCACTAGGACTTGATTTAAGAATCATAAATGAAGGTTGCATGCGTGGAAGAGACCTGGAGACACAGGAAAATTTCAGATTAAATATATAATCGTAAGAGAGATTTGGGAGCCAGATTTTACATTGTAAAACATTTTGAGGGGCAGATAAGGACTTGACGCAATTTTTTGGTTATGAACTGTAGCTTAAAACTGAATAAACTGCAAATGGGTAGAAAATTAAGGAGATGGGGCATGGATAAGTTGAAAGAACCAGAGGCTGTAGAGAGTTTCAGGGGAAGCAGTAAGCAACGACTGACTACAACAGGGGAAAGGAATGTAGTGTAAGACGAATGGGTAGCTTTAAGAGATGAAATAGTGAAGGCACTTGAAGATCAAATAGGTAAAAAGACAAGGCCCAGTAGAAATCCTTGGATAACACAAGAGGTACTGAATTTAATTGATGAAAGGAAAAAATATAAAAATGCAGCAAATGAAGTAGGCGACAGGGAATACAAACGTTTAAAAGTGAGATTCACAGGAAGTGCAAAATGGCTGAGCAGGAATGACTAGGGGACAAATGTAAGGATTTAGAAGTATATTTTACCAGGGGAAAGATAGCTACAGCCTACAGGAAAAATTAAAGAAGCCTTTGTGGAAAATAGAAGCAGCTGTTTAAATATCAAGAGCTCAGATGGAAACCAGTCATAAGTAAAGAAGAGAAAGCTGAAAGGTGGAAAGAGTGTATAGAGGGTCTATACAAGGGCGATGTACTTGAGGGTAATATGGAAATCGAAGAGGATATAGATGAAGACGAAATCGGAGATATGATACTGCGCGAAGAGTTTTACAGAGCACTGAAAGACTTAAGTCGAAACAAGGCTCCGGGAGTAGATAACATTTCGTTAGAACTATTGATAGCCTTGGGAGAGCCAGCCATGACAAAACTGTTCCATGTTGTGTGGTGTGCAAGATGTATGAGACATGGAAAATACACTCAGACTTCAGAAAGAATGTAATAATTCCAATTCCAAAGAAAGCAGTTGCTGCCAGGTGGGAAAATTACCGAACTATCAGTTTAATAAGTTATGGTTGCAAAATTCTGACACGAATTCTTTACAGAAGAATGGTAAAACTGATAGAAGCCGACCTCGGGGAAGATCAGTTTGGATTCCGAAGAAATGTAGCAAGACGCGGTGCAATGAATAAATGTATCAAGACGCGCTGCAATACTGACTCTACGACTTCTCTTAGAAGATGGGTTAAGGAAAGGCAAATCTACATTTACGGCATTTTCAGCCTTAGAGAAAGCTTTTGACAATGTTGACTGTAATACCCTCTTTGAAATTCTGAAGGTAATTGAAGTAAAATAAAGAGCGCAAAAAGTTATTTACATCTTGTACTGAAACCAGAAATCAGTTGTAACAGTCGAGGAATATGAAAGGGAAGCAGCTGTTGAGGAAAGAGAGAGACAGGATTGTAGACTTCCCCGATGTTATTCAGCCTGTACATTGAACAAGCAGTAAAAGAAACCAAAGAAAAATCTGTAGTAAGAGTTAAAGTTCAGGGAAAGGTACTGGAAATTTTGAGGTTTGCCGATGACGTTGTAATTCTGTCAGAGAGAGGAAAGGACTTGGAAGATCAATTGAACGGAATGGACATTATCGGGCATGGAGGATGTAAGATGAACATCAACAAAAGCAAAACAAGGTTAATGGAATGCAATCGAATTTAATCAAGTGATGACGAGGGAATTAGATTAGAAAACGAGACACTTCAAGTAGTTGATGAGTTTTTCTGTTTAGGCAGCAAAATAATATGATGGCCGAGGTAGAGAAGATATAACCTGGCAATGGCAAGAAAAGCATTTCTGAAGAAGAGAAATTTGTTAAATCGAATGTAGATTTAAGTGTTTTCTGAAAGTACGAGTATTCGTCTGGAGTGTAGACGTGAATGGAAGTGAAATATGGACGATAAGCATTTTAGGCAAAAAGAGAATAGAAGCTTTCGAAATGTGTTGCTACAGAAAATATTGAAGATTAGATGGGTAGATCATATAACTAATGAGAAGGTACTGAAAGAATTGGGGAGACAAGAAATTTGCGACGCAACTCGATCAAAAGAAGGGATCGGTTGATAGGATACATTCTGAAGCATCAATGGATCACCACTTTACTACTGGAGGGAAATGTGTTGGCTAAAAACCGTAGAGGGAGACCAAGAGTTGAATACAGTAAGCAGATTAAGAAGGGTGTAGGTTGCAATGGTTATTTGGAGACTGAGGTTTGCACAGGATAGAATAGCATGGAGAACTGCATCAAACCAGCCTTCGGACTGAAGACAACAACAACAAATCTATTTGTGTGGTTAGTAAAGTTCTATTACATTGCACATGGTTCATACCTAAAGGCAGCGTCTGATGAACAAATTTTCAAGCGTTGTCAGCTAGACATAAAATCAGAAACCATGAATTATATACATACAACAAAGTGTACGCTTCCTTCCCTACACTTTGCGCTAGATGGGCGCGCCCTTTATAAGACAATATTCAATCGTAAAAACTTTAAAACATGACAATTACTACCGAGTTAGTTACTCATCAAATATGAAAGTAAGTATTGGGCGAGGCGCTGCACTTCTGGCTTAGGAGAGACGACACTATACGACTGAAGAGTGTCTTATACAGGACGCACTCATTAGAGCAAAGCGTAGGGAAGGAAAAGTAATCTTGGTTGTGTGCATGTAAGTCTCTGACTTCTAATTTTATGTTTAGCTGACAACGCATGAACACTTATCAAATGCAGCCCATAGGTACAGGGTGTCCAGAAAAGGACTCCCTGATTTCAAAATTAAATATCTCGAAAACAAAGATCGATAGAGGAAAGCAGTAAACGGTATGTTTATTGTGAAAACTGTAAGAACTTTATACAGCAGTTTGAAATAATAGTTACAGATGGCGCTGTAATCGCCATACGTAATGCCTAGTATAAATAGTGATCCGAAGCCTAGAGCGATCAGTTCCACTATTGAAACGTGAAAGGAGGTTAGCGTACCGAAGGAAGAGATTAAAACCATGTACTCCATTGAACAACGCGTTTTTCTGGTGCTAGAGTACCACAGGTTAGAAGAGAGTCCTACGGCAACAAGGCGAAGCTTTCAAAAATGGTTCAAATGGCTCTGAGCACTATGGGATTTAACATCGGAGGTCATCAGTCCCCTAGAACTTAGAACTACTTAAACCTAACTAACCTAAGGACACCACGCACATCCATGCCCGAGGCAGGATTCGAACCTGCGACCGTAGCGCGAAGTTTTCAAGCACGATTTAATGTTCCAAAAGGACCCGATGCGAAAACCATTCGTACGCTCTTCGCAAAATTCGAACGAACAGGCAGCGTAACTGATGATCTAGTGGGGCATGTTGGCCGCAAGCAAACCGCAGTTACGTCTGAAAATATCGCCACAGTTTCCGGAATTATTCAGCGAAATCCAATGTCTTCCGTCCGTAGAATTGCATCTGAGACTAGTTTGAAGCGTTCCAGCACGCAGAAAATACTGAGAAAGAGCCTACACATGTTTCCATTAAAAATTCAAACGCACCAGGCCATACCCGTACGAACTGTGCAACAAAGGGTTGCCTTTGCTAATCAGATGCTCACAATGATTGATAGTGAAGGATTTGATGTTGACTGCATCTGGTTTACAGATGAAGCACACTTCCACATGAATGGATACGTGAATAAGCAGAACTGGCGATTTTGGGGTTCCGAAAAGCCATATTGGTGTGAAGCGAAACTCCTGTATTCTCCTAAAGTTACTGTGTGGGCTGCAGTATGCAGCAGAGGCATTATTGGCCCTTTTTTCATTCGAGGAACGGTCACTGGTGCACGTTACGTTGCAATTTTGGAACAATTTGTCGCCACACAGCAAGCGTTAGAGGTTCGACCAGGTACTGAATGGTTTATGCAAGATGGAGCCCGACCACATCGGACCGAACAAGTGTTTCGCTTTCTTGAGGAATACTTCGGGAATCGAGTCATTGCTTTGGAATATCCCAAATTTACTGGTGCAGGCATGGATTGGCCTCCATATTCGCCGGATTTGACTCCCTGACTTCTTTTTGTGGGGCACAGTGAAAGACATGGTCTACCCGAAGCATCCCGCCACGCTGGACGAGCTTGACTCGGCGATCTCTGTGGCATGTGAATCCATTTCGGTTGAGACACTACGAAATGTGATGGCGAATTTCATTCTTCGTTTCCGCCACCTCTGTAGTGCCAATGGTGAACATTTTGAAAACATTGTGATGTGATTGTTTGCAAAGATTGTTTTCATACGATTATTTCACTTACGTATGCTGAGATGTACAGCGTACAGCGCCATCTGTTAGCAGCTTTTGTAACTATTATTTCAAACTGCTGTATAAACTTCTTACAGCTTTCACAATAAACATACCGTTTACTGCATTCCTCTATCGATCTTTGTTTTCGAGATATTTAATTTTGAAATCAGGGAGTCCTTTTCTGGACACCCCGTATGAACCATATGCATTTTAGTAGCACTTTACTAAGCACACAAGTAAATCTAGTGAAAATAATTGCATTTATTTTAGGTCTTAATTTAAGTTTTCTGTTCTCTATTGTAGCATCTGAAGATGGCGTTGAGGGCCGAAACTGGCTATGATAGAATAATAAAAAAAGTGATGGAGTCAAAAAATAAAAAAATCACCGTCTCTGCAAACGGAATGTCGTTTTTCCAAAATACTGTTTTTATTTTTGAAGTAATAGAAGTAAACACATTATTTCGTGCTTCTGCTGGTCGCTAATTTCACCACGTTGGGGATTTTCAAGTTACCTCTGTCACAGTAAGAAACTGTAGTCACGTGATATCTTAGCTTCCACAACATGTGTGTGTGTGTGGAGGAAGCTCCATCTAATGGCGTTCTTAGCAGAGGTTTCTTATAACCATGATGGTAACGGGCACATCTATCACATGTGAATTCCGTGTGCAAAATGAGAACAGTACAACCCTTATGCGAGTTCTATGACCGTGCACCACCCTAAAATACTTTAAACATTTCAACATGATGTGGTTAACGTCTTAAAATCAAATGACCAAATGGCCAATGTGTACCTAACGTATATTCAAATGTTCATATGTGTATGAAATCTTAAGGGACTTAACTACTAAGGTCATCAGTCCCTAAGCCTACACACTACTTAACCTAAATTATCCTAAGGACAAACACACACACCCATGCCCAAGGGAGGGCTCTAACCTCCGCCGGGTAACATATATTAATATGATCTGTGGTGGCAAGGTGATAAAACTCGCAAAAGCGTTACTTGGCACTAAACAATACTCGACCTGAAGATGATGGTGTGAATCACCTAAATTTGTATGGAAAAATGAATGTCTGAAGCAGAAAATTCTTGTATTTGTGTATGTCAACATCACGCACACGTACATTCAGTATCCTTTAATCAATATTCTCGTATTTATATTCCTCAGCTATATAGACGCCTCAAATACAAAATGAATAAAGTTAAGCAAGCAAGCAATTATTGTACTACGAAGTTAATCGTTTGCGATTTACAATTTTATCATGCCAATCATGTTGGCGAATAGCGCAGCTCCTGCGAATGTACTTCACTTTAACAGTGTCAGTTTTAGAAACCAGAGAAAATAACGCGCAACAGCCATGTTATTAATTAGACAGAGGCACGCTACTTCTTGAATGGCACACTCGTTCGTATTATTCATGTAAATTGCGTTATAATCGCAGTATATAAATTTTCGAAGCAAAGAGATGTTTGGCACCAGCCACAGGATAGAAACCGCTCACTTTAAAACAATGAAGAAGACGTATTACCAATGTCAAAACTTCTGCCTTTGTAGTACTTAAAGACCTGCACAAATGTTCAATTCTCTATCCACAGCTTTTGAAACAATTATCATGCGACATACAAAGAACATTTTATTGCTAATTCAGGTACGAAGTCTTTAATGTGGAATGAATTGGTAAATATCCCAGATGTTCACAAACGGCGATTTATAATTACTTCTTGTGTTAGCAGTGGATTTTTATAGTATAATTTCATTGTGGTTCCTGCGTTCCATTTTCGTCTTACTTATCCGTTTTCCTGTACTGTGACTGTAAATCTTGCTTTATGTCGAATCAGTTCTTTATTAATCAAAAATGGTTCAAATGGCTCTGAGCATTATGGGACTTAACATCTATGGTCATCAGTCCCCTAGAACTTAGAACTACTTAAACCTAACTAACCTAAGGACATCACACAACACCCAGCCATCACGAGGCAGAGAAAATCCCTGACCCCGCCGGGAATCGAACCCGGGAACCCGGGCGTGGGAAGCGAGAGTTTATTAATCCTATGTTACGTCGTATCTGGGTACAATTTAATGTCCACCATGAATTGTCAAAAACTACTGTAATATAACGTTGCCTGTGTTTGGATGGCAGAATGGCACTTTCCGAAAGCCAATAAAAATGTCAAAATGGTAGTTCACAAACCTCTTATTCCCTCCACTCTACGGTCCTATGCACTGCGGCATTAGGCTGTTGCAGTGGGTTGGAGCGACTATCAACCGGTACGTGTGCAGGCTTAAAAGCAGTATGTTTATAAGGTCAGAACTGCGTAGTATCAGAATTATGGCCCAAGTTTTCACGCGAGATCGATTGCTGAGGCTGATATATCGCAAATGTGCTTTTTCTCCTTAAAACATGAAGTCAGGTTGATGATGTCTCCTTGTAAGAGAAATAGCGACCATTCGCAATTTTTTCTCTTTACAAGTTTATTTCCCCATAACTAGCTTCAAGCTTCAGCATTCTTATTTTCAGCTTATGGCACTTACATTTTCAGTGCATTCGCCACAACATATCTGACGTCTCAAAGTTTTGGAAGTAACCAGACATTGAAATTCTTAGTGTTAAATCACATACTGTCAGGTTAGTGCATAAGTTCGTAGCGTTTCTGGTTTGCATGTTGCTATTCCGCTTGCAATGGATTTGTGTATCGATTGTCATTTTTATTTGTAGTTCACTGTTGCTATTTGAGTTTTCATATTGTCGATTTGGTATTTGGAAGTGGTGAGGTGAGCTGTTGACGGAAGAAAACAGAGCGCCAAGTGGAGACATTTCCGACATATTCTTCTGTTTGAGTTCAAAATAAGGTGACAGGAGCGGAGGTAGATTGAAACTTATGCACCGTATATCGGGAGAATGGCATTAGAGCGAGCACGGCAAGAAAGTGGTTTTCACGTTTTAAGGGGGATCATTTTCACGTAAGTGACTCTCCACGTTCAGGAAGACCTACAGACTTGATGAAGATCGTTTAAATGCAATAGTCACAATGATCCACGGTAGTGTACTCGACAGCTGGCAAATTTGGTGAAGTGTGATCATTCTGCCATCGTACGACGTTTGTATGCAGTGGAGAAGGTTTAAAAATCGGGTGCTCGGCATGCTACAAGCCAAAATCAGCTGGTGGCCATATGTGCATTTCTGCTTGTTCGTCATGGCTTGGCTCATGAACAACACGGACCATTTCTATCCTACATCGTTACTGACGACGAGAAATGGTGTCTTAATGTTAACATAAGGAAGGGAGAGGAATAGTTGAGCTCAAACAAAGCAACGGCTCTCGTACAAAGACCTGCGCGCACCCATAAAAGGTAATGATATGCATCTGTTGGGGCAGTGCCGCTGTGAAGCGCTACGAATTGCTTCATCGAGCTGCAACCATCACTGCTGACATTTATTCTTGCAGAGACAGTCCAAGAACAGCGACCAGGAAGACAGCGTGAAGGGATGCTACTCCACTAGAACGCCCGCCCGCATTCTGCTAGAATGACAAAAAACACTAGACAGGAGTTGGATTGGAGAAGGCATTCCGCACCCACCTTATTCATCTGATATTGCATCCTCAGATTTTCACCTTTTCCACTCTCGAACAACCTTCAAAGAACTTCGTCTCCGGATGAAAATGCGCACCGAACATGGCTCCAGTTCATCGTATCATAACCACGTGATTTCTACAGCCGCGGAATCGAAAAGTTACCCCAGCGTTGGCAGACTGTCGTAAATAGTGAAGGAGAATGTATTAATGATGAGTAAAATCTCTATTACGTGTATCTGTTGTGTTTATTATACTTATGGAAAGCCGCTTCTAACTTATGCACCAATTCCATATATTGCGGGTAAGCCACGTGCCTTGCAAAGACGGTTTACTAATCCTGCTGTGCGGCCGCGCGGGGTAGCTGCACGGTCTACGGCGTCTTGTCACGGTCCACTCGGCTGCCCCCATAGGAGGTTCGAATCCTCCCTCGGGCCTGGGTGTGTTTGTCGTCCTTAGCGTAAGTTAGTTTAAGTTCGATTAAATAGTGTGTAAGCTAAGGACCGATGACATTAGTAGTTTGGTCCCATAAGACCTTACCACAAATTAATTACCCGCTGTGTGTGAGATTTTGATTTGCCTAAACGCGAGCCTATTTTTTCATCACACTGTTGTTGTTGAAACAATTTTAAAGTGTAAGATATGTCATTAAGTTTTATTGATGATGGAACAGATGTGTTAAAACTTTCATAGCTAAGGCAGTTTAGGGAGTTCAAGTTTCACGTAAACGGATGCAATTGCAACCATTACTAATTTGGAGAACTCTGTCATTTACTGACTATCAACGATTGTACCGTGTGAAAATGCTTTCGTGGATACCATGAATCACATGCCATTGCTGGAGACTTTGTAGCCTCAGCAAAGCTGCCCAAGCTCGCCCAGTGGCCAACATCGCCTACCAATACCTGCATTCGGTCTCGTTCGGCTCTGTTCGGCTCGATCGTGCCACGTCGGATCCCCGAGATCGCCAGCCAAAGATTAGAAAGCCCCGCAGGAGGAATTGATGGGGCTGCTGCTACGAAAAACAAATACAGCAGCCGGTCTGACCTTCTTTGATCAGTTCCGTGGGGGTCGCACTGGCTAGGCGAAGAAAGCTTCCCAGTTCTCCCGCGGTGTCCGATCCTGTGATCGGTAAGCCCCGCGGCGCGCGGGTATTAATTTAAATGGTGCGACGTGCAGCGCGGCGGAGAGTTCAGTGCTCGCCTAATGAAACACGCCGCGTGGCCCGGGCGGCCGGCCGGCTGCAGATGAAGACGTCTTCTCTCTTGGCAGCTCAAGGCCGTCCGCCTCAGGCCCGCCCCCCTCCCCCCTCTCACCCACCCAGCGACTCCCCCCCCTTACGCCGTGCTGGGCGCCTGTTATTACACCTCGGTCGGCCGCCAGAGACCGCCGCCGAGCTGAACTGAACCTGCCGGCTTTTCCCACGCGCTGGCAACGTGCATAAACTTTATTAATGAATGCCGCTCTCTGGCCGAGACACGCGGGTAGTTTACATGTAACGATAGCTTTTGCCGGAATTTTCTAGGATCGATTCGGCTGCAGCGATGAACATGCGCGCAACTGGGAGAAAGAGCAGGTTTTCAGATAGCATCTCTTCCACAGCACTCTACCGAAGCTCTGTCTGTGGTTCATTAGCTCTAGCTCTGTTTCACACGTATGGCGTTCCATTGGGTTCGGTTCGTTTTCGGTTGCATCGTAAAACGAATGAAAACCACTCATGCACTGTCCTGTTACAGTTCATATTAAGTTTTGTGTTTTCTTCCGTACAAAGGCTAAGTAGTGATCATGGAGAGAAGTCAAGTTGTTGCACTATTGGTTCTCTGTTGTTGTGGTCTTCAGTCCTGTGACTGGTTTGATGCAGCCCTCCATGCTACTCTATCCTGTGCAAGCTCCTTCATCTCCCAGTACCTACTGCAACCGACATCCGTCTGAATCTGCTTAGTGTATTCATCTCTTGGTCTCCCTTTACGATTCTTACCCTCCACGCTGCCCTCCAGTACTAAATCGGTGGTCCCTTGACGCCTCAGAACATGTCCTACCAACCGGTCCCTTCTTCTATTCAAGTTGGGCCACAAACTCCTCTTCTCCCCAATTCTATTCAATACCTCCTCATTAGTTATGTGATCTACCCATCTAATCTTCAGCATTCTTCTGCAGCACCTCATTTCGAAAGCTTCTATTCTCTTCTTGTTCAAAGTATTTATCGTCCATGTTTCACTTCCATGCATGGTTACACTCCATACAACTACTTTCAGAAACGACTTCCTGACACTTAAATCTATACTCGATGTTAAGAAATTTGTCTTTTTCAGAAACGCTTTCCTTGCCATTGCCAGTCTACATTTTATATCCTCTCTGCTTCGACCATCATCAGTTATTTTGCTCCCCAAATAGCAAAACTCCTTTACTACTTTAAGTGTCTCATTTCCTAATCTAATTCCCTCTGCATCACCCGATTTAATTCGACTACATTCCATTATCCTCGTTTTGCTTTTGATGATGTTCATCTTATATCCTCCTTTCAAGACGCTGTCCATTCCGTTCAACTGCTCTTCCAAGTGCTTTGCTGTCTCTGACAGAATTACAATGGCATCAGGAAACCTCAAAGTTTTTATTTCTTCTCCATACCTACTCCGAAAATTTCTTTTGTTTCATTTACTGCTTGCTCAATATACAGATTGAATAACATCGGGGAGAGGCTACAACCCTGTCTCACTCCCTTCCAGCCACTGCTTCTCTTTCGTGCCCCTCGACACTTGTAAGGGGCATCTGGTTTCTGTACAAATTGTAAATTTGTAAATAGCCTTTCGCTCCCTGTATTTTACCCCTGCCACCTTCAGAATTTGAAAGAGAGTATTCCAGTCAACATTGTCAAAAGCTTTCTCTAATTCTACAAATGCTAGAAACGTAGGTTTGCCATTCCTTAATCTCTCTTCTAAGATAAGTCGTAGGGTCAGTATTGTCTCACGTGTTCCAATATTGCTGCAGAATCCAAACTGATCTTCCCCGAGGTCGGCTTCTACCAGTTTTTCCATTCGTCTGTTAAGAATTCGTGTTAGTATTTTGCAGCTGTGACTTATTAAACTGATAGTTCGGTAATTTTCACATCTGTCAACACCTGCTTTCTTTGGGATTGGAATTATTATATTCTTCTTGAAGTCTGAGGGTATTTCGCCTGTCTCATACATCTTGCTCTCCCGATGGTAGAGGTTTGTCAGGACTGGCTCTCACAATGCTGTGAGTAGTTCGTTGGTTCTCTATAGAAGAATAAAAATGGTGCACTGTATTATAATTTTATATGCAGTTTAAATAAATTTCATTAATTATTTTCCTAATTTTCAAATAATTCCCTTCTAAATTTCTTCAATATCGCAGTGAGCTTACCAATTGCTCTAGTGTACTACGTCTCTTATTCGATAAAAATGAATTTTTCAATGCTTAACCAGTTCAATTTTTTTAGTGACGTCAAATACATCAAAGTCGCTGAAAATTTCAACACAAACGTCTTTCCATAGTTCCTACGCCTTAAATTTATCTCTGCATAAAAAGTTTGTTTGCGTGGCCATCGTCTGCAGCAATCACAGAAACATTTGTTTTCTAAATAAAACTGCCTTCTCTTGCTGCAACTATATTTTATTTCTCCCAGACGCGTTTCGCCTTTTTTCCCTTTTCTTCCTATGGCTTCTTCAGCGGCATCTGGAACGATAGAGTTTTGTTTTGATGTGTGATGCTATTTCCGAATCTTTTCTTTCACACTGTTCACCATGTTCATCCTTAACTTTGTGGTGCACTATTACTCTTTTGCCACTAGTTACAGATATTTGTTCGAAAACTGTACTTTTAAAGACGTAAATATTGTGAGTTCTTTATCTGTTTATTCTGTTTGATTTGTTTACCAACACGTTGCCAACCTAACGAAGTATACGTTGAAAACTAACATATGTTCATGATGTTTATGTGTGTGTGTGTGTGTGTGTGTGTGTGTGTGTGTGCGCGCGTAGGTTGGGGGGGGGGGGGCGATTGGTGGTTTGAGTTGTAGAGTGCTGAATATGAATGTAATAGCTGTTAGAGTTTGGTTGAAAGCTTTGGTGATAAGCTGATATGAGTTTTAGTTTAAATGTTCTGTGGATCGGTTCGTGGACCTTTTCAATCAATTGTCCATGAGCCCCACCAAAGAACATTTAAACCAAATCTCAAATCAGCTGATCACTAAAGCTTTCAACCACTCTCTAACGGCTATGACATTCATATTCATCATTCTACAGTTCAAACCACCAACCTCCACCCCTGCCCCACACTATCCTTCAACTCACTATCTCTCTCTCTCTCTCTCTCTCTCTCTCTCTCTCTCTCTCTCTCTCTCTCTCACACACACACACACACACACACACACACACACACACACACACACACACACATATATATATATATATATATCCACTCAGAGAGATATAAACATCATGACTAGACATTAGTGAGCTGTGTTGCGGCTCACGTTGGTGCCGTTGGTAGGTTGGCATCGTGTAATAGGGATAGTGGGGGCCCATTTTCTTCTCTTGTTTACTGGCGCCACTACGTTTGCTAGTGTTGTCTGTCCGCGAGTGGCAGCAGCAGCGGTTATCAATATCTAGTACCCAAGTACTAGCTTTGGAAGGGCATCAAGTGTCTTCTGGATCGGAGTGTATCGGGGAGTTCAGTTGGGACGGAGCAGCACTGAGGGCCGGCAGTGCGAGGACTTGCCGGGACCGCTGGCGACACACATGCACTGCCAGGTCGAGGGGATGTACTTGCGAGGGCCACAGCCTCGTTGTTCACTGGACCCAGGACGTTTGAGTTGAGTGAGCATTAAATCAGTAGTGAAACGTCCACTATTTTGAGATCATGCCATTTGTTCGCATGTTGCTGCGATGAAGAGCAACGAATGGAGTGTTTGGAGTTGGCGAAATTTATTAGCCATCCTCCACTTCTTATTATTAATCATTGAATTCCTTTGGGGCCGGCCGGAGTGGCCGAGCGGTTAAAGGCGCTGCAGTCTGGAACCGCACGACCGCTACGGTCGCAGGTTCGAATCCTGCCTCGGGCATGGATGTGTGTGATGTCCTTAGGTTAGTTAGGTTTAAGTAGCTCTAAGTTCTAGGGGACTTATGACCACAGCAGTTGAGTCCCATAGTGCTCAGAGCCATTTTTGAATTCCTTGGGTTTATTGATGAAGTTCAACCAGCGGCATTTTTCTGCCTAGTGGTTGCTAATGCCCCAGTTACCTGCCCTGGACGTTAGCGTATTTTCGCTGCAGTGTACCTTTCCTCACCTTGCCACTGCTGTCCAGTAAGGGGTGTAGTTTGACAGCCTCCTTGATTGTGGTTCGGATATTTCGTTCTTTTGGACTACCTCGCTCGTAGTGGTTCCTTCTGCTACTGGATGTTCTAAACACCGTATTCTGAAGACGCAGTGCTGTCTGCTGGTTCCGACTTGCCTGGGTTATTCCATCGTTGTGTTTGTTACCAGACGTTAGATAGATTTTGCAAGAGTGTTGGTCTGTGTTTAAACTATCTCTAGTTTGAGTTGCCATCCGGTTAAGTGAATACAGCTCTTGGTTGCCTGTCTCATCAGTTACGAAGTTGAGCGACTTTCCCAGGCTGATCCTTGGAGCACTGTCTGAGGCCCACTTCACTCTTGGTCTGATCAGATTGTGATGATTTTTTTAAAAATTTAATTTTGAGTTATTACTATTGGGGCCTTCAGCCGACAAGTAATTTTGAATTTCTTGTCAATAAGGCCTTCAGCCATGAATGCAACTTGCTTAAGAATTTTTTATTAGACATTGCGTCTTAATAGTCAAATTTGATAATTGTTCCTTACTGTCAACCTCATTTGCAATTGGTTCCTAATAAAGTGTACATGACTAAAAAAAAACCTGAGCAACCAACGGTAACTGAGTAAGGTCACATCCACAACGAATCCTGCCTTTCCCTAAGTTCCACGTCTCAATTAGTTTTCAACATATACTTCGCTAGGTTGGCAACATGAAGACAGACAAACTAAGAGCACATTTTACGAACAAATAGCTATAACTAGTGGCAAAAGAGTAGTAGTGCACCACAAAAACAAGGATAAACATGGTAAGCAGTTGAAAGAATGAGTTCGCAATATAAAAATGTGCGCTCTCCAGACCAGATGATAGGAAACGTAGATGCCAAATTATTGTAAGCAATTAGTTATTTAAATAAACAAACGCCACGTGAACTGTTTGATAAACTAAAAATAGCACATGTCGAAACGAAACTGTATTGTTCCAGATGCCACTGCAGATGCCTTAGAGTAAAAAAAGGCTCCACGCCTCTGGGAGAAATAAATTGCAGTTGCAGCAAGAAAAGGCGGTTTTTATTTACAAAACAAATATCATCCTTATAGTTTTCTAAAGTTTTGTTCCACATCACTAGTTTAGATTGCAGTGCAGATATCAGCCGATCCCCATCAACGTCTGGTAAACCGCTCATTTTATTAGAAGAACTGCGACAACTACCTTCGTAATTTTTGAAAGAGATCGACTCGCTATCAGGTTATAACAGAAACTGAACCGCGCGTATACGAACACCTTTCTTGTTTTCTGTTCCCTTGACACGAGTTCGCACCTTATAGAAAGCTGATGAAACCTCTTCGTGTCGAGGGATATTCGGTGCTCTACTGTTTCTTTTAGGCATCGAACACAAACCGAGGCGTCTTATGATATTTTATGGGGGCTACCGAAAAAATCTGAAATCGAACCGAACCGAATGGAACCGCATACGTGTGAAACTGGCCTTAGACTGATTTTGAAGGTAAAGTAATCAGCTTTTTCTCTCGGTGTTTTTGCTTTCAAGCCTTATCAGGCTCACCATTTACTGCAGATTACGAGGGCAACGCGAAAAGTCTCTTTTGCACGAGCGTCTTTCTTGTCACAGTTGACTCCTCGTGCCAAGTATTCGTTCGACCACAGAGCATAGAATATAACAAGAACACTCATAAAAAATTTGGCCAGGTGCGAGTAGGGCTCGCGCACTGAGGTTTGTGTACAAACTTCGTTGTATATACAGACAATTCATCCATTCAGGCAATACAGAACCTCGACTATTTGCCTCTTACCGATCTTATACTGATACTGGCAGTGTATAGGTCACGTGGATTCCAAGACTATCGAGAATGTTTTAATTTAAGTTGGAAATCGGATAATAAATGACAAAAGAAATATTTTTCGTGTGGTATAATGGTAAATGAACAATATTCCGATTTTTTCCGTTACTTGTATTGTTAAACTTTTCTTCTTGTCATGTTTCATGTTGCTACGTCTAGGGAAAGTACCCTATGGGTATAAATGAGTGAGTTTGCGAGTGTCAAAATACGTGACACAAATGGCTGTATCTTTTGACTGCATTAACTTAAAAGCTTAACATTTTTACACCACCAATGGACTATATACCTTAGTATGCAACACAAATTTCAATTTGATATGTCTATCGATTCTTGCGAAAAGGGGTCTTAACAGACGGAGGGACAGACAGGCAGTTCGTGTGATATTATTACAAACTAACAATTTCGGTAGTTTCCCTTTACCTGTACCGTGAAACCTTTCTTCTTGCCAAATTGCATGATTCTAGACCAGTGGGAAATACCCTATAGGTTTTGACAAGCGAGTTTGGCAATATCGAATTATGTGAGATAAATGGCACTTTCTTTTGACTGAATTAACGTAGAAGTTAAAGTTTGTTATACTGCCAAGGGAACAAAGACCTTAGTGACATAAATTTTAACCTGATACGCCTACTTCTTCCTCAGAAAAATGGGCCTTAACAGATAGGCAGACAAACAGACGGATAAAATATGACAATTTTTTTGTTCCTCTTGACATAATTACAAATTCACAATTTTCGGATTTTTTCCTTTACTTGTACAGGGAATCCTTGCTTCTTGCCAAATTTCATGATTCTAAACCAACAGGAAGTACCCTATAGATTTTGATGAATGAGTTTGCGGGTATCAATATATGTGATATAATAGGTCATACCTTAGGATTGCGTTGACTTGGAAGCTTCAATTTTGTACACCGCCAAGTGACTGAAGACGTTAGTGTGTGACATAAATTTCAACCTGATATCTGTACCGTTTCCGAGATTTGGTTGGAAGCTTCTGCGCGACCAAACTGCTGAGGTCATCGGTCCCTAGGCCTACACACTAACTAAGGACAACACACACACCCATGCTCGAGGGAGGACTCGAACCGTGGCAAGGGGCCATAGCAAAATTTCTTTACTATCCATATCTGGATGAGGACAATCAATATTGTACGGTTTTCTGTAGTTCTTCATACGGTCACCACTCTGTGCGATAAATAATAGTGTAAAAATCACATCACTCGTATCAAGTCGATTGCACGATTTCGCTGGTGTTCTTGATTTACAAAAACTTCAGACGGCAGGGATTATAATATTTATACGTGAATATCTAAATTGAGGTACCGATTTTTAATATTAATTATACAAGGAGGCTAGTGAAACATATATAATTCGAAAGGTACTTTGTCGTAAATGTGCGCACACACACACACACACACACACACACACACACACACACACACACAAATCATATGTGTACATAGCCTTTAGAGATAAACAAATGAAAATAGGTTTCCTTTGTATCTCACACTGCTATCAACTTCTACCACGCGTACCAATAGAGTGCTATGGTAGAAATGCCACTAATCACTACTCATGAAAATTGGGTAGATATGGTTCTTTTCATGGAAATCGTAGAAGCAACGGTTATACGGCAGTCACAACGTTTCGTGAAATCGCTTTATAGGGACGTTCATGTTTAAGTGTTGCAGATGTTTCATTTGCAGTAACCCACGCATACCGGGCAGCGACTATGACGCAATTGCTAGATTTTTGAAGTTGTCAGCCGTGGAAAACAAAACATCATAGTAACGAAGCGTATTGGGGCAACACATACTGTACATAACGTTATTTATTGCCGTCGTTTTCTCGCTTACTTTTGTCTAAGAGTGAACGGAGCTAAATTTTTGTTCATTTGCCGCCGTTGCCACAGAATTGGAAGTAAGTTCCTAATTTTCAGTTTTTTCATTATGAATAGCTGTGACTTCCCTTACTGCACGAAAACTATATTTGTTTTAGGCTACACCTTGAAGAAGGACACTACGGGTGGGACTGAAAGACAAAGAGATAGAGAGACACAACTTTACTGTAGACAATGTAACAGGAGTAATGCGCACATTGATAATGATAATTCTATTGTTGTTCTAAAGGACAGATTTAAATGTGAGCTAAATGTAATTCTAAATAATTAGCGGTTTGTTGATTTTACAGTGCTAATTTTGTAATGCAAAACATTTCGCATTTGAGGTTACTTTTACGTGATATAGCGGAATTCATACCATGTTGTCATAAAGTAAAAGTTAATTTGCCCGCCCGCATCTCGTGGTCGTGCGGTAGCGTTCTCGCTTCCCACGCCCGGGTTCCCGGGTTCGATTCCCGGCGGGGCCAGGGATTTTCTCTGCCTCGTGATGGCTGGGTGTTGTGTGATGTCCTTAGGTTAGTTAGGTTTAAGTAGTTCTACGTTCTAGGGGACTGATGACCATAGATGTTAAGTCCCATAGTGCTCAGAGCCATTTTGAAGTTAATTTGCCACCGTTAACACAATTTTTCAACGCACTTACTTCAGAGTCACGAACAATTAATGAGAAGTCAAAGAATATTTCAATAATATTTGTAGCTACCTTGCAGCAGTTGATATGGGCAGTTCTGACGCTAAAGTTTCAGACACAGTTTTCCGTTGAATGTATCACTTCTAAGATACGTGACATTTTTTATCACATATCAGGTCCAGCGACATCTACGTATTGTCGTTCACCATGTTATGCGCTGTTACATTTTTATGACATCGACGCAATCGGTCGAATTTCGACCACAAGCCATACTGATCAGTATAAAAGGATGCCAGCAGGGCCACATTTTCAAGTGCCGATTTTTAATATTAATTATACAAGGAGGCTATTGAAACATATATAATTCGAAAGATGCTTTGTCGTAGATGTGGGCACACACACACACACACACACACACACACACACACACACACACACACACACACACACATGCTGGGGCAACGCTGAAGCTTTTTATTCGTATTCATCACGTGTACGGTAGGTTCAGTAATAACAGTTCTGCCCCTGTTGCATTGCTTCCATTGACATTATCTTGCCTAGACGCATAATGAGGTCAGTCAATACTTTCATCACAAGGTTAGTTCAAATGGTTCAAATGGCTCTGAGCACTATGGGACTTAACATCTTAGGTCATCAGTCCCCTAGAACTTAGAACTACTTAAACCTAACTAACCTAAGGACATCACACACATCCATGCCCGAGGCAGGATTCGAACCTGCGACCGTAGTGGTCGCGCGGTTCCAAACTGTAGCGCCTAGAATCGCTCGGCCACTCTGGCCAGCCACAAGGTTAGTCGTATGAGTGGTAACAAACGTTCTCTATCAGTGGGCTTAATTTAATTAATATGTTCAGCTGACCAAGTTATCCCATGCTCTCTGTTTGCTGCACTGACGCTTAATACAATAACGCTAAGTACCACAAGAAGATATGCGACCAGAGTCTCTGATGCATCAACTAACAACAATTTTCCGTCGTCGTGAGCTGTAAATTCCGGCATGATGGCAGATCGACATAATACTTTAATCATAACGAACCCACTGACATTTCAGAACACTTCCGTAATTGTAGAAGGAAAGAAAGAGAAACGACAACTCCAGTACTGCACCTAACGTCAGAATACAAGTCCTGGTAACACCAGGATGTTCATCTTGCCGAAGCTTGCTGTGAGAAAAAGAAAAATTTATGGTTCCACCAAACCTGACAGACTGCGGCAAGTTGGTGTTGGTTGAACACGAGGAATTTGGTATGGAGGGAAAGGAAAAAAAAAAAAAACATTTTTTCCCATTGGTTAATGAAATAATGCTCTCAGACTCTTAGTGTTTGTTAGCATACTTCTTCCTCAGAGACACCGAAATACAGAATGGTCACGTTAAACGTATAACAATATAAAATGTAATAACTTGAGAATTTATTGACTGTGTATTTCAATAAGTATTGGTTAATATTGGTCGTTTTTATCACACCTAATGCACCTCTATATGCCCACTATTAGAGGCGCGACAGACATCTAATCTGTATTCTACTTCTGTCCAAGTGTTTTGCTGCACTGCAGGCGTTACATTTTCGGCATGAATGCAGTGGCGCAGAGCCGGTAGATCACGAGCCAGACTTGATTTTTAACAAACGCCCACAAAGAAAAAAATCTGGTGGCGTAATGTCTGGGCTTCTAAGGCGCCAAGCAATCGATGTACTACCTCTCCCAACAGAGCTATCTGGGAGCACATTATTCAGGAAATTCCTTACAATGTTCGCAGAATGTTATGGTGCGCCATCTCGTTGAAAGATCGCGTCACGAGGTGGTCTTGGCACAGCATAAAGCTCAAACATGTCTACGTATGTCCTTGCATTAACTAGAGGCTCCGCGAAGTATTGTCTCCGCGAATATCTTCCGTCGCAGCTTGATTTTGTGACGATACTGCAGTTTGCACGCCCGTAGGCGTAATCTCTTATGGACGACGACATATACTGTTGAACGAAGTAACTGTAATTGCGTACTTGCTCGTCGGATTGACGTACGAGAGCTCCGCTGGAAGGACGTACAGATTACGGATTAATTCAACAGTAGTAGCCTCTGGAACTGCATGTTTGGTGTGATGTCCCGACATCGAAAGAAATTTCCCAGTTTCCCGAAGCCGCCTGTCCCGTTTCTTGGCTGTTACAAAAGTGACAACATCGTTAGTTGGTCGCAGCTAATACTCACGCCGAAAACGATGTTGTACAAGTGTAACAGACTTCAGCTCCGCGAGAGAAAGCGCACAGAACACCTTCTGCTGCTGGGTCCACGTGGCTGCTACCGTGCGTTTAATGACCAAAGCCGTAACAGTATGCGGACGCGGTACCAACTGCCGCAAGCAAACACACGTTTTGAGTTACCATACTAGTAGAAGCAAACCCCCAATAAATATCTCAATTACGTCTCAATATATTACATTTTCAGTATATACCTAGACAGCATTACGATTAACTTTATGTCTACAACGCGATATAGCTGGTAACTTTTTGGTACGACTGTTGATCATGTCACGAGTAGGTGCAAAAATTTTATCACCGAAATAGGGAATTTATTCTTCGTTGAAACGAAAATGGTAGGAACATGTGGGCAGAGAGTTCTTCTGTGGCTTCTTTTTTGAATGAACTGTGCCAAGACATCAAACAAAATCCCAGAATTCGTCATGGTAGATTATTGGGAGGTCAATTAGCAAATATCGATCGGAATAATAGCACTATTCTTCCTCCCAGTTCATTTGTTAACACTTTAGTAAGGGAAAATGTATTTGCATGTGATGTTGATATTAATTACAGCTCGTCGCCTAGTACCTCTAGCGAGCTGTGCCAAATCTACATTTGAACAGCCATAAGTTTTACGCAGTATTCCATCACGTGTATTTTATTGCAATTATTATTACTGTCTTGTGTCTACTTACGAACATTTATGGCAAATTTGCTCCTAAGTAACTTGATTTCCGGAACTGCCGTATAGAAACTCTACTGGAATTAGCTACCGCCAAATACTATACACTATCTATTATCATTTTAAATTTACTACACAACAAACTGTTATTACAACAGTTCGGATACGTCCGAAAGAACAGACACTATTGATGACCTGCAGCCGCCTAGAACGAAATGCTTACATGGCAGACACTCTATCCATCTGGGACGGATAGGGCGTCTGCCATGTAAGCAGGAGATCCCGGGTTCTAGTCTCGGTCGGGGGCATACATTTTCACCTGTCCTCGTTGATATACCGGGTGATCAAAAAGTCAGTATGAATTTGAAAGCTGAATAAATCACGGAATAATGTAGATAGAGAGGTACAAATTCACACACATGCGTGGAATAACATGGGGTTTTATTTGGACAAAAAAATACAAACGTTCAAAAAATGTCCGACAGATGGCGCTTCATCTGATCAGAATAGCAATAATTAGCATAACAAAATAAGACAATGCAAAGATGATGTTCTTTACAGGAAATGCTCAATATATCCACCATCATTCCTCAACAATAGCTGTAGTCGAGGAATAATGTTGTGAACAGCACTGTAAAGCATGTCCGGAGTTAAGGTGAGGCATTGGCGTCGGATGTTGTCTTTCAGCATCCCTAGAGATGTCGGTCTATCACGATACACTTGCGACTTCAGGTAACCCCAAAGCCAATAATCGCACGGACTGACGTCTGGGGACCTGGGAGGCCAAGCATGACGAAAGTGGCGGCTGAGCACACGATCATCACCAAACGACGCGCGCTAGAGATCTTTCACGCATCTAGCAATATGGGGTGTTTTGTTTTGGTTCTAATAAAACCCCATGTCATTCCAAGCATGTGTGTCAATTTTTACCTCTCTATCTACATTATTCCGTGGTTTATTACGTTTTCAAATTTATACTGACTTTTTGATCACCCTGTATATCAACGCCCGTCAGCAGCTGAATTTATTAAATTAATTCTAATTTCAACTTCTAACTGGTTTCACCAATTTCACTCAATTTTCAGACCTACCGAAGTGATTGTAGGCATTCATAACTATTGGTTCTGCAAGGCTAGTAAGTGTAGTCCATTTTTATTTAACTCTAACTATCCAACTGTTAAGGGCAACAGGCAGATTCCATATTTCTGGATTTTCGAAAGCATTTGACACGGTGCCTCATAGCAGGCTGTTAACGAAGGCACGAGCATATGGAATAAGTTCATAGATATGCGAGTGGCTCGAAGACCTCTTAAATAATGGAACCCAGTAAGTTGTCCTCGACGGCGAGTGCCCATCAGAGACAAGGATATCGTCAGGAGTGCCCCAGTGCGCTGTGATAGGACCGCTCTACACACATAAATGTGGGTAGAAATCTGCGGTTGTTTGCTGATGTTGCCGTGGTGTGCAGTAGTTTCGAAGTTGAGTGTCTGTAGGGAGACTAAAAGGCGACTTAGACAAAATTTCCAGCTGGTGTGATGAATGGCAGCTAGCCCTAAATGTGGAAAAATGTAAGTTAAATGGCTCTGAGCACTATGAGACTTAACTGCTGTCACCAGTCCTCTAGAACTTAGAACTACTTAAACCTAACTAACCTAAGGACATCACACACATCCATGCCCGTGGCTGGAATCGAACCTGCGACCATAGCGGTCGCGCGGTTCCAGACTGTAGCGCCTAGAACCGCTCGGCCACACCGGCCGGCAAAATGTAAGTTAATGCGGATGAGTACGAAGACCAAATCTGCAATGTTCGGATTCAGTATTAGTAGTGTACTGCTTGGCACAGTCAAATCGTGTCTGGGCATGATGTTGCAAAGCGATATGAGGTGGGCCGAGCATGTGCGAACATCGGTAGGGAAGGCGAATGCTCGACTTCGATTTATTGGGAGAATTTTAGGAAAGACTGGTTCACCTGTAAAGGAGATCGCATATAGGACGCTGCTGCGACCTATTCTTGGGTACTGCTCGAGCGTTTGGGATCCGTACCAGGTCGGATTCAACGAAGACATCGAAGCAATTCAGAGGCGGGCTGCAAGATTTGTTACCTGTAGGTTCGAACAACACGTAAGTGATGCTTCGAGAACTCAAATGGGAATCCCTGATTGGAAGGCGACATTCTTTTCGAGAAACACTATTGAGAAAATTTAGAGAACCGGCATTTGAAGCTGACTGCCGAACGACTCTATTGCCGTTAATATTCATTGTGCCTAAGGGCCACGAAGATAAGATACGAGAAATTAGGGCTCATACGGAGGCAGACAGACAGTCGTTTTTCCCTTGTTCTATTTGCGAATGGAACAGGAAAGGAAATGACAAGTAGTGGTACAGGGTACCCTCCGCCACGCACCTTACGGGGGCTTGCGGAGTGTCGAAGTAGATGTAGATGTAGATGGTATTGCCTGCCTTCACACAGGTCTACCGAGTAGTTTTAGGACATTAGCATGTTATGTAATTTGGCATTCCGAGAGAAAAACCGTGTACAGAAACCACTCGTAATCTTTTTCCCTAAGCAACAGAAAAATATAGGAGTCACCCATAAGTCTAGTTGCTAATGAAGTACATCTTTCTGTTTATTGACTGGAAAAATAGAACTTTTAATCATTTCGTTTATAAACAATGATTTGTTTGAAGCTGCTTCAACTTTTATTTTCAGGTGGTTTTGTTGGAGACGCGAGACCATTAAATTGCAATTTATTTAATTAAAGCAATGCATATAATGCGATTTCCTTTCACAATACAGCGCCGAGCTACACCAGGAAAATAATGCTGAATGCAAAAGGGATTTTTGGAGTTGGCGGCAAGAAATGTTGCCAAGATATTAAGCCCGGCAAGAAATGTTGCCAAGATATTAAGCCCCTGAAACGACCAAAGAACTCATTCAGGAAAGGTATTGTGGAAGATTCGCAGCTGACTCTAGAAGTGAATACAAATGAAGCCTAATGATTTGGATGTTCTTTTGCTGACACACTTAATCGGTTTAGAATTAGCACTCGCTTCTAGCGCAGATCGCACCTTAAGATCTCTTGGCAGTGATCGTGATGAGATGCAAGATATCGTTTCATCAGCCAGCAGAATATTGGGTTTGTATGAGAGCGGGATCAGGTCGTTCTTAACACAGAAAAAAATAAAAGTCCTGCGTAATAGCGCTTCATCTGCCTAGGGAACTTCGTGGAATATTCAGTGGTAAATTCATTATAAATTCTGGTTAAGATTCGTTCTTAAGATACGAGAATGTTTGACAGGAAAAAACTTTTACTAATACGATAAATCCTTGAGGGAGGTGAGCGTGAAATCCTTTGCTAACAGTGGCTCCAGAACGAGATTTATCTGATTATTTGTACCTTTCATATTCATTGTTCATTTTCCTCTTAAATCATTTTGTATCTTTTAAAAGGGCGTTGCGCATGTAGTACCGACCACAGCTTTTTCTTATTGCACACTAGCTGCAGTACCCGGCGTTGCCGGCATGTTCAGTATCTGCCACACACAGTGGCCCTGTGCCTAGGTGATACTCATAGAGAATGCAAGCCGCACGGGAAAGTGCAATCGCTTTAAATCTAAGGGCACATTTAATTCACCGCGTATCAACGGAATGCGAGGAATGAATACGTCTTAAACGCACTCTGTGAAGAATGGGCTGCCATTCTCCAAGAAACCTTCCAGCACCTTACTGAACGTATGCCTGCGAGAGTGGAAGCTGTCATCAAGGCCAAGGGTGGGTCAACAACTTATTGAATTCCTGAATTACAGATGGAGGGTGCTGCGAACTTGTAAGTCATTTGGATCACATAGTGTACGTCTAGATACGACTCTGGCAGGTGACACGTACGTAAGCATCCTGTCTGATCACCTGCATCCATTCATGTCCATTGTGCATTCTGACAGACTTCGGAAATTCCAGCAGGACAATGCGACACCCCATACGTCCAGAATTGCTGCTGATGGGTCGAGGAACATTCTTCTTTGTTTAAACATTTCCGCTGGGCACTAAACTCCCCAGACATGAATATTTTGAGCATATATAGGATATCTTGCAACATGCTGTTCAGAAGAAATCTCCACCCCTCGTACTCTTACGGATCTACGGACGTCCTTGCAGGATTCATGGTGTCAGTTCCCTCCAGCACTACTTCAGACATTAGTCAAGTCCATACCACCTTGTTTTGCGGCACTTCTGCACGCTCGCAGGGGCGCTATACTATGTCCTCGTTTCTTTGACTCTTCAGTATGTGAAATTAAAAATAAAACAAAACCTAAATACAGTGAGTCTAATTCTTGTTGACCCCGCGCATTGTAACATGGTTGGATCCACCTTGAGCTACTGTTCGCAAAGTGCTGCTGTTGTTGAATGTGGGTTTAAAGAGACTAAACATCTACCGTCATCAGTGTCCTACTCGACATTTGTAGTGGAGGTAAGATTTAGTCTCCTGCCCACCGCCGTAGTGTAATGGTGTCCCCCTCGCTTGCTTTAGTGTTGCGGTGCGGGTTTCGAGCAACCGTTCGCCTGAATGAATCCTTATCTGGACAGAAGCATCGACGTGGTCCGAAAAGGAAAGGATGCATCCGACCATGCAACACGTTTCCACTGATCCATCGTCCATCCTCGACGATCCCACGCCTACTCGGTCGTAAATGTCGATGTCATTGTGTGAACATAGGAAACTTAAGAGGTCGTCCCCTGTAGAACCCATGATCAACAACGTGCGCTGAACGGTGTGCTCTGAAATGCTAGTGCCTGCATCAGCAATGTAGTCCGTCCTTAGAGCTGCCATAGATCGTGGCTAACCTGTTTAAATAGTGGGTTTGCCTCCGTCCTCCACGTTCTGTGACGAAATATGGACACCCAACATCTTGTCGCCTATTCGTGGTTTCACTGTCTTTCGGCCACTTTCTATAGATCCCCAAGACAGTGGCACTTGAGCACTCGATCAGATCCACCATTTCCGCGATGCTCGTTCCCAGGCGCCGGGCAACAACAATCTGCGTATTGTCAAAGTCGCTTATGCCACTGCATTTTCCGATTTTCGGCCCGTATCATTACGAGCTTGATTTTGCCGTTCGCCTCTGCTTCGCTTTTAAGCCGCGTCAAATGCCCTTAACGCCACCAGGCAGTATTCAGTCTCGTTGTGGGCGGTAGCCATACTGTTTGCGGTCATCAGTGTGTGTCTGGAAGAATAACAGCAGATTTTGAACCTACTCGCGGTGCAGTATGACCTGACCGTGGGTGTTTCTTACACTTCTGTAGCGCAGCTCCAGAGAACTGATTCTAAAAATTAGTCCGTGTAATCGATTTTTCATTTTCTATGAATTTTTCTACTTATCCGAAATAGAAGAGTGACGCTGTCATCGCCAGACACACTCTTCGACTGATCGATATATTTCAACCAAGTG
The DNA here is from genome assembly GCF_021461395.2 of Schistocerca americana. Classification (NCBI taxonomy): domain Eukaryota; kingdom Metazoa; phylum Arthropoda; class Insecta; order Orthoptera; family Acrididae; genus Schistocerca; species Schistocerca americana. The sequence goes on along the minus strand of NC_060122.1, from coordinate 448,814,378 downwards.
TAGTCGTATATTGGTTAAGATACTGGTCTCTGTAGTTAGGCTTCAGTTCCCACTCGGAAACATTGATTTACGTTTTCTTTGGCTTTTTACATCTACATGATTACTCTGGAATTCACAGTTCGTAACAAGAGGGTTCATCGAACCACATTTAAGCTCCTTCTCTACCATTCCACTCAAGAACAGCACGCGGGAAAAACGAACATTTAAAGCTTTCCGTCTTTCCATGCGAGCTCTGATTTTTCTTATTTTGATGATCATTTCTCCCTATGTAGGTGCGCGCCGATAAAGGATTGAAATTTCATGAGAAGGTCTTGCCCCAGTGAAAGAAAGCTTTGGTTAAATGACTACCACCTCAATTCGTGTATTATATACGTGGCATTCTCTCTCTTATCTTGCGATAGTACAATATGAGCTGCCCTTCTTTGAACTTTTTCGATGTCCTCCGTCAATCCTATCTGATACGTATCCCACACCGCAATGCAGTACTATATAAGAGGGCAGATAGTGTAAGCAGGCTCTTTAGTAGATCTGCTACATTTTCTAAGTATTCTGCTCCTAAATCGCAGTTGTTGGTTTCCTTTCTCTACAACATTAACTATATGATTGTTCCAGTTTAAGCTATTCGTAATTGTAATCCTTAAATATTTAGTTAAGTTTACAGCCTTTAGATTTGTGTGATTTATCGTGTAACTGAAATTTAGCCGATTCTTTTTAGTGCTTACGTGGATGAATTCACACTTTATAAGATTTGTGGTCAACTATCACTTTTTGCACCATACGGATACCTTGTCCAAATCATCTTGCAATTCGTTTTGATAATCTGATGACGAAAAATTACAGATTCAACAGAGGGCGTATAACTCTCCTTGGGGAGCACCAGATATTACTTCTGTTTTACTCGATGCCTTTCCATCAGTTATTGCGATTTTCTTGACACGAAATCACGAATCAAGTCACATAACTAAGACGATACTCCATATGCACGCAATTTAATTAGAAGTCGCTTGTGAGGAACGGTGTCGAAATCCTTCTGGAAATCTAAAAATATGGAATCAATTTGACATCACCTGTCGATAGCTCTCATTACTTTGAGAGAATAAAGAGCTGGTTGCGTTTCATAAGAAAGATATTTTCTGAATCCGTGTTGGCTATTTGTCAGTAAACCGTTTTCTTCGAGGTGATTCATAATATTAAAGTACAGCAAATGTTCCAAAATCATACTGCAAATCGACGTTAGTGATGTGGGTCTGTAGTGCAGCGGATTATTCCCATTTAATTACTTGCTTTTGGTGTGACTTGTACGACTTTCAAGTCTTTGGATACGGATCATTCTACGAGCGAGCGGTTGTATATGATTCCTAAGAATAGAACTACTTTGTCAACATACTCTGAAAGGAACATGACTGGTAAAGGCTATACAATCCTGAATAATGCATGCTATTCCTGACTTGATTCATTTATAAATACCACGACTGATTCCTTAGAGAATTCTTTTCTGATCGAAGCTACAGCTCCATATATAATGACTTTGACATGGACTTTATTTTAAATCTAGACGTCCGCCCTTCCTTCTTCATGTAACCGATAACAGTCTGATGTCGAAACCTCAATTACAATGTCAACATAAACTGGAAACAGAGAACTAAAACCAGACTTTTGTGGTAAATGATAAAGAAACGTTGATGATGGTGATGATGATTGGCATGTGGGGCGCTCAACTGCGCGGTCATCAGTGCCCGTACGAAGTCCTAATTCTTTCACAGTCCAATTTTTTACACAGTGCATGAGCCACTATCACGAATGATGATGATGATGATGATGATGAAATGATGAGGAAAACACAAACACCCAGTCCCCGAATAGAGAAAATCCCCAACCCGGCCGGGAATCGAACCCGGGACGTAGTTATCCAGAGGCAGCAACGCTAGCCACTAGACCAAGAGCTGCGGACTGAAAGAGAAACGATAGCTATTTTAGTTACACATTGAGTTTTGAGCATGTAATCAAACAGGTGATTTCGTGCTAACTCTCAGGCGTCCCGAAAAGTACAGAAATAACGGTACTCATTTTTGGAATTGCGGGTGCAATACCAACAATGTGCGTTGATGGAATGAAGCGTCAGCCAACACGGTTTCATGTAATCTCTTTTTTCATCCCTGCTGTGACCGATTTCACACACCTCCGCCTGTCTGCAGACCGCTATGTTGAAATACTATACAGGACATGACACTGCATGAGCATTAGCAGCATATCGCTTGGTTCTGTGCCGTCTGAGAGAGAGAGAGAGAGAGAGAGAGAGAGAGAGAGAGAAATAATTAGTTTCGAGCTGGGATTACTTTCGATGGATAAAAGTGGAGGGAGTGGAATGGAACGAAATGTATGCTATGTGCTTTGCGAAAACAAGCACTAGGAAAAAATGTGAAACAAAAAAACTCTTGCAATTATAGGCGGACTGGATATCGTAATCTGGAATGTAAATAACACGGCAATTCCCATGAAGTGTTCTTGCCTGCCATTCAATAGCCCAAATAGCCTCTGCAATTATTTCAGTCTGCCCCTTAAAGGAAGTCATTTCCTCGCGTATGCTGTTCGTTTATTTTGAAGTAACCACTGTATTTTATTATTTAGCAATTAACTAATTATACCCTTAGGGTATTAGTGAGCTATATGAACAACAAAAATTGTTATCTGTGTGGGGCACCGGTAGAACATGTGATGGCTTTCCTGACAAGAGTTTCGCACGACTGAATTAGGTACGAGCACAGCTATCACAGAATTTAAATCCACATGTAAAATGCAAAAAGGGTAACGCTTATGCGGGTATTGTCATTGTTTCAGCACACATGAAACGTTAAAATACGTTAGCGTAACTACTAAAGTGGAAGCACACTTTGTGGCGATGTAGCTTGTAATGCCCAAGGAGACGAAATTAGCCAGCTGCTAAATAATGAAATAATGTGGTTATTTCAGTGTAAAAGAACAGTGTACGCAGGAAAATGACTTGCCCTAAGAAATTTACAGCGTCTGTCTACTCATACATAAAAATGCCTCGCGTTCCACTACGCCAGAGTGGAACTATCGCGTTAAACGAACTGCAGGAAATAGTTAAATTTAACATAGTGAAACTGAGGAGCACGCGGTCTCAGTGTAATGCATATAACATTTTACGATACGCATTCATAAGATATTAATTATCCTGATAAAAAGGTAAAGTTTCGTTTCCAGATACATCTCTGAATCAGCCTACCGATAAAGTAGAGTATCGTACAATAATTTGTTTTCGGGAGCACCGAGAATGTTGCAGCTGTATCAAGCTAATGGAGACGGAAAAAGATGTCATTTGGATTGGACTGACACAGCTGCAACATTTCTTATGCTGCCAAAAACGAGTTACCGTACGATACTCTGCTTTGTTAATAGGCTGATTCATTTCATTTTGACTCCCGTAACTGCGAGGTACCATAGTTCCAGCATTTCGTTGTGTAGCAAGACTTCAGACACAAACCTGCAAAAAAAAAAAAGTCATATGCATTGCACTTAAGTCGAATTTCTGCACCATTTTCTTTTGGCTGCTCCGGCGGTGTTTTGCGGTAATGTGGTGCCGAGATGTTAGAGTGTATAAGGATTGCAGACATGAGGCTGCAGACAACAAATTCATTATGTGGCTTTACGTATTAAAGGTGACAATTAAAACTTATTCTTCGTATGGTAGGTCATCGTATAACTACCTAGGTAAGTCATTTCATACGTTGGAGAAAGCGGACGCATATCACCTTCAATAGCACTGTGGTACTCCGACCAGCCTACATGTTGAGTACAGCTTTATCTGTATACACGAATGCTATAAATGTGGATTGTAGATCATGCAACTACAGAAAAGCGTAAGGGCTAAGGGCACTGCTCCCTAGAGGCAGTGAAGCGTTGCAGCAAGCCAATCGCAGGTACGGCGAGTTTCCTGCCGGGAAGAACGGAACACAGTCGTGAGTGCGTGACAGCCCAAGTGGGCGGCTGGGCGGTCGTTTGCATGCGCCCCCGGGCAGCAGCGCGTTCCTACATTCACTGATGGCTCACGCCGGGCTTTTGTGCGGTGTAACAGAGTACCAGATAAGAGGAACGGCACTGCTGGATTGTTCACTGATCTATCTATCTACAGAAAGCATCCTTGTGGCACATCTTAAGGAAACACAAAACGATTCCGACAAAATTTCCATATGTCTTAATGAATGATATCTCTCTTTAAATGTGGAAAAATGCAGGGAAAGGCCGATAACAAGGAGGGAGAACCCGATGGTATCCAATTACAACGTTATAAAGCGAACGTCTGTAGCACGTAACGTCGTTTAAATATACACTGAAGACCCATAGAAACTGGTACACCTACCTAATATCATGTAGGGCCCCCGCAAGCACGCAGAAGTGCCGCAACACGACGTGGTATGGACTCGGCTATTGTCTGAAGTAGTGCTGAAGGGAACTGACACCATGAATCCTGCGGGGCTGTCCATAAATCCGTAAGAGTGCGAGGTGGTGGAGATCTCTTCTGAACGCCACTTTGCAAGACATCCCAGATATGCTCAATAATGTTCATGTCTGTGGAGTGTGGTGCCCAGCGGAAGTGTTTAAACTCAGAAGAGTGTTCCTGGAGCCACTCTGTAGCAATTCTGGACGTTTGGGGTGTCGCATTGTTCTGCTGCAATTTCCCAAGTCTGTCGCAACGCACAATGGACATGAATGGATGCAGGTGATCAGACCGGATGCTTACGTACGTGACACCTGTCAGAGTCGCATCTATTCGTATCAGGAGTCCCATATCACTCCAACTATTGTACACGCCCCACACCATTACAGAGCCTCCACCAGCTTGAAGAGTCCCCTGCTGACGTGCAGGGTTCATGGATTCTTGTGGTTGCCTCCATACCCGTACACGACCATCCGCTCGATACAATTTGAAACGAGACTCATCAGACCAGGCGAGATGTTTCCAGTTATCAACAGTCCAATGTCGGTGTTGACGGGCCCAGACGAGGGGTAAAACTTTGTGTCGTGCTGTCATCAAGGGTACACGAGTGGGTCTTTGGCTCCGAAAGCCACTACCGACAAGATTTTGTTGAATATTTCGTACGCTGACACTTGTTGATGGCCAAGTATTTAAATCTGCAGCAGTTTGCGGAAGGGTTGCACTTCTGTCACGTTGATCGATCCTCATCAGTCTTCGTTGTTCCCGTTCTTGCAGGATCTTTTTCCGGCCGCAGCGATGTCGGACATTTGACGTTTTACCGGATTCCTGATATTCACGGTATACCCGTGAATGGTCGTACGTGAAAATCCCCGCTTCATCGCTACCTCGGAGATGCTGTGTTCCATCGCTCGCGCGCCGACTATAACACCACGTCCAAACTTACACTCCTGGAAATGGAAAAAAGAACACATTGACACCGGTGTGTCAGACCCACCATACTTGCTCCGGACACTGCGAGAGGGCTGTACAAGCAATGATCACACGCACGGCACAGCGGACACACCAGGAACCGCGGTGTTGGCCGTCGAATGGCGCTAGCTGCGCAGCATTTGTGCACCGCCGCCGTCAGTGTCAGCCAGTTTGCCGTGGCATACGGAGCTCCATCGCAGTCTTTAACACTGGTAGCATGCCGCGACAGCGTGGACGTGAACCGTATGTGCAGTTGACGGACTTTGAGCGAGGGCGTATAGTGGGCATGCGGGAGGCCGGGTGGACGTACCGCCGAATTGCTCAACACGTGGGGCGTGAGGTCTCCACAGTACATCGATGTTGTCGCCAGTGGTCGGCGGAAGGTGCACGTGCCCGTCGACCTGGGACCGGACCGCAGCGACGCACGGATGCACGCCAAGACCGTAGGATCCTACGCAGTGCCGTAGGGGACCGCACCGTCACTTCCCAGCAAATTAGGGACACTGTTGCTCCTGGGGTATCGGCGAGGACCATTCGCAACCGTCTCCATGAAGCTGGGCTACGGTCCCGCACACCGTTAGGCCGTCTTCCGCTCACGCCCCAACATCGTGCAGCCCGCCTCCAGTGGTGTCGCGACAGGCGTGAATGGAGGGACGAATGGAGACGTGTCGTCTTCAGCGATGAGAGTCGCTTCTGCCTTGGTGCCAATGATGGTCGTATGCGTGTTTGGCGCCGTGCAGGTGAGCACAACAATCAGGACTGCATACGACCGAGGCACGCAGGGCCAACACCCGGCATCATGGTGTGGGGAGCGATCTCCTACACTGGCCGTACACCACTGGTGATCGTCGAGGGGACACTGAATAGTGCACGGTACATCCAAACCGTCATCGAACCCATCGTTCTACCATTCCTAGACCGGCAAGGGAACTTGCTGTTCCAACAGGACAATGCACGTCCGCATGTATCCCGTGCCACCCAACGTGCTCTAGAAGGTGTAAGTCAACTACCCTGGCCAGCGAGATCTCCGGATCTGTCCCCCATTGAGCATGTTTGGGACTGGATGAAGCGTCGTCTCACGCGGTCTGCACGTCCAGCACGAACGCTGGTCCAACTGAGGCGCCAGGTGGAAATGGCATGGCAAGCCGTTCCACAGGACTACATCCAGCATCTCTACGATCGTCTCCATGGGAGAATAGCAGCCTGCATTGCTGCGAAAGGTGGATATACACTGTACTAGTGCCGACATTGTGCATGCTCTGTTGCCTGTGTCTATGTGCCTGTGGTTCTGTCAGTGTGATCATGTGATGTATCTGACCCCAGGAATGTGTCAATAAAGTTTCCCCTTCCTGGGACAATGAATTCACGGTGTTCTTATTTCAATTTCCAGGAGTGTATTTAAATCTTGATACCCTGCCATTGTAGCAGCAGTAACCGATCTTACAAGTGCGCCACACACTTGTTGTCTTACATAGACGTTGCCGACCGCAGCTCCGTATTCTGTCTGTTTACATATCTCTGTATTTGAATACGCACCAGTTTCTTTGGCGCTTCAGTGTAGCAGTGTGCTTAACTTAAGGATGAAAGTAAGTTTTGTTACGTCATGTTTGACATTTTTCTGGGTGAATCATGTGTTCCCAAATCACGCCACATGAGGGTACGTTCAGCGTTGTCAAACACGATCCTTTTGATGGTTCACGCGTTGTGGTGTGGCGAGGCATAATGTTGCGTAGGAATACTGATCTCTTAATATTTGATCACGGTTCTCTCGCCGGTCAATGTTGTTATGAGACTATACTTCTTCACCCAGGGAGATAGTGCAGTGGTTAGCACGCTAGACTCGAATTCGGGAGGACGACGGTTCAGATTCCCGTCCGGCCATCCAGATTTAGGTTTTCTCTGATTTCCCTAAATCGCTCCTGGCAAATGCCGGTATGGTTCATTTGAAATTGGCACAGCCAATTTCCTTCCCCATCCCGTCTAATGACTTCGATGTCGACGGGACGTTAAACTCTCATCTTCCGTTGTTCCTTCTTCTGTACTCCTTCCCCACGTGCGTGTTTTCAGCTGTGCATTCTGCTCTGACTTCGGTTATATGGATGACAAAGCGCGACCACACCGAACTGCGCAAGTGGAGTAGCTCTTGGAGTGAGGGGTATTCAGCGAATGGACTGGTCTGCCCTTTTCACCGACTTAAATCCCATCGAGCATATGTAGGCTGCGTTGGGAAGACGTACTGCAGCTCATCCACATGCACCAACGACCATCCAAAAGTTATCAACTGCGCTGATGTAGGAATGTAACATCCAACCACACGAACGCCTTACTAACCTTGTGGCCACAAGGGAACACATTGCAGAGCAGGCATTGCCATCCGTGGTTACACACCTTTTAAGAACCACGTTCCGCCTTTTGTATTGTACACTGGACCTTCATGAATCGCGACAACTTCACAGAAAAAGTTTCATCAAGCTATGTTACATGGCAGTGGTACATCATGGGAAAGTTACTTTCGTGCTGAAGGTTTGCACACCAAGTGTTTAGCGGTAATAAATTTTAGCAAGATACGATACGAAATACGACAAACATGTGTGATCAATATTAGGAAAAACGAATGGAAAATATAATTTACTGGAAAGATTCTGGCAATGTCCCGTGTCCAGTGCATCTGTAAAGAAAATTGCATACGAGAAGCTAGTGGGACCATTTCTAGACCATTTTCCAATGCTTTGGAACGCCAGAAGTAGCCGTGACAACAAACATCCAACTATTTTGGATACACGCTGTTAGAATTCATTATAGCCCATACGAAAGTGTAACTGGGAACTTGTATTATGTGTTAACCGGGGGCCTAGAAACGACGGAGAGGCTCCGTCCCTGCCGCAGCCGCAGTGGTCCATACCCCCAAGACGACACCGCAGTCCACTTCACCCCTCCGCCGCCCCACACCGAGCCACTCTTCCAGGGTTATTGTGCGATTCGGTCTCCGGTGGAGTCCCCCCCCCCCCCCCCCCTCCCCACGACATAGTGCGGAATAAGGGGAACCAATCCGCATTCACTGAGGCAGATGGAAAACCGCCTAAAAACTATCCACAGACCGGCCGGCTGACCGGACCTCGACACGAGTCCGCCGGGCGAATTCGTGCCGGGGAACAGGCGCTCCTTCCCAGTCCGGAAAGAGGTGCGTTAGACCGCACGGCAACTGGGAACTTAAAAGGGAACCTTGGAAGAAAGATGACATCGTTGTCGTGAAACGCTGAGGGGGAACATTTAGAAGAACCTGTATTCGAGAAAGACTCTGCGAGAATTCTATTACCATAACTTTATATCTCACGTAGAGGTCACAAGTATAAAATAAGAGCCGGCCGAAGTGGCCGTGCGGTTAAAGGCGCTGCAGTCTGGAACTGCAGGACCGCTACGGTCGCAGGTTCGAATCCTGCCTCGGGCATGGATGTTTGTGATGTCCTTAGGTTTAACTAGTTCTAAGTTCTAGGGGACTAATGACCTCAGCAGTTGAGTCCCATAGTGCTCAGAGCCATTTGAACCATTTTATAAAATAAGAGAAACTAAGTCGCGTACAGAGACGTATCGACATTATTCCATCGCTCAGTATGCGAATAAAATTGTAGAGAAAATGGCTAGTATTGGTATGAATTTCTTCAAAAGAAATATTAATCAGGCATTCAGAATATTGTGAACCCAATGCTCGTACCACCACATTTCGATTTATCCGGTGAAACGTCTTGAGTATTGGTGCAGACCTTCCATTAAAATCCCTCAACTCAGTTTGTATCTTATCCCCCGTTCTTTCAATAATAAAATTTTATCACTTCACTATATTACTCTTTTTTTCTACGAAATGTGTGACACTATTATCACAGAAGATAGCTATCAAGGAGCATTTGCGCGCCGTATTTGTTGGAGAGTTTTGAAAAATGAAGGCTTCAAGAATTATGGATGTTGTAGCCACACCAAATCACGAAATTTGACGCTGTCCGGAATTTCGAAAAAAATTAGCTGCATTACTTACTCACATCTGGTATCTGTTGCAGGGTGGGAAAAATAAAAGTGTTTCGAAAAACATCCACAATGATCTCGAGCTCTTTTCGTCCAGTTTCGGTTTTTATTTGCTAAAGAGCCCGTTTCGCGGCATCGTGTCACTTTGCAGACTTTGCGCGAGACTTGCCTAAACACTTCCAGTCTTAAACTCTTGCACAAACAGTATTTTGCTTCGCATTAACATTCAACAATGAACCCGCGCTATATAATTGCGAGCAACATTTTCTGTTACATTCAGTTGGTCACTAACGGCTGCTCCTCTCACTCAGTCACACGTAATGACTAGAGCCTGGATTTTATGTAATTACACATTCCGTTCATTTATATGTAGTTATAAGAAAAGCTAAAATGTCGACGAATTACACTGAAAGAATCCTTATCTCAAAGTTTTAAATTACGTATTTTTACATTTCTTGAGGTATAATACATATTTCATATGACACTGTATAATTTTACATATTCTAATATTATCGCGAAATTATTATACGTTTTCGAAGTCCCATACATTTTCATTACATAGCAAAAATTGAAAAAATGAAATTAAGTTTTGTTATTGTTTTTCTCCTACTGTCGTCAATCTCGTTACTCTTAAAGCTAAATTGCACAAGTTCGGTGCGGTCAACGACTCGTTTTGAACGCCTTTTTCTTCACACTGTATGATAGTTGGTTGAATTTAAGTTAACCATGGCACCGGTTGCGTCTTCGTTGTCATCGAAGCTGAAACATGGATTTCTATGGACAGTGCTTTAACCACTGACGGTGAACTAGTCATATGCCAAACTTTTGATAAACTTATAGGATGTACGAAGAAATGTCAAATTGAACATTTACGAAGCAATCTATTTCTTCAAATAAACAGGTTCTGCTTACACAGTTGCAAGGACAGCATTCATCATCTATAGTGAATTTTAGAAAAAAACTTTGTTTGCGTTGTTTCCAGGGAACATATCGTGGAACAAACTTCGGGTACCTGAATTAAAACATTTCTTACAGAAATACTGTAACTGAAACATTCCCAACGAAACCAGTCTTTGAAAGAATTACCCGATTCTTTCTATGTTGACAATTTTGAAACAATCAGGGCTGACATTGGCAAGTTACCTGTATGGATTTCTGCTGATGAGACGATGGAGGCTGTAGGTCGCTTCATCATTATCCTAATTGTGGGCGAGTTGAACTTGAGGCAGCATCTAAAGCTTATTTAATTTATTGTAAACGTTTGGAGGCAACAAGTAGTTCAACAATTTTTATATTCATTAATGGTGAGCTTAAGTTACTATGGCCAGATGTAAAAGAAGAGGTGATCCTGTTGATGTGGACAGATGCAAATCCATACGTATTGAAAGCGGGGAAATTGGTTAACGTATTTTATCCAGTCTTAATGTATGTTAAGTGTAGAGCCCATGCATTGCAGCGAATGGCAGATACAGTTCATCAATTCACAGAAGTAAATACACTGATATCAGCAACGAAGAAGGTTTTCATGAAATGTTCTTGTACTACAAGCAGCAGCTGCCTGGTGTACCTCTGCCTATAGAGCCAGCGATAGTGGGTAACATGGACTGAAGCTGTGATTTTTTACAGTTTGTCAGTGAATTCTTGTCAGAATTCAACAGTTCTAAAGTACTAAATTCAGTTTCAAACATCGCAAGTCACATTAGCCTGCTTCCCGACAGTATAAAGAAACTGGAGACTTCAGGTATGCTTCTCCAACAGTCTGTAGACATAACGGAAGATGCAGTACGTAAAGTCAGTGTTAAACCGTATAAAGTGGGTGGTGTAGTTTCCAGTAAACTGTAATCTGTGGTAAATAAGAACGCTGGATATTCAAATCTTGTTTCTCTCTCTCTTATTTAATAATGAAATTGTAGAACCTCTTCAGAAGATTATTCCTAGTACAATCCCTCTGTATAAATATGTACCGTTGACTTCTTGCGAAACTGAGCGATCTTTTTCTATTTGCAATAAAATATTATCAGACTCCCTCCACCACTACCTCCATGAATCATAGATGTTGTCGTTGGTGGGGTGACTTGCGTGCTTCAGCGATACACGTAGCCGTTCCATAGGTGCAACCACGACGGAGGGGTAGGCCAGATAAACGTCCTGTTCCTGAAGAGGGACAGCAGCCTTTTCGGCAGTTGCAGGGGCAATAGTCTGGATGACTGACTGATCTGGCCTTGTACAGTCAACCAGAACGGTCTTGCTGTGATGGTACTGCGAACAGTTGAAAGCAAGGGGAAACTACAGCCGTAATTTTTCCCGAGAACATGCAACTTCACTGTATGATTGCGTCCTCATGGGTAAAATATTCCGGATGTAAAATAGTCTCCTATTCGGATCTCCCGGCGGGGACTACTCAGGAGGATGCCGTCATCAAAAGAAACAAAACTGGCGTTCTACGGATCGTAGAGTGGAAAATTAGATCCCTTAATCGGGCAGGTAGATTAGAAAATTTAAAAAGGAAAGTGATAGATTGAATTTAGATGTAGTGGGAATTAGTGAATTTCGGTGGTAGGAGGAAAAGGACTTCTGGTCGGATGAATGTAGAGTTATAAATACAGGATCATATTGGGATGCGGCAGGAGAAGGTTAAATAATGAGTAAGAAAATAGGAATGCGGGTAAGGTACGTAGATAAACGACTTAGTGAACGCATTACAGTAGCCAAGATACACACAAAGCCAACAACCATCGCAATGGTACAAGTTTATATGCCAATTAGCTATGCAGATGATGAAGAGATTGAAGAAATGTATGACGAGATAAAAGAAATTATTCAGGCAGTTAAGAGAGACGAAAATTTAATTGTGATTGGCGAATGGAACTCGACAGTAGGAAATGGAAGAGAAGGAAAAGTTCTAGGTGAACGTAAACTGCGGAAGGGGGGGGGGGCGAAAGAAATGAAGGAAGGAGGAAGTCGGCTGGTAGAATTTTGCACAGAGCGTCATTTAATCATCGCTAATACTTGGATTAGAATCATGAAAGAAGGTTGTACACGTGGATTGATTATATAATCATAAGACAGATTTTGGGACCACATTTTAAATTGTAAGACATTTCCGGGGGCAGAAATGGACTCTGACCACAATTTATCGGTTACGAACTATACGTTAAAACTGAAGAAACTGAGAAAAATTAGGAAATTAAGGAGATGGGACCTACATAAGTTGAAAGAACCAGATGTTGTAGGGAGTTTCAGAGAAAGTGTTTAGGAAAGACTGACAAGAACAGGGGAAAGGAATACAACAGATGAAGAAAGGGTAGCTTTGAGAGATGAAATAGTGAAGACAGCAGAGGATCACTTAGGTAAAAAGAAAGGGGCCAGTTGAAGTCCTTGGGTAACACAGGAGATACTGAGTTTAATTGATGGAAGAAGAAAATATAAAAATGCATCAAATGAAGCTGGGGAAAGGAAGTACAAACGTTTAAAAAATGAGATTGGCGGTAAGCGCTAAATGGGTAAGCAGGAATAGCTAGAGAACAAATGGAAGGATTTAAAAGTATATTTCTCTAGGGTAAAGATAGATACCGCCTACAGGAAAATCAACGAGACGTTTAAAAGGGAAGCAGCTGTTGGAATATTAATAGCTCAGATGGAAAATCAGTCATAAGCAAAGAAGAGAAAGGTGGAAGAAGTATATAGAGTGTCTACACAAGGGAGATCAACATGAAGGCAATTTTGTGGAAACTGAAGTGGATGTAGATGAAGATCAGATGGGAGATATGATATTACGATAAGAATTTGAGGTACTGAAAGAATCGAAGTCGAAACAAGGCCCCAGGTGTAGTCAACATTTCCTCAGAACTACTGATTTGCGTGGGAGAGCCAGCCTTGAAAAAACTCTTCCACCCGTCGTGTAAGCTGTATGAGACTGGCGAAATACTCTCAGATATCAATAAAACTGTAATAATTCCAATTCCAAAGAAAGCAGACGCTGATAGGTGTGAATATTACCGAACTGTTACGTACAGAAGAATGCAAAACCTAGTAATAGGTAGAAGATCGGTTTGGATTTCGGAGAAATGTAGGAACACGTGAGTCAATACTGACCCTACGACTTCTCTTCAGAGATACATTAAGGAAAGGGAAACCTACGTTTATACGAGTAGTATATGTAGACATAGAGAAAGCTTTTGACAATAATGGCTGGAATACACTCTTTGAAATTCTGAAGGTGGGACGGATAACCTACAGGGAGCGAAAGGTTGCTTCCAACCTGTACAGAAACCAGACGACAGTTATATAAGAGTCGAGGAGCATAAAAGAGAAGCAGTGATTGAGAAGTGAGTGAGAGAGAGGCTTGTAGCTTCAGCCTGGACATTGCACAAACAGTAAAGGAAGCCAAAGAAAAATTTGGAGAATGAATTAAAGTTCAGGGAGAAGCAATAAAAACTCTCATGTTTGCCATTCCGTCGGAGACAGCGAAGGATTTGGAAGAAAAAAATGTTCAAACGTGTGTGAAATCTTATGCGGACTTAATTGCTAAGGTCATCAGTCCCTAAGCTTACACACTACTTAACCTAAATTATCTTCAGGACAAACACACACACACACACACACACACACACACACACACACACCCATGCCCGAGGGAGGACTCGAACCTCCGCCGGGACCAGCCGCACAGTCCATGACTGCAGCACCTAAGACCGCTCGGATAATCCCGCGCGGCGGACTTGGAACAGCAATTGAACGAATTGCACAGTGTCTTGAAAGGAGAATATAATCTGAACATCAACAGAAGCAAAACAAGGATAACGGAATGTAGTGGAATTAAATTAGACGATGCTCAGGGAATTAGATAAGGAAATGAGATACTAAACGTAGTAGATGATTTTTGCTATTTGGGCAGTAAAGTAACTGATGATGGGCGAAGTGTATGAAAAGTAGAATGGCAGTGGCAAGATAATGATTTCTGCAGAAGAGAAATTTGTTAACATTGGATATAAACTGAAATATTAGAAGTCTTTCCTTAAGGTGTTTGTTTGGAATAAAGTCTTGTATGGAAGTGAAACGTGGACGAAAAGGATTTCAGACAAGAAGAGAATAGAAGCTTTGGCAGTATGGTGCTACACAAAAACTTTGAAGATTTGGTGAGTAGATTGCGTAACTCATGATGAAGTACTGAGTAGAGCTGGGGAGAAAAGAAATTTATGACGAAGCTTGACTAAAAGAAAGAGGCGGTTGATAGGACTCACAGTGTGACTAGGAATCATCAGTTTAGTATTGGAGGAAAGCGTGGGGGTTAAAAATGGCAGATGGAGATCAAGAGATCAATACAGTAAGCAGGTTAAAATGGATGTTGATTGCAGTAATTAATAGAAGATGAAAGTCTTGTACAGGACAGAGTAGCATGGAAAGTTGTATCAAACCAACCATCGGAATGAAGACCACAACAACGACTTTTCACTGGCAGATCCACTTCCACTCTTCAAGACCTGTTCAAAAACGTATACTGTACCACTCACGCAAACATGGCGTTAATTATAACGTAGCATAAAACCTGAACTTGACTTTCGTGTAACACACAGTGCAATTACCCTCGGTGACGTGATTCCCACATTTGCTGGAGTTGACTGTAAACACGGAATGTGCACACCAGTCATTCAGTCAGCCGCCTTCAGTTGTAGGTTGGGTGAGTACAAAGTACAATCTGTACTGCCGAAGAGAAGGTAAACATGCTACTCCATTTACGATCGGTTTGCATTTTCCTTGTGTTTCCAATTGTTTACTGTTATCCCCAGCAGTGGAGAGTTTGCTATACCGGGTATCTGCACTGGGTGCTAGTACAGGAGAGTCAAAGTCAATTTTGTGTTCCTCTTTAATGTCATATTTAGGTGACTGGTACTCTATTGATATGTTTAGGAGAGCAAGTGGACTGACAGAGAAAATACGGGGTTCTTAGAATATTATGTTGAACATTTAGTTCAGGAACCCACTCGAAATGTAAATGGTTGCGGAAACATACTTGACCTCTTCGGAATAAATAGTCCTCGGCAAATCAGAGGAATCATACGGATACAGGGATTATTGACCACAATGTTGTTGTAGAGATACTGAATACCGTAACATCCAAACCCACCAAAAATAAACGCAAAGTACATCTATTTAAAAAAGCCGACAAAAATTCACTCGATGCCTTCCTAAGAGCCCGCCAGCCGTGGTGGCCGAGCGGTTCTAGGCGCTTCAGTCTGGAACCGCGCTGCTGCTGCGGTCGCAGGTTAGAATCCTGCCTCGGGCATGGATGTGTGTGATGTTCTTAGGTTCAGTAGTTCTAAGTCTAGGGGACTGATGACGTCAGATATTAAGTCCCATAGTGCTCAGAGCCATTTGAACCATTTTTGCCCCCCCCCCCCCCCCCCCCCAAGAGATCGTCTGATCATGCAGGTGTAGAGCGGGTGTTGTTTAAATTTAAAGAAATAGTATAGGCGGCCAATGACAGATATACCATATAAATTAATAAAGGAAGGTACTGATCCCCCGTTGTAAATAGAACAGGTCACAACACTGTTGAAGAAGCAACGAAAGAGGCAAACCAAATTTAAAAGATTGTCCACGTGTGACTGAAGCTCGAAACTTAGTGCAGACTTCAATTCTAGATGCTTTTGATAGCTTCCACAACGAATAACTGTCTCTAAAGCTGACAGAAAATCAAAGAGATTTTGGTAGTATCTAAAGTACACCAGTGGCAAGACGCAATCAATACCTTCATAGCGCGATAACATTTGTTATGTTATTGATGACATGCCACTAAAGCAGAGTTATTAAACACGGTTTTCCGAAACTCCTTCACCAAAGAAGACGAAGTTAATATTCCTGAATTCCAATCAAGAATAACTGCCAAGATGAGAAACATAGAAGTAGATATCCTCGGTGTAGCGAAACAGCTACGATCCCTATATAAAAAAGACAGTGTCCTGATTGACTGACTGACTTACTCATCATCGTCCAACCCAAACCGCTAAGGATTAAACAAAACACATCAGAATAGGGCATAAAGACCCAACAGTACCGACTGACCGCCATGTCATCATTAGCCCTTAGGCGTCACCGGATGCGGATACGAAGGGGCATGTGGTCCGCACATCGTTCTCCCGGCCTTTGTCCGTTTTCATGACAGGTGTCACTACCTCTCAATCAAGTGGCTTCTCAATTGTCCTCACAAGCACTGAGTGCATCCTGCTTGCTAACAGCACTCTGCAGGCCCGGACGGTGACCTATCCAAGTGCTAGACAAGCCCGTCAGCGCTTATCTTGGGTGATCTGACGGGAACCGGTGTTCCCACTGCGGCAAGGTCGTTGGCAAACCGCTAAAGGCAGAAACTTGAAATTTGCAGAAGGTGTGAATCTTATACTGTAGGCGTCGTTTAAGAAGGGATTTTTCGAAATTCCAACCCTAAGCGAGTGAAATAGGGGATGAATTTATTTAAAAAAAAAAGTCGCTATTAAGGCAGTTTTGAAGTTAGGCCTACGAAAACTGGCATCTGGTTTCTCGGTCAGAAATAAAGAAATACATGTGTCATGTGTCAGCATTTTTGGAAATTTAACCCTTTGGGGGTGAAATATTGGATGAAAGATTTTCTTGAAAATACGTCCTTATTAAAGAACTACTGCAGTATTTTTAAAGTTATATCTACGAACATTGGTATTTGATCTTTCGGTTACAAATAAAAAATACATGTTTCAGTGTTTTTGGAAACTGAACCCCTAATGGAGTGAAATATGGGATGAGATTTTTTATGGAAATGTTTCATTATGAAAGCATTTTTAAAGCTAAATCTATGAAAATTTATATTTGGCTTCTCTGTTAGAAGGAAAACATAAACATGTCACTGTTTTTGGAAATTCAACGCCTAAGGGGATGAAATAGGGTCAGACTGATTCACTGACTCATCATCGCCCAGCACAAATTGCTAAGGATAAACACTTGAGCTTTGGAGATTGTGTGGGTCTTATACTGTAGGCATAGTTTAAGAAGGGATTGTCCGCAATTCCACTCCTAAAGGAGGTGAAATAAAGAATGAAAGGCTTTTTGAAAGTATGTCGCTATTAAAGGAATTTCGAATCTAGAACAACGAAAATAGGTACTTGGTTTCTCAGTCAGAAAATAGAAAATACTTGTTTCAGCATTTTTGGAAATTCAGCCACTAAGAGGTTAAAATAGTATTTTAAAATAGTATGTGATAGTTTTTTTTAAACAAATAGTTCGCAAAGAATTTTTAAGGCTGTATTTATGACAGCTGATATTTGACTTCTCGGTTAGGAATAAAAGAAATAGGTGTCTCAGCGTTCCTGGAAATTCAGCCCCTAAGGGAGTGCAATGGGGGATGAAAATGTTTAAGAAAATATTTCGTTACATTGAAAAAATTTAAATCTAAATTTTTGAAAATTGGTGTTTCACTTCTCTGTTAGATATAAAGAAATATTTATTAGGGGATGAAAGTTACTGTGAAAATATCTCCAAAGGAACGCAAAGGGCCTGATTAACAAAAAGTTTAGACTCTAGTTACTAGAATCGCTTTTTGGTCAAAAGCACTTTCGGAAAAAAAATGGAAATGAGCGTACGGCATTGTGGACCGTGAGTCCCCCATTCGGGGAAGTTCGGCCGCCGAGGGCAAGTACTTCTTGCATTCGACGCCACATTGAGCGACTTGGGCGTCGGAAATGGGGACGAAATGATGATGAGGACAACACAACACCCAGTCCTTGAGCGGAGAAAACCTCATGCCCCAGCCAGGAATCAAACCCGGGCCCCTTGGCGTGGCATTCCGCCGCGCTGACCACTCAGCTAACTGGGTCGGACACCACTTTCGGAAAATACCATGCTTGTATGGCCTTAATTAGCATGAAAAGCTTAGTAGGTGCTGCAATTTGTGAACAACATAAAAATTAGATTAAATAAAAACAAAAAGGATTTCTGCAAGCCATACAGTCTACGCGAGCGAATCAGCGGGCGCTAAGCTAGCCACTCAATAAAGACAAGGCCTCCGGTCAGGGTTGTATAACAGTTAGGTTCCTTTCAAAGTATTCTGATACAACAGCTCCATATTTAGCAATCATAAACAACCACTCACTCGTTGAAAGATCCGTGGGAGTAATCCGCTAAATTACAGTGCCATATAGTTTACGTTGGTTCGCGGTATCTTTTTGGAATATATACTGTGTTAGAACATTATGAATTACCTCGAAGAAATTGATTTACTGTCAAACAGCCATCACGGAGTCATAAAATATCGTTCTTGTGTAAAGAAACTAGCACTTCATTCTCGCGAAGTAATGAGTGCTATCGACAGGGGATGTCAAATTAATTCATTACTGTTAGAGTTCAGAAGGCTGTTGACACCGTTACTCACAAGCAACTTCTAATTAAATTGTTTACCTATGGATTATAGTCTCAGTCATGTGGCTGGATTCGTGATTTCCTGTGAGAAAGACCACCGTTCGTAGTAACTGATGGAAAGTGATCGACTAAAACAGAATTGATATCTGGTGCCCCCCAAGGAATTATTGTAGGCTTTCTACCGTTTCTAATCTATACAAACTATTTAAGAGACAATAAGAGCGGCCCTCTTAGATTGTTTGCAGATAAATCTGTCATTTACCGTCTTGGAAACTCATTAGCTGATCAAAACCACTTGAAAAAAATTGTTTAGACAAGTATCTGTATGGTGTAAAAGGTGTCAAGTGACTCTAAATAATGAAAGGTGTTAAATCATCTACATGAGTACTAAAAGGAATCCTCTAAATTAAGGTTACACGACAAATCACACATATCTAAAGCCTTCAAAATTAAATACTTAAGGACTACAATTACGATAACTTAAATGACAACGACCGCATAAATAATGTTGTGAGAAAAGCAATCCGAAGTCTGCGATTTATTGGCAGAACATTTAGAAAATGCAACGATTCTTCTAGAGATTGCTTACTCTACACTTGTGCGTCTTCTGCTGGAGTATTTGTGTGCGGTGTAAAATCTTCATCAGACAGGACTGATGGAGACAATCGAAAAAAAAATTCAAAGATTAGCAGATCTTTTGTATAGTCGCGAAACAAGGGAGAGAGCCATGGATATGAGAACCGATTTGGGGTGGTAACCACTAAAACAAAGGAGTGTTTCGTTGCGGTAGGATTTTCTCCCGAAATTTCAGTCACCAACTTTCTCCTGAGAAGGGGAAAATATTTTGTCTGCGCCCACCTACGTAGGGAGAACTGACAATCATAGTAACAGAAGAGTCATCGGAGCTTGCACAGAGAGATTTAAGTGTTCGTTTTTCCCGCGCGCCGTTCGAAACTTGAACGGCAGAGAAATAGCTTGAAGATGGTTCGATGAACCCTCCGCCAGGAATGTAATTGTGAATTACAGAGTAATCATATAGATGTAGATGTAGATATCTCCGTAACGAACAAAGTTACAAGAAAGGCAGTCGGGCTGGTTAATGCCCCCTGATAGCTAAACAAGATCTATTTGATACATTTTTTATTTTGCTTCGGGACTGGTCACAAGAAATGAGACGCACTATGTATTTACTG
This sequence comes from Schistocerca americana, assembly GCF_021461395.2. Classification (NCBI taxonomy): domain Eukaryota; kingdom Metazoa; phylum Arthropoda; class Insecta; order Orthoptera; family Acrididae; genus Schistocerca; species Schistocerca americana. The sequence continues at coordinate 448,794,356 of NC_060122.1, read as the reverse complement.
TAACTCAGAGCAGTTTCGCAAGATACTTTTAGACGACTTTTATTTACTGTTTATACACTCCTGGAAATTGAAATAAGAACACCGTGAATTCATTGTCCCAGGAAGGGGAAACTTTATTGACACATTCCTGGGGTCAGATACATCACATGATCACACTGACAGAACCACAGGCACATAGACACAGGTAACAGAGCATGCACAATGTCGGCACTAGTACAGTGTATATCCACCTTTCGCAGCAATGCAGGCTGCTATTCTCCCATGGAGACGATCGTAGAGATGCTGGATGTAGTCCTGTGGAACGGCTTGCCATGCCATTTCCACCAGGCGCCTCAGTTGGACCAGCGTTCGTGCTGGAAGTGCAGAACGCGTGAGACGACGCTTCATCCAGTCCCAAACATGCTCAATGGGGGACAGATCCGGAGATCTTACTGGCCAGGGTAGTTGACTTACACCTTCTAGAGCACGTTGGGTGGCACGGGATACATGCGGACGTGCATTGTCCTGTTGGAACAGCAAGTTCCCTTGCAGGTCTAGAAATGGTAGAACGATGGGTTCGATGACGGTTTGGATGTACCGTGCACTATTCAGTGTCCCCTCGACGATCACCAGTGGTGTACGGCCAGTGTAGGACATCGCTCCCCACACCATGATGCCGGGTGTTGGCCCTGTGTGCCTCGGTCGTATGCAGTCCTGATTGTGGTGCTCACCTGCACGGCGCCAAACACGCATACGACCATCATTGGCACCAAGGCAGAAGCGACTCTCATCGCTGAAGACGACACGTCTCCATTCGTCCCTCCATTCACGCCTGTCGCGACACCACTGGAGGCGGGCTGCACGATGTTGGGGCGTGAGCGGAAGACGGCCTAACGGTGTGCGGGACCGTAGCCCAGCTTCATGGAGACGGTTGCGAATGGTCCTCGCCGATACCCCAGGAGCAACAGTGTCCCTAATTTGTTGGGAAGTGGCGGTGCGGTCCCCTACGGCACTGCGTAGGATCCTACGGTCTTGGCGTGCATCCGTGCGTCGCTGCGGTCCGGTCCCAGGTCGACGGGCACGTGCACTTTCCGCCGACCACTGGCGACAACATCGATGTTCTGTGGAGACCTCACGCCCCACGTGTTGAGCAATTCGGCTGTACGTCCACCCGGCCTCCCGCATGCCCACTATACGCCCTCGCTCAAAGTCCGTCAACTGCACATACGGTTCATGTCCACGCTGTCGCGGCATGCTACCAGTGTTAAAGACTGCGATGGAGCTCCGTATGCCACGGCAAACTGGCTGACACTGACGGCGGCGGTGCACAAATGCTGCGCAGCTAGCGCCATTCGACGGCCAACACCGCGGTTCCTGGTGTGTCCACTGTGCCGTGCGTGTGATCATTGCTTGTACAGCCCTCTCGCAGTGTCCGGAGCAAGTATGGTGGGTCTGACACACCGGTGTCAATGTGTTCTTTTTTCCATTTCCAGGAGTGTATTTCGCATTATTATTCAAAGCATTCTGACATGAATGTCAGTGGAGAATGAGTACTTGAGCCAGCTATCAGAACTCACAACCACGTTTCAAGAGAAATGCACAGCACAAAATCATTCTATGCAGAATTCTTTACGGGAAAAAAATAACACACCTTCAAAGAAATGCCGGAATGGCCGTGCGGTTCTAGGCGATACAGTCTGGAGCCGAGCGACCGCTGCGGTCGCAGGTTCGAATCCTGCCTCGGGCGTGGATGTGTGTGATGTCCTTAGGTTAGTTAGGTTTAATTAGTTCTAAGTTCTAGGCGACTGATGACCTCAGAAGTTAAGTCGCATAGTGCTCAGAGCCATTTGAACCATTTTTCAAAGAAATTTTGCTGCCAAGTGGGAACTTCTCTAAATGCTGAATGACGTTTTGCTAGAAATTTACATAACATGACATTAGAACTCGCTGAATATACCTTGTTAATTTGATCTCGTGTTTCTCGGCGCCTGAACTAATATAAAGCTATCGGGTTTCCAGCGAAGAGAGAGAGTTGAAGGTGTTGCAAGGTGAACTCACTCAGTTGGGTACCCGAGAGCATCATAATAATATCCCGTAGTTGTTAAACAAGAGGGAATTGCAGAAAAAAGTATCTTTCACTAGTAGCGGTACAAAAGTTGTTACGAATATAGCTGAAGAACAGTCACCGGGCTAGGACAAAGCTAGCCCTGGTGAACGAGCGGTTCTAGGCGCTTCAGTGCGGAACCGCGCGACTGCTACGGTCGCAGGTTCGAATCCTGCCTCGGGCATGGATGTGTGTGATGTCCTTAGGTTAGTTAGGTTTAAGTAGTTCTACGTTCTAGGGGACTGATGACCTCAGATGTTAAGTCCCATAGTGCTCAGAGCCACTTGAACCATTTTGAACTAAGGCAAAAGCCCGGAATTTTGGCATTCGCTGGCTACGTTCTAACGGTTCCACCAGTCAATCAATCCGTCGACACATCTCTTCTACTCTCTCAGATTCCACAGGGTCATTCTCACTTATCCTGAGAGACTAGCAGGAGAATAATATACGTTTAGTAGTGCTACATGCAGTTAGATGGACACTGACAAAGAGCGTGTGTAGAGGATAATTTTGATTCGAAGACCGCAGTTAAACATCGAAGGATAGACAACAATTTAATCAAAGCCAAGGCAGTATACGCGTATCTTCCACTGAAAAAAACTTCGTGTGTTAGTAAATATATCTTACTTTAGTTTTTCTCATCCTAACAAAACTGCCATTTCTCCCACTCCTCCATACTTATAAGGGTTTCCTTAATTACATTCATCCGTGACTCGCAGTCAGTAATAACTGCACGTCTATTGTTAAAAGCGACGAGCAGAGTTATGTTATGGCGGCATCCTCTGTTTATGCTGATGATACTGACTGCGGGCATAGAGAATTAAAACGATTACGGCTGCGTTTATTAATAATAATAGCGTCCAGAAGGCAGGCACTTGCGAAGAGATCGGTCAGCGGAACTCATAAATCCAGGCGCCTTCATGTTGAGGAGGCCGTTATTGTACCACACTGGCTCTTCCATCGGCTTCACCTGCCAATTTAACATTCCCAGAATTAACAACTGGGAGTGCAACTTCAGGCAGTGCGTTCAGAAATCATCACTTCAATACTTGGACCGTCTTTGGCGGGAACTAAACTCCTGTCGAACAAACTTCAAAGCCATACACATCTACATAATTACTCCGCAATTCACACTTTAAGTGCATAGCGGAGAAATCACAGGACCACTTCGATACTATTTCTCTTCTATTCCACTCTAGACTAGCAAGTGCGAACAGTGAATTCCAAAATTTTTCGTACCAAGTTTCTTATTTTGTCACTACTGTCATTTACCTTTAAATAGGTGGACCTTACAAAATACTTTGGCATTCGAAGGGGAAAGTTGCTGACTGTAATTTCGTTAAAAGATCTCGTCGCAACAAAAATACCTTTGTTTTAATGACTGGCACTCCAGCTCGCTTACTTTATCCGTTATACCCTCTCCCTTATTTCTGGGTAATACAGAAAGAGCTGCCCTTCCATGAAAATTTTCAGAGTTCTCCAGCAAACCTCTTTGGTAAGGATTCCTTACTGCGCAGAAGTCCTCCAGAAGAGTATGGATAAGCGTATTGTAGGCAGCCTCTTTACTAGATCTGCTGCATCTTCTAAGTGTTCTGCCAGTAAAACACAGTCTTTGGTTCGCCTTCCCCACAACCGTTTCTGTGTGATAGTTCCAATTTGAGTGGTTTGGGATTGCAATACCTAAGTATTGAGTTGGATCTACAACATTTAAATTTTTGTGATTTCTCAAGTCACCGAAATTTATCGGAAATTTTTTAGTATTCACTTGGAGTACTTTCCACTTTTTACAATTTAGGGTTAATTGCCTGTTTTTCTATCATGCAGATATCTTGTCGTAATAATTTTGTAATTCGTTTACATCGTCTAATGATTCGACTAGACGGTAACGATGCATCATGTGAAAACAATCTAAGACTGATACTCATCTCATAAATCGTTCATATAGACCTAAAACAGCAGAAGGATTGTAGCGCTTCCTTGAGGAACCACTTATCTTCTGTTTCACAAGATAACTTCCCATCAATCATTATGAACAGTGCCGTTTCCGACAAGAAACCACGAACACTGTTGCTCAGCTGAGACAACACTCCATAGTCACGGAACTTGATTAGAAACGGCTTATTTGAAATGTATCAATAAAACTGGAAATCTAGAATTACAGAAACAGTTCGAGATCCCTTGTACTAACCTATTCACCGGAGTCTGGCAGCCGGCCGGGGTAACCGAGTGGTTCTAGGCGCTACAGTCTGGAACCGCGCGACCGCTATGGTCGCATGTTCGAATCCTGCCTCGGGAATGGATGTGTGTGATGTCATTAGGTTGGTTAGGTTTAAGTAGTTCTAAGTTCTAGGGGACTGATGACCTCAGAAGTTAAGTCCCATAGTGCTCAGCGCCATTTGAACCATTTTTGAGTCTGGCACTTACTCTCGACTACCTTGGTTATTTGTTGAATACATTCCATTCTCTGAGTCCCTCTACAGGTTCTGTACCATCTACTGCTTCCTGAAGTACTACGATAGTTATTGCTTGATGTCTTACCACATTTGCTATCATTCTGTCTTCCTTCTTGTCGATGTTTTCCAAATGTTTCTCTCCTCGGCGATTCTACGGAGAACTTCCTCATTTCTTATCTGTCATTACTTATATGTTCCACTGATAATTTGAATCATCCTTTTATTGAAATAATGTACAACGAGTCTGTTTACAGGACATGTATACATGATTAGTGTTAACAGTAACGAAAACATTATTTTATAGTCCTACTCATTCAACAACACTTAAAAAAAATTTTGTACAGTTTTCAAAGAGAAATTCGTCCACTTGCACAATGAGTTGACCAAAAGAAATGATTCTAAGTTAGATTTAAAACTTACTTTGCTACCCGTCTGATATTTTAGGTTATTTCGCAAATGATCAAACATTTTGTTACTACATACTGAAGTCCTTTCTGAGCCACTGACAGGTTTAATAATGGCTAATAAAGGTTAGCGAGTAAGTGTATTGTGACAGTGAAGTCAAAATGCCTAACTCCTTGAAGAGGTGCCTACACGATGGCTGCAGTGAACACCACATATTATTCCTACTGCTCGCTTTTGTACAAGCAATACCTTTTTTCTAAGTGATGAGTTACCCGAAAATTTTTTCTATAAGACACTATTGAGTGGAAATGTGCAAAATAAGTTAGGAGATTGAATAGTTTGTTTCCAAGACTAGCAATTATATGAAGAGCAAAAGGAGCTGAACTTAATTGTTTGAGAAGCTCAGTAATATGCGTCTTCCAGTTCAAGCTTTCATCAATATGTACATCCAAAAACTTGGAGCATTCTACCCTGTTTTCTGACTGCTGTTCATGGGCTACAACATTTGTTGGTATGGCTCTGTTGTGTGAACAGAACTGGATATAGAGGATTTTTTTAATGTATGGCGAGTTCAGTTTCAGAGAACCAATTAATAATTATTTTAAAAATTATCAATCTCTCTAGTGGTACTCATTAAATAGTAGTATTGTTTGCAAAAATTATCAATTCTAGTTGTTGAATATTAAGTGGAAGGTCATTCACATATATAAGGAATAGGAGTGGACCCAGAATTGAACCCTTTGGTGCTCCCTTTGTGGCTTCTCTCCAGTCACAAAAATTGTTATCCTTCCAACATTGTTTTGATATTGGGTACAACTTTATGTGTTCTGTTTATTAAGTACAGTTCAGACTACTTGTGTGTAAAGCCATCAGTTCCATAAAGCCTTAGTTTTTCTAAGAGGGTAACATGATCTACACATTCAAACACCTTGGAAAAATCACAAAAAATACCAAATAGTGGTATTTTGTTATTTAAGGCTTGTAATATTTGAAGAGTTATTGTATAAATAACATTTCAACTGAGCAATCATTCTGGAATCCGAACTGTGATATGCTAAGTGAATTGTTTCTACTTAAAAGTGAGATTACTTTTGAGTGCATTACTTGTTCGAATATTTTGGAAAAAGATATCAGTAAGAAAATAGGACAACAATTATCTACGCCTGTCTTGTTACCTCTCTTATGAAGTGGTTTAACTATTATATATTTTAATACGTCTGGAAAAAATCCTTGTGCGAGTGACTCATTATATATTTCACTAAGAACCTTACTTAGTGAGTTAGAACAACTTTTGGGAATTCTGTTTGAAATTCGACGAACACTATGCGAGCTTCAGTTTTTTAGAGTTTTTATAATTCTATAAATTTCAGTGAAATACATTGGTGCTATGTCTAGGTGCTTAATGTTTCGTGGAATGATATTTTTAATATATTCTATTGCTTCTTCTTCTGAACCATTTAGTCCTATATTGGTGCTACATTTAGAAAGTGATTGCAAAAGTACTTACAGCTTGTGAATTATCAGTCATAACATTGTCATTTAGTTTAAATCTTAAGGTATTTTGTATAATGACTGGATGTTCTGTCTCCCATTTTACAGTATACCATATAGTTTTAATCTTATCAGCAACATTATTAATTTCTGTCAGGATATACATACTTCTTGGCACCGTAATGACTTTTCTGAAAATATAACAGTTTTTTTGTAGTATGCAAGTAATATCAGATCTTGACTTATTCTGCCCTTTATATAAAATTGCCTTTTCCTTTTACATGAGATTTTGATTCCTTTGGTTATCCATGGTTTACATTTTTAATGGATTTCTGGGTGATTTTTTAGGAAAACAACTTCCAAATATTGACGCAATATTACTATGGAATGTACTGAATTTGACATTAGAGTTTCTTTCTGTATGTATCTCATCCCATACGACCTCCTTTAATTCAATTCTCATTAAAAACCCTCTCTAGTTTGCATGAACCTACCTCACAGCTGTAATGCGCTATATTATTTACTTGTATTAACTGTGCATCACGATCAAATATTCCATTAACAAATGGGTGCAGATCCATTGAGGTGCTGAGAACCATAAGGGCCTAAAGCACACCATCACCGATTGTGAAACGTATACATTCTTCTGACATCTATTGATCTTATGGTGAGCCAGATTTATATATGTTGTATGTCCACATTGTATACAGGGTGGTCCATTGATCGTGACCGGGCCAAATATCTCACGAAATAAGTATCAAACGAAAAAATACAAAGACGAAACTTGTCTAGCTTGAAGGGGGAAACCAGATGGCACTATGGTTGCCCCGCTAGATGGCGCTGCCATAGGTCAAACGGATATCAACTGCGTTTTTTTAAATAGGAGCCCCCATTTTTATTACATATTCGTGTAGTACGTAAAGAAATATGAATGTTTTAGTTGGACCACTTTTTTCGCTTTGTGATAGATGGCGCTGTAATAGTCACAAACATATGGCTCACAATTTTAGACGAACAGTTGGTAACAGGTAGATTTTTTAAATTAAAATACAGAACGTAGGTACGTTTCAATGTGATACATGTATTTATTTCGGTTGTTCCAATGTGATACATGTACCTTTGTGAACTTATCATTTATGAGAACGCATGCTGTTACAGCGTGATTACCTGTAAATACCACATTAATGAAATAAATGCTCAAAATGATGTCCGTCAACCTCGATGCATTTGGCAATACGTGTAACGACATTCCTCTCAACAGCGAGTAGTTCGCATTCCGTAATGTTCGCACATGCATTGACAATCCGCTGACGCATGTTCTCAGGCGTTGTCGGTGGATCACGATAGCAAATATCCTTCAACTTTCCCCACAGAATGAAATCCGGGGACGTCAGATGCGGTGAACGTGCGGGCCATGGTATGGTGCTTCGACGGCCAATCCACCTGTCATGAAATATACTATTCAGTACCGCTTCAACCGCACGCGAGCTATGTGCCTGACATCCATCATGTTGGAAGTACATCGCCATTCTGTCATGCAGTGAAACAACTTGTAGTAACATCGATAGAACACTACGGAGGAAATCAGCATACGTTGCACCATTTAGATTGCCATCGATAAAATGGGGGCCAATTATTCTTCCTCCCATAATGCCGCACAATACATTAACCCGCCAATGTCGCTGATGTTCCACTTGTCGCAGCCATCGTGGATTTTCCGATGCCCAGTAGTGCATATTATGCCGGTTTACGTTACCGCTGTTAGTGAATGACGCTTCGTCGCTAAATAGAACGCGTGCAAAAAATCTGTCATCGTCCCGTAATAACTCTTGTACCCAGTGGCAGAACTGTACACGACGTTCAAAGTCGTCGCCATGCAATTCCTAGTGCATAGAAATATGGTACGGGTGCAATCGATGTTGATGTAGCATTCTCAACACCGACGTTTTTGAGATTCCCCGATTCTCGCGCAATTTGTCTGCTACTGATTCGCGGATTAGCCGCGACAGCATCTAAAACACCTACTTGGGCATCATCATTTGTTGCAGGTCGTGGTTGACGCTTGAGATGTGGCTGAACACTTCCTGTTTCCTTAAATAACGTAACTACCCGGCGAACGGTCCGGACACTTTGATGATGTCGTCCAGGATACAGAGCAGCATACATAGCACACGCCCGTTGGGCATTTTGATCACAATAGCCATACATCAACGCGATATCGACCTTTTCCGCAATTGGTAAACGGTCCATTTTAACACGGGTAATGTACCACGAAGCAAATACCGTCCGCACTGGAGGAATGTTACGTGATACCACGTACTTATACGTTTGTGACTATTACAGCGCCATCTATCACAAAGCGAAAAAACATTAATATTTCTTTACGTACTACACGAATATGTAATAAAAATGGAGGTTCCTAGTTTTAAAAAAAGCAGTTGATATCCGGTTGACCTACGGCAGCGCCATCCAGCGGGCCAACCATAGCGCCATCTGGTGTCCTCCTTCAAGCTAGACGAGTTTCGTTCCTTGCAGTTTTTTCGTTTGATGCTTTTTTCGTGTCATATTTGACCCGGTCACTATCAATGGACCACCCTGTATATGAACATTTACGAAAATCTGCCTCACCTGTTTCTGTGATGTTCGTCTTCATGTGTGTCTGACGACAGTGTGCTTTAGGCCCTTGTGGCACTCAGCGCCTTATCGTTTTAGCCTGAGCACCGCTTTTAAAAACGTTATCAGTCACTGCCCTATCTTGCTGTTCACGAGTTGGAAAGCTGACTACTGAAATTAGATTACAACACCCAAATAATGATTCTAGTTCATTTTTCCCGTCCGTATCTTTTTAGAACTTTACACTGAAATCTCCGCAAACCGCTGGTTATTCCTGTCTTACAGTAGCTTAGTAATGTAGCTAGAATTCTCAGAAATAGCCGGACGTTTCCTAGAGGGGATCTGTAGAGTTTTACACTTGTTACCAGGGAAGTTTTCTGCTGTTACAACGCACATGCTCGCACAAGCTCATGCTTCTAGGGTCTGATCTACATAAAAACTATTTGTTTACTTTCTTTGACTTTGTGTCCAACTTTTACGTGTGTTATATAGCTCCTCCTTTTTCGGCGTTAACTCGGGACGAAAATAATGCTAGTCCGTAATCCTCCTATTTAACTTATAACTGTTGTTACGTGGTATTCAGTGAGGCACACAACTTCTATTAGTTCAGAATTTTCCACAACTTCTAGGAATACAAGAAACTCATCTGCTTTGTTTTTCAACTCGCCAGTGCTCTGATGAAGCAAATTAATTTTATTTTTCTGGGAACCGTTACATATATTATGATCCCGTTTCACTCTGATTTCTTTCAGCACTATAATCTGACTCTAACTTAAAAAAAAAAATGCTCCTCCCTGACTCCAGCAATCACAGGGATTTTTGTCATGTGTGCCTCTAGCCCCCCTTACACTTTCTGCAAGATGTTCAGATAACCTGCCCTTCCCCTTCTGTTCCGTAGAAGGCCATGCTTTGTGTATCCCCTTTTCCCAATTGCAGCAACAGGCACAGCACAGATATGAGACATTTTTCCAGTCAAAAGCAATCCATACATGTCGTTGTAAAACCTCCACAAACCCCACACGAGTGTGTGCTGTTGCTGCTCCTATTTCCTCAGGTCAACTTTAATACTATACTCTAAGTTGCTAGCCAGGCTGTTTCTTTCTGCTCCTGCTTTAAGTATGTGATTCTCTCCACCAAAATCTCTGCACAAGGTCGTCTATGTTCTCTGTCCCCTGGCCAAGATAGGTACTGGGTTTCATGATTGTTGTGACTGGGTTTTCTACACTTAGCTTTTCCTGTAGCATGTGGCCTACACTCCTCCCGTGGCTGCTATTTAGCGGCAGGACTGTTTTCTTTCTATTTGATTTTTCTATGGAGCCTTGAAGTTGTTCTGCTGCACTCTACTTTGTTCAAAAGCTGGTTGGGGGCCCTTTTTCTTTTTCAAGTAACCGGAATTTGAAGTGTGATTTCTGAGATTTTCTCCTTTTTCCTATTACTCGTCTTCTTTCAGCAGCTCCCATTCTCTTTTTCCCCCATCAAACCATCTAACTCTGCCTGGAGGAGAAAAATCATTTTCCAGTACTCCTCTATTCCTTGTCTCGATTACATAGTCTACAACACCATAGGAGAACCTCATTTGAAGAGCCTCATCTGAAACTTTACTGGCTTTCCCATTACAATCACTCCAGTGAAACATCAAACCATAATCCTGTCATATTTCTCCCATACTAACTAACTGACGGCAACATCCACATTTGTCACCTATGACACTACTCGTATAGTAAACCAAACAGGCTACCTCATGCTTTAACTATAATCCCTACTTATTTGCAAAAATGTACGTGTGTGTGAAAGTGTGTGTGTGTGTGTGTGTGTGTGTGTGTGTGTGTGTGTTCCACATATTCTTCTAAATCATTAGACTGATTTCAATCAACCTGGATGCACATATCCCTTATTGTCAGGCAACAATAGCAGTGGGGGTAAGAACCACCAAATTCTCTTAGTTCAGAAGACAGGACGTCATAAACAATGAGATGCGTGAAAAACTGCCGCATTGTGGATGACGTCTAATTTATTACTTCTTTGCTACTAAGTCCTTTCGCAATGTATTTCGCATACAGTATCCACATATGCCGCTGAATGGACCTACACAAGTATATGATTGTATGACACATAATTCAAGAGATATTACGTGATAAAACAGTGAGATACGTGGAAAAATGCCGCATCATGCATGATGTTTTAATACAGTGATTCTTTACGACTAAGACATTCCTACAGTCGAGTCAGCTTAAGGAAATTCCTGCCAGCTGGCACCGCTTTTGACGGCTTTCAACTGTGAAGCGGAAACGGCTGTAGGCGAAAACAAAGTCTACTGTAGAACTATGAAGAGGTTCAAAATGGTTCAAATGGCTCTAAGCACTATGGGACCAACTGAGGTCATCAGTCCCCTAGACTTAGAACTACGTAAACCTAACTAACCTAGGGACATCACACACATCCATGCCCGAGGAATGGTTCCAACCTGCGACCGTAGCAGCAGCGCGGATCTGGACTGAAGCGCCTAGAACCGCTCGGCTACAGCGGCCGGCTATGAAGAGGCGTTGCCATATCGACATTTACAAAATCGTGTTTTACACACGCGAAGCAGCTTCCACAGACAAAATGAATACCCGCGGAATGCCGGGTCAGGAAGGTAGTAAAGAAATAATAAGTGAAACATTATACAGCACTGAGTTGCGCAGCTAATTTCTAGGCGTCAGGCGGACGTAAAAACACGAGAACGTAAACAACACACAGTTGTTCGCACAACATAAGTTTTGGGCGCCATGGAGACGAAATAAGTGGAAACTAAAAGGAACAATATTCTCTAACAACAGTCTTAAACAGACACTATAAGAAAAGTACTGTAATGTATCCCTACAAAACGTAACGACTTGACGACGGGCGGACGTTAACACTAAAATGTTAACACCTCACAAATATTCACTGAACGTATGCTTTAAACCAGAGAAGACATGCAAAGATTGAAAACTAAAAGAAGAACGATATTTTAACACCAGTATTAAACAGACGCTATCCGGAAATTATGGAAATCTCTGCAATGTATCCAAGACAGCACGTAGCGTTCCACAAGTACTGGTGTTAATGCAAGAGCATTTTGAGTTGGATCGTCTGCCAGGACTGACCGAGATTTCGTAGCACCAAGTCTCAAACGCTTCAGTTCCCTTCTATTTCGGTTTTCCAGCAGCCCATGATTCACTCCATACAATGCTGCGGTCCAAACGTACATCCTCAGAAATTTATTTCTCAAATTATGCCCTATTTTTGATACTAATATATTTCTTTTTGCGGGGGAGCCCTATTTGTATATCTTCCTTGCTTCATCCGTCATCGGTAATAATTCTTTCGAGATAGCAGAATTCCTTCACTTCCCCTATTCGTGATCCCCAGTTTTGGTAAGGTTACTGCTAACTCGTTTCCGATACACATTATTTTCCTCTTTCTTCTGTTTACTCTCAATTCATAGTGTGTGCTCGTTAGAATGTTCATTATATTCTACAGGTCCGGAAATTCTTTCTCACTTTCACTGAGTATAGCAGTGTTATTAGCGATTCTTATCAATTATATCCTCTCACTCTGAATTTAGTGCCAGTCGTGAACCTCTATTACAGTAGATGGCAGCACTAGCAGTGGATGGCATACAGTATTCGGAAAACAGTGTAGTCGATGTCGTAATGCGGAAACGAAGCGATTTATCTGATGCCCAAAAGGGCATGATCATTGGCTTTCGGGCCAAAAGCTAAGTATGTAAACTGTTCGCCTGCAGCCGTGCTTAAAGTACTCGTACACCGTGCGTGGCCAAACGGCGCTGCCCAAACCGGCACAGAAGCAACTGTGGTGCACAACGGATCATAGATGACAGTGGTGAGTGACGAATGCGGAGATGTGTACGGGCGAATAGACGTGCAACTGTTGAGCAATCGATCACCCAGATAAACCAAGGGGCCACAACCATTTTTTCCTCAACGACTGTTCAGCGTATGAGCCTCAGCAGCAGCGCCTGGTGCATGCACCCTTGCTGGCTGCTGTTATCGGCAACGAAGCGCGGAATTTGCTCGTCAGTACCGCAGCTATGCGCCCACTGAATGGCAACAAGTGGACTTTTCAGATGAATCACGTTTTCTGATCCATCGGATAGATGGCCGTCAGAGTGTACAAACGCCCTGCAACAGTTAAGGTCTGGGGAATGTTTTCATAGCATTCCCTGGGTGATCTTGTCATCCTGGAACGGGCAATGGATCAATAGAAGTACGCATCTATCCCTGAAATCGCGTCTGTCCCTACATGCAGTTAGTGTTTCCTCAGCACGATGGCACCTTATCAGCAAGATAGTGCAACGTGTCACACAGCTCGCAACGTACATGCGTGGTTTGAAGAGCATCAGGATGAGTTTACCGTACTCCCCTGGCCACCAAACTACGCGGGTTTAAGGGGACATTTGTATGTGAAATTCATTGAAATTTGGCATTTTCTGTTTTCTACCCCATAATGTACTTTGGACTTTCCTGAACGTTTTGGTATATACACTCCTGGAAATGGGAAAAAGAACACATTGACACCGGTGTGTCAGACCCACCATACTTGCTCCGGACACTGCGAGAGGGCTGTACAAGCAATGATCACACGCACGGCACAGCGGACACACCAGGAACCGCGGTGTTGGCCGTCGAATGGCGCTAGCTGCGCAGCATTTGTGCACCGCCGCCGTCAGTGTCAGCCAGTTTGCCGTGGCATACGGAGCTCCATCGCAGTCTTTAACACTGGTAGCATGCCGCGACAGCGTGGACGTGAACCGTATGTGCAATTGACGGACTTTGAGCGAGGGCGTATAGTGGGCATGCGGGAGGCCGGGTGGACGTACCGCCGAATTGCTCAACACGTGGGGCGTGAGGTCTCCACAGTACATCGATGTTGTCGCCAGTGGTCGGCGGAAGGTGCACGTGCCCGTCGACCTGGGACCGGACCGCAGCGACGCACGGATGCACGCCAAGACCGTAGGATCCTACGCAGTGCCGTAGGGGACCGCACCGCCACTTCCCAGCAAATTAGGGACACTGTTGCTCCTGGGGTATCGGCGAGGACCATTCGCAACCGTCTCCATGAAGCTGGGCTACGGTCCCGCACACCGTTAGGCCGTCTTCCGCTCACGCCCCAACATCGTGCAGCCCGCCTCCAGTGGTGTCGCGACAGGCGTGAATGGAGGGACGAATGGAGACGTGTCGTCTTCAGCGATGAGAGTCGCTTCTGCCTTGGTGCCAATGATGGTCGTATGCGTGTTTGGCGCCGTGCAGGTGAGCGCCACAATCAGGACTGCATACGACCGAGGCACACTGGGCCAACACCCGGCATCATGGTGTGGGGAGCGATCTCCTACACTGGCCGTACACCACTGGTGATCGTCGAGGGGACACTGAATAGTGCACGGTACATCCAAACCGTCATCGAACCCATCGTTCTACCATTCCTAGACCGGCAAGGGAACTTGCTGTTCCAACAGGACAATGCACGTCCGCATGTATCCCGTGCGACCCAACGTGCTCTAGAAGGTGTAAGTCAACTACCCTGGCCAGCAAGATCTCCGGATCTGTCCCCCATTGAGCATATTTTGGACTGGATGAAGCGTCGTCTCACGCGGTCTGCACGTCCAGCACGAACGCTGGTCCAACTGAGGCGCCAGGTGGAAATGGCATGGCAAGCCGTTCCACAGGACTACATCCAGCATCTCTACGATCGTCTTCATGGGAGAATAGCAGCCTGCATTGCTGCGAAAGGTGGATATACACTGTACTAGTGCCGACATTGTGCATGCTCTGTTGCCTGTGTCTATGTGCCTGTGGTTCTGTCAGTGTGATCATGTGATGTATCTGACCCCAGGAATGTGTCAATAAAGTTTCCCCTTCCTCGGACAATGAATTCACGGTGTTCTTATTTCAATTTCCAGGAGTGTAATGCATTAAAATCAGACAATTGTGAGATCTTGAAATAATATTATGGATGTTGACGTTCGACTGTCAAATTTCGCGGCTACGCATATACTGCCACAGCTGAGCAGTTATATCTTGGGAACTACACAGTCTAGAAGGCTCTGAACTGCTTTGTTTCGTGCCTACTGCTACATCTCAGAAGTTGGCATTACGAATAAAGAAATCAGTCCTTTGTTTCTGATACTAGTTTTCGTGGAAAGCAGTGTGGTTATCGGCTATTTTTGTTGTAAGCTAACTTGTATTGCTTTTTATACGCAAATAAAGTGACTTAGCGTAAAAGTAACTTCAAGAAACGCAAATTTGCGGGTAACAGATATGCGAGACCTGCATTTTCTTCTGAAGTACTTCTTTCATCGTATATCAACCGATGAAAAGCCATGTCATGCTTTGTGTCCACCTCCACCAAACACTTGGTGTAAATATAGGCAAGCTGAATTTTCTGGCACCATGCATGAATTGACACATAAAAATTCTCTTCTTTTGGAAGTAATGGAGGCAATCAAACCTATTTACAGAGATTTGGCAAATCCTGAGCTACTAAAAAATTGTTTGCATGGGAAGACCCAGAATGTGAATGAGTCCTTCAATACTGTTAAGCTTCGTGTACGTGAAGCAGAGTTAGCTGCTCAGCAAACGACAAAAGAAGCAAGAAAGAAAAGGAGGTGGCAAGCACTGGGCTGTTGTGACACTGAAGAAGACGCAGACTATGGGCCAGGGCAATTCTAGTGCATAAAAGACGCGGAAATGTAAGTCTGTATAGGAAACTAAAACAGTGCTGATGGTAGTGACATGAAATTTTCACAGCATGTGGAACCAGAATAATTAAAATATCCAGAGTTGTTTTGTTTTTATGTTCATTTATTTACAAAATTCTATCAAAAAATTGAGTGTTTGAAAAAAAAAGATAGCATGCCCCTCAATTCAATTTTAGTAATAATTCTAGTTCAGTTTATCTAGAAAGGTGCATTCAATAATTATGGGGAATTGTAAGTTGATGTATTAAAAAGTTTCCAAGGTAATGGGTCACAAAATTCGATAATTTAACATTGGCGGCATGGGACATACAATGTCCCCTGAAACCCAATCGAGAATCTTGCTTCCATTATCAAGTACAACATTAGAACTGCCTCTTTTGTGCCTTTATCTTACCTCATGTCAAACTAATCGTCGTTTAACACATCCTCAATTTTCTTTTCCATTCTTCCGTATTGTCAGCGAGTTGGATGCATGAGCTATTAAGCTGATTATGTAATAGTCCTCGAATTTATCTGCCATTGCTATTTCCGGGACTGTGTTGATGATACAACATGTGATCAAAAGTGTCCGGACGCCTCGCTGAAAATGACTTACAAGTTCGTGGCGCCCTTTATCGCTAATGCTGTAATTCAGTATGGTGTTGGCCCACCCTTAGCCTTGATGACAGCTTCCACTCTCGCAGGCATACGTTCAATCAGGTGCTGGTAAGTATCTAGGGGGAATGGCAGCCCATTCTTCACAGAGTGCCGCACTGAGGAGAGGTATCGATGTCGGTCGGTGAGGCCTGGCACGAAGTCGGCGTTACAAAACGCCCCAAAGGTGTTCTATAGGATTCAGGCTAGGACTCTGTGCAGGCCAGTCCGTTGCAGAAATGTACAGGCTGTGCGTTATGAACAGGTGCTCGGTCGTGTTGAAAGATGCAAACAAAAAAATGTTTCAATGTGTGTGAAATCTTATGGGACTTATTGCTAAGGTCATCAGTCCCTAAGCTTACACACTACTTAATCTAAATTATCCTAAGGACAAACACACACACCCATGCCCGAGGGAGGACTCGTACAAATATATCATCATGCGTTATTTTTGAAAACTTTATTTGAGCTACTGGTTTCAACCTCTCAGTAGCGTTTTCTTCAGGCCACGATATAATACGTCGAACGTCCGAACCGTTCCAGTCGTATATGTACATAATACAGGAACCGTGTAGTAACAGGAGTCCATTGAAGTCTTTCGAACAGTGTGTGCTCTCCACCCATGCGGACTCGAACCTACGCCGGGACTAGCCGCACAGTCCATGACTGCAGCCCCTAAGACCGCTCGGCTAATCCCGCGCGGCAAAGACGCAAACACCATCCACGAATTGTTCTCCAACAGTGGAAAGCAAGAAGGTGCTTAAAACATCAATGTAGGCCTGTGGTGTGATAGTGCCACGCAAATGAACGCAAAGCAACCATCGAAAACACGACCACACCATAACACCACCGCCTCTGAATTTTACTGTTGGCATTACACACGCTGGCAGCAGATGACGTTCACCGGGCATCCGCCATACCCACACCCTGCCATCGGGTCCCCACATTGTGTACCGTGATTCGTCACTTCACACAACGTTTTTCCACTATTCAATCGTCCAATGTTTACGCTCCTTACACCAAGCGAGGCGTTGTTTGGCATTTACCGGCATGATGTGTGGCTTATGAAATCCAAGTTTTCTCACCTCTCGTGTAACTGTCATAGTACTTGCAGTGGATCCTGATGCAGTTTGGAATTCCTGTGTCATGATCGGGATAGATGTCTGCCTATTACAAATTACGACCCTCTTCAACTGTCAGCGGCCTCTGTCAGCCAAGCCGGCCGGAGTGGGCGTGCGGTTCTAGGCGCTACGGTTAGTTAGGTTTAATTAGTTCTAAGTTCTAGGCGACTGATGACCCCAGAAGTTAAGTCGCATAGTGCTCAGAGCCATTTTTCTGTCAGCAAACAGCCGAGATCGGCGTGTACGCTTCTGTGCTGTACGTTTCCCTTCACGTATCCGCTTCGCTACCACATCGGAAACGGTGGACCATGGGATGTTTAGGATTGTGGAAATCTCGCGCACAGACGTCTGACAAGTGACACCCAATCACCTGACCACGTTCGAAGTTCGTGCGTTCCGTGGAGCGCCCCATTCTGCTCTCTCTCGATGTCTAATGGCTAGCGAGGTCGCTGATATGGAGTACCTGGCAGGAGGTGGCAGCACAATGCACCTAATATGAAAAACGTATGTTTTTGGGGTGTCCGGATACTTTTGATCACATAGTGTATTTTTTCCGAAAGTTTGATGGAATGTATCTAGATTCATAAATCTGTAGATCAAATTGAATAGTCGTTTGGTTGCCAGTATCGCCAACGATTTAAGAAATATCGTAGGAATTTTATGCTTTCTGTCTTACTTGATCGCAAATGTTCCAAAGCTCTATAAAACTTAGGATCCCTTGTGTATTCCGCATCAGTAGGAGTGCAATAGGTATTCTGAGTCATGGGATGAGAGCAATAAGCATTCTAGATCAAATTTGGCCTTTGAACTTCGGATTTCCTACATGTAGGGACGAACACGTATCAAATCATCATGCCTCACCTCTCTCCTAAACCATGCCTCTTTCCCAAGCCACAGCGCTCCACTCCCCCTTTCCTGAGCTAAGCTCTACCGCTTCTATTTCCCTCCTTTTTCCTAAGCCGTATCCCTTTTTTTGAAATAGGCCAATCAGGGAGCTTCTAAACCAAAACATCAAAATATTTTAGAGGAGGTGTATGGTTTAGGAAGGGGTGTGGGTTAGGAGAGGAGTAGGGCATGATAACATTACGTGATTGCCTCTGTGTAGGCACCCCAACGATCGAAGGTCATATTTGGTCCAGAATGCCCATTGCTCTTACCCCATGAGACAGAATAACTCTCTCCTTACTACTCACAATGACTGCCCTTTTTTCTTGTATCACGTCTTCAGACAGCTCCTCTCCATCTTAAAGATCTTCAGTGCACCCTTTCCATCCATCATTACTCCGTGTGTCCGCCCCTGGTAGCTGAGTGGTAGCCGGCACGGTAACTCAGCGTGTTCGGTCAGGGGATTCGTTGCCCTCTGTAATAAAAAAAACTGAAAAAACTGAGTAAATGGATTAGCGACGAACTGAAACGGGTGTCTCCCGACGCCCGCCCCGAGCAGATACAACGAACGAAAACGACGGAATGTCAATCCTAAGGGCCCGGGTTCGATTCTCGACTGGGTCGGAGATTTTCTCCGCTCGGGGACTGGATGTTGTGTTGTCCTAATCATCATCATTTCATCCCCATCGACGAGCAAGTCGCCAAAATGGCGTCAAATCGAAAGACTTGCACCCGGTGAACGGTCTTCCCGACGGGAGGCCTTAGTCACATGACATTGTGTATTACTCCGTGTGAATCATTTCTTAATGTTGGAGCACAGAATTTGTTCCAGAGTCCTACTACGATTCGATGTCAATAATATGGATCTATAGCTCATCGGATAAAAATCCTTTGACTGGCAGTGAAGAATGCATTTTCATGTAAAAAAATGCACTCAATTTTCAGGATAGCCATAGTACTATTTTACATCATCGCACTTCGTCCAGCGTATTTCCAGTGGCTTGATACTGGAAGGCCTGTGAAATACCTTCCCGTGCTGTCTTAATCACTTGAGTGGACGTTTTTTAGCCACAAAATTCTGTAGACGTGTCGATAGGAGAAAGCCAAAAGTAGCCGATTTCAGTTGGTAAGAGCTGATAGTAGGGCTAGAGTGAGGCGCATACCCCACGGAGCCATGGACTCAAGTTGTCATCACTCTGGAAAATGGTGGTGGCTCCATAATACAGAGTGAAGTCTGTGTTTACATGGAATGGACTTGGTCCTCTGGTCCACCTGAACAGATCATTGACTGAAAATGGTTATTTTCGGCTGTTTGGAGACCATTTGCAGCCATTCATGGATTTCATGTTCCCAAATGACGATGGCATTTTTGTGAATGGCCTTGCGCCATTTTACTGATCCACAATTATTCGCGATTGATTTGAAGAACATTTGGACAATTCGAGTGAATGATTTGGCCACCCATATCGCCCGACATGAATCCCATCGAACATTTATGAGTCATAATCGAGAGGTCAGTTCGTGCACAAAATCCTGCATCGGTAACACTCGCAGTATGGACGATTATAGAGGCAGCGAGGCTTAATATTTCTGCAAGAGACTTCCAACGACTTGTTCAGTCAATGCCACGTCAAGTTGCTGCACTAAGCCGGGCCAAAGGAAGTTCGACACCATATTAGGAGGTATCCCATTACTTTTGTCGCTTCAGTGTATGTTGTTTTATACATTTGTAAACATGGTGCACATAAGAATAAGATAATATCTAAAATTTTGTACCTTCTATGATAAATCTAACATCCAAGAAGTGGGTACGAAATATCTTTTCAAGTATGCTCTACTCTCCACGAATTTTTCAAGATACAAAAATCATTTTATTCTATTAAAAGATTCCCAGCAGTGCTGCTTGATTTTCGCCTCAATTGTCATGCCTCGTGGGCTCGCAGTAGCATATACAGATTTTAGCGTAGCACCTCTTTTTGTCGTCTACAGAGGCTACAGACAAAGTTGTAATTGTAACGTGTTGGCATTAACCAGACCAGTATTTATGCGGCTCAAGTAACTCAAGAATTTACAAAGTAATGTCGCATTAGTTTACTTTATTACCGCGTTGACAGGTCTTTTAAGTGTTGGGGCCATTAAACGTAATATGCGACGTCAGGTAGCGCATATGAAGTGGAGACCGACCACCCGTGCTCCGGTGTGACGAATCAGTGCAGCTACCCGTGTGTTAGCCGTGAAGATAATGACGGCCCGGGCAGACGACTGGGCCCACGTTAAGCCAAAACTCGTCGACCTGCCAATCTGGCACTCTTAAACTACTTCTCAAATTATTTCAGCTGCTATTCAGTACCTGTTTTAAATTAGGATTTACGTGGACGCTGTGTTATTCTCACTTTTTTAACGCAAGCACTTACGCGCTTGAGATAGACTACAAATTGCTTCCTTCGAACAGTAAATTCTAGATGTTTTGTGTTGCATGGTTTCGCAGAATGACTGGAGTGTACATCCTTTGAAACTATTTATTATTCACTGTCATGATGGTTTTAATAGAATCGGTAAAATTCGTCAGAACAGAGCAGAGCACATGAGACTTATGAAGGGCGAAAATGGTAAACCAATTCATGTACAGGGTGGCGCACGAAATGAGTTACCAGTTGTTTCTTTCAAAATTTACGGCGCACATTATATATCCTGCTGGGATCTCTACAGCAGTACCAGCGTTTTTATTTACTAAGTCTATGGTACCAGCAGGGCTTGGAAAAACAAATGAGTTACGAAATGACGTGTAATTCACGATACTGCCGCTAGGAGACTCGTAAGCAGCAATGGCTGACAATGGAAGACTGACGACACAGCAACGATCGACAATTGTGTTACTTTTTTATGAAACGAAAAGCCTTGTTGTGACTCAGAGGCGTTTTCGACAATAGTTTAACACACGATGGGTCCCTTGCAAGAAGACCATCCACATGTTGCACGATAAATTTGTACAGGAAGGAACAGTATTGGAAACTAAGCGACCTCGGCCTAAGCCTGTTCGCCGGAGAATATTGAAGCGGTACGAGTTGCTGTACAGATAAGTCCCGGGAAATCGTGTGGAAACGCAGCAGTGCAACTGGGAATATCCAGACGCTCCGTTCAACGCATTCTTAAAAGTGACCTCCATATGTACCCATACAAGATGACCTGTGCACAGAAGCTCACTGAAGAACACAAGCAACAGAGATTACTGTTTGCTCAGTGGGCGGAGGATAGGGAAGAAACTCTCAACAACGTTTGATATTCAGACGAGGCGCATTTTCATTTAGACTGTGTGGTTAACAAACAAAATGTACGTTTTTGGGCCACTGAAAACCTACAAGTGCTTCATGAACGACAACATTATGCTCCGAGGATTACAGCGTGGGCAGCAATTTCCAGTCACGGACTTATTGGACCCTTTTTCTTTAAAGAAACTGTGAACAGCGAGCGTTATTTGAGCATGCTACGCAATAGCTTCATTCCACAGCTTATTGCTACTGCCTTGCCCTTCAACACGCAGTGGTTCATGCAAGATGGAGCAAGGCCACATACTGCAAACACTGTGTTGGAGTTTTTACACGAGCATTTCGACATGAGGCTCATTTCACTCAGGTTTCCAGGTCGCTTCAATGACGGACAAAATTGGTCCCCCAATAGTCCACACCTCAATCCATGTGACTATTTTCTTTGGGGGTACCTAAAGGAAAAAATTTTCCCGAAACGTCCACGTGATTTAATGGAGCTCAGAAGACTTATTCTTCATGCTTGCAGTGAAATTACGGAAGTCATGTGTCGTAGGGTAACCACTAACTTCAGTGTTCGTTTGAAGGAAGTTAGGAAACGAAATGGTGGACATATTGAGCTTGTGCTGAGTTAGAACAAATCTCCATGGACGGCTCTTCACTGTAGTATATGTTCCTTTCAGATTGTATTGACAATAACGTTTATATTCAAAAACAAAATGGTAACACATTTCGTGCGCCACCCAGTACGTTTATGAGAGATCACCGATAACTTTTTGCTCATGTGTGCATTTTTTGTTGTATAACTGGGCTAAATCGTATTAGGAACTGGAATCTTTTCTAATCTACGTAATTGTTCCCCAGGTTATTATGCAAAATAGAGAATCGAGGTACAAGATTTTTTTTTTTTTTTTTTTTTTTTTTTTTTTTTTTACAAATCGGGTTCAATTTACAATAGGATAGCATACAACAATTGTATCACATACGTTTGAGGTCTTCTTCGAGGCAACATCATAATGGTTACGGAAACGTATTCATACTAAACTAGGTTGCAGTCCCTTATCGTTTACAATGTTATCCCTTGAAATGTAGTGCATTACACTATAATCGAATATTACAGACTTAACCCTTTCTCTGCGCGTTGAAGATGAGGTGTTTCACGGAACGAAGTCGCCAGCATAAGAATTATCAAGAACCCAGGTCTTCTGCAATTTCAACTACTTCATGATCGCACTTATGTTTATTTATACTTCCAACAAGACTAAATGACGTAACATTTAATTTTAAATTAATAGTGATTTTTCTTCACAGTACTACTTTATGAAGTATTCACAGTGATCACCATACAGTTTTGTTTCCTGTAGCATTCATTAAAATATGTAGCACCTTCTATGTGACTTACTATACTGTCGCTTTAGAAAGTCATTTATTTTTTATGGTCATAGAGAAAGAGTCCACGGAATACTGAGCTTTTAAAACTAACGCTTGTTATAAAGCTAGAGAATAACAGAAACTGGAGACGATGAATATCAGTAATTTAAACTTAATTCAAATTTCGTACTCGTTTTAGTTTCTCTTGTGAACTCCCTCGCACAGCTTTCCGTTCGGTAACCCGTGAAGACTTACACCCTCGTTTTATTAGGCCATATCTATGGGATGCATAATATTTCTTGAAATGCAGATTCTCGTCATTTCAGTGATGCATGTCGTATCTATGTTTCTGGATGTAATAATTTCTCAGAAACATTTATTAGTTCAGCGCATCCGTTGTCGATGTTGTAACCGGTCCTTTTCAGCAATATATATCAGAACTGTGCATAGAAAGAGGTAGTTTGACAAGTTCAGTAAATAATCTGAGTGAACATAGGAACGATGCCTACAAACAAAAATATATTCACGTGGTCGAGAGCCATCACACGTATTTGCGAACTACTACGAGCAGTTTGTCTTGACCAAAATATAGTGAAAATTTCCCCTAACTGCTTTTTGCATTATTACTCAATGATACCATACGAATTACAAGGAAAGGCATTTTAGTTCGATGTATAGCTAGACAAGGCAGTTGATTTAAAAGAAACGAAAGAAGCTGAGTTATTAAGTGAAAGAGTCACCAAATGTTTCTTACATCAAAATTCTCGTGCAATGCAAGACTGTCTCAAAGTTTGTCGATACACTTTACTTCCGCTGTGTGAGAGGTATTCCTAATATTCAGTTTGAATAATTATAGTGTAGTTTGTACTTAAATTCCCTAAACTGCAAGAATTTTGTCCATCATCACCTGCGTCTTTCCAAACGTGGGAACTGCCTTCCCTTCCATTCTTCGCGGCACGCCTGTTGCAAATGCAAATCACAGGAGTCAGCTTAGCTACCATGCGAAGACCCAGTGTTCGTGGCATCTGCAGCCCATGCTGCTTGAGGAAGAGGCGATGTCCAGCTTGGAGCGCCGCTGTTTGCAAGGAGATTTGCATTGCGCCAGTGACATATTGTCCGAGGAAACAATACCGGCAGCAATGGAACACGTTAAATATATGCGCATACCATTCATATTAATATCTGAGGTTCGTTCGACAAGTTCACTATAGTAGTTTCCTCGTGTTTCAAGACAGACGGCTTATAGTAATTGATTATCGATTCTGTGCTCGAGGAATATATAAACGAAAAACAATAAAATACGAACAGGAGGTCGAGGACGATGAAAGGGAAGATATGAAACTGGCTTTCTGCTGTGGCATAGTTCATTAAGTACTTAGTACTCTTTTGGGACGTTTGTCCTGCATACAAATGAATGTAGCTGTTTACTTTGTTCAGTATTGTGACTGTAGAAATAAATCTATTATTCACTTGGTACTGAGCAAGATATGAAGAAAACCGAGGAGAAATCTGGAAAGGGTATTAAAGTTCAGGGAAAAGAAACTAATACTTTACGACTACTATTGCTATTATGTGGTAGATGGCCAAAAAACTTGGAAGAACAGTTGAATGAATTGAATAATTCTTTAAAAGTTGTTATAAGATGAACATCAACGAAGTGGAATAAAGCAGATTTAAATCAGGGGATGCTGACAGTATTACATTAGCAAATCCATACATATTATAAACACGGTTGTATGTATGTGTATGTGTGTGTATGTTTCAGATCAGGCCACAATCATTGTGAGGGTAAGAACCACTTACCTATTATAATTCGAGAAAAATGGCATTATAAATAATGATATGCGTGAAAAACTGCTGCATCATGTATAGATGTGTTGCTTCTGTGCTGCTAACTGCACCCGAATAGATTTCACAAGCTGTATCCACATGTGGCGCTGAATGCACGTACAAAAGTATATCACTATACCACATATAATACAGGAGATATGACGTCATAAACACTGAGACACGCGATTTACTGCCGCAATGTGCACGAAGTTCAAATTTATTACTTCTTTTCTGCTAACTCTATTTGTAAGACACTTTGCGGACAGTACCCACATATACCACTGAATGTACCTACAAAATTATATCCCTTTATGACACACAGATCCGGAGATATGACGTCATAAACACTGACATTCGTGAAGAAATGCATGAAGTTTTAATACATTTATTCCTTACAACTAAGACACTCCTACAGTCGAGTCAACAGGAAATCCCTGACACATGACAGTGATTTTGACAGCTTTCGACCGCATAGAGGACAGGGCTGTAGGCGAAAACTATGGAAAATTGGCAAAATGAATAACCGGGCAACGCGTGATTTGTCAGGTAGCGAAACACAAAATGTAGTAAATGATTTTGTCATGTGGGCAACACGATAACTGATGATGGCCGCAGGAGAGAGGGTATAAAATATGTACCGGCAAGAGTAAGAAAAGCGTTCCTGAAGAAGAGAAATTTGTTAACATCGAATATAGATTCAAGTGGTACGTACTCTTTTCTGACAGTATTTATCTGGAATGAAGTTTTGTACGGAACTGAAACATGGTCGATAAACAGTTCAGACAAGAAGAGAATAGAAGCTTTCGAAATGTGGAGCTACAGAAGAATGCGGATGATTAGACAGGTAGATTGAGTAACCAATAAGGAAGTATTTAATGTAATTAGGAAAAAAAATAAATTTAAGGCACAACTTGACTGCAGGAAGGAATCGGTTGAAAGGACATATTCTGAGGCATCAAGGAACCTACAGTTTGGTTGAAGTGGGAAGTGTGGCGAATAAATTATAATGGGAGACCAAGAACTGAATATAGTAAGCAGGTTCAAATAGATGTATGTTGCAGTAGTTATACAGAGATGAAAAAACTTGCAGAGAATAGAGCAACGTAGACAGTGCATCAAACCACTCTTGGGATTGAAGAGCATAACAACAACAACAGAAAGAAAACATGATACAGTTGACACCCTCAGATTGTCTTCCGTTTCACTACTGCTTGCACTGCAAACTACAGCCATGCGGGCCCATGTTGCACCTGCATATTTTCTAACGTCTTCTATCCGCTTACTATAAAGTAGTCGCCTGCGCCTTGGCTTACTTCAGCATTGAACTTCCTTTGTCCATCCAGCACTCATTCGCCTGGATACTTGTCCCATCCACACCCATTTAATTTTCACTGTGTTTCGTAATCCATTTGATTGTTTTCCTGTTCTCCTAGTAAATTTCAACATGCGTCTTTCCATTGCTCGCAAAGCAAACCTCAAGCTGTGAAATGTCTTCCTTTATAAGTTAAAGATGGTAGTAAACACTGTAAATTTTCAGTTTTAGAGACACGATCCAATTATTTTTGAACTGTATTTAGTTTTTCAAATGAACTCCACTCCATCTGATTCTTCTGTTTATTTGTTTCGCTGTCCATTCGGTCGTCGTCCTCCACTGTCCTGAATACAAAAAAATCATCAACTGGCTCTTTCACCTCATTGTTAATTTGTCCTATGTTCTTTTAGACTTGTTGATTGTATACTACTTTAATTTTGTTTTAATTGATTTTCAGAAGTACTTTCAAACACAATCAATAAAAGATTTTCAGTTTCGTGTTTCAATTTATCCGCACTGAAAGCAACAAAGGCGATTCACATATGTTCCAATGACACGTATTATTTCTTCATTTTTCCGGTTTAGGAATATATAAACGTACTCTTAGCCTGTGAAAATAGTTTCGCTGATACGAAACCTCCTTGTCAGACTCCTCTTCCAGTTCTGAATTTCCCAGTATCCTGAACAAGAGTAATCGAAGCTATAGCATTCCGTATGTATTCTTCAGTTTATATTAACACTGACTGAATCAACCTTGTTTCTCAAGGATGTAAGTGCAGTTGTTGAAATTAAGGCAAAAACTTTTTCAAATCAAGCAATTCTACGCAAAGTGATAATTAATACTTATTGTTCCGTCATATAATTGCGCTTACGTCTTGCAAGTAGTTGATTGAGATATATGGCCACCTGAAGCTAATTTGTTCAGTTGCTCGATTAAAATAAAAAATTGTTGTATTAATGATGATTTTAATGAATATCTTACGCATTAGTGAGAGGAGGCCACTAGTCCATGTTTATTTAACGGCTCTTCAGTTTTCTCTATTATGGAACAGAACAATGAAAACATTGTTCCAGTTTTTGGAAATTATCTTCCTCCGCATATGTTGCATGAAGAACCTTTCAGTTTTCTTTTGTCTTACATTTCTTATAATTTTTACAGAAATTCCACTACTGTATCTCCAGCCGCCATTCCTTTCTTCATACTACGAATGGCTTTATAAATCTCATTTGTTATTATTTCCAGATTGTATTTTTTTTCAGTGATCTCTTGAATTATACAGACATTTAAATAAATCTTTTAATGATTTTACAGTTTTCTTTCTTATGCTAACTATTGTGCTGCTGCCATCCTAACTCATTAAATTTGATGACAACAGTTATTTCATACTCCAATTCCTTCCAGTTGTTTATTGTACCAAAATTTAAGTGTAGCTTCTTATATACTCTCGAAGAAATTTCTGAATTGTTTTGTCTAATTCAACATGTTCTACCATTTTTCCTTAATTTTTTCCCTCTCTTTCACAGTTACTTTGCTGAATTTGATTTTTCCTTCTTTCGACTTATTGATATGTGCTGTTTGTGTACGCACCTTACGATTTCCCATTCATTTCCCAAGATTCTGAACTTGTGTTTAATATAATATGGTACACCCCTTATCCTTCAATAAATTCTGGTAATCTACTTTTTGATTTCTTATCTGATGGATTTCTCACTTTCTAACTGTGTTTCTACACTCCTGGAAATTGAAATAAGAACACCGTGAATTCATTGTCCCAGGAAGGGGAAACTTTATTGACACATTCCTGGGGTCAGATACATCACATGATCACACTGACAGAACCACAGGCACATAGACACAGGCAACAGAGCATGCACAATGTCGGCACTAGTACAGGGTATATCCACCTTTCGCAGCAATGCAGGCTGCTATTCTCCCATGGAGACGATCGTAGAGATAATGGATGTAGTCCTGTGGAACGGCTTGCCATGCCATTTCCACCTGGCGCCTCAGTTGGACCAGCGTTCGTGCTGGACGTGCAGACCGCGTGAGACGCCGCTTCATCCAGTCCCAAACATGCTCAATGGGGGACAGATCCGGAGATCTTGCTGGCCAGGGTAGTTGACGTACACCTTCTAGAGCACGTTGGGTGGCACGGGATACATGCGGACGTGCATTGTCCTGTTGGAACAGCAAGTTCCCTTGCCGGTCTAGGAATGGTAGAACGATGGGTTCGATGACGGTTTGGATGTACCGTGCACTATTCAGTGTCCCTTCGACGATCACCAGTGGTGTACGGCCAGTGTAGGAGATCGCTCCCCACACCATGATGCCGGGTGTTGGCCCAGTGTGCCTCGGTCGTATGCAGTCCTGATTGTGGCGCTCACCTGCACGGCGCCAAACACGCATACGACCATCATTGGCACCAAGGCAGAAGCGACTCTCATCGCTGAAGACGACACGTCTCCATTCGTCACTCCATTCACGCCTGTCGCGACACCACTGGAGGCGGGCTGCACGATGTTGGGGCGCGAGCGGAAGACGGCCTAACGGTGTGCGGGACCGTAGCCCAGCTTCATGGAGACGGTTGCGAATGGTCCTCGCCGATACCCCAGGAGCAACAGTGTCCCTAATTTGCTGGGAAATGGCGGTGCGGTCCCCTACGGCACTGCGTCGGTTCCTACGGTCTTGGCGTGCATCCGTGCGTCGCTGCGGTCCGGTCCCAGGTCGACGGGCACATGCACCTTCCGGCGACCACTGGCGACAACATCGATGTACTGTGGAGACCTCACGCCCCACTTGTTGAGCAATTCGGCGGTACGTCCACCCGGCCTCCCACATGCCCACTATACGCCCTCGCTCAAAGTCCGTCAACTGCACATACGGTTCACGTCCACGCTGTCGCGGCATGCTACCAGTGTTAAAGACTGCGATGGAGCTCCGTATGCCACGGCAAACCGGCTGACACTGACGGCGGCGGTGCACAAATGCTGCGCAGCTAGCGCTATTCGACGGCCAACACCGCGGTTCCTGGTGTGTCCGCTGTGCCGTGCGTGTGATCATTGCTTGTACAGCCCTCTCGCAGTGTCCGGAGCAAGTATGGTGGGTCTGACACACCGGTGTCAATGTGTTCTTTTTTCCATTCCCAGGAGTGTATTTTTCTACGTAGCTAGCTCCTAACTAGTTTACGATCACTTGCAATTCCAAGATAGATTAGGGACGCCACATCCAAAAAAATGTACTTAGTTTAGGATAAAATGTAGTGAGTTTCATTTTTAGTTCCATTTGGTCTTTGTCAGGTTCATTTTTGTGTTATCTTCTAGGAAATGTATTTTGTTGCAATTAGTGTCTACATGATAATTTTTCTACCTCTACTCTATTGTGGATAAAAGTTACCTATCCTTAATAGAATC
Organism: Schistocerca americana; assembly: GCF_021461395.2. NCBI lineage: Eukaryota > Metazoa > Arthropoda > Insecta > Orthoptera > Acrididae > Schistocerca > Schistocerca americana. The sequence continues at coordinate 448,764,743 of NC_060122.1, read as the reverse complement.
GGATTTACATGAAACTGTTAAAAATGCGAATCGGAACTCCAAGTGTTTAAAATACAACCTGTAATAGACACGAAGGCGTAGCTCCATTTACAAGTCTGTTGTTACATTCCCCTTCCCATTTTTCTTGGCATTAATCCTACAACAGCATAAGGTCTACATTCCCATGATTGACGGATAACTGCAATCTCCTGGTTACATATGGTCTGTTGCAATGTTTTCTCAAAATGCATGTGACTAGTGTTAGTCAATATATAATGGTATCAGAAGTACCCCCCACCACACACCGGAAGGTAGGTTACAGACTATAGTTGTAGAGGCTACAAAGATAACAGATGATGCAGAAGGTCGTCTTTGGACCGCCCAAACATGGGGAGATAGCCTGCATTGGTGATTCTTGAGAAGGTCGCTGCATTGATCTATATCTCCGTACATACTGGTACTCGCTGATGACAGGGTAGGAGAAGCTCTAATTTTGAGACCATACGAGGCAATGTATCCCAGTTACCAACGGGGAACAGTTCAGGCTGGTGGGGGACGTATTTTCGTGTGGGATATTAGGGGGTCCTACTTCTAATCAGATACATCCGTTTGTACGTCAGGTGACTTGTGTTTCACCGATATGTACAGGGTTATTACAAATGATTGAAGCGATTTCACAGCTCTACAATAACTTTATTATTTGAGATATTTGCACAATGCTTTGCACACACATACAAAAACTCAAAAAGTTTTTTTAGGCATTCACAAATGTTCGATATGTGCCCCTTTAGTGATTCGGCAGACATCAAGCCGATAATCAAGTTCCTCCCACACTCGGCGCAGCATGTCGCCATCAATGAGTTCGAAAGCATCGTTGATGCGAGCTCGCAGTTCTGGCACGTTTCTTGGTAGAGGAGGTTTAAACACTGAATCTTTCACATAACACCACAGAAAGAAATCGCATGGGGTTAACTCGGGAGAGCATGGAGGCCATGACATGAATTGCTGATCATGATCTCCACCACGACCGATCCATCGGTTTTCCAATCTCCTGTTTAAGAAATGCCGAACATCATGATGGAAGTGCGGTGGAGCACCATCCTGTTGAAAGATGAAGTCGGCACTGTCGGTCTCCAGTTGTGGCATGAGCCAATTTTCCAGCGTGTGCAGATACATGTGTCCTGTAACGTTTTTTTCGCAGAAGAAAAAGGGGCCGTAAACTTTAAACCGTGAGATTGCACAAAACGCGTTAACTTTTGGTGAATTGCGAATTTGCTGCATGAATGCGTGAGGATTCTCTACCGCCCAGATTCGCACATTGTGTCTGTTCACTTCACCATTAAGAAAAAATGTTGCTTCATCACTGAAAACAAGTTTCGCACTGAACGCATCCTCTTCCATGAGCTGTTGCAACCGCGCCGAAAATTCAAAGCGTTTGGCTTTGTCATTGGGTGTCAGGGCTTGTAGCAATTGTAAACGGTAAGGCTTCTGCTTTAGCCTTTTCCGTAAGATTTTCCAAACCGTCGGCTGTGGTACGTTTAGCTCACTGCTTGCTTTATTAGTCGACTTCCGCGGGCTACACGTGAAACTTGCCCGCACGCGTTCAACCGTTTCTTCGCTCACTGCAGGCCGACCCGTTGATTTCCCCTTACAGAGACATCCAGAATCTTTAAACTGCGCATACCATCGCCGAATGGAGTTAGCAGTTGGTGGATCTTTGTTGAACTTCGACCTGAAGTGTCGTTGCACTGTTATGACTGACTGATGTGAGTGCATTTCGAGCACGACATACGCTTCCTCGGCTCCTGTCGCCATTTTGTCTCACTGCGCTCTCGAGCGCTCTGGCGGCAGAAGCCTGAAGTGCGGCTTCAGCCGAACAAAACTTTATGAGTTTTTCTACGTATCTGTAGTGTGTCGTGACCATATGTCAATGAATGGAACTACAGTGAATTTATGAAATCGCTTCAATCATTTGTAATAGCCCTGTACATGTAGATAGTGCACGACATCAACGCTCCCATATTGTGTCAGAGTGAAAGTACTAGTCTGACCCCGCAAGTCGCATGACCTTAATGCTGTTGAGCACGTGTGTGACCCTGGTCGGCTGACATGTGTACACCTTACATCCAGTTTCGACCACTTTTCGTACGTTGTGGGCGGTGGCTGAGCGGTCGTGGGTCAGGATTGGCTTCCGAGCATTTTCGATACCTCGGACGGAGGGCGAAAGGAAATGCTATGCAGTGCTGGGAAGCTATCTTGAATTTAATTGATGGCTCGGTCCGTCTTTTTATTGAGTGGTCAGGCATCCACATAAAACAGGCAGTTACGCATTTTTATTCAGCTGATTCGTGCTCCATTAAGGAACATCTCGAGTCAGGATCAGTTCAGTTATATTCCATTACGAAGACGCGAATGTGAGTGGGGACTCTAACATTATCATGAACTTTTTTACAAGACCCTCTACTTTATTAGAAAGATAAGCAACCTTTTAAGTATTTTGGCTCATGTTTCAAGGAAATTTTATGCATGGCAATAAAATGGCTTTTAGATACACTAAACTCACCTCTAATTAACCGCCCACAGTTGAAACAGTGAGGTGATCTTTTAAATGTCATAGTTTAGTGTCTCGCAGCGCCGTTTTTCACGATTGGTGGGTTTTAATGCATGATAAGGTAACTGATAAATATGTTTTATCACTGACGAATCATAGATATGTGCGCCATATGGAGATATTCTGAAGAAAACTGCTAATATGTGGTTCGTGGGAACGGTCGCAGTAATTTTGCTTGTGAGACGTACATTGTTCAAAGTACAGAGTGCGTATGTTTTTGTTTATTATTCATGGAGGAATCATCTCACAATGGTACAGGATTAGATCTAAGCACTATGGAACTTAACATCTGACGTCATCAGTCCCCTGGACTTAGAACTACTTAAATCTAACTAACCTAAGGACATCACACACATCCGTGCCCGAGGCAGGATTCGAACCTGCGACCGCAGCAGCAGCGCGGTTCCGGACTGCCGAGAGGGTTCCTATCAAAATGTCACAGCAGACCTTTCTTTCCCGTCCATTTCCCCAATCCGGACCTGCGTTCCATCTCTAAGGATTTTGTCGTGTTTGTGTTTGTGTGTGTGTGTGTGTGTGTGTGTGTGTGTGTTAACCGTGCGAGGAGTTAATACTTTGTTAGTTAACGCATTGAATGTGATTGTCAATTTCCAACCTACACGAGTACCAAAATATTGCAATGAAGAGAAAGATAGCCCCGCTAGACTTTAAATCAACTTTTGTTTGGTGCACAGACAAGCAAATACGGCATAACCTTTTCTTACCACTTGTTTCGACCGTCTGTTCATTATGCAAAAAAGCGACGTGTCTGAAATTTGTGACTAAATATCCCTTTGTGTACTAACGTATAATTAAGTATAGGAGTAATGCTGCTTGTTTTATGATCATAGAAGAGGGCTGTTTAGCGTTTGAAGGGCACGAGATACTCGGCGCACTGACCGACAACGATTTGCTTTGGTCCACCGAGGCGGCGGTGCGTCGACCATATTTCTTCCGTGGCTTGCACGCACAGCTGTTTCCCTCGTGAATACCCGACCCGAGTACACCTGCAAACAATGCCAGATACCGGGATAATTAAATTCGTTCCACGTATTTGTCTAATTGCGCACCATCCAAAAGGCCGCAATTTGCGCGATTGATATACTGGGAGGAAGCACAAATTTAATTGAAACATATGTAAATTGTCCGCTAAGAGACACCGCTTCCTGGCGCACTCGTGTTTGAACCGAGCTTTCCCATGCGCGGCAACAGAACAATGATGGCGGCCACGAACAAGCGCCCGAGGAGGAAGAGTTACTCCCGCTGTAAAGGGCACGCTTGCTTCCGGGCTCTGCCACGACCTGTTACAGCCTGTCAAAAATTCCCGTCATGTAGTCTGGCCTCTACAATAGTTCCTTCCCAAATTGTGAGTGCGGAGTGCTGCTAGTAATGTCTTGGATCACTGTTTAAGTTTTATTACTTATTTTTCTATTATTTTTATATTAATTAAAAATTTTAATATTATCGTTGTGTAAAAAGCTACATCTACATCTAGATCTACATCCATACTCCGCAAGCCACCTGACGGTGTGTGGCGGAGGGTACCTTGAGTACCTCTATCGGTTCTCCCTTCCATTCCAGTTTCGTATTGTTCGTGGAATGAAGGATTGTCGGTATGCCTCTGTGTGGGCTATGATCTCTCTGATTTTATCCTCATGGTCTCTTCGCGAGATGTACGTAGGAGGCAGCAATATACTGCTTGATTCGTCGGTGAAGGTATGTTCTCGAAACTTCAACAAAAGCCCGTACCGAGCTACTGAGCGTCTCTCCTGCAGAGTCTTCCACTGGAGTTTGTCTATCATCTCCGTAACGCTTTCGCGATTACTAAATGATCCTGTAACGAAGCGCGCTGCTCTCCGTTGGATCTTCTCTATCTCTTCTATCAACCCTGTCTGGTACGGATCCCACACTGCTGAGCGGTATTCAAGCAGTGGGCGAACAAGCGTACTGTAACCTACTTCCTTTGGTTTCGGATTGAATTGCCTTAGGATTCTTCCAATGATTCTCAGTCTGGCATCTGCTTTACCGACGATCAACTTTATATGATCATTCCATTTTAAATCACTCCTAATGCGTACTCCCAGGTAACTTATGGAATTAACTGCTTCCAGTTGCTGACCTGCTGTATTGTAGCTAAATAATATGGGATCTTTCTTTCTATGTATTCGCAGCACATTACACTTGTCTACATTGAGATTTAATTGCGATTCCCTGCACCATGCGTCAATTCGCTGCAGATCCTCCTGCATTTCAGTACAATTTTCCATTGTTACAACCTCTCGATATACTACAGCACCATCCGCAAAAAGCCTCAGTGAACTTCCGCTGTTATCCACAAGGTCATTTATGTATATTGTGAATAGCAACGGTCCTACGACACTCCCCTGCGGCACACCCGAAATCACTCTTACTTCAGAAGACTTCTCTCCATGGAGAATGACATGCTGCGTTCTGTTATCTAGGAACTCTTAAATCCAATCACACAATTGGTCTGATAGTCCATATGCTCTTACTTTGTTCATGCTAGATGACAAACCCAGTATTGCTCGGGTATTCATTTTGCCAATTTTCTACTAGACCGTCTCAGGGGACACCGCCTTATCCTAGGCATCTCCAGTGCTGGACGGGAGGGTTTGTGTGCTTTGACGAGGTTGAGAGCTGTATCGGCGGCAGCGCAGCTACTATCAATGTCACCCACATCATGGGATAGGGGGAATCTATAGGCTAGGCCGTCAACCCCTCTAGGGGAGCTAACCCCGAAATGAAGGCCCGGTCCTCCAGGTTGGGGGCTGAGCGCAGGTTTGACACCCCTGCCTTGTAAAAAATCTATTACTGCGAATAATTCAACATGGAATGCCGTACTGCCCCTACGTAGACAAACTGTGCTAGGAAACAGGAATATGGATATTGGAACATGGAACGGGCGTTCGCTGATGGTGTGGAAGAAGATATAAAATCTCTCGGAGTTCGAGGATGGTGGAGAACGCGCTGGAGAGGGCAGAATGGAGGAAACTTGTTGATGAGGCTAAAACCCACACAGGGTCGTAATGCCGTGAGCAGAGGAAGCAGATTTTCTACTAGAAAAGAAAAAAAGAAATGAACTGTGTTTGTAGTGTAATATCGAAAAAATTCCCTTTTCATGTATTCGTGAAAACACCTTTGAAATTATGAAACTGTCGTACAAATAATTATATGCAAATTTGTAAGTACAGCTGCTTCGATTGGCTACAACGCGATTGTGTAAACGTCTCTATGGCAACGCATTTTCGTAGTTCTATATGCGGCACTTGTTTTCGCCTACAGCCGTTTGAGTTTCACAGTTGAAAGCTGTCAAAAGCGCTACGAGGTGTCAGGGATTTCCTTACGCTGACTCGACTGTAGGAGTGTCGTAGTGGTAAAGAATAAACGTATCAAAACTTCATGCATCATACTGAATTTTTTATGCATCTCTGTGCTTATGACGTCATATCTCCTGAAGTATGATAGGTAGGTCGTTCTTACCACCACAGCGATTGTTGCCTGACGGTAAAATGGTTCAAATGGCTCTGAGCACTAGGCGACTTAACTACTGAGGTCATCAGTCACCTAGAACTTAGAACTAATTAAACCTAACTAACCTAAGGACATCACACACATCCATGCCCGAGGCGCCTAGAACCGCACGGCCACACCGGCCGGCTTAAGAAGAGAATAGGGGATTTAAAATGAAGTGCTACAGAAGAATGCTGAAAATTAGGTGGATAGATCGGATAACCAACGAGGAGATGCTGAATACAATTGGAGAGAAAAGAAATTTAAAGCTCAATTTAACCAAAAACGATGTAACTTCGTAACGTGCACACCATCAGCGGATGTGCAAACGGTTGGAGTCGCATTCTCAGTGACAGGTAAAACGTTTACCTGCATGCGTTGGTGTTGTTCGTGCTAAGTTTTGTTACCAGGCCTGGTAGCGTATACAGGGTGTTACAAAAAGGTACGGCCAAACTTTCAGGAAACATTCCTCACACACAAAGAAAGAAAATATGTTATGTGGACATGTGTCCGAAAACGCTTACTTTCCATGTTAGAGCTCATTTTATTGCTTCTCTTCAAATCACATTAATCATGGAATGGAAACACACAGCAACAGAACGTACCAGCGTGACTTCAAACACTTTGTTACAGGAAATGTTCAAAATGTCCTCCGTTAGCGAGGATTCATGCATCCACCCTCCGTCGCATGGAATCCCTGATGCGCCGATGCAGCCCTGGAGAATGGCGTTTTCTATCACAGCCGTGCACAATACGAGCACGAAGAGTCTCTACATTTGGTACCGGGGTTGCGTAGACAAGAGCTTTCAAATGCCCCCATAAATGAAAGTCAAGAGGGTTGAGGTCAGGAGAGCGTGTAGGCCATGGAATTGGTCCGCCTCTACCAATCCATCGGTCACCGAATCTGTTGTTGAGAAGTGTACGAACACTTCGACTGAAATGTGCAGGTGCTCCATCGTGCATGAACCACATGTTGTGTCGTACTTGTAAAGGCACATGTTCTAGCAGCACAGGTAGAGTATCCCGTATGAAATCATGATAACGTGCTCCATTGAGCGTAGGTGGAAGAACATACTGACGAAACTAAAATGAGCTCTAACATGGAAATTAAGCGTTTCCGGACACATGTCCACATAACATATTTTCTGTCTTTGTGTGTGAGGAATGTTTCCTGAAAGTTTGGCCGTACCTATTTGTAACACCCTTTATAAGGCGCATTAACAGCGTCAGATGTTGAGTGATCACTGTGGAGACGCAGCGCACTCGAATGAGACAAAGATATTAGAAACTGACACAATTTGAAAGAGCCTCGTGATGAGTGTGATGAGTGAATTCCTAAGGGACCAAACTGCTGAGGTAATCGGTCCCAAGTCTCTTTGTACTTCTCCATTTGGCCGGCTCGTTTCGTGAAATATCCAGATTTGCGGGACATTTGGATGTTACAGTTGCGCGATGTTGGACTACATGAGAACATGGCGGCAGGCACATGCGTCGTCAAGGTTCTGGTCGACAACGTCTGACCACCACAAGGAAGATTGCCATATTGTGCTCGAAGCACACCTTTCGCATCTGCGCCTGCAATCCGAGGACAAGTAATGGGTTCCGTGCAACATCCTGTGCCATCCCATACCACTTGTCGGAGACTAGCTGCAGCCCTGCTAGGGACATGCCAGGCTACCGTTACCAATACAACACAGACACCTGTGTTTAGTGTCGTGCCGTGACCGCGAGTTATTGACAGCTGATGATTGTCGTCTCACTGTGTTCAGCGATGGTTTGCGGTTCTTAACGACGCCGGATGATCATCGTAGGCGGGTATGGGGGCGACTTGGGGAGAGGTACCATTCTTCCACTTCAGGTACGAATTCAGATCACGGCTGGTGTGACAAGAAATTCTGATGGCGAGTCACCGACATCGGTTTGTTCGTCGGCCAACAAGCATACACACGTACAGTCTGTGGTCGGTCGGCCGATAAACTGCAGCGCTTGTAGTACCGTTGGAAATTGGTACCTTTCGGAACAGCAATCGCTTTTGGTCAATTTTCTCGTTATTTATCCCTTACTGAAGCACAATCACGAAGAAATTCTGCAAACCAATTGTAAACAGTCTTTCTGAAGATGATTGACTACCAAATGTAGAACACATTGCGTCTATGTACCGTCACTAGGCCTTTGCGAAAATCGTTAAAAACCATCCAACAAAAACCATCACATAAAATTTTCATTTTTGACGTTCACTTGAAGAAACTAGGTTCAAATGGCTCTGAGCGCCATGGGACTCAACTGCTGTGGTCGTAAGTCCCCTAGAACTTAGAACTACTTAAACCTAACCAACCTAAGGACATCACACACATCCATGCCCGAGGCAGGATTCGAACCTGCGACCGTAGCGGTCGTGCGGATCCAGACTGTAGCGCCTTTAACCGCTCGGCCACACCGGCCGGCCAAGAAACTAGTCTTCAATTTTACATCTGGATTGTCTTAATGATAACAAAGAATAAATTTGAAGAGACTGGTGATGTCCATGCGTGCTTTCCCGATGAACTTCTCTGGTTAATTTGTCTAGAAAAAGAAATGGTTTCGGAGCGATGTTTCGACAAGTTTCTTATATTTTATCTCCAACTTCTCCGGAAGATATCAGGTAAGAAACTTGTCGAAACGTCGCTCCGAAAATAACATGTTACTCGGCTGATTAACCGAGAGGAATTCATTATCGTACTAATGTCTTATCACAATATGTTGTCTAGAGGTAGTCTATGGAAACTTAAAGGGAGAGCATCGCATGAGTTTATTAACTGAGCTTCCAGTCTACAGGGAATTCTGCAAGTTACGATAAGGCGACATAAATAAATAATAGAATTACGAGGGCTAGAACTTCAATAGTGGCAACTATTTATTTACAAAATTGAAACATCAATCTAAGTTTTACTGACCTTAAAAGTAGTCACCAGCATTATGTATAACCCGATGCCAGCGATATGGAAGTCGTAGGATACTCTTAGCAGTGCCAGTTGTGTTGACAGTTCGAGCGGCGCGGTCTATTCCCCGACGAATTTGTAGCAGTTCTGAAGCGAATGCCGTGAAGTGTTTCCTTCAGTTTAGAAATCGAGTTGAACTCAGGAAGGCTTAAGTCAGGTGAGTGCAGTAGGTGGTATGGCACTTAGAAGCCCCATCAGTCAAACAAATCAGTAACAGCTTGCACTGAGCGTGCTTGAGTATTGTCCTACAAAATGGTGGTCAGGTCCTGCAGAAAGTGTCATCACTTCTGTCTCTATGCTGTTCATTTTTGGAACACAACCTACGACCAGCTTAGAGACAGAAGTGATGACACTTTCTGCAGGACCTGACCATCATTTTTAGGACAATGCCCAAGCACGTTCAGTGCAAGCTGTTACTGATTTGTTTGACTGATGTGGCTGCTAAGTGCTATACCATCTACTGCAGTCCCCTGACTTTAGCCCTCGTAAGTTCAACTCGATTTGTAAACTGAAGGAAACGCTTCATGGCATTCGCTTCAGAACTGCTACAAATTCGTCGGGCAATAGCCCGCGCCGCTCGAACTGTCAACACAACTGGCACTGCTAAGAGTATCCTACGACTTCCACATCGCTGGCAACGGGTTATACACAATGCTGGTGACTACTTTTAAGGTCAGTAAAACTTTGAAACACGTAGCTATTTTGGTCGAACTATAAATAAATAGTTGCCACTATTAAAGTTCCAACCCTCGTATAAAGAAGTATTATGGTTAGTTCTGTAATTAATAAGTTACGGAATGACAGTCGAAGTGGAGAACTTTTTAAAATGATATTTTAATCGGGGATACCACAGTTTTTATTGGTTTGATCTACCTGAAATAACTTATGCCTCCTTCCTTCTCTCCTTTCTTTCTTTCCAGTAGTTTTTCATTCTCTTCCTATGGTGCTGTTTCTTCTTTCCATATTGCGCCTGTCTTTTTCGTTGTTTTCTCCTGGAGGCCCTTAAAACTTGACCACTTTTGTTCCGAACTTTTCTCTTTTTCATATTTCTTCCTCCGTATTTCCATTTCTCTCAGATGTGCTTTAACTTTTTAACCCACGTCATAAAGGTTTTTGGTTTCTGTCAAAAAAGCTAAAAATTGCTTTGTTTTTCTTTTCTCATCTAGCGTTTTTAGCTGTCCCACGATGCAAATATTCGCTTCTTTGATCCACGTCACGATGGTTTTCGGTTTCCGTCAAAAAAAATAAAATAATCTTTAATTATTCCGTGCTCATCTAGCATTTTAAAAATAAGATGTCACTGCATACAAATCTTGGCTTTCTTATTGTGTCTTATCGCCTGACTATTTGGCTGTATTTAACGATAGGCATTCTGAAGCATAAAGGTATTCTTGTCTAATGATAGGTTTGTGGTGCTAGAGTGTTGCGTTTAGAGGTAAAGATTTCTTGTTATACAAGCTGTTTGTTAACTGAAAAGCCACTTCCCATTTTCTTGCTCTTGCTAAGTTAGCTTCTATGTCAACAGTTTTCAGTTGTATCATTTCACCAACTACATGTTTAAATTATGTACCCATTTTTATTCTTCTACAATCAGTTTCCATGCATTTCAGTGCTCCCATCGCATCTGTCATATACTGTTTCTACTTTTTTAAAATTTTTTTAAAAGAAGGTATACCTAGGTCTGATTCTGAACCAGTTTCTTTTAGGACATTAATCTAAATCAAGGGATCACCGATTTAGCATTGGAATGAAGTGTGTTGGGTGGGGGGAGGGTGTGGAGGGATAAAAATTGTAGCTAGGGAGGACAAGGGATATAGGTTGTGGTAATTACTAGGAGATGAACAGACTTGCACAGGACACGCCTGAAATCACTCTGACAGAGGTAGAATTGTCTTCAGTGACGAGTACCGTTTCGAACTGAGCCCCGATGACCAGCAACGTGTCTGGGGACGCCCTGGACTACGGTGGGATACCATACGGCTCGACAACCACGAGTGGTGGTCTGGGATCCATTTTATTTAAAAGCAGGCCCCCTGTGGTTGTCATCCGCGGTATGATTACAGCACAGTGGTACGTCGACGTTATTCTACGCCCCGTTTTGTTGTCCTTCAGGCAAGCCATCCTGGGCTTACATTTCAGCAAGATAATGCCCACCCGCCCGCGCAAGGCGAGACTTTCTGTCGTGGTGCTTGCCAAACCCTACCTTGGGCACAAAGGTCGCGGGATCTCTGTCCAACGGAGAACGTATGGAGCATCGTAGGCAGCGCCCTTTAACCATTTCGGGATTTTGACGATCTAACTCGCCAGTTTGACAGAATTCGGCACTATATCCCTCAGGACGACATCCAACAACTTAGTCAGTGGCAAACCGAATTATTGCTTGCGTAATGGCCAGAGGTGGACCAAGGCGTTATTGACTCGCTCAGTTTGTAAAGCTTTCTCTTGAATAAATCCATTTTTCTGAAATTGTAATCATTTGTTTCTCTGTTCATGTACATCACATCTGTCGATTTCCTCCCCGTGCGAATATTTCCTGGTGGTACGTCGTTTGTGTGTGTGTGTGTGTGTGTGTGTGTGTGTGTGTACGCGCGCGCGCGCGCGCGCGCGCGCGCGCGTGCTAGAGCGTAGTAACTCCTTCTGCGCCTGCCATCCGAGAACAAGTAATGGACCCCCTGTAGCATGTTGATAGTTATCCAAAAAGATCTACATCTACATCTACATTTATACTCCGCAAGCCACCCAACGGTGTGTGGCGGAGGGCACTTTACGTGCCACTGTCATTACCTCCCTTTCCTGTTCCAGTCGCGTATGGTTCGCGGGAAGAACGACTGTCTGAAAGCCTCCGTGCGCGCTCTAATCTCTCTAATTTTACATTCGTGATCTCATCGGGAGGTATAAGTAGGGGGAAACAATATATTCGATACCTCATCCAGAAACGCACCCTCTCGAAACCTGGCGAGCAAGCTACACCGCGATGCAGAGCGCCTCTCTTGCAGAGTCTGCCACTTGAGTTTGTTAAACATCTCCGTAACGCTATCACGGTTACCAAATAACCCTGTGACGAAACGCGCCGCTCTTATTTGGATCTTCTCTATCTTCTCCGTCAGACCGATCTGGTACGGATCCCACACTGATGAGCAATACTCAAGTATAGGTCGAACGAGTGTTTTGTAAGCCACCTCCTTTGTTGATGGACTACATTTTCTAAGCACTCTCCCAATGAATCTCAACCTGGTACCCGCCTTACCAACAATTAATTTTATATGATCATTCCACTTCAAATCGTTCCGCACGCATACTCCCAGATATTTTACAGAAGTAACTGCTACCAGTGTTTGTTCCACTATCATATAATCATACAATAAAGGATCCTTCTTTCTATATATTCGCAATACATTACATTTGTCTATGTTAAGGGTCAGTTGCCACTCCCTGCACCAAGTGACTATCCGCTGCAGATCTTCCTGCATTTCGCTACAATTTTCTAATGCTGCAACTTCTCTGTATACTACAGCATCATCCGCGAAAAGCCGCATGGAACTTCCGACACTATCTACTAGGTCATTTATATATATTGTGAAAAGCAATGGTCCCATAACACTCCCCTGTGGCACGCCAGAGGTTACTTTAACGTCTGTAGACGTCTCTCCATTGATAACAACATGCTGTGTTCTGTTTGCTAAAAACTCTTCAATCCAGCCACACAGCTGGTCTGATATTCCGTAGGCTCTTACTTCGTTTATCAGGCGACAGTGCGGAACTGTATCGAACGCCTTCCGGAAGTCAAGGAAAATAGCATCTACCTGGGAGCCTGTATCTAATATTTTCTGGGTCTCATGAACAAATAAAGCGAGTTGGGTCTCACACGATCGCTGTTTCCGGAATCCATGTTGATTCCTACATAGTAGATTCTGGGTTTCCAAAAACGACATGATACTCGAGCAAAAAACATGTTCTAAAATTCTACAACAGATCGACGTCAGAGATATAGATCTATAGTGTTTTGCACATCTGCTCGACGACCCTTCTTGAAGACTGGGACTACCTATGCTCTTTTCCAATCATTTGGAACCTTCCGTTCCTCTAGAGACTTGCGGTACAATTACTTCATACATAATAGTAGGCCAAATGAAATACCCTATTCGCAGTTTATGTTGTAGCCACTGTTTCTTGAGAATAGCGTAAGAGGCGTGATCGTGTGATCCATGCAGAAACTATTGTCATTACGAAAAGTTCGTTTCCTTATCCAAGCCCCATAACTACTACGATTTTGTATGTACCGACGGTACAACGTTTTAACCAAAAGAGTTTCGGGATGTAATGCTTCATTATTCTTGCTAACTGACACATCCATGCCCGAGGCAGGATTCGAACCTGCGGCCGTAGCAGCAGCACGGTTCCGCACTGAAGCGCCTAGAACTGCTCGGCCACAGCGGTCGGCGTTCGATTTATTAGTATTCTATTCAAACGATATTTTTGGTAATCTAATGGAGCTTCTTTAGTATCAGTCCCCCACTGTACAAGAGAGCCAACGGTGTTGCAACTTAGGACACACCTTTCAGAGGCATTAAACAATATGCTGAGTACAGACATTACTATCAGGAACGTTCTGGGGTGAATAATAATGTGCGTATGAAAAATCATTTGTGGAAGATGAATTAGAGGGTTTTAGTTCAGCGTCCCGTCGACGTCAAGGTCATGGCAGACCGAGGACAATCTTAGACTGGGCCAAAATGAAGAAAGAAATCAGTTATTGTCAGTTAAAAGGACCATTCCGTCATACGCATGCAGTGAATTCGGAAACCCTCTAAGCAAAGGCGACGGGAAGAATGGCTGACAATGGAAGCTGCTGCAAGCAAAGCCTGACATTCGTGTATCTGATCAGAAGAAAGTGGTTGTACATGGTTACATGCACTAAAGAAGTTACAGTAAACTTTATAGACGCCAATTATGAAAGGATATGATGCTATTTCTTGGCTCTAGTGCAGGAGCTCTGCAGAATGTAGGGTAATAAAGTGGGAACTCGGAGCTCGGGTTGTTCATTTTTGAGCGCTAGTCTTTATGGCTACTGGTTGCTCAGACAGCGTTGCTTGCGATCCTGCGTGCCTGGTAACACAAGGTGCAAACCTGAATCTTGAGACCTTTTTGAGATGTCAGCGCTCTGCTGTTTCCTTTTTTTCTTTCTTGTTTTCTTTTGCATACGAGCGTAACTTAGTGAACTGCCGAAAACCACGTAGTTTAGTCTAATGGTCCTCTAATGAAAAGAAATTGCTCAGCCACATTGTATCAGATTTCGCAAATCTAGATGTTAAGACAGTTAATTGTGATGTCAAATTTTCCTGTGCGGAGGTGGGTGGTATTTATTTTCTTTTTTTAGTTTATTTGCTTGCGAAACGTGCCCATACAGCCATCTCATCACTGGAGAAATGATACTGCGGTCTCTCTTCACCATTCGGAGTATACATTAGTTTAAGTCGTACCCTGGTATGAAGCTACACAGGCTTAGCAAAAGACAGATTCCGACATAAAACAGTTTTTACATCCAAATATACTGAAACGAGTAAACCAGACGAAAATGTAACGCAGGATACACGGAAGTAGTGTGCTGTAGAAATCCTACTGGTAACACAATAAGAAATTACAAATCGTCCTTGGTTGTTGTTGTTATGGTCTTCAGTCCAGAGACTGGATTGATGCAGCTCTCCATGCTACTCTATCCTATGCAAGGTTCTTCATCTCCCAGTACCTACTGCAACCTACATCCTTCTGAATCTGTTATAGTGTATTCATCTCTTGGTCCTTCTACTTTTTTTACCCTCCATGCTGCCCTCCAATACTAAATTGGTGATCCCTTGATGCCTCAGAATATGCTCTACCAACCGATCCCTTCGTCCAGTTAAGTTGTGCCACAAATTTCTCTTCTCTCCAATTCTATTCAGTACCTCCTCATTTGTTATGTGATGTACTCATCTAATCTTCAGCATTCTTCTGTAGCACCACATTTCGAAAGCTTCTATTCTCTTCTTATCTAAACTACTTATCGTCCACGTTTCACTCCCATACATGGTTACTTTCAGAAACGACTTCCTGACACTTAAATCTATACTCGATGTTAACAAATTTCTCTTCTTCAGAAACGCTTTCCTTGCCATTGCCAGTCTACATTTTATATCCTCTCTACTTCGACCATCATCAGTTATTTTGCTCCCCAAATAGCAAAACTCGTTTACTACTTTAAGCGTCTCATTTCCTAATCTAATTCCAGCAGCATCACCCGACTTAATTCGACTACATTCCATTATCCTTGTTTTGCTTTTGTTGATGTTCATCTTCTATCCTCCTTTCAAGACACTGTCCATTCCGTTCAACTGCTCTTCCAAGTCCATTGCTGTCTCTGACAGAATTACAATGTCTTCGGCGAACCTCAAAGTTTTTATTTCTTCTCCATGGATTTTAATACCTACTCCGAATTTTTCTTTTGTTTCCTTTACTGCTTGCTCAATATACAGATTGAATAACGTTGGGGAGAGGCTACAACCCTGTCTCACTCCCTTCCCAACCACTGCTTCCCTTTCATGCCCCTCGACTCTTATAACTGCCATCTGGTTTCTGTACAAATTGTAAATAGCTTTTCGCTCCCTGTATTTTACCCCTGCCACCTTCAGAATATGAAAGAGAGTATTCCAATCAACTTCTGGAATTTTCTCACTTCAATGGATATTAATGATTATGTATCCAGTCTAGCGACAGAATATTCTTTCCTATGTCTTGTAAGATTTTTTTTCAAAGTACCGTGAACTATGATGACAATCATGTCAGGGGCTCTGGAAGACAGATATCATAGAGGTTCGATGCGGAATAGCCCACGTTGCCTGTGATTAGGTCGTTGGCGATTACTTGGACCCAGCCTTGCGTCAGCGCCTGATGATCGCTTAATGCGATAAAGCGCCCGAATGTGATGAAAGACATCTCTGAAAAATCCGTGACGCTTAACTGGAGGAGTGCGTTATCATCGTGATTAGCTCTCTGCTACAACTTACCACCGTAAGTGCCTGATATCATAGTTACTTACTGGCTACAGTACCGATCTTTGATCATATGATGACGTTCATATGGCTGAAGGACAAGGATAGTGTCGAATAGTGTGTTGGACTTTCTATTTCTTTATTGTGATGTCTGAGTGACCATGACACATGCAATGCTCGTGTGCAATTCTTTCTTCGACACCTTTCCTTATTTTATTTTGTGTGTTTATGTGTACCGTTGTGCCGCACTGATTTTATCCTACTTGCTCTTTTGCGTACATATGATTTGATTTTAGGACTGTTACTATTGTTCGTCTTAATTTACTCATATTACTCATACGGTACTATGCAGCCTGATAATTCATTCTCTGCTAGTTTTTTTAAATTTATTTTTTAAGGAATGCGAAAAACTGTTCTGGTCTCAGCAAGCCCGTAATTATGCATGACAGATCATGTGATGGAAATGTATTTAAGGCTAAGATGCTCGTGAGGCGTACTCGCTTTGATAACATACCGACTGCTGGGAAGTTATGGACTGGGTTGGAAACCCGTCGTACATACTGTTTTGACGTATCAAAGGGTCCGCTGGTGTGATTATTTGACTAAAGAGTAACTGTATTAAAGTTCCGCTGGGAAGTTTATATCGCTTCCAAATTCATTCTAAAATCGTAGAATTGATCGTCATAATCATTTATTGCAAATAAACAGACCATTCAGGCCCATGGCAGAAGACATAAATATACAAACACATAAACATAAAATGTAACCAAATGATATATGCATCTAGTCCACGAATCAGGACCAAACAGAACTCCAATATCACAAAAAATTGATTACATACGTTTCCCCATTAATCTTTCTCTCTGGCATCCTCTGTGCTGGCTGTTGGACTTGCTTCTTCGAGGGTTAGTGAAGTCCTATATTTCCACCTCGTTCGCGAACGACCTCTTGGACGTTTACTAGTTGGCTGATATACTAATACTTCTATTAGGTAGAGTTCCCACTGTAGTCTTCTTCTTGTAATCAGCAGCGCGGAGATGCCGAGCGGCCTGGGGCGCCTTGTACAGTTCGTGCGGCTCGCCCGTCGGAGGTTCGAGTCCTCCCTCGGGCATGGATGTGTGTGTGGTCCTTAGTGTAAGTTAGCTTAAGTAATGGGTAAGGGTAGGGACCGATGACCTCAGCAGTCTGGTCCCATAAGACCTTACCACAAATTTCCGATTTCTTTTGTGCCTTCTTTCCCTTTTTCCACTGTGTTGAATACCGGACCATAAATTTTCCTTAAAATCTTCCTCTCAAATGCAGGGATGCGATCTTCCATTGCCTGTGTACTTGCCCATGTTTCACTACCATACAATATAACTGGTCGCACTAGTGACTTGTACACATGTATCTAGCTTTCTTGGGATACAGTGTGTGAGAACGACAAGTCATTTTAAACTGTAGTACACCAGGTTGGCGTTTATTATTCTTTGTTGAATTTCCTTCGCTATCTCTGCACCAAATCACAGCAAACGAAATTTTGCCCTGTACATTATTCTAAATGTTTGTGACAGAGTGTTTCTTTGTATTGTATCCTATGTGAGGTGGAGAAAAACGCTAAGATGTGAACTCAATTTTCAGATTATACGAATGGGTCATAAGAACAATAAGCAGAATTAGTTATCGAGCTCACTGTAAAAATTTATTCAAAACGCTGTGGATTTTAACTAATTTCACTGCACATTTGCCAATCTGTTGTACCCATACAAAATTGCATTGATAATTATTGCACAAATAGCTCTGTCCGTGACTATGGAACAAGAACTAGACTGAACTAACATTTACCAATGTAAAATAAATAAAAATCTCAAAAAAAGCATTTTCTCCCAAAGGCATAAAACTGTACAATAAACTGCCCAATGAGATGAAAATTATTGAAACAAACTTATTTTAAAAAGGCAGTTAAAAAGAGCCTGTTAGACAATACATTCTACACACAGAAGGATTAGTAAGATAAAGGGGTTTGGTAAAAAATGTAACCTAAATAAATAATGATGCCGATAGTAAAAAATTTATCATTTCATGTAACACTTTCACACTATGGTGTTTCCTTTTTTGGTAAAACGTGCTCCCAAAACTATGCCGTATATAATAGTGACTCCTTATCCTCTTTCTGAGCTTAAGATCTCACTTCTTGTACAGTTTCTCATGCTGGCAAAGGGGAAGCTGCGGTACATAAAATGGAAACCAAACATCTTCGCTCTGGCCCTGACATAACCTGTGTAGTGTTACTTTATGTAACTAGGTGTGTACAGTGCTTGTAGTTACTGGGAGCGGAAATGAACGAACAGTGTAGCACGAGTCCTTCACATTACTAAACCTTTTTTGAGAAACAATATTATACACTGGGGTGAAACTGAAAGAGGTAGCACTCTCTTAAAGAGACTGGTGCTGTATTCGGAAAGGTGGAGTCTCCATTCTTCATCCACCCAACCTGATTCAGGTTTTCCGTGGTTTCCCTAAATTACTTCAGGTAAGTGCTGGTATTGTTGCTACTGTAAGACTGCGGCCGACTGCTTGTCCCATCCTTGTCAAACTAGACCTTTAGGTATATAAATAATTGTACATAAATTATGTTATTTTTGCTGTTCTTAAGTTGAAGGCAAGCGCGGGAAAACGGACTAAACCTCAAATGTAAAAACCTGTAGGTGTTGTCATCTGTTGCTGGGTACTGAAACTACCAAAACTGACATTGGTCTCACCCCTAAGTGATATTTAGGAGTGAGACCAGTGTCAATTTTGAAGGTTCCCGTACCCAGCAACAGATGGAAACACTCATCTCTAAGCTGTTACATCTGAGGTTTAGCCCATTTAACCGCTCATGTCTTCAATTGTAATACCTTTACATGTATATGCAAAAACATACTGTAACATTTCTCGTGGCAAAATTAAGATTTTGCCATAACAAACTGGCACTTCAAATCGAGCAAATTTAAAGTGCTCCCTTAATAAAAACTGCCAGCTATCACGTCATCTTCGAGGAAAAACCGAATGAGATTGCGCCGTGATATCACACTGGACTCGCATTCTAGAGAAATGACTTTCATGTTCCCATCTTACGATCCAGATTTAGGTTAAGGGACACCCCATTTCCTTCTTCATCCTTTCCCTATCCGAGCTTGAGTTTCATCTCTGATGACCTCCTCATGGACGGGATGCTGAACCCGGAACTCTCTTCCTTCCTTTTTCTAAATATAAGCATTGTGATGCTGTAACTTGCTAATAGCTTTTGACACCCATCAGTCCATTGATGGACTGACAGGTCTAATGCTTCATTCGTGGTTGATTTAAATTCATCACAGTCTTGGCTTCTATCCCTTTCAAAATATTTAACATTTGTGAGAAGTAGCTTCAGTGATTGCCAGATTAAGACGCCCAGTTTTATATTAATTCCTTCTCTTTTCTGGTGGCAGTTTCGCATGTGATATTCTCTATAATGTTCAAATGTGTGTGAAATCTTATGGGACTAAGCTTACGCACTACTTAACCTAAATTATCCTAAGGACAAACACGCACACCCATGCCCGAGGGAGGACTCGAACCTCCGCCGGGACCAGCCGCACAGTTCATGACTGTAGCGCCCTAGACCGCTCGGCTAATTCCGCGCGGCTATTCTCTATAGTTTAGATGGCTCCACGATGAGCCAGGGTAGACAGAGAGGTCCAGGGCAGTGACTTGGTGTCCAGTCGAACCCCCATCCCCTTCCCCCCGGGAGTTTATTCACGCCTTTCAGAGGAGGAAGCTGCGGAATGAAGGGAAGTGTCCGCTTATGGTAAGTACAACGCAAGAGCCCAAGCACTGCTTAGCCCAGACACCTAGAAGTCGCATGTTGGCAGTTTTTCACATAATGCACCCTGTATTCAAAAAAGTCGTATAACGTGCATGACAAGCACTTCGCTAGTGCAAAATCTTAGTTTTTACAAGCTGTGCCATCCGTTCGAAACATATTTCAAAACATCTCTGTTTTTCGCCAGTTTCCGAGAAAATCGGACGAGGAGACTAGGGTACTGGCTGAAGTGAGGAACTAGACAGAAGAGTGGGTGTGTAACGCAGAATATCGCCAATTCAATTTCATTCTGTGATGCGCGTGTTATCCATATAGCAGTAGAACTCTGTCTGCATGAAACCGAAAACATGCACATTCTTCTGATAGTGCGCCACTCTTGTTGCGCGATGGTATTTTCGTGGTACAACTTCCTTTCTGATCCCTTACGTACTCTTCTGAGTACGGGTGTTTCCTTTGAAACTAAAAATTTCATCATCCTATGCTAGTTTCTACCTTCTTTTATTTAGAACTAGAGGTACGTAACTACACGTTGCTGTGACTCAGTCTGATTAAATGGAAAAGAAAGAAAAAGAGAAAGCACGTCCTAGTCTACTTCTCCCACTCTGTTTGTTCGTCTTCTCCTTCTTTCCTCTCTCTGTTCATCACCACCTTCTCCCTCTCTCTATCTACCATTTGCTCCCCCTCTCTCTCCATCTCCTTCTGTCCCCTCTGTCCATCTACACCTTCCCGCTATCTGTGTCAATTTTCTCCCACCGCTCTGCACATATCCTCTTCTCCCCTCTCCCTGACTTTGAGACATGGGTTTGTCACTTCAAATTCAGATCCTGTAGCCTGATTATCTGA
The DNA here is from genome assembly GCF_021461395.2 of Schistocerca americana. Classification (NCBI taxonomy): domain Eukaryota; kingdom Metazoa; phylum Arthropoda; class Insecta; order Orthoptera; family Acrididae; genus Schistocerca; species Schistocerca americana. The sequence goes on along the minus strand of NC_060122.1, from coordinate 448,743,953 downwards.
TGGAGTATCTTCTAACATTTGAAGTGTGTGTGTGTGTGTGTGTGTGTGTGTGTGTGTGTGTGAGCGTTCTGCGGTTTATGTTCATCTGGCACCCAGATTGACGAAGTCATCTCATATATATGGTCGCGACTCAGTGACTGACGAACACCGTTCTGGCCGATCAGTTGCAGTTTCAACTCCCTCACTTGAAAGTCGAATTGATGACATTATTCGTGCCGACCGCCGTCTGACTGTCGAAATGATAGTTGATAAGGTTCAAGTTAGTACTAGTACAGTTCAGAACATGAGGGTCATTCAATAATTAAAGGGGGAAATTGGTCTGGGGGGAAAAACTATTGGTGGAGCAAGTATGGTACTTTTAGAGTTTTAAGTTGGCATCACTGTGATAAGCCCTAATCAGCTGATGTTTCAACATTGCTTTGTTTATAACTTCAAAAATACATTTCAAGATGGCGAGTCCGCTTGAAACGTCCACATTAGTTGTACAACGTTCTGTTATTCGTTTTTTAGTTGCTGAAGGCGAGAAACCAGTGAATATATATTGTAGAATGTCTAAAGTGTATGGTGAAGGCTGCATGAATCGTGCAGATTTTGACAAGTTAGTAGAGCAGTTCAGAAATGGTCGCGACTCAGTGATTGACGAACACCGTTCTGGCTGACCAGTTGCAGTTTCAACTCCCTCATTTGAAAGTCGAATTGATGACATTATTCGTACCGACCGCCGTCTGACTGTGGAGATATTAGTTGATAAGGTTCAAGTTAGTACTAGTACAGTTCAAAACATGATCTGTAACAAGCTGAAGTACCGCAAAACATGTGCAAGATGGGTCGCATAGGAGTTGACGAGGCTACGCAAGGAAACAAGTTTGAGAGCGTGCACAGAGCTAAAGGAACGTTATGAAAGAGAAGGTGAGCACTTCCTCAACAAAATTTTAATTTGTGATAAAACTTGGGTTCACTATTGTCAGCCACAATCAAAAAGAAAGACAATGGAGTGGAAGCACACCAACTCACCTGTCAAGAAAAAATTCAAAACCCAAGCAACAGCAGGAAAAGTCATGTTGACGGTGTTTTGGGATGCTGAAGGTACAGTTTTTTGTGATTATCTCGAAGAACAGCGTACAATGAACAGCCAATACTGCTCGGATTTGCTTCTAATCAAGGCGAAGCCAGTCATGAGAGAGAAACATCTTGGATCTCAGAGGAGAGGTGTGATTCTCCAGCAAGACAACGCATGTCCTCATATTGCTCAACTAACCGGTGAAACCATCGACAAAATGGGTTGGGAAGTACTGCCTCATCCCTCTTACAGTCCTGATTTAGCACCTAGTGATTTTCATTTGTTTGGTGCACTGAAGGAGGCATTACGTGGGAAGAGGGTCCAGGACATCGAGGACGTGAAGACGTTTGTGGAAAATTGGTTCAAACATCAAGATAAAGAGTTCTTTACAGCCAGAATAAAGAAGCTTGCAGCCCGTTGGACCAAGTGCATAAACGTTCAAGGAGATTATGTTGAAAAGTAGAAAAAGTATTGTTTTTTAAAAAATAAACGCTTTTTTCTCCAGGCCAATTTGTCTCTTTCATCATTGGTTCAAGTGGCTCTGAGCACTATGGGACTTAACATCTGAGGTCATCAGTCCCCTAGAACTTAGAACTACTTAAACCTAACTAACCTAAGGACATCACACACATCCATGCCCGAGGCAAGATTCGAACCTGCGACCGTAGCAGTCGCGCGGTTCCGGACTGCAGCGCCTAGAACCACGTGGCCACTTAATCATTGAATGGCCCTCATATATGTGTGTGTGTGTGGACGTGATTTATTCATCTGGGCATCCAGGTTGACAAAGTTACATATATATTTGTCCAAACATTTATTAGAGTAACGTATAAAATGTGAAGTAAATCGGTACATGTTGTTGTTGTTGTGATCTTCAGTCCTGAGACTGGTTTGATGCAGCTCACCATGCTACTCTGTCCTGTGCAAGTTTCTTCATCTCCCAGTACCTACTGCAGCCTACATCCTTCTGAATCTGCTTAGTGTATTCATCTCACGGTCTCCCTCTACGATTTTTACCCTCCACGCTGCCCTCCAACACTAAATTGGTGATCCCTCGATGTCTCAGAACATGTCCTACCAACCGATCCCTTCTTCTAGTCAGGTTGTGCCACAAGCTCCTCTTCTCCCCAATTCTATTCAATACCTCCTCATTAGTTATGTGATCTACCCGTCTAATCTTCAGCATTCTTCTGTAGCACCACATTTCGAAAACTTCTATTCTCGTCTTGTTCAAACTATTTATCGTCCATGTTTCACTTCCATACATGGCTACACTCCATACAAATATTTTCAGAAACGACTTCCTGACATTTAAATCTATACTCGATGTTAACAAATTTTTCTTCTTCAGAAACGCTTTCCTTGCCATTGCTAGTCTACATTTTATATCCTCTCTACTTCGACCATCATCAGTTATTTTGCTCCCCAAATAGCAGAACTCCTTTACTACTTTAAGTCTCTCATTTCCTAATTCCCTCAGCATCAACCGACTTAATTCGACTACATTCCATTATCCTCGTTTTTATTTTGTTGATGTTCATCTTATACCCTCCCTTCAAGACACTGTCCACAATCCGTACATATATATTAAATTATTCAGCCTTTTATCGATCTGAATGTTCTTCCGGGTATCATGCAAAATTTTAAATAAATCTGTAAAGCGTGTTTCGAAATTTTTGGTAAGGACGTTCCCCATTTATATATTACGTATTTATTTATATAATATACATATTTTAAAACACGGGTGTAAAATATATGTACAAGAACACGCACAAGATTCAAATCAATCGACCAGCTACTTTTCGAGTTTTGCGAGCACAAACCTACGTAGGCTGAATTTTTGTGTATAAAGATATGTAGTCCTATGAAAATGGATGAATCTTGATGGAAAGCCATATGTCTGATACTTTAAAAATTATCCAAAAAGAAACTGTTATGTGCCGACGTTTAGGCATGACAGCAGTGCATGGGTACAATGTGCGTGTTTGGAGGCAACAACGCTTTACGTTCCGATGTCGTGGCGAGTGAATTCATTACAGTTGTTGGACGACAGACCAATGAATCCCGAAATATCTGCAGCGCTCGTGTGCAAATACCTGCCGTAGCTCTGGCTACTGGGCCACTGGGCTGAGTATTTCGCGGAGATGTTTCGCGTACCGCAAAGGAGCGCCGAACTGACGTCTGAATGGCGTGTAGCACCAGCAGCTACGCGGAAACTTCTCAGGAAGCTCCAGCATCCTGGCCGGGACAATGGACCTCCCAGACGCGTAGGTGCGTGTCCGCCGGACTGCACTGCATTCCTGTACAGCTGGGTAATGCTTCACCGGCCGTCATTCTGAATACAGCTTGAAGAAAATGCAGTCACCAAAGGGACACTCGTGCTATTTCTGAACTCTAATGTTAAAAACAAATTTTGTTGACGTGCTACGGTATTTATTCATCTGGTATACAGGTTGACAAAGTCATCATCAGACACTAATTCGCTATGACCATTAATGACAGTAACATGCTGAAGAGCAACTTTGGCAAATACCGGGTGATCAAAAAGTCAGTATAAATTTGAAAACTGAATAAATCATGGAATAATGTAGATAGAGATGTACAAATTGACACACATGCTTGGAATGACATGGGGTTTTATTAGAACAAAAAAAAAAAAATACAAAAGTTCAAAACATGTCCGACAGATGGCGCTTCATCTGATCAGAATAACTATAATTAGCATAACAAAGTAAGACAAAACAAAGATAATGTTCTTACAGGAAATGCTCAATATGTCCACCATCATTCCTCAACAATAGCTGTAGTCGAGGAATAATGTTGTGAACAGCACTGTAAAGCATGTCCGGAGTTATGGTGAGGCATTGGCGTCGGAGTTCGATTCCCGGCGGGGTCAGGGATTTTCTCTGCCTCGTGATGACTGGGTGTTGTGTGATGTCCTTAGGTTAGTTCGGTTTAAGTAGTTCTAGGCTCTAGGGGACTGATGCCCATAGATGTTAAGTCCCATAGTGCTCAGAGCCATTTGAACCATTTGGCGTCGGATGTTGTCTTTCAGCATCCCTAGAGATGTCGGTCGATCACGATACACTTGCGACTTCAGGTAACCCCATACCCAATAATCGCACGGACTGAGGTCTGGGGACCTGGGAGGCCAAGCATGACGAGAGTGGCGGCTGAGCACACGATCATCACCAAACGATGCGCGCAATAGATCAAAATGGTTCAAATGGCTCTGAGCACTATGGGACTTCACAGCTGAGGTCATCAGTCGCCTAGAACTTAGAACTAATTAAACCTAACTAACCTAAGGACATCACACACATCCATGCCCGAGGCAGGATTCGAACCTGCGACCGTAGCGGTCACGCGGTTCCAGACTGAAGCGCCTTTAACCGCACGGCCACACCGGCCGGCGCAATAGATCTTTCACGCGTCTAGCAATATGGGGTGGAGCGCCATCCTGCATAAACATCGTACGTTCCAGCAGGTGTTTATCAGCCAGGCTGGGGATGATGCGATTCTGTAACACATCGGCGTACCTCTCATCCGTCACGGTAGCAGTTTTTGCTATCCAGCTCCATCTGTCGGACATTTTGTGAACTTTGTTTTTTTTTTGTTCTAATAAAACGCCATGTCATTCCAAACATGTGTGTCATTTTTTACCTCTCTATCTACATTATTCCGTGGTTTATTAAGTTTTCAAATTTATACTGACTTTTTGATCACCCGGTACATTGAATTCAAAATTAGCATGTAATTGCACAGTGATCACTATCTACACCGTAGCTGCTAGAACATACCGGCCACAGGCGTAGTAATTCGTTTTTTTCCTAACTATAACGCACTGGCCATGAAGTGTCACTAGTATTGTTCTTCTTCTTTTTATTCTTGTTATTGTTATTGGCTTCTAAGAATGTCGAAGATCCCGTGCGCGATCATACATGTTGCCTCCAAATGCTTCTACCTTATCATGTCCCTGACCAATTATTTACTCCCATTCTATTGCGAACTGTTTTAATTTCTTTAGCCGTATTCTGGTGCATCTCCCACGTGGTCTAGAATGCACAAGAAAACGCGTTCCTATTCTTCGTCGACTTGAGAAGAACAAAATGAAGTGCTTCAAAAACTTGTACAAAAAGATGGTGTCACATCTGTTGTATTATTAAAAAAGTCTTAGTTTTTGGTCACCAGACGCGACATGGAATACTCAGCAACCATATTGCACTCATATCTGATGTGACTCCTGGTGGCTCGTCGTCTGAAGCTGTTGTGTTTCACTTATAAAGACTGTTGTATGAATTTTGGAAAGGAACTCAAAATGTTGTTAGTAGCATTTTGGTATAAATATGTTCGAACATTATGACCTATCCCGTAGAAAAAGATTTATCGACAAACAGCACGATTCAGAAAAAATCGTTTTTTTTGCGACATAACTAGCTCTTTATTTTCATGAAGTAATGAGTGCTATCGACAGGGAATTTCAAATTGATTCCATATCTCTAGATTTCCAGGAGGCTTTTTACACCGTCCCTCACAAGCGACTTCTAATCAAATTGCATGCCCACGGAGTAGCATCTCAGTTGTGCGACTTTGATACGTGATTTCTCGTCAGAAAGATCACAGTTTGTAGTAATTGGCGGACATCGATAGGCTGACCAGAAAACTGATTCTGCCTAATTTCACTTATTCTTTTTTTTCATATTTTCCTACAAATGACATGCAGTAGAAATTGATAAGTTCGCCACCAGATTAGACAAACCTGTAGGTAAAATCAAATATGGTAATTAATACTTAAGCTTCTGGAAAAAAATTGAGATTGTTTGCTCGGGCATGCGACTAGAGATGATAAAAATTACCGAAGAACTACGTAATTACGTCTTAAATAGGAACTGATATTAGCGCCTGCAAGAGAAGAAGAGCAGGTTCCCGATTATCCTGGTTAATAAGGACAAGAAACTACACGAATAACCGAAAAACATGGATAAACCAAAGAAACATATTTTTACCGGAAACTGCTATTTACTGTGTGTATAGGACATGCTACGTATCACATTTGAAAGTCCACTGCATTATTTACGCGTTAAGCGCTTGAAGCAACGAGTTGAAAATTATCGACCTTTAGCCCCAATGGAAAGGGCTAGGCCAAACATGTAGACAAGAAATCGGTGCGGACGTTTACCAAGGGTAGAATCCATAATTTACCTGAAGATGCAATGGGAAATAACGGAGAAAAGTTCAATGGATGTTGTACGCGGTTGTTGGGCCCCGAATCGTCTTCCGGAGGTAAAACATGAGTCATGCACAGCACAGTGTATTTTAAACGAAAATTTTCGTTCCAGTTCCAACAGAAACCTTCAGGCCTAGTTTTCTATCTTTATGAGAAATTGTCGAATTATGCACTGATAATCCGCAAACAATATAATCAGAAGCTTGCTCCGTATTTCTACCTACTTACTGTCGGAAGTGACTTATTGCCTCACATTGTCATCTATATACACACACAATAATTGCGATGATGCCTGCCCCTGTGGCCGAGCGGTTCTAGGCGCTTCAGTCCGGAACCGCGCGCCTGCTACGGTCGCAGGTTCGAATCCTGCCTCGGGCATGGATGTGTGTGATGTCCGTAGGTTAGTTAGGTTTAAGTAGTTTCTAAGTCTAGGGGACTGATGACCTCAGATCTTAAGTCCCATAGTGCTTAGAGCCATTTGAAGCCAATTGCAGTGATGTATTTCGCTTCACAGGACATTAAATATCCAGTGCTTAGGAAGACTATCTTTACTTTTCGGTATTATAGTCTATGGTCAGTTTTCTCAACAGAGATACACGCACAAGGTGACACACAATAGATTTCGGTAATAGTATTGCAAATGCTAGTCAGTTTCCTACAGGATATACACAGTGAAGATGTAAAGAATGCGAAGTATTTCTGGAGATCTAAGTTGTCTGTTACAATTTCCAACAATAAAACCACAGAAGAGATTGTGAGAGTCGGTATTTATTTGAAGGAAGGAATTATTCAGGTTGTGTGGGCGTCTTCTAATGGAGGGTTGCGATATGGTGTTAATCTCACAATTCCCTACTCAAGCCATGGTCACAGACAGTGAAATGGCGCGGCAACTGGAAGCGTACTCCGAAGTTGAAGTACACGGGCCAGTACGATTCTTGTGGGTAAAACATCTAAATTACGCACAGTTTTACCGTGAAATTCTGACAGTATATGAACCAAATGGAAGGCCGTGTCCAGCCTTAGTGAAATGGTGCCGCAATCTGACGAAGGCTGGGTGGTGCTGATCGGTTTGTAAAGCCGTCAAGATCGACCACAGATGACAATGTTCAGGCAGTCGAGGAGCCGATTCGCAGCACTCACGGATTTTCGGACGTTGAGGACGTTCACTCCGTTCGAATAGTTATGTGATCAAGAAGAGGATTTCTAGCCTCGAGGATCCGAGTGATTGGTAGAACGTTCCGACCGTTGTGGAAAAATAATGTGATGTATCTGTGTCAGTTTGAACTGTAATGGCGATATTCAAGAAAAGTTACTTGGCCCATCATAATAATGTGTTACTTACTTTTTTAAGCCCCTCGTACATTCGTAAATTTATAAGAATTCGATTTAGTTCTAGCATGTTAAAATATAATGTGGTGTGCCTCACGCTGTGTGCTTCTGAACTCTCTCTTTACATTTGTCTCTGCCTAGTATGTGAAAATTACCCAACTATCTGTTTAATAAGTCGCAGCTACAAAATACTAACGCGAATTCTTTACAGACGAATGGAAAAACTGGTAGAAGCCGACCTCGGGGAAGATCAGTTTGGATTCCGTAGAAATGTTGGAACACGTGAGGCAATACTGACCTTACGACTTACCTTGGAAGAAAGATTAAGAAACGGCAAACCTACGTTTCTAGCATTTGTAGACTTAGAGAAAGCTTTTGACAATGTTGACTGGAACACTCTCTTTCAAATTCTGAAGGTGTCAGGGGTAAAATACAGGGAGCGAAAGGCTATTTACAATTTGTACAGAAACCAGATGGCAGTTATAAGAGTCGAGGTACATGAAAGGGAAGCAGTGGTTGGGAAGGGAGTGAGACAGGGTTGTAGCCTCTCCCCGATGTTATTCAATCTGTATATTGAGCAAGCAGTAAAGGAAACAAAAGAAAAATTCGGAGTAGGAATTAAAATCAATGGAGAAGAAATAAAAACTTTGAGGTTCACCGATGACATTGTAATTCTGTCAGAGACAGCAAAGGACCTGGAAGAGCAGTTGAACGGAATGGACAGTGTCTTGAAAGGAGGGTATAATATGAACATCAACGAAAGCAAAACGAGGATAATGGAATGTAGTCGAATTAAATCGGGTAATGCAGCGGGAATTAGATTAGGAAATGAGACGCTTAAAGCAGTAAATGAGTTTTGCTATTCGGGAAGCAAAATAACTGATGATGGTCGAAGTAGAGACGATATAAAATGTAGATTGGCAATATCAAGGAAAGTGTTTCTGAAGAAGAGAAATTTGTTAACATCGAGTATAGATTTAAGTGTCAGGAAGTCGTTTCTGAAAGTATTTGTATGGAGTGTAACCATGCATGGAAGCGAAACATGGACGGTAAATAGTTTGGACACGAAGAGAATAGAAGCTTTCGAAATGTGGTGCTGCAGAAGAATGCTGAAGATTAGGTGGGTAGATCACATAACTAATGAGGAGGTACTGAGTAGAATTGGGGAGAAGATGAGTTTGTGGCACAACTTAACAAGAAGAAGGGACCGGTTGGTAGGACATGTTCTGAGGCATCAAGGGATCACCAATTTAGCATTGGAGGGCAGCGTGGAGGGTAAAAATCGTAGAGGCAGACCAAGAGATGAATACACTAAGCAGATTCAGAAGGATGTAGGTTGCAGTAGGTACTGGGAGATAAAGAAGCTTGCACAGGATAGAGTAGCACGGAGAGCTGCATCAAACCAGTCTCAGGACTGAAGACCACAACAACAACAACAACAACAACAACAACAACAGTATGTACTCCTTCTACTATGCCACGATTACAATGTCAAATGTGACATACGTGTGCATTTACGACATACCTTTCGCATGCAACATCTTTCATGAAGTTTTTCACCAGCATGCCAGACTGATTTTTTGTAGTACTCTGCGAATGAGTTTAAATTTGTTTTTGTTCTGAATATATTTCTTAACATTTTCTTCAGCTAAGTAATCGAAGATTTATGCGCCGTAGTTAAAGTGCGCCAGTTAGTTGTTGCAAACACACTTTCCCAACATCACAAACGAAGAAGATACACATGGAAGACCCCTGGAGATCTAAGGAGACAGCAGATTGATTACATTCTAGTGAAAGCACGTTTTAGGTTGGGTTGATTTGGGGGAGGAGACAAAGCTGCGAGGTCATCGGTCTCATCGGATTAGGGAAGGATGGGGAAGGAAGTCGGCCGTGCCCTTTCAAAGGAATCATCCCGGCTTTTGCCTCAAGCGATTTAGGGAAATCACGGAAAACCTAAATCAGGATGGCCGGACGCGGGATTGAACCGACGTCCTCCCGAATGCGCGTCCAGTGTACGTTTTAGGTACCAGGTAAAATTGAGGTGCTATCAATCTGCAGATATAGGCAGTGACCATAACCTGGTCCTCATTAAAAGTTCACTGAGATTCAAATGTCTGCAGAAGATGACAGTAAAAGTTAAATGGGAACTAGAAAAACTGAAAACTGAGGGACTAGCAAAGCGCTGTGCTGAGGAAACAGTCAACGTAACTGAAACTGCTCACCATGGTGGAGTAAATGAAAACTGGAATAAAATTAAGTCTGGTATATACAAAGCAGCAGAAAAGATTGTTGGAGAAACTAAATCCAAAAACAAGAGGAAATGGATTACGGCAGATGTTATTGAGCTTATAGATAACAGGAGATTATACAGAAACGCAACTGATGAACAAGGAAAACCTGAATACAGAAGACTAAGGAATTTGGTCAATAGAGAAGAAGTGTGAAGGGAAGGGAAGTGGAAAGATATGTGCAAATCGGAAGAACTGATTTAGTCTGTAGAACAGCAGATACATTTTTTAACAAACGTAAAACAACACTCTCAGTTACAATAGAAAATAAAGAGGGGAAAATGCTGTTTGATGAAGAGATGGAAAGAATACATCGAGGAGTTGTATGTCGGAATACCTCTTTTCGTGGAAGTAATAGGAAGAGAAGAGCAAGTAGACGAAGATGACAATGGAAACGACATTCTGCAAGAAGTATTTTACAGAGATCTAAAAGAACTATGGGGCAACAAAGCAACGGGTATTAATGACATGCCTGCAGAACTAATAAAGAATGGCGGTGACAGCAAGAAAATGTTGCTGCTTAAACTTATTAGGTCCATCTATAACACAGGAGAGATACCGACAGAATTCCAGAAATGCATCATTGTTCCTGTACTAAAAAAAGACAGCAGCTACAGTACCGAAGTTTAAACCTAATATTACATGCATCAAAAATTCTCATAAAAATAATTCTGAAGAGAATTCAAGAGAAGGTGAAGGATATGCTACATGAAGATCAGTTTGGTTTCAGAAGGGGATTGCGAACAAGAGAAGCGATTCTGGCACGGAGACTCCTTGTCGAAAAGCAATTACAAAAAAATAAACCAACTTATATTGCCTTTGTAGACCTGGAAAAGGCATTTGATAATGTTATCTGGCAAGAGATGTTCAGAGTCCTGAAGGGAAGTGGAATGAAGTACAAAGACATCCATGTGATAGTTTCTATAAGAATGAGGTGGCAGTGATTAGGAACTGTCACCAAGAACAAGAAGCAAATATTAGAAAAGGCTTGATTCAAGGATGTGATCGCTTTCCTCTTATATTCAACGCTTACATCCAGGAAGCTATAGACCAAGTTCGAGACACTAATGAGGTGGGGATCAAAAATTAATGGGCAGAAGATAGAAATGCTACGTTATGCAGATGATATTGCTATAGTCACGGAGACAAAAGATGATGTAGAGGAAGTCCTCAGAACAAGAGAAAGGATTCTATGCAATCAGGATGGAATGACAATAAACAAGAAAAAGACTAAAATGATGGTATGCAGTACAGAAGCAGAATATGAACCTCTGAGAATCGTAACTGGAAGAGAGGAGCTGAAGTGATAGAGGAATTTACGTACCTGGGAAGCAAATGAAGAAGGGATAGTAGAAGCCGAAAAGAAATTGTGAGCAGAATACAACAGGCCAAAATTGCGTTTAATCTGAGGAGGAACTTACCAGCAAGAACATCAGTCTGAAAATAAGGAAATTATCATGAAAGCTTTCGTTTGGAGAGTGGCCCTTTACGGATGTGAGACTAGGACAATGGGAAGAGAAGAGAGAAGACGGCTAGAGGCCCTGGAGATGTGGTGCTGTAGAAAGATAATGAATATCAGCTTGAGAGACAAAGTAGCGAATTAAGAGGTGCTTAGAAGAGTTCAGGAAACCAGATCTCTGTGGAGGAACATCCAAACAAGAAGAGACTAACTTATAGGGCACATCCTAAGACACAACAACATCATTGGAACAACAGCAGAAGGAGCTAGTGAGGGAAGCAATCGGAGGGGGCGACAAAGAATATCATACATGCAACAGATCATGAATGATGTTGGATGTAACACGTAGGTGGAAGTGAAGAGGAAGGCAGACAGAAGAGAGGAATGGCGCTCTGTCGCAAACCAACATCAGCATTGAACACTGAAAGAAGAAGAAGAAGAAGAAGAAGAGTTAAAGTGCAGTCGCCACACGTGAATTAAACTTTGATTCGTTCTTCAGGTGGTATTAATTCTTGCTTGCGGAAGACTGATTCGCTGTGATTGGGCCGGTTAGTACGTATTTAAGACATTATTTAAACTATTCGCTTTCTGAGAAAGCTATTTCTTAAGGTCGTTACCCAGCTGTGGATGAATTTTAAGCCAACCAGTTTGTTGCAAATAGCGTAATTTTCTGTATTAAAATTTTTTAGTCTTTAATTTAGTTATCAGTTTCAAATTTGGTTTATAGTGTGCGACAAATGTGGAATAGAAAAATGTGTGTGAAATCTTATGGGACTTAACTGCTAAGATCATCAGTCCCTAAGCTTACACACTACTTAACCTAAATTATCCTAAGGACAAACACACACACACACACACACACACACCCATGCCCGAGGGAGGACTCGAACCTCCGCCGGGACCAGCCGCACAGTCCATGACTGCAACGCCTTAGACCGCTCGGAAATGTGGAATACGCCGTAAATTAGTCAAATGGGAAGCTATGTATGAGTGTTGTGGATCCGTGTTACTCAGACGCGATTGTAGTGTTGAACTTAACAGGGAACTAATCGAGACCGCAAATTGGAGTCTAATCCCAAGAGAGAAGCAATTTGTTGAGAGGGAGTCCATGATTTGAGCACATCAGGCAGAATTAGCAGCTATTATATATGAATTAGTTATATTCAGGAAAAATACTGTAGGGAATAGGAAAATGTCACGAGTAAGTAACAGGATGGAATCGAGCTGCAAATAGACAACAAGTTTATCGTGTTACTTGGGTCGTTACAGTAAAACTCTTCTTTTGGTATAATAGAAAGTAGGGTCCAACAAACTTCTAGGAACAAGACTGGGGGCAAGTTAATGAATAAAATCATGCTACTAATTATTATTCATGGGGTGCGTGTAGGCCAGACACCGCGGGAAAGCGTAAGCATAAGTTGTCAAGTAACAAGTATCGTTACCTGGCAGTCTTATGCAGCTGACAATAAACATTAGATGTTGGGAAGGCTCAGATGGTCATTGTACGTGACTTAAGTAACAGTGTATCTAAAGACGGAGACATTTACATCTACATTTCCATGACTGCTCTGCAGTTCACAATTGAATGTCTGGCAGAGATTTCATCGAACCACCTTCAGATTATTTCTCTACTGTTCCACGCTCGAACAGCGCGTGAGAAATATAAACGCTTAAATCTTTTCGTACGAGCTCAGATTTCTCTTATTTTATTATGATGATCATTTTTTCTATGCAGGTTGACGACAGTAAAATATTTTCGCAGTCAGAGGAGAAAGTTGGCAACTGAAATTTCGTGAAAAGATCTCGCCACAACGAAAAAGCTTTTGTTTCTAATGATTCCCACCCCAATTCGCTTATCACATTCGTGACACTCTCTCCTATCTCGTGTTAATATAAAACGAACTGCCCTTCGCTAGGCTTTTCCAGTGTCCAGCGTCAATCCTATTTGATATGCCTGCCACACCGCACAGCTATACTCTAGCATAGGACGGATAGGCGCAATGTAGGCAGCCTCTTTAGTAGACCTGTTGCATCTGCTCAATGTTCTGTCAATAAAACGCAGTCTTTGGTTTGCCGTTCCCACAACATTAGCTATGTGATGGTTCCAGTTTAAGTTGTTCGTAATTTTAATTCGGAGGTATTTAGTTGAATTTGTGGCCTCTAGATTTGACTGATTTGTCATTTAACTAATTTATTCTACTACCCATGTGAATGACCTCACACTTCACCTTATTTAGAGTCTATTGCCATTTTCCGCACCACTTATCGTGTCTAAGTCATTTTTCAGTCGGTTTCGATCTTCTGATGACTTAATCAGGCGGTCAGTGATAGCATCATCTGCAGTCAATCTAAGAGGGCTGCTCAGATTGTCTCCCACATCGTTTATATAGATTAGGAACAGCAGAGGACCTATAACACTTCCAGGAGAAACGCCAGACATCACTTCTGTTTTACACGATGACTGTCCTTCAATCACTACGAACCGTGATCTTTCTGACTGGAGATCACGAATCCATTAGCACAACTGAGACGATATTCAATAGGCACACAGTTTGATTAGAGGCCTCTTGTGAGGAACGTTGTGAGAATCCTGGAAATCTAAGAGATGTGGAATCAATTGGGAGTCCCCTATCGATAGCACTACTTCGTCCGGATAAAGAGCTAATTGTGTTTCTGATGAACGATGGTTTCTGAATCCGTGCTGGCTGAGTGCCAATAGATCGTGGTCTTAGAGGTAATTCGTAATTTTTTTTTCGTAATGTTCTAACAAAGTATATGTGCTAAAATCATGCTGCGAAACGAGGTCAGTGATATCGGTCTGTAATTCACCGAACTGCTCCTATTTTTTTCCTGAGTATTGGTGCGTCCTGTGCAACTTTCCAGTCTTTGCTTACTGATCGTTCGTCGAGTGAGCGGTTGTATATGATTATTAAGTATGGAGCTATTCTATTAGCATACTCTCAAAGGTTCCTAATCAGTATACTATCTGGAATGAATAACTTGCCTTTATTGAGTGAATTGAGCTGTTTCGATACATCGGGTATATCTACTTATAAGTTATTCACATTGGCTGCTGCTCTTGATTCGAATTCTGGAATATTTACTGTGTTTCCTCTGGTGAAAGAATTTCGGAAAAATGTGTTTAGTAATTTCACATTAGTGGCACTGTCATCGATAATATTATCATTGGCATTGCGCAGTGATGGTATCTTGCCACTTGTGTACTTTACGTACGACCAGAATCTCTTTGGGTCTTCTGCCAGATTTCGAGACAGAGTTTTGCTGTGGAAGCTATTAAAAGCGTCTCGAATTGAAGTCTACGCTAAATTTTGAGCTTCAATAAAACATCGTCAATTTTTTAAATTTAGCATGCATTTTCGTTGCTTCTGCAAGAGTTCTGACCTATTTTGTATACCATGGGGGAACAGTACAATTTTTAAACAAAATTATTCGAGATGATTCTCTCAATAGCCACCGATGCTATTTGTTTTAATTTAAACCACATCTAGCCTACACTTACACAGATAGCGTAAAGGAGTGGAGACTGTCTCTTAGGAAAGTATCATGCGAATGAAAGTATCAAGGGAATTTTAATGTTTTTTTTAAATATATTTTATGTTTAGCTGTGGTGGATTTGGACGTTACGGTGTTCAGTATCGCTACAACGGCTTCTGGTCACTGACCGCTATACCCGTCATGATGCTTCTTGTTTGCTCAAGATTATTTGTTGCTAAGATGTTTCACCTGTCAAATGGTTCAAATGGCTCTGAGCACTATGGGACTTAACTGCTAAGGTCAACAGTTCCCTAGAACTTAGAACTACTTAAACCTAACTAACCTAAGGACATCACACACATCCATGCTCGAGGCAGGATTCGAACCTGCGACCGTAGCGGTCACGCGGGTCCAGACTGTAGCGCCTAGAACCGCTCGGCCACCCCGGTCGGCGTTTCACCTGTCCTTCGATGGTGATCGCAGAAATTGTTACCCGATGAGTGCCATCACAAGTTGAAAATGGGTATGACGCGGGTTTAAAAAACTGATCGCATTACACGACAAGTGTCTGGATAATGCAGGCAGCTAGTTATATGGAAATTAGAGGTATGTCATTCCGTCTACAAAGCGGATCACATTGTTACACTCACGTTTCACATCACATCATAACCTTCTTCCTGTATGACCATTAAAAGACTTTACTTGTAAGGAAGACGTCTTAATTGGCTGTCGTTAGACTTTTTTATGTTTTCCTATGATGCGTTTCCACTTATTTTCAAACTGCGATTTCGACCTACAATCGGGAGATGAAAGTGGTACCACGCTGACAATAAACGATAAAGAAATGTGTTGATAGCACCTCCGGGCGCAACAACAAGCTCACGACATACTGCACCAGTATTGTTCCGAATTTATGAGAGATCGCTACTCAGTGAATCCAGAATGCTGCAGGATTCGTTTCAGGTTTGGAACAAAGGGTCGGACGCGGCTAATCCTGCGGGCAATACCGGTTTGTAACCGGATTCGGCAGCACAAGATTGATTCGTGCGATTGCGAGCTTTGCGAGCTCGCCATTTAGATAAACTGTGTTTAACCAGTCGCATTAAACATGCTCGTCTCTTAATTAAAATGGCGAGCAGGTCGAGTCAGCGGTAGCAATTTGCTGGCGGCCGCAGATACGGGAGGCGCGTTGTCGCAGCAGCTATTGTAGCGGGCCCGGCGCTCACGCCTCGGGCCGCTATGGGCGGAACCGATCGTGGCCGCTCCTCCGAAATATTTATATCGCCTTATTTATGCACCAGCCTCTACATTACATGACGAAGGAGGTGCCGTTCTTCAGAGCTAGAAACCTCTCAGGCCCGGTCGTGCGGCGGGCCTGAATAATTTTCCAGCTACTCCCACGTACGCTGCTGGCGGGCGAGCCTCCACCTGACTCGCACACGCAACGAACGCAGTCTTCTCCTTACAAACTGCAATGCATACTTTTTCATTATTAATACGAGGAGGAGTCAAAGTCCTAATTATCACCTCGAAAAAATAAAGTCACGTAATTAATTTTTTGTTCGTTTGTTCTTCTGTTAGATCTCAATAAGTCATATTGGTACAGCAATGAAAACAGTTCTAATATGGCGAAACTTCTCTGGCGACGAATTTTGTTTCATCTGCCGAAAGATATATAGCATCCAGTGCATGATACCTTAAGTTCTGGAAATATTTTCGAATGAATATTTGTTTAATAATTTTATTTGTCATTATTTTGACTGTTTTGGGTTACGACAATAGGGAGAACTCTCACCATTAGAAGTCGCAATCTGTTCTTTATTTCACCGTAATTTACTTCATTTTGGTTCTACGATTTAAGACGCATTTGGAAAGAAACATGTGAAGTGTTAACACGCCGCTTCCTGGATTCAGGCGGGTACGACGGTCCCAGATCAAATCTGCCCAGCGGATTAACGACGAATGCGGGTGTGCTGGCGATCCTGGATGTGGTTTTTAGGCGGTTTCCCAAATACAACTAGATGAATACTGGGCTGATGCCCAAGTCCCGCCTTAGTTACAAATTCCGTCCTGAGTGTGGGAGGGGGTAAAGGGGTGGTGATAAGAAGGGCATCAGGCCACCCCTTAAGTTGACTGTGCCAAAGAAAAAGATGAAGATATTTGTGGGTAAGAGTGTTATACCAAGTTATTAACTCTTGTTGATTTATCATAATGCTGTCACTCATAAATATATTCATTCTTTTTTTCAATCTGATGATAATCATAACGATCGAGAATGATCATTCATCCGACTGGCTTGATGCCATGTTCGTTGGCTGCAGGAAGCCATTTGACACCTTCCAGCACTGTCGTTTGGTGAAAAAATCGAGGTTACCAAGTATCGGATCAGATTTGAGATTGGACCTAAGACTTCGTTGAAGAAAGAACGCGACAAGTCGCTCTTAACGGAACAAAGTCGACTGACAAAGGTTAATTCCGGAGTATCTCAAGGAAATGTTATAAGACCTTTACTATTTACGCTGTACATAAATGATCTAGTAAAAAGCGTTGGAAGCTCTTTTTAAGATTGTTTGCAGATGTGGCCGCCTGTAAGAAAGCAGCATCGCCAAAAGACAGTGTCGATTTGCAGAATGACCTGCAGAGGATAGATGAATCAGGCTCTGGCAGTTGATTCTGAACGTAAATAGATGTAATATATTGCGTATAGATAGGAAAATACAGCCACTGCTGTACAGCTACACTACTGATTAGAAATTGCTGGGAACGTATCTACCGTAAAATATGAAGGAGTAACTATCCAGAGCTTTCTTAAGTGGAATGACGACATAAAACAAATAGTAGGAAAATCAGATGCCAGAGTCAGATTCCTGGGAAGAATCTTAAGGAAATGTTACCCATTCACGAAGGAAGTGGCCTATGATGCGCTTGTTCGACCGATTCTTGATTATTGTTATCAATACATCGGATCCTTACCAGTTAAGGCTGAGAGAATAGGTACAAAAGACGCAACGAAGAGCTAGGCGTTTCGTCGTGGGGTCGTTTAGTCGGTGTGATAGTGTTACAGAGATGCTCAACAAACTAACGTGGTTGTCTTTACAAGAGAGGCTTTTTGCATCACAACGAGGTTCACTATTAAAATTTCGAGAGAACATCTTCTGGGAAGAGTCGGACAACGTAAACTTCCTCCCACATGTATCTCGCGTACTGACTACGACGAGAAAACCCGAGAAATTAGAGCCAGTACAGAGGCTTTCCGTCAATCATTCTCGCCATTTGCGAGTGGAACAGGGTAGGGGGGATCCATTCGTGGTACCAGGGGTACAATTGCCCACACGCCATTAGGTGGCTTGCGGAGTATGATATAGATGACTAAAGAACAAAACAAATTTGCAGTCAAAGACTGTTTTGGTTTCCACATATTCTCAGTCTGTGCTAAGTTTGGGCAGTGTATGGTAACAGTGCATCACCAAATTACGCAGTAACTAGGTGGCGCATGCGATACCAGTGTGGGAAAGCAAACTAGGATAACAAAGAACGAGGTGGTAAACAATCTCTCTGCGAAGCAGTGGGAATTACAAGGAAAACGGAGGCCCTAGCGCTCGAAGACTGGCGTATCACAAATGTGCCGATAGTGGAAAAAGAGAAAATCAGTCGAAATTCAGTTCTCAGTATCTTGCAAGAATTTCAAAGGACAAAGGTAGCCGAATCCAGGGTTCCGCGACTGTTCACAGCTTTTCAATAAGGCCACCTAACCGAGGTCGCAGCGAATGTTTTTTGCACCTATGGCAGATAAATCCACATGACATTTTTTAGCAGCGTAATCACGATTAACGAGTGCTGCGTGTCTCACTAAGACCCTGAGACAACGCATTGAAGCCAGCAGTGAAAATGTGTTAATTCATCAACGCTGAAACAGGCGAAGGTCTAACCATCATCATTCAAGGTGACGCTGAGCGGTTTTCGAGACAGCCATGGTGCGGTGTTACCAGACTATGTTCGTAACGGACAAACCATCACACGAGCGTACTCCCGAAATCTTACGAGTTTACGGGAAGCTGGGAAGATGCCCAAGGGGTTTGTTTTGCTCCACGACAACGACCCAGCTTATTATGTACAGAAGACAAGTCACGTATACAGCTTCCTTTGGCAAACACAGTTAGCCAGCTACTTCGTACTCTTCTGACATGGAACCCAGCGACTTCCTCCTCGTTCCTCGAATGAAGAAAGCACTTCGTGATACTTATTTCCAGAATGACGACAAGATGATCTTCCTGAATTGCCCAAATTCTAAGCCTGTGTAGGGCGGTCAAAGTAAAACTGGTCCGGGAAATATTTGACGAATCTTAATGCAAGCAACGAGACTTAAGTGATGTGCACACAGGGAAGATACTGTAAGATGAGTCGCCTATCTTAAGGTGTATGAAATATAAAGGCATCAGGAAGTTTCTGTTCGAAGGCCATGAAGTCCAGAATCGGTATGCCAATCTGGCAAAATCGCCGCGAGCATTGAGGCAATTATCGCACCGACGCACCAGGTTGAATTTACCTGATTGGTAAAACACCGTGTGATGCTGCTTGAGAAGTCCGTTACTGCCTGCTGAACGTTCTGGTCCGACAGTAATCGTCGGCCCTACAAGGCCTTTTTAAAGGGACTGCAGAGTTGGTACTTTCATGGGGGGAGTTGAGGACTATAGGATGGGTCTCCCATTTGAGTTGGCGTAAACCATTCCAAACCGTGATTTTCGACAGACATGCTTCCCTATACATATTCTTCGTTCCCTCATGGATGTCTGCTGATGTTTGACCAGCGGCAGCCAAAAAACTAATAGCAGCACTGTAGTCCCGTTTGGACGCATTTGGTAATGACGTCGCCATAGTTCACGCTTTCGTCCGGAAGACACGAATGCCACACTAATCCCTTAACTACATGTGGGAACTGATCTACCTGCATCGAAGTCACGCTAGTTGCAAATACGCTGCAGCAACGCTCTCAAACGGAAACTTTTTGATCGTCCCTTTTATATTCCAGATGAGTTTTATTTCTCCGCCAAGTCATCCATCTTTGGGAAAAATGTGTCGCATTGAAGGGCGAAAATGTAGAGAACGGCTAACACCATCAGCAAGTTTCACAGTCGCAGCTCCATTTTTTCGAGATCATTTCAATTTTGTGACTTACTCTAGTAACATCAGATTGAGAAGACATACAAAAGTTGGACAAAAATACGGAAACACACACACACACACACACACACACACACACACACATACACACATACACTCACTGGTCATACCGGACTCGAGAGTCCATTACCGCAGCAACGTATTTTCGCCATCTGTCCCTGTCTTGGGCTATTTCCTTCCATTCACCTTCAATACCTAGGTTCCTCAAATCAGCCTTCACATTGTCCTCCCATATACGCCTCGGTCTCCCCACAGGCATTTTCCCTCTAGGTGCCCTACCAGTACTCTGCGCGCTGCCCTGCCCTCATCCATTCGGGCTACGTGACCCACCCATCGCAGCCTACGTGATTTAAAATACTGATTATGTCAGGGCTTGAATAGAGTTCGTGAACCTCTTCGTTATGCAGTTTTCGCCACTCTCCGCTAATGTTATCCCTTTTTCCTCCGAAAATTTTCCTCGAAATTTTGTTTTCAAATACTCGAAACGGCTTTTCATTTTGCAAAGTGAGAGACCAAATAACACAATACATTACCATGCCTAACATGGTGTAGGAATCCTGTTGTGGTTCAAAACCGCTTCCAGGCGTCTCAGAAACGGTAAATACAGGTCCTTTATGGTTTTCAGGGGAACCGTATACCGTTCTTTCCACAAAATAATCTCAGGTTCAGGAAACGATTGTGGAGATGGGTAGCGGTCACGCACCAATCTCTCCAAAGTAGACCTCAATAGTGGTTCAAAACAGCTTCAAGTCATCTCGGAAATGGTAAATATAGGCCCTGTATGGTTTTCAGGAGAATCGTATACCATTCTTCCTACAAAATAGTGGCAAGTTCAGCTAACGATCATGGAGGTGGGTAGCGATCATGCATCCTTCTCTCCAAAGTAAACTTCAAAGGCTCAATTATATTGAGATCTTGTGACTGGGTTGGCCAAGAGAGATGTGACAATTCATGCTCGTGCTCACAAAAACAGTTCTGGACGATGCGTGCTGTGTGAACAGGGGCCCTGTCGTATTGGAAAACAGTTGCATCATTGGGAAACAAACTTTGTACTATGGGATGGATCTGATCAGCCAAAATGATCGCCTAATCCTTTGTAGTAATGCGATCCTGCAGAGTAATCACGGAGCCCATGGAATACCATGATATGGTTGCCCAATTCATCATCGAAATCCTGCCACGTTTCACTCTTGAGATGTAAATTCGACCTGAAATTGGAAACAGTGTGAAACAAGACTCATTCGACAAAATGATTTTCTTCAGTTCCTCCATAGTTTATATACTACTGGCCATTAAAATTGCTACACCAAGAAGAAATGCAGATGATAAACGGGTATTCATTGGACATATATATTATAATAGAACTGACATGTGATTACATTTTCACGCAAGTTGGGTGCATAGATCCTGAGAAATCAGTACCCAGAACAACCACCTCTGGCCGTAATAACGGCCTTGATGCGCCTGGACATTGAGTCAAACAGAGCTTGTATCGCGTGTACAGGTACAGCTGTCCATGTAGCTTCAGCACGATACCATAGTTCATCAGGAGTAGTGACTGGCGTATTGTGACGAGCCAGTTGCTCGGCCACCATTGACCAGACTTTTTCAATTGGTGAGAGATCTGGAGAATGTGCTGGCCAGGGCAGCAGTCGAACATTTTCTGTATCCAGAAAGGCCCGTACAGGACCTGCAACATGCGGTCGTGCATTATCCTGCTGAAATGTAGGGTTCCGCAGGGATCGAATGAAGGGTAGAGCCACAGGTCGCAACACATCTGAAATGTAACGTCCACTGTTCAAAGTGCCGTCAATGCGAACAAGAGGTGACCGAGAGTTGTAACCAATGGCACCCCATACCATCACGCCGAGTTATACGCCAGTATGGCGATGACGAATACACGCTTCCAATGTGCGTTCACGCGATGTCGCCAAACACGGATGCGACCATCATGATGCTGTAAACAGAACCTGGATTCATCCGAAAAAATGACGTTTTGCCATTCGTGCACCCAGGTTCGTCGTTGAGTACACCATAGCAGGCGCTCCTGTCTGTGATGCAGCGTCGAGGGTAACCGCATCCATGGTCTCCGAGCTGATAGTCCATGCTGGTGCAAACGTCGTCGAACTGTTCGTGCAAATGGTTGTTGTCGTGCAAACGCCCCATCTGTTGACTCAGGGATCGAGACGTAGCTGCACGATCCGTTACAGCCATGCGGATAAGATGCCTGTCATCTCGACTGCTAGTGATACCAGGCCGTTGGGATCCAGTACGGGGTTCCGTATTACCCTCCTGAACCCACCAATTCCATATTCTGCTAACAGCCATTGGATCTCGATCAACGCGAGCAGCAATGTCGCGATACGATAAACCGCAATCGCGATAGCTACAATCCGATCTTTATCAAAGTCGGAAACGTGATGGTACGCATTTCTCCCCCTTACACGAGGAATCACTACAACGTTTCACCAGGCAACGCCGGTCAACTGCTGTTCGTGTATGAGAAATCGGTTGGAAACTTTCCTCATGTCAGCACATTGTAGGTGTCGCCACCGGCCGCAACCTTTTGTGAATGCTCTGAAAAGTAAATCATTTGCATATCACAGCATCTTCTTCCTGTCGGTTAAATTTTACGTCAGTAGCACGTGATATTCGTGGTGTAGCAATTTTAACGGCCCGTAGTGTAGCTCCGACACCATGTTTTCCTGGTACGGGCATTTGCATCACTGATGAGGGTTGGAATTTCAGCTCGCCCTGCAATTTCCTGCGTATGGAACCTCCTTTGTGTTGTTTCGGTGCTGACATGGTTCGCGAGTGAGACATACAGCTCTGCAGTGACTTTTTCAGCTATTGTCCCCTTATTTCTCGTCACAGTCCTGTTTAATGTCCGTCTGTCACGATCACTCAACACATACACTTTCGTCCATGTTGTGACTTAGCGGATGATGTTTGTTCGCTTTCCTTGAGTGCGATATAAGTCTTCGATACTGTGCTTCTTGAAACATGAAACGCTTTGGCAACCTTGGCTATCAAAGCATCCATCTACGAGCACCAACGGTTGGCCCACGTTCGAATTCACGTAGCTCCGACATGATGCGCTAACAGCTAAACATAACACTGTTCTGATCACGACTCACACTTGCAACGTATTGAGGACATTGCACAAGTGCCGCTCATGGTCAAATACAACAGCGAGACCTACAGGCTTGGTTAGCAGCTACATTTATCTTCCAGTATGCATTTCTCCCGATGTTTCCATATTTTTCTCCAACCCTTGCACATCTGAGTTTAAACTGTTTGTGCACGAAAACTATGGAAGTTTTGTGAGTATAAGAATATTAGTGGCATTCTCCTTAGATTAGACGGGGTAGCAGAATAACGTTGACGCTTTTAAACGTTAAAAATTTTAATTTCAGACGCAGTCAGGTGGGACAAGGTTAAAAAATTCTCAGCCTGTCATAAAAAATAGCTTTATTATTAATGAAATTTAGTTTTGTTATGTTGGCACATATTGAGTGTTAAATTACTCATCGGAGTAGTTTCGTCTATACTGATTTTTTAAAGTAAAGTAGATGTGTGTGTCTCGTTCAAATGTGTACAAAGGAGTACTGTGCTGCGCTACTGTGGAATT
This sequence comes from Schistocerca americana, assembly GCF_021461395.2. Classification (NCBI taxonomy): domain Eukaryota; kingdom Metazoa; phylum Arthropoda; class Insecta; order Orthoptera; family Acrididae; genus Schistocerca; species Schistocerca americana. The sequence continues at coordinate 448,720,283 of NC_060122.1, read as the reverse complement.
ATATAATTTCGTCAGTTTGTTATCTAAGGAAGGAAGATTACGTTTTACTGACTTATGGATGACTAGGTCATTAGAGACACAGCAAGCACTGCGTTTGGGGAAGGACGGGGAATGAAATCGGCCATTTACTCTTCAAAGGAACCGTCCCAGCATGTGATCTGGGCGACTGAAGGAAACTACAGAACGACTAAATCTGGATTACAGGACGCAAAATCCTCTCGCGGATGAAAGACGTGCAGTCTCTAGCCGGCCGGAGTGGCCGTGCGGTTCTAGGCGCTACAGTCTTGAACCGGGCGACCGCAACGGTCGCAGGTTCGAATCCTGCCTCGGGCATGGATGTGTGTGATGTCCTTAGGTTAGTTAGGTTTAATTAGTTCTAAGTTCTAGGCGACTGATGACCTCAGAAGTTAAGTCGCATAGTGCTCAGAGCAATTTGAACCATTTTTTGCAGTCTCTAATTGTGCCAGGGCTTCTTGACTGTACACCAAGCAACGTGCACCATTCAAATCAAACGGCACCAAATAAGTCCCTGTTAGTTGATCTTGATCAATTTCAGCCAACGCTTTGGTAGGAGATCGTAGCTGATGAGCTGGGATTAGTGTGGCGTATGGGTTGCCATCATAGTTATTGCTGCAGTTGAAAACACTCTTACAGTGAAAAAAGGCGTCGACCGTGAACTGTAGGAAATTCGAAACTGCGGATGATAATTCAATGACGGACTGAACTCTTGGTTCAAAATTATTCTCCCTTATTGGATGCAAATGTTGTTAGTGGTAGGGGTGTAGCTGCTGATTCGCTAATTCCCCGATACTCCTGTCATTGTACTCTTCAAAGTGAGCAACACACGGGGGAGCCGACGGGTGTTTATCGATGAATATTCTTCCACACGATCCAACATCATTTCCTGAGATTCTACTGTGCAGACAATTATTTGTTGAGAAAATTAGGCAGCCCTCCATGGTCTGAACGATTCAGCTTCTTGTAAGTTTTTTTCCACGGCGATAAATGTATTACAGTTAGCATGACGCCCTTTGCGAAACTTTTCTCTGCACAGTCGTTCAGCTTTTCGGACACTATACTGTCTGATCAACAGTATAAGGACACATCTGCATAATGAGAAATTGACCACTAGATGTCACGAGAGGCAGACCTGTCAGTATAAAAGGAGGCGGGGAGTATTGCTTTGTCAAAAAAAATAGTTCAAATGGCTCTGAGCACTATGGGACTTAACATCTATGGTCATCAGTCCCCTAGAACTTAGAACTACTTAAACCTAACTAACCTAAGGACAGCACACAACACCCAGTCATCACGAGGCAGAGAAAATCCCTGACCCCGCAGGGAATCGAACCCGGGAACCCGGGCGTGGTAAACGAGAACGCTACCGCACGACCACGAGCTGCGGACTATTGCTTTGTCAATAATAGACGTAATAGGAGAATGGGTTTGTCAGTAGCGCTCAGTGACCTCGAACATGGGTTAGTCATTGGACGTCACCTGAATAATACATCCACCAATGGCGTTTCAACCCTTCTAAAGTTATGAAGTGGAAAGGCAGACTTCATGTACTAACGGACAGTGGCCGTCGAACATAGCAGTAGGTGGTTGTAACAAATCAGCGGAAGGAATCACTTGTGCTGTTAGCAGTCACGTTTGTGCGCAGGAAGTTCAAAAAGAATGGGATTCGGTGATCGAGTAGTTCCCCATTAGCCACATATTTCTGTAGTCAATGGTAAGCAACGATTTAGGTGGTCTAATGAGCGACGCAACTGTACAGTGAATGCCTGGGAACTAGTGATTTGGAACGATGAATCACGATATACCCTGTGGCAACGCGACGGAAGGGTTTTGGCTTGGAGACCGCCACCTGCCATCACGTGTAGTGTCCCCAGTGAAGTACGGAGGAGGTGGTGATGTTAAACGGTAGAGGGGTGTTTTCCGTGGTTGTTTGTGGTCCCCGTGTTGGGCTTAATAAAACGCTGAGTGCGGAAGGACATTAACACATTTTACAGCGTTGTGTACTGCGCACAGGAGAGGGACAGTACGTAGATGATTTTTTATCAGTGTAACAACGCACCCGTCATAAATCAGCATCTCCGTGAGGCAATATTTCGTGGACAATAACGTTACTGAAGCGGACTGGCCTGCCCAGAGGCTTGACCTGCACCCAATCGAACACCGTTGGGGTGAGTTAGAACGCCGACTTACTCCAGACGCCATCGACAGACGTCACTACCTTCTCTGGTTTCGTCGTTTCCTCAGACCTTTAGACGCCTCGCTGAAAGAGGCTCCAAAAGAGTTCAAACCGTCATACAGATAGTCATAATGGCGAAGGGTGGATACACGCGGAACTAATGTTCATCAATATGTGTCCAGATACTTTTGCTCAGATTGAGTACATCCTGCCACATCAAACGTTATACACACACGAGGGTTGGAACTTTAATAGTGACAACTATTTATTTACAGCTCGTACAAAATAGATATGTGTTTCAAAGTTTTACTGACCTTCAAAGTAGACACCAGCATTGTGTATAACCCGTTGCCAGCGCTGTGGAAGTCGTAGGATACTCTTAGCAGTGCCAGTTGTGTTGACAGTTCGAGGGGCGCGGTCTATTAATCGACGAATTTGCAGCAGTTCTGAAGCGAATGCCGTGAAGTGTTTCCTTCAGTTTAGAAATCGAGTTGAACTCAAGAGGGCTTAAGTCAAGGGAGTGCAGTAGGTGGTATAACCCCATCAGTCAAACAAATCAGTAACAGCTTGCACTGTGCGTGCTTGAGCATTGTCCTGCAAAATGATGGTCAGGTCCTGCAGAAAGTGTCATCACTTTTGTCTCTATGCTGTTCATTTTTGGAACACAACCTACGACCAGCTTAGAGACAGAAGTGATGTCACTTTCTGCAGGACCTGACCATCATTTTGCAGGACAATGCCCACGCACGTACAGTGCAAGCTGTTACTGATTTGTTTGACTGATGGGGCTGCTAAGTGCCATACCACCTCCTGCACTCCCCTGACTTAAGCTCTCGTGAGTTCAACTCGATTTCTAAACTGAAGGAAACACTTCACGGCATTCGCTTCAGAACTGCTGCTCGAACTGTCAACACAACTGACACTGCTAAGAGTATACTACGACTTCCATATCGCTGGTAACGGGTTATACACGATGCTGGTGTCTACTTTGAAGGTTAGTAAAACTTTGAAGCACGTATCTATTTTGTACGAGCTGTAAATAAGTAGTTGCCACTATTAACGTTCCAAACCTCGTATCAGCAAATTCCTCTGATGGGTAATGTTCCATCTTCGACAATGAGTTAAAACCTGTAAACTGTGGTAAACTCTGTCGTGAAAACATTACGATGATCACGTAGCGCCTCAGACATCAGTGCGGTAGGCATGTATGTGTTACGAATCACGTGCTGTTTTCAGACATGTGCGTCCACGTAATAGTCTTTTAAGACGTCGTTCTGGGTTTGGTTCTTTATCTCAAAATACCCAGTTTAAGGGCCTGTACCATCTGAATAACTCTTACTGTAAAGGTTGTGTGTTATTTAGAACAATGCTAGAAATGAATTTGCGTTAATGGTTTCTGGTAACATCTGGCGGTAACTTCAAAGACCGCTAACAATCGAACGCTGACATTTACTTTGTAATGCTCTCTAATATAAACATAGATACAGACATAAGTAATCGGATACCTAATCTTGAGGTGAGAAAAGTCATGGCATACGTCTAATATCGTGTCAAACCTCTTTTTGCGTGGCGTACTGCACCAACTCGACGTGGCATTGACTCAACATATCAGTGGACGCCCCCTGCAGAAATATTAAACCATGCTTTCTCTACAGCCGTCCATAACTGCGAAAGTGTTAACAGTGCAGGATTTTGTGCGCGAGCTAATTATGTCCCATAAATGTTCGGTGAGATTCTTGTCGGGCGATCTGGGTGGCCAAACCATTCGCTATAATTTCTTCAAACCAATCGCGAACAATTGTGGTCCAGTGACGTGGTGCATTTTCACCTATAGAACTTCCATCGTTGTTTGGGGATATGAATTTCATGAATGGCTGAAAATGATCTCCAAGTAGCCGAACCTAATCATTTCCAGTTAATGATCAGTTCAATTGGACCATAGGACCCAGTCCATTCCATGTAAACACAATCCTCACGATTATGGAGTCACCACCAGCTTGCAAAGCAACTTGTTGATAACCTGGGTCCACGGCCACATTCGAACCCTACTCTCAGCTCTTACCAACTGAAATCCGTACTCATCTGACCACGCCACGGTATTCCAGTTGTCTAGAGTCCAACCGAAATGGTCACGAGGCCGAGGCCAGCAGACCCGCTGCAGTTTATGTGTCGTTAGCAAAGACACTTGCGTCGCTTGTCTGCTGCCATAGCCCATTATCTACAGATTTCGCCTCTCTGTCCTAACTGATCCGTTCGTCGTACGTCCCACATTGATTTCTGCGGTTATTTCATGTAGTGTTTCTTGTCTGTTAGCACTGACAACACTACGATAACGCTGCTGCTCTCGGTCGTTAAATGAAGGCCGTCGGCATTTGCGTTGTTGCTGGTGAGAGGTAACGCCTGAAATTTGGTATCTTCGTCACTATCTTGACTCTGCGGATCTCGGAATATTGAATTTCCTATCGATTTCCGAAGTGGAATGTCCCATGCATCTAGCTCAAACTACCATCCCGCGTTCAGAGTCTGTTAATCCTCGTCGTGCGTCCATAATCACGTCGGACAGCTTTTCACGTGATTCAACTGCGTACAAATGACAGCTCCGCCAATGTACTGACCTTTTATACCTTGTCTACGCTATACTACCGCCTTCTATATATGTGCATATCGCTATCCTATGACTTTTCCTGCCTGAGTGTGTTAGCTTTCAGTTTCGTTCTCTTTGACCTAGACGTTAATGTACTCCGTTTTAAATTTCACGAGAACGGAATTAACGGCCTACTTTTCTCTTCCTTATCACCGATCGAAACATAAAATTAGCTACGGTGTGAGAAATGGAATATTCTCGTATTTTTCTTGATGTGCATTCTCCGCTAATTTTTGCTGGGGTGTTTTTATCTGGTGGACTATACCTCTGCTAGAGAATACTCCTCCTCGCACTCTGCTCGGGAATAATCTAAGTGTGGATCTTCCATTCAAGCTCGTTTCTGTTATGTAGTTGGAGATTTGCCAGTGAATCGAATTGCTGAAATGATTGGTCTTCAGTATAACAAAAACAATTAATTGTGGCAACACCTTGTGAAATTCCTTACCCAGCTAGTGTGTAATGTAGAATCGAACGAAGTATGACCCGTTTTCCTGCTTTACAATGGCTAAAAACCTGCAAGAATCCTGAACACTAGCCACTCATTTCGTTACGGAATAATTAATTATGATCTGATTTTTTGATTACCACTAAATCGCTTCTCGAGCTGCTTGTAACGTTAACCTTGATCACTACATTTTGCAACTGGCATCGCTCAAAATATCTTTACGCCACACGGATTAAACTCTTAATTGTCATCGAATTCATCAAGTGCTGTATCGCAGAATGTTACGCGGCAGTGAGTTGGTACTGCTAAATTACATTGCAGCCCCATATATTCCTCAGCTATGACGTCAATTTAAACTTTAAACTTTAATGTTTGTAAAAATTGAAACACTAAAAAGGGTACATATAACTGAAATTAGTTTTAAGAGGAAACCCGTGCGAAACTTTCGTACTTCTATAGTTTGAAATAATTACAATATTTGGAATAAACGTAATCGTTGGAATAAGGGTACCTGTGGGAGTGAAGAGAAACCATCTTTAAAGATGAACCAAATGACGTGAAATAATAATCGTGAATTTATGATACATCCTTGTATATACATTACCATGCGTTCAAAAACGAATTGTGCAGTCGGATTGTTTGTCCCGGCTTGTACGACGGGCAGAGATCATGGACTGTCAGAAGGGCCACATAACCTGTAACTTTAACTCGACATACATCTTCAAGTACAGTGAGCGCGTTAGGCTGCAGCAACAATAGGGAAATCACAATTCAAGGCGACAACGACAAATATGTTTGTAGCTTCGTAAAGTATATTCATTTAGAAAAGTCATGTTGTACGACGTGCAGAGATAATGGTCTAGAGCTGTGGTCACGGTTATTATGAGTGACAATGCTGTATACAAATTATCCAGTTAATAAGTAATGTATCTGCAATAAGATATGAAACGTTAGTCACTCGTGATTAATAAGTTAGCTACGAAAAATATAGGTATGAAGCCGGGTACCCAAGATGCCCTTTTGTCTGTGATATTTAAAAGTCTATTTTATGTTAAAACTTTCCACGAGTAGTAAGTTTTAGCGCAAAATCGGTATACGAAGTCCGATGCCGGTTAAAAAATCTTTCTAACGATACCTCATTCATCAACGTACGAGTAGTAAGTATTGAGAAAAAGGTATGTTGACTTGGGAAACAATGATATCAGAAGTATGTCGATACAATGATAATAAGCATTATAGATCTGGAAGTTGAAAGCGTACCACTTTTTTTTTGCCTCGGGCTGTGTACTTTATCTTCCGCCGTTGCAGCACAGCTTTTTTTATTGTGTGGTCGGTAGGCACTGATGATTCGTAACGTGGAGTCAATCCATCTGGAGCGGATTGTAGGTGCGAGTCGCGTTAAAGATTTGAAAATTGATATTAAACGTCAGTTAAATAGGAGAGACGAAATTATACAGCGAGCAATTTACATAGCATGAATCTTAGGGTGATTATTTCGAATACCCGAAGAATAATCGCTGGTAATGAACTTACGTGTATAAAAGGTAGCGTTGTGAATTTAAAAGTGTGCACGTAGTAGCAATAAATCATAGCGACTTACGATTGATAATAAATTCCAAATGTATTGTGATACTTGACTTAAACTGTTATCATTCAGTAATTTCCCAGTCATTAATAGTAAACACTTGTAATAACGACTTTAACTGTTGTCTTATCGGTTAGGGTGCTTCATCATTTTTAGAAACAAATATAACCAACGGATGGAACCTCTACTGCTAGTTAAAGAGTCCGATTAAATTTTTAAATAAACGCAGCGCCATTTGACTGTATTGTTGTTTATTTAATTACGACCAATGTTTCGGCTTCTTATGCCAATTTCTAGTGATTGAGTTTGTCATTAACATATATTGCAGGACATCAAGCTCATAATTGGCCATAAATGAAGAGAAATATTGGCTTCCCACGAAATGCCATCATCTTGTAAAAAGATCTGTAAATAATATTGGAAGCACGTCATATTTAGTAAAAACAGGTTTACTTTGGTATATAAAAGATGAACACATGTCCTTGAGTCGTAATGATAGTGAAATGAAAGAGTATGGGCAATACGACAAATGAATACTAAACATGATGATGTGCTCCCAGTATTATTTACTGCTCTTTTTACAGGAAAATGATTTTACATCTCGCATTTCGTGGGGAGCCAATATTATTCTTAATTTACGGCCAATTTCGAGCTTGATGCCCTGCATTACGTAAACTCAGTCACTTGAAATTGGCATAAAAGTCGAAACATGGATCGTAATTAAATAGACAACAATACAGTCAAATGGTGGTGCGCTCATTTAAAAATTATTGTCTGATTGTTGCTCAGCAACATCAAAAACTGTTTAGTCCGATTACAGGAAAATCAATTAAATTGTGGTAGCAATTTACTAATAGAGAGCTTACAAAGTGATCTTAAACGTTGTGAGTTCAACACAGTGCAAAACCGCCATATGCTGCAATCAGAGCATCCAAACGTCATGCCACAGAATCGAAGAGAGCCTGAATGTGTTGTTCCTGGGAAATTTTCTTCTACACTGTTTATGCAAGAGCCCACAAAGTATCAACGGTATTGTTAAAGGATCGAAACGATCAGTTTGCTCTGAGAGAAAGGACGGGACATTACTCGACGTCCTTCAAAGAAGGATAATACATTCCTCGCCACATGCGCTGAGGCTTTGTGTTGCTGAAACGTGGAATGGCGAACTGCCTCAAGGAGAAACAGTAACTCAGTCTGTAAAACTTCTCTGATGAAGCGCCTATAATATCGATTACCTTGCGTAGGTGGGAACCGAGAACGCACAGTGTACTAACACCTCCGAAACTTCCAGACTTGGCCTTTGTCCACTATTCAGTGGCGTAACTAGGGTATGGCATCCAGGGGGCATTTCCATGCTTGCTCATTTTTGTGACAAGCGAAAAAATGAAGGACAAAAGAAACGGAGAAGACAGAGAGCGAAGTAGGAACGAGAAAAGTAGTGTAAGAAAATGAAGAAGGAAAACAATTATAGAGCATTAAAATAGGAAATTATATCACGGAAACATTCTGATTGGACTATGTTGAGCCTCAGTTTCATAAGAGATTGGTACGGAGACGCTTGTATCTTGCTTTTAGTTGCTAGATGGAGTCACTCTCATTATGCAAGTGAGCCAACGCAACAAAAATGTATAGATAATCATACACTGGTGTACAAAACTTAACGGACGAAAGTAACTTTCGTATGATGATGTGTCACTACCAGCTAACATAGCTTAAGGATACTTGGACCATACATAGAAAGAACTGCTGTTGTATAGTGCAGCAGAAAACTAAAAGAAATACGCAATGAGACGAACAGAAATGGCACTTTTATTCAAAGACAATAATTACACTAAAATCACCGTGATTCATGATGATCCCATGGACATTACAAAAGGCGTGACATGGTTCTTAATGGAGTATGTCACCACGGACAGCAGTGCATGCCCTACAACGTGCTCCCATGACGGACACAAGGTTGGTAAGGAGTTCGTGTGGTAGGGCATCCCATTCCTCCACCAGAGCGGCTGACAATTGCTGGATGGTCATTGATGCATTTGGAGGTGCTGCAGTACGTCACACCAATCATCCCACACATCCTCGATGGGATTTAAGTCGGGGGAAAGGGAGCTCTCCATGAGCTCCTCCACTTCCGCTCTTCGATGCTGTCGCTCATTGGCAAGCACATTGTGATGGAGTACAGCGTCACAGTAACGTTGACAGCTGAGTGTACCGTGTTGAAAGACTTACAAGGGGACCCTCCATACTGTAAATCATGGACTTTGATGCGCTTCAAATATGTTATAGAGGCACTTACCCTGAGTACCTGGCTATCCGGTTTTTTAGCGAGAAAATCGATTTTGAAGTTCATTGCGCGGTTTGTATACCTGTAACATTACATATATTCCGAGCAAGTAAGCGTAACGCAGCGTTAAAGGTTCACGGCTACCGCGTTGGAGGTACCGTGTTCGAATCCTCGTCCTATATTTGGTCCTAACGTTCAAAAACGAGTAGACGAATTAATTGGGAAATACATAAATGTAGTCGTGTCCTGCACGAAATCCGGGAAGTTCACGAAACTGGTGTACGAAGAATTTTTGCGTACTGTAATTCTTCCGTACGTGGGACAGAAAAAATGATTTGTACATTGTCGATTCGTGGGGAGGACTCAACATCATAGGATCATCTTTTCACTGATGAAAGGAAAGCTAGCACCAGCACCCTAAAAGTGGTCCCACCAAACTACACTCCTTACTGCCAGCCCTGCGATGTTTATTTTTACCGACAGGTGAAAATCTTCACGAAAATTATTCAGAATGCTCCCGACTTGATGAAAGACGATAGAGAGATCTCTTCTAGGGAAGATCCGATAAAATTACATTCGCTAATCCTACATCAATTCAGCGCACCTAATTTTGAAAGCATGATTAGACACGCACGTTTCGCATCGAAATTAGCGGATGAAAGAGAAATCTTTTTGAATGCAAAAGAATTGTGTTTCCTCTATTGCTCATGGTGAAACCGTACGCCTGCAAGACGGTTGCTTTCATAAAATGTGCATGGTACTGCGAAAATTTGTGCTTCGGTTGTTTCTATGATAAGTATCACCCACAATATTGTTCTGGTACATGAAGCAATGTGGACGATGAACAATGAGATTTTGTAATAGTGTATGACAGAAAAGATTATAACTGAATATATCTTTATAATTTCGCTCACCTTACACTGTTTGTTGATTTCTTTTAAATAAAATTGAAAACTGCGGTCTTTTTTTTTCTTTTCTTTTAAGTACACGAGCAGGATTTGAAGACGGCACCCCCACCGCGGTAGCCGTTAACCTTTACCGCTGCGCTACGCTGACTTGCTCGGTATGTATGTAATGTTACGGGTATACAAAGCACGCAGTGAAATTCAAAAACGATTTTCTCACAAACGAAGACCCGTCGCTAAAAAACCGGTCTAGCCTGGTACTCAGGGTAAGTGCCTCAACAACATATTTGAAGCGCATCAGAATCCGTGATTTACGGTATGGAGGGTCCCCTTGTTAGAGGTCAGTAAGCCCATGCAACATTATGCCTCCCCAAAAAACAACACCTGGACCACCACAACGATCCTGTTCGACAATGATAGACGTACCCTCGTATGCCAAGTGGTGGGATCACGTAAGGTACTCAGGAAAACTGACGAACATGTACGTTTCGGTGGTCCAGCGGTCTTGGTGTGAGGAAGCATAATGTTGCATAGGCGTTGTTGTTGTGGTCTTCAGTCCTGAGACTGGTTTGATGCAGCATGCTACTCTATCCTGTGCAAGCTTCTTCATCTCCCAGTACCTACTGCAGCCTACATCCTTCTGAATCTGCTTAGTGTATTCATCTCTTGGTCTCCCTCTGCGATTTTTACCCTCCACGCTGCCCTCCAATACTAAATTGGTGATCCTTTGATGTCTCAGAACATTTCCTACCAACCGATCCCTTCTCCTAGTCAAGTTGTGCCACAAGCTCCTCTTCTCCCCAATATCTATTCAATACCTCCTCATTAGTTATGTGATCTACCCATCTAATCTTCAGCATTCTTGTGTAGCACCACATTTCGAAAGCTTCTATTCTCCTCTTGTCTATTTATCGTCCACGTTTCACTCCCAGCAGCCTTTTCAGTAGTTGCAGATGCAACAGTCCGGATGATTGACTGATCTGGCCTTGTAACACTAACCAAAATGGCCTTGCTGTTCTGGTACTGCGAACGGCTGAAAGCAAGGGGAAACTACAGCCATAATTTTTCTCGAGGGCATGCAGCTTTACTGCATAGGCGTACTGAACTCTAAATCTTGAACATGGTACACTGACTGGTAAACATTATTGTGACATGGTACTCCTTCCCCTTGTACCCCTTGTCAGGGGTGCTTTCGTCCCTGGCTCCATTTTCAAATGGCTCTGAGCACTATGGGACTTAACATCTATGGTCATCAGTCCCCTAGAACTTAGAACTACTTAAACCTAACTAACCTAAGGACAGCACACAACACCCAGCCATCACGAGGCAGAGAAAATCCCTGACCCCGCCGGGAATCGAACACGGGAACCCGGGCGTGGGAAGCGAGAACGCTACCTCACGACCACGAGATGCGGGCGGCTCCATTTTCGTTGATGACAATGTCGCGACCGCATCGAACAGTGCAGGTGGAAGAGCTCTTTGAGCGAGAGGATGTTGGGCGGAATAGACTGGCCTGCCCGTTTCCCCGACTTCAGTCCCATCGAACACGCGTGGGATGTGTTAGTGAGACGTACTGCACCAACGGCCGCCAGCAGTTGTAAACCGTCCTGGTGGGGTAATGGAATTCCCTACCAAGAGAATTCCTTACCAACCTTGTGGCCGCCATGAGGGCACGTGGCAGAGCAGGCACTGCCGTCCGTGTTCATCACACGCTATTAAGAACCATGACGCACCTTTTGTAATGTCGAGTGGAGCATCATGAGTCACGATGGCTTCAGTGTAATAACTGTCTGAATAAAAATCATTTCTGTTCCTCTCATTGCTTATTCCTTTTAGTTACGTTCTGTAACATACTGCAGCAGTCCTCTCTACGTATGGCCCACGTTTCATCGAGCTACGTTACTTGGAGTGACACATCATGCAAAAGTAATGTTCTTATGTTCCGCATGTAGGTATATAAGAAGTAACAGGAAATATTTTAGGAGACGGTAGTGTACACTAGTCCGAGTAAAACATTCAATATGACTTGTTCCCAATTTTTATTCGTTACAGATATAAGTTTCCATTTCGCGTGTTGGTACTCCTGATGTTATAGGTTTATTTATCGATTGTCGTTTTTTCTTTTGAAGTTGAATGTGTGAAGTTGTGTGTTCATAGAATTACATGTGATTTGATGGCCTATTATATTGTATGGTTTCAGTGTGGTGCACGTATTTACAAATGCCGAGCCAGCCGATGTGGTAATTGTGTACGGCTTTTGTAACGGAATCGCTGTTGACCCATGTAGAGAATACGATTGACGATTTCCTAACTACAGAGTACCAGATTTGATAGATAATCGAATATTCAGTTACTGAAATAATACCGGATTTCCAGTTGAATAGTACACCTCGTTTCACGGAACAATCGTAATTTAAGCAATGGAGACGATATAAATAAATAAAAATGTATGTAAAGCACTATTAATGAGACACTATATGACGAGAATGTGAAATAGAATGGTAACTTAATTTCAGATTACATCAAAATCTAGCAAATATTGTGTAACTTATCGCTCAGTAACTTAACTCCGTAATTATTTGCCCGAAAAAAATTAATTGGCTCCTGCAGCAGAAGGAAATAAAACGACTGGGACTGCTTCAATAAATCTCTCATTTAAATTATTTCACGTTAGCTTTAATAAATCAGGAGCACGCGATTGAAAAATAGCAATGTTAGTCAATGAGTAATTAATAGCAATGTAACCCGAATAGGCACAGGCTTTTAATTGTACCTCATAACAACAAGGCAGAGTCTTTACTGTCCTGAGATTTCATTCTTAGTTCCTAATCTACCGGCCGTGAACTTAAATCTATAGCCGTTACTCGCGCCTGTCACACTGTGTGAATTTACAATTTTTTTTACACCTAATCTCGTAGCTTCACGAAAAGTAGTAGTGGATGAAAACTAATACTTTAGAAGATCCGCAGAGGGAATTGTCACACGCAGTGTGAGATAACTAATATCTTGAACTGTCTGTTTTAGCAGACAGTACGACATGAGGTTCACAGGGTGATCAGCCGCTGCAGTGTGACAGTTGGGTTGTTGTGTTAACCTGCATGACGCATAATAAACAAGACGTTCTTGCAGAACGTCAGAATAGTTATGCTACTGTAAACGACTTATGGAAATGAATTCAGTACGCCATTTTCAATAGGGAGATATAATCAGAAACGCCTCAGGTAAATGTGTTAGGACTATACCAATCAACAAGGATGTTAAGGTCCTGGTAGATACCGCCGACAACTCCACGAAACTCTTCGCGGGTACGGGTGGGAAAATGTTTGGGAAATGCAGCAAGACCTACATAGGATCGATGGTTGGTGCAGGGACTGGCAGTTCACCTTCAATAAAGCAAATCTAACAAAATACCCAAAAAAATCACAACTACTTAGTAGTGTCCGTTTGAGGTAAGGCGTACCGGGGATGATCCTGTTGGAGGTAGTGTGTCCTTGCTCCCCTCCGACCTTTTTGAACTGCCTTATGCAGCCAATTTAGCTACAGAGGTAAAAGCAACCTTAGACCCTATTGACAGAAAGAATTGTGAGATGGATTATGTTCAAAACCGTTGATAAAATAATCGGCAATCGATCACTGAAATCACCCATAACAACCTTTAATTACATAATCGGGTACCACTTACTTAAGTCAGTCTCAACAATCAAATAGCCAGGAGATCGATCCAGAGCGTTCTAAAATGTAATGACCACGTAAAGTCAGTTATAAGAAAATTAGAGTGCACTTTGAGGTTGTTAGAAGAGTCCTAAGTAAGCTTGCTTCATTGACGAAGGAGATCGTCCACAAAGCTCTCACCCGACCAACTGTTCAGTCCTGATCAACAGTTTATGACTGTTACCAAATAGGTTTAACGGGAGACAGAGAGTAGATTCAAAGTGATGCAAGGATTGGCAACTCGATTTAGGTGTTCAGAAATGTAAGTTAACAGATAGTACTATTATGGGATATTGAACGTATACAAAGAAGGGCAGCAAGAACGGTCAGTGATTTGTTTGACCCATTGGAGAGCGTCAGGAAGATGCTGGATCACCAAAACTGGCAGGCGCTTGAAGATAGACTCCAAGTATATCGCTAAGCCTACTTAAAGTTTCAAGAACCAGCATTAAGTGATGAAACTGGAAATATACTACAACCCCTACATATCGCTCCCGTAGGAATCGCGAAGACAGGGTTAGACAGATTACAGGCGCGCTCAGAGATATTTAAGTGACCATTCTTCCCTCGCTCCATATGCGAACGAAACAGGAAGAAGCCTTTACAAGCGGTCCAACTGGAAGTATTCTCTGTCATGCAATCCACATTGGTTTGGAGAGTATGAATGTAGATGTATCCAGCGTTAAATATTCACAAGAATGGTCAGTATCAAAAAAATGGTTCAAATGGCTCTGAGCACTATTGGACTTAACATCTGAGGTCATCAGTCCCCTAGAACTTAGAACTACTTAAACCTAACTAACCTAAGGACATCACACACATCCATGCCCGAGGCAGGATTCGAACCTGCGACCGTAGCGGTCGCGCGGTTCCAGACTGAAGCGCCTAGAACCGCTCGGCCACACCGGCCGGCTTGGTCAGTATCACGTGAAGGCTTGGTCTTTTTTTTTTTTTTTTTTAAATTTGACTTCTGAGGTGTTATTCCAGCAAACGTAAACTCAGCCAGGCATACCTGAATACGCTCATATAGATCACGCACGATAATCTTGTAGGTTTCTAAGAGACAACTTAATCCATCTGCAAAACATTTACTTGCTTTCATAAACTCTTCACGCGTATGTCATTGTACATATCTGTACGTGTCATATTCGATGTCTCAAGGAAAAAAGACAAAAAATTCTCCACATTCCTGCCTGCACACAATCTCCTAGAGAAGTATTAAGAAAATTTTCTGTTTCGGTCCCGATGTCCTCGTCATAGGTAGAGACGGAATGAAAAGCTGGGATTTTAAAGCGTGGTGCAAGAAATGAGCTGGAGGCAGAGTTGAATCGAGAAGAAACCATCCTCACTTTCGAATAAAGCTATTTAGTAGAACCGCATAAAACTTTAAACAGGATGATGATTCGATCTTCAGTTCTCTCGAATAGGAGTCCAGTTATTAGTAACTGCCCTACATCGCTCGATGAGCACACGAGTTTATTCATGTACAAGCTTTCAACGCTGATGTTTCTTGTGCAAATCTCATCATCTCTGCATAAATACTGCAGCATACATTCATTTCAATTTGCATGTTTTATTCAAACCTTGGTCTTCCTCTGTAATTACTCTCTCCCCAATCCCCTCCATAATTCCCCCTATAACTAAATTAACTTTTCCTTCAGAATAAGTCTTATTAGTATCCACTTTATTGATCAAACGTTTCCGTGAACTTTTTTTCCTTTTCAATCATCAGCATTCTTCTGCAGCACGAAATTTCAAAACTTTCTCCTCTCTTATTGTCTGTACTGACTGACTGACTATCGTATGGCACGGCTGGCAGGAAACCCCGTAGGAAAAGGTTAGCAGCCTAATTCAAAAGATTTTTCTTGCCTTTCCGCCACGACGTATGAGAGTTGTGATTTAAGTTTTTCTGTTGAGTGTGGGTAATAAGGTGTTATGTTTGGTTGTCTATACTGTTATCTTCGAAATTTCTCTTCCATATAAATCTATACTCCAGATAAATACTTCCAGAAAAGATTATTATTTGCTTTCAGTGTTAAGAAAATTTTCTCTCCAACGCCAAACAGCATTTTATACCTTTTTTACTTCAGCCATCGTTACTTATTTTACTGCCCAGACAGTAAAACTTATCTATTACTTCTGTGTCTTATTTCTTAATCTAACTCTCCCTGCATCACACGCTTTAATTCGACTACGCTCCATTAAAATTTTTAACTTTTACTGATTTTCATCTTATAACTTCTTTTCAAGATGCTATCCATTCCATGAACTGTTTTGGCGTTTCTAACAGACTTACAATATCATCGACAACCAAATTTTAACTGTTTTTGGAAATTTCTCCTGTCGGTACCGACAGAAAATCACTATTATTCCCATGGGCGTTCTCAGGGGGAAGTAACCAGCTACACTACTTCCACTCCACCCGCCCCCCTTTACTTAAGAAAAAAATCATCTTCATAAATCGAACCTCAGCCCTGCCTCATCACGTAAACATACATATCACTTCGTATCAGTTTGAAGGAAGGCGCTACCGCCATTCACCTTGAAACTAATATGAGCTGCCACCCCATCACGCCTCCCATCTTAGATTCTGGGTACGCTCTTCATCACTCTGCCAGATGAGACCGAGGCCTCAGTCCTAGATGGGATTCTTTGATATCCGCTGCTCAAGCCACTCACACTGTTACAGTCATTACGGATCCTGGAGTTAGAGAACTGCCCGTAACAGCTCATCCTTTTTTTGCTTCTAGATCTACGCATGTACTCCGCAAGCACCATACGGTGCATGGCGAAGGGTACTTTATACAACTGCTGGACTTCTCCTTTCCTGTCCCTTTCGTAAATGGAGCGAGGAAAAAACGGCTGACTATATGCTTCCGTACCCCACATGCTTTTCTTAATTTCTCTTGTCTTGTCTTTGCGGTCCTTACGCGAGATGTATGTTGGCGACAGTACTGTCGTCCTGCAGTCTGTCGCTAATGCTGCTTCTCTAAACTTTCTCAATGATATTTCGCGAAAAAAAGTCTTCTTCCCTCCTGGTATTCCCATCTGAGTTCACAGAGCATATCCACAATACTTACGTCTTGATCGAACATACCGGTAACAAATCTAGTAGCACGCCTCTGAATTGCTTCGATGTCTTTCTTAAATACGACCTGATGAGGATCCCAAACACTCTAACATTATTCAAGAATGGGTCGCAGTAGTGTTCTATACGCGGTCTTCTTTACAGATGACTGTACAGTATTATAATTCTCCCAGTAAACCTAAGTCGACCGCTCGCCTTTTTCTACAACAGGGCCGCCGCGGTGGCCGAGCGGTTCTAGGCGCTTCAGTCCGGAACAGCGCGACTGCTACGGTCGCAGATTCGAATCCTGCCTCGGGCATGGATGTGTGTGATGTCCTTAGGTTAGTTAGGTTTAAGTAGTTCTAAGTTCTAGGGGACTGATGACCTCAGATGTTAAGTTCCATAGTGCTCAGAGCTATTTGAACCATTTCTACAACAGGTCTTACGTGCTCGTTCCATGTCATATCGCTTTGCAGCGTTACGACTTGACATTTTATCAACTTGACTGTGTCAAGCAGCACACCACTAATACAGTATCCGAACACTACAGGGTTGTTTTTCTCACTCAGCGCATTAACTTACATTTTTCTACATTCTGAGCAAACTGTCATTCGTGGCACTAAAAACAAATTCTGTTCATGTCATCGTATATCATCTTACAGTTACTCAAAGACGACACATTTCCTGTACGCTACAGCGTCATCAGCAAGCAGCTGCAGCCCGCTGCTCAGCCAGTCTTTCAGAACGTTTACGAATATAGAAAACAACAGCGGGTCTATCAAAAAAATTTTCAAATGTGTGCGAAATCTTATGGGACTTAACTGCTAAGGTCATCAGTCCCTAAGCTTACACACTACTTAACCTAAATTAGCTTAAGGACAAACTCACACACCCATGCTCGAGGGAGGACTCGAACCTCCACCGGGACCAGCCGCACAGTCTATGACTGCAGCGCCCCAGACCGCTCGGCTAATCCCGCGCGGCCGGGTCTATCACATTTCCCTGATGCGCTCCCGACAATCTTTGCCTTCGACGAGTACTCGATCTCCAGGACAACTTACTGGTTTTTGTTCGTGGCAATGCGCCAAATGTTTTCCGCTTTTGTGTGTACATCGAATGAAATTGCAATCCAAGACGTGCTATTATTGAGACATTCACATGTGCTGATGAGCCAAACGACATTAGTGTAAACGGATATAGGAAAGTAAACAAGCGCATAAAAATGCGAGAGTAATAGACGAGAATGAATACCGGCAACAGATATTCGGTATTCAAATCGAGAACTGCTGGTGAGCTCGGTGTCCCACCAGTGGCGACTGTTTGAGGAGATGCTACCCGATGAAACAGGGAGAAGGCTCTAATAAATTTGGAGCGAGTCGATGTAAACAGCTTGACCGGAGGCTGTGCGGTGGAGTACGGCTCCGGACTGGTTTGTCCCGACGATCAAGGTCGCGCCCCTCCTCGCGGCCCGATCGTCTCAATGGAGAGACGAATGTTTCCAGGCGCCGCGCAGCCTCCAACACCGTGGCCGGCAGTGCATTAGTCGTAAGAACAGCGTCCGTGCTTTACTAGTAACACCACGTTCTTGCGCAAGCGCATGTGTTTCAGTGTGTCGAATTTTCCTAAACTAGCATAAGTTAAGAGCATATTTCTCCAAGTTTATACGAGTACTTATCATACGTCAAAAGCCAACGTAGACGCCCCCGAAATTCTTTCTATTATTCAAATAGCATTTTACGTTACATTTAAGAAACATCTTTTTTAGATTTCTTATAGACTTTCATTACTATTGCAAGAGCCAAATCATATTTGAAACAGATGTAACTGTCAGGATATAAACTTGCAACAAAATATGTCGTAAAAATTAATCTTCTTTCGTTACATGTTGGTATGCAAATAAATCGACGCTAGAGATACTACAGATGGCACTGGTACAAAAAAGGGACTGGTAAATCAGTGGGGAGCTCTCAATAGAAGTGAAGGTGGGAAAAAGATGGAAGTACAGGTTTCGACCTTTTGACATGGATATCCTAATTCTCTAATAGAGTGGCCATCTGAAAAATTGGACAGGATTGGGGAAGGAATTAACCGAAGCCTTTTCTAAGGAACTGTCTTAGCAGTAACCCTGAAGGAATGTCGGTATAATACGGAAAATCTAAATAAAATAGGTCATTCCGAGAATTGCAGCTATTTCTACATACGAAAAAGAAGAAAGATCTTTTTTTTTCTTGAGATGCGTGTACATATATGTAATTTATGAATCCCAGCACAAGAGGTAAATTGCCCATTCAGTGATACATTCTTGACATTAGTTCTAAGAAATTACGTAAGTTGAGCATATAATTCAAAGTGATGTAGAATTTTAAGGATCATGGTTAGTAGGGTACTGGCTCACCTTAAAATTCTTGAATTGTTTCCAGAATAAATTTTTACCATTCCTTATAAATTCCAAAAGTCATTTCATCATCATTGATGACGCAGCCTTCAAAATTTGCTACGTATGTCCGATAGCCAAGTCCTCAGACTGCGTGGTCCAGGGGAGTGTTAACGTCAGTGATCTGTACGCTACACTGATGGAGAACTGTTTCTGTTCACAGAACCTCAATTGTCTACGTCTTCCATCGTATTGCTATTACGCAAAAAGCTTCCATCGATCTGTATATGATTACGAATTATTTATTTACTTTTTGTTGATAAATATGACATTTACTGTAAAGATGTTTTGAGGCAGGGGACTATCTGAATAGCACAATACTGCAACACTTCATTTGAAGCCGCCCACATAACAAGTACATGCTCCGTAACGATCTCAGAAGCGAACGGAACGTTCTTAGAGTCTTATAAAGAATAACATATTATGATTGATAGAATTCTGTGAGGCAGTGAAACTTGTTGCATGGGAAAAAAAAAGAAACATGTAAACAGTTAGCAGCCCGTAAATTGCCTGATCCAGTTTCCAGAAAATCATGACTTGGGGATTGGAGGTTTCAAAAATCTGCTGGACAATGACATTAAATGCCGGATATTAAAAAACGAAATTTTGGCTAAAGTACACTTACGGTGTCAACGATTCTTGGTTGCGTGCTGATGTTGACAGTTCGTTGACGTTGATAGTGGGCAGTCAGGCGATAGTATGCGTTAGCAAATGAGAATCACCGAAACTAATTATTTCTGTAGGCAGGAGATACGAATTGATAAGTTCGTTTTCGATATGGAGAGCGTCAGAATAACTTTTACTGATCTCGTTATAATGAATGTTAAGGTTGCTTACTAATTTTCGTAGTTATCTGCTGAGTGAAAAAAAAAGAAAAACTAGATGTGCTGACATACTGACCTTCAGCAAAGCATGAGGTCTAAGTTAGGTAGGAGGGTGACATTTTGCTTGTGAGAAGGCAAATTCAACGCATCTCAGCACGAAAATACCGTTGGCATAATAGACTGACATTTACTGTAGCTTGAGATATACGTTTGTTATTGCAATAACCTACTTGCCTGTCTTATTTTCAGTTTCGTCGAAAATTGCGACCATGTGTTTAAATTATAGCCTCATAGAACAAAACACCAGCTAATGTTATTTACGAATAACTGGAAGTTACAAGCGTGCCTTCTGATTGCCTACCGACGACCGACTCACGATTCGTCCTATTCGGTTACCATCGTTCATCGCGCTAGTTGTTATCAGTTTCGGCATGCAATGCGACAGCTATCGACACAGTGAGTGAACTTTTACCGACATTTTCAGCCATTAGCTAATCATTTACTTATATTATGAGGGAATTTGGTGATCTGGTATAATTTTACTCAAAAGTGTCCGCCTGCTTAGCTGAGTGGTAACGTACTTGCCTACCATGCAGCGGACCCGGGTTCGATTCCCGCCGGGTTGGAGATTTTCTCCGCTCGTGAGCTGGGCGTTGTGTTGTTCTCCTCATCCTTTCATCATCCTGTCCACCCCCGATAGCTGAGCGGTCAGCGCGACAGAATGTCAACCCTAAGGGGCCGGGTTCGATTCCCGGCTGGGTCGGAGATTTTCTCCGCTCAGGGACTGGGTGTTGTCCTCATCATCATCATTTCATCCCCATCGACGCGCAAATTGCCGAAGTGGCGTCAAATCAAAAGACTTGCACCCGGCGAACGGTCTACCCGACGGGAAGCCCTTGTCACACGACATCACCATCCTCACCGACACACCAGTGTGGTGTCGACTGAAATATGACTTGCAACACACCGGCCGAACTTCGCCGGTAGGTGGGGCCTCCCGTCCAACAATGCCATACGATCATTTATTTATTTTGTACTCAGAAGTACCGTTCTGTTCATCAGAATCACTGACCTCGGGCTGGTAGTAAATTTACGACACGCTTCAGCACAAGTCAGCATGATATTTAAACATTAACAATCTTCTTTTAACATACATAATCTACAGCAGACAGTGATCTGTGACTGTTGTTTTGGGGGCATTCTGACTGAACACAAGCGCAATAGAAATAAAATTATTGATAGCAAGAGCCGAAGCGCTCATGAGGGGCAAGAAGACCTGTTTTTGGTGGACTCAAGGTGCGAAGTCAGTCTAATATTACGGCGCTGTTACGGTCAAGATGGATCAGGAATCCATGGCTTGCGGGCCTCTAGTGTCCAGTGGGCTACGATGCTGTAGGTTCGAATCCTGCTTCGGCCATGGACATTTGTGTTCGTCTTTGTGTCTGTAGTGATGTGTAACGTAGCTTGTAAGTACCACGAATGAGTATTGTTGCCAGAACTAATATGCAGAAAACGGGTTCAGGTGGTTAAAAGAAACCAGGAGAAAGACCTAAAACCTCTTGGCACGCTACAGCCTTTCTTTCTTACCACCATCGACGCGTTCAGAAACTCATTTCGGAACTTTCATGTACTCTCCTATTTTTGAAGTGAATACGCATTATATTTATAATTGTTAGCAGTGCCGAAAAGTCAAAACATTCCGCGACCCACATAAGGCTTTCGCGAGACGTGAAGGACATCGCAAAAAATCGTGAGAGCTCTCGAAAATCGGGACCTGTAGCAACTCTAGCATGTAGCCAGATTTATAAATAAATGTGCACTACAAATATAAAATGAGTTGTTCCACATAACTGCGATTACTCGTACAAATAAAATTGAGTTGCCAAATTAAGTATGTCAGTGCGTATCACTCTCCTCGAGACCACCGGATGGCCTCTTGTATCCCGTCGTTGCTGTTTACGTGCGGTAAGAGACAACAAATAAAAAGAAACATTAAGAGAAATTTCATTGGGAGAAATTTTACGGTTTGTAAAGAGAGAATTACTCTGCACAGGGTCTTGTTGTGATGGTAAACACACAAACCCACACAAATAACGCCCGTCTCTGCTTGCACCTGCTTCTTAGCAGCTGTCTTGCATCCGCTGGCCCACAGGCACATCATTCTGTAGAAGAACGTTAGAAATACCCGCATATAGGAAAACGATGCAGATCAAATTACCCAGTCTTTCCCTCTTTGACAACTGCTCAGGATATGCTATGCACAGTCCTTCTATGCAGCGAAACTATACACAGCAGACCACCACATGTTGCGGAAGAGAACTCCAAATGTGCTTCGCAGATGTCTAGAAATTATTGTATTACTGTGACAAAAAAGCAGTCGGGTCGCCGGGCGAGAGAGATAGCCATATAGATGCGAAATTTCGATGAATTTTCAATCTCAGCATCTTCTGGCGATGAAAGTGTAATTTGTTTGTCGTTCTTATGTCATTAAGGTCGGAAATAAAACTAGTCACCAAGGAAGGAGACACTTTGTCATTTGTTGTACGTTCCATAATATGTTCTTAACGTGTGGCAAACGTAGCGAAGACTACTGTGGTACGTTTATTTCAAACTGGTTCTTACCTGACTTGATAGCAAAGAACATTCGCGTAACATGTTTTGATGTGGTTTTTGGAATCTTTCCCAGCGGATAGAGGATTCCACCAACTTTCGGTCTTGCATCCGAGACAGCTTTATTTCTTCTTCTGGTATTTTGGCTGATAACCTTCAAGAATGAGTCAGTGAAAGAATTTTTTAGAGTCGCTTGACACAGTACCGTGTATTAATGTACATTTGCTCCACAGTGTTGTGTCAGGTGGTTTCAATTCTGTCAGCGTTTCACTGAACTGGCGGAAGAAGAAATAATAATGTTCTGGATGCATTCTCGAAAGATGAGGGATTATTTTATGATGTTCTTGATACATATAATCACATTTTTAATCTATCACTCTAGCACATCGACATGCGTGGCAATTTGAAAGTGGCAGAGAACCATTTTAATGAACATCGAATGATGAAAATACTGTTACACATTTTAATAAGTTTTCACTGGCGACATATTACCGCATCTTCAGTGATTCTGCTGTTGTCAAGGATCAAGCGCTTCAGTCAGAAAGAACTCAGTAAGGTATTTTGTACTGTCACAAATTTGAGAGGTGTATCTATCATAAATTATTTTGCAAAAAAATTACGAAAATTGTAATAGTTACTAACCGTAAGCTGAGGGGGGGGGGGGGGTATTTTATTTCCATATTTTGCAGTATGAGTGAAACGGTGAAGCGAAGCATACATGGTACTCACATTCACTTTACTACTATCAGCAAGGCAGTAGCTTCCAGGAAAATATCTTGACCTTCTAATGAAATCAAAAGCGAAACTAGTAGCAGTTGCTACGTGAATAGTCTGCACCGAATAAAGCTAGTAAATTTTGTCGATTCCGACTGTAAGATTCAGGTTGTTTGATACAAATTTAAGTTTTTCAATAATAGTTAGGGATCGATCATTCTTTAGAGTTTAGTTCTCTAAAGTAGACGTATTGCAGAAAAAATTATAGTAATCGGCTTCTCCTGGTTCTTCTAGAACCCTTAATCCAAACATGTCTGTGCCGTGTCTTACTGCGTTTCTGAAATTTCGAAGTGTATTTAACAATGACAGCAATGCAGAAATAAGCCTAAAATGTATGTAACAACTGTAGTGTACCTGTTTTTCTTGTGGAATACTAATTCATTTTCTCTGCATAGTCCTTTTCATCTGCAAAAGCTTGACTGTTTAAGAAAATGGGCGGAAATGAATGTAAACTAACTTCAGCTATATTTACTGTATAGAAATATTTCGTGTTTACCGTTTTCCGATCTCATCCATCATACAGAAATACAATGTGTGCTCGCTGCTCGGCTGCACGTATGGTGCAGCTGATGTTCTGTTTTCCGCCTTTTCCTCTCCCCCCCCCCCCCCCCCCATCTCGTATTCTCCACACATTTAGTGCTAGCGTGGCAATCTGTTTTATTAAGCTAATACTTAACATATTCCAGCTCTACTGATAAACGACAAGTACTGTGTTTTTGTGATTCCATTTTCTTGTGATGAGTAAGTGAGTGAGAAAAATGACATCGGCAAAACTCGTAAATACAACGAACTATTTTCGCACAACACATACAGGCTGTGTGATACAGCTGATTATTTTTTTTTAAAAAATCGGCCAACGTCTTAAACAATCATATTGTTGGAGATGAAAGGCTATCCCGCCAAAACGAAGGAATGTTCTACAACGAAGTAAAATAATTATTTAGGTTGAATGAACAGAGATCGCAAGGAATGGAAAATGATGCTTTTAGGCTGAAAACTGGATTCAGTTTTGTTAGAATATTTTCTATCAGTTCCTTTGGTAACATGGGAAACATTTTTTTTTACATTAAATGAAACAGACGACTGCAACAGGAACATCAAGTCTTAAGTTTTGTAAATTGTCATAAAAACTAAAAACTGTGTATAGATTGAAACTGTGGCATAGTCCGACATAAACTGCGAGCGAATGTATAAATTTGCATATATGTAATCCTTTCTAGCTGAATGTGAGACTTTTATGGCCATAACTCTGTGTATTCGAGGAACACAAAGGACTTGAGAATCAGGCATTATATGGAAGCTAAAATACATTAGCATTAAAGAGGTGGAACTTCACCATGACTATAAAGTTTGTGCTACTACGCATCCAATAAATATGGATTAAGAATATCAATAAAATTTTAATGTTCTTTGTTTTCGCGTAATTTGAAGACCGAATACATCGATCCAGAGGTAAAGGAAAAGATCACAGTACTTTGATTCCAACCAAGGCGGGGCATTAACTATATAGCCCACAGAACTTAAAAAGCGTCAGAGAGGTGCTAACGTTGGAAGTTACAACCTATTCTGGCCGAGCTCACTCCTGTTACCGATGTGGATTTTGTACTTTTGCATTTTTTAAAATTTTTATTGTGTTATTTGGTTTGTTTTCGTGTGACACATGGGAAACATTGCACGAGGTCCTGTTACTTTTTCTATTAGCGTTTCCTACAAGAGACGAAATACCTGAAAGCAATAAGATACTTACGTTTTACAGGGAGAAAGCCAACACTATCCACAAATGATAACGTCAATAGATAAACATGTTTTAATGAAAATTATTTCAGCAGTTAAAAAGTCAATTATTTGACAAGAAAAATAATTTTCGATATGATTTGGCACTTAGCAAGAAAACAAGATACAAGGTATAAAGTAAAAAGGCGTTATTTAATGCGTTCTAGACATTGTTTGATTTGTTTGCATGTACATGTATTTATTCGAGCCAATAAATCTGTATGTTTTGACATGTTTGGGTGACACTTTGTCTGTTCTTTCATTTGTCAAAAGTGAAGAGAATTTACCACACGGCTTTTGACAAGATCTTCCATTAAAGTGGTTAATAGAGACAAGAACGTCGATTGCATGAAAGTGGTTAAGAAGGATTCAAATGCATTTTGGCATTGTCAAATGGTTGTGGAGGCTACTGCTAACTTTATGACAGTGAACATTACTTTGCTAATGCGCAAGTACAACTAAATAAAATTATTTTAAGAATACCCTTGTTACTGGTATTCTGATTTATTAAACCTGTATTCTTCATAGGATTATGATCTATGTCAGTTTTACATCTTTATCGTATGTGACTACAATTGCGCGTCTTCTCATTAAATGAGCACTTCTGAACGATTTAAGCGAAAAACCATGTCTGTTGTAGCAGAGAATTCTATTCTGCAAGCAATATACTTTGGTATTTGTCTGTCTTCGGATCTCCTTTTTCCCGGTTCGATGACTATGGTTATGTTAGGGACACGCAAGTCACCGAAGTGGCGTACAATAGAAAGACTTACACCAGGTCATTGAGGCACACAAATTTGTACGATTTATATTCCTTGGAATCCTTATATGTAGATGCAGAGCTGTTTAGCTAATTTGCACATGTGATGGATTGGTAAAAGAATGTTGCTATTATTAACACTTTTTCCGTAGTCAGTTCAATAGCACCAAAAAGTATCTGTGCATGACAGGTATCTTCTGGACAACGTTTATGTTACTGTGGAGTAGTAGCAAGAGTTAAATTCTAAACTTGTATAGCTTTTTGTGCCCTCTCTACTTACTCTATGATAAATTATTAATTTTACCAAAGAACTCTGTAGTCCATCAGAAGTCCTCTAAAATTATAAATTGCGTTACAGCGATACTTCTGTACCGTACTTTACTTTCGAATGTTAGGAATGACAGAGAACGAGGTCTTCTTGTGATTTCGCTTTCGCTTGTGCAATTTCAATCTTATGGAGGGTTGTGAAAACATATCCACTTCTTTTTGCACACAGATGATCATGCCTGGTTTTGAACTTTAAACTATCTCTTGCAGCATGCAGACAGATATTTCCTCCTCCCAAGGCGGTACTATGTTTCTATTTTGAGATTTCACCGATTCTTGCTTCTGAATAGTCAACAGCCTTTAATGTGAGAATAAAATCCCTGTGCTTATACCACTAACTGATGAAACAAGTGATCTCTAGAAGAAAAGTTTTGTAGGATTGCTTATCTAGAATTCCGCCTTACGTCAGTATAAGGAACTGAACCACATGAATGCTTTTATCTCGAATTACTGTACAATCAGCCGGCTCTCCATTTTTGGTAGCGAGAAGCAATGAAAAAAATGACAAATTAATTTTTCGTGAGATTGTCTTATCGCTACATATGCGAAAATGTTATTACCGCAGAAACGACATTTGTGTGGTCTCATATGTTGAAAACACGAAATTTTTTTACTGTTATAGCTCAAGTACTTATGTTGGAATCTCTTGTGCGCCTTGATTGGAAATGTTTGAGTTGGAATCTCACATCATCTATCAATTCTTGGCCAGGTTATCGAGCGACAGCATCTAATACCCCTGAAACCGTTTCATCTTCGAAAACAAAAGCCATAATCTTTTTCTGATTCTTGAAATACCTTTCCAACGGATCACTCACAAGCATTTATTTAGAATTTCAAGCTTCCAGCTAAACAGTTTCGCAAGAAAGCAGTAAATCTTTTCATAAAACCGGATAACTATCTACTGTATTAAAATAACAACTTATTACGGGTTTCTGAACACAGGTCTTGGTGTGATAGCAGTATTCTACAAATACGTTTGAACTCAGTTTTATAAAATACAAAATATCCCATTTACTTTCAAATATTAGGTACACACTTTACTAAATTACTTCATACTATTTTTACGCATAGCATTTTATGGACCTAGTCTCTCAAGAATGTATCTTCGTACTTTTTAAAATTTAGTCGTGTCTTATCTTCAGTGGCCGGAAACGTCGACCTAGCTACGTGGAAAATAATTCAGCTAATCTCTAAGAAAATTGTGCTGCAAGCATATTTAGGGTTTAGAAAACAGAGATAGCAGCGGGTTTATATTACGGATATGTTGCGGTTGTTCAGTGTTTGCTGCCAGATAATGTGACTTCTGAATCTGAAAGACAATTTCAAAGCCGCAGTTATTACCGATCAGCCATTTAATTTCGTACTCCTATTTACGGATTGCAACTCCCGACTTCTTTTCTGCTATAACATGTTTTTCAGTTGCTTACTTCATTTCATTGATTTTTCATGGGAAATAGGGTTCTAAATGACTCTGCCGAGTACCCTGAATTGAGGCACGCATATACCCATAGGCAGACAATGAATTATCTAGACAGTTCAAGATAATTAGTTGACCAACCTGGTCGGCCACGATGAGCTGTCAAGAATCGAATGTGTAACTTCGCGTCCTACTCATTCAGAGAATTTTTAGCACCAAGCGTAATACATAAAGGATGATCAAAATGAAGCGATAGCTGTAGTAGGGGCAATTAATGGTAGAAATCTTCTCTGTGATAAAAATTCTTCGTATGTGATGTGGAAAGCTGTTTGGCGCTGGACGAACTGCTCTGAGAGAACTGCACCACTGGAGCACAAATAGTTTTATTCTGTGAACCTGTCTTTTTCTAGTTCATACATCTAAATCTGAACTCTTCCTTCTTTTCCGATTCTGGGCAGCTCTTTTGATTCTCTTGGTTCGACAGTTAGAGTAATGGCAGCTGAGTACATTTTTTTGAAACTAAAACTTGGGCGTTAGCGTCATTAGCGAAGGAATAAATTTTGTAAAGAGTCCGTGTCCTGGCTGTCACATTTCCATTAGACGTTTCAGAAAAGTGTTACCGTAGTCAAACGCTGAACGCAGCAGAAAGAATTATGGAAACGCAAATACAGAACAGCAAAAGAGAAGTACAGCAAAAAGCTTAATTTTCGTCATTTTGTTTTTATATTCCATTATTACGTACAGAAAGTCGTGTATTCTGAGAAAAAGGAGAGGGAGGTGAGAAGAAAACATGTTAACTCTTCTTTTTGACATCTCATAAATTGCTGTACTCTCTTACGGCCTCTAATCGATATGAAGCGGTGATTGCTGCGAATAATGAGAACCATTGGTACAAGATTTCTTTCTGGCTCTGCACATTAATTATCCTTTCGTTTAAGCACTTCATTTCACAAGGAAAAGAAACGTTAACGGCTTTTAGACATACTGAGCTGTCTGATATCAGTTATCTCTCTGCGCCCGACTTTATGCATGAAAACTAGAAAACGTGAAAAACCTGTATGCAGCCGGTTTCTGTTTTCACAGTGTGCAAACGCAGCGGTGCATTCTTTGACAGGCTCGAACAGCTGTATTATGCACACAACAGTTAATGTGTTCGTTTTTATGATGACAGCGAGTTTTATTTACGAGCATTTATACCTGTATCTTTGAGGGTGGTCACCTAATGGCTTTCAAAATCAGTGCTTTCAATAAAGTTTATGTCATATATTATGTGTATTTCTGTAAATTAAATGAAGAACGCTGTTTGGTTTTCCATACAGACCTTGTTTTAGCTGCAGTGGTTCGCATTTTTTTTTAAAAAAATATTTGATGATAAAAGATGACCTCATCGTTCTTGATATGTGAATGCATAGGAAGAACAGAAAGTGCTGCTTCAATTTTCTCTCTGTTTACTCTTGTGGTCAAGCAATGTCATTTGCAAATATTGGTCACTAACGGTTTCACAAAAAGTTTCAAAAAATTTTATCACCATAGTCTTGCTTTCTTTTGTTGAATAGATATTTAGTGGCGTTCAATGTCGCTGAACACATTGTGGAATTCCATATAAACAGCCATATATATCTTTGCCAAACTCCGTTAGTCTGAGATCAGAAATACTTCTCTGGAGTCTTGAAAATTCAAGACACGGAAATTTGTGTGTGAGAAGCATATGTATGTGCTCATCTCTTTCGTGTGTGTGTCACCGAACAGCTTCCTCCATATAGCGATAGTCACGAACTCGACAGAGGAAGGAAAAGTGTTGCACGGGCATTCTCTTATTGCTGTATTGTTTAAGTGAATCACCACGTTAAATCATGTGATTGATGCACGTAAAAGAGGAAACAAGTGGAGTGCTTCATGGCTGTTCTTCTAGAAAAAACACAAAATGCTATTTTATTGCCGCATAAATCTGAATATTAGCGAAGAAAACGCACTAGATTACAGAACGCTTCGTAGCGCTTTATGATACCTGCATAGCTCCTCCGTGTATGCTCCAGAAAATTATAAATGAGAAGTGAGACTTATTCTAAATTAATATTTCAACAGGTGTTCTTTGGGAGATATGAATATTTGTGGAGCGCGCCTCCCGCTTGTTGCTTCTGCAATGCCCGCTAAAAGCAGTTTCTGACATTTCCACTTTATAAGATTAACATAATCATATTACATCATGAATAGTCTCTCCATGTTATGGAGAGTCCGGTCAGCATTCTAAGGGCTATGCAGATTGTAATACTGTCAATGTTTCCGGCCGACTTACATTAGCCAATTGCTATACTGATTATTCCTTCACCGGGAATAGCCTTCGGTGGGCGGTAAATACCTCGATGCCGTGCACCCAGCCAATCCTATTTTCACCATAAATAACTTTAGGAATTTACGGTAAGTCCCTGTACACCTAGCAGTGGTACAAACAGAACTTACTGGTTCTTATCGGAGATCAAAACATCACAGAAGAGAGAGCTATCACATTCGAAGCGAGAGACTTCAACGCATCGTTGGAAAGGAAACCCACATTGAAGACGTTTAACAAAGCACACCGAGGCGTCTTGTAGTTAATGCCGAATGACCTCGACGAATGCTACCTTGCTCAATGTTATCAGCAGTAGTCCATCTGAGACAGTAGTGCACTGATAGGCGCACTAGAGTTTTACCTCGTCTATGTGCATCGCCCGTCAGCTCCACACTGGCACGCACGCTTGTTTGCAAACTGTCATCGCCGTACACACTCGCACTCACTGGCTAGCGCGCACCGTCACAGCTAAGCAACAGACTCGATCTGGCACGGAAGGCGAGCTAGATCGCGAGCGCGTCGCCGCTCCGTGACGTCATCAACAGGTTGTTGCTCAGAGGTGGCCGGGGGTCTGTGGGGGGTATCGTCGCGGAGGGGTGGTGTGGTGGGGGCCGCGCGCGTCAGGTCGCTGAGGTGCCAGGAGGGGGGGAGGCGATCCGCCGAAAAAAACTAGCTCTGCCCGCGGCCAGCCATGTTTTCCCATGGCCCATTGAAGCCAGCCGAAAGGATAGATAAAAACCCTCCGAAATGTTCCAGATATTGGTGGAGATGATTAACTCTAAGAGGCTTAAATTGGGGGCGATCTTGTTTTGTTAACAACTATTCCTTGACGCAAGTAAGTACCTGATAAACTTGTCAAACGAAGTCCTTTCCGACCACAAACGGCGGGTACGGCTAATTGCAAGGCGCTCCGATGGCCCCAGCAAATGTCAGTTTTGATAATAGAGACCAACCGTGCGGAAGACAACGCTGAGTGCTTGGACCTGTAACTCCCTACTGGTGATTCGAGATACGACACTGCTGTTCACCAACCCCGTTCGATTGTATTCATTACAAGCCCTTCGTTAGTATTTCCACCTGAATTCACCAACTTCAGAATGCGCCAAGTAGTGACACGATAACGTTCTGCGCAGTTCACGTGAGGCGTGTTGGAAAAAAGACGAATAATTTTCCGTTGATGGCCTGACGTTTAGAGATGGAGCACTTTTTCAGATGGACAAGGACTGGAAAGGAAATCAGATGTGGCGTTCAAAGGATAGATCATGATACTCGCGCGAAGGTGAGGACTTCTCGATTCCGCCTGAAGAAAGAACGCTCTGAAGCTTCTCGATGCGACTCATACTTAAAGAAAGGGATATAATATCTCATCAGAAAAGAAAGGGATATAATATCTCATCAGAAATTACTTAAAAATTTGAATAACTGGTCGTTAGATATAACTACGAATGTTCTTCATCCCTGGACATATAACTCCCACAGAAATAACGACTACAAACCTTAAACAAATAGCTTGCAAAAAGAAGTATAAACAGTCATTCTGTCTATTTTAGATTTGAAAGTGGGATGAAGTATGAAATAGAAATATTACCTATGTTGTTAGAAAGAGTACTGTTTCCGAAAAAGTCCTATAAGACACGCCTGTAATTTTGCTCACTAAGCTGAAGAGTTTTCCATATGCCGTGTCTTGCCGCATACAGTCTTGTTAGCTGTTATTTGTGAACTGCACAAGAACTATTTTTGTCGAGTGCAACATTAAATAAGATCTTTATGAGGTATATTTGACACCGCTTCGTGAAATTCGCAAAAACAAAATAATTTATGATAAATTCATAGGAGATTTGTTCAGATTATTTTCAAAGTTTTAATTCAAGCAAAGTCATCGATTAATTGGGTTCTCTGACAATACTATAAATATGTGAAAAACAACAAGTTGTAGCATAATACGCATTCCTGATTTTCACATTGCATTGCTGGTCCTATGTCCTCCATTTCACCCCCCCCCCCCCAACACCATTTTCCTAATACAAAGAATAACCACGTGTGTGTGTTGATTCTTAGAGCAAAGTTAGTGAGTAGCAAAGTTATTCTGCATTAGGCAACACCATGCCATGTAAAATACTCATATTTTGCAGAATACTTTCGTAATGATAACTGATTTACTCTACTTTAGACGCAAACAGAAAAACCAATAGCACCAGAATCTTTAATGAAGTTTCTCAGTTGGTAACTAGACTGGATGGAGAATGTTCCTCACATCAAAGGAACAGTACACCTATTAACCGTACTACTTTCAACACAGATAAACGAAAGCGATATCTTCTCTAAGAGAGTACCAAAAAATGATGTATCACCTTAACCTGCTCCTCATTGTTTTGCCTCTGGAGTAAACTAGGGAATATGCAGGATGACAGATGCGGTGGTGAAATGGGCAATTTTGAAACTTCCATCAAAGTTACAAATTTATTCACAGCCATATAAAAGAAATACAACAGGAATTTACAGTGCTTACAATTTAAAATGATCGTCACTTGAAAGTGACATCACGTAGATGGCCGTCACTTTGCATGACACACATTTCAAGTCATACGAAAGTGAGACCCCACATTCGGCAAAACTGGCACTGGGATTCGATTAACTTCCTCCCGAATTTGATCCTTCAGTTCCTGGATGGTGTGTGGTGGGTCACACCGGGAAGATCTGAGATTGCAAATGACCTCAAAGGAAGAAATCACACGCTGAAAGCTCAGGGCTCCTTGGAGACCAGGAAATGTCCCTGTTTTTGGAAATGAGGAGACTAGGAAAGATGTTCTGCAGTGAGTTAATGGAATGCCGCGAGGTATGGCATGTGGCCCCATCTTGTTGGACGAACGTGTTTGCAGTTACAAGAAGATAAGCAGGCTGTCACACTAGAAAATTGTTCAGCATGTGAACCTAACGAATGGTTCAAATGGCTCTGAGCACTATGCGACTTAACTTCTGAGGCCATCAGTCGCCTAGAACTTAGAACTAATTAAACCTAACTAACCTAAGGACATCACACACATCCATACCCGAGGCGGGATTCGAACCTACGACCGTAGCGGTCGCTCGGTTCCAGACTGTAGCGCCTAGAAGCGCACGGCCACTCCGGCCGGCTGTGAACCTAACGTTCTACATTCACAGTAACAGCATTGCCGCGATCGTCTTCAAAAAATAAGGCCCTGCAATTCCAGACAATGAAACACTACACCACAGTGCCACATTTTGACTGTGAAGTGGCGTTTCATGAAGCATTTCAGGATTTTCACGTACCCAGTATCTAAAGTTTTGTTTGTTAACACAGTCTACACGTAAAAACTGGCCTCATCACTCATGATCATGTTGTCGCATTCGCCTGGGTTGTCGTTTATGAGTTCCAACAATTCCCGGCAAAAGCGTAGTCTCTTTGGGAGGTCGTATGACTTGCGTTTTTGAACTATCTAAATTTTGTGTGGGTGGTATTGGAGCTCCTTGTGCAATATTGGTCGTACACTGCGGTCCGCTACGTCAGGTTGCAACGCATGCTTGCGTTCATAACGCCTGGAACTTTGGCTGAAGACTTCTTCCACCCCTGTAACGTTTTTTGTACGCACGCGTTTTGCACTTCTACCCTGCTTTCGCACCGTATCACCCATTTCCTCAACGCTATATACCCATACTTGGATAGCATGTGCCGACGGGACTGGTGCATGACGTGCGAAATATAGTTTGCGTGGTCACGTAGCTTCCGCTGTTTTTGTAAAATGCCAATGACAAAAGTTTGTTGTACAGATGGCACCGCTCCAGTTTTCTGATTCCTAACGTAACGTGATATTCCCAGTATTGCGAAATCGCCCGTTTCACTGCCGCACCTTTTATTAGGTTTTGTACCTGTCTGATTTTGTCTACAGCCAACAAACAGATAATGCTCGACACATGCTTCTGCGATTGTATGAACCTTTTTTAAGTTGTGGACCTGGCAGCTTATTTTAAAAGCTAGTATATATATATATTACCGTCAGTGAGAAGAATTACTTTAAATTATTGTGTGTTACACTTCGGATGCCAAAGGCCCATCTCCAGGTGTTTTGTGTTTTACAGTGATCATATGTGTCCGCTTGTGAGAGTTCTTGTATCTGATGTTTACAAAAACGTCATTACATATAATCAGCATAAAAGTTCTATTAACAACAGAAGAAACTTCTGTTATTAAAAATAATTATTTATTATAATCTAGCATTGGACATTGCGCTGCAAGTAAAACGATAAATATGAAGTGTAAGGACTGCCATTTCGAGCCTCTTGTTGATGCTTGGAATGTTATAGACTTTTCTGATTAGCCGTGTCTTTACACTTCTAGATCAGTACTAATTAATAATGCTAGAACTGTCTGAACAATATTCTGAAACAATGAAATCAAAGTCATTTTATTTCTCTACTCGATGATCACAGTTAATGCCTTGTGTAGTCTCTTCTGTTCATGTGTTAAGATCTAATATTTTCGTAAAGTAATCAACATACCTGTAATTGTTAGCGTAAATTTTTCTATGCCCCTGTCCCCCTTTTATGCAAATACTAAACTTACAGTTTTAGTTAAGTGAATATATCTTTCTTGTATTTCTAACCGGAAAGGAAAACTAAAGAAAACGAAATTGGAAATTTGTGGTAAGCCCCTATGGGACCAAACTGCTGAGGTCATCGGTCTTTATGCTTGCACACTACTTAACTTAAAACTAATTTACGCTAAGGACAACACACACACCCATGCGCGAGGGAGGACTCGAACTTCCGACGAGCAAAATAAAACGGAAAATAGGAATAAATATATTTAGAAAATAACAAAAGAGCTTCTGACAGAGCCGTTCTTTCAGCAAAATCGCTTTAGGTCAAGAACAAGAGAAGCTAACTTCCGCGGCCTGATTTTTAAAGAGCCTTGTGGAATGACCTGAATCAGGTAAACCACGCACACGGGTATCTGAACCTGGCTCCCAAACTCTATTATACCCCCCCACCCCCTTCTTTTCCCCACCACCATCAATCATCGAATAATAATTGGCCTGTTCATACCCGCTGATGGGTCAACAATAACAGATCAACCATATGTCGCTAGCACCTTATTTTATTCTGATCTGCGAGTAGAGCTTTCATACTTTCTCAGCAGTGGCCATTATACAAACTTTTCAGTTCTCAGATCACTTGGACTGAACAAAATCGTGATCATACTTACTCGTTAAATGTACTATCAGCTCCGAAAATCCCAGACTCATGGAGGGACAACAAATTTCATCTTATGAACGTAACTCAGAAGGTGGCTGAAGTGCGTTGATATGGAATATCGGTGAACTGGATTCAGTCACGGCCTCCGCCAAAGCAGTTATATAGATTGATAGTCTCCTCAGATTGCTTCTGGATCCTGACATCAATATTACTCGATATTTCGGCGATCCGTCTGTTCGCCATCTTCATTATAGACGCTATTGCTGTCACTATTGAGTCTTGCTGAAAACAGATGCCAAAACTGGAAACTATCGTCCTGTATAAACCTCCATAACGTACACGACTCATGCACCGTCCACCACAAGTACTGCCTCCAAAACTTGAACCACCCATCACAAGTACTGCCTCCAAAACCTGAGTTTGTACCGTAGCACAATGTTCTGTGGTGCGATCGGCCCGAATGTTTGAGGACAGTCTTTGAGTGCGATATATCGTTGGCGCCGGCGTTCTGTTACTGGCAGCACGACAAGTAAAGTTTTGGGTGCGGCATCTATGGTATATGCCTTGTACGGTACGGGGATCTATATGGAACCACCGTTTCCAGCCTTGGCATCTGTTTGCACAGCAGCAGCAGCGTCTATCCTAAATATGGCGAACAGATGGGTCACCGAAATATCGAGTAATGTTGATTTTAGTATATGGTAGCAACGGCGAAGGAATTATCAAGAATTATTACGCTCAGAAAGCCTACGCAAACGCATCAGTTATATGAACTTCCTCGCAAAGAACTCAAAGCACAAATATTACTTACTCATCTCCGATATCAGTGCATCGGACATCAAATTAATGAATTCATTCAATGAATTTAAAGCAAAGGAAAGAAGAGCAGGAAGCCACACGATGGCAGACAAGTCACCAGTAGTATAATGTGCCATCTGCTCCCCTCTACCCTCCCACCCCCGCACGCGGCCGCGCGAGCACACACACACACACACACACACACACACACACACACACACACACACACACACACACACAATATATATTCTCTCCAAATTGTTTGTGTGAGAGAACACCAGAAGATTATTTACATTACACATTTTTTTCGTGTGTTGGTATAGGGATCGTCAAAAAGTTGTATCGTGCGAGAGATTAAGCAATCTGAAGCACCATTTTTCCACTACTGCCACCACTTCTCTCTCAACAAGAAGTGCGTTAACTTACAAACTAATAATGAACTTTTAAGAAAATGTAACATGCACGTACATCGTGAAGCTACTAAGACAGATCACCCTAAATACATCCAGAAATGGTAAATACAGTGTGCAAATAATTGAACTGTATGAAGAAAAAACGTAAATTAGTAACAAACTACGAGGTGCACACACTGTATTCAACGTGTAAACGTCACTACAGGTATTAGGATTTAGGTTACGACACGTTCGATATGCCTGCCGCCATTGACGATGATGTGACGCAGACGAGTAGCGAAATTTTGCATGACCCGCTGAAGTGTCGGAACATCGATGCTGTCAATGACCGCCTGAATGCTGTTCCCAATTCAGCAATGGTTTTGGGTTTATTGCTGTACACCTTGTCTTTAATACAGCCCCATAAAAAGGAGTCGCATGTTTTCAGATCCGGAGAGTATGGCGGCCAATCGAGGCCCATGCGAGTGGCCTCTGGGTATGCCAGAGCCAGAATGCGGTCTCCAAAGTGTTACTGCAGAACAAACACTCTCCTGCTTGGGTGGGGTCCAGCTCACTCTTGCATGAACCACATCTTGTAGATATCACGGTCACTTTGGATAATGGGGATGAAATCTTCTTCCAAAACCTTCACGTACCATTCGGTTGTCACCGTGCCTTCAAGGATTAGTCCGTGGCTGGACATTGCATACCACACAGTCACCAGTTGAGGGTGAAGAGACTTCTCGATTGCGAAATGCGTATTCTCAGTCTCCCAAATGCGCCAATTTTGGTTATTGACGAATCCGTCCAAATGAAAGTGGACTTCGTCGCTAATCCAAATGCGCATGCGCACACTAATTCTCATCATGTCACACGGCCAACCGTGCAGTTTGAACCTCTAACGCAAACCGTGCAGACGTTATAACGATTTTATTTCATATAGTTCAATAATTGTCACCCTGTATATCGAGTTTGGGAGTTCTCTGTAAGTTATGTGGCGAATAATCTGCAGTCAAGTTATTTTTAACATTTATAGCTACTGAATCATAACATTGATTTTTAATTGAACTGCAGGTACAAATTGCCTTCTTTGTTTTACGGCTTCCTTTGTCCTCAGTCGCAGTATTACAAGCTACATAGATGAACATCATCTTTTGCAACACGAAACGCATTTGATCTTAAAAAACTTTTATTGCAGTCGCAAAAGACAGTATTAACTTGTAGAACTAGGAACTGGAGGTGTACACTCCTCCTTTGTCGAACTGAAAACGGCTCTTTAAGGGGACTTCAACGACATAACAATTGATCAAGTAGCAGCAGGGTAACAGCACCGAGTACCACTATCCCGTCGTCTGGAGAAGAAACTCCCAAAACGTCTGCCCTATTGTACCAAATGCAAACGGAGACGATATTCAGGTACGGTTCTTATATTTACGTTTGGGCATTTAACCCATCAGTTTGCTCTCTGCTGTTGGAGCAAACAGATAAACTGCCCATGTGACTATTCGGATTTTCGAAATGTATACGACAGTTGAAAAAAGTGGATATTTATTTAGTATATTGCCAATATCGCCTGACTTTTATAGCAGCTGTGCGGTTATGTGCTGAGAGATCCGCTTGTAGTCTTCACGATCTGTCTTTGTAAAAACTATAAAAGAATTCAAGAAACTGGAAATGTGAAGAATAAAATGCACCAACGAAAAAGAACAGAAACTAAGGAAATGCAGCTAACGTTTTAGAACGGTAGCACATAATCAACGTGTCAGTACGAGGCACTTTCAAAGTGCGAGTCGGATCAGCCAAAAGTGAGATCCGTCTTCTGAGTGTACTTACGTAAATTAGTTTTAATAACAGGGTGTTCTACCAATGTAATATTGCGCTGAATGCTTGTCACGTACTCCAAACAGCAATGAAATAAAATATAAAATACAGGGCTATTACAAATGATTGAAGCGATTTCATAAATTCACCGTAGCTCCATTCATTGACATATGGTCACGACACACTACAGATACGTAGAAAAACTCATAAAGTTTTGTTCGGCTGAAGCCGCACTTCAGGTTTCTGCCGTCAGAGCGCTCGAGAGCGCAGTGAGACAAAATGGCGACAGGAGCCGAGAAAGCGTATGTCGTGCTTGAAATGCACTCACATCAGTGAGTCGTAACTGTGCAACGACACTTCAGGACGAAGTTCAACAAAGATCCACCAACTGCTAACTCCATTCGGCGATGTTTAAAGCTTCTGGATGCCTCTGTAAGGGGAAATCAACGGGTCGGCCTGCAGTGAGCGAAGAAACGGTTGAACGCGTGCGGGCAAGTTTCACGCGTAGCCCGCGGAAAATTGGCTCATGCCACAACTGGAGGCCGACAGCGCCGACTTCATCTTTCAACAGGATGGTGCTCCACCGCACTTCCATCATGATTTTCGGCATTTCTTAAACAGGAGATTGGAAAACCGATGGATCGGTCGTGGTGGAGATCATGATCAGCAATTCATGTCATGGCCTCCACGCTCTCCCGACTTAACCCCATGCGATTTCTTTCTGTGGGGTTATGTGAAAGATTCAGTGTTTAAACCTCCTCTACCAAGAAACGTGCCAGAACTGCGAGCTCGCATCAACGATGCTTTCGAACTCATTGATGGGGACATGCTGCGCCGAGTGTGGGAGGAACTTGATTATAGGCTTGATGTCTGCCGAATCACTAAAGGGGCACATATCGAACATTTGTGAATGCCTACAAAAACTTTTTGAGTTTCTGTATGTGTGTGCAAAGCATTTTGAAAATATCTCAAATAATAAAGTTATTGTAGAGCTGTGAAATCGCTTCAATCATTTGTAATAACCCTGTATAGCCTGTGCGCCGCCTCGACCTATTCTCGATTGAGGTGTCATTCGTCTTAATCAGAAAGCCACGTCACTATTGTCACAAACTGTTCGGTTTTGCTACTCAGTGTAGTAATTATAGTATAATTAAGAAAACGACGATTTTGGATATTCTCTTCATTTGTGACATAGGACATAACTCTTTTATTCTTTTCTTAAAAAGTGGAATGAAATTCTGAAAACACGCTAGATTTTTTAAATTAATGCAGGAGTATGATAACACGAACATAGTGTGCTTGTCTCTGTGAACGCTTCAATTGCTAATGTTTCCTAAGTGCATAAATTACAGGACTCTGCCTTTCATATTTGCCAAAATGCCAACGATATTTGTAGCATGTAAAGATATATGAATGCAGGAAATCATGTGATGACTACTTCCTGGCAGATTAAAACTTTGTGCCGGACCGAGACTCAAACTCGGGACCTTTGCCTTTCGCGGGCAAGTGCTCTACCGACTGAGCTACCCAAGCACAACTCACGCCCCGTCCTCACATCCTTAATTCCGCCAGTACCTCGTCCCCTACCTTCCAAACTTCACAGAAGCTCTCCTGCGAACCTTGCAGAACTAGCACTCCTGGAAGAAAGGATATCGCGGAGACATGGCTTAGCCACAGCCTAGGGGATGTTTCTTCCAAGAGTGCTAGTTCTGCAAGGAGAGCTTCTGTGAAGTTTGGAAGGTAGGAGACGAGGTACTGGCGGAATTAAATCTGTGAGGACGGGGCGTGAGTCGTGCTTGGGTAGCTCAGTTGGTAGAGCACTTGCCCGTGAAAGACAAAGGTCCTGAGTTCGAGTCTCGACCCGGCACACAGTTTTAATCTGCCAGGAAGTTTCATATCAGCGCACGCTCCGCTGTAGAGTGAAAATTTCGTTCATGTGATGACTATTTAGACGTTCCTAGAAACCAGTGGAAAATGGCTCTGAGCACTATGCGACTTAACTGCTGAGGTCATCAGTCGCCTAGAACTTAGAACTAATTAAACCTAACTATCTGCTACGGTCGCAGGTTCGAATCATGCCTCGGGCATGGATGTGTGTGCTGTCCTTAGGTTAGTTAGGTTTAAGTAGTTCTAAGTTCTAGGGGACTGATGACCACAGCTGTTAAGTCCCATAGTGCTCAGAGCCATTTGAACCATTTTGAACCTAACTAACCTAAGGACATCAGACACGTCCATGCCCGAGGCAGGATTCGAACCTTATACCGTAGCGGTCGCTCGGTTCCAGACTGTAGCGCCTAGAACCGCAATTCCACTCCGGCCGGCGAAACCAGTGGAAAGTGGCGCCTTGAAGCGGAAGACGTCTGCACGCAACGTCAAAGCGAGATTGGCTCCCAGCAGTAGCTGGCTCGTGGAATGCTAGGCACTGCATGCAAGCGAGCAGACATACAGTTCTGACTGTGAAGTGGTGAAGTGAGAGTGAGTGAGAAGTGGACTGTGATAAACAATGAGAGTGAATGCTTACGTGGCCCAGGATTATTTTGTGTCCGCCACCATTATCAGTTTTGTAAGTAAAGTCGTTCATTTACCTGGAGTTCATAATTCCCATCTGGATTCCTCCTATCTGTCATCGCGGGGGATTCATAATACCCGACGTTCAAAACAGTGGTGTTATAGCAAAATGACCAAATATAGGAAGTTACCAGTTGCCTGTCTCCGTGGTGACGAATGTAATTTGTAAGCCATGGGACAGCGAAATGCGCATATACAGAGGGCGGTAGCATCGCGTACACAATATATAATAAGGGCAGTGCATTGGCGGAGCTGTCATTTGTACCCAGGTGATTCATGTGAAAAGATTTCCAACGTGATTATGGCCGCCCGACGGGAATTAACAGACTTTGAACGCAGAATGGTAGTTGGAGCTGGATACATTGGACATTCCACTTCGGAAATCGATAGGAAATTCAATATTCCGAGATCAACAGAGTCAAGAGTGTGCCGAGAATGCCAGATTCCAGGCGTTACTTCTCACCAGGAACAACGCAGTGGCCGACGGCCCTCACTTAACGACCGAGGGCAGCAGCGTTTGAGTAGAGTTGTCAGTGCTAACAGACAAGCAACGCTGCGTGAAATAACCGCTGAAATGTGGGACGAACGACGAAAGTATCCGTCAGGACAGTGCGGCGAAATTTGGCTATAATGGGCTTTATGGCAGCAGACGACCGATACGAACACCATTTTTAGTAGCACGACATCGCCGACAGCGGCTCTCCTGGGCTCGTGACCATATCGTGTGAATCGTAGACGACTGGTAAACCGTGGCCTGGTCGAATGAGTCCCGATCTAAGTTGGTGAGAGCTGATGCTGGGACTCGGAAATGGCGCGGACCCCACAAAGCCATGGACCCAAGTTATCAACAAGGCACTGTACAAACCGTTGATGACTCCATAATGGTGTGGGCTATGTTTTCATGGAATGGACTGTGCCCTCTGGTCCAACGGAACCGATTAATGAATGTAAATGCTTATGCCCTGCTACTTGGAGACTATTTGCAACCATTCATGGACTTCATGTTTTCATGAGAATGCTCCACAACACGGGGCCAAAACGTATCACCATTGGTTTGAAGAACATTCTGGACAGTTTGAGCGAATATTGTCGATCCCACATCTCCCGACATGACTCCCACTGGACATTAATGGAACATAATTGAGAGGTCAGTCCGTGCACAAAATCGTGCACCGACAACACTTCGCAATTATGGACGGCTACGGAGGCAGCATGGCACAACATTTCTATAGTGGATTTCCAACGACGTGTTCAGTCCACGCCATGTCGAGTTGCTGCACTACCCCGGGCGCGATATTAGGAGGTATCCCATGACTTGTTACTTCAGCGTACTGTTTCCATAATCGTGAACTGTTATCGTTAGTGATATGTAATGTGGTGTTTACTTTTATACAGGCAGATGTGGAGAGAAGGGAAGAATCAGACAGAAAGCCGATGTATCATACAGCTTTTGCTCTCGAGGTGTTCTGGGAATTTGTAGTGTAGTAACCAAAATTGAAGGCAAAAGATTACAATTTATAGAGAACAATATGAGAGCACCGCCAAACGGAACCATCACGGGAATAGTAGCAAAGGTTTCTACTGGAAGATGACCAGCTGGTCGCCCGCGTACGGAACACTTCGACAATATTCAAATTGATGTGAAAAACTTAGGGTAGGGCAGCATTCTGCAACGAAGAGCTTATGAGGATTTTAAAGCTTAATAATCATAATAATATTAATAATAATAATAGCGTTTTTGAACGTGTTGAGTGTTCATCGTCCTCAGTGGAGACACGACTGTGCCGAAATTTAGCAGCCAACTTCTTAAATCGTCCCTATGAAGGAGAAAAATACTTTATTGTAATTGTGCTCAACTCGTCGATAGCGATCGACCGGTCGATCGCCACGGCTTTGTGTGTCGATCTTTCAGAACGTTTCTCCGAAATCTGTTTAAATAGACTGTTTTATAAAATGACAGTTTGTTGACAACGTTACCTTGTGTGCAAACGACGAATTTATCCCAGTTTCCTTTAAGTATCATCGCATCGTGCATCAACAAGTGCTTTGTGGATATATTTTGGAAATGACACTTGTTATGAGTATTATCACGAAAGTTGAGAATTCAGTACTCTCACAGTCACTACAAAGAAGGAAGTTTAAGCGATATCAGAAGAACTGTATATCCGATATGTAAACCTGCTATTTTACACTTCAGTTCTAGGGCTGAATAGAGGTATGGTTCCAAACAGATTTAGATAACTTCTGCCAGCAATTTTGTGTCTGAAAGAGAGGAAGATTACTCACAATTATGTGATGTGAGCCGGTTGTACGCTCTGGCATTTGTAACTGATATTACAGTTAAGGTAATTGAGTTAAACAGAGAATTTTAAGGAAAAAAACCAAAGTGTCATAATTCTTATGTTTCAGTCAAAAACTTGACCTTTGGATAGCACAGTTCAGTCATTAAATTTGAGATACTTCCAGATCAAAAAACATCATTGGATCAAGAAGCATCAAAGAAGGATACAGTCAACCTGACCGCACTGAAGACAAAGTTTGAAAACCGATTTTCAGATTTCAAGGCAATGGAATGTATTCCAGCTTTCATAGCCCACAACCTTTGAAAAGAGTGGATGTGAAAGCTATTTGAAGTAAAATGAGTACTCTTTTCTCTTTTAGTGAGACTGAACTTTAAGAGGAAATAATTCGATTTGAGTCTGATATTTCCTTAGTCAGAGTACAACGAGTTCACCTTTTGGAAATTAGTGAGCGTAAAAAATCTCCCATAACACAGTAAAAATGGTATCGTATGTTTCACCGGTTTTTTAATCATTTCATCTGTTTGAGGCAGCAATTTTAATAATGAACATTGTGAAACGTAAGTCTAGAAATAAAATGGAGTGATCTTCATGTTTCAGACTATACAAGGTTGGCTCTGACAAGTTATTCACCAGATTATTATAAACTTGCCAATAATATGCGAAGCCAAGTATCTCACTAAACTTTTTTTTAACATTTCTAGTGATGAATATTTCAGTTTTCCACATACGTAATACCTTGAAAAACGACTAGGTCAACAACTTTTGGTGGAGAGAAAATTACCTTTTATGTATGTTGTGTACATACTTCTGCGTAGTCAGCGCGTACACAACTTTCCCACTAGAGCGCGCCCCACTAAGCACAACAGTGCAGGCTCAACGCTCGCCCGTCTCCGCACTACGAGATGGCGCTGCCTTAGAGACGGATCAAATTATGCTTCCGCCGATCCGCGT
The DNA here is from genome assembly GCF_021461395.2 of Schistocerca americana. NCBI lineage: Eukaryota > Metazoa > Arthropoda > Insecta > Orthoptera > Acrididae > Schistocerca > Schistocerca americana. Next base: position 448,676,153 of record NC_060122.1, on the reverse strand, counting down.
ATTAATATTTAACGCAGCCAATGAGATTGCTGCTAACGTAGAACCTTTTCTCCTCGCAGATCACACTCGCGCAGTGATACCTGAACGTGCGAGGTATTATAACGAGTGTACAGACCTCCGATTAGTCAGTCTGCATTTGTCTGCACCAGTCTGTACCAGTCTGCATTAGTCTGTACCAGTCCATAGTCAAGTTTCAGTCTGCACCTAATAAGATTATCATATTCTTGCACATAGCCATGAAGAGAAATGTATAGACACTTTGTCAAGTATCAGAGATATGTGAGAATAAGATTAACGTACCAAGACCAAAGGAACTTCAGATTGTCAATTGTAAATAGCATCCAGAATCAAGTTACGTAAGGTTTATGCTTGTTACTATTTTAATAAATGTGTGTGAAAATTAATCAAGTTCTGTGTAAAGTTGGTCACCGTCAATCTGCTACTCTAAGCGTGCAAGTGGCATTTCTATCGTCTGACCTAACGGCAGAAGATAAACACGCCACGATAAGACCACGAGACTTATTGCTGACACTCGCCTACTTCGTTAGAGCGACAAGTCAAATAATCTGATGGTGTGTGTACCGAAGGTCTTACAGTATGCACACCACAATGTATTTTTCGTAATTAAAATGGTTAATGTTGGCGCTGTGCGTAAACCTTTATGAATTTTTACGTCAGTAGATCTGTGGACTAAACTGCATTTAGTAGATCCAAGCCTAAAAAAGGTTGAGCACGATAACTGTATCATGTAATGTAAATTTTAGTATCGAGCGCTCAACATAATTAAGATCAAAATATGACAGTAAAAATACGATAAAGGAAGAAGAAACGTTCCAGTAAACATTGGTCCAAACGAGACGTTTGCGAGGGAATTGCCTGCGTATCGCTCACATAGGGATCGTTAAAGTAAGATTAGCATGGTTACTGCTCGCGCAGGAGCATTCAAACAATCGTTCTTCCCGCACTCCATACGTTAATGGAAAGGGGAGAAATCCTGATAACTGGTACATTGCGACGTAGCCTCTGCCACGCACCTCACGGTGGTTTGCACAGCATAGATGTAGATGTGTGTTTACGATCCGCCACTGACTGTACTGGTTAGCACCCATGGGCTACTTCGACAAGAATTGAAATACTCCTTAAGCAAAGGTGCATGCTATGATTTACCGTATACCCTATGGTGATACTCCCGCTCCTTCTCAAGTGTCTATTATTGCGAAAGACCATTAAAATGTTCAAAATTGAAAAATATCAAATCAAGTGCACTTTCTTTTAAGCAATGACAACGCTAGAGTACGGCAGCTACTAAATGGTTGAGAAGGATGATCGTACAATAATAAATTATTTTACTCACCTGTTTCTTGTGTCCGTCAACATCCACGAATGAAAACAAAATTTCTAGAATACAGGACATAATGATAGCAGGCAGACACACAACGGTGTCAGACTGTGTACTCACCGTGCTCTGGCGCGTCACATGCTCTCTGGTGGGTTGAGTTACTGAAAAGTGTCTGCAATATCGGTGTTGAAAAACCTGACTCCGGATCACAAGAGTGCAAGAGCGTGAATCAGTCTCAGTCACTTGATGCAGTACGCATGAGAGGAAAATGAATTCCTGTTCAGAAGGCGAAGAGTCATGTGTGCATGATTTTACCACGGTTCGACAGCTGCCTCAGTGAGGAGAAAGCGTCCCAGTAACCAGTGAGGAAAAGATTCAGTGTCACTCCGCACAGGAAAGCTCATGGCCACAGTATTCCGGCACGAAAGGTATGATTCTTCTTGATTTCCTCCAGCAAGGGACCATCAATGCGCCACACTACTGCGACTCAGGTCCGCTATTCGACGAAAAAGACCAGAGCACTTGAGTGAAGGTCTTATGTTCTTGGACGACAGTGCAAAAACATACACAGGATAAGATTCGTCGCTTCGGTTGGGAGGGGGGAATTGGATTACCAGGATTACAGCCCCGAACTTGCCCCACCAGACTTACCTATTCCTTGTGTTGAACGCTGCACTTTAGGGACACTTTTAAACAAATGCTGAGGTGGAGCAGCCGTGCGATAACTTCTCGCATCGCAGGTTACCGAGTTTTATCAGTTTTCTTGAAACTGATTGCACGCTATGACAAATGTCTCAGTATCGGTAGCGACTATTTTGAAAAATAGTGCAAGGTGTACAGTTCATGATGCCATGGTGTATTTGTTTTTGGCAATAAAGTTACCATGTGAAAAAAATGGCGAAACTTACTTTCGGGACATCCTTCCTATTCGGGTACTCCGAGTATTTGCATGTATCGAGCACTTCGATTGTTTGAGTGTATCGTGCATTCCGGTTCGTGGTGAAAATAGGGTTATTCACCAGTTCCATTACAGCTGGTACTACTTTAGGGAGTTATTCCTCGTGTCGAATTTGCATTTAGATGCAACACTGCACTCTTCTATGCAGTAAGTTGTTCATTCTTTTAAACTTCCCCAGATCATCTCTTAAATATTTAAAATACTGCATGACATGCTGCTCTAAGTCTCCAACCTTATCAAAGGGAATGCTGTCCACATCCCGGATGACCCCAGAATTTGAATCAGGATAACTCACGTCAGGTGATCGCGGAGCAAAGGTACAGGCTCTGGTCGACCTATTCATGTTGTACCTCACTGGCGGCTAATACGTCGTCTTACATTAGTAGAAAATTCTGCCGGTGTCCCATCATTCAAATACCACACCAACCACGGACCATGGGTGAATTGAAGCTGAGTTAGATGGACACTTGCGGGAAAGGTTTACGTTCTAAATATATTTGTACTGCCTAGAACAATATTTCGTGCTGTCATCGGTGGCTGCTCAAGACAACACATTCGTAATTGTATTGCAAACGGATCGTTTGCGGACCTAAATTTACTGGGACGTTTTTGCTTCTCTTGTTGTACAGTACATATTCCAGGCCACTGAAGATGGCTTGCAGAGAATAAACGCGAATCGCGTATGCCACGAAAATTGTATTTCATTCAGTTGTAGTTAGACGGTCACCTAGTGAAAATTAACAATATACCATAAAAACAGTTAGGTATTGATCTATGAAATGTCAGAACAAGCCACACAGAGAATCACATTTTCAATAGATCTTATCATTTAGGCTAAATTCATGCCGTATGTCTGTCTTCTTGAAGTTCAAAATAATGATCCAATGGGCTGCAAACATCTTGCAAAATTAAATATTTATTGACATCACAATTTTTAAAAGCTCTTCGTAAACGAAGTTTGTTTTAAGGGATGACTCTTACAACTTCCTGTACAGTTTGAACTCGAACTTCACCGACAACATTTCAGAAGTTTCTCAGGGATATTTTGTAAGTTCTTGGGATATGGAACCTGTGGTCTCCGGTTTCCGTTACATTCTATTTTGATTTCTTACCCTGCTTATCTTTGTATCTGTATTTCACTTAAAATGTGGTGTCGTGCGCTGTCGATACCACTTAGTCCACGCACAGAAGTTGGTAGAAACCCTTGTGATGCACCGCTAATCTGTGGCCGGCTCCGAGGCACTCCCTCGTCAAATGGCTGTGAGCACTATGTGACTTAACATCTGAGGTCATCAGTCCCCTAGAACTACTTAAACCTAACTAACCTAAGGACATCAACACATCCATGCCCGAGGCAGGATTCGAACCTGCGCCCGTAGCGGTCTCGCGGTTCCAGACTGAAGCGCCTAGAACCGCTCGGCCACATCGGCCGGCACACCCTCCTCTTCTCGTGCGGGTGTACTGGAAGCGTTGTCAGTAGCCTCCGTAATTACTGTGTATGACAAACCTGCCTATCTCAAGGTCACGCACTGGACTGTATTCTTGACTTGCAGCTACTCAGGTTAAGTATAAGGACATTACTTAAACAGTACTTGTACATCTCTATTATTTATGCTCTCTGTCTCAGCACCCACCTACTGTTTGCCATCCACCACTGGGGCAACCAAACAGAATTTATCTCCACAATAATGCAAATGTCGACGGTATGTTTTGTGTGTCTCGTTTGGAAACAAACTTGTTCCAATCACTGCCAATACTCCAGTAATCCTCTTCGACCTTGAGCGTGTATTCAGTGCTGCTCGGTTCTGTCTCGGAGTTGGTTTTCCTGCAGTGTTATTTCTGCGTTACCAGTCATACACAGTACGGACGAAGAATTGGCCGATACGCACCTCGTCTACGAATGCAACAGAAGAGTGGCACAACGACACTATGCTGAGCTGTTCCCACAGTGACGGTAACTACACTGCTGGTCATTAAAATTGCTACACCAAGAAGAAATGCAGATGATAAACGGCTATTCATTGGACATATATATTATACTAGAACTGACATGGGATTACATTTTCACGCAATTTGGGTGCATAGATCCTGAGAAAGCAGTACCCAGAACAACCACCTCTGGCCGTAATAACGGCCTTGATACGCCTCTGCATTGAGTCAAACAGAGCTTGGATGGCGTGTACAGGTACAGCTGCCCATGCAGCTACAACACGATAGCACAGTTCATCACGAGTAGTGACTGGCGTATTGCGACGAGCCAGTTGCTCGGCCACCATTGACCAGACGTTTTCAATTGGTGAGAAATCTGGAGAAAATGCTGACCAGGGCAGCAGTCGAACATTTTCGGTATCCAGAAAGGCCCGTACAGGACCTGCAACATGCGGTCGTGCGTTATCCTGCTGAAATGTAGGTTTTCGCATGGATCGAATGAAGGGTAGAGCCACGGGTCGTAACTCATGTGAAATGTAACGTCCACTGTTCAAAGTGCCGTCAATGCGAACAAGAGGTGACCGAGACGTGTAACCAATGGCACCCCATACCATCACGCCGGGTGATACGCCAGTATGACGATGACGAATACATGCTTCCAATGTGCGTTCACCGCGATGTCGCCAAACACGGATGCGACCATCATGATGCTGTAAACAGAACCTGGATTCATCCGAAAAAATGACGTGTTGCCATTCGAGCACCCAGGTTCGTCGTTGAGTACACCATCGCAGGCGCTCCTGTCTGTGATGCAGCGTCGAGGGTAACCGCAGCCGTGGTCTCCGAGTTGATAGTCCATGCTGCTACAAACGTCGTCGAACTGCTCGTGTAGATGGTTCTTGTCTTGCAAACGTCCCCATCTGTTGACTCAGGGATCGAGACGTGGCTGCAGGATCCGTTACAGCCATGCGGATAAGATGACTGTCATCTCGACTGCTAGAGATACGAGGCAGTTGGGATCCAGCACGGCGTTCCGTATTACCCTCCTGAACCCACCGATTCCATATTCTGCTAACAGTCATTGGACCTCGACCAACGCGAGCAGCAATGTCGCAATACGATAAACCGCAATGGCGATAGGCACAATCCGACCTTTATCAAAGTCGGAAACGTTATGGTACGCATTTCTCCTCCTTACACGAGGCATCACAACAACGTTTCACCAGGCAACGCCGGTCATCTGCTGTTTGTGTATGAGAAATCGGTTGGAAATTTTCCTGATGTCAGCACGTTGTAGGTGTCGCCACTGGCGCCAACCTTTTGTGAATGTTCTGAAAAGCTTGTCATTTGCATATCACAGCATCTTCTTCCTATCGGTTAAATTTCGCGTCTATATCACGTCATCTTCGTGGTGTAGCAATTTTAATGGCCAGTAGTGCATATCACAGTACTTTTACTTCTGAGGGTTGGTGTCTTCCTCTGTTCCATATTCCACGAGGGCGCGCTGGAAAGTAATGCCTCCGAATTTTTTTCTCTGTTCTCGATATCCGTTGGGATATTACCTGTCATACATATTACTCGGTTGACCTTCCCGCCTCGTTGGCACAAATTGCAACTTTTTGCCGCTAGATGGCACAGAGCTGTAGCATGTAATATGGCGGTGTGAAACGTACCAATGTTAGTGAGTGAGAAACAGCGAGCCGTAATCGAGTTTCGGATTCAAAGAGTTCGTGCGCATATGGAGTACCCTCTCCTTCAGCATGCTATTTCCAGGCGATACACGAGCGTTGCTATATCTACTTTTGTAAGCCCACGTCGCAAGTTTTGTAAACTCTCGTCGCCACTTTTGTAAAGGCCTTGTCGCTACTACTGTGGAGGCTGAGTTGCCACTGTTTTACGGTAGGCCGAGTTTGTGAATTTGTGAAACGGCTTCTGGAGCAGTACACTGCTATGACATTTTCTCCCTGCCACTATTACACAGCTATGCCCCAGGGTCAGGTAACAGGATAGGAGAACAAAGGTTCTACAATACTCCGAAAAAAATAGTAACAAAGTCACACAAACGAGTTAAAAAGGTTTACTTATCTTTGTGACTAGTGTAATAAGGAAGTCTGCAACACTGGTTGCAATATAACACTGTTTATAATATAAGTCTCTTCACCATCAACGGGTGACTGTGTGGGGTGCATTGTCCAGTCACGATACGTGAAGATGATTTCATTCCCGTTATTCCTAGTGACCCTGATTTCGAGAAGATGTGGATCATTCAAGATGGAGTTCGATCCCGTCGATTCAGGAGAGTGTTTGATGTCGTGGAGGAGCACTTTGGGATCCGCATTCTGGCTCTGGGGTTTTCAGAGGCCACTGGCATGGGCTTCGATTGGCCGCCATATTCTCCGGATCTGAACATATGCGACTCCTTTTTGTGGGGCTACTTGAAAGATAAGCTGCACAGCAATAACCCAAAGCCATTGCTGAGCTGAAAACAGCCATTCAGGAGGTCATCGAGAGCATCGATGTTCCGCCACTTCAGCGGGTCATGCAGAATTTCACTATTCGTCTGCCCCACATCATTGTCGATGATGACAGGCATATCGAACATGTCATAACCTAAATCCGATTATGGCTTAGTTGTAGATATACTTCACAGTACATAGCAAAAGCAATTTGGAACAACTGTCCTCTCACTTCTAAGAGTTCACTAAATGACGTTCCCTGTCTTTGGCGAGTCTCTTTGGCACTGGCGCCCAGTTCGAATCTTTGCGCCTGGTTGTGTCTTGTTCGGGCGACACAGCATCTACAACAATCCCACTCCTTGCATTCGCTTCATCAGCCTCCTCCTAGTCCCGACTTGGTAGCATCGCATTTTCATCTGTTTCCAAAGCTTAAAGAAAACCTTAGGACTTCACTTTGATAATGATGAAACGGTGCCAGCAGAGGTGAAGTTGTGGCTCCGCCAATGAATTCATTCTATAGTGACAGCATCAACAAATTGGTTTCTCATTTGGAGAAATGTGTTCTCCACCAGGGTGACTGTGTTGAGAAATAAATGTGTAGATATGAAAAATAAAGATATAGAATATTAATAACTTTTTTTAAATCGGAGGTATTACTTTTCGGCGCGCCCTCGCATGTTTTGGTGATTACATATTATGGAGCTTTTCACTACTTTGAAGGAATTTTAAAAGAAACAAAGGAATTGGTGGTAACAGACTGAATAAATCGTAATTACATTATTACTCTACAACAAACCTCTGGAGACCAGGTGTCTCTCATACCAGAATACTCAGGAAATATCGCTGAACAACGTTCGAAATCTTGTCTATGGGGTTGGAATTCACCTCAGTTGGCAAAGAAAGTACACGAGAATTCATCTGCCTGATAACCCTTCTGGAGTTCATCGACCCAGCTTTTAAATTCTCTACAACTGAGATTCCTCAACGCAGGCCTGTTTGTGGTACTTGAAGATGCCGTCTCGTCACTGGAAATCGCGCAAGCTGTAAGCCTCTGGTGATTAGTACACGGACGGTAGATAGCTTTTGCGCCGTAAAAAGCAACTTACTGCTCGTTGGGTACACGAAATAAACAAAGCACTCCTTTCAACCAGGAATGAAACACGAGCGGCCGTCTTCGGTAGTTTTACGAGTAAAGCGGGAGATAAACGCGAGAGACTCCTGTGAATAAGGCAGCGGGGAGCGCGATGCGGTACCGCGGCTCGGCCGCGAGGTAATTTGTGTCCCATTGGTCACGTGCATCCCGCGGTGCACATGATAAATAAAAGCCGCGCGCTAATGTCCATCGACGTGCTGTAAATCGTACCTTCCGCGCCACAACGGCTGGCTCGTATTTCACCGCGACGTAATCATGTCCCCCCGTTACACATGTACGTTTCTTTATTGTATTTTATGGCGAGACTGCGAAGAAATTGCCCAAAACCGCTTCCCTAATTTACGCCCAGCGATGCTCCCCGCGGAGAGGCAGCCAGCGCGGCGGCGACTCACAAAACTGGAAAGCGGCGAGCACGTCAAAGGTCCACAGTTTTTCTCCTCAGATACTGCGGTTTCCGCTGGGAATAATCTCAGATTCAGATTCAGGGAAGAGTACAGCTTTTGGTTTTGTTTCCTCCCATGTCACTTTCTGCGACTTGGCGCGCGATCCTAAAGAGGACAAGGAAGCAATTACGGAGCGCGAGTTCACAGATAATATTAAAGTGGAGCCCTGCGTACGTATAACATCTTAAATATGACGAAATGAAAAAATAAGGCCGTATAGCGAGAGCAATTGACAGCTGTGGCTTATACGACACGATCTGTGTGCCAGAGCTGCTAACTAGTTTTTGAGGTTGAGAGATACTTGGTAGCGCCAGTTTTCTCTACGAGTCTACGCTAAAGAAGTACAGAGTATCTCAAACAGATTCATCCGATTCTACAAGACTATATCTTCTTCATGAATGATGATATAAGTTTGATGTTATTTAACTTACGCATGGGACTACAAAATTTTATTTTCAGTAGAACCAGATGACTTTATAAAGGTACGTCTGTTACGTGCACACGTATATAACCCTAGGGTACACTCTATAAGTATGTTTAGTATCTAAGTTTTCATTTAAGTTTTAAAAATAGTCAATGTGCTCTCCACTGTACACGACGAACATCAAAAGATAGTCACATTCACTCTGTACTTCTACTAACATGACAGGAATTACTGCAAGCACGGCTGCTGCGATGTGGCCTTTGCACTTCGCACAGTTATTGTAAGGGAAGGCACGTATATAGAGACTTTCACAAACTTTCACAATAAGTTGTGAATCATACATAACCTATCGAAATATCTGGACACCTATTAGTAGACATTAATGTAGGTTGTGTCCACAACAACCACTCTTCAACGGTTGGCAGCATTGGTATGCGGCAGATACTGGCTTGTTCCGTAGCCTCTTCTCTACAGCTTCAGCTGGCGGGAAGCCTTAGCAGCGAATGGTTGTGTTGTTACAGTGTAAAGTATGGAACCCTGCGCAGACGGTCGGTCAATGTGATTTAAGCAACGTGCCGTCACTGAATCCTTGACAGCTGAAGGTGTCACCCCAAAGGAGATTCAGCAGAGAAAGAAAGCAGTTTATGGTGGTTGTGTTGATGTGAGTACTGTGCGTCAATGGGCGGGTAAGTTTAAAGATGTCGAGGCTGGAACATCTGACCTGCGTGGCGAACAAAGAGTTGGACGTCCTGTGACAGCAACCACCGAGTTTCAGAAGCAAAATGTTGACAGATTGATTCAGGACGATCGTCGTATCACTCAAAGAGAAATTGCCACCACAATCGGTATTTCACAAGAACAAAGGGAAATGTTTTCCTGCAGCATGACAATGCCAAACCACACACTTCATGTGCCACCATTGCTGAACTTCAGACACTGAATCTAACCACTGCACGACATCCTCCATACAGTCCAGATTTAGCACCGTCTGACTTCCATCTGTTCCCGATAATGAAAGACGATCTGTGGGGACATCATTGTGCTTCTGATGAAGACGTTGAGAGAACTCTGAGACTGTGGTTCGGAAACAGTGTCGACTTCTTCTGTGACGGCTTCAGAAAACTTGTTCATCGTTGGCAGAAATGTATCCAGTTGCCTGGTGATTATGTGGAAAAGTGAATATTGGTAATTAAAGATCACATTCTAAGGATTATTTCCTCGTTTTCTTTATTAAAATATTCCCGTCCAAACTCAATTAACGAAGGTGGAAGCATTACTTTTGATTCAACCCTCGTATCTGCGGAGCACATTTCTTTCTCAAGAGCCGAAAGCAGAGAAGACAGTGTTATCTGACTCTACAATCTTGCGCGAAGTCGGCATTGTAACTCATCCCAAAGAAGTTCCATTGGGTTCAAGTCGGGACTTTAGACGGGCCAGTCCATTTCACGAATGCTATTGTCCACAAACCATTGCCCCACAAATGTTGCTTTATAAAAGTTGCATTGTCATGCTGATACAATCATTGTCTCTGAACTGTCCCTCTATTGTACGCACTGCACAGAGCTGTAAAATGTGCTTCCAAATTTAACATTTCTGCAAGCACAACAAGGGTCTACACCCTAAACACTGTAACGCCACTTCCTCCGTACTTCACTTTTTGCACTACACATTGTGGCAGGTAAAGTTCAAATCCTTTCATCTGACTGCTATGCTCATCAGACTGTCACAAGGCATACCGTGATTTATCACTCCAGGTCACTTACTCGGGTCCGCCCCTTTAGCCCGCCGGCCGCGGTGGTCTAGCGGTTCTGGCGCTGCAGTCCGGAACCGCGGGACTGCTACGGTCGCAGGTTCGACTCCTGCCTCGGGCATGGGTGTGTGTGATGTCCTTAGGTTAGTTAGGTTTAAGTAGTTCTAAGTTCTAGGGGACTTATAACAGTCTGCCTTCGGCAGGGCAACAGAGCGGACGCGTACGTGTTGACTTCGTGCGGCGCGCGAGCTCGCCTTGTTTACTTTCCGACGGCCGTTGCTTAAGTGCCGGCTTACCTTGTACGATCCATGGCGAACCGTTACCGTAAATCAACACTCCGATTTACTTTCTGCAACGATTATGCCCGACCCAAAGCACTTGAGGTGGAGCGTTTTCTGCGAGAGGAAGTGAAGATCCCGGCGACCGATATTATAGGCATACATTTGTCCATCGTGAGCAGCACGGTCTATGTGAAAATCATTAACGACGCGGCGTGCGAACGCATACTACGTGAGACCAAACAGGGGCTCCGCTTCTGTCACGCTGATGGCAATGTGGGAGAGGTAACCGTCGACCACGCAGGCTTAGGTATGCGAACGATACGCATTTTCGAATTGCCATTCGAACTTCCAGCTGAGGAAGTCGTCGCGGCACTACGCCCATACGGCACAGTCCACGGCCACACTGCGGAGAAGTGGACACAGTTTCGGACGTATCCTGTCCTAAACGGGGTCCGACAGGTCACCATAGATCTCCGAAGCCACGTCCCGTCCTACTTACAGATCGGCGGATGCCGTGCCATAATTATATACGATGGCCAGCCTCGGACCTGTTCCGGGTGCGGCAAAGAAGGCCACCTTAGATCCGAATGCCTACAACGGCGTATTACGCAACTTCCAGCTGCCGAAAAACCACCCACGTCGCAACCTACAGTGCTACCGGTGACCTATGCCGCTGCTCTGGCTTCTCCTACCACTTTGCAACGTCGCCCGGTCACCACAAACGACGCCACCAACGAGCCCGACCAGACACTGACGGAGAGCGCCTCGGACGACCCGCCGCCTCGGCCGGCCATTGACGCCGCTCCGAAGATGCCGACGCAACCAGACGCTGACCCTGATCTCGGAAACACGATGGAGATCGACTCGCTCATCGTTCCTACAGCGGCCTTTCTGCCAGAACGACGTGACTCCCTTCCGTCGTCGGACACGGAGGGTCGCACAAGGAAACAACGTTCCCCGAAACGTCGCAAGCGAAGACGTCGCACCGTTTCCGGCCAAGAGGAGACGTTACAAGTCGAGGAGGACGTACCCGTCGACCAGCACGAAGCCTCAGAACCCGCTACTGCTGACGAAGACGTCATGAGCGCGGAGACATCTATCGGTGTGCCTGCGCCCCGTGCTGACGCTTAACTAAATCATGAACGTCTCACAGGCGACACGACACCACGCACAATTACAACATCTTCTGAAGACAAAATGGACGATACACCAGTTTCCGCTTCCACGGCGTGGCACGAGGAGGAGGTCACGGAGCAGGAGCCGTTACGGGACCCTGCGCCGTCACGGCCGCACCACTAATCATACTCTCCCCAGACTCCCCTGCGGCCCAGCGGGATAACGTTCCGCTGCGACGCCCACACCCTTGCGCGGACGGCGGAGTGGACCAGCCACCAGCAATCCGACACCAGGCCTACCGGATAGCAACCATCAACACCAACAACATCCGTTCCAGGGTGAAAATCCGCCTTATGCAGGAGATGTTCTGGGCTTCGGATATTGATTTCGCCCTTCTGCAGGAAGTTCACTTGGCTAGTCTCCCGGATATTAATGGCTATACCGCCCACGCCTCCGCGAGTGATCCTATGGGCCGCGGGGTGGCCATCTACGTCCGCCACGGGATTTCTGTGACCGATGTCGCCTTCCTTCCATCAGCTCGGGGCATGGCACTCACTGCCATGGGGACACGCATCATTAATGTCTACGCTCCCTCAGGCACCGAACGACGGCATGAAAGAGCCCAGTTTTATTCCGAGGAAATCGCTCCCCTGTTTTTAGGGCGTTATGACCATTGCCTACTAGGAGGTGACTTTAACAGCGTTCTGCATCCTAAAGATCAGATTCCCCACTATACTACATGCCAGGAGCTACGTATAGTGGTGCGAGACCTCCTGCTTCACGATACCTGGGAAGTACAACACGGCGACCTTTCTGGCCATACCTTTCTTACAAGTCATTCCGCAAGCCGACTAGACAGGATATATGTCTCACAAACTCTTAGATCTGCGATACGGGGCGCCGAACGCTGGCCGCTGGCCTTTTCCGACCATTGCGCTTACATCTGTACGGTCCTCCTTCCGCCGCAATCAGTATGGCGCAGCCGTGCGCCATGGAAACTCAATACCTCACACTTGCATGACCAGGCGTGTCGCCAACAAGTCACTGACACGTGGACAGCCTGCGAACGACGCCTTCCCCGCTACCGCTCGACACTGACATGGTGGTTGGACTGCGCCAAGCCGGCGATCCGGAGGACACTGATGAGATACGGGAAGGACATGGCCGACTGGCATCGCACCACTGTTGACTTCTATTACGCGATTCTCCGAGATCTGGATGCTCAACCGCCAACCCCGGACAACCAGTTGGAACGGCAAAGAACTAAGGCGAAGATAATTGCGCTGGCACGCCGGAAATTGCAAGGGGTCGTGATACGGACGCGGCGCCACGATCACGCGGATTTAGAAATTCCATCCATGCATGATATAGTGTCCGACAACCGAAGGCGTCGTCGGCAGATCATCAGCACTTTGACAACGCCTCATGGAACGCAGGTGACCACTCAGAATGACATCGTCCGCGCATTCGTCGAGCACTACCGTCGTACTTATAGTGATGACGACTCTGAAACTGCAGCAGACGACTCCATTTTGAATTACGTCACGCGCACCCTCCCCCACACGGAGGCGGATGCTTTGACAGTGGCGGTCACGCTAGACGAAGTCAACAACGCAATCGCCAAAGGTGCAGTCAACAGATCGCCCGGCATTGACGGCTTACCGATTGAGTTTTACCGTACCTTTCGGGACCTCATGGCCCCACGGTGGACGACTATGTATCAAGAACTGATAACATCTGACCAAGCAATCCCACCCGCCTTTGCTGAGGGCATCATTATACCAGTCCACAAACCAGCCCGTGGTTCGATGGTAGGGAGTTACAGACCGCTCACCCTCCTCAATGCCGATTACAAGATTTTCGCGCGTTTACTGGCAATGCGGCTCCGAACTACACTCCCTCATATCCTCTCGCCAGAACAAACGACGCCTGGCGGACAGATTAACATACAGACTGCCACAGGGGAATGCCGCGACTTAATTGCGATAGCGGCGGCCTGCAGGCTCCGGGCAGCGGTCGTCGCTATAGACTTCGACAGCGCCTTCGATGAAGTGCGTCATCGTTTCCTGTTTTCGGTGGCAGCCCGAATGGGCATCCCCCCTCCGTTTCTCGACGTCATCCGGCGTCTTTACGACAGTGCCAGTTCACGTGTCCAAGTCAATGGACGTATAGCAGGGCCGGTATCTATCTGCCGTTCGATACGGCAGGGGTGCCCCCTCTCTACCCTCCTGTATGCTATTGCCCTTGAGCCCCTTATTGGGGGCTTGACGACCAAGCTTTCTGGCCTCACCCTACGCCAACACACTTTTCGCTGTCGGGCATATGCTGATGACCTCCTCCTCCTCATTCGCTCCGGCTCTGAGATTCGGGATGTCCTCGACTTGATTACCCGTTATGGGGCTGCCGCTGGCAGTGCCATGAATGTCGCCAAATCTTCTGCAATGCACATTGGACGAGGCCTCCAGGAGGGTGAAGTGGCACCACTGCCGCTTGTGCGGACTTTCCGGTACCTGGGCATTACCTTTACCCCCACGGTCACACGCACGGCGGCAACGAATTTCCGTCGCCTGTTACACGTCATCCGCAACGACGTCCGCCAGAACCTCTTGCGCCGCCAGGACACACTTCAAAGGGTTGCGTTTATTAATCTTTATGTGGCATCAAAATTGGTTCACATCGCGCAAGTTCTCCCTCTGCCAACTGCAATTGGGCGCAACCTTCAGGCGGCTTTTGGCTATTACCTCACGGCTGGTTCAATGTTTAAGGTCCGTTATGAGACACTTACCCTGCCCACACGGTATGGTGGCGTCGGGCTCGTCAATGTCCGTATGCGATCTGCAGCCTTGTACATGAGTACCATGAGAAAACAGTGGATGGGCCAGGGTACATCTCTAACACGCAGCTTGCTTGAGGTCCTCCTACCAGCTTCCACCTCACCACCAGTGTCTGTCGGCCATATCGTGCCTCATTTGTCCCATCTTTCGACCTTTTTCGTCGACTACAGTTATATACATACCAGTCTCCCAGATACACGCCCACCTAGGACTAAGGATTTTTACAGCCTGTTGCTGCGCTGTGTTCCCCGGAATGTGATGGAGACCAAACACCCCTCCATCCAGTGGCCCATAGTGTGGACTACCGTCCACCAGCCCTTCCTTCCTACGAACGTCCGGGCGCTGTGGTATCACATAGTCAACAGGAAATTTGCCACGAAGCAGCGCCTGCACAACATTGGCTTATCAGAATCCCCTCTTTGTCTCCTTTGCCAGCAACTGGACACTGATGAACACCGTCTGACATGCGCCTCATCGCAAGATGTATGGCGCTTCGTGCAGCAAATCATTGCCTGCTATCTCCGGGTGCCACCACACACAGTCGAGCCTCGAATGTTTCTATACCCGGAGGACCGACATTTTTCCGCCGCCAAATGTCATGCTATTACGTGGGTCAAAGGGTGGGCGGCCGCTTATCTCTTTAATGAGGGACCTAAATCCCGCCTCGACTTCTGGACCTATTTACGAACAGCCCATGCAGCTCTCGAAAACACGCCACGTTACCGAACATTATTTGCTAACTATCTTCGAGCGGTCCTTGTTAGACCTCCACTGAGTTGGGGGGTGCCTGGCACAGAGGGCACCCTCCCCTCCTCCCCCGGCGGTGTCTGAGTTTCAACCGCCTACGATATATTCTACTTCTGACCTCCGCGGATGGGAGAGCGCGTCGCAGATTGCGCAGATTTTATTTCTTTTTGCTTTTCCTTTTTCCTTTCTTTTTCTTTACCTAGAATTTATATTTCTTTTATCTTTCGCATATGTGTTCCCATAATTTCATGCTATTAGTGAATATTACAAAAACACATGCAAATAAATAAATAACAACGCCTTCCACTACTGTTGATTCCTGTTTCTCCCACTTCCCGAAGCACCACAGGCTCGGTGGTGGTGCGGGGGACACTGTGGCCAGGCCTCAGGTTTCGACCCCTGCCCACTTTGCCCCCCGAGACCCCACCGGTCCCCTAAAAAAAAAAAAAAAAAAAAAAAAAAAAAAAGTAGTCTTCCCTTGAGTAAAAAGTTTAACTTTTTATTTTCAGTTTATGTAAAAAATAAATAAAAATAAAAAAAATAAAAAAAGTGGACAGCGCGAAAAAATAGCGCTTCTAAAAAAAAAAAAAGTGGTTCTAGGCGCGCAGTCCGGAACCGCGCGACTGCATTTAAAAAAAAAAAAAAAAAGGCTGAGTAGACAGCGTGTTTGACTGCCATGCAGTGGACCCGGGTTCGATTCCTAACTGGGCCGAAGATTTCCTCTGCTCGGGGACTAGATGTTGTGTTGTCATAATTACCGACACAAGTCGCCCAATGTGGCGTCAACTGAAAAACTTGCAACTCGGCGGCCGAACTGTTCAAATGTTCAAATGTGTGTGAAATCTTATGGGACTTAACTGCTAAGGTCATCAGTCCCTAAGCTTACACACTACTTAACCTAAATTATCCTAAGGGCAAACACACACACACACACACACACACACACACAACTACTGTATGTATAAAGTCATTTTTGATCGCTATTCACATTAAGATCGGTCAATTATATTACGCTCTTCACCAAAACATTTCGTATTAGTAGGCTAATCGAGTACGTACTGCAATCAGAGTGTACCAAGTCCATTAAACGTTCTTATTAAATGTAAATCATAAAAAGATCGACAGGAAATGCAGGAGACTGGTCATGCTTGAAAGAAATAGTGTTCTCACAACTTATTTGACGGTTGCCTTGATGGCAATTCAGAAAAAAAAAAAAAAAAACGTTTCGATAGGTCAGTGCGCGGCTGCTGCTACTGCTGCTGCTGCTGTTGTTGTTGCAGGTGGTGGTGTCGTCATCGTCGTCGCCGTCTTCAGTCCGAAGATTCATTTAATTCAACTCTCCTCGCTGGTGTGTCCTCTACAAGCATCTTCATTTCGGTATAACTACTGCAACCTAATTGAGGTGACAAAAGTCTTGGGATACCTCCTAATATAGTGTCGGAGCTCGTTTTGCTCAGCGTAGTGCATGAGCTCGCCGTGGCATGCACTCCACAAGTCGTTGGAAGTCCGCTGTAGAAATATTAAGCATGCTGTTTCTATAGCCGTCCATTTGTTGCGAAAATGTTGACGGTGCAGGATTTTGTGCACGAACTGACCTTCGATTATGTCCCATAAATGTTCGATGGGATTCATTTCGGGCAATCTGAGTGACCGAATCATTCGCTCGATTGTCCAGAATGTACTTCACAGCAATTACGAACAATTGTGGTCCGGTGACATGGCGCATTGTCATCCACAAAAAATCCACCGTTGTTTGACAATATGAAGTTCACGAATTGCTGCAAATGGTCTACACCTAGCCGAAAATAACCATTCCCAGTCAATTACCGTTTCAGTTGGACTAGAGGACCTAGTCCTTTCCATGTAAATGCAGCCTATACCATTATGTAGCCACCAACAGCTTTCACAGTCCCTTGTTGACAACTTAGGTCCATGGCTTTGCGGGGTCTGCGCCACACTCACCTCACTCCTATCAACTGAAATCGATATTCATCTGACCAGGCCACGGTTTTCCAGTCGTCCAGGGTCCAACCGATAGGGCCACGAGCACAGGAGAGGCGCTGCAGGTAATGCTCCGTTAGCAAAGGCACTTGCGTCCGTCGTCTGCTGCCATATCCCTTTAACGCCAGATTTCGCCACTCTGTCCTAACGGACACGTTCGTCGTACGCCGCACATTGGTTCATACTCAGGGTTGCTTGTCTGTTGGCATGCACATCTATACACAAACGCCACAAGTGAAGGTCGTCGGCCGCTGTGTTGTCTGTGATGAAATGTGGTATGCTCGGCACACTCTTCACACTATGGATCTCGGAATGTTGAAGTTCTTTATGATTTCCAAAATGGAATATCCCATTCGTCTAGCTCCAACTACCATTCTACATTCAAAGTCTGTCAATTCCGTCGTGCAGCCATAAGCCTGAAACCTATTCACATGAATCACCCCATTACAAATGACAGCTCCACCAATGTACTGCCATTTTATACCTTGTGTACGCGACACTTCCGCTATCTGTATATTTGCATATCGCTATAGCACGACTTTTGTCGTCTCAGTGGATATCCGTTTGATCTTGCTTATTGTAGGCAAGCCTTATTTTGTCTCTCCAATGTTTACCAACCCTCCCCTTTCACACACTTCTCTCCATTACCAGTTTGATGATTCTGTCATGCTTCAAGATGTATCCTAACAACCGATCCTTTAGAGCAAATCCGGAAGACGCGTGTCATTTGGTATAGACTACGCACTCCTCACAGTTTCGGCGAACACACAGCACAGAGAGTGCGCTGAGTAGCCCTGCAGTTGCTCAGTGGACGCGAGGCCATAACACAGCGTGGAGAAAATAAAAGTGGCTTGGACGAGTAAATACGACTGGATGTGAATGGCAGCACTAACGGAGGAGGAAAAGACCTACATCTACTTCCAGCAGGATAGAGCAACTGCCCATACAGCCTGCCGAAACATGGAACTCGTTTACACAGTCTTAACGCCTGACACAACTGCTAGAAGAGGTCAGTCTAGGCAAGGATCTGGCTAGCCACTCAGGGTGAAATATTACGTTCAAACGTTACATTGAAAAAATAAAAACATTATGTTACAAACAAGTGGTGTGAAAAAATAATAAAAAAATTGTATGCCATAGACAAGTTGTATGTTTGATTGTGCAAATATCGTTTCAATAAAAGTGCGCCATGGTACTTTACATACGCGATTTTGAAAATGTGCGCCATCTCTCCCATATTTACCCTACTGTAGTCAAGTTGTACCTTAAACTGATTTTCACTGCAGTTCAATTCATGAATCTTCCCATTACTTATTCGATCTACCCATCTAATCTTCAGCGTTCTTCTGTAACAGCCCATTCCAAAAGCTTTTACTCTCTTCTTGTTTGAACTGCTTAGTGTTCACTTTAGAAAAGACTTCCTAGCATTTAAATTTATATTCTATGTTAAAAAATTTCTCTTGTCCAGAAATATTTTTCTTGCTATTCCCGAGTTGTGTTTTATATCCTCTCTACTTCAACCATCGTCTATTATTTTGCAGCTCAAATAGCAACACACATCGACTAATTTTAGTGTCTTAGTCCCTAATCTAATTCTCTCAGCGTCACCTGATTTAATTCTACCCCATTGCTTTACCCTTGTTTTCCCGTTGTTTATGTTCATCTCATACATAATTTATTTTCTAGATACAGTCCATCCTATCATTTGACCTTACATGTTCTTTGCTGTTTCTCACAGAAATACAATGTCATGGGAAAACTTCAATTTTTTTCTTCTCCCTGAATTTTAATTACGTTTCCAAATTGCTCCTTGGCTTAACATTGCTGATTGCTCAGTGTGCAGATTGAGTAACATCTGGATAAGCTACAACCTTGCCTCGATCCTTTCTCAACTACTGCTCACATTTCACGTCCTTCGACTCTTATAATTGGAGTCTGGTTTCTGTAAGAGGTAGGGAAACGAATCAAAAGTCGGTTTTCCAAGGCAATCCTGCCGGCATTCGCCAAAAGTTACTTACAGACACCAGTGAAAATCTAATTCAGGATGGCCAGAAGCGCTTTCGAATTCCGTTGCTCTCGAAAATAAGTCTATAGCTTTAATCAGACCGCCAATTTTCAACCGGAAAAGTGATGTTCAATTGCTGATCAAGAGTCCTTGCTTCACATCTTGGATTAAATTCCAAACGTCTGAGGACGTGCTATGGGAGAGGAGTTAGCTATGTGTCGCTATGAGCTTTCACCCTATCGCTTCTCTCTCGTTGTCACAAACAAAGCAGAACGCAGTATACCACACAGTACTCGTTGCAGCCACCTAAACAAAAGAGTTATAGTTAAGACACTTGACCACAAGCCATGATGCGTTAAGTAGAGAAGCAAGATCAGGCTGTGGGCCACAACGACACCTCCGTCAGTACGTCCGTGTTCTTCTACAGTGGCAACATATACCTAGAAAACATACTCCCTAACGATGTGCCGTATTGAGAGGTAACTTTCTGAAGATTTATTATTTTGAGGTTGTTTCCTTACTTCATTGGGAGCAGAGTGTCAACTCAGAGATTATTGTTGTTCCCGAGTCAGTTTTATTTTCATTGTACGAGTTTTACCTGTAGTAGCACTTCGTACATGCGAGAAATGGAAGCCGGGTTCTATGTTAAATTAAAGATCCATATCAACCTGACGGTCCCTGGAACTGATTGAGTAAACTGCTTCTCAGACCGATGGTTATTAAGGGCATACTGCCTCAGGACTCTGTCTAGTAAGGCACTCTGATGCTCAAACGAATTTTTCATTTGATTATTGGTTTATTTAAAACATTGCCTCTTCTTTCTCTCTTGGTGAATAACGTATGTAGTAACTGTGAGGATTTCATACCACAGAATTTAGGACATATTCTGTGTAAAATTAAAAGTTTTAAGCAGAATCAGAGGAATACGAGAGGAACGTAGTAACGATGAAACATTGTGTGTCATTGGTAAAATATATTTTATAATTTGTTATTCATAGGACTGCAACATGAATTTCCTCTAAAAGTCAGTTAACGGATGGTAAAACTTTCTTATTGTCCTCGTTTCAAGATACAGAAAGAACGTTGATCGCTAATTCCAACAGGGTAGCCTTCTGAAAAAATGGTTAATTGTGATTGTAAAGCTTCATAACAAGGTACTTCATCACTAATACTGTCAAAGAGAAAAAAGTATTTTTTTTATGCAGTCCAAGAGCTGAAAGACTCGCCTGTTACTGGGTGAATGCATTAACTCTACGCAGGAGATTACTCACAAAACGCCCTTGAGCTTCATCCTAGGACATAGCCCAAGTTTGTGCGCGCTATATATGATAATATTGAATGAGTACAAACACGCTCACCACGAATGGTCGGCGGTTTGTTTGTCTCACTAGAGAGTGTCACGGAAATTCTGTAAAGCCAGAAATGGCAGACGCCTGAAGAAATATTTTAACTATCACATGAAAACCTACCTACAAAGTTCGAAGAATCAAAATTAAGAGAGATATCTACGTATCAGTATACTACTGCCAACTCCGTAGCAGCACCGTAGTTATTCCGAAGACAAGAATTTTTCGTTGTGGGCAGATTATCCTCGTGAAATTTCAATCTCCAACTTTCTCCTTCGAATCCGAAGCTATTTTGTTGGCGCCCACCTGCACAGTGAGGAAGATCATTGTAATAAAATAAGAAAAATCAGAGCACGCGCAGAAAGACTTAAGTGTTCGTTTTTCCTGCCCACCGTTCGAGAGAGGAATGGTAGAGAAATAGCTTGAAGCTAGTTCGATGAACCCTCTGCCAGGCACTTAATTGTAAACTACAGAATAATCATGCAAACGTAGACTAATTTAAGTAATTACTGCGTGCACAGAGGCGTTTACGCAGTCGTTGTTCCCGCACTTCATACGCGTATGGAGTGAGAAAACCCATTATGTTGTACAATGAGTGGTAAGTACCCTCTGTCATGCCCGTCCGGCTAGCCGCACGGTCTAACGTGGCGCTTATCGAGCGGGAAGGCGTGCCGGCACGAATACGCCCGGCGGATTAAGGTCGAGGTCCGGTGTGCCGGCCAGTCTGCGGATGGTTTTTAAGGTGGTTTTCCATCTGCCTCGGCGAATGCTGGCTGGTTGCCCTTATTCCTTCTCAGTTTCACTATGTCGGCGATTGCTCCACAAACACTGCCTCCACGTACGCTTACACCATAATTACACTACCACGCAAACAATTTGGGCGATGTTCCCGGTGTGTGTGTGTGTGTGTGTGTGTGTGTGTGTCGGGGGGGGGGGGGGGGGGGGGTTTCCACTGGGAGCCGAACTGCATAATAGCCCTGGGTTCGGTGTGGGGCGGCAGGGGGTGGGTGGACTGCTGTGGCCTGTTGTGAGGTTGTGAACCACTGAGGGCTACGGCGGGACGAAGCCTCTCTGTCGTTTCTAGGTCCCCATTTCAATACACACACACACCCTCTGTCATGCACTTCATAGTGGTTTGCAGGTTATGGGTGTAGAACTCGTAATGCTGTTTAGAAATTGGGAGTTTTTCGGTTGCCAAAGCAACTTTGTGGGCAAAACTACTTTCTATATAGCTCATGTTCCGTCTCTCATTCAATCGGGTCTCTAGAAGGAATCGCACTGGCAAGCTCTATGCTATTTCTTTAACAGATCTATTGTATTTTCCTGTAATTCTCTGAACGGATCTAAATCTTCGATTCGTGTGCCTAATTCTAGTTTTATGTATTTGTTTAATTTCAAATCACTTCGTAATATTTGCTCAAAGATGTGACAGGTTTCAGAAGTTAACTACTAAACGGACACTACCAGCATTTTTTACCGTATTATTTCCTTTATTGCAGGATGATTTCGTGATCATGTCGAAAACAATCAGAGATGTTGGAGAAGGGTAAATGTACCAATTTGAATTAAGGGATCATGGTCTGGAAACGACCGAGTCGAAAGCTATAACCAAAAATCGTTTTCATACTTCTGACTGTGGAATACATGTACCAGTACTATTGTTGCTAAGATTTAGGGCAGACAACTTTCAGAGATGGTAGTATGGACCAAAACAAGAAAAAAAGAAATCAGGTAAACATGGAATCTAAAATGCATACCTTAAGATTTATGAGCGAAGGCAAGCATTTTACAACCCATATTTACAAGATGTTTTTTCCTTGTTTGCCGGCCGGTGTAGCCGAGCGGTTCTAGGCGCTTCAGTCTGGAACCGCGCGACCGCTACGGTCGCAGGTTCGAATCCTGCCTCGGGCATGGATGTGTGTGATGCCCTTGGGTTAGTTAGGTTTAAGTAGTTCTAAGTTCTAGGGGACTGATGACCTCAGATGTTAAGTCCCATAGTGCTCAGAGCCATTTGAACCATTTTTTTTCTTGTTTTGATCAACACTACCACCTCTGAAAGCTGCCTACCTTACAGGTGTAGCAATAACAATATCGGTACATGTATTCTACTGTCAGATGTATCAGAACGTTTCTCGCTTACAACTGTCGATTCGTTAGTTTCTGGACTCGGGTCCCTTAACTCACATTGATACATTTACCCTTCTACATCATCCCTGAAAGTTTGTAACATCGTCACGGTATCACACTGTGTTTCAAATAGTAACTCTTGCAGTAAATGTCGAACACTCTTTTATTCTAGAAGATAATTGCGCAGAGTACAACATAGTTTCACAGCACTTTTTGTGTTTTATCTGTCTTGAATCATGCGACAGAGTAAAATAACCCCGTGCTTAAGACATTGCACACCGATGGGAGGAGACCGAGTTTCAAACCCTCACCCTACCATATTGATCTAGGTTTCCCATGGGTTCCCTGCCAGATTGACTGCGGTAACAAGACCACAACCGAATCTTTTCTTCATCTCTACTACTGCTTCTTCTTGATTTTGAGATATTATTTATTTCTCAAAACGTGAAGTACTATCTCGAGAACAAATGTCAACGAGTCGTCTGTGGACCGGAGAAGTTATCATGGAAACATGTGCTCTGTGAGTCCCCACAGGTGTAAGACCCTGGGCCATTATTTTTTTTTTGTAGTATATCAATGAAACATCATGTGTACTTCACTCTTGTGATTACTGCCTATATGCTGACGACATCCAGTTGTATCTCACTGCCAGTTCGAAGAACATAGCTGCTGTCGTATCAGATATGAATGATGATCTTTGTTCAGTATCATGTGGTGGCTATACCATAAGAAGTCGGAGGCCATCCTCATATTACACCGAAAGTTGATGAGCCGTCATCTCCATGAAACAGTTCCTCCGATACTATTTAATGGTATCCAATTAGTTTCAAAAAAACAGTAAAAGATATCTGTTTAATCTGGAACGAGCATCTAAATTGGGAAGAACAAACTGTTGCAGCGTCCTGGAAATCTCTCTTCTGCCTATATGCAATCCAGAAATGTAGAAAATTGTTTCAGTGTCAAATTAAACTAATACTAGTCGAATATTTAGTACTGCCAAATCTTTGCTACTGGGGCAAACAGCGAAAATTCCAGGTCGCCTGAGATAGCTATGAATGCATGCATAGGATTTGTGTGCAGCATTCTGTTATATGATGATATCAATTACTTCGTATACTCAATTAAGTTGAATACGACAGGATAGACGGTGATTTCTACACGCTTTGTTTACTTAATCGGTTTCTTAGTCATAGGTGTCCTGAGTACCTTTCCTCACACATCAGAAATCTGTCCATAACTGCAGTACCAGATCAGATAGGTTCAACGTCTTGGCTATATCTTTCCATAGCACTAAATCTCATTCTCCATTTCAGCTATACGACTGTGGAAAAAATCAGCCTAAAACCTGTGTCTTGTCGAAAACCACTCTACATTCAAGAGGAGAATAAAGCTTTATCTGTTAACATAGGCTTACAGTACCCTCTCGGCATATCCTAGATGTTTCTGTCCAACAGGGAATCAGCATTTCTGTCACACTGTAAACAATCTGTGTTTTTTTTTTACATCCCTTTTTGTTTTGTTTCTTCTCTTTTATCTCATCTGCTACTTTTATCCCACTATTTCTCGCTCTTTCTCTGACCAGTCAACTTCTCGTCCAATTTGATTCCTTCTGTACTGTTGCCACACGTTTCTGCAAATAACTTTAGTCGCATTCGACACGAACGTTATGAGGAGATTGCTTAATACGATGTTAATAGGACTGACAGTTCCTAAATGGTGCTGGAGCTAACTAGAACCTGTTAAGTTTTGTTATATTTATCTGTGAATTTTGCTTTCTTTGAAGTCCAGATTTCCTCCATTCTTTGTGAGTGGACATAATTACTTTCCTCCGTTCAAGGGACGTCGTGTCCTCCGTACGAGAGGCAACGCGTCTGTTTTGGCTGCTCGCCTTGGTGTACCCCGTCGTCACTATCTTCTTACGCAAGAGATCCCTGTTACAGGCATCTTTAGGTTTGATTTGTACGAGTTGGAGGCCTTCGTTGGTATTTCCAAACCAGGCCAATGTGGCTTTGGAGTCTCAGTAAAAAAAAGTGAAAGTTCTTGTTGGACAACCTGTTGCTGTCCATTCGTTTGATGTGACCATAAAATCGCACATGTATTTTACGAATTTAGTTCGTATTTTTTTCTATTTTCCTATAAACTTCCCTGTTTAGTGGATGACATTCTTGTAATTGGCTCCCCTGATTGCCCTAATGATCCTGTCCTCTTTTTCTCCAGTTCTTCGAGGAGATCTGTATCTGTATTTAGGAACAGAGCTTCGGTTGCATACATAACTAATAGCCTCAGAACTATTTCATAGTGATGTGTCTTGAAGCCATTTTTTGCTGTCGATCGTTTGTAACGTTTGGCAGGCTATTTCAGGTTTACGCATTTGTTCCTTAAGTGCTTTTTTCTCCAACGCATTTTTCGTGATGATGTCATCCACGTACATTTAATTTAAAAATTTTTCTAAGTTGCTGGTGTCTCCACATTTTATCGGGAGACTTTTTGGGGAGGGGGTTGGGAGTGGGGGGCGATTGGTATATTTTCTTCTCTTTTGTCAAATTATATCTGAAGGTCAGTTTACACGGCGGTTTCGAATAACAGTTCGATTTTAATCCTTGCAGTTTCCTTGTAGTTTGACAGAAACGCAAGGTTATCAATAAAGGCCAGGCAGTCTGCTATGATTCCCTTGGTTTTAGCTCTAATTCTCATCGGGCTATAGTCGATATCCGTCAGTCGCGATCGCCAGGTACTTTCGATTTTTTCAAGAATGCGGTTGAAAAGCATTTAAGAGGGCCTTATCTGACTCCTGTTCTGATCTTAGATGAACCTGAGAGGCATCCTAGGATCTTTACATTATTATTATTGTTATATTGCTCCCATGCTATACAAATTGTAATGTTCACTCACCTGGTTAGGTGTGGGAAGATTCCTTAAGGTTCTAATGCTGCTAGGTGAAATAAAAGCATAAATAAATGAAGGAACATCGTTTTCAATGTTTTTCTTTTCTAATAATCTTTATAAAAGACTAAGAGGACAGTTTAAAAATACAGCCATTACCTCTCGGCCACATTACATTAAGGCTGAACGAAACTGCCTCGAGGATGAAAAGACCGTTCTTAATAATAAAACTATAAAATGACTAGTAAGAAATACAGTCGAAGATCTAGTGACTGTTACACAAACAAGTTATTTAAAAATGTTTATGGTCTTAACTATCATCATCCCAAAAAGGTGTTTTAACAACATTTATTTGTCAAGGATAACGCCGGACTTCCAGTTTAGTTCTAGTATCACCAAAAAATAAAAAGGGTTACGTGTCGGTTCGTCGCTATGCATGATGGTCACGAAATAAGATTGGTTAATATATGACTGTGATGTAATCTCGGCGCATGCCACCCGTTCAATACAGCGTCCATGAAAGGGATGTAGATGAAGAGAACTCATTAATGGTCGCTATTACATTCATTATATAGTCCTTTTTGTTCACTGTGCCCGTCTCTTTAGATGGGGATAAACGAAATAATTAAGACAGGTAATTTTAAAAATATCGCGGACGATCGTTTTCGTAATGTAAATGAATTGTAAGACTTTGATTGGTTTTGATTTAGCGTGACGTCAAGTGATTAATCACATCGGCCCAGTACACACTGGCATTCAGTACCGTCGTAGTGTTTTATTGCTCTGTGGAAGGACCTGGTTCAGCGTGCCAACGGATGTAAACTGATTTGCATCAAGTTAGTGGAAACTTGTAGACTGTTTAGGCCTACAGACTGAAAACGTATTGCAGACCGAGTCGAAACTCATCAAGATAGTCTGTATAATACACGAAAATCTTCTTTTGAATCAGTTCCAAAAGCAACTGCACTTATGAAGACCTTATTTTATTTGCTTTCCGTAAAGTTACTGATTTCATGCATTCTAGGACATAAGCCACACGGAAAAACTATTGTTCTCTCACTGACTTGCTTACGTTTTCGCTTTGTGACGTATTTGGTTTTCCAAGTGCTGAATAAGTAAATTAGCTCCTTATTTCGCGTAATCGAAATTAATATCGGCAGAAAGAAATTTCTTCGTTTTACGTATAAAATTTAGAGTTACACGATACCTGCCAACCATTGGGCGTAGACGTTCTTGTTACATTTGGGTTCGCCACATCTTGAGAAAGCAATAGGCACCGTGGGTGAAATGAATACTCGTGACCAGTTACTTGCTTCCATAGCTAACGAAAAATGCATCGAAATATTTAGTTGCACAAATGCAGATAACGTAAGTGTGATAGTAAATATGAATGAGGGAGTTGAAAGTGATGAAAATTTGAAATGTTTAGAACCAAAAGAAACAGAAAAAGTTTGTCCCTCGAATATTATTCAGTAAGTTTTTCAGTATTATCCGAGCGATAGATACTAACTTAACTACGCTGAAATAAAGAAATGAAAAAAGAAAGTTAAAAGAAACCACTTTGAGAGGCATCCTTTGACGTACGACGACAACAGTAATCACTTGTGAAAGATGACACCTAGTCATTCAGAGTCTCAACGTAAGAGGAAAAATGAAAATAAGAAATCAGTTCCCAAAGTAAAAATTCGTCTTGAGCTGAGTTTGAAACAAAGTATATTGTGCTTTACTCAGCAACGTCCTTGCGGTTGTGACTGGAACACTCGTTCGTCTCATATTAACCGCTGGGAAACGAAATTCCTTCGAACCTGCTGTGTCGTCCGAAGAAGACACAGCCAGGGCAAAAGCACCACAGGCGTTAAGATGCGAGTTGGTAGCAGTGCCATAGAGACTCGCTACTTGCGCGAGTTAGATCAGCGCCACGGGCGGCTTTGAGGATGAAGATATCGACTTCGCCTCGGCCGATTGCCGGCCCAATACAGTCCGGCAATGACTGGACGACAACGGCAAGAAGCCTGCTCGGAAGATAGAAGAGCAGCTCTCGCCCGCTTGGTTACTGATCGTCGTCCAGGACTGACTTAGACGTCGTTTAGTGAACTCTTAGAAGTGAACAGACAGTTGTTGTAAATTGCATTTGCTGTGAAGTTTACCTGCGATTATTTGCACTTAGCCACTGAGGGCCTTTTTTGTGTTATATTACATGCAATCTAACAATAGTGGCAACCCGGACTCTACAGCAGTAGCGACGAGCCTTTACAAAACTGGCGACAAGGGTTTACAAAAGAACCATTCTGAAAATTCCGAAAATTATAAGAAAAAACCATACCTCTCAACATTGACGTTGTAGGCTTAATAAACGGAGATATGCTTCCATTCTGTTTAAACATCTGATGGAAATGGATTGAAACGTATGCGAACATAAAAGCATCCTAGACACTGAAAAAAAAGCACTCTTAACGAGCACCAGCTGAACTGAAGGACACTTTCTAAGAGCTCCCAGAGAAGCAGAATGTTAGAAATTACGATATTCAAATGAGGATAGAAGAATGGCTTATGCAGTTTGACCTGGAGAAAGTGAATACTGGTACTTTATCTTAAGGTGCTACAAACTGGTTCAAAATCTGCGTTCTTATGGGTTTTCTCAATAGCTATAGAAAAGGAAAAATGGAACCCAGCGTTTAATTTCTCTAGAGGTACACTAAAAGATGAGGGTTAAATTCGAAATGGAAATTGTATCAATAATGACACACTCGACTACGATTCGTTTTCTCTGCCTTATTTTCTTCAATCGGATGCTTGCTCTCTGTGTTGTCCTGATCACTTCATTTCATCTTCATCAACGTGCAACACGTCGAAGTGGTGTCAGATAGCCAGTAATGCCATACGATCATTTCATTTCATTCTACCTCTTTCAAGAACAATCACTTTGTCGCTAAGATTATCCTAATTCAGTGTCTTCATATTAGCATACGATATCGGAGTGCCATTTCTACACAATATCATAAATCTATTAAACAAAAATGAAGGTTAAAACACCTCTAAGCTAAATTTTGTTAATAAAATTGTTGACTATTGTACTTTTATGGAAAAAAGCACA
Organism: Schistocerca americana; assembly: GCF_021461395.2. Classification (NCBI taxonomy): domain Eukaryota; kingdom Metazoa; phylum Arthropoda; class Insecta; order Orthoptera; family Acrididae; genus Schistocerca; species Schistocerca americana. The sequence goes on along the minus strand of NC_060122.1, from coordinate 448,647,267 downwards.
GCCTAGAACCCCTTTTTAATTTATTGCAATAGCCCTTTTGAGCAGAATGAGGCCAGTTCTAAAATAGTTTAGAGGACAGTAGCTGTCATCGACATCAGCTGATCTCGTCCCATCCGATTTCTATGTGTTTCCAAATTTTAAAGAACACCTTCGTGGACTTCACTTGGATTGTGAAGAAGCGGTGCAGGCAGAGGTGAGGTTGTGGCCCCGTCAACAAAGTCAAACATTCTACAGTGACGGTATCAAGAAACTGGTCTCTCGTTCGCAGGAATTGAGTTGGTCGCTGGGGTCTCTATGTTGAGAAACAAATATGTAAACACGAAGACTTAAGATTGTGAATGTTAATGATGTTTGTTTTGCTTAAAAAGCTGTAAGAGTTTTCACATAAAAAATTCGGAGGGATTACTTTTCAGCACGGGGCCCTCGTAATTTATAGTCTCCGCGCTCGCTTTATCGCATCATTAACTTGTCACATCTCTTGCACTGGTTACAATTCTGTTGCATCTGGTTGCATTCAGATAGACTTTGTCAGACCCTTTTCAACTTAATTTATTGAGGCACCTTTAGTGATGGTATGGGCTGATAGTGATCACGTGTGTGCTTACTGTGATGTTGATGGGGCTATTCTTCTGCCTACGCCACCAAGAATTGTTGTCAGCACATCAAAACTAAAATTGCATTTATTCAGTTAACATAACAGACATAATCCCAACCTCTCGGGATGAGAATTAGAAAGTACGAGAATCAAACAGTGGCATAAAATTTTTCTGACTTTCCAATGACGCTGACACAAGTTTGTTTGTTATCTCGAGACGATAAAACTATGATAAGAAAGCAAATTTAAACCACACCAGCCACTATCTTACAGAACACGTCGTGAACGTAAACTATTCATAGCTTTCAGGAAATGCGTTTATGGACAGAGGCCATATGGGAAAAGATGCTCATAATATCCTTACTGTCTGATCCATCTGTCCTTTCTGCTTTTGATGACTACGTCCATTTCTTCAGGATAGATCATATCACCCCTGATATCACATTTACTGCCAGAATAAATTTTCTTTTCGTGGTAGCTATGCACTTGACTCAGAGTTAAGATCTCAACAGTTGGTTTCTTCGGCGCCGGTCAAATTACAGGAACACTAAATCTTCTATTTAATAAAGACGCTTCACATTGTGCCGCGTCTTCATTAAATAACCGGCGTGAGCTAAAACCCAACGCCCAGCGCTTGATGTCTATTTCACTGTCTTATCTCCGTAGCATCGCTTGAACGTAATTGTACATTGCTGCCCAGTACGAACAACGAGAAAAAGAACTATTGGATGCTAATTCACCGTATCTGACGGCCACGAAGTGCATTCTTTAGCTAACGAGTGAGTTATAACAGTTATGCACACATAAAATATTCACTGCTAGTTCGAGAGCCGGGAAACAGAATTACCTGTGTTCTTAGACTGATAAGTTCTTAATAAACACAGGTTTCGCTTTACCTTTGATAATATACTCGTATTGTTACCGATGCAACGGGACTATCAATCTGACAGCCGTGCCGATTTCCTTCAGCTGATGAAAACCGAAATTGTCTCATTCGATTTAGATCTTTCTTTGGTTTACGAGGCTGTACTACATGTACTCAGAGCTCGTATTCCGTTACTGCTGCTATTACGCCCATTAAAAATTACGACCGACTGTATGTGTAGTAAGTTTGATCCATAGTATTCGATTCTGAGTGCGGATTTATTGCTACAGTAGCCCCGTTTCAATGGAAATGATAATAAAATAGATGGTCTATTTATTTATAATTTCGTAAACAGGATGCTTAAAGCTGTACCAACTAGTTCGAGTAACTCACTAAAGTTCGCAGCAGAATGTTACAACTCCTGTTACATATAATGCCTTGACGATTATTCTAGCCTCCTTGCTACATGTAAATGACCTGTGATTTTACCAACTTATGTGAAATGATAAACAGAATTAGAGCTGTTGCGAATGCCAATAGTTCATATACCTGATAACTGGCTGGCTCTGAGCACTATGGGACTCAACTGCTGAGGTCATTAGTCCCCTAGAACTTAGAACTAGTTAAACCTAACTAACCTAAGGACATCACACACATCCATGCCCGAGGCAGGATTCGAACCTGCGGTCGTAGCGGTTCGCGGTTCCAGACTGCAGCGCCAGAACCGCGCGGCCACTTCGGCCGGCACCTGATAGCTATTTACGGATATACAGATTATTAATCCCGGCGCCACAAGCGGAGCGCCTCGTTGTTTTCGCTCAAGACATCTATTTATGCTAGAAAAAGACGTGCTACCAGCGACTTTCTTCCGCCACTAGTTAGTTTCCTAGATCGTATTTATAATAAACGTTCTCATTTGAAACCTTTCTTTGTAGACGTGGAGCTACACATTTCATGTCGAATCTTTCAGTGAACATGAACAAACAGATCGGCATTTAGATCCGTATCCCGTAAGCCATCTTGCGGTGCATGGCGGAGAGTACTTGGGGTTTTCGAATACTGATGGTATTTCATTCCTGCCCCTTCAGATCGTGGGCTTGAGTTTGATAAGCATCTCGGTGACATTTTCGCACTTACCAAATGGGCTATGACGGATTGGCTGGTTCTTGTTTGGTTGGTCTCTACGTCCTCTATATGGTTAGGACTAACAAGTGCCGGCCTCTGTGGCCGAGCGGTTCTAGGCGCTTCAGTCCGGAACCGCGCTGCTGCTACGGTCGCAGGTTCGAATCGTGTCTCGGGCATGGTTGCGTGTGATGTCTTTAGGTTAGTTAGGTTTAAGTAGTTCTTAGTCTAGGGGACTGATGACCTCAGATGTTAAGTCCCATAGTGCTTGGAGCCATTCTTGGACTAACAAGTGGCTCTTAAAAATGGTTTAAACTACGGTTTTGCAAGCTACATACTTCCCGGTTCAACTACCTTTCCTTACAATTTTTTCAATGAATCATATTTTGGCATCTGCCCCAGATGCATGTTCATGTAACTAACTGGCTTCGGAAGTAACATCACGTGCCATTAACGCCTCTTTTTACGTTAAATATCTGCGTTATGTGAACTAAAGAAGCTGCTATTTTGTAGTAGTATTCGAAATCTTCATCGTAAGAAACTGCTTGTTTTCCTTACTTCCTGTTTGTTTGAGAACAGTATGTGATTTTATGAAAAATAATCTTTAAAGTTCAAGTCGATGAAAATAGTGACAATACAATATTACGCGTATGAACAATAGTTTAGCATCTAAAAAAACTTTGCTGAAAGAATTTTTTAATTAATGTACTGATTTTGCCACTGTTACAACGAAAAATTTCAGCAAATATCTCCAGATATCTCTGAAGACATTAAATCGGATGTTCTCGGTAGATCAAAAGCAGAAGATGAAAAAGTTGACTTCCGAGGCGTTCAAATTCACACACCATTTTTTTATAACAGCAAATAAGCGTTAGATGTTTCTAATTTGCCTATAGGTTTAAGAAATAATGTTACCTCTCTATCTGAAACTTATATCAGAAATTCTGAGCCCCCTACAACATTCTACATTTATAAACACTTGAAGCTTGGAAAACGGTCATTCCCTTTTACATGGCGGAACGTATAGTTTTTCTGAGTGAATAGAGATAAACATAAACATCATTTCCGCCATTTTTATTGCTCATGAAAATCACACATTGCATGTTACACCACCATACAGCGAGACGTTCAGAGGTGGTGCTTCAGATTGCTGTACACACTGGTACCTCTAATACCCAGTAGCACGTCCTCTGCATTGATGCATGCCTGTATTCGTCGTGGCATACTATCCACAAGTTCATCAAGGCACTGCTGGTCTAAATTGTCCCACTCCTCAACGGCGATTCGGCGTTGATCCCTCAGAGTGGTTGGTGGGTCAAGTCGTCCATAAACAGTCCTTTTCAGTCTATCCCACGCATGTGCGATAGGGTTCATGTCTGGAGAACATGATGGCATGATGGCCACTCTAGTGGAGCGATGTCGTTACCCTGAAGGCGGTCATTCACAAGATGTGCACGAGGGGTGGGGGGGGGGGGGGGGGGCGAATTGTCGTCCATGAAGACGAATGCCTCGCAGGTATGCTGCCGTTATGGTTGCACTATCTGTCGGAGGATGCCATTAACGTATCGTTCAGCCGTTACGACGCCTTCCATGACCACCAGCGGCGTACGTCGGCCCCACATAATGCCACCCCAAAACAGCAGGCAACCTCCACCTTGCTGCACTCGCTGGGCAGTGTGTCTAAGGTGATCAGCCTGACCGGGTTGCCTCCAAACACGTCTTCGACGATTGTCTAGTTGAAGGCATATGCGACACTCATCGGTGAAGAGAACGTGATGCCAATCCTGAGCAGTCCATTCGGCATGTTGTGAGGTCCATCTGTGCCGCGATGCATTGTGTCTTGGTGAAACGGTACAGTAGTTTCCGCTCTATAAGCAGCAGGTTTCGCTGCTCGCTCGCACCGGGAAATAGCAACAGAGGCGGCTCCGCAGCCAATTTTATTACACGACGCGGCCGGCCGCGGGTGCAACAGAACCCATGTGGACGGATGGAAAGAAATGTGTCAGGCTTCATAATACGTCTTTATATGTGTCGTGTATTATACATTTCTTGTACGGATGTGAATCTGCACATGAACTTTCCTAATATTTGTTGGGAAGTAGTTTTGTAGTATAGTAGTACCAACCTTACTCCTGGCTAGGGGATCAAGAGACAGTACAGGCAGGTAAAAGTCAAAGACTTTCCAGTGTCACAAGATTGGGGGTGGAGAGGTTGGTCACGGCCAAGTGGTTCGACCACCCCCTCCACCGGGGCCCAGGAAGACCTCCGAGTGCCCGCCATATTCTTGGAGTGTTATAGAAGACGGGTAAGTGAGCAGACGTGCCGTCAGTGCGTCTGTCTCAATGTTCGCACATGGAAGAAAGGTATTTGAATATTTCTAATATTTCTACTAATTCTTTTATTTCCAGCTTCGGATTGTGTAAGGAAATGAATGATTCGTTAATTTAGGAAATTTGACCCCTTGTGTTAATGTATCTGGTCCCCAGTTTGCCCGTTATCCTCCTCACATAGCGGATGTCCTATGCAAAATGTTAGGAGACTTTGCTGATATACATTTGGCCAACGCAATTCCGTCTCACCTGTAGAAATGTGCGTGCAGGTTAGTATATAATATACCCGAGCTATAAGTTGAAAATTTGTAATATCTGTAAACTGAAACAATTGCTGCTATCGGTGTAAAGTCGTGTGATAATATTTAAAATAAATAGGAAATCAACTGTCATCAATCTTTAACATACCTTAAAAATCACAAAGAAGTCAAGTTAAAGGAATTTATTTAAAATAAAAGCTATAGAATGCAAGGAACCACACATCAGCGTGTGAGCCCTCCAGCCCCTTGCCTAGTATCGTACAGAAAGGACACGCTCTCTAGGGAGCGCTCTCAAGCTCCTCTCCCCAGTTATCCGTTGCGCAGTTTTGATTCAGGGCTTGACCGCATCAACTTTCATCTGGCGTCCCTAGGCCAGGAGGGAAGACGGTAAACTTTCAGTGGTTTCAAAGACATACGTCGCCATGGACGTCGGGAATGAAGTCGCGCATCATGCAGCCTACTGCGCATGGTTTGAGTCGTAACACAACGTCCTGTGGCTGCACGAAAAGCTTTAAACATGGTGGCGTTGCTGTCAGGGTTCCTCCGAGCCATAATCTGTAAGTAGCGGTCATCTACTGCAGTAGTAGCCCTTGGGCGGCCTGAGCGAGGCATGTCATCGACAATTCCTGTCTCTCTGTATCTCCTCCATGTCCGAACAACATCGCTTTGGTTCACTCCCTAACGAGTGGACACTTCCTTCGTTGAGAGCCCTTCCTGCCACAAAGCAACAATGCGGACGCGATCGAACCGCGGTATTGACCGTCTAGGCATGGCTGAATTACAGATAACACGAGCCGTGTACCTCCTTCCTGGTGGAATGACTGGAACTGTGATCGGCTGTCGGACCCCCTCCGTCTAATAGGCGCTGCCCATGCATGGTTGTTTACGTCTTTTGGCGGGTTTGGTGACATCTCTGAACAGTCAAAGGGACTGTGACTGTGATACAATATCCACCGTCGAAGTATATCTTCAGGAGTTCTGGGAACCAGGGTGATGTAAAACTTTTTTTTGATTTGTGTCCTATGTGAATAGGCTACCTATGCATTCATGTGTCTTAGTCATGTATCATTTATTATTAGATTAGCCATACAAGTTCTCTGTGTCCCATACACACGTTTACCTTTAGAGTTACCTTCCCAGTTCTGTTGAGAGATATACTGGTAGCAAGCAAACAATAATGAACAGATACGTGAGAAGTAACTGACCATTAGCTTTTTAATTCACACACTCTTTCATGCAGAAAGAAGAGTATATGAGATCTGACAAAAAAGATAACAAGAATACAAATATTATTAGGGTACTGTCTTCCGTGACATACTAGTCGCAGCTGTTCAATCCGCATCTTGCATATTGTTTTAGATGGTGCCACTTAAGTATTCATAATATTAAATGAACAACGGCCAGGGTCGTTACTGTTTAAGGGACAGGATGGTTTTTTTCGTTCACCATTTTTCCGCAATCAGAATAAGTATTCCGAATCTAATAACCTTTCAACTTTACTTCTAACTTCATATATTGGATGATCCTAGAGCATAGAATGATTGTGTTTTTATCACTGAGTAACTGCTTCCTGTTATTTTAACTCAGATAGTGGAATATCATTAATTATATGCAGCCATGGAGTCCATGTAGGTTTTAGTGTGCCTGTTATGTCACACATAGTTTGAATTGGGTGGACAAGTAATCGGCTCAGATTTATACTGCGTTGTTATAGTGGTACAGGTATTCGACTACTGTAGGAGTGCCGGAATAATCGAAAGATGTTGAATATCTTCAGATCTGTAATAACATTTCCTCAAGTCTGCAAACTGTTGGTATTGCCATGGCTACCTGGGTAATATCGACACAATTGCAGTGTAATACCAACAGTATGAAATACAGACAGAATAAAATTCCTGTTCTAAGAAAGTAACACATTTTATTATCTTAACCTGCTTCAAGATATGCAAGTTGGAAACAAATCTGCTTCAGCGTTATTGAAGTCTAAAACTCTATTGATACTTTTTGCTGATGGTTTTCTTAAGCTTGTTTTAGGATCTCTGTTTTTAAAACCAGAAACACAGTATTTTCCAGCTGTTTTGGTAATTTTATTGAAATTGTGCTTAAAGCCTAATTTTCCTGTAAGGTAGGCAATTCACAGCAACTCAGTCAGTGAAACGCCATAGAATAATGGGCAAATGCAGCCGTATGGTTGACCGGTTCTTGTTGCTGTTCAGGAGTAGAAACAGATTTTCTCCCGGAGGAAAGTTTCTTTTCTGAATTAGACAAAGCAGGGAACGGACTTAAGTAGCCCTGATAACGCTCGAAAAATTACGAAAGCTTTGCTAAAAGATGCACCAGAAAACATGCTATCTACCTACATTATAGTTATTACTGTTTTAAAAAGTATTGAAAGGTTAATCTTAGTTTAAGCACAAACCTAAAATAATATCAAAATGCAATAAAAGTTAATTTTTAACGCCACAATGAGACTGTCGTTTACAAGAACTTGTCGCTTCTGCAACCAACTTCGGGAATCGTCCGTTACGCTGCAGCCCTATCTCTCACTGACTAAAGGGCTACTCAGCTGAGAAAATGGTGGTATCGGTATTTCTTGGTACGTCAGCATTCCACAGGTCTCCCTTACAAATAAGAAGAGTTAGGGCATAGAACTAATATTGCAGTTCCTTCTGTAGTGTTGCTGAGACCTAATATAGCGCCGACGTACTAATTCTAGTATCTGTGTCAGATTGTCTGTTGGTAGACAGAAAGGTGATAGACGGAAACTGTGTCCCTATTAACTTACTGTGGCACAAAATTGAACTATATCGCTTCTTGGTACGTTCTTCATGTAATAGGCTCTTATTGAAAATAATTTTCCTCTACTTCCTTTCTTGAAGATAACTCCCACCCTTTCGTAACGTAGGTTAAAAGTATATTTTTTTAATGTCTCTCCGCTTTCATTGACCTCGTTCCTTTACATAAATGACTTGTTCTCTCTCCTTCTATCTTTATGATAATCAGACAACTTCATCGCCATTGACGTAAAATAAACAAGCTAGTGTCATACAATTTTTCCCTTGATAAAAAGGGAGGAATGTGTTTTGTTTAAGTTGACAGGAATACCAATACGGTGGACAGTATATTTAATATGTATGCAACAGTCTTTTCTGCAACTTGGCTTAAAGTTTACAATAACGTACAAAAGAACCTATAACAAATGCAGGAACATGAATAAGGGGCTTAAAACGTCCATACCAGAATTCTGCGCATGCTTTTACTTCCTATTTTGTTTACACAGTTCAACTGATATATCAAACGTTCATTTAAGGGGTACAGTACTGTCTTCCAGATGCAATAAAACACCTCATTTCTCAGAACGCTGTTTTCTGCGCAGGAGCAGGTATCACTTTAAAGTTATTAAGCCACACATAGTTGATCGAGAATGGCTTTGAAAACAGCAAAATCACGAGACTGACAGCCACAGAGTTCTTCACCACCTAGGGCATGATTACTCTCAGACTCCTGGTGCTGAAGATCTACACTATAACAAAATACTACACATTCATTATGGCTACTAGAGGCCTCCTCGAAAACTGCATGTTTTTGGTTCTATTCCGGGATGGAAGGAGGTGATAACGGGGACAGTAAAATGGTTTACGTCAGGACAACGTACTGCCCCACCAATTTTTAATATTTATTCGCCTGAGGATGTCGAAGTGAGGATCACTAAAGCCCCAGGCAGATGGCAATGTTTTCAAGGGATTCCGACAATGACGATGAAGGTGATTCTGTTCCTGTGAATGATTAGTTATCTCATAATGTTAATCTGGTTATGCCAGTGCGCGTGTGAGACTCAGCTCCGTTCCGAATGTGTTAAGCCTAATCACACACAAACACATGGTTTCGCCTTTCATCTCCACAACAGTCATTGTTCAGAGGGCTCCAGGTTGCTTGAAGAGGAGAGCGAATATTTGGGTGCTACTTCGGACAGCAGCACACAGAAAATCAATGTGACAACAATAAAATGAAAGATAGTGACATAAATAACACCATCTGGACAACTGTAGGCTCCAACTGTAGTGCAAAACCACAAACGGCAAAATAAAAGCACTGACCACTGGCTATTCCGCCTCTCCTGTTTGATAAAACACTATGCTAAGCAAGTTCATATTGCGTTCAGCGAATCGTGCAGAATATCTTTAGCTCCGTAAAACCTACTCCTATACTTAAGCTCTACCGCCTGAATTGCTCCATCGGCAACTGGACGGGAGCCACAAAGAGAGCCTGAAGTCCTCCGCATCCGTACAACGCACGCTATTTGGCATTCGACAGGCTGCACAAAGGCTGAAATCAAGAAATAACTTCCTCAGAACAACCTAGGACTACATAAAAAAAAACTCAGCGTAAAGTGGAGATACGGTCACTTTCAAAAGCCCACCCTGGGTAGGACCATCAAAAGAACTAACTAGCCCTTCGCCATGTTGAAAGTTAGGTGGTCTGGAAATTCCTCAACAGACTACGAAGAGGAATATGAAGATCGAAAGCTAATATTCTTAAATAGGGATAGACAGTACAGACTGACTTGGTCGTTTGCGGTCAGTTCCAGACAACCTGGCACAAGCATCCTTGCCCTAGTTTCCCCGCCCAGAGCAGCCTCAAAGGCTTGGTATCAGCACCCCTTCATACACCTGACGTCGCCTTCTTCTTAGCTAAACCGGACTAACTAATACGCTCTGTTTTGTCATACATAATTTCTGTTACAAGTGCCATAAGTGTAGAATAAACATGTTACCAAAGCTTGTACTTCTTCCTCATTTTCTTAAAAAGTTGTTATCTGATGCTTGAGCCATGAATAAAGAAAATGGCAAAATTTACTTGCTTACGAAGAAAGAATTTCGTATGATACCAGCCAAGCTCACTTGCGTTAGGATCACTTCGACTTTTGTGATTTCCTCATTATCAAGATACTACAGAACAAGTGTCTGAAGAGTTTCACATTTATATCTTAACTCGTTTTGTTGAAAAAAATATGGTCATAGTCATTTACTTGATGTAGGATCACAAACAGTTTTTCTTGACACAATTTGAAATTATTTGCAGGCTACCGAAAATAACACTTGTAAAGTGAAGAAAAATCACGTTAAAATTTGAATACAGTAAAGCTCATCCATCTTCCTTCACTATCGATCATATTCACGTTACAGGCAAGATTATCGATTGCTTCTACGCGAAATTCGCACTAGATTAGCGATGATTCTTACAGAGACAAGCAGGAAAAACATCTTGGAGTTTTCTAGAAAAATACTATTTCATTCCTTCGTAGCTTCAAAATAAGGTCTTCAATTCAGTGTTTCTTAGCACGAAACTTCTTCATTTCTTTAACTGAAATCGTATTCTGAAGAGAAAATGTAACATCGTGCAGGAACTCAAAGATGTATTATGGTTCCTTGTAAATTGATATGTTCTCATTGAAGGCGTCCATCGACAGTAATTGTAACATCTGTTCTGTTCGTTGCTATGACAGCCGGGTGGAACATTGTTTTCCTAACACAGAGATGGTTTGATAGAGAAGTTTATTCCTCTTACGCTGATACATGATTCGCAGTAGTATCATTCAAGAGGCTATTTGATCTGCAGGGAAGTTTGTTTTACACTGCAGATTGAAGGTTTTTAACAGTTGCGAAATGGCTTGCTAAATTCAATCGTGGTACTAATTATGTTGAAGACGATACATGTAAATTTGTTGACTCCAGAGCAAAAATTGTTGTAAAAACATATGGTTGGACTGGTTCAAAACAATACGCAGATTTTATGGCACGATTTGCTGTCGTAGATGAGACGTGGCACAATCACTAAAAGCCATGAACGAGAAATGGTCAAAGCAGTGAGCGGAAATCGATGTCCCACTATCACAAAAAGGCGAAACCTATTTCTTATAGCAGAAGGGTTGTGAATTACCCCACAAAGGAGAAATACGCAAGTCTTCTGGACTATCTGTATGAAAAGATTCGAGACATAGTCCCTGAGATAAAAAAAACTTTAAAATAGATACAAACGTATCTTTTTGGTAGGATAACTGAGATATTGTGTGTACGTGTTGTTCGATCATCCAACGTGTTCACCAGATTTCAGACAGTTTAACTTTCATGCATTGCTACATCCAACGAAATTTGTGACTGGAAAACTTTTTAGTTCAGTGATGATTTTATGGAAACCAATAAACCACCGAATGGTATAAAATTTTCTTTGTGTGTATTTCACAGCTTTTAGTGACAAACATTTTATGAGCAACACAAAGCTTCTAGAATCACTATTGTCCTCTAACTAGTTTCGTCAGTATGTCATCATCTTTCAGACTGACATAATATATAATAAGAGCACACAGTTTTATGGAGGAAAAGAAATGTGTAGTGTTATAATCATATTGGGTCAATAAGTACTTACATTCTGTCAAATATGAGGTGTATAGGAAACTTGCTTTCTCGGACCACTAGACAACATTCAAACGAATGGAATTGATGAGTTTCATTACAAAACGAACAGTGACAATACATAACTCTGACAAAAAAATCAGAAGTGTCGCAGGCAAAGGGCGACCTACGAAATAAACAAGCTTCTTCAGTATATACAATTCCTAAGTCGCTGCTATACAAGTCACTGGTCTTCAAGCTGCTATAGAACTGGGCCGCGAAAAATCAGGCGCGACGCTTATTTCTTGTCACAGCCCTCTCTACTCTGTTGTTTCCGACTGGCGTCCCGGCGCTTGCCTTTAGGCCGTAAAGTTTTCCAATTTTGAAATGGTGCATATCATATGTCCATAACTGTGACTAGGTCTGATGACATGTTGTCAGACCTATTAACAGCACCGTAAAGATTGTAGTAGCTTTCTCGTGGTACACATTAAATTATCACAAATTTGTATTTTGAATGTTTATTAGCACCGTTCTTCACCTACTAGAAAAAAAAACAGTCTGGCCACAAAGAGCTGTTGCATAGCGATTTCATTCACGGATCCAGTTACATGGCTCCTTCCGTGTATAGCGATTTTACGACTATGAAGTGTGGGGCCTGAAGATGGCATCAATGTAATGCCGAAACTGGTAGCACATAAGAATTTCATAAAATAAATTTCTACAATTCGTACGGCTGTTGGTAAATTATTGCATCAAGAAATACATGGCAGCCATTGTCCCTCAGTCCATAATGAATCAAATAGGATTTTCCGCTCTCTGTCGAACAGCCTTCGAGGAACTTCCATTCCGGATAAAAATGCGCTCCGAACATGGCTTGACGAGTTCTTCGCCTCAAACCCACGTGATTTCTACAGTTGGCGAATAGAAAAGTTATCACAGCGATGGCAGACTGTTGTAAAAAGTGAAGGGGAATGTATTATTGGTGACCAAAGTCTCTGTCATGTGTATCTGTCGTATTTATAATACTTATCGAAAATCGCTACGAACTTACAAACCAACCATTATATCGAGAGATAGGGCATATTTGAAAATATCATATACAGAACTTTCTCTTTGACCTCGAAGTAAGCACATGTTAGAAAAAAATGGTCCTTTTATTAAGGTGTTGTTTCTTAGAAACCTTCTTGTATCAGTGCCCTACGTATGGTGAGATGCGGAAAAGGGAGGATATGGCAGAAATCTATAATATCCTTTTTCATTTCGGGAATCGTCTGAAATAATTAGGCAACACATGGAGAAAGAAATTCTTAATGGCTAGTCGTATATGTGGGCTGGTTTCGTCTGTAATAACAGTCGTCTGTTTTGCCAGGCCCCGCCTCTACGAGTTCGAAAGCTGATACGTCCACGATAATCATTATTACTAGATAGCTGTTCCACACTACATTATCTGCCGTTCCTCCGGAGTCATTCTGGGAAGAGACAGTAAAACGTTATCGGAACGGGCTGGAGGTAGGCGGTCGATTTGCATTTCACAGTGCAGGAACTGGTCTGCAGGCCTCCGCGTTTATATATCCCAGGCTTGACGACCTCGTCCCCCTATTCTCCCGACAGGGTTCGACGACTTCTCGCATACAGATTTCTGCGCGCATACCGTCGTCGTTAATTGCCTGAAATACGTGGCTGCTACGTTGTCTCCTAATGATCTGTGAGCCTTATTTTTTTGGGGGTTAGCTTGCGCGGAAGCATTGCTTCGGCGGAGCTCCTTTTAGCCGCTGCCGAATGTTGGCGGTGCATAAAATACATTCCTTTGGGAGCCGTTACGCTTTGCTCCTTTCGAAATTGCAACCCGAATTGTAAGTAATGTCGTACGCGCGCCGTTAAATTAGTGCGTGCGCTCTGTAATTATTAACGCTATTGATGTAAACATGTCGCCCGCTGTTTACGAGGCGGGCGGGCGTGCTCCTCGTTCTGGTCTAAAGTCCCAATTAAGATGTAAGGAAACGTAAATCAGTCATAATCGGAGCGATACATTAGAGTCATTAGGTATTCAACAAGCGAGCGCAACCGTATCGCAGTTGCGATAAAGATGTCTGTTTGCAGGCCGGCAAGATGAGCATGATGAGGAAGGCGCTGATGACGACGGTGAGCCCGCCGCCGCCCACTGCCGGCTCCAAGGTCACCGTCGTCGGCTCCGGAGCCGTCGGCATGGCCTGCGCCTTCTCCATCATGATGGAGGTCAGTCGCGTCGCTCCCAACTCTTTCTACGATTGTCTCAGTTTATATTGCTTTGTAAATTTTCAGCAGTTGTGAAATCTGAACCACGAGAAAGGACGACGTTGCCTGACATTGGGCACTGAAATCTGTCAGTGGGGAAAGTTGAAAATTTGTGCCGGACCGGGACTCGTACCCAGAGGTTTCCGTTTCTCGCGAACGGTCGCCTTGGCCGCCTCGGCCATCCGAACACGGTCCCTAACGGACTCAAATTTCCGACTTACCCACACATTACTAACGTAGTTTTTGTTCTGGCCCCTGCATTGTAGCTAAATACAATGATGACCATTACACCCTGAGGAAGTTGCACTTACCTCAGCAAGCCATCACTATTAACATTTTCACTGCCTCTCTCTTCATTTCCTGCATTCTTCTCAAACGGCAAAATAAAAGCACTGACCACTGGCTATTCCGCCTCTCCTGTTTGATAAAACACTATGCTAAGCAAGTTCATATTGCGTTCAGCGAATCGTGCAGAATATCTCTAGCTCCGTAAAACTTACTCCTATACTTAAGCTCTACCGCCTGAATTGCTCCATCGGCAACTGGACGGGAGCCACAAAGAGAGCCTGAAGTCCTCCGCATCCGTACAACGCACGCTATTTGGCATTCGACAGGCTTCACAAAGGCTGAAATCAAGAAATAACTTCCTCAGAACAACCTAGGACTACAAAAAAAAAAAAAAACTCAGCGTAAAGTGGAGATACGGTCACTTTCAAAAGCCCACCCTGGGTAGGACCATCAAAAGAACTTAACTAGCCCTTCGCCATGTTGAAAGTTAGGTGGTCTGGAAATTCCTCAACAGACTACGAAGAGGAATATGAAGATCGAAAGCTAATATTCTTAAATAGGGATAGACAGTACAGACTGACTTGATCGTTTGTGGTCAGTTCCAGACAACCTAGCACAAGCATCCTTGCCCTAGTTTCCCCGCCCAGAGCAGCCTCAAAGGCCTTGTATCAGCACCCCTTGATACACCTGACGTCGCCTTCTTCTTAGCTAAACCGGACTAACTAATACGCTCTGTTTTGTCATACATAATTTCTGTTACAAGTGCCGTAAGTGTAGAATAAACATGTTACCAAAGCTTGTACTTCTTCCTCATTTTCATAAAAAGTTGTTATCTGATGCTTGTGCCATAGACAAAGAAAATGGCAAAATTTACTTGCTTACGAAGGAAGAATTTCGTATCATACCAGCCAAGCTCACTTGCGTTAGGATCACTTCGACTTTTGTGATTTCCTCATTATCAAGATACTACAGAACAAGTGTCTGAAGAGTTTCACATTTATATCTTAACTCGTTTTGTTGAAAAAAATATGGTCATAGTCATTTACTTGATGTAGGATCACAAACAGTTTTTCGTGACACAATTTGAAATTATTTGCAGGCTACCGAAAATACCACTTGTAAAGTGAAGAAAAACCACGTTAAAATTTGAATACAGTAAAGCTCATCCATCTTCCTTCACTATCGATCATATTCACGTTTGTTCCAGTCTTCTGATTTAATATTTTGAATGCGAAAACTGTAAGTAGGCTGTTTAGGTTTTTATATTGGTAACGTCACGTAGCGCTCTGTATGAAAATCACTGGCTGTGCTGTGTGCAGTCTGTGGCTTGTGGGCATTGTTGAAATAGTCGCTATTGTAGTGTTGGGCAGTTGGCTGTTAACAGCGCGTAGCGTTGCGCAGTTGGAGGTGAGCCGCCAGCAGTGGCGGATGTGGGGAGAGAGATGGCGGAGTTTTGAGAGCGGATGATCTGGACGTGTGTCCATCAGAGACAGTAAATTTGTAAGACTGGATGTCATGAATCCGGTCCGGTGTAGATTTTCAACTTTCCCAACTAATGTATTTCAGTGCTCAATGGTAGCTAACGTCTTCCTTTCTTCTGTTACATGTTCATATATCGCTGCATGATCAAAAATGGTGTGTGTTCTTTCTGACATGTCCGAAAGAACAGACACCGAATATATAATTATGAAATATTTTGAACTTACAATTGAGGGTTGTTGTTGTTGTTGTGGTCTTCAGTCCTGAGACTGGTTTGATGCAGCTCTCAATGCTACTCTATCCTGTGCAAGCTGCTTCATCTCCCAGTACCTACTGCAACCTACATCCTTCTGAATCTGCTTGGTGTATTCATCTCTTGGTCTCCCCCTACGATTTTTACCCTCCACGCTGCCCTCCAATGCTAAATTTGTGATCCCTTGATACCTCAAAACATGTCCTACCAACCGATCCCTTCTTCTAGTCAAGTTGTGCCACAAACTTCTCTTCTCCCCAATCCTATTCAATACCTCCTCATTAGTTACGTGATCTACCCACCTTATCTTCAGCATTCTTCTGTAGCACCACATTTCGAAAGCTTCTATTCTCTTCTTGTCCAATCTGGTTATCGTCCATGTTTCGCTTCCATACATGGCTACACTCCATACAAATACTTTCAGAAACGACTTCCTGACACTTAAATCTATACTCGATGTTAACAAATTTCTCTTCTTCAGAAACGATTTCCTTGCCATTGCCAGTCTACATTTTATATCCTCTCTACTTCGACCATCATCAGTTATTTTACTCCCTAAATAGCAAAACTCATTTACTACTTTAATTGTCTCATTTCCTAATCTAATCCCCTCAGCATCACCCGATTTAATTTGACTACATTCCATTATCCTCGTTTTGCTTTTGTTGATGTTCATCTTATATCCTCCTTTCAAGACACTGTCCATTCCGTTCAACTGCTCTTCCAAGTCCTTTGCTGTCTCTGACAGAATTACAATGTCATCGGCGAACCTCAAGGTTTTTACTTCTTCTCCATGAATTTTAATACCTACTTTACTGCTTGCTGAATATACAGATTGAATAACATCGGGGAGAGGCTACAACCCTGTCTCACTCCTTTCCCAACCACTGCTTCCCTTTCATCCCCCTCGACTCTTATAACTGTACAAATTGTAAATAGCCTTTCGCTCCCTGTATTTTACCCCTGCCACCTTTAGAATTTGAAAGAGAGTATTCCAGTTAACGTTGTCAAAAGCTTTCTCTAAGCCTACAAATGCTAGAAACGTAGGTTTGCCTTTTTTTTAATCTTTCTTCTAAGATAAGTCGTAAGGTTAGTATTGAGGGTATTAGAAGCAAATGCGTGTAAGTGACAATATTGGATATTAGGAGATATGTGTATCATATTGTAGTGAAGGAACCAATCTGTTTTGTGCCAATGGGATATAGTTATATGTGGTGAATTGAACTGCTTCCTAGTGGGCATTTTGAGAACTACTTAACAACTAGTGTTTTTCCTTTGGATGCAAAGCGATGTAATTGCTCACACAGGTCCCGGGTTCCCACTGTTTTGTAAATTGATGTAATCAGGTGATTTGTTGCATTAGAATTTGGCAGATTAGAAACTGTCCTTCCATTCAAAACATTAAAGTAGAATAATGAAAGGAAGTGAACATGTTAACAACTGAGATAATGGACAACAGGCAATGAAAATGCTAATAGTGATGTTTTTCTGAGGTATGTACAACAATTTCCTCAGTCTATAAATAAGCCCTCATCGCCTTTAGTGACAATGCAAGGTCAAAAGAAGAAGAAAAACATCATTAATTTTCCGATGTACACCATAGAGGGTGCCTTATTGAATGCCATTGACCACAAGTTCCTTATTTCAGGTGACTCCTATATGGAATGATGACTTGTAGGACTACCCTCAGTTATGACATGAATTTTGATTCCATTGACTGAAGATCATGAAACCTAGGACGCCGAAGGTCAGCGATAGTACGTTGAATGTATCTGTTATAACAGAGAAATATCGGAATCTACAGCAGTTACTTCTATTTGTGCCTCCAATTTACAATCTATTCCATAAAGATCTTGAGCGTATATCAAAAACATCTCTTACCAAAAGATATAGGAGATCACAAGCAAATGGAGTGTCAAGCACATGATCTGGTAGCGATGCAGTGCCTTTTCATGATATTGTGTGGGACTCGGAATAGGCATTTCCCTTTGATAAAGACAAAAGGGAGTGTTTGTATGTGTATGTGCCAAGAGCGTGCTTGGAAATTTTTGTTTCTGGATGTAACTTTGTTATTCATTTGCCTTAGTCACTGCATTATGTGCGCAATCGATAAAAGTTATGTGAATGGATTAATATAATATGTTAAAATGGGACCGAATATGGTATTACATTATTGTGGTTGATTCCAGATCTGATATTAATGTAAGTCAAAGGGGTGTAAGTAATATCCTTCGAGGCAGAAGCGTGTAAAAGCTAACTAGATTACTGTTAAAAACATTACTGAGCACAACATGATGAATTTAATTCACTGATACTGAATGCCTAAGTTCATTAATAACAACTACTTACGATAGTTACTGTAAGCAATGTAACAAATGAACATAGAATTTTAAATTTGATACAAACTTTGTAGCCCATTTTCTCAAAATCGTGAGTTTGTCACAATCTTTGTTTTTAAGCGCCTCAATTAATAGAAAAAATCCAAAACTATGATAGAAAGGACAAAGAAAAAAGAGAGCATCTGAACAACGAAACTGGAAGAAATAAAGTTGATAAAGATGATAAATTTTGTTAAGTAGGCCTCAGAATGAATTTTCAATCTGCAGCGGTCATTTGGAACTTCCTGACAGATTAAAATTATATACTGGGCCGCGACTTGAACCTGGAATGTCTTTCGTGGGCAGATACTCTACCAATGGAGCTAATTTTTTTTCAAGTAAATGTGGTACAAAGAACTTTCAACTACAACGTTGTACTAGTGTTGATTCAAAGATTAACCGTTATCAACACATCCTTCAAATTGAAGTGGTCGACTGAATAATGTACAAACACTCTATTTTGTAAGCATTAGACTGATCACTTTATCTGTCGAATGCAAGCCATGTTGTTACGTAGTAATTCCCTATACATCGACAAAAAGCACTCTCTCCTATTAAACTGTCTTCTCTTATCGTGTTTATGTTACTGTTTTCGAATTTAAGCGGACACGTAATACGCAATATCTCAAAATAAGCGCTCGTGGGGTCAAAACTTCTTCCGCCGACCCCTTCAGTTGCACTGCCAGATAAGATAGGCGAAATACCCATAAGGAGAGAAGGGAGCGAGTGAATCTTCACAGGATGAGAACCGAGTCAAACTGACAAAGAACTTGGAAGTATGAGCCCGCTTTTAAGTGTGACGTTGTACCGCTTTCTGGCTAAGATGCGTGCACCGATTCAGTTGAGA
The DNA here is from genome assembly GCF_021461395.2 of Schistocerca americana. Taxonomy (NCBI): domain Eukaryota; kingdom Metazoa; phylum Arthropoda; class Insecta; order Orthoptera; family Acrididae; genus Schistocerca; species Schistocerca americana. The sequence continues at coordinate 448,628,181 of NC_060122.1, read as the reverse complement.
AGGGTGTCATTTAACCGTCGTATCCTCTGTTGAGGCCACAACTGTGGTAACAGATCCTTGATATCCTGGATAATCAATTATTATCGTATGAACACTGAAATGACAGATATTGAGATAAGCGAGCGCGGAATAGCAAAACAACTACAATCGCCTAATAGTGGAAGGGTATCAAGACCATGTGAGATACCTGGAAGATTCTACACAGATTGTGCGAAAGAACTTGTACCCCTACTAGTTTATCGCACGTCGCTGGAGCAACTAAATGTGCCTAGCGACTGGAAAAAAGTGCAGGTCATTCCCACTTTCAAGAAGGGTCGTAGGATAGATGCACATAATTACAAAACCTATACCGCGGATGACAATCTGTTGCAGAATTGTGGATCATGTTTTATGTTCAAGAATTATGAAGTTTTTGGGGAAGGAAAATCTCCTCTACAAAATTCAACATGGATTACGCAAACGGAGATTCTACGAAACTCAGCGCTCTCTGTTCCTTCATGAGATCAACAGCACCGTAGACAACAGCACTCAGGTTGATGCCGTGTTCCTTGAATTCAGGAAGGCATCTGACACTATCCCGCACAGCCATTTAGTGACAAAAAAACGAGCTCATCGAGTATCGGAGCACATTTCCGACTGGATTCAAGACTTCCTTGCAGAGGGAACTCAAACTCGCTCTCAACGGAGCTAAATAGACAGATTTAGAGGTAACCACAGGAGTACTTCAAGAAGTGTGATAGGGCCGTTATTGTTTACAGCGTGTATAAATGATGTAGTAGAAACTATCGAAAGCTCCATAACGCTATTTGCATATGATGCGGTTGTCTTCAGGAAGGTAGCTACGCCAGAAGACAGTATCGATTTGCAAAATTACCTACAGTGAATAAATGAATGGTGAACGGTTTGGCAGTTGACACTGAACGTAAATAAATGTAACATTGCGCGTTCATAGATAATAATATCCACTACTGTGCAACTACGCCAGTGATGACAAACTGCTGGAAACAGTATCTACCGTGAAATATCTAGGAGTAACCATCCGGAACGTCCTAAATGGAATGAGCAGGTAAACAAGTAGTGAGAAAAGCAGACATCATAATGAGATTCATAGGACGAAACTTGAGGAAATGTAATTCATTCTCGAAAGAAGTGGCACACAAAACAATTGTTCGACCGATTTTTGAATACAGCTCATCGCTCTGGGACCCTTGTCAGGTAGGACTAATAGCAGAGATAGAGCAGATCCAACGAAGAGCAGTGCGTTTCGTCACAGGGTGGTTTAGTCGGCGCGAAAGCGTTGCAGAGATGCTCAACGAACTCCAGTGGCAGACGTTATAAGAGTGTCGTGCATTGCGGAGAGATTTACTATTGAAATTCCGACAGAGTACGATCTGGGAAGAGTCGGACAAGAAATGACTTCCGTCCACATACGATTCGCGAGTTGACTACATCTAGAAAATTTGTGAAATTAGAGCTATACAGAGGTTTACTGGCACTCATTCTTGCCACGCGCCATTCGCGAATAGAACAAAGAAGGGGAATCAGATAGTGGTACGAGAATTACCCCCCCGACACACACCGTCAGATGAATTGCGGAGTGTTGGGAAAGCAGGGTGATGGCGTACGTTATCTTCAATAATAAAGTTTCCCAACAATTAGTAATAAATTGATATTTATTAAGTATGAAGAAATACTCAACTTCACAAGTCCATCAAAATATTAAAGTCCTGTCACTGTGCCTCTCAGTGATGCCTACGTAGAGTCCTGAGCCGGGCTACAATGCCTAAGTCTCGGAGAGGACGGAGGAACACAGCAGCTTGTAGACTCGGCGGTAACTGGAGACTGTACACGACTCGGCGCACTGAAGAGAACTGTTCGCCGTAGCTCCGGGCTTCGGCATGGTTCAATCGCTATCCACATACATCCATGATGTCCATGGGTTGGCAGCTGCGGCCCCTGGCGGACCTCGGCGTAGTTCGTACTGCCACCCCAGCTGCTGAGCTACGAGTGTTTCGAGTGCGGCTTATCGATTGTGGTGCGGTACTCTCTGGAGTCGTGAGTTCCGTCACCACGCGCAGTATTGATGTAGAAGTAGATAATTTGGCACTGGCGCTGAGCTGACGTCCGAGTTGGTTCCACACATGCCCAATCGGAGAGAGATCTGGGGATCTTGGTAGCCACCTTATCGTCACGCAGATACTTTATAGAGACAGGTGCCATTTGTGGTCGAGCGTTGTCCTCTTGAAAACAGGCACCACGATATTGTTTCGTGACAGGTTACACTGGAGGATGCGGGATATGTGTGATGTTTCGTTGTGCCATCACCATTCCCTCAGTCACTATGAACCGTGATCTGATGACTTCTTATACAATGACTCCAGGAATAACGTCGCTGTGACTCTCCTAACCATCGGAGGAATTGTACCTCTCCCCAGGTCGCCGACATACTCCCCGGGGATGGTCATCCGAGCTAGAACAGAACTGTGATTAATCACTCACGCTATTCATCAAAAGTCCATGTTTCACTATCACAGCATCCCTCGGAACACAGCCGTTAGTGTTTTGGTGTTAATGGCAGCATACGCATGCGACGGTAATTCCCAGTCCTGTTGCTGTCAGGTTTCTACCAGTGGTGCACTATGACAGAGAACGTGCAGCAAGTCCATTACTAATTCTCGACGGACAGACGCGCATGTGAAGGGGTTACTATACACTTGGTGCATAATATACCCTACCAAGCCTGGTAAGAACACTAAAAATTTTTTGGTAAAAAGTTATTGTTTATTTGTAGACGCAATCACATTCTTATGACACAGTCATAACCGGTTTCGGCCATGAAATGACCATCTCCAGATTCTGTAATATTTAGGTCAAATGTATATATATGATTTAAAATTACAGATCAGATCGTTAAATCAGTAAAATAACATTTCAGAACGAGGAGAAAACATTGCTACAGATGAAAATAGTAGTAGCACTTGTAGAGAGTATTTCTGACGCCCGATGGCGGTGTATTTCCGGCTATTGCCTGTTTATGCCGTTGTCCATTAGTACGGCAGGGACGACACAGGCAGGACGACGAGTGTAGTGCTTTGCTTCAGGTGACTGGCACGATCCTCCGCCTTAAAGGTTGTTGACGTCTGCTGCGGCTCTCACTAGACAATGCAATACTCGACCGCCGGAAGGCTGCATCCTCAGCTGAAGCACGTTTGTAGTAAAAACGATTCTCTCAGGTGAACGGGTCGTCGTAAATGTAGAAGTAGGCATCTGTTGCAAATGCATTCTGTTCATTGAGGAGTTCAAATGGTTCAAATGGCTCTGAGCACTATGGGACTCAACTGTTGAGGTCATTAGTCCCCTAGAACTTAGAACTAGTTAAACCTAACTAACCTAAGGACATCACAAACATCCATGCCCGAGGCAGGATTCGAACCTGAGACCGCAGCGGTCTTGCGGTTCCAGACTGCAGCGCCTTTAACCACACGGCCACTTCGGCTGGCATTGAGGAGTTTGTCAGGTTCTCTGCGGCACGTAACATAAATCTCCAGCTGTTCTAAAATGTCTAATCGTTTACTTTTTGTAACTTCATGTAGAATTTGAAGCTGTTCGTCGATATTACCAATATTATAATAATATAATTAACGGGGTTAAAATTGCATTTACGACTTTCGATAATTTAAAAAGACGAGTGCGTCATAACTTGCCACGGAAAAGTAATAAGTATAGTAAATCTGGGGTCTACAAAATATCATGTCATGAATGCGAAAAATGCTATATCGGACAGACAGGCAGGACCTTTGTGAGGTAAGGTTTAAAGAACACACGTATCCCAGTAATAAGACAGAGCTAGGCTTACATACGCAAAGGGAGGATTATAATATTGGTAATATCGACGAACAGCTTCAAATTCTACATGAAGTTACAAAAAGTAAACGATGAGACATTTTAGAACAGCTGGAGATTCATGTTACGAGACGCAGAGAACCTGACAAACTCCTCAATGAACAGAATGAATTTGCAACAGACGCCTACTTCAACATTTACGACGATCCGTTCACCTGAGCGATATGGTTTTACTGCATACGTGCTTCAGCTGAGGATGGAGCCTTCAGGTGGCAGAGTATTGCACTGTGTAGTGCGGGCCGCAGCAGACGTCAACAACCTTTAAGGTGGAGGAGCGTGCCATCCACCTGTAGCAGAGGACTATACTCGTCGTCCTGCCCGTGTCGTCCCTGCCGTATTAATGGACAACGGCATAAACAGGCAATAGCCGGAAATACAACGCCATCGGGCGTCAGAAATACACCCTACAAGTGCTACTACTATTTTCATCTATAGCAATGTTTTCTCCTTGTTCTGAAATGTTATTCACTGATTTAACGATTTGTTCTGTAATTTTAAATTTTATAAACATTTGACCTAAATATTAATAGTAAATTTGTCATATTTTAGGCTTTTGAAAAATAAAGACTATCTTATAGAGGACGCGCGCATATAGCGCAAAGAGGGGGAAAAAACTAACAAATTTTTATATCTATATAGCTAGTTTGACAACGCATGAACCTGTGTTCAGTTATGCGTCTTTAGGTATGAACTATTTGTATTTCGCGTAAATTCAGTTGGATTACTAATAAGCCTGTTAAGTATTGCATTTATTTTTAGGTTTTAATATAAATTTTCTTTTGTATTGTTATAGAATCTGAAGATGGTCATTGTATGGCTGAAACCAGTTATGACTGTGTCATAACAATATGATTGCGACTATAAATAAACAAAATTTTTTTACAAACTAATCAATCACTCACTCCATTGACAAAATGTCGTTTTTTCCAAGAACGCTGCACATGAACAGTACTAATGCACACTCTGGAGGCCGTTCTACCTGCCATACGGAATTGCAACTTTTTAATGATTTACATACCCGCCGATAATGTGTATGTGTACGAAGTCACATTGACATCGGACCAAGTCTTCTGGGTCCTTCACTTTCTTTTGTCAGCCAGTGTATTTACATTGAGCAAGAAATTTTTTTAAAAAAAGTGGCGATACCCTCACAGCCTTACTTCCGGTGTTATCTCCCTCGTACTTTACAACCTTCACAGAAATTCTCCCACATACCTTGCAAGATTAGCACTTCTGAAAGGAACGATATTGAGGAGAAATGGCTTAGCCACGGGCTAAGGAATTGTTTCCAGAATGGATTTCCACTTGGCAGCGGAATGTGCGCAAGTTCGAAACTTCATGCTGATCCTACAAGGTATGCAGGAGAACTTCTGTGGAGTTTGGATGGTAGGAGAGAAGGGCTAGCGGAAGTAAAGCTCTAGTACATAGATAGCCCACGAGGAGACCACGTGGCGACGGAGTTTTGTACTTTTTTATATTTGTTTTTCGCGAAGTTCAGAGCTGAAATATCGATTTCCTAATGCATTTCGATACAACTCTCGAAAATTCTCGAGAAAAATAATCAAATATCTTTAATACCCTAGAGTAAAAACGATTTTTCGACAGGTCCTGGCTTCCATTCCCAGCCGATGCAGATTTCTAAACAAAGGTGCATATTCTATGAGCATTTCCGTGCAGTGTAGAATGCATAAAGATAAAAAAAATCAGTACGTTCGAGACTGGATCACTGGTTCGAGTCTCGTTTCGGTCATTATTTCTTTCGTTCAATCAGGATACGTAAGTCTGCTTATTTCTAATTAGATATCACATACAAAAATCCAGTTTTCGTAGCAAATACAACTTTTTTATTGCCGATCTTTTATAAAAGATGGTTAAGAAAAGTTCTTAAAGTTAAAAAGCATTAGAAACTATTTTTTTCGTCTTTATGTATTTTCAATTTCACAGAGATGGTCGTGGAACAGGCACCTTTGTTTAAAAATTTACCACGGCCAGGACACGAGAGCATTTGACGCAAAAGCTAATGATTATGGGTTTGAGTCTCGGTCCAGCACACAGTTTTAATTTGCCAGGATGATCAAATTAACACACACTCTGCTACAGAGTGGAATTACAACATGAAGATCAGGATAAAATGCATTAACTGAAACTCACTACTAGTGAACAAGCGATTTGGTATAGGAAAGAGGAAAGAAATTTTTAGGATGTTTATTGGAGTGTGGCTGTGAAATTTGGGATATGATGCTGACAGGCGGAAAGTGCTTACAAGCGATGGAAATTTGTATTTGGAAAAGGCTATCAAGGAACATCTTGACATAAGGAAAATACAATGAAGATAATCTGAAAGAGATAAAAGAGCAGAGAAACATCTTAACAACTATTCAAAAAAGGAAAGCATTACTTTTTGGACATTTATTTTGACATGTCTTAACAGGCGTGTTGTAAAGGCAATATTTAGGGAGAAAACCAAGATGAGGCCAGGAAAGAAATGGCCCAAGACCTATTAGAAGTAACAAAGTGCCAAAATTATCAAGAAATATAGCGAACAAAACAAAATAGGAGAGGGCAGTTGTAGACATACGTTACAGCCTTTAGATGATGAAGATGACGATAGCTATCGATATAGTACGCATTAAAAACTGGATATTTAAAAAAATAGTGTATAAAGTTTCATTTATTACACAATAACATTTGCTGCTCCCAGTCACGATTTCTTTATTCATTCCCCGCACAAGGCGCTTCGGAAAGTAATTCTGATTATCAAAAGGTGTTTTTTTTGTGTATTTTGAGATTTCTACGCGTGACATTTGCGATGTGTGACTCTGACGTATTCTGGTGACGTTACTGAGATGTAAACAGGCGTATCTTTTTATTTCTAGTGCACTTTTCTCTACTGATGAAGGCGAATTTGGTAGTAACTTTCACTTACTGATTTGTTGTAGTGTCATACAGAAATTCACAGATACACCGTCCGTCCAAAAAGTTTCCAGACTGATATTATTCCTGACGTAAAAGTGACGTCAGCTCAGTAACTACGGTGGCAGCGTGAACTAAGTACTGTGAACAACGGGTGTGCATTCGATCAGTCAGCTGCGAGCAGGCAGTGTTATGTAGTGGGCGTGAACCGTAGAGTGTCAACGTTGTTGTGTCACTTATCGCAGTGGAGCAACGTCTTTTAGTAAAGCATTCAAGACATTCTCCAGAATATTCAGAAGAAGAAAAATGTGTGTGGAAAGTTTCTCCCTCACATCTTGATTCCTGAACAAAAACAACGACGCGTGTACGCCTACTACGACTTGGCTGAAATCTAAAACACGGACAATTCCTTTATGGAAAGAAATTCCTCACGGATGACGAGACCTCATGTTATCAATATGAACTTAATACAAAACGACAAAGTGCAGAAATTCACGTGAATATTAAACACTTTGACGACATAACCGACATTCAGACCAATGTGATGCGCGAGTTGAACAGCATCCCAAAGGAGGACTTTTCAGACAGTTTCACGTGGTAATATGAACGTTCTGTGCTCTGTACTGAAATGGGAGGACACTGTGTAGAACATGGGAAGCATTAAAACCACCATCTTAACTTTCCTCTAGTTTCAATTAATGCAGGCTCGGAGTTTTTGAACTGGCAGGGTATTACACATCACTTACAGAGTTCACATCTACAGCACACATAACAATGGAAAAAACACATAAGCAGTCACAAAAACACGTAACGTATCGTCAACCAAAAAGTCACATAGAAGTGTTACGTATTGTCAGTCGTAAAGTATTGTCAATTAAGGTTATTTCAAAATTTGCCATTATCTGTAGAAGAAGATCCATTAGTAATTACAAAATCGTGCATGTTTACATTACAGTAAAGCCACCAGAATAATGCAGCAGCTCAAAAATCGCAAACATCGCCCTTGAAAGACATAGTACGTGAGAAATGCACTTGATAATGAGAATTACTGTCGAAACGCTTCGTGAGGAAAATCAATAAAGAAATATCGTGACTGGTTGCAATAGATGTTATTGAATGCCAAGTTCATTGTTTTACGGGCACAGGCTTACAACAATGATTTCATAATGGATAAAACTGAATAAAACAATATCTATACTTGCATTATAAACTGAAACACCTCACCTACAAACTTTCACAACATCAAACGCCAATAGCATTAGTTCAAGGAACAAGATTTGCTCATGAATATGCTTCTGAGTCTCTGTGTTACAAGACCCTTAAAGCTGAATTTGGCAAGCGCGTGGTGAAGTGTAGACCACTTCTTGGTTCAGGGATTATTGTCGGCAAAATGTTCCTAGATTATGTCACAGACTTTTCCTGCTCGAACAGCTGAATGTAAACCCTGACTTTCGAAGTATGAAGAAAATCTTCACCATCGTAAATGTGCATGCTGCACTCATTCAGACTAACAACACAAACCCAGGTGGAGCAGATGAATTTTGGAAGGAACTGGAAGGTGTTATCAGTAAGATTTCAGAAAAGTTTACGGTCATACTGTTTGGGGATCTTCAAGTACAAAACTTTAAAGAGAGAAAATTCCAAAATATGATAGGATAGTATCCTTCTCACCGTAGAACTAATCGAAATGGAGAAATAATCATAAAGATTTGCAAGGCTTTCAGTCTAATCATCAAATCAACTTTCTTCAGATACCTGTTGAGGAAAAAGAAAACTTGGACGTTCTCGTACCCTAACCTTGGTGATTTCGAAACAGACCATGTCACTGTCGGAAAGAAAGCAAACGGGTGATTCAGAACGTTCTGATATTTGCCATTCTCGACTCTAGTTATAGATAGAGGTTAAACACCTTTATTGTAACACTAGGAAATCCCAGCAGAGAAATGTCAACAGCTCCGACACAGAGAAGCTCAGGTCTAGCAAATAGTTCATCCACAAGTTGGAGTCCCAAACGAGATAACCTGGAAGCAACTTCGTCTAGACAACAAACAAAATAGTCCCTCTAATAAAACCGAAGTAACACACATGGGGGAAGTGCGAATGTGATGTGGTTTTGAGGCAGGCTGCATGGCAGAAACGGAACTCGCAGAATATCCAAAATAATTGGACGAAATCACGGGCGCGACAAAATATGCTGCCAAAAAATGTGAGAAACTACCTGAATTGTATAAGAAACAATATATTTACACGCGAAGGTAGTTTGGTAATGGAAAAAATGAGATAATTTTAGCATTGGATCATCGACACTATACAACGTATACAACTTATTGCAAACCTGTTACTCTACCTAAGAAAATTTGTGTCCGATGAAAACCATTGGCGAGTTTGTGGGGGCAGTAAATAGGAATTCTGGAGATCTTTCAGAGTCATACCTTAGGGATGAAAAATACTTTCTTCAAAGGACACCTCGCCGTAAAGTAAGTAGGTGAGTGTGTGTGAGGCTGGCCAGACTTAAGCTAGCCAACTGTAACAGGAATTTAATGTATTTTATTGTTCTATTTTTAAATCATGTCTCTCAATTTTCATATGATGTAGACGTTTTCTGAAATGACTAACATTACTTCGGCAAATTAATGCTTTTTCAGATGTAAAAACATGTTCTAAGGTACATGACGGTCATGTACCCAGGAACAAATTATTGAAATTTAAGACAGTTGCAATTGAAAAAAATCTTGGGAACACTGTATTTAGCCATCTACCTGTTACATTCTTAATCTGCCACACGCCAATAATCAGTAAGAGAGATCAAATTAAGCAGAAGTATTACGAAAAACCAGTTACTAGCTAGGTACATTTTGAAACTGAAGCCGTTGTAAACTAACACAAATTTTCATTTTCAAGATTAGTAAAATTTTTAAGACATTAACTAAAGTCAATTAATTTGTAAATACTTCACTTTCGATGGTAAAAGACTGTCTTCTGTTTCAAAGCATAAGATGATGCACAGCTGGCGAAGTATGGGTTTGGCATTCACACGTTATTTAACTAGTTTGATAATATATAGAGTTTTAATTGTCGTAAAATTCTGCAACTGAAAAATTAACAACATATCCTAAATAGTTTTAGTGTATTCTAAAGCACTCAAATGTGTAGAAATCGAAATATTTACAAATGATTCAGAAAACACAACTTCATATCCAGCAACAACAAAACCTGCAGAATATGGCAGAGATCGATATGGCGGTGTCTGTGCGTGTTCGTTCATGTGATTCTAAAATCAGTCAAATACCGACCAAAACGTATCCTGTGTTCCCACGTAGGCTATCCAGTAGGTAAGGTAGGGGGGCTCAAATTTCGTCAACTTAGTACTTTAGGACCTGTATAAGTTGTGAAAGATTACGGAAACTACAAATTGTTATTCATATATTTCTCAATTTATGCTTCACTTGAAGCCAAGGTACAATAAAACTGTTGCAACATACTAACGCCAGTATTTGACACAAACATTAACACTGCAGAAACAGAAATACTAGAAAAGTGTTCGTAATTTAGTCCCCCACAAAAATTATCTGAAATACTATTAATTTAAATCTGATTTTCCTTTCTAAGAGTGCGAGGCAATTTCCCTACTACCTCACGAATGAAAAGTCTTAACAAGTTTTTCCAGCGTTTCAAAGTTGTGTACTAAATGAATTTGTATGTCTGAGTAGATAAACAACATGTTTCGGGTCACAAACAAAGCATTTTGTGCAACGAATCCGTTTCTCTCACCTTGCTTTTTCCCAAATCAAAGAAGTGAAACAATCTTCATAAATAGCAAACAAAATCAGGGTTAAATAAGAGTTATAAATTGTGTCCTTAGGACGAAAATGGGAAGTGCACGGGGTCGAAATTACGAACACCCCCAAATTTATTGTACAGGGTGAACATTAATAAAACCGACGGACGGATTCCTGACTAGATATGGAGGAGAAAAGTTTCTATGAATATGTGTCAGTAAATGCATCGTTTCATGGTAGATGGTGCTGACGAATGACACTTCCTCTGACCAAGTACGTGTGTTTCTTCTGTTTTGCAGGCTGTGGGACTGACGCAACGTACTATAAGCAGCAGAACGGTCCGGCATTCATGTCGGAACAAGCCGAGATGGTGTTTGTGTACGGTCAAGAATATGGAAACCGTCGAAAAGACAGCACGGCTATACGAAAACAAGTACCCTTACACACAACGTTTCAATCCCTTTTTGGGCGTTTGTGTAACCATGGGCCCTTTCAGACAGACGAATGTGGAGAGAGGTGGTGGACTGTGCTTAAATCAGCTTTGGAGGACCGGGTTCTACAGGATATTGAGACGAAACCTAGTACAATCTCGAGGCAAGAGGTCTGCCAACATGGTATAAGCCAAAGTACGATTACGTATATCCTGCATGAGAACCGATACTATCCCTATCACTTGCAATCCTATGGAAACTATACTCTGAACATATGTTGTGACGTGAATGCTATACAGCTCTGTACTATGTTCCAAGACGATTTGTTGTCGTTGCACGCACATTGTCCATTTCCAGACACATATTCGTAGGACCTGTTTTTCATCTGTTTTCAGTCAGGAATACGTCTCTGAAGTTTGTCACTTTTATAACTGTTCTCTCTGTACTGTAATCTAGATACAACATTCCACCCCAACCTATCTCAGTTGAAAACTACAGTATTCACTATACGAGGGTGCAATGTCCGAGAGTTGTCACCGCCGGCGCGTATAGAGGTCATGTTTAGTTAGTAGCATCTTTGGAAAGAATGCACACCAAGTTTCAGCCATATTGGCCGATTTCTTTGTGTTTGGCATTCGTGTGAATCAAGGAAGTCGAGTGGTTGTCAAAAAAATGGAAGAAAAAGAATTTCGTGTGATGATTAAACATTACATTATGAAAAGTAAAACGCCTCAGGAGACTAAAGAGAAACTTGATAAACATTACGGTGACTTTGCACCTTCGACTAGAACAGTTTGTAAGTGGTTTCAAAATTTTCGCTGTGGCCATATGGGCACAAGTGATGCTGAACGTTCTGGACGCCCTGTGGAGGTTACGACTCCAGAAATCATTGATAAAATCCATGATATGGTGACTGATGACAGAAGAGTTAGGGTGCGTGAGATTGCTAGTGCTGTGGGCATCTCGAATGATCGGGTACATAGTATTTTGCATAATCATGAGGACATGAGAAAGCTATCCGCAAGATTGGTTCCTCGATTGCTCACGCTTGACCAAAAACGGAATCGTGTATAGTGTTGCAAGGATAGTTTGCAGCTGTTCAGGAGGAATCCTCAGGACTTTAAGCGTCGTTTCGTCACTGTGGATGAAACATGCATACATTACTATACTCCTGAGACCAAACAACAATCGAAACAATGGGTTACCAAGGAAGAATCTGCACCAAAAAAAGCGAGGAGCATTCCTTCGGCCGGAAAGGTTATGGCGACTGTCTTTTGGGATTCGCAAGGGATAATCCTCATCGACTGTCTGAAGAAGGGTAAAACTATTACAGGTGAAAATTATTCACCGTTTTTGGACCGTTTGAAAACCGAGCTGCAAGAAAAACGCCTGCGATCGGACCGCAAAAAAGTCCTTTTCCATCACGAGAATGCACCAGCACACACCTCAGGAGTTGTGGTCGCAAAATTAATGGAAATAGGACTCCAACTCGTTTCACATCCCCCTATTCTCCAGACTTGGCTCCCTCGGAGTACTATTTGTTCCACAATTTGAAGAAATGGCTGGCGGGAAAAAGATTTTATTCAAACGAGGAGGTGATTGCCGCAACTAATAGCTATTTTGCAGACTTGGATAATTCCTATTATTCGGAAGGGATCAACAAATTAGAACAGCGTTGGACGAAGTGTATAAGTCTAAAAGGAGACTATGTCGAAAAATAAAAAAATGTTTACCCCAAACACGTAAGTAGTTTTTATTTTTGCACGGACTTTTCAAACGCCCCTCGTAAGTTGGGGTAATTTTCTCCTTGCAACTATATATTCAGTACAAGCGTTCGATAGGTGTATTTCAGTATTATTTCATTGAAAGTCCTAAGCAAAGCTGACACATGTGATTAGATCTACAGAGTTTAACCACATCAGTTAAGAACCACTCGCTAATCGGACTAGTCGGTGACAGAATTACATTTACGAGTATTTACCGTCCCTACACCGGCGGACTCTCCTGGCTGAAAATAATTAATAGTTTCCCGAAAGAGCAAAGCGAATGTACAAGAAAACCTGACGCGGTGGCGAGCCAGCGGGTGAGACGACGCCGTGTCAGGCGATCTGCCATTCGTCTTCCCGGCACACCTGCGTTGCTCATTACGCGAATAAGTGAGGTGCGTGCCGTATATTTCGTGAAATCGCATTATGCCAGCCGGCGAGGCTACCTGGCGGAGAGCGGGAGGGTCGTTAAGCGGGCTGTGACAGGCGGCGCGGCCGGCGTGCCGTGTGATAGCCCTAACAAAGCGGCCAGATAGCGCCTCGCCTCCTACCCGGCGCTCATTAGGCCAGGCGCTTCCCGCTGCCCGACACCCCGCCTAATCAACACAACAGACGCCAAAAAAGACATACAAATGCCTCCGTAGTAACATTTTTCGGCGCTGTTCGCCGCAGCGAGCAGAACCGTCCGCAGCACCTGTTCGCAAACTCCCGTAATTTCCTGCAGCGACGTCAATTACGCGAATCGCACCTGACAAAGAGATTACGAGACGACGTTAAAATAAAACGGCAGCCGTATCAATTTCGAATCACTGGACAGCTGCTAATCGATCCTGTTGCCGGGGAGTCGACGATTATTCGATCGTCATCATTAACGCTCAGTCCTCGACAGTGGTTGGAATTACTTTCATTAACGGACTGAGGTCTCTTACACTGCTGGGCACTAAAACCGAAACACCGGAAAGGAATGAAATAACGGAATTATAGCTATTGTGGGTATTCTTATCGAACGGGACTGACGGAGGCCATCAAAAAAGTTCAAAGAAGAACAGTTCGTTTTGTATTACTGTTACCGTGAATGACCGAAATTGGAGAATGTCGACTTTCACCGGTGGATGTCAACAGATACCAAATAAGTCGGTGAAAAATTTTATTACGTTGTTGTACATTCGAACCCTCTCCAGTGTGTGTCGACAATCACAGATATGCTCTGGTGGAGGTCCAAAACAGAAGAGTCAAAAAACAAGCGACTGGCTCTCTCCCGCCAAATCCTTTGTTCTGCTCGGAGTCAATCAGCTTTATCAGTCTTATGCAAGCTTTGATATCGCGAGCAACGTTTTCTTGATATTTTTCCGATACCCTAATTTATACTAAATGGATACTGCACTATTAGTGATCTTTTTCATGAAAAGTTAAATGCATCAATTGCGGGTAAACGAGAAGACAATTGTTTTTATTTTTCTCGAGGAAAGTATTCTAAAATACTTTCTGAAGTGGTTTCTGCTAAAATTAAATGCAACACGGTTTTGGATTACAGACGATTAAAACGTTTTGATGTTTTAAAAATTAGCGATGAAGAGAAGTTAATTGTACCATACACTACATACACTATTATGTTACCAATGAAGAATTGTAGAGTATACTATATGAAACTCAAATCAGAATAGCCCACGGAGGAAGAACATATATGCTTAAAGAGTTGCAAGTTAAATACAAAAATATTACATATGAAGTTGTAATGTTGTATTTAAATTTATGCAAACAGTGTCAAATGAAACACAGTGCACCTAAGAACGGTATTGTTGTGAAGCCAATGGATAGTTCTGAAATAAACTCAAGATGTCAAATTGATCTGATAGAGCTGCAGTCAAACAGAGATGGCGAATATAAGTTCATAATGGCGTATCAAGATCATTTAACTAAGTTTGTCCAGTTACGACCTTTGAAAACTAAAAGAGCTGAAGAACTAGCGCATCACGTTCTTTCAATATTTTTAACATTTGGTGCACCTGCAATATTGCAATCAGATAATGGTAGAGAATTTAGTAATCAAGGCATATCCGAAGTATGCGCTATATGGAAAGATGTTAAAATAGTTCATGGAAAGCCTCGTCACAGGCAAACACAATGCTCAGTTGAAAAGCCATGGATGAACGATAACGATACAAATAAATGGTCAGATGGTTTATCCTTTGTTAAATTTGCGAAGAACACTACATACCACGAAGGAATACGCCAAAGTCCTTATGAAGCCATGTTTGGCGTTAAAGCAAAAAGAGGCACAGCATCGTCTTTTTTGCCTGGCGAACAAATCGCAAATATTGAAACTGAAGAAATTGCCAATACTTCTGAAACCGAAGAACAGCTTGAAGAAACTGTTAATGCTTATAAAAAAATTTGAGCTGTGGTCATACCGAAAACCATATTCCAAAGAAAAATATTGAAGAGGATTTCTGCCGACTCTTTGTCAGACACTCGGGGAAGGCCTGACGATTTGCCTTTACACAAACAATCTGTTTCTCGGAATTTTTCGTGCCATTGTCTAATGCTCTGTGCTGTGGGAGAATCCACACCATACCTAGTACGAAAATCACACTGAACCGTTGTTACTGACCCGCACTGCGCATAACGTAGAACGTTTCTGTTGTCCCGACACCATTTTTACTAGAACTGAAGTGGGCGCATACTGCTGCTACCTAGCAGGAACCATGCAAAATTCGAGAGTTTGCTCTTCCCAACGCTACGTTGTTCACGCACGTATCTCAAATAACATAATAGTTGCGATTTTTTACAAAATCTGATGATTCTTTTTGATACACCCCGTATATCTATCCTCTCGGGATCTAAATGCGTGGGGTCATTGACATCCTGCATGGCATTGAGTACGGTCCTTCTGTAGCAAACTGTTTCATATTTTCATGATGGTCGAGGGATCCCAATCAACGGGAGCAGCAATAAGGCAAAGCGATAAACTGTAGTCTCGAGAGGTCATGAACCTACCTCTGTGGAATCCCAACAGGTACTGGAAAAAGTTTCTTCTTTCTTCATGAGACAGAATACTGTCTTCTCACAAATAACCAACATTCAACTGTGAATACTGAATGAGAAACCCGCTGCTTAAGCTTTCCTTACGCGTAGGATATGAATGGTGTTACTTCTACCAACTTTGTGTGGTTGTGCTGAAATTCGAATCATTTGCTTACCGAACCACGTAGTACATTTCAGTTCAATATGAAGTTTGTTGCATATCGTTTTCACGATGTTGTAATTTTAATTGCCAACAGTATATCTAAACAGCTTTCCGGAAACCAATACACAGGCCGAAGATGTCTTGTTGCTCACGAGAGAAATACCGTAAGCCCTGTTAGGGCGTTATTGTGGCCTTGAAAATACTTATCCAATCAAGATGGTAGCTGCACAGTGAGATGGACCCAACCCAAATTCGCGTGTGAGGCTGTTAGCAGCTTCAGCTAGCACGGCTTTGAGAATAATTTGGGCGGGAAATGCCCTTCTTGACGCTGACCTGGACAGAAGACCGACCATGTCACAAGAAAACTCTACACGCCCTGAATGAAGCTATCTGTGATTCGAGAGAGCATAAACTTTCCAATACGTGTCACAGTATACGGTGTTTATTACCTGTTTAACAGCCAGCTTCATATCGGTTTCCTAACTTATTTTGCACACAGCGTGTCTCCGAAGTATTCTCAGGACGACCGTCACTTCGCCCACATGACCGTGACAGACAGTACAGTGTCGTTCATATTTATGACTTGGCGCTGGAGCACACCAATAGACGTGCCTGCGTCGGCGGTCCGTCCCATATTATGCTAGGAGGACAAATTGGATGCAGTGCCGTTGCCTCGGCTTCCGACGTCCAGAAACGACGAATGCCTTATACTGTAGTCCGATGAATATGTGAAAGCTGTCGCTGGGGGGGAGGGTGGGAGGCGGTGCGTGTGAAAATTGTTTTTCCAGTGGAGGACCGCTTCAAACTGTTCTATTGTGACGGTCTCATACATGTTGGGTTGACTTCATTCTTGCAGTTCGATTGTTGACGGTGTAATGGACAAATGCCGAGTCTGGTGGTTATGACGCCATTGGACATACAGAGTATTTAAAATATACTGATCAGATTTCACAAGAGGATACAGAAAGACGGTACAGAAAGCTGGCTAAAGCCTGAAATAAGTTCTGCAGAAATTTTTACGAAGTCTCAGACAGTGTTCAGGAAAGATAGATTAGGCAGAATTGGTGGTGGAGTGTTTGTGTCTGTCAGTAGTGGTTTACCTTGTAGTGAAGTCGAAGTAGATACTCCGTGCGAATTGGTATGGGTGGAGGTTATACTTAACAGCCGAACTAAGTTAATAATTGGCTCCTTCTACCGACCCCCAGACTCCGATGATATAGTTGCTGAACAGTTCAGAGAAAATTTGAGTCTCGTAACAAATAAATACCCCACTCATACGGTTATTGTTGGTGGGGACTTCAACCTTCCCTCGATATGTTGGCAAAAATACTTGTTCAAAACCGGTGGTAGGCAGAAAACATCTTCCGAGATTGTCCTAAATGCTTTTTCCGAAAATTATTTCGAGCAGTTAGTCCACGAACCCACGCGAATTGTAAATGGTTGCGAAAACACACTTGACCTCTTAGCCACAAACAATCCAGAGCTAATAGAGAGCATCATGACTGATACAGGGATTAGTGATCACTAGGTCGTTGTAGCTAGGCTCAATACCGTTTCTTCCAAATCCACCAGAAACAAACGCAAAATAATTTTATTTAAAAAAGCGGATGAAGTGTCACTAGAAGCTTTCCTAAGAGAGAATCTCCATTCCTTCCGAACTGACTATGCAAATGTAGACGAGATGTGGCTCAAATTCAAAGATATAGTAGCAACAGCAATTGAGAGATTCATACCTCATAAATTGGTAAGGGATGGAACTAATCCCCCATGGTACACAAAACAGGTCCGAACGCTGTTGCAGAGGTAACGGAAAAAGCATGCGAAGTTCAGACGAACGCGAAATCCCGAAGACTGGCTAAAATTTACAGACGCGCGAAATTTGGCACGGACTTCAATGCGAGAGCCTTTAATAGGTTCCACAACGAAACATTGTCTGGAAACTTGGTAGAAAATCCGAAGAAATTCTGGTCGTATGTAAAGTACACAAGCGGCAAGACGCAGTCAATACCTTCGCTGCGCAGTGCCGATGGTACTGTTACCGACGATTGTGCCGCTAAAGCGGAGTTATTGAACGCAGTTTTCCGAAATTCCTTCACCAGGGAAGACGAATGGAATCTTCCAGAATTTGAAACACGAACAACTGCTAGCATGAGTTTCTTAGAAGTAGATACCTTAGGGGTTGCGAAGCAACTCAAATCGCTTGATACGGGCAAGTCTTTAGGTCCAGATTGTATACCGATTAGGTTCCTTTCAGATTACGCTGATACAATAGCTCCCTACTTAGCAATCATATACAACCGCTCGCTCACCGATAGATCTGTACCTACAGATTGGAAAATTGCGCAGGTCGCACCAGTGTTTAAGAAGGGTAGTAGGAGT
Organism: Schistocerca americana; assembly: GCF_021461395.2. NCBI lineage: Eukaryota > Metazoa > Arthropoda > Insecta > Orthoptera > Acrididae > Schistocerca > Schistocerca americana. The sequence goes on along the minus strand of NC_060122.1, from coordinate 448,609,823 downwards.
AATCCATCGAACTACAGACCTATATCATTGACGTCGGTTTGCAGTAGGGTTTTGGAGCATATACTGTATTCAAAGGTTATGAATCACCTCGAGGGGAACGATCTATTGATACGTAATCAGCATGGTTTCAGGAAATATCGTTCTTGTGCAACGCAGCTAGCTCTTTATTCGCACGAAGTAATGGCCGCTATCAACAGGGGATCTCAAGTTGATTCCGTATTTCTAGATTTCCGGAAAGCTTTTGACACCGTTCCTCACAAGAGACTTCTAATCAAGCTGCGGGCCTATGGGGTATCGTCTCAGTTGTGCGACTGGATTCGTGATTTCCTGTCAGGAAGGTCGCAGTTCGTAGTAATAGACGGCAAATCATCGAGGAAAACTGAAGTGATATCAGGTGTTCCCCAGGGAAGCGTCCTGGGACCTCTGCTGTTCCTGATCTATATAAATGACCTGGGTGACAATCTGAGCAGTTCTCTTAGGTTGTTCGCAGATGATGCTGTAATTTACCGTCTAGTAAGGTCATCCGAAGACCAGTATCAGTTGCAAAGCGATTTAGAAAAGATTACTGTATGGTGTGGCAGGTGGCAGTTGCCGCTAAATAACGATAAGTGTGAGGTGATCCACATGAGTTCCAAAAGAAATCCGTTGGAATTCGATTACTCGATAAATAGTACAATTCTCAAGGCTGTTAATTCAACTAAGTACCTGGGTGTAAAAATTACGAACGACTTCAGTTGGAAAGACCACATAGATAATAATGTGGGGAAGGCGAGCCAAAGGTTGCGTTTCATTGGCAGGGCACTTAGAAGATGCAACAAGTCCACTAAAGGGACAGCTTGCACTACACTCGTTCGTCCTCTGTTAGAATATTGCTGCGCGGTGTGGGATCCTTACCAGGTGGGATTGACCGAGGACATCGAAAGGGTGCAAAAAAGGGCAGCTCGTTTTGTATTATCGCGTAATAGGGGAGAGAGTTGGGATGGAAGTCATTAAAGCAAAGACGTTTTTCGTCGCGGTGAGATCTATTTACGAAATTTCAGTCACCAACTTTCTCTTCTGAATGCGAAAATATTTTTTTGAGCCCAACCTACATAGGTAGGAATGATCATCAAAATAAAATAAGAGAAATCAGAGCTCGAACAGAAAGGTTTAGGTGTTCGTTTTTCCCGCGCGCTGTTCGGGAGTGGAATGGTAGGGAGATAGTATGATTGTGGTTCGATGAACCCTCTGCCAAGGACTTAAATGTGAATTGCAGAGTAATCATGTAGATGTAGATTGTCATCTACATCTACGTGACTACTCTGCAATTCACACTCAAGTGAACGGCAAGGGGGTCATCGGATCACTTTGATTAGAATGAAGACAGAAAGTTGTTTCAAATTTTAACCTGTACATCGGACTATAAAGCTTATATTTTCAATAGAACCAACCGGCTGATGACCATCTCCAGTGCGGATGCACACGATTTGCCTGAACTCTTACCGAGACTCGGTGGATTGTGTGCCGCGAGTAATGGGTATAATGACAGGGGCACTACGAATGTAGTGTGTGGACTTTAAGTTGTAAATGTGGGTCTCACTGGGAGTGTGCCAGCGCTAAATCCCTGCAGTCGCACTATCATCTGTGTCCTCGGTGGCTCAGATGGATAGAGCGTTTGCCGTGTAAGCAGGAGATCCCGGGAGATCCCGGGGCATACGTTTTCAACTGTCCCCCTTGATGTATATCAACGCCCGTCAGCAGCTAATGGTATTGATTTAACTGTAATTTCATTCTAGAGAGCTGCACGATCACCAATGGTATGTCCGAAAGTACAGATGCCATCTTCATATCGTTTAAGGCTAACCGTCTGATGACCTCCTTCAGTGCTGATGCACACGATTTGCCTGAACTATTACGGGATTCCGTGGATGATGATATCTACGCTTTCATAGATTGCCAAAAAATATGCAACACATTCTTCACAAAGATTTTGCAAGCCGGCACTGGATGTCGTCTGGTGTAACATGCTCTGCCAGTTCCTCTTGTACTTTATGTCAATTTGACGTGGGCTTGTTAGTGACAACTGAAAAAAGAAACATCAGTTGATAACAAAAGAAAACAACTGATACCCAAACACTAACCGGCAACGAACTCAAAAGAAACTGCCTGTATCAAGAAGCGGACATCTACCAGAGCTGTGTGGATTTATTGAAGTAGTGAGCTACGTGATAGTTCTGTCACTTCAAAGTGTACCAACATGTTCTTGACTTATTAAGCATGCCTGATCTTACTTGCAGTACAGCTGCCAGTACGTTGCACTCCTTCCTATGAACTCTGATTATGATTTGTGTTAAAACGACAACACTCTGGGAGGAGCTGGTACACCAGTAAATGAAAAATAAAAAAAACAGATCTGGTAAAATATTAATATAATGTTGAGGCCCAGTGCCCTCCAACTTTGTAGGTCTACATTCGTTACAGCAATTGCACGAAGTTACAAATGCTTTGACCAGAATTCACGGAGCTCACGTGAATGAACTTGTTGCTCTCGACTAGACAACCCCGATATTCAAGAAAAAATTACTTGCACTGGAACTAACACTGCTAAGTTGGATTCTATTAGGAAGTTTGTGCGGCACAACCACACAACAAGTATTACAAACAAGGGAAGCTGCAGCACTGGTCGTATAAATTTGAAACCGCTTTTGTATTACTGTATATCGATTTCAATCACAGAGTGATCATCTTCAGAGAAAGACTAGGTCCAGTGAACTCTTATAACCATGCACAAAATATGACATCAAACATAGGTGTGTATAGTGGAGAACATGCCAGCAAGCATGCTAGTCCTTATATGCAACAATAATATAAAAAAGGTTTCAATATAGACGGCAAAAGCTGAATTTTCTTTTGATTGCATACGATTATTGCTACCTTCTACGCAGGAGATCTTAGCACAACACTAGGGTATTTTAGGAATTACTGGCACCTAATAGTCCAATATTCTCCTGGCACAAAATTATAAAATAATCTATCCGTAGCAACCAAGTGATCATCAGTGACAATAAAATCAGAACAATGGAGCAGTAAACACTGGAATTATCCAACTTACTGACATGAACTGGAATGATAGCGTCTCGCCTGGGAGAAGCTTTGCTCAATATCTGACATCGTCTGGGTCTACATAATTGTCACGAATCAAAATATACTTTGTCAGCACTAAACAAATTCATTTCCAACGCGACTTAACATGATTAGACTTTATTGACTTAATATGCGCAAAAACAAGACTTAATATGCCACAACTGTGTAGCTGGCATTCGCCGCACATCCGATCACTCCAACTTCCAGCCGGGTTCTCCCAAAAAATGGCGATTTACAGCACCGCAGCTAGTCCTGGGTGTCAGTGATACCGCACCATACACTTTTAGAAGTGTTAATACGTTTGGTATTACAGTAACGTACATAGAGTGATCCTCCGCAGACACACGCAGAATAATAACAGAATGACTCTTTCCTTCAAAAAACAACAATGTGCAACTTTATCATGCATTCTTTTTCCTCTGTCTTTCTGCCCTCCCTTGGTCTCTTCCACCAGGTCGTATCGTAGTGTTCTCCGCATCTACAAACTAGGCAGTTTTTTGTTTGTTTAGGACACATTTAGTATAGCTCTACCTGACTTGGAACATTCCCGACGACATGGGCTGAGCCCATGTCACTGGTGCCTTGCGTTTTTGTGGCTAACATTACCCTGCTACTCGACAATGGTGGTCCGCACTCACCTCTGGGCTCTCATGAATTCGGGTCAATAAATTGGATGAAAATTCAAATATCTTGCGATTCTTCACTTGAGTCATGAAGCTGTATTCACCAAACTTCTTCTAATAAAATTTTATATAGATCAACATGTTAATACAGGAGATTATTTCTCCCCATCATTATTATGAATTATTAATTTATTGATGATGGATGTAATGCGCGCGCACAATGGACAGACATACCACCACTATCTCTCATCTCACCCACATCGTTTTTACAACTTCCATGAGTTTTTATGAACAATATGATAAACTCAGTCTTTTGTTATTACTCAACCGTGTAGGTAAATTTCGGTTGCATCCATATTCTCTTAACCTAGATATTTTAATATACCTTGTAGCCTTTGATTTTCATTTCATTTACCAGTACCACAAATTTCTTAGAAATTAAGCCAATACTTAATAGACCGAATATCAAGCTTTCTTGCTTGCATTCACTACATTTACTTACTTACTAGACTTTGGTATTTCACCTTAATCCACTTTTTTTGACGCTCTGGCTGCTCACCCTCGGATCCACCTTGACAACCTTATAACTGTGTACGGGTGCAAACGTACCACTATTTGGACGCTTGATAATTCTCAATCCATTTTTTTTTAATTCGTGTCAAAAGCGTTGTATAAAAATTGACAAAAAGATAAAGGCAGACTAGATATTTTAAATTTTACAAACAAAGGAAATGGAGATACAATGTGAAGCAAATAGAGGCTCATAATAATAATTATCTATAAACTGATTGCAAACACTAAGTGCAAGCAGGCCAAAAATTAGCGATCTCGTCGGTATTGTCCCTGGCCCACAACAGGTCGTCCAGCGTGCAGGAAACTGGGCACTGAGGACAGCTGTACAGCTGCTTGATGGTTTGTTCGGCTCCACATTCGCATGAACTTGATGGGCCCCCCAAGACAGTTCCATTTGGTAGAATTATACTTTGTTCTACCTACACCACTTCTTAGTCTGTTGAGGGACTTCCACGTTTCCCATTGTAGGTTTTCGCCTGAGTGGAGGGCCTCCAAATGTGGGATACAAGATCGATATCTTTGTTTCTGATTGTCCACAGCTTTTGTCGTGTCATTGACGGCGATGTACTGTCTTTGACGGAAATTTTTAGAAAGCTCTTCCAAGATTTCAGCGTGCTTGGGGAGGTAGGTGTTCATGCAGCGGGTGAGCAACGTTTAGTTCCACTTTTCTTCTCTCTGTGTTCATTGCAACTTCCCGTCTTATATCTGGTAGGCTATCCCCGCCAGGCCGTAGAGTTTGTAAGTGGGCGTTGTTCTCAAGCATCCTGATGTTCTTCTATATTAATTACCAGAAACAAGACATACTCATTGCATTAGGCTACTAAACAATACTTACAGCTTAATCACTTGTGTGTGAAACAAATCAATAATCTCCGTGACCCACTATCCTCGCCCCTGAACATATTCTACATTTCATACTGTTACTTCAGTTCCAAGGTACATTTTCTTTATACTTAATCCTCTTTCAACCTCTGTAACGTAAACCAAAAAACACTATTCATACGTAAATAGCTTAGGGTATTGTTTCTAATTCCCTGGTGTACCCAAACTTATGTATATTTCTTACCCGAGTCTCGTTAGTTTTCCTGTATTTCAAAACGTAATTCGCTTGGATCTAACTCGGGTACTTTAACTTCTACCTGCTACTTTCACAACATTCTGTAGCTACCTCTGATTAATTCACTCATTATTTTTCCACTTTTATAACTTCTCTATTAATTAAATTATGAAAACGTGCTCTACTGCCTAGACAGACACCAGAAAGATAAAACGCTACAGATTATACAAGAAAGGAAGGGTATAGAACAAGAAAAAGAAGAATTGTTCCATCCTGCTCAGGTGTGCACAGTTGTCCAATTGTGAAACTTCCCAAAGCAAGGGAAAACCCTTACGCTTTTCGATTAGGATACTCTAATGAATGTTTCTTTTTAAGCCCAGAATATTTCTTAATCCGAAAACTCTTTTCTGATTTGGGTGGACCATTAAGTACACAATGGGATGTCGTGAACGCTACACGAAGAATGGTCCTTGATACACCAATAGAAACTTTTTAACTTCTTGTGACATTTTCGTCATCCTCCCTTTCGTCTTTAACAAGACCAGGTCCCATGCTTGAAAAACAGTCGGCTTGGCCTTCCCGTTGTGCCTCTTCTACCTATCCTTGGTTGTGTTTGACATTCGCTACTTGGCGAACTTCTCAATCTCGTCCTGGCTGAGAATCCGACCCATCAGAAAAGTTACTTCTTCCTCAATGATATTTGTGGATTTCTTGCCACACATTAGTTCGCACGGTGTGAAACCCATTTCTTCATGACGCAGACTACTTTCTCGAGTTACAAAATAAAATTTGCCCAAGGTGGTATTCTGCCCGTGACAGAAAGTCCAACTCGATCGATTTAATTCTTTCGCCACCCTCTCACTGGGATCACCCTTCAGGATATACAATGAAATCTTCATGTTCCTATCCTGGTTCCTCTCCAACATCTCTTCAAATTTATTAACTGTAAACTATGAACCACTGTCTGGCAGTAATGCATTCCCACTTGTACAAGATAATCGTTTTCCGATCTGTCTATGAAGACCTGTTTTCTCCCGCCTTATCGGATAAGAACTTCACATTTTTAGAGAAGACGTCTAAAACCACAAAGATAAAAGTGCAACACTCTGTAGACACAGGGAATGGACCAAAATCATCCAAGTCGATTAGCTATCAATGTGCTTCCACTTGAATGCGCTGACAAAGGTGCTGAATTGGTATAGAAGATGCGTGTAATTTTTGACACTGATGATATGCAATGATCCAGTTCTGCACCTGCCCCTCTCTCCTCAATGTTCTCGAAAATTACTGTGTCTTCTAACTTGGCTATACACTTGGAGGCACCATAATGGAGAAAATTTTCGTGAATCAGGTCAATTAGAGCATATAAACGTTGTCTAGGTGAAAAGCTTCCAATTTTCCTGCTCTTTCTTTCTTCTTTGAAAGAGTACCTCTTGGTAGATTTCGTAATGTGCCTTCACCTTGACAAGACTCCAAAATCTGTTTCACATATTTGAAGGGATCATCCCAATTCTGTTGCCAGTGAATTTCACAACAGATTCACTGAATTGCGTCTTCCTTTCGTGTTCTCTTCATAAATATCGCATGTAACCCTTCAGAACTTGGAATTCGTTCATACTCAGCTCCCTATCAAGGAACTAGGATAGCGCATCTGCTATGATAATATCCCGACCTTTATGTACCTAACGTCCATCTCAAATTGCTGCAGCTACATTTCCAATCTTGCTAAGTGTGGATCTCTGAGGTGGTACCTTTTCGTAAAACAAAGTGTCTTATGATCTGTGAAAACTATGGTGTGGTTTTCCGGTAAGTAACTCTCAAATCTCTGACGACACTGTAGCTACCGTCTCTGCTCAGCCACACAGTAATGTTGCTCCGCCACTGTCAATGTCCTGCTTGCAAAGGAACATATATGGTGTTGAATCTCACGCTCTTCACCTTCCATCTGGAAGGTCTCTACATCAATTCTGCACGCACAGGCATCTGATGACTCAAGGAAAGGCTTCGTAAAGCACGAATGGCATACAATTTATGTTTTAAGCAATTGTGACGTGAGCTCTCTGAATGCTACTTGACAGTCCTCCGTCCAGGCCCATATTGAGTTCTTCCGAGTAATTAATTCAGAATTGGATTGTTAAAAGCCTGTGTGGAAATAAATCATTTATAAAAGGCAAAAACATAGAACACAGTCCTCAACTGCTTTTTGTTTTTAGGACTAGGAGATTCCTATATTGCTGTGAGCTCTCCTTCTTCAGGTGCTTTGTCTTGCACATTAATGACATGTCCTAAGAATTTTATCAGACTTTTTACCAGTTCGGTTTTATTCAATTTCAACTTTATTCCTCCTTTCCACACGGCCACCGATACTCGTTCCAGCAAGTTGTGTATTTCCTGGACTCTAGTGCTAACCAAACTTTCCCGTACCTGCATGTCACGTCCATAGACGACAAAAATTTCGTCCTATGAAACCTCTGTAGCAGTTCATCAGTAGATCATTGTGTATCGGTTTCTCTTTACATGATGTCGTTTAGTTTTCGAGCATCTAACACAAGACGAATGCTCCCAACCTTTTTCAGGGCCACATTAATGTTTCACTACTGGCTCGTTACATAACCCCCCATGATAACATCCGACTTATTTCATTCTGCACAGCTTCTCTGTGCACAAAAGGCACAGTTTGTACCTTGGCCACAAATTTTTCGTAAGGCTTTAAATTTCAAGTGACTTTCACATTTTTTCATTGCCCCAGGAGAGTTGGAAAACGAACCACTATTCTTTAGCAGTATCCCCTTCAGCATTTCTTTCCGGGTATCCAGTAACATGTCAAGATCATCCACCTTCTCTCTTTTGTCATCTTTAATGTGCTTCTGCTCTTTGTCCACCTGATTCTCTTTGCCATTCTCTCTCTGAATTCTCTGTATAAGAATTAATCTACCCACTTGCTCTCCATTTTCCTCTTCCGGATACTGAGCTGCAAAGGTTCTTCTTGGTGCACACTTTTGCTGCAAAATGATACCACAGCTGGCTTCCATTGTACACACATTTATATAACACAATTCAAAATTTATATCAGAGTCATACAAATTCAGAAAATATACTTCTATGATAGTGTTATGTTGAGTCTCGAAATAATCAAAAATGTTGGCTATATGGTTACATCAATAAATTGCAGAGGTTGGATGACTTTATGCTGGATGACTTTCAGCAAGTTTGCTGTAGCACCAAAGTTTTTAACACTGGAGACTTGCAGAACTGCCACATCCATTTTGCTTGAAAAAGCTGAAAAATATTCTTGTGAAATCGCTGAAATTTCTGAACTGCTGTCTATTAGTAATCAACTCTCCATCTAATTTATTACTACTTTGGCAATAGCGTTTATATCAGCTGGAATGTGTACTGGCTCTCCTTCACGTAACAAATCTGTAATTATGGCTTTCCTATCAAAATCAGGCATTGCTATTGACTTTTCTGTCTTTAATCTTCCTACAGACAGACAGTGAAACTCTCCTAACAATCTGTCATGTAGTAACAAACAAAGTGGTCTTCGCCCAATTGGCCTGGGAGTCTAAAAGCATTGCGTGATCGTTATCCAGTGTTAAGGGCAGGTCATATTAAAAATCCCCATCAAATAGGGATTTGTAGGTAACAAGTTTAGTTGCCGATGCTTTGCTCGCATAGAGTGTATGCTCTGCACAGATTTCTTTTATTTTCCTTTAACTGAATTTTTATGTTGTTCACAACTGCAACAAAAAGCTTTTTGCGGTAATTAAGTCCATAGAAGCGTGGTCTTTTCCGAATATATTTCTGACCAATCAGCGATTCTCGTAGTTGGAGTCCAAGGTTTTTGTTAAATATGTCTTTTGCTTCCTTGTGGTGATATTTCCATAAAAACTTTCATCCGTAACACATATTCCTGTATATCCAACTGAGAAGTGATTTAATACACAATGGTAATGAGAGGTTGGCTACAGACTGAAGTGACAGCTGTCATCATAGGAGAGGCGGACAGGTGCAGAAATGGTTAGTGAACAAGTTAAAACAGTAAACAGAAGATTTTCTTAAGTTTTATTACTCTAAGTGTATGAAGACTCATTACAAATAATGCATCAAGAAATAGAGTACAGCTCATCAGTGTCAACAAGGAAGAGTCTCGCTGTACTAAAGCACGATCGATGGTGTCGGAACCACGAATAGGCGGCGTGTGTGTAACGTCACGTAGCGAAGAGGCTCCATTTGCGAGTGGGCTGTCTGGCTGCTGCCGCCCACCTTATATTGCAGTGGGAGAGGGCGCTCGTGGTACGGAGCTGCTGGAAGTGTGGCTCAGTGGCGCACTGCATTGGGTTAGCCAGATCATGCATGACTGCTATCGCCGTCTGATGGAAACTTGCAGTTCTGTTGCCAGCTTTGATGCCAGTGGGGTGGTATTGGTATGTGGTACCACAGCTGTAGTGTCTGAACCATTGCTTCTTTCGCTTCCTGCCACAAACAAGATGCCTTTCGCCTCCAGCTCATACTGCTCAGTACTGTGTTCCCTACTCAAAACTCAGCCTTGGAGAATCTTCTATATATTATCTACCCAGTTGATTAATTATACCATCTTATTTTATACAATGACCCTCCACAACTAAACATTGTTTCGAAATCCGTTTTACTACTTCTCCCGCAATAATCCATACCATTGTCTGACACGACACTGCACTATTTTGTAACATTCTCTGCCGCTTCCTCTCGTATTTCATATTAATTTCAATTAGACTTGTTAGTCACAAATGGAAAAAAACACATCAGTTGACAACGAGAGAAAATAACTGATTTTCAAACCCTAACCAACAACGTACCCAAAACAAATTTCCTGGCTATGGAAGTGGTAGTCTTACAGCGTTGTGTGGATCTATTGAAATAACAAACCTACATGTTGGTTCTGGCTCTTCAAAATCCGTCAACACGTTCTTGACCTGTTAAACTTACCTGATCTTGCCTTTAGTGCAACTTCCGATACGTTGCGCTCCTCTCTATGAACTCTGATAATGACTAGTGCGGGGACTGATGACCACAGATGTTAAGTCCCATAGTGCTCAGAGTCATTTGGCCGTTTGAGCCAATGACTAGTGCTAAAACAACACTCTGGGGGAAGTTAGTACCAGGTAAATGGATAGCAGACAATTTGGTAAAATATTAATGTGTTGTTGAGTCCCAGTGTCCTCCAACTGTGTAGGTGCACATTCCTTACAGAGTTGTACAAAGATACAAGTGCTTCGATTAGAATTCATGCAGCTCACGTGAAGGAACTTCTTACTTTCGACTTGACAACCTCAATACTCAAGAAAATTTAATTGCAGTAAAATTGACATTACTAAGCTGGCACAACTCTTTGTTGTTACCTGCCAAGCAGGAGTTCTAACCATAGCGCCAGGATATTTCAGGAACTGCTGACATTTAGTAACCCCATATTTTAAAAAACAAAATTGTAGAATAATGTCACCGAAGCAAACAACTGGTTATCAGCGATCATAAAATTACAGTACTGAGACAGTAAACACAGGAATAGTTAAAATATCCAACTTACTGACGTGCTGGAGTGAGCGTGTCTTGGTTTTGATACATGACACTTTATTACTGGACTGAAACGTCTCATACTTTATTTTCATGCTTTATTGAAAATTCGTTTGGGATGAATTCAATCGATGTCAGGTAATAATGCTCACGTTTACAACAGGAAACCTCCGTGATTGGGGATATTAGGACATCAATTAATATCTTACTTCTCTCTATGTACACTGGTGGAAGATACGTGTAATTCTTTCGGTTGGTGAATCCCAGACAGGAACTCAGCCTCTGAACACCAAACCCGAGATCGAGTAAGATCCGCAGGGACGATTACCCTCTCACGCTAGGGGCTATGAGATGGGCCGAACCTGTGTGACCGAGTGTTACGGCGGCCGGGTGATGGCATTGTCCGGGGCGTTGCATACGTCCTCTTGCTGAAAGCATAGCAGTTCACTGAGTGCTCCTCATGCTATGTGTGGTTAGGCTGCCTTCCTTACAAAAACAGGTCACACAGTGGGCATTACATTTAGGTTGGGCGACTCGCCGATTTGGCAAGCCGGCGCAATCGACCTTGACTGGTGACAAAAGAAGTTTCTTTTTGAGACGTTGAGTTTTTCCTAGTAGCAAATGGAGTGAGGTGGCAGTCACTTTGCGACGCTGTGAGAAACGTGGAAGCCCACCTTTTTCGCTGGGGTCCGCGCGGGGTAGCCGCAATGTCTGGGGCGTCTTGTCACGGTCCGGGTGGCTGTCCCCGTCGTAGGTTCGAATCTTCCCTCGGGCATGCGTGTGTGTGTTGTCCTTAGTTTAAGTTAGATTACGTAGTGCATAAGCTTAGGGACCAACGACCTCAGCAGTTTGGTCCCATAAGACCTGACCACAAATTTCCAATTTTCTCCGCTGGGGAAAGGAGATGTCAGACAAAAACTGTTAAGAGCTGCGTTCTTCTAAAGATTAATACTGCAGAATTCGGAAACTGCTGATTTATTTGCTACCGTATCATTGGTCAGGATATTGTAAAAACCATGTCATTGTTGCACCGAACGTCTTGCAAGCTCCGAAGCGAGACTTAGTACTGAAAAGCAGGCAGAATTCACTTCTTCCATGGCAAGTAACCAGAAGGGAACTTCCGCTTCTGCAGCCAGTGAGCGATGGCTATTTCTCTGCCAAACAATCAGTAAGAGATCATGGCGCACACAGTCCTCTGTTCAACGACTTACCGAATTTGGTAAGATTATGCGAGCTTAAATAAACGGATACTAGACTCGAGATTATTTACAGGCATGATGATAGGAATGACGAACGAGTAAATTCTTGAAAAGCTTGAGAGCTCATCCATGATTCAACCTTTTACATAGTATAAATATTTTAGTTAACAATCCTTTCGGTGTAATCACGCCATACCTATGCAGGCACCTTGAGTCTGTGTTTTCACAGTTTAATCCATGAGGACTCACTGATTCCCGTTACCTACCTGTCTTTGCCAAGGCTTTTGTATCTTTCGTTTTGAAAGACTATCATTCCGTGTTGTTGACGTTTCTGAACTTCAGTTACAACTTGCAATGAAATTCATATTCATGTATTTAAAAGGCATGCCTATTGTAATAAATTAATTTGATTTGGAATCATATTTCATTTTGTAGTCATTTATATTCTTTTTATTAACTACATATGTTGAATCTATAACCATGTTCTATTAGGGCCACACTTTTCGGATGAATTTAATCCATAGCACACAGTTTTAATTGAAGCTAAAATCGGCCATTAGCACAGACATAAGCTTTGTGCATTGTCTGATACGACCTAAATCTGCATCAATTGTCATAAATCAAAATATACTTTGTCAACACTAAACAAATCCACTTCCCACGCGGCTTTATTTGGTCATACGTTATTGACATAATATGCACAAAAATAAAGCTTGGATTGCCACAATACGGAGTTGATGTCAGCTGCATGTCTGATTACTCCAACTCTCAGGCGCGTTCTCCCTAACAATGGGACTTTATCGCCACTGCAGCCCATTCAGGACTCCAGCGACTTCACACCATCCGCTTTCAGTATTGTTAATGCTTTTAGTATTATTCTCGCAACAACATACGTTGATTGTCTCTTGGAGACGCTCTCAGAGCTATATCTGACAATGTATCCCTCCTCCCAACAGTAACAATGTGCAACTTTTTCCTCTGTCCTTCTGCACCACCTTGGACTCCTCCATCAGGTCATACCAAAGGGGTGTTTTCATCTGAAAACTACGCGATATTTTTGTTCAGGACACATTTATTATAACTCTACCACTCTTCGAACATTTATGATGGTGTGGGCTGAGTCTACATCATCGTTTACTTGCGTTTTTATGGCCATCCATGCCCAGTTACTCGATAGTGGCGGTCTGCATTCGCCTTCCCAGATAAATAGCCTGAATTACAACTCAAATGTCTCTCGACTCTGTACTTAGATAACGGTGTCATTTCACCAATCTTATTCTAATAAAATTTTCTGTACATCTAGATATGATGACAATGACTTATTTCTCTCCTTAAATATTTTTAATCCATTAATTTATTGATGGGGTGGGGGGTGTTGGTGTGATGTACGTGCCTAGTGGAAAGACATACCATTACCGTGTATCGTGCCGTAACCTGGGATGCATGATTATGATGTCTGATAACGGCATCAGTTGAAATTTTTCTCCCTGAAGTGGACATGAATGTTCAGTTGCAAGTAACATTTTTTATTCAATCAAAGGGCGCAAGTACTTTGTTAAAATTAGTGAAGCTCTACAGTTTACCCAAATGGCGCAATCACTTGATTTTTGTTCCTCTTCTTCTTCCTTTTCAGAGACTTCCTTTCAAATTTTGAAGCTTTTTGTTCTTGCTTAGGTTCTCCACATTTTTTGTTTCTGTATTCTTTGATGTGGTAAGATATGTAATACCTTTGGAATCGAATTCCTGAAAGTATTCATTGTCTTATATTACACTAACCATTTTGCGAATCTGTCTTTTTGAGTAAAAAGATAAGATTCATTGTGCTGTGGTTTGGAAAGTTAAGACATTGCTGGTGTTACCCAATGGCGACTTGCCATTCCTGCTGTAAGAGGGCACCACTGTCAAAACTACCTGTCCAGCTGGCCACAGCTGGGACTTCTCCCATGTCATCACCGCTACAGTGTGCACGCGCATTTCCCTCTCTCCCCACCATTCCACCACTGTTCTGCTTTCGACCCAGAGCCTGAGCAAGTGTGAGTGCTCAAGCTCGGAATCAGCGAGTTGTTAAGCCCTGGTTTGCAATTTAAGTTTTTATTTACCTTTCCAAAATGTAGACGATAGTCAAACTGATCCAATAGTTTCCCAAGAATATGTGGAGTTATTGCATTCAGTGTTTTGCTATGAAGCGCAGTGTTCACTCTGAGTTACTGGAAGGAAAGGAAATTGGAGCACGGAATCTTTCACTACCTCTACAGAGAAAAGAAAGTCACAGACTTTGATAGTGGGCTCTGTCTCTGCTAGAAGCGAGTGCCGCTATTTTCCGCTATAAATGTGTGCCAAAAAGTCCTCATAAGAAGCGAGTGAAAGGAATTCTCTGCTAGGTGGCACAAAGTCAGTGCCAGATTCGAGTGCCACAAAGTCTCTGTTAAAGTGAGCACCACCAAGCCTCCGCTAGAAGTAAGTAGAACCAGCTGGATGGGTAGTTTTGACAGTGAGTAGAATCAAGTCTTCGCTAGAACTGAATGCCACCAAGTTTATCCTAGAAAAGATTGCTATCAACTTTCCACTAGAAATGAGTGCCACGAAGTCTCCATAAGAAGTGTGAAAGTATCATAGATAAAATTGTTCCAAAGTAATTATTCAACAAACCTGCATCTGACTGTGTCTGCGAACTTGCTTCGTGCACTCCTCCATTTTGCCAGTAATGAAACATGTATCTGACTCAGCAATCAGGTTTAAGAGAATAATGCCATTTGTGCAATGGCATTAAGATGGTACTGCAAAATTAACTTTGGCCCTGATGTTTACTTAATGAAATATATCTTGGCTTGAATAATGCCAGTTGTGAAATGGCATAAAATTAATTATTTGAAATAACTTTTCTCTGATAACTTTAGTTATACCAAAATCGATTTCAAACCATGAATTGCACATATATATTGCATAGAGGCCTCATTTTCATTACGTTCTTTCATTGGTGGGTAACTTTACTACTCATTTTCATATTCAGTACAAGCAAAGGATGTGGATTGTGATTTAGGCTGTTAGTTTTAAACACAATGTTGATCTGAATATATATATATACAGTGTCAAAAATTCAAGTCATATACAAAAACTGCCATTTCCAATATTTTTGTAGCACGAATCACTCTTACAAAAAATTTTACAAAACACTTGCTGTGTCAAACCTTGGACATACAAATCCTAACTCTGAACATTATCTAACAAAACCCATTTTGAAATCATTATATAGCTTCTCCCATTAACATGCTAAAGTTCGCTCAGTGTGAAAAAAAAAAAAAAATGCGTAGCACGAATCCTACCTTAAAGCCGTCACCACACGTCTGCTTCCTCTGGGCACCTAGCTGCGACTCCTGAGTTTTTTTCTGCGCGCACCCAGCTGTCTTAACCATCAAAGATCCTCCTACTCAAAGATATTATACTGATTCCACCTTGCAATTGGTAGCTATCGACTTTATTTTCTGGATCTACCCTGATCAGACCTTAGCACTTATCTTTCATAACCCCATGGTCCGCTGGACCTGAATTTTGTGGGGGATCTGTGCAGGTACCATAGTTTTTCCCACGAAATTCGTAAAAGAAATACAATTTAAGGTGCCATACAAATATACATAGTATTCCAATTAAAAGAGTATTACACAGCAATAAAATTTACCAATAGAAACATAGAATGTGAAGTAAAATTCATAATATCATTAGATTTTCAAATCGCAGTGAATCAAAGAACATCAAAATGTACAAAACAGAGACACACAAATGTAGGGCAAAGACATCAGACGTTTAGATTATTAAGGGAAGTTATCAAATACCGACCAAAATTCACAAAACAGAAAAAAACTGTGTGAGGTAAAATAGATAAGGTATTTAGATTTCTAAGTTGAAGTGTCTCAAATAACCTCAAAAGTTATAATACAGACATGTAGAATGTGAGGTAAAATGCAGAATATACTTAGATTTCTAAACAGAAGTGTATTAAATAGTATTAAAAGTTACAAAATAGAAGCATAGAAATGTAAGGTAAAATACCTCAAATAACATCAACTTTACGAAATAGAAATGTAGAATGTGAGGTAAAATACATAAAATAGTCGTAGAAGTTAATCATATAACAGCAAATGTGCATAAATGTCTCATAAAGAACTATTAATGCCAGTGAAATAATGCAATATCATACTTTCAGTAATAGTAGGATTAAATACAAAATATATGTCACATCAGGTGACAGCAAATATTGACCTTCAGTTAAAATCATTATCTTGTAGTAGCCATAGAGTACACGCTGAGTTTCATTGACAATAGCAAATTAAGAAGACATGTCACATTAGGTGACAGTTTGCATTGAGTCTAATTGTAAACTGTATTAAAACGTAGGGCCTCAGGTGAAGAAATACACTGAGCCACAAATAATGTTCATTGTACAATACATGTCACATCAGGTGATAGGACACGCTGACTTTAATAGTGATCAGTAGTACAATATGATTCAAGAAGAGTGGGCATCATGTGATGGGACACACTGAGCCACCTTATTGTAAACGTAAAGATACCTCTTTAGTCAGGGGATAACTCACCCTGTTTCAGTTACCATAATGAAAATCTGTATTATATTACAAACAGGAGTCTCAGGTGATGAAACTCTCTGAGCCACAAATAATGTCCATTGTACAATAAATGTCGTGTCAGGTGATAGGACACACTGCCATTCAGTGTGAATTATGATATTCTATCAGTCAGAGAACACATGTTATGACAGGTGGTAGCTCACACTGACATACACTTAATGTCATGATATTCAATTAGTTACAGAACACATTTTACGTGAGAAGGTAGCTCACACTGACTTTCATTATATTCTCATAGACTCAGACTGGTTATTATGTCAGGTGACAGTTCAGTCTGAGTTTCACTTATATTTACATAGACTCAGGCTACTCATTATGTCAGGTCGTAGTTCACTCTGACTCTTAATCACAATCATGAGATTCTTGCAGATGCATAACGTATGTCCTGTCAGGCGACAACTTAGTCTGATGCTCAGTTAAAAACATTTACAAAATACGTTTGTCATAGTGACAGAAACGTAATCTTATTTACATTGATGTTATCATTGTGCAAGAAATTAACATTAAAAGTAATATACAATAACTGTATGCAGTGGACATTTGCTGCAAAATTTTTATATATCTTGAAGGTAACAATAACGTCACATACTCTGTAGCATTAACAGTAATTAGTTTTATAGAATCTGTGTACAAAAAAATTCCTACTAAAGGTAGTATACCATAATACTAACACTATGCAGTGGACATTTGTTACAAAATAAAGGTTTGTATATCTTTAAGCTGATTAGAACCTCACATACTCAGAAACAATGCTGTATTGAAATCATCATAAAGACTCTATTTACAAGTGATTCATAGTCATATATATAATATTAATGATTACAATAACCTGCACAATCATGGTAGTCATTTTAGTGTTCACTCTTTACATTAAATATTGACAGGTAATGCCTTAACAAATTTTATACAACTTTCTTAAAAAAGAGTTTCGATAAAGTGTGAATAAGTATTTTAACTTCACAGTATAAATCTTATTTCTTTTCAGTACAATTATTAAATAAATTGTTAGATGGGCAACGGCCTAGCCGCAATGGATACACCGGTTCCTGTGAGATCGCCAAAGTTAAGCGCTGTCAGGCATGGTCGGCACTTGGATGGGTGACCATCCAAGCTGCCATGCACTGTTGCCATTTTTCGGGGTGCACTTAGCCTCGTGATGCCAATTGAGGAGCTACTCGACCAAATAGTAGTGGCTTCAGTCAAGAATACCATCATAATAACTGGGAGAGTGGTGTGCTGACCCCACACCCCTCCTATGTGCATCCTCCCTGAGGATGACACGGCGGTCGGATGGTCCCGGTAGGCCACTCGTGGCCTGAAGACGGATTGCTTTAAATCAGGGGACAGTTACACAGATATCTTAGAAAAATAAGAAAAATATTTAGAACAGATAGAAGAGTAGACTGAAAACTCAGAAAGGAAGAATGACTTCTACAGAGCTCAAGGATATGGGGCACCAACGCGACATGGTGTGTCGGTTAAAGAATAACCAACCCTCTGCCCCATTAGTTTTTTGTGTAGACCACAAGGATAATATTTTATCAAGTTTTGAAATAATGTCAATAATGGAAATTATTTGTGAGAAAAAGAGGAAACAAGGTTACTTAAATAAACGATAGACACAGACAATAAAGAGGATACTAATTACTGTAGCTGAAAATAATGGTAGTTATGATACACCAAAAACATGGTTGTCATTGAGACAAAAACACAGAAATGTTATATTAATGTAGAATGGAAATACTATCACACTTAAGGAACAGGCATTAGGAATGGACAGAACGCTGAGCTGAGCCAAGGAGAGGTAGTGTCATGTCTCGGAAAATAATAGTGTGACAAATCGAAAGTGTGCATAAATAGAACAATATATGTATAGTAAGTAGCAACATAATTAGCCTCACAAAGCACAAAGGCAAAAACATTGTCTAAAAGATCCATAATCAGTCTAACATAAACAAAAAATAATAAGCATTCAGAAAAAGTACGGAAATAACTGTAATAAAATGTAACATGTCAACTTCAGATAATAAAGAAAAAATAGCAGGCCAACACAAAAAAATTTTAACTGAAAGCATAGAACATAACATTATCTTAATCCTGAAATAGGTAACACTACCTGAAAATAAAAGCAAACTCTAGCACAAGTCATAAACAATGAGATAGTAACAGATGTTTATATCTTTACTTGAAAAACATGTGAAAAGAGAAAAAGGCAACATAGAAGGTAGCACTGAGACATCATAAAAGGTAAGAATTATGATACTTGTGGTGCTGTAGGTATAAGAGAAAAAATGATTAAAAAATGCTTGTAGTATGTCATGAAGTAAGTACTGAGTGGATCCTCAACAATGAGTCCGAAAATAGTCCCAATTGGACTCTAGTAATCCCAAATCATCATATTATTTCTTTAATGGGATCTGTAAAATACTTGAAAGGTCAGTAATGTTGCGCTTATGCATTTCACTGAAATCCTGAAATTTATTGTCAGTTACTTCTTTAAATGTGTCGATAGTTTGGGTTAATTTCTGAATGTTACCGGTAATGTATTCATCATGTTTAGCATTGTCTGCATGGTATTGAGCTAATTGTTCGTCACGCTTTGCGTCACATTCGCTCAGTAGTCGAAGAAAACAATCTAATTTATCTTCAACTAGAGCTAGGGATGTCACCTCTGAATTTGGGTGTTCCAACTCATATTGCTGGGGAGGGTTGCTAAAAACTGTTTGAGAATTCTCAGATGAAACAATTTCTCTGTCTGTGGAAGAACATTGCAATAGAAATAGATTGTCGTAGTCAACCACATGGCTTTGTGAAGGTTGAATTAACATGAATGAGTCATGGGAAACTGTTTCCAACTGGCTTACTACGTTCTGAGAATCCGAAGGCAGATGAGGAACCGATGCGAAATTTTGTAACTCTGTGGCATCATTACTTGCTGCAGCATTGTTGTCAAATTCCTGGTCAGTTTGTGAAGTAGGAGGATAAGATGACAAAACTAGGTCATTGTACGGTTGTTGTTGCTTACGCGATTTTGAGGAACTGCGTAATTGTACTTTATCATCCTGTCAATTTGTTTTGGACATCTCGAGGGAGATAATATGGCGGACAAAAAATTCAAAATGGTCGTAATTCACGAGACGATATCTTGTACACAAAAGGTAAAATAATTAGAATGAGCACATAAAATCAGTATAAACAGAAGCAGAGCTGAAATAAATATTCACAAGCGTAGCAGCAAACGCAATATAATGCTACTAGCAATGCTGCACAAGCTGAAACAATGGTGGCAAAAGGAATGCTCGAAAACAAAGTCCACAGTTACGGAAAATATAGAGCGTCACCACCGAGGATGTCGCCAAGTGAAAGTATCATAGATAAAATTGTTCCAAAATAATTATTCAACAAACCTGCATATGACTGCATCTGCGAACTTGTTTCGTGCACTCCTCCATTTTGCCAGTAATAAAACATGTATTTGACTCAGCAATCAAGTTAAAGAGAATAATGCCATTTGTGCAGTGGCATTAAGATGATACTGAAAAATTAACTTTTGGTCTTGATGTTTACTTAACGAAATTATATCTTGACTTTAATAATGCCAGTTGTGAAATTGCATAAAATTAGTTATTTGAAATAACTTTGCTCTGATAACTTTAGTTATACCAAAATCGATTTCAAACCACGAATTGCACATATATATTGCATAGAGGCCTCATTTTCTTTACGTTATTTCATTGGTGGGTAACTTTACTACTCATTTTCATATTCAGTATAAGCAAAGGATGTGGATTGTGATTTAGGCTGTTAGTTTTAAACACAATGTGGGTCTGAATATATATATATATATATAGTGTCAGAAATTTAAGTCATATACAAAAACTGCCATTTCCAACATTTTTGTAGCACGAATCACTCTTACAAAAAATTTTACAAAACGCTTGCTGTGTCAAACCTTGGACATACGAATCCTAACTCTGAACATTATCTAACAAAACCCATTTTGAAATCATTATATAGCTTCTCCCATTAACATGCTAAAGTTTGCTCAGAACGCAAAAAAAAAAAAAAAAAAAAAAAAAAAAAAAAATGCGTAGCACGAATCCTACCTTAAAGCCGTCACCACACGTCTGCTTCCTCTGGGCACCTAGCTGCGACTCCTGAGTTTTTTTTCTGCGCGCGCCCGGCTCTCTTAACCATCAAAGAGCCTCCTACTCAATGATATTATACTGATTCCACCTTGCAATTGGTAACTATCGACTTTATTTTCTGGATCTACCCTGATCAGACCTTTCAAGTGAGTACAACCAAGTCCCTGCTAGAAGTGAGTGCCACCAAGTCTCTACTAGAAGTGAATTCCACCAAATCTCTACTAGCAGTGAGTGCCACGAAGCCTCCACCAGAAGTGCCACTAAGTCTCCACTGCAAGCGAGTATGGGCAAGTCAAATGAGAGCCAAGTTTCTACTAGAAATGAGTTCCACTACTTTCCCACGAGAAATGAGTATCATCAGAAGTGAGTACCCCCAAGTGTTGTCCGCTAGAAGTGACTACCACAGAGTCTCCTCTACTGCAAGAAGTAAGGTGTAATTGAAATGTTCTATTAGGTAAAGACATCCTGAAAAGTGACAGCTGTGTGGTGTTGGTGAGCACTTAACAGAACCCTGAGAGCTCCGATTACTCCCTGTGATACAGTAACATGTCAAATTAAAAAGCAGAATCGCACAATGGTAAACTATATCTGTATGAAACAGGGGTTTCCCAATCAAACATGAAGTGTGGGTACCACAGTTCACATGAAATATTGATAAAGGTTTCTATCAGGCTACTAAATGAAACTAAGGTTCGCTTTAACAATCTGATTTATTGCTACGTACATTAATGTGATTCTAGCCTCTGAATAAACAAGACACATAGTTATGAAAGGATGCAAGAGTGCAAAAACATATACGGAAACCTTGGCACATGCGGATGGATTTGAGATAAAATGATACAAAAACTGTATCCATGAAAGTCACCTGTGATCGCTGAATAAGTTTGGCAGCTTAAAGAAAAGACTCAGAGAAGGACGTACAAGTATCAGTTCTCTCATCTAAGTGCATATTCAGTGCAGATAGCTGACTGTATGGATTATTTCAGGAAACGAAACTTTGATAAGAAACAAACAGCTCCGTGGTCCCTTGTCACTACGAACGCAAATGTGGCCAGTATTTACAACTCTGATGATACTCAAGTGCACAGATGCTTAGTGTTGTGACAGAATTCTAAGTTCAGCCCCAGCACATTTGACCAGCTCTAAAGCGAACACACCTCCATCTGCAGTGCTTAAGTGTTCTCTGTCTGCAGTCCCAACTTTTATCCCTGTGGAAATCTGAGACGAAGTTTCTTTCTCCTCTTTTCGAAAAAATGTAGCTGGTTCTACCAACGCTGGAACTCATAGCCAATATCAGCATACTTTCCGACATGCGAGCAATGAAAAGTTTATAACAACTTCAACCATTTCCCTTCTGCCAACGAAACTGCCGTGGTTAATCAGTACTACTGAGCTCTCTTAGAGTGAGACAGAAGAGAGAAATTGTCTCAGACTACATGTGTGTTTTCGCGTTTCATGCAGTAAATATAGCTACACGTTCGCACTAGAGAGTTTCTGCCATCGCTGCAGAATTAATTGTCAGTAGCCAACCATAGGTCTCCTTATACAGTTTAAACGTCTACACCTTTGGTCTCCTCTGGTCCCAAAGGCCGTGTCCCACGCTGAGTGCATGGTGTTTTCCTCTTCCCTTTACAAATGTTAGAAAAGGGCATTCTTTAACCTCCCAGCACACTGAAAGTTTTTAACGTGCTGGGAACTCTCGGTCTGCCATTTTCAAGCCGACCACCTGGGATTTGCTGAAAAACAGCACCCGGTTCCCAACACATCCTGACTGTCCAGGTTTACAACAGACACATTTTTATGGTCTGCATGCTCTGTTCCACTCGGAGCTCTTATTCGTTCTCAAAGCTGGATAGGCATCCAAGTTGCAGAAAAACACTACAAGGACCCTTCACCGTACAGAATTAAATTTTCTTCTTGTCTCGATCTCAAGCCTCTATTTTTCTCGTATAAATTTTAGTTGTAATTGTTTGTGTATGTTCCTAATTATCTCTGCTGATTTGCTGGAACAGTGTTTGGGACACGCTCTGGAACAGCCACCATCGGCAGAAACATTAGATGTACACTCTAAGAAAAAAAAAGAAAAAAATGTGATGTGATGTACACAGGCAGACAAAGAAATCATTCCAATTCAGAAAAAAATGGATGACTTATTCAAGAGAAAGAGCTTCAAAAAATTAGGAAGTCGGTAACATGTTGGTCCACATCTGGCCCTTATGCAAGCATTATACGACCTGGCATTGATTGCTATGGTTGTTGGATGTCTTCCTGAGGGATAGCATGCCAAATTCTATCCAATTGGCGCGTCAGATCGTCATAGCCTCCAGGTGGTTGGAGGGTTCTGTCCATAATGCTCCAAACGTTCTCAACTGGGGACGGGACAGATCCGGCGACCTTGCTGAACAAGGTAGAGTTTGGCAAGCCCAAAGACAAGCAGTAGAAGCTATCGCCATGTGAGCAGCTACTATCTTGCTAAAATGTGAGTCCGGATTGGCTTGTTATGAAGGGCAACAAAACGAGGCATAGAATATAGTCGACGCGGTGCTGCAAGGGTGCTGCGGAGTACAACCAAAAGGGTCTTGCTATGAAAAGAAACGTCACCCCAAAGCATCACTCCTGGTTGTCAGGATGTATGGCGTGCGACAGTCAGATTGGTATCCCACCGCTGTCTGGGGCGTCTCCAGACAGGTATTCACTGGTCATTAGGGCTCAGTTCGAAGCGGGATTCAACACTGAAGACAATTCTGTTCTAGTGCCTGACACCACTGCAGACAGGCTTGCTGGTGGACAAATGTCAATGCAATCGCAGCAAGAGAGGGGAAGAAAACCAATGTGCACTCCGTGTGCATACCGGGGGGAGTCATTCCAGATGTGGAAAGGGTCCTTCCGGATGCCATGAAGGGTACAGGGTGCACCCATCTGCAGGTGGTCGCTCATGTCGGCACCAATGATGTGTGTCGCTATGGATCGGAGGAAATCCTCTCTGGCTTCCGGCGGCTATCTGATTTGGTGAAGACTGCCAGTCTCGCTAGCGGGATGAAAGCAGAGCTCAACATCTGCAGCATCGTCGACAGGACTGACTGCGGACCTTTGGTACAGAGCCGAGTGGAGGGTCTGAATCAGAGGCTGAGACGGTTCTGCGACCGTGTGGGCTGCAGATTCCTCGACTTGCGCCATAGGGTGGTGGGGTTTCAGGTTGGATAGGTCAGGAGTCCACTACACGCAGCAAGCGGCTACACGGGTAGCAGAGGTTGTGTGGCGTGGACTGGGCGGTTTATTAGGTTAGATGGCCTCGGGCAAGTACAGAAAGGGCAACAGCCTCAAAGGGTGCGGGGCAAAGTCAGGACATGCGGGGACCAAGCAGCAATCGGTATTGTAATTGTAAACTGTCGAAGCTGCGTTGGTAAAGTACCGGAACCTCAAGCGCTGATAGAAAGCACCGAAGCTGAAATCGTTATAGGTACAGAAAGCTGGCTGAAGCCAGAGATAAATTCTGCCGAAATTTTTACAAAGGTACAGACGGTGTTTAGATAGGATAGATTGCATGCAACCGGGGGTGGCGTGTTTGTCGCTGTTAGTAGTAGTTTATCCTGTAGTGAAGTAGAAGTGGATAGTTCCTGTGAATTATTATGGGTGGAGGTTACATTCAACAACAGGGCTAGGTTAATAATTGGCTCCTTTTACCGACCTCCCGACTCAGCAGCATTAGTGGCAGAACAACTGAGAGAAAATTTGGAATACATTTCACATAAATTTTCTCAGCATGTTATAGTCTTAGGTGGAGATTTCAATTTACCAGATATAGACTGGGACACTCAGATGTTTAGGACGGGTGGTAGGGACAGAGCATCGAGTGACATTATACTGAGTGCACTATCCGAAAATTACCTTGAGAAATTAAACAGAGAACCGACTCGTGGAGATAACATCTTGGACCTACTGATAACAAACAGACCCGAACTTTTCGACTCTGTAAGTGCAGAACAGGGAATCAGTGATCATAAGGCCGTTGCAGCATCCCTGAATATGGAAGTTAATAGGAATATAAAAAAAGGGAGGAAGGTTTACCTGTTTAGCGAGAGTAATAGAAGGCAGATTTCAGACTACCTAACAGATCAAAACGAAAATTTATGTTCCGACACTGACAATGTTGAGTGTTTATAGAAAAAGTTTAAGGCAATCGTAAAATGCGTTTGAGACAGGTACGTGCCGAGTAAAACTGTGAGGGACGGGAAAAACCCCGTGGTTCAATAACAAAGTTAGGAAACTACTGCGAAAGCAAAGAGAGCTTCACTCCAAAGTTTTATCGCAGCCAAAACCGCTTAGACAAACAGAAACTAAACAACGTCAAAGTTTGCGTAAGGAGGGCTATGGGTAAAGCGTTCAGTGAATTCGAAAGTAAAATTCTATGTACCGACTTGACAGAAAATCCTAGGAAGTTCTGGTCTTACGTTAAATCAGTAAGTGGCTCGAAACAGCATATCCAGACACTCCGGGATGATGATGGCATTGAAACAGAGGATGACACGCGTAAAACTGAAATACTAAACACCTTTTTCCAAAGCTGTTTCACAGAGGAAGACCGCACTGCAGTTCCTTCTCTAAATCCTCGCACAAACCAAAAGTTGGCTGACATCGAAATAAGTGTCGAAGGAATAGAAAAGCAACTGGAATCACTCAACAGAGGAAAGTCCACTGGACCTGACGGGATACCAATTCGATTCTACACAGAGTACGCGAAAGAACTTGGCCCCCTTCTAACAGCCGTGTACCGCAAGTCTCTAAAGGAACAGAAGGTTCCAAATGATTGGAAAAGAGCACAGGTAGTCCCAGTCTTCAAGAAGGTTCGTCGAGCAGATGCGCAAAACTATAGACCTATATCTCTGACGTCGATCTGTTGTAGAATTTTAGAACATGTTTAATGCTCGCGTATCATGTCGTTTTTGGTAACCCAGAATCTACTCTGTAGGAGTCAACATGGATTCCGGAAACAGCGATCGTGTGAGACCCAACTCGCTTTATTTGTTCATGAGACCCAGAAAATATTAGATACAGGCTCCCAGGTAGATGCTATTTTCCTTGACTTCCGGAAGGCGTTCGATACAGTTCCGCACTGTCGCCTGATAAACAAAGTAAGAGCCAACGGAATATCAGACCAGCTGTGTGGCTGGATTGAAGAGTTTTTAGCAAACAGAACACAGCATGTTGTTATCAATGGACAGACGTCTACAGACGTTAAGGTAACCTCTGGCGTGCCACAGGGGAGTGTTATGGGACCATTGCTTTTCACAATATATGTAAATGACCTAGTAGATAGTGTCGGAAGTTCCATGTGGCTTTTCGCGGATGATGCTGTAGCATACAGAGAAGTTGCAGCATTAGAAAATTGCAGCGAAATGCAGGAAGATCTGCAGCGGATAGGCACTTGGTGCTCGGAGTGGCAACTGACCTTCCACATAGACAAATGTAATGTATTGCGAATACATAGAAAGAAGGATCCTTTATTTTATGATTATATGATAGCGGAACAAACACTGGTAGCAGTTACTTCTGTAAAATATCTGGGAGTATGCGTGCGGAACGGTGGTGGTGGCTCTGAGCACTATGGGACTCAACTGCTGTGGTCATCAGTCCCATTGAACTTAGAACTACTTAAACCTAACTAACCTAAGGACATCACACACATCCATGCCCGAGGCAGGATTCGAACCTGCGACCGTAGCAGTCGCGCGGATCCAGACTGCGCGCCTAGAACCGCGAGACCACCGCGGCCGGCCGTGCGGAACGATTTGAAGTGGAATGATCATATAAAATTAATTGTTGGTAAGGCGGGTACCAGGTTGAGATTCATTGGGAGAGTCCTTAGAAAATGTAGTCCATCAACAAAGGAGGTGCCTTACAAAACAGTCGTTCGACCTATACTTGAGTATTGCTCATCAGTGTGGGATCTGTACCAGGTCGGGTTGACGGAGGAGATAGAGAAGATCCAAAGAAGAGCGGCGCGTTTCGTCACAGGGTTATTTGGTAAGCGTGATAGCGTTACGGAAATGTTTAGCAAACTCAAGTGGCAGACTCTGCAAGAGAGGCGCTCTGCATCGCGGTGGAGGTTGCTGTCCAGGTTTCGAGAGGGTGCGTTTCTGAATGGGGTATCGAATATATTGCTTCCCCCTACTTATACCTCCCGAGGAGATCACGAATGTAAAATAAGAGAGATTCGAGCGCGCACGGAGGCTTTCAGACAGTCGTTCTTCCCGCGAACCATACGCGACTGGAACAGAAAAGGGAGGTAATGACAGTGGCACGTAAAGTGCCCTCCGCCACACACCGTTGGTTGGCTTGCGATGTATAAATGTAGATGTAGAATGTAGATGTAGATGTAGTCGGTGCATGGTGCGCTGTGAGCTCAGTCCCCTTTCTGTGAACCGCCTATTGATCGTTCTTGTGGTCACTGAAGCTTCAGTTGCACGTCGGATCAATGGTGATGAATCCAGAGCTCTGATGTGTCTTTCTGATGGTAGTTCAGTCCCCACTTTCTGTCATTTGTCTTAGTCAACCGCTTCCTTCTTGATGTTGTGTTCGGCCATGGTTTACCCGTTCCTGCCAACATTGTCGAATAGTTGCATCGCTCCTATTCAAGCGAGCGATTTGTCGGTTGCTCCACCTGACGTCTTTGAGCCCAATTACGCGTCCCCTCTCAAATGTGGACAACCGCGTGTATTGTTCATGCGTTTGTCTCTTAGGCTTAGCTACTGTCAAAATGAGTGGACAGAATGGAATTTGTAAAGACTTTATGCCCTGATATCAGCCAGTCCCCTGTTTGCTATTCTTGCCAGCTGCGTGGTGAAACTGCGCTATAGCATGACGCATTCATCCATCAGCCATGAAAGTTTACAATTTTGCATTTTCCATCGATATAAGTATAAATATAAATCTGTGACGATTTCCATAACACCTTTGTGCTGAGTCGTTTTTCTTGTCTTAGAGTATATTTACTACTTGCAGAAACCAAAGCTCACCAATGTTCCCGATAGCCAGTTTCCGAGAATCTGTGGTGTCTGTTACCGTTTGCTCATGGTACCTGCCTTCCCCATCCCAGAATCCAAGTACCTAGTATCCTTAATGTACTTTTAAGAACTGTACAGAAGAGGCATATTATTATCTGTAGCACAGTACATTTGCAATCGTGCAAGTATACACTACTGGCTATTAAAATTGCTACATCAAGAAGAAATGCAGATGATAAACGGGTATTCATTGGACAAATATATTATACTAGAACTGACATGTGATTTCATTTTCACGCAATTTGGGTGCATAGATCCTGAGAAATCAGTACGCAGAACAACCATCTCTGGCCGTAATAACGGCCTTGATACGCCTGGGCATTAAGTCAAACAGAGCTTGGATGGCGTGTAGAGGTACAGCTGCCCATGCAGCTTCAACACGATACCACAGTTCATCAAGAGTAGTGACTGGCGTATTGTGACGGGCCAGTTGCTCGGCCACCGTTGATCAGATGGTTTCAATTGGAGAGAGATCTGGAGAATTTGCTGGCCAGGGCAGTAGTTGGAAATTTTCTGTATCCAGAAAGGCCCGTATAGGACCTGCAACATGCGGTCGTGCATTATCCTGCTGAAATGTAGTGTTTCGCAGGGATCGAATGAAGGGTAGAGCCACGGGTCGTAACACATCTGAAATGTAACGTCCACTGTTCAAAGTGACGTCAATGCGAACGAGAGGTGACCGAGACGCGTAACCAATGGCACCGCATACCATCACGCTGGGCGATACGCCAGTATGGCGATGACGAATACACGCTTCCAATGTGCGTTCACCGCGATGTCGCCAAACACGGATGCGACCATCATGATGCTGTAAACAGAACCTGGATTCATCTGAAAAAATATGACGATTTGCCATTCGTGCACCCAGGTTCGTCGTTGAGTACACCATCGCAGGCGCTCCTGTCTGTGATGCAGCGTCAAGGGTAACCGCAACCATGGTCTGCGAGGTGATAGTCCATGCTGCTACAAACGTCGTCGAACTGTTCGTGCAGATGGTTGTTGTCTTGCAAACGTCCCCATCTGTTGACTCAGGGATCGAGACGTGGCTGCACGATCCGTTACAGCCATGCGGATAAGATGCCTGTCATCTCGACTGCTAGTGATACGAGGCCGTTGGGATCCAGACCGGCGTTCCGTATTACTCTCCTGAACCCACCGATTCCATATTCTGCTAACAGTCGTTGGATCTCGACCAACGCGAGCAGCAAAGTCGCGATACGATAAACCGCAATCGCGATAGGCTACAAGCCGTCCTTTATCAAAGTCGGAAATGTGATGGTACGCATTTTCCTCCTGACACGAGGCATCACAACAACGTTTCACCAGGCAACGCCGGTCAACTGCTGTTTGTGTATGAGAAATCGGTTGGAAACTTTCCTCATGTCTGCACGTTGTAGATGTCGCCACCGGCGCCAGCCTTGTGTGAATGCTCTGAAAAGCTAATCATTTGCATATCACAGCATCTTCTTCCTGTCGGTTAAATTTGGCGTCTGTAGCACGTCATCTTCGTGGTGTAGCAATTTTAATGGCCAGTAGTGTAATTTTGTGCCTGCAAGCGGAGTCGTCATACGAGTTTTTATTTTTGATGATAATTTTATGACATTTAAATGAGACTGCGTTCTGTGACATAAATTTCGTTGTCATTGGTGTAGGATGTTTCAGTGCCGCAATTTTCACGAGCAACTTTATTTAGAATCACGTGTGTAATCGCTTAAGAGAGAGACAACATTCGAGGATGGAGAGTGAGGCTTTAAGTGATATGGTTGTCTGTATGTGTGTGTGGCAGGAGCTGTGCAGCGAGCTGGCACTAGTGGACGTGATGGCGGAGAAGCTACAGGGGGAGACCATGGACCTGCAGCACGGCGCGCCCTTCCTGCGACATGCCAAAGTCGTCTGTGGCACAGGTAGCTGCAAGAAGATCCGTTACAACACTGTAGCTTGCTCATTTCTCTTGATTTAGATCTTCCCTACCAACAGATTAGAAGGACCTCACCTGATGATCTGCTGCTCTCTGGACCATGACGCCATCAGATTTTTCTTCATGTACTGCAGGGATTTCGGTTGCTGATTGAAATTAATTGGTTAAGGATGAGAACAGGGGGAGACTACAGGCAAATAACAGGCAGATAAAAGCAAAGGAAATATATTTCTGATAAACACATTGGAATGAGAGGTACTCTTAATATAGATAGATGATAATTAACCAATCCTCACTTTTGGACAACGCAGGCTATCCACAGGATTGCTGTGGGCCTTTGGACATGCATGCATGACTGAAGGAACATTGCACCATACTTCTTCACAACACAGGCAGTGCAATTTCATATTTATTGCCCAATACCGGGCCTGCGGCTTCCAAATAAAATATCTCCCCTGTATGTGAATAAAATTAATGGGATGCATGACACATGTACAATGACATATGGAAGTTTGGGTCTGGCTATGTGCTGTACTCACGTAGCCAAAGCGATTAAGACAACTGATCACGTATAGCGGGAAATCGAGGTCCCAATCTTGCACAAATTTTCCATTCCATCATTCCATTATTCAGCTGGAGTTGGATGATACTCGGAAATGCGAATACATTTAACGTCTTTCATAGCAGCTGTAGTCAGTGCCTCGCCTTTTCCTTAGGATATGCATGCATGTTTGAACAAACATTGCATCATATTTCTTCACAGAACAAGTGCCAGAAGCTTAGAGTGCTGTTACCACGACCCCTGGGTCATCAGGTGTTGCATAGGTATGCAGATTAGACAGTTCGTATAAAAGGATAGATTGCCCTCAAGGAGGTAAGGGGCTACTTGAAAAATCATCTGCCACGCACAATGAAAAACGTTATTTGATAACTTCCAGAGCCGGGCGGAGTGGCCGAGCGGTTCTAGGCGCTACAGTCTGGAGCCGCGCTACCGCTACGCTCGCAGGTTCGAATCCTGCCTCGGGCATGGATGTGTGTGATGTCCTTAGGTTAGTTAGGTTTAAGTAGTTCTAAGTTCTAGGGGACTGATGACCTCAGAAGTTAAGTCCCATAGTGCTCAGAGCCATTTGAACCATTTAACTTCCAGAACTCGTTGGGGTGTGGGCATTTCAGATGAATAATTTACTTAGGGGTTGCTGAATGGTAGAGGCTGGTCTGGTAAAATAATATTTATTCAAACAGTGTGTGAAAATTACTCCAGGGCACATAAACGTCGAGGTTATAAGACAATTTGAGAATGAATTTAGATAATTAAAATAGAACAAAGATAAGAAAAGAATGGTTATTTGGGTCGCCACTGGCATGATGCTTGACAGTTACCATTGACATGGTGCCCAGACACGTAAGACATGAATTATGCTTTCAACTTTTTTGTGCTAAACTTTAAAATTACACAGAAAAATATACCAATTCGAATAGAGTACACAAATAAATCAAGGAATAAAGGAAGAATCAGGAAGAAACATCCTTAGGCGGATGAGCTCCATTGAGTTAACTCGATAACGAAACAAACATGAGTGGTGAAAAAAAATTCCTTTGAAGCAAGAATAGATTGCAGAAAAACTTGTATATCAGTGCATGAACAAAACTAAGAAATAGAAACAGGGAATTAACTCATCTTCCCCCAATATACCGCGATTTTAGAAGTTGGGAGCGCACGCTGCAATTGCGGCCTTACCATGACTGCTGCAGAGGAGTCTGCGGCCATGTCACCCTGCGCCGAACTGCCGGCCGCTGCTAGCTGTTGCGGGAATCTTGTTATCCTCCTGATTACTCGTCCCAGATGCGCTTAAGTTCAACGTGAAGACTTAGCAAAACAAAAAATAAAAAATAAAACTAGCGCGGAATCCAGAGTAACATCACCAAGTAGGAGTTTGACTCAGAATATCCATACGAATACGAATGCCTTCAGACCTCGGAAAGGCACTGCGAACAATCTTTTCTAGTTAGTCCCAGAAAGGTCCTAAGCGCTCTTCCAATCAGGCATATGGAAGCCCCTTCCTAGCTCCCATCATAAAGTTAAAATGTATCTGCCAATGTATCTGGAAACTTGTTGCATCTTTCAAACATGGTACACGATTGCACAACTGTTTACATGTGCTGGAGATATTCTCGTAATATGTACCTTACTTCTTTCGAAGGAAGGCAGTCTGCAGTCAGAAGACTGGTTTGAAGCAGCTCTCCTCGCTAGTTGATCCAGTGCATGCCTCTCGATGTCTGTATAACTACTTACAACCGCCACCCCACGTCCCCTTCCCCAAATACATACTCTTCCTTCCATCATCAAACTGACGATTCCTTGGTACCTCACTACGTATCCTATCAACTATCACTTCTTTTAGTCAAGCTGTGCCACAAATTTATCTCCCAAATTCGATCCAGTACTTCCTCAATTCTTACTCGATCTACGTGTCTAATTTTCAGCACTCTTCTGTGCATCCCATTTCAAAAGCTTCTGTTCTCTTCTACTCTGAACTGATTGGCGTCCAAGTTCAGTTCCTGTAGAAGTCTACGCTCCAGACAAATATCTTCGGAAAAGACTTACTGACACTTAAATTTATGTTCCATTATAACATATTTCTCTTTTTCAGGAACTCTTCTCTGGTAGTTGGCCAGTAATAACTTTACATCCTCTATACTTCTGCCATCGTAAAACTCGTCTACTACTTTTTCCGTCCCATTTTCTCCTAATCTAATTCTCTCAACATCACCTGATTTAACTCGACTGTATTCAATTACCATTGTTTAACTTTTGTTGTGTTTAGACACCGTCCATTCCATCCAACGGCTCTCCAAAGTAATTTTCTGTCTCAGACAGAATTATATCATCATTCGCTACGGTCGCAGGTTCGAATCCTGCCTCGGGCATGGATGTGTGTGATGTCCTTAGGTTGGTTAGGTTTAAGTAGTTCTAAGTTCTAGGGGACTGATAACCTCAGTAGTTAAGTCCCATAGTGCTCAGAGCCATTTTTATATCATCATTGTCAAACCTCAATGTTTTTATTCCTTCTCCTGGAACTTTAATTCCATTTCCACTTTTCTTCTTGGTTTCCTTTACTGCTTCCTTAAGACTGAATAGCATCGGGGTTAGGTATAATGCTATTTCATAAGGTCCCAATTGCTGCTTTCATTTCACGTCCTTTGTATTTTATAACTATAGTCTAATTTCTGTACAAATTGTGTAATACTTTTCACTCTCTGCCTTTTATCAAAGACGGGATATAATGACGAGGTTTCAAGTGAGCACCGTTACATGTCAGCTTGTGGAGCGGAAGAGGGAGGGGTGGCGCTTGCCACTGTTTTAGCCTGGAGGCACCACTCTGTCCGTTCTTAGTTCTTGAATCCCAATTAAAAGATCAAATATCTTTCTGTGTCCGCAGTATTAGCCTTTTTGCATAATGATTTTGATTTGCCCTAATGAGAGCTATACTGAGGTCACCAAAGTCATGGGATACCTCCTAAAATTCTAATATCGTGTCGGACCTATTTTTGTCGGCGTAGTGCGGCAGTTTGATGTGTCATGGACTCGACTAGTCGTCGGAAGTCCCGTGCAGAAATATTAAGCCGTGCAGCCTCTACAGCCATCCTTAATTGTGAAGGTGTTCCCACTGCAGTATTTTGTGCACGAACTGACCTCTCGATTATGTCCCGTAAATTTTCGGCAGGATTTATGTCGGGCGATCTGGTCTGCCAAAACATTCTCTCAAACTGTCAATAATGTTCTTTAAACCAGTCGTGACAGTTGTGACATGGTGACATTCATAAAAATTGTCACTGTTTGGGTACATGAAGCCGGCTGTTGTGGCCGAGCGGTTCTAGGCACTTCAGTCTCGGACGGCGCGACCGATACGATCGCAGGTTTGTATCCTGCCTCGGGCATGGATATGTGTGATGTCCTTAGGTTAGTTAAGTTTAAGTAGATATAAGTTCTAGGGGACTGATGACCTCAGATGTTAAGTCCCATAGTGCTCAGAGCCATTTGAACCATTTGGGTACATGAAGACTATGAAAGAATGCAAATGGCTTTCCAGTGGCCGAACGTAATCAGGACCCAGTCCATTCGATGTAAACACAGCCCACACCGTGAGGGAGCCATCACCAGCTTGTATAGTGCAATGTTGACACCTCAAGTCTATGATTTCGTGGTGTCTGCGCCATGCTCGAACCCTACCATCAGCTCTTATCAACTGAAATCGGGACTCATTTGACCAAGTCACGGGTTGGCAGTCGTCTTGGGACCAACCGATATGGTCACGAGCTCAGGAGTGGTGCTGCAGGCGATATGCTGTTAGCAAAGGCACTCGCGTCTGCCATCGGGTGCCATAGCCCCTGAAAACCAAATGTCTCCACACTGTCGTAACGGATACGTTCGTCGTACAACTCATATTGGTTTCTGCAATTATTTCACGCAGTGTTGCTTGTCTGTTAGGCCGCCGCTCTACGCAAACAGCGCTGCTCTCGGCCGTTACGTGAAGACTATCAGCCACTGCGTTTTCCGTGGTGAGAGATAATGTCAGAAATTTGGTTTCCTCGGCACGTTTTTGACACTGTGGATCTCGGAATATTGAATACCCTAATCATGACTGAACTGGAATGTCCCATGCGTCTGACTCCAACTATCATTCCGCGTTCCTGTCGTGCGGCCATAATCACATTTAATTACTTTTTGGTAAAACGATCAAAATCGGTTACGGATGTTTGACAAGTTGTTCTAAATGTCGACAATAGATGACACCTGTCGTTACTGTGAGAAAGAGGTCAACAAAAGGGTTTGTCTGTACGACGAAAACTGCCGTCGCTCTCACAACAAAACCAATCCAAAATGTGCACCGTGTACAATGGCTCATACCAATAACAAAAGCAGCCATCACTCTCCAGAGTGTGTCAATCAAATCGTAAGACTCATCTAGTGTGCAAGATTCCGACAAGAAACAAACTCATGGGATGCAACCTCCCAAACGTTATTGAGGAGAAAATTTTGCTTAATATCGAGACTAGTCCACGCAAGGTGTACAGGAGAACATGTCTGAAATGTGGAAAGTGGAAGAGAGGTATTGTCTGTGAGGGCGGCTCGTAAGTTGTACCTTCATGGCTTAGCCGGTAAAGCATTTGGCCGCGCAAACCAAAGATTCCAGGTTAGAGTCCAGTGCGGCACACAGTTTTAGTCTGCCAGGAACACTGATATCTGTGAACACTCAGCTGCAGAGTGAAAATTCATTCTGGAAATAATCCCCTAAGCTGTGGCTAAGCCATAGTCCTTTCTGGCACGAGTACTATAGTGGAACCGACGTAAGAAGATCCCCGACAGGTAGAAGCACTGTTGCCAGATTACAGCTGTGTACCCCTTACGGCTACAGTCGAAAACAATAGTAATCGATATAGCTGCTACCACATTGAGGCACTGCCATAGAGACATTTACAAAATCGCATAGACGTTTACAAAATCGCGTTACGTAATTGGTTGAAGAAGTCGCGCGAAGCTGCGGAGCCCAGCTCACTGCAACTGTCAGGGATCTTCCTTAAGCCGAATCGAACTTGCAGTCATGGTATGTGGTAGAAGTAGAGCTGTGAGGGCAGGTAGTGAGTCGTTCTTGGATAGCTCAGCAAGTAGATCATCTGTCTGCAGAAGGCAAACTTTTCGGATTCGACCGAACAAATTTAATCGGTAGGAATTTTCATACTTGGACAACTACGTTGCACGGTCAAAATTTATTCTAGATTCCTGGAGTAGACCCAGCCAGCTACATATCTGCCTGGGTATTCGTCCAAAAAGGCAAGAACAGTTGGGATATGGTGTGATGATCCTCGTCTTGTATAGGCGACTACCCGTTGGTGAGCCCTCCAGTACTTGCAGTGTGTGGACTTATTGTCCCGTAACTACTATGTACCGTTCAATAACATCTGTTCCTCGCACTGCAAAAGGGCGTATGACACCTCTGCCAGATACTGCATCACGAATAATCAATTTGGGAAATGTATTGTTGACTGTTCTCACAATGGTGAGGCTTTGGAACCCTAAAATGGTCGTCTCTGTCCTCCACCACACCACCCACGTGAAAATGGACCTCATCTACGAACTCTATCAACCATCTTCAGATACACCACCATTATGATGCGCATATCGTAGGCGAACACTTCTCTTCATTGCAAAGCGCGTAGAGGTATATTTTGGTAAAATGGGTCTTCTTCTTCTTTTTACAAAGTGTGACACGGTACAATTCGCTGAGATGGGTCTTGTATGGAAACATGTGTCAGGTGTTCAGCAGAATGATGTACCGGGTGATCAAAAAGTCAGTATAAATTTGAAAACTGAATAAATCACGGAATAATGTAGATAGAGAGGTACAAATTGACACACATTCTTGGAATGACATGGGGTTTTATTAGAACCAAAAAAATACAAACGCTCAAAAAATGGCCGATAGATGGCGCTTCATCTGATCAGAACAGCAATAATTAGCATAACAAAGTAAGACAAAGCAAAGATGATGTTCTTTACAGGAAATGCTCAATATGTCTACCATAATTCCTCAACAATAGCTGTAGTTGAGGAATAATGCTGTGAACAGCACTGTAAAGCATGTCCGGAGTTATGGTGAGGCATTGGCGTCGGATGTTGTCTTTCAGCATCCCTAGAGACGTCGGTCGATCACGATACATTTGCGACTTCAGGTAACCCCAAAGCCAATAATCGCACGTACTGAGGTCTGGGGACCTGGGAGGCCAAGCATGACGAAAGTGGCTGCTGAGCACACGATCATTACCAAACAACGCGCGCAAGAGATCTTTCACGCGTCTAGCAATACTTTTTTTTGTTCTAATAAAACCCCATGTCATTCCAAGCATGTGTGTCAATTTTTACCTCTCTATCTACATTATTTCGAGGTTTATTAAGTTTTCAAATTTATACTGACTTTTTGATCACCCGGTATATACTGGATTGGTGTTAACTGAGACTCAATTGCAGCTTGCCAAACGGGTTTCGTCAGGACACCTTATTCACGATGAGAAGATTACAAGATGCCGCATTACATGTCGACGATGTTTGGAACTAATTGTGAAACTACTCTGTTTCTTCTTACGATATTCTCAAGGAAAATAGAACTTGCTGCAAGTATTTTTCGGTGACTGTTTCCGTATTTCGAATGTAATGAAAATACATTCTTGACTCACACAGTACATATGTAGATGTTTTTATACAGGGTGCACAAAAACAGTCTGAAAAGCTTGTAAAGGTGTTGTAGGGCAGGTTGTCCTGAGAAATAATCTCGCAGAAAAAAAATTGATACGTT
The DNA here is from genome assembly GCF_021461395.2 of Schistocerca americana. NCBI lineage: Eukaryota > Metazoa > Arthropoda > Insecta > Orthoptera > Acrididae > Schistocerca > Schistocerca americana. The sequence goes on along the minus strand of NC_060122.1, from coordinate 448,572,570 downwards.
GCGCCATTTCCGAGTTAATTAACATCGAAGTTAGCCAATCCGGCCCTTGCACTCGCAAGTTCAAGCGCCCGTCGGAAACGTTGTCACCAAACTTGTAATTCGTTTGGTTTTTTTTTAAACCGAACAAGAGAACGATATAAAAACTGGAATTGGGATGGTAAAATGGAAATGAGCGTTTGGCGTCATTGGCTGGGAGGCCCCTTACGAGGCAGGTCCGGCCGCCTTAGTGCACGTTTTATTACATTCGACGACACATAGAGCGACCTGCGCGCCGGATGAGGATGAAGTGATGATGAAGACAACACAACATCCAGTCCCTGAGCGGAGAAAATCCCCGACCTAGCCGGGGATCGTACCTGGGCCCGTAGGACGGCAATCCGTCACGCTGCCCAGGTTTTCTTTCTTTTTTTTTTTGTTTTGTTTGGTCGTTGCGGACGTCACATGACATCCGTTGAAGTTCGTTGTTGATCCTTTCACTCAGTTTTTTATTACAGAGGCTAACCAGCTCTCTGACCGAACACGCTGAGCCACCGTGCCGGCTGACCACTCAGCTATCGGGACAGACAGTTGGGACGGTAGTAAGGATCGAACTCGAGCCAAAGGCTGAGCAGTCTCGTGCCCTATCATCTACACTATGAGAACAACTGACACTAACTTTGTCTGGAAGGCCGTTTGAATTTGCGCGCGCAACGGGCTGACTGGCAAACTTTAACTCGGGAACGTCATTACCGTACCATATTTTTTCTTAATAAATGTTTCTCGGTGCCAACTACACTGCAACACCCTCACAACCTTTTCATACTGTTGCTGACCACCCTATAAATTCACCAGTGAATATAAATTTGTACTACTCTGATGGATGTTGCCTTCGTTTCCTTCTTGCATACGATAATGTGTTCACTAAACTGTCGAAAGTAACTTACGTGCATCCCTGTTTTCCTTGTCGTTATTAGATCTACTCCTGAACTACCCCTGTTCGATTTTGTATTTCTGGACAGAAGTTTTGTTCTTTAATTTCCGCTATATCTGAGTTCAACCTACGCATTTCCCTTTACAATTCTCTACTCTAACTACCCGATTATGGGATATAATATTTCACGCTCCAGCCCGTAGAATGCTAGTTTTGTTTTCCTGATGACGACATTCTCCTGAGTAGTCCCCACCCGGAGATACGAATGGAGGATTATTTTAGCTCCAGAATATTTTATCCAAGATTCCATCATCATTTAACCATACAGTAGAACCGCATTCCCCCGGGAAAAAAATATGTTTGTAGTTTCCCCTAGCCTGCATCCGTTTGCAGTACCAGCACAGCTAGGCAGTCTTGGCTAACGTTACAAAGCCCCTGCAAACTATTGAAAAGCCTGCTTGCTTCTCTTCAGGAAGCCACTCCACAGATACCCTTCTGTCGTGGTTATACCTAGAATACAGTGCATGTGTCGCTGAGGCAAGCAAAGATTCCACCTCGGCAAGGTTCCTGGGAAGATGAACTGCGATGTCCGGAGAAGTGCCTACCTGCGCAGCAAACTGTATCCCTCGTATTGCAGCCGTAACAGCAACAAGCACGCCGAAGGCTAATCACTGTGTTTCGAAGGATACTAGTGAAAATATATTTTTATTGCTAATCATTCATGAGAGGTGATCATTTGCCACAGAAATCAGGTAACACGTGAAATTACATACTACCTCTAGATATGTTACAAATGCTTATACAATGATAGTTTTGCGAGTAGAACTGTAACAGACTGCTGGAGCCAGTTACACAGTACGGGCATATGTTACGAGTACATCCTTATGCTGACTGCATTGCAGTATCATATACAGGGTGTTACAAAAAGGTACGGCCAAACTTTCAGGAAACATTCCTCACACAAAAATAAAGAAAAGATGTTATGTGGACATGTGTCCGGAAACGCTTCATTTCCATGTTAGAGCTCATTTTAGTTTCGTCAGTATGTACTGTACTTCCTCGATTCACCGCCAGTTGGCCCAATTGAAGGAAGGTAATGTTGACTTCGGTGCTTGTGTTGACATGCGACTCATTGATCTACAGTACTAGCATCAAGCACATCAGTACGTAGCATCAACAAGTTAGTGTTCATCACGAACGTGGTTTTGCAGTCAGTGCAATGTTTACAAATGCGGAGTTGGCAGATGCCCATTTGATGTATGGATTAGCACGGGGCAATAGCCGTGGCGCGGTACGTTTGTATCGAGACAGATTTCCAGAACGAAGGTGTCCCGACAGGAAGACGTTCGAAGCAATTGATGGGCGTCTTGGGGAGCACGGAACATTCCAGCCTATGACACGCGACTGGGGAAGACCTAGAACGACGAGGACACCTGCAATGGACGAGGCAATTCTTCGTGCAGTTGGCAATAACTCTAATGTCAGCGTCAGAGAAGTTGCTGCTGTACAAGGTAACGTTGACCACGTCACTGCATGGAGAGTGCTACGGGAGAACCAGTTGTTTCCGTACCATGTACAGCGTGTGTAGGCACTATCAGCAGCGGATTGGCCTCCACGGGTACACTTCAGCGAATGGTTCATCCAACAATGTGTCAATCCTCATTTCAGTGCAAATGTTCTCTTTACGGATGATGCTTCATTCCAACGTGATCAAATTGTAAATTTTCACAATCAACATGTGTGGGCTGACGAGAATCCGCACGCAATTGTGCAATAACGTCATCAACACAGATTTTCTGTGAACGTTTGGGCAGGCGTTGTTGTTGATGTATTGATTAGGCCCCATGTTCTTCCACCTACGCTCAATGGCGCACGTTATCACGATTTCATACGGGATATTCTACCTGTGCTGCTAGAACATGTGCCTTTACAAGTACGACACAGGATGTGGTTCATGCACGATGGAGCTCCTGCACATTTCAGCCGAAGTGTTCGTACGCTTCTCAACAACAGATTCGGTGACCGATTTATTGGTAGAGGCGGATCAATTCCATGGCCTCCACGCTCTCCTGACCTCAACCCTCTTAACTTTCATTTATGGGGGCATTTGAAAGCTCTTGTCTACGCAACCCCGGTACCAAATGTAGAGACTCTTCGTGCTCGTATTGTGCACGGCTGTGATACAATACGCCATTCTCCAAGGCTGCATCAGCGCATCAGGGATTCCGTGCTACGGAGGGTGGATGCATGCATCCTCGCTAACGGAGGACATTTTGAACATTTCCTGTAACAAAGTGTTTGAAGTCACGCTGGTACGTTCTGTTGCTGTGTGTTTCCATTCCATGATTAATGTGATTTGAAGAGAAGTAATAAAATGAGCTCTAACATGGAAAGTAAACGTTCCCGTACACATGACCACATAACATATTTTCTTTCTTTGTGTGTGAGGAATGTTTCCTGAAAGTTTGGCCGTACCTTATTGTAACACCCTGTATATTTGTTACTTCAGATCATAAAACTTGCTTTACTGTACATTAAAAAAGATTATTTAAGAAAAGTTTGCGGATATGGGATTGCAGTTAGAAACAGGTGATGCTGACTTATACAGGGTGAGTTAGGGGGAAAGGTACACGCTTTGAGGGATGACAATATTAGTGATTATGAAGAAAAAGCTTTATATGGACATATGCCCTTTTCCGTATGGTTTCCAAGATAGAACACATCTAGTATTCCTTTGGTACATTTTTCTTGAGTAACTCGAAAACCGCGCTCTCCAGCGAAAACGTGTCGCTGTAGAATTGATCTACGTTAAATTTCTTACAAAAAAAGGTCCTATTCATTTTTTCTGTAGGACAAAGTTTGCACGAAGAGAGTGCGAGGATACTGAAAATCTCGCGCCAAACGCATGCGCTGTAGCTTAGGTAGTTTTTGCAAGCGAATTTGAGGTAGTTTCCCAACTTGATAGACCACAAGTGTCCTGTATCAAATTGTTCGTCTCAACTTCCTCTACACTACTGTGGTACGTTGTAAACAATAACAGTGTTTCAGTAATACAAAAAAGTTAATAAATGTGTTCTATCCCGGAAACCATTGGGAATAGCGCTTATGTCCATATGAAATTTTTTGTTCAGTGTCACTAACACTGAAGGTCCTCTCAGAGCATGTGCCTTTTCTCCTGACTCAACCTGTACAATAAAATAGTGGTACCAGTGAGAGAACTGCGTTCGATAAAGGTAATCATGACGTTACACGCAGGAAGATACATGGTGGGATAATAAAATGTGTGTACGGCATGACGTAGAGTTGAATACGTAATTAAACTTAAGCTCTGTTACTAGATCCCAGCGTAAACACCACGTCGGAAATTGCTACAGATTTCAAAGTAAATTGTATGTCATAACAAGTAATGCGTCTCATTCAAGTGAAAGTCGTTGCATTTTTTGCGAAATATTGGGTGGTTGTAATTTAAGTGCAGCTAATCACGGAGGTCCAATGTGGGTTGCAATTATCGTATCGTAACGGACTTGGTAGATATGCTAATACGTTAATGCGAAACCGATTTACGCTGGGAACAAATTATTTCCAACTTTGGCCCCCAGGCACAAGTCTGGCGTTGTACAATATCTCGACGACGTTTCCGGTGCTCATATTGAACAAATTGCGTAAATGTCGGTTAGTAATAGAATCAACATTAAGCCTTTCGCAACCGTTTTTTGATCCTTTCTGACCATGTACCTTTTCTAATCCGTTATTTACAGAGACATTTCTACACGTCATTCTTGCATTCACAGCGCCAGAATTCCGCCTGGTGGTCAATATTGGAATTAGTTTTTTTCCGGCGCAAATCGGTTCCATATTAACGCATTAGAATAGCTACCAAGTTTAGCTGCCATACGACAATTACAGCCCACACTGGATCTCTGTGAGTAGCTGCACTTTAATTGTAACCAACTGGTAACATCCCAACAAATCCCATTTAGTTCATATATTTTGCACGATTCTAAATGAGTTCAGTAGATTATCGAGAACAGGCACTACCACTGTCCCTATTTATCGTTGCCAACCAGCTTTCCTTCCATCCGGGTTAATACTAAAGTGTTCCCAATTTTCGCGTAATCATGAATCCTGAGAGAGATTGGGACCAGTAGGATAGAAACTTGCATAGAGGAAAGGGAAAGAAAACGAGTGCGGCCTCTGGTCGGCCCTGAGTCAGCGCGTCGCGAGGTGTCAGTGTCAGTGGCGTGTGTGGGCGGCGCGGCGCGGCATTACGGCTGCTGACTGCGGACTTTCACACGACGGTCACTCTGCCTTTGTTCCGCGTCGCACCGCGTGTCCGCGGGATTTTCGCACGGCCCTCCGCCTTCTTTACGCGTCGGTATCCGCACTCGGTGGGTGGCAATATATATGATGTGTCAGCAAAGAGAACGGCTAGCAGTCTCATTATTCACGAGCGACTGCAGCACTTGGCTAGCGCGGGCCATCGTCGTCGCCGGCGGTTTTTCTTGGAAGGCTCTCGCCTTTTCTTTCGGCCTGACGCTTCTGTGGGAGAACGCTAGGGCGTCGGCCTCTGGACTGGAGGTTGCTAGATTTGATACGGCGGACTGAGAATGGTCCTATGCTTTAGCTTAACCACGTGCCCCGTTACGCCTTTCAGAAATCTTTATATAAGATGAATCATATAAATCGCAACACCCACAGTAATCCATAAATAGTGCAAGATGGCGAAACAGAATTATGGCCAAAGGGGGAGTATTATGCTATACTTATATTTATATATGTGGTGTGTTCTTTCGGACACGTATATTAATTATGCACATTGACGTTAAATAAATGTCACCGTCAACGCGGATGCACTCTTCGTTCGACCTCTGCGGGAATCAGATGAGTTTTCGACCAATGAGGATAATGAGCAGGCGATATTACGTATGTAGTGTGGGAGATTTGGCAGTTACGGTTCGACGGGAAGCATACTTGGGTAGCAGAAGTTGTTAAGTTGACCAGTACAGATAGAACGCAAATCCAGATTCGAGTCCCAGTCTGAAAAAAAATTTCGCTTTTCGCCATTGGATTTATTTCAATGCCTAACTGCAGATGATGTCGTTATGTCTCTTTCGTCATTATGCTATACGAATAATTCTCGAAATTTTCTCTTTTACCGAGAAACACATGGAGCAATAACTTTTATTTTTATGGAACGATGCACTTCGAGATGGAGAATAAATTCATTCAGTAAGTGTCAACTGTGGAACTTCTGGCCTAAAGACGTGGAACTTTTCCAAAAACTTGAAGCTTAAGTATACTGGCTGTGACCTGCTTAAGTTCAGCTTCCTCGTGAACACAACTTAATAGGACTGATGTTGCGATGTATCAACAGACTTCGACCTCGCGTTTAACGGAGTTCCCAGCTTTTTCTGGAAAAAGTTTCATTATTATCGTTAACATGTCCTATATCGCGGTACATCCCTTTTCACGAGGTACCAAATTCCATTTAAAACAAAATTACCAGTATTAACCATATTGAAAAATACTCATCCTTAGCCTTTAATGAAGTGTTGAAAATTTCGTTTAAATATCTTTGCACTATATATAACATTATTATATGCATTTATATTTATTCTTATTTCGATTGGTTCGAGTCTGCAGTCAGCGTTATAGGATTTATTTTGTCCGTTATGAACGAGGGTGAAGTGACGTTTGTTGTGAAAACAAAAGAGGATATTTCGGCAGGAATCTGCAACCAGCGGAGATTTATTTTCTTGGAATAAATATATTGTCGTAATACAGCTTTCATTCCTCCTTGGATATCATCACTTGGCGTTATTTACAGCACAGTACACCATATCATTCACAGGTGTTTGCTAAAGTTGTAGCGACGTCATAGTAGAAAGATATGACATACGAAATTTTGCAGTAATGTCGAATCAAAAAAACACTTAAACGGAGACGAGCACATTCAGTTTGACACGGCAAAAACGTATGAAGTTCAACGAAATATCGTCTGACGTTACAACGGCTACAGATATGGCAGACGTATTCAAGCTTTTATTTCTAATTTGATTTGTTGTGGCAGAAAGGAGAAATGGACGGATTTAATCGGTGGTCACTGGAGTTCAGCACTTATTCATACTGGTTGTGAGTGTAGGCAAATGTCCACTGACTGGTCAGGTCAGATAAGATTAAATTAGGTACACTGTTCGTTCTGTAGGTTCATAGTATGGACGTCCTCGAAAGCATGGAACATGCCAGAAAAACGAAAACACACAATACATTTTTAAAAATGCACTGATATGTTTATGTTTCTTCTGGAGCTCGTAAGTGTTGTTGAATAATGTCGACTAAGTAAACAAAGAAAAATTCAACTCAAAAAAACCTTGCAGAAAACATGTAAATGTATTCATACTCAAGTACATTAGATATTTACGACACTGTTGTAGACAAAATCTTCAAAAGAGAATGCTTTCGATGATCACTTACAGCTCTGAAGAGTTGCAAGGTCAGATCTTTACGTAGATGATTAAGTACATACAGAACGTTATGCGATGTTGTTAAAAATGTATTCATCCTGTGGTTCTGCTAATAAATTAGCCAATATGACAGCAGTTGACCAGTGATAAATACTTCTAAACTCTTCTTGAACTATACTTTATCAATTTTTATAGTTCCCATCAAATTTTAGAAAATGTGTGTTCCTGTATAACAAACATCTTTCTAGATCAAATTTTTATTATTTTGATGTTTATCTCATGTGTGTACAATCTATTCAAGAGAATATTGCCTCTCTCATCTTTAGGAACCTGTCAGGAGTGCTTCATTTATCGAATGCCATAAGTACTCAACTGTCGTAACATCAGCGGAAGCGCTTTTATTGCGTCTCTATGGTACGACAGTTACATAGAGTACTTACGGTATTCGAATCATGACGCACGATTAACACGACCTAAAGATGAGACTATATTGTCTGGGATCCAATTAAAACACTGCAACTTTCGTAAATCTCTGGAAGGAATATTTACCGGAGATTTCAGATTCAAGAACCACGGTGGACGCTAAAGATTGGTAAGGTCTCACGTGTTCTGACTGATGCCGAATAAATCAGTACGTTAAATGCTTTAGTAATGCTTCTGCAACTACTTAGCCGCTCTGCTAGCAAATCCTACCACCATGTACACGTACTACATGTCGTGGACCCTGGACAATGTACCCACTTTCAGTGCAGCAGACGGGAGGAGGGAAAATGCGGGTCCCTGGCACGTTAAAACTGTAGTTTTTCACATAAGGGAAGCAGCCGGGCTGCTACGTCTCAAGACGACTGCCCCACCAGTTAACAACCCCAGCTATCGAAAGGTATTCCTTACTGGAAGCAAACCTTTCACAAACTGACAGTCTTTATAAAGTAAGACAGGATGGATCTGCACAAAGACGAACTAGATAGGATAAGGAGAAACGATTTCGCATAAGAAACAAAATTCTGATAATCACATGGAATGTCAGACGATTAAGAAATAAAGAACTAACTGAGTAACACATTGGAAAAACAAAATATATACAGCTGGGCCATAACAAAGAAAAAAGTGAAAGCAACATCTGCACGACTATATTATGACTTACAGTGGAGTCTCGTACAGTAGAAGAGCATGTTGTGGAGTGGCTGTGATAATAAATAACAGATAGAAAAACAAAATAGTGCTCTACATCTACATTAATGAAAGGAAAATAACTGTGGAATTTAAAATTGACTGGGGCCATCTATAGGGTGTAACAAAAACGTACAATACAAACTGCAGGACACATTCCTTGCACGTAGACGAAGAAATTATGTTATATGAACCTGAGTCTCGAAACGCTTTGCTTCCATGTTACAACTTATTTCCTCTAACTCATTAATCATGAGAAATACATACAAGTCTGTCTCACAGGAGATGTTCAATATGCCCTCCGTGGGCATTGATATACGCATCAACACGGGGTCGTAGTGAACCTCGGATGCGTATGGTGTCGCAGCCCTCCATAATACTGGCACGGAGACTCTGAACATCTTGTCCTGGGGTTCCATACACAAGAGCTTTTAAATGCCCCCACAAACAAAAGGCCAGTGGATTTATGTCCGGAGAGCGAGGAGGCCAAACAGTTGGTCTATCTGTCACCGAAGCTGCTATCTAGGAGTCCACCTGCTTAGCTGAGAAGTAACGTGTTTACTCTTCATGCAGCGCGCCTGGGTTCGATTCCAGCCAAGTTAGAGATTTTCTTCGCTCGTTGACTGGGAATTGTGTTGTTCTCATACTCATTTCATCAACACCTACACGCAAGTCGCATAATGTGGCAGCCGAACTTCCGCCAAAGGGGCCTCCCGGGCATCAGTGCCACACGATATTTTTTTCTGCTATCTAGGAGCCGACGGACATTAACACTGAAATAAGAAGGTGGTCCGTCTTGCGTGAAACACATGATTTGTCGCACATTTAGAGGCACATTTGCTAACAAATGGTTCAAATGGCTCTGAGCACTATGGGACTTAACATCTGAGGTCATCAGTCCCCTAGAACTTAGAACTACTTAAACCTAACTAACCCAACGACAGCACACACATCCATGCCCGAGGCAGGATTCGAACTTGCGACCGTAGCGGTCGCGTGGTTCCAGACTGAAGCCCCTAGAACCGCTCGGCCACTGCGGAAGGCCATTTGCTAACAAATCAGGTAGAACGTTCTCAACGAAGTTACGATAACTCCGTCCGTTGAGCCTGGGTGGAAAAAAGTGAGGCCCTGTCAAACAGTCATTAACAATGTCGGCCCAAACATTGACAGAAAATCTTTGTTGATTAATTTCTTCAACATTTGCATAAGGATTTACGTCTGCCCATACATGCCGACTGCGAGAATTTACAATCTTATCGCCTTGAACCGACGCCTGATCTGTGGACAGCATTGTTTTACTAAAATTAGAATTGACACTTTGTTGAATAAACCATTCGCAGAAGAACAGCCGTGAAGGAAAATCAGCTGCTGATAGTGCTTGCACACACTGTAAATGGTATGGATACATCTGGTCCTCGTGTAACATTCGCCAGACAGTCATGTGTCAACAATGTTCCAAGCTGCATATCTCGTACTGATTCTAGGGTCGTCGTCAACTGCATGAGGAATTGTCACCTCCCATTGTAGTGTCCTTGTCCTTCTACGCCTCCTCCGGTCGCGAGTATCAGGCTTAAGTGCCCCATGTTCCCTGACATGATGATCAATGGTTTCAGACGTTTTCCTGTCGGGGTACCTTCGTCCTGAAAATCTCCGCATGTACAAATGGTTCAAATGGCTCTGAGCACTAAGGGACTTAACTGCTGAGGTCATCAGTCCCCTAGAACTTAGAATTACTTAAACCTAACTAACCTAAAGACATCACACACATCCATGCCCGAGGCAGGATTCGAACCTGCGACCGTAGCGGTCGCGCTGTTCCAGACTGTAGCTCCTAGAACCGCTCGGCCACCATGGCCGGCTCAGCCTGTACAAACGTCGAGCGCAATTGCCATGCCGTCAGCTCATCCATACATCGAAAGGGCATCTGCCATCTCTGCATTTATGTACATTGCCACTGCACGAGCCAAGTCTGTGATTACCTCTACCGTAGTAACCCGTGTGCTTGCAACGGTCACGTTGATCGCTGGAGCAGTTGATGTATGGCAAACAAGCCATGACGTACGTCGCATGGCAACAGGGATATTTACAACAAAAACCTGGCGGTGCGCAACGAAACCATACGTCACCATGAGCGCAGTTTCCCCATGATTCTAAGGATCTGTTATTGTTTGTTTCCCATGGTTATGAGTTGGAGAAATGAGTTATAACATGGAAACAAAGTGTTTCCAGACTCATATTCATATGACATAATTTCTTCGTCTACTTGTGAGGAATATATCCTGTAATTTGTGCCGTACATGTTTGTTACATCCTGTGTTTATCAAAGGTGTATATGCATCAAAAGAGGGAAGATAAGACGATACAGCTAAATAAAAAAAATACAAAGTCAATAAATAGACCATTTTTTAAATTTTAGTAGAACTAAAAGCCCGTGCTAGAAATTTGCCTATACAATGAGTGGTAGGAACCTTTGGGAAAAGTCGAATGTCCATGGCAAAGAATTCAGGCAGTTAGCAACATTCAACAAGTTAAAATTATCTAATACTTACTTCCGGAACCGAAAGATATCCATAAATGCACATGGAGAGCGAGGGTTGGGAGGACAGTAATAGTTTACATAATCGCAGACCAAAAAATGTAAAGACTTATTCAAGACGCAAGGGTTTATAAAGGATGTGACGTATACACTCCTGGAAATGGAAAAAAGAACACATTGACACCGGTGTGTCAGACCCACCATACTTGCTCCGGACACTGCGAGAGGGCTGTACAAGCAATGATCACACGCACGGCACAGCGGACACACCAGGAACCGCGGTGTTGGCCGTCGAATGGCGCTAGCTGCGCAGCATTTGTGCACCGCCGCCGTCAGTGTCAGCCAGTTTGCCGTGGCATACGGAGCTCCATCGCAGTCTTTAACACTGGTAGCATGCCGCGACAGCGTGGACGTGAACCGTATGTGCAGTTGACGGACTTTGAGCGAGGGCGTATAGTGGGCATGCGGGAGGCCGGGTGGACGTACCGCCGAATTGCTCAACACGTGGGGCGTGAGGTCTCCACAGTACATCGATGTTGTCGTCAGTGGTCGGCGGAAGGTGCACGTGCCCGTCGACCTGGGACCGGACCGCAGCGACGCACGGATGCACGCCAAGACCGTAGGATCCTACGCAGTGCCGTAGGGGATCGCACCGCCACTTCCCAGAAAATTAGGGACACTGTTGCTCCTGGGGTATCGGCGAGGACCATGAAGCTGGGCTACGGTCCCGCACACCGTTAGGCCGTCTTCCGCTCACGCCCCAACATCGTGCAGCCCGCCTCCAGTGGTGTCGCGACAGGCGTGAATGGAGGGACGAATGGAGACGTGTCGTCTTCAGCGATGAGAGTCGCTTCTGCCTTGGTGCCAATGATGGTCGTATGCGTGTTTGGCGCCGTGCAGGTGAGCTCCACAATCAGGACTGCATACGACCGAGGCACACAGGGCCAACACCCGGCATCATGGTGTGGGGAGCGATCTCCTACACTGGCCGTACACCACTGGTGATCGTCGAGGGGACACTGAATAGTGCACGGTACATCCAAACCGTCATCGAACCCATCGTTCTACCATTCCTAGACCGGCAAGGGAACTTGCTGTTCCAACAGGACAATGCACGTCCGCATGTATCCCGTGCCACCCAACGTGCTCTAGAAGGTGTAAGTCAACTACCCTGGCCAGCAAGATCTCCGGATCTGTCCCCCATTGAGAATGTTTGGGACTGGATGAAGCGTCGTCTCACGCGGTCTGCACGTCCAGCACGAACGCTGGTCCAACTGAGGCGCCAGGTGGAAATGGCATGGCAAGCCGTTCCACAGGACTACATCCAGCATCTCTACGATCGTCTCCATGGGAGAATAGCAGCCTGCATTGCTGCGAAAGGTGGATATACACTGTACTAGTGCCGACATTGTGCATGCTCTGTTGCCTGTGTCTATGTGCCTGTGGTTCTGTCAGTGTGATCATGTGATGTATCTGACCCCAGGAATGTGTCAATAAAGTTTCCCCTTCCTGGGACAATGAATTCACGGTGTTCTTATTTCAATTTCCAGGAGTGTATTTGGATCACGATCTACTAGTGCCCACAGTTACGCTACTAGCCAGATGGTAAAAAATAAAAAAATAAACACGAGTGCTACTTCAGCAAGGTACGCAAGAGAGCTTCTGTAAAGTCTGGAAGGTAGGAGACGAGGTACTGGCAGAAGTAAAGCTGTGAGGACGGGGCGTGAGTCGTTCTTGGGTAGCTCAGTTGGTAGAGCACTTGCCTGCGCAAGGCAAAGGTCCCGAGTTCGAGTCTCGGTCTGGCACACAGTTTTAATCTGCCAGGAAGTTTCAAAATTAACAATGTTGAATGAAGAATTTGAAGCATATGTAAGAGAGAAGCAAGAAGCACGTAAAGGGATTCTCCAGAAGAACACACCAGAGGATGCACACCTCTACAAACAAAAGCGAAATTGTGCTAAACTTGTACGATAGGCCCATCAAAAATCGTAGAACGTTTCCAACGTGGGACGTATTCATACAGAGTGTTACAAAAAGGTACGGCCAAACTTTCAGGAAACATTCCCCACACACAAAGAAAGAAAATATGTTATGTGAACATGTGTCCGGAAACACTTACTTTCCATGTTAGAGCTCATTTTGTTACTTCTCTTCAAATCACATTAATCATGGAATGGAAACACACAGCAACAGAACGTACCAGCGTGACTTCAAACACTTTGTTACAGGAAATGTTCAAAATGTCCTCCGTTAGCGAGGATACATGCATCCACCCTTCCGTAGCATGGAATCCCTGATGCGCTGATGCAGCCTTGGAGAATGGCGTATTGTACACAGCTGTCCACCCATACGAGCACGAAGAGTCTCTACGTTTGGTATCGGGGTTGCGTAGACAAGAGCTTTCAAATGCGCCGTAAATGAAAGTCAAGAGGGTTGAAGTCAGGAGAACGTGGAGGCCATGCAATTGGCCCGCCTCTACCAATCCATCGGTCACCGAATCTGTTGTTGAGAAGCGTACGAACACTTCGACTGAAATCTGCAGGAGCTCCATCGTGCATGAACCACATGTTGTGTCGTACTTGTAAAGGCACATGTTCTAGCAGCACAGTATGAAATCGTGCGCCCAATCAAGACATCACCAACAATGCCTGCCCAAACGTTCACAGAAAATTTGTGTTGATGACGTGATTGCACAATTGCGTGCGGATTCTCGTCAGCCCACACATGTTGATTGTGAAAATTTACAATTTGATCACGTTGGAATGAAGCCTCATGCGTAAAGAGAACATTTGCCCTGAAATGAGGATTGACATATTGTTGGATGAACCATTCGCAGAAGTGTACCCGAGGAGGCCAAACAGCTGCTGATAGTGCCTGCACACGCTGTACATGTTACGGAAACAACTGGTCCTCCCGTAGCACTCTCCATACAGTGACGTGGTCAACGTTACCTTGTACAGCAGCAACTTCTCTGACGCTGACATTAGGGTTATCGTCAACTGCACGAAGAATTGCCTCGTCCATTGCAGGTGTCCTCGTCGTTCTAGGCCTTCCCCAGTCGCGTGTCATAGGCTGGAATGTTCCGTGCTCCCTAAGACGCCGATCAGTTGCTTCGAACGTCTTCCTGTCGGGACACCTTCGTTCTGGAAATCTGTCTCGATGGAAACGTACCGCGCCACGGCGATTGCCCCATTCTAATCCATACATCAAATGGGCATCTGCCAACTCCGCATTTGTAAACATTGCACTGACTGCAAAACCACGTTCGTGATGAAGACTAATCTGTTGATGCTACGTACTGATGTGCTTGATGCTAGTACTGTAGATCAATGAGTCGCATGTCAACACAAGCACCGAAGTCAACATTACCTTCCTTCAATTGGGCCAACTGGCGGTGAATCGAGGAAATACAGTACATACTGACGAAACTAAAATGAGCTCTAACATGGAAATTAAGCGTTTCCGGACACATGTCCACATAACATCTTTTCTTTATTTGTGTGTGAGGAATGTTTCCTGAAAGTTTGGCCGTACCATTTTGTAAACCCTGTATAAGAAGAACTATAGCAACAAGGTAATGACCCACATAAAACTAGTTGGAAATTGGTACAGCAAAACTGAACATAATTATAGCATGTCAATGGATTAGACATTGTCAAAAGTTAAGGTATAAATAGGATGCTTGGAATAATGTGCGTTCTGATGACAGAGATGAATTTGTTAATTTTGACAGTATAATAATGGATGGACAACAAAACACGTTCAAAATACTAAAAATAGGAAAGCTGCATGGGTAGATGGAATAACTGCAGATTTGATCAAATATGACAGAATTTCATTTCATCTCAGATTTCTATATATTTTCGATTTATGTTAACAAAAATGTGCACTCTCAAGCTTGTGGAACGCAGGAAGAGGTATCTCCCTGTTCAAAAAGGGAAAAAGAGACAGATGTGGAGACTACAGAGACATTAGTCTGCTGAACGCGGCGTAAAATAGCTACTCGGAGTGTTGAATAATAGACAAACAGTTCTAACTCAGGCACTCTAAGAAGATCAAAGTGGATTTAGAAAATGACGTTCGTGTAGAGACAACTTTTTACAATAAAGCGACTCATAGAAAAAAAGAAAATTTAATCTTGAAATCAACATCGCTTTTACAGATTCGAGTTGATCTAAATAAATAATGAGCAGTAATGATTGTCGGAGACTACCCAACACACCTCGTAAGTGCAATCAAAATCTTATACTGAGAAACAAAAACAGTGGTAAATACAGTACAGAAAAGGATAAAAGAAATAAAAATTTATCAAGGAGTGAGAGAGGTGTGCTCTCTTTCACAGATTCTTTTTGAACAGTTATATTTACAATGACGTTAAAAACTAGAAATCTGATAATTACCTAGGAATTAAATTAGATAAACACATACTTATGAAAATGTATTACTGTTCGCAGATGATAAAGTAATAGCGCAAGAAAGTGAAGAGATCCTCTAGTTAGTAATACACTGATCTAAAGCTAATATACACATAACACAACATAAAAATTTCATTGCGTAAGATGAAAGTACTTTCCTTTCATGATAAATACCCAACAGGCTTGAAAATAGTAATTAATAACCAAGTAATTAAGCAAGTGTCACAATATAAATATTTATGATGCGACAGGAGTTATATTTCTGATAGTGATATAGATGAAAAACTGTACAAATTTCAGGAAAATTTGTGGAAAATCCCAAAAGATACAAAAATTATTTTCTTTAAACTATGGCGAAACCATAACTGTTGATGGAAGAAAGAGTTGGATAGAGAAAAAGAAATATGAGATCAAAATACAAGCAAAAGAGACGAGCCTCTTGAAAAGAGTGAAGGTCTGCAGGAGAAGAGGATTATTTAAGAATGAAGATTTTCGAAATTAGTTGTATGTGCATGCTGTTAATGATAAAATAACTGAATAAAGAGGAAGGTGGAAACAGCTTCTGAATAGAATGAATAGTGAAAGACTAATCAGGGAAATACTGAATTACAGCCCGAAAAAAGGAGGGACATAGGTCGACCAACGAAACCGTGGGCAGAAACTTAGTAAAGGCGCAGCAGGCATGTGGCCAATTCCTGTGTGTAAGACGACGATGAAGAAACACGGTATGAATAACAAAATGCGTACCTCCATGAGGAACGTTCTTGCTGCTATCATCTACAGAAGTTACCGTCTCACCTGAAAATGCAAGATTGGAAATACAGAAGACATATTTCACCTTCGTTGATGGAAGACAGCAGCCGAATAACTTACCAGAATACAGGCAAAGATGACTGGTAAGGATGGAAGGAAAATTACGTTTTGACGTACCGTCGACCTCGAGGACATAGAGATGGAGCAGAAGCTCAGACTGGCGAATGAAATCGGTCATGTCCTTTCAAAGAAACTAACCCTCTATTCAACAATTTAAGCGATTTAGGCAATTCATAGAAAAACTAAATCTGGATAGGAGGATGGGGATTTGAACCACGATCGACCCGAATACGAATCTAGTTTCTTGCCACTGTGGCATCTCGCTCGGTAGCTGACAGATATGGAAAGAGTTGAACAATAGACAGTCTACGGCCACAAATAGGAAGCTCCAAGGAGAAAAGGTGACATTAAACGTCGTTATAGCCAACAGTAAACTTCAAGCCGTATATTCAATTCTTACTATGCCCTACATCTTCCACAGAGAATTACTTCCTGTATGCTACCTGGAGCACATCAGACGTCGAGAAGTTCTGAGCACATGAGTTATGAAGAGCAAACTTGTTAGACCCTACGTTTCATGAGATGCATTCGCAGTAGTAAATGTCCGTTGTCTCAGCATCCCCTTTCGCCCTGCGTTCGGCAGTAATGGTTGATTGGTTGGTTTCAGGGGAGGGGACTAATCAGCGAGGTCATTGGTCCCATAGTATTAGGGAAGCATTAGAAAGGAAGTCGACTGTGCCCTTTCAAAGGAACCACCTCGACATTTGCCTGAAGCGATTTACGGGAATCACGGAAAATCTAGATCAGGATGGCCGGACGCAGGTTTGAACCGTCGCCCTCCCGAATGCAAGGCCAGTGTGTTAACCACTACGCCACCTCGCTCGATATTATGGCAGTAATACAAAGTCCAGTCACATTAATTTGACCACCACCGATGTGCGACATCAACATGCGATAACCACTCACAGACGGCAGGTGGCAACACAATCAGTGGAGTGTGTACAAAGCGTGTGAGGGGACGCAGAAAACATTGCAATCGTTGTCGTAAAGCGGAAACGGAGCAATTTATCTGAGTTTCAAAAGGGCATAGTCACTGGCTTTCTGACCAAGAGTGGAAGCATTTCCGAAACCGAAACGGCTAAGTTTGTGAACTGTTAGCGTGCTGCCGTGGAGCATCACAGACCATAGATGACAGGGCTGAACGAAGGTTATGGAGACTTGTACGTGTGAACACATGTGTAACTGTTGAGCAGCTGACAGCCCAGTCGAACCATGGAGCTACCAACAATGTCTTCTCAACCACAGTTCAGTGAACGTTGCTGCGTAACGGGCCTCCGCAACAGGCGCTTGGTTCATGCACTCATGCTGACTGTTGATCATCGGCGACGAAGGCTGGCCGGCCGTTGTGGCCGAGAGGTTCTAGCCTCTTCAGTCCGGAACCGTGCTGTTGCTACGGTCGCAGGTTCGAATCCTGCCTCGGGCATGGATGTGTGTGACGTCCTTAGGTTAGTTAGGTTTAAGTAGTTCTAAGTCTAGGGGACTGATGACCTCAGATGTTAAGTCCCATAGAGCTCAGAGCCATTTGAACCGTTTTGAACGAAGGCTGGAATTTGCACGCCAGTATCGCAACTGGATGTTCACTGAGTAGCGACAAGTGGACTGTTCAGATGAATCACCTTTTATGCTCTTCGGACAGATGGCAGTCGGTGTGTACGGAGTGGAATGTCTGAAAGCAAACACCCACACCGAAGGAGAGAGCGTTATGGTCTGGAGAATGTTTTCGTGGCATTGCCTGGATGATTTCCTCATTCGGGAAGGCACAATGGATCAACACAAGTATGCATCTGCCGTTTCCACCCCTACATGCAGTCTGTTTTCATTTGGCACAAGGGCATCTACCAGCAGGACAATGCAACGTGTCACACAGCTCGCAGTGAATGTGTATGGTTCAAAGAGCATCGGGATGATTTTAGCGTACCCACTTCGCCACCAAACTCCCCAGATTTAAACCCAATCGAGAATCAGCGGAACAATTCGATCGGGTTGTTCAGGCCTTGCATCCTCAACTGAGAACTCCAGCACAGCTGGCGACGCCACGGGAGTCGACATGGCTCCACAGCCTTTAATAAGTAACTTCCAAGACCTAACTGACTCTCTTCCTGCACGTCACGCAGCAGTACGTGGTGCAAAGTCTTTTTACAGGTGGTCACGTCCAGTCGAACATCCCTTTTTGACAGCAGAGGTATTGTACAAGTTCACATTATGTTAAAATGCCCAAACGGAGTTACGACCGATACTAAACCGAACAGGGGACGCCATACTTACCAGCTCCAATAGTGACGTGCACACACATCTATCCGTCGAGTGATAAACAAAACTCACGACTCGACAGAAAAACAAATCTTTTTTTTTTAGTTGTTAATTATCCAACCGGTACTGCCGTAGTATCAGGGAAGTCGCTTCAGTCGATGAAACAGCCTGATGAGTAACCGTCATAAGTGGACGCCTGCAGAAAGAATCCGCACGTACAGCTAGCTGCGGGGCGTATGAGCATGTTTTCAGACGAACTGTTACATTGTTTGGCCGTCTGCACCATACACTACAGCAGTAGGCGTTGTTCAACACCGCGCTCACCTCAACCGGCCAATATGCTGTTGTTCAACACAATAGTGCCAACGTTAGTCGTTTGTTTGTGCTGAATGAGTCTCGAACATTCCAAGCCGTTGGCAAGACTGGTCCCAGTCCTTCTAGCCACTGTGATTTTTCCTTTATCAAGCATCAGGTAATCCGTCCTATTCGGCAACTCTATCGAACGCTTGTTGCTACTGACTTACAAAGCTTCCAGTAACCGTTTTGTGAGTGTGAGACGGTTGTTGTTGTTGTTGTGGTCTTCAGTCCTGAGACTGGTTTGATGCAGCTCTCCAGCTACTCTATCCTGTGCAAGCTTCTTCATCTCCCAGTAACTACTGCAACCTACATCCTTCTGAATCTGCTTAGTGTATTCATCTCTTGGCCTCCCTCTACGATTTTTACCCTCCACGCTGCCCTCCAATACTAAATTGGTGATCCCTTGATGCCTCAGGACATGTCCCACCAACCGATCCCTTCTTCTAGTCAAGTTGTGCCACAAATTTCTCTTCTCTTCAATTCTATTCAATACTTCCTCATTAGTTATGTGATCTACCCATCTAATCTTCAGCATTCTTCTGTAGCACCACATTTCGAAAGCTTCTATTTTCTTCGTGTCTAAACTATTTATCGTCCACGTTTCACTTCCATACATGGCTACACTCCATACAAATACTTTCAGAAACCACTTCCTGACTCTTAAATCTATACTCGATGTTAACAAATTTCTCTTCTTCAGAAACGCTTTCCTTGCCATTGCCAGTCTATATTTTATATCTTCTCTACTTCGACCATCATCAGTTATTTTGCTCCCCAAATAGCAAAACTCTTTTACTATTTTAAGTGTCTCATTTCCTAATCTAATACACTCAGCATCACCCGACTTAATTCGACTACATTCCATTATCCTCGTTTTGCTTTTCTTGATGTTCATCTTATATCCTCCTTTCAAGACACTATCCATTCCGTTCAACTGCTCTTCCAAGTCCTTTGCTGTCTCTGACAGAATTACGATGTCATCGGCAAACCTCAAAGTTTTTATTTCTTCTCCATGGATTTTAATATCTACTCCGAATTTTTCTTTTGTTTCCTTCACTGCTTGCTCAATATACAGATTGAATAACATCGGGCAGAGGCTACAACCCTGTCTCACCCCCTTCCCAACCACTGCTCCCCTTTCGTGACCCTCGATTTTTATAACTGCCATCTGGTTTCTGTACAAATTGTAAATAGCCTTTCGCTCCCTGTATTTTACCCCTGCCACCTTCAGAATTTGAAAGAGAGTATTCCAGTCAACATTGTAAAAAGCTTTCTCTAAGTCTACAAATGCTAGAAACGTAGGTTTGCCTTTTCTTAATCTTTCTTCTAAGATAAGTCGTAAGGTTAGTATTGCCTCACGTGTTCCAACATTTCTACGGAATCCAAACTGATCTTCCCCTAGGTCCGCTTCTACTAGTTTTTCCATTCGTCTGTAAAGAATTCGCGTTAGTATTTTGCAGCCGTGACTTATTAAGCTGATAGTTCGGTAATTTTCGCATCTGTCAACACCGACTTTCTTTAGGATTGGAATTGTTATATTCTCCTTGAAGTGTGAGGGTATTTCGCCTGTCTCATATATCTTGCTCACCAGATGGTAGAGTTTTGTCAGGACTGGCTCTCCCAAGGCTGTCAGTAGTTCTAATGGAATGTTGTCTACTCCCGGGGCCTTGTTTCGACTCAGGTCTTTCAGCGCTCTGTCGAACTCTTCACGCAGTATCATATCTCCCATTTCATTTTCATCTACATCCTCTTCCATTTCCACAGTATTGTTCTCAAGTACATCGCCATTGTATAGACCCTCTACATACTCTTTCCACCTTTCTGCTTTCCCTTCTTTGCTTAGAACTGGGTTTATATCTGAGCTCTTGATATTCATACAAGTGGTTCTCTTTTCTCCAAAGGTCTCTTTAATTTTCCTGTAGGCAGTATCTATCTTACCCCTGGTGAGACAAGCCTCTACATCCTTACATTCGTCCTCTAGCCATCCCTGCTTAGCCATTTTCCACTTCCTGTCGGTCTCATTTTTGAGACGTTTGTATTCCTTTTTGCCTGCTTCATTTACTGCATTTTTAGATTTTCTCCTTTCATCAATCAAGTTCAATATTTCTTCTGTTACCCAAGGATTTCTAGCAGCCCTCGTCTTTTTACCTACTTGATCCTCTGCTGCCTTCACTACTTCATCCCTCAAAGCTACCCATTCTTCTTCTACTGTATTTCTTTCCCCCATTCCTGTCAATTGTTCCCTTATGCTCTCCTTGAAACTCTGTACAACCTCTGGTTTAGTCAGTTTATCCAGGTCCCATCTCCTTAAATTCCCACCTTTTTGCAGTTTCTTCAGTTTTAATCTACAGTTCATAACCAATAGATTGTGGTCAGAGTCCACATCTACCATTGGAAATGTCTTACAATTTAAAACCTGGTTCCTAAATCTCTGTCTTACCATTATATAATCTATCTGAAACCTGTCAGTATCTCCAGGCTTCTTCCATGTATACAACCTTCTTTTATGATTCTTGAACCAAGTGTTAGCTATGATTAAGTTGTGCTCTGTGCAAAATTCTGCCAGGAGGCTTCCTTTTTCATTTCTTTCCCCCAATCCATATTGACCTACTACGTTTCCTTCTCTCCCTTTTCCTACTACCGAATTCCAGTCACCAATGACTATTAAATTTTCGTCTCCCTTCACTACCTGAATAATTTCTTTTATCTCATCATACATTTCATCAATTTCTTCATCATCTGCAGAGCCACTTGGCATATAAAGTTGTACTACTGTAGTAGGCATGGGCTTCGTGTCTGTCTTGGTCACAATAATGCGTTCACTATGCTGTTTGTAGTAGCTTACCCGCACTCGTATTATTTTATTCATTATTAAACCTACTCCTGCATTACCCCTATCTGACTTTGTATTTATAACCCTGTATTCGCTTGACCAAAAGTCTTGTTCCTCCTGCCACCGAACTTCACTAATTCCCACTATATCTAACTTTAACCTATCCATTTCCCTTTTTAAATTTTCTAACCTACCTGCCCGATTAAGGGATCTGACATTCCACGCTCCGATCCGTAGAACACCAGTTTTCATTCTTCTGTTAACGACGACCTCCTGGTTATTTCAGTTTATCCAGGTCCCATCTCCTTAAATTCCCACCTTTTTGCAATTTCTTCAGTGAGACGGTATTTTGTCGTAAATGTCAATACTGCTCCCATAGTCTCAAGCGACTGACGCAAAGCACACACAGGCCTATCCGTATTATCGAAACTACATGTCGAATAGCACTTTGTAATTCAATTAGTGTATTTGTCTGTTCCATAATATCATACAGCTTGATAGATTGGGAGCATTTATTAAGTCACACTAAATTAAGCTACACTAAGGTTCTTCAAGTCAAAAAGCGTGTAAAAGGTATTATTTGTGCGTGAATTTAAGAGCTTGTTGCAGAAGTTTTTTCAAACGAATTTGGTACATGAGCTTTCACTTCTCATTATTTCTTGAAGTCAGTCACTTGCCGAATGTCCATAAGACGTCTATTAAAACTTTTGTCTGTAATTCTGTCCTTCATTTGCAGTGACTAGTTTCGGACATGACCTCCATTATCAAATCATCATTTTCATCGTAAGTATTAACATATAACACAACCAATACATTTGCAAGTAGTCACTATCGGCAATGATGAGTAACATGTACAAATTCATCTACGGTTGTCCTGATGCTATTTGACAAGAAGCACTGATAATACACTGTAAATGAGTGTCCAGTCTATATGTTGTTATTGTTGTGGTCTTCAGTCCTGAGACTGGTTTGATGCAGCTCTCCATGCTACCCTGTCATGTGCAAGCTTCTTTATCTCCCAGTACTTACTGCAACCTACATCCTTCTGAATCTGCTTAGTGTATGCATCTCTTGGTCTCTCTCTACGATTTTTACCCTCCACGCTGCCCTGCAATGCTAAATTGGTGATCCCTTGATGCCTCAGAACATGTCCTACCAACCGGTCCCTTCTTCTTGTCAAGTTGTGCCACAGACTCCTATTCTCCCCAATTCTATTCAATACCTCCTCATTAGTTATGTGATCTACCCATCTAATCTTCAGCATTCTTCTGTAGCACCACTTTTCGAAAGCTTCTATTCTCTTCTTGTCCAAGCTATTTATAGTCCATGTTTCACTTCCATACATGGCTACACTCCATACAAATACTTTCAGAAACGACTTCCTGACACTTAAATCTATACTCGATGTTAACAAATTTCTCTTCTTCAGAAACGCTTTCCTTGCCATTGCCAGTCTACATTTTATATCTTCTCTACTTCGACCATCATGAGTTATTTTGCTCCCCAAATAGCAAAACTCATTTACTATTTTAAGTGTCTCATTTCCTAATCTAATTCCCTCAGCATCACCCGACTTAATTCGTCTACATTCCATTATCCTCGTTTTGCTTTTGTTGATGTTTATCTTATATCCTCCTTTCAAGACACTGTATGTAACCTCGTCAAATTATCCTATTCGACAAATAAAAAGGAAGAGTCTTGTCTGTTCGAACCGGCTATGGTTCATATCAACCAGAGAGATAGCAGTTGTTAGATGTCTCCCTGTATTCAAAGCTTGTGTTCCGTACACCAAGGGTTGTGTCATGTAGGAAGCTCGTTGTGTTTTGGTGATAACCGTACAGGCTGAAGAGCATTAGAGTTAAACTCCTTCCGTGAGGGGGACAATTTTTCGGTACTGTTCAATGACTGTATGTAAGAGTGCTCATAAGATTGGTGAGATGGAAATGCTTAATCAACAAGTATAACTTAACAAACATACTCTCATCAAACGTATCCGAACGTCTATTACTGGACATTAACATGGGGTGTGTCCACCCTTGGCCATTATGACGGCTTGAACGCTGCTTCGGACACTTTCAATGAGTTGTATGAAATGGCATCTCATTATTCCTCAAGAACCGAAACGAGAGAAGGTAGTGATGTTGGACGCGTCTGAAGCGAAGTCGACGTTCTACCTCATCGCAAACGTTTGGGACTGGTGTTCAGGTCGGTATTCTGGACAGGAAAGACCATTTTAGAAATGTTATTGTACGAAAGCCATTGCTCATTGGTGCTGTTTTATTACAGGGTGTAGTGTCATGCAGATACAGACATCGTCTCCTACCTGTTCGTCTACTTATACAGTATATAGTACTGTAAAAAGTGTTCATAGCCTTCCGCATTTAGTGTTGTCTTAAGTGCAATGAGGTGACTACACCCTAATCACGAGAAAAACCCCCACACCGTAACACCACCTCCTCCGTACTTCGGTGTTTTCACTGCACTTAATGGCAGGTAAAGTTCTCCATGCATTCGGCAAACTCAAACTTTTTCCATTGGATCGCCACGGGGCATTGCGTGATTCATCGGTCCAAATGACTTGTTTCCAATCATCCTATGTCCGGTGGCTTCGCTCTTTACACCACTTCAAGCCTCACTGACTACAGAAATGGGTGGCGCACGAGGAACTGCTCGACATTTTGTATCCAGTTATTTTTAACTCCCTGCGCGCACCTAATGTGCTAGCTGGAGAGCTGGTAATAGTTTCCATCTTAGGAGTGATTCTTTCTCTGGCTTCATCCCATTTTTTACAACCCTCGTCCGCAATGCTCGGTGGTCTTTGCCCGTTAATGCATGAGGTGGTCTTGGTTTAGCTGCGGTTGTACCTTCGCGTTTTCACCTCACGATCACATCACCAACAATGGACTTGGGCGGCTTTGGAAGGGTTGAATTTTCCGTGATGGATCTGTTCCCAACGTGGGATGTAATGACTATTCGACGTTCAAAGTCACTGAGCTTTCCTGACCGGCCCTCTCTGGTGTTATTTCTTCTCTACTGACCCCTGCCTCCTTTTATACTGACGGATCCACTTCTTGTCGCATCTAATGATAAATTCTGCTTTACGTGGTTTACGCGTGGGTTTCGGTGTGGGTATGATTAGGTAGGGTACAGAGAGACAATGAGAGAGTGATCTGCATCTTTATGTTTTCGCGGCTTTTTATGAAACAATGAGAGACTGGTTCCTTCATGAAGGTGGCAACCTATTGTGTACCTCAGGCTTGTTCAGGTGAGGTCTGGGGTGTTGACGGTACGTTGGCTTTTCCTCCAGTCCAAAGAGAAAGAAAAGGGAACGTGCTGCGGCAATATTTTTTCCCGTCGTGTGTCTTTTTGATGGACGAGTCCAGCTGTATTGTTACACGTGCACAGAACAGTTCAAGTAATTATCGTTACATCGCGCCTAACGCCAAGAGTGGAAGCAGGCGACTGTGGCAACGCCTTCGCGCTCACGTCGTTGCCAGAAGGGGAACTGGTTGCGCAGTAGAGTACGGATCAATTACATTTTACTTGTATAGAATGGCTCATGGGACGAGGCGCTCTCGTTTTGGTCCGCGGGATAAATTATACGGGGGAGCTGTAGCCGGCGCGCCGGAGATACCAATCGGGCTCTCAGGAGCTCATTTCTCCGGATCGTTGCCGTCCCCGGAGCTCAGTAAGTCAGCGCTCCGAAGCACTCGAATTAGTCGCCCGCGGCCAGTCGAGTGTTATTAAATTCGTAGGTGATAAAGTAGGGGAAACAAATGTAACGTGAAAGCAGTACAAGGGGTGGGACGGGGAGACGGGAGAAAACAAATTTAGGAATGGCACAGTAGGAGCTCGGCCAGGACGACATCTCCATCTGGCCGCGGCTGACGTTTAGGGCGGCAGTGCCGCTAATGTGGCTGAGATACGGCACGGTCTAAATATGTAACAAGCACCGCCGGCCCGGACAGCGGGCTCGGTCCTCGCCACCGGCACTAAACCACACAGCGGTAATAAGGTTGAAATTGTACGGCGCGGCGCGGCGCGGGCGAGAATCTGGCCCCACAGATTGCATTTCTGTGGTCCCCCAGCGCACTCGCGCCGTCCGACAAAGGCGTGGCGGCGGCGGCCAACCGAGCGGAATGCTTTCCCCCCTCCGACCGAGCCCGACGACGCCACTTTTTCCATTCCCGATTGTTAGCCTTCGGTGTAATTTTACGTATCCTGTTGGAAATCGAATTCGGAACGCCCCCCGTGGAAGCGGAAAGAGCGGCGGAACTGCTTCTTCGCTCCGAATCCTTCGATCCGAAAAGAAATCGAAGGCTCGGCTGCGTTTCGGAGGCGGCGACTGAGGTGAAATGGCGACTTCGGGAAATACGAACACCACAGGGTAGCTGGGTTAGTTGATGGGAGTGCTCCTATCTTCGGAGAAAGACTTGCTGCGCTCTTCACAAGTAGCTCTTGACGGTTATTCTTTCGAAACTTTTAATCGGAGACAGCAAGCGGCAGCACGAAGAATTCTTGGTTAAACAATGACAGACTTCTAGCCAGACAGTAAAACGCTGAATAGTGTACGCTTCCACCCCCGTCTTGCTGTGCTTCGACGATTATTAACGGTCGAAAATGTAATTGAAGGCAATTGGAAATTAGATTGTTGGTCGTGAACAACTCATATATGGGTAAACAAGGGAAAGTTAATCTTTTCGCAAACTATGTTGACCTTCGTAATGGCATTGCCGCCGGCCGGTGTGGCCGTGCGGTTCTAGGCGGTTCAGTCTGGAACCGCGTGACCGCTACGGTCGCAGGTTCGAATCCTGCCTCGGGCATGGATGTGTGTGATATCCTTAGGTTAGTTAGGTTTAATTAGTTCTAAGTTCTAGGCGACTGATGACCACAGAAGTTAAGTCGCATAGTGCTCAGAGCCATTTGAACCATTTTTGAACCAAAGGCATTGCTTATTTACGGTCGCTTCCGTCAGCCACTGCCCTAGTGTCAACTTAGTTTGCGCGGAGAGTGTGTCTCTGTTATGATTATAATACAATTTTATTGTTGACATTACAGCGTAGTAGGCAAAAGAATGTGCATCGTCCATATTCAACGATTCTCATGAATGACACTTATAATCACAGTTTATTACACAACAGTTTCAAAATTTTCAAGCTCCATTCCACAGATGGTTCAGATGGCTCTGAGCAATATGGGACTTAACATCTGAAGTCATCAGTCCCCTAGAACTTAGAACTACTTAAACCTAACTGACGTAAGGACATCACACTCATCCATGCCCTACGCAGGATTCGAACCTGCGACCGTAGCGGTCGCGCGGTTCCAGATTGAAGCGCCTAGAACCACTCGGCCACAGCGGCGGGCACCATTCCGCACTGACGCTCATGAGTGCTATGGTCGCCCCAAGAAATATCCGTTGTCAGGATGAGGGGCGCGCTAAGAGGAATGTGCGCTGTGCGCATGCGCAACACGTTTATCGAAGTCCCAAGTCCTTGCGGGACGTAGCAACAGTCTAATTGTTAGTGTGGGCCAGTGTTGATACAGTGTGTTAACTGTAAGTTGGCCGACGCCAGAGGGGCTTGCGGGGAGCGTGGGAAGCAAGCCTGGCCTCAACATAGTCTGTCACAAAGTGAGGAGTCGTGCGGGGAAAACAAGTCCTGCCATCCTCACGCTCTGTGTACGTTAAGGGGGTTTTCCGGCCTCGGAGCGTTTTTACCCTCATATTCAACATATTTTCTGTAAAAAATATCTTTTCATACAAGTCTTTATAGACAAAAGTTCTAGTCGTTGTTGTGGTCTTCAGTCAGAAGACTCGTTTGATGCAGCTCTCCATGCTACTCTACCATGTGCAACCCTCTTCATCTTCGAATAACTACTGCAACCTACATCCTTCTGAATCTGCTTACTGTGTTCGTCTTTTGGTCTTCTTCTAAGATTTATACAGCCCACACTTCCCTCCAGTACTACAGGGTGTTACAAAAAGGTACGGCCAAACTTTCAGGAAACATTCCTCACACGCAAATAAAGAAAAATGTTATGTGGACATGTGTCCGGAAACGCTTAATTTCCATGTTAGAGCTCATTTTAGTTTCGTCAGTATGTACTGTACTTCCTCGATTTACCGCCAGTTGGCCCAATTGAAGGAAGGTAATGTTGACTTCGGTGCTTGTGTTGACATGCGACTCATTGTTCTACAGTACTAGCATCAAGCACATCAGTACGTAGCATCAACAGATTAGTGTTCATCACGAACGTGGTTTTGCAATCAGTGCAATGTTTACAAATGCGGAGTTGGCAGATGCCCATTTGATGTATGGATTAGAATGGGGCAATCGCCGTGGTACGTTTCCATCCAGACAGATTTCCAGAACGAAGGTGTCCCGACAGGAAGACGTTCGAAGCAATTGATCGGCGTCTTAGGGAGCACGGAACATTCCAGCCTATGACACGCGACTGGGGAAGGCCTAGAACGACGAGGACACCTGCAATGGACGAGGCAATTCTTCGTGCAGTTGACGATAACCCTAATGTCAGCGTCAGAGAAGTTGCTGCTGTACAAGGTAACGTTGACCACATCACTGTATGGAGAGTGCTACGGGAGGACCAGTTGTTTCCGTACCATGTAAAGCGTGTGCAGGCACTATCAGCAGCCGATTGCCCTCCACGGGTACACTTCTGCGAATGGTTCATCCAACAATGTGTCAATCCTCATTTCAGTGCAAATGTTCTCTTTACGGATGAGGCTTCATTCAAACGTGATCAAATTGTAAATTTTCACAATCAGCATGTGTGGGCTGACGAGAATCCGCACGCAATTGTGCAATCACGTCATCAACACAGATTTTCTGTGAACGTTTGGGCAGGCATTGTTGGTGATGTCTTGATTGGGCCCCATGTTCTTCCACCTACGCTCAATGGA
Source organism: Schistocerca americana (assembly GCF_021461395.2). Classification (NCBI taxonomy): domain Eukaryota; kingdom Metazoa; phylum Arthropoda; class Insecta; order Orthoptera; family Acrididae; genus Schistocerca; species Schistocerca americana. The sequence goes on along the minus strand of NC_060122.1, from coordinate 448,543,840 downwards.
GCACGATATCATGATATCATACGGGATACTCTACCTGTGCTGCTAGAACATGTGCCTTTACAGGTACGACACAACATGTGGTTCATGCACGGTGGAACTCCTGCACATTTCAATCGAAGTGTTCGTACGCTTCTCAACAACAGATTCGGTGACCGATGGATTGGTAGAGGCGGACCAATTCCATGGCCTACACGCTCTCCTGACCTCAACCCTGTTGACTTTCTTTTATGGGGGCATTTGAAAGCTCTTGTCTACGCAACCCCGGTACCAAATGTAGAGACTCTTCGTGCTCGTATTGTGGACGGCTGTGATACAATACGCCATTCTCCAGGGCTGCATCAGCGCATCAGGTATTCCATGCGACGGAGGGTGGATGCATGTATCCCCGCTAACGGAGGACATTTTGAACATTTCGTGGAACAAAGTGTTTGAATTCACGCTGGTACGTTCTGTTGCTGTGTGTTTCCATTCCATGATTATTGTGATTTGAAGAGAAGTAATAAAATGAGCTCTAACATGGAAAGTAAGCGTTTTTGGATACATGTCCACATAACATATTTTCTTTCTTTGTGTGTGAGGAATGTTTCCTGAAAGTTTGGCCGTACCTTTTGTAACACCCTGTATAATGATGATCCCGTGATGTCTCAGAATGTGTCCTATAACCGAACCCTTCTTTTAGTCAAGTTGTACCACAAATTTTTCTCCCCAATTCTATTCGGCACCTCATCATTATTTACGAGCTCTAGCCATTTAATTTTCAGTATTCTTCTGTAGCACTACATTTGAAATACTTCTATTCTCTTGTTCTTATGCCGCTCCAGAACACTTCTGTAGTCAAATAATGTGCTAACAAACATACACGCCATGCACCTGAACTTCAAAAGGTTATCAGGTAACATATTAAGTTGCCACTACGAAGGGAGAGATAAAAAGTAAGCAGTGTTTACCTCTAAGTTACTGATGTTCTATTAAATGGGCCAAACTATCCAACGAGGTAAACCGGAAACTAACACGATGATCTCTCTCTTTACGTCTCTATACTATAAGCCACAGACTTCAGGCTTTCCTGTAATCTCGATTAATTGAAACTGTTACACAAAATCTAACGTTCAGTACTAAATCAAATTTCTTGGACAGTTAAACCGTAAGTTTGCTTTAACATCTCATTCCAAAGCCACAAGGGACTATATTCTACACTCCTGGAGATTGAAATAAGAACACCGTGAATTCATTGTCCCAGGAAGGGGAAACTTTATTGACACATTCCTGGGGTCAGATACATCACATGATCACACTGACAGAACCACAGGCACATAGACACAGGCAACAGAGCATGCACAATGTCGGCACTAGTACAGTGTATATCCACCTTTCGCAGCAATGCAGGCTGCTATTCTCCCATGGAGACGATCGTAGAGATGCTGGATGTAGTCCTGTGGAACGGCTTGCCATGCCATTTCCACCTGGCGCCTCAGTTGGACCAGCGTTCGTGCTGGACGTGCAGACCGCGTGAGACGACGCTTCATCCAGTCCCCAACATGCTCAATGGAGGACAGATCCGGAGATCTTGCTGGCCAGGGTAGTTGACTTACACCTTCTAGAGCACGTTGGGTGGCACGGGATACATGCGGACGTGCATTGTCCTGTTGGAACAGCAAGTTCCCTTGCCGGTCTAGGAATGGTAGAACGATGGGTTCGATGACGGTTTGGATGTACCGTGCACTATTCAGTGTCCCCTCGACGATCACCAGTGGTGTACGGCCAGTGTAGGAGATCGCGCCCCACACCATGATGCCGGGTGTTGGCCCTGTGTGCCTCGGTCGTATGCAGTCCTGATTGTGGCGCTCACCTGCACGGCGCCAAACACGCATACGACCATCATTGGCACCAAGACAGAAGCGACTCTCATCGCTGAAGACGACACGTCTCTATTCGTCCCTCCATTCACGCCTGTCGCGACACCACTGGAGGCGGGCTGCACGATGTTGGGGCGTGAGCGGAAGACGGCCTAACGGTGTGCGGGACCGTAGCCCAGCTTCATGGAGACGGTTGCGAATGGTCCTCGCCGATACCCCAGGAGCAACAGTGTCCCTAATTTGCTGGGAAGTGGCGGTGCGGTCCCCTACGGCACTGCGTAGGATCCTACGGTCTTGGCGTGCATCCGTGCGTCGCTGCGGTCCGGTCCCTGGTCGACGGGCACGTGCACCTTCCGCCGACCACTGGCGACAACATCGATGTACTGTGGAGACCTCACGCCCCACGTGTTGAGCAATTCGGCGGTACGTCCACCGGGCCTCCCGCATGCCCACTATACGCCCTCGCTCAAAGTCCGTCAACTGCACATACGGTTCACGTCCACGCTGTCGCGGCATGCTACCTGTGTTAAAGACTGCGATGGAGCTCCGTATGCCACGGCAAACTGGCTGACACTGACGGCGGCGGTGCACAAATGCTGCGCAGCTAGCGCCATTCGACGGCCAACACCGCGGTTCCTGGTGTGTCCGCTGTGCCGTGCGTGTGATCATTGCTTGTACAGCCCTCTCGCAGTGTCCGGAGCAAGTATGGTGGGTCTGACACACCGGTGTCAATGTGTTCTTTTTTCCATTTCCAGGAGTGTATATCACTGAGTAGGTGAAACAATTCTGTTAATTGCCTGAAATGACCTATCTTTCAATTTCCATTCCTAAAGCTTACACAAGCCGCTAATCTGTAAATAACAGCCTGCCGATTATTTATTTTTTTTTACTCAGGGTACATATAGTGTAAAAGCTCTCCAGTTCCTCAATCACCAATCGTTTTAATGCGCACAGATATAATTTACGGCAAAGCCAGAGCCATATCCGTAGCCTCTGAGTTTACATCTGTCTTGGTTTCTTGTTAATCTACATACATTCCTATTCTCTTTAGTTTATAAGAAAAAACTGTTGTAAGGACTGCATTTATGAGCCGCTTTACCTAAATAGGTCTATTCAAGCAAAGAATTTCTATGATATTTTTCTCTAAAATCGAGCATTAGATAAGCGCTAGAATCTTTTCTTTAACAAAATAAGGTTTTTCTAGATTTTTTATTTTCTAGTTTGTCATTCTTTCCTTTTTTATTTTGTTTCTTTCAAATTGTAAGCTATTTCTTGTCTTTTATTGGGGACATCAATTAGTGTTAGGCGGAAGTTACATTTATTTCTAATCAAAATGCGCGGACTCCAAATTTATTTTTCATCACCTGAGCTATATTGAGCTCTTTATTTCAACAACACAACGCAGAAACAAGTGATTGAGAGCCATCAAAAATGAAACAACATGAAACGATGACAATAAAAAAATAAAAAGTAAAAGAAGGAAAACAAAAAGCCTATACGCCACCACTGCCTTCGGCCTTAATGCAAACAAGATTTAGCCCCTTCAGGTGTTGACTCTTCGTGGGCCCAGTGTTATGCTCTATTTAATTGACACCTTGTCACTTAAAGTTGGCGGTAATAGTAAGCTTGTAACGTTCACTCAAATTATTCCAGTTTGATATAGTTTTCCTACTACTGGGAGAATCTCAAAAGTTAACAGGCATTTCTCCAATTTTAGAACTCCGCTATCCATATATCACGAACACCCAAATTCCTTGGAGTGCACAAACAGGATCAGTAGTAAATGTGCACAGAACCAATCAGTACGACGACTGATTGTGGAGCAGCCTAAGCACCAATTACCTGTGTCCAGTCTAGGTACAGCATTTTACTAAACTGTCAGTCAGTTCTTAAAGCCCGCGCAATATGCTGCATCGTTTTCAAGAACAGCCGGAGTGCCATATATCCACCTGGTTGGGCGTATCCTATACCGTCTGTAGAAGCAGCAATGAGGAGTCTTTCATTCATAAACTGCCGGAAAAATACAAACATTATTGGGTAAATTGACCCCTAGCATTCATACAGAACAGTAGGATCACACTTCTCCCCCTTTCGGATAAAGCAAGCTTTCCATATTGCCTATATTCTTTCAGTGAAATAACTTTAGCATGATTTTGTACAGTAGTGACACTAGTTTCGTCGCATTTACAGATTTTATAAGCAAAAATTTTTGTTTGTTTTTAGAGTTGTAAGGCTTTCCAATAATCCATTGATTTCTACACTATCAGCCCAATAGCTCTCACGGCATTGGTCGATTCTGGAACTGTGAGAGAAAGATTGTGGACATAGCTGTCTTTACCACAATTTTTTTCCAGTTGATCGATGTTTTCAGTGACTCAGCAAGCTGTAAAGCTAAAATTCAGAAACTCTTTTTTAGTTAGTGGCGTCAGAGAAGTATTTTACGTGATCCAGCGAAACATATCGAATTCCACAGGGAAAGTCGGTTTGAAGGGGCCATGATCGCCACCACCCTTAACCCCCTCCCCATCCCATCCACGGAATCTAGAGTACAGAGTTTTTAACTGTTAGAGAATTCCGTGGACAAACGATATGATTTAAGTCAGCATTCACCTCCCCCTTGCTCATTAGTGTCAAAAAATGTGCGTCTGAAAATTAGACACTTTGGTCACCGAGAAATGGAAACTTTCTGGAACTACTACCTATGTTTGATGACTCTTTAAAACACCATAAAAATCATGAAAACTGTAGAATTGGCAGCACAAACTACATTCGGTCGACGATTTGTGAGCAATTCGTGTAGCAAATTGACAAACGACTTTTCCGATGCTGTTATCTGCCGAACAAGCATCTAAAATACACCTCCACATCATTAGACTCAACTGCAGACGAATGTCACGTTGATCAGCTTAATCTATTAAAATATTTGTAACATGCATGCCTAACCAAGGCCACAGAGCTAAAGACACGGTTCAAGCCTTGAGTAATTTTTCATTAAAGAAGCATTTCTCAGCCTCTGTGTTGCGACACGTTCGTGTATCGCGAATACATGTCAGGTGTGTAGTGAGATGTTTACAGTCTTCTACTCTTACGCAGATAAAATATCTAAAATGCAAAAAGTTTATTGCCATATCGTTTCTTGGAGTAGTACATTTTGCAAAAAATCACTCATCGTTATACCTGATTAGACAAATAATAATAGAAAAAATGTGTTGTGTGTACTTTATGTATTGCTTTTTTGCATCTAAAAAAACACATGTAGGGGTGCCGCGAAAGTTTGAAAAGTACTTTGGAGTGGAAAAAAAGGCTGAGAAACGTGGCACTAAATCATAGAAATCTCATTCGTGTAATATTTCATATTGTGACTGTGACAAACCTGCACAATAAAAATGGTTTTTGCCAAGATGTTAAATTAAGGCATCATAATGCAGTTGTAAAATCAGAAGTCCTCCAAGGGTCGAAAATACTACATTTATCTGGATGCGAAATGGCATTAGAAGATTCGGAAAAGATAGAAGAATCTTGCGAAAAATATTAGGTCCAGGCAAGAACAAATGCAGTAATTGGGTCTTGCGACCATATAAGGAAACACTCATTCTTCCCGAAAATAATAGGTGAGATCAGAAAAAGCGTGTTACAGTCTACGGACATCCACAGAGAATGAGGACAGATTAGCAAAAAAGATCCACGCATTCTATCAAAACAGGAAAACAGACGAAAAATGGGTATGGAGACAAGACAAAAAAGAACTTAGAAGAAATGCAGATAGAACAGACAAATTTAGACTAAAAGTCAAAAAATCCAAAGGTTTTCAGGAAGATAAAAAAGCAGAAAAAACAACTGGAGTCAAATGGCCACATAAGAGAGGAAAAGAGCTAATTCTGAAAAAAGGAAAGTGGTTTGGAAAAGGATTAAAGGTAAGAGAAATAAATAGTTATCTTGACGTTATCCTTACGATATTGACACTCCATTTATAATTGTACTTCCCAAACTGCAACTATTATGACGACTTTCATTGTAGTTGATATATGTCACATACAGCAGAAAGTAGCCCCAACAGCCTTTTTCAGCGCGTAAGACGAAAGTAAGGTTTGTCGTTGTCTTCAACAGTCATTTGTAGCTTCAAGTAAAGACTGATGGAACATATGCACTGCTGTATCTTATAGTTTCACTATTGTCCAGTCAAACGGTGTTCAGGTCCAGTCAAATGGTGTTCAGTAATAGCGAAAAGATTCGTAGAAGTTTTTTTGATAAGGTTTCTATACGCGTCGTAGGGTGCTGAACCTGAATTTTCAAAATGATACCAAAATTTCGTTCCGGGAATGCCTCAAAAACGGAAAAAATATCGAAAAAAGGGACTTTTTGGCGTTATTAGTTAGTTACATATTCCTCAGATCACTTGAACAATTCTTTTATGGAAATGATCTGGAATGAGTCAGTTTCCAGGATATATATATATATATATATATATATATATATATATATATATATATATATATATATATGATAAGTGTTAACATTAATGAACATGTTATTACTTTTAGTTCTACTCGTGCGACTAGATTTAATTTTTCTCTGGCTACCAGTTTTTAAGTAGAAATTAATCAGTGAAATAGAAGTAGTTCTGCATAAGAAGCGATTTTAAATTAGATTTAAAACTTGCTTCGCTACCTGTCAGACATTTTATGTTATTGGGCAAATGATAAAAGATTTTTGTTGCTGCATATTGTACTCCTTTCTGAGCCACTGACAGCTTCAACAGTGGGCAATGAAGATCCTTTTCCTTCTGGTGTTGTAGATATGCACATCATTGTTCTTCTCGAATGGTGATGGATTATTAATGATCAATTTCATCAGCAAATATCTGTCTCGTGGCAGCGGAGTTACAATGCCTATCCCTTGAAGAGGTACGTACATGACGTATACTATTCTTACTGCTCGCTTTTGTGCAATCAATACCTTTTAAGAGATGAACTTCTTACTTGTAACTAGGAACGTCTCAACTTTCGACAGAACTGACTGTTTATGAAAGTAGAGAGGATAAAATTTTGCTTAAAATAGCTCTTAGTGACTTTTTTTGTTGGACCAACCACATGGCGTGTAGTGCATGAGGTAGTTAGCGACATTCCAAAATTGAGGAGATGGGCCATCTGAGGACGGAAGACTAGGTGTCCTGGTTAATCTTGTGGCTGTTGAAAAACAGGCTTCCACTGCTTGAAACTCTGCATCAGCTGCGATATAGTTTGCGACAATATGAGCCATGTCGATTCACGTGACTTAGAAGAAGCGGTGTTGAAAGTAGAGGAGTGTTACGAAAGAAGATAAGCCATATTTCACGTTGTTGTTGTAATTTTTCGTTGCGAAATCTCATGACTTCATTATTCTAACAAATACAGTCCATTGGTTTCAACTCGAATTTGTTATAATTGTAATAGATAAATACAGTTTACCTGTTATCTGGTACGAATCGAAGCTAGCCATCTATTGTGTTAATCAGTTGTAATGTAACAATTTATATTTTCAGTTTCCAGATAAACCAAGTAAAGACGAGAGCAGTCGTGCACGAAGCGAAACGAGGATGAAACTTCTTTGAAATTTCGTCAAAGTTATTATAGTAATATGATATGATAGTATGATAATCATTATTACCAAAAGCCTTGGCACGGTTCGCGCGGCTCCTATCGTCAGAGGTTCGAGTCCTTCCTCGGGCATGGGTGTGTGTGTTGTTCTTAGCATAAGTTAGTTTAAGTTAGATTAAGTAATGTGTAAGGCTAGGGACCGATGACCTCAGCAATTTGGTTCCATACGAACTTACCACAAATTTCCAAAGTTTTCCAAATAAAACCTAATTATTATGTTATTTACGTAAGTTATTTGAACACCTTTAACTGCAGGAGTGATGAAAGCTCTAATTTTACCATCTGTGTGAACATAAAGGCATACTGAGGGATGAGGAGTTGGGTTACGGTGATGGCGTCCGAAACTGCGCTAATTTCAACACGCGCTGCACACCTAATGGTTGGTCTGACGAAAAATATTACTGGGGACATTTTGTGGGAAATTTTATCCTCTCAGTTTCCGTAAATAATTAACTTCGCTAGAATTGCTGCGTTTCCTTGTTATAAGCGAAAAACCCAAAAAAGTCCCGATTTTTCGTGTTTTTTCCATTTTTCACTCATTTCCGGGCCGAATGTTGGTGGGACTTCGTAACTCAGGATTTAGCACTCTCGAAAATATATACAAGGCTTGTCAAAAGGACTTCTGAAAAACTTTCCACTAAGAATCACCATTTGACTGGACTACCTACCCGACCGGTAATGGCCACTGACCGTCGCTGCCGGAAGATTTCTCCTTTGTCTTACACAAAGCTTTTTTCCATTACTTTGGATCAATAACAGTCAACGATTTCCGTTCATTTTATAAGCGAGTTTGATAGTCCAAACGACATCGGATTTAACGAGAAGGAGAGAAATACAAGTACAAAAATATATTATACTACCAAGAAACTATAGAGGGGGTGTACGAAAATAATGCAAACGCAAAAATGGTACTTTCTAGTGAAAGTGGATTCGTTCTCGAGCATGGTCAGTCTATATATATAGATCTGTATGGTACGAAAAGTGGCAGTTGAACCTGAGCAATGAAAAGTTTGAGGTCATGCACACGGGTACCAGAAGGAATCCGTTAAATTTCGGTTACACAATAAATCATACAAATCTAAAGTCTTCCAAAGAATTACAATAGCGAACAATTTAAATTAGAATGATCACGTAGACAGTGTTTTGGGGAAGGAAAACCAAAGACAGCGTTGTACTAGCAGAACACATCTACATCTACATCTATACTCCGCGAGCCACCTTACGGTGTGTGGCGGATGGTACTTATTGTACCACTATCTGATCCCCCCTTCCCTGTTCCATTCACGAATTGTGCGTGGGAAGAACGACTGCTTGTAAGTCTCCGTATTTGCTCTAATTTCTCGGATCTTTTCGTTGTGATCATTACGCGAGATATATGTGGGCGGTAGTAATATGTTGCCCATCTCTTCCCGGAATGTGCTCTCTCGTAATTTCGATAATAAACCTCTCCGTATTGCGTAACGCCTTTCTTGAAGTGTCCGCCACTGGAGCTTGTTCAGCATCTCCGTAACGCTCTCGCGCTGACTAAATGTCCCCATGACGAATCGCGCTGCTTTTCGCTGGATCATGTCTATCTCTTCTATTAATCCAACCTGGTAAGGGTCCCATACTGATGAGCAATACTCAAGAATCGGACGAACAGCAGATGTAACAGCTCTACTAAAGAGATTCGTCCGTCCTATGCTAGAGTACTGCTGCACGATGTGGGATCCTTCCCAGCATTGACTCAGGACATTAAAAAAGTTAAAGCAGCTCGTTTTGTTTTATTGCGACAAAGGGGAGAGCGTCACGAATGTGAAAATGCAAATTGGTGCGGCAATCATTAAAACTCGGGCGTTTTTCGTTGCGGCGAGACCTTTTCACGAAATTTCCATCTTCAACATTCTCCTCCGAATGCGAAATATTTTGTTGACCCACGCGTAAGTAGGGAGAAATGATCATCGTAATAAAATAAATCAGAGTTCGCTCGGAAAAATTAAAGTGCTGTGTTTCTCCTCCTGCCCCGCTGTTCGAGAGTAGAACGGTAGAATAAAAATGGTTCGATGAACCCTCCGCCAGGCACTTAAATGTAAACTGGAGAGAGTCAAGTAGTGTAAATATATATACGGGGTGTATTCAAGTTATAACAACGCCGATTTTTTTCCTCACAAACTAATCACACGAGAGCTGTGAATCTTGTGAGTTCTCGATTTAATCTCGACGCCACGATCCCATGGCTACTACGAACGTCTGGTTTGACCACTAGAAATCCGCTGATGCGACCAGGGAGGTGAGTGTGTGTACTGGTGCTTCATTTCAACGTTGTAAAACAGCGTCCATGACTCATCCATTGTCTCAGCTGATGAAAAGGAAGCCCGATTCATGCCATCATCACGCGTCTGCGCTGCCTGGCAACGTCATCAAAATAATCCTTATTCTCGCCACTGCCGCTGGAGTTCTTTGTGCTGTACAGTGCTGCACAAAGAGTGCGCAGGCACTTTGAACCAAACCGCATGTTTCTCTCTCTTTCCAGTCCTGGGAAAAGAATTGGCAGTATTGTAACTCAAATACACCTTGTATCTATACATCTATGTTTACACATCAAAAAAAAGTTTTGCATCACCTCGGTTCCGAGAGTTCCGGAACCTGTAGAGAAAACTGGAATAGAGATTAACATAAACATCATTTCCACCCTTTTTATTGCTCATGAAAACCACACATTGCATGTTGTACCACCATACACTGAGACCTTCAGAGATGGTAGTCCAGATTGCTGTACACACCGGTACCTCTGATACCCAGTAGCACGTCGTCTTGCATTGATGCATGCCTGTATTGTCGTGGCATACTATCCACAAGTTCATCAACGCACTGTTGGTCCAGATTGACACACTCCTCAACGGCGATTCGGCGTAGATCCCTCAGAGTGGTTGGTTGTTCACGTCGTCCATAAACAGCGCTTTTCAGTCTATCCCAGGCATAGTCGATAGGGCTCAAGTCTGGAGAACATGCTGGCCTCTCTACTCGAGCGACGTCGTTATTCTGAAGGACGTCATTCACAAGATGTGCACGGCGGGGGCACGAATTGTCGTCCATGAAGACGAATGCCTCGCCAGAATGCTGCCGATATGCTTGCACTATCGGTCGGAGTTTCATTCACGTATCGCACAGTCGTTACGGCGACTTCCATGACCACCAGCGGCATACGTCGGCTCCACATAATGCCACCCCAAAACAGCAGGGAACCTCCACCTTGCTGCACTCGGTGGACAGTGTGTCTAAGGTTTTAAGCCTGACCGGGTTGCCTCCAAACACGTCTCCGACGATTGTCTGGCTGAAGGCATTTGGAGGCATATGCGACACTCATTGGTGAAGAGAACGTGATGCCAAGCCTAAGCGATCCATACGGCATGTTGTTGGACCCATCTGTACCGCTCTGTATGGTGTCGTGGTTGCAAAGATGGACGTCACCATGGTTTAGCTTAGCGCCCGCTGCTTCGCTTGCCTGCACTGTAAGGTGCGCACAGGTTGTTTTTCTTTAAGCGAATCTATATGTTGTTACGCCCAGTACTCATGTGCAAATCCACACAAAATGCAAACAGTGTATCTAATCTACACAAACTAAGTTGCAGACAGGTTCTGTAATTATGGGTACCAGTCTCACTCCCGCTACTGAACTCTCTCATCTTAAACGGATATTCCTCTGCATGGAATCACATTTAAACATGGTCTCTGTTTTGTGATAGTAATAATTAGTTTGCATAACAATAACAACAAAAATAATTTTATAAACATGTGTTAGATTTAATGAAAAATAATTTAAAGATCAGTTTCTTTCTCTGTGATATTCTGACAAAGCTAATTAGTCGTAGTAACTTTTAAATAGCTTTCTTTGATTTAGTTCACAAACTGTAACACCTAAATTTTTCACTGTAATTAAGGTCATGAAAGCATGGGCTTTTCCGAATGTACTTCTGACCATAAAGCGATTCTGGTATCTGGAGCCGAAGGTTTTTTTATTAATTCTGCCTTTTGCGTTATTGTGGTGATATTTCCATAGAAACTTTTATGCTCTAGTGCATATTTCTTCATTTATTATCGAGATGTCATACACCAATTTTCGTAGATTCAGCTTAAAAATGCTTTAATATAACGAAATATTTTCATAAAAATTTTCATTCCCTATTTTACCCCCTTAGGGACTGAATTTCCAAAAACACTTAAATACTCATTTTTTAATTTATAACCGAGAAGCCAAACACAAATTTTCATAGAATTATTTTCATAAAACCTTTCATCACCTGTTTCACAACTTGGGGGTTGAATTTCCAAAAACACTGAAATACGTATTTTTTTATTTCTAATCAGTTAGTCAAATGCCTATTTTCATATATGTAGCTTTTCAAAATGCATTAGTGCCCTTTAATAATGAGTTGGTTCCAAAAAAAATTTTCATCCATTATTTTATTCCCGTAGGTATTAAATTTTAAATATTCTGAAACCCTAATTTTTTATTTCCGACCGAGAAAGCAAATACCAACTTTTGTAGTTCTAGCCTCAAAATTGCCTTGGTAGCTACATATTTTCAAAAAGTCTTTCATCCCCCATTTCATCCCCTATGGGGTCTAATTTCGAAACATCTGTTCTTAAACGAAGTCTTCAGTATAAGATCAATACTCTCTCCAAATTTCAGTAATCTATTCTTAGCGGTTTGGGGTGGGTGATGATAAGCCAGTGAATCAGTCAGGACAGTGTGATTCACAATTCATGTTACACACTTGCTAGGATTTGTAGAGGTGAGTGAATCATAATATTTAGAATAGGAACCTATGTCCGCAAACACCATCCAACGACGCTAAAGAGCGTCAAAGTTATAGGCACTTGCGCCTGTAAATGTTTGTATACGCAGGGTATTTCCGTGATGATAGTGCGCATTTTATAGGATGACGGAGAAGGATAAATGTATCAGCTAAGGTAAGGGTCCTTGTAGCGGAAACGAATGAGTCTTCAAGTTACAAGCGAAAACCCTTCTTATACCTCTGACAGTGGAATGCATGTACTGGTACTGTTTTTGCTAGGGTTGTAGCGTAGGTAGCTATCAGGGGTGGTAGTATGGACCAAAACAAGAAAATGTGTCTAGTTAAGATGGGCTCTAAAATGCATACCTTAAAAGCTAAGAGCACTTGTTTAATGGAGGAGATGTGTTTCTCAGTAGCGAAGGTGAGTAAGTGCTAATAGATCCTCAGGTATGTATTTTAGAGTCCATGTTTACTGGACATTTTTTCCTTGTTTCTGAAGGTTCCCTTCCCTACAGTCTTAGCAACAGTACCAATACATGCATTCCACTGTCCGAGGTATCAGAACGATTTTCGCTTATAACTTTCGACTCGTTCGTTTTCGGTATAGGGACCCTTACCTCAAATTGATGTATTTATCCTTCTCCATCATCCTAGATAGTTTGTAACATCACCACAGAGTCACCCTGTATATACATACATTCACAGGTGCTAGCTTTGATGCTCTGTAGCTTCGTTGGATGACGTTTACAGACATGGGTTCCGATGTAACAGTTGATCTACTAAGTCCCCTCTACAGCCCCGAGAAGTATGTAAAATGAATTGTGAAAGACACCTGAATTTTTGTCACCAGCCTCGTTTCAGTCTGTATGTGAAGGCTAATCACACGAAGTACTGTAGGGATTATGATACTGTGTTCATTAGTATATAGACTGATTCATGAGGGAAGTTTGTGTATATGATTTACAGATATAGTTTGTTATCAAGGAGGTACATAAGTCGTCCAGCCAAAGAAAACTGCTCGTACCTGTGCAAAGCCGGGCCTGGTCGCTAGTTATAAAATAACCATGGACCTCGTAAAATGCCAAGGAGGTTCTTTACTCCAGCCTTGACATAAGACACCAATATCTGCCACACCCATTTCTAAAAGGAAATCTTTTGCACGTATCCCTATACACGTTGTTGCTTTCCGTCGGATGATAAAGAGTCGTTCGAAAGGCGGGCGAGCAAGTAAGTGGTATGCAGGTGAGAGGTCTCCGGCCTTCAGCGCATATCAGATATGTCTCACATTACTTTACACAACAAGAAAAGGAAGGAAGATTAGGGTTCAAAATACTGTCGACGTCGAGGTCAGTAGAGACAGAGCGCAAGCTGGGATTGTGGAAGGATTGGTAATAGGGTAGGATTGCAGTTTCCTTGTAAAGACGAACCAACCCTGAATTTGCTTATGTGATAGAGAAATTACGGTGAACCCCAATGTTGATGGTCGGACAGGGACATGAACCGCCGTCCTTCTGAATGCGAGTCCAATGTTTATCACTGCGCTATTCCGCTCAGTAGTTATTACGCGTACAGAACATTCAAGTTTAACTTCAGAAAGCACGTAACCTAATACTTTAAAATTCAAAATCTGTAAATTTTCACTTCACTGTTAGTTGAACCACCTTACGTTAGATGGTATCTTGTGCAGATTATCCTAAATTAAAAGAGGCTGCAAGTATTTGTAGGGGCTGGTATCTAAAATGGAAGTACTGACTATCTGATTTGTGGAAACGTTCTACAAAACTTTTATCATTTATTTTTACTACCTCTACTTCAAAACATGTGAATTTTTCTATTAAAACTTCACTTCAGCCAACGTTCCAGGCCAGGTGACAACGATGCGTGTGGAACGGCCAGCCCTCTTATTTTTAGCTGTTGGAGAATTTGATTTACGTAGAACTTGTAAAAGTTCAAAACAGTCATAAACATAATGACTTTGTTAATGTACTTTTTATTATTTACTTCATATTTTATGCATTAAAGCAGAGCAATATTTTGGACAATGTCCCATTGCTCTGTAAAGTCTCAATTGACATGCGTTTATCTGTGTGAAATTAAAGGCTCAGAATATGTACCGCGAAGCAGCTACAACTTATACGGTCGTATGTTGTACATACGTACGAGGGTCTCCCGGGAACAGTGGAAGGATGGAAGAAAGTTCCTGTCGGCATCGTCGTTGCTGTGAAGCTAGCTAAGTTGAAGAGAGATATGGAAGAATGTCGACCATGACTGACTCATAGAAATTATCACATAGTTTGTCCTACTTAATTTTAAAAAAAGCAAAAGATAACCTACTTGTGGCTAGTGAGCTGTCCTACTTGATTTAAAAAAAAAAAAAAAAAAAAAAAAAAAAAAAAAAAAAAAAAAAAAAAAAAAAACAGAAGATAACCTACTTGTGGCTAGTGAGCTGAGAATGCAGTGTCTTAACAATTTTTCTGCTCTTTTCTCGGTGGGCACTATGACTACTTCAAATACTGATCTGTGCAATATCTTTGGAATTGTTATCTATCATATATTTGGTCCTCCTTGGTTGCTGTAACATTCTCCTTATTTGGAATAGAGCTTTTTCTGAGATTTGTTGTTCATCGTAGAAATCAAGATCAACTACTTTGTCTGGGCTTTACGAAAGATGGGTGTGTGGCTGTGCAGAAGAAGCATTGCCGTTTCGCTTTCATCTCATTCTCTTTCATTCTCGGTCGCCTTTTATTGAGCAGTTTTAGGAGGTTAATTCTGTTGTGAGATTATGCAAGTTTGATTATTTTTGTGTTTTTAATTATCGTTATTGCTATACGGTCACTTTTGATTAAAAAAAATCGAAGTACGTCAGCTTCCAGTTGTCGAACGTGAGACGTGGATTGTCACAGAAAAGCATTCAAAAAACGTTCAACAGATTTTCTTTGGATTAGACAACTAAATTAAATGTTTTACCGCAAAATGTACTCACAGAAAGGCCGAAAAATCTTCCGCGTTGTCGACAGGCACCCACTACGACGACATATTTCGATCACTGAGTTTTCTTTGCAGTACCTTATAACTTGATTCTGATCTAATATTAAGACACGCTGCAATTTGCTAGTGTTTACTACTGAGTAATTCGTGCTGACACTGTTCTACAAGGTCTATAGAGAGTGTTGCTTGACTCATTTCCAAAAGTCTTCATTCGTTTGAGGATGTTTGTTCAACCTCGTAGTCGTAACAAATCGTGACACGAAAATGTTGTTCGTTCACGTCCATCGTGCTAATGGGGCTAGTCATTCTTATAACACAGTACTTACATGTCCAAGGCAAAGACAACAGCTATTTATTGAACCCAGTTTGTCTTTCAAATTACAAAGTGTTTAAAAGTACTGGTCTAGAACATAGCGTATTTCGCGTTTCTCAAACCTTGTTTAGTCGGACCTAAAATACACTCCTGGAAATGGAAAAAAGAACACATTGACACCGGTGTGTCAGACCCACCATACTTGCTCCGGACACTGCGAGAGGGCTGTACAAGCAATGATCACACGCACGGCACAGCGGACACACCAGGAACCGCGGTGTTGGCCGTCGAATGGCGCTAGCTGCGCAGCATTTGTGCACCGCCGCCGTCAGTGTCAGCCAGTTTGCCGTGGCATACGGAGCTCCATCGCAGTCTTTAACACTGGTAGCATGCCGCGACAGCTTGGACGTGAACCGTATGTGCAGTTGACGGACTTTGAGCGAGGGCGTATAGTGGGCATGCGGGAGGCCGGGTGGACGTACCGCCGAATTGCTCAACACGTGGGGCGTTAGGTCTCCACAGTACATCGATGTTGTCGCCAATGGTCGGCGGAAGGTGCACGTGCCCGTCGACCTGGGACCGGACCGCAGCGACGCACGGATGCACGCCAAGACCGTAGGATCCTACGCAGTGCCGTAGTGGACCGCACCGCCACTTCCCAACAAATTAGGGACACTGTTGCTCCTGGGGTATCGGCGAGGACCATTCGCAACCGTCTCCATGAAGCTAGGCTACGGTCCCGCACACCGTTAGGCCGTCTTCCGCTCACGCCCCAACATCGTGCAGCCCGCCTCCAGTGGTGTCGCGACAGGCGTGAATGGAGGGACGAATGGAGACGTGTCGTCTTCAGCGATGAGAGTCGCTTCTGCCTTGGTGCCAATGATGGTCGTATGCGTGTTTGGCGCCGTGCAGGTGAGCGCCACAATCAGGACTGCATACGACCGATGCACACAGGGCCAACACCCAGCATCATGGTGTGGAGAGCGATCTCCTACACTGGCCGTACACCACTGGTGATCGTCGAGGGGACACTGAATAGTGCACAGTACATCCAAACCGTGATCGAACCCATCGTTCTACCATTCCTAGACCGGCAAGGGAACTTGCTGTTCCAACAGGACAATGCACGTCCGCATGTATCCCGTGCCACCCAACGTGCTCTAGAAGGTGTAAGTCAACTACCCTGGCCAGCAAGATCTCCGGATCTGTCCCCCATTGAGCATGTTTGGGACTGGATGAAGCGTCGTCTCACGCGGTCTGCACGTCCAGCACGAACGCTGGTCCAACTGAGGCGCCAGGTGGAAATGGCATGGCAAGCCGCTCCACAGGACTACATCCAGCATCTCTACGATCGTCTCCATGGGAGAATAGCAGCCTGCATTGCTGCGAAAGGTGGATATACACTGTACTAGTGCCGACATTGTGCATGCTCTGTTGCCTGTGTCTATGTGCCTGTGGTTCTGTCAGTGTGATCATGTGATGTATCTGACCCCAGGAATGTGTCAATAAAGTTTCCCCTTCCTGGGACAATGAATTCACGGTGTTCTTATTTCAATTTCCAGGAGTGTATAAACAAAATCGAAGCATACTATAACCACCCAGACATTGATCAGATTGGACGTGAATAGATCGCTAATATGGCCTAAGCATCCATCTTATCTAAAAAGTCCATTTCAATGCAGTAATTCAATAAATTAGGAGATGGTGCAGCCACTCAAAAGTTAACACACTACCTGATGTAGATAACGCGCTTGGCTTTTCGTCCTTTTGCAATCAGATTTACCACAATCTACAGCTACATCTACATCTACATACGTACTCAGCAAGCTACCATACGGTTCCTCTCGGAGGGTACCTTATATCAGAACTAGACATTTCCCTTTCTGTTCCATTCGCAAAAAGAGCGAAGGAAAAACGACTATCTATATGCCTCCGTACGAACTCTAACCTCTCTTATCTTCGTGGGTCTTACGTGAAATGTAGGTTGGCTGCAGTAGGATCGTTGTTTAGTCAACTTCAAATGCCGGTTCTCTAAATTTTCTCAATAACTTTCTCGAAAGAAAGTCATCTTCCCTACAGCGATTCCGATTTGAGTTTTTGAAGCACCTCCATAATACTTGATGGTTGATCAAACCTACCGGTAACAAATCTAGTAGCCCCCTTTGAAGTGATTTGATGTCTTCCTGTAATCCGTTCTCTTTGGGGTCCCAAACGCTCGAACAGTACTCAAGAATGGCTCGCACTAGTGTGCTATAAGCTGTCTCCTTTATAGATGAGCTACACTTACATGAAATTCTCCCAGTAAATCGAAGTCGAGCATTCGCCTTCCCCACTACATCCTTACATGCCCATTCCATTGCATAGCGCTTTGGAATGTTACACCCGGATATTTAATCGACGTGACTGTGTCAAATAGGACATTGCTAACATTACGAGATTGTTTTTGCTACTCAACTGCATTAACTTACATTTTTCTACATCTAGAGCTATCTGTCATTCCTCACGCCAGTGTTGTCTGAAGACATCTTGTATCCCCCTACAGTCACTCAACGACGACACCGTCCCGTACGCCACAGCATCGTCAGCAAACAGCCACGAAATTGCTGCCCACCCACTCCATCAGATCATATATGTTTATAGAGAACAGTAACGGTCCTATCACACACCTCTGATAAACAAAATGGTTCAAATGGCTCTGTGTACTATGAGGCTTAACATCTGAGGTCATCAGTCCCCTAGAACTACTTAAACCTAACTAACCTAAGGACATCACACACATCCACGCCCGTGGCAGAATTCGAACCTGCGACCGTAGCAACTCTCTGATAAACACTCGCCGTCAAGGACAACGTACTGGATAATATATGAGAGCTTAATCCCAGAGCTTAATACCAGAACTTAAACCTACATCGGCTCGTTGCCACATGGGTCAAACTTTCGTTGACATCAGTCGCCCACGACGCTTGTGCTAGACCGTCTTGTCATTAAAAATCGTATACACAAACCTATAACTTCTTTGGTGCCACTGTGTCTGCCTCTGGCATTGCGATAAATCAGACGCTCGATTTGGACCGAAAAAGGAAATGAAAGCTTAATGCTGAAGATGGAAGCTAGTGAAGCATTTCACAGGTCATAAGTAGACGATCAGTGCCTCCTAACGACACTGTTTGCAGATGAACAGTTCTCTGCATTCAGCGGCTTCAATTCTCAGAGTGTGCGACAATTTGGTTACGATCTCAAATTGCAGTCCAATCTGCAGCGGCCGGCCGGCGCACGAGAGGAGGTTATTATGCTCCGCTTGAGACCGGTTCGTGTTCCCCCTGGACGTGTGTCTGACGCCGCGGTATTCGGACCACCGCACTCACGGACTCGCCGGCTGCCACCCACCGACTAACAGCCACAGCGGTGCGTTTTGCGTCTGGCTGTCTGCAGGCGTGTCGAATATGCACTGAAGAAAAGAAATACTGCCTTTTCAGTTAACGTGCTTTCATAACGTCGTGTATTCGATCATAACCTGTAGCTATCTACATTACTTAACGACTAACTCGGAGTCCGATTCGAATTGCAAGTCGCCTGTCTAACGGCTTCCAGGAGCAACAAAAATTTCATTGTCTACACTTCATACCGTTATTGACCGAATTTAAAAATTTAAAATGGTGTTATAACCTACTCATTAAGAGTTACGCTATAACCTTACTTTAAACGCTTAACACAATAAGTCAAGTATTACAGTTAGAAATTGTGAATTTGTCTTTAGGGAGAGTAATTCACGACGCGCAAATTACCCAGAATATATTCATCCAGTATTTAAGAATGACAGCACTCAATATCTTGCAACCGATTTTACTCACAATTTCTGACCTTTACAAGACTTTTTTTTATCTTGGATCCCCTTACAAAACGCTGAAAGGAGAAAAGTTTATCGCTTACTACCTATTCGCTTGCGACTATACCTAACGATTGCTGCTAGTGTAGCTGCTCTTCTAACCAGCATCCCATAAGAGCAAACCAGTTGGGTCTTTGCCTGTGGTTACTCATAATTTAAGTACTTGGGCTACGCACGGCTCTATTTAAAAAGAATAGCTCGATGTAGTTATAGGTTCGAGCCGCACACGTCTGCTTTTATGCCCTGCACGTAATTCGCTGCAAATAACAACATGTAGCTGTGATCCTGCATTCCAATAGTCTGTGAACTGGCTAGAATGGTGAGTTAAGAAAATAGACAGAAATACAAAATAAAAGTGAAATAAGTAATTTCAAAACAAGGATTCTATTTTAACGTCTATAACTGATGTAAACGACAGAGAATAATGTTTATTCAAGAAAGGACATCTCAAATAAACGGGAAGTAGTACTACGATTTTCGATTAAAATATGGACGGAAAATTGTTGTTCTGGTCTTCAGTCCTGCGACTGGTTTGATGCAGCTCTCCATGCTACTCTATCCTGTGCAAGATTCTTCATCTCCCAGTACCTACTGCAGACTACATCCTTCTGAATCTGCTTAGTGTATGCATCTCTTGGTCTCTCTCTACGATTTTTACCCTCCATGCTGCCCTACAATGCTAAATTGGTGATCCCTTGATGCCTCAGAACATGTCCTACCAACCGATCCCTTCTTCTAGTCAAGTTCTGCCACAAATTTCTCTTCTCTCCAATTCTATTCAATACTTCCTCATTAGTTATGTGATCTACCCATCTAATCTTCAGCATTCTTCTGTAGCACCACATTTCGAAAGCTTCTATTCTCTTCTTGTCTAAACTATTTATCGTCCACGTTTCACTTCCATACATGGCTACACTCCATACAAATACTTTCAGAAACGACTTCCTGACACTTAAATCTGTACTCGATGTTAACAAATTTCTCTTCTTCAGAAACACTTTCCTTGCCATTGCCAGTCTACATTTTATATCCTATCTACTTCGACCATCATCAGTTATTTTGCTCCCCAAATAGCAAAACTCCTTTACTACTTTAAGCGTCTCCTTTCCTAATCTAATTCCCGCAGCATCACCCGATTTAATTTGACTACATTCCATTATCCTCTTTTTGCTTTTCTTCGTGTTCATCTTATATCCTCCTTTCAAGACACTGTCCATTCCGTTCAGCTGCTCTT
This sequence comes from Schistocerca americana, assembly GCF_021461395.2. Classification (NCBI taxonomy): domain Eukaryota; kingdom Metazoa; phylum Arthropoda; class Insecta; order Orthoptera; family Acrididae; genus Schistocerca; species Schistocerca americana. Next base: position 448,523,149 of record NC_060122.1, on the reverse strand, counting down.
CCAGGTCCTTTGCTGTCTCTCACAGATTTAAAATGTCATCGCCGAACCACAAAGTTTTAATTTCTTTTCCATGGATTTTGATTCGTACTCCAAATTTTTCTTTTGCTTCCTTTACTGCTTGCTCAATATACAGATTGAATAACATCGGGGACAGGCTATAACTCTCACTCCCTTCCAAACCACTGCTTCCCTTTCATGTCCCTCGACTCTTACAACTGCCATCTGTTTCATGTACAAATTGTAAATAGCCTTTCGCTCCCTGTATTTTACCCCTGACATCTTCAGGATTTGAAAGAGAGTATTCCAGTCATCATTGTCAAAAGCTTTCTCTAAGTCTACAAATGATAGAAACGTAGGTTTGCCTTTCCTTAATCTATTTTCTAAGATAAGTCGTAGTGTTAGTATTGCCTCACGTGTTCCAGCATTTCTACGGAATCCAAACTGATTTTCCCCTAGGTCGGCTTCTGCAAGTTTTTCCATTCGTATGTAAAGAATTCGTGTTAGAATTTTGCAGCCGTGGCTTATTAAACTGATAGTTCGGTAATTTTCACATCTGTCAACATCTGCTTTCTTTGGGATTGGAATTATTATATTCTTCTTGAAGTCTGAGGGTATTTCGCCTGCCTCATACATCTTGCTCACTAGATGTTACAGTTTTGTTAGGCCTGGCTCTCCCAAGGCTGTCAGTTTTTTTTAGATTACGTGACTCTCCATCCAATCCAGATTACGACAGCTGAAGGAAACCCAGAAGTATCAGTGGAAGATCGAAAGAAATGCCTCCCAAAGGTGAGAGTATTAAAATCCTAATGGTAAGCTGCCGAAGCATTCGCAACAAAGTGCCAGAGTTTGAAGTGCTTATGAAGAGCAGTGAAGCTCATATTACGTATACTAGGTACAGAAAGCTGGTTGAAACCTGAAATTGATAGCAGTGAGATTTTTGGGTAAAATTTAAATGTATATCGAAAGATAGACAGATGGGGAATGGAGGTGGTGTATTTGTTACAGTAGACAAGAAACTCAAATCCACCGAGATAGAAATTGAAGCACCTGCATGTGAGATTGTTTGGGCAAGATTCAGTGTTAGGGGTGGGCATAAAATGATAATTAGATCCTTCTGTCGCCCACCAGACTCAACTCTTGATGTAACCGAAAACTCCAGAGAAAACCTCTGTTCATCTGTACGTTAGTTCCACAATCATACTGTAATTGTCGATGGAGACTTAAATCATCCAACAATTAATTGTGAAAATTACAGTGTTTTTAATGGTGGGCGTGGTAAGACATCCTGTGAAACTTTAGAAAATGCCCTCTCTGAAAACTACGTACAACAGATAGTTAGGAACCGCACTCATGATGGAAATATTTTGGATCTAATTGCAACAAATAGACCCGACGTCTATGATAATGTCCACGTTGAAACTGGTATCAGTTACCATGACGCGGTTGTGGCAACAATGATTACCGAAGTACAGAGAACAACTAAAACAAGCGGAAAGACATATATGTTCAGTTAATTGGATAAAAAATCAGTACTGTCGTATCTCAGTGAGGAACTTGAAACTTTCAGCACAGGTCAGGAGCATACAGAGGAACTCTGACTCAAGTTTAGAAGAATAGTGACCACGCATTGGATAGATACGTACCCGGTAGAAGAGTTCATAATGGAGGGGACCTCCATGATATACAGTCACTGTAAAGAAACTCCTAAAGAAACAGAGATTACTGCAAAATGCGTGTAAAGCAAAGCGTAGGGCTCTCAACGAAGAGGGGCTGTATAAATATTCAGTCTGACCTTGATAGGATTTCAACGTGGTGCAGAGATTGGCAAATTGCTCCACGTGTTCAGAAATGTAAAATTTTTTAGTTCACAAAACGAAAGAAAGGTAGTGTCCTATGACAATGATATCAACAAGTCACTGTTGGAATCTGCCATCTCACATATGGGTGTAACACTTCTTAGGGATAAGAAATGATCACATAGGCTCAGTCTTTGGTAACGTTGATGGTAGACTTCGGTTTATTGGTAGAATACTGAGGAAGTACAATCAGTCTGCAAAAGAGATTGATTACAAACCACTCGTGGGACTGGTTCTAGAATACTTCTCAAGTGTATGGGACCGTACCAGATATGGCTAACAGGGGATATTGAACGCATACAGAGAAGGGCAGCACGAGTAGTCTTTAAATTTTTTATACAATTATTTACGCTGTCTTGTCAGAAGCGTCTTTTGGTTCTCTTTTCAATTGAAGTGCGTTTTGGCACTTTTAATTTAGCACACTTTTTCTAACAGCACTTGCAATCAACGTTTAAATAAAATTACTGTCAAAATAGCAAACATTCCATTAAATAAATACATAAGTATGACAAAACGTGAGGTATCCATGCTGCATTGATTTGCATTGTGTTACTGTGGAAAATACTATGTTCTGATAAACATTTGTATCGTGAAAAAGATATAAAAGAAGTCGTAAATCAATAAATAAAGTAAATACGGACACGCAGGTTTCGCGGATGATAGCTATAGCGCAGTGGTATCATTTGGGTTATCGTATGTTGAAATCACACGATGCGTTTAAAAGTTTATTAATTCAGAGATTCCGTGTGAAAATGATTATTTGTTGTGAAACATTAACTTCTGCAATTTTAAAGATATTGAAATAGCGTTGTGTCACTGGATGCGCCTCATTTTTCTGAGATCAACATCGTCACCAACCCTCTGCAAAACAGGTTGGAACAGTCTGTTAATAGTTCGATTAATTCCCCGACTAAAGAAGTAAGCTCCTTTGTCGCGGAGCCATTCGAGAACCGCTTTGCGAACGTTGGGAAATCTCTTTTTTTCCCCGATGTTCTTTCACCTTGCAGAAAATACGGAATTGCAAGGTGCAAGATATGGACTTCTCTATTGGCGTCACCCTCGTCTCTGCGTTGTTCAGATTGTTTCACAATGCTTGACCGCGGCATCGGATTTGGTCCATATATCGCCAGAATTTCAAGGTACATCGGTGTGCAGTTTAGACATGTTGCCCACAAGAATCGAGCTATACTGCGTACTTCAACTTTGGGATACGTTTCCAGTTACCACGCTGTTTCAATCCCACACTGTGATGCACTTGTGATCCATATCGCAACAGATCTATGTATACAGGAAACCAGCGACATGTATTCTCTTCTGACAGTGCACCATTCTTCCGCAATTCTCTTAGCGTGGGACGATATGTTTAATTTACTTTCGGAAGTCCCTACGTATATTCGAAGTATATTAAGGAATCGTGACACCACTGTGTCTGCCTTGCGATGAATACTTTTATAGAGAAGTCAGTATGTTCCTGAAACAATTGCAGCAGGCCAGAGGGAAATGTAATTTCGTGAAAATCTTATTAATTTTCACTCAGTGGTGCTTTATCAATTGGCAGCACCAGCAGTTGCATGTATGGTGAAAGAGACACGGTTGTAGGTCAAAAATTAAATCAGAACGACCATTCTTTTTAAATGTTAATGAAGTATATTTTCCACTGTCATTACTAAAAATTAAATGTGTATGTCAGAAAGAGTCATTCAGAAAATGTGCTTGGTGAAAGTCTGTATTACGTTTTTCATGCTTTCATGATAGACACCACCTCAAATGCTGTTAGTCTACCAATGTATTGAATTAACTGCTACGAGCTTTTATATATATCGATTAATAAAAATGTGCATTTCGTTACGACTTGTTATACCTCGATCATACCACGCCGCGAATTTATCACTACGATTGTCATTGTTATTCTTCTTCTTCTCCTTCTTGGATAGGCCAATTAAGGATTACGTGCGAATTTCAGTCCTTTATTCTACATTTTTGTCATTTCTTCTGTTACTCTTTCATCTGTTAACCATGTATGTTTTTCCTATTCGACCAAGTAGCTTTTATTGAATGCTGCACGACATTTAAAAGTGACACAAATACGTAACACTATTTGTCAATAATGCCACCAAGTATACGTAAAAAAAAAAAACAAAAAAAAAACAAAAAAAAAAAACGCTCGGAACGTTCTGTTAATCGTTTAGTTAATTCTTCGATTATAGAAAACCGTCCCTTATCCACGGAGACATCCGAGAACCTTTGTGTGAAATGTCCTCAGCGTCTGAAAATCTCTTTCCTCCAGAAGTTCTTTAGGCCTGTCGGAAATATGGAAATCGTAAGGTGACTTTTATCTATTTGATATTCTGTTGCTTTAACTGTTTCATCTGTCAAAGCTAATCATTTGTGTTATATGGTATTCCTTTCCCACATTTAAGTCAACGTTGCCTAAGGCTCCATCTGAAACTCTCAACAACCTCTGGCTGCTTCAGTTTTCCCAGATCCCATCTCCTTAAATTAAGTGCGTTCTTCCGCAAATAGCATTCTGATAATACCTGTGTCTGACAAGTCTCCTTGCGATGCGTAAGTCCGCCATGACTGTACCATAGGTATGTGTACGAACTGAATTTGATCTACAGGGTGTCCCACTCAAACCTCCCTGATTTCAAGGTCCCAGGAGAGAAAAACCACGGTAGATACGACAATGAAAAGTGCGCCACATTCTAGAGCACCTCAAAGAATTTATATTCCTGCGTCAGAAATGCCAAGGACCGTCACCAGAGTGCAGCATGGTAGCATGAAGTGAAAATGGGAGCTCCACAGCAGCGCGCAAGCAGTAGTGTGGTTTGCAGAGACAAAATCGCCGATTACTGTGCAAAGAAATTATCATCGTGTGTATGAATGTGATCCACCTGATGTGAAAACAGTTAAGGAATGGTTCAAATGGCTCTAAGCACTATGGGACTTAAAATCTGAGGTCATCAGTCCCCTAGACTTAGAACTACTTAAACCTAACTAACCTAAGGACACCACACACATTCATGCCCGAGGCAGGATTCGAACCGGTGACCGTAGCAACAGCGCGGTTCCGGACTGAAGCGCCTAGAACCGCTCGGCCACTTAAGGAATGGTATAAGAAGTTTCTGGCAACAGGAAATGTTCTGAAACATTCTGACGGTGCACGAAACGGAGTTTCAGGAGAGGCAGTGGAGGACATCAGACGAACGTTTCTCAGAAGCCCACGTAAGTCAATTCGTTAAGCCTCTAGGCAACATGATGTACCACGATCAACACTGCATCCTGTAGTTCACCAGCGTCTTCGTATGTGTGCTTATAAAGTGCAAATTGTGCAACATCTGACGCCGAACGACAAACCACTCCGACAACAATTTCCTGCGGATATGCTGCAACGTATTGATATGGATGCCTGCTTCCTGGAAAGATGTTTATTCTTCAGATGAGGCATCCTTTCATCTATCAGGAAGCATTAATAGGCGTAATGTTCGGATTTGCGTTTCGCAAAATTCTCACGTTCTCATTGAACATGTTTCGTGATAGCCCTAAACTAAACGTCTGGTGCGGGCTAATGCACGACAAGATTGACCGTTCTTCTTTGCGGAACAAACAGTGAATGGGTCAGTGTATCTGGATATGTTGGAGCAGTTTGTGTTCCCTCAGATACAAGACTTGCAACCCAACATCATTTTTCAACAAGACGCATTGGTCAACGGCTGTTCGCAAGTTCCTGGACAGGAAATTTCCCAATCGTCGGATCGGACGCGGATGACCCATTGCCTGGCCACCATGTTCACCCGACATTACGCCTCTTGATTTCTTCATGTGGGGATTCGTGAAGGATCGCGTGTATGCGATCAAAGTGGACGATATTCCTCGTTGCGACATCGTATCACTAATGCGATTGCAACAATAACAGACGAAATGTTTCAAAGAACTTGGCAAGAAACTGAATATAGACTCTATATTCTTCGTGCTACAAATGGTTCACATGTAGAGGCGTATTGATGACAAATAAATAAATTCTTTGAGATGCTCTACAATGTGGTGCATTTTTCATTGTCGTATCTACTATGTTTTTTTCCTGGGTTTTTGAAACTAGGTAGGTTTGAGTGTGACAGCCTGTACATCTTGAATAACAGAGAGAAAGGCAAAACAGTGTTTGTGTCGTTTCTACGCTCTTTCAAGCCTTTCGGTTTTTACTCCATTCCGCTGGTTGATATGTCAGGTTATTCCAGCAGTGTTTCATACCTCGACGCTCACTCCTGAAAAAACGTTGATGGTCGCTCGGAACGGAATACAGCTTCTTTTCGTCAGTAGCCAGAGTTGGTAGTCACTTCACCACGATGCTGAAAGTATAATCTTTGATCGCACTGCAATAATTCCTGTTTGGAGGCAATGCCTCTCCCATTTTCGCGAGGATTGTGTTGTTCAGTGTAGCGGCCATACGCCGAGGCATGCTCTCCACTGCTTTCCTGTGCCCTGAAATGAACTGCGAGTTGCAGTGGTGAGAACTGCATTTGCCGCCTCCCCACATTCCGGCGTCCGTTCTCCTGGAAGACGCTCCTCTCCGCGCAGACGCCGGCTGCAATTTGGCGGTGCGGAGCAGCTGTTGCCTCGCTTTACACGTGCTCTCGTCTTGACCCCGCAATCTCGCGCCCGCCCTGTCCATGTTCGGTGCGTCAGCGCGCTGTTTTCTTTGTAGCCGCGTCTCACGTGCGATACTCAAATGTTCATGTCTGGTGTCTTGTCATGAGCAGGACTTGCACCTTCCCATCTGCATTCCACCTCAAGCCAAAGATTCTTCACTTCGTTCTCCTCGAGCGCGCCGATATTCACCGTGCCACTTCTAAGGGTTGCTGACTTAGTATTCATAAGACTGAGCTCAAAATGAGGCCATGTACCTGAAATACAGATGTAAGAATACGTATTTCGGAATGGAAAGCAACACACAGTTTCTGGAAGTAGTTTCTCGAACACACACGAAAATAAGTAAAGTGATCTCAGGAGTAATTTTCTTCAAAAGCAAGCACGCAGGTGGGCCGCATGGCGAATTTTGAACTGCATTAGTGTGTCGATATAAATAAGTTTTTATGTTATGTACATATATCAGAAACAACGACTACAAGATACATAATAAATGTAAGTGTTCCCAAATGTAAATCAGACGTAAATATACGCTTGGAAAGTGTGGCAGCTAATGGAACTGTTACTTTCACAATTCAGCTGCAGCGTTCAAAGTGCAATGGACATAACTGCAGTAATTATATAGATATAACTATATTAGACCACTTGCAGGTGGCTGAAAACCACAAATGCGTCGTGGCATAAATTAAGTTATATAAAGACTGACTGGTCGCTGTATTTATTCATGTAATAGTTTGATACACCAGCAGGACAAGTAAATTTCACAAGATTAACGCTCATAGATGTGGAATCTGACCTCAATTTATTGGTTATGAACTGCAGATTAAAACTGAAGAAACTGCAAAAAGGTAGGAATTTAAGGAGATGGGACCTGGATAAACTGAAAGAACTAGAGGTTGTAGCGAGTTTCAGAGGGAACATTAGGGAATGATTGACAAGAACGAGGAAAAGGAATACAGTAGAAGAGGAATGGGTAGCTTTGAGAGATGAAATAGTGGAGACAGCAGAGGATCAAGTAGGTAAAAAGACGGGGGCTAGTAGAAATCTGTGGGTAACACAAGAAATATTGAATTAAACTGATGAAAAAATAAATAAAAATTCAGTAAATGATGCAGGCAAAAAGAATACAAACGTCTGAAAAATAAGATCGACAGGGAGTGTAAAAGATTCAAAAATGGTTCAAATGGCTCTGAGCACTATGGGACTTAACTTCTGAGGTCATCAGTCGCCTAGAACTTAGAACTACTTAAACCTAATTAACCTAAGGACATCACACACATCCATGCCCGAGGCAGGATTCGCACCTGCGACCGTAGCGGTCGCGCGGTTCCAGACTGTAGCGCCTAGAACCGCTCTGCCACACCGGTCGGCTGAGTGCAAAAGGCTAAGCGGATATGGCTAGAGGACAAAGGTAAGGATGTAGAAGCATATAGCACTAGGGGTAAGATAGACGCCATCTACTCAAAAATTAAAGAGACCTTTGGAGAAAAGAGAACCACCTGTATGAATATCAAGAGCTCAGATGATAAACCAGTTCTAAGGAAAGAAGGGAACGCCGAAAGGTGGAAGAAGTATATAGAGGGTCTATTCAGGGGCGATGTACTTGAGGGCAATATTATGAAAATGGAGGAGGATGTAGATGAATATGAGATGGGAGATATCATACTGCGTGAGGAATTTGACGGAGCACTGAAAGACCTAAGTAGAAACAAGGCCCCGGGAGTAGACGACATTCCATTAGAACTATTGATAGCCTTGGGAGAGCCAACCATGGCCAAACTCTTCCATCTGGTAGGCAAGATGTATCAGACAGGCGAAACACCTTCAGACGTCAAGCAGAATATAAAAATTCCAATTCCAAAGAAAGCAGGTGGTATCAGGTGTGAAAATTACCAAACTATCAGTTTAATAAGTAACGGTTGCAAAACACTAACACGAATTCTTTACAGACGAATGGAAAAACTGTTAGAAGCCGACCTCGGGGAAGACTAGTTAGGGTTCCGTAGAAATGTAGGAACTTGCGAGGCATTACTGACCCTCCGACTTACCTTTCTAGCATTTGTAGACTTGGAGAAAGCTTTTGACAATGTTGACTGGAATACTCTCTTTCAAATTCTGAAGGTGGCGGAAGTAAAATACAGGGAACGAAAGGCTATCTATATTTTGTACAGAAACCAGAAGGCAGTTATAAGAGTCGAGGGGCATGAAATGAAAGCAGTGGTTGAGAAGAGAGTGAGACAGGGTTGTAGCCTATGCCCGATGCTATTCAATCTGTACATTGGGAAAGCAGTAAAGGAAACCAAAGAAAAATTTGGAGTGGGATTTAATATCCAGGGAGAAGAAATAAAAACTTTGAGGTTTGTCAATGACATTGTAATTCTGTCGGAGACAGCAAAGGACTTGGAAGATCAGTTGACAGAATGGACAATGTCTTGAAAGGAGGCTATAAGATGAACAACAATAAAAGCAAAAAGAGGATAATGGAATGTAGTCATATTACCGAGGGATGCCGAGGGAATTTGAGTGGGAAACGGGACACTTAAAGTAGTAGGTGAGTTTTGCTATTTGGGCAAGAAGATGACTAAGGATGGTAGAGATGACTAAGGATGGTCGATGTAGAGAGGATATAAAATGTAGACTGACGATGGCAAGGAAAGCGTTTCTAAAAAAGAGGAATTTGTTAACATCGAGTATAGATTTAAGTGTTAGGAAGTCTTTTCTGAAAGTATTTGTCTGGAGTGTGGTCCTGTATGGATGTGAAACGTGGGCGATAAATAGTTTAGACAAGAAGAGAGTAGAAGCTTTTGGAATGTGATGTTACAGAAGAATGCTGAAGATCAGATGGGTAGATCACGTAACTGATGAGTAGGTAGTGAACAGAATTGTGTAGAAGAGGAATCTGTGGCACAACTTGACTAGAAGAAGGGATCGGTTGGTATGACACGTTCTGACGCATCAAGGGATCACCAAATTAGCGCTGGAGGGAAGCGCGGAGGGTGAAAATCGTAGAGGGAGACCAAGAGATGAATACACTATGCAGATTTAGAAGGATGTAGGTTGCAGTTGTTACTCAGAGACGAAGAGGCTTGCGCAGGCTAAAGAGACCTGTATGAAACCAATCTTTGGACTGAAGAGCACAACAACAACAACAACAACAACAACAACAACACTTATAGAATATCCTTATTGATAGAATATGCAAGAGATATTAATGTCACTAGATGCGACCAAGATGAAGGTCTTTTCTTACTTAATTGATCATCTCATTTCGATTGGGTGAATGGTGGGAGATTGAGGGTGGAGGGAGATGGCAGCGTTTCTTCAGTCAACTGGCATTAATAATTATTCACACATAAATTTTTACAATTAAAAAATTAAAATAATAATATTAAAATACAATAAAATAATTTCTTTTGATTATTAGTTATAAAATACAGATAGCGATGGTATTGCTGGCAGTAACGTGATTATGATGATGACTCTGACGACGACGACGATGCTGCTTCTGGCAGGTATCTCGACGTCAACTCTCAGTAAATGCTGTGTCGATAGGTAGAAAGGATGGAGGAGCGAGAATGGAGAAGACAGTACAAAGAGACGGATTGAGGTGCCTTGGAGCGAGGAGAGGAGGACTGTTGGCTGGAAAGTGGGATGTGCAAGTCGAAGTTGGACTGGGAAAGAGCGAGGTTGCGTCAGGATCCATGGAAAGATAATACAAGTCTTAAGCTAAGGAAAGGATGTGCTTCTAGGGTAGGATAGATAGATGTTAGGACGGATTACTGAGTCAAGAAGTTTCTTTGGGATGGGATATGGGGGCTAGGGCTATAAAATGATAGGATGGAGAGATATTAGGTCAGGTTATTGAGTGGGGAAGTTTTTTTGAGATAGGATATGGGGGCTGGAGCTATAGCTCATAGAATGGACAGATGTCAGGATGGATTACTGAGTCAGGAAGTTTCTTCGTAGGATATGGGGACTAGGGCTGTAGCTGGTAGGTTGGGTTGATGTCAGGACGTGTTATTAGGTCAGGAAGTTTCTTTGGGATAGAATATGGGGGTTGGGGCTGTATCTGGCTGCACAGGTAGATGCCAAGACGAATTATTGAGTCAAATGGTTTCTTTGGGAGAGGATATACAGGGTGTGGATGTAGAGGGAGTGTGGTGCGTGTTGGGATAGGCATTGGCAGCATCCTATGATTGGGGACCCAAAGGGATTTTGATCTTCGAGTTCAGAGAACACATAGGATTTATGAAGAGGAGTTGAGGAGAGTGGGAAAGTTAATCGATTGGAAGAGGAAATGGAAGATGGATACAAAATGCGAGACAGAGGCCATAGTGTTCTCGGACTTGCAAGCAGCAGTAAAAGTTAGGGAGTATAGAGATCCACGTTATGTTGGAAATAAGAGGATATGTGGGGTAACACTGTTGTTGGTCTAGATGACTGTGGAAGGACGTAATTCCTTTATACAGCCCGTTAATGATTTCTGTAATGTTTGTGTGCTGTGGATTTTTTATTAGAGCGTTAGTAAATAGGGGCGCCATGTTAGTTTGTGGTCGAGTGTTGGTTTAAGTGTGTTAGTAATGGGGATGGGATGGGTATTTAAGGCGAGGTGGAAGTCAAAGAGATGGAAGCGACGGCTAATACGTCCTCTGGCTATGGTTACACAATGAGGTAAAGATATTAAGAGGGATCTGGAGGGAGCCGTTCAGGCCGGTCTCGTTCTTTTTAAAGTTTAATCTGGCGGCTGGGGGTGATAACGCTGGACGGACACGGCTGGCGGTAGCGCTTGGGTTTGGAGTCAGTCAGAGCGCCACCTGATGGACATGCCCTCTGGACGAGAGGTGCCAGTCGGAACGTTCATACTTGTGACGGAGCATTAATTGCGTACTCAGATGTTTCGTCTGTAGTTTCGCAGATTCATCAGTCACTGCAAACGCTGTCGACTCCTCGCCAGATCGTGTATATCAGTTCTAGAAACACAGCTCTGTTACTAGTTGCATTGAGTCATCAACAGACCGTCTTCAGGTTACGCACAATGAAAAAGCAAAATAAGTCACTATGAGTCATTACAAAAAAAAAACTGTAAATTTAGTGTTAAACATTCATAACCTATTGACTACTTACATTGTGACATCATAATTAGATGTATAACAACCTATATCATCAAACGTCATTTCACAAACCAAGATCTCCATTTAACTATAAATCAGAAGCACATTCAAATACAGTAAATCTGTGGCGAAGCACATGACAGTACCGATTTAGCGTGTGATCCTCAGTCCTGAATACATCGCCAAAGATACCTCGTCACAGACTTACTGTACGCTATATACGATCCTCATTCATAGCTAAACGGAGAAGCTGGTTTGTGAAATGGTTCAAATGGCTCTGAGCACTATGGGACTTAACTGCTGAGGTCATCAGTCCCCTAGAACTTAGAACTACTTAAACCTATCTAACCTAATGACATCACACACATCCATGCCCGAGGCAGGATTCGAACCTGCGACCGTAGCGGCCTGTGAAATGGTGCTTGATAGTGGATTACTTTCGCTTGTCATTCTATGTAGATATTTGGAGACGATCTGTTGATAACTGGAGCTTACTATGCTAGAAACTAATTATCATAACTGTGTGCAATGACGAATTTTTGACAATTTTTACAAACTGCAAATCTTCGCCTCCTCCAAATTGTGTCTTCACAAACTATGCTATTTCATGCCAAATATCTACAGATTATTTGTTTTTCGTCTGCGCAATACAAAACATTGCTACTACTTCTTGGAGGGGAAATGCGATTGCAACGACTGTTTCAAACCTCTTTCACAAAAGGCGTAACATCGCAGCTAACATACTTGCAGTGCTGCCAGGTACATATCCTCCTTGGAAATAAAATATGCAAATGAATTGTACTACGACACTTCCTCAAGGTTCCTAATGTTTCCACTCGCAGGGCTAGTTTTCCTACAAGGAAGAAAATAATAGTCCCCAAAAATATTGGGAGTAAGTTTAGTGCTAGCGCATTGGTCAACTTAACTGCAGTAGCTGTACATCCACATGACTGGAGATACCGACGCATAAATGACATTACGACACTGCTGCCAATACATACACTTATTGTCGAAGGTGAGCTACCCACAATAATTGGCGTTGTTCCCTCGGCGATAGGTGTGGTACCGTGTGATTGAGCGCAAGTCTGTTGTCGATCCCTGGGAATGTATAGCCAGTGAGAGATTTTGCGCGTTGTGCGTATCTTAAAGTAGTATGATACATTGTAGCTAGCGGTCAGTGACAGAATGTAACGGGATTCACAAGGCAAGACGGCCAGTTTGATGGCGTGTTTCTTGACTTCCGAAAGATAGAGAACTCCGTCGGAGAGAACTCTTCGGATTTAAAAGAAACTTCAGGCGTAGTCCAAGTAAGTGATACAAGACGATTACTGTTAAGAATATGTATAAATGAACTAGCAGATAACGTCGGCTATTCGAGAACTATGCTATTGATATAGAGAAGTAACAACTCATCGAAAATTGCACAGAAATATAAGACGACCTGCAGAAGATCGAGATATGGTGCTAGTATTGACAGTTGACGTAAGAAAATGTAAGGCATTGCACGTAAATACGTGGAAAGACCCGTTATTCAATGAATACATGATTGCCGAACCATCACTGGAAGCAATCACAAGCGTTAAATATCTGAAAATATGTCTGCCGAACGATTTATGGTGATACGACCGCATAAAAGTAATCGTACGCAAGAGTGAGATTTGTTCGAAAAATCTTTAGGTAGCGTAGTCTCCATGAAGAAGGTAACTTTCAGAACCCTCATGCTACTAATACTTGAGCACTGCCTCGTCAGTCTGGGATGCTTACCAGATAGGTTTGATGGATGAAATAGAGAAGGTCCAAAGAAGACCAGCGCGCTCCATCACAGGTTAGTTTGGTTCAAATGGCTCTGAGCACTAAGGGACTTAATATCTGTGGTCATCAGTCCCCTAGAACTACTTAAACGTAACTAACCTAAGGACATCACACACATCCATGCCCGAGGCAGGATTCGAACCTGCAACCGTAGCGGTCACGCGGTTCCAGACTGTAGCGCCTAGAACCGCACGGCCACACCGGCCGGCACAGGTTAGATTAATAAGAGCAGTAGCGTTACGGAGATGTTCACCCAACTCCAGTAGCAGACAGTACAAGAGAGGTGTTGTGTATAACGGTGTGGTTTACTGTTAAAATTTCGAGAGCGTACGTTAGTAGAAACGTCAGCAAAGACATTGTTTTCCTCTACGTATGCCTCCCGAAAAGACTACGAAGGTAAAATTAGACAGAGTCCAGCCCGCATTAAGGCTTAGCAGCTAGTGTTCTTTTCACGGACCATTTGTGGAACAGGAAGGGGATGAAGTTAAAGTAGAACTCGAAATACCCTCCGCAACATACCATAGGATGACCAGCGGATTATAAATGTAAATGTAGATACACTATCCACTCACATTAATGCGACCACCCGTCACAAGCCTGAATAAACGCATTTTGCAGAGCTGACGTTCAGGAAGAGAGTTGAAACTTCTTTATTTAAATGAGTGTGGCTGTATTTAAATTGCTAAACGACTGAGACCCAAAATATCCTAGGGCAACGCAATCTGACTGCTCAAGAAAAGATAACCAGACTTCAAATAATTAATTTAAAAGAATAGCCCTGAATAAAAAGAAATCCTAACAATAACCTATACATTTCATTAAGCACTTACCTCACAAAAATCTTCATTACGCGAACTAATACAATACAGCGAGCGTCAATGCTGCCAGCTAAATAAAAGATTCTAACTACTAATGCCACTAACTACTAATAGGCATGTGGTTAGCAAAGGAAAGATTTTGTTGCAAACCGAATAATGTATATTTTTACCTTAATAATGTGACATCCAGTTCAGACACCAATATAAATCGTCATTGACATCTAGTACAAAGGTATATAATCATGAATAATATTCAGTCTCCAAGTCGAACATGTACAGATCCTTAGCCTATGCTAACACTTCAGACCTCTACCCTCCATCAATGCTAACTTCTCACATCTAGCATCCATCGCTGTTGGCTGTTCACCTCCAACTGCCCAACAGTACTTACATTACTGCTGGCGACTAACTTCCAACTGCCCAGCACTACCGGCGATTAACTTCCAACAACGAGTCCAACAAGCCACAGAGGCTCTTACAAAGAAAGCGCAGTCAGAGATCCAATGCAAAGCGCTACACAGCGCTGCAACACAGAAGCAGCCGACTTACAGAGTCAATGAAATTCCGGCAGGTACGGAGAGGGGTGTAGAGCCATGATGACTCTAGTGCCGTGGCCAGCTGCGCTAGGTTTCTCGGTTGAGGATCGATGGCGCGAGCAGCCCGATCGAGATGGTCCCACAGATTCTCGACTGGGTTTAAATCTGGGAATTTTGGTGGCCATGGACTACAGTATCCTCATCCTGGTTCTTTTCGAACCACGCACGTACACTGCGAACTGTGTGTCACGTTGCATTATTTTGCTGGTAGATGCCATCGTGCTGAGGAAAAACAAACTGGATGTACGGTGGAGATGGTCCCCAAAGATAAATGCATAACTGTGTTGATTCATTGTGCCTTAGGAATGACAAGGTCACCCAGGGAACGCCCTTCAGCTGGACTTTTCCTACGACTGCTGCAGGGTGTTCGCTTTCAGACGATTCACGCTGCACAAGCCAACGGCTATCTTTCCAATGGAGCGTAAAACATGATACACCTGGAAAGACGAGTTGTGACCACTTAATAGACGTCCAGTTACGTCAGCCTTCGTCACAGATGAACAGCAACCAGCGTGGGTGCATGAACCAGGAGCCTGCTGCGGAGGCCCAAAGCAGCAACGTTCGCTGAATCGACGTTGACGAGGCACTGTTGGTAGCCCCTTGGTTCATCTGGGCGGGCAGTTGCTCAACAGTTACACGTCCATTCGCCCGTACAGATCTCCACAGCCGTCGTTCACCCCTGTCACCATGGCCCATGGTTCGCTACAGTTGCCACAGCGCCGATTTTGGATAGCGCCAGTTTTGCCATGCACGGTATATTTTAATCACGGAGGCACCTGAACAGTTTACAAACTTAGCCGTTTCGGAAATGCTTCCATCATTTGCACGAAATCGAATGAGTATGCCCTTTTGCACGTCAGATAAATCGCTCCGTTTCCGCCTCTCGAATAACGACTGCAGTATTTCATGCGTCCTCTGGGCACGCTTTATATACACACAATTGCTACTGTTACCGATCGAGGTGGCGCAGTGCTTAGCACATTCGGGAGGACGACGGTTCAATCCCGCGTCCGGCCATCCTGATTTAGGTTTTCCGTAATTTCCCTAAGTCGCTCCTAACAATTGCCGGGACGGTTTCTTTGACAGCACGGCCGACTTCCTTCCCTAATCCGATGAGACCGATGACCTCGCTGTTTGGTCTGGTTCAAAATGGTTCAAATGGCTCTGAGCACTATGGGACTTAACATCTGAGGTCATCAGTCCCCTAGAACTTAGAACTACTTAAGCCTAACTAACCTAAGGACGTCACATACATCCATACCCGAGGCAGGATTCCAACCTGCGGCCGTAGCAGTCGCGCGGTTCCGGACTGAAGCGCCTAGAACCGCTCGGCCACCGCGGCCGGCTGCTGTTTGGTCTCTTTCCCCAGATCAAACCAATCGCTAGTGCTGACACTTGTCATCAATGAGTGATTATTGCACGTTGACGTCGTACATAGGATCACGTACACAAAATAAAGGAAAATAAAAACACTCGTACTCTTACCAGAACGAGTTCTTGACTCAGATTCGAGTTGCTCCTGACAGAGTGCGGTCTTGTTCTACTGCTTAAGATTGTGACTATTATTATGTCTGTTGAGGAAATAAGCCGCTACTGTCGCCACTGCGTCTTTCGTTCTCCTTACTAGCTCTTCTCCAAATCCTTTATTTTTCTCCAACTAGTACACAATGCATTAGACACTAACGTTCGCGTTTGTTACCATAACGTTAAGATTGTGAAGCCTCCACCGCCTACTGAAAATGCGAGAAAGCAACACACAAAACAAAAATTGTGTCTATATTTTTAATTTGGTTTAAGTACCTGAGGCTATATCACTCATACCGCTAGCATTAGATATGGCTGACAGGTTTCATACAGCCATCAAATTATGCAGACGTTACTAACTGTATTCAACATTGTGTGCTGTGTATTGAGGCAAACTATAATACATTTCATGTCTACATTGCACAGTAACATTTTTTAGATCCAACTCCTACGTATATTGGTGCAGTTTGTAGTACACCATAACTATGATAAAATGATAGCTTCACCACAATTTGAAACTAAATAATCAATGCATTGGCAAGATAACCCACAAAAACCAATCGTCAGTTGTATTTTGACCACTGGCTGTTGCTGCATGCCACTATGAACAAATATTAACAAAGTAAAGTTTGTATCTCCACGTACTTTACATGTAAGTAGCATTCCTTAATTATTTCACCCCAATAAATTATTCTTAAATTACAATGTTTATACAGAGGTAAAGTGTCGCATAATTATATTAACATCTATAAGAATGTTAGTCAGCAGTTCATATAGCGTGTCATAGTAGATAAAATTTATGTCTTCATTCAGTCAGTGTTCTATTTTATAATAATACAGCTAAACAGCAAAATCTCTCCAAAAAGGTTTTTTCTTGAAATCAATTTTCTGTGCGCTAGCACCCTTGTCCCCATGTAATGTCGATTCTGAATGTGACCTACAGTTGCTAAATTTAGCGTTCTCCAACCGTGATCTCGAGGATGCGGTCGGCTGTATTATGGACTTTTATCTTTTTTAGTTTATTTTCTTATTCTAGGCATGATTTCGCAATACAGGTAGTGTGCTTCTTGATCCCTTAAGTATTAGTGTAGTGCCGAATATTTGAATTTCATAATAAAATGCTCTCATGTGTAGACAGAAATTTCTTTTACTAGAACAAATATCATGAAGGCTCCGTTCATATGGCTGTACATCCTTTTCTATTTTAGAGATCATCATAAACAGGGTAGCGCAGATAAAAGTAGCCCGTGTAAGTATAAAGGAAATACAGTGTAATTACAGAAATGAAGAGCTCAAATGGACTTTCCATTTATTTACAATGAAAAATACGTTTATAGAATATGTTAAAAGTGACCTCCTGCAACATCAACTGTCAGCTGTGCACGTCTAAGGATATTCAGATAAACCCAGCGTAAAGTTCGGATATCGATGGCGGCACCTTCACTGCTGATGTCTTTCAGTTCCCGTATTGTGCGTGAATTTGTTTTATAGACATTGCTCTTCAGGTGTCCCCACAGGAAGAAAATCGCATGTTATTGGGATCCGGCGAACGTGGTGGCCATAAATGTTTACTGACAGTTCGTTCCTCAGTGAAGACACGTGGACTCGTTCCACGGATACCATAGGCGTGTCACATGTTGCCCCATCTTGCTGGAAGACGCAGTATTATATTTCATATTCAGTGAGTTGAGCACAAAATGTATCAAAAATTTATATATACACAACCGTGTTGAGGATGGTTCCAAAAATATCGATCGAGTGATGAGCGTTCCTTTTACACGATACTAAACGCTGATTTTTTCATCATGGCGTGGTTGTTAACACACAGTGTTACGGTTCTCCGTTGCCCAGTACCTCGCGTTCTGTAAATTCACATGACCGAAATGATGAAACCATGGTTCATCACTCATGATGTAATAGGAAGGTTCTTACAGACCATCGTTGATGTTATCCAAAAGCCACGTGCAGTTATCTACAAGTTTTTGGCTGTCTTCCTCCCGTAACTGCTGCACAACTGTCACACGATATGGATTCAAATTAAAACTTTTTACAATCTGCTGACCACTCCTCCTGCGTACATGTGGCTGTTGGGCCAGTTTACTTCTTTGGGCTCTGAATAATTCTTCGGCGAATGTCTGCAGTAACCGTAACATGGTGGTCTGCAAAATAATTGGGATTACACACATCCCACGACTTCTCATACCTTCTTGCTAGCAGTGGTGATTTCCTGTGAGGGTCGTCGATTAACAGCCAAAATTGGGACACACACTTTGTGATGATGTGATTGGACGTGGCTGACTGTCCAGGAGAGAAGGCATCCAATAACATCTGTCTTCTTAAGTGGCATATATGAAGCTTCTACTAACAATACGTAACAGGTAACTGATTCCATGGTTCTAGGGGCTAAAGGCATCGCTCTATAAGAACGCCATCTACGTTTTGTATAAGACGTAATCGAACATGGTGACGTCCACAACACTTCAGTTACTGCATACAGACCGAATCAGTACAGAGTGAACTGTCAGGGGTGTTGACATAATTGCTCCAGTTTATTGTAACTGCTCTCAATTTGTCCGTACTTTTCTTCACATTATTAATTACATAGTCAATTTGACGTCTCTGGGTTAGTTCCAGTTCCTTAATTGAAACAGATTTCTGATACCATAAGCTCTCGACATGTCTGCAAATAAATTCGTTGATTTCTCATTACACGTATTTTTACAACCATGGCCAGAGATACGATACTAGGAAGCATGCTTTGCCTTTCCAAAGTTAAGTGGTGTTTACTGAATAATAGGTAACTTTTAGCCGCCATTTTTAGGGTAATTTATGAGATATCAGAGGTCTTGATTATATCTACATCGGCATCTACATTTATACTCCGCAAGCCACCCAGCGGTGTGTGGCGGAGGGCACTTTACGTGCCACTGTCATTGCCTCCCTTTCCTGTTCCAGTCGCGTATGGTTCGCGGGAAGAACGACTGCCGGAAAGCCTCCATGCGCGCTCGAATCACTCTAATTTTACATTCGTGATCTCCTCGGGAGGTATAAGTAGGGGGAAGCAATATATTCGATACCTCAACCAGAAACACACCCTCTCGAAACCTGGACAGCAACCTACACCACGATGCAGAGCGCCTCTCTTGCACAGTCTGCCACTTGAGTTTGCTAAACATCTCCGTAACGCTATCACGCTTGCCAAATAACCCTGTGACGAAACGCGCCGCTCTTCTTTGAATGTTCTCTATCTCCTCTGTCAACCCGACCTGTATGGATCCCGCACTGATGAGCAATACTCAATTATAGGTCGAACGAGTGCTTTGTAAGCCACTTCCTTTGTTGATGGACTACATTTTCTAAGGACTCTCCCAATGAATCTTAACCTGGCACCCGCCATACCAACAATTAATTTTATATGATCATTCCACTTCAAATCGTTCCGTACGTTTACTCCCAGATATTTTACAGAAGTAACTGCTACCAGTGTTTGTTCATATAATCATACAATAAAGGATCCTTCTTTCTACGTATTCGCAATACATTACATTTGTCTATGTTAAGGGTCAGTTGCCACTCCCTGCACCAAGTGCCTATCCGCTGCAGATCTTCCTGCATTTCGCTGCAATTTTCTAATGCTGCAACTTCTCTGTATACTAAAGCATCATCCGCGAAGAGTCGCATGGAACTTCCGACACTATCTACTAGGTCATTTATATATATTGTGAAAAGCAATGGTCCCATAACACTCCCCTGTGGCACGCCAGAGGTTACTTTAACGTCTGTAGACGTCTCTCCATTGAGAACAACATGCTGTGTTCTGTTTGCTAAAAACTCTTCAATCCAGCCACACAGCTGGTATGATATTCCGTAGGCTCTTACTTTGTTTATGAGGCGACAGTGCGGAACTGTATCGAACGCCTTCCGGAAGTCAAGGAAAATGGTATCTACCTGGAAGCCTGTATCTAATATTTTTGGGGCTCATGAACAAATAAAGCGAGTTGGGTCTCACATGATCGCTGTTTCCGGAATCCGTGTTGATTCCTACAGAGTAGATTCTGGGCTTCCAGAAATGACATGATACGCGAGCAAAAAACACGTTCTAAAATTCTACAACAGATCGATGTCAGAGATATAGGCCTATAGTTTTACGCATCTGCTCGACGACCCTTCTTGAAAACTGGAACTAACTGTGATCTTTTCCAATCATTTGGAACCTTCCGTTCGTCTAGAGACTGGCGGTACACGGCTGTTAGAAGGGGGGCAAGTTACAGAGTCGGAAAGTTCGCGTCTGTTTGTTATCAGTAGGTCCAAGATGTTATCTCCACGAGTCAGTTCTCTGTTTAATTGCTCGAGGTAATTTTCGGATAGTGCACTCAGTATATGATGCCAGTGCTATCCGTTCACACAACACTTACTGGCTGGGGTCTTTCTCACATTCTTAAAACGAAGGTACAGTGATGAGTGCTGTTTATACTTCTGATTCTGCAGCTTTCTTCGAAATATCACAGAAGGTATCGACAGGTCCACTTTTGTCATTTTGCCGACCAAAAATAATGGACATTATTGTAGCCCTGTGCTGTATCTGCCAACTTCAGAACTGTATGCAGCTCCTCAGTGGAGAACTGTTTAGTTTGACTGGCAACAAATGGTCCAGTGATAATATTTGTTAAAGGATATAGCGTTAATAATTGATGTAAGACCTATTGGTTCGTTCCTCACTTAAGCTGAGAGGCATAGCCATAGTGAACAACTTCTGGATCAGCGTTGGAGTTAGAAGTGTCTTCTTTAGTGTTGTTAGCATTGATTAACTATGACAGCTTTGGGTGCTTTCCAAAACTTTCTCGAAGAATTTCTTCTTGAAAAATCGTTTTGCAGCTGATTTCATCGTTTTGCAAGGGAAGTAATTTCTCCTCGTTGGGTGTTTCTGAGTAGATTGCATTCCTTTTTTTTCCTTTTCACAACCGTTTTTGAGTACCCTTGGTTCCACATAGACATTGACTGATGACTAATAGTTGTTATCAAATGGATCAAATGGCTCTGAGCACCATGGGACTTCACATCTGAGGTCATCAGTCCCCTATAACTTAGAATACTTAAACCTAACTAACCTAAGGACATCACACACATCCATATCCGAAGCAGTATTCGAACTTGCATCCGTAGCAGTCGTGCGGATCCGGACTGAAGCGCCTAGGACCGCTCGGCCACCGCGGCCGGCTAGTTGTTATCGTTATTTTATTTGGATCAGATGTTGATGTGTCTAAATACAACGTATCTTTCTTTTGAAGGCTATGTGTGCAGAAATATACCTATTTGTTTTTAATTCCATTCATTTGCTGGCTTTGAAACTATTATTGGGCTATTAAAGAGGATTGTGATACACACTCGTCGGCTACGAGAGGGTAAAGGATGGTTTCACACTCATGGGGCATAGTTACTTAGGGAGACAAAATGTCAGAGCGACTACTGAATTTCGCTCACCAGATTTTGGAAGTAATGTTCAGGAGCCACTATTTCTTACAATACAGTTTAGCCCATTAATTACATCTAGCATCCCTTCCCTGACGCCCCCAGTTACTTTAGAGTGCCACATGGCATCATAGGCACTGTAGTGCAGGAAGGATGGAAGATTTGTGTTTAATGTCTCGTCGACGACGGGGTCGTTAAAGGCGGAGCACAAGCTCGGATTCGGAACAATACCACAGAAAATTGCGAACTTTCAAAAAAAGTGAGCACTTAAATCATTGCAAACTACGTGCCTGGGTTCCATCTGTTGCACCATTTCATAAGGTTTTTTTACGTTCAGAATCTTGATGAACAGCACACAGCTAAAATTGCTGGTTCTCGAATTGAGGTTTCTACTCTTTCTGCTGTTGCCAGAAAACTTTGAATACTTACTGGGTGTACGCAGACTGCAGAAAGCAGCATCACGTTACTAAATAAGGGGGCATGCTAAAAAGCAATGTCTCCGGGTCTTTTATGTGAAAACCAAAACTTTTTGAATAAAACAAAAATTATTAACATTCGACATATTTATTCTTCACGTCTACATATTTGCAGCCTTCTACCGTTAGACCGCAAGACCGCTACGGTCGCAGGTTCGAATCCTGCCTCGGGCATGGATGTTTGTGATGTCCTTAGGTTAGTTAGGTTTACCTAGTTCTAAGTTCTAGGGGACTAATGACCTCAGCAGTTGAGTCCCATAGTGCTCAGGGCCATTTGAACCATTTTCTACCGTTAGAAGGCTCCGAATTGTAACGCGTAACATGGCGGTTTGTAACGCAACTATTTCGGTGTGTGAAAAACAGGATGCTGTAATCGAGTTTGGAATTCGAAGAGTTCGCCCACACATGGAGCACCCTCTCTTTCAGCATGACAATGCCAGACCGCAGACGAACGCCACGACATATGCAACCATCGGACTCCATGAGTTCGATGTCATCGATCATCCTCCGTACATCCCGACTCTGCCCCATCCGATTTTCATCTGTTTCCAATACTTATAGAACACCTGCAAGACTTCACTTTGATAGTTGAGAAGCAGTGCAAGCAGCAAGCAGAGGTGAGGTTTGGCTCCGTCACGAAGTCAAACATTATACAGTGACGATATCAACAAACTGATCTCTCGTTGGGAGAAATGTATCTTCACCAGGGTGACTACGTTGTGAAACAAATATGTAGGCATGAAAAATAAAGACGTAGAATTTTAATAACGTTTGTCTCATTTAAAAAGTTTTTCACATAAAAAATTTGGAGGCATTACTTTTCAGTGCGCTCTTGTCGAAGTGCCACCGTTCGTATTTCAATTCCGGTCATTTCGGTAGACCCGATTGAAGGCCTGCGCTCCTTTAACGAACTTTAACCTGGGGGTTCACATTAGATTATGACCCCGGTTTTATGCACTGAAATGTTACCTCTTTCTATCTAGTGTGACCCACATGTAAGTAAACGGAATCTGACTGTGACTGACTAAAGTTACACCGTGGAAAGGGCTTCCGTAAAGCATAACGGAATAAGAAAAGAGGAAGGCTTAATCAGAGTTAACGTAGACAAACCTGAAATTATAATCCACGCTGCATACCTTATATATCTACTGACTGTATACCTAATGTATTGTATCTTACATATAAATTTTGTATAACGCATATGTTTTCGCTATTTGTGTCGTACGCTACCTAATAGTCTGAAAAACACAGAGCTTGTGTGGTGGAAGAAATTATCTCGATGACTCCGTCTCCGCCGGCAGGTGTCTCGAAGTCACAGGGCGACAACGACTTACCCCATGTAGCTGAAAATTCTTTCGTAATAGTTATAATTTTGATCATTGAACAAGGCGGGCTGCTCCATCCCAACTTTAAATACAATTCAAGTGAATGGGATACGTTTCGGGAACTTAGTTCTTGAATGAACACACGTTCAAATGTAGGACACCGGGAAGGATTCATTAAATAAACACCAGGGCAGAGGACAATAAATTCTTAAGATACCAACTGTACTCAACTGTAGTACGATGATCAGTCTTCATGTATGGGATAAAATATTTCATGGATAAAACAATTCAAGAGACCATTTTCTTTTATGTCCCCATCGGATACGACAGACAAGTGAAAATTACAAAATATTATTATTAATTCCTGAGATATCGTCTTTCAAGTGGACGAGCTTTGAGATAAGTCCCTTGAAATTTCTGATAAGTTAAGGATGAATTTTCATACCCACGTGTTCTAAGGAAGTTGAGAATGATAACAAACACCTAACAGTCCCCACTATTGCAAAATGTAACACAGAAAGAATCATAATTCTTCATGATCTGGAAGGCCACGTCAATTGCAGTCATGTAGACGTTGCGCAAAATGCTTCGACTGTAAGGCGAACGAAGTGAATTGAATTTACCCGTTCGACTATAACAAAACAAGGCGTCATTACTACGAGGAAAATCGATGCGTCCACTCATCAGTGCAGCGGGATCCGCATCAGTGTGCCCTTGTGTTGTGGCCACGAGGCTTCCAAACCGAAATACTCCGCCCAGCTTCAGGTTGGCCGAAGCCTGTCGAAGCTCGCTAGTCCCATCTAGATATGTTTTGCATTTCCTACCCGGAGATACACTACGCTAGAAAGACAGCTGACTGCAGATCTTTGAGGCTGATAAGTGACTGACGTAACACGGACGAATACTCTGATCAAAATCGTTCGAGCCGAAGCAGACGCCTTTCGCGATGTCCTCTTAGCTATATGGTTGTTTTTAGTTTGAACGACGTCTCGAACATAACAGAAACTGCTCTTTTCCAAGTCCAAAGGTTATGTTGTGGGACGCTTTTGACTGTAACTATAGAGTGTTCCCTACAATAATCTAAACTCTTCGTTGCTGCATGATGATGAAGACTATTTTAAACAAAAGTGCTACAGTTTGAATCTGAATAAGGAAGGAAGATCGGGACTTGATATAGGCGGAATAGCTCATTAGAGACGGAGCAGAAGGTCGGACGAATGAAATTTGGGGAAAGGTATCTGACGTGTCATTTTCATAGGAAGTATCCCCAAACTTACCTTCAGTGATATGTGGAAACAACGCACAAGCTTTATGTGGATGGCAGGATGGAGACTATAACTTTCCATCTCCAGAATACAAGTCGAATGTATTACCTCACTCGCTCTGAGTTTGAAGAGGCACGCTTATTGAAGGCCGGCGAAAAAGAGTTATCATATTGAGCTGAGTATGAACTATATGATATGCACTGGTATCAAAAATTAAGCAACAAACTGCTATTTCCTTGTCCTGTGTCTAATTCATGATATAATCGTACAAACTCTCAATAGACGTCGCCGTTACGCCAGCAATGACGTCAGGGCACCTATCAAGCGGGGTAGTGTTACCAGGGTAGTTCCACATCCACAACTGTGTGTACAGTCACAGTCGATGCACAGAGAAGACGCTTACAGGACTCTCTGCGGTGGCGGGCAATAGGAAAAATGGATACAGGAGAGTCGCAAACTGATGTGCCCCGATAGCATAATGCGAATCGTTCTGTTGTTTCTCGGATGAGACGACAGTTTATGCAGACCGACATTCTATCCCGGAGACCGGGACAGGGCCGACCGCGTGTGATATCTGAAAGAGTGGAACGCTATTTGGCTGTAAGGGCGCGACGGTACCGCCTTGGTACTGCACTGCAACTGACATCTGACCTCGCAGGATCCCGTGGACGCGTTGTATCGAGGCAAACTGTGTACAGAAGGCTTCAAAAGAGAGGGCGTGTCTTCACAGAAGGGAACTCCTAAAGTGGAGCCATCAACATGCCACCTGGACGATCGAACGGTGAACCAATCTTCTTTCCACAGATGAGTCCCAGTTTGGTTTCTAGAGTGATTTTCGACGGATGCGCACCTGAGGGCACATGGAACACGATTTCGGGACCAAACATTGTGGAAACAGACCGATATCGAGAAGGATCGCTAATGGTGCGGGCAAGGTTTATGTTGAACACTCGAACATCTCTTTTTCATGAAATTGCACGGGTGAATTAGCAAGATTTAACTGATGTCAGCTACCGTTAGGAGATCTTGGGAGCTCATGCTCCATCTCATAGAGCACGGGTGGTTGATGTTTTTATGGAAACGGAAGATACTACACGCATGGCGTGGCCTGCTAGCTCTCCCGATTTGAATCCAAAAGAGCATGTCTGGGATGCACTAGGGAGACGGATTGCATCACGTCAGCATCCACCAAGTACTTTCCAAGACTTGAGAGCAGCTCTTCAGGAAGAATTGGCCTTACTGCCTCAACATGCGGTTGATGACATCATTCGCAGCATGTCCCGTAGTTGTCAGGCCTGTATTGGTGCCAGAGGTGGTCACACCCCATGCCGAGTACATTAACCAGTTGTCAAAATGTGTGTGCAAATCCGTTAATCTAAAAAAAGAAAAAGAAAGGAAGGACATTTTAGCCTGCTGTTATGCATGTTGCAGTTGATTAAGTTCTGTATTCTTTACATTGTTTGTACTTTACTACCACTTGTTTATACCATTTTGTGACAATATAAACGCAACCTTGCGAAATTTCCGTTTGTTGCTTTAATTTCCGACACCAGTGTAGATTTGCGGTTTAGTGTGGGTATGTTCGCTTTGGTAGATTTAAGAGAAAATCTGTCGGCAAACTCGTTTATTACTTTCTCATCACGACAGACCTATCGATGAATACGGTATTTTTGTCTACCGGCCGATCCTTGATATGAATGCTCGGGTTGAAAAAGAATTATTTCCAGTAGCGGTGGCATTATTTTCACGAAGTGTTCTAGAGATACCGGTGACGCTGGTGGCACGAGGATGTGGAGAAGGAGTTTTCCATAACGCCTGTATGTAGCAGCGTTTTTATTGCTGCTAAATACGTGGTCTGTGCCCTTCCGGCTCAATTATACACGTAGAGCGAGTCCTTGAACACTAAAGCTCTTGTTATTGTTTAAATGCTGGACGTAACTTGTCCGTAATGGATGCGGGGAGAGGCCGTGCAAGCATATTGTCTGCCTCACAGCGCTATGACCGTTGAGTGCTTCCGCCGCACTTGAAGCACTGACCTTGCTTTCTGCATCGGTTGGTGCGGTAGCTGCAATGCTAGCAAGTTTAGCATTGTATTGCAGGGGCAACGTACTCATCAAATGATTGTCAATTACAGCCTCACGAGAGGAGACCAACTACAACCCATTCATCACCTTGTAGAATGACTTCAGTATAATTCTTCTAGTGTTTTCTAAGCCTCTCTTTGTGAATCAGTTACAGATTATATACTTACAGTTCCGCCCTCTGCTTATTCACCAGTCAACCTCATACAGGCATTCCGAATCATTCGATAGTCTTGTTACAGAAAATAAGAGATATAAATGTTCAAATTTTATGTTTTGATAGTGTATGACCGGACTTTCTGGCTGCTGCCACTCACGTCATTCTCATGGAAGTGTGCTGGAATCCTTGCTTTCATTGGTGTGTATTGATGAACAGGTAGAAAATATGAATACTAGGAAGGAGAGGCACACAGCAGTCAGTCGTAATCCAAATAGTTTTTATGGAATCAAAGTTGAATATGAATAGTAACCCAAGCTTTTTTTGCAGGTGATGTAGTTATCTATGGTGACGTGGTGTTTGAAAAAAGATGCACTAACGTCCATTCAGATCTTGATGAGATTTCAAAGTTGTGTAAATGTTCATAACTGTAAAATTTTACACTTCACAAAACGAAAAACTTAGATTTTATGAGTACAATATCAAAACTATCAATAGGAATCCGTTTATCCATATAAATACTTTAGTATGTCAATTTTTGGGTATACGAAATCAATGACCTCAGTAGAAGATAAAGCACTGGACAAGCTTGCTTTCACTGGTGGGATACTGGGAAAATGCAATCACTATGTAAAGGAGACTACTTTCGCAACAATCATGCGACCCGTCTTATAAAAGGGCAGTCAAATGAAAAGGAGACAGATGGAAGAATAGTACGTAAACTATTTATTATTTCAAAAGTAATCGCCATAACTGCTAATACATATATCGCACTGTGAGACAAGACGGCCAGTGCCCTCATGGCAAAATGTTGGTAGCTGCCTACTGACAAACATGATTGTACCCAGACGTGCACCACTTCACCCGAAGCAAATCGACGGCCACAAACATCTTGCTCCAGGGCTCCAAAAATATGGAAGTCGTATGGGGAAAGATCGGAACTGTATGGAAGGTTCACATAGGAAAAGTAGTCGTGGGCGGGCCCACAGCCTGCCAACTTTATTTCGACAACGCTGCAGAAGTTTCGCCCTGGGAAGCTCTTACACATCCTCCATACAGCACCGATCTCTCCCTATGCGATTTCCATGTTTTTGGAGCCGTGAAGAAAGACGTTCGTGGCCGCCGATTTGCTTCGGGTGAGGATGTTCACATCTGGGTACAATCATGTTTTGCAGTAGGCAACCACAAACATTTTTCCATGAAGGTATTGACCGTCTTGTCTCACAGTGGGATTAATGTATTAAGAGTTATGGCGATTACTTTTGAAATAATAAATAGTTTATTTACTTTTTTCCATTGGTCTCGTTTCCATTTGAGTGCCCGTTATAGAATACCAGCTGGAGTACCCGGCTTCGCTCAGGTAGTTGATATGAAATTGTGTGGTAGCTGGAATAAAAAGATAAACTTTAAAAGTATAAGAGGCGAAAAAATATTGAAAACAATACCTAACTATTTTCAATGCTTGTTTACAAACAAAATTTTTCATTGTGTTATCTGGGGTATATATTTACAAATTTTTCGAATTTCCTATTCGAGAGCAAGCTACGTGTAGGTGATCGTAAGAGAAGCAAGAGTCTTTGTGGCTGATTCTGTAATATTTTAAAGTTCATCCTTACGCTTTGTTAACTGTAAAACTGTAGGCTAATTCGATTGGAGACAGCAGTCTTTTAAACTGGAATGGTAGTTACGAAGAGTTCACTGGTGTTCTGGGGATAAATAGTATGTGTCCTTTGTACTTTCGAGTCATAAGTTCGCCTTCGATTATCTTAGTTGTTTGACGATCATCCTTATTCCGTTACATAGTTTTGATGAGTTGAGATTTCTTAGTAGCATGACCGGAGATCCAGTGTTAAGTCGAAGGCAGTGTAATAGCATTCCTGGTACTTGCAAAGAGTTTAGAAATTCTGCAGGGAAGTTCACATTTTCTTCGACGTTTACCACCGTGTATATTCTCTCTTCACCGAGGATTTTTTTTTGAATATTAAAGTTAATGTCGGCCGGCTGGAGTGGCCGAGCGGTTCTAGGCGCTACAGTCTGGCACCGCGCGACCGCTTCGGTCGCAGGTTCGAATCCTGCCTCGGGCATGGATGTGTGTGATGTCCTTAGGTTAGTTAGGTTTAAGTAGTTCTAAGTTCTAGGGGACTGATGACCTCGGAAGTTAAGTCCCATAGTGCTCAGAGCCATTTTTTAAAGTTAATGTCGTCGACAGTATTATTTTTAACTGCCAAAATTGCCCTTTCAAATAGCCAGTCGGATTGGTGTAGTTGTGAACAATGTTTGGATAAATTTGATGGATGAGTTTGTTTTCAGCAGTGTCTATGTTGCAGAAATCACTGTTGAGTTTAATGGGGCCAGTCGTCTGGCCTTCGCCTATTTGTAAAATTTGTTGTGCGAAAAGTGCTGTTGTTTTGTCTTTCGATAGTTCAACTCTGATACTTTTTGTTAGTCGTACTAGTTGTATCTGTGGCGACAGATGTGATTTTTTTAAAGCATGCATTGATCTCGTCTTGGGGGTAACTGGAAGTGTTTGTCGAAAATCTCCTGAGTGTGTAAGTAGACCTCCACCATCTCTTCAGAGTGGTTTTTATATGCTACTGTGCATTCGTCCCAGATGATAATTTTAGCTTGCTTTAGAAGTTCACCCCGTCCAGACGCTCTTGAAATTTTACGTACCGGTAGTCGTTCTTCTGTTATATTCAGCGGTAGTTTTACATCGGAATGAGCATCCTTCCATAAGTGTGGTCGCAATTCCGGATGATGTCAATGTAAGTGAGATGTGTTGTTCAGCACATATTTCTGCCAGCAACAAATTTATTGGAAACGTTTTCCCGGCGCTGCCTGGTACGTTCAAGTAAATAATTTCGCTAGTGTTGTTGTCGATCCGGTGCGTGATAATGCTGTAAATTTCCTATCGATTTTCATTCAAGAATGGTTTGTTGTGAGCAATGTATTAAAGTAGTTCGTTGATGTTGTAGCTTTTTCCCTTTGTAGTTTAGAAGTTTCGCACACTGACAGCATCTTTTCGTGGTGCTTGCATGCCAAGTTGTACTAAGGTCTGGTTGTTTATTGATAAACATTTATCTTCTAGTCGAATGAGTGTTTCATTGAAGATGCCGTCGTTTAATTCGATGGTTGGTTCAGGATGAGCTTGTCGAATTAGGTACAGTGTGTAATCGCTCACACTCTCTTTGAAGGAGCCCCTAAGTTGTTTTGGATTCGATAGGTTACATGTTGTTGGAATTGTGGCGAATAAGTCTCTCAATTGTTCACATGAGGCTGTGTGTGGGGCTTCTTGTAGTGTTAATTCCTAGTAGTTGTCGATCTCCACTAGTCCCAAGTGTTGCCATGCTTCTCTTACGTGTGGCATAGGTAACCGTCAGTAATCTTGAGATCTGTGAAACTTGTTCGTCCCCGTATTTCGAGCAGCAATATCAGGAGATAGAAATATTCGGCGTTGTTCGGATGTACGGTGTATACTCGGCCTAGCGCGCCAGATTTCGTGATTCCTGGATGATCTTCTATTGGAGTTCCTCATTTTCGTCGTTGAAAGGTTTTTCTTATTATGCTTCACTTAGATGGGGACGTCGACATATAACAATGTTTTCGCGAATAGATCCGTTTGGCACCGTTGGTAAAAAACAGTTAATGTCGTGTTGTGAGGTGGTTCGCTTACAACTTTTCTGGCGGGGTCTTTTGTGAAGTAAGCTTTCTGTCCATTCTCCAAATGTATTGCTACATGTTGCACAGCTGGTTCGCATTCGTGTGTGGAAAAACCGAAAATCCGCCACGCTGCTTCGTTTGTGTTCATGTGTATGTTCAGCAAGCAGTAAAGGAAAAAAAAGAAAAATTTTGAGTATAAATTGAAGTCCAGGAAAAAGAAATAAAAACTTTGAGGTTTGCCGATACATTGTAATTCTGTCAGAGACAGCAAAGGGCTTTGAAGAGCACTTGACCGGAAAGGACAGTATCTTGAAAGAAGGGTATAAGATGAACATCAACAAAAGTAAAACGAGGATAATGTGATGTGATCGAATTAAATCAGATGATGCTGATGAGATTAGATTAGTAAATGAGACACTTATAGTAGTAAATGAGTTTTGCTGTTTGGGAAGCGATATAACTGACGATGGTCGAAGTAGGGAGGATATAAAACATAGACTGGCAATGGCAAGAAAAGCTTTTCCGAAGAAGAGAAATTTGTTAAGATCGAGTATAGACTTAAGTGCCAGGAAGTCCTTCCAGAGACTATTTGTATGGAGTGTAGCCACGTGTGGAAGTGAAACAGGGACGATTAACAGTTTAGACAAGAAGAGAATAGAAGCTTTTGAAATGTGGTGCTACGTAAAAATACTGAAGATTAGATGGGTAGATCACATAATTAATGAGGACGCACTGAGCAGAATTGGGGAGAACAGAAATTTGTGGTGCAACCTGACTAAAAGGATCGGTTGACAGGACACATTCAGAGGCATCAAGTGATCACCAACTTAGTACTGGAAGGAAACGTGGGGGGTAAAAATTGTAGAGGGAGATCAAGAGATGAATAGAGTAAGCAGATTCAGAGGGATGCATGTTGCAGTAGTTACTCGGAGATGAAGAGGCTTGCACAGGATAAAGTAGCATGAAGAGCTGCATCAAACCAGTCTTTGGACTAAAGACCACAACAACAACATCTTCCCATCTGGTGCTTGATGATCTCGTCGTTTCTGTTTTGTTGTTCGCTTTCTTTGGCTATATGAAATACTGCCACGTCACTGCCTTTGTTCACGTACTTACAGACATATTTGATGGATTTCACGGAATTGCAGTGTTCTACGTTTGTGTGTGCTTGGAACATTTTGGAAGGTAGTATGTTATGTGGTAACATCCACTGATTATCTGTTTCCAGAGCGTCGCTACCTCGTATTCGTATTTTTGCTGTGAAACCACAGTTTTTGGGTGATAGTCTTCTTGATTTGGGATAGCTACCAGCTCCAGTTTGTGTGTTGTCCACGTAAGGTTTTGGGTACTTTTTTGTACATTTCCCATCATCCTTACATGGCGAATTGGGGTTTAATGTCCCGCATGGTCTATGAATCGTGGTTTGCATCACTATGTCGTGCAGTTCCTGATATTCTTGTGGACTGGGAAATTCGGCTTGGATGATTTTGTCGATATCTACATCTACATCTACATTTATACTCCGCAAGCCACCCAACGGTGTGTGGCGGAGGGCACTTTACGTGTCGTGAAACCACATGAGGTTGTGTCAGTGAGGCTATTCGACTTTATACATCCAGCATCTAACGGTTCCAGATATGAGGTATCTTGTGATGACTTCAATAGATCTAATTTGTTTTTGTTGGAAAACTCGGGCTATTATGACGTGTCGATGCATGGAGACTTGTCCTTATCTTAGTTGTTCTTTGATTTCTGGCCGCACGAGTTGCGTGCGAATGTTATGAAGAGGTTAGGTCGTCCATATTTTCTCACGTAGGCCATGGCATCTTTAGTGTATTCGTGCATGTGTGTCGGACCTCCTGTTTATGATGAGGATAAGATTACCATTGTTCCAATGTCGGAAATGTTTCCGTCATTTATGATTGCGTCTCGAAGGTAGATGCATTCTTCCGTGCGTAGTTTCTTCTGATCCAGTCTTATGTAAAACATCCGTTCCGCTTCTATTTCTACATACTTACTACCATCATCATCATCATTATCATCACCATCTTCCATAAATTATTGGAATAGACAACGAGTGTTGAGCACGTTTGTTTCACTGACTGTAATCATTAAGCGGTAAGCACAGAACTCCTTGGAAGTGACTTTATTGTTTGTTTCTACGCCTGTTTCAGGCTGGATTTGTTTCACAATAAAATGATATCCGTCCTCTCCGTGCAGAAATGTTAATGGATATTGGAGAGCATCATATGAGCTTCGTGTCTCTGTTGCGCGTTTTAGTCCTTCCCTTCTTCGTTGTACAATTATGCCACTGTTTGTGTTGCCATGTCCTCAATTACGACGGTGGCTTCGCCTATTTGAGAAGCATTAGATCGACGTTTGTGTTCAGCAAGTGGTCTTTTGTCGGCTCGAATTATAACATTATAGTCATCAGAATTCATTCGGTCTAGTGCTGTTTTGGATATGACAATCAGTTATTGTATTTCTGTAAGATCCTCTGCACATCTTGGAATACTTCTCGTCTTAGTCCACTGATATTTGTGAATCGTTGATCAGATTCTGTTTCTTCATTTCCGTGGAAATATGCTTGCAGAAATTTATGGTCTTCGTTGTGTAAGGATAGTAATGATCCCACGTTGTGATAATTTGTCCTTGGATGAAGAAAACATAATCGATTTCATCTCTGTTAATGTTGATCAACACAGATTAGTGTTGAGTGACAGCGAAAGAAGTCCTTTGGAAGAAGCGTTGTATGATTTTACATTTTGAAGAAAGCGTTTTGATTCTGGAGTTTCCACGGTCACGTCAAGTAAGAATTCCTGCGGAGGTGCTTCCAGGGGTGGTAATCGATTTTTTTCCATTCATGTAACAGAATGCTGTTGTTTCTCTACTGAATTTTTTCGCGTTGCAAAATTGGCGGATACCATCCGTTTTTCCGACTACGAGGGGTTTGTGTATTTTATTCTTTCGTCAAATCGTTGTGAAATGCTTCATTTGTTAGGTCGTACTGTTTACTTCTCCTCGTCCGCGCTTCTCGTAGGGTGATATTTTCATGGCTGGCTTCAGTTGTCAGTCTTTTATTATAGGACTGTGTCGCAATTCACCATTCTCAGTCCGTTCATTTCGTTGTTCTTCGGTTTCTCTGCTTCTCACGGTGCTCATTCTCGTTCGTTGGGAACGCAAACGTACTCCGCACTCTTCGTCTGTTTCGTTTTTTCACTGTTTTTTTTCGCCGTTTTACCTCAGAACTGGCAAGATCTCCTCCTCTTTTAATTTTGGGCATTGTCTAAAATATAAATCAGATCAACTTTTTACTAACAAATACACTAAGTACACTTTAGACACTTTCTATATTTTTTTTTCTATTTATATTCAGTCGCTGTATTACTTTCACTACTCACATTTCATTGGTTGTTTTTATTTATTCACTGCACTACTTTCTCGCTTCCTCCCTTGTCTTTCCTTTATATAGTACTACCAATAGGTAGCCCCACCAGTGGCGAATTCCAGAACACACCAAAAAGGCTTCGAATGGTTCACAATATTCCAGAAACTTTTTGCAACGTTCAAGAGGTTTCTGAAATGTTCCACAACGATCTGGGGTGTTCTGGGATGTTCCCGAACATTCTGGAACCTTCACAAATGTTACAGACTATTCCCAAACATTCCATATCATTGTGGAACATTCCGGAATGTTGAGGAATGCTCTTGAATACTCTCGAATGTTTTGGAATGTTTTCGAATACTCTCGAATGTTATAGAAATTTATAGAGGGCGAAACTTTCCAACCCTTATACCTTCAAAAGTACGCCCTTCAGGTAAATACCGGCAACCTTCTTCATGGATGGGGGATAGAGGGCTACCGCACCATACAACTCCCTTGATCGTAAAGGGACTCGTTTCTGAGTTTTAGAGGCACCCGAATTGATTACTCACCCTTGTGGAACCCATATGAAACAGGAATAACCGCGGACATTGAATGTTTCCAAAGGACAGCATGAGCGATAGCGATTGTATTCTGTCTCACAGAATAACGTAAAAGAAATGGTGAAAATCATAACCCGACAGATGTTTCAAGACAGACGCCATATATACTATTAAAGCCTACTTACAAGGTTTTGGGAGCCAGTATTAAGTGAAGCATCGAGGAATATATTACAGCTTCTTACGTAAAGCTGCCAAAGGGACCGCGAAGAGAAGAATGGACTAATTACAGAATACGCGGAGGCATTTAAGCGGTCATTAATTTATCCATGTTTGTTGTGATTGAGCTCTGTGCTGTCGATTAAATTATCTTAGGAAACAGAGCAACCAGACACGTTTTATGAAGGTGTATTTACACCAAGACACATTTCGAACTTTTACCCATTTTAATTGGAGTAATACGTTTACATCTTCACCAATACATTTTGAATGTTTCAGCTGTCTTTCATTCTGCAACTTGTAGCTATAGACGCCAAAAGAGGAGCAATCAGTTACGAGATAAATGGAAGATACAGTGTTGAAAATTCAGTCGACAGAAATGTTGTATTAATGAAGATGTGCGCTATCTGATCAATAGTGTACGGACACGTATCCCACATTAATGTCGGATATTTGCACCTTTCACATTTATGACGATTTCATCTCTGGTGGGGACGCTTTCAATGAGCTATCTGTATGTCTGCGGAACACTGGCAGCCCGTTCTTCCTCAGAAGCCGAAACCAGAGAACGTAATGACTTTGGGGTCTGGGTTCTGGAGCGAAGTCAACGTTCTACCGCATTTCCGAATTATTCCGTTGGGTACAGGTCAGGACTCTGGGTAGACTAGTCCAATTAAGGACTGTTATTCACAAATCATTGCTTCACAGATGCTGATTTATGACAGAGTGCATTTTCATGCTAATACGAACAACTATCGTCTCCTAAAACTTCCTCTAGTGTACGTAACACACAATGCCGTAAATGTGTTCATATCCTTCCGCATTTAGCTCAGATAAAAACCGGGAACCTTCTTCATGGATGGGGTATAGAAGGCTACCACACCATCCAACTCTCTTGATCGTACTGGGACTCGTTTCTGAGTTTTAGAGGCTCAATAAGGGGACCCCATGTAAACCACGAACAACAGTCCCATACGGCCACATCACCACCCATATACTTCATTGTTGGCACTTCACACAATGGCAGGAAACATTCTACACGCATTTTCCAAACCCAAACCTCTGCATCGGATTGCAGCATGTTTTACCAATCCCAGTTATTCGTACCCAGTCATGTACTGTCCAGTGATGTCGCTCTTTACACCACCTAAGGTGTCGCTTAGCATTGACTACAGAAATACACTGAAGGGCCAAAGAAACTGGTACACGTGCCTAATATCGTGTGGGGCCGCAGAGAGAAGGCAGAAGTGCCCCACCACGACGTGGCATGGATTCGACTAATGTCTGAAGTAGTGCTGGAGGAAATTGACACCATGAATCCTGCAGGGCAGTCCATAAATCCGTAAGAGTTCGAGGGGGTGGAGATCTCTTTTGGACAGCACGTTGCAAGGCATCCCAGAAATGCTCAATAATGTTCATCTGGGGAATTTGATGACCAGCGGAAGTGTTTAAACTCAGAAGAGTGTTCCTGGAGACACTCTGTAGCAATTCTGGACGTGTGGGGTGTCTCATTGTCCTGGTGGAATTGCCCAAGTCCGTCGTAATTCGCAATGGCTTTGAGTGAATGAGAATATTCATACAGGATGCTTAGCTACGTGTCACCTGACAGAGCCGTATCTATATGTAAATTCATGAGGTTGTCTCCAAACACGTGCACTTCCATACGCTCCATGCAATTTACTCGTCTGACCAGGCAACATGTTTCCAGGTATCAACAGTCCAATATCGGTGTTGACGGGCCCAGGCGAGGCGTAAAACTTTGTGTCATACAGTCATCAAGGGTGTACGATTAGACATTCGGCTCCGAAAGCCCATGTCGATGATGTTTTGTTGAATGGTTCGCACGCTGATAATTGTTGACGGCCCAGCATTGAAAGCTGCAGCAACTCGCGGAAGGGTTGCACTCCTGTCACCTTGAACGATTCTCTTCAGTCGTCGTTGGTCCCGTTCTTGCGGGATCATTTCCGGCCGCAGCGATGTCAGAAATGGTCGCACGGGAAATTCCCCACTTCATCGCTACCTCGGAGATGCTTTGCTCCGTCGCTCGTGCGCCGATTATAACACCGTGTTCAAACTCATTTAAATCTTGATAATCTGCCGTTGTAGCAGCAGAAACCGATCTAACAATGGCACCACACACTTGCTGTCTGATGTAGGTGTTGGCGAGCGCAGCGCCGTATTTTGCCTGTTTACATATCTCTGTATTTGAATATGTTTGCCCATACCAGTTTCTTTGGCGCTTCAGTGTATGTGGCTTACGAGGACTTGCTAGACTATTGCATTCTTTCTTTTTACTCTTTACGTGCAGTCATTGTATAGCTGGACTGCTGATAAAATTTTGTAACTCATGAGTGATTCTTTCCGTTGATTTCATGCGACTTTTTACAACGACTGTCCGCAATGCTCGACGGTCCCTGTCCATCAGTGCACTAGGTCTGCTTGGTCTTCGTTTGCTCTTTCACATTTCCTCTTCACAGTCATTTCACCAAAAGTCGGCATTACAAGGGTTGAATTTTCTCCGATTGATTAGTTACTCAGGTAAAGAAATGAAAACGAGCGTTTGGCGTCACTGACCGGGAGTCCCCATGCGGGGCAGGTCCGGCCGCCGTGGTGCAGGTCTTATTACATTCGACGCCACATTGGGCGACCTGCGCGCCGGATGGGGATGAAATGGTGATGTAGACAGCACAACACCCAGTCCCTGAACGGAGAAAACCCCCGACCCAGCCCGGAATCGAACCAGGGCCCGTAGGACGGCAATCCGTCACGCTGACAACTCAGCTGTCGGGATGGACCTGTTACTCAGGTGACATCCAATGAATAGTCCACAGTGGAAGTTAGCGAGCTTTTCTGATCGACGGAGATTTTTTTTTAACACCCTCTCTACCGCCTTTTATACTGGGGGATCCGTCACTCGTGAATAATGGTTAATTCCGCATTACATAATGGTGTCCGGATAATTTTGATCGGATAGTGTAAATGGACAGGGTGTTTATTTTGGACGGTAATAATTACGAAACATCAGACGTGTCGGCATGGAAATGTGTGCTGTTTGAATGGGCATGGCCTAGAGTTTCAGAATATCGCCTTTAGCTCTCAGTCAATGTGTCTTCTCAGTTTTCAGTCAATCAGAAATAAGATGACGTCCGCTCAACAGAAGGCGTTTTGTGTCCTGCAGTTCGCAAAAAATGGGTCAGTGATTTCGGTCCAGCGTGCTTTTCGTCGGCGTTTTGGCATTGATCCGCCTGCACCCAAAAACATTTGTCGTTGGGATCGCCAATTTGAAGAGGCAGGACGCTTGTGTAAAGGTAAGAGTCCAGGTCGACTTCACACTTCTCATGACATGTTGGAAAGAATTCAGCAAATGTTTGGGCGGAGTCCATGAAAGTCTACTCGGCGCGCGAGCTGAGAAATGTCAGTGCCTCATAAGACCGTCTGGGGAGTGTTAAGGCGTCGTTTGGTCTATAGGCGATACCGACAACAATTAGTGCATGCTCTTCAGGTTGGTGATAAAGGGAAATGGACTGACTTCACCAACGCTCTCCTGGAGAATATGGAAGACAATACATTTTTACCACGGTCAATTTTCAGTGATAAAGCAACATTTCGTGTTAGCGGTAAAGTAAACCGACGTAACGCGCACATATGACGACTCCAGAAACCTCATGACAATACTGAACACGAAAGAGACTCACCTTAAGTTAATGTTTTTTGTGCCATTTCTCGTCAAAAAGTGTAAGTGCTTTCTTTTTTGAGGAAAGCGCAGTGGCTTGTATGAGCTAGCTTCAGATGCTGCAGAATTGACTTTTTCCAGAACTTGAGGAGGGCTCTGAAGAGCTTCATTTTCCAACAGGATGGAGCTCCACCTCACTGACGCAATAACGTATGTCAGTTGCTCAATGACACTCTGCCTCAACGCTGGATGGGGCGCACGGGATCTCGAGACACTGTCCTGCATTCTTGCAGACATGATCCCGTGCGATTCTTTCTTGTAGGGATATGTGAATGAAAGTGTGTTCATCTCCCCTTTTCCTTGTGACGTAGAAGAAGTCAAGAACAGAATAACAGCCGCCGTAACTTCTGTAAAAGCAGATACATTATGTACAGTTTTTGACGACTTAAGCTATCGTCTAGATGTAGCTCCTGATGGACACATAAAGTATTTGTAACAGAATAGCTACTAATTTAAGATTTTATGAGTATTTTAAAATCTGTCCCATTCTGTAGTATGTTTTTATCAATAATTATGGAGTTTTGAAAACAGGTCATTCTTTTTCAAACACCCTGAATTACGCCAATTCAGGATAGGTGAAAGCTCTAAATGCGTTTGGCATACATAAATCTTTATAAAAAGTGGCTGGTTGCTTAATTTCTTGAAGTGTTTCAAGCAGTTGTTCTTCCGATGCTTTATACTCGAATAAACGGGTAGAAATCCTACTCCGTATTATACTGGGAGCACCCTCTGCATGCTCTTCACAGTGGTTCAAATGGTTCAAACGGCTCTGAGCACTATGGGACTTAACATCTTAGGTCATCAGTCCCCTAGAACTTAGAACTACTTAAACCTAACTAACCTAAGGACAGCACACACATCCATGCCCGAGGCAAGGATTCGAACCTGCGACCGTAGCAGTCTTGCGGTTCCGGACTGAAGCGCTCTTCACAGTGGTTTGCAGAGAATGTCTATACAGGGTGTTACAAAAAGGTACGGTCAAACTTTCAGGAAACATTCCTCACACACAAATAAAGAAAAGATGTTACGTGGACATGTGTCCGGAAACGCTTAATTTCCATGTTAGAGCTCATTTTAGTTTCGTCAGTATGTACTGTACTTCCTCGATTCACCGCCAGTTGGTCCAATTGAAGGAAGGTAATTTTGACTTCGGTGCTTGTGTTGACATGCGACTCATTGCTCTACAGTACTAGCATCAAGCACATCAGTACGTAGCATCAACAGGTTAGTGTTCATCACAAACGTGGCTTTGCAGTCAGTGCAATGTTTACAAATGCGGAGTTGGCAGATGCCCATTTGTTGTATGGATTAGCACGGGGCAACAGCCGTGGCGCGGTACGTTTGTATCGAGACAGATTTCCAGAACGAAGGTGTCGCGACAGGAAGACGTTCGAAGCAATTGATCGGCGTTTTAGGGAGCACGGAACATTCCAGCCTATGACTCGCGACTGGGGAAGACCTAGAACGACGAGGACACCTGCAATGGACGAGGCAATTCTTCGTGCAGTTGACGATAACCCTAATGTCAGCGTCAGAGAAGTTGCTGCTGTACAAGGTAACGTTGACCACGTCACTGTATGGAGAGTGCTACGGGAGAACCAGTTGTTTCCGTACCATGTACAGCATGTGAAGGCACTATCAGCAGCTGATTGGCCTCCACGGGTACACTCCTGCGAATGGTTCATCCAACAATGTGTCAATCCTCATTTCAGTGCAAATGTTCTCTTTACGGATGAGGCTTCATTCCAACGTGATCAAATAGTAAATTTTCACAATCAACATGTGTGGGCTGACGAGAATCCGCACGCAATTGTGCAATAACGTAATCAACACAGATTTTCTGTGAACGTTTGGGCAGGCATTGTTGGTGATGTTTTGATTGGGCCCCATGTTCTTCCACCTACGCTCAATGGAGCACGTTATCATGATTTCATACGGGACACTCTCAACCCTCTTGACTTTCATTTAGGGGGGCGTTTGAAAGCTCTTGTCCACGCAACCCCGGTACCAAATGTAGAGACTCTCCGTGCTCGTATTGTGGATGGCTGTGATACAATACGGCATTCTCCAGGGTTGCATCAGCGCATCAGGGATTCCATGCGACGGAGGGTGGATGCATGTATCCTCGCTAACGGAGGACATTTTGAACATTTCCTGTAACAAAATGTTTGAAGTCACGCTGGTACGTTCTGTTGCTGTGTGTTTCCATTCCATGACTAATGTGATTTGAAGAGAAGTAATAAAATGAGCTCTAACATAGAAAGTAAGCGTTTCCGGACACATTTCCACGTTACATATTTTCTTTGTGTGTGAGGAATGTTTCCTGAAAGTTTGGCCGTACCTTTTTGTAACACCCTGTAGATGTAGGTCTCTTGTGTCTCAGCTCTACCTAAGGGCGGATTGCAGGATGATCCGTTATTTTGTAAACCCTCGTCCTCATTGTTGTAGAGGCCTCGTGGCTACCGCTGTGGAGGCCGAGTTTCCACTGTTGTTTCGCTAGACCGAGTTTGTGAGTTCGTGAAACGGCTTCCGGTGCATTACACCACTAAGACAATTTCTCCCTGCCACTATTACAAAGCTATG
Source organism: Schistocerca americana (assembly GCF_021461395.2). NCBI lineage: Eukaryota > Metazoa > Arthropoda > Insecta > Orthoptera > Acrididae > Schistocerca > Schistocerca americana. Next base: position 448,481,896 of record NC_060122.1, on the reverse strand, counting down.
CCCCAGGATCAGGTAAAAGTATAGGAGAACGAAGATTCTACAACACTCCAGCAAGTTAGTAACAAAGTCACACAAATGAGTTAAAAAAGGTTTAGTTATCTTTGTGACTTGTCGAATAATGAAGTGTACAACACTGTAATATAACACAAAAAAGGCCCTCAATGGCTGAATGCAAATAAATGTAGGTAAACTTCACAGTACATAGAAAATGCAATTTACAACCGTCTGTTCCCTTTTAAGAGTTCACTAAACGACCTTCCCTGTCTAAGTCAGCCCTGGACGATGATCTATTACCAAGTGGGCGACAGCTGCTCTCCTATCTTTCGAGTAGGCTTCTATCTGTTGTCGTCCGGTCATTGGCAGATAGTACTCGGCCGGCAATTAGCCGATGCGAAGTCGATTTCTTCATCCTAAGCGGCGCCCGTGGCGCTGGTGAAACTCGTGTAAGTAGCGAGTATCTATGGCACTGGCACCAACTCGCAACTTTGCGCCTCTGGTGCTTTTGCCCTGGCTGTGTCTTGTTCGGACGACACAGCACCTTACCAGTTCGAGCCCATACTTTTTCTCTTTGACCTTGTTCGTACTCCCTGTTTATGAAAACTCTTAAAACATAATGTTCCACTGTTAGGCCGATTTACACTCCTGGAAATTGAAATAAGAACACCGTGAATTCATTGTCCCAGGAAGGGGAAACTTTATTGACACATTCCTGGGGTCAGATACATCACGTGATCACACTGACAGAACCACAGGCACATAGACACAGGCAACAGAGCATGCACAATGTCGGCACTAGTACAGTGTATATCCACCTTTCGCAGCAATGCAGGCTGCTATTCTCCCATGGAGACGATCGTAGAGATGCTGGATGTAGTCCTGTGGAACGGCTTGCCATGCCATTTCCACCTGGCGCCTCAGTTGGACCAGCGTTCGTGCTGGACGTGCAGACCGCGTGACACGACGCTTCATCCAGTCCCAAACATGCTCAATGGGGGACAGATCCGGAGATCTTGCTGGCCAGGGTAGTTGACTTACACCTTCTAGAGCACGTTGGGTGGCACGGGATACATGCGGACGTGCATTGTCCTGTTGGAACAGCAAGTTCCCTTGCCGGTCTAGGAATGGTAGAACGATGGGTTCGATGACGGTTTGGATGTACCGTGCACTATTCAGTGTCCCCTCGACGATCACCAGTGGTGTACGGCCAGTGTAGGAGATCGCTCCCCACACCATGATGCTGGGTGTTGGCCCTGTGTGCCACGGTCGTATGCAGTCCTGATTGTGGCGCTCACCTGCACGGCGCCAAACACGCATACGACCATCATTGGTACCAAGGCAGAAGCGACTCTCATCGCTGAAGACGACACGTCTCCATTCGTCCCTCCATTCACGCCTGTCGCGACACCACTGGAGGCGGGCTGCACGATGTTGGGGCGTGAGCGGAAGACGGCCTAACGGTGTGCGGGACCGTAGCCCAGCTTCATGGAGACGGTTGCGAATGGTCCTCGCCGATACCCCAGGAGCAACAGTGTCCCTAATTTGCTGGGAAGTGGCGGTGCGGTCCCCTACGGCACTGCGTAGGATCCTACGGTCTTGGCGTGCATCCGTGCGTCGCTGCGGTCCGGTCCCAGGTCGACGGGCACGTGCACCTTCCGCCGACCACTGGCGACAACATCGATGTACTGTGGAGACCTCACGCCCCACGTGTTGAGCAATTCGGCGGTACGTCCACCCGGCCTCCCGCATGCCCACTATACGCCCTCGCTCAAAGTCCGTCAACTGCACATACGGTTCACGTCCACGCTGTCGCGGCATGCTACCAGTGTTAAAGACTGCGATGGAGCTCCGTATGCCACGGCAAACTGGCTGACACTGACGGCGGCGGTGCACAAATGCTGCGCAGCTAGCGCCATTCGACGGCCAACACCGCGGTTCCTGGTGTGTCCGCTGTGCCGTGCGTGTGATCATTGCTTGTACAGCCCTCTCGCAGTGTCCGGAGCAAGTATGGTGGGTCTGACACACCGGTGTCAATGTGTTCTTTTTTCCATTTCCAGGAGTGTATTTTCCCTCTGTCCTTTTAAGCTTAGAGCTGAATGTTCCATAGACACCCTGTTTATCAGAGATGAAACACTAACTCGGATGGACAGGACGAGGGGAGGATTTGGCAATGATGATATGAGGGGAAACATTCCAGCAGTGGTCTGAAGTGGTTAAGGAAGATACCTGCTCTGCTACGGTTAGAAGTTTTACACCTACATCTACACTCTGCAAACTATCGTGAGGTGCACAGTAGAGGGTACGTCCCATTGTACCAGTTATTGCGGTTTCTTCCTGTTCCATTCATGTGTGGGGCCCTGGAAGAATGACTGAATGCCTCTGTAAGTGCAGTAATTATTCTAATCTTATCCTCACGATCCCTATGTGAGCGATACGTAAGGGGTTGCAGTATATCCCCAGGATAATCATTTAAAGCCGGTTCTTGAAACTTTATCATCAGACTTTCACGGGATAGCTTACGTCTGTCTTCAAGAGTCGGCCAATTCAATTCCTTCAGTATCTTCGTGACACTCTCCCACGGATTAAACAAACCTGTGACTATTCGTGCTGCCACCCTATGATTCGTTCAACATCCCCTCTTAGTCCTATCTAGTACGGGTCCCACACACTTGAGCAATATTCTAGGATGCAGACTGATTGTAGTTTCCCAGTATTCTACCAGTAAACAGAAGTCTACCACCTGCTTTCCCAACGACTGAATGTATGTGATCATTCCATTTCATATCCCTACAAAGGGTTACACCCATGTATTTGTATTATTTGGCAGATTCCAACAGTGACACATTGATGTTATAGACATAGGATATTACGTTTATTCGTTTCGTGCAGAGTACAATTTTACGTTTCTGAACATTTAGAGAAAGTAGCCAATCTCTGCACTATGTTGAAATCTTATCAAGATCAGACTGAATATTTATGCAGCTTCTCTCAGATAGTAGGCCTACGTCATTATAGATAACTGCGTCATCTGCAGAAAGACTGATACTACTATTAATATTGTCTGCAAGGTCATTAATATACAACATGAACAGCAAGGGTCCCAACACACTTACCTGCGACACACTCGAAATTACTTCTACATCTGACTATGACTCTCCATCCAAGACAACATGCTATGTCCTCCCTACCAAAAAAACGTCAATCCAATCACCGATTCCACTCGATACCCCATATGATCGCACTTTCAACAATAAGCTTAGGTTCGGTACGGAGTCAAATGCTTTTCGGAAATCAAGAAACACTGCATCGACCTGGTTGTCTTAATGCAAAGCTTTCAGTATGTCATGTGAGAAAATTTTAATGTGAAAAAGATGCTAAGTTACACCGTGGTTTGTGGTCCACGCTCACTTGCAGGTCACCCTAGAAGTGGCTGAGTTAATCAGAAGTCAGAGGAAGGCAACAGTAAACCATCTATAAGAGGTCCATGCCTGGTAAGGCATTGAAGTATTCAAAACATCCTTCGGACTTATGACAGTGTTAACTTACATTGCAGAGATCTGAAGTTCTCTTTCTTATAAGCAGATGCATCTAAAACTTTCTAACAAAAACAATAGAAAGGACGTTTAGTCTCGCTCCATTCTACTTTTTTAAGTTGTCATACATCAGATCCACTAATTATGTCTGAGTCTCTTAATAAGACCGATTAAATCCCGCGTATTCTGAAAAACCGTTCTTTGATCACTACTGATCGACTGTAACTATAGTATACAGACATATTTTCTGAACATTTTCTTTCATTTGCCGAAACTCCCTTAGCAAAAGAAATAGGGAAATAATGCATATATAATGATAGGCAATTACGGCTGAACTGATGCTACAGAAAAACAAGTGTCACAGTACACGGCAGAGATAGCGAGGTCTCTTACAAGCGGCTCGGCGTACAAACTTTTCGGCAAACGACTGTCTGCAGTTCCTCCTCTAACTTCCCTCTTAAAACTGAATAATGTGAATACGTTCAGAACGACTGATAAAGTAGGTTATAAGTGATCTCGTGAGGTTCAGAAAGAAAGCTCGAAGTATAAAATAAATCGCTCAGTTTTTAGTTAACGTCACCTCTGGAATGAGATCACACCTAACGTACCAGGAGGACGTGTTGCGAATGGCCCAGGCTATTGTGACTTCACGCTGTATTTGGTGGGGAAAACCAAGGAAAAAAGCGCATATACGTGAGCGACCGTTGGAGTGAGAGGTGCTAACAGACGTAATACATTCAAGTGTGAGTCGATTCTAAGTCTTCTATATTCCTACTACAATCAAGTACGCTGTGTGCGGTTTTTTCGAAAAAGATCGAGCAGATTGAAATTTGTAGCTACTTATTTGTGGCAAGAGTAAGCACATAAACTGAGTGTGAAATACACATATACTTGTAGCTAGACTGAACTATAGTGATCAGTCGCATCGGTGCTCGAGACAGCAATAAAACTAAGTAATTCTACAAGCAACGATAAAATTTGCTTCAAGATTGTGTAACTTCCGTCTCGGTTTATGACGCTTTATCAGTAGTAGTGACACACTTGACTGTCACCGTTTGCTAGTGGTAAATTGTTGTTGTTGCGGTCTTCAGTCCGAAAACTCGGTTGATACAGCTCTCAAAGTTAGTGTGTCCTTTGCAAGCTTCTTCATCTCGGAACGACCTTTGTGACCTACATCCATTTTAATCTGCTTACGGGTATTCTAGCTTTGGTGTCTCTCTACAGTTTTTTTCTGCCGGCCCGTCCCCCTCCCACTTTTTCCGTCACCAAACTGACAATTACTTGATACCCCAGAAATGTGTCCGTTCTACCTGTAACTCCCTATGGGTTTATTACAGTAGCAAATCCACCCTGCACCGCTACCCCCGTACCAAGATTTTGCGTCGACCGTGCTCGTGTGCTAATGGAATGTAATCTGACTGTATTTCGCTTCCTGAAGGGTTACGCACTGAAAGAATACAAAGTTATTTGAACGGCAATCGAACATACGGTATGTTGTTTCGGAGTAAAGTTGTGGTGATTCAAAAATAATGACGGTCACCAGCCTAAATAGGCAAAAGTAATTTCAAATAAATGTGTAGCGAAGTGTAAACTAACTGCAGAATTGACCTTCACTTGAACGAAGATTCTTTTCAGTAAATGAATACGAAAAACACTAGCACGCATTAGTAAAGTAACCAACTACGACCCAAGCCGCTTCCTGTTTATGCATAGTGGCAACAAACTACTTCACACTAATGTACACAGTTTGCTTTAGTGTGTAAAGAGCGACTCTGATTACCCTGTGCCACTTAACAGGGGAAAAGTACCGACAATTTCGGCATGGGGTAGTCCTGAAACTTAGCGGCTGACAAACAGCGATTTTGACATATTTACCAATCCGTTATTTTAACACATGAACACTATTTCGTTTCATAGAATTTACATAAACCTTTTCATTGCACAGAATATGAGTTGTATATAGAGAACTGAATCTATTACAGCTTAAACCATTTACCAGAATTGTTGATTATTATAGCACAAATGTTTCAAGAATACGTATGAGCTTTGCACAAACTTACACTGTAGAATTACTAATTAACCAAAAGGCGGACTATCAAACTGTTTCCTCTCCTTACTGGCTTTTTGACGAACGCTTTCAACATTAAACAGCATCAACATATAAGCATAAATACAAATACGCAAAAGCACTAATACAGACCTTTTACACAAATAGAAATACTGTAGGCGTTTCAACAGTTATGTGGTGACGTGTTAAACAATCGGGTTTCTGCCGATTATTCGCGTCTTTCTTGCACGACATTTCAGCTGCGAGATTCGCAGTCTTCTTCAGGTGCTGTCTGATATTGATTCCATGTTTTTTCTTTGTGTGTGTTTGTGTGGCTGGATTTCTGGGGCGTGAACGTAAATGGCTCAAGTTTATCTTTATTAGTCTTGGGTACTGGGTCCGTAGACCTTACTGAGGTGGTGGTTCCTGGTTTATATATATATAGATAGCAGTAGATGGCGCTGTAAACATCATAATTTAATAGTGGTAGAATACAAATGACAATTGAATCATACAACAATGCCTAAGGTGTACGTCTAACATTAAAAATTTGCTACTCAGTGTGCATAGGTGTACAGGTTTGATACTGTTAGTTACGTAAGTCCATCTACTACGGCAAGGTCATATCACACCAGATGGCAAAAATCGGTTTTTAATTGTCCTGAGGCCAGCAACCGCATAAAAAGCGTCAATCACATTGGTATTCAATTTTCCCGAGGCCAAAAACCGCATAAAAAACATCTATCAAAATCAAATCGGATTATTAATTTCCATGTGACTGACGCAAAACATGTTCAATAAGCTGTCCACCGTTTTCTGCATCAAGTTGAAATCGAGAAACAGCATGTTCCACAACTAATCGAAGTGTTTCCGGGATCACACTCAGAATGTGTTGCGCAATGCGTGCCTTCAGTGCAACTAAGTTTGCAATCGGAACACTGAACACACATCTTTCAGATAGCACCACAGCCAGAGGTCACACGGATTAAGATCAGGTGATCAGGACGGCCAGGCTGTAGGAAAATGACGGCTGATAATTCAAGCATTTCCGAAATGGCTCTGCAGCAGCTGCTTAACTGGATTTGGAATGTGCGTAGGTGCGCCATCTTACATAAAAAATGATCCCATCCACACATCCACGCTGTTGGAGAGTTGGAATGACGTGGTCGCGCAAAAGACACTCATAGCGCTTACCAGTGACGGTACAGGTAACAGGACCGGAAGCACCTGTTTCTTCGAAAAAATATGGTCCTATGATAAATGATGCCGTAAACCCGCACCACACAGTGACCTTTTCAGGTTGAAGTGGTACTGGTTGATTTGCGTGTGGATTTTCCGTTGCCCATATTCGACAGTTCTGTGTATTGACATATCCTGTCAGATGAAAGTGTGCATCGTCTGTCCAAAAAATCTTCCACGGCCAATCATTGTCGACTCTCATGCGAGCAAGAAATTCTAAAGCAAAGGTCTCTCATGCTGGCAGGTCAACAGGAAGCAACTCATGCACGTAGGTAATTCTGAATGGATAGCAAAGAAGGATGTTTCGTAGGATGATTAATTGTGCTCTCTGCCTGATCCCACCTACGTCACCATCACCCTCTGGGGTGTCTACATCGCTCTGAACTTCGTAAGTCGACGCGAAAAGTTCTGCTTTGGCGAGTAGGCCATACGGCGGTCTTGCGCGTCCCTGGAGTGCTCGACTGAGTGGTCGTGGATTCCGAAGAATGCGGAGAAGACTTCATTCGTTCCGGAATTGGAACAGGACGGTGAAAATTTTGTCTTCTAACACCTCAGTTCGATGTTCTAAAGCACGACGGTAAAGTCCCCGTGAGAGACATTTCACCTCCCTCCGATCTTCAGGGATGCAATAGCGTTGCCAACGACGCCTGGCGCAATTCTTGAGAGTTTTTTTTATCTTGGTTGAGTTGAGAGAGGTACTTTCGACAAGGGGTAGATGGTCGTAAGTGAGGCCAGTTTGTATGCTCTTCGAATCTGTCCAGTTCATTTCTCCGTGGCTTCATCATTACGGACTGCAGATTGAATGTCTACAGTGGGTGTGTCTTGCAGCCACCTCTTATACTGGTACCAGTTTGAGGACGTTTGTGATGGACGTCTTATCGAGCGCAAAGCCTCTGTCATGAAGCCCAAGACGGTTTGTCAGTTTGAGGTCAAGTCGTTAATCGTCTGCAGTTGCAAATCCAGCCTCAGATTCATAAGCATGGCAACGTCCAGAATATCCGATCTATCATGGGGGTTCGATGGAATGTGCGTTGGGTCCTCAGGCGCAAGCGTGATAGTATAGAGTCTTTCTTCCAAAGCCAAGAGTCTCTCACCCCATGACTGTTGCGTGTCGAGATTGCAATGCAAAGTGCTTTGCATTGAAGTCACCACACATCAAGAGTTTCTCACATTGGTCAAATATCGCCAGGAAATTCTCTTCAATGACTTACCTGTTTGGACTGAGGTACCCAGAGAAAAGCGTAATGTGGCCTTAGGCAGTAGAAATGGTGATGGTCTTGGCTTCAAGAGTTTACAGTGCTGGGCGAGCCGTTGGTGCATGCGTGATGGAATTCTTGATAAAAATGATGGTATCTCCCCCGCGGCCATTGTTATGGTCTATCCTATAGCAGGCCATGTTGTGCAACTTATAAGTGTTTGTGGGACGGAGGCGTGTTTTAGTCAAAAATAGAATGTCCATACGATGACGAAGAATATATTCTTCCAACTCAATCTTCGTATTTAAAATTCCGGTGGCATTATATATACAGAGTGAAACGTCTCTCAGCATGGTGCGTCCACAGGCCATAGCTAGGTGCAAACAGTGCCATGGCACTTTCGAAGAGGGTCATCAGTTTGGAGATAATGGTTGGCGTTTCGTTAAAATTCTTCAACGTAGTCGTAACTATGACAAAGATGTTCCGTTGTTGTAACTTACAGAGGAAGTCAGATATGCTTGAGAAAATCTTCGGAAGTTCTGTGAAGTCGAAGGACGACTCTTCTTGTGGAGCTGCCGTTGATGGTAGTCGTTCTCATTGCCATGCCGACTGTCTCGTCGGGGAGGTCGACGGAGTCTGTCGGTTCGGAAATCCTGGGAAGTCCTTTGAACTGGCTAGAGTTGGTGGTGGTGTTGTTTTCGCCGCTTGGTATTCTCGTAAACGTGTGGCTTGGGCTTGGGCCATGTAGGTGCGCAGAGCTTGTTGAAACGTGCTCCAACCTCGCCAAGTGGGTGGGTGTTCTTCGCCGCCATTTGCATAAGTTGGTTTTTGAGTTGGAGATTTCGTGGAGTTTTGTGCTTGGTGGAAACCTCCACATTTTACGCATCTGGCGGGAAATGAACAGTAACTTGCAGTATAGAAATAGGGGTGACAGCGTTTACACTATGGAGGACGATCCTTAAGTCTGTAAGTTTCCACCTCCACATTTGTCGTAAATCGAGTCACTCGCAGGGCCAGCAGGGAGTGACACACAGTAGACTGGTTGGGGTATTAATGTGTTCGTCTTGGTGTCCCTCGCTTTGTAATGGTGCACCACAGCTTGCGTAAAACCAGTGGCATGTAACTCAGTCGCAACTTGCGTCTCTGTAATTTCGGCCGGGTGATATTTAATGACAACCTTGAGCATCTTCTCACTTGGAGGCTGTTGAGTATAGAAAGGAATTTTTGCGTTCTGGAAGAACTGCGATGTTGTTGGTCCGCTATCGTTTCGAGGTGGTACTTGATCGATTCCCCTTTATGGGTGCCTTGATTGATCCAGCCACATGTCTCTTCTGTTTAGTGTAAAGGAAAGATATTTGTCCGTTGACTGTATGGTCATTGTATGAACATCGGTGGAAGATTAGATGGCCGTCTTGCGCCAGAGATGGGAGGTTGTTGTGTGTCTTCCTTTCGTGGCTATGGCGCCACTTCCATTGATTCACCACTTGCAAGGGCGCGAATTGGCTGTACGTTGGTTGCTTAGTAGCATCAGCTATGTCTTGCGAGTTCTTCGTTTTACGTTCTGTTCGTTTGTTTCAGACAAACTTGAAAACGTATGTCTTCGTTGTTGCTGGAGGAGTTCTGAATCAGATTCGCTGGCTGGTTTTGGTGCATGGTCAGAACTAGAAGAGTCATTGTCATGGCGCCACGGCGTGATATCGCCCCGTATAGCGGACATATCACGTGCCAGTTGGTCTCGTCTGCTTCGAGCGTCATCTGTTCTTCGCTGCCCTCGGTGGTCTTCGGTCGGTGGAATGTTGATAGGTGGTCGGGTGTGTGTTGTCAGTGTGACTGTTCTTCTCGTGGAGCTGTAGCGATTTCCAGACCTCGATCATTGACGTGGAGGGTGCGGGCTTATCGGCCTCGGCCGGGGCCCAGGCTCTCCGTTGTCCGTTCGCGCCGTTCCAGAAGTTGCCGTGTCTGCAGCCTTTGTCAGCGTCGCCGAATTTCCTCCCTGCATGGCTATGGTCGTCGCACACAGATTGGCCGATGGGGCCGCTGGCGGCCAAAGGATCGCCGGACGGCTATCAGCCGACCCCTGCGGGACCTAGGCCGCTATCTTGGCCGCTGGTTGCACCGATCCACTCGCTAATGCATAGCGTACTCGAATACTGCGATTCCAGTAGGGAACGGGTTCGGTATTTATGCCTATATAGTGCTAGGCGCTCCGTCTGCGATCCGCTCTGCGCCAGACGCTTTGTCGGTGGTATGCGCCGACCAATAGCAGCGACTGTAGTGTTTGCTTCTAGCCGCGGCTGTTCCGAACGCTGTGCGCGTACTTTGTGATTAATATCCGTTGTCAATATTGCTTTAATGAAGTTCTAAATGACGTTTAGGCCATTTTAGACATTTTATCTTTTTGTCGTCATTTAAACCCACCTGTGATCTGGGACGTTCTGTTACAGTGGCGTGCCCCGTCCGTCATTCCGTCCGAGGTCCGTGCTTTCAGACTTCTGGTGTTCAAACTTCCGCTTGAGACTCCGTAGAACATCCACAGGTACCGCATCTGTTGTCTGAGGTACTACTTCACGTGCGTCCTTTGTTACACGTACTGGGCTGTTTTCTCTAACTTCATATTCATACTTGTGTTCCCAGGGGTCTCGAAGTTGGCTCCGTTGCGTCTTCAGAAGATCGAGTGATGGCTTTCACGTGGAGCTCAGCTGGAAACCGGTGTTACGGTTAATGAGATTCTGCGTGACCTTAATATCAATAGATTCTTTGATGATGCTGTTCCAGTATCTCGAAGTTTGAGTTAAAATCTTGGCATCATTGTAGTTCATAGAATGACTGAGTTCTAAACAATGCTCGGCAGTCGCTGACTTGGTTGCCTGTCTCAGTCTGGTCTGCATTTGGTGTTCTTTGCACCTGAAGTCAACGGTCCTAGTGTTGTGTGTGTGAAATCTTACGGGACTTAACTGCTAAGGTCATCAGTCCCTAAGCTTACACACTACTTAACCTAAATCATCCTAAGGACAAACACACACACCCATGACCGAGGGAGGACTCGAACCTCCGCCGGGACCAGCCGCACTGTCCATGACTGCAGCGGCTAGACCGCTCGGCTAATCCCGCGCGGCAACGGTCCAAGTCGTCTGGTCTATGTATGCCATGCCAAGTTCACGTGGTATGTGGTAAACGCTCGATTTCTGTAGACCCAGGTAATTCAACAAACTCCCTAACAACGCCTTAATCCCTAGTTCTTGGTGGGTGGATGGAACATGCTCTTGATGTTACGTTCGGGGAGAATTCTGTTGATTTTGATAGATATCGTTTCTGTCTGTGTCTCGTGTAAGAGAGTTCTGGTGAATTCTGCAAACATCGCAGTGATTTCATCCAATGTCAACCACCACTCATCAGTCAAAATGTCTTCCACTCCCATGTTCGTCATGAACGGTTGTTATTCCTTCACTAATCCCTAAACAATTTAAATACACTCGTTCTGTTCATAACTCCTTCGCTGGAAACCGTTTTGATTTGAGAAAAAGTTTCAGTAGGTGTTATTCCTTCCGCGAGAAGGAAGCGGATCACAGCAAGTGGCTCGTACTTGGCAGGATTTCTTACCAACATCTTTCACGCAGCTGGACGCTTCAACGTGTGTTTACCTACTTCCTTGTTTCTGAGATGCTTGCTCTGGTCAGGGGATTACCCCTCTACCACTCAGTGTTGCCAACCCTCCAAAAACAAAAACTCACAAACTGTTATGACCACAGTACACTTACATTCTGAACTTACCTCGTACATAACATAAAATGACATAGGTTTAGAAACGATATTTGCAAAATTGTTCCTGAACATAAAGTTACAACAAGGGATAATATACTACTGGCCATTAAAATTGCTACACCACGAAGATGACGTGCTAAAGGCGCGAAATTTAATCGACAGGAAGAAGTTGCTGTGATATGCAGATGATTAGTTTTTCAGAGCATTCACACAAGGTTGGAGCCGGTAGCGACACCTACAACGTGCTGACATGAGGAACGTTTCCAACCGATTTCTCATACACAAACAGCAGTTGACCGGCGTTGCCTGGTGAAAAGTTGTTGTGATGACTCGTGTAAGGACGAGAAATGCGTACCATCACGTATCTGACTTTGATAAAGGTCGGATTGTAGCCTATCGCGATTGCGGTTTATCGTATCGCGACATTGTTGCTCGCGTTGGTCGAGATCCAATGACTGTTAGCAGAATATGGAATCGGTGGGTTCAGGAGGGTAATACGGAACACCGTGCTGGATCCCAACAGCCTCGTATCACTAGCAGTCGAGATGACAGGCATCTTATCCGCATGGCTGTAACGGATCGTGCAGCCATGTCTCGATCCCTGAGTCAACAGATGGGGACGTTTGCAAAACAAGAACCATCTGCACGAACAGTTCGACGACGTTTGCAGCAGCATGGAGTATCAGCTCGGACACCATGGCTGCGGTTACCCTTGACGCTGCATCACAGACAGGAGCGCTTGCGATGGAGTACTCAACGACGAACCTGGGTGCACGAAAGGCAAAACGTCATGTTTTCGGATGAATCCAGGTTCCGTTTACAGAATCATGATAGTCGCATCCGTGTTTGGCGACATCGCGGTGAACGCACATTGGAAGCGCGTATTTGTCATCGCCATACTGGCGTATCACCCGGCGTGATGGTATGGGGTGCCATTGGTTACACGTCTCGGTCACCTATTGTTCGCATTGACGGCACTTTGAACAGTGGGCGCTACATTTCAGATGTACGACCCTTGGCTCTACCCTTCATTCGATCCCTGCGAAACCCTACATTTCAGTAGGGTAATGCACGACCGTATGTTGCATGTCCTGTACGGGCCTTTCTGGATACAGAAAATGTTCGACTGCTGCCCTGGCCAGCAAATTCTCCAGACCTCTCACCAACTGAAAACGTCTGGTCAATGGTGGCCGAGCAACTGGCTCGTCACAATACGGCAGTCACTACTCTTGATGAACTGTGGTATCGTGCTGAAGCTGCTTGGGCAGCTGTACCTGTACACGCCATCCAAGCTCTGTTTGACTCAATGCCCAGGCGTATCAAGGCCGTTATTACGGCCAGAGGTGGTTGTTCTGGGTACTGATTTCTCAGGATCTATGCTCCCAAATTGCGTGAAAATGTAATCACATGGCCGGCCGGAGTGGCCGAGCGGTTAAAGGCGCTACAGTCTGGAACCGCACGACCGCTACGTTCGCAGGTTCGAATCCTGCCTCGGGCATGGATGTGTGTGATGACCTTAGGTTAGTTAGGTTTAAGTAGTTCTAAGTTCTAGGGGACTTATGACCACAGCAGTTGAGTCCCGTAGTGCTCAGAGCCATTTGAACCATTTGTAATCACATGTCAGTTCTAGTATAATATATTTGTCCAGTGAATACCCGTTTACCATCTGCATTTCTTCTTGGTGTAGCAATTTTAATGGCCAGTAGTGTATATCCACAGGGATATCAAGGAAATGAATACATATGCTACAGTACCGATAATAGACCTAAATGTTACAAACCGACCCCTTCTTTGTAACCTGAGCCGTTGCAAACAACGTCTTCTAAACGTCCGCTGTAATAGCATCGTTAGAGATAATGCGTAACTTGAGAAGTAAGAAATTGCAGATATGAAGGTGTGAGACGCGGTCGTTGCAGAGTACGACGTGACGGCCGGCTCCAAGGTGTGCGTGGTGACGGCTGGCGCGCGACAGCAGGAGGGAGAGTCCCGACTCGACCTGGTGCAGCGCAACGCCAACATCTTCAAGAGCATCATTCCCAACCTCGTCAAGCACAGCCCCGATTGTATCCTGCTCATCGTCTCCAATCCAGGTACGCCGCTGCACTTTAACAGCCTCATAATACAAAAAAAAAGTGATCATATACAGGGTGGTCCATTGGTAGTGGCCGGCCGTTGTGGCCGTGCGGTTCTAGGCGCTACAGTCTGGAACCGAGCCATCGCTACGGTCGCGGGTTCGAATCCTGCCTCGGGCATGGATGTGTGTGATGTCCTTAGGTGAGTTAGGTTTAATTAGTTTTAAGTTCTAGGCGACTGATGACCTCAGAAGTTAAGTCGCATAGTGCTCAGAGGCATTTGAACCAACCATTGATAGTGACCGAGCCAAATATCTCACGAAATAAGCATCAAACGAAAAAGCTACAAAGAACGAAACTCGTCTAGCATGAAGGGGGAAACCAGATGGCTCTGTGGTTGGCCCGCTAGATAGCGCTGCCCAGTCAAACGGATACCAACTGCGTTTTTTTAAATAGAAACCCCCATTTTTATTACATATTCGTGTAGTATGTAAAGAAATATGAATGTTTTAGTTGGACAACTTTTTTCTGTTTTTGATAGATGGCGCTGTAATAGTCACAAACGTATAAGTACGTAGTATCACGTAACATTCTGCCAGTGCGGACGATATTTGCTTCGTGGTACATTACCCGTGTTAAAATGGACCGTTTACCAATTGCGGATGTGGTGTCACCGCCAGACACCACACTTGCTAGGTGGTAGCTTTGAATCGGCCGCGGTCCATTAGTACATGTCGGACCCACGTGTCGCCACTGTGTGATCGCAGACCGAGCGCCACCACAAGGCAGGTCTCGAGATACGGACTAGCACTCGTCCCAGTTGTACGGACGTCTTTGCTAGCGACTACACTGACGAAGCCTCGCTCATTTGCCGAGCAGATAGAATAGCCTTCAGCGAAGTCCATGGCTACGACCTAGCAAGGCGCCATTAGTAACATTGCATGTATCTATGGAGTCTCACTTATATCGTCAATAGCGATGTACCAAGGATGGAATAAAGTTAAGTATTCCAGAAGCTACGTACTTTTCTTTATAACATTCATTACGTATCCTGTTACAGACCTATAACTTGCCTGCTAAACGCGTGCCTTTCGGCTACTTCCGTGGCGTGGCTGTCTTTCTACGCCACAACAGCGGAAAAGGTCGATATCGTGTTGATGTATGGCTGTTATGATCAAAATGACCAACGGGCGTGTGCTATGTATGCTGCTCGGTATCCTGGACGACATCATCCAAGTGCCGGACCGTTCGCCGGATAGTTAAGTTATTTAAGCAAACAGGAAGTGTTCAGCCACATGTGAAACGTCAACCACGACCTGCAACAAATGATGATGCCCAAGTAGGTGTTTTAGCTGCCGTCGCGGCTAAGCCGCACATCAGTAGCAGACAAATTGCGCGAGAATCGGGAATCTCAAAAAGGTCGCCGTTCAAAATGTTACATCAACATCGATTGCACCCGTACCATATTTCTATGTACCAGGAATTGCATGACGACGAATTTGAGCGTCGTGTACAGTTCTGCCACTGGGCAGATTTTTTGCACGCGTTCTATTTAGCGACGAAGCGTCGTTCACCAACAGCGGTAACGTAAACTGGCATAATATGCACTATTGGGCACGGGAAAATCCATGATGGCTGCGACAAGTGGAACACCAGCTACCTTGGCGGGTTAATGTAAGGTGCGGCATTATGGGAGGAAGGACAATTGGCCCCCATTTTATCGATGGCAATCTAAATGTGCAATGTATGCTGATTTCCTACGTAATGTTCTACCGATGGTACTACAAGATGTTTCACTGCATGACAGAATGGCGATGTACTTCCAACATGATGGACGTACGGCACATAGCTCGCGTGCGGTTGAAGCGGTATTGAATAGCATATTTCATGACAGGTGGATTGGTCGCCGAAGCACCATATCATGGCCCGCAC
Source organism: Schistocerca americana (assembly GCF_021461395.2). Lineage (NCBI taxonomy): Eukaryota > Metazoa > Arthropoda > Insecta > Orthoptera > Acrididae > Schistocerca > Schistocerca americana. The sequence continues at coordinate 448,466,118 of NC_060122.1, read as the reverse complement.
ATTCATCCGATCTGACGTCCCCGGATTTCTTTCTGTGGGAAAAGTTGGATATTTGCTATCGTGATCCACCGATAACGCCTGACAACATGCGTCAGCGCATTGTCAATGCATGTGCAAAGGTTACGGAAGGCGAACTACTCGCTGTTGAGAGGAATATCTTTACACGTATTGCCAAATGCATTGAGGTTGACGGACATCATTTTGAGCATTTATTGCATTAATGTGGTATTTACAGGTAATCATGCTGTAACAGCATGCGTTCTCAGAAATGATAAGTTCACAAAGGTACATGTATCACATTGGAACAACCGAAATAAAATGTTCAAACGTACCTACGTTCTGTATTTTAATTTAAAAAACCTGTTACCAACTGTTCGTCTAAAATTGTGAGCCATATGTTTGTGACTATTACAACGCCATCTGTCACAAAGCGAAAAAAGTGATCCAACTAAAACATTCGTATTTCTTTACGTACTACACGAATGTGTAATAAAGAATGGGGGTTCCTATTTCAAAAAAACGCAGTTGATATCCGTTTGACCTGTGGTAGCGCCATCTAGCGGGCCAACCATCGCGCCATCTGGTTTCCCCCTTCGAGCTAGACAAGTTTCGCTCTTTGTAGTTTTTTCGTTTGACGATTATTTCGTGAGACATTTGGCTCGGTCACGATCAATGGACCACCCTGTATACCACATTATTTTCAGTTTTGTCACCGTCAGGACGACGATTCTAAAACGTTGATGCACAGTCGAAAACGAGGAACATTCAATAATTAAAGGGGCAAAGCTATGTAAAATCAAACTGTTTGTAGCGGAGGTTTTGTACTTTTATTACTCTAGGTTGGTATGCCTAGCGTGAGCTGAGAACAGATGACAGATAAAAACTGTCTGAAGTTTCCACATTAGTTGAACAACGTTCAGTGATTCTTTTTATGCTTTCTGAAGGTGAAAACCTTCTCGAGTAGTTTTGCAGTATGGTTAAAGTTATATCAAACGCGGAATTTTTATAAGTAAGTAGCACAGTTCAAAAACGGTCGAACCTCAGCGACTGACGAGTAGTGTCCTGCTCGGCCGTTGGAAGTGTCAACACCTTCGCTTAAAACCCGCATTAACGACATTATCCGTGGAGATCAACGTGTTACAGTTGAACATATGCAAAAACTGTTGAATAAGTGTTGGCACAGTTCACAACGTTATCGGTAATAAGCTCAAGTACACAAAAAACGGATACAAGGTGGGTTTCAAAAGGGTTAAGGCAACAATTCTAGGAAACACGACTCAAAGTGTGCTCAAACTTGAAAGAACACTATGAAAGAAAAGATTTTAACCTATGATGAGAGTTGGGTCCACCATTTTGAATCAGAGCCCAAAACATAAAGCATGGAATTTAAGCACACCAGCTCACCTGCCTGTAAGAAATTCGGAATGCAGGCATAAGTAGGAAAAGTCATGCTGATTGTGTTTTGGGATGTTAATGATGTCGTTGTTTTATTATTATTTGAAAGATCATCATACAATATACAGTGCCTACTACTCAGGCATGCTGATTGACAAAGTAAAGCCACAAATGGGTGTAAAACTCCGCGGATCTAAAAGAAATGGCGTGATATTACTACACGACAATCCTCGCCCTCACACCACCTAGCTGACCCAAGAAACCACTAAAAAAATGTGTTGGGAGGTACTGGCTCATCGTCCCTACAATTCAGATTTGGCTCCCACGGATTTTCATTTGTTTGTTCCATTCAAGGAGGTGTTATACACTATGTGATCAAAAGTATCCGGACACCTGGCTGGAAATGATTTACAAGTTCGTGGCGCCCTCCATCATTAATGCTGGAATTCATTATGGTGTTGGCCCACCCTTAACCTTGATGACGGCTTCCACTCTCCCAGGCATGCGTTCAATCAGGTGCTGGAGGGTTTCTTGGGGAATGGCAGCCCATTCTTCACGGAGTGCTGCACTGAGGAGAGGGATCGATGTCGGTCGGTGAGGCCTTGCACGAAGTCGGCGTCCCAAAACATCCCAAAGGTGTTCTACAGGATTCAGGCCAGGACTCTGTACAGGTCAGTCCATTACAGTGATGTTATTGTCGTGTAACCACTCCGCCACAGGTCGTGCATTATGAGCAGGTGCTCGATCGTGTTGAAAGATGCAGTCGCCATCCCCGAATTGCTCTTCAACAGTGGGAAGCAAGAAGGTGCCTAAAACATCAATGTATTCCTTTGCTGTGGTAGTGCCACGCAAAACAACAATCGGTGCAAGCCTCCTCCATGAAAAACACGACCACACCATAACACCAACACCTCCGAATTTAACATATGGCACTACACACGCTGGCAGATGACATTCGCCGGGCATTCGCCATACCGACACCCTACCATCGGATCGCCAAATTCTGTAGCGTGATTCATCACTCCACACAATGTTTTTCCACTGTTCAACGGTCCAATGTTTACGCTCCTTACACCAAGCGAGGTGTCGTTTGGCATTTACTGGCGTGAAGTGTGGCTTATGAGCAGCCGCTCGACCATGAAATCCAAGTTTTGTCACCTCCCGCCTAACTGTCATAGTACTTGCAGTGGATCTAGATGCAGTTTGGACTCCCTGCATGATGGACTGGATAGATTTATGCCTATTGCGCATTACGACCCTCTTCAACTATCAGTCAACAGACGAGGTCGGCGTGTACGCTTTTGTGCTGTATGTGTCCCTTCACGTTTCCACTTCACTATCACGTCGGAAACAGTGGACGTAGGGATGTTTAAGAGTATGGAAATCTCGCGTACCGACGTATGACGCAAGTGACAACCAATCACCAGACCACGTTCGAAGTCCGTGAGCTCCGCGGAGCGCCCCAATCCGCTCTCTCACGATGTCTATTGACTACTGAGGTCGCTGATATGGAGTACCCAGCAGTAGATGGCAGCACAATGTACCTAATATGAAAAACACGTTTTTGGGGTTGTCCGGATACTTTTAATCACATTGTGTACGTAAAAAAATTCAGTAACAGCGAGGATCAAGTCATTTGTGGGAAAATGAATAAAAAAAATGACAATGAGTTCTTCGCATCAAGTATAAAAAACGGACAATATTAGCTCACACACCGCTTGGCTAACCCAAAAAACCACTGAAAAAATGGGCTGGGAGATACTAGCTCATCCTCCCTACAGCTCAGGTCTGACCCCCTCGGATTTTCAGTTGCTTGGTCCACACAAGGAGGCATTATATGGAAAACAGTTCCGCAACAACGAAGAGGTCAAAGAATTTGTGGGGAAGTGGCTCAAAAAAAAAAAAAACAAGACAAAAACTTCATTGCATCAGGTATGAAACAAAGTAGTTCATCTTTTGGGCAAATGTATTAATAATGCTGGGGACTATGTTGAGAAGTAGTAAAAGTCTCAGATTGTGAAACATACACTGTTTTGTCCTAGATGAATTTATCTCTTCAATTATTGTATGCCCTTCGTGGTTCCGATAGATAAGTGTTCCTAGGCGTGAAAAATGTTTAGTTGTAAGTACATCCAATTACAAATGTGCCTCAGCACTGTAGAGCTATTTTTAGTGTCTTGTCAGAAACATCTGGAACACGAGTAATTATTGTCCTTACAGACAGAAGGTGTAGCGTCATGTTATGTATGGAGAAACACTGAGACGGGTGTTGTGTGGGCAGTTGACATCCTGACGTACGTGGCGTGGAAGCTGAGCGGGCTGCCGAAGAACCGCGTGTTCGGCTCGGGCACCAACCTGGACTCGGCCCGCTTCAGGGTCTTTATCGCAGAGCGGCTGGGCGTCTCTCCATGCAGCGTCCACGGCTGGATCATCGGCGAACACGGCGACTCCAGTGGTTAGTTGGTGATTTACTTTTTCCTTAAATCTTTTGAACCATTTTTATCGAAATGTTGTGGAACGAGTCATGTGATTAGTGGTGTTCTTGCACCGTATTGTAACAAGCATGAAAGTACCAGATACAAAAGTGCATAAGTTTCGCTTCTCTAGACTGCTCTACGTCTGGAAGAAACAATGTAGACAGACAGATCCACATCGACGAAAGACACTGCTTTAGTTCTTTACCCAAACTATAACAGATCAGGGATACTTATGACTACTTACTAGATTGGTCACACAAACGGTAGTAGGTTTTTCGCCTCGCCAGTCGGCCTCCTCCATCTTCCTCGGTGAATGTAGGCTTCTCCAGCTAGTCTCATTTTACAGATATCCTTTCTGATCGCTTCATTCCAATTCATCCGTGGTCTTCCCCTCGGTCCGTTGCCTCTGAGGTCTTCTTCACGAGTTGCCTGGTGATGTAGGCTTCTCGCCGCATTACACATCCCTACCACCTCAGTCTCCTCTCTCGAATCTCAGTCACTATGTCCAGCGACTTGTACAACAACTCCTGCAGTTCGCGGTTTTTCCTTTTTCTCCAGTTATCTCCATCCTTCATTTTCGGAAAAATCTGACTGAGACAGCATTCTCAAATGTCGGTGGTTTTCATTCTATCTTTTGTGTCATGGTGTAGGTCTCTGCTTCGTATACAATGACAAGTTGTTTTACTGTCCTGTGGACCTCAAAGCCGGGACCTCAGCAGCTTTCCCAGTGCAAACCTTGACCTGTTTCTTGCCTGGATTCTTTCCATTATTTCTTGGTCTATCTCATTCATTTCACTGAGCACAGCCCCAAGATATTTGAACTCTTTCTATCCTTTCAAAGATATGACCATCTACGAGTACATGTACAGATCTGTCATCATTGTCTCTGTTCACAACGAGGTGTCTGATCTTCTCTATATTCATCTTCAGCCTTGCTCTCAATGCCTCTTCCGTTAACACTCTTGCCTTCTAAAACAGATCTTGCCTATTCTGTGCTATGAAAACTACACCATCCGCGTAAGCCAGATTGTTGATTCTTCTACCCATCTGCATTCCTGTCTTCAGGTTTGTTACCTTTGTCAGTGTTCTTTCCAGAAACAGAATAAACGGAACGATAGGTGGGGGGTGGGGGTGGGGGGTGGGGGTGGGGGGTGGGGTTGGGGGGGGTTGGGGGGGGGAGAAGCAGTTTCGCTGTCGTACTCCAGTCTTTACCTTGAATTTCTCTGACATCTTTCCATTCACTTTCACCTTGCATGTTGTATTTTGTGTACATGCTTGTGTTATTTTTTTAGTTTTCTAGGAACCTGCGCTCTTTCCAGTTCTTAACGTATTGCACGCCTGTTCACAGTAAGCTCTTTGATAGCACTTGTCTTATTAAAGCGGGTGATCAAAAAGTCAGCATAAATTTGAAAACTTAATAAACCACGGAATAATGTAGATAGAGAGGTAAAAATTGACACACATGCTTGGAATGACATGGGGTTTTATTAGAACCACCACATATTGCTAGACGCGTGAAAGATTTATTGCACGCGTCGTTTGGTGATGATCGTGTGCTCAGCCGCCACTTTCGTTATGCTTAGCCTCCCAGGTCCCCAGACTTCAGTCCGTGTGATTATTGGCTTTGGGGTTACCTGAAGTCGCAAGTGTATCGTGATCGACCGACATCTCTAGGGATGCTGAAAGACAACATCCGACGCCAATGCCTCACCATAACTCCGGACATGCTTTACAGTGCTGTTCACAACATTATTCCTCAGCTATTGATGAGGAATGATGGTGGACATATTGAGCATTTCCTGTAAAGAACATCATCTTTGCCTTGTCTTACTTTGTTATGCTAATTATTGCTATTCTGATCAGATGAAGCGCCATCTGTCAGACATTTTTTGACCTTTAGTGTTTTTTTGGTTCTAATAAAACCCCATGTCATTCCAAGCATGTGTGTCAATTTGTACCTCCCTACCTACATTATTCCGTGATTTATTCAGTTTTCAAATTTATACTGACTTTTTGATCACCCGGTATGTAGACGGTCAGCGTTTGATTTTCCTTTTCTAAGCCCAGCTTGTCGGAATCCAACTGCCTCCTCAACGTGTGGTATTAGCCGCTTCATCAACGACAAGCCAGGACCTTATAAGTTGTGCATAGTAAGGTAATGCCTCTATAGTTGCTGCATCTCATTGGGTCTCCTTTCATTAGTGTTGAGCAGATGACAGACTGCTTCCATTCCGCTGAGATTCTTTCTTTCCTCCAAATTGAACTAATTATGTGGTATACACTCTCTTGCAGGATATCTCTTCCTTCTGTCACAATTTCTGCAGGTATTTCATCAATTCCGGGGGCCTTTCCTCTCTTCAACGTTTTTTGGCTTCTTCTACGTCTTCCATGCTCGGCAGTTCGTTCTCCGCTGTTAGTAGTATTACTCTGTCTTCTCCGTGCAATTTTCTTCTTCTGATGCTGCTGTCGCTTCGCTTTGATGGTGTCCACATCCAGGAAAATTTCGAAATAATTTTTCTATTCCTCCTTTGCATTTGTTTCATCTATTATCAATTGTCCTGCTTGGCCTTTGATCGCGTCAGTCCTCGTGTTGTATCCTTTCTTGAAGAACCTGAGTGTCCTGTAAAAGTCTCTTGTAATGCGTCTTGTTCGATCCTCTTCTGCCACTGTTGTCTTGCTGTTTACATACTCTCGCTTTTCCGTTGGGAGGACTTTTCTTGCTTCTCTAGCTGCCTCCATGTACCCCTCCTTAACCTTTCATCTTGTTCGTCTGTCAGCCATAACATTTTAGCCTCTTATCTCTCGTTTACTGCATGTCTACACTTATCGTTAAATCATCCTCTGCTCTACGTCTCTCTCTCCAATGGTTTCAGCACTTCATCTGCTGCGTGTTTCACTTCGATTTTGAGCTTGGATCGTAACTTGTTTACATCAGTTCCCTCTTCTACAAAGACAACAAACTTGTTTCGAATTTCAATTGCATATCTGTCCTTAATGTGGCCCTCTTTTAGTAGATCTGTGTTTATTTTCCGGTCTACATCTCTTCTCCTGCAGTTGTCAGCACAAGATAGTGGTCTGATCTGTTTATGCACCTCTTTGAGATTTTACCTTTTCAATAACACATCTGCTTCTAGCATTCATTAATATGTCTTCTATTTGGTTCTGTGTGTTCTGGTCGGGTGATTTCCAGGCTATCCTATAAATTTGTTTGCGAGGAAAGTGTGTACTATTAATCCTTAGGTTTTTTGAAGTTTCCAGATTGGTCAGGAATACACAAATTAAAACTTAAGAACGGCGAGTCGAATGTATTCTAATGACTACCAGAAAAATATTTGTTACAAAGAGTAAAGGCAAACCGATACGACATTATTACAAATAGACTTGCGGTCCTTTGGAGAAATAACACAAGAAACGACATGTTCGCTATCTAGGAAGAAAGAAAAGCATGCTGACTAGGAAACGAGAGGCCAATCAGGTTTTTGTATTTTTTTTTTCATATTTGCGGTACGTTAAGTTCAGAACTCAAATATAAATCATCCGAAGCAATGCGATACGGTTCCAAAAGTTACTGAGAAAATTTCAGTGGGGTCGCGTGACTTTGTGGTAATAGTGCTCGCTTACGATGTTGGAGGTCCGGGTTTGATTCCCGGCTGTGGTAAAATTTTAAACAGAGCTATATATTCCATGACCATTTCCGTGAGAGGTAAAACAGATAAGGTTTAAAAAAACTTTAATTTCTAATGTTTTTTTAAAATTTAAACAATCTTTAATAACAATTAAGAAAAATGTATATTTGCAATGAAAACTGGTTTTTTGTTTGCGTTGCCGGCCGTGGTGGTCTTGCGGTTCTAGGCGCTGCAGTCCGGAACCGCGGGACTGCTACGGTCGCAGGTTCGAATCCTGCCTCGGGCATCGATGTGTGTGATGTCCTTAGGTTAGTTAGTTTTAAGTAGTTCTAAGCTCTAGGGGACTGATGACCTAAGATGATAAGTCCCATAGTGCTCAGAGCCATTTGAACCATTTGTTTAAGTTATGTAATTAGAAATAAGGAAACATGCATTTTTCATGAAACTATTAGATATGTGTTAATTAGACGAACGAAAAAAAAAAAAAAAAAAACGAAAGAAATATGACCGAAACGAGTCTGGACCCAGTGATTACCAGTCTTGAGCGCTATTCAATTTTTTGTTTTCATTTTTCTGTATTTTGTAACTCACGGAAATGCTAGTAGAGACGTACATCTGTTTAAAAATTTGCCTCAGCTTAGAATCTAACCCATGCCCCTGAGCTGGCAAGCAAGCATCCTACCATAGACGCGCACTGCCCGTCGAGGAAATCTACCTTGCTTTGGGGCATTAAGATGGTCGGTAAACTTGGAATCCGATTTTCTCGAGATTTGGCAGTTGTATCGATCCGCTTTGGTGCATTGATGTTTGTGTTCTGAACTTCACGTACAATAAGTATAAAAAAAATTACAAAAATCCGTAGTCAGTTAAAAAAAGCACCAATAGAGGAGCAATATTCTCCACACCCTTCCTCCTCTACTGCCGCACCTACCGCCATTGCCTCCACCCGAACATTCTCACCGCATTGCCGTCCTCTGTAGTTCATAGTGCAGGAAACAGCAGAGGTTTGAAATGCAGTTCGGTGAAAACCTTCATCCAAGTAAGTTTGGGTCCTGAAGGTGACATCGGTTGTACATAAGAGTCGTAAAAGTAAGTGTTCAGTATACATCATTAACCGTAAATTTATACGTGGAAGAAGAAACCCAACGAACGTAAAAGAAATGTTTCTAGGAAGCAAGTATGAACTCTGAAGTGCGCCCAGAGGTAACAGCGTAAGAAAATAAGTGTCTACAACAGTTCACATTGGCTCCCTATTTCGACACAACAACAAAAAATTTTCCGTGAATGTACTAAAAATGGATGCTTTAGCAATGTACATTTACAGAATTATTCGTGTTGTCAGTGACGCAAGTAACATGAACAAAAAAAGAAGCTTTAAGACAAGTTAAAACTGTACCCCGCATCGGGACTTAACACGGATCCTTGTATTTTGCGGACAATGCAGCAGTCACTCCTCTATCTGCGTAGGCTCTGCAGACCGGCTCACACTTTGAACTTATAAGTAGTTCTTCTCGTTCCCTTCATCGCAGCATATATTCACAAAGAGTTTTCCCAATATTGTGTGCTTTGGCGAAGTAATCATAATGTGGGCAGCTTGCAGTCTTCATTGAAGTTTTATAAAACATTTCATCACAGTAAGGTATACCCCATGTACAGACCCGGGCAGGTCATCGGTACAGACCCCCAACGTGTCATCCTCTCTATGGCGTCACTAAATGCAGAATAGACACGGGTAGGGTCAACACAGCGCTCTCCCGGCCGTTGCCAGTTTTCGTGACCTGGAGCTGCTACCACTGGGTCAAGTAACTCCTCAGTTGGCATCACGAGGCTGTATGCAGCCTGTTCCAGTCCTCCCATCAAGAAGAAATCCCTGGCAGTTTCGGGAATCGAACCCGAATCCTCCACAAGGCAGTCAGCTGCGCTGACTTCTCAGATACAGAACAGAACGTCTGACTATATGGTTCAAATGGCTCTGAGCACTATAGGACTTAACTTCTGAGGTCATCAGTCCCCTAGAACTTAGAACTACTTAAACCTAACTAACCTAAGGACATCACACACATCCATGCCCGAGGCAGGATTCGAACCTGCGACCGTAGCGGTCGCGCAGTTCCAGACTGTAGCGCCTAAAACCGCTCAGTCACCTCGGCCGGCGTCTGACTATAGCAAGCAACTTCAAAAGGATGTAGGCTATAATAATGCAGAGGTGAAGAACCTTGCATAGAATAGACTAGCTTGGAGAGTTGCATCAAACCAGCATTTGGATACTGCAGCAACAGAAGATGAATAGGGCTGCGAAAGTCAAAACGCGTGACTGAGTAAGTACCAGGTGGATATGGTTCAAATGGCTCTGAGCACTATGGGACTTAACATCTGAGGTCATCAGTCCCCTAGAATTTAGAACTACTTAAACCTAACTAACCTAAGAACATCACACACATCCATGCCCAAGGCAGTATTCGAACCTGCGACCGTAGCGGTCGCGCAGTCCCACACTGAGGCGCCTAGAACCGCTCGGCGACACCGGCTGGCCCAGGTGGATATAATTAAAGTGCAGCTACCGACAGAGGCCCACAGTGGGCCGTAATTATCGTATGGCAGCGAAACTTGATAGATATTCTAATGCGTCAATGCGGAACTGATTTACGCTGGAAAAAAAAAAAAAAATTAGTTCTAATTTTGGCCATCAGGTGCAAATCTGGCGCTGTACAGCAACTCATCGACGTTTCCGTTGCTCATACTGAACAAACTGCGTAAGCGGCGGTAAATAATAAAATCAACATTATGTCTTTGTCACCTGTTTGATCTTTTCTGCCCACATCCAACTCCTAATACATTAATGGTTCAAATGGCTCTGAGCACTATGGGACTTAACATCTATGGTCATCAGTCCCCTAGAACTTAGAACTACTTAAACCTAACTAACCTAAGGACAGCACACAACACCCAGCCATCTCGAGGCAGAGAAAATCCCTGACCCCGCTGGGAATCGAACCCGGGAACCCGGGCGTGGGAAGCGAGAACGCTACCGCACGACCACGAGATGCGGGCCCTAATACATTACATGTGGAAACATTTCTGTACGTCCTTCTTGCATTCAGAGCGCCAGATTTACACCTGGTGGCGAAAATTGGAACTAATTTTTTCCAGCGTAAATCGGTTCCTCATTAACGCATTATATCTACCAAGTTTCGCTGCCATACGATAATTACCTCCTACACCGGACCTCTGTATCTGCACTTTATTCCTGAAATTGGTGCCGGCCGGAGTGGCCGTGCGGTTCCAGGCGCTACAGTCTGGAGCCGAGCGACCGCTACGGTCGCCGGTTCGAATCCTGCCTCGGGCATGGATGTGTGTGATGCCCTCAGGTTAGTTAGGTTTAATTAGTTCTAAGTTCTAGGCGACTGATGAACTCAGAAGTTAAGTCCCATAGTGCTCAGAGCCATTTGAACCATTTTGAACCTGAAATCGGTGAAGTTATCGTTCACTGTGGAGAGAAGACACTAATAATACGAAGGTGGAGTCTTCCGTGTATGATCCTGCTGTGAGTTACACAGTAAGCGCCAGCTCGTCAGGCTGGTTGTGTGATTAATGCGCTTAGCGACGTTCTCAGGACCCCGCCGGGGCTGCCCCCCGGGCTAACCTCGGATTCTCGTGTCAATGAGACCATTACAATCTATCTTGCACCGGCGCGAAGACGCTTGCCGGCCTGTTTAATGACGGTTCCGACTGGTGATTCACGGCACCGACAATTTATTGAATTATGATTTATCGACGGGTCGTCTGAATACGCAGCTAATACAAACTGCGGTCATGAGGCTGCGAGTATAGCGCTGTATGGGCAGGTAATGAATCACTGGTGTGCACGGGGCTGTGGCAGACAGACACTGAGTAATGGGAGGATGGGCAGTTGAGGCGCTGCGCTCAGCTGACGAGCTGGCAGCTTGTCAACAAACGGGTATCGCCGTCACCACGCCCCATCCGTATTTCTTCCCATTTGTTCCCTTCTCTTTTGCCGTATCACTCCGTACCTTATTTAGCTTCTTTCTGGCGAAGAATTACAGTACACCGATAGGGCTTATTGCTATATTTCCAATAACATTTTGATTGGTCTAATGATCTTTTCCATTTCTTTTTTCTGAGTACAAGGGCAAGATGAAACGTTCACGGACTACTAGCGAAACAATTTAATGCTGGGTCAAACTGCGCTTATATTTGTACTTAATCCCTTTTTTGTGTGTTCTCGGAATAGAATAGAAAAAAGAAAGCAGCTTATCTCTGAAACTTCTTTATTTCAATGTAATCTCTCTCTACGCTGATGCACTTGGTTCAACGATATTCCGATGCCTTGGTCCCATCTCAAAAATTAGATTCCTCAAGGCTTGCAAAATACCCATCACTTTGGCTATCAGTTTTTGTTTGAAGAGAATCTCTGTCCACCGAGTGAAATTTTGAGCCTGGGGTAGAGGTGGAAATCTGATCGAGCCAAATCAGGCGACTAAGGTATCTGTGGCAGCAATTCGTATCTTAGTTCACGTATTTTGCCACGGCAACGACATTTGTGCTTGGTCGTACATTGTCTTGATGAAAGATGGGTCACGCTCATTTCACAGGACTTTTTGCAAACGTAACGTCATTGGACGTCACGCACAGTATTGATAATCGCAGGAACTGCAATCGACTTTCGTTAATGTTTGATACGGGCCATTCATGAGACTTCATACACACGTGTCGGACATTTATAAAAACACTCCGTTCTTGACACTATTTGTTATAATTATTGTTATAATTAAACCTCACATAATGATTTATCGACAGTTAATGCTTTCATGTAAGAGAGATCTCTCAGGAGCAAGTTGTTACTGCCAGTAATTCACAAATCAAGCATGAAAGGCACTTGTACTCGTATTATAACTTGCAGTATGACGTTTCAAGGAACGGCGCATTGGAAATTTATAACAACGTGTCATCATTATAATTAAATGTCAGTTAATAATGCATCAACGACAGGAGCACTCAAGACGCATGATGATAACCAAAATAGGAGACTGTTATCATATGACGAAGTTCTAGCGTAATGGATAATGTGGTGGTTTATGGTATTGAAGGCTGTAGGTTTCCATCACGCTTCATGTAAATATTTTTTTTAACGTTAGCGTTGTTAACACTTTCTCGGACTTTCATATGAATGTAATACAAATATATTCTACAATATTCGATGATATTTACATTTCCGTCTGATTACAGGACGAAGAATGAAATAAATATTTAGCGATTTCCGAGTGTGTGGTTAGGCAGGAACATAAGAGGACATCTACAATCGCTGCGAGTGAAACTAGGAACAATAACTGTAATTTTCTTTCTTGTCACAAATATTTTGTTACTTTTCCGAATGTGCGGCAATTCGTGAGTGTGTGGTTAGGCAGAAACCTAAGAGGACAGTTTTAGCTGCTGTAACTAAAAAGAAATTCGTGTTCTTCCTTCTGCCAAATATTTGGCTCTTTACTTCCGAATATGTCGCAGTTTCCGACGGTGTGGTTAGGCAGGAACGGAACACGACAGCTGAAATCGCTGTGAGTGAATTGAGGAGTAATAACATTAATATTCTTCCTTTTCACAAAGTCAATAGCAGTCCCTGCAGATATTGCGCGTGACGTCAAAATGACGTCACATTTGTAGAAAGTGTAGTGAAATGAGTGTTACTCTGAAAGATGATTTTCTTCCTTGCCAGACTTAGCCTTTTATCGCGTTCTTTTGCTGTAGTTGGTCCAGGAGATTAGCGTAGTATTGTCCCGTTTTTGACCAGTGGGAAGATAGTGTATCTGCAGAGTCCCTTTCGCATCGCAGAAAACTGATGGCACGACCTTTCCGGCCGATCATATTGCCTTTGCTTACTTTGGTGGATGTGAATCAACACGTTTCCACTGCTTTGACTGTTATTTTGTCTCTCGGGTATGGCACCGTGTTTCATCTGTGGCCACAAGCCGATGCAAAATCTCGTTGGTTGTTGTGAAAACGGATCGAACTTTGTTCGGACATTGCCATTCTAAAGCAATTCTGATCCTGCTTTAAGATTTGCGGCACCCATCTAGCAGGTATTTTTCTCAAATTCAGTTACATCACTAAAATGTGATACGTCCGTTCACATGACCCCCCACAGCTTCAGCGTATTCTCGCACTTTTTGACGGCACTCCCTCATGACCATTTTATGCATTTATGGCATGTCTTGGCTGATCACTACACGTATCATCATCTAAGCATTCGCGACCAAATTTAACCTAGTCAGTCCACTTGGCAACACTTGTATAAGAGGGAATGGAGTCCCCCACTGTGTTCTGAAAATCGGCATGAATTCCTTTGTTTCACACCTCTCCTTACCGAAGCAACGGCCTTGCCGCAGTGGCAACACCGGTTGCTGTGAGATCACCGAAATTAAGCGCTGTCGGGCGTGGTCGGCACTTGTACGGGTGACCATTCGTGCCGCCATACGCTGTTGCCATTTTTCGGGGTGCACTCAGCCTCGTGATGCCAATTGAGGAGCTACTCGACCGAATAGTAGCGACTTCGGTCAAGAAGACAATCATTAACGACCGGGAGAGCGGTGTGCTGACTCCACGCCCCTCCTATCCGCATCCTCCACTGAGGATGACACGGAGGTCAGATGGTCCCGGTAGACCACTCGTGGCCTGAAGACGGAGTATAGTATCTCTTTACCGAAGTACTTAATCAATGCTCGAAGTTCGATTTTTTCCGTCTTCACAAATGACTACAAGGGAACAACAACAGGGAGATGTCTGCGCCACAGATCTCTACCGGGAGTACTGCCGCATCGCGTGTTTAATCGTGAAGGATAACCTATTATTACACGGGAACCTCGATGCGGTGTTTGGTGTCAGTGGAATGCACGGTACAGGCGACTAGCTCGGAGCTGTTCTCGAAGTAACCAATTTGCAACAGTTGGTTGTGTCACCATGGTGCAAACTGCTGCTCAGAGCCATACGCCGAACACAGTGGTCTTCCCTCTCGGTAGTGCCACATGGCCGTCCGGAGCCCATGAATCTTGTGGCCGTACATTCTCGTGAGCACCGCTGCCTGCAATCATGTTTACCGGTTACATTCCTGCAAAGTCTTTTTGCAGTATCGCAGAAGGAACATCCAGCTTCTCGTAGCACTACTACACGACCTCATTCAAACTCAGGGAGGTGTTGACAGTCGCGTCTTTGTCGTCTTAAAGACGTTCTTCGACTAACATCAACTTGCCACGTCCAATCTCAAAGGTAACTAACGCTCACGACCGTTACAGAGTCTGTTTAAATTAAACCTCATTTGTATCCTCATTGTGACGTTACTAGCACCACTCTTATGTGACTGGTGCGAAATTTGAATACACATAATCTTTCAGATGTAGAAACCCGCCTACCAAGTTTCGTTTACGTCACCCAAATTCTTCTTGGTGTTACGTTTCATTTTCGTCAGTGTATTTCGTGCACGGCAGTAGAATGTCGAACATTAGCTAACCGGTGGTATAGGAGCGTCTGTAATCCGTATACTATCGTAATTTCGATACAGGTAAACAAGAATGTCAGCGTTTGACAAAACGAGCAGCCGTTTCAGAAGAGCTGAGGCCTTAGGCCAACTCCTGCATCTGTTGCGTTCAAGCAGTAGGTCCGTGTGGCCTAGAGGCCGACTGTAGTGACTGTGGAATACTTGTGTTGCCTGTAGAAGATCAACCAGCAAACTGAGAGCGACCGTTAGCTTTGGGTGCTATTTAAATCTCGGCACTCAGTGAAAACAGTCGAATGTCCAGTGAAGGGCTATTTCTTACTCCCAACTTAACTGAGTTCGTTTTCACAACATTGAGAAGGCTGCTCGGACTTATTAAATTGCCAGACGCTGACGACTTCCAACTGCTGAAGTCGTGTCTCTAGTATGTACATGAAAAATCACCAACTTACCAATGAAAAGGAGTAACTACTCACAATGACTTTGGAAAAGCACCCCTATACACAAGTATCATCGACAGCCCTCGCATCACGCCTAAAATTATTAATAAAATTTAAGCGCTGATTAATAAATTCTCTTTTGTGTGTTGCTAATGATCTCAAATGCTTCCTATGCTTTAATTTCCCTAAATATTTATTAAATCCCGCCACTCTTAGAGAGTGTACCAATACAAAATGTGATTCAGAGAATCTACTACATATCGATCATTTAGTTATCGTAAACTCATCGTAATATTTGAAATATTTTCCACCCACGAACTTCTTTTAGGTGTGGGAAATTAAATTCCAGCTCGACAAAACTGGTGAATATACTTAATATTCCAATAATCAATACTTCAAACTCTACAGTTTTCCACTTATCAAAGCCCCTTTGTGGGTAGGTGGATCGTTTCGTTTGCAGTTTGAGGCTCTTTCTACGTATTTGTTCACCCGATTGGTCAGAAGACTTGAGAGTACATCTCAGTTGTTGTTTGTGTCTGCCAGATGATCAAGAAGTTGAATCCCTTTTGCATCCCAGAATACGCGTCGTAACGCCAAATAAAATCGGACCACATCTCACCCACAGCAATAAATTGTTGAAAAAAACTGGTTGTTTTCTTTTCAAAACGGTCGAAAATTTGAATTTGATTTTAGTCATACTTCAACAAATGTGAAATTCTCCTTACACAAGGCAGTCTCATAAAAAGTTCCTTTTTCGATGTTTCACCAGCCTCCGGATCCAAGGTTGCTAACGCACTCCTGTGCAGTGACGTTCGACTCGGAAATAAGCCGGTTCGAATCCAGGTGGTGGATGAAATTTTCACTGGCAGTACTTAGCAGGCAGTGGGAGGAGAGATGGTGTCCTAAAGTTCCTGATCACCAGTCTTTGCCCAAATGTCGTGGACTGAATTCCAAACCCCTCTGTAGTCTCATGAAATGAGGTCATTTGACACTGTTGATGGCGTATCCGTCCGTTGAATGAGGATACTGAGCTCGGCGGCCTCCTTCGTGTTATTTGAGAAGAATAGGCTACGTGCTACCACCACGTCTCGCCCTGTCCGTTTTCTCATCATCGTCCTAAATACAAACGTAACACTACACTGTACAGGGCTATTACAAATGATTGAAGCGATTTCATAAATTCACTGTAGCTCCATTCATTGACATATGGTCACGACACACTACAGATACGTAGAAAAACTCATAAAGTTTTGTTCAGCTGAAGCCGTACTTCTGCCGCCAGAGCGCTCGAGAGCGCAGTGAGACAAAATGGCGACAGGAGCCGAGAAAGCGTATGTCGTGCTTGAAATGCACTCACATCAGTCAGTCATAACAGTGCAACGACACTTCAGGACGAAGTTCAACAAAGATCCACCAACTGCTAACTCCATTCGGCGATGGTACGCGCAGTTTAAAGCTTCTGGATGCCTCTGTAAGGGGAAATTAACGGGTCGGCCTGCAGTGAGCGAAGAAACGGTTGAACGCGTGCGGACAAGTTTCACGCGTAGCCCGCGGAAGTCGACTAATAAAGCAAGCAGGGAGCTAAACGTACCATAGCCGACGGTTTGGAAAATCTTACGGAAAAGGCTAATGCAGAAGCCTTACCGTTTACAATTGCTACAAGCCCTGACAAATGGTTCAAATGACTCTGAGCACTATGGGACTCAACTGCTGAGGTCATTAGTCCCCTAGAACTTAGAACTAGTTAAACCTAACTAACCTAAGGACATCACAAACATCCATGCCCGAGGCAGGATTCGAACCTGCGACCGTAGCGGTCTTGCGGTTCCAGACACTACAAGCCCTGACACCCGATGACAAAGTCAAACGCTTTGAATTTTCGGCGCGGTTGCAACAGCTCATGGAAGAGGATGCGTTCAGTGCGAAACTTGTTTTCAGTGACGAAGCAACATTTTTTCTTAATGGTGAAGTGAACAGACACAATGTGCGAATCTGGGCGGTAGAGAATCCTCACGCATTCGTGCAGCAAATTCGCAATTCACCAAAAGTTAACGTGTTTTGTGCAATCTCACGGTTTAAAGCTTACGGCCCCTTTTTCTTCTGCAAAAAAAACGTTACAGGACACGTGTATCTGGACATGCTGAAAAATTGGCTCATGCCAGAACTGGAGACCGACAACGCCGACTTCATCTTTCAACAGGATGGTGCTCCACCGCACTTCCATCATGATGTTTGGCATTTCTTAAACAGGAGATTGGAAAACCGATGGATCGGTCGTGGTGGAGATCATGATCAGCAATTCATGTCATGGCCTCCACACTCTCCCGACTTAACCCCATGCAATTTCTTTCTGTGGGGTTATGTGAAAGATTCAGTGTTTATACCTCCTCTACCAAGAAACGTGCCAGAACAGCGAGCTAGCATCAACGATGCTTTCGAACTCATTGATGGGGACATGCTGCGCCGAGTGTGGGAGGAACTTGATTATCGGCTTGATGTCTGCCAAATCACTAAAGGGGCACATATCGAACATTTGTGAATGCCTAAAAAAACTTTTTGAGTTTTTGTATGTGTGTGCAAAGCATTCTGAAAATATCTCAAATAATAAAGTTATTGTAGAGCTGTGAAATCGCTTCAATCATTTGTAATAACCCTGTACATGTATCCATTACACTCAACTATAATACATAAATACACATCCAAGAAAAGGGACAGGTGTGCACGGAGTAAGAACATCCTTTCTGCTAGGCAGCAGAACCCACCCCGACGGAGGTATAAGCCAACAATACCATGCAACATCTAGTTTAATTTAACCTACGAAATCTTGTCGGTGGAGCTGAGGCTGTATTTCTTCAATAACTATTGTTTCCAGACCCAACCATATTTTATATTTTAATGTTAGTGGTTTCGGCCGTTCGAAATTGACGTCTTCAAATCAGTGTGCCGCTCAGGAGTGCCATGTCACTGCGTTAGGAAATAAAAATTAACATAACAGATATACCAACGACGGTTTTCTCCAGACGATAAAAAGTGTAGTAGAGAAGAGTGTTGCGCCTTGGCACTCTTTCCAGACTTTCACGTCAAGCTAGTATGTAAATGACGGCATTCACTTTTTATGAGCTGCAGTTGAAGAAATTACTCCGTAAAAGTAAGGTTTGTCCAAATGTGAAAAAATGTTTCAAGGTACAACGTGGTCATATACCTAGGAACAAATATTCTACTGAAATTTAAAAGTGTTGAAAGCGATAAAAGCTTGTCAATACTGTATTTGATAATCTATCTGTTACATTATTACTCTACCACATACCAATAATCAGTAATTGAACTCAATTTAGTAGAAGTATTATAGAAAAGCAGTTAAAATTTCATTATAAACTGCCATAAAAAATTAATACACCTGAAAAGACGGCGTCCATTTGATCCGATGACGGCGTATGCCACCTGGGGATAGTAGAAGTAGTGATAATGATTTCAACGTCGTCCGCCAGCAGATAGCGTTGTGCATAGTTACCTGGGCGGCATCAGTGTCTGCCCTTTAGCAGGGAATGCACACAGCCAGAAGGCTTAGTGTTGTACAAACGTGCGAAGCAAGCAGGCAACCATGCCATGGAGACGCTATCATGCTTCCTGATCGAGTTTGAAAGGGGTCGGATTGTGGCTTACCGAGTGGTGGGATGGTCCTTTTGGAGAACTGCCTTACAAGTTGGACGTCGTGAGTCAGTTGTGCAACTGTGCTGGTATCAGTAGTCATGTGGACATTCTCACACACATAGACGACGTTCTGGATGTCCACGGAGCACAGACGCCCACCAGGATCGTCGTATTGTATGGGCAGCAGTGGTAGATCGCACAGCTTCCACAGCACAGATAAGGGAGCTTATGTGAACCGGTCATTAGCAGTGAGACTACGGGCATGCACACCTCTAATCCGTCTTCCACTCGTGCCACAGCATCGACATGCATAGCTCGACTGGTACCGTCAGAGGATCACTTGGAAGATGAAATGGCACGTCGTGGTATTCAGCGATGAAAGCAGATTTGGCCTGCAACAAGTGATGGTCGTTTGCATGTATGACGTAGCCCTGTTGAGCACTGTCTCATAGAATGCATTCATCCAAAACACACTGGCCCCACCCTAGGTCTTACAGTCTGGGGTGCTAAAGCTGCAACTCTCGTTTACCTTTGGTGGAAAATGTTGTTAGATACGTTCTTTTGCTGTTCTTGTAACAGGAAGGTGACGTGTTGTTCCAGGAGGATAATGCTCGGCCCATGAAACGTAACGTGCTCTGCAAGATGTGTAGGAACTTCCCTGGCCACCACGATCTCTGGACTTGTCTCTAATAGAGCCTGTGTGAGATATGATGGGAAGAGAAGTGACTTGTGTGACAGGTCAACTAACATCTCTTACGGAACTACTGATGAAGCCGCTTTCACTTGAGACAGTATCAGTAATACCTGTAACTCACGTGCTCCGACGGAAACCCAAGTGCCATTTTGGAAACACGTTTTCATGAACACATCCATGTACATGCGTTGTGTGGTATGATAGACAATCAGTTGATTGAGGTGTTGTGTTACTGCATCATCTTACAGAGCCCTGTTATCTAAACTTTCTTGTAAATGAACTTCTAGCATTACTGGTAGAGGTTTCTTTCATAGAGATCCATGTCATTCATGGAAAGGCATGTATCACCTACGTCAAATATAGAGCTTAGGGTAAAGATGTCCGTGACCACAATTAGTTTGTAAACATCGGGCCACATACTGAGGGAAAGTATTACTTAACAGGTGCGGAGTCTACCTGCTGGAGACCATTTGTAATTTCCGTGGAGCAAGGAAGATTAAAGGAGTTCTGGTATCATGGAAGACCTCCGGCACCAAGGAAGACTAATATGATGTATATAAGCGATTCTTGTTTTGTACTATTCACAGAGATGTTGATGAGAGGTCTTTGAGACAGTAATATTAGTTGGTTCTGGGAATAGTAACTTCCCATGTAACGTGTAGCCATTTATGAAAGTTTGTGACAATATACAGAGTTAATTGGAGCCAATCTACACTTTATTTAAATAGAGAAGCAGTATTTTGTTTCATAGCCACTTCACTTATAGAAGTTCGATGCCGAGAAAGAAGGCACATCATACCTGGACCCTAAGATAAATCAAGATTTGCAAGGTTGAATCTCTACACCAATCTAATAAGAGGGTTTTAAGGTGGCGGTGTTAGGTATCGCTGATGGAGTAACAGGCGTTGCTCGAGAAGTCAAAACATCGCCACACAAGCTGAATACAGCAGTCAGCAGCCATTAAAAAACACTCCACTTTGACTTCAATGATGGGTATGTTCCTCCAGCATGACGGAACTCTTACACATTCCGATTGTCAGATGACAAATCAGCTAAATCTGATGGATGGGCGTTACTGGCCTTTGTAGCCACAAAGGTCTCCATACATTATCCCTTTAGATTCTTGTCTTTGGGGATGGCTGCAAGGTGGCGTATAGAAAGAAAAAGTAAACACGTGACATGATTTGATCGTTCTGATCATGCATAGTGCTCCTCTGCCCTGACCACCAGACGACCTCAGCAGAGCTGCAAGTGGTGTTATCAAGAAAATTGAAATCGTCTTGATGTTGGAAGTGGCATTTATGAAAATCTACTTTGAACTTAACCATTTGCCTTTGTTTAACACCTCCTGTATTTATTTGTGTCACTTACTATCGGCTGTTCTGTGCACGACCGTACCTAATACTTACTGATAGTGTAATTGCTCTTCCTAACCGCATCACATACGAGCAAACTAAAGTGCGCGTCATTTACGATGGCGGCCGAGTTTAGGTTCGTTCTGCGCATCTGACATCACAAAACACAGTCAGCCAATGAACAGAGAACGACGTTGCCAGAGCTCGACTTCAGTGCAGACCACAGACGAGTGTCTTCAGTTTTAGAAACATTCAGTCATAAATAAAGCAATTGAACAAAAGCAATGTTTTGATAGCAGACTTTGTTTTATAGAAAGTTTGGAAAAAGCATTCTTTATACAAATTGCTTCATATTCTGTTAATTAATTAAGCCAAACAAGCAATAAGCCTCCTAATTCAGGCGATAGCTAGGAAAGGTGTTTGTATCATTCTCACTAACCGCTTTTTCGCAATAAAGAACAGCGGTAATTGTTTATTTCCTATTGTACTTCGACGAAACGTGAGTAATTGATAATCATACCAACAGTGTTTGTTGGTATTTTGCGTGATTTTTTAAAGTCCTCTTTGAGTTCTATTGAAAGACGAGCTGTGTCAGTGTAATGGTGAAAATGTATGGCTGCTAAGTGGATGGTTCTGAGTTCAAACCTTGTTCGGTGCTAAATATTTTCTTTATTTAAAAACAATATCAAAGTGTCTTACTTCATGAATTTTATTCATTTGAATGTAACGTTTTGAAATTTCTAGTGGCAACTAAAATCGACCATACGGAAAGTATGAAAGTATACGCTATGGACTTTTACCTCTGTAAACTCTTCAAAATTTCGTGCAATGGTTTACTACATTTAATGCTCCACAATAACTGCGTTGAACAACGAAACAAAATTAAGTCATTTATGGGGGGAAGGTATCAGTCAAGAAGATGCGTAAAAATCAAATTTTTGGGCCAAATAGTTTTTGTGAAATCGAATCATAAAATGTGTCAAAGCAGTCGAAACACCATGTGTCTGCACAGGCGAGCAGTGCAATGATGACAAAATCGCGCACAGCGCGGAATGCGGGGAGCACGTCTCTGTAGCAGCGAAAGGGTTAATTCGGCCGTGGTCGCTTTACTTCATAAACTGCGCGCTCCCCCTTAAACGTAAGTTTGCGAACTATACTATGGAGCTGCTTCTCTTGGCGGATACAACTGGCAACGCAGTAATCTCCTGCGTCTGGGCGGGCATGCGCGAACTGCCAAGATAAATGAATTGAACTATAGCTCCGTCTTTACCTGTGGTTGCTCATAATTGGCCTGTGCAATGGATCTATTATAATGTCTGTAAATGATGTAGATGACAGAGAATCATGTTGATTAATGTTTATTAGAGAAAGATCATATCAGATAAATAGGAAGTTGTCCTACAATATTCATTTAAAATACAGACAGAAAATACCCTTATCGAATACAGTAAAGTTATTTTGAGGACGTTACGAGAATGGTATCAAAACCTTAAACTGAGTAGGTATCACAGATATGCGGGAATAAAATCCATTTCATAATCACAGTACACGAAATTTTCACCAGCTCAAAACATGATAGTTCAAAAATTAATTCACATTATACAGAGAGTAGTAACTCATACCTTGATTATTCTGAGTTCCATAATACAAGCAGAAAAAGTTAGTCCTGCAGTAGAGGAGACCTTTCGAAATGTCACGTCCCTTCAGAAGATAAAGTATGGTAGCGGCGTTCACCGTCCAGAATGAAAGACCATGATGATTAATACCACTTGTTACCACAGGCAGGTCTACCTCTTCTAGAACTCACGTAAAAGTCTCGTCTCCAGAATCTCTCCCTTGAGCTCTTCACTCCGAAACATGTCCCACTCCACTTGACTCACATAGTGTTCCGCTGCTGTCTGCTTTTCCATTGGCTGAAGGCTGTGCCCACCAAAAATACATTGTTCTTCAGTTCTACGGATATCATATATAATGTGAACCGACTTAACCACTTTCTGAACAAAACTAATATTTTGCAGCAATATTTAAATAAAGAAATGTTATAAACATTCAGTCAGACTCAGACCATTCACAATAAATATAAATAAAGTTTGGTCCATAAATAAATAAGGCAGTTCTTGCACAAGTGCACTCACGATGAATGACCACAGATTATCGTTAAATATAGTTTAAACAATTAATTTAGGCCTGTTTCTCAGAAGCGTCTTTTGGCACTCTTTTACAAAGATGGTGTCAGCTAACATGTGATTGACCACTTCTTAAATTACTATGATTTTGTATTATCAATTGTAATTAACATTTAACTAAAGTTACTGGAAAAACAGTAAACTGTTCACTAAATAAATATATAAGTATGAGAAAATATGAGGTATTCATGCTGTATTCATCTGCATTGTGCGATTGTGGAGGATACGATGTTCTGACAAACATTTGCATAATGAAAAGACATAAAAATAACATAAATCGGAAAACAAAAGAGAATGCAATGATAGTGCAATGTATCACCTGGGGTATCATATGTTGAAATCGCATGAAGCGTTTAAAAGTTGTTAATTCAGAGATTCATTGTGAAAATATTTATTCACTGTGAAATATTGATTTCTGTAGTTCTAAACACATTGAAAGTATTGTTGTGTCATTGGATGCATCTCATTTTCTGAGTTCACAGATATGTTAGATTTGCTTCAATTCTCGACTGTGAATCATTATAGATTGTCAAAGAGCTCTAAGAATCCATCTTTCAGCTTCTGCAACACTAGGCCATTGCTTGGAGAATAGCCGGCCTTCTTAAGCGATCGACGCGTCTTCCAAATTCCCCGTGCCGGGATTTTTCTCACATCGGGCCCTTCCACCTCACTGGCCTGTACCCTTTGCTGCGGCTTACCCAGCCGCGGCGCATTGGCGAGGTGGCCACGCCACGTTCTGAGTCCCAGGCCCACAAAAGTAAATCCACTTTACCTGCTACCAACACAAGGTGGTCAAATCGCTCGGCTACAAGTGCGTAATGTTACAATTGTGACCTATAAAAATGGGACACATGTTACATAAAATATTTTATTTCAAACAATCTACACTATGATACCCTAAAATATTTACAGTTCTTCCTGGAACACCTTGTATACAGGGTGTCCCAGGAGGAATGGTCAATATTCAGGGCTATGACAGAAACGGTCAATCGAAGCAAAACAGTCTAGTAAAAAAGGGCTCTAAAATGCATACCTTGAGAGCTATGAGCACGTCTTCATTTTCGATGCTGTGGAAAAAATCTCTTCTACTGCAGTCTCTTTGCTTTCCATTTTTCAGTCGAAGGTAGTATGGACAATATCAGGAAAAAATCGTCTTGTAAACAAAGATTCTAAAATGCGTAACTCAAGAGCTATGAACACTTGATTAGTAGAAGAAATGTGTTTCACAGTATCGAAGATTAAGAAGTGCTCAGAGCTCTTTATGTACGGAATTTAGAGCCCATGTTTACCCCACAATTTTGCTTCGAATTGTCGTTCCTATCATATCCCTGAATTTTGACCATTCCTCCTGCGACACATGGTACAGAAGCGCAATATCAACAGCAAGTCAAACTCTGCTACGAGTCCCTGTGTAGGACCTCATTCTTAACGGGATGCTTAATATCCATTTTATCTCCTTCCTTTCGCTTGAATCCCAGTAGGGAGCATACAAAAATGCAGCTATAGGTGATGCTTACTTTACTGTCGGAATGCATTATAACAAGGAATCCCTTGAGTGCGAGGCCTCACAACGCTAATGATGTTTACCGCATTCGACGCTCCTCATATTGTCTTCCGTACAACCACCATATTGGCTGCTAATGGCAACAGGGGGTGGGACTGAAGATATCCAACGCTGATCAAAGCATGAGGCTTCGGAACATAGTTGAACTGCTTGCTCGACGATTAACTCACAACAGTGCCATAGTGATAGCTGTGTTGTTACAAAGTGGAGCAATTGCAATGATGAACAAAGCAAACATTGCATTATGTACAACAACAGTTGCCGAAGTTGACATCTAGTCAGAAAGGAACACAACGAATTTCGCAGAATAAGAAGTGGCATCAGAAATATTAGCCTTTCTGCAAGGTGAGCCGTTGGAATGCGAGCTGTCATATAAGTTCGACCGTGCGGTCAATGTGTATGAGGAGTACAATGATGACGATACGTGCTTAACAGGTGAAAATGATATTGAAACAGGTGTCGAGCCATGTAGTTCCTTGTCGGACAGGGGACCACAAATTCCGTCTCCAGTGAAACGTAACAAAGAACTATCGTTGTCCAAGGAGCAGATTCTAAACATAATTACGTTTATGGAGGTCATCCGCAGCATAGTAAAAAAAAAATTATGAACAGATTTCAAATAAGTCCGCAGCAAGATGACAGTGTAGCGCATTTGATTTACGGATATATAAGGGGTACAAGACACACTTGTTACAAAAACTGGTGTTTGTGCGTTTCAAAAATGCTCTATACAATTCACAGGATGTGCATGATAGTGACCTACTACGTTATGAACATCAGATTGCTCCCGACGTAGGTTACAGCGACTTCAAGGGAAGCAGTGAATGGTTGCATAACTTCAAACAGTGGTACAGAATTGGAAGACTAAGATAACGAAATTTCAAACAAAGCGTCGACTTGATGGTTCAAATGGCTCTGAGCACTATGGGACTTAACATCTGTGGTCATCAGTCCCCTAGAACTTAGAACTAATTAAACCTAACTAACCTAAGGACATCACACACATCCATGCCCGAGGCAGGATTCGAACCTGCGACCGTAGCAGTCGCGCGGTTCCGGACTGAGCGCCTAGAACCGCGAGACCACCGCGGCCGGCCGTCAACTTGATGATGCACAGCAAACTGCGGAAGCTGCCCGAGAATTTGTAGATAAGGCATGAAACTTACCCACCGTTCTGTTAGGACTTTGTTTTCTACTCTGACCAATCGGGATTTGAAGAGAAAATGTTTATAAAAAGAATCTTGGAAACTAGAGGTACCAGGAGAGTTGTATCAAGACCAACTAAGATCCATGCATTCGTACCCAATTACGCCGACTGATAATCTGGATCGTAAATTGATTGGAAAGATATTTATTGTGCTATGAGAAATTGTAGGTGTTCTGCCCCCTATGTTCCTTTTCGTGTGCATGATCTTGCAAGGGCAATGGGGCATATTTAGGCCACAGTACGCACGAGGTGAAAAATGGGCGTAAGAAAACTGCAACTATGGTTCGGGTACTGCTTTTGGCCAATAGTTGGTCAAAATAATTTGTTATTCCTGGTCTGTGTATAAAAATCATACTTCTTTAGAGCAAACTATCCCCCCTGAAAAGCGTGTGACATTTTAGTTCTTACCACCTGGAACCATTGGACAAATTCAGTCTCTGGATGTTTGTTATTTTCCGGGCTTATAAAACATATTATCGCACTACCTGCAGCTACGCCCTAAAGGACAGCCAGGTTCACGATAAGCTCCACGACAGGCTGTTTTGGCATTCAGTTGCATACTATCACATTCCATTAGTTCTCATCACCTCGTTACATCAATATGATTCTACATGCAATCTTCAAGAGTGGGTACTTGGCTGAACGTCCTCCGGTTTGTAACTCCCGAGGAGTCTGTCTTTGATCTTGATGCTGCGAACCTTTCTGACCACTGTGGCGCGCCATTTTTCTTTCGGTGTTCATGGTGCAAGTTAATGGTTTGTTTTGAACATTACTTGAACGTCGACGGTGTCCATTTTGTGAAGTATAATACATACTTCCCACAGAAGGTTGTTCGCTGCACTTCCCGGGCACTGATTTTCTTTCGGTCATCTGATGCACATGGTGAGTCATTAGAAGCTAATATTTTTCCTGTCGTAATTGTTAACAGAACACATCCAAATGAGCCTTATTAAAGATCGAACTTGCGACCTCTCGCTCAAGGGTTTCCCTGTAAGACACAAAACACGAAGGAATTATCGAAATACGAAGGAAATCGGTAGTTTTGAAGTATATGTACAAACAAACATAATCTGAGAAAATTTGGTGAATTATTCAACAAAACGAGCATCACAAATTGAGCATGTCAACAACTCGTTGTTACACCTCTGGCCCTTATGCAAGCAGTTATTCGATTTGAAATTGATTGACAGAGCGGTTGGATGTCCGCCATAGCGATATCATGCCAAATTTTGTACAACTGGCATGTTAGATTTTCAAAACGTCTATCTGGTTGGAGGACCCTACCTATAATGCTCCGAACGTTCTCAATTGAGGAGACATCCGGCGATCTTGCTGGCCAAGGTTGTGTTTGGCAATCACGTTTGGCAAGCACGAATACAAACAGTAGAAAGTTTCGTCGTGTGCGAACGGGATTGTCTGCTGAAATGTAAGCCCAAGATGGCTTCCCATTGAGGCAGTAAAATGGGGCGTAGAACATCATCGACGTACCGCTGTGCTGTATAGGTGCCGCGGATGAAAAATGGCTCTGAGCACTATGGGACTTAACATCTGTGGTCATCAGTCCCCTAGAACTTAGAACTGCTTAAACCTAACTAAGGACATTACACACATCCATGCCCGAGGCAGGATTCGAACCTGCGACCGTAGCAGTCGCGCGGTTCCGGACTGAGAGCCCAGAACCGCCCCGGATGACATCTAAAGGGATTCTGCTAGGAAGAGAAATGGCGCCTCAGGCTATTTCCAGGGAAATGGCTCGGGCGTGGAGGTCCAGTTGTATGGCCACCGCTTTCACCTGACCTAAATCCCCTGGATTTCTTCCTCTGGGGACATCTGAAGTAGCACATGTACTCTACTCCGCCGCCGAATGTGGAAGAATTGGTAGCGCATGTTCATGGTGCTCTTGTTACTGTGGATGCACCTTTGGTGCGAAGGGACCAGACCTGTATGATCCGGCGAGTTGTGCAATATTTGGACATGGAGGGTTGTCATTTCGAACATCTGTAGTTCTGAGCCCAACGTATTCCGTTGTGAAGGTCATGCGGTTTTTATATGGACACTGTTATTCTCACTGGTTGCTAATGTGCAACGTCTGTATTATAAATGACAAGTAGACTTTGTGTTATTGTACTGTGCTGTCATCTTCAGCATTTCGAAACTGATATTGTTTTTGTAGTTATTCTGTCCTATGACAGATCATTTGCTTCATCTGCCTATTTCTTATTTATCTAACCACGTATTTGTTATGTTCAGCGTTAAAAAAGGTTGTAAATTTAGGATACGCGTGACCTAAGAAATGGTGTGTATTGCAGAACTAAAGGTCAGAATGAAATTATCAAATAAAAAAAAATGCGCCCCAATCCAGGATCGAACCCTCGACCTCCTGCATGATAACGCAAAACTTCATACACTGCACCAACAACCAAAATGTGCTGGTAGAGGTAATCACCATGTATGTACTTACAGTGTTGCCATATTGCCACTCTTTAACGTCCTTTTTCTGCCATATACTTTCATAGTGGTAGGGCAAAAAATACAATACCAAAGATAAATTGCGGTGTGTTCACGTGGTCGTGATTCAGCTTCACCACAGACCATACTCATTTGGCCTTCGCCATTCACTTCACATGATAAATGCCCTTGGAACAAGGGAAGCTACTCCCTAAGATAGTTCTTCGAGAAGAGAGTTGTCAGTTAATGTAATCCTCTCATGTATATGATGCCTGGAATTTAAGTACAAGAGGTGTTTTTGCAAAATGTTTACAGTCTAAAAGTGGTCGTGCTTAATGTTCTTGGGACTAACGATTTAGCTAAAATCACATTCACCGAAAGTGCCCTGCCCTACCCTTTTCCTTAGTTAAGTTAAACGACCGAAATATTCATAAAATTATCATCATTGAACTAGTAGTGGAATTTTCTTTTTTTGGAATACATTTGCGTATAAAATGTATATCTTAAGTAAATCAATACCTAATTTACTTTAGTAATGAATTACCTATTTATTTCACTCTTGTTTGTTAATGGCTCTTTGTGCTCGGTCAGAAGTTTCATTTCACAAGTAACTAATGATTTATTCCATGCATGAACCTTGCCTCTTCTTCAGCTGTTGGCAGACCAAAAACTGGTTAACCTTTTTGTTTGCAAAAACCTTCAATGCAGTCTACGTTGGAAAAAAGATTTTTTTTTCTTTTCATTTATGAATTTCTGACGACCTTCCAGCATAGTTTTGTAGTTGCCACTGTTGCTGATACAAAGCTTTTAATTTCTGTACGCAGTTTCTCAACTCCTGTGTCGGAATTTGTAATTTTTTCAAATAACTCCGCACTTCCCACTAGCTGCTATGGCACTTTGATGCGTCGTTAAATTACACGCTATCAATATGCAAAATAACTATTAATGTTGGTTTGTCAGACGACAGTTCATTTCCAGTTATTTCATGGTAGTAATGCCCGTGCAAATGTACCGGATGTTATAATGAAAGTGCCGCTACTCGTAGATGTCCAGTGTGGGCTGTAATTGTCGTATGGCAGCGAAACCTGGTAGCTATGCTAATGTGTTAATGCAGAATCGATTTACACTGGAAAAAGTCAATTCCAGTTTTTGCCACCAGGTGCAAATCTGCACGGCATCTCGTCGACGTCTCCGCTGATCATATTGAACAAGTTGTGTAAGCAGCTGCAGCTGTTAATAATGACATCAACATTATGCACTGTTTCGTCGGCCCATATGGCGGGCGACAGTCAGGTTGGTACTCCACCGCTGTCTGTGGCGTCTCCAGGCAAGTCTTCTATCTGGAATCTCATTGTCTGGATTAGAATTGTCTTTATTGATTAGTATCACTTCGAACTGAACCCCAGTGACCAGTGAAGACGTATCTGGGAACGCTGCAGACAGCAGTGGGAGACCAACCTGACTGTCGCCCGCCATACCATCCGACAACCAGAAGTGATGATCTGGGGTGCCGTTTCTTTTTATAGCAGGATCCCTTCGGATGTCATCTGCGACAGTCTTATAGCATAGGAATAGATCGACGATATTCTACGCCCTATTTTGTTGCCCTTTATGGCAAGCTATCCTGGGTCTACATTTTAGCAAGGCGATGTTCGCTCGCACACGGCAAGAGTTTTCATCGCTCGTCTTCGTGCTTGCCAAACACTACCGTGGTCAACAAGGTGGCAGGGTCTCTCCATAAATGAGAGCGTTTGGAGCCGTGTGGACAGTGCTGTCTAACCAGCTCGGGGTTCTGAACATCTAACGCGCCAATTGGACAGAATTTGGCAGAATATTCCTCAGGAGGACATCCAACAATTCTATCACTCAATGCTAAGCCGAATAGCCGCTTGCATAAGGGCCAAAGATGGAAAAGTGCATTATTGACGTGCTCAGTTTGTGAAGCACTTTCTCTCGAATAAATCATCGAATTTTCCTGAAACAGCAATCTTTTTTTGTCTTGAAATGTGTATCACACCTACCGATTTCCGCACCATTTGGATAATTCCTTCGTGGTGCATCATTTTTTGTCTTAGAGTGCTCTACGTCCAAAATAGAATCATACACTCAACTATAAACAGTAAAATGTCATCACGCAATTAATTTTATTAAATTAAGAATACACCTGCAGTTGCTTGAAAGTTCAATAATTTGGAGTCTTTTTTTATGCGTAGAATTATATATCTGCTGCGCTTGCCTTTGGCACGGGAGAATCATGGAAAAAACAATTAAGAGTCACAGTGAACAACAAGAAACAGAACTTTCTAATTTAATTACACATATTAGGCATAACACGCATGTTGTTTCTACTGTATCAAACATAACTTTGAAAATGTCAAGACACAGCCAAAACCACAGGATAGAAATTTGAGACGCTTCGGGCAAAAAGGAAATCAAACAATAACAGCAAACAGTTTACTCTTCATGTCAGTACAATAAAAGATATGACAAAGCAGCTCAGTCCAATGCTCGTAGATCAGAAAACTACAACTCTATATTGATAAAGCTTTCTAAAATAAAAATACACATTCACACTCTTTAGCGGCAGGAGAAACGTCTCAGCACATTCTTTTCTGTACTTTATCTAGACGTAAATCTAGCACCTCTCGGCAAAAAAGAAAAAAGGCAGTCTCAACTTTTAAGCAAGCTATATTCAAGATGGTGTAAGAAGAACATTGACAGCTTTCAACTCCGAAGCGCTAGCGGCTGCAGGCGGAAACAGTAGCCGTCTACGGAACTTGGACAACATTGAGGCTTTTCCAGAGACAAACGTCTTCTTGCGTCTCGCATTACGTTATCGGTTGAGGTAGGTGCACGAAGCTGCCGTGCTCGACCCACAACAACTATCAGGGATCAACTTACGCCGACTCAACTATAGACGATAATAGCGCAATTTCTTTCATAATATAATAATGACTCCAAATTTAAACGGTAACATTTTTGAGAATTTCCCCCTAAAGCTGATGATTAACTTATAATTATTATCATCTACTCACGGTGAAACCGAAATTCACCGACAGAATTTAGAAGGTTGTTCAGGGATATTTTATGAGCATTTTGGTAAAATTGACCTTTGGGTGGCTCGTTACTGTGTTAACTCCATTTCATTTGACTTCTTACCCCCATCAATCTTTTTATCCGTGTCCCACGGAAAATACGCCTGCAACATGTGCACGCCATCGACATTTGCTCCGGTATGGAGATACCAGTACAAGTGGCCACGGTATGCGCTGTGTGCCTTGTCTGAAAACAAGCGTGTTCCATTCGCTCACGATAGTGATACTCATTTCACTTTTCACCCTGAAGTACCGCTCAGTTTTGTGTCGGGTCTGCTTCATCTGAGAGATGTTACGTTACTCCGAGTTTCCAGTTGTACGTTTTGGTGACTGCATGCTACAAGGTTTTTCGCTGTTGTGACGATATTTTCACAGAACAATGGTAACTGAATAAATCATAATTACATTATTACTCAGTAACGAGCCACTAAAAACCACGCGTCCCTTGTATCAAAATAGTGCAAAAATATTCCTTAACGACCTACGAAATTTTCTTTGTGGTGTTCGCGTCAGGTTCACCCTGTATACTTAAGATTAATGAATTTTGTCAGTTACACCATGAATTGTGGATAGTGAACTCGGGAACTTCTCTTTGTTAGCTTTAGTTCTAGGTAGTTTACACTTTATTACTACCAAAACAATATAACTGGTTTTTGTGTGAATTTGGCACTGCCTGACAAAAAGAATGTTCAACACCTAGAAAGGGAGGAGGAAACGAAATGGAACTTCACAGGTTGAGAGGATATGTAACGTTATTCAAGTGATTACAAAATCGAGTCACGTTTACTAAGAACTTGACAGCATGAGCGCTCTTATCAGTATGACATTGCACTCCTTCTGGCCTGGTACGGTTTGGAAGGGTATCATAATGCCGTTGTATTCTCTCCTGAGGAAAGCTGGCCAGCAACTGTTGTAACTGGTCCTTGATATCCTGAATACTGGCACTGGGACAGACTTGACGTCCGAGCAGGTCCCACACATGGTCTATTGGGGACACATGTGGGGATCCTACTGACCACGAGAGTATCTCAACATCACGCAGACAGTTCATAGAGACACGTGCCATGGTGGAAGAACACTGTTCCGTTGAGAAGTGGTACCACGGTACTGTTGCAAGAGAGGTAACACATAAGGTTGCATAGCATTGAATTCGCTAATCCGTCTGGTGCTGCTGATAGTACTGCTAAGAGATGACACAAGAGCTAGAAGTAAGTTCATTACTTGGTCTCAAATGAGAGTGAATGGGTTACAATGAGTTTGGTGCACAATATGGTGGTCCTTCTGCGTGGTGACCAGAGGTGATTGAGTGGAATATTGGTGACGTGTGTGCCTGTCCTCACTTTTCCATGCAGTCTAAATCGAGCCACTGTCACATCAGAATTCACCACAAGTCTGATATTGCACGATTCGACCAGTTGGCCAAATGGAGACCCACACTGAAGCCCCTTTCAAACTCTCAGGTGCTGATAACGCAGTCTTACACAAGCGGGTGGCATCTCCATGTCCTTCGTATGATCATACCAACAACTGATTTTGTTCAAGCAACTTATGTATTCTACCAAGCCTTGTAAGAACACTAAACAAAAACATCCTTAATGCACCTTGGTTGTCGTTCTCTTTGTCACATATAGTTGTAACTCTATACATTTACATTCCCGCTGTCGTACGTGTATGAAGTTACACTACATGACTCTGCCGCTGGGGTGCTTCCCATTTTTTTCCGTCGAGCGGTGTATATTTAGATAAACAGTGCCATCGCATTCTATCATGAATCCTACTGGGAAAAGAGACGAGGATCATGTTTTGGCATTTGAATTGTTTATCTAAGGTCATCACTTGCGCAGGGAATTTTATCGAGTTTTGCCGTCCTTATCTCTACGGCGGCGAACTACCCGACATTTGTGAAATTTAGAGCTTACGAATTCAGATTTGGAATCTGTGCGTGACGTGTGTGCTTGTTGCGTGCCGCAGTGCCCGTGTGGTCTGGGGTGAACGTGGCGGGCGTGCGGCTGCGGGACCTGAATCCCTGCATCGGCACCGACAAGGACCCCGAGAACTGGAAGGAGCTGCACAGCCAAGTCGTCGACAGGTGCGTACCGAGCTCTCTACCATTGCTCATTTCTGCCTTGTGCTTCTCCCCGATGTATATAGCACGCAGCATTTCGTGCACTTTCAGGGTTTTTTTTTTTTCAAATAATATTACATATAGATACGAGTTATAAAATTTGAAGGAGAAAGGGACGCGAGCATCATTGCAGTTGAGGTACAGCAAGTGGCTGTTCCCATTGATGTTCGTGCGCATCCTTCATCTTTTGCAGCAGTTGTTAGGATAGCACAGGAAAGTGGAATGGGCGACGGTAGTC
The DNA here is from genome assembly GCF_021461395.2 of Schistocerca americana. NCBI lineage: Eukaryota > Metazoa > Arthropoda > Insecta > Orthoptera > Acrididae > Schistocerca > Schistocerca americana. The sequence continues at coordinate 448,432,113 of NC_060122.1, read as the reverse complement.
CTCGTGAGATCGATTGAAGGTAGTAAGGAAACGGCGAAACACAGTGGTATTTCGGGTGCCAGAACGGAAAATACTTTTATAATATACGTATGCATCTACATCTATACTCCGCAAGCCATCTTTTCGCGAGTGGCGGAGGGTGCTTTATGAAACACTGCCACTTCCCCTTTTTCCTGTGACAGTCGCATATACACTCATGCTCATAAATTAAAGATAATTGCAGAATGTGGTGCCACACAACGTGGCACTACACAAAACTGGTGCTAATAACATAGGGACACCGAGCGAGGTGGCGCAGTGGTTGGACACTGGACTCGCATTCGGAAGGACGACGGTTCAATCCCACGTCCGGCCATCCTGATTTAGGTTTTCCGTGATTTCCCTAAATCAGTCCAGGCAAATGCCGGGATGGTTCCTCTGAAAGGGCACGGCCGACTTCCTTCCCCACCCTTCCCTAATCCGATGAGACCGATGACCACGCTGTCTGGTCTCCTTCCCCAAACCAACCAACCAACATAGGGACATACGGAACACACACGACACAGGTCTGTAAGTCCACGATATTGGTGATAAGTTGAGAAAAGCGTCCCAAACACGTGCTACAAAACGCCACTGTTTCCTGCTCATGTACCCAGACATCAATATGGGATATGATCACCATGCACACGTACACAGGCCGCACAACGGGTTGGAATACTCTGGGTCAGGTGGTCGAGCAGCTGCTGGGGTATATCCTCCCATTCTTGCACCAGTGCCTGTCGGAGCTCCTGAAGTGTCGTAGGGGTTTGAAGATGTGCAGCGATACGTCGACTGAGAGCATCCCAGACATGCTCGATGGGGTTTAGGTCTGGAGAACAGGCAGGCCACTCCATTCGCCTGATATCTTCTGTTTCAAGGTACTCCTCCACGATGGCAGCTCGGTGGGGCCGTGTGTTATCATCCATCAGGAGGAAGGTGGGACCCACTGCACCCCTGAAAAGGCGGACGTACTGGTGCAAAATGACGTCCCGATACACCTGACCTGTTACAGTTCCTCTGTTAAAGACATGCAGGTGTGTACGTGCACCAATCATAATCCCACCCCACACCATGAAACCACGACCTCCATACAGGTCCCTTTCAAGGACATTAAGGGGTTGGTATCTGGTTCCTGGTTCACGCCAGTTGAAAACCTGGCGAGAATCACTGTTCAGACTATCCTGGACTCGTCCGTGAACATAACCTGGGACCACTGTTCCAACGACCATGTACTATGTTCTTGACACCAGGCTTTACGGGCTCTCCTGTGACCAGGGTCAGTGGAATGCACCTTGCAGGTCTCCGGGCGAATAAACCATTTCTGTTCAGTCGTCTGTAGACTGTGTGTCTGGAGACAACTGTTCCAGTGGCTGTGGTAACGTCCGGAGCAAAGCTACCTGCAGTACTCCGTGGCCGTCTGCGGGCATTGATGGTGATATATCGGTTTTCTTGTGGTGTTGTACACTGTGGACGTCCCGTACTGTAGCTCCTGGTCACGTTTCCTGTCTGCCGGAATCGTTGCCATAATCTTGAGACTACATTTTGTGTGCTGCGACCTGCTGTGTTTGACCAGCCTGAAGTCGCCCTAGTATTCTACCCCTCATAACGTCATCAATATGTGTTCTTTGAGCCATTTTCAACACACGGTAACCATTAGCATGTCTCAGAACGTCTGCACGCTTACTCGCTGCACGGTACTCTGACATGCACCAACACACCTCTGCGTATGTGGACTGCTGCCAGCGCCACCGTGCGACGACCGCAGGTCAAATTCACTGCGTGGTCATACCCCAAGGTGATTTAAATCCGCAAACCGCCCACCAGAGCTTTGTTTCACCATGTGTCAGCATTATCCTTAATTTATGAGCATGAGTGTAGTTCCTGGGTAAAACGACTGCTCATAAGACTCCACGTGAGCTCGAATCTCTGTAATTTTATCTTCGTGGTCTTTCCACAAAACATAGTAGGAGGAAGCAATATATTGTCTGAATTTCTCGGAACTTATACTCTTGGAACAGTAACAGTAGATCATACCGGGACCCAGAACGCCACTCTTGCAGACTCTACCACTGCAGTTGACTGAGAAATCTCCGTGACGCTTTCATGCTTGCTGAACGAACCCGTAACAAAACGCGCTGCTCTTCTTGGGACCTTCTCTGTGTCTATCTGAAGTGGATCCCAGACTGAAGAGAAATATTCGAGCTACTGTTCGTAAGCTACTTCCTTTATTGATTCCTGTGGTTTCTTCCAATGAATCTGTCCGGAATCTGCCTTGCCTCTGATTAATTTTATCTAGTCCTTCCACTTCAAATCGCTCCGTATACATACTCCTAGATATTTTATGGAAGTAACTGCTTCAAGTAACTATTCTGCAATAATGTAAACATACAATAACGGGTCTTTCTATCATTGTATTCGCAATACGTTACATTTGTTTAAGATGAAGGTAAATTGCCACTCCCTGTATCAAGAAATTAAGAAATGAAACAAGTGAATGGAAGTTTTCATAACGAACAAATTGGCATTCGGAGTCTGTCGATACAATTTTTTAAGTTCTCCTAGCTCTTTGATTTTCTAAGTTGCTATGAGAATCTTTACAAACATTACTTAGTGGTTAAGAAATACTGTTCAAAATATTGGCATACTTGTGTTCAAGTGAAGTTTAGTGACCGATATCCGAGCGTTGTGCTGAAACGATTCAAGAAACTGGTTTCGCGTTCTGAAGGAGATGGATTAAAATTTAGGCTATAGCATATTGATTGTTGTTTTTCGTGGTTTCCCTAATTCAGTCAAGACGATACTTGAATTATTCCTTTGAATAAGGAACAGATGCATTCCTTTCATCTCCTTGACCAATCTTTTGCTCCGTGTCCATGATTTCACTGTTGCGATCAACTATAAGCTTCCTACCATGTGTGAATAGCTTTTTACGCAGGAATCTGGACATCGGAATACAGCCATATATCTCACCAATATAAAATCACTCTTTATACATAGCCTGCTACATATTTAATTAATTAGTTTAGTTCCCTTTGACAAAGATGACGATTAAATTCGACCATAGCCTACTAAGAGAAAACGTCCCATTATTCGCCTAGAATAGCTTAGGCAACCATGGAGAGCCTAAATTTGGATCACTGTTTGGGATCTAGAACCCAAATACTCCTGTGGGCAGATCCAGAGTTTGAAACACTGCGCTACCTCGCTTATTTTTCTTGGAGCGTCAGTCTTCATCATTTCTGCCAATCTCTTAATCTCTGAGTAGCACTTGTACCGTACTTCCTCAATAATTTGTTCGATGTAATCCGTTCTCTGTCCTCACCTGAAGCTTTTACCCTCTATAGCTCCCTCTAGTACCACGGAAATTATTTGCTGATGCCCTATCATCTTGTCCCGCCTTCTCGTCTGTTTTCTATGTGTTCCTTTCTTCCTCTATTCATCTACAAAATGAGCTGATTTTCTTGTATCTGGTTTTGTTTAAAAAATACATGTTTTATGAACGGATTCTACATTGATTAAACACAATTTTCTTTGAAACATCCTGGCAGAGCTAAACTGTGTACCAGATCGCGACTCAAATCCGGGACCTTTCCTCTTCGCGGGAAAGTTCTCTACCAACTGAGCAACACGAGCACAATTCATGACACGTCCTCACAGCTGTACTCACTACGTCATCTCCTACCTTCCAAAATTAGGAGAGCGTATTTGCGTAGTGGTTACAACACTGCTTCGCTGGACGGCCGCTGTGGCCGAGCGGTTCTAGGCGCTTCAGTCCGGAACCGCGCTGCCGATACGGTTGCAGGTTCGAATCCTGCATCGGGCACGGACGTGTGCGATGTCCTTATGTTAGTTAGCTGTAAGTAATTCTAAGTCTAGGGGACTGATGACCTCAGATGTTAAGTCCCATAGTGCTTAGAGCCATTTGAACCATTTTAACTGCTTCCCTGATGCATGTTGGAAGGTGGAGATGAGTTACTGGTGGAAGTAAAGCTGTGAGGAAGAGTTGAGTCGTGCCTAAGTGGCAGAAACGGGAGGAAATAAGGGAGAAAAGGGTAGCTCAGTTGGTATACCTGTTGCCCGTGAAAGGAAAAGATTCTGGGTTCGCGTCCAAGTCTAGCGTACAGTTTTAATGTACCAAAAAGTTTCATATCAGCACACACTCCGCTGCAGAGTGAGAAATTATCATGGGAGAATTTTTTTTTCCAGGTATAATATTCATATATTATTTCCTTTCCTCTTACGAATATACACTGCTGCCTGTAATGGGTTTCTAACCTTTGTTTTCAAAGACAAATATACGGTAAAAACTAAAGCTAGCTCTCTCTTTCTCTTTCTCTCTCTCTATCTCTCTCTCTTCTCAAACTCACACAAAGACATAGAGCCGACGCTGACACTCACGAATTTACACAGCCCATCAGTAGTAACATGTCCTCACACCAATAAGCAGAAACATTTTTTTCGCAAACAGTTACAACTAACAAATGAGTATTAGCAGAAAGAGAAACGACGTTAACGAAGCTGAAAACGAACGTTAGTTACATTTTAGTCCTATTTGTTCTACTTCAGACGAAAAATGTATTGTAGAGAAATCATTAACAATTGAAATTGCAAACCGTAACGAAATACCAACGAACTGCAGATGACAGATAGCTAATTGAACAGCAGTATTTGCTTTTGAGGTATACTTTTACTTTTTACTTGTTATTCGACAATAAAATGAAGGGAACCCACTGATGATGGTGAAACTTCACTGAGATACGTCCACGTGAAAAAAAGTGAAGCAAAATCCTTTCAAAACATATTTATTCTAATTTTCCTTTTCCTTTTCTGGGAGACATGGTTTCAAATCTCCATTAATCACTCTGAAATAAGTATCTCGTCACCTCCGGAAATCTCTTTACATAAATACAGAGTCGGTTCTGTCAGCAAGAATACGGTTGCTTTTCATTCACGTATTTTTCTATTTGAAGCAGTAATCATTTCTTAATGACCTCTATGTCGACGGGACCTCAGCTTTCTTCACTTAAATAATCACTCACAAGAAGCAACACTCCCAGATCACAAAAAATGGTGACATTGGACATTGCACACTATTTAAGTAAACCTTTCTAATTGCAGGAAATTATTCTGGTAATACAAGTTCACACGTGTACTTTTCCAATGCTTTGGTGGAATTATCGCATTTAATGACATTTCACAAGCTTGGTACGAAAGATAGGCTCTAGCTGTTCAGACTTTAAAAATAGTTCAAATGGCTCTGAGCACTATGGGACTTAACATCTGTGGTCATCAGTCCCCTAGAACTTAGAACCACTTAAACCTAACTAACCTAAGGACATCACACACATCCATGCCCGAGGCAGGATTCGAACCTGCGACCGTAGCGGTCACGCAGTTCCAGACTGAAGCGCCTAGAATCGCACCGCCACACCGGCCGGCGTTGAGACTTCCATTGAGTTTATAGTGAAAAAAATGTTTTTGCTCTATATGAGAGGTGTGTGGGAGCTTCTTATCGAACTAAGAAAGGACCAAGAATGCTAAGAGATTTGAATAAGAATCAGAAGTTTCAACGCTGCATTCTTCCTTACGAGATTCGTGTCTCTGGTGGAAGTTTCGTGCAAGATACATCGGCTCTTCCCGTCTTTCCAGTTTTCGTGCTTTGCGCGCATTCAGTAAGCGGACCTCATGAAGGTCGTTGAAAACAAACACAGAAGAGAAGGGCAGTGCAGCGGTAATGTATTCCGACTCTAAGGGGAGGAATGTTTCTTTGTTTTGGCAGTCGTGACCACAGGCGGCGCATCACCGGACTCCCATCCGCGGAGCTCGCCACACCTCTGCGAGCGAGTGGGCGCAAACAATACGAATAGCGTTGTAAGTAGATTGCAGCGTGACAGATATTGCAAATTGTAGTCTGAAACGAGAAGATTGCACGGAACGTGTACTCGCACGAAGCAGCTAATGGAGAAATTACTCACCCAACAAAATATTAGCGAAATGGCTCTGAGCACTATGGGACTTAACATCTGAGGTCATCAGTCCCCTAGAACTTAGAACTACTTAAACCTAACTAACCTAAGGACACCACACAACACCCAGTCATCACGAGGTAGAGAAAATCCCTGACCCCGCCGGGAATCGAACCCGGGAACCCGGGCGCGGCAAGCGAGAACGCTACCGCACGACCACGAGCTGCAAATATTAGCCACTTCCTCGGAAGTGGCACACGTTTTTTTAAGCGCTTTAGGTTGTGCACGACTGGTCCCAGGCGGTCAATGTGACACGCTACTGCTGAGGCAGAGTATGTGACAGATGGTTGTATAGAGTCACTGCAGAACTGTAGGTCTCTTTGCAGACGGAACAGAGTAGCAGAAAGAAGATTCGTGTTTGGACGTGTCCATGACCACGCCGCGAATGATGTTGCCAGATTTGTTGGTGTATCACCACGAACTAAGGAAGGGTGTACTGTGCTCGCTGCCATGTAACTTGGCGTATGAACAGTGGTCCTGAAGCGATTCTAACCTACAGAAACTAGAGGCGAATTTCACACCTTGTTAGCGACAATCGGTTTCAAATTCGATAGGAATTGTGACTTTTCATGCTTTCCCGACGGATCTGTTGCAAATACGCTTCTCGGGTTTGCCGCCGGATCGTATTGTGTAAATCGCACGATATTTCTTCGATGCAACTGCTCGACATCATCAGGTGGTGGTAGCTGCTGCTGTCACTGCTGCAAGGCGCCACTGATGATAATCGCACATGTAGTGTGCTCTTTGGTGCATAAAGCACATGTAGTCTCAGATGCCGACAGTCTACCTGGTGAGCTAAAACACCTGAGAACGGTATTCCAACAGAATGGCTATTCCGATAGGCAGATACGCCATGCATTCCGTTCCAAGCAAACTCAAAGCAGGGATGTAAATGAAGAAACGGAGGCACCCACTGCAACAGCGTTCTTGCCCTATTTTGGCGGCATGTCTTTGAGAATAGAAAGAATCCTCAAAAAGCACGACGTCGAGTGTGTTTTTCGGCCACCAGCTAAACTGAGGAATTTATTGTTCTCAGTCAAATACGACCTTGGCCTCAGGAAATGTGGCGTGAATAAAATCCCATGCCAATGTGGGAAATCTTATATTGGACAGACATGCCGAACCGTGCAAGAACGTTGCGTCGAACATCATCGTCATACACGCCTGGGGCATCCTGATAAATCAGCGGTAGCGGAGCATTGCCTGGGCACGGGACATCGTATGCTTTACGAACAGACGGAAATTTTATTCCCAGCGTCACCTTTCTGGGACTGTGTTATTAAGGAGGCCATACATATCCGCACGGCGGACAATCTTATCAACAGGGATGCAGGTTTTCAACTGAGCGCCACCTGGAATCCAGCACTGGCTGCCATTAAATCAAAAACAGGGAAAACAAGAACTTCCGTGTCATCAAGTGACGCAGCGCGTGGTTGAGATTTAGTTCAGACTTTAACCAAAGGGGCGCGTGCAGCACAGTCATTGCCCATAGCGCACGCGAGGTTGGCCTTTCTGCGATTCCCAGCAGGGGGCACCAGGAGCGCCGCTTTCCTCCAACTACGAGCGTCTTCCCGCGCACGCCTATTGCATGCTCCCGTCATGATAAGTTCCTACGCCGCCGCGCGATTATCATCAGTCGCGACTTGTAGCAGTGACAGCAGCAGCTACCACCACCTGATGATGTCGAGCAGTTGCATCGAAGAAATATCGTGCGATTTACACAGTACGATCCGGCGGCAAACCCGAGAAGCGTATTCGATAGGAATTGCTGCTGTCAGTGAATGCAGGTCCATCTCAGACAGTTTCCGAGCGAAAACTGTGAAGGGAACGGCGTGCAGTAGACATTTTGAATCATGTGCCTCGTAAAAGGCGACTGCTCACAGCTCCACATAAAGCTGCACGTATCCGGAGAACCAAATAACACAAAAACTGGAAACAGCTGACTACAGGCGTATCGTGTAGTCCAACTAATTGTGATTAAGCCTCTGTTCAAAGTATGCAAGGCGTCGAGTGCATCGATACCCCAATGAGACGTTTTATTCTGTAGTGTGTCGGGGGTGCAGTTCAGCACGGGGTTGGTTCTCTGATGTTTTGGGGGTGATTGTGGTGAACGTGCTCTGGAGACTCCCGTCTTCCTAGACTGCAACAGCCATGTTCACTGGACCGCAGTTAGTTGTCGAAAGGGCAGGAACTCAATTACACACTACTGGACATTAAAATTGCTACACCACGAAGATGACGTGCTACAGACGCCAAATTTAACCGACAGGAAGAAGATGCTGTGATATGCAAATGATTAGCTTTGCAGAGCATTCACACAAGGCTGGCGCCGGTGGCGACACCTACAACGTGCTGACACGAGGAAAGTTTCCAACCGATTTCTCACACACATACAGCAGGTGACCGGCGTTGCCTGGTGAAACGTTGTTGTGATGCCTCGTGTAAGGAGGAGAAATGCGTACCATCACGTTTCCGACTTTGATAAAGGTCGGATTGTAGCCTATCGCGATTGCGGTTTATCGTATCGCGACGTTGCTGCTCGCGTTGGTCGAGATCCAATGACTGTTAGCAGAATATGGAATCGGTGGATTCAGGAGGGTAATACGGAACGCCGTGCTGGATCCCAACGGCCACGTATCACTAGAGTCGAGATGACAGGCATCTTATCCGCATGGCTGTAACGGGTCGTGCAGCCACGTCCCAATCCCTGACTCAACAGATGGGGACGTTTGCAAGACAACAACTATCTGCACGAGCAGTTCGACGACGTTTGCAGCAGCATGGACTATCAGCTCGGAGACCATGGCTGCGGTTACCCTTGACGCTGCATCACAGACAAGAGCGCCTACGATGGTGTACTCAACGACGAACCTGGGTGCACGAGTGGCAAACCGTCATTTTTTCTGATGAATCCAGTTTCTGTTTACAGCGTCGTGATGGTGGCATCAGTGGTTTGGCGACATCGCGGTGAACGCACATTGGAAGCGTGTATTCGTCATCACCATACTGGCGTACCACCCGGCGTGATGGTATGGGATGCCATTGGTTACACGTCTCGGTCACCTCTTGTTCGCAATTTGAACAGTGGACGTTACATTTCAGATGTGTTACGACCCGTGGCTCTACCCTTCATTCGATCCCTGCGAAACCCTACATTTCAGCAGTATAATGCACGACCGCATGTTGCAGGTCCTGTACGGGCCTTTCTGGATACAGAAAATGATCGACTGTTGCCCTGGCCAGCACATTCTCCAGATCTCTCGCCAACTGAAAACGTTTGGTCAATGGTAGCCGAGCAACTGGCTCGTCACAATACGCCAGTCACTGCTCTTGATGATCTGTGGTATCGTGTTGAAGCTGCATGGGCAGCTGTACCTGTACACGCCATCCAAGCTCTGTTTGACTCAATGCCCAGGCGTATCAAGGCCGTTATTACGGCCGGAGGTGGTTGTACTGGGTACTGATTTCTCAGGGTCTATGCACCCAAATTGCGTGAAAATGTAATCACATGTCAGTTCTAGTATAATATATTTGTCCGATGAATACCCGTTTATCATCTGCATTTCTTCTTGGTGTAGCAGTTTTAATGGCCAGTAGTGTACAACGACTGGCCCACTAAATCTCTGTCCCATAGAAAATGTGTGAGACTATTTGCAACAGCGGGTGAAACATAACATGAATATCCCCACCATCTGGTACTTCTTCAGAATGTTATCATCAGTGTGTGGCTTCATCTGGAGGCGAGAGCTGAAGAAACTCGTGAAGTCTCCTTCTCCCGGGATTTAGGAAATTATCAAGTATAGAGGCAACGTTGCACTCTATTAGCTTGAAGTCTCCTGTGAGTTTGTCCCGTGTATTTATTAGAGACAGAGAAAATTTGCCGACCTAGGACAGAGATAGCTACAGTGTAAACGATTTTTTTTTTTAAATTTTGCCATACATTTTGGGGGATAACCTGTCAGATGTCAACTTATCTGCGGAAAAACTGTGTTTGGGCAGCTTTATCTGTCATTTGTGTTGTTTGTGCTTGATTCAAATGGATATTCTAGAATGCCGTACCACCACAAAACTCTGCTTTTGGAAGTGTTATCGCCGATGCAAAACCTACAAAATTTGTAAATGTTTATAGAAAGTCAGCTCCACATTAATAAACTAGCAAGAAGTGGCCTACTGAGTTTAGATTTCAAAAAACCTACCACATACGATTAACTTGAAAGTACGATATTTCGGTGTAGTCTCCTGGACATCCTCAGTTGTAAATTGATGAGAATAACGGAGCTATTCTATACGATGCTGTCAATGAAAACGAAGCAGATGCAAAAAAAAAAAAAAAAAAAAAAAAGTAATTTGTCTGTTATTTCAGATACAATCTCTATAACTGTCAATATACACTGAAGCGCCAAAGAAACTGGTATAGGCATGCGTATTCAAATACAGAGATATGTAAACAGGTAGAATACCACGCTGCGGCCGCCAACGCTTATGCAAGACAACAAGTGTCTGGCGCAGTTGTTAGATCGGTTACTGCTACTACAATGGCAGGTTATCAAGATTTAAGTGAGGTTGAACGTGGTGTACAGCTGGCGCACAGGGATGAGACACAGAATCTCCGAGGTAACGATGAAGCGGGAATTTTCTCGTACGACCATTTCACGAATGTACCGTGAATATCAGGAGTCCGGTAAATCATCAAATCTCCGACATCGCTGCGGCCGGAAAAAGATCCTGCAAGAATGAGAAAATTGGAAATTTGTGGTAAGGTCTTATGGGACCAAACTGCCGAGGTCATCGGTCCCTAAGCTTACTCATTACTTAATCTAACTTAAACTAACTTACGCGCTGACTGTGACAACAAGACGCCTCAGACCGCGCAACTACCCAGCGCCTACAAGAATGGGGCAACCGACGACCGAAGAGAAATGTTCAACTTGATAGAAGTGCAACCCTTCTACAAATTACTTCAGTTTTCAATGCTGGGCCATCAACAAGTGTCAGCGTGCGAACCATTCAACGAAACATCATCAATGTGGGCTTTCGGAGTCGAAGGCCCACTCGTGTACCATTGATGACTGTACGACACAAAGCTTTACGTCTCGCCTGGGCCCGTCAGCACCGACATTGGACTGTTGATGTTTGGAAACATGTTACCTGGCCGGTTGAGTCTTGTTTCAACCCGTATTGAGCGGATGGACGTGTACGGGTTTGGAGACAACATCATGAATCCATGGATCCTGCATGTCAGCAGGGGACTGTTCAAACTGGCGGAGGCTCTGTAACGGTGTAGGCGTGTGCAGTTGGAGTGATATGGTATCCCTGATACGTCTAGATACGACTCTGACAGGTGACACGTACGTAAGCATCCTGTCTAATCACCTGCACCAATTTATGTCCATTGTGCATTCCGACGGAGTTGGGCAATGCCATCAGGACAATGCGACATCCCACACCTCCAGAATTGCTACAGAGTGGCTCCAGGAACACTTTTCTGAGTTTAAAAATTTCCCCTGGTCACCAAATTCTGCAGACATGAACGTTATTGAGCATATCTGGGATGCCTCGTAACGTGCTGTTCGGAAGAGATCTCCACCCCGTCGCACTCTTACGGATTTATGGACAGTCCTGCAGATGCATGATGTCAGTTCGCTCCAACACTACTTCAGACATTACTCGAGTCCATTCCACATCGTGTTTCTGCTTGCTCACGGCGGCCCTACACGATTTAGGCAGGTGTATCAGTTTCTTTCGTTCTTCAACGTATTTATCCCATTGTGAGAGAAGACGGTCTATTCCATCGTGAAAAATATGTTTGTGGTTACCTACCGAACCATGACTGAACCCAAGCGTGCACCTCTTCGTCCGAAGCAAATCGACGGTTAATAAAACTGTTATGGTGAAATAAATCTACTAATCGTTCTTAGGTCATATGAAGTGAACGATATAGCATCGCAGACATGAATACATAAAAACTAAAAATCCACTACTACATAGCTATGTGAAAATGTTGAAATGTCAACGTTTATAAATACTTAATGTAATTGCAACCATGATTACCGACTTCTTAAGAGAGATAGCCAATTAATTGAATTTTATTTATCAAATGCATGTTCCAAAGATTGTTTTGCATAATAGATCGGTGTATGATAGTAATTTCTTTTCTATATGTTCTTAGAGGTAGATCTTTGTTCGTCTGTGCGGTTTGCTGTACGAGTTGGAAGTTCGAGGATGGAGAAAGAGTTATATGTGTTTTATTGATTTTTATTGTGAAGTGAAATGATTGAAAATATATGTGTAATTCTGCAGAAAGTTCATCAGAATAGACATTATCATTGAAGCATCAACGCTGTCATCCTCTAGACGATTATAGAAACATAAACCACAGGAAGGAAATACACAATGAGCCATCAATACATAAGAAAGAAGAGCAACAGAAAAGATGAGTAATTTTTATTATTAATAGAACTGGTTTATTAAATTCGACTGTCCCCGTCACTCGCTGCAGTGTGTCACTATCTCAGCGTGGCATGTGCTGTGAAAATGTGATCGGCCGCCCAAGTTACTAACTTACGTCAAACATTAATAAATTAACTTTGGGCAACAAGAGGGTCACGAGAACGACCACGAATGTCTTTCTTCAGGTTACCAAATATATGGAAATTTCATGGGGACAGAGCGGGACTTTATGGAGGATATGTAAGGGCTTCCCAGCGAAACTTCTGCAGCGTAGTGGAAACAACCTTGGCAACATGTAGGCGGGCATTATCTTGCAACAGAACACCACGCGTCAGCATTCCTGACGTTTGGACTTGATGGCGTGCTTAAATTGTTACAAGGCGTCCACGTACCACTGTGCGTTAATTGTGACGCCGTGTTCCAGTAAGCCAATGAGCAGCGGGCTGTCGACTTGCTTCGGACGAAGAGGTGCTCGCCTGACTACAGCCGTCGTTCCTTAGACAACCGCAGATATTTTCCATAAAGGCAATTGTCTCACAGTGGGATAATTATATTAACAGTTACTGCGATTGCTTTTGAAGTAATAAACAGTTTAATTACTTTTATTCCATCTCTATCGTTTTCATTTGACTGCTTCTTTCACTATTTTCAACACTTGTCAAAACTCCATTCGTGTCTTTTGAAATCGGAAGAATATTAGTGATTCGTTCTTTTGTGGATGCCACAATCATGCAGTTGCAGTTACTACAAAGCAAAACAGTTTTGATTTTAACTTGCAAGAAGAAGTGCGTTTTGGAAATCTGGCCATGTATTTGACAGTTAAGCGACGTTGCCACATGGAAGACTTCGGTTTGTTTAAAGTCGGCTGTGACAGTGCTGATTCTAGCGGAAATATTTCAGGCGTAGAGTTATTTCCTGTGCTGTCGTTTATGTATCTCTAATAACACCCCCTCCTCCCCACCATATGTGACGAGGAGTATCCATTCAGGAGTATCCATTCTCCACAAACACAGACCGGAGATGGCCCAATACTTTATGCAGTCTGTTTGCGTATGAGATGGTGTCTGCTTGGTGAATCGACGTGTCGACAGCACCAGCTAAATGGACTGTTTGGCAGCTGATATTCAACAAATGCAAATCATTATGAGTGAATTTTCGATATAAGGAATATCTAACAACGAACCCCTTGAGCGCGAGGTCGCCATTGGCCAATGATGATTACCGAATTCCACACCCCACGTATTGTCTACCATGCAACCACAATATGGGATGCTAATGGCAACAGGAGGCGGGATTGGAGATATCCAGTTGTGAGTACAGCACGAGGCCACGGATCGTATTTGAACTGTTTAGTCGACTAGTAATTCACAGAAGTGTTACAGTACTAATGGCGGTGATACAGAGTTGAGCAATGGCAACGATAAACAAAGCAAACGTTGCATTATATTTACAGCAACGGTTGCCGAAGTTGAAAGTCCGTCAGAAAACAGCCCAAGGAATTTCTGAGAGTGAGAAGAGCCAAATGAAATATTAGTGTTTCTTCAAGATGAGTCAGTGGAATGCGTGGTATTGTATACGCTGGACCGTGCGGGCAATGTACATAACGATTGCAGGGATGACGATACGTGCTTAACAGATGAAAGTGGTACTGAAACAGGTGTCGAGCCAAATAGTTCATCAGCTTTGTCGGACAGGGAGTCACAAATCCAGTCCCCAGTGAAACGCAGTAACGACAATTGTTGTCCAAGGTGCGGGTGCTAAAAACAACTATGTACGTGGAAGATCATACGCAGCGTAGTGAAAATACAATTATGAACAGATTTCGAACAAGTCCTCGGCAATAGACCGTGTAGTGCGTAAGAAAAACTACGTATATTCAAGGGAGGACAAGGCGCTTGTTACAAAAACTGCTGCTGGCGCGTTTCAAGGATGCTCGATACAATTTGCAGGATGTGTAGATATCTACCACGTCATGCAAATCAAACTGCGCGCTATATAGGTTACAGTAGTTTTCAAGAGGAGCAGTGGATGGTTGCATGAAAGACGAAATTTCAAACAAAGAAAACTGCGGAATCGGCCGGAAAATTTGTATATGAAATAAGCAAACGTATCCCATTGCTTGGTAAGGAATTTGTTCATCTCCGACCAATTGAGATTTGAAGAGGAAATGCATATGATAGGAACTTAAGAAATTAGAACCACGACAGTTGTATCAACATCAACTAACATCAATGCCTCAGTGCATTCGTATACAATTATGCCGACTGTTAATCTGGATGGTAAGTTGGCTGGAACGTTATTTATTGTGCTGTGAGAAGTTGGAGGTACTCTTCCCCCTACGATTCTCTCTCGAGCGCGAGATCTTGCAAGAGCAGTATGGAATATTTACGTCACAGCTAGCAAGAGTGGGAAAATGGCAGTGAGATAACTACAACTATCTGGTAAAATAACTTGCTTGTGCTTCATTCATGGTCTGTGCATAAAAATCATACTCCTTTAGAGCAAACTATCCCTCCTGAAAAATGTGTGCTTTCGGTGTTTGTTTTCTCCGTGTCTACAAAACATATTACCACACTATCTGCAGCTACACCTTGTTTGTTAGCCATCACACTCCATCAGTTCTCATCATCCCATCACACCAATATGATTATTGTACATTCTTTAAGAGTGAATACCTAGCTGAACGTCCTGCTCGGTTTGTAATTCCCAAGGAGATCGCCTTCGATCTGGATGGTGTGAACGTTCATGATCACTGTGGCACCCCATTTTTCATTCGGTGTTCATGGTATAAGGTAGTGGTATGTTCTGAAAATTTTTTTAATTTCGGCGATGGCCATTTTTTTTAAAGTTTAGAATATATATATATATATATATATATATATATATATATATATATATATATATATATATATATATGTATGCCATAGAAGCTTGAGCTCTGAACCTCCTGGACACTCATTTTCTGTCGCACTCCTGATACACATCATGAGTCATTAGAAGCTAATATTTTTCCTACCGTAATTGTTAAAATAAGTTTCAAATGAGCCTTACGAAAGATTGAACTTGCGACATTGTATTTATCGGGTTTCTTGTTGGTGCACTACAACGCTATTTATAAAATGTCGTATCAACGCTTTCTCTAGCGTTGATCTAAAACGTCTGAAAACAATAAACAGCTACATTTGTCCACCTAAATAGTAAATTTTACGTTGCTATGCATCAAATTAAGATAGGGACTGTATGCGTAATGAGGCCAAAGTATAAATATGGAGTGGGTGTCACCAAAACTTGATCAGTCTGATGGTGTTGCCATGTCGAATCCCTCGTCCGTGTTGATGGCGAAGCTTCTTGTGGAACAGTCTGAGGAGTGATCTGTCGACTGAGCAGCTCGTACACAGACGACGATTGCTGTCTGTGCACGGTCGTCCTTGTATTAAGTGTTTGTTTGGTGCTCTATGCTGACTTCCTCTCCAAAGCAGTAAAAATGTCCATTCTAGTTTATGGTACAGGTTAATATGCAACATACCAACAATAGAGACAGGTCATCAGAAATGTCATAGAGTTTCAGACACACGTAATTTATATCCCATGGTTGTCTGAGTTACCGGAAAACATGATCAATCACTACTACACACCCACCTACTGCCTGCTACTACCCAGTCCATAAGCGACCCCTACCAAAACTCATATGAGTTACCTGACTTGCAACAGCGTTGACGTGGTGCCTAGTTGCCGATAAATGCGTGACCTTTGAGTGAAGTACTGGGCCTGGGAACGGGTTGGTTGGGCAGAAAAAAGTACCCAATGCGTCTGGTAAAACAGACTACATTGTTGAGATCCCGTGTCCCTCAATTAAGTCGGTGCACATCAGTAACACTTTCAAATCAAAGGTAAACGGGCATCACATCAGAATTCCAGGAGCCTTCACAGAATACACTAATCCAGAGTAATTGTCTCCTCATTATAACTCTCACGATCTAGTGAGATACAAAAAAAGTAAGCTGCATATACGCGACGTTATACGTGAAACGCCAGGATAGTTAGGTTACTACCCAGCTCCGCACCCCGTACGATTCTCCACAACTATTAAATTTACGCACTCAGTCGGGACCAGAAGGCCATCTGTGATGTGGAACACAATAGTGAGCATAACAACAGTATGACAATAAGCGTAGCTCTACTTACCAGAGCTAGATATGATGCAATAACGCGACGTAAGCTTTGTTCATTTGATCTAAGCACGTCTAAGTCTGTAGTTATTTTCACAGTTCAAAATATAACTTTTGAACATCACTCAGTCACTTCCTACGTGACTATACATGGGCATACTTCGCAAACATCATAAGAAATAACAATAAAACTCACTGCGTTACTTAGGCTGAGCTGTCACCAGCTACGTGGCCTGCCCCCAGCCACACCTATGGCGATTTGTCGAGAACAAGGAGACAGTAGCTCAGTTTGTAACCTTTGCTGAGCCAGCGGCGTCAGATACGTCAAGTTTCATAACATTTATAAATAGAGCACTCTTAAGATCCAAACAGCACCCCTTGCTCATATTCACTCGGAGCCGTTTAGGACTGATTTGTCTTATACAGAACGTATTTTTACGGAAAGACTATTTCTTCTCCGCCCCTGCAAGGCCAAGGACGAGTCCATCTTGCTGTTGGCAAGGTGTGTCTTTCTCTTCTAACTGCGTCTTACTTTTTAGTTTCTATGGTGATATTACTCTTACTCCAAAGTTGTAGAACATTCGAGACATCTTTCTTCCGTACCTCTTTGGGGACTAGATTCCGCCCACTCCAGCAGATCTACGCTCCCCACGGCCATGCCTCGTCACTTTGGGTGTCAATTGTCAAACATGGTTGTCGTTTGCCTACCTGGTTTCTCATGCGTAGTTCACTTAAAAATTACAGAAGTTTCGAACCAAATGTCCTGTGTAGATATGGGTTGCTTCAATAAATTGAAACTATCCAACAGAGTATTTTACGATCCCTTCTCGAACAAGTTACGTTTTTACTTAATTTAAGAGATTGTATTGTATTGTATGGTAACCGGGGGCCTAGAAACGACGGAGAGGCTCCGTCACCGCCGCAGCCGCAGTGGTCCACAACCCCACGACGACTACCGCAGTCCACTTCACCCCTCCGGCGTCTCACACCGAACCACTCTTTCAGGGTTATTGCGCGGTTCGGCCCCCTATGGACTCCCCCCCAGGGAACGTCTCACACCAGACGAGTGTAACCCCAATGTTTGCGTGGTGGAGTAATTGTGGTGTAGGCGTACGTGGAGAACTTGTTTGCGCAGCAGCCGCCGGCATAGAATTTAAGAGATTATAACATAGGATAGACTCACGCATGGAGCGAATTTAACTTTCTCCTGCTGGTGGCCGTACGGCACCAGCAGTCTCTTCTGTAGATAAGGCTTACTATAACACGGACACATATGACCCAACAGTGTTTCCTTCTCTGGTTATGCTGTGGGAGGAACATAGAGCTCAGAGGCAAGGGAAGAAACACTCCCCTGTAACCTTCCCTTCCTAAACGGCCTACTGAACTGCGATATAATTGACCGGAATCGCGTATGCCTAATGAAATCTTACATTGCGTAAGGCTATCGTTACAGAAGGAAAATAATACCAGTCAGTAGGAGAAAAGTGTTCAACAGACTCTTCTGAAGGAAGAATTTATTCTAAACTTATTTTAAATACTGCTAATAATGAAGTGGGTGGAATATAGTGCAATCGCCCACGGACAACACAGGGCGGAAAATACAGAAAAAATGGTTCAAATGGCTCTGAGCACTATGGGACTCAACTGCTGAGGTCATTAGTCCCCTAGAACTTAGAACTAGTTAAACCTAACTAACCTAAGGACATCACAAACATCCATGCCCGAGGCAGGATTCGAACCTGCGACCGTAGCGGTCTTGCGGTTCCCGACTGCAGCGCCTTTAACCGCACGGCCACTTCGGCCGGCGAAAATACAGAAAATACTGACTAGCAAAAAAGGGATGATTAAACGGTCGAGAGCCCACTAGGGCAATGAATGTCCAGAATCCTAAGAAGGTAATGGCAAAGAAAATGAAGCACGTTTTTCTGCGACACAACAGTTCATAAGAAAATAAATGAATCAGAAAGCACTGCGTTTGCAGTTACTTATTCTGAAATAGTAAATTTTGAAAGCAAGGTTACTGATTAAATAAATGACTGACTGTAGCTGAAACTTAGTTACTTAAAAAAATGACTTTCAGTAACCTCAGCGTAACATAATGCAATATTTGGAAAAAGGCAAGCAGTTTACTTTTACTTATTGAAAGACTGAGTCGAATTTACTCTAAACAAATGAGCAACTGATTTACTTTTAACGTAAGAACAACAAAGTACATACCAAGTCAGCAGGAGCCACTCGCTAAACTAAATACAGAATAAACTATATTGCGCACTCGTATTAGTAATTCGTTCTGTATCTTTAGTTATTAGTTTTGCCAGTGAAATTTTACCTTACTTTAGGTGAGTGAAGTTAATACTCAAAACTGCAAATTAATTAATGCTCTGTTATGCAATACAAGAATGAGCAGTTATTGAGACAGCAAAATTTAGACTGAAACGAGTCACTAGGAAGCAAACAAAACTGGCAGTAAATAATTAATTTTCATATTTTTATGATACTCGGTGATTGCATGGAAAGGAAAGGGACCCTGCTTGGTAATAATGTCTGAGGACAATGACAACACAGGTATCCTACGAGTTTTAACTATTGCAGGTTATTATTCAAGAAAGTTAGTCATTAATGTTTGTGAAATAAAGGCCACTGGGTAATGCCTTTACAGTATTAGTTATACTCTGTCAGTTAACAGTCTTACGATGTTGTAGATGTGCAGATGACGAAAAATGTAGCTGCCCATAATGATGAGCTGCTGCTATTGCTGCTGTTTGAGAACCACAGATCGTCTACAGAGCCACGAATAATTATGAGACAGCCAATAGTTAGAATTGCAGCTACCTCTGGCCGTCCATTCCGACTGTGCTCTCAATACTCGCTGGTTAACACTGTAGGTGCGCATACATTGGCGCGATCGTAACTGCACACTGCGTCCGCGGTAGCGTCCGACAAACACATTCGTACTCTTCCAAGACCCCAACTGCTCTGCCTCCCTCCTGTTTGCAGCGCGACAGAGACTCTCCATACTCAAAGATGAACCTACTGCGATTTCGTTGTTGCTGTCGATATATTTAAATAAAGTTCGCTTGGCTATTACCCATCAATGTGCAATATTTGCATTACACTTACAATCAGTCATATACATTCAGAAATAAATACACTATTACATCCATACATATTAAATATAATTTCTGTAATAAAGCTTACGGAATCAGAATTAGAAGTAGAGTACAAGTTATCAACGGATATTAAAAGTCGAAAAATTTTGGATGGTGTAGAAGGTATTTTATCTGCATTTTCGGTGTTACACACCCAATACTTAGTAGGACCGACTAAAAAGCCACTGTTTTCGCTCAGCTCCTAGGGGATAGGTTTGGGGTAGTAGCAGGATAGAGCCATTTTTTATTTTCGAAAATAATAAATGGCTCTATCCTGATTAAAATGGCCTCCCGTGGTCAGTCATGGGCGCTTCTCCCCTGTGAAAAAATGGGTGAATTTCCTGTAACTTCTCATACTAGTCTCAGCATGGTACAGGGCATCATTTTTCACTGTGATCTCCTTCTGCAGACGGATGTCGAATTCTATACGAATCTAGACGTGGAGTGCATTTTGTCCGTCGTGTCTAGTGGGGACCAAAGAATAGTGAGGTGGATGCTCGAGCCTTCATCTTGGCCTTTGAAAGCTACTCAATGCTTGACAAGGTCAAGGTGATGGTCTAGTGTTGCAGTGTCAACCCATATGCCCTTCCTCCCATTGGACGCTGCAAATGTATCCGATCTGAACATATGTTCGCATTGCAACACCAGCCCCATCGGTAGTAGAGATTGTGGATGTCCGTTGCAGTCAAACGCTTGTGGTTTCCCATCCCCTGTCTTATTCAACTTCCCCCTGTTAAACGGACTGCACTGTTTTCCAATGAGAAAAGAAAATCCCAGAATAAAAGACCCTTTTCTGGTGCACATATCAAGAGACCAAGAAGAAATATGATTGTCTACATCACACACATTTGACGATAATGTATGCTACGGTCAACAGTATGTTCTACGTCAGGCCTTCGAGCGTGCTCGACTACACCTGCTCCCCAGGTGGTTGAGGACTGCCTTCTTCTGCTTCCCTTACTCTCCGTTTGGGAGCGTCGGCTTCCTTCCTACCCACAGCGGACGACAGTCTCCACAACCTCCAGCCAGAGAAGCAATGACCTCCTCTGGCATCCCTTACCAGGAAGGTGCCCCTCGGTATGCTCCCTTCCCAGAAGTCTGCTGACCTGCAGCTGCATACCAGCAATTGGCTGACGGAGCCACAAGTTGCAGATCGTAGGATCTTGCTTTCCTCGTTTCTCCCAGAATCTGCCGCAGACAAGCCCTCACAAAAGTTATTTAAGAATTTGTTACCGAAAGGTTAGATCATCATGGAAGTATTACGAAGATGCTTCATGAACTCAAATGGGAATCCCTGAAGGGAAGACAGTGCTTATTTTGCTAGGTAATATTGCACAAATTTATAGAACCAGCATTCGAGGCCGTTGCAGAACAATTCTACTTCCATCAATGTACAATTTGCGTAAGGACCATGAAGATAAGATGTGAGAAATTAGGGATCGTTCGGAGGCCTTTAGACAATTGTTTTTCTCTCGCTCTGTTTGCGATGATTTGCTGAGTTTGTATGTAGATGTAGAAGCAGATGTAGGAATGATCGTGGGCAGGGAAATGCAATTCAAATCTAAACTATCCAGAACTTATTTTGGTCTTATCAGGTGACACTTCTATTACTTTTACTTATACGCAGCACAAAATAACACGCCCATCTTTACAATAAACAAAATTTTAACATACCAACATAAACAGAATACACAAATTAGACATACAGTGTTTAACACTACTTCTTATTCTGCTCTCTTTTTCTTCAACAACACTTCTAACCTGCTTTTGCACTTGAACCAATGTCACAAAACTTGTGGTTCGAAAGGTTACGGACAGTGGGGGAAAGGCTACAAGCTCTTCCCTTCATCCTTCGTAGTTGGGCGCTGACTACCTCTTCAGTTGGCAACTCTTCCTTTGACCTCCCCTCTGCCCCATCTGTTATCCAGCTGGTGTTTTAGAATGGACCTTGCAGTAGTGTCCTAAAGCTACGACTTGTGTATCCATGTGACAATATTTCGATGCAGCCTATTACCATTTAACTTTCTAGTAACAACGTGAGAGCAGCTTTCTTACACATTATGTTGCTAGGAAGACTTTGGGTACCTCCCTACCCTTCCGACACAGTTTAAGGAATGAATAGAACATAACCAATTATGCTCGACAGCTTCAAACTTTTGATTCCATTTCTGGGCTAACGTGTATCACACCTTCTAGGTTGTGATTTTCACTATAACTAGTCCTTAAAGCAGCATAACTTACCATTGCCTATTCCACACTGTCGCTCATGGCTGTTTTGTCTATTTTGCAAAATACATACATTTAATACTAGGCAACCTACATCACTAGTGCTGGAAGCAGCTTCATCTATTTTGCCATGCTCATGACACTTTACTAATCCAAATATAGCTGCAGCGCTTGAAGAAACTTTGTCCTTCACTTTTCACCACTGTACCATATCAACCGTTCACAGTATTGTTCAAAAAGAAAAGAATGATATTATTAACTCAAATCCATATCCTACCTCCAAGTAAACACTTACTCCTGCACCTCATCTGAACTGATGCCTTTTAACACTAAATCTGTAACTGATGTATATCTGAAATTGCTAATGGCAAGGGCTTCTTAGTGCCTCTACTGTATAACCATAGGTCAACCAAATCTATCTAGATTAATCCTGATGTGGTGTGTCCAACTCAGATTTTCTGGCACACTGCTTTACTATCCATTCTTTCTATTTAACTCCTATGATTGTTCATATGACACAAGAAATCACCTGAAACACCTTTTATTCACAAACCATAGTTTGACATCAAATACGTGAAAAACTGTAAACTACATAGAGATATGGAGACAGTAGAATGAGGAACATGAAAAATTCTCTTGCCTAGCTCGAGTGCACACATTCACCCCACTGTGAAGCTTCCCAAAGCCAAGGACACCCCCTATACCAATGTAGTTAATGTATTTATTTATAGACAGGTGATCACTAAACTACTTCTCTCTCATCTTCTTACCCATTAAGATGAATCACTCTTAACTCTTTCTCTCCATCAAGTCGTTCAGTGTAATAAACTTCTGAGGTACACGAACACTGTTCTTTTCCATTTGCAAAGGGCATTACCGGTTGCAATTCACCTACCTGTACCTTCAGCTGTAAGGCATCGAAATCATGTTTACAGGAATAATAATGAAGAAAATCAACACCTACAATCATATCAACGCTAAGATTAAGAATAATTGTACCATCCCAACATTTTTAAATTGAAAAGGAAGCAGTATCTCATGCCTGATAGCTTGGGATGGTTTATCTATCGCTCATAAAGTTTTTACACCAGACACAGGTATGGCAAATGACTGCTTTGCTTGGAAACATCAAAAACTATTCTTGTGCCACTACAGAGATTTCTGAACGGCTGTCTATTAATATTTCATAGTCTCTGCCGGCTATTCTTGTGACTGTAATAGGACTGATGGTGATAATTGTTAGCATTGTATAATCTTTGTACAATAAATCTTCAGTAAGGGCTCTGTGATCAAAATCTTTCTTAGTGGAGGGATTTTCATTTTGTGATCCCCCCAGAAGTTAATACTGAAACTCCTTAAACACTCTGTCATACAGCTACAAGTCACATAAGCGCTATGCCACACCTCACTCTTGATCAGCGTCTGAAAGAAGTGTGACATTATTATATAGCCTGAAGGGCAGTTCGCATTTGGGTTTCTTGTCGGACACAAATCTGTGTGCGCTGTCTCCTTAGTTATCAAGCACTTCTGCTAGTTTCAATTTTTCTGCCTTCTTAGGTTCCAAGCTATCTCACCCAAATGCCTCCTCTACTATATCCTTTTCTAAGTCCTTTTTTAGAGCCCAAAGATCACTCGTCTGCTAGCTAAATGTTCATCCTCAAACTTCCTGTTCTACAGCATTTTGTTCCTGTTCATTGAAGAGCATTTTATTCCCGAAAAATATCATCCTTTTTACCTCATTAAAATTGTTATAATATCTAGAACTGCCAACAGAGAGGTTACCCAGTAATCCATTAAATTTCGGGCATGCAGCCGCGCAAATAAAATTTCCTCCACTGATATTTCGGCCGCGTATCGTCCGCCCATCCTCAGAGTGAGTCACAAGACTGACGACAAGATGCCAAGCGCTGCCTTATATGCTCTTTTATTTGCGCGGCTGCATGCCCGAAATTTAATGGATTATTCATTACGCCGCGAGAAGATGAAAATGCGCAGGTTACCCAGTGTTGCACATAAATCACTTGCACCATGAATCCCAGTGGTGCACATAAGTCATTCGCACCATGAACTGACCACTTCCAAGTGTCAGGGTTAACTATGGTGTCACCAAGGTCAGCGTTAGTGGGCCTGTGCGAAATGAGTACCTACTCACCTGCCTCTGCCCTGCAAAGTCACACTTGGCGCTGTGACATCACAATTCCTCTATGTTTGCTTTCGAACCTTTTTCTTCTTCTTTTAAATTTGACTGAAACCTTGGGAGCTTAGAAATCATTGCCTCTAGTCGACCCCTTAGGGACACAGCTACTTACCTGAACACTTCTGATGGAATACACTTAAGTTAGTTATTCCCCATGTTTCTCTCATTATTTATGTTTTAGTTCTGTACCAGGTCTATTATATATAAGCATGTTTTTTTCACGCATTCTGTTTACCAGAATGGTCATCTCAATCCGCACTGTCATAGGCCAACAAGAAAATAATGAATGTACTCCCTCACTACCAGTTCTTACCGTCTGCGCGAAGCCGCTACCAAGTACTGCAATTGTCGTGTTAGACATGAGTCAACGAAATGTAGCTTTAACATCCTTACAGAATTATCGCACCTCTAAGATAAGAGAGGTAAGCAGCATTCGACTTCTTGGGTATGTCTGAGTTATTTTACTGTTACACATTTTTTTCTTTAAACTCAGCCATTGATTTGACAATTGTAGACTACAGCCTTGTCATATATTCCACAAACGTCACAACTGTTTGCAGCATTCATTCACAAAGCAGCCATATGCATGGTTGCAGCCCTTCACTCGTTGATACATTCACAACTGCATCACATTCCACAACTATTTTACACCATTAGGTCATCACAGACAAATTTTTTTACTGCTATATCACAAAACATTGGAGCTCGACACTAGTTTAAGTACTTTAATATCGACAGTTGAGAGTCGTGATGTGACGGTTCCTACATCCCAAGTTCAGTGGCTGACGAAAGTGCATTGGGAAGCGAGTAGCTCGTGGTTACTATCATCTCGTTCTCCACATTCACAGTAAGTTTGCTATTTAGATGTAGATTTAGTACAACCATAAAACGCTGCTACCTATTGTTGCATTTCACTCTCGTGACGCACTATTATTTACACTAACAGGCATTTAACGCATCTCTTCATTTAATTACTAATTAGACTGTATGTAAGGAATGTCGTTCTCCTGATCATCGGCATTGCTGATGGACTAGATGGCAGCAACCCACGAGTGGGTAGGTATTAGCGGTAGACGATGCACGTCGGTAACTCAGGCAACCATGGCTGCAGAGAATTCTTCTTAAAATGGCCTTTGGTTGTTCGTACTTTTCACATAACTGAAAGAGATCAATGTATAAACATTAGTTGACATGTGAAATAAGTTACAAAAAGATGCACTGTGTTGCGGCGATTGGTATGAGTACTGCAATAGTACGCATTGAGTATAAATATTTGTGTAGCATTCTTAACGTAACAGCAATTTTAAAACAACACTGAGAACAGTGCAGTCAGGTGGTAGCTGCCCTTTAACAGCCAAAGAGTGAGAGTTTTATGACTATCACGAACCTTTAGCTGAACGGTGATAAGAGAGACGGTGGGGAGCAACGAGGCTCGCAACTCCTCGAGTAATTTAACCAGTCTTTTTTGCAGCTGATGGATGCTATTGTAAAAATACCAGAACAGAATAGCTGAGAGTAGGGACCAGTAAGATTTTACACCGCAGAGTGACAACGTAATATTGATCTAGATAGAATAAAGATTAGATCAGGATCACAGACGTTTTCAGTCCTAAGATGCATTACACACACATTCGAGATGATACTGGAAACACTGAAAAGGATCTGGTTGTGCTCGAGGAGAGCAAATCATTACTTAGTGGTACTGATAACACTTGCAGAATGACAATGTCAATAACGGACTGTCTCCGGATGAATAAACTGTATTAACATTGTAGTTAATCGGGACACTCATTAATTTAAGTCTGAATTGAAAAAGGGCAATGCACATATAAAAAACTGAGGTTTGTAATGTACAGTCGTGCTCAAAAGTATCCGAAAGACCTGAATTGCATTTCGCCTGATTCGCATACAACCCTCATAACGCAGGTCCTCTAATCGCTCCTCGGTACAGTCGTTTGACTATTGAAAATGGTTCCAACAAATCACCACTAGAAAACACTGCTCTGTATCGCGACAACTCAAGATGTAAAGTAATACCACGATACCACAAATGTCAGGGAACACCTTATCACACGACACGACTGTCCTGAATGCTTGTAAGCTCACATTTATGACAATAAATGACATACCTGAAATGTTACCATTCTCATTATTACGTCAGATAGGTAATGCACGCAGTAAGTTCGACGTATTCATGATTTCCTCTCCAAGGAACTGTACCGTACTTATTATTTAACACAAAATGACATAAAAAATTTAAGTCTATCACGAGCTGCTAGTTGAGAATATGTATGAACTTCAAATGACACGACGAACCGACTCGTTCTGCATATGGATTCAAACCCAGGTCATGCAGACTAAGCAAAGATTTCGAGACTGACGGAAACTAACAGTTTATTACTGACTAGGCATACAGAGAGCGATATACCTCGATTTTAGACACTATCAGTTAGGAAATGTCAACTTTAAATTACATAACGTAAACATTTTTAACGGACGCGAATTCCTACCCAGCATCTATTGTCCCTGTTAACGAACTACGAGAGATGTTAAATATTGCTTCTTCACAAGTAACTTACTTGAAATGCCGTGAGGTAAAGCTTTGTGTTGGACAGAGATTCGAACCCAGAACCTAATCGGATTGTTATCGAAGCACAATCAACTGTATCGTTCGGATTTTCTCGGCAGTAGCAAGATGTTTTAACTGAAATGACGAGACGAAACATTAATGTTTTCCTCCCCACGACTCCAACCCGGCACCTACAGCTGTTATATTCAAGAGAAAACGAACGTTAAATATGGGTTTGTTACGCCAGCAGTGACATGTGAGCATCTTTCAACTAGAAATAATATGACGAAGAGTTCAGTGCTGACTGGTAATCGAAACCCACACATATCGTTGTTGACTAAACACAGAGAGACGTCAGCTAACGAATTTTTCTCCACCAGCAGCTCGGAATAAGATCCTTGAACTTACAGTGATGTCGCAAATAGTTCTGTGTCTCACTGAGAGTCAAAAACGTCAGATATCGTTAGTGTTGACAACGAATGAAAATACCTTAAAAATCAAAATTATTATCCACCAGCAGATAGGTGTTCTCATGCTAGAGTTTGATAATACATAATGAAAACTTAAGTGCCGGGATAGGATTCGAACCCATTCACGCGCAATATGTGGAGATGTTGAGGAACCTGCAGTTTTGAACAAACAACAAATTGTAGTCGAACTGTATTGTCATGAAGGGATCAAATTCCTCGTTAAGGGCGGTCTGAGTTGCATTCCCAGTTCAGAACCAATTTTATCGACATACTGAAGCACAAATAAAAGACGAAATAAGTGTCCTGTGACCCTACATACCGTTTGTTTCGTCACTGGATATAAATAACTAGTATAAGAAAGGTTACTGGTGATAGAGTTCCTACATGTCACCACTCCTGACTTTATTGTGGTTCAACCTAATGTCTACTTGGTATAGAAGGAATATCGTGTTTAATGTGAATTTCAGAGCATGATGCCATTGTACCTTCTTCACTTGGCGTAGCCAGAAGAGAATTGAATCTGTCTCTCCCTATCAAATATCTTCGGCGGTAGTTGGAATCGAACTCACACTACGAGTATATGAATCTATCAGCAATCCAACAGACCACCAAACCCTCTTCTCTGCGGCACATTTTTCTATTGTAAACCGTTGCGCCACACGGGATGAGAATTCTGACACACAGGCTCCCTGTAGTGGTTTGCAGCATGTTCAGTTCAGTCATTTACTTGGTTGACCGAATCGCCATGAACTAGCTGCCTCGGCTACCCAGTGCATACATTCGACTCTATTTTGTAATCACCGAAATAAAATCACGTAACTGCCAACAGTGTGGATGCACAAATTTAAATAGAAGTGTTCCTTTCCACTTGACCTACTCTATTGCGCTACCTGTTTGTTGAAAACGTCGTGCAGTGCAAAAGAAAAGCTGTAACTGTCTGTCTCTCAGAAGTCTACATCCGGCCGTATGCATTATCTCACAACACTGTGGAATGTAACTATGAGAGTTACTGATTTATGATGCTTAGTTTACAGTCAGTTCTGAGTATTATTAGTAACTGCGCTCTGCGCTCCAGTCCATTACTTCCTGGTGTGCACGGAATTAAGCCTCAAAGTTCACTTGATTTTTCCTGTCATGTCCATCGAATAATCTGAGTTATTATCACTCGAGATGTAACAAAAGACTGTAAATTTACGGTTTTCAGCCCAGGAAAGTCGTTGCACGTGGAAATCGCAACTAGTCTTGTCCTTTAAATAGCGATTTACGAGCTCTAGTCACTATTGGCCTCGTAATAGGAATCGCAGACACGTACTTCTTTGCTAGATCTGTGGTAACATCGTGACCTGTCGAAAAGCGTTTGTTTTGGTTCGCGGTTCCAGTCTCGCTGACTGTGACGTTTTTATCCCCTCTGTGAAAGAGCTACCAGCAGTCAGATCAAACATCGATAAGGAAAATGCAAGGTAATACTTTCGGCTCATAGTGCAATGGTGAAAACTTACAACGCTGCACAACAGGTAATGCTTCTTTCCGTTGCTGACAAGCAAATTTTTGGTTTCTACGAATACATAACTTTATTTATGAAATGCTACATTTGCATACCTCTTGAGTATGACACAGCATACCAATTAAACACAGACCCAATCGAAATCTAAGTAAGTAGTATTTTACTAATTCGGTCCGATAGAGGCCCGCTTGTGTACAGATACTCAGCTTTATTGGTTCAAATGGCTCTGAGCACTATGGGACTTAACATCTATGGTCATCAGTCCCCTAGAACTTAGAACTACTTAAACCTAGCTAACCTAAGGACATCACACAACACCCAGCCATCACGAGGCAGAGAAAATCCCTGACCCCGCCGGGAATCGAACCCGGGAATCAGCTTTATTAAAACAGACCTTAGTCGTAAGGCTATCGTGGGTAGTTTTATTTCATTTCCTATAATACAGTGCAAAATTATCGTAGGGTTTCTTTTAGTGTTGTTTAAACAATAGTAAACATTAGAGAGAAATTAATCATCAACGATGTATGCGAATTCTCTTATGTTATCTATAACAGTCTGACAATGCACATGCAGTTTAATGATTACATGCATGGAGAAAACTTGTTCTGAGTTAAAGCTGTCAAACAAGGTTTGACGAAGAATAAACTGCCACTACCACATGACAGCTAAATTTAGAAAATACTTTTCTGACGTATTTTGGCACGATGCGATCTCCCCATACATAATACAAAAGTTTCGAGATGCATCTGCTGCCTGGCCGTCTATTAAACCTGAAAAGAACAAAATGTCACAGTAGTTGCC
Organism: Schistocerca americana; assembly: GCF_021461395.2. Taxonomy (NCBI): domain Eukaryota; kingdom Metazoa; phylum Arthropoda; class Insecta; order Orthoptera; family Acrididae; genus Schistocerca; species Schistocerca americana. Next base: position 448,402,534 of record NC_060122.1, on the reverse strand, counting down.
CTTTTTCCACATGCGACTATTTTGGGTTGAGAAGTGAAGGGAATTATGTTCAAAGTTCCATCAGATTGATAACTTCAGCAGACAGCAGAATTGCGTTTTAAAAAATGCAGCAGTGAATGTATTTGATCTCGCCACGTTTTGTCTAGCCCGCGTCCCGTGGTCGTGCGGTAGCGTTCTCGCGTCCCACGCCCGGGTTCCCGGGTTCGATTCCCCGCGGGGTTAGGGATTTTCTCTGCCTCGTGATGGCTGGGTGTTGTGTGCTGTCCTTCGGTTAGTTAGGTTTAAGTAGTTCTAAGTTCTAGGGGACTGATGACCATAGATGTTAAGTCCCATAGTGCTCAGAGCCATTCACGTTTTGTCTACATTGCACTACACTTACCGTTACACTACTAGCTGAACTGTAGCTACAGCACCTCCTAAAGTCGAGAAAAATTCCTCCAGAACTTCCCCATTCCACAGTGTAGTGAGATAATGCATACGGCCGGATGTAGTCTTCTGAGAGACAGACAGTTACAGCTTTTCTTTTGCACTGCACGGCGTTTTCAACAAACAGGTAGCGCAATAGAGTAGGTCAAGTGGAAAGGAACACTTCTATTTAAATTTGTGCATCCACACTGTTGGCAGTTACGTGATTTTATTTCGGTGATTACAAAATAGAGTCGAATGTATGCACTGGGTAGCCGAGGCAGCTAGTTCATGGCGATTCGGTCAACCAAGTAAGTGACTGAACTGAACATGCTGCAAACCACTACAGGGAGCTTGTGTGTCAGAAATCTCATCCCGTGTGGCGCAACGGTTTACAATAGAAAAATGTGGCGCAGAGAAGAGGGTTTGGTGGTCTGTTGGATTGCTGATGGATTCATATATTCGTAGTCTGGGTTCGATTCCAACTTCCGCCGATGATTTTTGATAGGGAGAGACAGATTCAATTCTCTTCTGGGTACGCCAAGTGAAGAAGGTACAATGGCATCATGGTCTTAAATTCACATTAAACACGATATTCCTTTATACCAAGTAGACATTAGGTTGAACCACAATAAAGTCAGGAGTGGCGACATGTAGGAACTCAATCACCAGTAACCTTTCTTATACTAGTTATTTATTTCCAGTGATGAAACAAACGGTATGTAGGGTCACAGGACACTTTTTTCATCTTTTATTTGTGCTTCTGTATGTCGATAAAATTGGTTCTGAACTGGGAATGCAACTCAGACCGCCCTTAACGAGGAATTTGATCCCTTCATGACAATACAGTTCGACAGTGGAGAAAAATTCGTTAGCTGACGTCTCTTTGTGTGTAGTCAACAACGATATGTGTGAGTTTCGATTACCAGTCAGCACTGAACTCTTCGTCATATTATTTCTAGTTGAAAGATGCTCACATGTCACTGCTGGCGTAACAAACCCATATTTAACGTTCGTTTTCTCTTGAATATAACAGCGATAGGTGCCGGGTTGGAGTCGTGGGGAGGAAAAAATTAATGTTTCGTCTCGTCATTTCAGTTAAAACATCTTGCTACTGCCGAGAAAATCCGAACGTTACAGTTGATTGTGCTTCGATAACAATCCGATTAGGTTCTGGGTTCGAATCTCTGTCCAACACAAAGCTTTACCTCACGGCATTTCAAGTAAGTTACTTATGAAGAAGCAATATTTAACATCTCTCGTAGTTCGTTAACAGGGACAATAGATGCTGGGTAGGAATTCGCGTCCGTTAAAAATGTTTACGTTACGTAATTTAAAGTTGGCTGAGGGTATGTAACAGGACTACGAAAAACTGAATGTCACTTGTGCGATATTGCACAGAGACTTGGCAGGTATATAGTAACTGTACATGGTGCCTGGCAACGTTGGTCATGAGAATGTGCGCTCGCAAGAACACCCGGCTCTGGACGGCTACGGTCATTTGCAGCAGCAATTTGAGCAGTAGTTGGAACCAAAGTCACACAACCAATTGTTGCAAATCGTTACTTCGGGGAAATTTCCGAGCCAGACGTCCTGTAGCTTGCGTTCCACTGACCTCAAACCACCGCAATTTGTGACTTCAATAGTATCAAGCGAGAGCTCATTGGAGGTCAGGGTAGAGAGCTGTTCCGTTTTCTGGTGGCAGTTGGTTCTGCCTCGGCGTCAGTGAAGGTCGTGTGTTGCTTAGAAGTTGAGAGCCTGTCTGCCTGCATGCTAGATGAAATGAAATGTCGTGTGGCTAGGGCCTCCCGTCGGGTCTGGTGCAGGTCTTTCAAGTTGACGCCACTTCGGTGACCTGCTCGTCGATGGGGATGAAATGATGATGATTAGGACAACACAACACCCAGTCCCTGAGCGGAGAAAATCTCCGACCCAGCCGGGAATCGAACCCGGGACCTAGGACTGACATTCCGTCACGCTGACCACTCAGCCACCGGGGCCGGACTGCATGCTAGATGCACTGGGCCTACGCCTGGAGTTATGGTCTCGCGTGTGAATTCGTGTGACAGTTGGAGCATCTTGTGTTTATCCCACGCACCCTGGCTGCAAATTTATACGTCGGTCTGGTGGTGCGATCTGTTGTGCTGTCATTCATGAACAACTTCCTAGGGGGTGTTTCCCAACTGGATAACGCTTGCCCACATACTGGTGTTGTAAACCAACATGTTCTTCAGAGTGTCGACATGTTGTCTTGGCCTGTTAGATCACCAGATCAGTCTCCAATCGAGCACAATGAAGTATAATGAGACAAGTTGAGCGTCATTCATAAGCAGCATTGATGACGATGAGGTCCCATACTCTGAGAAGAGTAGGGGACGATGCGGGAGACCCGCGCCGCCTACTAGGCAAGGTCCTAGTGGAGCTGGTTTGCCATTGCCTTCCTCCGACCGTAATTGGGATGAATGATGATGATGAAGACGACACAACAACACCCAGTCATCTCGAGGCAAGGGAAATCCCTGACCCCGCGGGGAATCGAACCTGGGACCCCACGCACGGTAAGCGAGAACGCTACCGCAAGACCACGAGCTGCGGACTACATACAGCATTAACTGTGAGTGCAACAGGCATGGCACTCCATCCCACAAACTGACATCCGCCACCTGTACGACACAACACATGCATTTGACATGGTTGCATCAACATTCTGGCAGTTACACCAGTTATTAATGTACCAGCATTTCACATTTCCAATGCCGTATCTTGCGCTGAGGAAGTCATGTGTTGGCAGTCCTATACATTATGACCTGTGATCTTGCAAGTATAATTACTTAAATATGTTACCTAGACAAATGTATTCCCGAAATTTCATTACAGTACTTTACTGCAGTATGCAACCAAAATTATTCATCCAGGAGTTGACGAATCTACTGCTGGTATTCTAATCAGCACTGGAACAGATTTAGTTTATAGCAGGGCATGTGACAAGAGATGCAATTCGTTGGGGTAATTGGTTTATTTCTGAAGAGGTGAAAGGTATTAGATGGACTGTGGTACCGTGGAAAGTTTTTCTGAGTACTAGTGCGAACATATTTTCTTTCTGCACAAGGTGAGAGTTACTTGCCACACCCTGGCCTGATTGTGACAGTTATATAAGGTTCTTGGAATGGATTGAATGTCCACATGTACAAAATGGCGGTAATAAAATCCCACAACAAAGGCAACATGGCAATAGGCCTATGCATATGATGTGCTGCCTAGGCCAGCACCAAAACTTCAAAGCCACACAAAGTAATGAGAGGCACTGTGAGCAGTCGGAATATGGTAATAAGTTCAGTTGAACCAGAACTCTAAAACGTAAAGCAATTAGGTCCCGGCGGAGGTTCGAGTCCTCCCTCGGGCATGGGTGTATGTGTTTGTCCTGACTATAATTTAGGTTAAGTAGTGTGTAAGCTTAGGGACTGATGACCTTAGCGGTTAAGTCCCATAAGATTTCACACACATTTGAACATTTTTCGTAAAGCAGTTATCAACTTGGTTTTGCCTCGAAACCGATTTTGCGATGTATGAGGTCCTTCTGGAAACGGCATGCCCTATCTTCCTATGATGGGTAAGCGGGCTCTTCCAATTCTTCGTGGGAAGACCTACTGATTTGATGAGTTGTAAGGTATTTATTCTTTGGATCATAAAATCAACCATTCTGCTAATTTTTATTGGACGTGTCTATAGTACTCTCTGTAGTTTGATCACATACACTTTTTGAACATTTCACTGTGGCAGTAGCCACGGGCGTGGATACGTTACATTCGACGTTGTGGCAGTAAGCTTTTGGATTACTGTTGTTTTAGTAACATGGAAAATAACTTCCAAAAAACATTCAGATAACTCTTCCGTAGCTATACTCTGTGTTGAACATATGCAATAAATAATACAATAGAATCAGCGTTCCCTCTTTGTGTTACCTTTACAAAATGTTGGAAGGATTTCATCTGCTGCGACACACTTAACATGTTATATCATTTATTGAAACAATAGGTTTCGGAAACTGCATCAAAATTTTGGAATTGCTTGGTGGCACAAGATGAAATGTGTTATTACTCCATGTAGTTATTATTTGCACAAATAGCAGCCTTACTACCTCTATTCGTATGTTTACAGAATAAATGGAATTAAATTTTTTCCGAAGATGCACGCCCTAATGCCTTTCCATGATTCGGCAATAAACATCATGCCACACAAGAATTCTCGTAATGTCAAAAGGATTAATATTGAGGATTGATAATTATCATGATTACAAGTAATGGCATAGTTTTAGTCTTACAACGAGGTTAATATTTGTCCAAACTTTCGGTATAATAGAATAATTCGTACATCGAAAGTGTGCAGACAAAATGACCTATCGCACACCTAATTCAAGTACGCCTTCATATATCGAACAAGACGAAAGCGGACAGTTAATATCCTTTTTTTGATCAGAATTCCGGAACAACTGAACTGTAATAGAAAGAAAAATACCCAACCAGCGCCCCATAACGTCACAATATCTACTCTTGACATACAAGAAAAATCATAATATCTTCATGACATATTATAAGAGTGTTGTCTTTTAAAATACCCCACGTCATAATTACAGTTTGCATAGTAAGCACCTTCATGTTGTGTTTCAGCGCGTACGAGATCATTAGGCTCAAGGGCTACACGTCTTGGGGCATCGGATGCAGTGTTGCGGACATCGTCGCCACTATCCTCAGCAACGCTATGAAAGTCTTGCCTCTTTCTACCTATGTTAAGGTAAGCTATACGCTGCTCTTCTCACTCCATGTGCTTTATAAACTTCGAATTCTGTAATGTAAAGCAGATGCGAATCAAAATGCTTTTTGTTGAACGTTGTGCCAGCACGAAATAAAGGGCATGGTATACGTTACCTGTCAAATGGTTCAAATGGCTCTGAGCACTATGGGACTTAACATTTGAGGTTATCAGTCCCCTAGAACTTAGAACTACTTAAACCTAACTGACCTAAGGACATCACACACATCCATGCCCGAGGCAGGATTCGAACCTGCGACCGTAGCGGTCGCGCGGTTCCAGATTGAAGCGCCTAGAACCGCTCGGCCACACCGACCGGCCGTTACCCGTCGCATTGTAGCATTGACACTAGTTTTTTAAAGTACCACAGAAAATTGCTCTGACGAAAATGCCCTATTTCAGTCATAAATATTGGCTCACAAAGATAATATTATGACGCAATCTGCTAACCTGAAGTTCTCGATGTAAACGTACCTTATGGAACCAGAAATAAATCTACAATATGAAATCCAGCTTTCGCGTTTGAAAAACCTATGAAATTAATCCTTGTGGAAATAACGATCATATTGATGGCGCAAGATGGTAACTAATTACCTCCACTGAGCGATGTAAATGCACCTAGCCTCATGTCTTTGAGAAACAAACTTTATAAACAATGTACAGCTGGACTTAATTAGAAGAGGGAACGATGTGTAAAAAAAGGAAGAGACTTTGTAATATTTGATGATTATTGAAACGCATGAGATACAAATATTTTTACAAGCAATAACATAGTTATTATCACAAAAGCCAAATGATATCCATAGCCACGATGAGACAAAGACTTCATCTACAGAGTATTCGTGAAACCAACATAATGCAAGAAACCTTTGGTGCATGAAAAACACGTTTGCTCTAATAGAATTTGAATTATATACATTGCACAAAGAGAATGGGAACTGCTAAACAGTAGTCAAACCGCTTATCCCACTTCACAATTCATGCTGCTTCCATACAGAAAGAACCTCCTTTTCTAATATGGCTCGCCAGACTCGCAGTTTTAGGAAAATGTTATCTTTTCTTCCAGTGCAGACACATGGAGAAATGCTGTGTACAATTCTCAGTGTAACTTCACTTATACAAACTCAAGTCTGCGTCCATACCTCAATGTCCTCCCTTTTAAATACAGTGTCAGGCAGCCACACTTATCAGCACATCGTAACACACAAAAGCAAATGCACACCACCAGAGCCAGAAGAGAACAGAATAGAAAAGAAACTTTGGATCCATCGAACTTACAATCCATGCTGTCAATGCGGCTGCTTTCAGTTCTCATCGGCTAAGTCCGTGCTCGCCTCAAAGATCTCAGTTAAGACAAGTCAGTGCAGCAGAACCAGGAGCAACAACATAGAATATGATACTTGGAGGTTTGCAGATTACAACAGGCAACTTTCAGTAGTACGAAGTGAAAGTACTACTAAACTTGCGTCAAGAACTTGTGATAGTGCTGTTACAATCCATTGCAAACAATGTGTTTGAAAATCAGAAAAAATAGAGAATATAGAAATTACTTGAAGGGACGTATTGAAGGTAGGACGCCATGACCTCAATCATCATCCAGCAAAGGTGCGGAACAACGATAATGTGAGGATATGACTTGTTTGATCTAAACCTATTAATAACGGTTTGTGAAAATGTTGATGGTCCTCTAAAACGAACGCGCCAGCTGCTGGTACAGAGATTTCATGTGTGCTGTGATCTCACAGACAGCCATCACCAATACTTATTGCACTTTTTTTAAATTTTTGCCAGTTATTATTATTATTCTCGGGTTCACAAAAAACATACAGGTACATGTACATACATTTTACACAGTTATGATTAAATTACTTTTGACCAAAACTTGGCCACTTTCCGTGCATTTCCTGTTGCTTGTTAAAGATCATCTTCTGTACAGGAGACTGGGCACAATCGACACCGAAGTGTGTGGCGAACAGTCTGTTCTTCTCCACAGTCACACCGAATGTCATTTGGATCAGTGTATCCCCATCTTGCCAAGTTAACTTTTGATCTGCCATCTCCGGATCACTGTCTATTCAGGGACTTCCAAGTTGTCCATTCCACGTCATGGCCTAGAGGTAAAGCTTCAACAATTCTTTTCCAACCAGGCGAAAGGTAGGTCGTAGCCCTCCATAGTTGCAACCTAGCTTTTTCAGCAGTGGTTCTAAGTTCCTTTGATGTCCTAAGGAAACTCTTCCTTGACTTCAGTCGTTGAGGATGCGGGTTATGCCCATACAGAGGATCGGTAATTTCCTGTTCCACTGCCTTTCTTTCCTTGTTCGCAGCTATCTCTCTTTGAACAGGTAGTGGTGCTATTTCTGCGAGGTGGTAAAGCTATTCGACTGCAGTGGATTTCAAGCAGCCTGTTATAGTTCTGCAGGTTTCGTTGAGAGTTACATCCACCTTTTAGGCATGAGTTGAATTATACCAAACAGGACAGGCATACTCTGCCGCAGAAGAGCATAGTGCCGTTGTAGATGTTCGGATTGTTTCAGGTTGACTACCCCACTGTGATCAGGACAGTTTCTGTAGGAGATTGTTCCTGGTGAAAACTTTCGACTTGCATTTCATGCAGTGGTTTTTGAAAGTGAAAGGTCTACCAAGTGTCACTCCTAGGTATTTTGGACTCTCGTAGTGTTACAGTTGGACCCCCAACCATACTATTTTTAACTTGCGAGTGGCTTCCTTGTTTCTCAAATGGAAAGCACACACTTTGAAGAATTTGGTTTAAGGTGGTTTGTGTTGTAGTACCCGGATAGATCTTCAAGGCCATTTGTGAGGTTGTTCTCCACTGATTCAAAATTTGTGCTCTGGGTGGCTAGAGAGGTCGTCAGCATATAAAAGTTCCTGGTGTTTGGCGTATAGGTTGGTCGTTCGTGTATACATTAAAGAGAACTGGACCCAAACACTTCCTTGCGGGAGACCATTCTTCTGCAGTCTCCGTCGACTATGCTGTTCTAGAAAGCCGATGAAGAACCTGCGATTCTGCAGAAGGGAGGCGATGAGTCTAGTTAGACCTAAATCTTTGGTCAGATGTAGACCTTGACTGGTAGTAGCTGGTGACTGACCGTATCATACGTCACTTATAAGTCGAAAAATGCCACTCCTTTCACCCTCTGAGCTTCAAAGCCATCTTCTATAAACTTGCAATTGTCCAGTACAGCTTTTACCTGGACGAAATCCAGGTTGTTGAGGTATAAGTGAGGAGTCAATTGCAGGTGATAGGCGATTTGAAATCAGTCTTTCCAGCAATTTTTAAAGATGACAAAGTAGTGCAACTGGCCTAAAATCCTTTGGATCATTTCCTTATTTGCTAGGTTTTAGCAAAGCAGTCACTCGACTCCTCCGCCATATCATTGGAATTTGGTTTCTGCTTGCACAGTTATTGAAAAATTGGGGGATCCATTACTTTGTCTTTAAGCCAAAGCGTTTGATTTGCTCGGTTCGGGTATCATCCAAGCCAGTCGATTTGCCATTTTGACTTTGTTTGATAGCCTTCTGTACTTCTTCCATGCTGAATGACGATGTAAGGTCATTACTCTCTTCTTGCTCTTCTCTTTGCAATTTCGGTTTTTGTGTTTTGTGTGTTGGCTTCCCGCTCATCAGTAACTGATGTGCTATTTGATTAGCAGTGATACTACGATGTGTAATGGTCTTAGTTAGATCACTGTTTGGGAGTCTCAGAAGTCTCCAAGCTTTATGGCTGTCTCTTTTCAGATCCAAGTTTTCTATAGTTTTTGTCTCCCTTATAGAGGAAATAAGTTTGTTCCCTGCTTCCACAGTTGCTTCACTGAAAGGGTTTTCTTCATATATGTAGTTGTATTCTGCTAGTAGGATGGCTTGGTCTGAAGTAAGCCCAGGGATATAAGATGCCACTAGCAGCTGCACTTGTTAAGTAGACATCTGGAAATTTGTTTTGTATGTTTAACGTGACATAAAATAATTTACATATCCATTGATGTTATGATTCTATTCACTTTTCCTTTTCTTATCTAATACACATGGAACTAGGTTGGCTGAGTTAAAAGATGCTTTCTTCAAAACAAGTAATATCTCTTATTGATAGGCAACGATCGCTGTGGGGGTGAGAACCACCTACCTATCATAGTACAGGAGATATGACGTCATTAACATTGAAATACGTGAAAAACTGCTGCGTTGTGGATGATGTTCAAATCTTGCACTTCTTTGCTTCAACTCTATTCACACCATATTTCGCAGAGAGTATATCTGCATATGATGCTGAATGAATATATCATGGTATGACACATAGTTGAAGAGATATGATAACACAAACACTGATAATTGTGAAAATGTGCTGCATCATGCATGAAATTTAATGCATTTATTCTTTACCGCTAAGACAGTCTTACAACTGAGTAAACTTAAGAGGACCAGTGTGTGGCCTATCCAGTGCATGTTAATTTTGCACCATGCTTTTGTCCCACATATGAGAAGGCTGGTTTAATGTACAACAATGAAACCTCTATCAGACATTAAGTGCCTACTGTATGTTATACTGAACCTAAAAAATGTTTTTCTCATTTCTTTTTCCCAAAAAATTGTAGAAAATCAAAGGTTCAAAATTTTGAATATTTTTCTTCTCTTATAATTTTATTTGGAAAAAATAATATAAATTTTCACATTATTAAGGTTTCATAGATGAAGATGGTTGTTATCTAGATGCACACTAAATTTCAATGAATTATCTTGAACAGTTCTTTATAAAGGATCTTTTCTAGTACAAAATGTTGTATCTGGGAAATCATGTTTAAAGAAAATGAGCTGAGTCTGAACACTTACAGTCGATTTCGTCCTCTGCTGTCGCTATTGTATCAGCCAGCTTTGTTTTGCAACATCCAGATAACCATTTTTTACCAGTACTGTCAGTGATCTTCCAGCATCTTGTATTCTATTGTTGTCACAATGATGGAGACCTGAGACCATATTCTCAACAGGAACAACCCCTATTTTTTGTAATACTGGACACTTGTAATATTTTAACTATATATGACAGTAGTATCTGTTCCCGAAAGAACAGTTACTGTTGATGACCATGCAGCTTTGCTGGAATGAAATGATAATTAAATGGACACCCTAGTTGCAAACAGGCGTTGATAAACTTAATTGGGGACATGTTGAAAATGTGTCCCTGACTGGGACTCGAACCCAAGATCTCCTGGACACTCTATCCATCTGAGCCACTGAGGATAGTGCGCCTGCAGGGACTTATCCCTTGCACACTCCCAGTGAGACCCACATTCGCAACATGTCCACACCACTACATTCGTAGTGCGCCTAATAGATGTTTGCCCATCATACTCATTACTCATGGCAGATTAATCTACCAAGACCCGTACAAGTTTGGGCACAGCATGTACGTTTGCACAAGAAGGTCAATGGCCAGGAAGCGATATTTTATCTATATATGTCGGTAGTATCTGTTCCTGAAAGAACAGTTACCATTGATGACCATGCAGCTTTGGTGGAATGAAATGATAATTAATGTCCACAGTTGCATATGAGAGTAGCATCAGAGACTATTATTTTTTTTATATTTGCATATCTGCAAACACAGTTTTTAGTAGATGACTCAAAATCAGGCTGTTAAATAAATCAATTGTTTGGATTTTGTGTTTGCCCATGCAAACACTTCTGCAGCAGCTCTGGCCAGCCACATCTCTATATATTGGCTTCATAGCACCAAGTAAAACTGCTGGAAAACTATGCTTAGGCGAATAAAATTTACATGACATAGACTTTCATCTTTAGAAGATTTAGAACTAAGCTGTCCAGAAAAATTTCTAACTACATTCCAGAAGATTCTATTATTCTGATTAAAAACATCCTGGCAGGGTCACCACTTTATGTAAGGTGCTGCCTAAGCCATTCGTGAACTTCTCTTTGAATAGTGTCCTTGTCTCTCTCCCCCCACCTAGGTCTGTACGTGATAGATAGCTCCCATGAATACAGTTACCTATGCAAGGTGCATGCATCTGATGACTGTTAACTGTGATTTAACTACTACAACCAAATTAAGGTACCGTAATTGATAAGGAGAGGTTGTGTGTCAAATCTTACTGTCACAGAACATCCATGTCTGACTGGCAAACACGTGATGTTAACCAAAAATAAATGTGCTAAAAACAAATTTTCAGGAAAATATTTTGGAGAGAATGAAAAAGATCTCAAAGAATGAAAGTCCATAAAAAATTTCTATGATTCGAACCACTATCATTTATTGGTACACTTAAGTAAATCACTCATATCTGGCAGTGCTTTTGATAGATTTTTAACTGCGAAGTGCAAGCAGCTGTAAGTGAAAGCATACTCGTCTATAGAACTATGAAAAGACATTGCCTTACACACTTTAGCAAAATCGTGTTGTGGACACTTGAAGCGTCTGCACTTATACATTTGTATATTATGCATATTTCATTGTATGGCTATTTCATAATTGCAGATGAGCTCTCACGAATACATGGTAATGAGATTATTTCAATATTAAGCTACTCACAAACACAGTTCTTCTTTGTATCCGTTTCTAATAGAAAATGGCAAAATTAATACCTGTGGAATGCTGGGTTTGTAAGCTAGCTATAAATATTTTTACATATTCTTCGCTTAAACAAATACTCCAGATAACACTCTATCCTAGATATTGCATCCATACGAACCGATTAAAACAACATGTAACAAAGTCATCTGGAATCGACACGAAAGCACTGTGGCAGTTGCGGCTGAAGGGAAGAATGCCGAAAATGAAAAAAAAAAAAAAAAACATTTTAGAACTACTCTCCTACAGGAGTAAGAGAACTCTGGATTACGTTTTTAACTTAACACTTGAATGAGCGAAAATATGCAGTTGTTTGGACATTGGAGGTCTATAGTGTAAATACTTTCTCAGCCATCCAGATTTTGATTTTTCGTGGTTTCCCAAAACTGATTAACGCATATCCGAGATTGGTTGCTCTGAAAGGGACACGGCTGCTTTACTACTGCCTGCTTCCCCAATCCGAGGTACTTCTCTGCCCATCACGACATCGTTGTCAATGGGCTGCTAAACTCTAATATTATTTCACTTCTGTAATTGAATATTATTCATGCATTGCGCTTATATTCCAGTTATCACTGGTGAGTCTGAGCTCGGAGACTACCTTGGCTGTTCTGTGGTTTGCCCCATTCATGTCCTCAAGATCTGATTACCAAATGAATCTATGACGCAGAGGTACGTCCGATATTGAGGGACTGAAGCAAATATGAGTTCAAACTAAAAATCTTTTCTTCTACACTAGGAGAATATTTCATACTGAATATAATGATGGCTCACAAACACACATCTGGAAAAGTGTTGTAAATGGTTTTTAGTGGACACATGTTTACTGGAACGTTTTTGCTTCTGTTATCGTATAGTTTCACCTGTGTGTTAGTTTTCGACAGTAATTATTGTATATCATGTACATAGTTTGATACAGTTACTTGACTTCAGATAGGTAGCTACACTGCCTGACAAAAAATGTGAAGCACCCAGAGGGCGAGCAGGAAACAGAATGAAACACCAAGGATTGAGAGTTTATGTGGTTTTGTCATGATTACCAAATCGATTAAAACTTACAAAGAACTTGGCAGTATGATCCCACGTATCAAAATGAAGTTGCATCCCCTCTGAACTGGATGGATGAACTGCTTATGTTGAGAAGGGTGTCATAAAGCCATTGTATCTGGTCCTGAATCAAGCTGACCCCAAATGCTGTAATTGGTTTTAAGTATTCTGAATACTGACAGTGGGACGTAGTTATGTCCCAGCTGATACCACTCATGCTCTTATCAGGGACAGATCTGGGGATCTTACTGGCCGCCGGAGTAACTTAGCATCACGTGACAGTTCACAGGGACACGTGCCAGGTGTGAAGGAGCGCTGTGCTGTAGAAAACTGAGATCACAGTACAACTGTAGGAGAGGTAACACATTAGGACACAGGATATCCATGATGTACCATAGTGCCATAAGAGTTCCGTCAACCCCTACCAGCCGTGATCTGAAACCGTACCTAATGGGTCCCTATACCATGAGCCAGGAATAACATCGCAATGCCTCTCCTAAACATGGTAAGAACTGTGTCTCTCCCCAGGTCGCCACCGTTTTCAGCAATGGCTGTCACCTGGGATAACGCAGAACCGCGATTCATCGCTGAACATAATATGACGCCGTTCATCAGCAGTCTGTTTTCCGATCAAGGCACTGCTACATATGTGGCTGTTTATATTTTAGTGTTCTACATATACATGAATACTCTGCAAGCCACCTGACGGTGTGTGGTGGAGGGTACAGCTGGCATAACTAATTGGTCCCCTCTTCCTGTTCCAATCGTGAATGACTCGGGTGTGGGGGGGGAGGGGAGATTGACTGTCGGTAAGCCTCTGTATTAGCTCTAATTGCTCGACCTTTTTCCGTCGTGGACATTTCGCGAGGTGTATGTGGGAGGAAGTAATATATTGTCCGACTCGTCCAGGGAAGTACTCTCGAAATTTCAATCATAAATCTCTCCATGATGTATAACGCTTCTCTTGTAGCACCTGAAACTGGAGCTGATTGAGGATCTTTGTAACGCTCTCGCGCCTCGTGATGACTGGGTGTTGTGTGATGTCCTTAGGTTAGTTAGGTTTAAGTAGTTCTAAGTTCTAGGGGACTGATGACCATAGATGTTAAGTCCCATAGTGCTCAGAGCCAACACTCTCGCGGCGACCAAATAATCTCGTGACGAAACGCGCCGCTCTTCGTCTGATATTCACTATCTCTTCTATCAGTCCTACGTGGTAAAGGTACCAGAATGATCGGTCAAACATATCTCATGTAAGGCACTTCTTTCATTGATCGGCTACGTTCAATTAAGATTTTTCCTACGAATCTCAGTCTGGCATCTCCTTTTTCTGCTATTTGTTTTATGTGGTAGCTCCACTTAAGGTCGATCAGGGTAGTTACTCCTAGACGTTGGAATGTGGATGACTCCAGCAATTTGCCGTTAACAGCGTATTTGTACTGTAGTGGATTTCTTTGCCTATGTAAGCGCAATATGTTATATTTATTGACGATCAGGGTGAACTGCTAAAGCCTACATCACTCATCAATGCTGTATAGGTCACCCTGCAAATCGACATTGTCTTCCGGCGTTGCCGGCCGCTGTGGCCGAGCGGTTCTAGGTGCTTCAATCTGGAATCGCGCTGCTGCTACGGTCGCAGGTTCGAATCCTGCCTCGGGCATGGATGTGTGTGATGTCCTTAGGTTAGTTAGGTTTAAGTAGTTCTAAGTCTAGGGGACTGATGACCTCAGATGTTAAGTCCCATAGTGCTCAGAGGCGTTTGAACCACTTTCTTCTCCCGGCGTGCTACTTTCTTGTAGACAACTGCATCATCTGTGAAGTCTTAAAGAGCATCTGGCGCTTTCTCTTAGATTATTTACATACATTGTGAATAGTAACGGTCCTACCATACCACCTTGGGATACTCCCGAAATTACCTTTACATCTGTAGGTTTTGTTCCGTTAAAGCGACGTTTTAAGTTGTATCTCCAAGGAAGTCCTGACTCCAGTCGCAAATCTGGCCCGATACTCGGTAAGGTCGTATTTTTTTCACTCAACGGCAATGTGGGACGGTGTCAAATGCCTTTCTGAAATCCAGGAACTCGGCATCAAACTGAGCACCGAAAGTGAGCGTAGAGAATGCAATGAGACAAGCGTTCTGTGACTTTGAAAGTAAAATTACGTCAAACGATCTGAACGAAAACGCTAAGAGATTTAGGTCTTACATGAAATCAGTAAGCGGTTCGAAACTGCTACTTCAGTCACTGAATGACTATAATGGCATAGGAACGGAAGTTGACAGAGAGAAGGCCGAAATACTGAATTACGTCTTCCGAAATTCTTTCACTGTGGAAGATCGTAATACTGGCTCTCGTTTCAATCGTCGTACTGTGGGCCGGCGGGGATAAATTTTGTTATGTTTTGACGTTGGTATTGGTACTACAGTTCGCCGTCTTATTCACGCAAGCCTGACTACTAACTTTGTGGTCAGCCACAAAGTGAAGAGAAAGACACTGGGCTTAGTTTCCAGTCTCCACGGCCACATTCTGGCCCAGCTCACTGAAAGAAATGTCTCTATTCTACTTTTACTTAGCGGGATCAGGACTATGATTTTAAATGAAAGTCTAAAGTTCTAGTTAATACATATATTGAGTAAAGTTTCTCACGGATAATACTTGGAAATTCACTATGTTCAGTTGAAAGTAAATCTTTCTATTCTAACAGCACAACTAGCGGTTCAGAGGCGACCTCTACGGTACGTTCCTACCAGATTGTCTTTCGCCCTGACTAATAATACTCAATTGAATGTTCAACATAAATGATCAAAATTAATGATCGCCCTAAAAGTGGAAATAATATTCACCACTTGCCACGCGAATTTGTAACTCTCACGGACGGCACACTAACAGTTACTTTGGCGAATTCTAAGCGACCCAGGACGGTGTAAAGTCCTCGCGAGTTCACTACCCATTTTTATTGCAAATACGCGATTTGTCACAGTCCGGCTCTGACGTCATCCGAGGCAGAACGCGATCCGACGTTTAACAGACGTGGATCTGGCAGTGGCTGAGTCCGAAGTGAATCTTCCTACTGCCTGTCGGGCTGTATTTATGTAGGTGCCGCAGCGGATGACCGAGGGGACGTCTGTTGTTTACTGCTATAACACAGGACAGCAGCCTCAGAACGACCGCTTTCGCGGACACATAATTTTTAATATCATATTTATACATTAATTTAGAACCTTCTTAATTTTTACTTGTATTCAGGTAAGTTGTTTTTATATCACAGAAAAAGTTTCAGCTCGCTTGAATGAAAACTTTGCCTTCTAGATTTTTATAGTGGAACTAACGGTAGATCATTACCTCTGAACCACACCTTTACTAGAACTTGTATTGGTTGTTATTAAAACGCACCTCTAAAATTTGGTGTAGCTCTATTATTTGGTATGTTTTATCATCTGATTTAACCAAAATTCTCTACTCTTAAAATTACAGTACAAGTATAAAACAAATTTTTACACTTTAGTGGCTGTCATTTTTCCTAAGACCGTGGATTCCGGTCATAATTATTGCTCTTTAGCTTTGAAACTCGCACAACTTATTTACGAGCTCTATAGGCACATTCTGACCAAATTCTAGATTTCTAGCTTTGTTATTTAGCGCCACTTATTTTTCTCTTAAAACTGCATTTTTACGGAAACTATCAAGTCTAGATACATAAAGTCTTGAGATTTGAAACATTATTATACTAAAATATATTTGAACAAAGTTTTAAACGTAAATTTTGACTTCTGATTTTATACTCAATTGTGGTATAATACTTGCGCGCTAAGCGCAGACACGTTATGGTGACGTGGCGCTACAAGCAGTGAACTGGGGTAAGTCCCAGCACACTCGCTCGCCTTTGTACACTCCTGGAAATTGAAATAAGAACACCGTGAATTCATTGTCCCAGGAAGGGGAAACTTTATTGACACATTCCTGGAGTCAGATACATCACATGATCACACTGACAGAACCACAGGCACATAGACACAGGCAACAGAGCATGCACAATGTCGGCACTAGTACAGTGTATATCCACCTTTCGCAGCAATGCAGGCTGCTATTCTCCCATGGAGACGATCGTAGAGATGCTGGATGTAGTCCTGTGGAACGGCTTGCCATGCCATTTCCACCTGGCGCCTCAGTTGGACCAGCGTTCGTGCTGGACGTGCAGACCGCGTGAGACGACGCTTCATCCAGTCCCAAACATGCTCAATGGGGGACAGATCCGGAGATCTTGCTGGCCAGGGTAGTTGACTTACACCTTCTAGAGCACGTTGGGTGGCACGGGATACATGCGGACGTGCATTGTCCTGTTGGAACAGCAAGTTCCCTTGCCGGTCTAGGAATGGTAGAACGATGGGTTCGATGACGGTTTGGATGTACCGTGCACTATTCAGTGTCCCCTCGACGATCACCAGTGGTGTACGGCCAGTGTAGGAGATCGCTCCCCACACCATGATGCCGGGTGTTGGCCCTGTGTGCCTCGGTCGTATGCAGTCCTGATTGTGGCGCTCACCTGCACGGCGCCAAACACGCATACGACCATCATTGGCACCAAGGCAGAAGCGACTCTCATCGCTGAAGACGACACGTCTCCATTCGTCCCTCCATTCACGCCTGTCGCGACACCACTGGAGGCGGGCTGCACGATGTTGGGGCGTGAGCGGAAGACGGCCTAACGGTGTGCGGGACCGTAGCCCAGCTTCATGGAGAAGGTTGCGAATGGTCCTCGCCGATACCCCAGGAGCAACAGCGTCCCTAATTTGCTGGGAAGTGGCGGTGCGGTCCCCTACGGCACTGCGTAGGATCCTACGGTCTTGGCGTGCATCCGTGCGTCGCTGCGGTCCGGTCCCAGGTCGACGGGCACGTGCACCTTCCGCCGACCACTGGCGACAACATCGATGTACTGTGGAGACCTCACGCCCTACGTGTTGAGCAATTCGGCGGTACGTCCACCCGGCCTCCCGCATGCCCACTATACGCCCTCGCTCAAAGTCCGTCAACTGCACATACGGTTCACGTCCACGCTGTCGCGGCATGCTACCAGTGTTAAAGACTGCGATGGAGCTCCGTATGCCACGGCAAACTGGCTGACACTGACGGTGGCGGTGCACAAATGCTGCGCAGCTAGCGCCATTCGACGGCCAACACCGCGGTTCCTGGTGTGTCCGCTGTGCCGTGCGTGTGATCATTGCTTGTACAGCCCTCTCGCAGTGTCCGGAGCAAGTATGGTGGGTCTGACACACCGGTGTCAATGTGTTCCTTTTTCCATTTCCAGGAGTGTATTTCAGACATGGTACCGCGCTTGCTTTGTTTCAGTACGAACGTTGAAGTGTCAGATATTGAAATAACCGATCGCGGAACAGAAAAGCGACTACAATCGACTAGTAGTGAAAAGGTATCAGGTCCAGATAGGATACCTCCAAGATTCTACAAAGCTAAAACGAAAGAACTTTCTCCTCTTCTAGCAGAAATTTATCATAGCTCGCTGGAACAACGAAGAGTACCTAGCAACTTGAAAAAGGCGCAACTCATTCTTGTTTTTGAGAAGGTTCAAAAATGGCTCTGAGCACTATGGGACTTAACTTCTGATGTCATCAGTCCCCTATAACTTAGAACTACTTATACCTAACTAACATAAGGACATCACACATATCCATGCCCGAGGCGGGATTCGAAACTGCGACCGTAGCGGTCGCGCGGTTCCAGACTGTAGCGCGTAGAACCGCTCGGCCACTCCGGCCGGCTTTTGAGAAGGGTCGCAGGACAGATGCACCTACTTATAGGCGTGTGTCGTTGATGGCAGTCTACACATTGGCCAGTAATTCCTCAATCCGTCTGCTGCTAGCCTGTGACGAATAGTACTGAATGACACAGAATGTTGCGGGGAATCCATTACTTGTTGGACGGCAGGCGCAGATGTGAAGGGTTACACTGTGCTTGGCGCGTTATGCCTTTGTGTTGTTCAGACTTGATCGACTGGAACTTACGCGACGAGTGTGCTGCCCTCCCGCTCCCAAACAGTCCAACATCTGGCCACTGTAACATCCAAAAACCCCACAAATCTGGACACTACACGACTCAACCAGCTGGCCAAATGAAGATCTACTGTGAGGCCTGTTGAAAACTCATGCCAGTTGCTGACGACATTGTCTTACTGGAGTACATGGCATTTCCGTGTCCTCCACAGCGATCATTCAACATCTGACACAATTCCTGCCACCTATACAGGGTGAGAAGTATTTAAACCGACAAACTCTGGGAGATTGTAGGGGACATCAAAACAAATATTTTTCCATAATGTCATTTTTTCCTATGGAGATTATTTAAACCGGTGGAGGCCGTATTACGCTCTTTAGTTGTTAGAGGCCGTATTACGATCTTCAGTTGTTAGAGGGCGTATTACGCTCTTCAGTTATAGCAACTGCTATCAACCTGTGTAGTAGTGCATTGTCTCTGTGTACTAATGGAGCGATACACCTGGAGTGAGTACACTGATATGGTTGGTGCGTACTACGTAGCGCACCACAACGGACGAGCTGCACATTGGGTTTATCACCAACAATATCCTAATCGCCGTATCCCGCATCATATGACCTTTGCTGCTGTATACCAACGTCTGCGTGAGACCGGTTCATTTAGCAGATTTCCTGGGCAGGGAAGCCGTCACACGGTAAGAACGCTGCAATTTGAGGAAGCTGTCTTGCAGCATGTGTAGCGAGATCCTTCAATCAGCACTCGTGCAATTGCGCGTAACATGGGTACGAATCAGTCCTTCGAGAGCAATTGTTACGTCCATTTCATTTACAGCGTGTCGACAATCTGGAACCAGCTGGTTATCCACCCAGAGCACAGTTTTCGCAGTGGTACCTGGAACAGTGTGAAATGCAGCCTACAGTTCCATCCTCTGTGTTGTTTACCGATGAAGCAACGGCCGGGCGTGATGGAGTCTTCAACAAGCACAATTCGCATGTTTGGAGTGAGGATAACCCACATGCCACAATTACTAGCGTTCATCAAGTGCGGTTCTTCGTTAATGTGTGGGTCGGTGTTGTTGGGACTGTTTAATTGGGCCGTATCTGCTACGTAGGCCATTAAATGGCAGGCACTATTACAATTTTCTCGCCAGAGCGGGACTGTTTAATTGGGCCGAATCTGCTGCCTAGGCCATTAAATAGCTGGCACTATTATAATTTTCTCGCCAGAGCATTGCCAGAATTGCTGGAAGACGTTCCGCTCCCTACAAGACAACGCATGTAGTTCCAACATGACGGGGCGCCGGCACATATCAGTCGTCGTGTGCGTCGATTCCTGGACCGACGGTTCCCAGAAACGTGGATTGGCAGAGGTTGTCCTGTACCACGGCCTGCTGGATCCCCAGATATGTCCCTTCTGGAATTTTTTGTGTGGGAAGAGATGCGCAACCTTATTTACGCAACTCCTGTTGCATCAGAAGAGGATCTGGTTGCCCGGATAGTAGCAGCAGCAGGAACAATTCAGGATACTCCTGGGGTTTTTGCCCTTTGTTTACGTGTCAATGGAGGCATTCTTGAAAATCTACTGTAATTGAAATTGGGTTGTGTTAATGTGTTGTCTCTTGGTCATAAAAAAATGGAAGAGTGTTTGTTGGTTTAATTAATTTGCCGCCAGAGAGATCTTCCTCTACCGGTTTAAATACTCCTCTTAGGAAAAAATGACATTAAGGAAAAATATTTGTTTTGATGTCCCCTACAACCTCCCAGAGTTTGTCGGTTTAAATATTTTTCACCCTGTATAACCTAACAGATCCGATAACAAAATTAAACACGCACAACACTAATGCCCCCTGGTGGCCGTTCTATCAGTTACAAAGAATTACAGCTATAATCATTCACATACCTGCAGTTGGTGCGTACGTTTACGATGTTACATTGATATCCGACTACGCTTCTAAGTGCTTCACTTTTTTGTCTGGCTGTACGTTTCTTGCACCGTACATGACGTACCTACTGACAAAAGTGTACAAAAAATGTAATAAACATTGAAATACATTGTAATAGCATTACGAAGTATATTTCAGTAGATATGTTATGGTGAATGTTGCAGGGTTGCCAGCACGGGCGAGACCGCGAAGTGTTTCTGTCGCTGCCGTGCGTGGTGGGCGAGACAGGCATCACGCACATCGTCAAGCAGCCGCTTACGGAGACGGAGAAGAAGCAGTTGCACGATTCCGCCACCATCATGCACGAAGTGCAGGAGGGGCTCGACCTCTCCTGAGCGTCACTCACTCTGTACAGTTGCCGTGAACTCTCATTAATAACACCTACTGTGCAATAGCTTGTTCCTTTAATTCTTTCTTTTAGAAAGTTTTCGGGCTGACCACACCATACAGTCGGAACTGTTAATGCAAGCAGGCAAGCCAGTCATTGTCGAGGGCGCTGTCTGCACTCCCCTACTGGTACTGTACACGATCCCACATTGCAACACAAGAAACAAGCGAATAAAATAAAGGAAAAAGAAAAGTACGCAAATGTGGATCCAAGCATACAGTGGCATTCCGCCAAAAAGTCATGAATTAATGTTCAACGACCAACACTGCAAAATCAGATGAAAAGTGGTTGCTGTATTCTTCCTAGCGCGACGAACCTCATACAAGCCATTGCGAAAGAAGTGATGCTGAGCACCAGATTAAGGATAAGGGACTGCCCAATGATGCAAAGTTTCCTCGTCCGTCGGAATAACACACCAGTATGTGAAGCTTTCAAAATACCACCTTCAGTACAACTTCTTTTAACTACGACGGACGTTCAGTAAGGAATACAACACTTTTTTCCTGAAAGCAAGTTGGTTTTATTTAGGATTCCAACCTCCATATTATTTCCCTTCTTTTGCTACAAAGCCATATTTTTCAATGTAATCTCGGTTCAGTGTGACGGCCTTAACGCTCCGTTGCCGGAGGGCCTGCTTTCCCACATGGTACCACTGTACTGGTGGACGTGAGAGCCAACGTCTTGCAGCATCAATATCCTCCCCATCATCCACGTACTGCTTCCCGCGGACTGCATTCTTCACTGGGCCAAACAAATGGAAGTCGGAAGGTGTGAGATCTGGACTACGTGCTGGATGAGGAGGAACAGGCCAATGAAGTTCTGTGAGCTCCTCTCGGATGCGCAGACTTCTGTGAGTCCTTGCATTGTCTGGAGAAGAAGTTCGTTTGCATTTTTGTGGCGACGGACACGGTGAAGTCGTTTTTCCATCAGTGCAGGAGTCGCAGCTATGTGCGCCCGGCCGGCACGACGGAGATCGGGCATCTTTGCGCAACCTTTTTCCGACGATGACCGGCGCCTCGCACATCGACTCATCGTGCTTTTTTTCACTGCTGCGTCTCCGTAGACATTCTGTAGGCGCCTAACAATATGTGCGATGCTTCGGATTTCCGCCAAAAGAAACTCAATGACAGCTCTTTGCTTGGTAGCACCACTGTTACAGACGTCATGTTAAAGGCTACGCTAGCGGCGCCACCTATCGGAACTTCATGAAACTATAGGGACTGAAGCGGGAATATTTCACGATGTCCCACAATGAATTCCACATTTTTTCAATTCAAACTGGCTGAGAAAAAGTCGTTCGTATACCTATTGAACGCTTCTCGTATATGTGTTTCATGTGCTGATACAATGGCAAACCTCAGCTTGTGTAGAGACCTGTGCACCACCCTAGGTGACAATGGAAACTTTCTCACGTGCCTTAAAAAAATTTATTAACTGTCGCTAATCCTACATAAGGTGTTGAGAAGTGGATATCATTGAGCTCGGAGTTGATGTCTTGGTCCTTGTTTTATATTAAGCGGACAGCCATCCACAAATACGACCGAGCATGTTAGGTCAACTGATTTTCCTTCCAATAAACAGCATCTCAAGTTAGAAACAGTGTAGTTTTCTTCTACTATGAAATTGCTGGTGCGTGTGTAGACACTAAAGAGTCAGGAAATTTTTCCGATACCCCAATTTTTATCGAAAGACAATTAACCTTTTAAGTATGCTTTAAAAAATAATGGACTATACTAGTGTAGCTTGTAGTTACACTAAACTCACCACTAATTAACCACCCATCGCAGAAGCAGTGAGCGGAATGTTTCAAATGTCCTAGTTGGATTTTTATATATGGCACAGTAACTGGTCAGTGGTGAGCTACACATTTCGACAAAGCTAGACGTATTAATGAAAACTTCTGAGAATAGACGCTGTTATAACCACGATATATGTATGGTGATTTATAATAAGAGCACTGATGACCATGCTGTTGAGCGCCCTAAATCTAGCTAATATCGTAACCTAGCTTCTCACTAAAACCACAAAACGAGCATAAATGGAAAACAAATTTAATACGGTACTGACTATAAGTAATCGTTAAAGATTTAAAATCATAATTTTTATGGTGTTTTGCGATATTGGTAGAATAAGATCACTTGCTATTAACTCAAATGTTTGAGGGCTATAAGAAAAGTAACTTCGATTTTCTTACGACTCGGAAAGCATGGAGGGAATGAAATAGTCGGTAGACTGGATCTTGGAATACACCAGTCTTCTTTTTGGAGTTTCGCTCTGCTTCTCGTTCGCAAAGTGGAATCGCTTCAGATGACCAATGCTATTGAAAAAACAAATGCAAAATCCTTTCTGTAATAGGGATTTTAGTGACAAAGTGAACAGAATGTGATGAGTAAGCTGTTTTGTGTCAGGCGCATTTTCATTTAGGAGTGGAAGGATAAATATTCATGATGAAGGTGGACGTGGCAGTACTTCTGTAGTTAGCACGTAATTGATGCAGAAAATTGCCATAAAAAGTCAGGACATTCGGCGTTTAACAATATATAAATTGTCGGACAGATTTCTCAGACTGTTTTGCACGAGATCGTGGATAAAACATTAGAGTGATTCTAGCTTTATGCTCAATGGATGCCTAAATTCCTTTCCTAGAACCAGAAAGCACAACGAATCATTTCTGCTCTGGACTGTATTTTTTGTGTGTCTACTGAACGGATTCGTGACTACAATGAGACACGGATTTCCTATGCTAACATTGAGACAAAACAGCTGTCAATCGTGACGGTTCAAAGTACCTCTACATCAGCCCAAAAAAGCCCCGACAAACACGATTAGCCGGAGACGTTAAGGCTAACGTTTTTTGGGAAGCTGAACGGATTTCGATTGCGAATTTTTTGGAACGTGAAACCGGCAATCAATAATTCTGAATTCTACTGTCAGACATCTAGAAAATTTAGGTAAACCATCAAAAGAAAAGGAGTACCAGTTTCTTAACTGATGGTGTCGTGGTTTTGCACGAGAATGTTCGGCCGCACACAGCCGGTCAAATACAAGAATTGGTGCATCATTTCGAATGAGGCGTTTTTGAACACCCACTCTATAGCTAGCTTACTTTGAAGCGATATTCAGAGTTTCATGCGAGCCAGAAAGTTCACTGGTTGTTAACGTCTTGATTTCAACGAAGTGTCTGTAAGACGCTGTTAGATGCTAGCTGCAATCGCATGCGGTATACATTTAGCTGACTAATTGCCACGGGATGGCGACACGCACATATACAGACGGCGCTAGTATCGCCGATACTTAGTATAAAAGGGCAGTGCATTGGCTGAGCAGTCATTTGTACTTCGGTGATTCGTATGAAAAGGTCTCCGACGTGATTATGGCCGCACTACGGGAATCAACAGACTTTGAAATTTGAATGATAGTTGACGCTAGACTTATGGGACGTTTCATTTCGGAAATTGTTCGGGAATTCAGTACTCCGAGATCCACAGTGTAACGAGTGTGCTGAAAATACCGAATTTCAGGCATAACTTCTCACCACGGACAACGCAGTGGCCGACGGCCTTCACTTAATGACCGATGGCAGCGGTGTTTGCGTAGAGTTGTCAGTGCTAACAGACAAGCAGCACTGCGTGAATTAATCACCGAAATCAATGTGCAACGTACGACTAACGTGTCCGTTATTATAGTGCAGAGAAATTTTGTGGTTCAAATGGTTCAAATAGCTCTGAGCACTATGGGACTCAACTGCTGTGGTCATAAGTCCCCTAGAACTTAGAACTACTTAAACCTAACTAACCTAAGGACAGCACACAACACCCAGCCATCACGAGGCAGAGAAAATCCCTGACCCCGCCGGGAATCGAACCCGGGAACCCGGGCGTGGGAAGCGAGAACGCTACCGCACGACCACGAGATGCGGGCAGAAATTTTGTGCTAATGGGCTATGACAACGTACGACCGTTGCGAGTGCCTTTGCTAATTACACGACATGGCACGCAGTGTCTCTCCTGGGATCGTGACGATATCGGTTGGACCCCAGACGAATGTAAGACCTTTGCTGGTCAGTTGAGTCCCGATTTCGGATGGTAAGAGCTGGTTCAAATGTGGCACAGATCCCACGAAGCCGTTGACCCAACTTGTCAACAAGCACTGTGCAAGATGGTGGTGGTTCCGTAATCGTGTGGGCTGTGTTTCCATGGAATGGACTGGGTCCTCTGGTCCAACTGAACCGATCATCGACTGGAAATGGTTATATTCGGCTACCTTGAGACCATTTGCAGCCATTCATGGACCTCATGTTCCCAAACAACGATGGAATTTTGTATGGATGACATTGCGCCATGTCACCGGGCCACAGTTGTTCGTGGTTGGTTTGAATGACATAATGGACAATTCCAGCAAATGATTTGGCCACCCAGATCGCCCTACATGAACAACATTGATCAAAAATGGTTCAAATGGCTCTGAGCACTATGGGACTTAACATCTGTGGTCATCAGTCCCCTAGAACTTAGAACTACTTAAACCTAACTAACCTAAGGACATCACACACATCCATGCCCGAGGCAGGATTCGAACCTGCGACCGTAGCAGTCGCGCGGTTCCGGACTGAGCGCCTAGAACCGCTAGACCACCGCGGCCGGCAACATTGATCATTTATGGGACATAATCGAGAAGTCATTTCGTGGTCAGATTCTTGCAGCGGCAACACTTTCACAGTTGTAGATGCAGCATGGCTCAGTCTTTCTGCAGGGGACTTCCAACGTCTTGTTGAGCCTATGTCATGTGTCGACCTGCTGTACCAAGAGGTATCCCACTACTTTCGTCACTTTGGTGTAACTTTTTTTTGTTTCTTGGGAGAGTGTGTCATCTAGTTGAGAGCTGTTATAAACAGATAAATCAGAATTGCGATTGTGTGGAAAAGTAATATAAAGATGTAGATTTAAGATTCCCCTAGTCAATTTTCGTTAGCTGTTTCAGTGGTTTATCAAACAAACGTTGCATTTAGGATAACGCCAACTCAGACATGATTGTGGCTGTCCTGAAGAATACTCTATGTGACGTCCTGTATATGAGCTGCACGAACATTCCCCTGTAGTTATAACAATAATGGTTTTCTCTATATTTTAACCAACATATCATGGTAGTTTTGTAGATGTGGGTTCCACTTCCCTGAGGACTGTGGTTGTGCATGTCACTCAAGATTTTAATTAAATTATATTTTGAAATTGACATACCAATCGAAGCAGTATGTTAGAAAGGAAGATTAGGGTTTAACGTCCCGTCGACATCGAAGTCGTTAGAGAAGGAGCATATGCGCGGAATGTGTCAAGGACAGGGAAGAAAATCAGCCGTGCACTTTCAAAGGAATCATTTAGGCATTTGCCAGGAGCGATTTAGGGAAACCACGGAAAACCTAAATCTGGATGGCCGTTCCTGGATTTTAACCGTCGTCCTCCCGAATGCGCATCCAGTGTGCTAACCACTGTGTCACCTTGCCCGGTATTTGAATGCATGAGAGAAGCAGACGTGTTTAGTGACGAGTTCAATGACGCATAAAATTGACGCTCGCGGTAGAACAGGCCGTGTTCGTTGTCTAGTGTTAAGCGAAGACCAATTCATGGAAAACGTATACGGAATTGTTTGCACAAGAATTTAAAGACTGTAAGTATTTTGGCAAAATCTCCAACAAAGTGAGCAACACCAAGTTATTGGCAAAATTGTGCGAAATAATCTCTGTAGCGAATATAAAACCGTAACTATCTAAAAAGAGTTCGAATACCAGCAAACATAGCTCCTGTGAATGAACACCTTGAACCAAGTCGGATGAAATTTCACATATTTTATCTTTTCAGGTGGGAATGAAGAGGTCGTCATGCCGAAACATTATCAAAGATGACTAGCGTCTGTACTCTGTTGTGCATGAGTTAAAGAGTGCAGCTGAATTCTGTGGCTTCTGCCGGTGATTTCTGAGTGAAGTGGAATCAGAACTTTTGGATCCCTAGTTTTTCTTTTCTTCAGATAAGGCCTGGTGCAGTCAGGACACGCACTATTATGTGTCAGAAAATCGCCTTCGGTGCTTTGAAGAGCCGTTGCATAGTTTCAAGATGGTTGTTTGACACACAGTATCTAGTGTCTGCATCTTTCACCAAACTGTTAGCGCAAATCGTTGCGTCCAGAAACTGTTTAAACTAAATGTTGATCAAATCACAGATTATATGAACAACTATATGAATATTTTCCTCAAGACGGAGCAACAGCGCACACCACTTTGAGAACTCTGTCACGAGTGTATGAGGTGTTCGATGAGGAGAGGGAAATATGCAAAGGTAGTGTACTGTCCTGATTATCTCTACCGACTGATCTCTTTCACTGTGATTCTTATCTGTGGTGCAAATTGAAGGGTTAGGTGTACTCAAACAATCCTCACACACTGGGAGAGCTACAGCAGAACACTGTAAACATTATCGCAGCAAATCCTGAGACAGAGGTGCTACGCGTGTCTCACAGTCTGATAAATCGGACACGATGCTACATCGAAGTCAATGGTAGCCTTTTCTAGCATCTTCTGTGATGTTCACTAAGAAGGGCCAATTCCGTGTCAGTCTTACTGTAAATATTTTCCCGGCCAATTTCCTTTTTGTCCTCCCAGTATAAGGTTAATATGTCTACGGACATTTTATACTATTCCTCCATTCTCGGTGTCAGGTTCAAGTATACCTCAAATGTGTGGGATCCGTACCAGAAAGGACTGATAGGAGATACTGAAAGTATACAAGAGGAGGTAGCACGAATGGAGCAGTGTTTGACTTACGGGGAAGAGTCACTAAAACGCTGAAAAACCTGGACTAGCAGATGTTTGTGAGTTGGATTCCGCAGTTTAGTAGATGTTTATTTACGAAGTTTCAAAAACCAGTATTAAGTGAGGAATCTAGGAACGTACTACAGCCGCTTATGTACCGCTCCTTTAGTTATCATGAAGACAACAAAAAATTAATTAGTGTATTCACGGAGTCATTTAAAAGCAATCATTCTTCGCCTGACACGTATGTACTAAATAGAACAGGGGGAAACCTGAACCATGGCTCAATGTGGAATACCTTCTGCCATGCACTTCACAGTCGGTTTCAGAGTATAGTTGTAGATGTTGATGAAGTAGAAAGCGTTCAGATTTTAGGACTACGAGCAGACAGAACCTAATTGGAAAACCTGCGTAGTAAACATATTGAAACGCTTTGTTTAGCTACATTTGCTTTACAATCAGTCAGGGTAACATTATACCACTTTTTACCGTTTTTAGAAAATAAATTACACACTGCAACAAGACACTGTAACAATTTAAGTATATAGTTAATGAGTGCTTGGAAACGTGAAAATGAACACCAACTATTCCCTATTAAAGTAAAATTTTAATTTTATTGCTGGTAAAAGGTTACACTGTCATTCAGTATAACCTTTATACCAGTCTTAAAAAACAAAATTTTTTCCCTGTATCTAATGCTCTGGGTTAATATAGATTTTGCCAGAAGGAAATCAGGTATTAACAAGAAATAAAAACAAACAGCGCTAATTCAGTACTGCAGGCTGACCCTGAGATATCAAGATATTTGTACGTATCTGGCACTGTTCAACTTAAATCTCTGACGCCAGAAGCTCTCTTTACTGCCAATACGATTAAAGGATAATCATGAGCCTAAGAGCTTGTAGTAAGTAGGATGACAAGTAAAAGAGTAACTAGATATCACAAAGATTATGAGACTGTTACTTTTAGTACAAAATAATATAAATAGGTAGAGGAGCAACCATTTGAAATGTGGTAAGTGGCAGAAATATACCTTGGCTGGTAAGAAGTTGCCCTGACTGACTGTACGCGTGGCTATAGATACAAAAAAATTGATAAGTAAACGCTCTAGTATGTTATACGTCTGTCTGAACACCAATAACTTACGGAATCATATTTTCTAAAAACTCAAATTTTTGTGCGTAATATTCGCAGAATACGGAGGTGTTTTATAAGAACTCTGCACTGCAGCGTACAACAGGTACCTCTCGGTATTGTGACGACTGCTGCACAACGTTCACCGTCATTAATATCCTTTCTGGTTTTCAATATTTCTCTTTTCTAAAGGAAATCTACTTCGAACGATTGTGATGCTAAACTCTACAAATGTGTCCAAGAATTCAGCAATAGAATCGTTTCAGCAACTTGCCAGAGCACAGTTAACATTTAATGAGGAACATCGTAAACTGGTATTCAAGTGTAAATTAAAGAACAACGTGTCATCCAACTTCCAATGGACTGAAGAGAATTTTCACAGTGTTTTTGTGATACTATTAATTCAAATCAGCACTTTTATATTATAATATTTCCTAATTTTAACTCTTTCTACTACGTAAATAAAATGTATATCCTTGAGTCCTTTCCACGTGCAGTGTCTCCTCTTCATGAGGCCCACGAACTATAATTCATGTAATCAAATGTACTATAACGCCAGTGGAAACTGCAATAAGTTTTATTACCAGCAGTGTAGATCCAGCTGTGAAATTCACAGCAAAAACCATGGGGCAGAATTTATCGGGCTAAGCTTATACATGTCTTAAGGTTTGTTCCCGTCGTTTCACGTAGCTCTTGTAACGCGCAAAGCGATAAAATAATATCTCAGATGTCGTACTAATGTACGTCTACAATAACACTACAAAATAATAACTGATACGCTTACAATTTTCAGGAATAAAGTAGCTAAGCGATTAAGCAATACTTCAAGAGCTCAACGTCGACGACCCTATGTTGTCAGGACAGTAGCGGTATCCATATCATTCCACTGGTTGGAAGTCACCATGAAAATATTTGATTAAATAAGAAAAAGCTAGACCTCGTGGGACGGAAGCGTAAATCACAGATTCAAATTTTGATACTTCCATTTGAGTGACTTTCAAATGTACCGGTGCAAAGTTTGTTCAGTGTAGTGATTAGATACGTGAAAATTGCGAGCCGACGAAGAAGTGGGATTTAGTTGCAAAGTGAAACTATACAACATATAAAATGTTGCATCACTTTATTACAACTTGAACAAGATAAAATAGTTAATTTTGTAACTGTCCATGACCACAGGGATGTCATGAGTCTTTATTACATTAATGTATCACTTGACACAGAGCAACTCCTCAGAGAGTTTAATTGATGATAAACTTTTATGTAGAGTTCTGTTTAACATAATCATCGCACTGTTGGCTCGGTAGAGAGTCGGTGCTGTCGTATTGGGCGACGACTGCTGACTGAGCTGAGTGTCACTGCACTCAGTCTTAAGTAAGCGAGCTGATGCGATGGTGTATGGGAATTTCTGGGAATGTCTACGCCATTGCCTCTCATTCGTAATTGCTTCTGGCGGCGACTACGTTTACTTTTGGTTCCGTTGCCAGGTACCAAACTTTCCTTGGCACCTCACTTTTCGGACGACACCACAGAAACTACGAAAAACTCTGATCTTACTGCGTTTCCTAATGCCAATTAAAAAATGAACAGTTTCTGATTTTTTTCCTTATTTGTGTTCAGGACGCAAAGAATGCTCAAATAAAGAATAATGGTATAATGAAAGTAGCCATTGTTTCTGATAAACATCAGTGTGTATGAAAGCTATAAAACCCATGTGAACTGACTGTAAATGGCGCACCTGTGGCTAACAAACTCTGTGCAGAGAAGACTGCGAATTAATTAATCAAGTTCGAAGTGCGTCACGTCTTGAGTTTATAATCTTGCATCCTGTCACAGTGAGAAAGTTCCTATCAATGTTTCAAACTTTAAATTTCTTTCTTTCTTAGTGTGTGTTAGCAAACTCTTTATAGAACAAAGCAGTATCAAATTTTTTCACTGATGATACGATGAATTTGTTGTCTTTTATGATTTTTTCGAGCTTTCAGCCGCGTCAAGTGGTTAAATGTCCACGAGCTTTCGGCTGAGAACACTTCGACCTTTATCAAGTGGTGACTGTCGTGTGATTTCTGCTACCTCGTGTAACGTTCCTCATGTTCATCCTAGTGCATAAATACTAATGTTTCTAATGAGCACCCCTACCTGCTTCAACATTCGGATGATCGGGCTCCAAGCTGTGCTTAGCTGCAGTAGGACGGCGGTATTGAGAGTATTGCCAGAAAGTTTTGTCTCGATCGCTTTTATTATGACGCTTCCCCAGAAACTATTGTAATTAAATGGATAAATAGTTTCTGGGATAGCATTGTGGCCGGCCGGGGTGGCCGAGCGGTTCTAGGCGCTACAGTCTGGAACCGCGCGACCGCTACGGTTGCAGGTTAGAATCCTGCCGCGGGCATGGATGTGTGTGATGTCCTTAGGTTAGTTAGGTTTAAGAAGTTCTAAGTTTTAGGTGACTGATGACCTCGGAAGTTAAGTCCCATAGTGCTCAGAGCCATTTGATAGCATTGTGAAAGAAGGGATCGAGGTAAAACTTTCTGGTATAGCGTCGAAAAATAAGCTATCAAGATAAATATTTCAAACAATACCATGAATAAAAGTGGCGACTTGCAGCTAATCCCAGCTTGGGACCCGACCATCGGAAGGTTCAAGCGAACCTAGCAGGTGTGCAACGAAAACATTTCCGTACATGGCACTGTAGTGAGCACAGGGCCCTTGAGAAATACGGGCCTCACAACGAAATGTCTTGGCCGATATATATCGCGAACGCTCGGCTACTTCCGGAGCCAGACTGGAAATCGGTATGTCGATGAAAAGTTATCGACTTCAATACGACCTCAGCCCTCCTTATACTACTATCTGAACAGCATAACAGCAATACTCGTTCTTAACAAAGCCAAAACCTTTCTGTAATACTACACATCGCATTTTCTGTGTCAGGAACGCGACTCTTGGACAATCTTCCTCAAAATATAAGATAAATTAAAGTCCTTTCAAACTTCAAAAGGTAACTAATGGCCCACCTTCTATCACAATAGCTATATCTTCTGCAGCTCACTGTCGTCACCCATGCCTCCACCACCGCTTTTTCCTCTCATTTTCTAGAGAATTCTCTACTGAAATTTTTTTTCCCTAACAGCCATTGTCACTTCATTTCAACTCTCTCCTCTTTCACTATCCCGTCCACTTATTTTAATATCAAACAAGGCTTCAAAAGTGCTAATGCCTCCATTAATTTATTATTATTATTGTTAGCGTTAGTATTGCTGTTATCGTTATTATTATTATTATTATCGCCAATTATTACTTTTCATTAATAATGCAAATTATTGTTGTTCAGTTTGTTATGTAATAACTAATCAGTATCATTTTAATTTCTCAGTTATTGTAACATAATCATTATTAGCGTTACTATTATTATAATTATTAGTATTATTATTATCACCAATCACTATTTTTATTAATAATGCAAATTATTATTATTGTGATTGTTAGCCGGCCGGAGTGGCCGAGCGGTTCTAGACGCTTTAGTCCGGAACCGCACGACTGCTACGGTCGCAGGTTCGAATCCTGCCTCGGGCATGGATGGGTGTGATGTCCTTAGGTTAGTTAGGTTTAAGTAGTTCTAAGTGCTAGGGGACTGATGACCTCAGAAGTTAAGTCCCATAGTGCTCAGAGCCAATTGAACCAATTTTTGTGATTATTACGTAGTATTTCTTTATTTGTTGTTCCTGGTCATAATGTGAGAGAGGGTCTTAATGCTCTAATCTGGTCAGGTTAAATAAGCAACAAATAAGTAAATAAAGTCCTTAACTTTATCGTTTGTTATCGGGAGCCTGGCTGTATTTAAAAGCGTTGGGAAATAGTAATTTGCTTTCCGGCACAAACGATTGCTGCAACTCGTTAATACCAGTAGTATCACGTGCTGTGATGCCCGCCACTGGGCCCGTACATTTCGGTGACCCCGAGTGAGTACCAGTGATGTCACACGAGGTAGCGAGGCTATTTAAGGATTGTGGCAGCAATCACACAAGTCATCACTTGATAATGGGCAAAGTGTTCTCGGCCAAAAGCTTGTGGGCATTTAACTACATGACGCGGCTGGAAGCCCGTGAAAATACTATCAGTATATATCACCTTGATACCCAGCATTTGTACATGACTTGGTGTCTTCTTTCTCTTATCTGAACAATGAAGCATCAACGTTTATTGACAAAAAAGGAATGACTTTTTTTAAACGGTATTCGTTATCTCCTTACATAATGCTACTTAGTGTCTTCAATAAACCACGTCAAAAAAATTAGACATATGTGCTGTAAATGAGACAAAAGTCCGACTGCATGGTTTGCTATCAGAAACCGTATTTTACATTTACTTGGAAATGTGTGTAATGGCAGCGAAACTTTACTGAGCTGACTGACTTCGGCCTCATATTCGCTTTCTCCAGCGACTTTTTCGAAATATTTACCTTCATATAACAACTATCGTTGATCGATTTTCTGTTGGGTTTTATAGAGCTTGGTGTGGTAGTCAGTAAAACTTCTTAATAACAGTGTAGAAGATTGACTCATATTTCCCTCACACTTTTCTCTCACCATTCATCAAGCACCTCTCTCGGAATTATTTAAACTTGTGCGGTCGTTTTCTCCTGAGCTCTTTGTTGCAAATCCGTCTTCTTTTATTCTCTGAAAGTCGTAGTTGTTGTGGCCTTCAGTCCAGAGACTGGTTTGATGCAGCTCTCCATGCTACTCTATCCTGTGCACGTTTCTTCATCTCTGAGTAACTACTGCAACCTATATCCTTCTGAGTCTGCTTTGTGTATTCGTCTCTTGATCTGCCTCTACGATTTTTACCCTCCTCACTTCCCTCCAGTACTAAACTGCTGATCCCATGATGCCTCAGAACGTATACTGCCAAACGATCCCTTCTTCTAGTTTAGTTCTACCACAAATTCCTTTTCTTCCCAGTTCTATTCAGTACCTCCTCATTAGTTATACGGTCTATCTATCTAATATTCAGCATTCTTCTGTAGCACCACATTTCGAAAGCTTATATTCTCTTCTTGTCTAAAAAAAAAAAAGAAGTCTTTGTTTCACTTCCACACATGGCTACACTCCATAGAAATACTTTTAGAAAAGACTTCCTGACACTTCAATCTGTACTCGATGTTAAAAAATTTCTCTTCCTCGAAAACGCTTTCGTTGCCATTACCAGTCTACATTTTATATCCTCTCTACTTCGACCATCATCAGTTATTTTGCTCCCGAAATAGCAAAACTCATGTACCACTTTAAGTCTCTCATTTCCTAATCTAATTCACTCAGCATCTGAAGCCTTCCAGTCTCTCAAGGTCTTTCCACGTATACAATCTTCTTAAGTCAAGTTTCAGCTATGATTAAATTATGCTCTGTGCAAAATTCTACCAGGCGGCTTCCTCTTCATTCGTTTCCCCCTGTCCATATTCATCTACTATTATTCCTTCTCTTCCTTTTCCTACTATTGAATTACAGTCCCCCATGACTATTAAAATTTCGGCTCCCTTAACTATCTGAATAATTTCTCTTATCTCGTCATACATTTCCTCAAACTCTTCCTCATCTGCAGAGCTAGTTGGTATGTAAACTACCGTGGTAGGTGTGGCTTTCGTGTCTATCTTGGCTACAATAATGCGTTCACTACGTCGTTCGCAGTAGCTTACCCGCGCTCATATTTTTCATTACTAAACCTACTCCTGCATTAGTCCTATTTGATTTTGTATTTAAACCCTGTATTCACCTGGCCAGAAGTCTTGTTCCTCCTGTCACGGAACTTCACTAATTCCCACTATACCTAACATTAACCTATGGAATTCCTTTTTAAATCTTCTATCCTACCTTCCCTGAAAGTTATTAACACAGTATTTACACTAATGGACATTAAAATTGCTACACCAAGAAGAAATGCAGATGATAAGCGGTTATTCATTGTACATTTGTACAATACTAGAACTGACATGTGCTTACATTTTCACGCAGTTTGGGTGCATGGATCCTGAGAAACCAGTACCCAGAACAACCGCCTCTGGGCGTAATAACGATCTTGATACGCCTGGGTATTGAGTCAAACAGAGCTTGGATGGCGTGTACAGGTACAACTGCCCATGCAGCTTCAACACGATACCACAGTTCATCAAGGGCAGTGACTGGCGTATTGTGACGAGCCAATTGCTCGGCCACCATTGACCAGATGTTTTCAATTGGTGAGAGATCTGGAGAATGTGCTGGCCAGGGCAGCAGTCGAACATTTTCTGTATCCAGAAAGGCCCGTACAGGACCTAGAACATGAGGTCGTGCATTATCCTGCTGAAATGTAGGGTTTCGCAGGGATCGAATGAAGGGTAGAGCCACGGATCGCAACACATCTGAAATGTAACATCCACTGTTCAAAGTGCCGTCAATGCGAACAAGAGGTGACCGAGACGTGTAACCAGTGGCACCCCATACCATCACGCCGGGTGATACGCCAATATGGCGCTGACGAATACACGCTACCAATGTGCGTTCACCGCAATGTCGCCAAACACGGATGCGACCATCATGAAGCTGTGAACAGAAACTGGATTCATCCGAAAGAATGACGTTTTGCCATTCGTGCACCCAGGTTCGTCGCTGAGGACACCATCGCGGCGCTCCTGTCTTGATGCAGCGTCAAGGGTAACCGCAGCCATGGTCTCCGAGCTGATAGTCCATGGTGCTGCAAACGTCGTCGAACTGTTCGTGCAGATGGTTGTTGTCTTGCAGACGACCCCATCTGTTGACTCAGGGATCGAGACGTAGCTGCACGATCCGTTACAGCCATGCGGATAAGATGCGTCATCTCGACTGCTAGTGATACGTGGCCGTTGGGATCCAGCACGGCGTTCCGTATTACCCTCCTGAACCCACCGATTCCATATTATGCTAACAGTCATTTGATCTCGACCAACGCGAGCAGCAATGTCGCGATAAGATAAACCGCAATCGTGATAGGCTAAAATCCGACCTTTATCAAAGTCGGAAACGTGATGGTGCGCGTTTCTCCTCCTTACACGAGGCATCACAACAACGTTTCACCAGGCAACGCCGGTCAACTGCTGTTTGAGTATGAGAAATCGGTTGGAAACTTTCCTCATGTCAGCACGTTGTAGGTGTCGCCACCGGCGCCAACCTTGTGTGAATGCTCTGAAAAGCTAATCATTAGCATATCACAGCATCTTTTACCTGTCGGTCTGTAGCACGTTATCTTCGTGGTGTAGCAATTTTAATGGCCAGTAGTTTATATCTCTAACCAACCATTTTCTCCCCCACTTCCACTATCTATACTTTCACTGTGACTGTCTCATGGTTCTGTTACTGGGTCCTGATCCTTCTTTTCTTCCACTATCTTCCTTTGCCAGTTGGATTTTTGTGAATTCTTCATACTTATGTAGGAGACGTATTACTTCCTCTCACACCGTCCTAGACTACTCTTTTTGCTTCTGGGTTTTATTGGTTACGGCAACATGCCATCCACAATAGTCGTTTTTTATAGTTTCCTCTCCTTTCCCAGTAATTTCTTCCTTGCATTATTTGTCAAACAGGCAAACAGGCATGGGCCACTTCGCACTGGCTTTCTCAGCTTAACCGCGAACACGTTTCATTCTTTCTCTTTTTTTTATATCAGTGCTTCTGTTGTATATCGATAATTTCTTTTCTTCATGACAGCCGCTCGCTTTTCGTATCCACTACTGAGGCTTAACATTTCATGGCTCTTGCCCTTTTCTGTTGAATCCATCATCTTTCCTCCAATAACAGACATGAGTTTCGACTAGACAGTTAAATATTTTGTCCAATTGGCATCCAGTAATTCTGATGGGGTTTTCAATTTTTATTGAGTTTTCTTTACAGATTTCTCCTTAGGCTGTTTGGGGTACGTCACAAGGATCCTTTGGAGTTCCTACTGTTCTTCTGATCGTATCTAAACTCGATGCTTTTAATTTGATTAAAAGTTGGTCTAGAATTACCTAAAAAGTTTCCAAACGTATTGTACCCAGCCGTCAGATTACAACCTATTCTCAGGCATCCTCTGTTAAGGCTTGTACAACTAATTGAGTCTTTTCCGATTTCAAGAATTCTTCAGGAATTTGCCTCTTAGGTCTTACATCTACGAATACTGTGGACTGGAGCCGCGTGGGATTAGCTGAGCGGTCTAAGGCGCTGCAGTTATGGACTGTGCGGCTGGTCCCGGTGGAGGTTCGAGTGCTCCCTCTGGCATGGGTGTGTGTGTTTGTCCTCAGGTTATTTTGGGTTAAGTTGTGTGTAAGCTTAGGGACTGATGACCTTAGCAGTTAAGGATTTCACACACATTTGAACATTTTGAACTATGGACTGGACATTTGCATATGAATTGGGTAATCACCACTACAATATTTTGCACCAATAGTTTTTCACATTGGTATTGCTTCTTTTGTGCTTTCTCTAGATGGCGCATCTTTTCGCGAATTCCGAACATGATCACACCAATTTAGTCGGCTTTTAATTACTTTCCCTTATCTGGACTTGAATCAGTTGCTCAAAGTCCATCTTTTTTTTGCCCAAACGATATTCTCTAGCTTTACTGCCCAATTGTACGCCAAAATTATCTAAATCCTTTTATGCTTTCAGTTCTTTCACTCAATTTTGCATGATTGGTTCTGACTTTCGCCTGAGCTCCATATTCTTCAAATTCTCATTTACCTGTAACATTTTATAACTGACTGCTCTGGTCTAGGTACGACTGCATCCTTACTTGACTTTTGATGTTTTCCAATTTGTGACCCTTTTTTATCCTTGTATTTTCTCATCTTTACCCCCGTTTTGACGCTTGAACTTTAAAAACTAAGTTTTTCTACATGGTAATTTTTTCAGGAGTGTCCATCTTGATATTTGAAACATAATTCACTTTATTATACTTATAATAACATAATAATATTGTGAAAAGGGAAGTTGCTACTCACCATATAACGGAGATGCGGAGTCGCAGATAGGCACAACAAAAAGACTGTCACAAATATAACTTTCGGCCAGTAAGGCCTTCGTCAAAATTAGACGACAAACACACACATGCAAACGCAACTCACACACGCATGACTGCAGTCTCAGGCAACTGAAGCCACGGCCTTACTGGCCGAAAGCTATATTTGTGACAGTCTTTTTGTTGTGCCTATCTGCAACTCAGCATCTTCGCTATTTGGTGAGCAGCAACTTTCTTTTTTACAATATTGTTATAATAATATAATGTTTTTCATACCAGTAACCACTATTTACGGTGCTATATTCCCATGGCCGTAACATTAGAGAAATTATTTATTTACATTCAAAAAATCCGCTCATCATCGGTCAAATTATACTTAGTCGAAGAGTTGACCCAAAAGGGCTAATGCAATCTCTTCAGTGTCATAACTTCATAAGAGATGGCAAGCAGTCTGACGCAGAAAAGACATATCATTCCCTTAAAATTTATCAGAAAATGTTTGATTCTGCTGGTACAATAATGTTAAAACTGAAGAAGTATCGATATTTCTGTCAGATGGGTGGCCCAGCTGGTCACATTGGATACTGGGATAACAAATGCCAGCCACAGGCGATATTCATCCACCAACGCCACACCACAAAAGCTCTGATTTTGTCGCATGTTTGTTAGTGTACATTTTCTACAGCCTGCAGACTTTGTTAAGGCTCGTAGGTGGTGGTCTTCAACTACGACAATGTTGATCTATAAGAGAATTTTTCTGTTCTATTTTGGTATTGTCTTATGTTTCGGTCAATAATGTACCAGTGTATGTAACAAAAATACCCCTATATAACCGAAAAAAACTTCGCAAAGTCAGAGTTGATAACTTTTTTGTTAAAATTTGGTAAGCTTCAAGACATAAAGTTCAGTCCTTCTCCTAGAACAACATAACCTGGTACTATGCCTTCAAAAACGATGAAATACAAGGCGTAAACAGCAGTCATTCTGCGCGACAAGTAAATCACAACCATAAGTGATTCAAAAATGAAGAAACTGGTCTATTCTGCACCTCTCCGTCCACTACTGAGCAACACATTGGGTGGTGGAGAGAAATGAACTTACCGAGATGACATTTTCGGTAGTGTGTTTTAAAAATATAATTGTATTTGGTGTTCGCGCTGGAACATCCTGCAGAATTCTTTCTACTACGCTGCAGAAAATACAGGCCAGTTCCACAGCTTGCTTTAGACTTCACAAGAATTAATATTAAAAGAGTAGTAAAAAAAAAAGTATTCTCAAGAGGTCCGAGGAAGCTTAAACTGAAGAAATGAAGAGGCGATTTGAGTTAATGAACCTATATGAACTACCGTAGCTTTGCTTATGATTTTGCACTGTGCGTCTCTACTTCACACAAACTTCAACGAATAGAACTTAATAGAGTAAGTTTGAAAGCAGAACCAAAAATCAACTGGAATGAGATTAAAGAGGTGTAAAATCAGAGATATACTAAAAAATTAAAAATGTTGTCAAAGAACGGGATGATAAATTTTTGGGTTCAGTGCTGTTGAAAGACAGCTACAAGTTGCAGAAAAAAAGACAAAGTTAAGAATGGTACGTAGTTATTTTGGTAAATTAAATAGGATTTTCAGTTTATATTGTGTCTGAAACGCAAAGTTTGCAGTACTTGTGTATTACCAATTGTGACTAATGGCAATGAGACAGCGGTTGCCAACGTGGGAATCAATCAAAAACTGACGATCACTCAGAGAATAATTGAGATGCGCGTTTTCGGAATTACTGAAAGAAAAAAAGAATGATCAGGAAACACACTGGAATGGAAGATATATTGTAACTGAAATGAAAGCGAAAGCGTCACGTAGGTGGCTGGGAAATGGATGGTTGACGGACTAGGGAATTTAATTGCTGGATTACAGGCGATAAAAAATCGACAAAACAACGTATTGGAAGGTGCGTAAGTCATATCAGAAAACATGTATCGATGGCATAAATGCATATCAGTGATGACTGTGATGTAAGCAAATGTCTATGGGAGAAATTTATGCAACAGTAGGCCTTTCGTTTTGAATGTCCTATGACACTCCACGTTGGGAAATTCCTGCTGTTTTATATAAGTATATAGCTATAGTCTTTACGATTTTTATGTTAAGTTTGGTGGCCATCTACACGCAATGATAAAAAAACGCAATACTTTATGCGATTGTAGCACGGGAGTTGGAACACTTCTGTGGAAAGATATTCCTGTGGAGCCTGGGCTGTTGCTGCTTTTTGCGCATACAGACACACTAAGAATTTTTTTCCTGTCTAGCAGTGTAGCACAGCGTACAGAAGTCTACGACACATTTTACTAGGAATTAGTTTTAATATATATTGAAAGATTAAAAAAACTGGGACCATTCGATTTTTTTATGATAATTTACTTATTTTAGGATAATTTATTTATTATACAGCAGACATGCAATTTTGTAGTTACGCAGTTAAAAGAAGCTAAAATGTTAGGGCTGACAAATGAACAACATGAATGATTAAGGTTGGGATGTATAGAGGCAGCTAGAGAAGCGAGAAAGTCATCCGAACAGAAAAGCGAGAGCATATAAAAATCAGAAAAGGATCGAACAGTATGCAATACAAGGGGTTTTACAGCACAGTTAAGTTCTTTAAGAAAGGATATAACGCAAGACTGAAGTAATCAAGGGCGAAGCAGGACAGTTGATAACAGATGAAACCAAATCTATGAAGGAATGGAGAAACTATTTCGAAAATCTCCTGAGGGTGTTGACAACACCATCAACAGCATTACGACACCAGCATCATAAGAAGAATATCACGGAGAAGATGTAAGGACACCAACAGCGGAGAATCAGTTGCCGAGCATGTAAGGCGTAGGAGAAGCCATGAAAATGATGATGGGAGGAATGGCACCCAGAATAGATGGCATACCTGTAGATATTCTGACAGAGGGAAGAAATATTCTACTAGAAAGAGTATACCATCTAATGAGTGTAATTTGGAAGAAAGTATCCCAGCAGAATGGAATCAGACTGTCATTTGCCCACTACTATAGAAGGAAAAACCCAATGAGGTGCACCAACTTACTATGAACAACTTATAAGTTCCTGAGCACGTTGTTGCTGAAGCGGCTAACACCATACGTTGAGGAGGTATGTAGATTTCAAACATCTGAGTTTAGAAAGAGAAAATCAACTGTAGACCGACTACAGATAATAAGGCAAATGCTATCAAAGGGCTGGGAATTTCTGAGAGATGTTCGCTGTCTTTTTGTGGACTTCCAAATGGTGTGTGATTGTGTGAACAGGCAGGCAATGTGGTAACGACCGGAAAGGGTGCAGGTTCCTAAAAAGCTAATAAGAATAACGCAAGCATGTATACAAGAGACAACATGCATGGGGAAAGTGAATGGAAACATGTCAGATAAATTCAAGGCGAAGACTGGAGTTCGACAGGGGGGACTGCCTCTTCCTCCTTCTGTTGAATCTGGTTCTGGAAAGAAACTGATAGAGGGAACAAGCCTGGAGATAGGAATACAGTTGGGCAGAAGAATCAACACTGTCTTATGCGGGTGATGTAGTTTTAATAGCACAGAATGAGCAAGATCTGGTTCAGATGACAAGAGTGTTAACCGAAGACAGAGCGAGGTGGCGCAGTGGTTAGCACACTGGACTCGCATTCGGGAGGACGATGGTTCAATCCCGCGTCCGGCCATCCTGATTTAGGTTTTCCGTGATTTCCCTAAATCGCTTCAGGCAAATGCCGGGATGGTTCCTTAGAAAGGGCACGGCCGATTTCCTTCCCCATCCTTTCCTAATCAGAGCTTGTGCTCCGTCTCTAATGACCTCGTTGTCGACGGGACGTTAAATATTAATTTCCTCCTGTTAACCGAAGAGACAATGAGAGCAGGCCTGAAGATGAATATGGATAAGACTAAACACCTTGTTGTGGGCAGAGAGAACGACGGCATACCTTTAGATGGAGATGGTAAAGTCTTTGAAAGGGTAAAAGAGTTCAAATATCTTGGGGAAGTGAAAGGAACGAGACAGGCCAAGAAACAATGGGACGAATCCAGGCAGGAGGTAAAGGTTTGCACTCAAAAAGTTGCTGAAGTCCTGACTTCTATCGCGATCCACAAAGATTAAGATCTACAGAACAGTAATACGACTTGTCGTCCTCTACAGAGCAGAGATCTGGACTAGGACACAAAAGAAAGAAATAAAACGCCTGGCATTAGAGAATGCTGCAGTAAAACATATTGAAGGATGGGAACGACTGGAGAAAAAGAAAAAACTGCGAATTGCAGGAGTTGAACAAGTCGCTGAACATTGTGGCTTTGATTATATGAAGGACATTTAGGTGGTATAGGCACGTAATGCGAGAAAAAGGCCGAATCACCAAGCAAGTAGCGAAAGAAGATATCAGAGACAATAGACCTACGGGAAGACCACGACTGAGGTAGAGTGATGGGATCAGAGAGGAACTGTGTAAGATGGGACTAGCTTTAGAACGTTACATGGACCAAGGAAGAGGGAGGAGCCCAATTGACGAGGTCAAAAGCCGACTGCTATTTGTGCGGCCAACTTAGTAAGTAGTATTTTCCCTTTACCAGTTTCAGGCTGGTATTCTCATCTTCAGCGGAGGTTGGAATTGGGAGTTTGATCACGAGTTGGCGAAGGCAACGAATATAAAAGCAAAAAACCTGGTTCTGGTGAGAACCTGATCTGTAGCTTATCCGTGGCCTATGTCCGGTTGGAATGTGACAGATCGGTTATGACTTGGCAAAACCAACGAATGTGAAAGTAAACAACTGCTTGAAGTGTCTTGGGTTCTGCAGAAATGTCAACACTTTCCATCATCCGCACTAGTGTCACTCTGCACAATAGTCACATACTCGTCGCACGGTGTGGTCAAGGGCACATTCAGATACAATAGGTGTATTGTATTATGTACTGAACTGGGGACCTAGTGGTTCACAACTTCACAACAGGCTACAGCAGTCCACTTGACCCACCGCCGCCCCACGCCAAACGCCGATGGACCCCCCTCCCCTTCCCGACCCCACCTCCCCCCCCCCTGGAACGTCTCATACCAGACGAGTGTAGCCGGCCGGTGTGGCCGAGCGGTTCTAGGCGCTTCAGTCTGGAACCGCGCGACCGCTACGGTCGCAGGTTCGAATCCTGCCTCAGCCATGGATGTGTGTGATGTCTTTAGGTTAGTTAGGTTTAAGTAGTTCTGTGCTCTAGGGGACTAATGACCTCAGCTGTTAAATCCCATAGTTGGGTTAGGTTGGGTTGTTTGGGGAAGAGACCAGACAGCAAGGTTATCAGTCTCATCGGATTAGGGAAGGACGGGGAAGGCAGTCGGCCATGCCCTTTCAAAGGAACCATCCCAGCATTTGACTGGAGCGTCGTCCTCCCGAATGCGTAAGCCCCATAGTGCTCAGAGCCATTTGAACCAATCAGACGAGTATAACCCCTAATGTATGCGTGGTAGAGTAATGAAGGTGTATGCGTACGTGGACACAGTGCGCAGCAATCGCCGACATAGTGTAACAGAGGCGGAATAAAGGGAACCAGCCCACATTCGCCGAGGCAGATGGAAAATCGCCTTAAAACCATCCACAGACTGACCGGCGCACCGGATCTCGACACTAAACCGCCGGGCGGATTAGTGCCGGGGACCGGCACGCCTTCCCGCTCGGGAAGCAGCGCGGTAGACCGTGCGGCTAGCCGGGAGGGCTAATACAATAGCTACCTTCTGAAACTCTGTTACTTCTTCACGTCGCCCAGTTTTACAGCGTTTATTCCGTACAACCGACTGGCACATACACACCACTTCACTGTCGAGTCATATCGGCGGTAGATGGTGACATGATCGTGTAGTACCTGTTGTACACTACCTAGAGCCGGCCGGAGTGGCCGTGCGGTTCTAGGCGCTACGGTCTGGAACCGCAAGACCGCTACGTTCGCAGGTTCGAATCCTGCCTCGGGCATGGATGTGTGTGATGTCCTTAGGTTAGTTAGGTTTAAGTAGTTCTAAGTTCTAGGGGACTGATGACCTCAGAAGTTGAGTCCCATAGTGCTCAGAGCCATTTGAACCATTTGGGACCTACAGCACTCCACAGCCATCAGTGTGGTCTTTTAAGGCGCTGACTAACATCTTGCCCAGTGGGCTTGCTTAGGATACCGCCGTCAGCATCGACTGGTCGATTTCCTCGTGAATATTGGTCTGGTACTCATCTCGGGTAGCTCGCT
Organism: Schistocerca americana; assembly: GCF_021461395.2. NCBI lineage: Eukaryota > Metazoa > Arthropoda > Insecta > Orthoptera > Acrididae > Schistocerca > Schistocerca americana. The sequence continues at coordinate 448,358,147 of NC_060122.1, read as the reverse complement.
GCAGCCTGACGACTACGCTGGCGCAGACGTCCGTAGCGACACGTGCTCGGGCGTCGCGTGTCTGCGGCTGACGTCCGCCCCCGCCGCCCCCTCAATGCTCCTACGGCAGGCCGCGGGCCGCGTGATTCATGCCGAGCGGCCGCAGATTGCCTCGCCGGCCAAAAGGACGCCCTCGACCTGCCGTCACGGATCTGCGGCCGCGCCGCTCCGTCACGCCGCTGGGCCCGCAGCCATTTGTTTTATACGTCCCGGCCGTGGCTTCCGTGCACCACAAAGAGAATCGCTCAATTATGTTCTGCCAATGATCGCCGCAGTTTTCTTCCATGCAGGAAAACTCTTCCAGTTGCATGATATCTCCGTTATCCTTGTTAGCTTTTTCGACATACAAAAAAAAGGAGGTGTTTAACTGTACGTAATCTCATCAAACGTATCTGGACACCCATACGTAATGAAGAATTGGCCGCTACACTCTGTAAGTGCATTTTTATACAGATGGTTGCGGGGCATCGGCTGTTCAATACAGAATGTCGGATCAAAACATCTTTCAGCCGTCTAAATTTCCAAGTGTTATTTTATTTTAGTAACCAGTTTCAGTGCTATATTACGCCATCTTTAGGCTCTCTGATCGACGTGTAGGGATCGCTGTGTCATAAATCTACAGATACCAGTCGCTGAATGCACGCCCTTATTTTGACTGGACAGTCTGCAGCGCGCTACCCGAGAAGAGTACCAGGCCAATATTCACGAGAAAATCGACCAGTTGATGCTGACGGCGGTATCCTAAGCAAGCTCACTGGGCAAGATGTTAGTCACCGGCTTAAAAGAGCTACAAGTCGGCCATGGAACCTGAATACGGCGTAATGTAGCGCCTAGCTGGTTGCTCAAATAAAATAACAGTTGGAAATTTAGACTGCAGAAAGATGTTTTGATTCGCCATTATATCTTGACCGCTAGATGTCACGGGAGGCGAACCTGCCAGTATAAAATGAGAAGGGCGCTCCACCTCGCTTATCGCGTCCGTTTACCTTCCCCACACGGAGGATACTTTACTAACTCATCACATTCCCGCCTTTCCTCACTCACATTGAACACTTCCGACCAGTCTACACCCTGCGCAAACTGAACTTCAATAATCGTATCTTATCTCCTCTTCTTTCCAATCCTCATGTGCTGCGCGCCTTTGCCAACACATCTCACTAACCCTCCACTTACATACCCTCCACATGCTTACCAACGAAGCTTCAACCATCTCCCCCTTCCAGATCATGAACTCTGTCTCGACATTTATCCATCCTACCAGCTAGGTTCACCCCAGCCAGTCCACCTTATCAGAGTTTCCTCTCCTCCTTCCCCCGCCCCATTCCCCACATTTCCTTATCCCCATTTTTCTCCATCTGCCTTTCTTTCTCCACTCCCCCCCCCCCCCCCGGCCCCTTTCTCCCAACAACTGTTAGTGACGCCAATTCCTTCCGCTCTCCTGTCCTAACAGCCTCCAGCCACTCCCACCCCATCGCTGCAATGCACCTGTCCTCCACCCTTATACCACCACATTTCCGCTCTCTTGATCAGTCAACCTTTTTCCCTTCAAGAACTGACTTCCTATCCCATGGCTGATCCTTCCTGTTTGTAGTGACTGGGAAGTGCTTCTTTCATATATCACTGTTTCGGCAAAATGTTTTAAATGTGAGCTTCTTACTTTTCGTTATATCTTTTATTATTACTGTTTTAACTACCAGTGCAAAAAATCATCCATCCTACATCTCAAAACTTCCATTTTATTTACACTTTTAAGAGGTTTTAAATTCAGTGTATATATTTCCGATATCTCTCTCCGTTTCTTCACCTATTTTACTTTTTTATTGTTCATGGGGTGAAGAGTGGTTTGCATGTACTACTGACAGCCCAATATGGAGAGTGAGGGCATGAAATAATAATAAAGAAAAAAAGCTGAAGTCTATATCAGGGCCACCTGCAGTCACGCCAGCGCGTACCTACTCTGTTAGGTTTCCAACGCATCAGTAACGTATTTTGTGATTATGGCAGAGAATGCTATAAAGGGGACAGACTTAAGTGATTTAGTTCTGCACGGTGACGTCGTCCGTTGGTGCACGTCTCATCGATTAATTGCAGAGAGACGAAAATGTATCAAATGTGGTGGCGAAATGACTACGCAGTCGATCTGCGCGAGCACACTGATTAAATGGATGAATGTTTTTTATTTGAATCATACGAGAAGGTAGGTTTATTCAAAATAGAGTCGCACGTTATATTAATCCTTTGGCTCATCAATCGACTCAGAGCTGGCCGCTGGTTTCAAGTCCGTTATTACACAGCCGGATGTGAGAAGGGCCGAGCAGCTATATCTCCTTCTTAATGTGTCTTCTTTATTAATAAATGACATGACATGTTATATACCATTGGAAAGCTGAGAAATTGATCTGTTCAGTGGTGTACTACACACTCGACATCTTTTCATATTTTGCGATTTATGGGGAACCATTTTCAGCGTTTTCAGGTTCTGTTATCAAACAGCCAACAGAAATTGAGTAGAGTGGAAAGCAAGGAAGTTGAAAGTGACACACGGCGTGAGTGTGGGAATTGTCTAGTGACGTTGCACATGGCTATATTATTTCGGGTATACCACAACAACAAAAACTTTTAAAACAATATCATCTTCACTTCTCATCATTTCAGTGAATAGCAAGGATAGATTCATAAAAAATTGCTATAAAATTTTACAAATCTGAGAAAAATGTGTAAAATAAAATATACTGATTTTCGTAAATTTAAATAGTAAACAGAGGGTCCACCTACCTTCTCCCATGATTTAATTAAATAAAAGATTGATCTACGGACCTTCTCCCATGATTTAATTTAAAAAAAACATTGATTCACTTACCCAGTGTGCTCGTCAGGTCACTTACGTAGCAACACAGAACAGAGAAATATTTCACTGCTCTTTCGAAAATATCATGGGTTGCAACACTGTCTTTGGTTGCAGATACTAGCACAGTGCGAATAGCTGCGACTAGAAGAAGGAGCAATGAAATTTATAATTCTCATTTGCAGTGATGTTGCACCCTTTCTTCCGAATGTAGTGCTTCGAAACAAGTCGTCTGCCTGCTGCTTTTCCTTTGGCTGCGTAACACAAACAGCTGACGCACCTTCCATCGTACCTGAAGCGCTGACAACATTCTTACACGAAACAGCTAAGTACGCCGCTGGCCTGTTCTAGACTATTACCAGACTGTTGTACTGCAGTAGAGAAACAGTAACAGCAGCATCGGTATGTAATGACAGCTCACTGGTTTAGAAAGTGAACTAGTTAATAGTTGGCACCCAAATAACAAATCAATCAGGGACATTTCAACCCTTCTAAAGCTACCTAAGTCGATGAAAGTGTGAAGTGGAAACGCGAAGGAACAATCACGGTTAAACCAAGACCAGACAGTGCATGCACAGAAGGACAGGGGCCATCGTGCATTGGAGAGGGAGGGTGTAAATCATCGCATCAAATCAGCGGAGGGAATCACTCGTGAGATTCAAAGTGCTACCACACGCTTCTGTAGTCGATATCAAGCGACGCTTGAGGTGGTATAAAAAGCGACGCAATGGACAGTCGATGACTGGAAACAAGTGGAGAGATGAATCTGTGCTAACCCGATGGATGAGTTTGGACTTGGGGAGCGCCTGGAGAATGTTACCTGCCATCATGTGTATTGCCAACATGAAGTACAGAGTAGGCGGTGTTTCGGTATAGGGCTGTTTTTCGTGGTTAGAGTGTTGTCCACTTGTTGAGCTGAAGGAAACGCTGATTGTGGAAGCTAGGAACACATTTTACAGCATTGTGTACTGTGTACAGTAGAGCAACAGTTCGGAGACGATGATTGTTTGTATGAGGACGACAATGAACCCTGTCGTAAAGCAGAGTCTATGAGGCAATGATTTATGAAAATTAAAATACCTGAAATTGACTAGCCTGCTAAGATTCCCTACATGAATCCAACGGAACATCTTTGGGATGACTTAAAACGTCGACTTCGCTCCAGACTCGGGCGCTGAACATCATTACCTTCTCTGGTTTCGGTTCTTTAAGATGAATGGGATGCCATTTCTCATTCGCTGAAGAGCCAAAGAAACTGGTGCACCTGCCTAATATCGTCTACGGATCCCGCGAGTACGGAGTAGTGTTGCAACACGATGTGGCATGGGCTCGACTAATGTATGAAGTAGTGTTGGAGATAACTAACACCATGAATCCTGCAGGGCTGTCCATAAATCCATAAGAGCACGAGGAGGTGGAGATCTCTTCTGAAAAGCACGTTGCAAGGCGTTCCAGATATGCTCAATACTGTTCATGTCTGGGGCTTTTGGTGGCCAGCGGAAGTGTTTAAAGCGAGAAGGGTGTTCCTAGAGTCATTCTGTAGCAATTCTGGACGTGTGGGGTGTCGCATTGTCCTGCTGGAATTGCACAAGTCCGTCAGAATGCACAGTGGACATGAATGGATGCGGGCAATTAGGCAGGATGCTTACGTACGTGTCACCTGTCAGAGTCGTATCTAGACGTGTCAAAGGTCCCATAACACTCCAACTGCACACGCCGCACACCTTCACAGATGCTCCACCATCTTGAACAGTCCCCTGTTGATATGCAGGGTCCATGATTCATGAAGTTGGCTCCATTCCCTTATACGTCCATCAGCTCGATACAATCTGAAACGAGGCTCCTCCGACCAGGTAACATGTTTACAGTCATCAACAGTCCAATGTCTGTTTTGACAGGCCGAGGCGAGGGGTAAAGTTTTGTGTCGTGCTGTCATCAAGTGTACACGAGTGGGCCTTCGGCTCCGAAAGCTCAAATCTGTGACGTTTCGTTGAATGGTTCGCACGCTGACATTTGTTCATAGCCCAGCATTGAAATCTGCAGCAATTTGAGGAATGGTTGCACTTTTGTCACGGTGAACGAATCTCTTCAGTCGTCGTTGGTCCCGTCCTTGCAGGATGTTTTTCCGGCCGCAACGATGTCGAAGATTTGATGTTTCAAGCACTATGGGACTTAACTTCTGAAGTCATCGGTCCCCTAGAACTTAGAACTACTTAAACCCAACTAACCTAAGGACATCACACACATCCATGCCCGAGGCAGGATTCGAACCTGCGACCGTAGCGGTCGCGCGGGTCCTTGCTGTAGCGCCTAGAACCGCTCGGCCACCCCGGCCGGCATTTGATGTTTTATCGGATTCCTGATATTCACGGTACACTCCTGAAAAGGTCGTACGGGAAAATCCCACTTCATCGCTGTCTCGGAGATGTTGTGTCCCATTGCTCGTGCGCCGACTATAACACTATGTTCAAACTCATTTCAATCTTGATAACCTGCCATTGTAGCAGCAGTAACGGATCTAACAACTGCGCCAGATACTTATGTAGGCGTTGCCGGCCGCTGCGCCATATTCTGCCTGTTTACATGTCTCTGCATTTGAATACGCATGCCGATACCAGTTTATTTGACGCTTCAGTGCACGTCTCATTGAAAATATCTCCAACAGAATTCAAGGCATCATAAAGGCTAAGGGCGGACACACCCCATATTAGTGCTCACAAATAGGTTTGCGGATAGTTTTGATCAGATAGTATATGGTGATAAGCGTTGCTATTGAGACTGAAGAAGGAAGACTTGAGTGTTAAAATATCAGAGCGAAGGGGGTAAACTTTGGGACAAGGGTGTCAGAGAGAATGGAAATTCGAGCAATTAGAATATTCGTAAACTGCGGATGACGTTGTATATGGAGAAGTCGCAACGCCAGATTACTGTGGCGGAACGCCAGTGTTCAAAATGGTTCAAATGGCTCTGAGCACTATCGGACTTAAAATCTAACATCATCAGTTACCTAGAACTTAGAACTATTTAAACCTAACTAACCTAAGGACATCACAAATATCCATGCCCGAGGCAGGATTCGAACCTGCGACCGTAGCGGTCGCGCGGTTCCAGACTGAAGCGCCTAGAACCGCTCGGTCACTAAGGCCGGCACGCAAGTGTTCGTCGCTTGATACGCAGTTGAAGCTCAGAATAAACGAGTGTAGCATGTTACATATAAATAGATTGAAATAACCGTTACCGTACGGAGTGAGTCATAAAGGACTTTATAACTCTGAAATGATATAGAAATTCATTGAGATGACTTACAGAATCGGTAGGTGTGTCATTTTGTTGGAAACAACCTCAAGTTTCGCATAAAAGTGTCGTTTTGGTTCGCTGTGACTAACATTTGTGATGCGGCAAACATTCTACAGGTAATCAATTTCTTATCACACTCGTTGCAGCAAATCGGGTGCAACTTGTGCAACGGCAGCTTAGACTCGATTTTTCAAGTCGGCTAAATTGTTTAATAGCGGAGGAACATACACATAGTTTTCAATGAAACCCCAGAGAAAGAAATTCAATGGTGTCAAATCTAGGGAGCGAAATGGCTGCACGGTTGGCCCCTCTGCGGCATGCACCGACCTGGGAAGTGATTATCGACGAGACCACGAATTTCAAATGGTTTAAATGGCTCTGAGCACTATGCCACTCAATTGCTGTGGTCATCAGTCCCCTAGAACTTAGAACTACTTAAACCTAACTACCCTAAGGACATCACACACACCCATGCCCGAGGCAGGATTCGAACCTGCGACGTAGCAGCAGCGCGGTTCCGGACTGGAGCGCCTAGAACCGCACGGCCACCGCATCCGGCCCACGAATTTCCGTTTTAACGAAGTTCTTGTGCGAAGAGTAAACTGTAGGCCTGCTTGGAGGTTCTTTAGCGAATTCGGTGCGAAATTTCCGCCGAACAGTTGTTGCTGAGCTTGTTTCACGAAACCAAAACACAGAACGATCACGCTCTGCACCTGTGAAAGTACTCATTTTAATTGTGCATTACACTGGCGCTCCTGATGGTGGAATTGGGCACTGATGCATTACGTGAGTCAAACTTGACGTTGTTTGCTGCAAAATGACACATCTACTGCTTCTATAAGCTATCTCAATGAATTTGTACATCACTCCAAAGTTGTAAAATCCTTTTTGACTCACCCTGTATAATTACGCGATTTCCGGACTATCACTTGAAGCAATCATATCCATTTTATATCTGGGAGTATCGGAATGGGGTGAGTTAAAGAGGAACAGTCACAAAGAAGAAATCGTAGAAAAGGCGGATGCCAGACTGAGATTCATCGGAAGAATTCTCAGGAATTGTAGACCATCCAGGAGGGAGGATGTTTACAAAACTCTCGTTCCATCGATACTCGACACTGCTTGTCAATATGGGACACATTCCAAACAGAACTGATAGAGAAAATATAGAATGTTCAAAGATGAGCAGCGAGTTTCGTCATTGGTTTCTTTAGTAAGTGCGTAAGCGTCACAGAGATGCCAATCTGTCTCCAATGGCAGATAGACAAGAGAGTTCTCTGTTGGTCTATAACGTCCAGGGGACATCGGCTGGAACGTGCTTTTCAATACAATAAACCTTACCAACAGCCGTGCACTTTAAGATATTTTATTTTGAAAGCAACCAGTTTCGGCAATTCATTTTCCCGCTTTCAGGCCCCGTACGATTGTTTCGAATCAACGAATTTATCGTATAGTGCCAGTTGCTTTCACGCTTTCGTGTGAATCAACTGCACAACGATTGGGATTCACTATATCCAGTTTTATGGCGCTATACGATAAGTTCGTTGATTCGAAAAAAGCGTATGGGGCCTGGAGATGGCAAAATGAAATGCAGAAACTGGTTGCTTTCAAAATAAAATAAAATATCTTAAAGAACACGGTTGTTGGTAAAATTTATTGAATTGAAAAGACAAGAGAGTAGCTGTGCACGTTGGTGTAGTTTATTGTTAAAATTCCAAAAGCTTACCTTCCTAGAAGAGTCAACGAATGTATTGCTGTCCCCTACGTGTCTCTCTCGAAAAGATGTAGAAAGACATTTACAATGATATAATGGTCTCTGATGACAATACACAACCCTCCTGAACGATGACCAAGGATGGAAGACTCTCGAGGAAACGTCAGCATGCAGAATCGAACCTCACACTGTGAAGAACTCCAGCAAACTTCTTTCTTTCCTTTGTTGGTGCCTTGTCCCACAGTTTAGCAGGTTCGATATGGTTAGGGCGGATTTGGCAAGGTTAATTTTAAGGGGTGACAGGATGCCCTTCCTCCCGCCACCCTGTGCCCCCAGTGTGGAATGAGTGTACCCCAGCTGTCTGTGTCTAGTGTAATCCATGAAATAGTGTGAACGTGTTCAAATGTCTGCGAGGCATGTAAGTGACGCGGAACGTAGGGACTAGCCCATTATTCACTTAGCGGGATGTGGAAAACCGCCTTAAAACCACATCCAGGCTCGCCGGCACACCGGCCGACGTCGGTAATCCGCCGGGCGGATTCGATCCGGGGCCGGCGCGCCTACCCGAGTCCAGGAAGCAGCGCATTAGCGTTCCCGGCTAACCTGGCAGGTGGCGAAGTACTTCAGCAGTGTGGGGGAGAAATTACATATCAACAACGGAAAAGGTGCCAGTTCTTCAGTAGCATAACTGACGATGGCTAGTCGATCAGCTCTTCCTTCAGCAGACTGCGCAGAGTTCCTCGTTCAGGGCGTACTCTAGCAAAATCTTTCAAGTCATTCTGTTGGCGAATCTACGTGTTAACAGAGGGAGAATAATCTTAAATCTTTCTTAGCTGGGAGACTAGTCGGAGTTTACCGACTTGCAATTGGACGGGTTCTCTGTCACACCTGTCGTTGACATTTCGCGATGGCTACAATAGGGGCTACACGATTGCGACGAATGCATACTGCCTATATCTTTACCACTGTAATGCTAATGACACTGGATGGGCATGGTAATACAAATAATATTTTGCTAATGCACTTCCAACAGCCCTGGAAGAGGGAGAATGAACCGCACATAATTATCAAAACCGGTAAACAGTTTACGATTAATAGTGTCACATGGACCCACTCAATGAAATATACCGGAGAGGATTTGGAGCACGGACTACTAATCAGAGACTGTACACCTCTCCTACCTTCGACACTCAAATTACGATGACTGTAGAAACGTATATTCTGGCACTATAATTCTTTTTTCTCATTTGCTTACTTTTACAGTCAGATGTCTAAAGACTAATGTAGATCGTATTTCATAATGAAGCCAGGCAAACACTGTCAATATACTCGCAGTTTTTCTCTTGTTATGTCTTTCACATATTTAGATGTCTATTACAGATACTATTACTCCTACAGTGCAAAGTGTTTCACAGGAGAGGCGTGAAGAAAGATGACGGCAGAGAAATGTGAAAAGAATAATCTACTGATATTACAGAAACGAAAACTCTGAAAGGCTGCGATGAAGTGTTTACGGCAAGTTAAATCTATGTGTCGAATGTGAGCCCTCTGCAAGACCACGTCTTAGAAAAAGTCAAGACTTCGACTTTCCATTTAGTACCCGCCCTAAGACTACGGTAAGTCGAGGTCCTCCCTGGGATAGTCTAGCAGCATCACGGGAAATCCTCTGTGAAGACAGGTAAGGGAACTGACAGAAGATTTAAATTTTGTGTCTGTCCGTAAGTCATGCTCTGGCAATGCAATTGGCTGCGGAAGTCACGGGCACAGATTCGACTACTAACCTGTCACACAGTTGTAAATTATCACGTACGCTCTTTATCGTTAAAGTTACGCCTGTAGCATATTTTTATTAACATATTTTCTGCGTCCTGGCGCTAATTTACGTTGCACGTCGATTTGTGTGTTCGTTCTGACGAACACCTATGGTCGTAACTTAGTAATATTTATAATCGTTACTTTTTGTAAAACTCTATGTCTTATTTTTTGAAGATTGTACACACTGCCTCGTTGAATTTCGTGCTTATTTCAGTCTTGTAACCATCGCTCGTGCACTTGGTGTTCAGAAGTAACTACAGCGCAACGTTGACATTTGTTACTCTCTGGGCCGTTTCGAGGACAATTTTCCGAATAACCAATGTAGCATTTGGCGCCTCCCTCCCTTCCATTTTTCCACACAAGCGACTTCAACATTTGGCGCCCTCCACCCGCATCCCACCCTCGCTCATATATTAGATGCTATCCCTCAGCCCCATAGTAAGAACTTCAATATATCTAAATCGAGTGGAAATGGTTTGTTTTCGCTACTAATTATCATACACTGTGTGCAAGTTTTGCACTGACGACGCATCTTGCGCCTCTCTCAGTTTGATGCTTCAACCGGTTGGTTGTCTGGCTTGTGAGTTATACCGGCTCTGCTTGAGTTGAAATCCGTGTGGGTACATGGGTAACGTCCGTGCCCCACTAAAGTGTATCAATCCTCGTGGCCGTTCTGTGTACTTGAGCCTTCACATTTCCCTGGTACGTATACTCAAGCAGCCTAGAAAAGTCTTGCCAGTCTCAGAGAGTCGGAGTTCTGCTACCTAAACAATTTAACAATTTCGTTCGTTCTTGTGCTGCATCCTACGTCATGTGACTTATTCTGTACACAGATTTCCTTTGGTGAGCCAGTATGTTGTATGAAATCTAATTCTAGTATCCTTTCCAAAACTGATGATATAGAGAAGATACAGAGAAAATCTGTTCGTCGTGTCACAGATTCTATTAGTAGGTGTAAGAGTCTCATAGAAATTATTAACAAACTGCAGTGGGAGACCCCAAAAGAAAGGCGTTATAGATCATGGAGAGCATTGCACATAAAATTACGTGACGCTATGTTACAAAACGTTTCATACAGCACGTTCCTCCAACCTACGACCACAACGCAAGAATTAGAGAAATACTGATTGATACAGAAAGGATGGCAACAGTGTTGCTTCCCGTATGTTATCTGAGAATGAAATAGAGAGGATGGGAGGGTGAATGAAAGAATGATCTTGGTGCACAGAAGTCACCACAACTCTACAATGGATTACAAAGTAGACAAATGTTCTGATGTGTGTGGGGTTGATCAGTTATTCTGTTATTCTGTGCAACGGATTAATCTGAGATGTACCCTTTACCCTGTGGCTCCTGCAAGATGCAATTTCCACCCCCACACAACTACAGAACTCAGACAGACGCTCCTAACGTTCTAAAGAGAAATACCTGAAAAACTTTCAGCAATAAATATCTTCTGGAGTCGTCCGCTGTAAGGAAATGACACAAAAAATCACAAAATTTCTTACATAGCTAGTGAGATACTTGGATACTGGAGTAGTGCTAGTCAGTGTAAGAAAAACATGAAACTGACGAAAGTTATTATTTATTTTGCAAAATTCTGAGAAATCACAATGGCACTTTTAGTTATGAATTGAACAAGTTATATCCTGGTTCTTTTCGGAATGTGAAGTTACCTCTCAAGGATAGGATTCGCTAATGAAATTTCTATACAAAGTTTAAGATGGTTTTTGACTTGGCAGAATGGCTGAGAGGCGCGCCTACTCAACTTGAATAATTATCCTTTAGAATGTTGCTAGGTACAGTCGAGGCTGTCGCGTGTGAAATGCAGTGAAGTGTACTGTTTTGGAGGCAACATGGGGCTCGCAATAGCTGTAGCGCACAGTACCATAAGCTGCGATGACTGCTGTCTGCGCCGCTCGCTGCTGACAAATAAGATAACTCTCGTTCTATCTGGATTGACCTTCGCTAATCAAACTCTCCCCATGCCTTGATGAAGTCAAGGATTCCTGTTCGCCCCTAGTCTAACTATTGGCGTGGTACACCGGTCAGATAACCAGTCCACCGCGATGCCACTCAAAATTCGCTCGCAGGCGTTTAACTATAACTCTGTCCGTTCACATCGCATAATAAGTGTGTCGGCCAACACAGTGAACAATGCTTAATTGCGAGGACTCAATATAGAGTAGCACTTCGATTCGTTCTCGACAGAGGTGCTCTCCCAGTGAAGTACTGAGGAGAGACTTGTTCCTCGCTTCAAGAGCGACAACGGAGCGGTGCCTCTCCACGCCAGACGTCAAGGGGTATATCTTTCGGTCTCTTCCACTATTCCTTCACCTCAAGGCGTCAGAAATATTGTCTGCCAATCAGCATTGCTCTTCTAAAATGGGGGAATGACGTTTCGTTTAAGGCGACTAATCTGGAAACCTGTAGCATTGGCGTTTGCTGTCTCCCTGTGAAAATCTCTGAAACTGCATGTTATGTGTAAAGAATGCGTAGGCTGGTCGCTCCCACATAATGTCGTGGAATTTGCTTTTAAGCCGAACACGGGTTTGTTCCCCCCTTTCACTCGGGCCCACGCTGTCCGCTACACGGGCGGTCACCGGTCAACATAGGCTGGGTCATCCTCTGAAGGGACCGGTGTCCCGTTGTGCAGTTTCTCTCCCAAACTAAAAGCTTCTGTGACCGTCATGTCTGGAATGTGTGTGTATGCCAGCCTCGAGTATTTCAACCACGGTGTGCTTACTTGTTAATTGCATATCGTTTACATAAATTCATACAACATTGACTTTATTTTATCGAGTTTGCGTTCGAATGAAGCGTCTTGAGGTGCAAAATATGATTGTGAGGGTGGAATATGTAAGCAATGAAGGTCGGGAGACCACAACATGTTACATACCTCCCTCCCTCTGACAAAATTTTTGTCTGGGGTTGGTCAATGTCGAGGAAAACATTGACAAAGTCAGGCATAAATTGTTCTTTTAGATTTTCCAATAAACTTTTCTCAGGAATTCTTAACAATTTTTTGTAATGATTTCTTTATAGCTAGTGCTTCTATTTTTTTATTCTACAATTTATGTTTTGTTGTTAGGCAAATATAGGAGTTACAAAGGTTGTTATTCATTGTCGTTTCTAGCACATGTGTCTGTTTTTCCTTTTCATTTTACAAAATTTGTTTTTACAATATTAATTTTTTCTAAACTCATAAGTGTACATTGTATCATGTTTTAGTGTGGTTATATCTCTTCTTTAGTGAAGCTTGCGTAAATGTTCGCAAAAGCTACGTTGTGTTATATTTATTTAAGCATTACCTTTTTCTTTATGTGTCATTGTTTTTTTTGTAAGAATGAAGAAGCGTTTCCTCTTAATTCTATCCTCGGTATTAATATTATTACCCCAAAAAGGTGTTTTTGAATGTTACTTAAAGAAGAAAAATCCTGCACTTATCCTTTTCTAATTTTAAATATAAAAGAAATAAATAGACTTTCCATGAGTTTGTGAGATTATATTACTATACTAACCAACTTTCTTTACAAAAGGTTTAAGGTATCTATAAATTGTGTATTTTACATACACAATAAAAATAATTACTTTTACAAGAAAGGTACTTTTACAAATATATAATTTTCTTAACTCTACATTTCCCCATTGAAGTGGTGTAAGGCGTCGACTCATTTGTGAGGGTGTCACAAATCATGAGAGAAGCACTCTAGCAGGCGACGCTGGGTCTTACTTATTGACATTGTCATCTTGGAATGGTACTTTTAACCGATGATGATGACTGTGGTCTACTGCATAAAGAGTGATGTCTTGGTACTCCTTTGCTGTCACACCTGGGACGGTGTGGCAGTACGATGATTGTAGTTGACTACCGACGATCGTCACCGAATATTGTGCTGTGACATCTTGGTACTTCACACCTGGATCGGTATGGCAATTTGATTATGTGGTAGGGAGAATACTGTTCATTTTGCTGAATCTATTTCTAGATAATATTGGTTGGTACTACTTAATATTCCGTTTGCTGTTCGCTTGTATTTGTTTAACAATTCGAGGTTTATTTTTGGGGAAGTGCTTGTAGCAGTTGCTATGCCTCAAAGTTCATGGAAAGACGTTTGTAGCAATTTGCGTTGCAGGTTAGGAAAGAAAGGTATTTAGCTGTCTTCTGCCCTTCTTCATCTTGCAACTTCTGTTCTTCTCTTCTTTCTTGCATTCTTCTGTTCTTCTTGGGCTAGGAATATGTGAATTTTAGTGTAGGAGTGATATAGGATTTGTGGGATCTGACTGCCTTTCCAACTGTTACTTGATGAGTTTGTAGATCTTAGTAATTTTTTGTACCTTCATTATCGTCTCGTCATATTGTGATTCTCCCGACACTCTTCTGTTGTGTAGCAGTGTCGTGACATATGAAATGTCCATGCTGCACGTTGTCCCCCTGAAGTCCAACGTGGTTGCAACCTGCATTTCCAGTGTGGCGTTGGTCTTCATGTTGTTGTTATTGCCCGAGGTGCTTTCTCAACATGCCTGTACCCTCTCCGTCGCTATCTCGAAGCATCTGGTGTTAAGGGAGCTGGTGATTGGTGTTGGTGGCGATGTCCCTCTGATGCGTAGAAATATTTAAAATTTTTGTTTTACATATATCTGTTATTTACAAAAAAAACACTGAATTTGTATAATGCAAAAATTTTCTGATAGTGGCAAAAATTATTGTATATATATGATATCTTTTCTTTATTCTAATTATGTCCTACCGCTTCTTCATTCTTTTAATTGTTGTGTACCATTTATTGTTTGTGTGCATGTTGTAGTGTACTTGATACTACAAGAGATTGTTAGTGTGTATTGTGTCTCTTTTCTTTTGTTTTTTTTGTTATTTTGTTGATTCTTAATTTATTTTTTGATTTAGTGGTTAGTACACGATTTGCGATTGCCCCTCTGTCTGTTTCCCTTTCTTCTCTTTTACCATTTCTTTCATTCACATTCTTTTAGGTGGTTCACGTGGTAGATGCCAATACTTTTACCTGTTTTTGGATTCGTTAGCTCTACGGCATTTTCGTGAGCGATCCTGGAAATTATCATTGGCCCTTTATAGATTGTGAAAAATTTTCTGCATTTGTTTTGACTCTTATGTGAAAGGTAATGAGTTTTTACGAATACCTTTTGGCCCAGTGTGAAGCGTTTCTTTGTGGCAGATTTGTCTTGAGTGATTTTACGTCTCACTGCTGCTGAGCGAATGTTTTGTAGGGCTGAAGCGACGATTTGTCTATGTTGCTTTTGGGGAATAACTCGAAATTTAATGATTCCTCTTATTTTTTCTGGTGGATATATATTCTTTAATACTGTAATTGGTGGATAAGTCGTGGTACTATGTGGTGTCTCATTAATTACCTCTTGTAAGTCTCGTAGATATAGGTCCCAAGTACAATGGTTCTTTCTACAAAACAGTCTACAAAGTGTTACCAAATCTTTCATGGTACTTCCGGCCGGATTTCCACTTGGTTTATATTTGGAAATAAAGGTGGGTTTGATTTTTAATTTGTCTAATGTGTTTTTCCAGTGCACTGATCTGTATTGGGGCCTATTATCTGAGATGATCCTTTTTACTCTCCCAACTTGTATAAAGTCCTTTTGAAATGCTTTACTAACTGTAAATCCAGTGGCTTTCTTTAAGGGTGTAAGTGTAGTGTATTTTGATGCTAGTCCAATTACAACAAATATGTAGGTGAAGCCTTTCCTTGTTCGTGGAATTGGACCATAAATATCGGTTGCAGCAATCTGTCTTAATTTATCAGGGATAATTGGAAACATTGGGGGTCTGGTCTGATACGTCACATGTTTTGACTGTATGCCTTTTTTACAACTTTTAAGAACGCATCGAATACGTCGCTCCATGTTTGGGAAGTGCACTGTTTGTTTCATTTTTGGATAGCATTTCTTGGGTCCAAAATGGCCACTGCTAAAGTGGGTGTACCAAATGTATTTATTAATAAGTTCATCAGGGATGCCTGCTAACCATTGTGAAGCGTCATTACTACGTTTAAAAAATAGGATATTATCCTTTACTATGTATTTTTTTTCTAATTTCTGTGTTGGTTTTATCAGTAAGTTGGTGTTTGATCTTGAGGAGGGTCTTATCTTTGTTTTGTTCGTCAGATAAATTTTTTAAAGCATTTGTGATAAAATTTTCGATTGGTATGTTTTTTTAGATAATGGATAGTCCGTTCTTCATCTTCAATGTTGATTTTCTGGTCCTCTGCCATTCTCTGTGGTAAACGAGACAATGCATCGGCCAGAATATTTTCAGTTCCTGGTATGTATGTGATTGAAAAGTCATACCCCTGCAGTATTTGCATCCATCTTGCCAAAAGTCCGTGGGTTAATTTGGAGGAGATTAAAGACTCTAATGCTTTATGGTCTGTGTATACTTGCGATTTTCTGCCAAACAGAAAATGTCGAAATTTTTGAAATGCCCATACTATGGCTAGAGCGTCTAATTGTGTTATGGAATAATTCTTTTCTTCTTTCGATAGTACTCTGCTTGCAAAGGCTATTGTTTTATGTATTTTCTTACCTTTTTCCTCAATTTGTTGAAATAGTACCGCCCCTAGCCCGGTCTTTGCACTAACATTTACTAGACAGAACTCCTGACTTAAATCTGGGTGTGATAAAATTGGAGCATTATTCAATGCCTCCTTCAACTTATGAAATTCTTCATCTGCTTGTTTATCCCATATCCACGGTGTGTTTTTTCCTGTTAGTGCACACAGTCTAGGTACTGCAAGTGCGTCTATCCATATAAATTTTTTTGTAAAAATTTATCAACCACAAGGATCCCCTTAGACTTTTCTTGTTGTAGGGAGTAGGAATATTACGAATAGCGTCTATCTTCTTCTCGTCTGGCGTTATATCTTTGGAGATATGTTATGTCCTAAAAATTTAATTTCTGATTTTCCAAAATGCGATTTAGTAATGTTGACGGTAACCCCATGTTTTTTCATAATTTGTAGGAAATTATCCAGTATATAATAATGTTCTGCCCAAGTTGCCTCTGCCACAAGAACATCGTCCACATAGCAAGTAATTTTCTGACGTATGTCGAGATTTAGTATAGAATTTAGACCGTGAATAAAGACAGCTGACGAAATTTGGAGGCCAAACGGTAAACGTTTGAATTGGTAGCAACGACCAAAGACAATAAAGGCTCTGTATTTCCGACATGAAGGCTCCAATTCTGTTTGCCAAAAACTTGAACACAAATCGATGGATGAAAAAATCTGTACTCCATGAAACTTCTGAATCAACTCTTCCAATTTCTCTGGTCTATCTGTTTCCGAAATTATAATTGTATTTATTTGTCTTGAATCGAGTACCAAACGTATTCTCCCATCCTTCTTACTTACAACGTGTAAGGGTGAATCATATGGTGACTTGGCGGGTTCAATTATGTCATCATCCAACATTTTTCTGATTTCAAGAAATACTTGCTCTCGATAACTATATGGTATGGAATGAGGTGGAACACAAAATGGTTTATGATCTTTGACCTCAAATTTGTATTGAAAATCTTTATTGTTACCTGTCTTTGGTGCAAATACGTCTGCATGTGATCTTAATACGCCTTCTAGAATTTTTTTATCGTGGAGCGAAATATCATCTATTTCCTCAATCTTCTTACTAATTTCTTGATGAATTTCTTCAATTATTTCGGGTGGGAGTGGGTCAAGGTGTCTCTCCTCCTCTATTTCATTCCCTTCTTGACTTAAATGTAATTGCTTTACTTTTCCCTATACCTTTTCATCGTTTAAAGTTTGAATAAAATATAGTATTACATCATCTACTGTTACGAAGCCTTGTGGTATGCAAATGTGAACCTTGCGCTCATTAATGAAATCCAAACCGATTATCATATCAGCTGTAAGTTTTGGTACGATTATAAAATTGTTTTCAAATTAGTAACCTTGGTAATTGAATGAAAGATGTGTTTCGTATTTCACCTTTGTTGCATTTTTTCCTAAGGCTCCAAAAACTCTTATCCTTTTTGTCCTTAAAATCGGTAATTCTTTCTCTCTATTGCACCTTTCAAATAGGCCTTCTGATATAGCCGTTACTTGACTCCCACTATCTATGATTGCTTGTGTCGTGATTTCACCAATGTTTAATATGGGTTGTATAACTGTGAATGTTACGATTTACTTTTCTTGCATCACATCCTCTGTTATAGATTCATAGCTTAACCTGTGGATAATTGTACCTTCCCTTTGTGTTTGTGTTTGCTTTGGTGTTAACTCCGTGAGCAAAACCGTTTGCGACCTATCTACCTCTTTTTGTCTGTTTTCGAGCTCCTGTCTCTCCTTTTCCTTCATTTCCAAACGTTCCCGAATGTACTCTCTCTCTATCTCCTCATAGTCACCCATGTTGTATACATTATACGTCTTTTGTGTTCGTGGCGTCTGTGTTTTGTTTTTATCTAGGATACTCTGCTCTGTTTTATCGCGTTCATTTACTTGCTTCTCGTCAAATAAATTGCTAAGTCCGGTTAACAATTCTTCATCGCTTAATTCTTCAATACACGGAAGTGGTGGCAGTTCATCCTCGCTTTCAGAATTTTCCCATTCTATGCTGTTCTCCCAGGCTATGTAGCGTAATTCAAGTGTATCTGGTGCTGACTCTTTATCGGAAATTTTCGTAAGTCGCCCTTTGTCTGAATTTTGGCTATTTTCAGTTTTTTCTTATTTTGATCTAGCTACTTCCAAAACATGAAAGTCCTTTTTTGAGTATTTTAATGAATGGACGTCAGTTTGCCTAACCTCTTCAGGATTTTCCCGTCAATCTTTACGTTTTTCAGGATTTGGTGGCCTAATTTCTATTTCTGGTTTCCCTTTGCTGTGTTGTTCTTGTCTTTGTGGACCATAATTTCCTCGGTAATTATTCGCGCTCTGGTCTCGCCAGTTGCTGTTTCTAACATCGTGACCTCTTTCAAAGTACCCTTGACCTGGCATTTTGATTCCTAAACCCATATCCGCCACTGTGTGAGTGTCCATTACCGTTCCTATTGCGGTACCAATTATTCTGGTTATCGTTTCTATGCCAATTGTCTCCATTGTGCCACTGTCATTGTCTGTTAAATAGCCTGAAATTATTGATGTTAGGATTACGATTATTATTATTATTATTGGAATATTCGTTCCTAGTCCTCTCCTTTTGCTGTTCCCTTTCCTTTTTTTTTCCTTCACCTCGTCTTCTTTAAACATAAATTCAAGTTCCCTTAAAACCTCTTTGAATTCTTCGATATTTTCATTTTTTCCTACTGTTGCCTGTTGATACTTTACCGGTAATTTCATTCTACACAGACGTATCAGCTCTCCGTTACTGTATGGTTTGTCTAGGCATTTATTCTTTTTGTCTATTGCATCAAAGAATTTTACCACGCTTTTCTCTCCTGAGTTTTCATATGGTGTCATCTGAAGTAACTCGTATTTAATTTTGTTTTGCGCCTCCTTGGACCAATGTCTTTCGAGAAATTCTGTTCCGAACTGTAGGTAAGACGTACAGGTAACCGCGATCTTTTGCATCACCTCTGCTACTGTCCCTGACATGTGTGCACAAATGAAGTTTGTGGGCTACGCTCCAGTGGTTTGGTAAGCCTACTTGAAACTGGTCGATGAATGTGCGTGCATGCAAGCTACCGCCTTCTTCCTCGAAATGCTGAAATTTTCTAACTGTAAGGAAGTGGTCTGTATCATATCTACTCATAAATCCGGTTTGTGGCTGATTCATGGACTCAAATAATCTGCCATTGCTTGTGTCGTTGTGTTTATTCTCTGGTAATCTACTGCCTGTCTCCCTATTCTCAATTTCCTGACTCATATCCGCGTCGTATCGTATCATTGGTGAACAAAAGTGTTGTTCGTGTGTTTCTACTCTCGTCGTTCGTGGTATAGTACCTGTGCTGCTATTATGTTGTGTCATTGGATTTACTGGTTCAGTTGCCTGTCTTTCGATTGGTATCGGCTGAATGTATGTGTTCCGTTTTTCTGTGTACTGTGCCTGGTCCTGTGGAATGTCTTGTATTACTTTAATCGGGGTTTTCTCTTTCGATTCCTGCGCGAGTGTTACGTCTAGCCTTGGTTCTACTTGAACTTTCTAAGACGGCGCGTGTTCGTGTACTGAATTAATGCTTGACGCGTCAGTTGTTTCGCTACAGGTGTAATCGGTCTCGATCTTTTCTTCGATAGTATGTTTCAACTCTGTTCGGAGCTTTTCAAACTGATCTTTGTTTTTAAGTTCTATTTTATTAATCAGCGGATTATATTTTTTCAATGCAACCTTTGCGACCTTGCTTTGAATTGCTTGTCCTTCCGAAATTTGTATTGCTGTTCGAGTGGCTTTTTTCGTAAAACGTTCCACCTTTTTGTCGACGTTTACGATGTCCAATTGGACCTTGTCCACGTCAGTGCGTAATTGCTGCTGATCTTGTGTTAGTATCTGAATTCTTTCTCTAGATTCTTTCGCGTGTTTGTTTATCTGAGTGATCTGACTATCAATTCTAGCGATCCCTTCTTCCATCTGGATTTTAACCTGTTGTATCTGGGTCTTAATAGCCTGATTGTACTGTTTCAATTCCTGATTATCCTGTTTCAATTCCTGATACTGTTGTTATCTGTGTATTCTGTTTCGTCATACTAGCGTTCATTTTTTGTAAGATCTCCATGTTTGCGTCCTGTCCTGTAACACTACCTTCTGCTGAACTATGTATTCTCGATCTATTGTTTTCTACTCGGTCAGTTACGTCGTTTACTGGGCTATACTGTGGCGTTTCTAAGTTTGATAACTGCAATAACCCGTGCTGTCTGCGTTGAGGACTAGTTGCATTTGTCATTGAACCATTACGTGGCGCAAACAACTCCGCATTCTGCCCTCTCTGTTGTGTATGTCTTGTGTTTGCAGGTGCAGTTGCGTCTGTTACGGAACCTTTTCGTGGCGTAGTAACTCCGCAAAATTCTGTGTCTGCTGTTGGGGCATATTTAGAATGTGTACGATAGGTTCGACGTATTCTAAATGTTTCCCCTCTTCCTCACTGTCTACTTCTCTTTGAACGTTAGCTAACTGCCGCTTCGTTGACTTTATTGACGCGTATTCTGTCCCTGAATATGCGGCAAGCAAACGCGTTTCCTGTGCTCGTTTCGCTTCTAATCTTTGCCATTTCCTACGTGAGCTGTCTATTTCTGGCTCAGAATGTGCCCTAACTGGAATTTCATATTCTGGAAATTCGATGTTCTCATCCCTTCGATTCCCATATCTCTGATCTGTCTCAATTTTCTCCCAGTCTAATTGAGCCTGCTGATTCTACAGCTCCCCGACTGTTCTATTCTCTGACTCACTGTCTGTCCTATTTTCAGGTTCACCTTCTGTCCTGTTCACAATAAGCTCGTTTACTTGCTGTCTATCTGGTTGATTCTCCCCCATCTTGTCTACTTGCTGTCTCTCACGTAACCTCTTGGCTTGTGCTCTCCTTAACACGGAAATTCTTTCAAAACACCACTTACCAGTTGGTTGAACCAACAACAACAACAACGTTATGACTTCTCGGCTAATGTTCTGTCTGCTCTGCTACAGTCTCCAATCTCTACCTGTGCGCTTGCAAAGGGAGAAAAATGTTATTTCTTAATTCTAATTTATATGATGTTACGTCACACTGCGTCTCTGCGTCACTCTGCGTCTGTGCCTATCACCTGAAAATTCTATGCCCTGACAGCTACACAAAAATAGTAACAAAAATGCAAAATTTTCCAACACAATAACACACACCCTTTTCCCTACAATTCTGCTTTCTTCACTTCCTGTATCTATTCTGATCCCAATCTTTGCAAATAGCTATTTAATACATGAAAGAAAGTTCTTCAAAGTGCTACTGCTGCGACCTGCCGTACCAAACTATCCTGACACTTTCCTATCCTGGTAGCTTACCTATTTTACCTATCCTGGCAGGGTCCCCATTTTCTGAGGTAAACGGGTTGATCTTTTATTCTGTTATTCTGCACAACGGATTAATCTGAGATGTATCCTTTACCCTGTGGCTCCTTCAAGATGCAATTTCCACCCCCACACTACTACAGAAACCAGACAGACACTCCTAACGTTCTACAGAGAAATGCCTGAAAAACTTTCAGCAATAAATATCTTCTGGAGTCGTCCGCTGTAAGGAAATGACACAAAAATTCACAAAATTTCTTACATAGCTAGTGGGATACTTGGGTACTGGAGTAGTGCTAGTTAGTGTAAGAAAAACATGAAACTAACGAAAGTTATTATTTATTTTGCAAGATTCTGAGAAATCACAATGACACTTTTAGTTATGAATTGAACAAGTTATATCCTGGTTCTTTTTGGAATGTGAAGTTACCTCTCAAGTATAGGATTCGCTAATCAAATTTCTATACAAAGTTTAAGATGGTTTTTGACTTGGCAGAATGGCTGAGAGGCGCTCCTACTCAACTTGAATAATTATCCTTTAGAATGTTGCTAGGTACGGTCGAGGCTGTCGCGTGTGAAATGCAATGAAGTATACTGTTTTGGAGGAAATATGGGGCTCGCAATAGCTGTAGCACACAAAACTTTAAGCTGCGATGACTGCTGTCTGTGCCACTCACTGCTGACAAATAAGATAACTCTCGTTCTATCTGGATTGACCTTCGCCAATCAAACTCTCCCTATGCCTTGATGAAGTCAAGGATTCCTATTCGCCCCTAGTCTAACTATTAGCGTGGTACACTGGTCAGATAACCAGTCCACCGCGATGCCACTCAAAATTCGCTCGCAGGCGTTTAGCTATAACTCTGTCCATTCACACCACATAATAAGTGTGTCGGCCAACACAGTGAACAATGCTTAATCGCAAGGACTCAATATAGAGTAGCACTTCGATTCGCTCTCGACAGAGGTGCTCTCCCAGTGAAGTACTGAGGAGAGACTTGTTCCTCCCTCCAAGAGCGACAACGGAACGGTGCCTCACCACGCCAGACGTCAAGGGGTATATCTTTCGGTCTCTTCCATTATTCCTTCAGCTCAAGGCGTCAGAAATATCGTCTGCCAATCAGGATTGCTCTTCTAAAATGGGAGAATGACGTTTAGTTTAAGGCGATCAATCCGGAAACCTGTAGCATTGGCATTTGCTGTCTCCCTGTGAAAATCTCTGAAACTGCATGCTATGTGTACAGAATGCGTAGGATGGACGCTCCCACATAATCTAGCGGAATTTGCTTTTAAGCCGAACACGGGTTTGTTCCCCCCTTTCACTCGGGCCCATGCTGTCCGCTACACGGGTGGTCATCGGTCGACATAGGCTGGGTCGTCCTCTGAAGGGACCGGCGTCCCGTTGTGCAGTTCTCTCCCAAACTAAAAGCTTCTGTGACCGTCATGTCTGGAATGTATGTGTGTATGCCAGCCTCGAGTATTTCAACCACGGTGTGCTTACTTGTTAATTGCATATTGTTTACATAAATTCATACAACATTGACTTCATTTTATCGAGTTTGGGTTCGAATGAAGCGTCTTCATGTGCGGAATATGATTGTGAGGGCGGAATATGTAAGTAATGAAGGTCAGGAGACCATGATGTCTTACAGTGTGTACAAATGTAGATGTATAATTGAAGATACAGTTAACACAGACTATGCATTTCTTTCTGTTATTGTCATCAATGGCAAAACCGCAACACTGCTCTCCTCTGTCACATTTACCTGCATTAAACTATCGATGCTTACGAGAAAAGCCATGTGAATGGAGAAAGAGTGTTCTTCAAAAAACGTAGGAAATTTACAGTATGTTTCAGGTTAGTTCGATCACCGAATGATGGAGTTTCACAAAGAGGTAGTTAGAAAAGATGGTTGCAAGGTACGACAGAGGGTACAGCACATCACAGACGCTCAAGTAGGATGAAATGAAGTGAAATAAAGGAATCTGAGCAACTGAGGAAATATACAAGCCAGTGTCTGTAAATTTGAGTCGATTGAAGACAAAAAGATGTAACCAAGAGAAACAAAAGAAAATCGAAATAAATAAATAAATAAATAAATCTACATTAAACTGTCAGCAAGTTCATCTTCACCCAAAATGGCATTAGAAAACCATATTTTCTTTCCTTGCCATCTGTGAGTATCAGGTTTACCAGAGGTTAACCCCCTCTCCCCTTCCCCTCAATGTCACCCATTCCACTTCCCCTCAAGGTCATCCTCGCCCCTCCTCCTCAAAGCCACTCTTCCCCTCCTATCTACTCCCTCTCCCCCCTCCTTCTCTCCTTCTCTCCCATTGCAATATTGTCAAGTTTCTTCGAAGATGGCAGATCTAGCCCACTTGTGGCACTTACAAAATTTAAGACGATGGAAATAGGTCAGTTAAATAAGTTGGTGTTAAAAAGTTCAAGACGTTAGAAATGAAAGGGAATTTTATATCTGCTAATGTGGTAAAGATAGCCCTGTTGCACTACTTGAACATGGCCATAGTTCCCTCTCCCCAGTCTGTGTGACCATAAAAAATTCGATCTGTGTACCCTATTATTATTATTATTATTGTTATTATTATTATTATTATTTATAAACAACTAGCTTACAAACCCAGCATTGCCAGGGTATTAATTTTGTCAGTTTTCTTTTAGAAGCGAAAACAAAAAGTGAACTGTGTTTGTAATGAAGTATCGAAAAAATTTCATTCCATATATTTATGAAAACGCGTTTGAAATTATTAACAGTCACGCAAAGAAATATACATAATGTACAAATGTATAAGTACAGTGTCAAAATTAAGAAAAGTGACCCCAAACAGTTTCTGTATTCTGTATGCAGCTGCTTTGCCCGTCTAGAACGCGATTTTTCTAACTTCTTTATGGCAACGCCTCTTCATAACTCTATAGACAGCTATCGTTTCCGCCTACATCCATTTGGGCTTCGCAGTTGAAAACTGTCAGAAGCGCTGGCAGACGTCAGGGATTTTCATTAGTTGAGTCGACTGTGTGAGTATCTTAGTGATAAAGAATACATGTATTAAAACTTCACGCTTGCTGCTGCACTTTTTATCGTATTTAATGATTATGACGTCACACCTCTTGAGTTATGTGTAGATACATCCAGCGGCGTATGTGGATGCTGTCAGTGAAATATAATGCGAATAGAGTGCGAAAAGATTTAGCAGCAAAGAGGTGACGAATTTAAACGTCATGCATGATACAACAGTCTTTACGCATCTGAGTGTTTATGACGTCATACCTCATGATGTATGAGTCATGCAATGATATAATTTCGTAGGTACATTCAGCGACATATGTGGATACTGTCTGCACAATGTATTGTGAATAGAGATAGTAGAAAAGAAGTAATAAATTTAATGCGGCAGTTTTTCACGCATTACATTGTTTATGACGTCAGATCTCCTGAACTGTCTTTGATATGATGAAATACTTTTCTTGCTACATTTAGTGGCATATTTGGATACTAACTTCGAAATTTATTGGAAATACAGTGAGTAGGACACAACTAATACATTTAAACATCATGCATAGTGCAGCAGTTTTTCATGCATCTCATGTTTGTGTCGACGTATCTCCTGAAATATGAGAGATAGCTTAGTTCTTACCCCAACAGCGACTGTTGCCTGACAATAAGCGATATATGTACCAAGTTTACTCGAAATTGGTCCAGTGGTTTACGATGCAATGTGGAACACACGCGCGCACACACACACACACACACACACACACACACACACACACACACACACACATCTACATACAGCCATTTTTGTAATATACAGGGTGTTACGAAAAGGTACGGCCCAACTTTCAGGAAACATTCCTCACACACAAATAAAGAAAAGATGTTATGTGGACATGTGTCCGGAAACGCTTAATTTCCATGTTAGAGCTCATTTTAGTTTCTTCCACCTACGCTCAATGGAGCACGTTATCATGATTTCATACGGGATACTCTACCTGTGCTGCTAGAACATGTGCCTTTCCAAGTACGACACAACATGTGGTTCATACACGATGGAGCTCCTCCACATTTCAGTTGAAGTGTTCGTACGCTTCTCAACAAAAGACTCGCTGACCGATGGATTGGTAGAGGCGGACCAATTCCATGGCCTCCACGCTCTCCTGACCTCAACGCTCTTGACTTTCATTTATGGGGGCATTTGAAAGCTCTTGTCTACGCAACCCCGGTACCAAAGGTAGAGACTCTTCGTGCTCGTATTGTGGACGGCTGTGATACAATACGCCATTCTCCAGGGCTGCATCAGCGCATCAGGGATTCCATGCGACGGAGGGTGGCTGCATGCATCCTCGCTAACGGAGGACATTTTGAACATTTCCTGTAACAAAGTGTTTGAAGTCACGCTGGTACGTTCTGTTGCTGTGTGTTTCCATTTCATGATTAATGTGGTTTGAAGAGAAGTAATAAAATGAGCTCTAACATGGAAAGTAAGCGTTTCCGGTCACATGTCCACATGACGTATTTTCTTTGTTTGTGTGTGAGGAATGTTTCCTGAAAGTTTGGCCGTACCTTTTTGTAACACCCTGTATATGGATTACGCTGAAACAGGCAGTGTTGTGAGAGATGGAGCAGTGGCTAACCTCATATCGTATACTATAGTAATGACTGTCGATTTTGCCGATGCTTGGGCAAGGAGATCCATGAGCTTGGTGGATGGGAGCAGAGGCCACATGGAAGAAGACCTCATGCCCACGGGACTGTCTTTTCCAGAACAATTCTGGATCTGTCTATGTCAGTGACTTGAGGAAAGATGAAAAGAAGAAATGGAGGTGGAACAAATCTGATTTTCCCCCCTTATAGCCACCTGAGCTCAGAAGAAGAGCATATTGGAGGGTGGCCATGTGTGTTGCAGGTGTCAGTGTAGGAGTGTTTAATAATGATTCAGTTAAGACTAACATGTGTCTAGTTGAGATGAATGAATCATGCTGTTGGATTACAGGGTAATGAGATGTCCAAGTTCAAGGCTTTTCTCTTGGTAAACCGTTACTCTCTACAGGAATATTTCAGATGCGTTTACCTACGACTGATAGTAAAATAAAAGGAGTTTGTGTTATGTTATTTTTGTAATTGGGATGAAGGTTCACCTAGTCGAATAACCCCGATTTCAGTTTTCATCCATAGGAAAGCCGGGTTTGTTCCTAATGAAAACACGCAACTGTCAACTTCCTGAATTCACAGTCATTATTAGTACCAAACATGTTTGCAGTTACATAATACTAAATATTTTTATGATTATTTTTCTATTCTTTTTAATTTCATCTGTGTAACATTGTTAAGTGAATCTATAGAATTTGCAACTTCTGGCAGTTTGAACTTTAGCAGGCAGTAGTTAAAAGTTATGGAATAACTACATGTATTTGAATTGAGGTGTGGCAATAAGATATACAAAATTGTGTGGATGTGCTACTAATCCAGGGAATGGTACTTGCCACAAGGAATCAGCAGAATTTCTAAAATCCTGTTGCAGGAGGCAGAACAAATTCTCCCATATACGCTTCTGTTTTCAGCAGTAGTTAGTCTTCAACGTTGGGGACGGTTGACAAAAATAATGCAGGAATTAGCAGAAATTAGAATACTTACCACGGTGTTGTAGGAAGATACGAAGAAAAAATAGACATCAAACCACTGGTTCACAGATGGCTAATTATAAGGGTAAGAGTCATATTCCAGTGTCATAAAGAAAAATGTTCCTGTTACTTGGAGCTTTACTTCAGTTCAAGAGACTGAGATTGTAAAGACAGCGGGAAATATTCCATGCATCAAAGACCTGGTCAGGAGGGAAAAAAGCATGACGTGTGAGCAGTGGAAGAGGGACCTCTTTTAACAGAGCCTTTATTGCCATAGCTTTAACAATATGTAAGACGTGCAGTGAGTCAACAATTTCCTTGTGGGAACTGGAAACAAAGTTTCACTGCAAACTATTGTGAATACCCTTTATTTTTGTCACAGTCAGATTTGGGTGCAGGTGTTGTACTGCCAAAACCAGGATGTGAGAAAACAGAATGGAAAATTTTATCTTCAACTATGCTACTCCTTTATTATAAACATCGAAAATCCATTGTAGAAAATAGTGCGCAAAGGGGAGAACCAGCACAGGCTGCACTGTTGCTACAATTCTCCCCACATCCTCAAAGTCACCCTTTCAGGATATATGAAAATTTCACCTAATGAAATTTGCACCCAACCAGAAATCTGTGAAATTTGCATCCGGTTTACCTCGAAACTACCCGCTCACAACGCCTCAGCCTACTGGCACCCCGAGTCCTCACTTGCCCACTTCTTCTGGCTGCAGTGGGGTGCTATGCATCCCTGTCAAAGCCGCGTCGACACCACCACACAAATGACCAATGTGAACAAAATATGCTACTGCCAGAAGGATAGCAAGAGTGCCACTAATTGTCTACTTAACGCACTACGATATTTCCTCTTACACATGCATATGACACTGGTTCTACTTGTTTTAATGTTTATATCCTACGTTTCTTTCTTCTATTATGCATATCTACATCTACATCTACTCGTACATGGCTGGAGTTCACACTGAAGTGCTCGGCAGAGCGTTCATCAAACCGCTTTCACACTATTTGTCTGCCGTTTCACTCTCCAACAGTGCCTAGGAAAGACGAATACCTGAGGCTTCCTATATGTGCTCTGATTTCTCCCTGTGTAGGTTGGTGTCAACAGAATATTTTTGCAATCGGGGGAGAAAGTTGGAGTCATAAATTTTGTGACACGATCTCGCTGCAACGAATAATGCCTTTGTTTTAATGATTGTCACCCCAAATGGCGTATCATATCCATGACGCTCTCTCCCCTATTTCACGATATCACAAAATGAGGTGCCCTACTTTAGACTTCTGATGTTTTCTGTCAGTCCAGTCTGGAGAGGATCTCATACTGTACACCAGTACTCTAGCGGAGGATGGACAAGCGTGATGTAAGCAGTCTTTTTGGTAGACTGTTTCATTTTGTAAGTGTTCTGCCAATGAATCGCAGCCTTTGGTTTGATTTCCCCACAATAGTCTTTATGTGACGTTTCCAATTCAAGTTATTCGTAATTGTAATCCCTAAGTACTTGGTCAAATTTACAGTCTTTAGATTCGTGTGATTTATCGTGTAAACGAAAATTAGGAGACTGATTTTAGTATTCATGTGGATGGCTTCATATTTTTTCATTATTTCGAGTCAATTTCAGCTTCTCGGACGATACAGGTATCTTGTCTAAATCATTTGCAATTGGTTTTGATCGCCTGACAACTTTGAAATACAATAAATGAAAGCATCATCAACAAACTATCTAGGTGGACTGCTCAGAGTGTCCTCTAAGTCGTTTATATAGATAGGGAACAATAGAGGCTCGCCAACTTTCTTGGTGAACGCCAGATATTACCTCTGTTTTGCTCGGTGACTTTCTGTCAGTTTCTACGAGTTTTGACCTTCCTGAGAGGAACTCACGAAACCAGTCACATAACTGGGGCGATATTCCACAGGCACGCTATTTAATTGGAAATTTCTTGTGAGGAACGGTGTCAAAAGCTTTCTGGAAATATAAAAATATGGAACTAATTTGAGACCCCCTGTCGATAGCACTCATTACTTCATGAGAATAAAGGACTATTTGTGTTTCATAAGAACGACATTTCCAGAATCCGTGTTAGCTGTTTGTCAGTTGGTTGATTTCCTGGAGGTAAATCATAACGTTTGAGCACAGTACAATTATATTCCAAAATCCTACTGCAAATCGCCATCTGTGACATGCGTCTGTAATTGAGCGGATTACTTCAATTTCCTTCCTTAAGTGTTGGTGTGATCTGTGTAACTTTCCCGTATTTTTGTGCGGATCTTTCATCGAGCGAGGGGTTGCATGTGATCGCTAAATATGGAGCTATATATCAGCATACTTTGAAACGAACCTAACTGGTATACAGTCTGGACTGGAAGACTTGCCTTTACTATGTGATTTGAGTTTCTTCGCTTTACGCACGATATCTACTCCTAAGTTACACATGTTGGCAGCAGCTCTTGATTCGAATTCTGGACAATTCACTTCGTCTTCTTTGGTGAAGGAATTTCGAAAAACCGGATTTAGTAACTACCTTTTACTATACTGTCATTGGCAACATTGCCATGCATACTCTGCTTTAATATAAAAAATATTATGTCACCTTAAAAAAGTTTTATATTTTTGATATGTAAGCTATGATGTTAACGTAAGTCGTGATGTGTGTCTTTCAAGTGTATCTTACGCTGAAACAGCTAAAATTTAAGAAAGCTTCAGCACTCGATGAATTCCCTATCAGATCCTTTCCCAAATTTATGTCTGAGTGAGTCCCATTTTCACCATAATCTACCATAGATATCTTGAACCGAAGATGGTGCCCAGTGGTTGAAAGAAAGCACAAGTTGCTCCCATACACGAGAAGTATATTTGAAGTGAACCATAAAACGTGAAACCCATGTGTTGTAGATTCTTAGAAAATATTCTGAGCTCAAACCTAATGTGATATCTCCTCCATGCTAAACAGCATGGATTCTGAAAACTTCAGCCATGTGAGTAGGGGAATAAAGAGAGTTCTGGGACAGTTTTAATTTATTCAAGATGGCTGACACTCCCCTCACCTGTCCCAGTGCCCCCTAGTGTAGATGTGACAATGTTGCACTGATGACATCACTTTGATTTTTTTAGCTTTTCACAAAATAGACTGTAAATATGAAGAATAAATAAATAATTAAAGGTCAATGATATGATGCCAGGAGGGTGGAGGCAAAGGGAGAGCGCCACGGATATGATTCATGAGATGGAGTGGTAATCAGACGTTTTTTTCGTTGTGGCGATATCTTTTAACGAAATTTCAAGATCTCACCCATACAGTGAGAGACGGTCATCGTAACAAAATCACCTGTGTTACCGAATTTATGAAGTGATATGTAGTATTAACCTGATATTTACAATTTCTCTAGGCTACTATTTGGCTGCCTTAAGAGACTTCCTTCGTGATGAGACATTTGACAACCTAAAGAAAGTTCGAAAGTGAGGAGGCATCATGTTACAGAGTTAGAATATGCTCTTGGCAGTCCATCATGAATAAAAAATGAGTTTAATATTCCAGTCCTGTGATGCAGGACGTAACAGGGGTTAAGCTGATATGAACAGATCTTTTTACTAGATCATAGAATACTTAGAGGAAGTATGGCCTGTGCCATACTATTGTACAAGATTTTCACACAAAGAATCAACAAGTAACAATACATTACCGACGTGAAAACACGTGTATGCTGTATTTCTCCTGTCTGTAAAACGCATGAAAGGAAGGAATCTACATTTTGGATGAGAAATTAAAAGTGTATGGAGAACAACATCCCCATCTCGGATTGGGTAAAGTGAATTTTTTAAACTGAGGAGTCGATGTCAGGGGTGGACCAACAGTTAAAACTCTACACCCAAGCTGTGCCTGCTTGTCTCGCCATGTGCTAGGAGTTAGCAATGCTAGCCCATGGCCAGTGGCAGGTGTGGTACAAGCGCTTGGCTGACTGGACGCCTTGGCATATTCTGTCACAACCAGCAGGTACAAAGACAGGTTCCAGCCATTCGACTCTTTAGGCACACAAATACACTTGGTAGACGTACAGGATTAGCCTGGCGGTGACAGGCCAGTATTTTCCGTCATGAAATGTCGTATTCAAGTAAGATAATGAGTACTATACTCATAAAAATTATTGCATCATGTATTTCCCCTGCTTCTGTTGGCTAGGATGCGACTTGCGACTCATAATTAGGTATAAGTATATTTCATTCCCCAATACTGTTGCTGCATGACTCCTGTGTATAGGGAGCATGAATTTATTGCAGCACTGGGACAGTGGGCCACTGTCACTAATACTATTACCCATCTGTATGTCCCTCTCATCAGCAGATCGCTTGTAGATCGGCAGGGGGTAACTCCCCTGCACATCAGCGATAGTTTGCTGTCCTGTTATTATTATCCATATTTCCCATTTAGAGCTATTGGCTACATTGGCTGGAACAACTCTCTAGTGATAGAATAATAGCGAAAATATCCTCTCTACATCCAGCAGTTATTGATAAGACAGGCTAGACCTACTCTTTAGTGTCGGATCAATGGCAACCACCCCTCCCCAACTTGCTGGCCTCACAGCCAGAGCGAAAAATTAGAATTTCCCTACAGATTTTTGAATTTCCCACCAATTCTTGAATTTTCTGCCAACAGGAGGGAGGGAGTTAGCGTGGGCTAGCATTCTGGGTCAGTCATCTTGGATTGTGATATCACAGTTAGGCTGTACCACTATTCCAAAGATGAGAGTACCCTATGTCTTTCCACACCAGTGATATGCAAATTGGTATTTTATAAATAATGAATATATTATTATTATTATTATGTCATCTGCAATGCAATGTGATTAGTATTTGAAATTAACAAGAAAATTCGAATTTACCACGAAAACTTGAATATCTCTCTAATATTGAATTTCCTGCCAATTTTGAATTTCCCACCATTTTTCCAGATTGGAGAGGGATGGCGTACTTAGTGGATCAATTTAATTAATTAGTCAATTATTTTGATATGAAAATTATGCCAGTTTCGAGTCCTGGTCTGGACAACAGGTTTGATCTGCCCAAGGGGAGAGCCCAAGGATTTCCCAGAGGGGAGGGGGGTAATTAAGTGATCAGCTGATAATTAAATTAATTAATTACTTAATTAATTTGATGTAAAAAGTGTGATGTAATCAGGGTGACACTACCATATCTACACCAGAGGAGGGATGGGGGGAGGATCATCATCTTGAACAAATTAAATCTGTCCCATAACTCTCTTTATGCTCCTACTCATGTGAAACATGTGAAACGTAACTCACAGTTTTTTGCATGAAATCCTGAACTCCATGGATCAAGGCTCAGAGGTAGTTGTCGTATTTGTCGATTTCCAAAAAGCGTTTGACTCTGTACTACAGCTATGGTTACTATCAAAATACGATCGTATGGTGTTCCAAGCAAAATTTGTGACTGGACCGAGGAGGTTTTGATAGAGTGGATGTAGATATTACCTTGGATTAAGCGTCATCAACAGAACTACAAATAAATTACAGTGTGCTCTAGGGAAGTGTGCTGGGACCCATGCTTTTACTATTGTATAGTAATGGCCTTGCAGACAATATTGTAATAACCTCAGACTTTTCACAGATGATGAAGTTAGCTGCAATATGTTACTATCTGAAAAAAAAGACTACACAGATATTCAGTTAGATATTGATATGATTTCAAAGTGGCGAAAAGATTGACAACTTGCTCTAAATGTTCAGAAACGTAAAACTGTGCAGTTCACAAAACGGGAAAGCAATGTGGCTTCCTATGACTATCAATGAGTCACAACTGGAGTTGGTGAACTCATACAAATACCTGGGTGTAACAGGGAATGATCACATAGGCTTAGTCATACACGAAACAAAGATCGTACTTCGATTCATTGGTATGATACTAAGGAAATACAATCAGTACACAACGGAAACGGCTTACGAACATTCGTGCGACTCATCCTACAGCATTGCTAAAGTGTGTGGAACCCATACCAAATAGGACCTACAGGGAATAATCAACAAAAAAGAGAAGGGCAGTACTAATGGTCACAGGTTTGTTTGACCAGTGGGAGAGTGTGACGGAGATGCTGATGAAACTGAACTGGCATATGCTTGAAGATGGGGGAAAACTATCCTGAGAAAGCAAAGTTTGTAAGTTTTAAGAACCAGATTTAAATGGTGGAACTAGGAACATACTACAACCTCCTGTTGGCTGTCCCATTGGGATCAAGAAACAGTTTAGATTAATTGCAGCACCCACTGAGGCGTTAAAAGAATCATTCTTTCCACACTCTGTACGTGAATGGAACAATGAGAAGTACCCTCTGCCATAGAATTCATTGAGGTTTGCAGTGTGGTTATAGATGTAGAACTATTGTTCTGAAGAAAATTGTTTTTATGTTTTACGTTACATGTAGAGGATGTGCAAGGAGTGGAAGAAAAAGCTATGTACAACTCATGTTACCTCTATAAGGTGAGTCAGAACTAACCGACAAAATTTCAAAGTTTTTTCAGGAACGTGTTCTGAGTATTTCGGTATAAGGACCTGTGATCTGCGGTGGGTAGTTACAAAGTAATAATGTAATTATGATTTAATAGGCTGTAACGTACAATCACCAAAACTTAATAACACGAAATAATCAGCTTTTTCGTGGGCGCCTATGTGCACATGAGAAACCGCTGTTATGGCGTTGCCATCGCTGCGGGAACAGTTGAGCATACCGTCGTCGTGCCGTTTTTCCATTAATCCCAGTGAACCCACAGACGAGACGCGTATCAGATGATTTTTCATCAGTTAACTTATACATACTGTTGGGTATCAGTGTTAATGTACGACTAATACTACTGGTAAAACCGACCTGAGACTGAACCAAGCAATACTGAATGCAAACTTTGAGGGACAAGAGAAAAGAAGCAAGTACCGTGACTAAACGGAGCAGGTTTGTTTCCAGACAAGATACACAGCACATACCGTCGACATTTTCATTGTTGTGCATATGTTTTAAATGCAATACCGATGCAAGGGATAACAAATCAAAGAAATGTAACTACTCTGCAATGAATAACTGGAGACCACAGTTCCGTCATATCAAAATTATCGGAAAATATTGTTGTAAAGCTCTGATTCACCCTGTATACATGTAAAATGGCCTTTTTGTTAGAATGACAAAACATGTTATGCACGTTACATGTACTGTATGCTGATCCATGGCAATAGAGAAATGTTTCATTTTGAAGTATGCTTTGTACAGTAGAAGAGGTACGATTTTTAATATCCATGTTTATAATTTGGTTTTAGTGTTTTATATCATGTTTTCTGAAGATATGGTCTTAAGTAAAAATAAATTATTATTGATGTAACAGAAAATAAAAAAAGAACTATAATCACTTCCAGTTGTAAAAATTTAGGCATTACAGTTCTGGTTTGAGCATCTCCAGTCCTCTTCATCGACACTCCATCTAAGGTGCCCATTGACAATCTAACGTGTCCGCCGACCAGTCTGTCTGAGTGTCAACACATGTGACTGCTTGGTGGACCCTTTAAGGGTATTCTGAGGCAGGCCCATGGCTCTTCTAGCTGTCGGGTAACTCATAGAGATGGGATAGGGGGATTACTGGACCCTTCCTCAATCTTTTCTGGGGGCAAATTTCACTGGGTGCAGTTTACAGGACATCCCCTTTCCCACATACAGTGTTGCGTGTTCCCCCCCTCCTCCCCCCCTCAAAGCCACCTCTCAAGGCCATCCATTCCCCCCATTCCCCCTCTCCCTCATCAATGTTGAGGTCACTTCTTAAGGTCCGAACTGCCTCTGTGGCAAATATTCCTACTTTGCACATTGGGCGAGTAGGTTCTGCCTGTTCCCCTTATATTGTAGTACTGTGAGAGCTTCCTTGTTTGTCCTAGGAGCGTGTGAGTCATTGTGTACAGCACATCGTAGTTTGTCTTCCAGCATCTCTTGTTTTTTGTCTCGATTCTGATGTGACACTGTCTTGTTCCATGATGTCGTCCATGGATCCCAGCAACATTCCACACACAGGTACCACCAGTTTTAGTTGTGACGAGTTCATACACCATATGAAGTCAAGTTTGCTAGAAATTCATGAATGGCTTGTAGTTACGATCGAGGAAACGTCAGAACAGATTCAAATATCTTACTTCGATTCTGAGTCATGTGTGATTTATGTCAAGTTTCTAGACGCACTTCAGACTGACAGGCTCTTTTTGTGTCACGGTCAATATGTCCCTTTTACTCGTCATGATGGCTCCAATAGTATGGTTGTTCTGGCGAACACGGAAGGTGTTTAACCCTCCACCTCGAGTCCAAAGTTGATGACAGTTTCCTCAAGATCACCCTGCTTCCGTTTGGGCACAGACGGAATATACGGCGGGAACGGTCGTCCGCTCAACGTCGTTTACATGTTTATAGTGGAGTTCGATCTGTGGACATGGTGGTCAAACGGAATATCCCCTTTCATTTACAAGTGTGTGGATACTCGGTACAGACAATTTACACAAGAAAAGAAGGGACCTGTTTTAAATGTAATGAGAGTGGATACCTCCACATAAAGTGTCTGTGTCGTGTCACTGTTCTTAAAATACACATGGTAAACGGCTAATTTTAGCGGACCTGGTTCTCCAAGTGATGACCATTGTGTTTAACCAAGTTACTGTGGCGCAACGAGAGCCATTGCATGCTGGTCCCAGCGCATTTCTGCCGTTAACCACGCGTAGCGACTTTGCCACTGTAGCCTCCACGCCGCCACCCCCTCCATTTCAAAACAAGCGGAGACGGATGCAAGATGGTGAGGCGTCAGAGGATTTCTCTTTCCTTCTAATCTCTGCTGAAAAGATTCCATTAGAGGAGGCCTGCTCCCTCCCTGAGTTCAGACTGGATGATAACATCTCAGTTGCTGTTCAAGATTCTAAAGCGCCCAGCACCCCGTCCGATGTGTTTCCTGAGACCGAGACGGCCTCTTCGGAATCACATGGGGATAGACCTGTTTCGGAGCTCCGCACTACATCGACAGACGTGTCGGGCATCCCTGAGTCTGTAACGTACTGTATCCTTCCTCTGCGGCCACAGATGGGGAGAGCATGTCAGTGCAACATGTGGTGACAGTAACAGACGTACCGTCAGTTTTCGTTTCCGTTGATTCTCAGGAGCCACCTGTGGAAGAGTGGGGTATATCCTCTGTAACTGATACTGAATTTTCGCAGGACACTCCCCACGTAGTCCACACGGCAGTCGCCTTCCCGCAAAGCTGCAACAAACGGCGTTTTCAAACTGAGGGCGCGTCATCGCAAAAAAAGAAAACAACAGAAAGAGGGTGGATGAGAGGTGTCTACCTCTTCACACCAGATCCATCTGTTGACTCTGCCATGAACTGTGATACACGACTTCACAGGTCATTTGCAAGTGATCAGCTGCATAGTTCTGGTAATAAATAGATGCAGACCTATACCTTTCTTAACTTTAATGTGAACAGAATTACACTACTGGCAATTAAAATTGCTACACCACGAAGATGACGTGCTACAGACGCGAAATTTAACCGATA
The DNA here is from genome assembly GCF_021461395.2 of Schistocerca americana. Classification (NCBI taxonomy): domain Eukaryota; kingdom Metazoa; phylum Arthropoda; class Insecta; order Orthoptera; family Acrididae; genus Schistocerca; species Schistocerca americana. Next base: position 448,321,240 of record NC_060122.1, on the reverse strand, counting down.
GGAAGAAGATGCTGTGATATGCAAATGATTAGCTTTTCAGAGCATTCACACAAGGCTGGCGCCCGTGGCGACACCTACAATGTGCTGACATAAGGAAAGTTTCCAACCGATTTCTCATACACAAACAGCAGTTGACCGGCGTTGCCTGGTGAAACGTTGTTATGGTGCCTCGTGTAAGGAGGAGAAATGCGTACCATCACGTTCCCGACTTTGATAAAGGTCGGATTGTAGCCTATCACGATTGCGGTTTATATTATCGCGACATTGTTGCTCGCGTTGGTCGAGATCCAAAGACTGTTGGCAGAATATGGAATCGGTGGGTTCAGGAGGGTAACACGGAACGCCGTGCTGGATCCCAACGGCCTGGTATCACTAGCAGTCGATATGACAGCATCTTATCCACATGGCTGTAACGGATCGTGCAGCCACGTCCCGATCCCATCTCAACAGATGACGACGTTTGAAAGACAAAAACCATCTGCACGAACAGTTCGACGACGTTTGCACCAGCATGGACTATCAGCTCGGAGACCATGGCTGTGCTCACCCTTGACGCTGTATCACAGACTGGAGCGACTGTGATGGTGTACTCAACGACGAACCTGGGTGCACGAATGGCAAAACGTCATTTTTTCGGATGAACCCAGGTTCTATTTACAGCATCATGATGGTCGCATTCGTGTTTGGCGACATTGCGGTGAACGCACATTGGAAGCGTGTATTCGTCATCGCCATACTGGCGTAACACCCGGCGTGATGGTATAGGGTGCCATTGGTTACACGTCTCGGTCACCTCTTGTTCGCATTGACGGCACTTTGAACAGTGGACGTTACATTTCAGATGTGTTACGACCCGTGACTCTATCCTTCATTCGATCCCTGTGAAACCCTACATTTCAGCAGGATAATGCACGACAGCTTGTTGCAGGTCCTGTACGGGCCTTTCTGGATACAGAAAATGTTCGACTGCTGCCCTGGCCAGCATATTCTCCAGATCTCTCACCAACTGAAAACGTCTGGTCGACGGTGGCCGAGCTACTGGCTCGTCACAATACGCCAGTCACTACTCTTGATGAACTGTGCTATCGTGTTGAAGCTGGATGGGCAGCTGTACTTGTACACGCCGTGCAAGCTCTGACTCAATGCCCAGGCGTATCAAGGCCGTTATTACGGCCAGAGGTGGTTGTTGTGGGTACTGATTTCTCAGGATCTATGGACCCAAACTGCGTGAAAATGTAATTATATGTCAGTTCTAGTATAATATATTTATCCAATTAATACCCGTTTATCATCTGCATTTCTTCTTGGTGTAGCAATTTTAATGCTCAGTAGTGTAGTTTTGAGCTTATACTTGTGGCGTTGCGACAATTTATTTACGACTCGAGTGCAGATGTGACATTGTTGCAAGAAGTGTTACTTGACCATTTTTCTATTCTTGGCTTGTCTACTTTCTTTAACGTGACTCTTGAAATATCTACTGGTGCTGCGTTGTTTTCCAGAGAGGGTATACCGCTGACTGACTTCGAAATTCTTGACCCCTCCAGGATCTGGCCGTTCCACAGATCACCCGTGTTTTTACAAAGAGTATACAGTTATCCTACTTTGTAGAGCTCCGCAGACTTCTGTTAGGTGGAGATTTTAATTGTGTTTAACGTCCTGTGGATCAGATCTCCAATTTTAATTTCCGTAATACGTGATTCTTTGATATGTCACTATCCCACTCTCGTAATTTTACAGTTACTTCCAGCAGCATTCTCGATCGTTTTTATCTTTCTGATTCTTTATGTGGACAACTGTTAGCGATAGACGTGGTACCCACTTGTTTCACTGATCACTGTGCCGTACTGTAACCTTAAATCATATGCCGCAACCAGTAAAACTGTATCACCTCCCATGAATTTTGAACACACCTCTCTTAAAGGATTCTTCCATCGAGATTATCGTTCGAGAAGCTTGGGCTCGTAGCTTGCGTTCGCAGGACCGTTATCCTTCTCTTATGGAATGGTTAATGCCTTACGGCGCTGAGAGGAGGAGGGATCTCCGTCAGACTCAGGACTTCTATTACTCAGTCATTCGAGAACTTTATGAAGGTGGCAGACGATCTCCCTTACGGATTATTGAATTACGCCATGTTAAGGCGAAGATTCTTCAGTTAAAGAGACAACAAATCGAAGGACTCCAGATGCTATAAAAATCCTGCGCATCCCCACAGGATGAACTAACCTCTTTATATCACCGTATCCGGTTATGGAAGCATCGAAACCGAGCATATATAGCGTCCCTTAGTCACACCAATGGTCACGTACTGACGCACCAACGTGACCTTTCCAGAGTGATCTACTATTACTTTACCGATTTTTATGACGTCCCTGCTACTGATACGATTGTCAACATGATGGACAACTCCTTTCCTGGGTTGCGTGGTTATTCCCACATTAAATAATGAATTTGTGACTTTACTCGCGATAATATGTATCGCCTTACAGTTGCTTCAACATCGCAAAAATCGCCGGGACATGACGGTATTGCTAAGGAATTTTTGGACTCTTATATGTGATACCATTACGTCACTGGTGAATGGCGTGTACAATAGTTCTAACCAGATGTCTAGACACTGGCAAATTCCTCCCGATCACACTACTTAATTTCGATTACAAAACTGTTGCCGGGGTGGTTAATAGCTCTTTGTCGGTACTGCTAGAAAAAACTCTTTCTGTTCACCAAAGCTATGTGCCTAGGCGCACGATTCTGACTTCTGTAGTCGAATAGCGGGACGTCGTCTCGGTGGCTCCAGAGATTTCTGTCTCTAGAGCGTTGATTTTTATTGATTTTAATAAGGCATTTCACCGGGTCAGTCACGGTTTCTTGATGCAGGTGCTCACGGCGACCGGTTTCAGTCATATGTGTGAGGTACTATCCTATTGTATGGACCTTCAGAGAATGTATTCATATATCTCTTGTAGAGATAATGAGAGTAAGGTATGAAAAATATGGCTTGCACAGATACACACTGATAGCTAGCTTACCTCGTTCCCATACTTGAATGGCTTAGGACAGGAAGTTTATAATATTGGCACAAAGGGTCAGCAACAGGCCACAGACGATTTTCTGTCTTCTAATCTTCCTGGACTGTGTTAATACTCCAGCCTCAATGATGTAGACGTTGACGAGCTGATAAACTCTTTGTTTCCATTACTCATTTATTCAAAATCATATAGCAGTTCCTAAAAAGGTTACCACTAGTTTTTAAATGGTATTTGTGTTCAGAAAAATAGAGACAGCCATGCAGTTCCGCAAAACTCCTCGCCATGCCTGAATTGTCTGCTACTACAGCTTACACAGGTATCTAGCCTTCATGAAAGCAGTAAACCTTAAGTTTGGAGAATGAAGTAACAGCGATTGTTTTCCAGAATGTGCACTTAAATTTTCTTATTCAACAGTCACGACATTTTATGTAATAGTCTCCGGAAAGAAAGAAATTACGGTGTTGAAACCCTAATGTTCTTTGTAATAGTATGGAAGAAAGAGTCTAACATCATGAAAATGCAGTCAGACATACAGTGAGACAGAACTATTGGCTTTAGTCTACAGTTGCACTTTTATTTTATGACAGTCCATTCCTTTTCAATTCATCAGACATCAGCAAAAACACCCTGTGAGTGCGTTAGCGTCACTAGAATAAATTTTTTGGGTTAGGAGTGGACCCTTATTCCATGACTGAGCACATGAGTATTTAGCTGTACTAAATTTGTTTTATTCCTATATTGTTGTTAAAGAAGCACACTGGTTTACATAGATAGTGACATGTCAATTTTAAGACAGTTGCCAAGATAACGCATTACGTCCTGTTTAGCAGAAATAACACTGAACACAATAGTATCAAATTTAAATAGAAAGTTCTCTACAAGATTTTTCTCACTTCTAGACAGTGAAGTTGGCCAATATTACGACAAATCATCCGATTCCGGTTCTAAGTTTGGCACTATTTAGGATGACAATCAAGTCTACGGAGGATGGTTAGTTTTGTGACAGGATGAGCAAAAGATTACTCAAGGCTGCTCAGGTTCACAGTGGATGCATGCTGGTGGTCCAGCAATTTTACGCCTCTGCCAGCGACATTTTACCTTTAGCTGCGACTTGCTGTCAGCTGCAAGGCTGCTCTCGCCCTCTGAAAATCCTATAAGAAGCTAATCAAAACCTTTACTTATTTTATCAGCTGAAACTGTCCTATGTTTCTTGTTAGACGAGAAAACGTGCAACTTATCCCTAGTCTGGAAAATATGGCGATATACACATGCATAGACAATTAACTACACAGCTGTTTCGTTTTTCTCTGATATCGGAGCTCAACGACTCTTCAACTAATTTCTAGCTGAATGTTAGCCAAAGTGAACGCAGTGTTCATAAAAAATTCCTCTTTTGGCGTCGTACAGAGCGTGATGTGCCCTGTTCTACACTTGACGCTGGTTCAGAGGAGAGTCCCGAAGTTTTCGGTACTGTGTCTTTCGTAGCAAGCTGTCCCCCACCTGTGTATTTTCGTGCTTTACGCGACAGCTTTTTCAGACCAGTGAGGATGTTCCTTTCATCTTGTGGAAACTACCCCTGCCAACCGCAAAGGGTCTAGCTTTAAAGTGTTCGAAATATCGCCCCATTTTCTCCTTCCGAGTTTATTTCAGCCAATCGGACATTTTGTGTCCACTCCTGGCACCTAACAGTTACACACGTACATCACAAGCAAACCATGGGCCTTTCACGTGATCAGCTGCATCGCTGGTTTGTTTGTATCCCTCTGGAAATCGCCCAAAGCAGTTTTCTAAGGAATTTCTCCATCGCAAGCAGCGCTGGGCCGCTGCCTGCTCCCCTCGCCGTATCGCCCGGCGCAGCGGGTCACCAACCCCTGTTAGAAGCCTTCCGTTCTACGCCAGACGTGATGGCGCAACTCACGTCTTCCCTCAAACTAAAACGTTTCTTCCAGCAGCTTTCTTTCTAACCTTTTGCTCATTGACATGCAAGATTTGTTTTTGGTGTGTTAATACCGTCGAATCGAGTGTCTTCCCTTTGCATTACATACTGTACATTTTGATAGGCAAATCTGCTCACTACTGTCAAAGTATGTCAGGTGACATATTCTTCTGCTTATTACGCCGTATAAGGTGCGAAATTAACATTCATTCAAGCTGCCACCATATAATGTTTTCAAATGAATGCTGGTATAGGTACAACATGCCATGAACAGGTCACCCTAGGATCCAAAAAGCACAAAACACTATTAAAATATTCGTTAAGAAACATTTAGAATTATTTTGCTATATAATAGCTAACGAATGGTATAATGTGCAACCTTAAAATATAGTCCGCCTCTTACCACTGGTGCACAATCGTCAAGCTCGCAGCTGTGTTAGGTATGTTTATAGTAAGTGACACAGCTTCTTGGGTAAGCAAGCGAGCTTAACTACTTCAGACCAAAGGTCTATACCGGGTGGTTCAGCTGTCTCTACCGATGAGTTTTGTACAGCCCATAATGCCTTCAAATACCATGTGAAGGATTTTCGTATTCTCTCGCTCGCTGCACATTAACTGTTATTACTATAGAAAAAATAATATTTAATATGCAGTTAAACTTTGCATGGGGATACGTTTTTGCTAGAGGCCATAGTTTTCGAATTATTCAAGAGAAACGGCAGAAAGTGACCTTTGAAAGCGTCTTTCTTGAAAGCTCGAAAACTGGCCTCCGCCAAAAATGTATCCAAGAATAAAATTTAACTGTATTAAATTTCCTACAAAAAGGTTCTGTTCATTTTTGCTGCAGGACTAATAGTTTGCACGAATCAAGCGAGAGAATATGAGCACCTCCCGTGTGGTTTTTGAAAGCAATGCTGATTGAGTAAAACATTTCAGTAAGGGCAGCTGAATCACTCTATATATTAGTGTTGCACTTTGTACCACACATAAGCTATCATAAACGAAAATATTTCGTAAATCTTTGCCATAGAATATTTTAACTATGTACTGTAATTTTTTGATCATAAGATGAACTAATTACAGAAAAGATATGTAAATGTCGTATGGCATTATTGTCTCGGATATCATACGGGGTTGGTTCTGCTGACTAATGGAAGGGTGTTCTTCATCTGTACACGTTGGCTCCTTTCGTTATAGACATGTGAGAGCTGTGTAGTTTGTGAATTTGTGGAATGTAGGTGAATGTAAGGGATACATGTATAGTGTAGTGATGTATCTCCATTGTGTGACGATGAAGAGAGAAAGGGGAGAGTGAAAGTTGCTCCTGGCACAGTGCCAGCTCCTATCAGATAGCACCAAGGGGTCGCTGACCTTAACGTCCCCATCTGACGGACGGAGCACCATCAACAGTGTCACATGTTCTCATTTCGTGAGGCACTGCAGAGAGGTCTGGGTTGTAATCCAGGACATTGGTGAATAGTCTGGTGACCAAGAACTTTATGTCACCAACTCTCTTCCCCTTCCGACCAAGTACTGGCAGTGAAAATGTCATCCACCACCATCCAGTCGAGCACCACTGCACAGGCGTGGGTTGATTATGGATGCAAGTCTGAGGGTGGAACTTAGTGATGAAACCAATAATTTGAGAAAATAAAATTGCGGCAGTAGATCAAACAACTTTTTTTGTCATTGTATTGGTTGGTGTTCCAAATGAAACTACCGGGTGATCAAAAAGTCAGTATAAATTTGAAAACTTAATAAACCACGGAATAATGCAGATAGAGAGGTAAAAGTTGACACACATGCTTGGAATAACATGGGGTTTTATTAGAACAAAAAAATAAAGTTCACAAAATATTCGACAAAGGCGCTTGACAGCAAAACGTCAGTGACTGCGCATGACAATCGTGTATAAAAGGAGCTGTAATGAGAGACAGAGAATCAGATGCGCAAGCAGTCGCAGCATGTTGAGGTTACCTGAAAAGGAGCTTTTAGTGAAGCTGTATTATCAAAATGGGGAATGTGCTAGTTCAGCGTTACGATCCTATCGCCATAGGAAGGGCATTCGAACGGGTAAAGGTCCGCTGATAAATGCAGCTGTGACGAGAATGATTTCGGAGTTCGAAGCCACGGGTTGTTTAGACGATAGACCCCGTAGTGGCCGACCGAGCACAAGGCGTAATGCTGCTGAGACAGTTCAGGAAGAAATGGAGACTGTAGAGGGTTCGTCTATGCACGGGGAAGTCCGCGCTCGTGCAGTCGCACGTCGCACCGGCATCCCATACACTACTGTCTGATTGGCATTTAGGCGTACCCTCCGATGCTATCCGTACAAGATCCATCGGCATCATGAACTGTTACCTGGCGATTTAGTGAAACGGAGGGCATTTGCGGTGTGGGCGTTTCAAAAGATGGCTGAAGATGACGGTTGGTTGAGTAACGTGTTGTGGACCGACGAAGCTCATTTCACGCTCCGAGGGTCTGTCAACTCCCAAAACTGCAGAATTTGGGCTACCGAGAATCCTAGAGCTGTAGTGGAAACTCCATTGCACGACGAAAAAGTCACGGTATGGGTTGGATTTACCACATCTACCGTTATCGGACCTTTTTTCTTCAAGGAAATGCCTGATTCTGGTTTTGTAACTGCTACTGTGACGGATGAGAGGTTCGCCGATATGTTACAGAATCGCATCATCCACAGCCTGGCTGATAAACACCTGATGGAACGTACGATGTTTATCCAGGGTGGCGCTCCACCCCATATTGCTAGACGCGTGAAAGATCTCTTGCGCGCGTCGTTTAGTGATGATCCTGTGCTCAGCCGCCACTTTCGTCATGCTTGGCCTCTCAGGTCCCCAGACCTCAGTCCGTGCGATTATTGGCTTTGGGGTTACCTGAAGTCGCAAGCGTATCGTGATCGACCGACATCTCGAGGGATGCTGAAAGACAACATCCGACGCCAATGCCTCACCATAACTCCGGACATGCTTTACAGTGCTGTTCACAACATTATTCCTCGACTACAGCTATTGTTGAGGAATGATGGTGGACATATTGAGCATTTCCTGTAAAGAACATCATCTTTGCTTTGTCTTACTGTGTTATGCTAGTTATTGCTATTCTGATCAGATGAAGCGCCATCTGTCGGACATTTTTTGAACGTTGGTATTTTTTTGTTTCTAATAAAACCCCATGTCATTCCAAGCATGTGCGTCAATTTCTACCTCTCTATCTACATTATTCCGTGATTTATTCAGTTTATCCTTTAAATGTTGGAAATTAAAGAAAGAAACGAAGCAGATATTTAACATCAAAAAAGTACTTGTAAATAAGAAAATAAGAGATTTGATCATATGTATAAATGAACATTTTTGCTATTCTCAAGTCCTCGACCCATTCCCTATAGCAGCGTTTTTCAGCCTTTTCGAATACGCGACCCCTTCCCAAGTAAAATCATTCTGGTGACCCGAAGCACCATAATAAAAGTATGTCAGCGATTTGGAAGGCAACATATTTAATTTTCTTTCTATTGATACTATGCTGATCGAGAAATCAAGTGCAATGTGAAAAGAGGTCGCAGTGCTCTGCGGGCAGATATAAAATTATATTGAATAAAATGTTCTCGGGTTTCCAACCGCGTCAATTGGTTGAAACTACACGAGCTTTCGGCCAAGAACTCCTTGGCCATTGTCATAACACTTGACAATGGCCAATAAGTGCTTGGCCGAAAGCTCGTGTAGTTTTAACAGATTGATGCGGTTGGGAAACCCGAGAACATTTTATTCAATGCTATCGCCGCGAGACACTGCATTCATACATAAAATTATATTGTTTGCCGCGGTAGAGACGTGGGGGTGAGAAGTGGTCAGCGGGGGCATAGTCGCGCGTTTTCGGTCACTACAATCAGTTGTCCGCATACGCCAGCAAGTACGGACGTGATTACTGTCTTCGCGCTTCGCTCTGAGCGAGCGTAAAATGGGCAAGTTTCTTAAAAAAATATGTGCAGCCCTCCACGTCTGGAACAAGTGGCAGTGGCGGAAGCGAATCAAAATCGAAAAAAATAGATTTTATGACGACAGTTATCTTGCAACCGCGGCCGCGACCCCCTGAGCAAGGCTTTCCGATCCCCCCCCCCGGGGGGGAGGTCGCGACCCACATGTTGAAAAACACTGCCCTTGAGATTTCCCGTACGTTGGTTGACAACCTGCATGTACACAGGATGTTCCATCCTAACAGTCGTCAGGCCCATTTTCACAGATATTTCGGCAGATACTTGCAGTTTCCTCTTTTTGCGGTATGTAGCTGAAGACAGCCGAAACAATATTGCTCATTGCATCTCTCATGTGACGCGCAGCGTCAAAGGGAAGCGGAGGTTTGTTTCCCAATACAAACAAAATGATTTTTAAAGCTGAATTTCACGGGTCCATTCGACAGAGCGACCCGAAATTAGTTTAATGCGATATTCCTTTTATCGGTGCATATTAACAGTGACAGTAAAACACGAGGAATAACAAGATGCCGGATATGACTGCTACCGCCTTGCAGTGGTGCTAGTCAGTCGCACTGGAGGACTATTTATTCTTCTTGTTGTACAGTCCACGTTCATAGCTGTCGATAAACCAAATATTGCAATAGACTATTATGTGATCGCTCTATCGGATGGGCACATTAAATGCCGCTTTAAAAAGCAATTTTTTTTTATAACGGGAAACAAACCGACGGTTTCCGTCGACACTAGACTTCGCTTGAGAGACATAATGAGCAGTAGTTCTTTGGACATCGGAAAAACCAAGTTACAAATATCTGATAGAATGATGCAGATGCACTCCATCTTCAGGCCACAAGTGGCCCATCGGGACCATCTGACCGCCGTGTCATCCTCAGCTGAGGATGCGGATAGGAGGGGCGTGCGGTCAGCTCACCGCTCTCCCGGTCGTTATGATGGTTTTCTTTGACTGGAGCCGCTACGATTCGGTCGAGTAGCTCCTCAATTGGCATCACGAGGCTGAGTGCACCCCGAAAAATGGCAACAGTGCATTGTAGCTCTGATAGTCACCCATCCAGATGCCGGCCACTCCCGACAGCGCTTAACTTCGGTGATCTGACGTAACCGGTGTATCCACTGCGGCAAAGCCGTTGCCTATTTGGTAGAGTGCCAGACAAAATACACCTGACGACTCTTAGAAGGTACACCCGGTATCTGTAGATATAGAAAGACGTTCAGAGCAAAAGCTGGTCTTGATCGACAGTCGAAGATGTTTCACCAATCATCCGATGAAACATCAGAAGGCCAAACAAGTACTACCTTCTAAAATTTGGCTATGATTCATTGCCGGGGTGGAAAAAATTGTGCTCTGATTTTGCAACTCTAACAGTCTATGGGCTTCTTAAATTGATCTAAAATCTAATTCCGTATATGATTCCTTTACAGATGTTGTCGACGCCGTCATTTCGGTAAGACAGTCTTCTCGAATCCGCAGCATTCTGGTTTGTAAGTCGAAACACGTGTCATCGAATGGTGGAGACTCTTGAAATCTCAGACAATCTGTTGCCTGTTGGCGTTGAATAACGGCATCTTGATCAGCTTCGCCGTCAACATTTCACTTTCAGCGGGCAGTAAATAACTTGATACTCCAGCTGGCGGCTGTTAAGGAACCATCTCTTTACGATCGCCCTTACTACATCACTCCTCTGCCGGTGTGTGTGTGTTAGTTTCCTCGATTCGTGTTCCGGCCACGGCGCCCTTTGGGGAAAGACCGACCGCAGAAGTATGGCCGGATAAAGAAACGAATTCCGATCGGAGCGGCAGACTGCGTCGTATCCGGGGAATGCTTTAAAACAGCGGCTACAAGGGAATAACTCGGCGATCGCGGGTCCTATTTCACCTCCCGCTGGCCCACTACACAGACGGATTCCGGGTGTGGCCCGCCGCCGCCGCCTCCCCCCTATTTCAAGCCATCGGCACCTCTTTGTTATCCCGCGAGCACAGCCGCCCTTCATCCCAGCTTGTAGCGCACCGAATTACGAGCCGCTATCCGCGGACGGATTCCAACTTCGGAAACGGAACGACCAAACAAATGACGTCCGGTCCAATTTAGCGGACCTACACGAGAGATACGCAAACTGCCGTACGTCTGCGAAAAAATAACGGTCGACAAGAAACTTGTTATTGCTCGAGGACAGTTCCTATCCCAAACGAATTTAGCTTTCATTATGAGAAGGCTTGTGAACACAGGACTACACGACGCTCCCCAGATAAATCGGAAAGAAAACTCGGCCATCCTTTTCATCTAAGTTCTTTTATTTGGAATTCTCGAAGGTTTGTGGATATTTACCGTACCAGTCTAGTAACAGCGTCCTAATCTCACTGTGCAGTATCCTAAAAAAATTTAAATGATCGCCTTATCAGTAGGATATATGCCGCGCTTGTCGTGTGCTATTATTGTGATCATAATCGTTGCTGTCGTTTCCTATTTTCCTGCTAGCTGTTAAGGTGTTCCAAAAATTACTCGATTAACCACACAGAGAGGATTTATACACTGACGGAAAAAAACTGCAACACCAAAAAATAATTAATTTAGAGTAATGAAATTCTGTGAATACATTTCTCTAGATAATATATTTAAGCTACGCTATGTGATCAAAAGTATCTGGACACCTGGCTGAAAATGACTTACAAGTCATCCATCGGTAATGCTGGAATTCAATATGGTGTTCGCCCGCCCTTAGCCTTGATGACAGCTTCCACTCTGGCAGGCATACTTTCAGTCAGGTGCTGGAAGGTTTCTTGGAGAATGGCAGCCCATTGTTCACGGAGTGCTGCACTGAGGAGAAGTATCGATGTCGGTCGGTGAGGCCTGGCACGAAGTGGGTGTTCCAAAACATCCTAATTTTTTTCTATAGGATTCAGGTCAGGACTCTGTGCAGGCCAGTCTATTACAGGGATATTATTGTCGTGGAACCACTCTGCCGCAGGTCATGCATTATGAACAGGTGCTCGATAGTGTTGAAAGATGCAATCGCCATCCCCGAATTTTTCTTCAACAGTAGGAAGCAAGAAGGTGCTTAAAATCTCAGTGTAGACCTGTGCTGTGATAGTGCAACAAAACAACAAGGGGTGCAATGTCTCACTCCATGGCGTTCAGCGGGCATTCGCCAAATACACACCCTGCCATCGGATCGCCACAATGTGTACCGCGATTCGTCACTTCACACAACGCGTTTCCACTGTTCAGTCGTCCAATGTTTACGGTCCTTACACCAAACGAGGCGTTTGGTATTTACCGGCGTGATGTGTGGCTTATGAGCAGCCACTCGACAATGAAATCATTCTCACCTCCCGCCTAACTGTCATAGTCCTTGCAGTGGATCCTGATGCAGTTTGGAATTCCTGTGTGATGGTCTCTTGAATGTCGGCAGTCTCTGTCACTCAACATACGAGGTCGACCTGTGTGCTTTTGTGCTGTACGTGTTTCTCCACGTTTCCACTTCACTATTACATTGAAAACAGTGAACCCAGGGATGTTTACGAGAGTGGAAATCTCGCGCACAGACGTATGACACAAGTGACACCCAATCACCTGAACACGTTGTAAGTCTTTGAATTCCGCGGAGCGCCCCATTGTGCTCTCTCACGATGTCTAATGATCAGTGAGGTCGTTGATATGGAGTACCTGGCAGTAGGTGGCAGCACAATGCACCTAATACGAAAAATGTATGTTTTTGGGGGTGTCCGGACACTTTTGATCACATAGTGTATTAACACTGCAAGATCACAGATTAATGCAAGCGCGAGATAACCGTTACAAATGTGCAATGCTGGTACATTAACAAGCGGTGTAACCACCAGACTGTTGAATGCAAGCGTATAAACGTGTCTGAATTGTCTTGTAATGGTGCCAGATGTCAGTTTTTGGGATGGAGTTCCATGCCTGTGTCTCTTGGCCGGTTAATACTGGGACGATTAACGCTGTTTTTGGATGACGAGATCCGGTGATCGAGCAGGTCAAGGCAGCATATCAACACTCTGTAGAGCGTGTTGGGTTACAACAGTGGTATGTAGGCGAGCGTTATTGTGTTGGCAAACACTGTCTCGAAGGCTGTTCATGAGTGGCAGCACAACATATCGAGTCACCAGACTCACGCACAAATTCGCAGTCAAGGTACGTGGGATAACCACAAGAGTGATCCTACAGTCATACAAAATCGCACACCACCATTGAAAGGTCTCTGTTGGATTCCTTTCATGTTAATTTCTTAAATCTGTTGTCATTTACGGCATAAATTCCTCTTCTAAACTGACTATCTGGGAGGAGACTGAGTAGTGGAACGTGTTACTTTTACACATAAACAAGAACGATCTGTCACACTACTACACTTTAAAACACAGTTTATATGTAATTCATGTCACACAGTCTCATACGGAACCTACATCCGCTTTCTTTTATATACTGTATATGATAAGCTACTGTCATCCCCATGATAAGATACTGTCATCCCCCTTCCCTTCTGTGTGAGAGGATGAATGAGCAAATGTATTTCTAGTTGCATGCTTGAGGGTAGCAGACAAGCCTGTCTGCTAGAGAACAGTAGGACCAACGTCGGAACAGGTAGCTACGCTTTCTAAAAGCAGAGAGGTTTCTATTCTTAGTATGGTCCTGTCCGACCCTTGTAATGTTGGTATAGGAAGCCGCCTCTCTGGCCACTTCCGTTTGTATTTGTGAGCCACCCTCAGGAAGGGACCAGTGCAGTCTGTCCGCAGCGAGCGTCTGAAGTGGTAAGATCTCCGGCTAAGTGCGTGTCTGCTAAGTCCGTAGGATAATGGATTTCTTAAGTTCAGCCTAACTGAAAATTTAATCACCTTTATTTCAGGTTTAGATCTAAAATATCTAATGTTATCTCAAATTGCAACGCAGTGTAATTCGAGTCACAGTTCAGAATATCTTCCGGTAGTTGCTTTGTCACTACTTTATGAGTAAAGTGGAACCACGTGTTGATCAGTAACTCTAACTAAGATCATCAATCTTAAATGCGAATGTGCGTGAGATTATAACGTCTCGTCTTGACAATATTTTTCAATATAGCAACTTTTCTTTATGTTCAACCCACGTGGGGTGTACTTTGTGTGACCAGTACCACGTGCTTATGCAATTGTTTGACCCATCAGGTTAATAGTAAGACGATAGTAACCAGTTCGAGGTTTTTCTTTTGTAAATTGCTTTTCGATCTAATTTATTTTAATTATCAAAATTATTGTGGAGTTACACTCTTTGTGTAAACCAAGTTGACCACGTGAAGCATGTGGTGTAAGCATCAAAGTAGCCCTTAGCTATTCTTTTCGGGAAGATTTCACAGAGAGTTTGTATGAATTTAGTATACCAGTGTGTGGTAATTACATGACGGACAGGATTACGCTACGAACTTAACTTCTTTGGGTGAAAATTGAATCGGTTGGTTCTGGTTAATTTCCTCTTGCATATGTTTCAACGTTCTTCGTGTGTCATTTTATGAATGCAGTGTTGCATGCAGTCTCCCAATCTTGGCTCCATATTTGATGTGTTCCGTAAGATTACAAACTCACATTTTCACAATCCTAAATAAGGCACCAGTTTAGTTATAAATCAAGTTTAATATGCTGAAATTTCAATGATCAATGTTAAAATAAATTTCCAAATATAAACTGATTTATTTCTTTTTATTTAAATTCTCTGTTATATATATATACACTCCTGGAAATGGAAAAAAGAACACATTGACACCGGTGTGTCAGACCCACCATACTTGCTCCGGACACTGCGACAGGGCTGTACAAGCAATGATCACACGCACGGCACAGCGGACACACCAGGAACCGCGGTGTTGGCCGTCGAATGGCGCTAGCTGCGCAGCATTTGTGCACCGCCGCCGTCAGTGTCAGCCAGTTTGCCGTGGCATACGGAGCTCCATCGCAGTCTTTAACACTGGTAGCATGCTGCGACAGCGTGGACGTGAACCGTATGTGCAGTTGACGGACTTTGAGCGAGGGCGTATAGTGGGCATGCGGGAGGCCGGGTGGACGTACCGCCGAATTGCTCAACACGTGGGGCGTGAGGTCTCCACAGTACATCGATGTTGTCGCCAGTGGTCGGCGGAAGGTGCACGTGCCCGTCGACCTGGGACCGGACCGCAGCGACGCACGGATGCACGCCAAGACCGTAGGATCCTACGCAGTGCCGTAGGGGACCGCACCGCCACTTCCCAGCAAATTAGGGACACTGTTGCTCCTGGGGTATCGGCGAGGACCATTCGCAACCGTCTCCATGAAGCTGGGCTACGGTCCCGCACACCGTTAGGCCGTCTTCCGCTCACGCCCCAACATCGTGCAGCCCGCCTCCAGTGGTGTCGCGACAGGCGTGAATGGAGGGACGAATGGAGACGTGTCGTCTTCAGCGATGAGAGTCGCTTCTGCCTTGGTGCCAATGATGGTCGTATGCGTGTTTGGCGCCGTGCAGGTGAGCGCCACAATCAGGACTGCATACGACCGAGGCACACAGGGCCAACACCCGGCATCATGGTGTGGGGAGCGATCTCCTACACTGGCCGTACACCACTGGTGATCGTCGAGGGGACACTGAATAGTGCACGGTACATCCAAACCGTCATCGAACCCATCGTTCTACCATTCCTAGACCGGCAAGGGAACTTGCTGTTCCAACAGGACAATGCACGTCCGCATGTATCCCGTGCCACCCAACGTGCTCTAGAAGGTGTAAGTCAACTACCCTGGCCAGCAAGATCTCCGGATCTGTCCCCCATTGAGCATGTTTGGGACTGGATGAAGCGTCGTCTCACGCGGTCTGCACGTCCAGCACGAACGCTGGTCCAACTGAGGCGCCAGGTGGAAATGGCATGGCAAGCCGTTCCACAGGACTACATCCAGCATCTCTACGATAGTCTCCATGGGAGAATAGCAGCTTGCATTGCTGCGAAAGGTGGATATACACTGTACTAGTGCCGACATTGTGCATGCTCTGTTGCCTGTGTCTATGTGCCTGTGGTTCTGTCAGTGTGATCATGTGATGTATCTGACCCCAGGAATGTGTCAATAAAGTTTCCCCTTCCTGGGACAATGAATTCACGGTGTTCTTATTTCAATTTCCAGGAGTATATATATATATATATATATATATATCACTGGTTGTCGTATGACTATTAAAAGATTATAATTAATGTTAGTCTGGTTGGGAATTTGGTAAGCTAGACTGGATACCTGGTGAAACAGTTGCTCAGTAATGCAAGGTTAACTTCCCCGGACAGCTCAGAGCTTTTAACCCACTTTTATGGTCTTGAACATCAGCACCGCTTGCAGAACAAATTAATGTAACAACATTACACCATAACTCCAGATGTAGGTCCAGAGTGTTTAGCATGCAGGCTGGTTTGATGGAGGTTCTGAAATGGCCTCCATCCAACCGCCACTGGCAAGGAGACAAAACCAGCTTTCATCACCCAACACAGACCTCCTCCATGCCCTGCAATGAGCTCCCGCTTGGCACCACTGAAGTCGCAAATGGAGGTAATTTGGGTTCAGTGGAATGCACGCTAAAGGCGTCTGGCTCGTTGCTGTCCTTGAAAAACTGATTTGTAGCTGTTCGTTGTGCCATTGTGGTGCCAACTGCTCCTCGGATTGCTGCTGCAGATACAGTACGATGCGACAGAGCCATAAGCCGAACACGGTGTTTTCCCTCTCGTAGTGCCACGTAGCCGTCCGGAATCCGGTCTTCTTGTGACCGTACATCCACGTGACCACAGCAGTCAGCAATCATGTACAGTGGCTACATTCCTGCGAAGTCTTTTAGCAGTTTTGCAGAAGCAACATCTAGCCTCTCGTAGACCTTTTACATGACTTCGTTCAAGTTTAGTGACGTGTTGATAATGGCGTCTTTGTTGCCTTAATGGCATTCTTAACTAACATCAGTTCATCACGTTCAATCTCAAAGGCAACTAACGCTCAGGACCGTTACAGCGTATGTTTAAAGCAGACCTGATGTGAATTCTCATAGTGTCGCTACTAGCGCTACTCTTATGCGACTGGCGCGAAATTTGAGTAGACATTATCTTTCAGATATAGAAACACGCCTATGAACTATTGTTTATTTCGCAGAACTCCTTCTTGCTGTCGCGATTTTTTTTTTCCGTCAGTGTATAACTGAAATTTTTCTAAATTGTGTTGGTACGTGTCCTTTTATGTGCTGTGGTTTTTGTTGTAGTCTTCAGTTCGAACTCTGGTTTGATGCATCTCTCAACGCTAGTCTGTCCTTCCTATCTGCATAACTAATGCAAACTACATCCATTTGAATCTGCTGATTATGTACAAGCATCGGTCTCTATCTAAAACTTTTGCCCCCTACGATTTCTTCTATTATCAAACTGCGATTCCTTGGTGCTTGAGGATGTGTCCTACTAACCGATCCCTTCTTCTAGGCAAGTTGAGCTATAAATTTCCTTTTTCTCCAGTTCGATTCAATGTTTCCTCATCGGTTATTCGATCTGACCCTCTAAGGTTCAGTACCCTTCTCCAACACCACGTTTCAAATATTTCTATTGTCTTCTTGTCAGCGTTGTTTATTCCACTCGTTTCACTTCTGTGCGAGGCTAAAATCTAAATTTTAAATTCATATTCACTGTTGAAACAAATTACTCATTTTCAGAAACGCTTTTCTTGCTATTACCGGTCCGCATTACATATCCTTCCTATATCGACTGCCGGCCGGTGTGGCCGTGCGGTTCTAAGCGCGTCAGTTTGGAACCGTGTGACCGCTACGGTCGCAGGTTCGAATCCTGCCTCGGGCATGGATGTGTGTGATGTCCTTAGGTTAGTTAGGTTTAAGTAGTTCTAAGTTCTAGGGGACTGATGACCTCAGTAGTTAAGTCCCATAGTGCTCAGAGCCATTTGAACCTATATCGACTGTCGTCGTTTATATTGCTGCCCAAATAGTAAAATTAATGCAAAACTTTTAGTGTCTTATTCCCTAACATACTTCCCTCAATGTCCCCTATTTAATTTGATTACATTCTATTTCTCTTGCTTTACTTTTGTTGATATTCGTCCTACAACCTATTGTCGACACTATGTATTCTATTCAACTGACTTTCCAAGTCCTTTGGCATCTGTGAATTTTAATTTCCTTTCCAAATTTCATTTTGCTTCCTCAATGTACGGAAAGTCTGTTGTTAACTTGGTAAAATTTTGATTATTAGCGTGTTAAGCTGCCATATATGTTCACTGGATACCGTGCCAATAAAAAATTCTTTCTTTTAAACGGTTATTGCACATAAAGAACGTCTCAAAATTCCAACTTCATTAAACATACAGAGAAAGTGCAGGAAATGCTATTGGACCATCGATGATTAAAGTATGTTTAGTTAGTTTAACTAGCTGACAACAAAGACTAATCAAAAATCAGACAATCTACCTGTTATAACGAGAAATAATTAATATTAAGCTTTGCTCTAGGTCGGATTATATTTTTGAATCGTCATCAAAAGGAAATACAGCTACGGATTTCTCTACATGGTTTCACAAGGTTTCAAAAGAATTCTATCGATTTTATGCGTCGATTTGTTGTTGTGAAATAGATATGGATCCATTACTTTCGACAAAAGCTGGACAACAATCGAAGTAATGGATGGCAGCACTTGAGCGTGTTAACTAAAACCGGCTGAAGGTGATGGCCAATGACTTCTGAGATGTTAAAGGTATTCGTCTTACTGATTACATTGAAAAGGCCAAAGCAATAACTATTGTGTGTCACACAAGTCTTTTGGACAGATTATCGAGTGGAAGGAGATAGTACAGGGTGTAAAGGGTGCAAATGCAGATATTTGTATATGTGGTTCCTTAATAAGAGGTCTGTTCAAAAAATTTCGGAACTTTGTCCACAAAACTTTCCTACGCTTCCTTGGTAATACTCTCCTCCACAACTGATACACTGCTCTCATCCCCGTTTCCACTTTCGGAACCAGACTTGGCACGTCTTCTGCTGAAACGCGTGAAGCGCCGTCTACAAATTTTCGTTTATCTCGTCTGTCGTTGGAAATCTTAGTCCTTTGAAGGACGTTTTCAACTTTGGAAAAAAAAAATCCGCAGGGACCAGGTCTGGAGAATACGGAGGATGAGGCAGCACAGAGATTTCGTGCTTTGTGCAACAGTCACGCACTAACAGGGATGAATGTGCGGTGCGTTATTGTGATGCAAGAGCCATGAATTGTCTCGCCACATTTCAGGCCGTTTCCTTCTCATATTTTCTCGCAGGCGTCGTAACACGTCCTGATAGTACCATCAATAAGCAGTTTGTGCCTGTGGCGCGAATTCATGATGAACGTTCAAAGTCAAAGAAAACTATCAGCATGGCTTTGACATTTGACCTGACCTGACGAGCTTTTTTAGGTCGTGGAAGACTTTCCCGACCATTGTGAAGATTGAACATTGAACATCAAAATCGTAGAACCACGTCTCATCACCATTTATGATTCTCTTAAGGAGCATCTCGTTCTCATTTGCGGGATCCAAAATCTCTTCACAGATTGCGAGGCGAAGGTCTCTTTGATCTAGTCTTATGAGCCGTGGGACGAACTTGGCGGCAACACGATGTATTCCAAGATGCTGTACCAGCATTTCATGACATGATCCAACTGAAATGTTACATTCTTGTGCAATGTCCCGGAAAGTCAGTCTTCGATTGGCACGCACAGTTTCATTGACGTTCCTGACATAAGCGTCGTCGTTAGACGTCGAAGGGCGTTCTGAACGAGGGTCATTTTTACCTTCTGTCCGGCCATTTTTAAATCGTATGAACCATTCGTAACACCGAGTACAGTTTACGCACTCATCACCGTAGGCTTTATGCATCATTTGGTGTGTCTCTGTAAAGGTTTTCTTGAGCTTCACGCAAAATTTAATGTAGACGCGTTGCTCCTCTGAGTGTGCCATCTCGAAATTCGAAAATGTGTGAGACAAAATTCTACTCAACACAGCACTGAGCAATAGCTAATAAACATACAACAGTGAAACTTCCGGCAGTTACACATTAAATACAGGCGTGTGCAGGGGATGCCAACCGTATAAGCTCCAACACATCATTGGCGCAAAATTACGAATTTCTGAAATTTTTAGAATATACCTCATGTGTACACACATCAATGTGTTGGTTGTTTTTCCCTGTGTCGAACAGTCTTCCCACAAATACGTTAGAAACTTCATGATTTGATATTTTCTGCAAGGTCTTACTGCACCTCTAAGTGGAGTACCCCTGTCTTTATAGACTAACCGTTTTGCGTTCACGTGTCCACACTTCAGCATCTGACCTGCCGTCAATGGGAAAATCAGCATTAAGTGCTTGTTCTTCCCCACATATACTAGAAGTTATTAACCAACCTAAAAAATAGGATTTGTAATGGTTACAATTATTAGTCTACAAATGATGTAAATAGTGTCGTAATGTTGTTCAGTACACTGTCCTCAGTCACCAATAGAAATATTAACTCTTATACCCGTGCACGTTGCATAATCACTAGCAATTGTGTTAGGGGTACCTAGCTAGTACCGCGTAACACTGATTCTCACAAGATGATGAGGCTAAGTGTCGTAAAACAGACCCGTCGAGACATCGAAACTGTTATGGGAGCCACCCTGATGCATGACTCAACTGCAGTGCATGACACATGGAGTCTGGTTGGAATTGGATCCAAGGCACTCAATGGCGTCTGGGGTGTCATCTTTATGATTGATGTCAGAGAACCCATGGAGTATAGGAGAATGGTCTATATTATTATGAGATGATATGGGAGTAATGGGATATTGCATCGTCTTGCTGAAGGTCCAGGCAGATCACAAGTGTGAAAGACTAATACGTTGTCTGTTGTGGTTTTCCTGTACCGTTTGGCAGTGACCGACAATGGCACATGTATCAGGCGTCCATTTCATTGCACGTAAACACTCCTCACATGAGAATACATCCACCATCATCTTGGGCAATGTCCCTTTGTCAAGACTAATGCGTCGCCTCTTGTGGCTTTCGATGTACTCGTACCCTTCCACTGCATGTGCCAATTAAGAATATGCGATGTTGGCTAAACATCGCCGCCGATTTCGATTTCATTATCGACGTCTAAACATCAATGGCCTATACAAATCGACTCCAGAACGTTGATGTTATTAACGTCGATGTTAAACGATGAGTATATAGATTGGCGAGAAAAAAGTGAGATAGAAATGCATCTAATATCATATTTATTAATAAAAATCACAGCAGTAATTAACATTACATGTCTCATAACTATTTGTCTATAGACTAATTTTTATTACCTGTTTGGGAATCTAGCAATCATCCAGTTGTAAACTGGTTCTTAGTGTTCATTCCACATTTAACGTAACGTGGTATTCTCCTCCATTTCTATAGTGCGTTCCATAAAAAGGTTAGTGATAAGAAATAATGACTCAACACCGCTGACGTCGCTCGTCGGCGAATACGACGCTCTTGCACTACCATATTATTTCGCAATCATTCTTCATTTTATCACAGACCGCTTGAAAATGAAAAAGAAATGAAAGCGTTTGTTACTCGGAACTCCTTTCTTTCAAAGTAACAAACGAAATGTGCAAAATTATTTGAAGAGTGACAGAATACGAACATCTGGAAAACCTTAATTATAGGTATGTTGCTTTTATTCATACAAGTGTTTTACACTGACGAAAAAATGAATCATCTAGAAGGGTAGGAAAAAACGAAATGAAATTTCAATGGCTTGGGTGTATGTGATTTTATTCAGTGATAACAACACGGAGTTAAATTAACGAGGAACTTGTAACTATGAGACCATTTGTCAGTATGACGTTGCACCCCTTCTGACCTAAACGCATGCTCTGATTTGGTAGGACAGTGTATCCTTTCGTGAGGCCAGATGGGCAGGGACTGTTGTAATTTGTCCTTGATATGCTGGAGACTGCCACTAAGATGGAGCTGATATCCGAGCTGATCCGTCACTTGCACTATCGGGGACCCCGCTGGCCGCTGGAGCTCCTCAACATCACGCATACAGTTCATACAGGTACATGTCACGTGTGTGGACGAGCACTGTGCTGTTGAAAAATGGCGCCACCATACAGTCGTGTGAGAAGTAACACATAACGAGGAGGAGGCCCGTGACGTGCCGTTGCACGGTCAGAATTCCCTCATTCACTACCAGCCACGACCTGAGGTCATACCTGATGGCTACCTAGGTCACAACGCCAGGAGTAACGCGCTGTGGTTCCCCAAGACATTGGAAGAATTGGACGTCTCCTCGACCTGGGGAATGGTTGACGCTGTATTCACCGACGATCACCCGGGCTAGTGCAGAACAGCGAGTCGATGATGAAAGTACTTCCCCGGCACAGTACGACTCCACACGCAGCTGTTTGTGTTGTGCTGTTAACGCCAGCCTAATACGCATGGGACGGTAGTTCTGTAGTCGACCTGCTGGTAGTCCCCTATCATTGGTTTTTTATGACATGTAATGTTGCAGGGAGTCGCTTATTTGTTCTCGGATGGCAGTCATGGGGTGAATTAATTACTACGTGAATGGCGTGTATGGTGATCCTCCCGTGCGGTGGTCAGACATGGTCGACCTGAACCTTGACGACGAGTATGCCAGCCCTCGAGTCCCCATGCAGTCCAGCAACAGGCCACTGTCACACTAGAATGTCTCACAACATGGGTATTGTACGATTCGACCAGCCGGCCAAATCAAAAGCCACAATGAGGCCCCTTTCACACACTGTCAGTTGCTGATAACGCTGTTCCACACGGGTGTAGCCTATGGCATCTCCGTGTCCTTAACAGTGATCAGTCAGTATCTTATTCTGTTCACGCCCCTTGTATACGCCACCAGGAGTGGTAACAATACTAAACCTGAACAACACGGCTGCATTCCAGTGGCCGTCCCACCTGTCAGGTCATAGGGAATTGCGTCTCTAATCATTTACATATCCGCCAATGACGTGTACGAGTACGAAGTTACACTGACATCCGATCATGACTTCTGAACGCATCTTCTTTTTAAATTATTTTTTTACAGATTATTTATTTAAGAGGATTTAATGTAAACTTAGGCACCACAAGCGGAAACTCATTTACTTAATTCTAAATATCATATTTAGGAATTACAATATACTGTTCCAGACAATACTACGACAGTAGCAATCTTCCTGCCTTAGTTCGTTCAAAAATATTGCTCTCCCTTCCCCCCCTCCCCAGCCTCCCCATCCCCCTCTCCAGTCTGCCCCCCCCCCCCAATTGCCACGTGTGACAAATCTCAAAAGAAGTGCTGCACGGGTGACGTTGCGGAACATGTTGACAAAACGATTCGTTTAAATGACTAAAAAATTATTCACAGTGGTAAAACTAGTCTGTCTGAAACTTCATTTCTTGAACTCACAGGAACTATATTTTGCAAATATCGATAAAAATCGAACATCCCTTGCGTGCTCCTTTTGTGATATATAAAAAAATTACAGAATAATATAAGGTACTTTCATGTTAACTGAATCTCCCGTCGGTTCTTGGTAGAACAACATTATAAGAAATGAAAAGTGCTAGTTTGCTTTTGTTCTACGGTATTAATTTATTGTGTGAACTAGTTTTTGGCTTACAAGGCCATCATCAGACATTTACTGACTATTGACAACACTGACTACTGAAAATAGCCACTAAATATCTGATGATGGCCTTGTAAGCAGAAGACCAGTTGACACAATAAATTAATACCGTAGAACAAAAGCAAACTAGCACTTTTCCTTTATTATAAGGTGCTTTCAAGACATTGTGGACTTATTCTTCTGTCAACATGAGGTAAGGGTATGGAGGCTTTCACAGAGGAAGCTAGAGCCGTTTTTCGGTAGGCGGGGTAAGACCAGCACCCGATTTCGTATTTGTGTTTGTACAGTACCGTAGCGGTGTGAGGCTTGCTGGAACCCAGGGATGACAAGCAGGCGCTGGAAACAGTAGAACCTGGAGACCTGAACGGAGTCCCTTTGAAAAATGGTTCAAATGGCTCTAAGCACTATGGGACGTAACATCTGAGGTCATCAAACCTCTGGACTTAGAACTACTTAAACCTAACTAACCTAAGGACATCACACACATCCATGCCCGAGGCAGGATTCGAACCTGCGACCGTAGCAGACGCGCGGTTCCGGACTGAAGCGCCTAGAACCGCTCGGCCACAGCAGCCGGCGGATTCACTTTGAGATAGAGATAACGACCAAAGGCAACGTGATGAATGAAATGGATAAAAGACGGTAGAAGAGAGACATACGGCACTTTTCATACGTTGAACTCGATGGTCACCGCAGTTACTTTAATTTAACCTTGAAAATCGTATTATTTAATGGCGTAATGGTAACAAAGTAGTTTACTGTAGGAAATGAAGGCTCTTGATTGGCGAGTGTGTTCAGCCTTCCTTGACACAGAGGAATACTGTCTTCGATGGCAACAGCGACCACTTCGCTAGCTGATGTAGGAGGGGAAGAACGTGTCTCAGATTGAGGACGAAAGCTGCGAATTGTAGGCTGTGATAGTTATTTTTTAGATCGACACTGACGGGTTTACACATTGAAATACGGTTTCACTGACGTAGTTACCATATTAATAAACTACGCAAGAGAATTAAGGGATCATTTTTTTGAAACCAGTAATTGTCTCCCATTGGGTTGCAGAAGTTTGAAATGTGCCTCGAAAGTGCGTACAACCACCCTCTGTAATGCTACAAAAAGGTGGTCGCCCGCGATGTCACCTTCGATCTCGGCTACGCTCCAAACGGGAAGATGTCGACACATGTGAAAAAGGCCACAGCTCAGAAGTTCAAGGGAGCTCTTAGGTGGGTTATTTTTGCGTTGCACTGACATCAAATTTCACCAAAATTCTGCCTGAGGGTTAGGCAACCCCTTAGACACTCTTTAGGTAGGGTTTCCCTACCTTCAGGAGCTAGAGCAGCGCCAGGCAGAAATGGTGTCGAAGTTTCTGACAAATACATTTGTAACGTCCTCAACGAAGTTGCGTGGGTGCCACTGAGACTGTTGCCAAACTGGGAGTGCTTTAGAGGGACCCTCTGCCGTTTTATCCACGCATATGTTACTCTTGCACTTTCTCATGGCCACGCTACAGGAGGGTGGAACACTGGGTTGGGGGGGTGGGGTGGGGGGGGTGGAGGCTGAAAATTCATAAATAGCTTTTGCTGCTTCAGATCACATTAAAATTTCCTCGAATAGTTTTGACCGATTCCAAGTGGTTCCAACCTGTACAGTGGTTCCAAAGGGTTCAGATCACTTTCAGTGGGTCTACAGCCCACAATGTCCTTGGAGAAGTGTTGAAACGTCCGAGGGCGTCTGCAGTGTCAAAGACTGTCAGGAACGTCTTCCTGTGGCTCATTGCGTTGCAAACTACCGTTTCGGACCGCGAAATGTGTGCGAGTCAATGCCCCAGGAAAAGGGGTGGTTTCGTTCACGACCTTTATACCAATACTAGAGGCCTTTTTGTGTTGGTTCTGAGTGGCGGTGTAAATAAATGTCGTATGACTATGGCCGGCCGTTCGCCGGCTGCAAGTCTTTCGATTTCACGCGACTTCGGCGACTTGCGCGTCGATGGGGATGATATGATGATGATTAGGACAACACAACACCCAGTCCCTGAGCGGAGAAAATCTCCGACCCAGCTGGGAATCGAACCCGCGCCCTTACGATTGGCATTCTGTCGCGCTAACCACGCAGCTACCGGGGGCGGACAGTGGCGGTGTGTCTGGAATGTTTTCCTCGGCCACCCATAAGTAAACCGCATCATTTCAACACTGAGTCACGTCAGCTGGACTGCTGTTGAAATTGCTCGTCAATATTTTATGAAGTTTTAGACTTCAGTTACTTATTTTAAAGTTTGTTTGTGTTAATATTTGCTGTAAAAGTAACTTATTAGTGGATTTTCATTAATCTCATTCTTTCTTCCTGTGTTATTGACTCGAGTGGTCTGTTATTCGTGAGTGTGCTTACGTCGTTAGTCCAAGCCTAACGCCTCAATAGTGTGTTTACATTGTGCAGCGTGCAGTTGCAGCTGTAGCGGGTAGAAAGCTAAGTACGGACAAAGTTATTTGTGCACTGTTATACAGTTATTAAATTTAATAGTTTTTAACGGTGTTTCGTGCTGTTTGTGGCAAAATAACGATTGATTAAACTATTGGAAACGTTCACTCGCTGTGTTTTTTTAGTGTAACAACTATTACGGCTTCTGACATCAAATGTAACAGTTGTGTTACTAAATGTGACACTTCTGTCACTCAATGTAACTGGGTTTTCTCTTTGGATGCTGTCAATTGTCAGGATGAGCATTCTAAAGCATTCTGTCAGGGTGAAAATATTAAATAAATTAACTTTTCTCTCTTAACAACATGTGGGCAGGGTCGGTTCTTCCTTGGCTCGGGTATGAGGTCGAATGAAACATCATTTTACATAAGATAAATTTTATTGAAAGTTTCGTACAACTGTATCTTACTGGGACGTTCTGGTTCGGAGAGCGGCAGCCGTGTCGTTTGCGTAGCCTTCTGCTGCGACAGCGGCGGCGGCGGCGGCGGCGGCGGCGGCGGCGTCTGATTACGCGTAGCGGTGTGTATCTCGTGTCGCCGTCTCGCCCAGCTGACCGGAGACGCGCAGCGCGAGGTGGCCCGTTTAATTATTGCGAGCGACGTCGTGGATCGGATGGTGATACCTTGAATGTGGCGTCCCAGTGTTTCTCTTCTCTAAGCGGCCGCGTGTGTTGTGCGTCGACCAGCGGAGCGGCGCGGCGGTGGAAGGCCAGTGTCCCGAACTCGAACCACGGACTCCCGCTTGCCAGTCTTCGGCTGTCAGGTCTTCATCCCAGCTCACAGGTAACTACTGATGTGAGGCCGTCTCCTTCCCGTCCTCACGAGTCACCCGGGTATGTAAAAACCAGACTTCCAATACCTTTTAACTTCTGTCTTCTGGCGCCGCGGCTGCTGCTTGCTATTCCATTACAGCGGCGGACTTGGTGCGTCTGTGCATGATGCAGTCTCTTCTTGCATGACGGTCTTCAGCACCGAAACTGACTGAAAACTACTGCTACTCTTCTTTTCTTCCTTCGTCTCTCGTCTTCGTCTCCGCCTGTCTTCATCTGTCTTCATCTGTCTTCATCCATCGGGCCCACCGCGTCTCGCGTATTTATTCACTTCAGTTCACTGGAGGTGAACGACTTCACGGCCATTGCCTCTTCTGTCACGTTGAAAAGCTTCTCGAAGAATCTTCTTGACCTCGGTCATTGGCTCTTGGAATGTAGGCGGGGGCCTCTGATCGCATGTGACGACTGAGAAACACGTGAGCCGGTCATTGCCTCTTCCGTCACGTTGAAAAGCTTCTCGAAGAATCTTCTTAACGTCGGTCATTGGCTCTTGGAATGTAGGCGAGGGCCTTTGCTCACATGCGACAACTGAGAAACACGTGAGCCGGTCGGGCGATGCCCTGACGGCTGAATCGACAGCGCCCGCTTATGTGGAACTGCTGACTTCAGGGTCATTGTCTCTTCTGTTCTGCTGTTCTGCACGCTGAATGCCAGTATGTAACTCTCTAAACTAAACCAAGTTTTCCATTTATATTCTAATTTCTAGTTCACTTTGATTCCACTAATTTATTTACTTAAGTAACACTCAACATTCCTCCACCCTTCGGAGAAATTCGCCCTCGAATTTACCACTCAACATTCCTCCACTCTTCACACGGAAAAAGCACAAGCACTGAAAACTCTCGAGTTAGAAGATTACACACGCTTCACATTAAGTATGTGGAAAATACCTTATCACTTTACAAAAGCACTGTACGGTCATGAATCACATAGTTCTTACATAAATGGTTGTAATAAGTGTAACAAATCTTGATGACAATGAATAAACAAAAAATAGTTTTGCACTTAGAAAATTACATAGCAACAGCTGTTTAATCTACCCTATACTAATGCAAGAATATCTATTCTACAGTATTGTTTATGTTAACAAGAGACTGTTTAATAAAGAATGAAGTACAATAAACAAAATTAATACACTAATGCTCAAAAGTAACTGCTGAAGTACACCAGTTAAGAGTGTGGTATCCAGTTAACAGGGATTTGATGAAGTGGTATATTATTATTTGGCTTATTTTTTCGTCTTAAATAAAAGAAAACTGTACAAAGCAGAAACACCAACACAAAGGTTCCAGATATACCCGTTCCTAGCATTATAATTTTAGTTTTGTGTTCACCTTTTAATTTTAAGACATGTTGCATCATAACATTGGCATCAATTTTGCTTTGCTGTGAGTTTATGACCATATCTAATGACTTCAGAAGGGAACTGTCAAGGGAGTAATTGAGGTAGGACAGGTTTTGTGTAGTAAATGCTTGCATGGCGTTTTCTGAAAAAAGCAAACATGGTTATAGACCTACGAACCTAGTAAAAACAAAAATAAAGAAAAGAAGGAATACATTGTTAACCACAAGATCTACATGTTTCTACGTTCAAGTTTTCTTTCTTAAAAAATAAACCATTATAATTTACTAGTTATTTACATTTGTATACTGTCCACAGTCTACTAAGATTCAACTAGGACATTCGCACCCTTGAACGAAGATTGTATGGTGCCATGTCTGTATGTTGTGCTGGCGTGGCCACTCTTTTTCCTTTACGGGAACTTCCTCCACCCTTCGGAAAAGCAGACACTATTGTTGAAGGAATTACATCTGGAGCGCCCTTAAAAGGTTTTAAACGACTTGCATGGACAATGGTAGTTCGGGTGGGCAGTTGCAATTTAACGTTGACTGGTGATGTGATGTCAATAATTTGATAAGGACCTCTGTAGTTGGTTACAAATTTCTTCGTTTTTCCTTTAGCTATGTAAGGAGTTGAAAGCATAACCCACTGACCGATTTTGTAATTTGGATATTTAGCTTGGGTATTACCTAATCTTTCCTGTC
This sequence comes from Schistocerca americana, assembly GCF_021461395.2. NCBI lineage: Eukaryota > Metazoa > Arthropoda > Insecta > Orthoptera > Acrididae > Schistocerca > Schistocerca americana. The sequence continues at coordinate 448,292,255 of NC_060122.1, read as the reverse complement.
GTTCCAAAGCCTTTGTATTAGATTTTTGAACCTTTTTCCATACCTCCTTCATCATTCGACTGAAATCTCTTACTGTTTCTCCGACTTTTCCGTTTTTCTGCCTGATTACATCAAAAGGGGACGGCATTTTTTTCCCATAGACCACTTCATAAGGTGACATGCCAGTTGCTTCATGCGTTTTGGCGTTGTATACCGACACGATTATTGGTAAATACGTATCCCAATTAGAATGTTGTTCGTTAATATAATAACTAAGCATCTTGCCAATTGTCCGATGAACTCTTTCTGTGCGCCCGTTGCACTGAGGGTGTAACGGAGTTGTGCGTAATTTGCGTATTTTTAGTAAGTGGCATAGCTGTTTCATTAATTCAGACATAAAATTAGATCCCTGATCTGTAATAATAGCTTCAGGTACGCCAAATTTAAGTATCCAGTTGTTAACTAAAGCTTGGGCAACTGTATTTGCTTGCTGATCTGGGAGACTCACCATAGCTAGATAGCGTGAAAAGTGATCGATAATCGTAAGAACATACTTATTACCAGCAGGTGTTTTATGAAATGGCCCGTAGAGATCTATTCCGCAGATTTGAAATGGACATGAAGCCTCGGGGAGCCTCTGTAAGGGTATTTTTGAACGAGAAAGTTCAGCTCGTTGTGCGCACGCAATGCAATTACGAACGTACTGCGCAACATCCTGCTTTCTGGTTTGCCACCAAAATCGTTCTGCTACTCGTCTTTCGGTTGTCCGCTGTCCACCGTGTCCTGCAAGGATATGATCGTGGGCCTCTGCCATTATTTCTTGTCTAAGGTGTTGGGGAACAACAATTCGCGGTCCAAGTTTTGTTTTACGCCATAATACACCATCTTCAAAGCAAAATTGTTTTTGAGTTGCGTATTTTTTACATTCTGTATCCTCATCTTGTGCCATTCTCCAGTCCTCAGTATCTCGGCCTGTTGCTTCCAAAAGTGCTATTTTCCGACTTAGGCAATCCGCATTCGTGTGTTTTTTGCCTGGTTTATGGATAACTTCGAAATCCATTTCGGAAAGACATAGGGCCCAACGGGTAAGACGACTAGATGGATCCTTTAATCCAAGCAACCATTTTAAAGCTGCGTGGTCTGTAATGACCTTGAATTTCCTACCATACAAGTAGCATTTAAAGTATTTGATACCATAAATAACACTTAACAATTCTTTCTCCGTTGTGGAATAATTTCTTTCTGCCGTTGTTAGTTGTCTCGAAGCATAGGCTATGGGGTGTTCCGCGCCATTAATATTCTGACTCAAAACAACTCCTACTGAATGACCACTTGCGTCACAGGATAAAATAAATTCTTTATTATAATCTGGGTAAGCTAATACAGGACTGTGTGTTAACTTATCTTTAAGGGTTTGAAATGCAGATTCACAGTCTTCAGACCAATGAAATTTTGCACCCTTTTTCAATAATTGGGTTAAGGGTCGGGCAATTTCAGCAAAATTTTGAACATATTTTCGGTAATACGATGCGAGACCAATGAAACTTTGTACCTCCTTAACGCGTTGTGGTGTTGGGAAGTCCTTAACTGCCGAAATTAATCGTGGATCTGTTTTAATTCCTTTTTCACTAATGACATGCCCTAGGTATGTAACCTCTGTCAATGCAAAACTACATTTTTCCATATTTAATGTTAATTTAGCTTTTCTAAGTCTCTGAAAAACATTACGCAGACGCACAGCATGTTCATTAATGTCTCTGGAGAATACAATAATATCGTCTAGATATACACAACATTGCTGAGTTTTGAGTCCTCGCAATACTCCATCGAGTAGTCTTTGAAAAGTTGCTGGTGCATTTTTCAAACCGAAAGGCATTCTTTTAAATTGCCAGTGGCCTCCAGGGGTAGAAAATGCTGTTTTATGCCTATCTTCAGGTGCAACTTCCAACTGATGATATCCGCTACGTAAATCGATTGTTGAAAAGTATTTACTGTTACCTGAACTGTCAATGATATCTGTAATGTTTGGAAGAGGATAAACATCTGAGATGGTTTGTTTGTTAAGGTGTCTGTAGTCACAACAAAATCTATATCGTTTCGTACCGTCGGGAGACTTCTTTGGAATAATTACGATATTTGAATTATAAGGCGAATCAGAATATTCTATAATTCCATCTTTTAGATGCTGTTCTATAAATTCATCCAGTACTGGCTGTAAGTGATGCGCAACTCTATAAGGCTTCCTATAAACTGGGGGGCTATGTCCTGTTGGGATCCTATGCTGTGTGATGTCTGTTGCTGGCAATGGACCTTCTGCATTAAATAAATCTTGGAACTCAACTAAAGCTGCTTCTATCATGTCTCTATCCTTTCCTTTCAAATGCTCAATCTTCTGGCGCAATGCGGTTTTATAGGCGTCTGGTTTCTGACCATCATTAATATCTGACCAAATGAAATCTTCTTCTTCAAAAGTACTGACTGTAGCCACTAATATTCCCTTATGTAACTCTTTGTCCTCCACTCCGAAATTATCAATATGTACCGGTACTTTTCTTTCTCCCTCAACGTCTTGAACCCGTACAACACTCCTACGTACAAAACAATGTGATACATCTAATTCCTCATTTTCCTCTAAAGGCTCTATTAGACACACTGTATCTGTAGGTACTTCGTGGTCAACGGTCATCCAGAGAAGCTTTCCTGAGCCAGATGGTATCTGATCCCGCGAATCAACCTTCAAGGACGTTGCACGCAGTATAGTTGATTTCGCCTTCCGGTTAGGGAAATCTTGCGGCAGAGGGCCCTTTGCAGCGGTGTCACCTAGCTGAAACACTATTCCGCTAAGTTCTACAGTTTGCTGTCTGAGGTCGATTTTAGCGTGATGTTTATTCAGGAAATCCAACCCTAGGATCGCGTCGTACCCGTCAGTTACCTTTGTTACCACTTCTACATCTTCCTGAAATTGTACACCGTGAATACAGAAAATCAATGATGTACATCCTAATGACTTCACTGTACCTCCTCCTACTCCACTCAATCTATACCTTGGAGGGTCATATTTCTTTTCTCCCATACATTCATTACTTACTATTGATACGTTTGCGCCTGTATCCACCAGTATCTTTGCCTCTTTATCCTGTATGGTAGCAGATAACCAGCATTCCGCCTTCACATTCGCCTTAATGGCATGAAATTTTATTGGGAACGCCTGGCGGCGGCTCCGACATTCCCGTTTGAGTTTAACTGATTTCTATTTCCAAAAACTTTCTTAGACCTGCATTCCTTGAATGTGTGACCTGTTCTTTGACAATTAGTGCATTGAGGTTGTCTGCAGTTTTTTGCTATATATCCCTGTCGATCGCACCTAAAACATCGTACTCCTGCTGAAAATATATTTCGCTTCTCCTTGTATCTGGTGGCAATGTCAATTTCTTCAAAAGCTGTCGCCACAGATACAGCTTCTGCTAAATTTTTAGGAAACTCTGCCCTGACACGACGGGACGTTTCAGGAGGTAACCCACGTAAAAATGTATCCAGAGCTCTATTTTCTGCCTCTTGTAAAATAAATTTATTTGCTTCATCACTAGTTGTCAATTGATAGGTGTTAATATTAACTTTTCTAATCCTATCTACAAAGCTTTCTAACGACTCGTTTTGCCTCTGAGTGATAGTGTTTAACTGTTCCCTATAAAATCTACAGCTGTTCTGTTTTTGAAAACGTTTAAGTAATCCTTTCTTCAATTCCTCAAATGTTGGAGCATTCCGTAATTCTTCATGGTATAAGACGTGTGCTTTAGCCTCTCCTGTCAATCTTAACTTTGTCATTTGTAAGAGCTGTTCATCTGACCATGATCCTAACTTTGCAGCTGCTACTAAATCATCAAAAAAGGCTGTTATGTCCTCGCCAGGTTTACCTGAAAAAGGAGTTACTAAGGCTGCTGCTGAGGAATCTAGGGTGGGAGGGATTGAACTGGTTTGCCTAACCTCACACAACTGCTTAAATAATGCATTATTATCATTTTTAAGCTCTGCTATCTGATTAACTAAGATCTGAATAGCTTCATCAGTAGAAACCGCTTGTGGTGCTGACTCTGACTTTGTACGATTTCGTGTCATCATTTTACAAACTATTAGTTACACAATCTTACTACACTGAATGAAAGGGATGTTTAAATATTTTCGACAAACTCTTAAAATTATGAGAGAGAACAAACTCCTAAATAAAGAAAATATTACGACTGCTATGCAAACCTCTATCCCACTTCTGACACCAAATGTAACAACTATTACGGCTTCTGACATCAAATATAACAGTTGTGTTACTAAATGTGACACTTCTGTCACTCAATGTAACTGGGTTTTCTCTTTGGATGCTGTCAATTGTCAGGATGAGCATTCTAATGCATTCTGTCAGGGTGAAAATATTAAATAAATTAACTTTTCTCTCTTAACAACATGTGGGCAGGGTGGGTTCTTCCTTGGCTCGGGTATGAGGTCGAATGAAACATCATTTTACATAAGATAAATTTTATTGAAAGTTTCGTACAACTGTATCTTACTGGGACGTTCTGGTTCGGAGAGCGGCAGCCGTGTCGTTTGCGTAGCCTTCTGCTGCGACAGCGGCGGCGGCGGCGGCGGCGGCGGCGTCTGATTACGCGTAGCGGTGTGTATCTCGTGTCGCCGTCTCGCCCAGCTGACCGGAGACGCGCAGCGCGAGGTGGCCCGTTTAATTATTGCGAGCGACGTCGTGCATCGGATGGTGATACCTTGAATGTGGCGTCCCAGTGTTTCTCTTCTCTAAGCGGCCGCGTGTGTTGTGCGTCGACCAGCGGAGCGGCGCGGCGGTGGAAGGCCAGTGTCCCGAACTCGAACCACGGACTCCCGCTTGCCAGTCTTCGGCTGTCAGGTCTTCATCCCAGCTCACAGGTAACTACTGATGTGAGGCCGTCTCCTTCCCGTCCTCACGAGTCACCCGGGTATGTAAAAACCAGACTTCCAATACCTTTTAACTTCTGTCTTCTGGCGCCGCGGCTGCTGCTTGCTATTCCATTACAGCGGCGGACTTGGTGCGTCTGTGCATGATGCAGTCTCTTCTTGCATGACGGTCTTCAGCACCGAAACTGACTGAAAACTACTGCTACTCTTCTTTTCTTCCTTCGTCTCTCGTCTTCGTCTCCGCCTGTCTTCATCTGTCTTCATCTGTCTTCATCCATCGGGCCCACCGCGTCTCGCGTATTTATTCACTTCAGTTCACTGGAGGTGAACGACTTCACGGCCATTGCCTCTTCTGTCACGTTGAAAAGCTTCTCGAAGAATCTTCTTGACCTCGGTCATTGGCTCTTGGAATGTAGGCGGGGGCCTCTGATCGCATGTGACGACTGAGAAACACGTGAGCCGGTCATTGCCTCTTCCGTCACGTTGAAAAGCTTCTCGAAGAATCTTCTTAACGTCGGTCATTGGCTCTTGGAATGTAGGCGAGGGCCTTTGCTCACATGCGACAACTGAGAAACACGTGAGCCGGTCGGGCGATGCCCTGACGGCTGAATCGACAGCGCCCGCTTATGTGGAACTGCTGACTTCAGGGTCATTGTCTCTTCTGTTCTGCTGTTCTGCACGCTGAATGCCAGTATGTAACTCTCTAAACTAAACCAAGTTTTCCATTTATATTCTAATTTCTAGTTCACTTTGATTCCACTAATTTATTTACTTAAGTAACACTCAACATTAGAGTTTTCTGTGCGTTGAAGTCGTTTAGTAAATTTCGTGCTTTCCTTTTCAGCTGACGTTTCTTATTGTTCGTAGTGAAATATTTCAGTAGAATTTTTATTCAGTGCTTTAACTGTGTTGAGTGTTCCCGTGGCCGCTTGAATTTTTGGTTTTAGCAAATAATTTTGTGAAGTTTTGTTTGTACTGGTATTAGTTGTGGTGTAGTAGTATTAATACAAGTAGTTGCTTTCTTAGTAGACAGATAATTTCGAGACCGCTATTGTTAGTTCTATAAACAGTTCTACTGGTGTAACTGAAATTAGGTAACTTAGACATACAGTTTTTTTTCCAGTAACTGTACAATTTTACCATGAGTGAGGAGTGTGGGCTCTGCCGTGGGTTTGTGTGTAGTGGGTCACGGTGTGGGATTTGTTCAAAGTATTTTCATTTTAATTGTGGAATGCAGTGGGGAAGCCAATGGGTATTCTAGCGAGATCCTCTCCTGGGAATGCAGAATCTGTAGTAGAAATAAGTTGATAGAGCAGTAAAAAATGGCACATCCATGCCCGAGGAAGGATTCGAACCTGCGACCATAGCGGTCGCGCGGTTCCAGACTGAAACGCCTAGAACCGCTCAGCCACACCTGCCGCCCTAGATAGAATGGTAGGAGCATAAGATATGTGCTCTTCAGGTGCAGTTACAACGTGCAAAGGAGGAATTAGATAGGTTGAGGAGGATGAAGGGTGGTGAGGAATGGGAACTGGCAGTTGGCAAGAAGGCGGCTGGGAGGAGTTATTCAGACAGTTGTACCTTGCTTATATGCAAAAGGCTTGACCAACTGTCAGAGATGAGTGGAGAGGAGCCTCTTGTAGCTGTAGATGCAGGGAACATGTAGCAGTCCTCAGCAGTTAGGAAGCCTAGGTCAGTTGCAAAGTCTAACAGAAAGAAGGTTCTGCTGCTAGGTAATTCGCACGGTAGAGGTGTGGGCCAGCAGTTGCAGGAAGTGTTGGGGAGTGGGTATCAGGTCACTAGCATTGTGAAGCCTAGAGCATAGGGGAGTTACGTAGGAATTTTACGGAGGAGGATCAGGTAGTGATGGTGGGTGGAGCAGGGAACAGTCTTGATAGGGACGGGGAATAAGATGTAGGTGATGACCTGGTAAAGATAGCTACTCAAACTGGTGGCACTAATGCGCATTTCGTGCAGCTGTTTCAGCGTCACGATCAGCCTCAGCGTAATGAAGCTGTTAGGCGCGTTGACGTGGGGCTGGAGAGGACGCTGATGGTAGAGGGCATGGGTCACATTTCAGTGGTGCCAGTCGGGTATATCACTAGGCATGGCCTGCACCTTGATAGGTACGGGAAGGAGCCGCTGGCAAAGCTTATAGGTGACACTGGGTGGTGGTGGAATCACTTATGGAGAAATTCCTGTAGTAGTTGGTGTTAGAGCTGTACCTTTCTTAGATTAAAGTCAGCTGATAGGTATACCTGTCCCTCTAACTAAGGGTTCACCTTCAGAGGAAGTCGTGTTTCCAAGTAGAGAAGGAATTAGGATATTTCATCAAAATATAAGAGGTATTAGTGATAAAGTTAGTGAACTGCTTATAGATGATGACTCTGAAATTATTTATGTATCGGAGTACCACTTAAATAATTTGACAGTTCGGAGGCTTGCTTTACCAAGATACAAATTAGCTACTTGTTTTTCAAGGAGTTCCTTGCGGTGTGGGGGAGTGGCCATGTACGTAAAAAACAGTATTCCATTTGTGTCCATAGACATCACTGCACTGCACTGCACTGAACAGATATTTGAATGTTGGGCAGGGGCAGTTGAATTTAGTGAAACTAAACTTCTAATTGTTGTTGTTTGTAGGTCCCCTAACTCTGACTTCAGAGCATTTCTGCTCGAGCTAGAGAGGGTTCTTGATTCACTTAGTAGGAAGTACCAAGAATTAGTTATATGTGGTGTCTTCAATATAAATTTTGTATATGATGGAGAAAGAAAAAGGATGTTGGTAGGTCTGCTAAATTCATGTGATCTGATGCAGAATGTGTTTTTTCCAGGGGAACAGTAGCACAGCCATAGACAATATTTTTATTCATTCTTCATTACTAGATGGTATTCTGTCAGTAAAAGGGTGAATGGCCTTTAAGATCATGATGCACAAATTTTAACACTACTAGGCTTTTGTATTCAAACAAATGTCACATACAGTTACAAACTATGTAGGAAAGTTAATCCAACAGCAACCGAGGTTTTTAAATTTTGTCAAGGAACAAGAGTGGCAGGATGTTTATAATGTCGATAACATAGATTGTAAATATAAAGCTTTCCGTAACATAATTTCTCATGCTCCTTGAGAGCTGCTTTCCATAATAACGTTCTAAACGGGGTACTAGCAGCAATAGGCAACCCAAGTGGCTGCCTAGTGGGATCAGAGTATCATACAGAATAAAGCGGGAATTATATCAAAATGTTAGAAGTAGACACAATCAAGCTACAGTAGTCCATTACAAACTATATTGTGAGATGCTTAAAATATTATTAGGAAGGTAAAGAGTATGTGATTTGCAAATAGAATAGCTGATTCACAGGATAAAGTTACAGCCTTACAGTCAGTTGTTAAGGAAGTCTCTGGTCAGCAGCACAAGGTCGAGGATATAAAGTCAGTTCGTAGTAAAAATATTTTCGTTACTGATAAATCAGATATATGTACAGTATTTAACAATCATTTTCTGACCATTGCTGGTGAAGTAAATAAAAATTTAGTTGTTACAGGGAATCATATAACTTTCTTGGCAAATGCCTTTCCGAGATTGATGTCTTGGTACTTAGTAGTAAAGCCGCATTATAAAAAGGGAGGAAAGGATAATGTACACAATTTTAGACCTTTTTCTGTGCCATCAGCGTTTGCTAAAGTTATTGAAAAGGCAGTGTATGTAAGGATAACTGATCATTTCAAATCACAAGATTTGCTATGAAATGTACAGTTTGGCTTTAGAATTGTTCAACAACTGAAAATGCTATATTCTTTTTCCTCTGTGAGGTAATGGGTGGGTTAGACAAAAGGTTTCGAACGCTAGGCATATATTTATTTAATTAAGGCGTTTGATTGTGTCGATCACAAAATATTATGGAATACGGGTAGTATTACTTTAGCAACAGACAGCAAAAGGTCATTATTCACAATGCTGGGAATGGCTGTGATACGAGGTCTGTGTGGGGTATGGTCAACTGGGGGGTGCTCCAAATGAATGGAGAGTTTTTATGAACGACTCCTTGGGGTATGTGATTTCAGCAGTATTCATGTTGTCGTTCAGTTCTTGGTTCAAATGGCTCTGAGCACTATGGGACTTAACTGCTGTGGTCATCAGTCCCCTAGAACTTAGAACTACTTAAACCTGACTAACCTAAGGACATCACACACATCCATGCCCGAGGCAGGATTCGAACCTGCGACGTAGCGGTCGCGCGGTTCCAGACTTAGCGTCTAGAACCGCTCGGCCACTCCAGCCGGCTTGTCGTTCAGTGTTGCGGCCACTTCTGTTCGTTATTTATATAATAGTTATGCCCTCTAGTATTACAGGTAGGTCTAAAATATTTCTGTTTGCTGATGACACTAGCTTGGTAGTAAAGGATGTTGTGTGCAACATTGGCTCGGTTTCAAATAGTGAAGTTCATGAGCTAAGTTCGTGGCTTGTAGAAAATAAACTAATCCTAAATCACAGTAAGACTCAGTTTTTACAGTTTCTCACATGCATTTAACAAAACCTGACGTTTTAATTTCAGAGAATGGGCATATGATTAACGAAACTGAACAGTTCAGATTTCTAGGTGTTCAGATAGATAATAAACTGTCGTGGAAAGCCCATGTTCAGGGTCTTGTTCAAAGACTTAATGCTGCCATTTTTACTATTCGAACGGTATCTGAAGTGAGTGATCGTCCGACTCGAAAATTAGTGTACTTTGCTTATTTTCATTCGCTTATGTCGTATGGTATTATATATTGGGGTAACTCTTCCCATTCTAAAAGGATATTTTTGGCTCAGAAACGGGCGGTTCGGGCTATAAGTGGTGCAAGTTCACGAATCTCTTGTCGACCCCTGTTCACGAGTCTGGGTATTATATACACTCCTGAAAATGGAAAAAAGAACACATTGACACCGGTGTGTCAGACCCACCATACTTGCTCCGGACACTGCGAGAGGGCTGTACAAGCAATGATCACACGCACGACACAGCGGACACACCAGGAACCGCGGTGTTGGCCGTCGAATGGGGCTAGCTGCGCAGCATTTGTGCACCGCCGCCGTCAGTGTCAGCCAGTTTGCCGTGGCATACGGAGCTCCATCGCAGTCTTTAACACTGGTAGCATGCTGCGACAGCGTGGACGTGAACCGTATGTGCAGTTGACGGACTTTGAGCGAGGGCGTATAGTGGGCATGCGGGAGGCCGGGTGGACGTACCGCCTAATTGCTCAACACGTGGGGCGTGAGGTCTCCACAGTACATCGATGTTGTCGCCAGTGGTCGGCGGAAGGTGCACGTGCCCGTCGACCTGGGACCGGACCGCAGCGACGCACGGATGCACGCCAAGACCGTAGGATCCTACGCAGTGCCGTAGGGGACCGCAACGCCACTTCTCAGCAAATTAGGGACGCTGTTGCTCCTGGGGTATCGGCGAGGACCATTCGCAACCGTCTCCATGAAGCTGGGCTACGGTCCCGCACACCGTTAGGCCGTCTTCCGCTCACGCCCCAACATCGTGCAGCCCGCCTCCAGTGGTGTCGCGACAGGCGTGAATGGAGGGACGAATGGAGACGTGTCGTCTTCAGCGATGAGAGTCGCTTCTGCCTTGGTGCCAATGATGGTCGTATGCGTGTTTGGCGCCGTGCAGGTGAGCGCCACAATCAGGACTGCATACGACCGAGGCACACAGGGCCAACACCCGGCATCATGGTGTGGGGAGCGATCTCCTACACTGGCCGTACACCACTGGTGATCGTCGAGGGGACACTGAATAGTGCACGGTACATCCAAACCGTCATCGAACCCATCGTTCTACCATTCCTAGACCGGCAAGGGAACTTGCTATTCCAACAGGACAATGCACGTCCGCATGTATCCCGTGCTACCCAACGTGCTCTAGAAGGTGTAAGGCAACTACCCTGGCCAGCAAGATCTCCGGATCTGTCCCCCATTGAGCATGTTTGGGACTGGATGAAGCGTCGTCTCACGCGGTCTGCACGTCCAGCACGAACGCTGGTCCAACTGAGGCGCCAGGTGGAAATGGCATGGCAAGCCGTTCCACAGGACTACATCCAGCATCTCTACGATCGTCTCCATAGGAGAATAGCAGCCTGCATTGCTGCGAAAGGTGGATATACACTGTACTAGTGCCGGCATTGTGCATGCTCTGTTGCCTGTGTCTATGTGCCTGTGGTTCTGTCAGTGTGATCATGTGATGTATCTGACCCCAGGAATGTGTCAATTAAGTTTCCCCTTCCTGGGACAATGAATTCACGGTGTTCTTATTTCAATTTCCAGGAGTATATATATATATATATATATATATATATATATATATATATATATATATATATATATATATAACGATTGTTCCCCTTTAGGAGAGCGATTGAACTTGAATTCATAATTTCATCTTCGGATGTTTTTCTTCTTTGCTTCCCACAACCTCCTCATCCTCTCAGAATGCTCCTTCTTCCGTTCCTCTGTCCATTTTTTACCAGGCTGACGCGATGTTCTTTCCCCAAACTTCACACTTGTGATTTTATGCCGGCACTCGGTGCGATCTTCGAGATTTTTTATGTTGATCTGCTGTAGATCCCTCTGGACTTCTTTCAGCCATTCCGTGCCACATTTACTCCTTGTTATAATATTGAATAATTTCTTTGCTGTTCTGGAGTCTTCCATCCTGTAGATGTATGTATAAAATTTGGCTCGGCGCTTTCTGATTTCATCTGTTACTATGTTGATCTTTCTATAGAGCTCGTTTTGTGGTCTCTTCATCCAAATGCCATTTTTGTTGATTGGACCGTAAATCTTCCTGAGAATTTTTCTTTCCTGCTTTTCTATTTCCTTAATTTGAGAATGACTATCAATCACCATTGTTTCAGCTGCATAGATTGCTTCTGGAAGAATCACTGTTGTATAGTGCCTTAATTTTGCGTCTGTCGAAATGCACTTCTTGTTGTAATGCGTCCATGTTAGCTTGTAGGCTTTCTGGAGCTTGGTGATTCTTTGTTCATTGGCAATTCGGTTTAATCCTGAGGACTGTATAGTTTCACCGAGGTATTTAAAATGGCAGACTTGTGCAATTTTACCAATTTTGTTATTAAAGGGGATTTATTTTCTGGCTGCCTTTCCATATATTGGGTTTTTTTCATAAGATATCTATAGTCCGGTTTTTTGTGAAATTTCATGTAGTTTTTACACTGCGTGAATCGCTTCTGTTCTGTTATTGGTGATAACTGCAATATCGTCAGCGAAAGCAAGGCACTTGACTTTAATTCGGTTCTCTTTCTTGATACCAATTTGGATACCCTTTACGTGAGGTTCCCATTCCCTGATTATCTTTTCTAGAACAATATTAAAAAGGATTGGGGATAGTCCGTCCCCCTGTCGGACTCCAGATTTGATTTCGAATCGTTCTGATACTTCGCCCATGAATTTCACTTTGGCCGTTGTTCCTGTAAGTGTCTGTTCTGCGATTTTTCGTGTCTTTCGGTCGATCCCAAATTCTTCCATGATTTTAAACAGGGTTCCACGGTCCACTGAATCATATGCTTTCCTGAAGTCGATGAATGTAACTAGTGTGTTTCTGCATTTCCTCATTTGTAATATTGTCTTTAAGGACCAGATCTGTTCCGCACATGACCGTCCTTTTCTGAATCCGGCCTGGTATTCACCAATTAGTGTATCTGCTTGGGATTCTATCCTGTTTAAAAGCGCTTTGGAAAGGATTTTGTAAGCGACTGGGAGCAGGGAAATTCCTCTGTAATTGTTCATTTTTGTCTTGTCGCCCTTTTTGTGTTGCGGGTGAATTAGAGCGCATTTCCAGTCCTCTGGTATCTGCTCCGCTATCCATATGTCTGATATTATACGGTGTAATTTCTGCATAAGTATAGGATCGTTTAGTTTCCAGAACTCAGCAATGATCCCATCTTCTCCTGGTGCTTTGTTATTTTTCAACTGCTTGACTATCTCCATAATTTCTTCAAGATCCGGGGCATGTGAGTCTGGGTGTGCGAATACTGGAGAAGAGAAGACAAGTTTTTCTTGGGGTGGTTCGCAGTTGAGGAGGGAACTGAAATATTGGGCTAAGATTTTGCAGTTATTTTTCGTGTTGGTTTCCAAAGAGCCATCGGGTTTCTTGAAGCACAAGCTAGGCGCTTGGTATCCCTGTAAGTTTTCTCTGAAAGTCTTATAAAAATTTCTTGTATTATTTTTGATGAAATCCTGCTGGATTTCAGAGTGTCTGGTGTTGTCATATCCCCGTTTTTCTTTTCTAATTATTTTTGAGGTCTGTTTTTGGGTTTTAAGAAAGTTCTCCCAGTTTTCTTCAGTTTTGTGACTGCTAAATTTTTTCCATGCAGTTATTCGGTTGTCAACTGCCTCATCACAGGTTGCATTCCACCAGCGATGTTTCCTGTTGCGAGGGGGTTGTCCTAATTTGAGGGCTTCCTGAATTTTCTCTGTTAGTTTCTTCCAGTCTGTTGATTTTTCCTGATTAATTTGCATGATGATTTTTTTCTTTGTTCAGTTGCAGATATTCCGGATCTGGTTTGGTACTTTTGGGTGGCCTTTTTAGCATTCTGTTGGGTTGGAATTTTGTTTTTATTTGGAGAAGATGATGATCTAATTCAAAGACACCTTTGCGGGTTCTGATGTTTTGAATTTCTTTTATGTTTTCTTTGGAAATTGCGACATGGTCTATTTGGTATTCACCCTGTCTAAGACTGGTTGATCTCCATGTGGTTAATTTATGTGCAGGTTTTTGAAACTGGGTACTCATTATTTTAAGTACAAAGTTTCTGCAGAAGTCGATTAGTTTTTCACCATTCTTGTTGGTACGTTTGTGTTTGGTGTGGGGTCCAGTGGTATCTCTGAATTATTTTTCCTTCCCTAATTGTGCATTAAAATCGCCTACTAAGATTTTCACATGGTGCCTAGGTACTTTATTTGTTGTTTCTTCTAGTGTTTCCCAGAAACTGTCCACTGTTTCAGGGTAGATTTTATTGTGGTGATTTGTGGGGACGTGCACATTGATCAGAGTGTATGCTTTATTAGCTGATTTTACTGATAACAGGGAGACTCTTTCATTGGGAGACGTGAAGTCAATAACTGAGTCGAGTACGGAAGTGTGTACGGCGAATCCTGTTCCGAAAAGTGGTAGTTTGTCTCTTACTTTTATGGCAGGTTTGCCCTTGTAGATCCTGTAATTCTCTGTGTTAAAGTGTCCTTCATCTGTGAATCTTGGCTCTTGCAGTGCAGTGATTTTCAGTTTAAATTTTCCCATTGCGTTGGTGAGTTGCTTTAATTTGCCTGTTTTAGTGAGGGTGTTCACATTAATTGTACCAATACAATTTTTACGTTTCGTTTTGAGAGTGTGACGAGTTTTTGAGAAGCTCCGATTCTTCTCCGCATGGTGTCCCTGATCCCCCAGAATCCGATGATCAGGTGAATCCAGTCTATCGACTGGTGCCTGGGGTAGTGACTCTGTGGTCGTCTTTTCCATCATGCGTTCATGTTGAATTTTAGTTTTTGTGGTGATCTCTGTTGAGACCACAGGTATACGACTCGATTTTTGAGTTCGAGAAGATTTTGTGCAGCCGCCTCAACTAGAGGAACAGACGCTGACCACTGGCCGCCAGATGCTGAACAGACACCACTAGGTTTATTGGTTTTTCGTCCGCCCTGGGTATTTCATTTCCCCAGTACCACCTATATCTAGGAAGCTTTCCCCTATACGCCACCCGGGGAGGCGCCCGATGGGGGTACCAACAACCCCACACGGGATATATATATATATGTACTTGTTAACAATATTAGCTTATTCCAAAGAATAAGCAGCTTTCACTCAGTTAATACTCTGGAGAAATTAAACCTGCATTTGGATCGGAATGCCTTAACGCTTGTGCAGAAAGGTGTGCAGTATACTGCTGCATCCATTTTCAATAAGCTACCTCTCGAATTCAAAAATCTTAGCAGTAATCCATACGCTTTCAAATCTAATCTGAAGAGTTTCCTCATGGGTCACTCCTTCTACTCTGTTGAGGAGTTCCTTGAAGCCGGCCGCAGTGGCCATGCGGTTCTAGACGCTATAGTCTGGAACCGCGCTACCGTTGCGGTCGCAGGTTCGAATCCTGCCCCGGGTATGGATGTGTGTGATTTCCTTATGTTAGTTAGGTTTAAGTAGTTCTAAGTTCTAGGGGACTGATGACCAAAGAAGTAAAGTCCCATAGTGCTCAGAGCTATTTGAACCATTTAGTTCTTTGAACATTTGATTCTTACTGTGTTGTTGATTGCGTTTACTTAATCTTGTGAATTGACTTTTTTTTTGGATTCCTAAACATCTTATTTTCATCTGTTATTACTTTTATGTCGTAATTTCATGTACTGACATGTTTCATGACCTTGGAGATTTTTCTCCTCAATTTCGTCCTGCGGAACTCGATGTGTAAATGAAAATAAAAACCTGGACGTTTCTGTTCCCACGTCCATTGTAGAGACGTCAAAAGAAGGGGTGAAATGGGGTTAAGAGAGGCTGTGATAATTTTCTCATCGTATGACACGTCTCCGGTGGTGTTGTGCTGGAGTTTGGTGAACTTTAGTGCCAGTATGACATCATTAACTCACTTCACAGCTCGCATTAACTTCTGAGCTGTTACCTTTTCGCATATGTCGACACCTTGATGTTTGAAGCATCAGCGAGCCTCAGGTGACGCCACGGGCCGCCGTTTTGCACCATTATAGAGAGTGAGTGTAGGCACATTTGAGCCAAATTTCAAACTTCCACATCCCAATGGGAAACAATTATGTGGTTTCGAAAAAGTGACCATTTAATTGTGTGGCTCAGAGAAGTCCTGTCAGTCAAAGTGGTTAAGTGAATCGTTCAGTTTAAGGCCATGTGCTCCACCATGCACGACAATTTATTTCATTGTGGGTCATTGCATGTACAGCTGTTTAATAGCATCAGTAAAAATAAATGTAATTTTTTTTCTAGTGACTGGCAAAGCATACTTTGTACAAATATTAGCGATTTTATGCCCTACTTAGCGAGAGATAACTGATTGTCTATTATACGCACTGAAGATGTCCTCTTGTACGTTATCTTACTCTCACTATCCCCACACGAGGTATATGATGGAGCCAGCAAAATGGTCACACGACCGTCCACGAAGACAGGTTCTCGAAATTCACCATCAGGATTTCGAGAGGCAACGTCGCTTTTTTTCCAAATGCTCCCATGTAAGTTTCTCTAGCGTCTTTGTTACACTTTAGCATTAGCTATACAGACCTGTTACGACCCTAACAGTATGTCGGTAAATTATTTCAATTTCTGTTACCATGCCTACCTGGTAAGTACTGCATGCGATTTGTTACCGGAATGAAGGGTTCCTAGCAAACAGAACACAGTAGAAATCTTCATATATAAAAGTGGCTTTGGTCGTTCTCCGAGGGAATATTACAGAACCTTTACTATTCAGAAAATATATAAACGTCCTAGCGGATAACGTTGGAAGTTCCATGATGCTGTTCGTTGGTGATTCTGTTATATTCAGAGGAGTTGTACCGCTGTAAGCTAGTAGTCAGACGCAGGACGACCTGGCAGAGACTCGCTGCTTGGTACAGCCACGTACAATGTAAACCATTGCGCATAAATGTGCGGAAGGATAAAAAAAATGGTTCACATGGCTCTGAGCACTATGGGACTTAACTTCTGAGTCCCCTAGAACTTAGAACTACTTAAACCTAACTAACCTAAGGACATTACACACATCCATGCCCGAGGCAGGATTCGAATCTGCGACCGTAGCGATTGCGCGGTTCCAGACTGTAGCGCCTAGAACCGCGCGGCCACTCCAGCCAACGCGAAAGGATCCATTATTGTACAAATACGCGTCGGCAGAGCACTCTCTGCAAGCAGTCGCATTACTTAAATGACTTTGACTTTTAAAGCGGAACGGGTGCGTAAATCTGATCTCAGGAAAGAGAACTCCGATGATGATGATGATAGGTTTGTGGGCGCTAAACTGCGCGGTCATCAGGGCCCATACAAAATCCCAATTTTTACATAATCCAAATTAGTCACGGTCACGAATGATGATGATGACGAAATAATGAGGACAACACAAGCACCCAGTCCCCGGGCAGAGAAGAATCCCCAACCCGGCTGGGAATCGAATCCGGGATCCTGTGATTCAGCGGCAGCAACGCTAGTCACTAGACAACGAGTTGCGGACAAGACATCCGACACTGACATTCTTTGTATGAATACTCACGTAGTGTAGCCCACCACCGAAGGAGATAGTTTACAAAAATGGCTCTGAGCACTATGGGACTTAACTACTGTGGTTATCAGTCCCCTAGAACTTAGAACTACTTAAACCTAACTAACCTAAGGACATTACACACATCCATGCCCGAGGCAGGATTCGAATCTGCGACCGTAGCGATTGCGCGGTTCCAGACTGTAGCGCCTAGAACCGCGCGGCCACTCCAGCCAGCGCGAAAGGATCCATTATTGTACAAATACGCGTCGGCAGAGCACTCTCTGCAAGCAGTCGCATTACTTAAATGACTTTGACTTTTAAAGCGGAACGGGTGCGTAAATCTGATCTCAGGAAAGAGAACTCCGATGATGATGATGATAGGTTTGTGGGCGCTAAACTGCGCGGTCATCAGGGCCCATACAAAATCCCAATTTTTACATAATCCAAATTAGTCACGGTCACGAATGATGATGATGACGAAATAATGAGGACAACACAAGCACCCAGTCCCCGGGCAGAGAAGAATCCCCAACCCGGCTGGGAATCGAATCCGGGATCCTGTGATTCAGCGGCAGCAACGCTAGTCACTAGACAACGAGTTGCGGACAAGACATCCGACACTGACATTCTTTGTATGAATACTCACGTAGTGTAGCCCACCACCGAAGGAGATAGTTTACAAAAATAGCTCTGAGCACTATGGGACTTAACTACTGTGGTTATCAGTCCCCTAGAACTTAGAACTACTTAAACCTAACTAACCTAAGGACATCACACACATCCATGCCCGAGGCAGGATTCGAACCTGCGACCGTAGCAGTCGCGCGGTTCCGGACTGCGCGCCTAGAACCGCTAGACCACCGCGGCCGGCGATAGTTTACAAAACCCTCACTCGACCCATACATGAATATTAGTAGTCAGTTTGGAACTAGTTGTAGATAGAGTTGATAGACGAAACAGAGAAGATCCAGAGAAGAGCATCCCGTTTCGTCACAGGTACATTTAGTAATCGTGAAAACGTAACAGTATTGTTCCGTCAGCTACATGGCAGGCGCTATATGAAGCATTGTGCATGTCGGAGTGATTTACCGTTGAAATCTCGAGAGTGTCCTTTCCTAGATGGGTCAACCAATACTTGCTTTCTGCTACGGATGTCTCAAAAAAATACCATGAAGGGATGAAACAGCACACAGTGTCTTATCAACAAACTTTACTCCTGTTCACAGTTCGCGACCGGAATAGGAAAAGGCAGAAGTGAAAGTGATCCGCAAAGCAACCTCCGACACACATTCTGTGTAAAGCGGCTTGACGAGTGTAGATGTAGATGCAGAAGAACGCTTTAAAATTGATCACGCTAGTGTCTTGTTCGCGATGTCCTTTACAGGAGACCTGCACTTTGCCAGTACCCAACCAACAAGTCCAAGTCTATATCCTCGTTTTACATCTACATACATACTCTGCAAGCCGCCAGTAGTGGATGGTGGTGGGAACCTTATGCTACTGGCAGTCATTCCATTTCCGGTTCCATTTGCAAATGGAGAGAGGCAAAAATGACTGTACTTCTGCACGAGCTCTGATTTCTCTTACCTAGTTTTCGTAGTCCTCGATGTATACTGGAGCCAGCAGGATAGTTCCACAGTCTGTCGCAAATTTCGGTTTTCCAAACTTTCTCAGTAGTGATACGTGAAAATATCGCCTTTTTCCTTCCAGGGATTTCCATTTGATTTCATGGAGCATTTACGTAACACTACCTGGGACAAATTTGCATGTCTATGAATTGCTGAATGTCTTCCCTGGTGAGGATACCAAACGCTCGAGCAGTACTCAAGAATGGGTTGCACAAGAGTTGTGTAGGCGGTCTCTTTTATATATGAGCTGCACGTTCGTATAGTTCTCCAAATAAACCGAAGCATCCCTGATGCGAAACTCAGCTTCCCCTTTCCTCGCACGATATCCTGCTAGCCATGGAGGAAGGTTAACAGGCAGATGCCATATTCAAAGGTTTCCGGAAAATGTTTGGAAGGTGTTCCACTGCAGATACTCACGAACGTCCGAACATGCGGAAAATGTTCTCAGATATTGAATGGTTCGAAGACTTATTAAGTGATAGAACCCATTACGTTGTCATGGACGGCGAGTGATCATAAGAGACAAGGGAGTGCCCCAAGGAAGCGAAATAGGACCGCTCGTTTTTTCTGTATGCATGTAGTGTGTCCATGTCTAGATGAAATTTAGACTGGAAATTTTGAGTGCAATTACCGACCGTTCTGCACTTGATATTTGCTCTTTTGCGGTACAGTCGTTATATACGTCTGCTTCATCTGTACACCTTTGATAAAGGCAAATGAAGACACTTCTTACAGTGAATGCGCCGAGTCCGGTCCTTTGTGGTCCGTTTTCTTCGTACTAGTTTCTTTTACACATAACACAGCCATTGTCTTCAGCAGTCTACTTTCATTTTCTCCCTCGTTTGGTGGTTAGGGGAAGTTTTTTCGTGAAAGTACTTCTGTGCTGCAATGCTTTCAAACTTTGTAGGGTTTCCTCGTCTGTCAGCACCAACGCCGCATTCTTGCTTCTTTTCTCTGGTGGTTATCAGTGCTGTCTTTTCAAACGAGGTACAGGTCCCTGATTTAGCTGCAATACAGCGTTAGTTGCAATTTCTGCGATTATACAGTCACTAGCAGTATTTGGTTGAGAGATGTTGCTTCCATTAGAATGCTTCTCTGTCAAAACAACATCAGAAATAGAAAATGATTCCTATGGAATTTTCTGTAAATTTAGTTGACAAACGCCATAGGTCTAAAATCCACTAGTGGCAGTTGATTGGGTTGCACTTTTTTGCCACGCCTCCCTCAGCAAACGTGCAAATTCGGCTCTTGAGATACCGTCTAAAAACAACACTGCCTTGTAGAAGTAGTTCTGTAGTGATTTAAAGAAGCACCGACCTAGCAGCTGTCGGAATTGGGTTGGATAAGAAGGCAAGCAAACCAAGATGTCACGGCTATCTGCGAATTCCAACGTCTCAATATCAGAACTATGATATGTCTGATTTCTTTGGAAAGAAGATTGGGTTTAACGTCCCGTCGACATTGAAGTCGTTAGAGACGTAGCACAAGCTCGGATGGGGAAGAATGGGGAAGGAAATCGGTCGTACCCTTTCAAAAGAACCTTCCCGGAATGAGCCTGGAGCGGTTTAGGGAAACCACAGAAAACCTAAATCTGGATGGCCGGACGCGAGACGGAAAGAAGAGTTCCTTCAACGACAACATGAATACTGCTGAATTCACATACCCCAAGGAGTCGTTCATAAAAACTCTCCATTCATTTGGAAGAGAATTCTCACAAAAGAATTTCTTATTCTTCCTATTCAAAATGAAAGGTGGGGGCAGAAAACATCCTTCAGTATTACAAACTGCTGTTATTGTAATAGTTCTCCCTTTTCTCCACATGTCATTTGATGTAGCACTGGGAGACCCTCTTTAGCAATGACTGATTCAGTTTTTCGGTTTACTGATCCGGCATCGGCCGCTATCCGGTCGGCCGCACTTTCAAATACGCGCGCCCCCATTTACGCCGCCGCGTTTCCTACAGCCGCCACCATGACACGATGGCGCTGCCACGAACGATTACGCCGCTGCCAATGAGACGCAAGCAGCCCCTCTTCATAGTTCCAGCGGCGGCTGTTCGAGCATTCATCCACTGTGCCCCATTTTGAATGTTTGCCTGTCGAATAACATTTACAGATTTACATTACTGTACTGAAGATGGACTGATCTGTAAATATGCAGTATCTGTGTATGTTTCAAGATTCAAAGCTACTGTTAGCTACTGACGTTGCAAACTAAAGCAACGAAGTCATGTATTATTTTTCCTATTTGATATTAGATGTAGAATAAATTAATATCTGAATTCTCTGTTTATGAACAGAGTTTGTTCCTCGCTCCTATATCGATTAAAGAATCACTCAGAGTGCAAGGAAGTCATAACAATTGAAACCCAAACTAATCCATGTTAAATATGTGATAGGTGGCCTGGCATTCAGCAAGAGAACGTTCCCTGATAATCTATACTAATAAAAATATGTAAAACTGTCACGTCTGTTTGAACATGCTTATCTCCAAAACTAGTATAAGCATTTTCGTAGTGTTTTGACAGGTAATTTGAGCATATCTTGGGGAACTGTATAGGATTAATTTCATCAAAATCGGATCACGGAAAATATAGATATCGTAACTGAATGTTTCATTCATATTAACAATTTAAATGCGAAACTGTCTGTTAACATTTTTATGTCTAGCCCATCTGAACCGATTTCATTGGTTGTTATGTGGTACGCAATATGATTCAAAGTAATGAAAATAATGCTTACACAATTTTCAGTGTGTTTAACCCATACTTCCGCACTATTGTTGCATAATGTACACGTTGTAATCTGTACAGCTACTTCAATAGCACGATGCATAGGTGCGCACTTCTGCGCTTACCCCTCTGTACGGGTCAGCTTGGGAGGGGAGAGCGGGCCACACATCACGAGGTAAGAATTTCTATTGTCTTGTCTATTGAGAGCCATTGATCTATCGATGGAAAGACCTTAAAGCTTCCTTTTTACAACACGGAGATACTGTATCAAGAATGAATGCAACCAATCCCAGTCTGTCATACAAGCATCCTTGTTGCGATAATAAGGAACAGTATTTGCTTCGGCAAATTGAAATGAGACTTTTTGCAAATCTTCTCCAGAAGCAAGAAATTCGGAAGCCTGTTCTCTTCCCAGCGTATAATACGTACAAGTCTTCCTTGTTTTCTGCACCAAGGCAACCTAAGAAACAAATCACAAAATTTATTATTAAAAAAGGCGTTTTGTAATTGTCATTGATTGTGATTAATTATTTACTATAAATTATTATTATTATTATTATTATTTCTCACTTTTTATTTTATTATGTATTTTTGTTCATTCATCTATGCATAGTTTCCAACCGAAAATAAACTGTATTTTTGAAGGTCTTACTTTGAGGACCCATTCCTCGTTTTTCGTCGTTATTGTTTTCGTCTTTTACGGTCTCATATGGAATCACGTACTTCTCTGAAGCTCTAAAACTGTTTATGACAACAGTTTTAACGTGCTCCATTGCTAACTGGACGTTTTCTTCACCGCAATGGCCTCTATTTGTGGTTAAGTAATTTATAAGTATAGTCTGCAAATAAATAAATATGAAAGAAAGTTATTACGAGTTTCCTTCTTATCCTAAAGGCCAACGGCATTGCTGCAGTGGTGACACTGGTTCCCGACAGATCACCGAAGTTAAGCACTGTCGGGCTGGACTAGCACGTGGATGGGTGACCATACGGTCTGGCGAGCGCTGTTGGCAAGCGGGGTGCACTCAGCCCTTGTCAGACAAACTGACGAGCTACTTGATTGAGAAGTAGCGGCTGACATACGGCCGGGAAACCGGTGTGCTGACCACATGCCCCTCCATATTCGCATCCAGTGACGCCTATGAGCTGAGAATGACACGACGGCCGGTCAGTACCGTTGGGCCTTCATGGCCTGTTCGGCAGGAGTTAATGTGCAGCAAACGGGAAGTAACCGGACGCGCACAGACACTTCAGGATATAGTGAATATGATAAACACATAGCTAGCGTTGGTAAAATCGTATAGGAATCACATTATTGTTTTTCTGCTGTCAGAAACGAAACATATCCGGTACAACAGCGCCTACCGCTTGTTGCTAGAGACTTGGACTCGAGGAAACAGTGGACCGCTGAACGTTTCGCTTTCTTGACACTGTGAAACTACACGAGCAAATAGGCACCATATCTCGCTTGCCATCTTGCACCGATTCACTCTAAACGATCTGACGGACAGGATGACTAGCAGTCTGCGAATGTTACTGGTGACGCTGTAGTGTATGGAAAAGTGTCGTCGTTAAGTGACTGTTGGAGGATTCAGGATGGCTTAGGCAGAATTTGTGTTTTGTGTAATGAATGGGAGCTTGCTGAGAATATGGAAAGTGGTTATGTTATTGCATATGAGTAGGAAGAACAATCGTCTCATTTGTCGAATACAGCGTCAGTGGCGTGCTACTCGACACACGTCGATTAAATACACAGGGTGATCCATTGATCGTGACCGGGCCAAATATCTCACAAAATAAGCATCAAACGAAAAACCTACAAAGAACGAAACTTGTCTAGCTTTAGCGAGGAAACCAGATGGCGCTATGGTTGGCCCGCTAGATGGCGCTGCCATAGGTCAAACTGATATCAACTGCGTTTTTTAAGTAGGAACCCCCATTTTTTATTACATATTCGTGTAGTACGTAAAGAAATATGAATGTTTTAGTTGGACTACTTTTTTCGCTTTGTGATAGATGGCGCTGTTATAGTCACAAACGTAAGTACGTGGTATCAAGTAACATTCCGCCAGTGCGGACGGTATTTGCTTCGTGATACACTACCCGTGTTAAAATAGACCGTTTACCAATAGCGGAAAAGGTCGATATCGTGTTGATGTATGGCTATTGTGATCAAAATGCCCAACGGGCGTGTGCTATGTATGCTGCACGGTACCCTGGACGACATCATCCAAGTGTCCGGACCGTTCGTTATTTAAGGAACCAGGAAGTCTTCAGCCACATTTGAAACGTCAACCACGACCTGCAACAAACGATGTTGCGCAAGTAGGCGTTTTAGCTGCTGTCGCGGCTAATCCGCACATCAGTAGCAGACAAATTGCGCGAGAATCAGGAATCTCAAAAACGTCGATGTTGAGAGGAATGTCGTTACAGGTATTGCCAAATGCATTGAGGTTGACGGACATCATTTTGAGCATTTATTGCATTAATGTGGTCTTTACAGGTAATCACGCTGTAACACCATGCGTTCTCAGAAATGATAAGTTCACAAAGGTACATGTACCACATTGGAACAACCGAAATAAAATGTTCAAACGTACCTATGTTCTGTATTTTAATTTAAAAAACCTACCTGTTACCAACTGTTCGTCTTAACTTGTGAGCCATATGTTTGTGACTATTACAGCGCCATCTATCACAAAGCGAAAAAGTGGTCCAACTAAAACATTCATATTTCTTTACGTGCTACACGAATATGTAATAAAAAATGGGGGTTCCTACTTAAAAAAACGCAGTTGATATCCGTTTGACCTATGGCAGCGCCATCTAGCGGGCCAACCATAGCGCCATTTGGTTTCCCCCTTCAAGCTAGACAAGTTTCGTTCTTTGTAGTTTTTTCGTTTGACGCTTATTTCGTAAGATATTTGGCCCAGTCACGATCAATGGACCAGCCTGTATAGGCGTAACGTTGCCTGGCTCGCTTCTCATGTATATATATATCCTGTAAACTGACTTGTTCCACAACATTTCGATTGAGATATGTAACTAACTGACTAACTAACTAACTAACTTACTATGTAACCAAACCACCCTATGAGTAAAGGTAGTATTTAACAAGAAACGCTAGCATATAGACTCGGGAAATATCTCTTGCATGAGTGTAATGAGAGTAATGGAGATCTCATTCTCACGAGAACAGTGTTGCCAATTTCCTGGAGTCAGTCCTAATTGCGCCGCCGTATCTCTAGGTGTGACGACTTGCTCGGTGCGCGCCGTGCGGGTCCGCCCCGTGTGCGCAGGCGCGGCCGTTGCCGGTGAAGCCCCTCGCGGCGCCTGGGTTCCCGGCTGTCGGCCGGCCGCTTCGCTGTGTTGCGGCGTGCCACATCCTCCGGTAACCGCAGGGGGCGCGCCTTTTTTTCACGCTCTGCACTCGCGCCGGCTGGGAACATCTCCATGAGCCGCCACCGGCCGCGCTCGCTTGTTTCCAGGCGAGCAATTTGCTCTCCGGCGCGCCTCGGCTCACCTCACGCCACACCACTGCAGCCAAACCTGCTCCGCCGTGCTTACCGCTTGCACTCCGACTGTGTAACGACTGATGATACTTGTGAAATACACTCCGTAGCATCTTACAAAATACGTATTATGCTGTTTCCTGTTACACAACCGTTTTGTCTCTGTACGTAGACACGACTGTGCGTTGCTTGTACATTATCATCCGTGTAAGAGAATTGAAGACATTGCCACAGTGGTAGCACAGTCGTGTTTGCGCCACAGAAAGAGCAGCTCTGATATCTAACTTAGGTGACATTCGTACTGACAGTCATACCTAAACTAATGTCCGTTTGTTAAGGTCTATGGCGTCTCTACGTAGTCTCAAGTGTACGACTACTCGAAGTGACGGGAAGTGGGCGCGTCACATACACTCAGGTGACAAAAGTCGTGGGATACTTCCTCGCCGGCCGCGGTGGCCGAGTGGTTCTAGGCGCTACAGTCTGGAACCGCGCGACCGCTACCGTCGCAGGTTCGAATCCTGCCTCGGGCATGGATGTGTGTGATGTCCATAGGTTGGTTAGTTTAAGTAGTTCTAAGTTCTAGGGGACTGATGACCTCAGAAGTTAAGTCCCATAGTGCTCAGAGCCATTTTTGATACCTCCTAATAAATGGGCTGGATGAAAAGTAGTGGCAGCATGATCATAATTCATACCAGACCGTTACTGACAGACGTTCGTTGTATTGCATAATCGCCCCCATCTGGATCACCTTCCAAGATGCTACTCCAGGCGGGTGTAAAATAAATGTGCGCACCGGAAAATAATAAACGCTAAATGATGGTTTGTCCCTGTGTGACTACCCTCTGAAGCAGATCTTAGGATCTTTTAATTCTAGAAATTCCAATCTAAACATAAATGAAAGATGAAGGCAACTAATATTATTAAATGATAAACATTGTTTGTTATTATACATGTATTGTAGAAAAAAACACCCTTTATTACAAATGTCTATGTTTCTTAAGTGAAATTATTAATCAATTGCCTAACTCTGCCCTCTTTTTATGGCCACGCGATCTAACATAAATAACGTGAAATGACTGGCATTATCTACGTACCAGACACTAGAAGACACTACTTTCAAAGATTATCTACGGTGGTGCGGAACCTCAGTGGAAATAAACCAACGTGATCACAGCTGTTTAGCTTTATAGCCCTATTAAGCAGAAGCAGTTTGCGATATCACCGTATGTACTGCGTCCGGTGCGTCGAAGTGATGGTTCTCGTACTCGTCTGCGACGATGGAAGAACTCCAGCCACAAAATAAACTCTTTCAAACACTAGGACGGCAGATGGGGTTCCTCTGACTAATATGCTCTAATACTGTCTCCTCCTCTCTGTGCTTTACAGACGAGAAACTCGAACTCCCAGCCACAGGGACGGAGTTCAGATAACGTCTCAATGTAAGTATAGCCAGAGGAAGTGCTCTCAATTACTGAACGCTGCGCACTCAACAACGACTTCCAACCCAGAGGTGAAGTCCAGAATTGTATAGGTTCGCAAGAGTAGAGTGCCTAACTGTTCTAACTATAAATTCTCCTGAGAGCAAAGACAGCAAGTCCATCTGTACCAACAAAGCTGATACCAAGCGACCTTCACACAAGGGCACTCGCAATGGAAAACCTTGTCTCTCCACTGCTGGCTTCCCAGCAATGCCCGGCTCCCCACCCTCGTAATTCCGAAAACGAATCATATTCCAGAAACTACGGAATATTCTCCCTCCCTACAGATTCTTCAGAACGCCGACCAACCATATTTTAGTTTTTTGTCGTCCAGCGTCGAAAGTTTGCTAGGAAAAACCTATACTCATACAATGGTACGCTTCAGAGTAAAAATCCGCGGAAATAACCCAGCATGCGTGATTTCCAAGGTGGCGCTTCCTCGTTCCTCTCACTGCGTCCAAGATTTTCGTAGTTTCCGTCGTATAATCCTTGCGGTCCGGCTACAATACCTGCCGGTCGCGACTCTATTGTGCTCCAGCGCTCAGTTGCCACGACGTCCGTCTAACTACTTCCTGTGTTTAAGCGGGACCACCACCTGTGCAGGCCTTGAGTTCTGCCTGCCGTTTCATCTCCACTGGCGTTCCAACTTCTACTAGTATAGGCATTCATTACACCTTTTTGATAATAAAGACACTGTCACCTTTCATGCAAAAGCATTAACAATTATTTACAAGGCGTACGTGAGAATGTCAGTCTCCTTTATATGTTCATATATACGATTGTAACGCCCCCTCAAAAAATTATAAATGACTGTGCTGATAAACCTCTTACGTTATTTGATTTTCAAACAGATGAGCAAAACTGAACGTACTCTTTACTTATTCTGATCAACACTAAACTGACACACAATATTTTAGCGCAACGCAATCTGACTTTCAAAAATACCTACAAAAGAATGGCCCTGACTAACATTAACCTATACGTTTCACAAATCACTTACCTCACAAAAATCTTCGCTACTCGAACTACTGCAGTACAGCGAGCGCCAGTACTGCCAGCTAAATGAAAGATTCTAGCTACTGAAGGCACTAACTACTGATAGGCATAGTTAGCAAATGAAAGATTTTGATAAAGAACAAACAATGTATTTACCTTAATAGTGTTCAAAAGTCGTAATATATATATCAGTTCATGACATCCAGTCTTACAAATTTCGTTTTTCTTACGGACACACATCCAGATCGTCCGCTCTCAAAACTCTGCCATCTCTCTCCCCACATACACCACTGCTGGCGGCTCACCTCCAACTGCTAACGCTACGTGCTGTTCACATCCACTGCCCAACTCAACACAAGCGAGTATTCCAACAATGAGTCCTACTAGCCACAGACTGCGCACAGCACACTCAGTGATTTTCATAAAGAGCGCTACGTGGCGTTACCAACATAAAAACCTAAACAGCCTACTTACACGATTTAAAACCTGTCACGTGATACCTAATTGTGTTGGTAGATCACGGCAAAGTATGTGGATGAATGCTTAAAAAGTGCGAAATTATAGTCACCTTACAATCTTCTCACACAGAGATGGAAGACGACGTACACTGTCAGCGCACCTATCTCTGTCCAGGTCTTGGAACGACCGCCCTCTGGGTCTAATGATGCCTTTACACACGTTGTAGTGCCTGCCACGAAGAGGTTCCTTATTTCGCTGTACAGGTCGTAATCGCACTGAACCACATCAGGTATAAGCGGCTGATATGCCAGCATCTCACACCCCCATGTACATAGGAGCTCATGCACGGATCACGCCACATGTCATCGTGCGTTGTCATGAAGGATGATGGGATGCAGTCCCCGTAAGAAACATTTTGATGCACTCCGATCACATTTCACTTCAGGTTTGATCCATGCACGTTGTTCGTGTTTCCTAAAAATACTTTTAGGGCACTTGAACTAGCCTCCCGCGCACGCAGACACTGAGCCAAACGAAGATGTCGCCGCTCGCTACACTACTTCAGTTTACGTTCTGCCAGCTACAGACAGTGGTTATGCTAAGCGACGCACATGCTTCATGTTACGGCGATGTTGCCATTACTTTTCATGCAACCCATGTACCGCGTCGGACCTCCTTTTGCACGGAGTAGTGCAGCATCCCAACGTGGCATGGACTCGATAAGTCGTTCGAAGTCCCCTGCAGAAATACGGAGCGATGCTTCTATTATAGCCGTCCATAAATGCGAAAGTGTTGCTGATGCAGGGTTTTGTGCACGAACTGCGCTCTCGATTATGCCCCGTAAATATTCGATGGGATTCATGTCGGGAGATATGGGTGGCCAAATCATTTTCTCGAACTGACCAGAATGTTCAACGCAATCGCGAAAGATTGTGGCCTGGCAACATGGCGCATAGTCATTGATAAAAAATCCATCGTTGTTTGGGAACATGAAGTCCCTGAATGGCTGTAAATGGTTGCCAAGTAGCCGAATATAATCATTTCCAGTCAATGAAAGGTTCAGTTGGACCTGACGACACAACCTACACCATTATGGAGCCACCATCAGCCTTGGTGAAAATTTTGGTTCGTAGCTTCATGGATTCTGCGCCACAATCATACCCTACCAGCAGCTCTTACCAACTAAAATCGGGACTTACCTGACCAGGCCATGATTTTCCAGTCGTCCGGGGTCCACCCGCTATGGACACGAGCCCAGGAGAGGCGGTCTAAGCGATGTCGTGCAACTAGCAAAGGCACTCGTGTCGGTCGACTGTTCTCATAGCAATTAATGCCAAATTTCGCGGCGTTATACTAACGCATACGTTCGTCGTACGTGACAGGTTGATTTCTACGTCTTTTCGTGCAGAGCTGCTGGTCTGTTAGCACTGACAGCTCTACACAAACGCCTCTGCTCTCGACCGTTAAGTGAACGCCGTTGGCTACTGCGCTGTCCGTGGTTAAAGGTAGTGCCTGAAATGTAGTATTCTCAGCACAGTCTTGGCACTATGAATCTTGGAATGTTACATACCCTAAATATTTCCGAAATGGAATGTACCTTGCGTCTAGCTCCAGCTACGATACCGCTTTCAAAGCCCATTAATTCCCGTCGTGCGGCCATAATCACGTCGGAAACCTTTCCACGTGAATCACCTGAGTATTAATGACAGCTCAGCCAATGCACTACACTTTTATACATTGTGTAGGCGATACTACCGCCATCTGTACCTGTGCATATTGCTATTCCAAGTCTTTTGTAGTTTCAGTGTAATGAGGTGATAATGAATGGAATTGGAAAAAAAAGAAATTTGTGACATAACTTGACTGGAAGGGGTTGGTTGATAGGACACTTTCTGGGGTAGCGAGGCAAAGTCAATTTCTTAATGGATGGAAGCGTGGAAAGTGACCCACCAGGTACTGGACTCGGGTAGGCGCGCCGGCCCCGGATCGAATCCGCCTGTCAGATTAACGACGGGGGCCGGTGTGCAAGCCAGCCTGGATGTGGTTTTTAGGCGGTTTTCCACATATAGTTGGGTGAATACTGGGCTGGTCCTCACGTTCCGCCTCAGTTACACGCGTCGCAGTCATTTGAAACACGTCCGCACTATTTCACGACTTACACTAGACGCAAACAGTTGCGGTACACTGATTCCGTTCTGGGGGAGGGGGGGGGGGGCGGCAGGAAGGGCATCTGGCCATCCCTAACACTAACCTTGCCAAATCCGTTGTAACCACGCCGACCCTGCGATCGCTGCGGGGCTATGGCGTAAGCGAAAGAAAGAAAAAGGAAAAGGAAGCGTGGAAAGTGAAAAGTGTAGAGGGAGACAAGGTTTGAATACAGTAAGCAGGTTCAAATGGATGTAAGTTGTAGCAGTTATGCAAATATGAAGATGCTTACTCAGAATAGACAAGCGTGGAGAGATGGACAAAACCAGTCTTCTGTCTGAAGACCGCAACAACATTATCTAACGAAGTGTCGATCATGATAATATTGGAATGGAATATACCCTGCTAGGTAGTTTAAGGCTAAGGAATTATGCCTTATTATAGCAGACAGAAACACAGAAACCATAGCTAAGTCTTCTGCACAATTCACCCAGGTAGTAGAGCAGAGACTTATCACTAGACTATCACAACGTGTGCAATAGGAACGACTGGCATCCTGTGCAACCTTTATAATAAAGATAGGGTGTCAGAACAAAATACCTTTTACTTTTCTTACGCTAGATTCAAGCTATACACAGATTTACGAATCATTTGATACATCACAATGGTCAGTCCGAATAATATACAGAGTGTCGATAAAAATAATCTGCAATCAAACCATATGGAACTAATTTTTCCCGAGAGGCAGATATCACGGTAGGACTGTTGTCTCGTGGGGGCGACTAATTTTCCAAGGCTTGATTTAAGCATTCCCAATAATTTGAAATACGGCGAACAGCCAAAAAGGTGGTTCGAGCCGTTATTTTGAATTCCAGACCACGGCTTCTTCGTGGCGGAGGGACAGCAGTCTGCCCCACCACCACACAACTCCCCCCCCTTTCGACGACTGCCGTCAATCTATGGAACTATGACACCAGGCGTTGCAGGCCAGAACAAAACTTAGTTATAACTCTGGTTGGGTTGGCTAGGGGCTCCTCTTTGTGCTAGCGAATGTTGTTGACATTGTTGCGACACTGTCAATAACAAAACTGTCGGGAGGGGCCCTCCCGTCCTCAAATGCTTGCAGTTGTGCTTCGAATAGGTCCGCGGATTTCCGTAGCACAGAAGTTACCTCTATTTGATGTCTTTATGGTTGGCAGTGACAGCCATGCACCTTACAACCCCGGTTAGTAGTGTTTCGCATTAAAGTTAACACGATTATTTCGGTCGAAAGCAACACAAACGTTAAGGTATGCTTATCGGTCGGTAGGCGCGACAAAGCTAAAATGCTTGCTCGATAGTGCTACGTATAGGTCCTGCCTGGGCTTCAGTTTATTGTTTCTCGTGGATAATAATCATCACAAATTATCTGTCTGTGTATACACACTCCCCTCTCTCTCTCTCTCTCTCTCTCTCTCTCTCTCTCTCTCTCTCTCCTCTCTGATCAATGAAGGACGAGTTAACAGAACGCTCCTTCACATTTCAAATTGTTCCCTTTGTCGTTTCCAGCAGCAGGACGTTTTCTGTGTCATGTTTGTGCTATTACTACGTGTGTAGTATCAGATATTTCAATTTTAAGAGACTACTTCGCATTTCCATACGTGTGTTTATGGAAGTACATACAAGATTTTACCGGTTCAGAGACTTCGGGTCTGTAGAATACTCCTGTTGCCTGCTACAACCCTATAATTAATAATGAGAAACCCCTGCTAGAAGAGATGCGGTCTGATGTTGGACACGGTCAAGACAGCACAAGATTAGCCAGTAAAGTCAAATGCACCTGTTAACTGTGAATCGAAAGTCACCAGCCATTTTAGTTTTTGCTATCCCTATCGCCACGTTGTTCCTTTAAAAGAGAAACGACGGAAGCCGAACATTTTCAACGTCACGCCTCTTGAGCCACAGCGGTAGGGAAATACGGTGAACTCGAGCATATACGCTGCAGGTCATTACCCCGAAAAGTTTGACCCTTTACTCTTTATTATTTGTCGTTTATTTTCCACAGAATCGTGTTTCCATGGGATGGTTCCCATTTTCTTTTTTTTACTTCCTGAAAATGGGATAAAGTTTACACTTAACCCTACGTAACGAAGGAAAAGAATTCATGCCCAGACGAACCAAATCAGGTAATTTTTTTATGAAATGTGAGCTAAACGTATATATTGACGGAGATTGTAAAACAGTCCGTTGTGCCACATACGGATCTTCCCTACATCCATTAACGCGGTCGCTGTGCTGTCGTTATCACAATCGTTCCATCGTCCAGGAGGTGGTGTCCCGAGAGCCCGAGACGATGGTAATCTCTTCTTGTCGGTGTGTGGCTGCTTGGCGGGGGCAGAGGCACCTTGCTGCTGGCTCCCCCTGTTGCCCACCGCTGCTGCTGCAGGGACGCCTCCGTTTTTTGTGCTGCTCGGCGCATCCGTTGTTACGCGTCGGCAGCTCAACAGAAATCAAAGCACACTGGCCACTGCCGACCCAATTTTTGTTCTGAACACGGTCACTAGATATGGGAGCGTTCGAAACGTGTAATCAAAAAACCCGGTTACGGGTCCACGAAGAAATGTTCTTTAGAAGGCACAGAGGTTTCATTGTCAGCAATAATATTTTGTGCTCTTCGAACTTTGTTTACAACAATTTTAGTCGAGCGCCAGCTTGAATTGCGAAATAGTCTTGTTTAGACGTAAGTTTAAGATAGTCGTTCTATAGGTTTCATTCGAATTGGTGAAAGACAATACCATGGCGTCATAAAATTCTTTGATTTGAACTGTTTACTGCCAACTCATTCTTGCTGAAAGTATACAGGGAGAGCGATCCTTCGTTTTTAACAGTTACAAAAAATGGCGCCAGGATAATCTTGAAGAGGATCCACGTGAAGAACATTCAAAAGCTGTAACTATAGATGAAAAATTTGAAAAAGCGCAAAACATGACGTCGAAACGCCTGCGTTCGGAGATGAATAAAATAGTCATAACTTAATAGCTAATCGCGAATAACGTTTATCTCTTATTTGGTAAAACCTACCAATAGACAGACATTAAAAAAACGTTATCTCGTGGCACCACACTGCTAAAAGACGACGAGAAGAAGCCGCAATAGAAACATCTGTATGAGACTTTCTAAATTCCAAAATCTATTTCAGTGACTTGTAAATAAAAGATTCAAAACTTAGTTATGGCTGGTTGCCATCTGTGAATCATGTTTCTTGTACTTCTGTTACGGCCACGGTTTCTCAATTTCTCTGTTTTCGACATGATAACCTTTCCATAATAGTTGACACCATAAACATATCAGAAGAAATGAGAATTGGAAATAGAGTATTACGTATGAAAGGCGGAATGACATGCAGGCTTCCGAAGAGGCGTCAAATCGAAAGTCTTGCACAAGTCTAGACCCCAAAATGCCCTTCCATGTTGTCTTCTTTTCTTTTTTACGGACTTTTTTGCCTCATTCGTACTTATGCAAGTTATATGGCCTCATATAATTCTTTACAACTGCAATAAAAGTTTTATTAAGTCCAATTGCATTCTGGTTTGTTTTAAAGCATCTTCATTGGTCACTGTAGATTCTACCACGTATATGTAAAAGAACGTGAAGAATGGCGTAAGAAACAACATGATCGTGAGTAACAATAATAATTAAATACTGTTTATAGTAGTA
This sequence comes from Schistocerca americana, assembly GCF_021461395.2. Taxonomy (NCBI): domain Eukaryota; kingdom Metazoa; phylum Arthropoda; class Insecta; order Orthoptera; family Acrididae; genus Schistocerca; species Schistocerca americana. The sequence continues at coordinate 448,258,410 of NC_060122.1, read as the reverse complement.
AAAGAAGGCATTAGACCTGTTCATGATCCTAGTAAAGAAAAGGTAAGAAAACCCATGTTGTTACAGTGGTCACTGAAATGCTCTACAATAAAGCGAAATACGTTAGGTCTTAATAAGACTTTTATTACAGTCGCAAAAAAAGTGTTAACATATATAACTTGCAAAAGGAATTTGTTTCTTTTTTCGACCACAGCTCGATACACGCTCCAATTAAAAGCGTATGTTGACAGCAAATACCTTGTAATTCAGGGGCAGTCGTGCTTTGAGTCATGTCGACATGTTAAAAGGACGCTTTTCAGTTCAGCACTCTTAGGCATGGGAACGAATTTAATCTGCCTCTAGGATGAAGCTCCTCGCCAAACTATTTTCCATGAGTAAACAAAAAGCGTGATGAACTGTAATGTTTTTTTTTTAAATTATCGTTTCACTTGCAGCCTTGGTTGATAGCTGAAACGGTAATGGAAGTACGGCTCTAGGTGGGAACGATGATATATAGATCGTTAAGACTTAACATAAATTCAGGTGGAGAATGGTAGAAAATCAGTCAAGCTGTGGCATCATCAAAGGAATCATCCCAACAATTGCCTGAGACGATTTCGGGAAACTATCGTATTTTCTCGGTTGTCGATCTAGGGGCAGCAGGTCTCCAAAACAGAAGATTTCCTGCTGATTCTTAAATATTAAATGGCGTAGAGGAAAAACAACGTTAACGCATTGCCAAGTAACATGAGTTAGAAGCAGCTGTTACCGCTATAGTTAAACCGATTTTAGACAAAAGTTTTACGTGAGCACGTTGCTCGGAACCTATTTCACTTCCGGTAATAAGAAAAAGGGGTTTCAGATACTAATACCAAGGTGCTCCAGAAAATGAGCAATGACGACTGTCGTCAGACGGAAGAATTCCAACAAATTGTACTACATCGACGTGTGAGATAATTCATGAATTGGTCTGTTGCCAGCCGACAATGAGCAGCGAAAAGCAAGTTACACTTAAAGCATCCTGCAAAATTAAATGTCTCCTTGCCTGGCTGACAACGACATGTGATTTCCCTAGCTATAGGTACAACTTAGCGAAAAGCAAAGACGCTGAAACACTTCATCAGTGTTTACATCTACATAAGTTACACATGTTGTTGAGTGCGATCTGATCTTTAGTGATAAATAAGAATTTTTGGAGCCAAGATCGCGTGTTGAAATATTATTTCCTCTATGCTCGACAGGCCTAGCTGTAATCTTCGGCTTTTCTGTAACTAATATTACTGTGCTTGAATTGTACTATCATAATGAGAGCACGCTCCATTTATAAAACGCAGGTGCCACATTGGCTTGTCAAATACGTAAAACAAAACAATTAAAGAGTAAATAGCGCGAAGATGTGCTCTGGTGTGAAGGCGAGTTCCCATCATGATGGCCTTAGCTGTAAAGGCTCCGTGGACGAACACGCCACCACACCGGGACACTCTGTTGGCACTATGTACATTTTAATTGTTCTGTTTTATGTATCTGACAAGCCAATGTGGCGCCTGTGTTTATAAATGGAGTGTGGTCTCATTGTGGTTGTACGTTTCATGCACAGTAATATTATTTTCATAATAGCTGAAGAAGAGAGCTAAGAAACTAAAACTAAACTCCCTCCGAACAGACCAGGAAGGCCCAATGGTGCAGACCGGACGCCGTTTCATCCTCAGCCCACAGGCGTCGTTGGATGCGGATATGGAAGGGCATGTGGTCAGCACACCACTCTCCCGGCCGTATGTCAGTTTCTGAGACCGGAGCCGCTACTTCTCAATCAAGTAGCTCCTCAGTTTGCCTCAAAAGGGCTGAGTGCACCGTGCTTCCCAGCAGCGCTCGGCAGACCAGATGGTCAGCCATACGAGAAAACCTCTCGGAACTGATCACTGAGGAAATAAAAATATTTCAACACTCGATCTTGGATGCAAAAATTCTTATCTACATCTACATCTATACTCCGCTAGTCATCTTACAAGGGGTGGCGGAGGGTACTTTGAGTGCTACTGTAATTTCCCCGTTTTCCTGTTCCACTTGCGATTGATTCGCGTAAGAACAAGAGCTCTAATATATCTGATTTTAGCTTCATGGTCTTTCCGCGAGATATGCGCAGGAGGAAGCAATCTGTTGCCTGACGACTCATCTAGAAACGTACACTTTCGGAATTTTACCAGTGAACCACACCATGATGTAGAACGCCTCTCCTGCAGCTCCTGCCACACTTCCGTGCTTACTAAATGGTCGTGTAACGAAACGTGCTGGTCTTCTTTGGATTTTCTCTATTTCGTGTGTTAACTATATCTGATACGGTGCCCAGACTGATGAGCAGTGATCACTTCTTGAGGAATTTTCCAATGAGTCTGTGTGACATTTGCCTTAACAGCGATTAGTTCTATGTGCTCGTTTCACTTCGGATCGCTCCGTGCGCATACTCCCAGATATTTTATGGAAGTAACTGGTTCGAGTCATTGCTCTGCAATCGTGTAATCATGCAGTTAACGGTCTTACTGTCTATGCATTCGAAATACGTTGCATTTGTTTGTGTTGAGGATCGACTGCACGACCTTCACCAACTGTCTATGCTCTATAGGTCTTCCTACATTTTAGCATCACCATCGAAAAGCTTCATGAAACTTTCGACGTTATGCACTAGCCATTTGCATAAATTATGAAAAGTAACCATCGTATAATACTCCCTTGATACAGGCCGCGAGTTACTTTTAAGACTGAAGATTTGTATCCCTTGAGGATGGCAGGCTTATTTTGTTAGACAGAAACTCTTCAATCCAGTCACACAGTTGGCCTGACATTCCGTAAGCTCGTATTTTGTTAATTTATTTCTCGTTTGAGAAAGCACAAGCCGGAATCAACAACGATTATACGTTAAACATAATGATTTAAAGGGGTTGGTGGGAAGTGGTCAATTAATAATATCAATACAGAATCGCATATAATGTCTAGTCAGATACACAAAAATGAACACGTAGACGGTTCACAGAGATAGGCACCCCTGTTTGGTCTAGCACTGTCCTATTGAAAAATGACACCAAGATACTGTCGAATGAGAAGCAAAACTCGAGGATGTCCGTGACGTACCGTTGTGACATCAGAGTTCCCTGTCACTACCTGAAGTCATACACGTTGGCTCTCCAGACTACAAAGGTAGGAGTAACAACGGAAGACTGGGGCCCTCCTCCAGGTCGCCGCCATAGTCGCAGACGATGGTCATCCTTGGAAGTACAGAACTGAGATTCATCACTGAACACAGTGTGGGCCAGTCATCATCAGGCCCTGTTTCCATGTTTCTTCAACCAGCGGTGCGGGATGACGCAGAACGTTGCAGCGAGCCCATCACCTGGTCTCAGGTGGCGGGCACAGATGTGGAGCGTTTACTATGTCCTTGGTGCACAATACGGTGGTCCTCCCTTGTGGTCGACCGGAACCTTGACGAGAAATATGCGTGCCCTCCCATTCCTATGTAGTCCAACATCGGACTACTGTCATATAACCCAGAAATCTGAATATTACTCGATTTGATCAGCCGGCACAATGGAGGCCCACAATATGGCCCCTTTCAAACTGTGTCAGATACCGCTAATGCTATATCATACGAGGATAGAGCATCTCCGTGTCCTTTAAAATGATCACTCAACATCTGACACTGTTCACGATATTTAAACACCCTAAAAGGCCTGATGACAACACTAACCACGAACAGTAGTACTATGTTCTGGTGGTCGTTCTGCCTGTTACAGAGAATTGCAACTCTAATCATTTACATACCCGCCAATGGTGTCAACGGGTATGAAGTTACATTGACGTCCGACCATGTCTTCTGGGTGCTTCACGCTTTTGTCAGGCAATGTGTGTGTGTGTGTGTGTGTGTGTGTGTGTGTGTGTGTGTGTGTGTGTGTGTGTGTATCAGAAGATGTGTGATGGGCGAAACAAGAAGGGACAGAAACGCAAAAATATAGGTAAGAGGAAGGGACAGGAATTGACATTGTGATAGTGACAGTTATGAAACTGCTTGTTTTACATGACGAACTAAGGAAATTCTGTGTCGGATTCGCTATAGCATCGAAAGACCTAAATAACGACACGTTAGAAGTCACGCTCAGTTCCTCAAATACCTTGGACCTCGCCCTGGTGAGGTGGCTGGTATGCCTCAGCAATTTAATGCAGACAGCCTTACAGTAGGCACAAACACAACGAATGGATATCTGTGGACAGACCAGACAAGCTTTGGGTTCCTGAAGGAGGGCAGCAGCCTTTCCAGTTGTTTCAGGGGCAACAGTCTGGATAATTAACCAATCTCGCCTTGAAACACGGGTTTGCAGAGCTGGCGCTGAGAAAGGCTGAAAGCAAGGGGAGCCGTTATTTCACCCGAGAAAATGTACCTCTAGTGTACCGTTTAAGGGGAGTAACCACATTAGAAGGTTCGAAAAATCCGATTTTTTTAATAAATCGTTAGCTTAACTATCCAAGAATACACTGTCAAAATTTCGAAGCGAATTTCGCATTCGCTTAGATTTTATGAGCATAGAACCGAGTGAACAGCGGGTACAGGCTCAAGCGCAGATAGGGCGGAGCGCTACCTCAGATAAGCTTGACAGGTTCAACCTCACCGTCGCTTTGTATACTAACGTAGCCTTGAAACGGAACCCTGCCTTTGTATCTTCCTTTTCAAGTAACGGTATAGAAGGGACTAGAAGCATCAACACAGTGGATTATTTCAGTTATATTACGTTTAAGAGCGTCGCTGTACCTTACTTGGAGTCAGTTCTGACTCAGCCTTCACACGAGTGTGTTTGTAACTGAGACTGAGAAATGTCTTCGCATCCGAAAGGCGACCATGAGTCTAAAAAACGCCGTAGAATTTCATTGGAATCGAGGAAAGGTCCAACGCTCGGAAAGCACTTCTGCAAGCGCAAATGAAGCCTATACAGAGGAGGATTACTATATGGTGGTGGAATCGCAGATTAATCGCTAAGCATTTTACATTATTGTTAACTTCCTTGAATTTCTAGTTCCCGAGTATTTATTTTTCAAACGCATTTATCTCGAAATGACTTTTTAGCCGTGCGGAGTAGCCGCGAGGTCTCCGGCGTCCTGTCCCGGTTCGCGCGTCTCCCCCCGTCGGAGGTTCGAGTCCTGCCTCGGGCATGGGTGTGTGTGTCGTCCTTGGTGTAAGTTAGTTTAAGTTAGATTAAGTAGTGTGTGAGCTTAGGGACCGATGACCTCAGCTGTTTGGTCCCATAAGATCTTACCACAAAATAACAAAATTTTATTTTTTCACATTTGCGTGCAGCCTAACTCAAAAAGTATAGAACCAATCATTATGAAAATTGGTGGTATGGTTCTTTATAAAATTATGAATTTATGAACCAACTTGTGAGATGATGATATAATTTTAGAGAAAAAAAATCGTGAAAATCGAAGTTAACTTGTTCCAACGCCTGCAAAATTTTTAATTTTCATTGTTTTCTCCTGCATTGAGGTTCATATTCTTAGAAAATAAGTTCTTAATTCAAAATAAAAACCTTTTTGATTTCAAATGAAAATCGGAATGGCTACATTGCACGCAATTGGATAACTATACTCACAACCTTCAGCGGACACCACAGCGTAACTTTGTTATTTTTGGCTGAAATTATTCAAAGTAATTAACAAAAACAGTTAGAAATATGAATGAAATGATGTTAAAATTTAATCAGTGTCAAACAGCCTCCTAATGTGGTTTCCCCCCTTAACGATGATGGCAGCGACTTCGATTAAATATTACTGATATAAAGCAGTCCCCCATTCTGATCTCCGTGTGGGGCCTCTTAAGGAGAATGTTGTCATCTAGAAAAACAAAAATTCCATTTTGCCGATCGGAGAGTGGCATGTCAGATCCCTTAATTAGGCAGGTACATAGGAGACTTCAAAAAGGGAAATGAAGAGGTTGAAGGTAGATATGGTATGAATTAGTGAAGAGTAGTGGCAGGAAGAACAAGACTTCCCGTCATTCCGGTAAAGTGGTAGTGTAGGAAAGAGCTATGTTATACATAAATGACCTTGCGGATGACATCGGAAGTTCACTGAGGTTGTAACAGTGGAAAACTGTACTGAAATGCAGGAGGATCTGCAGCGAATTGATGCATGGTGCAGGGAATGGCAGTTGAATCTCAATGTAGACAAGTGTAATGTGCTGCGAATACATAGAAAGAAAGATCCCTTATAATTTAGCTACAATATAGCAGGTCAGCAACTGGGAGTAGTTAATTCCATAAATTATCTGGGAGTACGCATTAGGAGTGATTTAAAATGGAATGGTCATATAAAGTTGATTGTCGGTAAAGCAGATGCCAGACTGAGATTCATTGGAAGAATCCTAAGGAAATGCAATCCGAAAACAAAGGAAGTAGGTTACAGTACGCTTGTTCGCCCACTGATTGAATACTGCTCAGCAGTGTGGAAACCGTACCAGATAGGGTTGATAGGAGAGATAGAGAAGATCCAACGGAGAGCAGCGCGCTTCGTTACAGGATCATTTAGTAATCGCGAAAGCGTTACGGAGATAAACTCCAGTGGAAAACTCTGCAGGAGAGACTCTCAGTAGCTCGGTACGGGCTTTTGTTGAAGTTTCGAGAACATATCTCCAGAGAGGAGTCAAGCAGTATATTGCTCCCTCCTACGTATATCTCGCGAAGCGACCGTGGGGACAAAATCAGAGAGATTAGAGCCCACGCAGAGGCATACCGACAATCCTTCTTTCCATGAACAATGCGAGACTGGAATAGAAGGGAGAACCGATAGAAGTACTCAACGTACCCTCCGCCACACACCGTCAGATTGCTTGCGGAGTATGGATGTAGATGTAGATGTAGATTATGAATAAGATGATGTGGAAATAGGTTAGCTACGGTGAAAATCACAGTGAACACATTATCGTTGTCATGATAAATACAGTAGTAAAATTTCATACGCCTACTAACTCCGAAAATGTCGAAGACATTGAAAGAATGTACGATGAAATAAAAAATATTATTTAAGTCTTTAAGAAAGCCGAAAATTTAATTTTAATGGGGACTGGTGTTCGATAGGAGGAAAAGGAACAGTAGGAGGAGAGCATGAGTTGGGGAAACGGAATGAAAGGGGAAGACACCTGGTAGCCTATAATTTCTCGCAAAGCATAATTTTATCGTTGATAATACTTGGTTTATAAACCACGAAAGGAAGTTCTCCACAACCGCACGGCGTAGCCGCTTGGTTTGAGGCGCCTTGCCACAGTTAGCGCGGTTTCCCCCTGTCGGAGGTTACAGTCCTCCCTCGGGCATGGCTGTGTGTGTTGTCCTCAGCGTGAGTTAGTTTAAATTAGATTAAGTAGTGTGTAAGCCTAGGGACCGATGACCTCAGCAGTTTGGTCCCATAGGAACTTACCACAAATTTCCAAAATTTTTCCATTAGTTTAATGAAGACAACACAAACACACACACACACACACACACACACACACACACACACACACACACACACTCACAACAGAGACTTAAGTCATGAATAATATATTCTCTTTCACTATTTACAACAGTTTGCCAACGCTGGAGTAACTTTTCGATTCCACGACTCCAGAAATCGTGTTGTTTTGACCCAAGAAACTCGTCGAGCCGTGTTCGGAGCGCATTTTCATCCGGAAAGGAAGTTCCTTGAAAGCTGTTCGAATCAGAGCGGAGAAGGTGTAAATTTGAGAGTGCAAGGTCAGGTGAATAAGGTGGGTGGGGAATGACTTTCGAATTCAAATCTTGTAGCTTTTGTCGGTCCAGCAGAATGCGGCGGGCGCTATCGTGGAGTAGCTCCAATTCATCCAGTCTTCCTTGGATTGCATCTGCAGGACGATTCAGTTGTTGACAATAAATGTCAGCAGTGATAGTTACACCTCGTGGAACCAGATCGTACTGCACCGTACCATAGCTGTTTCACCAGATGCATAATGTTATCTTTTGTGGATACGGCAGTTCTTTTTACAGGAAGTTTCTGCTTTGTTTCGGTTCAATCATTTCTTCCTTTTTCTTACGTGAACATAAAGTCTCCGTGTCTCGTCACCAGTAGCAATACAGGATAAGAATGGTCGGTGTTGTTAAAGAGTCACTTGATGACGAGCAGGAACACATTCATGTACGGGCACCCGCTGATTTTCATCATTTGGCTTAGAACATGCTTACAGCTGACTCATTGCATGTGAATGCCACACGATAGTGGAATGATCACAGTTCATCACATCTGCGGCTTCTCGAGTACACTGACGTGGATCATTGTAGATTAATGCGTTTAAACGATCTTCATCAAATCCTGAAGGTCTTTCTGAACGCCGGCAGGAGTGGCCGAGCGGTTCTAGGCGCTACAGTCTGGAGCCGCGCGACCACTACAGTCGCAGTTTCGAATCCTGCCTCGGGCATGGATGTGTGTGATGTCCTTAGGTTAGTTAGGTTTAAGTAGTTCTAAGTTCCAGGGGACTGATGACCTGAGATGTTAAGTCCCATAGTGCTCAGAGCCATTTGAACCATTTTCTTCCTGAACGTGAAGCGTCGCTCATGTCAAAACGATCCTCCTTAAAACGAGAAAACCATTTTCTTGCCCTGCTCTGTCCAGTGGCATTATCCCCGCACACGGCGCAAATGTTTCAGGCTGTCTCCTCTGCTGTCACTCCGCTATTGAACTCAAACAGAAGGATAAGTTGGAAATGTTCCGATTTCTCCACTTGGAATTCCGTTTTCTAGCATCCACAGCTCCACTCACTATCTCCAAATAACAATATGCATACTACAATTGCAACAGCGAACTACAAATAAAAATGACAGTGGATAAATAAACCCATAGCCAGCCGAATACCAACATGCAAAACAGAAACTAATTTATGCTCCAAGGTAATAAATTGTAAGACGGAGATTTCGACGCAGATTATAAACTGCAAAGCATTTGCAGGGTATGATGTAGGAGGGCCGTGACTAGAACATAGGCACCCCGGGGCAAGCGGATGAAGTGTCTCCACCTACCCCTCCCACACGCCCGGACCACCCCCGACCCACATCCTTCCCGATTCGAGAAAACTACTCCCGCACATTGTCTCTCGCAGACGCTGAAACTTTCATCATGTTCGTCAAACGGTACGTAAATAGGATGGTGTCGAGTCCCCGTCTGGCCCACTGAATTGCGGTTTCCGTGGTTTCGCCTGAAACGACTTAAGGGAAATGTTAGGAAGTTTCCTTTGAAAAGGACACCACTAATACTCTTCGCTTATTAGAGTGTGTGCTTCGACTCTAATGACTTCGGCGCCGACTGGAAGTTAAGTCCTACTCTTTATTCCGTTATTTCTTACACCGTTTCTGTATATCATAAGCAGGTATGACGCCTTTGTTCTGAGACTGAAAGGTACTACTTTGATTCTTGCAAATAATTTGTAGTGAATTTTAAATAGGAAACATCAGACCTACATTCACACGGTTCAGTCACATTAATGTGAACACCGCATATGCTCGACGACAACGTGCAACAACCACTCACAAACGCAAGGTAGCAGCACTAGCAATGGAAGGTACATACAGCGTATCGGAGTGATGCGGAATGCAGTGTAGTAGTTATCATAATCCGAAAAGGGAGCGATTTATCTGACCTCCAAAAGGACATGATGAAAGGCTTTCGGGCATTTCCGTAACGAAGTTTGTAAACTGTTCGGGTGCTCCCATGGTTAAAGTATACCGTGCATGGCAAAATGGCGATATCCAATTCCGGCGCCGAGACAACTGTGGTGTACTACGGACCCTGGATAACAGGGATGAACGACGGCTGCGGAGATCTGTACGGGCGAATAGACGTACGACTGTTGGGCGGCTGACGGCTCAGTTGAACCAATGGGCTACCAACACAGTCTCTTCAACGACCGTCCAACGAACGTTGCTGCGAAGGCCTCCGATGAAGGCGACGATGCCTGGAATTTGCACGCCAATGGCTGGCCCCGGTGGCCGAGCGGTTCTAGGGGCTACAGTCTGGAACCGCGTGACCGCTATGGTCGCAGGTTCGAATCCTGCCTCGGGCATGGATGTGTGTGCTGTCCATAGGTTAGTTGGGTTTAAGTAGTTCTAAGTTCTAGGGGACTGATGACCTCAGAAGTTAAGTCCCATAGTGCTCAGAGCCATTTTTTGCACGCCAATGCCGCAAGTGGACGTCCACTCAGTGGCGGCAGGTGGTCCTTGCAGATTGGTTTCATGGTACATCAGATAGACGGCCATTGGTGTGTACGGCGTGAAACGTCTGAAAGAAAACACCCTGCATGCGTGGGATTTGTTTCAGTGGCATCCCATGGGTGACCTTGTGAGTGTGGAAGGCGCAGTGAATCAACACAAGTATTCATATACCCTTGGGGACGACGTATTTCCTCAGCACAATGTTTTCTAGCAGCAGGACAATACAATGTGTCAGAAAGCTCGCTGTGTACGTGCGTGAATCGAACAGCACCGTTATGAGTTTACCGTAGTCCCCTGGCCACCAGACTCCCCGGACTTAAACCAATGGGAAGTATGTGGGACCACCTAGATCGCGCTGCCGTGCCATGGGTCCTCAACCGAGAAACTTATCACAGATAGCCATGGCACTGGAGACGGCATGGCTCCAAATCTCTGCTGGTACCTTCCAGAACATCGTTGATTCTCTTCCTGTACGTCTCGCAGAGTTCTGCTCTGCAAAAAGTGGTTATTCAGGCTTTTAACAGTGAAACACGTATGTAACGTAGCAGCGATGGTGAGGCACGTTAAAATCTTTGACCAGAGAGCCTATTATCGTGGATAGTATGTGCTTGACCGCGCGAGTGTTGCGAGCAGTACGCTAGTAGTCGTCATGTAGAGCAGTACGCGAGTAGCAGTAGGCCAGTGCACTCTGTCAGTAGTCGTTGCGAGCAGCAGTCTGTCGATAACTGTAGCTCATTTCAGTTGCGTCCTGTACGCTAGTAGTCGTCATGCAGAGCAGTCGGTCAGTAGTAGCAGCCCAGTGCGGTTGTGTGATGTAGTCTGTCGGCAGTAGTGGTCTAGTCCTGTCACGGTCGCGAGCGGGACGCAGTCGGCGAGCGTCGACATGGCATTCTGGTCAAGATGCTGAATGAGGTATATTGTTAATTAAGGTAATCATCATATAATGTAAAGTTTATTTATTGTAATTAATTTCCAACAAATGCCCCAATAATAATTTTGATTTCAAAGCAATTTTTAAAAAAATCATTTAATTACGATTTCCTTTATTTCCCTTAAAGAAAAGTTTCAGTTAAATTTAAAAATAAAAAAAAATATTATTTGCAATGGAGTTCCTCCAAGCCGTGCGCAACAATAAGAGCAGAAATTTGACAAGCAGTTTCAATGAGGTAAGAATTTAATTCTGATTGTTTTGCACAGGGCCAAAGACCGACATTTCGGTTTAATTGAATTTTCATTATCACAGAGATATTCCTATGACTGAATTGACTTTCATTTTTTTTGTGAAGAACTTATATTTGAGTCAGATTGCGATTCTCATTTTTTATTGTCATTAAATTTAATTGCTAGGGAGGTTACGTTTGGCTCCCATTCATTTATTATTTCTGTCTTTAAAATTTCAGTGGAGAGGTTACACTTAGCGCAATGTCCATTAGCATTCTTAAATAATCTTGTCATTTTTAAAATTTTTGTGGGGAGGTTACACTTGGCGACACCCAGTCCAGAATCGAATTTCGTTGAGAATCTTTTGAACAACAGTCAGATATCTGCTCTTATTTGCTTAAATATAATTAGGATTTGGCGCAACGCTTTTATTAACTTGTGACTTTCTTTCTACAGGTCAACGGCAATTCGTTGCTCTGTTGTATTTGTGTGTTGTTTTTGCATTGTGCTTATTTGTTTTGTGAATATTTGTGACTATTGTAAAAATGCCGCGAAAGACTGTGAATAGTGTATCGCGAGGTATTACGAACGAAATTACCGGCTCAAACGACTTTACCGATAGGACATGTGACACGCAGTGTAATGATGTCAATCCTGCGTTCACTAACAATCAGTGTATTCCAACCACTAATGATGACTTTTGTCTTAATGATGAACAAACGAACTCGGTTATGTCCTCTGTTGATTTGACGACAATCGATGACGCGGGACGCTCTATTGTAATGAGCGCTGCCCAGCATAACACACCCGATTTGGAAAATTCAAGTAACGTACAGACAAATTTGTCTAATGAAAATGAACAGGATACACAAAGTACAACGAATTTATTTAATTGCGAAATAGTGAGTGACAGTGTACGTCCGACTGATAAACGTTTTTGTAAATTACAGAATGACCAAATGGTCACGGAAAGCGAGACAATTCCAGATCCACCACTAAACAGTACAGATAGTATATACGTTAATTTTGACTTGGTACGAATTATGGCAAGATTGCTACAACAACAGAGTGAAGAACTCAAACCACAATTTAGTGAACAGGACAAAAAATTTAATAAAATTGATGAAAATTTCAGACAACTTAGGGAAGATATGAAACAAGATAACGAAAAACTCAAACAACAACTTGATGGAAGTTTTGACAACCATTTCAAACAACTTAACGAAACAATTGATAAAAGTGTCGAACTCACAAACGAAAAACAAGACGACATTAAAGAACAGAACAGACAAGTTAGTGAACAGAATACAGCTGTTACCATACAATGTCAGGACACTAAAGTACAATTACGTGTGGATACTAAGACTTGTGCTAATAACAGTAATGAAGAAGTTGGCACTGTTGCACAAGAATTAAATAATACACGTGTAAGCACAATAGAATCACATAAAGACAAGATTAATGCAGTCACTGAACAATGTTCAGCGAACGAAACACAGATACACGAAATTAATGCAGTCACTGAACAATGCCGTAAAAACGCAGTACAGATACGCGACGAGTTTAATTTGAAGTCACTGGAAGTTTCACACACTGTGAATACGGAATTTGTTAATAAAAGTGAACGACACAACAACCAAATTGACGAAAGTATTACAGTAACAGAGTTGAAAACTATTTCAGTCACCAATACGTCACAGAATCCGCCACTTTGCGAACATTTGTCAGACTCGCGCAGCGCGTATAATGTGTGCAATTTACAAAGAGTACGCGACTTAAAATCCGAAAAGCAACGCGACTTAAAATCTGAAAAGCTATGCAACTTGAAATCCGAAATGACACAGACAAACAGACTTTCACACAAACCTGAACATGTTCTCAAAGTCAGTGACGAGAACGTTGATAATAAGCAATTTGCATTTGTAAGAAAATCTAAGGAAGTTAATAATGACAGAACACAGGTACACGCTTTGAACTGTATACGACAATTTGTTTTTATGCTTTCACCGCTATTGCCTGTAATGCAGAAATTAGCTTTGAACCAGATGCGACAATTTATTTTTGCATTTTCATCAGCATTGCCTATAATGCAGAAGTTTGAATTAGCAAGAATACAGCGATTTACTTTTGGAATTTTACCGCTATTGCTTGCAACGCAAAAGCTAAAATTTATTTGCAGTGCGTAAAGACCTCAGGGGATTCATTACGCTTTAATGAATATGTGCCGTAGCGAGCATAGGGCCCCGAGCTGGAGTAGTGCTGTTTCATCTTTAGTTTTCTGCACTGCTGCCTTCTCTTCTACTATCCTTTATATCTATCAAAACTGCTCTTTAACTATTGCTCTAGCTAGAATTAAGAAACATTGTAATGAAAACCCGATATGACAAATCTTTTACCGAATGTGACAATTTTCAGTAGGCACTCCCGTAATGACAACTACCGCCGTAATTTTAATAACAGATAAAATCGTAATCATCAGTATGTGTAAAATTATTAGTAACAGGAACCAAATTTTTATAACAATAGATGTTTTTTCACCACAATAGCATGAAAGTCAACCGCTTAGCATACCTAACCAACAATGCAGTCTACAAGGTCAACCAGGCTTTAATGTTTCGCCGCGTGCACGTATAGTCCCAGCTCCAACAAATAGTAACGCATGGCAGCAAAGAAATAACTAAGTACAGATAACACACTATTTCAACTCGTATCGCAATGCGCCGTATAGAAATTACTATCATGACAGACGTAAAAAAAATGATGAGCACAATTTTCAGCGTACATTTAATAACAGTCGATCTTATGGGTAGCAACAACATCAGCAACAACAAATAATCATGAATGAAACAGACAATAGGTGTCATCCATAGCGTAACACGCCAGTAAGAAATAACAGAACAGTTCATATAGTGGATATGCCACAACATTCTCCCGTAAATAATAACACGTACGATAGATTTTAACCAGATACAGCACAGATTGCATATTACAGTAACGCAAACATTACTTTTGACACGCAGAATTTTGTTCACGAGAATGTTATTTGAAACATGCTTTGTTGAATGCTCCACTGTTATCGCATCCAGGTCTTACCAGAAATTTCTCCATTGCCACCGACAGTTCTAACACGGGTTTAGGCGTACACATTTTCCAGGAAATTGAAGAAGATGGCTCTACAGTAATTAAAAACATCGCATTTGCCAGCCGCATTCTGTCACCTGCTGAACGAAATTATTCTGTTACAGAACTTGAAACATTATGTGTTGTATGGGCTTTCACGAGATTTCGGCACTTTCTTTATGGCAGACATACCACCGTTTACACAGACCACAGAGCGATACAATTTTTACTTTCGGCTAAATTTACTCAAGACAGATTAAGCAGATGGAAACTTTATTTACAGGAATTTAATTTTACAATAGTTCACATTCCTGGCACACAAAATGTTATAGCAGACGCACTATCCCGTTCTCTGAGCAACAATCAGCAAGACGTAGCAACCAACTTCTGCAAAACAAATTTCAGTGTCAGGTACATTCAGCAAGTTGCATTTGAAAACTTTATTTCATCGTCATTACAGGACATAGCACAAGAGCAAAATAAAGACAACGTGTGGAAAGAAATTAAACACCTTTGGCAAGATAAGAATAATGTTACGATTAGAAACCATTACACTGTACGCAATGACATTCTGTTTCGCCGCTCTCATCCTGATAGCAACAATTGGTTATTATGCATTCCTGACGAACTGATTAACAAATTAATTTGGTACACTCATTTAAGTTACGCACATCACGGAGCACGAAAATGTTTTCTTATACTGAGACAGAACTGTTATTTTACCAACATGGAAAAACGTATATGACGAGTTTTAGCGTCTTGTAAAATTTGCCAGAAAGCTAAATCAGACACCACTTCACATATTCCTCCTTTATATCCCATTATACCTGTTAAATTAAGACATATGGCCGCAGTAGACATTTTTGGTCCTATTCCGAGAACTAACAGAGGTTTTTGCTACATCTTTGTCGCTGTTGAACTCACTTCAAAATTTGTTACTTTCACTCTGTTACGCAAAGCTACTGCTAAAACTGTTTCGAAAGCATTTGTAAAACATTTTCTATTTCATGTAGGGCATGTGATGAGAGTAATTTCTGACAATGGATCTCAATTTCGTTCTGGTACATGGACGCGCATGTTACGAGCTAGAAACATTTTTCCGATTTATATATCCAAGTACCATGCTTCTTCGAACCCTTGTGAACGGTTAATGAAAGAAATTGGTAAGCTGTGCCGAATATACTGCCACAAAAGACATATTGATTGGGATACACACATACTCTCATTCCAAGATGTAATTAATTCCATTCCAAATGAATCCACTATGCTATCTCCGTCTGTTATACTGAAAAACGTTGAACCACCAAACAAAATTAAAGAATTAGTAAACTTCCCTAAATGTCGTCGCCTACGACACCATGAAATAATTGACATTGCGCTGAACAACATCAAACGTGCCGCAGAGCGCCGGAGAAGACAACAAAAACAGGTTTGTACACGCCGCGACTTTCACGTTGGACAGAAGATATTAGTACGTACACACTATTTATCCAGTAAATTAAAAGGTAAGTGCAGTAAATTTGAACTTCTATACGCAGGTCCATATCGGATTCGCAGCATCCCTCACCCCAATGTTGTACACGTCGAAACTTTGAGAACCAGAAAATCGAAAGGCAACCTCCATATCTCAAACATTAAACCGTTTATTGAATGAAGACACTTTATGATTCAACACACTATGATGTCATTTACTAATGCAATTATTTCACCTGACTAATTACTGTTGATTATCGTATTTTTTCTTGGCAAGTGCCCGGCAAGGTAAGGTTAGCAGGTCGCTTTTCTTGTCGTTACACATCAGACCGTGCATATTTTTCCAGATGAACTTACGTATTTTATGAATAATTATGCAATTCTATGTAATGACGTAGTAATTTTATCAAATTCTCTCTCCATTAAAGTCTTTAATTCTCGCCTCGATTAACTACACTACATACAAGCTGAACACAACGAACGTCGCATTTGTCTTTTTATGTATGATTGTTTTCAAGTTTTGTTTGTATGCACTGTGAAATAGTTAAGATATAACACACCAGTTGACTTTGACATTTTTTTTTTTTTTTGCCCTATGATATCTCAACATCGTGACTGTTTTACATTTTCTTTTGCTGCTACATTGTGATATTCTCTGTACATTTTGCATCTGAACACTGTCAATGTCTTTGACATATTACGTTTTCTGTCATGTTATGCTGTATGGTTAATTATGTCACCATAAACCAGTCATTATTTAGTGGGTATATGATTTAAATGCAAGACATTAATCTTTGTTCATCAATTTCAGAAAGAAATGATGCGTGTAAGAAATAAATTCAACAGAAATGGGAATTTCACCTACGGAATAAACGAAAGAAGATGCAATAACTTTATGAGGAAGAGTAAATGGATCAGGATTAACAAGAATATACTATACTCATCGTAGAATAGCAGTCTTAACCAATTTTTCTTTCAGAATACAAGGTGATTGATGCAGGCTGTCAGACAGAACTACACATCTTAGTTTTAGTGATGAAATATGCTAGAGATAAGGAATAGTTGTGTAATGAGGAATGAAGTGATTTTTTGCAGATGATAATGAATACTGGTGAATAATGATGAAGAATATGCTATTATGAATAATGAAGTTTTTCTTTACAGGTGATGATGATAATGAAGTTATGATAATATGGATAATGAAGTGATTGATAATGAAGTTTTTTCTTTACAGATGAGGATAATGTTGAAGTTATGTATTTAGGCTATGTAGTTGTTTAAGTATTTGTTGCGGTTTGTTTTGACAGCAGGTGTTATATTGCATAGTAGGATGACGGAAAGTTTTGGAAAGGACAGCTATGGAACACATTTTTATACACATTTCACTACCTGTTAATTCGAAGTTCACTACTTTTCAGCATAGTGTGCGTTTCTTCTTTCAGGTCAATAATCCATTTTGTATTTTTTCCAGGAGAAGCTTTTCATGATACGTACTAAACCTGTTACTTATTATACCTGTTCTAGTACTTGCATTTTTATTTTTTTTACCCATTTGTGTCTATCATATATAAAGGTGATCACACATACTGCCTTATTACATAACCTTGCTACAGCTGACTCATGACGTATGACGTTAACTATCCTCATTTGCAGCAATAGGTCAAAAGCAAATAGTGTTATGCCTCAGCAATTAATTATCGATCCCAACGCAATGCATTGCTAACAAAAAAATGTATTACCAGTCCCAAATAGTGATACCAGTTTGAGAAAGTTCTGAGTAATGCTGATTAGCTCTGAATAGTGTCACTTCAGTAATGACTTCTTAATAATAAAATATATATATATATATATATATATATATATATATATATATATATAAAATAATGCTTTGTAACTGACTAATAACTGCCACTGTTTATTGTAATGAGACTACTTATAATGCCTATGATTATTAATGCTATGACTGTAATTAACTGATTTTTAATAATGACTTCGTAATGATCTGAATAATACTGAATGAGGAACAATGTTTTATACTATTCGATACTTGATGGCCACTGAGTGCCAATAATTAATGTCACTCAATGAATTGTTATTAATTATGCCATTAATTAGCTCTTGTTTTCAATGTTGATAGTTTGTAACTGGAAAAGAATGTGATTGTTTAATAATGCTTTGTAATTAGGAAAAAGCTAATGATTAATACTATATTGGAATGACATATAATTAATTAACTATGCCATACTTTGTAACTGGAAAAGAATGCGATTGTTTCATAATGCTTTGTAATCAGAAGAAAGCTAATGATTCTTACTATATTGAAATGACAAATGATTAATTACGCTTTGTAACTGGAAAAGAATGCGATTGTTTAATAATACTTTGTAATTAGGAGAAGGCTAATGATTCTTACTGTATTGGAATGACAAATGATTAATTAACTATGCTATACTTTGTAACTGGAAAAGAATGCGATTATTTCGTAATGCTTTGTAACTAGGAAAAGAAGGTTACTGATTCTATGTAAAACAATTAATGAACATTTTTCTGTAATACTACATACATGGTACAGAAATGTTCAACAACTGGGCTATGAATGCCGCAAACTACTAATGAAGAATGGTATGTGACTTAATGTCCTTCACCTTATGAGCTAACTACCCTGAATTACTGCAATGTCCATTTGTCCTGTCTATCCTAGTGATCATGGAGCACTATCTTTGGTTTTGCACTAATTCTACGTTGGTGTGCCTTGTAAGAGCGTGGTGTTGACACGACATGCTGTCCACCACCGTGAGCGATGAAGACGTTATTATGGTCCCACTGTTTGGTGTACCTAATGTACTGCCAAAATGAGAACATGGTACATTACTACGACATTTCAGTGTCTTGGCTACACTGATAAATTCTGATGGGAAAAGAACTTCAAATTGTGTCACTTGGTGTTGTACTTCTGTGGAAAGATATGGACTTTCAGAACAGCTGTGTGCAATCTAAAGTGCTACAACCATGATGCAATCCTTCCCTTTCCTATCCTAATTCTTGTCACATAGTGAAAATCATTTTTTGCTAACATCATTTATGTTCATGGGTTATACATTTTTTTTTCGATTCGCTGAACGACATGATTTTTTGCCATTATGTTTATTTATTGCGAAAATGCTAAAGACATTTTTTCGATTTGTTCTGAAGTACAGTATATGTGCACTCTTGTCTTTTATATTGTATATACATTTTTTATTTTGATGATATGTTCTGAACTACAGTGCATGTGCACTTATGTTAGTTGTTAATATGTTTTCTACTGAACTTCAGTGCCTGTGCACTTTTCTCATTTTTCAATATGATTTGTACTCATTCTGTATGTTCAATACTTCAGTGCGTATGCACTTATATCATTTGTTACTCATTTATATACATTTCGCCATTTACTGATATGTTCTCAACTGCAGTGCATGTGCACTCATGTCACTTGTCAACATGATTTTTTTTTTTTTTTTTTTTTTTGCCAGTCTGTTTATTTGTTCTGAATATGCTAAAGAATTTCTTCAGTGCCTGTGCACATTGTTTTCTGTCAAATAATTTGTATATACGGTTTTCTGATTTACTACTATGTTTTGTACTCACATTTTGTCTTTGTCTGATATATTTTGTACTCGGTGCATGTGCACAACATTTAATATATGTACTACATTTGAATATTCTGTAAATTGTAAAAATTTCTTGCGATGGCAAGTCCAAATGACTCACCATCGCTGCCAAATTTTTGCCCCCCCCCCCCCCCCCCCCAATGGAGGGTTATAAAACACGTATGTAACGTAGCAGCGATGGTGAGGCACGTTAAAATCTTTGACCAGAGAACCTATTATCGTGGTTAGTATGCGCTTGACCGCGCGAGTGTTGCGAGCAGTACGCTAGTAGTCGTCATGTAGAGCAGTACGCGAGTAGCAGTAGGCCAGTGCACTCTGTCAGTAGTCGTTGCGAGCAGCAGTCTGTCGATAACTGTAGCTCATTTCAGTTGCGTCCTGTACGCTAGTAGTCGTCATGCAGAGCAGTCGGTCAGTAGTAGCAGCCCAGTGCGGTTGTGTGATGTAGTCTGTCGGCAGTAGTGGTCTAGTCCTGTCACGGTCGCGAGCGGGACGCAGTCGGCGAGCGTCGACATGGCATTCTGGTCAAGATGCTGAATGAGGTATATTGTTAATTAAGGTAATCATCATATAATGTAAAGTTTATTTATTGTAATTAATTTCCAACAAATGCCCCAATAATAATTTTGATTTCAAAGCAATTTTTAAAAAATCATTTAATTACGATTTCCTTTATTTCCCTTAAAGAAAAGTTTCAGTTAAATTTAAAAACAAAAAAAAAAATATTTGCAATGGAGTTCCTCCAAGCCGTGCGCAACAATAAGAGCAGAAATTTGACAAGCAGTTTCAATGAGGTAAGAATTTAATTCTGATTGTTTTGCACAGGGCCAAAGACCGACATTTCGGTTTAATTGAATTTTCATTATCACTGAGAGATTCCTATGACTGAATTGACTTTCATTTTTTTTGTGAAGAACTTATATTTGAGTCAGATTGCGATTCTCATTTTTTATTGTCATTAAATTTAATTGCTAGGGAGGTTACGTTTGGCTCCCATTCATTTATTATTTCTGTCTTTAAAATTTCAGTGGAGAGGTTACACTTAGCGCAATGTCCATTAGCATTCTTAAATAATCTTGTCATTTTTAAAATTTTTGTGGGGAGGTTACAACAGGTCGCCGCATTAATGTGCACGTTTGTCAGAGATTTAAGAGCGTCAGTATTTCGCTCATTCAGAGTGTAGATGGTGTTCTATCTGCCAGCTCAACGCTTTGGATTACTGTCTTTGCGTTTCCTTGGAAGTACTCATGGAACAAGTATTTTAATTGTACCGCCACAGCATGGTGTGGCTAAAAGATTTCTAGATATTACCAACTATTGAAATGAAATGATCGTATGGCATTTATTGACCGGGGTATCCCCTTCGGGGATCGGCCGCCGTATAGCCTTTTTAGTTGACGCCACTGCGGCGACTTGCGTGTCAATGATGATGAACACACAACACAAAGTCCCCGCCGGGAATCGAACCCGGGCCCCCTTGCGTGGTAGGCGGTAACCCTACCTCTGCGCTATGGACGCGGACGCCAACTATTTAAAAAGACAGATAAACATCTTGATTGGCTTCATAGAACCTATAGCGCCTTTTGTTTGATTCTTTCCTCCAAATCATTGTGTACGCTGCTCGTGGTGGATGCTGTCATAGCGTCGGTCGAAATATCTGTTCACAACTATAGTTTCAATTAGCTGGTCTTCGAGTCCTAATGCAGACTGATCCTTCATCTGTGTAAAGGAAGTAGATGAATGGTATGTCTTTACCTGTAATTGTTTTAACATAGTGTAAGGCTTGTCTCGAATGGTCGATTTTACTGGTTTTCACGCTTTTATTTCTCATTTTAATTTTTTTCTGTTTATTTCTTCAGACGCTGGTGGCACGTTAACTGCATGGACATTTCCTTGGTCATTCCGACCTTGTTACACTCTTTTTTTTCATCTATCAATGGTTTCCTTAATTGTCCGATGATTATTATCCTCATATCCTCTTACAGTAAACAAAATTAATCGCGACGTGACGCGGTTCTCAACAATACGGGGGTTCCTGCACCAGCCAATACCATCGCTTAGCAACAGCCTGAGACCAGACGACTGACGAGCAACATCAATGTATTCGTCCGCAGTCAGCAAAATCTGAAGAAAACCATGAAGTGCTGTAAGAGCAGCGGTCCAGCGCTAGCAGTCAGTAGGTAAGTCATCAACGAACATCCTGGTTTTGCCTATCCGTGCCAACCAAAGCACAGGCGTCAAATCGACTGCACATTTCCGCGGACACATTACATAAATTTTCACAAGCATCTATATTAAGTGAATATGGAGTTAACCACACGGTAATTTGATACTGCAAACTAAGATAACCACAGATTACATATAATAACAGGCCATTCACATCTTGCGCATCTTATAGTCATGACGTCACACAGGACGTCATGGGTCAAAGCCAACATGCACATATCATAAGAAGTAATACGTAATTCCTAAATCATTGTAGATAGCCTTTATCTATTAAGCTGTAGTTTCGTCAGAAAATTAATTTATTTTTAAAATATCAAGTGTTGTACTAGCTAAAGGAAAAGCAATCAGGAACTGTTCTTTATGCTTACGTACGATAGCGTATAATTAAATAAGGTGGGTTAGCTTTACAGCTTTGTGCCAGTGCACTTAGTGGCTCCAGTCCCATAAGAATGCGTCTACATTTTATTTTCACTTTTCGTCTCCCTAATAACTGAACCAGTAGATGTCGCTAGAATTCGATCTGATAATATTATGATTCTCTCGCAGCCAAGTTTGTCCAACAAACGATATTGCGCGCAGTAGACCTGAAGCTATACTCACTATTACTGACTGTTGTAATTCATGTTGGTGAAAACTAATTTTTAGGAGTAAGCATGTGGCTTCTTACCCTGTTGTGTAATCCCGCGTCATACATCGAGTGAGCTCATAGATGAGAAGTCACAAAACATATGAGCGATATATCGCTGGCACTCAGGAACGATATCGCCTGGAATCGGTAACTATCTTTTATCTCAGCGCACCTCAATAATTTACCACGCATCTTTAGTATTTCGAGCGCCAATATGTCGGCAAGTTCTGATATGGAAAATTATCTTCTACGTTTAGGGAAACTGCATTCTTCGGTTAAAATGTTACTCTTATCAAAACAGGAGCTGAATAATGAAAGTGATTATTTTATTTTGTGTAAGTAACAGAAAATTTAAAATTGAACACTTCCTCAGCGGTTGGACTGCAGTTTCCAAGAAATGCATTTCAAAAAAAGTGTAATAAAAATGGTTCAAATGGCTCTGAGTGTAAGTAGGCTGTTTAGGTTTTTTTATTGGTAACGCCACCTCTGTATGAAAATCACTGGCTGTGCTGTGTGCAGTCTGTGGCTGCTTTGCATTGTTGTAATACTCGCCATTGTAGTGTTGGGCAGCTGGATGTGAACAGCACGTAGCGTTGCGCAGTTGGAGGTGAGCCGCCAGCAGTGGTGGATGTGGGGAGAGAGATGGCGGAGTTTTGTAATTTGTCATGAACTGCTATATATATTATGACTATTAAGGTAAATACATTGTTTGTTCTCTATTAATATCTTTCATTTGCTAACTATCCCTATCAGTAGTTAGTGCCTTCCGTAGTTTGAATCTTTTATTTAGCTGGCAGTAGTGGCGCTCGCTGTATTGCAGTAGTTCGAGTAATGAAGATTTTTGTGAGGTAAGTGATTTATGAAAGGTATAGTTTAATGTTAGTCAGGGCCATTCTTTTGTAGGGATTTTGAAAGTCAGATTGCGTTGCGCTAAAAATATTGTGTGTCAGGTTAAGCACAGTCTTGTATAATTTTTCAAAGGGGACGTTTCATGAGCACTATGGGACTCAACTGCTGTGGTCATCAGTCCCCTAGAACTTAGAACTACTTAAACCTAACTAACTTAAGGACATCACACACACCCATGCCCGAGGCAGGATTCGAACCTGCGACCGTAGCAGCAGCGCGGCTCCGGACTGGAGCGCCTACAACCGCACGACCACCGCGGCCGGCAAAAGTGTAATAAATAACTTTTTTTTTTCAATACATTTCTTTGGAGCTGCAGCGTGACCGCTAAGGTAGTGTTCAATTTTAAATTTTCTGTTACTTACATAAAAAAGCTTATTGAAAGTTGCATGGGGGCTTAATTATATATAATATGAAATGCAAATACTTTTTATATTTTTAGTAGCTAACTGTCCGGTTACGCTGTCTCGTAAACGGTTGGCCCTGACTAGTATTTGTACGCAATCTGACTGCATAGAATAACAACAAAGAATGAAAGAAAATTTCCGTTAACACTATTAACTATAAAACGTACGAAACCAAATCACAAGTGTAACTGTTCTGTGCGTGGAAGTGTGATTCAACGTACACATCTGGCACGGTTCTTCTTCAATAAGACAAGAAATTTTAAATACCATTTATACTGAAGTAATTAAAAAAAATAGAAATACTATAATTGCGCAAGAAAAACAGAATTAAACTCTAATACAAGAACACAAGCCAGATGCTTTGTTGACTGAACCTGTAATGACGCATTATTTAAGACATTGAAATAATGAAAAAAAAGGAATTTTTTTACCTTCATATATATTGCCGAAAAGCACTCTGATCATTACAATATCTCCATTCTAACATCATCTGCTGTCTAGGCCATCAAACAACTGCATAAAACATGGGACAAGCACTCCCTATTACAACATCTCAGCACCGACTCACTACTACCACATCTCGATAAGCACTCTCCACCACGACTTCTCGACAAGAACTGCCAGTGGAGGCGGCTGAATAATACTCTTTGGCGCAATCTCTGGCGCTGTGGCTCAGTGTAGCCACCTTTCATATGCCCTTCCTCCACGGGGTAGAATTTGATGGTATTTTTGCCAGCATTGGTGGTGAAAATGTCACCAAATTCGTCCACAAAAATACAGACAAAAAATAAAAGATAATATTAATACGTAAATATCACATAATTAGATAAAATTTTGGCTTTGCACTGACCTTTCAATAACCTAATATATAAAATACAGTAAGCAATACAAATTCTTTCATACATGTGACTTTACATAATAGTTTACACAATACACAATAAGTCAGTTTATACAAATGTTCACATAAAATGCTTTCAATGATTAAAAAAAACAAGTAGTTGATAGTTCCAGCAGTAGCACCCAGCAATGGTCAACAGGTGCAAATACCAACAAGTGACATCATTTTAGTAGAAGCAGTTCCATCAGTGGCACCCAGTAATGTTGAACAGGTGCAGACACCAACAAGTGACATTATTTCAATAGATGCAGTCCATCAGTGGCACCCAGCAATATTGAACAGGTGCAGACACCAACAAGTGACATTATCTCAGTAGAAGCAGTCCATCAGTGGCACCCAGCAATGTTGAACAGGTGCAGACACCAACAAGTGACATTATTTCGGTAGAAGCAGTTCCATTAGTGGCACCCAGCAATGTTGAACAGGTGCAGACACCAACAAGTGACATCATTTCAGTAGAAGCAGTCCATCAGTGGCACCCAGCAATGTTGAAAAGGTGCAGCCAGCAAAAAGTGACATCTCATCACTGGTTGAGCAGTCCATCAGTGGCACCCAGCAATGTTGAGCAGGTGCAGGTAACAGTCCATAATATTCACTATCACTAATCACACAGTTCATCAGCAGAAATTAAACATTTCTAGGTGTCACACATCAATGTTGAACAGGTGCAGGTGTGAACAACAGTTTGAATGCACACACAATTGCTTTTACAAAATTATTATCAATGCTCTTACACTAAACATACAAATTATAATAAACACACAAATATCAGATAATTGTCATATTACTATTACAAATACACAAATAACAGTAAACCTATAATATTTATCGGTGTCAGTGCAAGCCACAACAAACAAGTAAAATAATATTTAGGAGATAGGTCGGTACCAATTATTTGGGATTAGGAAAGGAAAACACACAAAACGCACCCACTCATCTTTCATACACATTAAGTACTACTGTGTAATTGAATAGTGTTAACTGTGTCAATGCAATTCTGTCAGAGTTTGATGTTCAACTTGTGTATCAAGTAGTAGTGGCACAGTGTATAACAGTCAATAATAGTTAGTCAACGTCATAGTCATCATGTCAAGACCAATGTTTGCCAAGCCAAATCAAATGTACAGTTGCTGAACAACTGTCAGTGAGCCAAGATATGCAAATGCTTCTTCTCTTCAAAAAAAAAAAAAAGTATATACTGCTTAGTGATTTAACAAAGTGTGTGTGTAGACAATCTTCCTTCTACTTGAGTGTTCTAGTCTGCCATCTTCATCCTCCTCCTTCCATATAGACCAACCAAAAAAAAAAAAAAAAAAAAAAAAAAAAAAAAATGCTCCTCACTTACTTTACCTCTTATCCACCAAAACTCCAATAATCATCAGCATCACATAATCTCAATACTTCAATAATACCTCTTACGTCGATACATATAAATCTTATCATCAATATCATTTACCTTACCTCTTGTCCACCAAAACTCCAATAATCATCAACTTCACATAATCTCAATACCTCAATAATACCTCTTCAATACGTCGATACATATAAACCTTATTATCAATATCATTTCACTTCCATAACAACTCTTTCCACTAGTCAGTCTCCTCGAACAAGTACAGATAAAATCCTAGTGCAAACTTCAATTCATCATCCCATACAATCCGAAGACACAATGTCCACACACAACCTCTGTGTAATCCATCTGACCCATATCTTCATTATGAACTATAAAATACATTTTGGTTACCTTGTCCATCATTAAACAAGAGAAATGCATACATGACCTCTAACAGACTTTAGTTCGAATAACTCTCAGTAATTAAGTACGATTACGGAGTGTGAATGATCATAATATTTCACAGTGTGTACACCACTTCAAGAGCCATGGCAGAAGCAAACATGTGGAGTATTTCTCGTGTCAAGTGTCACTTCCTATTTCAACTGCTCACGAAGAATGCAGTGTAATAACTGTCAATGGTCTAACCCTAGTGTTGGTATGTCATGTCGTTAGCTTCCTTCCTATTAGCATAAATTTATACAGCTTCCATTAAACCTCCAGCTCATGTGACTTCAATGAAGTTTCTTGCACTAATGTCGTTCGTCGAATTATAGCAGTTCATTTTCTTATCTTAAAAATATAAGGCACTGAGCGTAAGCAAAACATGCAATAGCGAGTAAATATACCAGTGGAGAACATAATGTCAATAAGTGGATGCAGCACAATTCCTACAACGAGGCTCTGCCAAGCGAACAATCTATAATTATTACCATAGTGTGGCCTAAACTCTATGTTTGTACACAGTATATCAGCATTTCTATATACCAAATTAAAGAGTAGTTGTGACGACAAAACAGAAATGTGTAAATATGCAATCCATAAGCAAGGCAGCAAATATGTTATCTTACATAATAAACAGGTCATTAGCATCATATCAGCATAAGCAAATAAATGTTCATATGAAATCTTAATAAGTAAACATGAAGGCGCAAGCAGATAAATCACAAAGTATAACTTACATACATAACCATATCAGCACAATTAATCAGGTGACAATTATAATTTAAATAAATAGGCCCACCAGGCACATAATAAAAAAAATATGACGTCAGTGAAAAAGCATAGCAGCCAAGCGATGCATAATACACACAAGTAACAACTCTGTTCATTAATCAATCATTGTCAAAATCAGTTAATGTACACAAGCACGTCGCTTCACAAGTAAATTCATAGAACATGAAATTTAGCACAAAGTCTGAATCACGTAATCGCGAGCAGCAAATTACGTCTAAAGTACGTACCTAAGTGAAAATATGTTACCTGAAAAATAAACTCAATTAATAGTTACCTTTTTTAGTTTATTAGTTTCTTCTTCGAAATTACATTCTTCCTGAAATTTTCTCGATAGCAAGTCCTCTTAACGTCGGACACACACAGAATTTACCTGAAGTTCTTAAATATTTCATACAAACGTATCCTGAAAAATACCGAACGTTAATAACATAATTTATCAAGTCACCATAGCTTTATACTGAATTTAATCGGAGAAATTAGACTGTGTATTTGTTTACGGCTGTCAGTGCATTCGCACTGAGCGCTCGATCAGCTGTAGGAGCGTGACGTAGGAAGTAATTGTTTGCGGTCAACGACTGCCTTGTGCGGCGCGCAGACTTGACTGTTGCTTTGAGTATCTGCCGCCGCCGGAACGCGGCGCGGTATCCTTATATTCTCTGTGTGTTTACGTATAACTGTTAGTTTCTCTAAAGTATGTCATTCCACAAAAATTTTAACGTTCGATATATGATGTATTCCCTTAGAGCGTCGAGATTTGAGAGTTTCTACTTCAACAGTGTTATCATGAATAATTTTGCGAACTCTATATGGACCGTTATAAAGCAGAAAAAATTTGCAACACAAGCCATTTCCTTTGTGAGACAAACGATGAGACTTAATTAACACCTTCTGACCAACTGACAAGGTTTTTAAACGACCAGGACGTTTAGCTGATTTCTCTCTTCTAGCAGCCGCAGATGCAATATTTTGCAGAGCCAGGTTCACAACTTCAGAATGCCGCAGTTTCCGTGTAGGCGGAAAAGGAACAATTTCAGAAATGCGATTTGTCGGTGCTTTATTTTTTAATATCAGTATTGGCGGTAAAGAAGTTGAGTCATTAGGGAGTTCATTCAGAATGTTTTGAAAAATATGAAGATACTGATCCCACGTTCTGTGATTCTGATGACAATAAAGACGACACAATTTATTGATTTCCTTCATCCATCTCTCTGAAGCGTTAGATTGAGGGTGAAAAAGTGAAATGAAAATTGGTTTAATTTTACGACTCCGTAGAGTACGAAGCCAAATTTTAGAGCGAAACTGTGATCCATTATCTGATATAACTTTATCAACATGACCCACTTCTTTAAGAAAATGTTTGATAAAAGCGTTAGATACTGAACGAGCTGTTGCTTTGCGTAAAGGTGTAAAACACACATATTTTGATGCCAGTTCCACTGCTACTAAAATGTACGCAAAACCATCAGTAGAACGAACCACTGGACCGAACAAATCGACTGCAGCCACGTCTTTTAATTTTGCTGGAATGATTGGAAACAACGGTGCTCTGTGTGAAATAGTTGGCGGCTTAGCCTTTTGACATAATTTGCATTTGGCAAGAACAGATCGAATACGTTTTTCCATATTACTGAAGTAGCAATTTTCTCGTAATTTGTGAAAGCATTTTCTGGGACCAAAGTGTGCATAACTGAAATGTGTGTACCAAATCAGTTTATTAACCCACTCATCAGGAATACAAACTAACCAAACAGAGTTGTCAACCGATTTTATTTAAAAAGAACTTTCCAGATAGTTCGCAAAAACGAGGTGTGGCCAAATTGTCCAATCTAACAAAGCGTCTAAGAAAATTACAGACACCAAGGAAACTACGAACATCACGTTTTGTGGTAGGAACAGCATAATTACGAATTGCGTCTAGCTTCTCTGGATCAGGGAGAATACCTTCTGTAGAAATAATGTGACCGAGAAATTTCACCTGAGAACGACCAAATTCAGATTTTTCCAAGTTCACAGTAATGCCAACTCTTGCAAAGATACGTAATAATGAATCCAAGATTTTGTTGTGCTCACTCCAAGAACGTTTCGCAATAAGAATATCGTCAACATATGAAGTAATATTGTCACGAAGATAAACAGGTAAAATTTCGTTTAAACTACGAATGAATGCAGATGAAGATACAGTAAGTCCAAGCGGTAATTTCCGAAATCATTTTTGGGTAAAATAGTCATATCCGGTTATTCTTTACCGATTCTCTAGATAGACTGATAGTCGAAGAGTTGTTTTGACAGATGCAAAGAATAGTAAAAGAGTAGGCAGCGGTGCAGAAAACTAAAAGGGAAATAGCACCACTACAGCTCGGGGCCCTATGCACGCTACGGCACATATTCACTTAGTGTAGTGAATCCCCTGAGGACTTTAATTGCCGCACATAATTTCCAGTTTGTGACTTAGTGGCAAATTTGGCGGAAGTGCGTACGTAAATTGATCTAACGATGCACATGGATGTATGTCATTCTTAGAATTGCGAAAGATCTTAAATTTCCGAACAGTCAAGAAGTGTTTATAGTCAAAGTTTTCTCCTCGTGGCGACAAAGACCTACCGCGTCTGTCCCAGTCCCAATGTCGATTATTGTCAAGTTCTCGCGCCTGGCGCTCTCTTGTTGCATCCCGTAAATGAAATAAATTATTTTCTTCAAACCCTTCTGCTATCTGTGATTCTAAATTTCTTTTGCTGTCTTTTCCTACGATTTCGCCTTCAATTTGTTTGACTTGCTTTTGTGATGCCTCAAATTCCCTTTTAACGCGTTCATTAAATTTTCCCTGATTTTCAACATGCTTATTTATGTTCTGGTACTCTTAGGATTCTGCAAATGGCAATGGAGCTGTATCATCTGAATCTCTGTCCCCATTTAAACTAAGACTTGTCAATTTGTCTGAAATCTCCTCAACTCTTTCCGATAAGTCACCTATCTGTTCTTTCTGTTTATTTACGTCTTCCGTAAGTGTCGCGACTCGGGTTTCGGTATTGTCACATTTAGTAGTTAACTGTTCATACTGTTGCGTTAAGTTATTTATCCTGTCATTTGGTACGGATTCCTCGATTCTCTCAAATATTTCCTCCTTATCGTGTGCACGCTGTAAATTTAACTCTGAAAATTTTTGTACTATTACGCGATCTCTTTCTTCCTGTTCTCTATCCTGTTCCTTTTGTCTGATTTCTATTGAAATTAATCTATTATTGTGAGCATTCAAAATCGGTTGTACTTCTTCACTAATTTCTTTCTTTAATTCATCTTTCATGTTTTTGAAACATGTCCCTATTCGTGAATCTAACCGTGTTTCCATTGTTCCCATCTCTGTTTTAATTGTTCCTATTTGTGAGTCTAACCGTGTCGCCAAAGTTCCCATCTCTGTTTTTAATTCAGATCCTAACTGTGATCCCAGTGAGTCTAACCGTGTTTCCATTGTTCCCCTTTGTGAGTCTAACCGTGTTTCCATTCGTGATCCCAAATTTAATATAGCACCCATCAACTGTTCCATATCTTCTGTCGTTAATCTCGTATTCTGAAAATTTTTTGATTGTGAAAAATTTTGAATCGGTTCCGGACTATTTTCCCGACTTATTAAATTGTTTTCAACTTCATTATTCATCATACTGTTGTCCTGTGTTGGCGAGTTCGCCATGTCTACAATTTCGTCATTCACACTATCCATCATTTTTGCCTTTTTCATCGATCGCGTAATCATTTGCAAAATGTACAAAACTCGTCACTGTACGAAAATTACACACAATGATTCTTTATCTCCAACAGTAGCCGGCCGGAGTGGCCGAGCGGTTAAAGGCGCTACAGTCTGGAACCGCACGACCGCTACGGTCGCAGGTTCGAATCCTGCCTCGGGCATGGATGTGTGTGATGTCCTTAGGTTAGTTAGGTTTAAGTAGTTCTAAGTTCTAGGGGACTTATGACCACAGCAGTTGAGTCCCATAGTGCTCAGAGCCTCCAACAGTACCATTCACACGAAATGTTTCCCTCAAACACGATTAACGAACAATTGAAATAATTGTACTAAATTGTCAAACCCGTAGACAAGACAGCAAAAATTAAATTCTACAAAAAAAAAAAAAAAAAAAAAAAAAAAAAAAAAAAAAAAAAAAAAGAGAGAAAGAAAACCATTAGAAGAATGACAATTACCAAATCTACACATGCAATATAGACTAAAATTACTAAACTACAAATTACTACTGTCTGCTATTTTTACAATCAGAATAATTCCAAGGGATGATCCGAAGCAGCGGTCGCCACATGCATGGGGGCTTAACGGTTACGCTGTCTCGTAAACGGTTGGCCCTGACTAGTATTTGTACGCAATCTGACTGCATAGAATAACAACAAAGAATGAAAGAAAATTTCCGTTAACACAATTAATTAATTAAGTCCCCAGCAACTATAAAACGTACGAAACCAAAGCACAAGTGTAACTGTTCTGTGTGTGGAAGTGTGATTCAACGTACACATCTGGCACGGTTCTTCTTCAATAAGACAAGAAATTTTAAATACCATTTATACTGACGTAATTAAAAAAAAAAATAGAAGTACTATAATTGCGCAAGAAAACCAGAATTACGCTCTAATACAAGAACACAAGCGAGATGCTTTGTTGACTGAACCTGTAATAACGCATTATTTAAGACATTGAAATAATGAAAAAAAGGAATTTTTTACCTTCATATATATTGACGAAAAGCACTCTGATCATTACAATATCTCCATTCTAACAACATCTGCTGTCTAGGCCATCAAACAACTGCATAAAACATGGAACAAGCACTACCTACTACATCATCTCAACACCGACTCACTACTACCACATCTCGATATGCACTCTCCACCACGACTTTTCGACAAGAACTGCCAGTGGAGGCGGCTGAATAATACTCTTTGGCGCAATCTCTGGGGCTGTGGCTCAGTGTAGCCACCTTTCAAAGTGTTCACAATTTTCGGACAAATTCTTTGATAAATTTATTATTAGCCTTTAGAGAAATTTCCTCGTATTCCTGATTTCTTTCTCCTGCTTCTTTTGTTATTATTATAGTGCAAGTAATTTTTATACTGTTGCTGAGATTTTTTCTCTTTGAAAATACTTAAAATGGTAACCTACTAGACTTGGTTTCGGGAGGATAATTATTCAAATCTCGATCCCTACATCCAGTGTTACGTTTTTCACGATTTTCCTAAAAACATTTTGAAGCCCTTAATTCCGTCGGCCGTGGCTGTAACATTTGCTCATATCTCGCATTTTTTGTTCTATAGATTTAACTGACTGGCATCGTAGTTCTTTGCGCTGCTTTGCCCTGAGTAAAGTAGGCAAATGATTCCCGTGTATTTACCCTCTCAAGGAATTCCAGAAGCAACTTCAATTGTTTTAAAGTAAAGGAAGACTACACTTCACGCATCGATTTAAAAAAAAAAATTCACATTTTCTTTGAATTTTAATTAATGATATTTTTTATTTCGGGTTCGAGGGTAGGCGCCAGGGCAATGCTTCGGTTGCTCCAGCCGATAGTACAGTCGGAAAGAAGATCCCTGACAAGTGCAGAGGGCTCGCGCGGCTGCTTCGCGCATCTACTTCAACCGTCACGTAAGGCGATGTTGCATTAATCTCTATGGCAATGCCTCAGTGTGCGTCACAGCTTTACAGGCGACTACTGTCTTCGCCAACACTTCGCAGTCGTTTGTTGGCAACAGCTCTGTTAGCTGTTACTTGCTTTCGCCGAGTCTGCTGTAGTTACGTTCCTGAAACGTAGAAAATAAAGGAAATGGGGCCTGTATAAAATGAAAGAACAACAGGTTGCTGAAGGTCTAAGGATTACAGTAAACAACAAATTTTAAATTTTTGATTTTTACAAATCCCAAAACAGCTGATTTGTATGGATTTTGAGAGTGCTTAAGCCAGAAATTAACAATTGAAAACCTGGTTTAACTCTGGGTCAGAAGTTACTGAAACTATTATGTTCTTTACATATTACGAAGGGCCACAGTATAACAAGCGTAATAACACCCAACGCACATTTACTGGCCAAGCATTGGCAATAGTTCTGGTGTTCATTCGACGCACTGGTCACATATACGGAGTCCGTTTTTCTGGAATAGGTCTAGTTTCTTAGACGTAGAGTCTTGATATCTGTATTTTTCCTGAAATACTGACATATACGGGGTGGTCAAAAACAGTCTGAGAAACTTGTAACGGAGTTGCAGGGTAGGTTTTGCTGAGAAATAACTGTTGAGAAAAATTCGAAACACAACGCAGTTTCAGAGTCAATTAGCATTGTAATTAGCCAATCAGGCCGTTGTGCGTTCAGATTCAAGCAGCATGCCAGAGACGGTGTCGCCAAACGTGTGCTTCGTTCGGTTTATAACTAGACATGGAATGGTAGCAAGGGTCGAACCCGAGCCAAAGCCTGAGCAGTCTCGAACGGTATCGTCTACACTATGAGAACTACTGACACTAATTGTACGTGGCTGGCCGCTTGAATCTGCGCGAGCAGTGGTTTCATTAGATAACTTCAAAGCTAAGTAACTCGGAAGCAGGGCAACGTATGCAACGTTTTCTTAACAATTATTTCTCAGCACAACCTATTCTGCAACACCCTTACAAGTTTTTCAGATTGTTTCTGACCACCTTGTGTATTTTTCATGTTGTATTCAAAAATTTTAATAATGACAAGAACATCTCAATGGATATCTAGAATATAAGGGTTGTTGAATCCATGTATCACATAATTTTTGTCAGATGGGCTATAGTTTTTTTTAGATATTTCGTAGGCCATATCACTGAAATATATGAGCAATGCAAAATCGTAAGGCTTGACCTACTTGCAAATCACCGAGAAAAAAAAATCAAAATGCTTTAGACTAAGTACTTGACAAGATATAGTCAAGTTATTTCAGTCGAAGATATGCTACCCCTGTGCATTTTCTCTTCGCCAGCAGCTTATCAGGAAGATGCGACACTTTCTGCAAATTCCAGGAGAAATATGCCAATACTGAAGCACTGAATCTTCCTTGGTATCGATGTTTCATAACAGAGATTTGTTGGTGAAACTCTCACCATGTTTGTCACTAAACGCCACACAATCTTCAGGGAAAACTTTGACATGTGGGTGAATGAAGTGCATTCTGAATGACACTTCCTCAGAGGCACATGTACAGTCTACGATAATGATAGAAGCTGAAGAAATGAATTGATGTTTGTGCAATAGCTGATCTCCGTGCTTACTAGGCGGGTGTGCTAGCCGTTGTACCGCCACAGCAGTACAGCTAACACACCTGCACGGACTATCCTAGTCCAATGTACACTACAAAACACAAACTTCAATTCACGTTTTCAGCTTATTTTCCCCTTCTTAAATCGTCACTATTGCCGTGGCTCTCCACTACTGGAATAACATCCCACCATTGGACGTAATGGGGAAATCCAACCTTGTCTCAGTCGTAGGTGATTTTATATATATATAAAGTTTTGCATCAGCATCACCCCGGTTCCGAGAACTCCTGAAGATAGACGTTGACTATGGATATTGTATCACAGACTCAGTCCTTTTGATTGTTCAGAGAAGTCACTAAACCCGCCCAAAGATGTAAATAACGATGCATGAGCACCACCTATTAGACGGAGGGGTCCGACAGCCGATCAGTTCCAGTCATTCCACCAGGAAGGAGGTACACGGCTCGTGTTGTCACTACCGCGGTTTGTGCCAGGAAGGGCTCTCTACAAGCGAAGTGTGCAGGCATCTCGGAGTGAAATAAAGCGATGTTGTTCCGACATGGAGATACAGAGAGAGAAACTGTCGATGACGTGCCTCGCTCAGGGCGCCCAGGGGCTACTACTGCAGTGGATGACCACTACCTACGGATTATGGCTCGGAGGAATCCTGACAGCAACACCACCATGTTGAATAATACTTTTCGTGCAGCCACAGTGTTACGTCTCACACTGTGTGCAATAGGCTGCATGATGCGCAGATTCACTCCCGACGTCCACGGCGAGGTCCACCTTTGTAGCCACAACACCATGCAGCGCGGTACAGATGGGCCCAACAACGTAACGAATGGACAGCTCTCTTCACCGATGGGTATCGCATATGCCTTAAACCAGACAATCGTACGAGACGTGTCTCGAGACAACCCGGTCATGTTGACCGTCTTAGACACACTGTCCAGCGAGTGCAGCAAGTTGGAGGTTCCCTGCTGTTTTGGGGTGGCATTACGTGGGGCCGACGTACGCCGCTGGTGGTCATGAAAGGCGGCGTAACGGCTGTTCGATACGTGAATGCCATCCTCCGACCGATAGTGCAATCAGTCGGCAGCATATTGGCGAGGCATTCGTCTTCATGGACGACAATTCGTGCCCCTATGGTACACATCTTGTGAATGACTTCCTTCAGGTTAACGACATTGCTCGACTATAGTGGGCAGCATGATCTGCAGACATGAACTCTATCAAACATGCCTGGTATAGATTGAAAAGGGCTGTTTATGGACGACATGACTCGCCAACCACTCTGACTGATCTACACTGAATCGCCCTTGAGGAGTGGGACAAGCTGTGCCAACAGTGCCTTGATGACCTTGTGGATAGTACGCCACGACGAATACAGGCATGTATCAATGCAAGAGGACGTGGCACTGGGTATTAGAGGTACCAGTTTGTACAGCAATCTGGACACCACCTCTGAATTTCTCGATGTATGGTGGTACAACATCCAATGTATGGTTTTCATGAGCAATAAAAATGGCGGAAATGATATTTATGTTGATCTCTATTCCTATTTTCTGACACTGGACTCGCATTCGGGAGGACGACGGTTCAATCCCGCGTCCGGCCATCCTGATTTAGGTTTTCCGTGATTTCCCTAAATCACTCCAGGCAAATGCCGGGATGGTTCCTCTGAAAGGGCACGGCCGACATCCTTCCCTAATCCGATGAGACCGATGACCACGCTGTCTGGTCTCCTTCCCCAAACAACCAACCAAACAACCTATTTTCTGTACAGGTTGTGGAACTCAAATTTTCCTTGAGACATTTGAGTTTCAACTTAATCTAGTATAATGATAAAAGCTGAAGAAATGAATTAAAATTTGTGCCACGACCGCCACGTGAATCCACAGGTTTTATCATTATACTAGATAAAGTTGAAACTCAAATGTCTCAAGGAAAATTTAATTGGATCAGACATATAAAATCACTCACAATTTCAATGGAAGTTTCAGCCCTACTATTGGCCAAGAAGAATGGTGTAACATTCTGAAAGCATTGCCACATGTTTAGCTTATCAGGACTGAGAATGCACTTGAAATGCTACTTGATCTTCATAGGACTCAGTTCAGGAAATTTTCCACGCACGTATTCAAATGCTTGTTCGTTACTGTTATTCACTTCTTTTACAAATGACTTCATCAATCCTAGCTTCACATGTAGTGGCAGTAACAGGACTTTAGTGGGATTTGCTATTGGCTCCCATGACAGAAATAAGGACGTAACAAACTTCAAATAACACGGAAACGGGAGCTAAAAGTACAAAAATTGTTATTTTGGAATTCAGGGTCCCAAAATTTATAAAGATTGGCTCTTTCCCTTTATGTAAGAATATCATTATTGAAGAGTGTTATCAGTCAACAATTGTCTGAAACGGGGAAACGAACACAATGTAAGACGAATGGAGTGGTTTGAGTGATATTAAAGGCTGCAGTGGAACAACTACGCAGAATACTGTCTTGCTTGCTTGCCTTCTTACTTTCTTACTAAGTTTGCCACACGAACTGAACTCTGTCCGTTGCCTCACTCTTTAGCCTCTTCCACCGGTCTCTGTCGCTGAACATCGTGGGCTCCTAGGGTCTCAAGGTCTTTCTTGACCTCAGTTTTGGTGTAGCGGGAAGTCTCGCGTCTTGTGGCTTGTCTTTTAGCACTGCCTTCACCGTCCCTTCTTCTCCTCTGAGTACATATCCCAGCCATTCAGTTGTTCTAGTTTTCATTACAGGTGTCACACCTCGTTTATTAAACAGTGTCTGGATTCTGTGTTTTTCCTCTTCTAAAAATTCAGTTTTCTGACAAGGGTCCAAAGACTTTTCTTAACACTTGGAAGCTCATAGTTTTTCCTCCATCTTTTTGCTCAGTTTCAGACCCATACATTAATACCAGCCGCAAATTCTCCTGTACATGTGGAGTTTTGATTCTTTTCTTAGTAGTTTGCTGATGAATAATTGCCCATTGAGAATACACACCTATCTGCGGATTGTATCCGGTTCATTGTCTCCTCTTTCACGTAGTTCGCATTTACAGAACTTCCTAGATATTTGATGGACCAAGCCTTCTTAAACTCCATAACTTGTATTGCCAGCGATTCCTCCGCTTTCTCTTCGTCGTTTCTTGTTGCAGTCACACAGTCTGTTTTACCTTGATTGATCCTCAGACCCAAGTCCTCTGCTTCCTTTATTAGCACTCTAGTTTTTTTTGTTAGGCCATATCCCTCCTCCGCTGTAACGATAATATCATCGGTATATTCTAAAAGTTTCACTTGGCCACCTACATTTACAGCTACTCCAAAGGATGAGGCCTTTTCCAATATCAAGTTAAAGAGAATAAGGGAGATGTAGTTTACATATATGACATCTATCTCCACTGCAAAACATTGAGACACTCTGCTTTCAGACATCATTTTACATTTAATTTTCTCAATGTACATTCTGGTTAGCCTCATTAATTTCGAAGGTACCCCTTTCCTTCCTTTATCCTCCACATGCTTCCTTTGTGGACACTATCATAGGATTTCTTGAAATCTATAAATAGGCAGTGTACCTTCTTTTCAGATTCCCACATTTTTCAAATTACTTGTCTGAGGATGAATATTTGGTCTGCCGTTGAGATCCTTTCTTTTATAGCCTGGTGGTCTCAAGGTTTTACCCTGTATATGATAAGAGCCTTAGCTAGAATATGATATGCGTCATAGATTTAGTATACGCTGAGTGGTCAGCGCGACGGACTGTCAATCCTAAGGGCTCGGGTTCGATTCCCGGCTGGGTCGGAGATTTTCTCTGCTCAGGGACTGGGTGTCGTGCTGTCCTAATCATCATCATTTCGTCCCCATCGACGCGCAAGTCGCCGAAATGGCGTCACATCGAAAGACTTGCACCAGACGAGCCGTCTACCCGACGGGAGGCCCTCGTCACACGCTTTATTATTATAATAATGAAACACACATGTAATTATCACATTTACAAGGAACCCCATGAGTGCGAGGCCGCAAGTTCAACCTTTGGTAAGGCTCATTTGAAAGTGTTGTGTTAACGGTTATCAAAGGAACAATATTAATGGCTAATGACTCACCACTTGCATCAGGACGGCGACAGGAAATGAGTATCCGGGAGGTACACAGATCAACCTTCTATGGGATGTACTTATTACACTTTACAAAGTGGACATCGTCGACTTTCAAGAAATATTCAAAACAATCCGTTACTTGCACGATGAACACCGAATGAAAAAATGCCGCTCCAAAGTTACCACAAAGTTAGCACCATCAAGATCCAAGGTGAACTTATTCGGAATTTCAATCGTACAGGACGTCGTTAAAGAATGTGTATAGAATCATATTAGTTTTACACGTTGATGAGAACTGATGCAATGTGGTGGCTTACAATTAAATTCGAAACAGCCTGCGGCGGAGCTTATCGTGAAACTGGCTATCCTTTAAGGCGTAGCTACAGATAATGCGATGACGTATCTTATAGGCCCGGAAAAACAAACGTCCAAAGACTGAATTTGTCCAGTGGTTCCAGTTGGTATGAACTGCAATGTCACACACTCTTCAGGAGGAATACTTTGCTTTAAAGGAGTATGATTTTTTTTTACGCAGACCAGAAATCCACCAAAAGCAAGCAATTTTGACCAACTCTTGCACAAAAGCAGTGCTCATACCATAGTTGTAGTTCTCCTACGCCAATTTTCCTACCCTCGCTTGCAGTGACGTAAATATTTCGTACTGCTCTTGCAAGAATACGCACATGAGAAACAATCGTAGGGGGCAGAGCACCTCAAATTTCTCGAAGCTCCTTAGACAACGATTGTCCTTTATTATGTGACGCTGGAGACTCGATTTGTGGCTCCCTGTCCAACAAGAATGATGAACTGCATAGCTCGACACCTGTTTCAGTATCAGGTTCACTTGTTAAGCACGTATCGTCATCACTGTACTTCTAACGTCCGTACAGTCAAGCGTATACGATACCACACATTCCACTGACTCATCTTGCAGAAACGCTAATATTTCATCTGCCACTTCCTCCTCACTCTGAGAAATTCCTTGGGATCCTTTCTGACATAATGTCAACTTCGGCAACTGTTGTTGTAGATATGACACAGTGTTAACTTTGCTTATCGTTGCCGTTGCTCTGCTTTGTATCAACATCACTAGCACTGTTGCATGTTGCTCATCAACTATGCAGTTAAACTACACTCCATAGCCTCAAGCTGTGCTCACCACTGGATACCTCCAGTCCCGCCCTCTGTTGCCATCACTGTCGTTGCATGGTAGACAACATGTGGGGCATCGAATGCCGTAAACGTCACTGG
The DNA here is from genome assembly GCF_021461395.2 of Schistocerca americana. Lineage (NCBI taxonomy): Eukaryota > Metazoa > Arthropoda > Insecta > Orthoptera > Acrididae > Schistocerca > Schistocerca americana. Next base: position 448,218,509 of record NC_060122.1, on the reverse strand, counting down.
CCTTTTGCGACCTCACACCCAGGGGGTTCCTTGTTAGTCCTGTTTCCTTTCTCGTATGTTGAGCATCTTACTGCCTGTTGTCATTCCTTGAGTATCTCTTCACTTTTCCAGAACTTCAGCATAGTTCTTTACAGCGCTTTTCTGCATGTCTTTCCACCTTGCTTCAGCAGTTCTAATGCCATGGCATCGGTTCCTGGAGCTGGTTGTTCTTCATTTGTCTTGTAACTTCGTCCATTTCCCTCACTGTAGGCTGCTCCACTTTTTGTTGCAACCCTTCAGAGGTCTTAATGTCGTCAATTACCTCTTTTCCTACAGGAACATTCAAAAGTTCTCCGAAAAAGTCATGCTCTGTTTTTGTCCGGTCACCAAGTCACCTTCATTGTTTTCCATCGCTTCAATTTTTGGTTAATACCTCCGTCTTTAAATGTATTGTACATAGAACTCTCTTACATGGTTCTTGTTTCTGCCTTTTTGAGCTTTCTCTTACTGCTTGTTGCTGAAGTGTCTCTTTCCTCTTCCTTTAACTTTCCTTGTTGCTCTTTCTGCCCCTTCGCAATTTTCTCTTGGCTGTCGAGTGTTGTTGCCTAGCAACCTCTGTGTGTACTCCGTTCTCTTTTTTATCTACTCTTTTTGTTCCTCATTGAAACATATATTATCCATCCCTTTCTTGTCTTGGATCTTTAGGTATCCCTTTAAAATCTGGTATGTATCCCAGCTTTTTTCTTCCACCTCATTTATTTATTTTTCCCTCCTACTAATTTCCTCATTTCCCAGTAGCCTTACGTCTATTTTGCTTTTTAGTGTCCTGGTTCTTTTCATCTTTTTTCGTGATACTCTTTGGTCTACTTCAGTCACTACCGGATTATGATTACTTCTCACTTCTGCCCCTTGACCAATACGTGGTCAATCTGGTTGCTATACGTTCTTCTTGGAGGATTCCAAGTTCGTAAGCGTATCTTCTTACGCCGGAAAATGCTGAAAGGTAAAACTGTGTATTTCAAAAGCGCGAAGATATAGAACCTAATGACTTCACTGTCAATCAGTCAATTCGTACAAATACATGCCTGTTAACTTTTCCTAGGGATTTTTGTTTGTTTTTTGAGTCATCAGTCTTCTGACTGGTTTGATGCGGCCCGCCACGAATTTCTCTCCTGTTCCAACCTCCTCATCTCAGAGTAGCACTTGCAACCTACGTCCTCAGTTACTTGCTGGACGTATTCCAATCTCTGTCTTCCTCCACAGTTTTTGCCATTTACAGCACCCTCTAGTACAATGGAAGTCACTCCCTGATGTTTTAACAGGTCCGCTATCATCCTGTCCCTTCTCCTTGTCAGTGTTTTCCACATATTCATTTACACTCCGATTCTGCGCAGAATCTCCTCATTCCTTACCTTATCAGTCCACCTAATTATCAACATTCGTCTATAGCATCAAATCTCAAATACTTCGATTCTCTTCTGTTCCGGTTTTCCCACAGTCCATGTTTCACATCCATACAATGCTGTGCCTCGAACATACATTCTCAGAAATTTCTTCCATAAATCAATGCCTATGTTTGATTATTGAAGACTTATTTTGCCAGGAATGCTCTTCTTGCTAGTGACAGTCTGCTTTTGATGTCCTCTTTGCTCCGTCCGTTATTGATTATTTTGCTGCCTAGGTAGCAGAATTCCTTGACTTCATCTACTTCGTGACCATTAATCATGATTTTAAATTTCTCGCTGTTCTCATTTCTGCTACTTTTCATTCTTTGATTTACTCTCAATCCATATTCTGTGCTCATTATACTGTTCATTCCATTCAGCAGTTCCTTTAATTCTTCTTTACTTTCACTCAGGATAACAATGTCATCAGCGAATCGTTTCATTGGTATCCTTTCACCTAGAATTTTGATTCCACTCCTGACCCTTTCTTTTATTTCCATCATTTCTTCTTCGATGTAAAGATTGAACAGTAGGGGCGAAAGACCACATCTCTGCCTTACACCCTTTTTAATCCGAGCACCTCGTTCTTGGTCGTCCACTCTTATTACTCCCTCTTGGCTTGTACATACTGTATATTACCCGTCTCTTCCCATAGCTTATCCCTATTTTTCTCAGAATATCGAACATCTTGCACCATTTTACACTGTCGAACGCTTTTTCCAGGTCGACAAATCCTATTAATGTGTCTTGATTTTTCTTTAGTCTCGCTTCCATTATCAACCGCAACGTCATAAATGCTTCTCTGTTGCCTTTACCTTTCACGAAGCCAAACGGATAGTCATCTAACACATCCTCGATTTTCGTTTTCATTCTTCTGTATATTATTCTGGTAACCAAATTGAATGCAAGAGTTGTTAAGCTGATTGTGCGGTAATTTTTGCGCTTGTCAGCTCTTGCAGTCTTAGGAATTGTGTGGATGATATTTTTCCGAAAGTCAAATGGCACATCGCCGGACTCGTACATTCTACACACCAACGTGAATAGTCGTTTTGTTGCCACTTCCTGCCATGATTTTAGGAATTCTGATCGAATGTTACCTATCCCTTCTGCCTTTTTTGATCTTAAGTCCTCCAAATCTCTTTTAAATTCTGATTCTAATACTGGATCCCATACCTTATCCAAATTGACTCCTGTTTCTTCTTCTATCATATTAGACAAATCTTCCACCTGATAGATACCTTCAATGTACTCTTTACACCTACCTGCTCTCTCCACTGCATTTAACAGTGGAATTCCCGTTGCACTCTTAATGTTATATTGGGTATTGATTCTTTCTGACTAGTCTCTTAAACTTCAGCCTACTCTTCATCATTACTACATAGCGGTCTGAGTCAATATCTACTCCTGGGTACGCCTTGCAATCCAATGTCTGATTTCAGACTCTCTGCCTGACCATTATGTAATCTAACTGCAATCTTCCCACATCACCCGGCCTTTTCCGAGTATACCTCCTCCTCTTGTGATTCTTGAACTGAGTATTTGCTATTGCTAGCTGAAATTGAATGCAGAACTCGGTTAATCTTTCTCCTCTCTCATTCGTTGTCCCAAGTCCATATTCTCCTGTAACCTTTTCTTCTGCTCCTTCCGCTACAACTGCATTGCAGTCCCCCATGACTATTGATTTTCATCTTCCTTTATGTACTGTATTACCCTTTCTAAATCCTCATATAATTTCTCTGCCTCTTCATTTTCAGCTTGCGATGTCGGCATGTATACCTGAACTATCGGTGTCGGTTTACTGTCGATTCTGATAAGAACAACCCTATCACTGAACTGTTGACAGTAACATACTACTTGCCCTACCTTCCTATTCATAACGTATCCTACTCCCGTTATACCATTTTCTGCTGCTGTTGATATTACCCTGTACTCATCTGACCAGAAATCCTTGTCTTCTTTCCATTTCACTTCACTGACACCTACTGCATCCAGACTGAACATTTGCATTTCCTTTTTGATATTTTCTACCTTCCCTACGACATTCAAACTTCGGAAAATCCACGCCCTGACTCGTAGAAAGTTATCCTATCGTTGGTTATTCAGTCTTTTTCTCATGGTCAGGTCTCCTTTGGCAGTCCCCTCCCGGAGACCCACATCTGGAGGTATTCCGGGATCTTTTGTTGGTTGGGTTGATTTGGGGGGGGGGGGGGGGGGAGCAAACAGACTAAACTGGTTCAAATGGCTCTGAGCACTATGCGACTTAACTTCTGAGGTCATCAGTCGCCTAGAACTTAGAACTAATTAAACCTAACTAACCTAAGGACATCACACACATCCATGCCCGAGGCAGGATTCGAACCTGCGACCGTAGCGGTCGCCCGGCTCCAGACTGCAGCGCCTAGAACCGCAAGGCCACTCCGGCCGGCTCAGACTAAACAGCGAGGTCATCGGTCTCATCGGATTAGGGAAGGATGGGGCAGGAAGTCGGCCGTGCCCCGTCAAAGGAACCAACCCGGCATTTGCCTGAAACGATTTAGGGAAATCATGGAGAACCCAAATCAGGATGGTCGGAGCGGGATTGAACCGTCGTCCTTCCGAATGCGCGATCAGTATGCTAACCACTGCGCCACATCGCTCGGTGAATCTTTTGTCAGTGGAGAGATAATCATGACACTTCTTCAGTTACAGGCCACATGTCCTGTGGATACATGTTATTTGTCACTGATGCAGTGGTTTCCATTGCCTTCTGCATCCTCAAGCCGTTGGTCATTGCTGATTCTTCCGTCTTCAGGGGCAGTTTCCCACCCCAAGGGCAAAAGAGTGACTTGAACCTCTGTCGGCTCTTCCAGCCTCTTTGGCAGAACGGAAAATTAAATAAGACTGACGGAGGATGTTGAAAGTATACCAAGGAAGGCTGAGCGAACGGTCACAGGTTTCTTTGGCTCACGAGAGGGAGAGTGTCACGGAGATACTGCAAAACCAGAAGTGTCAGATGCTTGAAGAAATGCAACAATCATCCTATTAACGTCTGGTTGCAAAGCTTCAAGAACCACTATTACGTGAAGGATCTAGCGATATTCTCCACCTCTCTACGTATCACAAACTGGAGACCGTGATGGCAAAAAAATGGCTCTGAGCACTATGGGACTCAACATCTGAGGTCATAAGTCCCCTAGAACTTAGAACGACTTAAACCTAACTAACTTAAGGACATCACACACATCCATGCCCGAGGCAGGATTCGAACCTACGACCGTAGCGGTCGCGCGGCTCCAGACTGTAGCGCCAGAACCGCTCGGCCACTCCGGCCGGCACCGTGATAACAGATTTACACAAATGACACTACATGCTTAAATATATAGGTAGTCTTTCTTCCCGTGTTCTGTACGCGTTTGGAACCTGAAGAAAGTCTAATAATGCTGCAGTGGTGGTAGCCCCTGTCATATCCTTCAGTGGTCTGCAGTGGGTGTGTATACGTGTAGAGGGAGGTGAGCAGAGTAGTGACATATGTAAGTTTTCTTTTCATGTTGCCTTTTGACTACTGACGCTACGAACAATACAATTCACATCTGTATTTGCAACGACAGTGACACGTAATTTGCTAAGAGTATTAAATTTAGATACAGGAAATAAAGTTTGAGGTGTAAGTTGCATGTAACATGGATAAATATGGTGTTGATGAGCGTCTAGTGTTTCATGATGTATACCTAACGCGAGAAAGATTCCATTTTTTGTTTCAGCTGTACAGGCTTTATTTAAGAAAGCATTTTACTATTTGAAGCTACATCTACATATACATGATACTCCGCAAGCTTCCTAGAGGTGTGTGGTGGAGAGAACTTCTGGTACCTCTGATTGCCCTTAGCTTGTTTCATTCGCGAATGACGCGCGGAAAGATTGATCGTCGGTAAGCCTCTGTACTGGTTCCAATTTCTCGAATTTTCTCTTCGTGATCATTACGCGTGATATATGTGGAATTAAGTGGTATGTTGTCCGACACTTCCTCTCGAAATGTCAATAGTAAAGCTTCCAGTGATGCACACCTCTCTTCTGACGACTGCCAATGAAGTTTGTTGAGCATCTCGATATCGCTCTCGCGCCGACTAAACGGTCCCGCGAAGAAGCACGCCGATTTTCATTGGATCTTCTGTATCTCTTCTATCAATCCTATCTGCCAAGGATTCTATATTGATGAACAACACTCAAGAACGGTGGAACAAGCGTACTATAAACCAGTTACTTCGTGGCTGAGTCACATTTCCTTAAGACTCTCCACAAGAATGTCAGTCTGGAATGCCGGCCGAAGTGGCCGTGCGGTTAAAGGCGCTGCAGTCTGGAACCGCAAGACCGCTACGGTCGCAGGTTCGAATCCTGCCTCGGGCATGGATGTTTGTGATGTCCTTAGGTTAGTTAGGTTTAACTAGTTCTAAGTTCTAGGGGACTAATGACCTCAGCAGTTGAGTCCCATAGTGCTCAGAGCCATTTGAACCATTTCAGTCTGGAATATGCTTTTCCTACAATTTGTTTTATGTGGTGATTCCACTTAAATACGATGCTTTACGGTGGATACTGTTTCCAGCAGTTTCTCATTAATAGAGTTGTTGTACAGTAGTGGCTCTAGTTTCCTATTATGTGTAATGTGTTACATTTATTTACATTCAGTGTCAACTGCCAGAGTCTGCGCAATTCATCAATCCTTTGAGGGTCATTCTGCAAATCGATAAGTTCTGCTGGCGTTGCTGTTTTGTTATACAGTATCACATCATCTACAAATAGTCTTTAAGAGCTACCGACGGCAATAGTAACAGAGCAAGCTACGTTTCGCAGGATCTCCGTTTGCTGAACCTATGTTCATTTTGTAAAGGAGATTTTTGTTCTACAAAAACATCATAATACTTGAGCGTAAAACATGTTCCATAATTCAACAGATTGACATCAACGATATAGGTCTACAATTGTGCGCATATGTTCTGCGCCCCTTCTTAAAAACTGGAATGAAATGCATTTTCTTCCAGTGTCTAGGTACCCTTCGTTGCTCCAGCGATCTAAGATAAACTGCCGGTCGAATTGGAGCAAGTTCTTTCGCAGAATCCTTGTAGACTCTTATAGGTATCTCATGTGGTTCTGATGCCTTTCCACTACTAAGTAACTGTAGGTTCTTTTCTATTCCGCGATCGGTTATCTCAGTAACTGCCATTTAGACGTTCGTACAATGACTGAAACGAGGGACTGTGTTACGACCTTCAGCCATGAAACAATTTCTGAAGTCCGAATTCAGTATTTCGGCCTTCTCTCTGTTATCTTCCGTTTCGATGCTGGTATGGTCTGTGAGTTAATGGTAAGATGATTTCGAACCGTATACTGATTTTACATACGACCAAAAACTCGTAGGGTTTTTACTCACATCGGTTGACAAAATTTTACTTTCAAAGTAAGTGAACGCTTCTGTCATTGCTCTCCTTAAGCCCAGTTTTGCTTCATTCAGCTTTTGTTTGTCAGCTAGGTTTTGACTTCCCTTGAATCTGACATGAAACTCTCTTTGTTTGCGGAGCAGTTTCCTAGCACGACTATTGAACCACGGTGGATCCTTCCCATCCCTTAAGACCTCGCTCGGAACGTACTTATCTAAGACACATTGAACGATGCTTTTGAGTTTTTTTTCATTTTTGCTCCACATCTTCGTCCTCATTACTTAATATTTAATGCTGAATAGGCAGGTAATGTGCAGTTTGTCTACTGTCAGTTTTGCTAAGCCAAAATATCTTTCTATCTTCCTTGTACAACCAGTAGTCGTAGTTGCTATCAGAGCCTTATGATCACTGATATCTTCCTCTACGTTAACTGATTCTATAAGTTCAGCCCTATTTGTTCCTAGGAGGTCTAAGACGTTACCTTAACGAATTGGTTCTCTAACTATCTACTCAAACTAATTTTCGGACACGTCATTCACAATAATCTCACAGGAATCCATGTCTCCGGCACCAGTTTTGATAGCATGATCATTTCACCCTATGCCTGGCAAGTTGAAGTCACTCCTCATTACAACACCATTATCAGGAATATTATTTACGATATTCTCCCTGAAACATTTTAGATTTTTATGTTTAAAGATACATTATAGGATTCTCAGTCATGAATGGCATCTCCACTTATCTATGACCAGCCCGAAGAGATTATACACTACCTAACAAAAAAATTGAAGCATCCAGAAGTGGAACCTGAAATGCAGTAAAACTTGACGCATTGAGAGGGTGTCTGATGTTATTTTACTGACTACAATGTCTAGTCAAATTGACAAAAATCTTGGCTTGAGAGCCCACTTATCAGTACGATATTGCACCGCCTCTGGCTTCGATACGTGCACTGGCTTAGTTGGGGAGCTCGTCATACCACCGTTATAACATCTTCTGAGGCAAATTGGCCCACAACTGCTGTAACTGTTTCTTGGTATCCTGGATAGTCGCTCTGGGGTGTTGACATCCTAGCTGGTAGTACACATGTTCTATCGAGGACACATCTGGAGACCTTGCTGACTGCAGGAGTAGCTCAACACCATGCTGACTGTTCATAGATATACGCACCGTAAGTGGACGAGCACTGTCCTTTTGGAAAATGGCATCGCAATACTGCCACATGGGAGTTAACACCTGAGCTCGCAGAATGGCAGTGACTTGCCTCTGCGCCGTCAGAGTTCCCTCAGTCACAACAAGCAGTAACCTGAAGCCATAACCAATGGGTTCACGCACTAGAATGCAAGGAGTAACACCACTATATCTCTTCAAACCAAGGGGAAAACTGGGCCCCACCCAATGTCGCCTTTATACTCGTCGTCGACGGATATCCGAGGAAGAACAGATCCGTGGTTCAATGCTGAACACAATGGGACGCCAATCATCGATGCTTCCTGCTCATGACACCAATCCAGTCCAAACGCAGCTATTGGGGTTATTGTGTTTTCGGCATCCTACGAGTGGGTCGGTAATAAAAGTCAAATTTTAATCCAAACGACAAGAAAACATGATGAATTCGTTATCAGCATGGGGGTATAGCCACCCTTTGATTGTCTGATGCTTCTTGCCTGGGTCCTAGTAACATATCATTCCCAGCCGCACCGTATGCTTCTCCTCTAGTCTGTTTAAAATATGAGGTTTGGCATCAGAAGTTTGGTGGAAATGAACTTTCTACAGCTCGAAATAATGGATTGCTTTTCCCCAATCCGCCTGAGATGATTGAAGCTTGCTAATCTGGCTTAGGGACTAGTAACTTTGCCATCACGGAAGGTGCTGTCTAACACCTGTTGGAAATAATCTTACGAAAAGTGCTGCCAGGAAGCAGCACATATCGGAGCAGTGACATTAGCACGAAAAGGGAATGACCAGTGGAAATGCTTCGTTTATGCTCCTGAGTCTGAGTGGCTGTACTGCGAGAATGTTTCAAATAGTCTGATGGGGCGGCTTGGAGCTCGTGAAATCGAGCAGACAGACGCCATCACTCCTGAGCCTAAGGTCCTCGCAGACGGAGCGACTGAAAAGGAAAGCAATGGGCAGGCGATCGAGATCGGTAACTGGTTGCCGACTAGCTGTCAACTCCGTTCCACACCAGGCGTAAGTCTGAAACGTGAAACTGTAGTTGGCGCGTGCGATTGTGGAGGAGCGGGATTATTGTTTGTCGCAACCGAACATCTATTGGTTACATTCGGAATGTCGAGCATGGATTCAAGCCCAGGGAAGGATGTAGTTCTCTATTGTTGCTACACACGAAAGGAAAAAAAGAAGAAAATTTTGAATTCATCCGTACATCCAAAGCAACATAAACCGCAAGATGTGTGTAGTATCAAGGAGCTACAACAGATAAATTCAAAATTCATAGCTTTTTGTGGAGCGACTAAACAGTCCTACAGTGATTTCGTGCAGTTGATTTCTTCCGCCATAGCAAAGTGTTACTCTTATTTCAAAAACACAGTTGTCTTGAGATTTATTTACACTAAAATGCGATGACGGTTGTTTGTACTCGTTAAATCATTTGTATGTGAACACCGTACTGTTCAAGCACATCAGAAATTTGTGGAATTTGTGTTGCTTTCACTGTTGCAGAACGTCACTGGCTGCTAATCACACAAAAGAATGCTATCGGTATGGTTTACATTTCTTACTTTCTTTGTACATTTACTCCCAGTGACGTACCGTTAATTACATTTTAAGCAATAGACGTAGACTACACTACGTACTTGTCAATAAAATTCTTTTCCCACTTCACACAACGCTTCCTCTTTCAAATCCTTCCTGCGGTAGCTTGGCAGCATGTAGTTGTATCGAACGGGATGAATCTCGACTTCCTGTAGAAAGCTAATGTTCACAACTTGCTCTTTCATCTTCAAATTAAACCAATACAGAGACGTGTTCGAGGACACGACGCAACTCAGCTCGCTTGGCAACGCGGTCTCCAAGTCGCAGCTAACTGGTTGCTAACGCGTAGCAGGCGACTTACTGCCGAGTCACGCTTCAGTCGCGCCGTCTGTAGCGCTCCGTTTATCTACACGGGAAGTGATTCGCAAGCGACCGGTTACCAACTCGCGTTGGCAACGGATTCCATTTGAGTCGCCCCCTATGGGGAGACTGAGTTGTCTGGCCTCTGGCGCGGAGGTGACGTTTAAAAGTGTTAAACATTTCTGAAGTCGGTAGCTAGTGATCCTTAGTGGTGGACGACGTTATTTTTTCCAAGACGAAAAGCTTACAAAAATTGGAATGCGTGTATGCTGCACAAGTGCGGAATTCAGATTAGTCTTTTCGTATTTTTCAGACAAGTGTTGTGGTTTAGCAATGTCCTTGTTACTTACATTATTCCCGTTATTGATGTGTCAGAGTGACACCCAGCACTCCTATTCGCTGTGATTTTCCTGAGATAGTCCCTAGTTTAACAAGATGTCCTGGTGTTGCCAAACCCCGCTTATGGAACGCCAAAGACCAGGATATTCGTGTTATGAAGCGTATTTTTTTGTTTTCTTTTAATTGATCACTGGTCTTGATAGTATGGTTTCTGTCACGATACTTGACCAATTCACGTTACATCGGTTTAATTACTGCGTTTGTGTGAGCAACGATACATTAAACTATATTCCCTCGGAAAATTGAGCTGTTACAGTTACCCAGTGCACTGCATGACGTACACTCTTTGGAGTTGTGATTTCATAAACAACACACCGTCCTCGGGCTTGAATGAAGTTCAGATTACGCGGACCGTATCACAGATTCGGTCTCTTGTGTCAAATGTATACCCTCTTCACTCCTGATATTAAAAAAAAAAAAATTACAGGAAATTTTTCTTCCCATTTTTGCCAACAAACCACTTCACAAGCATGACACGAATGCAGGAGAAATATTGTTTTTCTGGCTCACTAAGGTATAACTGGACATTCTCGAGTGTGGACTCCCAGTATTGCTTTTCGTGAAAGAAGTACTAGCTTTTGCGTTGTGTTTTCTCTTCCTGTCACAGTAAAATATTTATTTTATTTGAAACATTGCATATGCTAATGTACACGGAAAATAGGTTTCTTAATGTTGACATTTTTGAAATATGTGATTTTCAATCCATGTTTGTTGATGCTCTCAAATAGCTACAAAAATGCAAGGAAATAACAATTATACAATAATTTCTGGCAAGGAATATTATTCAATTGCCAGTAAAAGGTCTTTTGCTTTTTAATATAAACTTCTAAACCATTATTCTCCACAATACATAAATAAATTTCCCATTTGATGGACATGACTCTTGTCTTGGAACTGCAGCTAGGTTTCTTGCATTTTGAAACACTGTTTGCTTCAAGAAATTTTGATAGGTGCTCAACGTTTTCAAACCTAGCGTATTGAGTTGGTTGCAAAAGAGCTCGTCCTGGATATTTATTCAGATTTTTGCATCATCTATATCTTCACTGTCAGAGAAATTCACTGTACAAGAATGACCTCTTCTCGCAGGAAATAGCATGATACATCTGTAATTAATTATAACTTTTCCAACATGTATTTTGTAGTCAGTTACTGACAGTCATTTTTATTTAGCCTTTACTGATTGAAAACGATCTGTGGTACATCACCCAAGAACTGGCAACAACTTGCTCTATAAAAGGGTTAAAAATCGATACCGGCCATTTTCCTGTGGGAATGTAACAGCTGTAATATCATACAAATCTGTCGCAAAGATCAACATCTCCCACGTTTTCATTATAGTATTTCACTGTTATTGGTTGTGGAACATTTAACTTACTTTTCTCGTATCTACACGATGACCTGAGGTTCACTTAAGATTAAGCTCAGAAGGTGTGCTAATTCGTAGTAATGAACTAAATTTATGGAAACTTGAAGTAATTCTCACCATTTGGAATAGTTAATGAACTTTAAATAAACACAGATTCTCAGTCTACTATTTAGATGTAATAATCCATACAAATTATAGAAGTATTTGAAGATGGCATCTTCATATCGCTTAAGGCTGACCGACTGATGACTTCCTTTGGTGCCGATGCACACGATTTGCCTGAACTCTTACGGGACTCGGTGGATTTGTCTGCCGCGAGTAATGGGTATAATGGCTGTGGCACTACGAATGTAGTGTGTGGACTGTAAGTTGAGAATGTGGGTCTCACGGGGAGTGAGCCAGCGATAAATCCCTGCAGGCGCACTATCCTCTGTGGCCTCGGTGGCTCAGATGGATAGAGCGTCTGCCATGTAAGCAGGAGATCCCGCGTTCCAGTCGCGGTCAGGGCACACATTTGCTACTGTCCCCGTTGATGTATATCAGCGCCCGTCAGCAGCTAATGGTAATGATTTAATTGTAATTTAATTATAGAAGTGTATGTATGTACGTTTCACATCTCCTCCTAAACCACTGGACCGATTTCAACCAAACTTGGAACATATATCTTTTACTGTCTGGAAAGCATCGCTGTGCGGGGAAGGGGGGGGGGGCGGGGCGGATAAGAACCGCCAACACATCGAAGGGATGGGGATGAAAAAGCTGTGTAGCCCACGACTCGAGAATACCCATACTTTAGTTATCCAGTATTTGAGGATGAGAGCACTTAGTTACTTGTAACAAACTTCACAGATAATTGGGATCTTTACGAACTTTTCGCGGTAACGACCCCTTTAAATGGTGAAAGGAAAAGAGTTTATCGCTTGCTACATTTTCGCTCCTCATGTAGTAGAACTACCACATGAAGCATGACGGCTTAATTTATTACTTCTTTACAATTAACTGTATTCGTTACACAATTTGCAGACAGTATTCGCATATATGAGGGTTGAATTAAAAGTAATGCCTCCACCTTCGTTAATTGGGTTTGGATAGGAATATTTTAATAAATCAAATGCAGAAATAATCGTTAGAAAGTGATCTTAAATTACCAATATTCACATTTCCACATAATCACCAGCCAACTGGATACATTTCTGCCAACGATGAACAAGTTTTCTGAAGCCATCACGAAAGAAGTCGACACTCTGTTTCCGCAACCATGGTATCACAGCTCTCTCAATGTCTGTATCAGAAGCATAATGATGTCCTCGCGGATCGTCTTTCATTATCGGGAACAGATGGAAGTCAGACGGTGCTAAATCTGGACTGTATGGAGGATGCCGTACGGTGGTGAGATTCAGTCTCTGAAGTTCTGCTGTGGTGGCACGTGAAGTGTGTGGTTTGGCATTGTCATGCTGGAGGAAAACATTTCCCTTTTCCTTTCGGACCCCTGTTAGCCGTGATACGACCATCGTCCTGAATCAGTCTGTCAACATTTTGCTTGTGAAACTCGGTGGTTGCTGTCACAGGACGTCCAACTCTTTGTCACTCGGATCAGATGTTCCCGCGTCAACATCTTTAAATTTAATCGCCCAACGACGCACAGTACTAACATCAACACAATCACCATAAACTGCTTTCATTCTCTGATGAATCTCCGTTGGGGTGACACCTTCTGCTGTCAAGAATTCAATGACTGTACGTTGCTTAGATCGCATTGACCGACACTCTGCGCAGGGTTTCATACTTTACACTGTAGCAACACAGTTGTTCAGTGCTAAGGCTTCCCGACAACTGGAGCTGTAGAGAAGAGGCTACGGAACAAGCCAGTACCTACCACATACCAATGCTGTCAACTGTTGAAGAGTTACGAAGATGGAGGCATTACTTTTCAGTCAACCCTCGTACCACAGAATGCACCTGCAAAATTACATCATTGTGAGACACTTAATTCAGGAAATATGACGCCATAAACACTAAATACGTGAGAAACTGCCTCACCGCGGATGAGGTGTTAGTTTATTACTTCTTTGCTACTAAATCTATTTGCAACACATTTCGCAGACAGCATCCTCATAAGCCAGTGAATGTACCTGGAAAAATATTTCATTGTACAACTCATAGTTCAGGAGATATGACTACAAAAACACTGAGACACTTGAGGAACTGCCGTATCATGCATTACATTAATTTATTACTTCTTTCCTACGAACTCTGTTGTTGTTGTGTTGTTGTTGTTGCGGTCTTCAGTCCAGAGACTGGTTTCATGCAGCTCTCCATGCTTCCCTATCCTGTGCAAGCTTCTTCATCTCCAAGTACCTACTGCAACCTACATCCTTCTGAATCTGCTTAGTGTATTCATCTCTTGGCCTCCCTCTACGATTTTTACCCTCCACGCTGCCCTCCAATACTAAATTGGTGATGCCTCAGAACATGTCCCACCAACCGATCCCTCCTTGTAATCAAGCTGTGCCACAAATTTCCCTTCTTCCTAATTCTATTCAATACCTCCTCATTAGTTATGTGATCTACCCATCTAATGTTCAGCATTCTTCTGTAGCACCGCATTTCGAAAGCTTCTATTCTCTTCTTGTCTAAACTATTTTCCGTCCACGTTTCACTTCCATACATGGCTACACTCCATACAAATACTTCCAGAAAAGATTTACTTACATTTAAATCTATACTCGATGTTAACAAATTTCTCTTCTTCAGAAACGCTTTCCTTGCCATTGCCAATCTACATTTTATATCCTCTCTACTTCGACCATCATCAGTTATTTTGTTCCCCAAATAACAAAGCTCATCTACTACTTTAAGTGTCTCATTTCCTAATCTAATTCCCTCAGCATCACCTGATTTAATTCGACTACATTCCATTGTCCTCGTTTTGCCTCTGCTGACGTTCATCTTATATCCTCCTTTCACGACACAGTCCATAACGTTCAACTGCTCTTCCAGGTCGCCCCCTGCGGGTTCGGGGGTTAGAATAGGCCCGCGGTATTCCTGCCTGTCGTAAGAGGCGACTAAAAGGAGTCTCAAACGTTTCGGCCTTATGTGATGGTCCCCTCTCGGGTTTGACCTCCATCTATCTAAATTATTCCGAAGAGCGAGCCAATTGGGGAAGGGCACCTTACATGGTGCACTGTATCCTTCGTGCAATTAGACCTATAGCCGTCTTTCTCGTCGTTGCAATGGTGTCCCGCTCGTTTTCGATCTCTTGGGCGATTACCACGCTGCACTCTGCAGTGTTTCTTTTAACTGTGACGACGACCTTGGCCATTTTTGCACCTAAGATCCAGCACGGTAGCCAGTCCGTTGTGGTGGGGTCGCCATGTACCCTCTTGGTTGTAGCCCCCTGACAACACAGGGATCGCTCTACTGATGCCTGCGCCGTTCACTCCCCACGTATGCCAAGGAGTAGATGCCCATCTCCCTGGGGCATCGGGACTCCCGGCAACGGCCATCCTGCCAGGTGGCCTTTGCTGTGGCTGGGTGGCGCCCGTGGGGAGGGCCCTTGGTCGGAGTAGGTGGCATCAGGGCGGATGACCCGCAATGAAGCGTGGTACATCATCTGTCGCTGGTGGGCCTCCACCAGCAGTCTCTAAGCGATCGAGGTCTAACCTCAACGGGAAGAAATTGGATCCGAGATCGTTTCCCTCCCTAGCTACTCCATGGGAGGAACGTCTTGCTAAAGAAGGCAGTGGCGAATATTCACCCCGGTACCTTGTGTGTACGCGGGTTGATGGAGAATCGTTCGTGTCGACCAAGCCCCAGTTTTTTGTGGAGCATTTAGAGGACAAGTTCGGGGAGGTGGAGGGCTTGTCCAAGATGCGCTCTGGCTCTGTGCTCATCAAAACGGCATCCTCTGCCCAGTCACGGAGGTTGCTCAATTGTGACAAGTTGGGGAATGTTTCAGTTACCATCACGCCGCATAAGAGTCTCAACATGGTCCAGGGTATTATATTCCATAGGGATCTTCTTCTGCAGTCCGACGATGAATTACGCGCCAACCTCGAACGACGAGGTGTTCACTTCGTCCGGCGCGTCCATCGGGGTCCGAGGGATAATCAGGTAGCCACCGGTGCCTTCATCTTGGCCTTTGAGGGTGATGTCTTACCCGAAAAGGTTAAGGTGATGGTTTACCGTTGTGATGTGAAACCATATATCCCTCCTCCGATGCGGTGTTTTAAATGCTGGAAGTTCGGGCACATGTCATCTCGCTGTACTTCCAGCATCACGTGTCGGGATTGCGGACGTCCTTCGCATCCTGATACTCCATGTGCTCCGCCTCCCGTCTGTGTTAACTGTGGAGAACACCATTCCCCCTGCTCACCGGACTGTCGGATCTTCCAGAAGGAAAGGAAGATAATGGAATATAAGACCCTGGACCGCCTGACCTACACAGAGGCACGGCGGAAATATGAGCGGCTACATCCTGTGCCCATGACATCCACCTATGCCGCTGCTGCAACAGCGGTCCGATCCTCTCCCGTGTCGTCACGTACTGTTGCCTCTCAGCTATGTCAAAATGACCCGGCCCCCTTGGTTGTGGGGGGCACTTCGCCCTCTGTTGCTCCATCTACTCCAGGAGCGACACCACCCCAACCATCGGGGACATTCGTCCCCCCTTCCCAGCCGGAGAAGCGTAGGGCTTCTTCGGCTACTCTAGCCAGGAAGGGGTCCCTTGGGGCCCTCCCTTCCCAGGCTTTGCCCAGTGTCAAAGCGGATACCCGCAAAGTTTTGAAGCAACAACCGGTCGCTGGTCATAGGGCTTCACGGTCGTCGTCCGTCCCTGAGACTGACCCAGTGGGGCCCTCCCAGCCAGACCCTCCCAAGGCACAGCGTGCAAAGCCGTTGAAGAAACAGGCTCCCAAGCATCCTGACATTGCGGTGGCACCTGTCCCACCGCAACCTTCAACCTCTGCGTCTGAGGACGAGGTGGAGATCCTGGCGTCCGCTGAGGACCTCGATCTCGCCAGTCCCTCCGACGCCATGGAAAGCACTGGCACAGGTGCTCACTTGGAGGCAGCAGGTGACCCAGTGGCGTAATCTGCCTTCCCCGTCCCGTCACGCCTTTCCCAGCAATGGCCAGTACCATCCTCCAGTGGAACTGCAGCGGTTTCTTCCACCATTTAGCTGAGCTCCGCCAACTTATCAGCCGTCATCCTTTCCTTTGCATTGCTCTGCAGGAAACTTGGTTTCCAGCAATGCGAACCCCCGCCCTCCGTGGCTATCGGGGTTATTTTAAGAACCGGGCAACTTACGAAAGGGTGTCTGGTGGCGTCTGCATATATGTCCTGAACTCTCTTCACAGCGAGTTTGTACCTCTACAAACAGCTTTAGAGGCTGTCGCTGTTCGGGTGTGGACGCCACAGGCTATCACCGTCTGCAGTATTTACCTTCCACCTGATGGTCCTGTCGCGCAGCATGTCCTGGCTGCTCTGATAGCACAACTGCCGCCACCTTTTTTGCTGCTGGGCGATTTCAATGCCCACAACCCTCTATGGGGTGGGACTGTCTCCGATGATCGTGGTCGGGCCGTGGAGCATGTGTTGGCTCAGCTCGACCTTAGCCTCTTAAACACCGGTGCTCCCACGCATTTCAGTGTGGCCCATGGCTCGTTCTCGGCCATCGATCTCTCTATTTGCAGCCCTGGACTTGTCCCATCCCTCCACTGGAGGGTGCATCCTGACCTGTGTGGTAGTGACCATTTTCCCATCTATTTGTCACTGCCACAGTGTCATTCTTCTGGGCGCTTGCCCCGCTGGGCTTTCCACAGGGCTGACTGGCCGGCTTTTACTTCCGCTGTAACCTTTGCGTCTCCCCCACAGGGTGACATTGACGAGGTGGTCCGTGTTTTAACCACGTCCATCATTTCAGCGGCCGAGGCTACCATCCCCCGTTCCTCTGGCCTCCCTCGGCGGAAGGCTGTCCCCTGGTGGTCGCCGGAGATTGCTGAGGCTATTCGCGACCGTAGGCGGGCTCTCCAGCGTCATAGGCGGCACCCGTCTCTGGAGACCCTCATCGCCTTTAAGAGGCTCCGTGCCTTCGCCCGTCGACTTATTGCACGGCGTAAGCAGGAGTGCTGGGAGAGGTACGTCTCCTCCCTGGGCTCCCGTGTCTCGTCCTCGCACGTGTGGTCCCGGATCCGGCGGATTTATGGCTCCCAGACCCCTGTGGGTGTCCCTGGGCTCTCCTTGGACGGCGCTGTCTGCACGGACGCTGCCGCCATTGCTGAACGGCTAGCCGCGCACTTTGCTCAGAGCTCTGCGACTGCATCCTATCCCCCCGCCTTTCGCTCTCTAAAGGAGCGAGCCGAGCGGACGCCGTTCTCATTCCACACGCGTCATTATGAAACATACAATGCTCCTTTCAGCGAGAGGGAACTCCTCGCTGCCCTCGCCGATTGCCCTGATACAGCACCAGGACCGGACTGCATCCATGCGCAGATGCTGAAGCATCTCTCCAGGGACTGCCAGAGACACATCCTCGCCCTCTTTAACCGCATTTGGAACGAGGGCGTGTTCCCGTCGCAATGGCGAGAGGGTCTTATTGTCCCCATCGTGAAGCCCGGTGCGGACCCACTGGCGGTGGACAGCTATCGTCCCATTACCCTCACCAACGTTTTGTGCAAATTGCTCGAACGTATGGTGGGGCGGCGTTTGTGTTGGGTCCTTGAGTCGCGCGGTCTCCTCGCTCCATCCCAGGGTGGCTTCCGTCGGGGCCGGTCTGCAGTGGACAATTTGGTGCGGCTGGAATCTGCTGTCCGTACGGCTTTTGCCCGACGTCAGCACCTTGTTGCTGTATTTTTCGATCTGCGGAAGGCGTATGACACCACATGGAGGCATCACATCCTCGCCACGTTGCATGGGTGGGGTCTTCGTGGTCGGCTCCCGGCTTTTCTTCAAAGCTTTTTATTGCGCCGCTCTTTCCGGGTGCAAGTCGGTGCCACCTCTAGTTCCTCTTATATACAGGAAAATGGGGTCCCGCAGGGCTCGGTGTTGAGCGTCTCGTTATTTCTAGTGGCCATTAATGGTCTGGCTGCAGCAGTGGGGTCGTCGGTGTCTCCTTCTTTGTATGCCGACGACTTCTGCATCTCATTTAGCTCCACGACTACGGGAGTCGCCGAACGCAGGTTGCAAGTCGCCGTTCGCAAGGCAGCATCTTGGGCTCTGGCTCATGGTTTTCAGTTCTCTGCTGCCAAGACTCGGGTTATGCACTTCTGCAGGCGTCGGACGGTCCACCCTCATCCTGAACTTTACCTCGACGGCCACCTGCTTGACGTGGTGGACACTTGCCGCTTCTTGGGACTCGTGTTTGATGCCCGGCTCACATGGGTTCCTCATGTTACTCAGCTGAAGCAAAAATGCTGGCGGCACCTCAACGCCCTCCGCTGCCTTAGCCACACGTCTTGGGGTGCAGATCGCTGCACGCTACTGCAATTGTACAGAGCCCTTGTGCAGTCCCGGCTTGATTATGGGAGCCTGGCCTATGGGTCTGCGTCACCCTCAGTGTTGAAGTTGTTAGACCCCATACACCACTGTGGGGTCCGGCTTGCAACTGGCGCTTTTCGTACGAGCCCCGTGGATAGTTTACTGGTGGAGGCCGGGGTTCCCCCGCTGCGGATTCGTCGCCATCGACTGCTCGCCGACTATGCTGTCCACGTGCATTGCTCGCCAGGCCATCCCAATCGTCGGCTGCTTTTCCCTGCCATGGTCCTCCATCTGCCCGAACGGCGACCTAGGTCTGGGCTTTCCGTAGCTGTCCGTGTCCAGTCCCTGCTGTCAGAACTGGGGTCATTCCCTCTTCTGACTCCCTTCCGGGTCCATACACCTACGCCTCCCTGGTGTTTGTCCCGGCCGTCTGTCCGTCTGGATTTGGCACAGGGCCCTAAGGACTCGGTTCCGCCTGTGGCCCTCCGTCGCCGTTTTCTTGCGCTCCTCGAATCATTTCCGGGCTGTGAGCCAGTCTACACTGATGGTTCCCTGGTTGATGGTCGCACTGCCTACGCCTTTGCTCACTCTGACCATATTGAGCAACGCTCCTTGCCGGCTGGCTGCAGTATTTTTACTGCAGAGCTGGTGGCCATCTTGCGCGCTCTTGAGCACATGCGTTTCTGCTCAGGTAGGTCCGTTGTCATCTGCAGTGACTCCCTGAGCAGCCTTCAGGCCATCGACCGCTGCTATCCCTCCTCTCCTCTGGTGTCCTCCATTCAGGAGGCTGTTTCCGCCATTGCCCGTTCTGGTGGTTCAGTGGTCCTGGTTTGGACGCCCGGTCATGTTGGCATCCCAGGGAACGAACGTGTAGACAGGCTGGCCAAAGGGGCGATAGCCGCCCCAGCTTTGGAGATCGGCCTTACGGCTCGCGACCAGCAGCTGGTGTTGCGCTGTAAGGTACTTGGGATGTGGGCTGCTGAGTGGCGTGGCATGACAGCCCCGAATAAACTACGGGCTGTCAAGGGGACGACCGATGTGTGGCGTTCCTCCCTGCGGGCTTCTCGCAGGGACTCGGTAGTCCTGTGTCGGCTGCGCATCGGCCATACCTACCTGACGCACGGCCATCTGTTGCGTCAGGAGGATCCCCCCTTGTGTCAGTGTGGGTCCCGGCTGACGGTCGGCCACATTTTGCTGGAGTGTCCTCGACTGCGCACACTCCGGCAATCTTTTAATCTCCCGGGCACTTTGGCTTTGGTTTTATCCGACGATGCCTCCATGGCTGATACCGTTTTAAATTTTATTCGTGGTAGTCCGTTTTATGGTTCGATTTAGGGAGGTCCTGCGCCTTTCCCTTTCTGTGTCTATTGTCCTTGTGTCTGTTGCTGTTCTGGTGTGCTGTGAGATGGTTGACTCTTTCCCATTTTTGATCTTGTGGTCAGTCAACCAGTCTCCGGCCATCTTCCTTTCTTCTGTTTACTTCTGTCTGATGTTCCTCTGTCCTTGTCTGTAGTGTTTGTTGCTGCATTTGTGTGCTTTTAGCGCCTGGGGGGACGTCTCCTCCCCCTTTGGTTTTTATCTGCTTCGTAGATTTTCGGCTCGCCTGATTTTGGAATGGGGGACTGATGACCTTCGCTGTTTAGTCCCCCTTAAACATCCAACAACCACCACCATCTTCCAGGTCCTTTGCTGTCTCTGACAGAATTACAATGTCATCGGCAAACCTCGAAGTTATTTCTTCCCTGTGGATTTTAATTCCTACTCAAAATTTTTCTTTTGTTTCCTTTACTGCTTGCTCAATATACAGACTGAATAGCATAGGAGGATCGGCTACAACCTTGCATCACTCCCTTCCCGACCACTGCTTCCCTTTCATGCCCCTCGACTCTTATACCTGCCATCGGATTTCTGTACAAATTGTAAATAGCCTTTTGTTCCCTGTATTTGACACCTGCCACCTTCAGAATTTGAAAGAGATTATTCCAGTCAACATTGTCAAAAGCTTTCTCTAAGTCTACAAATGCTAGAAACGTAGGTTTACCTTTCCTTAATGTGTCTTCTAAGATACGTCGCAGGGTCAGTATTGCCTCACGTGTTCCAACATTTCTACGGAATCCAAACTGATCGTCCCCAAGGTCAGCTTCTACCAGTTTTTCCATTCGTCTGTAAAGAATTCGTGTTAGTATTTTGCAGCTGTGGCTTATTAAACTGATAGTTCGGCAATTTTCACACCTGTCAACACTTGCTTTCTTTGGGATTGGAATTATTATATTCTTCTTGAAGTCTGAGGGTATTTCGTCTGTCTCCTACAACTTGCTCATCAGATCGTAGAGTTTTGTCAGGACTGGCTCTCACAAGGCAATCACTAGTTCTAATGAAATGTTGTCTACTCCCTTGTTTCGACTCAGGTCGAACTCTATTCACAAAAAATTTCGCAGATAGTAGGAATATATGCCATTAGATGTATCATTTTTGTAGCGCATGGTTTAGGAGATGAGAAGTCGCAAAATTTATGCTGCGTGAAGATGAAGCTATAGGGCGAAATTCGCTAGAAATACAGGTGAAATATTTGTATAAATACGCGTGAAATATGTTAAACATGTGTGAAATATATTTTACATGTGCTTATGCGAGCAAATCCACGGGTAAGAAACTCAGCCTAAGCCCATGGAACGATTTGAACCAAATTTGTACACATACTAGTTACGATCCGCTAAGAAATCCTGCATGGACAAGAACCGTCAGACTTCTATTGGGGTAAATGTCATAACGCGGAGAGAGAAGGGAGGACGAGGAGATGGACAGACAGTGGGAGTGAAGGAGGAGAAAGGTGGAGACAGAAGGAGGAGGAGACAGACACAGATAGGAGAGGGGGAAATGGTGGAGGGAGGGGGGAAAGGAGGAATTGGTCAGAGAAAGGAAATCGAGGTGATGGACAGAGATGGGGGAGGGAAGAGACAAGCAGAGAGGAGGAGGAGGAGGAGGAGGGAGAACAGAGAGGGGAGGAGGAAATGGACCGTGACAGGGAAGAGGTGGAGATGGACAGAGAGTGGGGAGAGGAGGAGATAGACACAGAAAGGAAAGGGGAGGAGATGGTTGACGAAGAGATCGGGAGGAGGAGATGGGCAGAGAGGGGGGAGAGGAGGAGATGGACACAAAAAGGCAAGCTGAAGAGATGAACAGGGAGAAGGGGAGGAGGAAATGGACAGAGAAGAGGTAGAGGAGTAGGGCAGAGAGAGGGCGAGGAGAAGGTTGACAAAGAGAGGGGGAGGAGGATACGGGCGAGGGGGGAGGAGCAGATTGACATAGAAGGGAGAGGGAGACGGGCGAATACAAGATTCGAATAAATGAATAGCCGGGAAACGCTGGGTTTCTTAGCTAGTTATTTATAAATGTTTCCGGTTTGTAGAAGCAGCCATTTTCAGCATACGATCAACGCTAACACACGAACTCTCTTTACAGGATGCTGCATTCGAATGTTAAAACTTAGCTAGAAGGCCCACACTTGTCGTTCTACAAACGGAAAAATCCGCATATTTGTGGAGAAAGAAAATAATGAACGAATCTCCGCATTTTTAGATCAGGAGAACGAAGAGGATATGTTCACTAATCGTTTCAGTTCTTCCAGCTACTGCTGTGATATGTTTCATGGTAAAATTAAGAAGGCTAACCTAGCAAAACATTATTTACCCACTTAAAAAGCATACTAGACGATTCGGAGTAGTGTAGAATCGGAACCAGATTGGCATGTGACAGTCCTCTGCAGACATAAGTCGTTGCTGTGACTTGATTTATACTCGTGCGCTAGTCGCTTGTATATGTCAACCAGTTTCGGAGCGAACATTTCGTAAGAAACTGTTTGCAATCGGATTTTGGACTCTGTAAACTCGCCTCAGCCGCACATAAAGCTGTACGTCTTCGGTGCGCCAAACAACTCACAAACTAAACAGTAACTGATTGGAGGCGTGTAGTGTGCTCTAACGAGTGGTGAGTATACCTCATGTTAAGTGATGGAAGACGTCGAGTGCACGGACGATGCAGCGCAACATTTGACCAGCAGTGTGCGCAGGGTGTGCTCCTAATTGAGGTCGAAGATGCTGACCATTCGTTCAGGTTGCCGTGAACATGAACATTCTCGATGAGTAAGAGTTGGCCTTGTTTCTGCATGTTCATGATGAGTATGCTGTGGACACTCTCGTCCTCCTGGATGACGACAACCGTGTTCACAGGGCTTCGTCTATAGGCTCCTACGAGGGGTGTTCAATAAATAGTGCAACACTTTTTTTTCTCGGCCAGTCTTAGTTGAAAATTAGTAGCATTTTCTGTGCGTCATCACGGAATATTTCAGTTTCAGCCTTTATAGTTTCATAAAATTCTGGTAGGTCGTGGCGCTATACGTAGCCTCCAAAATGGCGCCTGCAACAGAGGTGGGTTCCAAGCGGAGAGCTGTCACTAAATTTCTTTTCGCGAAAAACCAGAGCATCACAGATATTCAGTTGTGCTAGCAGGACGTCTAGAGAGACCTGGTAGTGAACACAAACACGTTGAGTCGTTTGGCGAGGCACGTGTCATCATCGCAACAAGGTCGGGCAAACCTGTCGGCCGCACACACCCTCATAAAGTTTGAATAAACGACTTCAGTGTGCTCGTCGCCACAAAAATGCAGACGAACTTCTACCTGACAACGCAAGTCCGTGCACCCGAGAGGACCCTTCTACACGATTCACCCTACAGCCCGTATCTCTCACCTTCTGACTTTCATTTGTTTCGTCCAATGACGGACGCTCTTCGCAGAAAGCAGTACGTGGCTGGTTGGGAGGTTACCGATGCAGCAAGGCGTTGCTTACGACGTCAACCAGTAGAGTGGCTCCATGCGGGCATAAGGCCCTCCCACTAAGGTGGCGTAAGGCTATCACATCGAACGAAGATCATGCTGAAAACAGGGTTTTGTAGCCAAAACTGTGGGGAATAATACGATGTATTGAAATCCTGAAAAAAAAACATCCTGTTTTCATAAAAAAGTGTTGCTTTACTTATTGGACGCTGCTGGTACTTACACAGTTGGGCGCCATGTCGCGTCTGCAACGGCGCGCTAAATCACCCGACCTGAGTTCCGTAGGATGCGTCTGGGACTGCCTGGGACAGTGCGTGATATGTAGTAGTCAACATTCTCGCAGTTTCCATGCTCTGCGGGATGTAGTCATCAAGGAGCAAATTCATCTGGGTATGGCATTCCCAAAGAAACTTTTGGACTCTCTTCCTCATCGAACTGACGCCACTGTCAAGGATATGGGAGGTATTATACGGCGGTGTTTAGTGTCTTGTCCTCTGGAGGTGAATATTTTGTTGTCTGGTACATTTATGTTGATTGTAGATAAGCTTTAGACTGACGCAACCGTAAAATTAATAACTATATTTTACGGTAGATGCTGCCATTCGAAATTTAGCAATATATAACTTAAACTTTTAAAGGAGCTGGATCTTTAGAGGTGTAAAAGCATATCATTAAGCAATTACGACAATACAGAGTGTAACAGGTATAACTGTTGATGACAGTGGACGGTGTAGTGAACAACATTACGTCAGTATTTACGTCATTTGCATACTAACAATTACAGCTATTACGAGTGGCGCGTTTTTATGTTGGTTGGTACCTCCAAGCACATGTGGCAAGAGCAAGCCATTACGGGATATTTTCCTCTGGGAGGCAGGCCAGGTGCTGAAGCGTGGATGCAAAATGGTTATTTTATACCGCCAGGCGTCGTTCACGTCGCGGCCCATCAGAATACATCAGATCACAAAGTTTGTGACGTGATTGTGGGAAGACTTTTCGACGCAGAGAAAAACAACAGAAACACTGATGCCTGTACGTATGAAGGTACCACATACAAAAATAACTGCAATTGTAACCGTTACACCCAGTACAGAAAAGGTATCTTTAATTATGATTCTTCTATGGTGCCGTTGCCTTGTCGTGTGCCGAAGAACACTGAATGTCTTCTCGTGCTGTTCTCTATTCCTTCCGCCAGTGAAACTTGTATAATTTCGGTATTACTGTTTGTAGTCTTGTTTTATTTATTTACAACGCGCTGGTTATAGCATACGTCGTCACTGTGCACTAAAACTCGCCAATATAGTTACAGATTGCAAACAGGTCCTTAGAAAACGGGATGAGAATGTTGACCGCACAGTTTATCATTCGATATTTAGCTTTGGACGCGTAGATCAACCCACTGTAGTGAGTGCTGACTAACAAAGGTGATGATCCTCTTCATGATACTGGGTGGTCTATAAAGATTCATCCAATTCCACAAGAGTGTTTCTTCTAAATCAATGAAAACAGTAACTTGAGACAAATTTTACTTACGCACAGCAACACAAAATTTTGAAAATAATTATTTTACAAGGGCTTATATCTCACAGTATATAAACGTACATTTACAAGCGGAGTTTTCATTTACCTTCATAAATGCATCACAAAAATCCAGACGACTCCAAAGGAGCCCCATACGTTTGAAAGCACGTCTCGAGTTCAGAGTATTCACAGCTGTTGCTATGCGATGCTGCAGTCCACAGAATCGTACATACCCTACGGCCAATCATCCCAGATGCTAATACAAGTGTCTGACAGAGAGGTAATATTTCGTTCTGTCGAAACATTAAATTTTCGGGGTTTCTCGCAAATGGATCCAGGTATGCGACTTCTGTAACCTACCGAGAGTGGGGAGCACAGTGGTCAGCACACTAGACTTGCATTCTAGAGGATGACGGTTCAGATCCCCGACCGGTCATGCAGATTTAGGTTTTCCGTGATTTCCCTAAATCGCTCCAAGCGAATGCCGGAATGTTTCGTGTGAAAAGTGTACAGCCGATTTCTGTCCCCATCCTCTCGTAATCCAAGCTTATACTCCGTTCCTGATGTCCGCGTTGTCGATGGGACGCAGAACTCTATCTTCAATGCTTCGTTCTTCTTCTTGTAACGAAGAGAGTAGCCCAGCTGCACCAAGGAGACCCGTACCTGCAACAACGCGAGCCAGCGGTAGATATCTGGCGTCAAGGTAAACTTCTAGTTTATATACATACTGGTCATTAAAATTGCTACACCAAGAAGAAATGCAGATGATAAACGAGTATTCATTGGACAAATACATTATACTAGAACTGACATGTGATTACATTTTCACTCAATTTGGGTCCATAGATCCTGAGAAATCAGTACCCCGAAAAACCACATCTGGCCTTAGTAACGGCCTTGATACGCCTGGGCATTGAGTCAAACAGAGCTTGGTTGGCGTATACGGGTACAGCTGCCCATGCAGCTTCAACAAGATACCACAGTTCATCAAGAGTAGTGACTGGCGTATTGTGACGAGCCAGTTGCCCGCCCACCATTGACCAGACGTTATCAATTGCTGAGAGAGCTGGAGAATGTGCTGTCCAGGGCAGCAGTCGAACATTTTCTGAATCCGGAAAGGCCCGTAGAGGACCTGCAACATGCGGTCGTGAATTATCCTGCTGAAATGTAGGGTTTCGCAGGGATCGAATGAAGGGTAGAGCCACAGGTCGTAATAGATCTGAAATGTAACGTCCACTGTTCAAAGTGCCGTCAATGCGAACAAGAGGTGACCGAGATGTGTAAACAATGGCACCCCATATCATCACGCCGGGTGATACGCCAGTATGGCGATGACAAATACACGCTTCCAATGTGCCTTCACCACGATGTCGCCAAACACGGATGCGACCATCATGATGCTGTAAACAGAACCTGGATTCATCCGAAAAAATGACGTTTTGCCATCCGTGCACCCAGGTTCGTCGTCGAGTACACAATCGCAGGCGCTCCTGTCTGTGATGCAGCGTCAAGGGTAACCGCAGCCATGGTCTCCGAGCTGATAGTCCATGCTGCTGCAAACGTCCTCCAACTGTTCGTGCAGATGGTTGTTGTCTTGCAAACTTCCCCATCTGTTGACTCAGGGATCGAGACGTGGCTGCACGATCCGTTACAGCCATGCGGATAAGATGCCTGTCATCTCGGCTGCTAGTGATACGAGGCCGTTGGGATCCAGGACGGCGTTCCGTATTACCCTCCTGAACCCACCGATTCCATATTCTGCTAACAGTCATTGGATCACGACCAAAGCGAGCAGCAATGTCGCGATACGATAAACCGCAATGGCGATAGGCTACAATCCGACCTTTATCAAAGTCGGAAACGTGATGGTAGGCATTTCTCCTGCTTACACGAGGCATCACAACAAAGCTTCACCAGGCAACGCCGGTCAACTGCTGTTTGTGTATGAGACATCGGTTGGAAACTTTCCTCATGTCAGCACGTTGCAGGTGTCGCCACCTGCGCCAACCTTGTGTGAATGCTCTGAAAAGCTCATCACTTGCATATCACAGCATCTTCTTCCTGACGGTTGAATTTCGCGTCTGTAGCACGTCATCTTCGTGGTGTAACAATTTTAATGGCCAGTAGTGTACATAAGATAAAAATCACCCCAAGTTTCTGTCTTCATTCATGTAGAAGACACAGTTTTGTGGAATCGGGTGAATCATTTTGAAACACTTTGAACTTATTCGAGAATTAACTACCCTCATATTTACTCTTTTGACCTGCCCTTGCCACGCAATAATTTCAACATTTTCTAATTTCGATGTAAGAAACTGTGTTGCAAGATGGCTGCTGTTTCTGAAACTTGGACTATTATAACAAGTAGAACCCCTAGACCCTGATTTACCGAAATTATGCTTTATGATCAACAAATTCAGCACCCAATAATCAATTTTGCATCGCAGTCTGACTTAGAGAATATAAAAGGATAAATGACGGAAGCATAGACTCAATAAATCACACAACTAGTAATTGGCAGGCGTAGCTCGTATAATTGAACTTTAAATACTGTGAAAATCACTTGTAAAATCCTATCACAAGTACAAAAGGTAAAAGTGATCAACTTATAGTTGAACATGGTGCAATGGGATCGTGGACCTTTATTGGATTCAGTATACTTCAACATGAAAGTGGTCAGCTGCTGACAATGTTTTTCTAAATTATTGGAATAATGATGTGACAAAGACTGAATTTATATGAGACACGAATACATGCACACCAGAAAAATCTGTCACAGCCTCTCTGCATTCAGCAACCAGCGCCAGGACGAACCTTCATACCTGAAATTTGTAGTTGCCGTGAATGGGATACTTATCACCATTAATATGGGAAAACTGTGAACGAACCGAGTTTTTTCCGTGCACTATTCTTGACCACTGAATAGATTAGAAGGGAATACTTGCAGTAGGTGTGTAAATGATGGTATCAGATTAGGAATCCACCGGTAAATGCATTCGCTTAATGATTACGGAAAGCACAAATGAATAACAGTAAATTCAGATGAATTATCTATAATGTGTTCAAATCAAACAATAGTTACAATACACGTGATGCATAAGCCGAAAATGTAGTAATCACAAATATTCAAGTTTTCTATACACGATGTCTGCCAAAGAATAGAAAAATGTAAAAGTGCCGGAGAGAATGACGGAACTGAGTGCATGATACTTCGGATCGAGTGACTACAAGACGATTCAGTAACCAGCTTCCGACTTACGAAAAGCACAAATCATCTTCGTAACTCATAACAAGTGTAACATGCGAGATGACTGCAAAGTAAACAAATGTCACACGAGTGAAGTGACTGAAAACCCTGCTTATCAGAAACTACTGGAATTAACTGAAACGATCTCGCCAAATCTCAGAACTGCTGCCGCCGTCTCTTAACCGCCAAACTGGCCGTTGTGATGTCCTTAGGTTAGTTAGGTTTAAGTAGTTCTGAGTTCTAGGGGACTGATGACCTCAGATGTTAAGTTCAAATGGTTCAAATGGCTCTGAGCACTTTGGGACTTAACATCTGAGGTCATAAGTCCCCTAAACTTACAGCTACTTAAACCTAACTAACCTAAGGACATCACATACATCCATGCTCGAGGCAGGATTTGAACCTGCGACCGTAGTAGTCACGCCGTTCCGGACTGAAGAGCCTAGAACCGCTCGGTCACGTCGACCGGCAGATGTTAAGTCCCGTATTGCTTAGAGCCATTTCAACCATTTGAATCTGAACCGCCAAACTCACCGCTCGACTATCCAGAACCAAGTGTTTTTAAACTTATTCGCAAGCACTGTCCAAACTAACCGTTAGCTCTCTGACTGGACGGAAGCGTGCGCAGCTCATCAAAAGTGAACGTCAGCCTGCAGTGTCTCAGAAAAGCACAACTCAAAGGAGTGTACACTGGTTATCGATACCGGATACGGAACGTCTTTGCGAAAGTTTGCAAAGACCAGATCGTGAGTTAAAAAGAACGAACTAATAGCAAAAGTGAAAGTAGCCTTGAACATGCAATTTTCATTGTGAGCGCTAGTGATGACGCAAGAGAGTTCTTCCTATGACTTCTTTTCTTGTGACTCGTGAGCGGTAGATGATCAGAAATGAACTCCGTATAGTAGCGCTAAACTCGCTAGTGAGTCCAATGACATAATCTGCGAACTCACCCGTAGACTTGACTCGTGTGTCTGCACCGCTGCCCATTCTTCACCCAAGTCTGTTGTCACCTACAAGTGGAGTCGACTCGCTCAGAAAGGAATGCGAGTACACGAGTTCGCAAATTTAACCGCGGACTCGCGATATTCCCGCTACATACGTAAGCTTTATGAAGGACATTTTCACCATTGCACTCTAAATTACTGTTCATTTATTTCACTCAATTGTGGTTTCGGCTTTATAGCCATTCTCAAGTGCAAGTTCAAATGTCACAAAATGTTCCGCCTTCCTAAACGACAGAAGCAATTTATTTACCAATATAAGGACTGATCGGTTTGCAGTGAATAATTTTCTGTTTATACATATGTTAACAAATCTATGACTGCTGTAAATTTATTTTAATATTTATTTTTACTAAGAGAATGTCTGACACTTACGTTGACTAATACGTGGCTGGTCCCGGCGGAGTGTGTGTTTATCTTTAGGTTATAGGCTAAGTAGTGTGTAAGCTTAGGGACTGAGGACCTTAGCAGTTAAGTCCCATAAGATTTCACAAACATTTGAGTTATTCACATGGGTACTAAAAGAAATCAGCTAAATTTCGATTACGCGATAAGTCACACAAATCTGAGGGCTGTAAATCACACTAAATACTTAGGGATTACAATTACAAATAACCTAAACTGGAACGATCACACAGATAATATTGTGGGTAGAGCAAACCAAAGACTAGGATTCGTTGGCAGAACACTTAGAAGGTGCAACAGGTGAGACTGCTTACACCATGCTTGTCCACCCTATTCTGGAGTATTTGTGTGCGGTGTGGGATCCGCATCAGGTGGGACTGACGGATGACATCGAAAAAGTACAAAGAAGGGCAGCTCATTTTGTATTATCGCGAAATAGGGGGATAGTGTCACAGACATGATACGTGAATTGGAGTGGCAATCATTAAAACAAAGGCATTTTTCGTTGCGACGGGATCTTCTCATGAAATTTCAATCACGAGTTTTCTCCTCCGATTGCGAAAACATTCTGTTGGCACCCACCTATATAGGGAGAAATGATCATCACGATGAAATAAGAAAAATAAGGGCTCGCACGGAAAAATTTAAGTGCTCGTTTTTCCCGCGCCGTTCGAGAGTGGAACGGTAGAGAGACAGAATGAAGGTGGTTCATTGAACCCTCTGGCAGGCACTTTATTGTGAATAGCAGAGTAATCACGTAGATGTAGATCAGTCGTAAGAACGTTAATCAAATTCCTCCGACGGTGGCATCGTTCCGCTATGATATGATATGATATGATAGATAGATGGACGCTCTTGCAGTAATCTATCGTGTGTGTGTGTGTGTGTGTGTGTGTGTGTGTGTGTGTGTGTGTGTGTGTGTGTGTGCGTGTGCGCGCGCGCGCGCGCACTGACCATAATAACACCTTCAAGGTGGCGGCGAGAGAAGGACGTGATCTGTGCCTTGGCATGGTTCGCCATTGCCTGGCACTCTGGCGAATACGGCATGATAGTAGATTCCCGGAGAATGGTGAAATACAATCCCTGAGTCCGTCGCCGCCAAACTGCAACCTCCCCTCCATAACCAATGAAGGCTTTGCGGAGAGCAGACTTTGCATAGAGCGCCCACCATGACAGGGCAGTCTAACAGGCATCACGGCGTCGACGACGCTGCCCACGTGCTCTCGATGAGCTGCCGACAGTCGGCTGAAGTAAAGTGGATCATGTTCAGTTTCCATGGCCCATGGCCGCGCCACACCCTTTGGCGGCAGAGATTGATGGCGCAGATATATGCGTCATGGTCAGAGAACGCAAAGGGCCAAACTTCAGCAGCATGCACCCCACTGACAATATCGCGGGAGATGTATACACGATCGAGTCACGAGTTGGCTGGAAGAATGGCTAGCGAAATGCGTAAACCTCGGACGATCGCCATGAACATTCCCCGCACGGAGAGTGACATGGTGCTTGGTCTTTGGGTGCTTGGATGCAGTTGCAATCGCTTCCCGCGATCAATGCATCCTGCCGACCCAGGAAGAGAGGCGTGACTGTCTCTGAGAAGAAGAAGGCGGAACGTTCACGGCGGCGAACAGAACCAGTGGCGCATAGACACTGACGAGCCTGACGCCACTAAACGTGAGAGCCATACCTCTGGCATCAGGAAGATAGGCAGCTGCAGTAGCGAGGATACCGTCACTTAAGAGGATCGCCACCTCACTACTAGTAGGGGAAGCGTAAGAGAAATGTGCTGTAAAACCATGGGGAGCACAGAAAGTTGCAACATGCACCTCCTGAAGGAGAGCTACGTCACGTCCGCGGCATACAGCATGTCATGGAGTAAAGCCAGTTTGTGGCGTACGCGAATAATGTTGACATTGACTGTGGCTATGCGATAAGTCTGGAAAGCTGCCATCGCCAGGAGGACAAGCGATTCAGACACGGGGGAAGCACAGGGAACTCCCTGTTAGGCCCCCAAAAGGGCACATCCCTGTGATGGGGAGGGAGCCGACCCCACCAAGGGCGGTCCATCGTTCTGTGCACCTCCGGAGTGTCCATCCTCAGCATCGACGTCTTCCGCCCATGTGGCGTCAGACACAGAAAGGAGACAACCGCATCAGACGCAGGAGGGGTTAGGTTACTGTCCGGAGGTGGACGCTGACTGGAGGTGGATGAAGGGAAGGATGTCGCGTCGCCAGGTGTCAGGGCGTCAGAGGACAGCGCATCATCAGTAGTAGGGTCGTCATCCTGTGCAGACTTCCGATGGACGCAGTCAGCAGAAAGGGTACGGTGTTGTCTCTTCAGTTTCCTCGGCGACCGTTGCTTTTTGACATGCTATTCCGTGGCGGATGGCGGGCGGTTACGTCCGACATGTGGTCAGATGGCAGAAAGGTGGAGGTAGGTACAGCTCCATGATTAACAACCATGGGATCGGGACATACAGCTTGTGCCTGCTGACGGTCGTCGTTCATTTGTATTGCCTCCTGCAGGGGTGTAGGACAGACAGGCGAAATGTCCATCGCGTCGTCGAGAGGAACCGACACCGGTATATACTGATTGAGAGGGGGCGTAGCGGACAGCGCCGTCGCAGACGTGTAAGACAGAGGTAACACAGTGGGCGCCGCAGGAGGAGCGACGTCTCCGATCGGCGTCTGAACCAGTCTACGTGGAAGACATTCAGGACGGACATGGCCTTCCCGGGCACATCCTGAACAGGTGCGCGGCTGGCCATCGTACATGACGACAGCCGGCACGTGTGTCCGTAGTTCAGTGTGTATCTGACGGACACCATTGAGGACACGGTACGTTTCGAAAGTCTTCCACGTTTCAGCCAAGTGACTGACGACGTCGCCGTAAGGTTTACAAGCGGCCATCACGGCGTCCGACGGTACTTGAAACGGGAGATCGAAAACTCACAACGTGCGGAGGCCAAAACCGGCATGATCAACCACGACAGGACTATATGTCCGTCACAGTATCGAAACTTGAGATCGTTAGCGTGGTGCCGCATAGCGTCGGCGGACAGCTCTTCATTCGCCAGCTTTCTGTACACAGTACTACTGGGGATCGAAAAATGTATTCTGACAACGTCTTGTGGCGGGAGACGCGTTTCATACCGTATAAAACGTTCAACTTTAGTCGTTCGTGATCTGATGGAAAAGTTAATTTAATTGTGGCCTGGCGGTAAGAAAACGCCGTGATGGTCAATGAAGTCGGACTCTGAGACAAGCCGCAAAGCGGCAGTAAACAAACGCTCGCTCGTTCGCAAGCAGCACAACAGGCGAGACGCAAACAAAACGTGCTCTCCTCACCACAGCCAAAGGCCGACTGGATCACTGCGCTACCCAGACACTGTGTCTATCGCTCTTGCACAGACTATCTGCATACACCTCCCGGCCGACCCACATTCGCATCGAGCGCCACCTATCCGCAGTCCCTTTAGATTTGCTCCATGCTTGCTACTCACAGATTCCCCCAGGAGGTAGGACTTACCCATACTGAAGAAGGTGCATTCCTTGCCCATCGAGGCGAATCATTTGTACGAATGCGTGGTGACACCTCACTGTTAGCCCATAAACGCAAGTTGCCATGACCAAATGAATACAGAAGTAGCGCACTTTTTTGTCACAGGAATATTACAGTGACGTTACTTTCTGCTCAGTTTTCATTCGAGGCAGCACATATACTTTCTCACGGTGGAGTTAGAATAAAGTAGACTATAATCATTTTGCTAGCATTGTACCAAAATTGTCTGAAGCGTGGACTATGGCGTGAAACTTATTCCTGCTATCACTCCTCCACTAATGGAACCCACTTGTTATTGTATACTTCGCATCAGTTAATTATCGCCTCAGACCCTCCACAGTCTCACAAAACACAGATTCCTTAAAAGCCACCTGTTGCCGGCAATCAGCCACTTCGCCTTGTCAGTGCTACTTTACAGCAGCAAGGTCCACACTGACAATGAGTCGCCAAGCCTTATACTCTTGCATGCTTCAGTAGGCTCGATGCACACTTGCGAGTAACAGCCACTCGTGCTTACAGCGAGATTGCGGCGTCGAAAGTCGTTTCAGTGCATGCATAGCGACATCGCAGCGATAATCGTGCAACAACACTAGATTCGAAACCAGCCAGTATGCATGTAGGCAGAATAAAGGAGGAAGAGTTTACTTATGTAGTTCATGAATGAGTTAACAAACGCAACAGGAAGATTTGGACTCAGCCACTGGTTAGTTCACAGCTGCTGAAAGGAGTGTGCTTGTCACTTTTTGTAAATTTAAGAGAAGGTGAAAGTAAACTCTTTATTTTCGAATGACTGTACTGTCGTTTGTTGAATTAACAGTAAAACAACAACTGTAACTTCAACTGTACATTTTTCCATATACATCGATAGTGGCTGCATTCTAATTGAACTGCATTGTCTATACAGGATAAGGTACACAACACTGTGTAAAATTGTAAGGAAATTTTGTAAATTTGTGTGGAAACTCTTGCACAAAGAGTGCATACTGAAATTTAGAGAAGAACGATTGGTGAAAAATGACGGGGGATTTGAAAAGCATGCTAAGTTGTCTGGACAATAAAGTTCCATCAACTCAAGGATGAAGCTCAGTTAAGAGATAGAAGAAACGTTTTCGCTAATTACTTTGTAGATCCGAACGGTCTAAGACGCTGCAGTCATGGACTGTGCGGCTGGTCCCGGCGGAGGCTCGCGTCCTCCCTCGGGCATGGGTGTGTGTGTGTGTTTGTCCTTAGGATAATTTAGGTTAAGTAGTGTGTCGGCTTAGGGACTGATGACCTTAGCAGTTAAGTCCCATACGATTTCACACACATTTGAACATTTGAACTTTGTAGCTAACGCCAACGAAGTATCATGGAAAGACAAATGTAGCTAAATCCGGCCACTAACAATCATAGAGAACACTGAATGAATTTGATCGCGAACGTGGAAGACTATTCAATTTGGATCACTACTCAGATGTGTGCAACGTATTTTGTGACTGAAATATGATAAAACATTGATTAAATCGAAATGGCTGAGGTAACGGCTTGTATTTTAAACTGTTATTGTCAACTAAATATTTGTTCATTCGGGTGAAATGGCTGTTACGACGTTGCAAAGCACTTGCTGCTTAACGCTATTTAAAGTTTTGACCGGCCATATTGGAGCACGACCTGTAGGACACAAACACAAAATAGTTGAACAGCGACGTTTACCTATATCATTTCTCTCCTGATTCGGCTTCGCAGCAAAACTTCCAAAAAACCTTACACGCACTCGAATCTATATGACTCACTTGTTAATCCTATCGTGATACTCCTGGCGAGATGTGTCCCCATATTTTAGGGTGTTTATCCTCCTCTTCAATGAACATTTCCAAGTCCAGACCGGCACAGCATCCATGGCAGGCTGATGGCGGCTGTAACCGGGATTGCTAATGGGCGTGCGCTGCCCTCCCCCCCTCCCCCCCCCCCCTCTTTCACCGCATTCACCTACAAGATTGCTGCTTCATTGCGATGGGCGAGATCACTGCGATGCAGCAGTGCTCGGCGAACAACTACACAGTTCTACAGTTCTGTCGCCGCGTCACGGCTGCGCCTTCGCAGCGTCACCGCCGTAATGTGCGCTGCTCCATTGTTTCACACGCACTGCTGGAACGCGCGAGAAAGTGACGCTGCGAACAAGCGATAACAAATCGAGAGACCGAGTCTACGAGTATGAAGCGACAGCTGCGCCACAGCCTCCAGACTCGTCACACTCGCCGAACTACAGTGGGAACGAACGAAGCCCATTAGCACTGATGAACAGCGGCGCCTTGATTTGTGAGACCCGTACTCTCACCGCTTTTGATCTCTAGTGCAGTCAGAGGAGAGCTGCAGAAAAACAGTGGACGCCACGCAGCGTTGCGTGGTGTGGTGCGCCGCGGCGCGCATCCAGCCATCCGGGCAGCCGGTAGCTGCGGGCAGGTCGGTATTTCACGGTCAGTGGCCGCCCGCGAGCCCAGCCCGGTACTGAACAACGGTGACTGCTCTTTCCGCGCCATTAGTGCCTCTTTGCCTCAGTTAATACTCCAACCGCAGATTGGCCCCTTGTTTTGCGTTCGGATCCAGACGCGTTTTGCCCGGAGAAAAAATGCGTCCCTTCCGCTGTGGCTAGAATGCCGTGTCGCCTCGCATGGATCAGACCCAGGAATGGCAGCCAGTAAACCGTAAGGGAATGCCATTGTCTCTCAAATGAGGATAAAGTGATGCTCGTTTCAGATGGTAATTGTAGCAGTTGCCTAGAGTTCCCCACACTTCAACAATCTTCACGTTAGGGCAGCACGATTTTCACTTGCGACCATTTCCTCTCGCGAAAATTAAAGAAACAAGAGATTCGTGTCATTCAACACAGCGAAAAAAACGCTCGTAGTATGAATACTTAAATTTCTTTTAAAGAGAAATAAAAGAAAGGACACGCCACGGGGGAAGTATCCGAATGGGACGAAATTATTACAATTTCAGAAATTTAGGTGATTTATTCAAGAGAACCAGCTTCACAAATTGAGCAAGTCAGTAACATGTTGGTCTACCTCTGGTCTTTATGAAAGTAATTATACAGCTAGGCACTGATTGATAGAGTTGTTGCATGTTCTCTTGAGGGATAACGTGTCATATTCTTCCCAATTAGTACGTTAGATCGTCAAAACCCCGAGCTGATTGGAGGGCCATGCCGATAATGCTCCAAGCGTTCTCAATTTGGGAGAGATCCAGCGACCTTGCTGGCAAAGGTAGGGTTCGACACTCACGAAGATAAGTAGCAGAAATTCTCACCGTGTGCGAACGGACATTATCTTGCTGAAATGTAAGCCCACGGAAGACAACTAAACGGGTCCTGCTGTGAAAAGAAATGGCATCCCAGATCATCACTCCTATTAGTTGTCGGGCCGTATGGCGGGTGACGGTTTGATAAACCGTCACTATTGGGGCCGTCTCCAGACAAGTCTTCGACCTGAAATCTCGTTGACTGGAGTAGAATTGTCTTCAGTAACGAGTCCAGCTTCGAAACGGGCCCCGATGAGCATCAAAGACGTGTCTGGAAACGCCCGCCATTCGGCCCAACAATCAGGAATAATGGTCTGGAATGCAATGTCCTTCCCCCTCTCCATGTGGCTATCACACGTGGTTTCGTTACAGCACGGGGGCACACACACGATATTCTACGCTCTGTTTTGTTGCCCTTCATGGCAAACCATCCTGGAGCTATATTTCAGCAAGATGATGCCTGCGCGCAAACGGAGAGAGTTTTTACTGCTTGTCTTCGTGCTTTGCAAGCCTTGATTTGGCCCGCAATGTCGCCGGATCTCTCCCTAACTGGAGCATCACAGGCAGGCCCTTTCAACACTCTCGGGATTTTGACGCTCTAACGCACCAATTTGGCACAGGAGGACATCCAATGATATCAATCAATCCGAAGCCTAACAACTTGCATAAAGGCCAGACGGCTCTGAGCACTATGGGACTTAACATCTGAGGTCATCAGTCCCCTAGACTTAGAACTACTTAAACCTAACTAACATAAGGACATCACACACATCCATGGCTGAGGCAGGATTCGAACCTGCGACCGTAGCAGCAGGGTTGTTCCGGACTGAAGCGCCTAGAACCGCTCGGTCACAGCGACTGGCAAAGGCCAGAGGGGGCAAAAACGTTACTGACTTGTTCAATTTGTGAAGCTCTTTCTCTTGAATAAATCATTAATTTTTACTGAAAATGTAATCATTTGGTTGCCTGTTCAGGTAAATCACAGCTACCGATTTCTGCCCCATTTGCATAATTCCTTCATCATGAGTGGTTTTTCTCTCTCTCCCTCCCCCTCTCCCCCTCTCCCCCTCTCCCCCTCTCCCCCTCTCCCCCTCTCCCCCTCTCCCCCTCTCCCCCTCTCCCCCTCTCCCCCTGTCACCCTGTCACCCTGTCACCCTGTCACCCTGTCACCCTGTCACCCTGTCACCCTGTCACCCTCTCTCCCCCCTCTCTCCCCCTCCCCCCTAGAGTGTATCAAGAAGGTTACAGGCAGTGGAACTCAGGAGAACTATTTATTTTATGTTTTCATGAACAATTCCGATATAACTCGATCCCATCGACTGATGAACAAAGCACTCTAATACGAGAAACATAGCTTTAACCTACTGCACTGTGCATTTGATTTACCGTAGTGGCCCTGTGTTGCTTTGGATAAAGAAATTTACTAATAGGTGTAGAGCAGTGGCATTTGCTCAGAGGAGTCGGACAATCCTTAACGTGTGTGACTGAAATACAGTGATTATACTGGAATTCCAAAACTTAACGCAATGACATACTTATTTAACCAGAGAAAATTGCTCCATCAAAAAAAGTCGCCATCTGGTTTGATTGACGACTTAAAATAAATGTTTTTTTAAAAAAAAAAAAAGCGTAAGTAGATAAAAATGTAGGTTGACTGCAGCTGTAGCGCTGAACTGCATTTGGAAATTATGAAAGCCGAATACATTGCAGTAATCACTTTAGTCCGTGTTGGAGTGGAGTGAACGAGCTCAAAGAATCTTGCTGCAGTGTGCTTACTGCGTCATCTAAACGATAAATTTTTGAAGGACTTATATCTGAAACAACAGAACCCAGTGCAGTGGAAATTTAGCACCGCAAGCAGCTGCATTCATGCCTGGGAAATTCTGTGGCAGCCAAGTGGTGAACCTGAATCCATGTATCGAAGATGGCTATGAAAACAATTTGACTGCTTCTGCAACTTTCACGGGTTTCCGTGCAGCTTACGGTGAAGTTAATTACAGTTAACTCATACACAGGATATGGAGAACGACGAAAAATATCTATTTTACGAAAATTGTCCAATAAATATTGCAAGATGCAACGTGCTTACAAGAGAAAAATAAGCCGCTGGAGATATCTTACAGCTGAGCTGCCGCATGTTGTGTTCCGTTGTCTCTGCTGTGTAGCGTCTGTACGAATGACACACAAGGCTATCCAGAAACTACGAGTAGATGATTAATCTAGCTGCTTTCAGGGTTCTAGGAGAAAGGCTTTGAAGAAGTTTAAGAGAATCTCGCCGAAGCTCGATAGTAGTAAACTGCGTAAAATGGGAAAAATCATCTGAAGCGCAAAAATTGACATCATAAAAGTCTGTAGGTTTCAGATGCATAGTAGGTAGCCCAAAATACAACTGTAAATCAAGTGGAGAAAAATATAACCCGACCACTGTAACAGTCAAAGTACCAGGATGTCAAGAAAAGGAGATGTCATTAGCCTTCTGCCGCACAGGATTACACATTGTGGTATGTAAATGTAGAGCCATATAAAGGTAGGGCGTCACTGATCGCAAAGACGAATAGTATATATTTAGTTGTTATGTAATACTTTTGTAGCCTTCCGACCAAATACGAGTAAAAGTTTGATGTTTTGCGAAATTGTAATTCTGAAATTAATATCGGACTTTTCAGTATTTCGAATTTTTAGAGTATAAATGTCTTTATTTTGCGTGAAGTGTGGGCAGTGCAATCTTAAACAAAGCGTTCTCCTTACAGTTTAGTAACGTAATTGATCTCTATCTTTGTGACAACATAGCTCTAACACCTTTGCATCTGAAGTTGTTGACATATTGTCAAAAGATTGGAATTTCTTTTTATTTACTTCTCGCAGTACTGGAAGACCAAGAACGAAGAATTAAAATGGGTGTAAGGCGGCTTTGTACTCTTTCGCCCCTACTATTCAGTCTGTTTATCGAAGAAGCAATGACGGAAATAAAAGAAAGGTGAAAGGATATCAATGTTAAGATTCGCTGATGACATTGCTATCCTCAGTGAAAGTAAAGAAGAATTACAGGATATGGTAAACCGAATGAACAATCTACTATTAATACAGAGTAAATCGAGAAAAAGATGAAAATAATGAGAAGTAATAGAAATGAGACGAGCGAGAAACTTAAAATCGGAATTGGAGATCACAAAGTAGATAAAGTTAAAGAATTCTGCTATATTGGAAGCAAAATAGTCCATGATGGACGGAGCAAGGAGGACTTAAAAGGCAGACTAGCACAGGCAAAGAGGGCATTACTGGACATGAGGAATCTACCAGTATTAAACATAGGCCTTAATTTAAGGAAAAAAATTGGGAATGTACCTTTGTTGCAGAGCATTGTGTCGTAGTTAAATATAGACTGTGGAAAGACGGGAAAGAAGAGAATCGAAGCATTTTACATGTGGTGTTGCAGTAGAATGTTGTAAATGAGGTGGACCTATAAGGTAGGGAATGAGGTGGTTCCTCCGCAGTATCGACGAGGAAAGGAGTATGTGGACAACACTGACAAGAAGAAAGGACATGATAGTAGGACACCTGTTATGACACCAGGGAATAACATCCATGATACTACAAGAAGCTGTAGAGGGCAGAAACTGAAGGTAGAGACTGGAATACATTCAACAAATAAATGAGGACGAAGGCTGCAAGTCTACTTTGAAATTAAGAGCCTAGTGCAGGACAGCAAATCTTGACGGCTCCATCAAATGTCAGACGGCTGATGACTGAAAAAAATCAATAGTTTATGTTTGCTGTGTTGCTGGGTTTTTGCAGTAATTTCAATAACCTCAAGTACAAAAATGGTTCAAATGGCTCTGAGCACTATGGGGCTTAACATCTGAGGTCATCAGTCCCCTAGACTTAGAACTACTTAAACCTGACTAACCTAAGGACAGCACACACATCCATGCCCGAGGCAGGATTCGAACCTGCGACCGTAGCAGCAGCGCGGTTCCGGGCTGAAGAGCGTAGAACCGCTCGGCCAACGCGGCCGGTGTAACCTCAAGTACTGTTTCCCTTTCTGCCCTCGCCGTACCGACGACTCTTTCGTACTCGTTGGTTACTGCAACGATTCTCTCTGTCAGTTCTGTACTTCGCAAAATATTTTCAATTAGCACATATTTGTCTGAAATAATTGCTAATTCTCCTTCAGATAAAGAATTTTATATAGTCCCTCATTTCGTTATGCAGTACAAAGTGTTAATACAGTATAACGGTAGATATTATCACGACAGATATCGTCTTTCAAATATGATTTTATTTCTTCCGTGCCGTGCTCGTACACAACACAAGACCTGCGTAACATATGACTAAACACGCCGTTCTGAAGTTTCTTGTTTCGTCGAGCTATTTTTAACTAAAGTCATGTTCGGAACGAGTTTCATTGGAACAACGCGGGGTATTCCTCACTTAAAAGTCATATGTTAATAAGAATGACTCGTGCCACAGCAGTCTTCAGTTATACGACAAATTTAATTTCAATTGTTCTTCCGGCGAAAGTGAGCAAAATACTAACAAGTTCTCAATTTAGTAGTTACTATCACTCCTCCCATTCGAATGTTGTTTTTTAAATGGACTCGGAAAGACTCAATCAGGGTGAAAATGCGAAGATTTGTCTAATATAATACCTGAACTCTAATGTGTAGAGTTGTAAAACTACCGCAGGCTAACGTAGACAATCATAAGTTTGGCTGCGTTTGGATTTTATAACGGCGCTCAACGTCCAGGCTATCAGCGCACTATCATATCTAAGCGTAGAATACGATAGTTTTGCCAGTAGACTTGGTCAGTTAAGATTCTGCCCTCGTTATCTGTACGTTAGATGTGTTGCATACCTGTCGGGCGTTACCTCTTCTCGACCGTGTTGTTTAGGTTTGCGATTAGTGACTTAGTCACCTTCGAAAGCGGAAGCGTTGAACCGTCTAGAAACTGAGTGAGGAAATATAAAGGGCCGTGTAAGCTAGGGAACATTGGTAACTGACGGACTTTCTTCAGTACGCATCACCGTTTGGAAGTGTGGGAATTTTAGAATACAAGGACCATTGAAAATAAGGCAGAAGTCACGTGTGAGTTCAGGGGAACCGTACGTATGTCATAATATAGTGGCTACTTGTCTACGAAATAACATCCAGAAATGTAGACTCTGTCCAC
Organism: Schistocerca americana; assembly: GCF_021461395.2. Classification (NCBI taxonomy): domain Eukaryota; kingdom Metazoa; phylum Arthropoda; class Insecta; order Orthoptera; family Acrididae; genus Schistocerca; species Schistocerca americana. The sequence goes on along the minus strand of NC_060122.1, from coordinate 448,176,339 downwards.
AATCTATCAAACGTGTGGCTCAGGGTCTTTTACAGAGATCAGGAAAAATTTCGAGGACCACTTCTCAAACAACTAATGAAACGTCGATGTCTGCTGTGTCTGTCGCTAGAGCTGTTTATGCTTCAGAAGCCTGGTTATAGATATTAGAGACCCAATACTGGAGGAAAATTTTCCATTTAATTCGTCCGGGCTATGAGCCACCTAACCACATGCTACGGATTTTACGTTGCTTAACACTGAACTTCAGTGTGTTCACGCTATTGACACAGATAAGGTTAAACTTTCAAATGCACTTGCTGATGAATGGACAGATTTGTCCGGGCATCAAGCGATTAATTCCATTGTCATGACACCAAATCTTATTCCTTCAAGAATATCCGTCATGGTGAGTGCAGAGAAACAGTACAATCAATGGGTAAATCACACGATGGACTAACATTGAAAGACGTGCGGTTCTATTTATGTACAAAACAAACAAAAGAAGATAAGTAATTGGCTCCCAGTTTTTCTCTTACAGATTTGGTAATGTATCTTTCTCTAGTAGTGCTACCAATACTACCGGTAATCCTACATTTACTACATAATTTGTACCAATACTACCGAGCCGTAGTTGTGGTAGAACGCACCTCTACATGTGTGGCAGTGCGATATTTGAATTTGAACACCATGCACTGAGAGTATCGCGAAGTGCGCCTCCGATTACATCATCAATTAACTATGGCGTTTTCCTCAACTTCGGTGTACGCTGCAGCGTTGAGCATAATGGTTGGTACGACAATCTGTTGAAGGGGTAACGGGGTGGTGGCAAGAAGGGCATTCAGCCACCCCTTAAATTAAACATGCCACATCCGTTAAGGACAATGACGACCCTGCGCAGATGTGAGGCAATAAGAAGTATTGTCGATACAGTTCCCAAAATCCTACATTAACTGGAAATCCCTCTGAGTCATTAATCAAGTGACGTTACGTAGCAGCAGTAGCAGCATAACGAGAAGTATGACAATTAATTGCTAAAACCATGCACTGCTTAAGTGATAATATTTTATTTTAGTTGCTAGATCCCAAGATTAGCTTTTCTTAACATAACCTCAGTTAACTGATTTTTTTTTTGCGCTCTGAAACCCACTGAAAACACCTATTAAGACGCAAACTGAAAGCTATCCGTCATTAAAACTTTCTTAACAGCAGCGTCACCTTCCTCAGTAAGGTACTTTTATTTCCTTATTTGTGACACCTTCTTATGTGAGAGGATGCCAGCAAGCGATGTGGAACACGGCGTGTAGCAGTAAACGCTAGGCTGACAGGAATGCGTGTTCTACAGCTGGCATTGCGGCTGGAACGCTGGAACGACCTGTTGCTCTCTCGTTACCGTACGGCGCCATTGTGTGTGTTTTGTGTTTTATAACCTTGTGCCTACCTCCCCAATTGTTTCCCAGTTGGATTTTCTAATTGGGTGTTTTACGAAATATGTACTTCCCTCTTTTTGTGTCGTGTAACGCACTGGCTCCGTTTATGACAAAATGTATTACAGAAATAATTCGCAGAAATTTTAACTTGAAATAGAATTTCAAAGTGGCTGTGAAAATTTTTCTCATCCTCATGCACAAAGTGACGATATATATATATATATATATATATATATATATATATATATATATATATATATATATATATATATACGCCCCTTATATAAGACAAAGTCTTTAACCAACTCTGAAGGAAGCAGCAACACAACTGTTTAAAAGAAACAACACATAATGTTACTTCTTCGCGCAGCATTTTGTAGAAACGAAGATGTCTGTTTTGGAAAAGTTGAAGCTATGAATAAGGGTATGCGTGCGAAATTCAGTGCCAGGAACCTTTTCTGTTAGAGGTAATTGTACAGGAAGATCAAAATGAAACCAGTCTGAGAAATGACATTTTGTCATAACTCAAACACTCAAAGACGTAATTAGAAATCGGAACTGTTCGGATATATTGAGCATGACCACACATGCAAACTCAGCACGAGTTCGTAAGGTTTCTCGATGCGAGAGATCCGTCAAAAAAAGCAATTACATCTGTGAAATTCATTGTAAAGGCATTAGTTTACTTGTAACAGCACTATGTCGCATAAGAAATTGAAGTGTTTCATTTTGCAATCCATATTACATTTTTAATAATTTCTTTCGCACGTCGGTGTAATGTACTACTGGTTTCTCCTTTTCAGTGGCAGTTCTTTAAATGGTTCAAATGGCTCTGAGCACTATGCGACTTAACTTCTGAGGTCATCAGTCGCCTAGAACTCAGAACTAATTAAAACTAACTAACCTAAGGACATCACACACATCCATGCCCGAAGTAGGATTCGAACCTGCGACCGTAGCTGTCGCTCGGCTCCTGACTGTAGCGCCTAGAACCGCACGGCCACTCCGGCCGGTGGCAGTTCTTTACTGGTCCTCAATATTCTGCCCATGTTTCTGTGCTGAAATCAAAGAGGATTTGGTAGTTAGTTTAAGGACACACATTCCCCCATTTCACGCTGACGCAGGAAGTTGTGCTATACGGCTCTTATTCCTGGAGGGAGTTGCACTGTTCAGGAATTGCCGCCTACGAGTCGCCCTGATTGAACGCTCTGGTGTCACCCCAACCCAGTACAAGAGGAAATCGAGAAAAAAATGTAGATGCAATAAATTGATAATAACTCGTGGACAGACGCGGTAGATCTCAGTCTAATATGTCAGAAGATAACAGGTTCTTTGAAACACTGTATGAGAATATCTGAAAACAATCAGCACTCGTGTACCTTCTCGAATTGGTGAATAAACTTTGCAACCCTATAATATTGTAACGACCCTGCGGATCTTTTTGAGCTAAGCCCATAAATAATTATAGAATCATCAACACACTACAAACGAGCGTACCATACAAATTGCTATTAATGAAAATTATACATGACAGTCGTGATAGTCGTACTCTACCACGTGATATTGACACCTCTTAACTCGTTACTCAGATAATAATAACGTTGCACTTGGCATTAAATTATTTCAGTTAATTAATCCCCATTCTTAATTACAGCGCTTACGCATTCCAAAATGTATTAAAGGCTCTGCATTTAATTATTTTTATAAAGCAGTTGACGTCCCTGGTCAAAGATGTATTTGTTAGTATGGAAATCATGGAGGTAAAAAATGAAGGGAGGTGGCAGTACAGACTCAGGCAGTCAGTTGTTTTGCAACCAGAATGGGGGGAGGGGGGGGGGCTACCGCCATTTGAAGTAGCCCAAAACATTAGCAGACTACTGTTCACGATTGATGCTTGCTCATTATTTCTGTCGTGTGCCCGCAACAACTGTTTTCAGTACTACAGATTACAGAGCTTACGTTAATAACATAGTGTCAGGAAGGCAATTCCGAACGTTTTTCTGTTCTTGAAGGCGTATTTGCTTTAGTAATACGACGCATTTGGCCTCGTTAACGTAACTTGCTTTTTGCTGCTATGTTACAGATAACTACAAACAGAAGGAAATTATGTGAGCCGGCCGAAGTGGCCGTGCGGTTAAAGGCGCTGCAGTCTGGAACCGCAAGACCGCTACGGTCGCAGGTTCGAATCCTGCCTCGGGCATGGATGTTTGTGATGTCCTTAGGTTAGTTAGGTTTAACTAGTTGTAAGTTCTAGGGGACTAATGGCCTCAGCAGTTGACTCCCATAGTGCTCAGAGCCATTTGAACCAAATTATGTGAAACGCATGCTTTCGTAATCCATTTAATTTCATTTTTACTGTATTTATATCGATAGCAAATGAAACTGGATCTCCGAAATCAATGCTTGTATTGGTACTGCTGCTCGTTCGTTACATTTTCAGCTTTCAACTTGTATGCAGAATATTTTTAGTGTTTACGTTTGCAAAAAGCTTACTCACGAGTTCCTTGGTAGCCATAAACGTGTGTAATGAGGAAAGAAGCAAGGCATTCTACCGTATTTGTGCATGTTAACAAATTGAACGATTATTGAAATGTCAAAGAAAGAGAACTGCAGACAGGTACACCTCCATGAAGAACAGAGTTCATGTTTTATTAGATTTCCAATGCATTAATCTCACTGTAGTTTACCCATCTTCTCACTCTGAAATCTTATCTAAGATGGATCATTTAGTCTGGGCCAATAATAGCAAACTTATAGGGTACAAAACGATATAATTTTTTAAACATCTTCCAGCATTCTGGAATGCTACAAATGTGATTAAGGGAATCGTCTCGTCTCAAACGCTTAAGACTCCTTAAAATGGATATTTGCTTTAACATGTACGTGAGTAATGTTTTAGTAATGATAGCCTAACCTGTGTAAGATGTAGGCCTACCTTGCCAACAGTAGCCTATTTGATTTTTTCCCCGACATATTTCTCGCCAGTAGCTCTGTCAGTTTTTAAGGAACAACCAAACGTAGCACAGTTGAAATGCACGTCTACTTTGATCATCTGCTTGATTTTACTTTTGTATTTCGTTTGAGGTTTTCAAAGTATTTCAAGTCTATATCATCCTTTGTGATACACCAATACCTAGTAACTTAGTTTCATGTGCCATGTATCATTTGCACGATAAACCGTATATTTTTGTTACATGGTTCCATCCTTATCATTTGTTAGTTTCTAAGCTTTTTTTTATTAAAGATAGACAGATGTTAGTCAGTCATTCCTACCAATCACCATTTACACATCACAGTAATATATAAACTTCTGCAGAATATGAGTGGTTACCAATGGGAAAAGTTTGCAGTTTAGTTTAAAATTTTACTTTGCTGTGTGTCGGGCATTTTTTATCAATGGGTAAGTGATCAAAACTTTTGGATGCAGCATTGTGAATCCCTGTTCATGCTACAGACAATCTTAATGTGGCGTAATGAATGTAATTTTTTCTTCTGGTATTATAATCATGTACACCATTGTTCCTGTTTAAGTGCAGTGGATTATTTACAACGAACTTCAGGAAGGAATATGTGGTAGCTTTAAATCGGCCGCGGACCATTAGTACATGTCGGACCCGTGTGTCGCCACTGTCAGTGATCGCAGACCGAGCGCCACCACACGGCAGGTCTCGAGAGACTTACTAGCACTCGCCCCAGTTGTACGGACGACTTTGCTAGCTACTACACTGACGGAGCCTCGCTCCTTTGCAGAGCAGATAGTTAGAATAGCCTTCAGCTAAGTCAATGGCTACGACCTAGCAAGGCGCCATAGCAATTGATAGTTATCGTATGAAGCATGTCTCATCAAGAACGATGTATACAAATGATGGGTTAAAGTTAAGTATCCAGAAGCTACGTACTTTTTTTTATAGCATTCATTACGTATCTTGTTTCAGAGCTCACGCCAATCTGCGTGAGCTTAACGCGTGCCTTTCGGCTACTTCCGAGTGGCGTGGCTGTCTTGCTACGCCACTACAGAATAACTATATTGTGAAACGGATAGACTGCTACTCACACGCTGAGCACAAGGCTGGCACGACGAAAAGAGTGAGCACATAAGTTTTCAGCCAAAGCTTGTTCAGATAGGAAGCACGGCACACATACATGTTCATACAACCATACACACAAAACTCACGCACACATGACTGCTGTCTCCGACTGTTCTAGCCAGAATCTTCTTTAAAGGGGGAGGAAATGTGACCTATGGATAATAGTTATCAGCGAGAGGAATTCAGGGCATCAGATGCTGCCCCACCAATCAACGCGGGTAGTTAGCCGTGCGCTGTGTGTGGATGAGACCATCGATACAATGTCGTTCGGGTGTCGGAGCTCTTTAAAATAAATAAGATCTTTATACAGGGAAACGTTGTTGTGAGCGAGTGACCACAAATGTAATCCCCACACTGAATGGGATAAATAAATGAATATACACGTAGGTTGGAACTTAAATAGTGGCAACTATTGATTCACAACCGATACAGAAGAGTTACGTGTTTGCACCTGTTACTGTACTTCAAATTAGTCTCCAGTATTGTGTAGAACCTGTTGCCAGCGATGTGGAAGGCGTAGTATACAGTTAGCAGAGTCTGTTCTGTTGAAGGTGCGAATGGAGCTGTCTATTGCCTGTCGAATCTCTGGAACAGTTCTGAAGCAAATGCCACGAAGCATGCCAAAGCTGGTCGTCTCTGGAGCTTCACCTGCAACCAGCTTTGCAAAAGAAGCGGCGACACTTTCTACGCAACCCACCCATCATTTTGCACGACAATGCGCGGGCGCATACAGCGCAAGCTATGGCTGCTCTGTTCGGTCGAATGGGACTGGGAAGTATTGTACCATCCACCATACTCCCCGGAATTAAGTCCTTGTGACTTTGACTTGATTCCGAAGATGAAGGAACCACTTCGTGGCATTTGCTTCAGAACTGTTCCAGAGATTCGACAGGCAATAGACAGCTCCATTCGCACCTTCAACGGAACAGACTCTGCTAACTGTATACTACGCCTTCCACATCCCTGGCAACGCGTTCTACACAACGCTGGTGACTAATTTGGAGGACAGTAACAGGTGCAAACACGAAACTCTTTTGTAGCGGTTGTGAATAAATAATTGCCACTATTTAAGTTCTAACCCTCGTATATACCTGCCACCACGACTTTCAAACTCAACTTAAAATCAAGTTTTCAGGCACTCAATCACTTCCGGTGTTGGCTCCTCACGTATCCCTACAAATCTAATTTAATGTCACTCGTCACGTCCTACAACAATAATGGTAGCAGTTGTATTTCAAATGATTCAGCTAGGGCAAGGGAATCCCTATAACTGCGTCACTAACGATTTCGGCGGGATAAATACACTGGCAATCACAATTCACTTTCAGTCCATTTGTTCCTGTTCTTGACCCTACAATCGAGAAAAACTCGAGAACGACCGCTCGATTATTAAATACTCCACAGTACATAACAAGTGCCGGCCAGTGTGGACGAGCGGTTCTAGGCGCTTCAGTCTGGAACCGCGCGACCGCTACGGTCGCAGGTTCGAATCCTGCCTCGGGCATGGATGTGTGTGATGTCCTTCGGTTAGTTAGGTTTAAGTAGTTCTAAGTTCTAGGGGAGTGATGACCTCAGATGTTAAGTCTCATAGTGCTCAGAGCAATTTGAACCATTTGAACATAAGTTGCTACCTCGTAGTAACCCTAGCCTCCATAAATCTACACAAACAGCTAACACTCAACTACCTTAGAGTGTGCTTATCACAAAATCTCCAAACTATACGCAATCCCAAATCCTTTGGTGTATGCAATAAACTATCACAGGCAACAAAACCGAGCCTCGTCAGACACAATTGCTGACATTAAAACTTTCATTTACGGCCGTACATACGACACACACATACCAATCTTCAAACTAAACACGTCTTACCAGTAACGCTACACTAAGCCCATTACTCAAATATCGCTTGACCACAGGTCAAGTACAAAACAAAATTATGGGGCTTTACTGCCATAGTATCGTCACTGGGGTACCTAATTTTGCACTTAAAAATCTAAATCAACTCGTTACCAGCTCTCGAAGCATTCCAGCAAAATTCACGGAAAATCTCCAACTGTCTTGACAGTCGACACCGAATTCGCGTAGCAAAGTATCGATAGCGACAAACGTAAACGTGTCTCGACCCACATGCAGTAGCACAACAGTCGTCTTACCGATTCAAGCTCACGCACTCGTCGGCTTCTCCACAATGTATAAGTGCATCTTTCCACAAAATCTTAGCTGAACCATAAATCTAGACAAATATAGAGAGCTACGATTATTCTTTATCAATCAATATATAATTTCTTGTGGCTGTCGTTTTGCTGTCCATAGCTGCCAGCTCGCCCAGGATGATCTCTGGCACCATCGTTGCTGTCAGTCACCGCCGCATAGATAGTCTTTGGTGCTTATGGGTGGTTGGTTAGTTGGTTGATTCGAATGAGGGGGTCAAACAGCGAGGTTATAAGTCCTGTCGGTTTAGAGAAGGATGGGGATGAAACTCGGCCGTGCCCTTTCAAACGAACGATCCCGACATTTGCCTGAAGCGATTTAGCGAAATCATGGAAAACCTAAATGACGGTGCCCGGACACGGGTTTGAATCGTCGTCCTTCCGAACCAGAGTCCATTGGGCGCCATCTCTGTTGTTACCACTTCTAGGTAAACACTTATACAGCTGGCTGCAGTACTGGTTTTTCTAAGCATATACAGACAGCAGAAAAAGGTCGTAAATTAGATGAAGGATGTAAAAATGCTTTATTTCTTGTGACTAAAATCAGTGTCTGTCTGTATATGCTGTCATAATAGATTGATACCACCACATTATTTACGTTACGACAGGAAACTTTTCAAAATTAATTTTGACACTTTACAGATGAAACATAGGCACTTTCCCCAAAGCTGTCTTTCCTCGCATATCTTCAGTTTACCACAGTTCAACCTCTGATACGCAATCTCGAATGATTTCTGGTAGCTTTTTTCTACTGCAGTTATAACACGACTGGACTAAAACATGAGATCGGTTGACGGAACACATTCTAAGGCGTTAAGGGTTCATCAGTTTGGTAATGCAAGTAAATTTCGTGGATAAAAATTGTATTGGGAGACTAAGTCTTGACTACAGTAAACAGATTCAAATGGATGCAACCTTGCAGGAGCTATGCAGAGGTGAAACATTCACAGGACACACTAGCGTGGAGAGCTACAAAAACAACAGGTTTCATACTGAACACAACAATAACGACAACAACAGCAAAAAAAACTGATGATACTGTGTTCATGCCATGAGATTATGAAATGATATTGCAGTCCTAAAGGTGAGAATTAATACCGAGCGCGGTTGCGTAGTGTCGAGGAGTGTCGCGGCCGGAAGAGCTCGGATCAGATCCCTTTCCCGACAGCCTGATTTTTAATTTCTGTGTTGTCCTTAGATCGGTTCGCGTAAGTTATAAAATGGTTCCTTTAATAATGTGACGTCAGTCGAGTCCCTACCGTCCTTTCTCCCTGATTGTCCGATCGAGTTAATCCTGTCTCTCTAACATTCCCGTTGGCGGTGAGTCGTTAGACAGTTTATCTTCCTTTGTTACTTTATGCACAGGTTAAGGAGATTGTGAAGGTGTAAAAGGCTTCTCTCAGAACTTCCGCTGGCGGAAACCTACAACTGTAATACCTTACGGTACAAACTCCAAACTTTACGTTCTCTGACATTGTTCCCACATTCACTCCCTCCGCTATTAAAATATGTTATACTGTGAATTTTAGGAAACCAGCCACACTTCCAAAGACACTGCTAGCACTTAACGAAACACGTAAGTAACTGAACATGTGGCGCTCAAAAAAGAACTACGAGTAGTTAGCGTCCGACTCCTATTACTCGGCTCGCCGAAACGTTAAGCGTAACGTTACTTTAATTGAAGCATAGTCTAGTAACTGCGACAGCATTACGGTGTGAGACGCTACAAGAGGAGCTGTACGTCATGGAGACGATAACTGCGAAAATTTCGAGAGCGTACGTTCGAGGAAGAGTCAGATAACGTATTACTTCCTCCTACACACATCTCACGAACTGACCCTTAGAGGTAACATCTGAGAAATTAGAATTCACAAGGAGGCTGCAGACACTATTTCTTCCGACGCACCGTTTGCAAAAGGAACAGCACAGCAGGAAACGATTATGCTACCAGAAGTAACTTATACCACCTACAGTTGAGGTGGCTTGCGGTATATAGATACAGATCTAGACGATGTTGTAACTTTACAACCTGGTGACCGACGGTGCTTGATAAGTAAGTCGAAACAAGGGCCATTTAGTATACGACAGTTCGCAAAAAGGCTAGTTTGTGTGTTATGCGAAACAGTTATAAAGCATTGCACACGGGGAAAATAAAATCGAAATGCATGAATAGAAGTCATGGAAACTCGTCGGCCCTTGTAAGCGGTTAATAGCAGAGTGGCGCAGATAACGTGTCAGAACGACTACAGCGATGCCACGCCGCCAACTGTCCGTGCCAAGCGACTGTGCAGACAGCTGTCTGTCTGCTTGACAGGCGAGCTGTCAACGAGATGGCCTGTCAAGACACGAGATACGTGCACCATCTGCACAGCACGTAGGCTACTGCGTAGCTGCGTGTCGGGAGATCCGTTTGATAAGCAGGAGACCAACAAACGCAGCTGTGACTCTTGCCCACACTTCGGAACCGCTGAACATGTTATTATGAAAGAATGTCTATTACTGATGGCGACTGCGGTACATACCTAACATCTGAGCTGTAAAATGACATCTTTCACTGCCGGAAATGTCACAGTTGATAAAATATTCCGGGCTACTATGCCGTGGTCGAATGGATTTCACATTAAAACGCAACGTTTCCTCCCCATCTACGAATATCAGATTCTCTGAGCGTGCCATTGATACCCTGGCTCGCAACTGACTGCAGCAAAATTCCGGTCACGCATACACCGGTGCAGCGACGCGATGTCACATGTTTTGAATGCCGTTACCTGCTGCTGTTATCACCCCACGATGGAAGATTCGTACACCGCCTTCAGCCCCGGGGTCCAGATGTCTTTCAATTTCACGCCCGCCTCCTACTATTGCACTGAAACGCCAAAGAAACTGGTATAGACATGCGTATTCCAATAAAGAGATGTTTAAACAGGCAGAATGCGGCGCTGCGGTTGGCAACGCCTATATAATACAAGTATCTGGGACAGTTGTTACATTGGTTACTAGATTTAAGTGAGTTTGAACGTGATGTTATAATCGACGCACGAGCGATGGGACACAGCACCTCCGAGGTAGCGATGAAGTGGCGATTCTCCCTTACGACCATTTCACAAGCGTACTGATTAGCTGAGTAATTACGAGCTTGCCTTCTATGCAGCGGGTGCGGGATCGATTCCCGGCCGGGTTGGAGATTTTCTCCGTTCGTGGACTGGGTGTTGGGTTGTCTTCATCCTTGTCACCGGCACGCCATTCGCCCAATGTGGCGTCGACTTAACTAAGACCTGCACTCGGCGGCCGAATTTCCCCGGATGGGGCCTCCCGGCCAACAATGCTACACGCTCATTTCATTTCACGAGCGTACCGTAAATATCAGGAATGCTGTAAAACACCGAATCTCCGACATCGCTGTGGCCGGATAAAGATCCTGCAAGAATGGGACTAACGACGACTGAAGGAAATCGTTCAACGAGACAGAAGTGCAACCCTTCCGCAAATTGCTGCAGACTTCAATGCTGGTCCATCATTCAATGCGTGTGAACCATTCAACGAAACATAAATGATGTGGGCTTTTGGAGCCTAAGGCCTACTCGTGTAGTCCCGATGACTGCACGACACAAAGGTTTACGCCTCGCCTTGGCCCGTCAACACCGATATTGACCTTTTGATGACTGGAAACATGTTGCATGGTCGGACGCGTCTCGTTTCAAATTGTATCGAGTGCATGGACGTGTACGGATATGGAGGCAACCTCATGAATCCGTGTACTCTGCACTTGAGCAGGGGACTGTTCAAGCTGGTGGAGACTCTGTAATGGTATGAGGCGTGTGCAGTTAAAGTAAGATGGGACCCCTCATACGTCCAGATACGAATCTGACAGGTGGCACGTACGTAAGCATCCTGTCTGATCACCTGCATTCATTCACGTAGGGCATTCCGACGGATTTGGGCAATTCCAGCAGGACAATGCGATACCCCCACGTTCAGAATTACTACAGAGTGACTCCAGCAACACTCTTATCAGTTTAACCATTTCCACCAGACCCCCTAGACATGAACATTATTGAGCATATCTGGGATGTTTCACAACGTGCTGTTCAGAAGAGGTTTCCACCCCCTCGTACTCTTACGGATTTATGGACAGCCCTGCAAGATTCATGGTGTCGGTTCCCTCAAGCGTTACTTCAGATATTAGTTGAGTCCATGCCACAATGTGCTGCGGCACTTCTGCGTGCTCGCGGGTGCCCAACGCGATATTAGGCAGGTGTACTAGTTTCTTTGGCTCTTCAGTGTAGAGATTAACAATCTCTATGGTCTCCCTTTATAGCCTTTCATGGTATTCGCCTGTGGGTGCCAGTAAGCGAGTCCTATCAAAATGAATCTCGTGGTTTCCTGGCTGCAAAGTATGTTCCGCAGCAACCGATCTGTCAATCTCCCTCCTTTTACAGTTACCCTTGTACTCTTCTAGTCGTTTTTTGACCTTTCTTTATGTGGTACCCACGTACACCTCCCCACAACTACACGGAATCCTGTAAACTCCTGCTTTTTCCAGCGGTTTGCGAGTACCCTAGGCCAATTTTAGGTGATCATGTGTCTTGTGGGTGGGTTTGTATATTACCGAGTTGTTCCGTTCTTTAGAGATTTTTCCTGTGCGGTCAGTAACGTACTTAATGAAAGTCAGGAAAATTTTCAATTTCGCAGGAGTTTGTTGTGCGTCGCTATGATTTTCGAACGGTGGTCTTGAAGCTCTTTTTACGTCAGCGGAAGAATAGCCATTCTTGGGGAGATGTTTTAATCCCACATCAAGTATCTCTGGTTCACAAATATTCCTTGCTATGTCCGCCAATGTTTTTATGCTGCCTCGCTTTTGTTGTGGGTGGTGGTTTGAATCTCTGTGTAGGTAATGGTCTGTGTGCGCGACTTTTCTGTAAACTGTATGGGCTAAGCTGCCATCTTATTTCTTGAAAACTAGCACATCAACAAAATTTAATCTTCCGCATGCCTCCTCCTCCATATTAAACTGAATCTTTGCATTAATCACGTTGAGATGCTTGTGAAAACACCCAGTTCCTCTCTGCTGTGCCTCCACAGTTTTTACTTACAAAAATGAGTGAAGACTTGATCAAAATTGATTCGTACAGGTATCAACTGTCTGTATGAGGCCGCTGGACACATGAAGCTTTCCTTGTGTCTGGTAAAGGACACAGAAAGTTCCATATTTCAAGAAGTATCACACTACAGGTGCGCGGAGCTACAGACCGACATCACAGATGTCAAGGTTTCGTAGTTATCAACCATAAATTGAACCCTCGTGTGACAACGTTTCTGAAGAGTCAGAACACCGAACTAATCCTTTATGCATAGTGTTATGACACTGAAGCTCCGATTCTGTGAAACAAAGGTTACCTTTATCGTTCACGACATCCAGGAGGCTGACGATAGCGGAGCCCAGACTGATTTCGTGTTCTTCACACACACTGACTGTCAATAGACTGTCACAAGACTCAGTCCACAGACCGAACGCCAAAATAGGCAAAAAGGCAAGACTTCCTTTCATTAGGAGCTACTTAGTTCTGAGGACAGTCCTCAACGAAGTAAGGCTCCCTGCAGATGAAATATAGTGCCGGAAAAAAATTAGTGCACCTTTTTAGTGGTTTACAGTTCACTCAAGATTTAATGTTGCAATAATGCTTATGGAGCACCAGGTATCGACCTATGCTGAAACACCCATCTTAGTACGTGGTGTAGCCTCAATGGATGGCTATGAAGGCATTGACTGGTATCCAATCGATCGTACACATGGCGAACAGTGTCTGGGGTACGTTTGGCACGCCTGTTCTATCTGTTTACGTAGTTTTTGTTGGTCGACGAGTGGCACAAGTCATTTCTCCTCCAATCACGTCCCACACATCTTCGATTGGAGACAAGTAAGGAGATCGTGCTGACCAGGAGAGATACTACATGTCTTGCAGAGAATGTTCAGTTTCAAGGGCAGAGTGTGGGCGAGCATTTTCCTGTTGGAGCAACGCATCATTTTCCTGTTGCAAGAACGGCAAAAAAATCTAAGAACATTCTGCCTGTATAAAGCTCTGGTTAGCCTTTGCTCCAGAAACACCAAAGGTGAACGAGAGTCGTAGCTTATCGTATCACCGACTATAAGACCTCGGACGAGAGCACTCTACCAGACATCGCTCACCAGGCCTACATCATACGCGCAAACGACCATCACTTACGTGCAGGCAGAATCTGGTTTCATTGCTGAATACTACGAAAAATGGTTCAAATGGCTCTGAGCACTATGGGACATAACATCTGAGGTCATCAGTCCCCTAGACTTAGAACTACTTAAACCTAACTAACCTCTGGACATCACACACATCCATGCCCGAGGCAGGATTCGAACTAGTGACCGCAGCAACACGGAGATTCTGGCTTGCACGTCCAGCTATTGGGATAGTGTTACTAAGGAAGCTGTTGAAATAAAATTATCAAGCAACCTTACAAACAGAGATGGTGGATTTTGTTTAAATGCTGCTTAGAATTCGGCTATGTCTCTCATCAAAAAACAGAGGAACAGTTAGTGCTACCTATGATTAACAGTCACTATCGATATTTCTGATGTTGGTTATCTTTGGTTATGTGTCGACTCTGCGGTTACTTGTTCTGTGTGTGGTATCTTCCTTGTTTCTCCTCTGGGAACCGAGTTATTAAACTCACATGCACATTGCTTCCTCCTTGCAGTTGTGCCTTGAGAATGGCAGGGTGTGCTCCTGTCAAAACATCGGCGGTGGTCGACGAAGTCATCCGGCAACAAACCCGTAAGTTATTTGAACATTCAATTCGCCGGGAAAAGTTAAGATCTCACATTGCTAATAGCCGGTTCGCAACAGTTCGTGGTGACACGTCTGGGTCCACAAATCTTCTTATCTGTGCTGTGCTAACTGTACACTCTGCCACTGCTGCCCTTACAATACGACAATCCTGCTGGAAATCTGTGCTGCGTGGACGTCCGGATCATCCTCTGTGGGTTTGATAACGTTCACATGACCACTGACACCAGCTGTTTTGCGCAACTGACGTAGCACGTCCAGCTCGTGTGGAAATTCTCCGAAAGGATAATCCTGCCACTCGGAAGGCCGGTATTTGTCCGCTTTCAACCTCGTTCAGTTGGCTGTAGGAAGCAAGAGTATTTCTTCGTGCCATGTTTGCCTGCTTGCTTCACGCGTCTGCTCCACAGTGAGCATTCTATCTTGAGCATTCCCTATTAAAGGGTAGACACAGGTGGCGCTCTGGTAACTGTGGCACTACTGTATCTGTTGGTGGATGACGTTGAAACTACTTTCAGTACAGCTACTAGCCCTAGGTGGCATATGCCGTCATCGGATCAAAATTGAGATCGTCTTTCCAACTGAACTATTTTTTTTTCCGGCAGTGAGCTGAAATACAGTGACCGTTGCACACTGCGCAATTGAATGCCACGTGGTGCCGTTGCAGGCAGGTGATGTGATGAGAAAGTTATGCAAATGGAGCAGAGACGAATGGGAAACCATGCTAACGAGGACACGGAGCGCCAATGGGAAATCCAGTGACAAAGCGACTTTGACAAATGGCACATCGTTATGGCTGGACACCTGGGAATGAGCACCTCGGAAATGTTAAGCTGGTCGTCTGTTTGACTGGTGCTGGCGTGAGTACCTTCGGAAAGTGATTCAAGGACGCGAAACCACGACTAGGCGTACACACCCCATCACAAAACATAGACGTCGGAGTCTTTCCCGCCCTGTGAGGCAGAAGGCAGTTACCTGCAGCAGATTTGACGACCGATTACTATGCTGGCGTAGACTCAAGTGTTTTGGGGCACACTGTCCAGGGCACCTTTTTGAACATGGGGTTCCACGCAGACGACACCGACGTATTAGAATGTTTGTCTAACAGCATCCTAAATTACGACTGTAGTGTGCATGGGATCATCGATATTGGATCGTGTCGCCTCGTCGGGATTAATCTCGTTTCCTGTTATAAAAGGTCGATGGGTAACGTCCAGTTACACCGTCATCCAGGTGATTTGACTCTTGAAACAGGCATATTGCCACGATCGCAAGACAATAGGGACAGTTTTGTGAATTGAGGCACACTCACTGAGAATTTCAGGGACCTGTGACAGTAACTGAAGGAACCATGACAATCGTGAACCACCCGATCATTATTGCGGACCATCTGCATACATTCATGCCTGAAATTTTCCCCAACGGCGTTGATATCTTCAGGCGAGATAAATGGCCCCGTCACAAGGCTAGGATCTTGCTACAGTGGATTGAGGAGTATGTCGGCGAGCTGACGTTGTTTTCTGGGCATCTGGGACATGATCAGGTGATCAGGTGGCATCTTCGCTCCCACAAACCACCGGCCCGTAATTTTCGGGAACTGCGTGATATGTACGTAGACATCTAGTGCCATTTAGCCCTGGAAAACTGCCAAGAAATTTTCGAATCAATGCCATGCAAAATGGCAGTTCTATCGCGTTATAAAGGGGACGAACAGGCTATTAAGTAAGGTGATCATCATGGTTAGGCTCACACTCGTATGTCATATTGTAGGCCATCGGTAGTGTTTGAACAAACGTCTATAAAGCAGTCGTGATTTTTCTTGAAGACTTCCTACAAAAATACAGATAAAAAATTAAACTATTTTTAGAGTCTTGAGTGTATGCGAGTACCGGTGACAAGAAAACGATACTTCAGGAACTCGTCGTGGGATCTAAATGCGTGTAATATTTTGATCCTTGACCGTAAGTCCCTAGTACAGATGAACAGGTCACGGTGCTATACGTGCTACGTATACTACTTGCCATTAAAATTGCTACACCAAGAAGAAATGCAGATGATAAACAGGTATTAATTGGACAAATATATTATACTAGAACTGACATGTGATTACATTTTGCGCAATTTGGGTGCATAGATCCTAAGAAATCAGTACCCAGAACAACCATCTCTGGCCGTAATAACGGCCTTGATACGCCTGGGCATTGAGTCAAACAGAGCTTGGATGGCGTGTACAGGTACAGCTGCCCACGCAGCTTCAACGCGATACCACAGTTCATCAAGAGTAGTGACTGGCGTATTGTGACGAGCCAGATGCTCGGCCACCATTGACCAGACGTTTTCAATCGGTGAGATATCTGGAGAATGTGCTGGCCAGGGCAGCAGTTGAACATTTTCTGTATCCAGAAAGGCCCGTACAGGACCTGCAACATGCGGTCGTGCATTATCCTGCTGAAATGTAGGATTTCGCAGGGATAGAATGTCGCCAAACACGGATGCGACCATCATGATGCTGTAAACAGAAACTGGATTCATCCGAAAAAATGACGTTTTGCCATTCGTGCACCCAGGTTCGTCGTTGAGTACACCATCGCAGGCGCTCCTGTCTGTGATGCAGCGTCAAGGGTAACCGCAGCCATGGTCTCCGAGCTGATAGTCCATGCTGCTGCAAACGTCGTCGAAATGTTCGTGCAGATGGTTGTTGTCTTGCAAACGTCCCCATCTGTTGACTCAGGGATCGAGACGTGGTTACACGATCCGTTACAGCCATGCGGATAAGATGCCTGTCATCTCGACTGCTAGTGATACGAGGCCGTTCGGATCCAGGACGGCGTTCCGTATTACCCTCCTCAACCCATCGATTCCATATTCTGCTAACAATCATTGGATATCGACCAACGCGAGCAGCAATGTGGCGATACGATAAACCGCAATCGCGATAGGCTACAATCCGACCTCTCTCTTCCTTACACGAGGCATCACAACAACGTTTCACCAGGCAACGACCGTCAACTGCTGTTTGTGTATGAGAAATCGGTTGGAAACTTTCCTCATGTCAGCACGTTGCAGGTGTCGCCACCGGTGCCAACCGTGTGTGAATGATCTGAAAAGCTAATCATTTGCTTATCACAGCATATTCTCCCTTTCGGTTAAATTTCGCGTCTGTAGCACGTCATTTTCGTGGTGTAGCAATTTTAATGGCCAGTGGGGTATTTCGATTGATCTACCAAATCCTTCAATTTGTGCGGAACCTTTTGAAGCATCATGTATTGTGTGTGATCTTTGCTTTTAGATACTTGAATCCACTTCCGCTCAACATTTTCACTTCTTGCTGTAATGATCACACCACTGATCTACTGAACCATAATATATTGCTTGCAAAATTCGTCGCCTTTTCCGTCAGCTTTGCCGTTGCTTTCTCCTTCTGACGCTCAGTAAATTTAATCGATGTTAATAGCTGTCCACCCGCAATCACTTTGCGTGGCTTCAGCGCGAGGTAGCAACCCGCTCAACTTTAACCTTTGCCTAGCCACATTACGAGGTTAGATGCCACTGAGGCTGATTCTGTGGTTCACTCTGGCGGATGATAAATCAGTGTGAGGCCCGTTCCTCTCGAACACGAGTGAAGTGTCTTAACAGCTGCGATATTCCGCTTGGTTATTTGAAATCGAACAGCACAGTATGTACCTGGAACTTAGGAGCGAGCAATCGCAGGCTCGACTCTGGGATGCAGATGTGATCTATGACCACACACCAGAAGGCCTTTACTTTTTACCTAGGCAAGTGGCTCGGAGCGCGCTGATATATCGGCTCGTGTGGGGACACCCCGCAGCGCGAACGGGTCGCAGGGGCCGCCAAAGCGGCGCTCTGCGGCCGGCCACTCACCTCGCGAGGCAATCCATTACGGCACCCAGAACGCGAATCTGCTCTCCGCCCCGCTCGCTGTGCGTCCGTCCGAAATGACCTTTATTTGTCGAGGGCATTTGTCAAGGCATTTTTCACCGGGAACTGCGAGATGCTGGAGTCATTAAGGCGGCCGCTTACGGGGCGAGCGCGGATGAGCGGCGCGGTTGCCGTCCCCCCGGAATCTGCTCTTTCTGCCGTGCATTGTGTGGGGCCTCGCGGACGTGACAGCTGCTATCGCGCCAGCAATTCGTCTCGCACCAGCATCGTGTTACACGAGACGCAGCAGGCTCATCTTGTCCACTCTTTCCTCTCGGGTTAGCTTCCTTGCTGCGAGATCGTAAGACGCAGATAAAATGTGACAGTAACCGCAATGTTTCTTTTGAGTTTCTACTTACATTTGGTGTTTCGTCGACGTAGAATGCGAATACAGTAGTTCCGTAGAGGGAACCGCTATATCTAAAAAAATTGCAATTTGGAAACAATAAGTGACAGAATAAGGTTGCATGGAGCGATCTGATGGTAAACTAGTGCTCTTACTGTGAAAAGGCAAAATATCACAGTAATCCCTCAGTCACTGATTTCTGTTGTTCTTGTAACACAAACACTGATTACGTTGCCGTACGCTGTAAGTATAACGGCCACACTGTTGTTAATGAAAGTAGGAGGAAATACCACCTTGAAAACATTTTAAACAATTTCTTCAACCTAACGCAACGGTAACAAGCAGCACAGACTGATCTTATGGACACAGACACCATGTTTAGCCGTACCTTACATATTTCTAACTCTGTTGCCTGATACAACTAAAAATGTCCTGAAAGGCATGATGTAAAGGTTAAATTCAGACATTTGGATTTATTAACCGTTACTTTTACACGAAGGAAATTTGAACTGAGTAACAAGTAATGTTCTTATATGCTACTGTCCCTTACATAATGAAGACTTGACAATAACCTAGCAGACAAAATGATCAGCATGGGGGGTGTTTCTGTGGGAACAAGGGAAAGAATTCTATAAGTCTGTGCGTTATCCAATATGCTGCAGACGTCGTTGGACCCACAATGAGATTCTAGCGCAACAGAAAAGAACCTTGACATGTGCTCTGCGCTTTGCAATAAACCAGGGTTATCTTCCTCCAATTGTTTCCAAGTTATGGTTTATAGAAATGATAGCGGAACCATCTGGACACCCAGTGCTTTACACTGAAGCGCCAAAGAAACTGGAATAGGCATGCGTATTCAAGTAGAGAGATATGTAAACAGGCAGAATAAGCATAGCTAAGGGCAAAGAACAAGGGAGAAAGTTACTGCTACCACTCATTCACATTCGCGGGGCTGATACATTTATAACTTCGTTAACCGATTTGCATGGGACAAGAGCAGAGTGAGAGAAAAGTGGATATCAGTTACTGTTATTTAACCAAGAGAACGAACATACTAGTCTACCTAAAACAGGGCGGTGTAAAGAATTTAGCTTACGACACATGTGGCACAGATTTCAGCAATTTGGAATGGTTTTGGTACAAGGTATTGCGATTACGAATCAACTCTGATCGCGACCCACCAAGCTGTAGGCCAGCATGCAGTTGCTTTGCGCCTCGCCGCCAGTGCCTCGTGAAACAGCTGCACATCGTGTCCCCACCGGCAGACAGTATATGCAACACGTCCAGATTACAGCTCGCTCCGTCTTCAACTGCATACCGTTCGCTCCTCGAGACCGCGAGCGGACTCCCTTTTTGGTACACATACCGGCCAATCATGGGCCTAGCTTCCGGGTGCAACACAACAGTCCGATCGCTCACGTCACAAAACGCGCTCAATGGACCCTTTGTACGTCTGGTTTCATTGCCAGATTTTCTAGAAAGTACTCGAAGCTTCTACTGCGAATTTCCAGCAACCAAAAGAAACACTCGCCCACCAATTCGACGCGGTATATCGTTCCACCTTTGTCCTCCAGGTCACGTATGCCAAGGCAGAAAGGGCCCTTCCACCATTTCTCTCCTTATTCTTCGATCCCCCCGCTCCCTCCTCCCCTGATATTGTTCTTCGCATTCCATCGGTTCAGCCCTCTGTTTCTAAGCTCGGAGAGAGCAGAAAATTCGCCTTAGCCTACAACCAAACCAACTGAATGGATTTCATTCAAGACAGGGAATATTCATTAAATGGAGGCTTTTAATGATAAAGGAAAAGTTAGGATTAAGTAAAAGACATACCCCACATATTACTTCCTATAGTCATTCGTCCAGGTAGGCTACAACAAAGATGGCATACAAAAATGATAAAAGACCGCACCTCATTGATAGGATAAACTCTAACGGAAGATGTGCTCAGAGGAACGTACGCCTTTCAACAAAGAATCACGGTTTATTGTAAAGCATTTTGCAGCTCTCAAAGATCTTTTTACTTTGTCCTTAGTTGTAGATTTGACTAGGGCTACAACAAAAAGGAGACAGAGTGAGAGGCCGCAATGCGTCAAAAAAAAAAAAAAAAAAAAAAAAAGGTGCAAATGGCTCTGAGCACTGTGGGACCTAACTGCTGAGGTCATCAGTCCCCTAGAACTTATAACTACTTAAACCTAAGGACATCACACTCATCCATGCCCCAGGCTGGATTCGAACCTGCGACCGTAGTGGTCGCGCGGTTCCACACTGTAGCGCCTAGAACCGCTCTGCCACTCCGGCCGGCCGGAATGCGTCATCTGAG
The DNA here is from genome assembly GCF_021461395.2 of Schistocerca americana. NCBI lineage: Eukaryota > Metazoa > Arthropoda > Insecta > Orthoptera > Acrididae > Schistocerca > Schistocerca americana. Next base: position 448,155,212 of record NC_060122.1, on the reverse strand, counting down.
ATGCAGTGTCCAAATATTATTACGGTATTGCGAAATTAATCGATGCCAGGATGGTAGCGCACCACCGGTAGAAACAAGTATAAGAAGGTGGTTCAAAATCTTGAAAGAGACAGCCAGTGTCAAAGACCTTCTTCACATGGCCTCCGCAGTCCCACGATGTCACACCATTGGACCTCTTTGTAAGGGGTTATGTCAAGAATCGCGGGCAGGTAACAACAGGGTCATTGACATTTTTACCTTCGTGCAGGAGTTGATGAAGCTATCAGAACTATTGATGCTGCAATTCTGATCCGTACATCCTCAGAACTCGAATAGAGCATGTTGGACTCACACTGAGAAAATAACCTTGTGATGTGCTTTGCGTTCTGCAACAAACCAATGTTATCTTCCTCCAGTAGCTTCCAAGTTATGGTTTATAGAAATGATAGGGGAATCATCTGGGCACCCAGTGCTTTACCCTGAAGCGCCAAAGAAACTGGCATAGGCATGCGTATTCAAATACAGAGATACGTAAAGAGACAGAATACGGCTCTGCGGTCGGCAACGCCTGTATAAGAAAACAAGTGTCTGACGCAGTTCTTAGATCGGTTACTGCTGCTCCAAAGGTAGGTTATCAAGATTTAAGTCATTTTGAACGTGGTGTTATAGTCAGCGCATGGGCGATGGGACACAGCATCTTCGAGGTACCGATGAAGCGGGGATTTTCCCATATGACCATATCGCGAGCGTACCGTGAATATCAGGACTCCCGTAAAACATCAAATCTCCGACGTCACTGTGGTCGGAAAAAGATCCTGTAAGAAAGGGGCCAACGGCGACTGAATAGCATCGGAAGCGCAGCCCTTCCACAAATTGCTACAGATTTCAACGCTGCCATCAACAAGTGTCAGCGTGGAAACCATTCGACGAAACATCATCAATATAGGCTTTCGGAGCCTAAGGTCCACTCGTGTACCCTTAATGACTGCATGACACAAAGCTTATTGCCCCGCCTGTGCCCATGGGACCGACATTGGACTGTTGCTGACTGGAAATATGTTTCCTGGTCGGACGGATCTCGTTTCAAATTGCACCGAGCGGATGGACGTGTTCGGGTATGGAGATAACCTCATGAATCCATGGATACTGCATGTTAGCAGGGGACTGTTCAAGCTGTTGGAGGCTCTGTAATGGTGTGGGGCGTGTGCAGTTGGAGTGATATGGGTCTAGGTACGACCCTGACAGGTGGCACGAACGTAAGAATCCTGTCTGATCACCTACATCCATTCATTCATGTGCATTTTGCATTCCGACGGATTTGGGCAATTCCAGTAGGACAATGCGACACCTCACACGTTCAGAATTGCTACAGAGTGGCTCCACAACACTCTTCTCAGTTTAAACATTTCCGCTAGCCACCAGACCCCAGCCACTCATCAGTTAAGCAAAGATCCGTAAAAGGAAAACGAGGTGCGGATGTCATTAAACCTGGACTATGAGGCAACGGAAGAAATTCATTTGGTCGAGTGAGTATCCTTCACACTGTTTCCACTTCTGGCCAATTTCACGCCTTAAGGGTGAAACATGGCGGCTATTCGGTGATGATTCGGCCAGCCACATCGTGGTATTCCATGGGCCTCATGGGGACAGTGCAGGGTCGCCTTATTGCCAAAGACTATGTTTCCATTTTGGATGATGAGGTCCATCCCATGGTACAATGTTTGTTCCCCAGTTGTGATGCTGTATTCCAAGAAGACTGTTCACACAGGTCACATCGTCCAGGATTCGCTTTGTGAGCACGAGGTGAACTGTTGCATCTCCCCTGGCTACCACAGTCATCAGATAACGATATTATTGAGCTTTTGAAGTCTATTTTGGAGAGCAGGGCACGTGGTCGCCATCCATCTCCGTCACCATTGCTTGAACTTGTCACTGTTTTCCAGGAATAATGTTAAAAGATTCCATTGAAAACCATATGCGACATGCCTCAGAACCGATACCTTCTTCTAGTCAAGTTGTGCCACCAAATACTCTTCTCCCCAATTCTATTCAGTACCTCTCTCTTCGGACATGCATGCGTGTCGTATTGCTTCAGATATGTCCTACAGTACCATATACAATTAATAAAACTTTGCATTGTATTGTATTGAACTGGGGAGTTAGAAACGACAGAGAGGCTTCGTCCCCTCCGTAGCCCTCAGTGGTTCACAACCCCACAACAGGCTACAGCAGTCCATTCACCCCACCGCCGCCCCACACCGAAACCAGGGTTATTGCGCGGTTCGGCCGCCAGCGGACACCTCCCCCCTCCTCCCCCCCCCCCCCCCTTCGGGAACGTCTCACACCAGACGATTGTAACCCCAATGTTTGCGTGGTAGAGTAATTTTGGTGTACGCGTGCGTGGAGAAAATGTTTGCGCTGCAATCACCGACATAGACATAAAACTTACTTTCCTGACATCTCGTTTTTGGTTCAATTTCTTCTATGCACAATGGGACTTAACATCTGAAGTCATCAGTCCCGTTGACTCGTTGTTGTTGTTGTTGTTGTTGTTTTCAGTCCTGAGACTGGTTTGATGCAGCTCTCCATGCTACTCTATCCTGTGCAAGCTTCTTAATCTCCCAGTACTTACTGCAACCTACATCCTTCTGAATCTGCTTAGTGTATTCGTCTCTTGGTCTCCCTCTACGATTTTTACCCTCCACGCTGCCCTCCAATGCTAAATTTTTGATCTCTTGATGCCTCAGAACATGTCCTACCAACCGGTCCCTTCTTCTTGACAAGTTGTGCCACAAACTCCTCTTCTCCGCAATCCTATTCAATACCTCCTCATTAGTTATGTGATCTATCCATCTAATCTTCAGAATTCTTCTGTAGCACCACATTTCGAAAGCTTCTATTCTCTTCTTGTTCAAACTATTTATCGTCCATGTTTCACTTCCATACATGGTTACACTCCATACAAGAACTTAGAACTACTTAAACCTAACTAACCCAAGGACATCACACACATCCATGCCCGAGGCAGGATTCGAACCAGCGACCGTAGCAGCAACGCGGTTCCGGACTGAAGCCCATAGAACCGCTCGACCACAGTGGCCGGCATTGTTTTTGGCCTAGATTGCTTCATTTTATGGTCTTTTTTAACATTTAATTTTTCTTATTGTTTGTAACATTGCTGTGTACACCTTCACTCACAGTACGTAAGTATAACTACAGCCAGCCAGGCAACATCCAACAAAGCGACACATAAATGGGGCACATAACAGAAACCTATTGATGCTTCGGCTACATGACTCGCAAACAGTTCTCTCCATCCTCCAATGGTTACCTCAGCCGCCACAAAGGGAACTGACACGAGGGAACACATGCTGCAGGCGCCGGGAGGGATCGGGAGGGGGGGGGGGGTAGGAGGGAGCGGGGCTGGCAGTAGCTTTGTGAGTGGCTACACCATCTAGTACTACTTGTATAAAGGTATGGCTCGTTCTCAGAGACGCTGATGGAAGTCCATATCAATCCCAAACCAGCATCGGTAGGGTGAAGAGCGCCGGACACTAAGAAAGGTTACCCAGTATCCACAGTGGCCTCCACGCATTAGGAGTAGGAAATTCAATGTGAAAATGTGAATTAAATAACATATTCTCTTCGAGTAGATGGTTTCGCGATCAGCAGGTCACTATGTCCAAGATATTAAACAGGCTACAACATCAGTTTCCTACGAGTACCAGCGCTATCCCGGCATCACAGAAATGCAATAAGTTTCTGCTTGTATACATAATTTTTAGAAGAGTGTGACTTGCACTCTGAACTGAGCGCATATTCTCACAGGGAGCTCCTGTAGCATCTCGAAGACTGTCAGGCCATTGCACCATATCTGCGCCTTGCTTAATCTTTAACTCACGGAAGCAAATTAATGGCATGTAGATTATGTCGCAATATAAGTTCAGAACAAACAGTGTATTTTTCTAGTGTTGTTTACTTCCTAAGGCAACGGCCTTGCCGCAGTGGATACACCGGTTCCCGTGAGTTAAGCGCTGTCGGGCGTGGTCGGCACTTGGATAGGTGACCATCCAGGTCGCCATGCGCTGTTGCCATTTTTCGGGGTGCACTCAGCCTCGTGATGCCAATTGAGGAGCTACTCCACAGAATAGTAGTAGCTTCGGTCAAGAATACCAACATAACGACCGGGAGAGCGGTGTGCTGACCCCACGCCCCTCCTATCTGCATCCTCCCCTGAGGATGACATGGCGGTCGGATGGTCCCGGTAGGCCACTCGTGGCCTGAAGACGGAGTGCTTTACTTCCTAAGCGTTCTATGTAATTTATCTTTATGTTAAATACTGAATATTCTTGTTCCAAAACCTTTCCTCTCGTGTACCATATGCTTTAGATATCACATTCAGCTGTAGAGGAATACTGACTGCTGGTTGGCCCTGCGTTGCGCATGTGACCGGTGTCGTGAAACAAAACTTAAATCTTAATAAAATCCTGATTTCGAAAAAAATGAGTCTAATTAAATGGCAAAAGAAACTAATTACGTCATCAGTGAAACCTATTTAACAGTCACACGATACTGAAGTACTTTACGAAGTTGCATAACAAATTAGTGCATTGTCTGACATGAAATGTCCACGAAATAAAATACTGCTAAACATGGAAGAAAATAACTGTGTAATATTACCTTCACTGTTCATTGTAAGTTAATCTGCTCACTTAGTACAACGCCTGAGAGATTCTGATGATGTACTGTTTCTTCACAAGAATGCAAACTGAGCTTGCCCTCGAAAGGAAAGTAACTTAGCTCTTACTCAGCTTGCTGTTTTGTGCCTCGTATACTGACTTTTTCGAAAGCAAACTGAAATCAGCAAATCCAGCAGTTAATGATAATTAATCTACCCACTGCTAAATTTTTCTTTGTTTGTCAGAAACAATCTGTGGCTGCGTGTGGCGAAAGGTGCAATGCACACACTGAAAAGTATTTTCAATTTTACTAAACGGAGCGAGCTGACGCTGTGGTTAGCACACTGGACTCGCATTCAGGAGGACAGCGGTTCAAACCAGCGTCCGGTCATGCTGATCTAGATTTTCCGTAATTTCTCTAAATCGTTTCAGGAAAATGGCAGGATGGTTCCTTTGGAAGGGCACGTCCGATTTCTTTTCCCATCCTTACCGATGACCTTGGTCCCCTCCCCCAAATCAACCAACCAACCAAACTTTACTAAAACTGTTGGAGGAGGGTTTTACTTTAAAGAAATTCTTTCATTAAAAAAAATTACAGACATTTCAATCAAATGCGTAATTTGTGACATAATGTAAACAAAGATATCAAATGAAGACCAATTATGAATGTTATTAGCTATCTAAGGGGCACAGATTTCCTCCAATTAATAGTTCTGAGAAACAAACATTTCATTCTTGCACGTGCGTGGGCTATCTTGAAATGTTCCTCCAAAAATCTTCTCCATCAGTACAATCAATAAAATATCGTTATAAACAAGTACTCATCTCCATAATAAACTGCTCCAGACAACTTCTCCCAAATTCACAAATATCAGATCTCCTTCTCTAAAACCCAGCTGCTCGCTACCATGCCTCTAATAAGAATGTCCCACCACTGCACAACAGACTGGCGATCGAGCGCACCACAGAGGACATTAAACACAGAGTTAAGGACCTCATCCACCACTCTTGCAGAGCGCTAGGGCAGCTTTGTCCCAGTACAGTAAACGTGAATTACTTACAGTGGCAGGAAACATACGATAACCTTACATCTTCTCTCCGTCTGTTATCACTAAGAACTTTAGTTGTTGAGTGTTATCATGACTTGATATTGTGATATCTTATCAGTTACTATGTCCTTTGCATATGAATAGAAATTTCTTTTTAGTTATCAGGTTATCAGATAACTCCCGTAATAGAGTTCTGGCTGTATATTAAGTACATCAAAGACCAAAAGGAAAAAAGCCTTCAAATCACAAATATTAATTCTTACCTTACGCCAATTTACTAAGCACTAAAATTCTGCACACATTTATGGCAATAACATGACTGTCTCGTTTGATTACCCATTACCGAGGGAATCACAGTTTGGTAGCAGGCGGGAGGGGGGGGGGGGGGGTACTGAAGACCCTCCTCCCACTCTGTGGCATCGGCTCCGCGACCTGCGTGGAGAGAAGTAGCCCATACGCTACACCTAGAATACCAGGGGTAAAGTTGTAATTATGCCTCGAAAAGATCAATACCTGGTGATGGTGACGTGGCGGGAACGTTTGTTGTAGAAGTATTCAGTTTGGCTGTATGACGTTCAAGCCGAAAGCCAGGAAAAAGCATGAATTTTTGCTGTTCAGGAAACATTTCACATCGAAACTCACTTCGTCGTCATTCTAGAAATTACTGCCAAGCGGCGGTTTGTTCATCCAGGAACGAGATAGAAGTCACTGGGTGCCATTTCAAGAGTATATGGTTTACGAGGCGAAACTTGATAGGGCAAAGAACGAGGAGGCACGACTGTGTACTGTGTCCTGTGCAGAATGAGCAGCTTCCCGCGACGTTTCGTCTTGCAGCCTCCCGTCACCTCCTCAGGAGATTCCGGCAGTATGCATCCGCTACGGTTTCGCCCTTGCGAGCATAATTTGTCAGCAACATCTCATGACAGGCTTAAAAAGCAATCAGAATCACCTTGTTCGATGATGTTCCGCCTTCGCCCTTTTCGACGGTGGTGTGACTCCACTACTTACATTGCTCCTTTCTCTCGTGGTCATCGTGACGCACCCGGCACTCATCCATGGTAATTAAGTTGCTAAAGAAGTTCTTTGGACTAACATGACGCAGGTGCAACACTTCCTCTGCTGTCTCAGTTCGGTGGGCTTTTTGAATGGCAGTGAAGCAGTCGCGAAGCCCAACGGGCGGCTTCAGCTTTTGTCGCGTACAAAAGGCCGAGCCTGGTGTTGAAAACTGATCCATGACAGACTTTTCACTTTTTCCACTGTCGCCTCGGTTGTAGTAAGTCATTCTTCTACCGCCAGGGACTCCGTTTCTCCTGTTATTCCCAGTTTTTCACAGAGAGATGATCTGCCACTGCATTTCACTGGAAGTCACGTAACAAATGTATCATGTCAAGGGTAGAAGTGCAAAATGTTCCAAGTGCCAAATATGACAACAGTCAGGAGAAACGAAAAACAAAATACCTGTTTTTGTATACAGCTTACTTGCATCCAAAAAATTGAGAATGTATTCTGATATCACAAAATTATGCTGCAAAAAATGAGATAAATTAGAAAATAAAAAAATATCAAAACGTTATATGTGCCAATAAGAAAGGTTTTTATTTAAGTATCTTTAATAGTGCGGTGGCAATGGCCTTGCGACAGTGGTAACACCGGTTCCCGTCAGATCACGCGGTTAAGCGCTGGCGGGCTTGGATAGCACTTGGATGGGTCAGCGTCGTCCGAGTCTGTCGAAGGCATTTGGCAAGTGGGATGCACTCAGCCCTTGTGAGCCCACCTCAGGAGCTACTTGGCTGAGAAGTAGCTGTTTCGGTCACGGAAACAAAGGCGGGGAGAGCGGTGTGCTGACCACATGCCCCTCCATTTCCGCATCCCGTGACGCCTGTTGGCTGAGGATGACACGGCGACCTGTCGGTACCGTCGGGCCTTCCGAGGCCTTTTCAGACGGACAATACCGAGGCACGAAGTTTCATTTGTGAGAACAGAAGCACAGAAATACAGCAGTAATATTTGGCTATTAAAAGAGTTGTCAACAAAAATCATTTCTGATCTCTTTTACGTTTTTTTAGAATAGAATAACAAAAATAAATTATTGAAAAAAATCTCCGTCAATACTGGCTTCTGTTTCTTACGCGACTCCATTCTTAGGACCAGATGTTGCAAAGCATACTGTAAAACTACTCATACTGTTGTGAAATCTACTGTAACATTGTCGAAAGGGCTTTCCGTTTTGCAACTAACAAGAGTGCTCTTTGAGATGATACGTTAGCCATGGTCTTTTCTCTTTTGGATACACCGACATTTTCCATTCTTCTGTATCGGAGTAAGAATTTTTATATAGCTATTTCAAATGTGAGTGACTATGAGACACTTTGATCTTACACCCCAGAATTGCCAACAACGTTTCAGTAGCAGCTTTAAATATGAAAGATGTGGTTTGTATGCAATGTAATTACATGAAATGGTTTCATAGCTTTAACTGACAAAGCTTGAATCGAATTTATCTGTTGTATGGATTGGATATTATATGGAATGTGATCTGTTCGTAGCTTTAGCTGACAGAACTCCTGAGGGGACCACTTCTTGGCACAGAGACCATGGACTTTCTAGTAATGAATGTTTGAAACATTTTCTCTATAATTTGATACTTGGAACAAGTATTGGGAAGTGCAAAAGATTACCGAGAATACAATAGCACTGAAACGATCTTTTTTTAAAAAAAAAAAGAAATGGCTATTAGAACATTTTCCATTTCCACATTCTATATTTCGGTGCGTTGTTGCGGTGCTCTTCCACCGACTCAGCATGAATTGTCAGCGTGTTTCCCCTTCAGATGCAGAAAACGAGTTAACACACCTTACCAGTGGTCTGCATAATTTCGTTGTAGCTCCTCTAGCGGCGTGGTCCCATAATGTGGCGTGGGGAGTTTAGTGTGTTCAAGAACTTCAAGCATATAACGTCATTTTTTCTCTGTTCTGGATCTCTGAATGGCTACTCTGCACATAACGCTTACGTTCCTGGCCGAGGGTTCATTTAACCACCTCCACACTAATGCTCTATTATTCCACTCTCGAACAGCGAGCAGAAAAAACCAACACTTATAACTTTCCGTGCGAATCTGATTTTCCTTATTTTATTATTATAATGATGATTGTTTCTCCCTATGCAGGTCGGTGTCAACAAAATATTTTCGCATTCGGGAGAGAAGGCTGGTGATTAAAATTTTGTGAGAAAACCCTGCCGCAATGAAAAACGTCTTTGTTTTAATAATGTCAATCCTTAATCCTGTATCATCTCCATCACACTTTGTCTTCTATTTTTCGATAATACAAAACGTGCTGCCCTTCTTTGAACTTTCATGACGTAATGCGTTAATTTTATCAAGTGAGAATCCCATACCGCGCAACGGTACTCGAAAAGAGGGCAGACAAGTGTAGTGTAGGCAGTCTGTTTAGTAGATCTGCTGCATCTTTTGACAAGGAAACTCCTCATCGCACTCGCTTGAGGACTAGTTGATAGCCCGTCAAGAACTTAACACAGACCGAGCACGAAAACAGAAAGAAGGTTTGCTGAAATGTGAAAAACTAGCAAAACAGAAAACAATGAATGTTCCAAGCTCAAGATATACAACATCGAGCAAATTACAAGAACAACGGCGTCGCGGTTGTGTGGTCACGGTGTTGGACTGCAAATCTGGAGATCCATGTTTAATCCTCCCCCGTGCCCCACTTTTTCACAAATTTATGACCTGTCCGTCCGGTCATTGGCTTGTCCGTTCTCCTAGTCTTGGCAATTGTCACACTATACATTGGTTATAGAATATGAGTTATGTGGTAAGACTATACTACGGTCGCAAGTAAATGTGATGAACAGCGAGTGTGGTGTCACCGCCAGACACCACACTTGCTAGGTGGTAGCCTTTAAATCGGCCGCGGTCCTTTAGTATACGTCGGACCCGCGTGTCGCCACTATGAGTGATTGCAGACCGAGCGCCGCCACACGGCAGGTCTAGTCTAGTCTAGTCGAGACTCACTAGCACTCGCCCCAGTTGTACAGCCGACTTTGCTAGCGATGGTTCACTGCCTACATACGCTCTCATTTGCCGAGACGACAGTTTAGCTTTGCCTTCAGCTACGTCATTTGCTACGACCTAGCAAGGCGCCATATTCAGTTACTATATGTTTTCTGAACATATAATATTGTGAATCATGTACCGTCAAGAGCGACGTTCATCATTAATGGATTAAAGTTAAGTATGAAACTAATGACGTCCGCTTTCTGAATTCTCATTTCTTGTCATGTTCCACACCTCACGTCAGTATAGTTCTTCCCTCCTCACGCTAGCCTGTGTGAGCTAAAACGCGTGCATTTCGGCCTCCTCTAGTAACACGGTGTTGGCTCTTCTGCCAACACTACAGTGAGAGTAGGCGAAATGCTGCATAGACCTCTCACAGATATGAAAACTGCTAATAAAGGGTGTGAACTGTATTACAACAAAGGAATTCAAAAGTCAAAACTTGCAAAACGGAACGCAAGAGTCATACTATGTGGTAGTTCTGTAGAACAAATAGGAAGTACGTAAGTCTGGTGGTCCCTTCCTTACATCTCGCTGTTACAACCGGACTTTACATCACGACACAGACACCAATTTGAATACAGCGAACAGACATGTCAATGACTGGATGCACAGTCCATTATTTTGCGAAAAAAAATGGGACGAGACGCAGATTTGAACGAAGATCTTCCCATTCGAAATCAGACACCATAGCCACATGACCACAACGCTGTGGCTATTGTAATTCGCGCACAGTTGCACAGTTTGAGCTTGGATTGTTCACTGCTTTTATTTTGCTTCTTCTTTTCACGGTTTAGTTTTTCTTCCTATTTTCATGCTCCATCTGTGTTCAGTTTTTGACGGACAGTCCACTGGGCCAACTTACCACTAAATGTGAGGAGGGTGTGATGGGAACTTTCTATTGTAAGTGATGTGCCGATAGCACGCAGTCTTTGGCTCACCTTCCCTAAAACAATTTCTATGTGTTCTTTCCAATTTAAGTTGTTCGTAATTGTAATTGCTAGGTACTTAGTTTATCGTGTAACCAAAGTTTAACGGATTCCTTTAAGCACTCATTTGGATGACCTCATACTCTTCATTATTTAAGGTCAATTGCCAACATTCACACCATACAGATATCTTATCTAAATCGTTTTGCAGTTGGTTTTGATCTTCTGATGACTTTACTAGAAGATGAACGACAGCATCATCTGCAAACAACCTACGACGGTTGCTCAAATTGTCTCCTAAATCATTTGCATAGATAAGGAACCGCAAAGGGCCTATAACACTACCTTGGGAAACGCCAGAAATCACTTCTGTTTTACTCGAGGATTTTCCGTCAATTACTACGAATTGTGACCCCTCTGACAGAAAATCACGAATCCAATTGTATAACTGAGACGATATTCCATAAGCACGCAATTCGATTACAAACCGCTTGTGCGGTACGCTGTCTAAAGCCTTTTGGAAATCTAGAAATACGGAATCAATATGAAATCGCTTGACGACAGCATTCAACACTTCGTGTGAGTAAAGAGCTAGTTGTGTTTCACAAGAACGATGTTTTCTAAATCCCTGTTCACTATGTGTCAATAGATCGTTATCATCGAGATAATACGTAATGTTTGAACAAAGTATATGTTCCAAAATTCTGCTGCATATCGACGTTAATGATATGGGTCCATAATTTAGTATATTCCTCCTATTGCCCTCCTTGAATATTGGTGTGACATAGGTCAGCTTTCCAGTCTTTGTGTATGGATCTTTCGTCGAGCGACTGATCGTATGTGATTGTTAAATATAGAGGTATTGCATCAGGTTACTCTGAGAGGAACATAATTGGTATACAATCTGGACCGGAAGACTTGATTTTATTAAGTGAATTACGTTGCTTCACTACTCCGAGGACATCTGCTTCTAAGTTATTCAAGTTGGCAGCTGTTCTTGAAGCGAATTCTTCAATATTTATTCCGTCTTCTTTGATGAAAGAATTTCGGAAGACTGTTTTTAGTAACACTGCTTTAGCGACACTGTCACAGATAGTATTTCCATTGCTATCGCGCAGAGAAGGCACTGTATGTATTTTGCAGTCAGCATACTTTACATACGACCAGAATCTCTTTGGATTTTCTGCGAGGTTTTGAGACAAAGTTTCGCTGACGGAACTATTATAAGCATCTCGCGCTGAAATCCGTGCTAAATTTCGAGCTTGTGGGAAAGATCGCTAATCTCTGGGATTTTGCGTTCGTTCAAATTTGGCATGCTTTTTTCGTTGTTTCTGCAACAAAATTCTGTCCCATGGGGAACCAGCTCCGTCGTTTATTAATTTATTTGGTATAAATCTATCAACTGCTGTCGATACTATTTCTTTGAATTCACACCACATCTGGTCTACACTTACATCGTTAATTTGGAAGGAGTGGAGATTGTCTCTCAGGATGGCGTCAAGCAAATTTTTATCTGTTTTTTGGAATAGATATATGTTTCATTTATTTTTCGGAGGATTTGAGACTTTCGGTATTCAGTCTCGGTACGACAACCATGTGTTCACTAATCCCTGTATCCGTTTCGGTGCTCGTTATTAGCTCAGGATTGTTTGTTGCAAAGAGATCAGGTGTCTTTTCACAACCGTTGACTATTCAAGTGGGTTCGTTAACTAATTGCTGGAAATAATTTTTAGACAATGCGTTTAGCATAATTTCGGATGATGTTTTATGCGTATCTATAGATTTAGACATGTATTTTCGCGAACATGTCAAGGGTAAATTGAAGTCACCAACAACTATAACCGTATAAGTCGGGTACGTGTTTTCGACCTTTCAGAAATTGTACTCGTATCATCTGAGATGGGAGGTCGGTAAAAGGATCCAATTATTATATCATTTCGGTTGCCAAGGATGATCTCTGCCCATACTAACTCACAGGAACTGTCTGCTTCAGTTTCGCTACAAGATAAATTACTTCTAACAGCAACAAACACACCATCGCCAATTTTATGTAACCTATCCTTTCTGAAGTCTGTTGGGTTCTTACCAAAAATTTCGGCTGAACTTATCTTTTAGTTCCTATAACTGTTTGAACATCAATGTTGTCTATTAGCGCTTGGAGCTCTGGTACTTTCCCAACACAACTATGACAATTTACAATAAAGACAATTTACAATAGTTTTATCGCTGATTCCTAGGTCTACGTTCCTCCTATGTTCGACCTGCACCCTTCTAGACTGAAGCTCTTTTTTTGTTTCCCGCAGAGCCTCAACCTAAAATCCGCCAGTCCACGTCACACACCCCCCGCTACCCGTGTAGCTGCCTCCTGCGTGTAATGAACTGCTGACCTATTTAGCGGAGCACAGAGCCCCACCACCCTATGTTGCAAGTCGAGGAATCGGCAACCTACATGGTGCAGATCCTGTGAGCCTCTGATTCAGATCCACCACTCGGCGATGTAGCAGAGGTCCGCCATCGGTCCTGTCGACTATGCTGCAAATGGTGAGCTCTGGTTTCATCTCGCAAGCAAGACTGGCAGCCTTAAGCATATCAGACAACTTCCCGAAAGCAGAGAGAATCTCTGGCGATACAAAGCGACACACATCACTAGTACCTACGTGAGCTACTCCTGCATTTGGCTGCACCCTGTGATCTTTATGGCATCCAGAAGCACCCATTCCACTTCTGGAATGTCTCCACCCAGTGCGTACACAGAATGCACCTCGGCTGTCTTTCCCTCCTTGCAGCCATGTTATGGGGCCTCATAATGTGCTTAACATTGGAGCACCAAATAACCAGTAATCCTACCCTCTGCGACTGCCCAGATCTTGCAGACTGAGAAGTTTCCTGTAAAGCAGGACAATCAACTGCATCTGGTTGAGGGATGTTGACAGCCACAGATAGCACTTGCTGTTTGTCGGACTTGCGTTCGGGCCTACAGGGAGCCTTTCGAAACCTCCATGCTGTGGGGCGACATTCCACTTGACCATGGGTGAGGGATCAACCAAAGTGCGAGCAGTGACTGACCTGGCCACCAGTGCGACCCGTTCGGCGGAATCGTGGGTCATGATGGACTTGCGTTGGTGATACTTTGCTCCAAGCTCCTGCTTATGTTGGCTCCGACTACACAGTTGATGGGAATCACTGTTGTGGACCCGCAGTGTGGACCACAACAGTGATGCCCATCAACTGTGTAGTCGGAGCCAACATAAGCAGGAGCTTAGAGCAAAGTATCGCCAACTCAGCTCGCATCCGTACACACCAATCACAGTTCCTGTCCATACGATACGCAGTAGAACACTACACCACACAAACAAACGACTATCGACACGCGATAAGTAAATCTACTGTAAGTTCAGATGAAACCCCAAGAACTGTGTCTAGTAAATTAGATTAAAACGCAGATTCCAAAGCTAAACTACCATAGCTCACAGGTGAGACTAATTAATTCACTCTTGGATAGACCTTGTAAAATGGCACAAAACTGGTTACTTTCCGACACAAACGAAAACGCGAGAACTGTCTAGTAAATATTAAATTAACACGCAGGAATTCAAGAACTAAAATGTCAACCCACACAGATGAGACTACATAATTCGGTCTTGGTTAGGAACTCGTAAAATGTCACAAAATCGGTTACTTTCCTGTTCCTGTTGCCGTTTCTCGTCCGATAGCTGCTGCCTGACTGTTGATAATTAAAACATTATGACCACCCTTTGGGTGAACGCTGCATCGACTCGTCGCTTCTAATATACACTGCCTGTCAAAAGAAGTGAAGCACCCGTCTATCAACGTAACTTGGTATAGGTACCCACCACAGGCTTATATGTAACTGATTCTGAGTACCAATGATCTGTGACAGTCAGAACAGCCATAAGGTAGCATTAGTGTAGTTCCTGCTTAGTGTTGTTACCAGGCCTGGTAAGAAATATAAGGGGCGTGAACAGCGTCAGAAGTTGAGATAACATGGAGGTGCAGCATACTAATCTGAGACAGCGATACCAGCATATGGCAGAGTTCAAAGTGGCCTCATTGTGGGCCTGTATTTGGCCGGATGGTCGGATCGTAGCCCGCCGAATTGTGCAAGATCCAGATTTGTGAGGGATTCGGATGTGACAGTTTCCCGATTTTGGACTGTATGGCACGTGAGTGAGGGCAGGCATACACGTCGTTAAGGTTCGGATCAACAATGCCTAACCCGAGTATGGTGACGACCTGAGGAGAGGTCACATTCTTTCAGTGTTTTGGAGAGGTGTCATAATGTGCGAAACCATCGGGTATGTCTTCAGGTCATGGCTGGAAACTCTTGACGGCACAACGTTACTTCATGACGTCCTGAGTCCTGACATGTTACCTCTCACGTGACATTTTCGTGGTGTCATTTTTCAATAGAACAATGCTTGTTGACACATCGCACATGTCTCTAAAAACTGCCTGTGAGTTGTTGAGCTACTCCAACGGCCGCAAAGAGCCACAGATCTGTCTTCGACATAACATGTGTTGGATCAGTTTGGACGTAGACTCCATCCCAATGCCAGTACTCAGGATATCAAGAACCAGTTACAACACTTGCGGACTAACTTATCTCAGAGGAGGATACAACGGCGTTGTGACACCCTTTACAACAGAATCAGAGCATGCATTCAGGTCAGGTCAGAGTCGGAGGGGGATCAACGTCGCACTGGTAATGGACTTACACTGCCAATTTCTTTATAAATTAGGCTCTTTTTTAGTAATCGGCGAAATTACATCATATACTTTCTCAACCAGTGAAGATTCATTTCGTTTCCTCCTATCCTTCCGTTTACTTCACTGTTTTCGTCAGGCAGTGTATAAGTTATAACCAAAATAAGGGAGACATAATCTCGTCACGTATGTAACTCAGTCGAATCCTTTGCTAAAATACTTTTCAACACATCTTCACCGAAAAAAAATGGTTCAAATGGCTCTGAACACTATGGGACTTAACATCCATGGTCATCAGTCCCCTAGAACTTAGAACTACTTAAATCTAACTAAGCTAAGGACATCACACAACACTCAGTCATCACGAGGCAGAGAAAATCCCTGACCCTGCCGGGAATCGAACCCGGGAACCCGGGCGCGGGAAGCGAGAACGCTACCGCACGACCACGAGCTGCGGACTCTTTACTTAAAGAACTGATCATTCAATCATTTGAACTACAGAGGAGAAATATCTCTTGAGTGAGCATTCACATTCGCGGAATTGATTTTATGTTGCCAATATACATTGCCACCGTGACACGTGATCTCAGGGCAGCATAGGTTTGTCCGTAATGTGTCCTATAAATTTTGAACTTCATTACATCGCTAGTTTAGGCAGATTCCCTTATTAGGTGCGGATTTTTTATAGGTGTTTTGTAGACGCCATAACAATTTGCAATTTATACCTGGGATAAAGAGAGCTCTTGGCTTTGAAGAGCAAAATGAACGGGCATCACGTAACGGTGCCGTCAGATCAGCGTGCGTTTACACTGTCTGTCATGCGACATCCCGTCAGTTCGCTTGGACCAGTACCGAAAGGCGAAAGTGAGCTTATGAACCAGCATCCGTGATATAAACAGTCAAAGTATAATATCGGAATTCAGGAACTAACAACGACAACGTTTATTAATGGCAAACGCAATCTTCGTCTCGTATGCTGTTATTAGTTTTGTTTAAATGCGGAGTAGTGAAGCAAAATTTCAAAACATTAACATTTGTTTGCTAGGGAACCATGGACTTACAAACACCTGAAACAGAAGCTGTAAATGAACAAACGATTCCTGTTTGCCTCATCCCTTGTATTTTTTCTTGCATAACTGATAACTTCATAAATAATCGTATTTTTCTCCTTCAGTAAATCTGAACTTTTCCCTCAAAACGTTATTTAATGGAAATTGCATTGTTAACTCATGTTCTTACATATCTGCTGTGTTCTATTACTGTAAAACGTAAATGATCTTTCGCTTTCATTTACCTAACTTCGCTTGTATAGGAGCAGTAAATGGCAAAAATATCCAACTCGTTTTGGAACATTTGCAATTTGCCACGAAAACAAAGCATAATAATAAAATGAAGATTAAGAAGACACAAAAGCATGACATACTCATATAACATGAGTGATCGCGGCGACAATAGGTTAACTCACGTTGTTAGCAGACGAGGATACTGTCAAAACTTTCTTCTCGTGGAACGTTGGCGTGCCGTGATGTGTCGTGCCAGTCCGTTGACGCCATGTATGAAAGCTGCCAGCTGAAATACATTGTGAAAAATTTCGACCTGTCGTGAAGTGACGTGATTTGGTGTGAAGAGATGACCAGTGAGAACTGGCCTTAAATAAATAACGTCGTCCCGAGATCACGTGACCTTTCCAGCTAAATGCTGAAAACATGCAAAGAACGCAATGCCCGCTCCAGAGATATTTCTGCTCTGTGTTTTGAACGACTGAGGTGCGCCCTCTCTTTGCTCCCACTCCCGCTTCGCATCGGCACTCGCCATTCCTCCTCGCATGCCGTACGGAACCCGGCCCTCCGCTTTAAATTAAAATCCGCTCCTTGCAGGCAGCATGGCGTCGTGGCGTTTAATAAATGTGGCCGGGGTCCGTCCGGTGGCGATAAGCAGCCGCTGAAATAACTAATTTGGCAGAAACGCTTCCCCGCGATGGCTTATCGGCCGGCCCGCTAATTAGTGCGGCTCGCGTTTCACTTTGGCCCCTACTGCTTCATCAGCGCTCCATTGTTGAGCCACCAGCGCACTAAATTTGGTGTATCCCGGACGCTGCAGGTGCGAGATGGCGGAGGCGATACCTCACTAAACAAACTACTGTGCCTCCCCTCGAAATTGCCGCTCAGCTTACGAGGTACGAGGAGAGCCCATGTTTTAATACCATATTTTTATCTTTGCACAGCTTATTAAATTTTATTATCGAGTGCTAAATTTTGTGCTGGTTAATTCAAGTTGTCCGAAAGTGTATAAATTCGCGCTTGTGGCTTGGAGCGTGGGAAATTCAGCGCAACGTAAGGTAACTGCTAGCGCTTCAGACAGTATCTGGTATACATACCACCACAGACTAACTTCCTTTCTCGCAACTCAACACCGTACAGCGAGCTCTGCTGACGAGCAGAGCTTCTTAGTAATCCGATACTGGCTGTAAAAAATGTCAAAATTGGTAATAAAAAGTGACCCAAACAACTGTTTCTCTTCATAACATAGTTTTCTTGAGCTTCTAAAACGTTCGTGGTTTGGAATCGCACGTCGTCGAATCTGTTGACCAGACTAGCTAGAGCCACTCACTAGTGCTACTTCAGTAACTACCACATCATTATATGGATATATGCGCTTACTGAGGGGTATCTTCGTACGTCGTGTCGTCACATACCACAGTGGTCACCTGGAGCTCCTCCTTCACCAATACCCTTCCTTGCCTGTTTTTCGTTCTCGTGTCGTACCAGCTCTTACATCACAACCAATACCATAAGTGAATAATCTACACGTTCCTTAACATCAGTAACAGAAGCATCATCAACTGCATCTCCATCATCAACAGCAGCAGCATCACCAAGGGTATCGTGAGCACCAACAACAGTATCAGCAGCTGCCACAGCTATAATGTCCACCACGTCATTCATCCTAACAACCATAAAAAAACCGAGAAATATCTCAGTACAGACACTGCTCCTTCCCATCACCCTAAGAAAGCACATAAAGACAATAGTATGTAACAGAGGCACACACAAAGTGATCGAAACCCAATACACACACTCTCGGACTCCTACATTTCTCCCTTCTCATTCCAATCCCAAATTCCTGAATATAAAAATACTTACTCATCAACTGACATTTAATTGTTTATTTTCTAACTGTTGTACAGTTTAGACCTTAGATCATTGTCAGGTACATAGATAAATTTGTTAACTGCATGATTATAAAAAGTCTCCGATGTCATACTGGTCTCTTGTGCGGTTTGTATATAAAGAACGTCTTTAGCCTAGTACTTCTGAGTGCAGTTTATCAGCGGTTCATTAATAAACATCTGTACATCGAATGTGTTTCAGAATTATATCTGATGTAAACCTCATGGTGCGCTATCATACCAATAGTGCTAGTTGTACAATTTTAATTTTACATGAGATTTCCACTTAAATGTACTAGGCTAAAGGCATGATTTATATACAAGTGCAAGAGACCAGTATGTCAATACTTGCCATCGCAGATTTTTGATGATCGTGCAGCTGCTTGAAAATGGCCTAAAGCGGAAACTGTGCAATAGCTCGAAAATAAACAAAAAATGACAGCTGCTGACTTTTGGAATCATTCAATAAATTCTTAGCAACAGTTAATCCACGTTCAAAGAAAACTGCCCATAACTGAAATCCGGAAATACACTCTTTACTTACCCACTTATCAGGTCACTTCACAGAAAGATCCCACCCTGATGAAATTCATAATCTTTGACTTCCACACCTCAAACCTTACTCACGTACATTATACCACGGTACCTAACCTCCATGTCATTCCCCCCAACCACACCACTATGACTGAAAAGACTGACCTGGAAATCGTAGTGGGGAAGATGGAGTCCTATTGAGTTGCCACCATGACCACGAAATTAGAAATGTTCTCCGTATAAACAGCGACAAGTACCTAGTACATTACTTCACAGAACCGTCGTCAGCTATAGACCCTCTATCACCCATGGAACCCTAATATCAAACTGTAAACACAAAGCTGAACTTTAAGGCCCCGTTCGTAATTCTGCAGGTGCCAAAACTGACTCGTATACAACTTCAACCACCTGAACATAGAATGCAAGAACTCTACCATCTGACTACTCTGTAAATCTAATTGCTTCCTCAAACAATATCCAAACATTACCTCCTCTCCAACGTGTAACACTTGTAATCTGTCCCTTTCTACCTACTCCTCTCAGTGTAAAGCTATCGCCCACAAACCAGACAAGAGCTCACATTTCTCATAAGATCTACTGGAAGTAGTCTTCATGCTAACAACTATCTCCTTCCCTTCAATCACTGCTGCTGAAGATATCGTAAGATTCCTAAGCATCGCCCTTCAAAATATACACCCACACAGCCTCCTACATCAAGGCATTGCTGCCCGTTCTGTATGTCATCTCAATACCTAAGCTACATACGCTTAAAACCAAGTTCACTGCATTTTTATTGATCTCGACACTTTTGTTTTATCCCCTTCCCCGAGTCTCAACCACCCCAGGCCTATCAACAAGTCTGTGCTATGGTACGACTGCAATACAATGTTTTTTTTTTTTTTTTTTTCAACGGTATACCAAGACACAAATTTTTATTAAATGCGTACCCTCTCCCAACATGAGGTCTATCATTTAGTCTCTATGAAACCTTCCTTCAGCTTTATCACATCATTTGAATTTGTCTCTGTACCCTGCAGTATGTAAATAACCTATTTATGGTGTAGTTACTATTGACCACCAAGAGAACAGTCACAACCTCAGCGCATTAGTCCCACCGAACAACTCATCCTGACTTTATTGTTTCAAACCTCAGCCAATACCGGCACCACTCCATCCCCTACAGCTTCGCCTCTCATATAGACTCTACCATTTCCACTTACATTACCGCCGCTGGCCTAAACATCCACAGCCAGTTCCCTGCAGAGCTCCGGATGTGGCGCCAGTTTATCGACTTTCTCGAAGGTGATCGTACCACACCATACCTGTCCTGAAAGTTACTCCTGCTCTGATATTGCCCTGTTATCTTATAACCTTCTTGGGACATGGAAACAAAGGGCACAATTTCCTTGATGTCATCATGACGTAATCTAGACAATCAGATGCCGCCCTATGGGAATAAAAGTGGAAGCCTCACCAATTTCATGACAGTCAAACTTAGCCCCTGACAACGATGATGGAGGCAATCATTAAAAGCTCTGGATTTTATCTGAATTTGACGCGGCAAGTGAACCGAAAATTATTATTAGTTGACGTTACGCATTTTGGGGCCAATTTTGCTGCGGGAATTTCTTCGATCTGCCATCGCTCAAGGACAACACCTCCTGCTGTTAGAGTTTTCTCATACTTCGGGTCCAGGAGTCACGACGTCCTTTGTCGTTTGGGAGGCGGGGTAGTTCCTCTCTCCACCGGCTCGCACAGATGCAGCAGTGAATACAATTCTATACGTACAACAAATTGTGACGTGCAATGAGACATAAACGCCACAACCTGATGTAATAAAGTGTTACATTACTTCCATCAGAGCGTAAACGTGTGGAAAGGGTTGCTGAAATGTGAAAGGATTATGACTTGGAGATTTAAGTGAAGAAGAAGATCAAGTTTATCTTTCAGTTTTTTTCTTTGTTGATGACATTTAGGGCATGAAGAACATGACGTTCACATCAGGCACATAAGTAGCAAATGGTGCCAAATGACGTTTTAGCTCCTGAATTATTTCATGTTCAAAGTAATCATGTTTTCCTTACTTTGACTTTCAAAAGAGGCTCAGGTGCTAGTATGCTCTCTGCGGTCTGAACACTTCTTATAGTATTCATAATTCCCGCATGAACCACGGACCTTGCTCTGGTGGGGTGGCCTGCGTGCTTCAGTGATACAGATAACTGCACAGTGGAGCTATATACTAAGAGAATCGTCTCGCTGAGCTTTCGAAGATGGTGTGTCGTACGTTTGCTGGTTTACCCTACACGTGCGCAAACGTGTACAATGCTGGCTACTCACTGTATGAAGTTCAACCATTCTCGTGACATCACGTCCGGCCCTCAGCGAGTTAGACGGTTCCACGTGCGCTCATCCGTTTCCGGCTCACGCAGCTGGCCGCTACCCAGCCTTCCGTGAAACCTCAAACCCCGCGCGCTGGTCAGCGACTGCGCTGCGGACCGCCAGATAAGCAGGCACACACCACAAAACAGACCACCTCGTGTCTCTTTACTGTATATCGTGCCATAAGAAGAAAAAAGTAGTAGGCGAACATGGACTGGGCGAAAGGTATGAAAGAGGAAGTCGTCTGGTATAATTCTGCACAGAACACAAAATTTTACTCTTCGTTAACACTCGATTTTAGAATAATGTAATAACGGTGCATACAGGGCGATTCAGCTGCCCATACCAATTCGGTTTATACAAGCCGCACTACATCTGTATCAGACATACAATGAAGCGCCAAAGAAATAGGTACAGGCACGCGTATTCAAATACAGAGATATCTAAACTGGCAGGATACGGTGCTGCATTCAGAAATGTCTATATAAGACAACAAGTGTCTGGCGCAGTTGTTAGATCGGTTACTGCTGCTACCATGGTAGGTTATCAAGATTGAGTGACTTTGAACGTAGTGTTAAAGTCGGCGCACGAGCGATGGGACATAGCATCTCCGAGGTAGCGATGAAGTGGGGATTTTCCCATACGACTATTTCACGAGTGCACCGTGAACACAATGAATCGGGTAAAACATTAAATCTCCGACATAGCTGCGGCCGGCAAAGATCCTGCAACGACGACTGAAGAGAATTGCTCAGAGTGACAGAAGAGCAACCCCTCTGCAAGTTGCTGCAGATTTCGATGCTGGACCATCAACAAGTGTCAGCGCGCGACCCATTCAACGAAACATCATCGACATGGGCTTTCAGAGACGTTCAAGCTGGTGGAGGCTGTGTAATGGTGTGGGACGTGGGCAGTTGCAGTGATATGGAACCCAAGATACGTCTAGATACGACTTTGACAGGTGACACGCACGTGAACATCCTGCCTGATCGCCTGCAACCATTCATGTCCATTGTGCATTCCGATGGACTTCGACAGTTCCAGCAGGAAAACGCGACACCCCACACGACCAGAATTGCTACCGAGTTTCTCCAGGAACACTCTTTTGAGTTTAAACACTTCCGCTGGCCACCAAACCTCCCAGACTTGACCATATCTGGGATGATTTGTGACGTACTGTTCAGAAGAAATCTCCACCCCCTCGTACTCTTAAGGATTTATGGACAGCCCTCAAGGATTCGTGGTGTCAATTCCGTCCAGCAATACTTCAGACATTAGTCGAGTCCATGCCACGTCATGTTGCGACACTTCTGCGTACTCGCGGGGATCCATCACGATATTAGGCAGGCGTAACAGTTTCTTCGGCTCTTCAGTGTAGTAACTAGATAGGAAACAGCGACGCAGTCGACATAAGTTCCGTCTCAAAGCTTTGGGCGGGTAGTAGCAAATGGGATCATACTGTAAAAAATTCAAATGAGGATTGACCATGAGTTACACGGTATTGTTGAACTAATATCTGCCTTACTTCTGACATCTTATACAAGTGTCTCCAATCTTTCTTTGTGTAAATAATAGTGCACTAATACAGATTTTCGGTGTCTCTGTTTTCGGTTTAATCTTTCGTAAAAGGTTCAGAAGTTACATACTGGAGAGTGGTTACTTCCATACTTCCCATTTTGGTATCATCTGTTAATTTCATTGTTCCCTATAGTGAAATAAACTTTGTAAGGCAACGTTTCTGAGCTATTTACGAAAGATAAAGTACTATAAACGGAATCAACTTACAGACACATCCAAAAGCTGTATGACTAGATCGCTAATTATTCGAAGAAAGACTGGAGAAACTTGGATAAGTATTGCAGACATAAGTTACATTTTTTTCCAAAAATATCGTGTGTAACTCATGGTCAATCCTCACAAATATTTTTTACAGTATGATTCAGTTTACTAACAGGCGTCCAAAACTCTGAGGGGGAACGTATATGAAGTAAGTTGCTGTCGCCTGTCTGGATCGTGTTCGTGATAGAGATATAGTGCGGGTTGGATAAAATTAATCGGTAGGGGCAGCTGAATTTCCTTGTATATGACAGAGACCTGGAGACACTGGAAGTTATGATCGAGATTTATAAAAGAGATTTAAAACCACAAGACATTTCCCGGGGCAGCTGTGGACTCTAACCATAATTTATTAGTTATGAAACTCAGATTTAAAAAGAAAAAAGTTGTAGAAATATAGGAGATTAATGAAGTAGGAACTGGCTCACTTGTTGAGGTATTTAAGAGTTTCAAAGAAAGTATTTGGCAACAACTGTCTGGAAAGTGGGACAGGAGTACAGTAGAAGACGAGATATGAAATAATGAAGGCAGCAGAAAGTTAAGTAAGTAGACAGCCAAGAGATAAGTCAATAATTTGATAACACGCGAAAACTGAACTTAATTCATGTAAGAAGGACATACACAAACGCAACAAATGAAGTAATCAAAAAGGAATACGGACGTCTAAAGATGAGACTGGCAGAAAGTGAAAAATGGAAATCACGAATATCTAGAGGAAGAACGTAAACCTGTAAAGCATACATGACTATGGGAGAGATAGATGCCACCTGCATGGAAATTAAGAGAAACATTTGGAGAGTAGAGAAGCGCCTGTATGAATATTAAGAGCTGAGATGGCTAGCTAGTTCTAAGCAGTGAAGGATAGGCGATAGGTGGTTGGAACATATAAAGGACTATATAAAGAAAAATGAAAAAGAAAGTAGAGAGGACACAAATGAAGTTGAGATTTGCAGATATTACGATAAGAATTTAGCAGAGATCTGAGAGATCTGTATCCATTCAATGCCTGTAGAACAGACGTAATCGACTCACTACTGCTGATGAGGGAATCTCCCCGTCGCAACCTCCCTCAGATTTAGTGGCCCAGTGGATGTTGTTGTTGTTGTTGTTGTTGTCTTCAGTCCTGAGACTGGTTTGATGCAGCTCTCCATGCTACTCTATCCTGTGCAAGCTGCTTCATCTCCCAGTACCTACTGCAACCTGCATCCTTTTGAATCTGTTTAGTGTATTCATCTCGTGGTCTCCCTCAACGATTTTTACCCTCCACGCTGCCCTCCAATGCTAAATTGCTGATCCCTTGATGCCTCAGAACATGTCCTACCAACCGATCCCTTCTTCTAATCAAGTTGTGCCACAAACTTCTCTTCTCTCCAATCCTATTCAATACCTCCTCATTAGTTATATGATCTACCCATCTAATCTTCAGCATTCTTCTGTAGCACCACATTTCAAAAGCTTCTATTCTCTTCTTGTCCAAACAAGTTATCGTCCATGTTTCACTTCCATACATGGCTACACTCCATACAAATACTTTCAGAAATGACTTCCTGACACTTATATCTATACTCGATGTTAACAAATTTCTCTTCTTCAGAAACGCTTTCCTTGCCATTGCCAGTCTACATTTTATATCCTCTCTACTTTGGCAATCATCAGTTATTTTGCTCCCCAAATAACAAAGCTCATCTACTACTGTAAGTGCCTCATTTCATGATCTAACTCCCTGTGCATCACCTGATTTAATTCGACTACATTCCATTATCCTCTTTTTGCTTTTGTTGACGTTCATCTTATATCCTCCTTTCAAGACACTATCCATTCCGTTCAACAGCTCATCCGGGTCCTTTGCTGTTTCTGACAGAATTATAATGTCATCGGCGAACCTCAAAGTTTTTGTTTCTTCTCCATGGATTTTAATACCTACTCCGAATTTTCCTTTCGTTTCCTTCACTGCTTGCTCAATATACAGATTGAATAACATCGGGGATAGGCTACAACCCTGTCTCAATCCCTTCCCAACCACTGCCTCCCTTTCATGCACCTCGACTCTTATAACTGCCATCTGGTTTCTGTACAAATTGTAAATAGCTTTTCGCTCCCTGTATTTTACCCCTGCCGCGTTCAGAATTTGAATGAGAGTATTCCAGTCAACATTGTCAAAAGCTTTCTCTAAGTCTACAAATGCTAGAAACGTAGGTTTGCCTTTCCTTAACCTTTCTTCTAAGATAAGTCGTAGGGTCAGTATTGCCTCACATGTTCCAATATTTCTATGGAATCCCAACTGATCTTCCCCGAGGTCCGCTTCTACCAGTTTTTCCATTCGTCTGTAAAGAATTCATGTTAGTATTTTGCAACCGTGACTTATTAAACTGATTGTTCCGTCATTTTCAAATCTGTCAGCATCTGATTCCTTTTGGATTGGAATTATTATATTCTTCTTGAAATCTGAGGGTATTTCGCCTGTCTCATACATCTTGCTCACCAGATGGTAGAGTTTTGTCAGAACTGGCTCTCCAAAGGCCGTCAGTAGTTCTAATGGAATGTTGTCTACTCCCAGGGCCTCGTTTCGACTCAGGTCTTTCAGTGGTCTGTCAAACTCTTCACGCAGTATCGTATCTCCCATTTCATCTTCATCTACATCCTCTTCCATTTCCAT
Source organism: Schistocerca americana (assembly GCF_021461395.2). Lineage (NCBI taxonomy): Eukaryota > Metazoa > Arthropoda > Insecta > Orthoptera > Acrididae > Schistocerca > Schistocerca americana. The sequence continues at coordinate 448,129,205 of NC_060122.1, read as the reverse complement.
AATATTGTCCACAAGAACATTGCCCTTGTACAGACCATCTGTATACTCCTTCCACCTTTCTGCTTTCCCTTCTGAGCTCTTGATATTCATACAAGTGTTTCTCTTTTCTCCAAAGGTCTCTTTAATTTTCCTGTAGGCAGTATCTATCTTACCCCTAGTGAGATAAGCCTCTACATCCTTAGATTTGTCCTCTAGCCATCCCTGCTTAGCTACTTTGCACTTCCTGTCGATCTCATTTTTGAGACGTTTGTATTCCTTTTTGCCTGCTTCATTTACTGCATTTTTATATTTGCTCCTTTCATCAATTAAATTCAATATTTCTTCTGTTACCCAAGGATTTCTACTAGCCCTTGTCTTTTTACCTACTTGATCCTCTGCTGCCTTCACTACTTCATCCCTCAGAGCTACCCATTCTTCTTCTACTGTATTTCTTTCCCCCATTCCTGTCAATTGTTCCCAGTGGATAGCCCCTCAAAAACTGAACAAAGATCAAACGTTAAAACAGGAAGAAGATGTGCAGAACTGTGAGAATAGAATAAAAATAGAAACAGTGAACGGCTCAAATTGAAGATGTGTAACATCGAGCAAATATGTGTAGCCGTGGCGTCGTGATTCTGTTGTCACAGTGTCGAACTGCTGAGCAGGAGATCCGGGTTTAAATCTGCCTTGTGCCCCATTTTTTTCAAAAAATCCTAAACTGTCCGTCGGTCATTGACCTTTCTGTTCAGCTACTGCAGTTTTGGCAATTATCATACTATACATTGGTTATACAGTACGAGTCCTGTGGCAAGAATATATTACCGTTGCAAAAAAATGGTTCAAATGGCTCTGAGCACTATGAGACGCAACTGCTGAGGTCATCAGTCCCCTACAACTTAGAACTAGTTAAACCTAACTAACCTAAGGACATCACAAACATCCATGCCCGTGGCAGGATTCGAACCTGCGACCGTAGCGGTCTTGCGGTCTTGCCGTTTATCATTCGAAGGATATGAAAGGCAGGCAGTAGATGAGAAGAGGATGAGAAGCTTATCCCCGATGTTATTCAGTCTATACATTGAGCTGGGTGTTATGGAGGCTGAGGATAGATTTTGAATGAATGTTCAGAGATCAGAAATAAATCTTAGCGTTGACGATAAAATTATAATTGTGTTTGATACGACAAAGAACTTGGAAGAGCAGTTAAACGAAATGGATAATATCTTGAAAAGAGATTATGAGTTGACGATAAACAAAAGAAAAACAGTTGCAATGGAATGTAGTCGAGTTAAATCAGGCGATACTACGGGAATTCGATTATGAAATGATACAGTAAATCTAGTAACATAGTTTGTTATTTGTACAGGCCAAACAGATCACGATGACCGAAGTAAAGAGTATAAAAATGCAGACTGGCAATAACGAGAAAAGCTTTTCCGAAAACATAAATTTGTTAGCATCGGATATAAACTTAAATGTTACGATGTCATTTCTGAAAGCGATTGTCTTGAGTTTAACCAAAAGTGAAACGTGGACAGTATGCTGTTCAGACAAGGAGAAAGTTGAAAGTCTCGAAGTGTGTTACTACACGCGCAACAGCTACAACAGCAGTTCGGTACACCTCACATCACTTTTTAGATCATTGATGCGTGACACCTTTCTTTGGGTTCGTCAGTAATACAAATACTTGTTCTAACTGTACCATTTGTGTTGAAAGCCGTTGTTTTTGTCTGTTAATGTGCGACATTTCATCAAATAAAAACAACCGTTTTATTAGGTCGGTGCATAATTTGTGGTGTTTTTGTTTGGCATGTTGGTATTCCGGTTGCTATGGGTTTATTTATCGATTGCCATTTATTATTTGTAGTTCACTGTTGCTATTTGAGTTTACATACTGTCTTTTTACCATCTGAAGATACTGAGTGGAGTTGTGGACGCTAGAAAATGAAGTGCCAACTGGAGAAATCGGAAAATTTCCTACATATTCTTCGTTTGAGTTCAGTGGAGGAGTGACAGCAGCGGAGGCAAAAAAGAAACATTTGAGCCGTGTGTGGGGCTAGTGCCATTGGACAGAACACGGCAAGAAAACGGTTTCCGCTTTTTAAGCAAGATTGTTTTGACATTAGTGATTCTCCACGTTCAGGAAGACCTGCCTGGTTTGGTGAAGATCGTTTAAACGTATTGATCAACAACAATCCTCGTCAGTGTACTCGAGAAGTAACAAACGTAATGAACTATGATCATTCCAACATAGCACGACATTTGTATGCAACGGGGAAGGTTCAGAAATCGGGTGTGTGGGTATCACGTGCTCTAGGCCACATGTTCATATGTGCATATGTGCATCTCTGCTTGCTCGACATCGATTGGTTTGTGAACAACACCGATCATTCCTATCGTTTGTCATTAGTGGTAACGAGAAATGGTGTCTTTATCCAAAGATAAGTGAAAGAAAGGAATGTTTCAGCCCAGACGAAGCAGAAACCCCGTGCAAAAACCTGCGCCCATCCGCAAGACATACGAGGGGTGTTTGAAAAGTCCGTGCAAAGTCCGAAAGATGGCACCATCGGCGCATATTTAGGTCATGTTTAGTTAGTAGCATCTTTGAAAAGAACGCACACCAAGTTTCAGCCATATTGGCATTCGTGTGAATCAAGGAAGTCGAGTGATTGTCAAAGAATGGACGAAAAAGAATTTCATGTTGTGATTAAAGATTGCTTTATGAAAGGCATATCGCCTCAGGAGACTAAAGAGAAGCTTGATCAACATTACGGTGACTCTGCACCTTCGATTAGAACAGTTTATAAGTGGTTTCAAAATTTTCGGAGTGGCCATATGGGCATAAGTAATGATGAACGTTCTGGACACCCTGTGGAGGTTATGACTCCAGAAATCATTGATAAAATCAAAGGGCTCTGAGCACTATGGGACTTAACATCTGAGATCATCAGTCCCCTAGAACTTAGAACTACTTAAGCCTAACTAACCTAAGGACGTCACACACATCCATGCCCGAGGCAGGATTCGAACCTGCGACCGTAGCGGTCTCGCGGTTCCAGACTGAAGCGCCTAGAACCGCTCGGCCACACCGGCCGGCATTGATAAAATCCATGATATGGTGACGGATGACAGAAGAGTTAAGGTGCATGATATTGCTAGTGCTGTGTGCATCTCGAATGAACGGGTACATATTATTTTGCATAAACATTTGGACAAGAGAAAGTTATTCGCAAAATGGGTTCCGCGATTGCTCACACTTGACCAAAAACGGAATCGTGTGAAGTGATGCAAGGATGGTTTGCAGCTGTTCAAGAAGAATCCGCAGAACTTTACGAGTCGTTTCGTCACCGTGGATGAAACATGGATACATTACCATACTCCTGAGACCAAACAGCCATCTAAACAATGGGTTACCAAGGGACAATTTGTACCAAAAAAGGTGAAGACTATTCCTTCGGGTGAAAGGTTTTGGCGACTATCTTTCGGGATTCGCAAGGGATGATCCTCATCGACGATAAGGAAGGGGGTAAAACTATTAGAGGTCCATATTATTCATCGTTATTGGACTGTTTGAAAACCGAGCTGCAAGAAAAACGCCGGCGATTGGACCCCAAAAGTCATTTTGCATCACGACAATGCACCAGTACATACCTTAGCAGTTGTGGTCGCAAAATTATTGGAAAAGGGATTCCAACTCTTTCCCCCCCCCCCCCCCCCCCCCTATTCTCCAGACTTGGCTCCCTCGGAATACTATTTGTTCCCCAGTTTGAAGAAATGGTTGGTGGGACAAAGATTTTATTCAAACGAGGAGGTGACTGCAGCAACTAACAGCTATTTTGCAGACTTGGACAATTTCTATTATTCGGAAGAGATAAAAAATTAGAACAGCGTTGGACGATGTGTAAGTCTAAAAGGAGACTATGTCGAAAAATAAAAAAAGGTTTCCCCAAACACACAAGTAGTTTTTATTTTTGTACCGACTTTTCAAACGCCCCTCGTAATGTTATGCATCTAGTGGAACAGCGACGGTGTGGTGTACTACGAATTGCTTTCCAGAAGTGCAACCATTACTGCTGAGATTAATTAATATCATCTGAGACGTCTTTCAAACGTAATCAAAGAACAACGACCAGGAAGACTGCGTGAAGTGATGCTACTTCACTATAAAGCCCGCCCGCATCTGCTAGACTGACAAGAAACACTATACAGGAGTTTGGTTGGGAATTTGTTCCGCACCCCTCATTCGCCTGACCTTACGCCTCAGATTTTCACCTTTTCCGCTCGCTATCGAACAACCTTTAAGGAACTTATTTTCTGGAAGAAAATGCACTCCGTACATGGCTCGACGGGTTCTTCTACTCAGAACCACGTGATTTCTACAGTTACGGAGTCTATAAAGTTTCCCCATCGTTGGCAGACTGTTCTAAATAGTGCAAGAGAACATAGTACTGATGACTAAAATCTGTGTTAGCTGTATCTGTTGTGTCTATTAAATTTGTGAAAAAACGCTGCGAACTTATGTACCAACCCAGTATTATCGTAAATGGAAATACTTTCAGCCTACCGTAACATACGAGCCAAGTGCTCAAGTGATCTTTCGCAAAGTTTCTGACAGACGTTCTATTGGCGTGACCTGAGTTAAAGCTTATATGTTTCCGGATTTTTGAAAATACTGATCAATCAGAACTGTGAGTTCACAGGATGAAATTGAGCTCAGAGGTTGTTCAGAGATTTTCTGTGTGTTTCGATATAAGGAAAGCTTGGTCTCAGGTGGTTCTTTACAGACTAATTGCATTTCTGTTCATTCCCTCATGTCTCTACCTTATATTGAAAAAAATCCACACACAATGGAAATCTCGACTGTGTGCGCTACGGTACCTGCAGTTGACAACATTTAACGCCCACGTCAATCTTCGCCGTCAAGCTAGCATTAAATACTGGTCAATTGCGTCTCGCGTTTTTTTTATTTGGCAGTGTTAGTTGTCGGTTAACACTGATACGTAACAGTACGGATACGTTGCCAGATATTTACTTCTTAAATGGGTTCACTGAATGCAAAGGAAATGCGGTGGAACGACGCTACGTTGAGCTGTTTCCGCAGCATGGTAACCACGTCACAGGACGTCTCTATCATTTGTTACTCTACGCTTTGTGTTGGATGTTTTGATACGAGTATACTACAGGTTTTCTCACTGTTGCGAAATGACAGAGGTAATTTGGGTAATACACCAAATGAAGTAAATTACATTATTATTCTGGAATTAGACAGTGGAGGCCACGAGTCCCTCATACAAAAATACTCTGAAAAGATTCTTGAATAATCTACTAAATTTTGTCGATGGAGATCGGGTTCACCACGTACGTCACGCATTACTTATCTCACGCTTACCGAGCGAGGTGGCAAGGTGGTTAGCACACTGGACTCATATTCGGGACCCGACTGTTCAAGTTTGCATTTCGTCTTGCTGATTTAGATTTTCCATAGTTTTCCTAGATCGACCAGGCAGTGCCGAAATGGTTTCTTTGAAAGGGCACGGCCGATTTCGTTCCTCATCCTTGAAAAAATTGAGCTTGTGCTCCGTCTCTAATGACCGCGATGTCGTTGGGCCGTTAAACTCTAATGTCCCTTTCTTTTACCTCGCATGTTTTTGTTTCTTTAGTCTATATGTCTACAATTCCACAAGCATTCTATACGCCTAACGTCATAAGTTGTCTTAGTCTCGACTTTTGCTGCTGTTCTGAAAGTGGTTCTCGTGTCAACTGCATGGTTGATGGTAATGGATTTCGTACACGACCAAACAACTTGCACGGCGCAAGATGGCTCTCTCGTTTAAGTAGAATGCAAATGCTGCGTGTACATCCAATGGCGACACGGAAATCAACGGTCTAAATGGGGCCTGAGCGAGAAAATCCTGCCTCACAACACGTAACCCCGATCTCACGTACGAGGGCGTGCTGAAAAGTAATACCTCCGAATTTTTTTATTCAATTCTCAATATCGGTTGAGGTATTACTTGTCATGTACATGACTCTGTCGACCTTCCGCTTTGCTGATGCAAGTTGCAACCTTCTGCCACTAGAGGGCTCCGAATTTCCAGAGTGTAAATTGACAGTGTTTCACGTAACCGTGTCAGAGCCTGAGAAACTCTCGAAAAACTGAAAGCACGAATTCGAAGAAATAGTCCACTCACGGAACGCCCTCTGCTTCAGCATGACAACGCCAGATCACACACAAGCGCTGCGTCGTCTGTAACAGTCCGACGCTTTGGGTTCACTGCAGTGTTGCGCTCTGTCAAAACTACGGTCCGGCAGTTTTAGTACACTACATAAATGACGTAGTAAATGGTAGAATTACCAGTAGTTTGGGTAGAATTGGTAGGGAAGGGAACATGAATGAATGCGTAAGAGAGAAAATGGGAGCCGACGACTTCTCTTCGTCTTTTTGTTTGTTTCGTCGTTCGTGTTGCACGTAATCAGAACCGCACATCATTCAGTGTTGTAAGAAAATGAAACGCCTACAGCCGTCCTTATGATCTTATTTACTGAGTAGTTATCAGTTTAGGTGCTTCAATGCGTCATCTTCAGGCCTTACTTGATGCTGAAGGGATTATCAGAATCCATATATACGATGCATCATTGGCCAACATAACTGGTTTACGCAGACTAACACTGTGCATTTTATATCTTTACAGAGTAAAACTTGCATTGTCTAAGTAATACAACTTAGTTCATCGCGTAACTCCTACGCTTTTATGTAACCAAAAAAATCACTTTTGATGCAAGTACAGTTTACAAGCACAAACATTCTATATTATTGATTTTATTTTATACTCAACTTCAACATGATCAAAGGCAAGAGCTTCGTTGTGTTACTCATAAGTGTGAAAGTTATTTATGAATAACAGTAACATATTTTATATAAGTTCGACAAAATGTTGAAGCTATATTTCATATATTTTAGTTTTGCGATTTTTTTTAATCGTTTTGTTGAGGAAACTGCTTTTTGTAGCGCTTTATGATAAATCCGTATTGGTTTCTTTGTTTTTACTACACCCTTCTGTTTCACTTTACAAACCAACAATTTTTCTAATGAAACTTGAATTAAACATTGACAATTTCAGTTTTGCTGCAAATAATGTTCATTCTTACCTAACAGACGAGAGCATAACTATGTAGAACGAAAATGTTCGGTAGGTTAACAGCTCCTTTATAAAGGATGCTGATTTTAACTGAAGAAATTCGTGAATCTCGAAAACTGCATATCAGCTCAAAAAAAGTTTTAATTCCAGTTTGTTTGTCTCAGAAGGGGACATCCAGTAACACCACACTCGATCCATCACCCAACCCCGTGCAGGGATGGCGGGGGGGCAACTTTGATTTTTTCAATGGGAAGCCCGGTTTTTGACTGCAGATTGCGATTATACGACAAAATCTACACATGTCTTGTGTGAGGCAGTTTCTTCGTTTCGCCAGAGATGGCGCTGTACTCGGAGGAGCAGAAATGGGTACAAAATCGTAAATTAGGACATGCTATTCAATGGCCCTTGAATATCCAATGGGACGTGAGACACCAGCTCCATGCTGCGAGGGTAGGACAGGCCAGTATTCCATAATTTCGAATTGGAAAGCCCATTCGCAACTTTGTAATCCTCAAAAATGGTTCAAATGGCTCTGAGCACTATGGGACTTAACATCTATGGTCATCAGTCCCCTAGAACTTAGAACTACTTAAACCTAACTAACCTAAGGACAGCACACAACACCCAGCCATCACGAGGCAGAGAAAATCCCTGACCCCGCCGGGAATCGAACCCGGGAACCCGTGCGTGGGAAGCGAGAACGCTACCGCACGACCACGAGATGCGGGCTGTAATCCTCCGACATATCAACAGGGACTGCTCGGCGAGCGACTGTGGCCGTAGCTCTACGCGAATGCTACTCTACTTTTCCAATTAAAGTATTCAAACGTAGTACCAACAACTTCAGTACACTTGCTGGTGAGCTTTTCAGATGACCGTACACAGGGCAGAAGCATACCTACGGGAATGTCAGCACAGGCGTCTCTGATGCAGTCTTCACAGCCTGTTGGCACTTGTTGGTACAGCTTATCTTTCAAATACCCTGACAGAAAGAAATGTGGTGACGTCAAATTCGGTGACAATGCGGACCATTTAAAGGACCACATCCGCCGAGTGGCGCAGTGGAAGCTTGCTGGGCCCATAACCCAGAGGACTGCCGATCGAAACCACGCTCTGCTAATATTATTTATTCTCCGAATGCGTCGATCTTGATTATTAAGTCTACAGTATGCGTTGCAGTGCGCTGGGTTCACCGTCTGGTTGTTGGTGTTGCTTACAGTATCCTTTCCACAAGCACAGCACAGCAGTAACAAAACATGCAATTCTGCAACAAACCGATCAGTGTAACTAATAATGCATGTTAGTCGATTAACGCTACCATGGTTTGTGAATGTGGACTCATCGGAAAATAGTATCAGGGCAAAGAACGTGAGGATAGTTTGCATTAATTGATGTGCCCATTCACAAAACACTACCCGGTTATGGAAATCAACACTATAAAGTTCTTGATGCAGTGACACATGGTATGAGTGATACCTACGACGATGCAGTATTGTTAGAATACTACGTACAGACATAGCGACTTCGCAGTGTAATTTCCAGGCACTTATCCGTGGCTTGTGGTGCTGTGCCGCTAATACAGCGCTTTGATTCGCTTCTCCTGTAACACGTCAACTCCGTTTCCTTCTACCGGCCCATACGCTGCCACCAGACATATAGGCGTCATAGCCTTGTAAAAGAACGAACGAAAGTGAATTCTCTCTGCAAAACGCTCGGCAAACAAGGCAACAGCAGCCTCAACATATCTCCAACGCTCTCCGAAAATAGGGATCATTTCAATTTTTTCGTCGTCCACTTTCAGGTCGTTTCTCCAAATGTTAGGTAGGTGAGCAGGCAATAAATACTGCGCAGGTATTGTAATATTTAGAGCCGCTATCTGTTCTACGCCTGTACGATACGTGAGATCGGGTTGCAGTGTGCCGCCTGTTATGATACGTCGTAGTTCGCTACATAGCCACGGTGGCGCGTCGAACAGTCCCCTGTTCGACATGTCAGAAGAACACAGCGTTGCGAATGGGGGTTCCAATTAGAAATTATGAAATACTGGCCTGCCCTACACTCTGAGTATGGAGGTGGAGTCCCACTTGCCATTGGATAGTCAAGGGCCTTGAATAGCATGTCGTAAATTACGATTTCTTCTCCTCCGAGCCGACCGTGGTGGTCGAGCGCTTCTAGGCGCTTCAGTCCGGATCAGCGCGACCGCTACGGTAGCAGGTTCGAATCCTGCCTCGGGCATGGATGTGTGTGATGTCCTTAGGTTAGTTAGGTTTAACTAGTTCTAAGTTCTAGGGGACTGATGACCTCCGATGTGAAGTCCCATAGTGCTCAGAGCCATTTGAACCATTTTCTCCTCCGAGTTCAGCGCCATCTGTGGTGAGACGAAGAAAATGATTCATACAAAACGTATATAGATTTTGCCGTAGAATCGTAATATACAATGACAAATGGGGCTTCCCATTGGAGATTTCAAGTTGCCCCCACCACCCACACACGAGGTGGGATGGCGGGTCGAGTGTGGTATCGTTGGATATCCCCCCACGAGACAAACAAATTGGAATCATATATTTTTTTTATTCAATGTGTAGTTTTCGAGATATTTCAATGTCTTCAGTTAAAATGTCTTCACTCAGTTTCTGGATGGTTCACCGCTTCTGGTTTTTAGGGGACTCTAGTAAGACACTGATTGCATATGTAAATAAAGCGATCGTTATGAGGCATCGCCCGGTTGGTATGCGACACACTTGATGGACCTGATGTACGACCTCAACTGCCCAAAGCTATGAGGAAAGCTACCGTAGTCATGGTTGTAGCCTACGGTACTTTACAGCCCTAGTTCACTGTCAGCGATCATCCCTGCATACAGCCCCAACTTGAACCCACCAGATTTTAATCTGTTTCCAAAAGCGAAAGAATACATTCGAGGGCTTCTATCTGACAGTGATGTAGCGATGCAAGGAAAGGTTAGGGTGTGGCTCTGTCAACAAAGTCAAACGTTCTGCAGTGATGGTATCCACAAACTGATCTGTCGTTGGGAGAAATGTATTCGTCCCCAGGGTGACTATGTTGAGAAATAACTGTGCAGACGAGAATAAAGATGTCGAATATTTTCAAGAGTTTTCACATAATAAGTTCGGAAGCATAACTTCCCAGAACGCCCTTTTAGCTCCACTGTTGGAGTGAAACTACGTAATGCGCTCGTGGAACGTTTTGAACCAGTAATGGTTTAACTCAGAGAAACCAAGTGGATGTCTGCGGCTCCAGATTCCCAAGTGAACGGTCCTTCAGGTGTACAGCCCGGTATCTGAAATGTTTCCCACGGCGGCCGTGCGACCGCCACTGGGCATCTGTTCCGCTGCAGCGCCCCGCCTGCCATCTGCAGCCATCCGCGACGATCGGCTACGCACCTCCTGCGCTGCGGCCACCTCAAACTGGACTCTCCCAGAAATCGGGTCGATCCCGGCAGCCGCGGTCCAGCTGAGTTGCAAAAAAGTAAATTCGAGTGGGTCGTATTAAAGACGCTACCGTTGCCCCCCCTTTTCTTTGCGAGAAGGCGTGCTCAACTGTGAATTGAAATGGAGTCTTTGTTTCGGAATACTTCTGGGTATCCGGTATTTTAACTCATCCGCACTCTACTAGCGCATATGACTTTTAGTGACTCACCAAACTTATGTCTCAGCTTCTGTGCGCTCACATATTCCCTCCGATTCGTCCCTGTCTGATTCCGTAGAGTTGGCTCTTTTCGTGATTTCCTTTGCTTCTGGTGCATCACATTCTAGTACTTGGGCTTCACTGCTAGATTCGTATTTTCTGACAATTTTATGACAATTTTTTGACACTGGAATGAAAGACTTCTGTGCATTTGTTCTCAAGCCACTTTGCTAAACAAAACTACATGAAAGAAAGTTCTGTACAGTTTTATTTATTATTGATGGAGGTACGTGAAAACCACATGTGCTATAAAAGCGAAATTTTTCGAAAGTGTAAAAAGTTGCTACTCCAACGCTATATGGGTGCAGTGCGTCATTGTTCGATTTCAAAGAGCGATAACACCCAAAATTCAGCGATTTTTTTTTAAATTAGTGCATTTCAGACACGTTTTATTACTTAAGTGTTAGAACATCTGAATATACACGCGCTAGACTTATACTGTTTTAAATATATGCAGCATTATATGCGAAATCATCAAATCAAGACAGAAGAGCGAAAATTACGATTATAAAGTACTACTTCTTGTGTAACTATATATGTGCTAGAAACGACGTTTTGTTGACCTGATCAACGAACATATTTACGCACTACCGAGTTACAACGGAGTAGTGAAAAAGATATGCCTCTGTGATATTTTACATCATTGAAAAGCAGACAGTAAAGCCAGAACGTTTTATCTATATCAGGATACAACAGTGAAGAGAAAAGAAGTGTGGTAAGTAACAAGCTCCAAAGACGAGTTACACAGCAGAAAATCATCTGCAGTTGGAAAAACTTTACTAGATGATTTCGAACAGTCCGTTTTCTTGTTTTGTTTCGTGTGAATGTACAGTAGTGTAGCAATTTTGAACATGAGGCTTGAACCGTGAATTTACTTTCAAAGAATTTTCTTTTAACAATTTGCTTTATTTACTAGCGACTCATCAAGAACATTAACACATTTAATCACACTATTTGAGCGTGGAAGTAGTTGCCAATGGGTAACTGATGACAACAAATTTCTTTCAACAAATGGAAATTTTATTACTAAAAACCCTTTCTTTTTTTAAAAAAAAAGATTTAAAAATTATAATCGGGAAGCACCCTCTAAGTATCAAGTTACAATTTATTCAGAGGCAGAAATAACAATTTTTTTTTTGACAGTATCAGCTTTCGGGATGAGAAGCTTGCCGCTCCCTTTTAACACGACCGTGGTCACGACCGCTCATAACAACCTCTGAAAGACTACACTGGTGCAAATCTGCAACATATCAGATTACTTTAACTAAAAATTTTAACAACTCACACAAACACACAAACTATGTACCCCGTAGGAGGGATGGAAATGGTACAAAACACTCACATGAAAAAAATTACTTGCCACCGAAAGTGCAACTTGTTTTTAAAGAAAACTCTTACAGTGGAAGGGTGGCAACTTTATATACTAAAATGACCATTCAAATAAAAACCCATGAAATGCAGTCTTACATAAAATGTACAAACATGCTCTACATTACACATATACCGCCTCTCAAGATGATAGGCAAGATAAAACATATTTCAGGAATTCGGTCTTTATACCTAAAGCGATAAATTCGTTAACACCGAATCCAACAAACATGACACAGGCAGCTATTAACGTACGGCAGACCGACAGACAGACGCTAACTGCCTAACGAATGCGGACGAGAGACAGACGAGCAAGCTGGGAACGAGAGCCTGACCAAGAAAATAAGTATAATTTTTAACAAGTAAATGAAACAACATATCACGAATCACTTAACTTCTAATAAACTGCGATGTCTCACGAAGACCTGGCGCAGGACCCCCAAAACGCTCTCCCGAATCGTCCACTGCCAGCCGCTTCAACGGATGCAGGAAGGCGCGCCATTCTCCCGTCTCACGGCGTCGCAGCTCGCACCGGCCACCCCGATGTCGTGGGTTGACTCCTGTTGCTCTCGTGTCGACCGCGAAGCCACTACCCCTCGCTATACGGCGCGGCCCACTGGACTCACGTGGCGACCTCATATGCGCCGACCTCGAGACAGACGAGTCATCTTGTGTCTCAGTGCGCGACAGACCAACCGATCGATCCAACCGCCAATGACCATTGCCTGAACAAACAAGAGCAGACTGGCGGAGTAACACATACTATAACCGGACGTCAGACAGACATACAGACAGACAGACACTGACTGCCTCACACTTACCAGGCTGACCAACTCACCGACTGGCGAGCTCATAGCGCCCCTTAAATTCACGTGAACAGGCTACCTTTCCCCTTTCCCACCAGAGGGAGACACCAAAGCTGCGATTGCCACAGCGGCGCCACCGCCAGAAACGGAGGGCGACTGCTTCACACTACGCGCTGCGGCGCGCTCTTCAAAACAGCAATTTTCACCACGGCTCACCGCTTATCAGTCTTTTGCTTCACTCCGTATTCGCTTCATTTCCTATCCAGATATAAATACAGCATCCTTGTATTAAACACAGAAATGTTCTTGATTCTCTTTAGCAACGGGCAGAAGACGTGCTTTGTTGGTGCTGCATATTTTAACGATTCTGATTGAGATAAACTTACGCTGCAGTGTTATTCTTCGGTACGCCGGTGTAGAATTGTGGAGTGCACAGAATCAGGGACGTGAAAAATCCGTGCAATATGCGCGTTATATATATATATATATATATATATATATATATATATATATATATATATATATATATATATATAAAGTACGTATATAGAAAAGCCGATTGAGAACTTTCCCTTGTGTGAGACCGCTTGTACAGCATCGTGTGTCGATTTAAAGTTCTATGTTTGCTTACTTTACTGTTGGCGTCGCCTCTTCTGCCTAATCTTTCACTGATTGTAGCAGTACCCGTTTGTATTGTGATGTATTGTGAAATTTAGAACATTCGCGAGTTCCGTGATAAACTAGTACTGTTATCGTCAATCGTAGGCTTAAGCTAAATTGTGCTCTTTTAAAATTTTTAAGGACATTAGGCGTATCCTCTTTTAAAAAAAATCTTTCTCTGATTTCATTATACAATTACGTGAGAAATAGCTTAGTTTCAGAATTTCTAGACGCTTAAAAACTCTTTTTTCGTAGGTTAGTGGTACGAGTGTTTTGGATACGTAATATAATTCGTAGCAAATCAGCCTTTGTGGTTCACAGTCCAGCCAATGTATACATCACTCCTGAATTTCACTGCATATCGACGCAAATGAGCGTGGGTTTTTGAGAAGATTCAGAAGGTACCATTGTCCTTTGTGTAATCTACGAACAATTTTTAACAAATCGGGATATGTGGTTTTGTTACTGTAGCAAATTTTCTAACTAACATTTTGCGTTACAACTAGTTTTCCCTTCGAAGAGGAGTAACCCTCTATGTTACATGCATTTATCGTAAATTATCTCGGTTTTCGAGTTTGCTAACAACTATAATTAGCATCAAAACGTTTTAGGAAACTAATAATTTTTACTATAGGCTTTTGTCTGGCCTTAATAGAAATCTCGTTTTGTGTATCTGCTTCAGTTCTTACAGGGAATTACCAACTTTGAGCTCTGCAGATTATAAGATAATCAACAGATTTGATTTGAAGTCCTTTGTTCACTGCCTTGTAATACATTGCACTTGTCAAAATGCAGCCCCCCTGTGATTGGTGTTCTCAAACACGGGATGAGTTGGTTGACGCCCGTAAGCAGTTGGCAATCGTCCTGACTACTTTCAAACGATTGGCAGCTGCTGCAAATTGGCGTGTTGGAATATGTCCCGAGACTTACACCACAGATACCTCAAGTACTATCCTCTCCTTGTGGATCCTATATCCTCTGCAGGAAGTAGAGGATCATTCATTACACTTGACTGCGAGTGGTGTGAAAGTGATAGATACAGGCGTCCTGTACAGGGTGGACGGGGACCAAAGAGGACTCAGGGTGTTGCACCGATCCCCCAAAACCAACAAGTTTGAGGTGCTGTCTTTTACTGAAACTGACCCAGTGGGACTCACTTCATGTGTTGTGGAGAAACCTGTTTTGCCCTCCTGTCAGGAGGAGACAAACGCAAAAGGGCAGGGTCTATTAATCGTCGGTAGTTCAAACGTACGGCGAATGATGGTACCCCTTAGGGAAACTACAGCAAGGGAGAGGTAAGGACTCCAGGTGCCCTTAGTGTGTATGGCTAGGAGCCTCATTCAATCTGTTGAAGAGGCTATTCCAGCAGCCATTGAGGGATCAAGGTGCAACCAACTGCAGATTGTGGCGCACGTTGGTACAAATTATGCCTGTCGTCTGGACTCTGAAGTGATTCTTGGGTAATTTCAGACTGGCAGAGAAGATTAAGAAGACCAGCCTTGTGTGTGGAGTTTCGAAATGGTTTAAATGGCTCTGAGCACTATGGGACTTAACATCTGAGGTCATCAGTCCCCTAGAACTTAGAACTACTTAAACCTAACTAACCTAAGGACATCACACACATCCATGTCCGAGGCAGGATTCGAACCTGCGACCATAGCAGTCGGGCGGTTCCGGATTGAAGCGCCTAGAACCGCTTGGCCACCGCGACCGGCTGTGTGGAGTTTCAACGAAGCTCACAATTTGCAGCATTGTCCTCAGAACTGATCGTGGCCCTTTGGTTTTGAGCCGAGTGGGTGGACTGAACCAGAGACTTCGAAAGTTATGTGACGAGCTAGGCTGCGACTCCCTGGACTTGCGCCGTAGGGTTGAGAATAGTAGAATCCCCCTAAGTAGGTCTGGTGTGCACTAGAAATCAGCGGCTGCTACACGGGAGTGTGGGCGGGAGGAGGGGATGCACACAAGGGACAAGGGTTTCTTAGATTAGGCGACTCTCCATTCAATCCAGATAACGACAGCTGTAGGAAACTCAGAAGCATCAGTCTAAGATTGAAAGAAATACCTCCCGCAGCTGAGAGTATTAAAATCGTAATGGTAAACTGTCGAAGCATTCGCAACAAAGTGCCAGAGTTTGAAGCGCTCACGAAAAGCAGTTAAGCTCACGTAATACTAGGTACAGAAGGCTGGCACAGACCCAAAATTATAGCAGTGAGATATTTGGGGAAAATTTAAGTTTATATTGAAAGGATACGCATATAGGAAATGGAGTTGATGGTTTTGTTGCATCAGACAAAAACTGAAATACATCGAGGTAGAAGTTGAAGCTGCATGTGAGCTTGTTTGGGCAAGACTCAGTATCAGTGGTGGGCATGAAATGATAACTGGATCCTTCTATCGCCCACCAGACTCGTCTCCTGATTTAACAGAAAAATTTATAGACAACCTCACTTCGCTTGTATCCAAGTTCCCCAATAATACCATAATCATCAATAGAGACTTTGATCAGCCAACAATTAACTGGGAAAAATTACAGCTTTTCTAGTAGTGGGCGTGACAACACATCCTGTGAAACTTTACTAAATGTCTTCTCTGAAAACTGCCTCCAGCAGATAGTTAGGAAGCGTACCCATAATGGAGATATATTGCATCTAATGGCAACAAGCAGACCGACCTCTTTGAGGATGTCCACATCGAAACTGGTATCAGTGACCATGACGCGGTTATGGCAACAATGATTACCAAAGTACAAAGGACAATTAAAACAATCAGAAAGATTTAAATGTTCAGTAAAGTACATAAAAAATTAGTAATGTCGTATTTCAATAAGAAATTTGAAATTTCAGCACAGTCAAGAGCATGTAGAGAAACTATGGCTCAAGTTTAAGGGAATAGTTGAGCACACAATTGATAGATATGTATCCAATACAACAGTTTATAATGGGAGGGAACCTCCATGGTATACAGTCACAGTAAAGAAACTTCTAAAGAGACGGATTACTACATAATAGGTGAAAACAAGGCGTAGGGCTATAGACAGAGAGATGTTGAATGAAAAACGTTTGGCTGTAATGAGAGCAATGCATGACGCCTTCATGGCTATCGTAGCAGAATATTGTCAAACGACATTTCACAACATCCAAAGAAATTCAGGTCGTATGTAAAAGCTGTTAGTGGCACCAAATGAGACAGGAACTGATACTGAGGGTAGCAAAGCAAAAGCTGAAATGCTTAGCTCCGTTTTGAAATGTACCTTTACAAAGAAAAACGGAGCAGAATCGTCCCAATTTAATCCATGTACCACTGAAAATATGTATGAAATAAGTATGTGTCAGTGGTGTTGAGAAAAAGCTGAAACCGTTGAAACTGAACAAATCTCCACGGCCCGATGGAATCTCTGTCAGATTTAATACTGAGTTTGCGGCTGACTTAGCTGTAATCTATGGTAGAACCCTCTAACAAAAAACTATGCCCAATTCTTGGAAAAAGGCAAAGGTCACACCCGTCTACGAGAAGGGTAGTGGAAGTGATCCACAAGACTACCGTCCAATATCCTTGACATCGACTTCTTGTAGAATCTTAGAACATATTCTGAGCTCATACATAATGAGATATCTTGGACACAATGACCTCCTCACTGCGAACCAGCGTGGATTCCGAAAACATTGATCGTATGAAACCCACCTCGCACTTTTCTCACGTGATACTCTGAAATTTTGGATCAAGGCAACCAGGTAGATGCAGTGTTTCTTTATTTCCGAAAGGTATTTGACTCAGTACCGCATCTACACTTATTGTCAAAAGTACGATCATATGTGGTATCAAGTGACGGGATTGAGGACTTTTTGGTAGAGAGAACGCAGCATGTTATCTTGGATGGAGAGTCATCGTCAGATGTAGAAGTAACTTCGGGTGTACCCGAGGGGAGTGAGCTGGGACTCTTGGTGATCATGTTGCATATTAATGACCTAGCAGACAATATTAATAGTAACATAAAGCTTTTCTCAAATGATGCAGTTATCTGTAATGAGGTACTATCTGACAGAATCTGCACAAATATTCAATCAGATCTTGATAAGAATGCAACATGGTGCAGAGATTAGCAACTTGCTCTAAATGTTCAGAAATGTAAAATTTTGCACCCTACAAAACGAAAAAACGTAGTATCCTATGTCTATAATATCAATGAGCCGCTGTTGGAATCGGTCAACTCATACGAATACCTGTGTACGCTCTGTTAAGGACAGTCTCGGCCTCAGGGTCCCTGGAATTTATAATGTCCCTTGTGAGCGCGGAAGCAATTATATAGGTCAGACAACTGAGCAGAACTCCAACGGCATATTAACAATAGAGAACTAGAGAAATCGGCAGTTGCGGAGCACAGCCTCACTAACAAACATAAAATACTGTTTGATGAAACAAAAATTTTGTCCCATGTCTCCAAATACTGGGATTCTGTTGGTAAGGAGGCTGTTGAAATAAGAATGCGCGAGAAGAAATTTAACCGTGATAGCGGATATTGTCTGAGCGATGCATGGAAACGAGCGCTCGATGCAAAAAAGCAGCACACATATTTCTTGGAGTGTTTACATTCCCACGGAAGCGCTGGCGCCACCAGCGCAGACACTGACACCGTGTGCGACAGCAGTGCGTAATCGCCGACCAATCAAAAGACGACCAATCAGAAGCCGTCCACGGGCTATATGAGGCCACCACAGCAGCAGCGAAGACAGTCAGTTGCTCCTGACGATGACGATGGAGGCTATTGTCGAAAGCTTGAGATTTTATCCCGAACTGACGCGGCAAGAAAACCGAAAATGTTTTACATACTTACTTGCTACTTGGTTAACCAGGTGCAATTTATCTTTGTCTAAGGATGTCACTAACTGTTAGTGTATCATTGCCTGTTATTTGTATTTACAAATCTGTGTAGGTGGTGCGTTCTAGTATGGTCTGATGTAGCAATGTCACCACAGGCACATATATTTTGTCGGAAATTTCTACATGGTCTGTGGCCTGTCAGGCAGTAAATAATGCCTCTAGATGGATTTACGTGGCTCCTAAGTAAGCATCCTCTCCTTGATGTCTGGAAATATGCCACATACCCTGCGACCTGTTGTGATGTCCCAGTCTCTTTGCCATTCACCCGCATTCCATAATTTTAGATCTAGTTCGGTTGTTATTCCATACTATTTTGTACAAAGGATAGCCACAGCTAAAACAAGTACACAGTTAATATTTAAGAACTTTCAAATATTTTTAATAAAAATGTTCTTATGATCTAATGGAATTTACAGTGAATGAAGACTCTTCACGCCGCCTTGGCTGTTTCGGTAGTCCTTTATTGGGAACGCTAACGGATTCGCACCCTTACAGGTGCATCCTCAGGTGGTGCACTGCGAATTAAAACGCAGTGTTTTAGGGTAGGGTTTTGTGAACAGGGGAATAAATTACAAAAATTCGAAAAATATCTGTCAAACACTTTAAGAGAGAAACCGTGAAAAACATTTTCAAAAAACCGCTACACTACTAAACAAAATAAAATTTTTTCCCTGCTACTGGTTTGAAAATACGTTCCTTATAGTAATTCATATGTGCTGAAAACATAACTGGAGTCGGATTTGCTCTGGTACTTCAGGAAAATGTACGTGTTAAGGTTATCAAGGATAACGCTGTTAACTTCGTTGAACTACGTTTCGAATTTGAGAAAGTTTAGGGAAATTAATGTGTGTACTTGGGGCTGTAAAAACTAAATATTATAATTATGAAGTGAACTACAAATGTTTATTTACTTCTGAAATGAGTCAGGGACCCTTAGTTACACTACAATTGACAATGGATTGGTTAAAAAATGTATGGAGCTTCTTGCTTTCTGCCTGTGAACATCTTCTGTTGCTCTCTGAAAAAAACCAACAGTAATCCCCCATCATGTTAGGATTGAAGCGGTCTCGATATCTTGCTTCCATGGTGGACATACATCTCCTGGTGGAATCCTTCACCGTGCTCGTCACTCACGGCTCCCACATTTGCCGGAAAGAAGGCGAAATGTGAATGCAAGAAATACATCTTCAATGGCATTCGGCAACCCAGTTGCTGGAAGGCTGTTACCTAGTTGTCCACAATTTCTGCACAGTTGTCTGTTCTTTGGTTCCCAAGAAAGCTGCGTACAGCAAGCACAAATACGTCCCAAGCTAATAGTTCTCGTTTCATGAGCTCCAATCGAACTGTTGATCTCGAGTCAACTTTCGTATTTCTGGTTCAAGGAAGACTCCTGCTTTCAATTTTGCGTCAATTTTCATCTTTCAAAACTTTCCTTTTAGGTACTGAAAACAGCGGTTTGTTGTATCCATCGCAGAAGAAACTGTTTCATAAGACCCAAATGGTTCTGAGCACTATGGGACTTAACTTATGTGGTTATCAGTCCCCTAGAACTTAGAACTACTTAAAACTAACTAACCTGCGGACATCACACACATCGATGCCCGAGGCACGATTCGAACCTGCGACGGTAGCTGTCGCACAGTTCCGGACTGAAGCGCCTAGAGCCACTCGGCCACTCCGGCCAGCCATAAGACCCAGTTTGATATGGGATGGAGGTAGGTAAATCTTTTTACGATTCACAAGAGGTACATGTTGAACTTTGTACTGTCCAACTACAGGTAAATTTCTGGGTGGCCGATTTTTCAGTATGTAGTGATTCTTGTCATCGCGACTACTCCACAGGCAAAGAAAGCACATGTGATTTGTATACGCAGTCTGCATTCCTAACTAACAGCTACAACCTTCAAAGCACCACAAATATTGCAATTATGCTCAGAGTACTTAATCTGCATTAAGAGAGTGTTAATTGTTACTTAGGTTTCTTTCATTTCCCGGTATGAGCAATAGGTATTGATGGTGTCTGGTTGCCATTGTGTAGTAGTGCAGCCTTGAGAGTGCTCGAGCTAGTGTTAACAAAAAATCTCCACTCTTCTGCTACGTATTTGTTATCTAGTTTCTGTATGAGTCCTGTGACGTCATAAAGGAAGCAACCACCGTGTTCAACAGCATTGTATTCTGAGAATTTCATGTGGCGATCTCGAAAATGCGTATCTTTGTCATCTCATCTACTCCTACAGTCTGAAACCCAACACTTCAGACTTTTTTTTCGACAGGGATAAATCGTGAAACAGGTCGTCCAATTTAGCTTGGCTGATCAAATGTGGCTTTTTAGTGGCATTATCGGTATCGTTCTTGTGTTCCATAGCTTCAGCACTACTGTCATTACCTTCGGTATCACTTTCCTCGTTGCTCATTGCACCGCATGAAGGTGGGATTGGTACTGGGTAAACTGTTCCATGCGCTACAGGCTTTAGAGCAGACTGACAACCCGGATACACGATTTTTGGCTTGTTCTTCTTGCTGTACATGGATATGTTGGTCAAGCAGAAATAGCAATCCTAGTAGTGATCTTCCTGCTCCATCGAAATCACGGGAACAGCTAAAGGCATTCGATTACGCTTACCGTTTAACCACTGAGTTAGGCCAGAGTAACAGACGGTGCAACAGAGGTGAGGAGCTCAGGATTTTGATTGATCTCCGATTTCATATCCGTAATAATGTTTTTAGGCTATAAGTAGCTTTCTGGCTACGTTCTTGCGCTGGTCGGACTTCGTATACTACCCACGAATGTAACAAAAGCAGTCCGGACAATTCGCACACCTGCGCCTATTCATCTTGCGTTTACTGGATCACCATATACCGAATTTCATTATATGAAATCAGTTAAATGCGCCTTACTGCGACTGCTGATTAACAAAACACAGAACCACACTAGCACGAACAATTCTCGAATCACCTCCGAAACAGACTGGTGGATGAACTGGAGAAGCTGCATGGAAAGTACTTTCATAAAACATTTTGAGACCTGCCTGCACGCTGCAGCTCGTGGGCAAATTAGAACTTGTCGCGGACTAGTTACAACTTGTCGAAGTCTGCCTTTTCGTTTTCATTACTGCACACTTTTCTTTCCACAGACGCATAAAGCAGAGTAACCTTGAGAATACACCCACATACAAACACACTCACACAATCGTTCATCAAACATGGCTCGTTGATGCAGTTACACATTAACCCATGTACAGGCTTTCAATACGAGGCGTATTCCGAAAGTAAGGTCCGATCGGTCGCGAAATGGAAGTCACAATGAAAATCCGATAAAGCTTTGCATAGGGGTGGTGGATAGTATCTCCAGTATGCCCCTTGATTGCGTCAAGTCTCTTTTCAGTTCTGAGCGCACCGTGAGCATGTAGAGATGTCTAGAAAGCAGTGTCTCCCGCAAAGTATGAGTGCCCTTGAGAGATTTCGCCTGATTTGATGCAGCCCATACAACATAACTGTCATGCATTTCCTTCTTCATGACAGTTCTCGGCCACATGCTGCAGTCGCAATGAGGATGCCCCTGCAGTGTTTTCGATGGGAAGTCTTTGATCGCCCTCCGTAGAGCCCGAGTCCTTTCTCCCTCTGATTTTCATCTCTGCTGACATGAACCATTGGCTATGAAGTCACGTTTTGGCACAGACAACGAAATTCAGATCTACGCAGAGAATCGGCGAAAAGTGCAGGCGGCTGCTTTCTGTGAAGAGGGTACTGGAAAGTTGATACAACGCTACGACAGGTGTCTCAGACGGAGCAGCGACTATGTAGAGACGCTGCTGGAAGGTGTAGCTAACTACTGCAAATAAAACACTTTTGATTTTCACTGTAGTTTCCATTTCGCGACCGATCGGACTTTACTTTCGGAATACGCCTCGAATCATACGACTTTCAGCTATAACTTTAAATCCAAATGTCCCACAACATTTCTGATTGCAAAATCGGAATCAGCGCACCCTATTACGCAACGCTCACGTATTTTCACCTAGTAGCAAATTCATTGTTGTATAGTCTTACACCATAAGCCCTAATCGGAAAGGTACGATGTCCCATAATTCAGCTGCAAATCGAAACCATTGATCCACTGTAGCCTGTTGTCAGTAATAAAATTAGATTTAAGCACTAGTAGGTGAATATCAAACTTAAAACATGAGGTGATAAAAGCTAGTGCAAAAAATAATTACAGCCATTAAAATTTATGCCGTTTAAAAAACTTTAAAAATGTTCGAGGAATGTAACGTCTGCGGATTCTACGAAAGTAAATACTAGCAACCTATGAAAAGGAGTGATGCATTTGAGAATCACTCTCCTTTGAGCAAGTGTGAAAACAGCGACAGTTTGTTATGCCAATGGTATTTGGTGGTGCTGTGCTCGATGCACATACTGGCAAACACTCATCCTGATTTTGATACTACGAGTCAAGCGATTACCTGCGATGGAAGATTTTGCAAATTCGTGAGCCTATACCAAGGAACCGCTTGCAGTATATCTGGGACCGTTATGGTAAACCAATGGCAAGTGCCACAAAAGTGAAAGTTACGTTACTTACAATGGCATTATTTGCAATAAAAAACATAAAACAGATAAAAGCATCCTATAATAGGTGTTTGCTCCGGCAGATGTAGATACAATACGGGAAACACGCGCGGCACAGCTGTTGTAATTTGCGTACGGTAGACTGGGTACTGAGCAACGAAATCGGAAACGGGCTTGCATTATGGCAATGAAGAAACGCGTGTGCGCGACGTGTTAGACAGCGAACACACTCTATATACGTAATTCCTCAACACCTGAAGTATGGGCACTGTTTAACAATGTGGTGGTAACAACCCATAATTACAGAGTTAAAGTGTGGAGGAAGCCAAATTTTAATAAACTCCTGGAGTGTATATATATACGTTAATTAAAATACATATGATCTGCTTTCGTGACCTGTCTCTCTATACCAAGTTGTTTGGAATAAAATAGATTGAACGTAATATACCGATTCTAAATACAAACAGACATACACTGGCGGTAACAGTCAGTTAAATAGCTGCGTTAAAGAATTCTAAGTTCGCCAATAATCTACGGCTCCTAAGACTGGTCTGGCTCTGGCTGTTCAGTGTATTTGGGGGAGGGGGGGGGCAGTTTTAGAGTTCTCACAGTAACCACTTCCTCTAGAATATTTGGAATGTTCACTTTACTTTCACTGAACAGAATTTTTAAGTTGCTCTCCAGACCCGAGAATCCCATCAAATCACAATAGCTTTTTTAGTAAAGAAACACTTTGAAGATTCTTAAATACTAAAAATTGGTTGTTGTTTCCTAATCTGTAATTTCTCTCACTGTGAAAAGATTCGCAATGCGAAATCAGTAGAGAGAACATCTGCAGCTGTTAGTACTATGCACTGGGCGCACGCCTAATACGACTAATAATGCATCCAGTGGTGATATCGCAAAGGTTACTTTGAACCTCAGCAGTACAGTCCTCTGTGTACGCCTTAGGATTGGCTTATATCGATTTCATCGCAGTCTGTGTACCCAAACGCTGGCCAGAAATCCTACGATAGCAGCGAGGATTGCGTCATGATAGAGCCCAAGAAGCTGCAATGGGGTCTTAAAGTCAATGGTGCCTAGGCTTGCCATTATGTGCCTAACTTTGGCAGCTTTCTGACATATCTGAGCGATAGTTGTGCGAAAATATGCTTCTCATACAAATGTGTGCCCAAGTACTTACATACCTCAAGGTGTCGCACGGGAGTCAGAGTAGGAATCGTGACGGGAAAGCCTGCTTTTGAGCAATGCGTCGGCAGCGTTATTTGCTGCGACTGCTAATTTATTTTCTGTGCATCTCTTTTGCACATGAGCAAACACATCTCACGCGCTTCTTTACATCCTGGCTCTTGAGTACTCTGCCACCACAACTAGTATTTCATCGGCAAAAGCTGTCGCTCTTGACACTTGAGCGTAAACAATTACACGCCTGTCTCGCTCCGTTACTGAGATACGTCTATCTCTGCTTGGCTGGAGCGCGAATCCAGATACCACGTGACTCGCCACCCGTGATGACACAAGCGCACAAGCACAGGAGATCCAAGCGATAGAACGACTCTTAGTTACATGGCTTTCAGTGCATAAGTTATAACGAATACAAAGGAAGCACAGTTTAGTTATATCTCTAACTTTGATTAGGACCCATTTTGTGGTACATTTAAAGACTGTAATATTTTTGGTTCTGCAGCCGTTATATTAAAGTAAAAGAAACTGTTCTTAGAGTAGTCCAGAATGCAGCAGTGCCAAGATGACGTACTGTGGTGTGAGTTACCGATGACAGGTGGTTTGTTTGGTACGGGTATCGTGAGGAAGACCGCCTAAATTTTGGTCCTTCTCTGCGATTGGCTGCAGCGTTCGAAAGTTGCGCGCCAAAACGATAATTTTACGTTATTAACATTAGAAAAACTAAACAGCGTATTTACTTGAAGTTCAAATTAAAGCATCTCTCAACAGTGTACTATCATTATTTCACAAGTATTAATAACCAGCAGAACAATAAACAACAGCTAAATGAAATGGCAGACGAAGCACTTCGGTCATCTTCGGATCGTGCCTGACTTGGATGGCGGGCGAAGTGGTTCGGCTGTAAGATCAGAGGTGGTTCAGCAGTCTCAGAGGACGGACTTCTTGTCCGCCGCGGTATCAGTTAACGCTTAATTTGCAGTGTCTAGTTTGTGAATAGAGCTGGTTCGATAGCCTCGAAGGATAGACATGCTGTCTGTCGCAGTTGGTGTCAAGACTTTATTATCAACGTGTGCTTATATGGACATATAGTTGAGAAGAGTGTGATAGTAATTACGGAAAATACGCAGCTTCTTACAGCCTCAAGATAATGGATTCACGACATACATGCAGGGGACAACAACTATACAAGACTGCAAGTTGATGATCATTTATTAGAACGTATGTATTCCACTCAGGGTCGTGGAAGCAAATAGGGACCTCGCGTATTCTGCAGTCTTAGTACAAATGAGATCGGTGACACGTCATTGTGGTAAAACAGAGGAGGTACGAACGAGAAAAACATTTTTGAGGGAACAAACTTGTATCGCATTTTTCCCTCTCCCTGCCTCGCTTTTTAAACTTGCTATAAGATCTTTGTACGTGAAAAATGAAGTAGTAACCTGGGACAGTTTTCATACAGAATCACCTACCACAGGTACGATTTCTCATTTTCGAAAACAACTCGGAAACCTGGGCCAAAATAAAATGTTTTAAGTTAACTGATGGCGAATATACTAATTCCGTTCATATTGTAAAAGACATTGTTGTTACTCACCACGAACTGTGGCGTCGACGATGGAACGTCTTATTTTCTCGCGAGCATTTTTTAACAATACGTGCTTGTTTTTTCAGTATGAATGGTCGAACGCGATATAAAAATACCAAGAACACTTCGGTTAATTCTTTCGGGTCGAGTGGCTGCGATTTATATCGAAAGTTACGAGGGGACTTCAAAAGGCAAGTTATATATTATTATGGCAGGCCAGCCAGTCAACTTTTATTGAATGCTTCACTATGCTTGAAAACGACACAGATGGCACTGTTTTTCCACATAGTCAGCAAGCGTCTGTAAACAACGAAAGGAACGTTTCTATCAGTCGTCCTGTTCCAGTCGCTATAAGTATGTTCCTTGGCCACAGAGGCATTAGAGACGTCGTCTTCGTTGTTTAAATTGTTTTCCTCCTACCTTGCCTGAAAGATGGAAATCGCTTGTTGCAAGGTCTAGGTTTCCCAATGTGCAGCAGTCGTTTCTATACGGCCTTGATCGAGTTGTTCTCATTTCTCCGCGTCTGAACGCGACGTTGCACTTAGTCGATATCCAGCCAGAATATGGTGAATCTGGGTGCAATACAGACATATTGCCCAGAAGAATCGTTCTGTTCCGCCTACTTCAACTCTGGAGTGCGTTTACAGTTTTTACATTTCTTTCGCGCACTGCGACGCACCTGTTTACTTACCGAAGCAGAACTGTGTGTGCAGGAAGCTCAGAAGATTTGCTCTCTCGCGACAATGCGCTAGTCTTGTTGTGTGATGCTCTTAGCATAGGACGACAAATGTAACTTACTTTCTGATGTCCCTACTTATTCCCAGGAGTTTCGTCTCCGACTGCGGCAGACGTTTTCGGAAGCAAACGGCAGTTGAAGTTTTAGATATCGACCATATCTTCTAAGCCCGGAAGTTGTAACTGAAAGATTACACTGTTTGACATCAGGAATATCTAAAAAAAAATTAAGTAAATTTTCAGAGTCCGTTGGCATGTGTTTGAACAGAATTAGAGAACAACTGCGTGACAAGGGTTCAACGACGTTCTTGTCGGTAAATACGTAGGCAACGTGAAACTTTCTCGGCCTGACAATCAGTGATTTTTACATCAAAACTAATTTTTTTATTTCAACGGAGTCGCCATTTAGATCAATACAGTCTGTCAACAATTTTCCACCATGTAGTTTCCATTTTCGAAGTGTAATTTTGGGAAGCTACAGCTGCAATAACCTCTTCATTGAATGCACAACAACGACCAATGATATACGCCTTCTATATGGGTGAAGGTGGACGTCTGGAAGGTGCCACATGTGGCGAGAAGGCTGTATATTCTACAGGCAGATACTTCAACAGCCTCAGTTAATTCAGTGTAAAATCACATTTGTTGGTAAATTTATCGTGATCAAAGCTAATTAGTTTTGGCATCTAATGCGAACCGCCTCTGGGGGCGGTTGTGGGAGTGCTTTAGTGGAGCGGTTGTGGGAGTGCTTTAGTGGAGTTTACTGCGGTTTGATGGAAAGTGAGGAGAGGAGAAACCTGATCTTTCGACTAAGACTCCAGTCTGGGGAGGATTCTGGTCTTCGCTTTTGTTATGTGTGGGTTGCACTTGGGACACTTGTCCTGAGCATGACTTCGCACTGGCAAGGTCTTGACTGGGGAGCCTGTGCTGAGGACTTAGATGTACCGAAAGTTTAGACCTCAATCATCTCAGACAAGGCATTGTGCCGAGGGCAGTCTTACTCGTGACAGGTCTGTCGCCTTGACGCTTGATCTCCTTGTGCGCACCGCCGTATAAGTGAGTCAAATTGGTCCATGGTATGACTGACGAGTGGGAGTGTTACACGCTGGAACCTGCCGAGATTTCAGGGCTCGACTAGAGACTAATTACGATTCGTGTAACAGATCGCCAGCCACAACTTCGCAAATTTTGTGTCGAAGATAGCGAATTACATGCGCCGCACGTAGCTGCTCTGCAGTCGCTTGAACCACGACCGTCACCTGAGACAGCGCAGCACATCGAGGAAACGGGGTATTGTGTTACTGCTCCCGCTTCTTAGGGCAAACAGGATCACAGTCTCGCCACTTGTTCTCAGCTGCACGAACATAGTATAACTTCTATGTAGAATAAATGCATCAAAGTCTGTCCAGCGTTAGATAATGTCAGATTGCGTTATCCATGCTCTGAGCCAGTGTAAATAGTTCAGTCACACAAACCTCAGTGTTTGCCAGGCAGCCGCCACCATAGAGTTAACTGTTTGTGGCATATTTGTACTGGCACTAGTTCATTTTTAATTGTCATTACGCTTAACTTGTATTTTTGTCCTATTTTTAATCAATAAAACTGTGCCATAACTTTTATAAAAGATCAGTCCCGTGTTGATACATTAATCACCCATCGACAATTGACTAAAATAATGGCAAGGCCACAATTTCATTAATATTATTTCAGCACTCAAGCTCATATAGAATCTGCCAAAAGTAATAACCTCAAACGCAGGCTAACAAAAACACAGTCAAATGAAAAAAATCAATTTATCAGACTCATGGGCCAGGTAGTCAAGTGGAAGGCTTAATAGTTAACGTGATTTGGTGTCCCGGCATAAACTCTTGGTAGCCTCTAGCCTTTCAAAACATACTCCAAGTCCAGTGTACTCTTGCACAACATCCGCACTCTCATGGTTTGTTATGGCTCAAATGGTTCAAATGGCTCTGAGCACTATGCGACTTAACTTCTGAGGTCATCAGTCGCGTAGAAATTAGACTCATTAAACCTGACTAACCTAAGGACATCAGACACATCCATGCCCGAGGCAGGATTCGAACCTGCGACCGTATTGGTCGCTCGGTTCCAGACTGTAGCGCCTAGAACCGCACGGCCACTCCGACCGGCCATGGTTTGTTACCCTACGTCTATACTCTGCAAGTCCTCTTAGGTATGTGGCGGTGGTACCACCCTCATTGTGCCCCTTTCCTGTTCTACTCATGAACAGTGCGTGTGAAGAACGGTTGTCGATAAACTCTGTATAGGTTCCAATTTCTCTGATTTTTTTAGTCGTTATCTGACTGTTCTTTGAACGTGCGCAGTCGGATTTTCTGCAGTAACCTTCTTCGAGATATACTTGCATGCATACATGTCCCAAGCAATTACATTGTAAATCGGAACAACACAGACACTGCAATATCGTATTTATCCGCCGACACCAGGCAAGCGACTTCCAAGTAAAATGTCTCCCCTATACGGGAATACACATAATGGATGTAGGAGTACAGCTTGTAGACGCATGGTTGACGACATACGGAACTTTGAGTCTGGCCGTGAGTCGTGTTCGGGTAACCAAACGGTTGCTGGCACGGTAGCTCAGCCTTTTCGGTCAGTAACTTCTGCTCTCTGTAAGAAACAAAAAACTGATTGAATAGATCAACGATGAACTTAAACGGGTGTCATGGGACGTCCGCCCCGAACAATGAGGAAGAAAATTAGATAAAAGAAATAGTAAGGCGACCGTTCGCGATAAGATGGAAATCTGGGTTCGCGTCCCAGTCGCGCACAAATTTTCATTCTCGACATTCCTTTATACACCTGATGGTAGTCCAAATTCACGACTGCGAATACATTTCACGTACCACTGGAGCTTGTTGAGCATCTCCTTAATGCCCTCCCGCCGACTAAACGATCCCTTGACGAAACGCGCCACTCTGCGTTGGATCTTCTGTATCTCTACTATTAATCCTACGTTGTAAAGGTCCCAGACTACACACAAGAAGAGGTCGAACAAGTGCTCAGTAAGCCATTTCTTTCGCGGTTGAATAACATTTTCGTAAGGTTCACCTTTAGGTTCAAGCTCACTTTTGGGTCCGTGTTTAATTATAAACAAATTTGTTTTTGATGGGCTCCATCTTGAGTAAATTCAGTTTTTCTTTTTACCCGGATATGTTTCGGTACAATTACAGAATCATCAGTAGATGTTTTGCTTTCTTTCTAACGAATAACAGAAAAATTGCTCTTTAGTATCTGTGCGTATAGAAATTCCAGCTTCCAAGAAAAGTTTTTACAAATTTGATAACAATTCTTTTTTGTTACCACGTGCTTTGGTTTCCTGCATTTTGCGCTACAGTTGGTTTTCTTTCACAGTTTGTGATCTGAAGCCATGGAGAACTGTGTAGATAGTTAATTACATCGGTTCAAAATGGTTCAAATGGCTCTGAGCACTATGGGGCTTAACATCTGAGGTCATCAGTCCCCTAGAACTTAGAACTACTTAAACCTAACTAACCTAAGGACATCACACACATCCATGCCCGAGGCAGGATTCGAACCTGCGACCATAGCGGTCGCGCGGTTCCAGACAGAAGCGCCTAGAACCGCTCGGCCACACCGGCCGGCTAATCACATCGGAAATTTACGAATGGGAAAGTTGTGCATAGCGTATATAGCACATTCTGTGTGTGTGTGTGTGTGTGTGTATGTGTGTTTGTACGGGTTTGGGTCGTCTGACTGTTCTTTGAAGACAGAGAGCAGATTTCTGATGCAGGGAGCTGTGTGTTCGTTTATTATATTTTTTCCGTCAACTATGGTTTTCTGTATTTGGTAGTTTTCCTCATGTTTTGGTTTTTGTGTGTGTGTGTGTGTGGGGGGGGGAGGGTGGGCTGTTGCTGCCTTTGAGAATTTTAGGTCGGTGTTGATGCCTGTTGGCCTGTGGTCGATATCCATACGATGTACTGCGAAGTTGCGCGCGCGCGCGCGCACACACACACACACACACACACACACACACACACACACACACACACACTCTTCCACAAAGAATATAATAAACTAACGACAACTTTCCCAGTCGTCAATTTCCGATGTGAATAACTTTCTACATTATCTCCTCTATGGTTACAGATAAGAAGCTGTGTAAGTATGCTGTTTAGGTTTTTTTATTGGTAACGCCACCTCTGTATAAAAATCACTGGCTGTGCTGTGTGCAGTCTGTGTCTAGTAATTTCATATGAAAATTCCCCTTAGAAAAATTACACAGGACTATGCTTAACATGACACACAATATTTTTAGCGCAACGCAATCTGACTTTCAAAAAATCCCTACAAAAGAATAGCCCTGACTAACATTAACCTATACGTTTCACAAATCACTTACCTCACAAAAATCTTGGTTACTCGAACTACCGCAATACAGCAGGCGCCACTACTGCCAGCTAAATAAAAGATTCAAACTATGGAAGGCACTAACTACTGATAGGGATAGTTAGCAAATGAAAGATATTAATAGAGAACAAACAATGTATTTACCTTAATATCATCAAAAGTCATAATACGAGGGCCGTTCAGAAAGTAACCTCCGGTTGATTTAAAAAAAATACACCAAGTTAAATAAAAATATTTTAATATATACATCTTACAACTACATCTTTGCACTATTTTTCTACATAGTCTCCATAGCGATTGAGGCACTTATCGTATCTCTTCACAAGCTTTGAAATTCCTTCTGCATAAAAATCACCCGCTTGTGCCTGGAGCCAGCCTGTGACCGCATCTTTGAGCTCTTCGTCGTCATCAAACCGCTGTGACCCGAGCCATTTCTTCAAATGCATGAAGAGGTGATAATCACTTGGCACCAGGTCTGGGCTGTAAGGTGGATGGTTGATAACGTCCCACTTGAAGGACTCAAGAAGGGCCGTTGTTCTGCGAGCAGAGTGAGGACGGGCGTTATCGTGCAAAAAAACGATACCGGAAGTCAGCATACCACGGCGTTTGTTCTGTATAGCCCATCGTAACTTTTTTATTGTTTCACAGTACACGTCTTGATTAATGGTCGTACCACGTTCCATGAATTCAACCAACAACACCCCTTTGGCATCCCAAAACACCGTTGCCATCAGTTTTCTGGCAGAAAAATCTTGCGAGGCTTTTCTTGGTTTGGTAGGCGAATTTGAATGTGCCCACATCTTTGATTGTTCTTTTGTCTCAGGGTTCACGTACTTAATCCAGGTTTCGTCACCGGTCACCATTCTGTTTAACAATGGTTCTCCTTCGTCCTCATAACGTGACAGAAAGTCTAATGCAGAGGCCATTCTTTGAGTTTTGTGGTGGTCGGTAAGAATTTTGGGCACCCATCGTGCACAGAACTTGTAAGTAGGCTGTTTATGTTTTCTCTATGTAAGTAGGCTGTTTATGTTTTCTTATTGGCAACATTACGTAGCGCTCAATATGAAAATCACTGGCTGTGCTGTGTGCAGTCTGTGGCTGCTTTGCATTGTTGTAATACTCGCCATTGTAGTGTTAGGCAGCTGGCTGTGAACAGCGCGTAGCGTTGCGCAGTTGGAGGTGAGCCGCCAGCAGTGGTGGATGTGGGGAGAGAGATGGCGGAGATTTGTAATTTGTCATGAACTGCTATATTTATATATGATGATATCAAGGTAAATACATTGTTTGTTCTCTACTAATATCTTTCATTTGCTAACTATCCCTATCAGTAGTTAGTGCCTTCCATAGTTTGAATCTTTTATTTAGCTGGCAGTAGTGGCGCTCGCTGTATTGCAGTAGCTTGAGCAGCGAAGATTTTTGTGAGGTAAGTGATTTGTGAAAGGTATAGTTTAATGTTAGTCAGGGCCATTCTTTTGTAGGGATTTTTGAAAGTCAGATTGCGTTGCGCTAACAAAATATTGTGTGTCAGGTTAAGCACAGTCATGTATAATTGTTCAAAGGGGACGTTTCAAACTTACGGTAACCCAATCTTGCTGTCACTATCTCGTACAAGAGAGTCTTAGAAATCTGTGGAAAACCAGTAGACAACTCCGACATTGAGAAACGTCGATTTTCACGAACTTTTGCATCAACTGTCTGAACGAGTTCGTCAGTCACCAATGATGGTCTACCACTCCTCTCTTCATCATGAACGTTTTCTCGTCCACTTTTAAATAAACGTACCCATTCACGGACAACTCCTTCACTCATAACTCTTGGTCCGTACACGGCACAAAGCTCACGATGAATAGCTGCTGCAGAATATCCTTTGGCTGTAAAAAACCTTATGACAGCACGCACTTCACATTTGGCGGGGTTTTCTATTGCAGCACACATTTAAAACTGCCACAAAAACTAAACTAGCGCAAGTACGACGTTCACTCGACCACGGGTTGATGCCGACTGACCTGTTGAGTGCGTGAACGCACAGATGGCGTCGCTACTCCCCCCCACAACCCGCACTGTGACCAATCGGAGGTTACTTTCTGAACCGCCCTCGTATATATAGGAGTTCATGACAGTCTTACAAATTTCAAAACTCCGCCATCTCTCTCCCCACATCCACCACTGCTGGCGGCTCACCTCCAACTGCGCAACGCTACGCGCTGTTCACATCCAGCTGCCGCTGCCCAACACTACAATGGCAGACAACAATGCAAACTAGAAACAGACTGCACACAGCACAGCCAGTGATTGTAGAAAGAGGTGGCGTTACCAATAAAAAAACCTAAACAGCCCTCTTACAGCTGTAACGCAAAATACGGGAAACCATAGTTTGTGGCAACGAGGTATGTACATACCAGGTGATTCAAAAAGAAAGAACTAATTTCATTTCTGTATTACAGACGAACTGCAAAAGATAAAAACACAATGCGCGTGTCACTGGACAGAGGGAGGTTCAAAGTCCTTATACAGCTGCGGTGTTGTTTGTTTCCAGCAACACGGCGGTTACACCACAAGAGAAATTATTTTGTGTGTTCGAATTCGCACGAAGTCAATCCATTGTTCGAAGATAACGTGCATTCCACCACCGATTCAGCAAGGAGCCACCGCTGCACAAGCGAATTTATGATTGGCATAAAAAACTATTTGAAGCAGGCAGCATATGCGAAGGGAAAAGCATGGACGTGTCATGAAAATGTCGAGCGCAACCGAGGTGCGTTCACACGAACAGAAGATGCGAATTTTTCATTTATGTTCTCAAGAGCATGGCAGAGGGCACTTTTTGCGAACTACTCAATTTTTCGGACGACTCAACGTTTTATCTATCAGGTAAAGTAAACCGCCATAATGTAAGAATTTGGGGGTCACAAAGTCCTGGCGTCGTCGAACATTAAAGAGTCTCTCCGAAACTGAACGTGTTTTGTGCCGTTTCTGTTCACCTTTCTTTTTTACGGAGGAAACCGTGACAGTAATGTCACACCAGGACATTCTGCAAATTGTTTCCTCAGCTTTTGGAGACGTTCCCACCACTCGCGATATGAGAGTACAACCAGACACTGAATCTGCTCTCGCTTGGGCGCACGATCCCACTCGTCGTTGGTGCATTCCCTACTGCAATTGCACCATCGCAAAAGGTACAGTTACCTTAAATGTGTTTGCAATTTCATCCGCTAATAGACGTGGGGTCCGTTTCTGCCTGTTGTACAATGTAGCGGCTGTCTGCTGCTGTAACTGACAGTGGCCTGGTGATTGCGTGGGTGCGGTCTCTTTCCCGACGAGAGTACATTCTGTTCCATGACGTCCAGCTTTCTTAGCTTTTTGTGCACGACTGGGAAACCGCTGTCAACATGCAAGTCCCTTTCATTCATATCCAAAGAGTGGTTCATGTCTTATGGTATTTTATCTGTCTCGTCCTTAAGTTTTACAGAGCGAAGTAGTAATGACCCTTAACTTTCCTTTGGGATACTCTAGAAGTTATTGGTACATCTGTTGATTTGGTGTGGTCTCGCGGTTCTAGGCGCGCAGTCAGGAACCGTGCGACTGCTACGGTCGCAGGTTCGAATCCTGCCTCGGGCATGGATGTGTGTGATGTCCTTAGGTTAGTTAGGTTTAAGTAGTTCTAAGTTCTAGGGGACTGATGACCACAGCAGCTGAGTCCCATAGTGCTCAGAGCCATTCGTTGATTTGGTGCTATTAAGAGTAAAGTATTGAGTTATATCTTGAACCCAGTCACAAATCTCGTCTGACATTCGGTAAGCTCGCATTTTGGTTCACTAAAACGACGATGTGGAACTGTAGCGAATGCCTTCCGTAAATCAAGGAGCACGGTGTCAGCCTTGGCGTGTTTGACTGCGGAGCACTGGATTTCATGGACGAACAGTATGAGGTGCGTTTCACAGGATCTCTGTCTACAAAATCCATTTTGGTTTTTGTAGAGAAGAATTTCTTCCTTCATAAACGTGATACTGCATAGTCACAGAACATGTTTCATAATTCTATGAAATATAGATGTCAACTACATGGACCTGTAACTTTCTGCACCAGGTCTATTACCCGTCTTGCTTTTTTCCAATCGCTTGGTACCCTTCGTCGTTCCAGCGATCTACAACAAAAAAATTCCTAGAACGGGAGCAAATTCTTTCGCATAATTACTGTAGAATTTCACAGGTATCTCATCCTATCCAGATGCTTTCCACTATTCAGCGATATTAATTAATTTGCCATTCCGCGTTGACTTATCACAGTATCTACTCTTTCGGCATTCGTATGATGATTGAATGGACTAACAACTTTCCGATCTTCCATGACGAAGAAGTTTCGGTAGACAGGAATGAGTATTTCGGTCTTCACTCTGTCATCTTCGGTATTGATGCCGTGATGCTCACTGAGAAACTGGAAAGATGATTTCGATTTGCTTACTCACTTAACATAAGCCCAAAACTTCTTAGGATTTCTAGTGGTGTCGGTTGGCAAAATTTTATTTTCGTATTCATCCCAAGCATCTCGAGTTGCTCTCCTGGCGCTCACCTTAGTTTCGTTCAGCTTCTGTTTGCCAACTGGATTTCAACTTCACCGAAATCTAGGATGAATCTCGATTTGCCCACATAGCAGCGTTCTACACTGTCCAGTGACGTCAGTGTGGCCACCTGTCAAAAGCACGAGTAACCGTCCTTCGGAGCGCCCACCGCTGGGAGATGTGCAGGAAGAAAGCTAACGAGGGTCTGGAGGGTACTGACAGGAGTCTGGAGCCTTACCCAGTCCAGTGCTGTGGCCAACTGTGCTGGGTTTGTCAGTTGACGATCCATGTCACGAATAGCCCGATCGAGGTGTTCCCACAGAGTCTCGACTGGCTTTTAATCCAGGGAGCTTGGTGACCAGGGGAGTTAAACTCATACTCATGCACTTCGAACCACGTTCGTACACTGTGAGCTGCGTGACACACTGCATTGACTTGCTGGTAATACCATCCTGCCGAAGAGAAACAAACTGGATCTAGGTGTGTACATGGTCCCCGAGGATAGAGGCACACTTGTCTGTACCCAGTGTGCCTTCCAGAATGGCAAGATCACCGACGTAATGTCACGAAATCATTGCCCAGGCCGTAACGCTCCCTATTCCGGTGTAGCCCCTGCCAACGATTGTTGCACAGTGATTGATTTCTGTCTGGTGGAGCATACCTGTAAAACATGATTCATCTGAAAAGAGCATCGGTCGCTACACAGTGGATGTTCAGTTGCGGTAATGCAAGAAATGTATTCGCAGTTGCGAATATGGAAAACCTTCAGCTGTGTAATCCAATGACGACAATGAAAATTTGTGGTGGACCGGGACTTGAACCCAGATTTCTCGCTTATCGCGAGTGGTCGCTTATCCTAGGCTATTCGAGCACGAATCACGGTTTTTTTTAATTATTCTCATTTTGTTCGATTTTGATCGTTACATTTGTTCGGTGCGGACGCCCCTTACACCGGTTCAAGTTCAGTGTTGAGCCGTTGACTCAGTTTTTTATTACAGTGGGCAGCTAACCCTCTGACCGAACACGCTGAGCTACCGTGCCGGCGCTGGCTAAACCCAAATTTTCACACGTCAGTCACGTGTCTTAAACCTGTACTCATACATCCATTATATATATTCCCCTACAGCACCTGTTCCTATGGATGTAATTCGGAATAACACAGCCACTGCATTATCGTATATACCCGCCGACACTGGTCAAGCAAATTTCAAGTAAAATGTCTCCCCTGTACAGTAACATACGTAACGAACGTAGAAGAACATGTTCTAGACGCATGGTTGACGACATCTGGATAGCCTAACGACAAGGCAATCGTTCGCGATAAGCGACAAATCCGGGTTCGAGTCCCGTTCCTGCAGAAATTTTCATTGCCGCCATTTCATTATACAGCTGATGGTTGTCCATATTCTAACTGCGAATACATTTCTTGTATTTCATAACGGCTGTAGTCGCTGCAGTGCCCATTGCACCGTTATTTGGAATAACGCAAGCAATGCAATATCGTAGTTCCAGCCTTCATCCCCGATGAACAGCACTCAGCGTGGGCGCATGAACCCGGCTTCTGCGAGGTTCGCTGAACCGTCATTGACGAGACACCTTTATCACCATTGTTTCGTCTGGGCGGTCAGTTGCTCCACAGTTGCACGTCTGTTCGCCCAAACACATCTTCGCGGCCGTCGTTCATTCATCTATGACCCGTGATGCACCACAGTTGCGTCGGCACCGTTTTCAGATAACTCCATTTTGCCATGCGCGCTGTAGTTTAAACACGGCTGCACGCAAACGGTTTACAAACTTGGCCATTTCGGAAATCCTTCTACCCATGCCCTGGAAGCCGATGATGACGCCATTTTGGACCCCTGAGAAATCGCCCCCTTTCTTCATTACAGCAGCGGCTGTACTATCTCCCGCGTCCCCTCGATACGCCTTGTATACCTTCAATTGCTAGTGTTGCCACCTGACATCTGTGAGTGGCTATTGCACGTTGTTGTCGAACAAAGGCGATGGTCACATTAATGTGACTCGAACGAGTAACATGGATATTGAATTACTGTAACCTATACCACAAACAAACAGTTTTATACTCCTTAAATGATCGATTGTCCAGTATTATACCGTCGACAAATCAAAGATTTTTATGAATTCTACGCGGCTTGCCTAGTCACCTACACTCACTGATCGCCGTGTTTCTGTCAGGTGTTCGACACAATTTGCCTTTAACGTTACGTAAAATACATATACTTCTTCAGTCATGATATTAGCACAAAGCTGTCAGGATTTCTTACACAGGCTGTTGGCAGTGTAATCTGATATTCTTTCGAACGAAACCGGTCGTGACATAATAAATGTGTACCAATGCAGCTGTGGTGGTTTCTTATTAATATTAACAACAATCAGCTGTGGAGCTCAAGATATTCAAGACGATTTTTATGAATGCACAATATTTCACTTAGTCCCTTCACGCACAAAAAACCACCGCCGTACGAATGTAACAGTTCTGCATGTCGTGTTAAACCTCTTCGTGTAACGTGGTACAAACATTACAAAAGCTTTGCTTTCAAGGTTTCCTTTTTTTTTTCCAAGGTCCAGCATTTTCATCTTGTCATTGTATGTGCAAAGCGATGGACGTGTACCATTACCGAGCGAAAGAAAAATTTCTGCTGTTTTCCGCTGCTACAGGCGTGTGATAGCACGAAATAACCGCAACTTTCCATCGCTGACCCCGCATTTTCGCTGCTTATAAAGACAGACGCTGGGAAAACAGCTGACTCACAACGAGCAGCGCTGACGGCCCGGCTTAGACGGCTAATGAGCCAAAGATGGCCGCTGGCGTCTTTAGTGCGCAGATCTCTTAATGCCGCAGAGCAGATTACAGGCCGGTATGACGCCTCATTTGTGGCGCTACAGCCGCTAAGGATGAAATTATCGTTAAGGAAATTAGTCTCCCGTAACATCTAGAACCAATTAATCACGCCCTAGGCGAATAGAAATAATTTACGAGCATTACGTCACTATTTCGAGTGTCTTACGAAGATTTGCAGATGAAATGTAGATCTATTAATAATACCCCGGCAGTCTGAAAAGTTTCGAGTTTGCGTTAATAAATCAGAAACAAAAGTCAGAGGGTGGTTTCAATGCTTCAGGTGTTTTACAGAGTCGCCTCCGCCCCCCCCCCCCCCCCCCCCCCGTCCCTCCCATTTGAGTACAACGGACATCCTGTTCATACAACCACGTATAGTTCATCAGAGAAGTCCTTTGTGGTATGGTGTTCAACTCGCACGTTGCGTCGATTTGAATGTCGGTAACGTCATCAGAGGGTTGATCCTTCATGTGAATTTTAGCACTTCGTCGTTTTGTAGTAGGTCACCTACGATGATTCTTTCGAGAAAACAATTGTCCGCATCTTGCATTTCAATCAGCCTGGCACGGGTTTCCATGCGTTCTTTTTTTCCCGGAAGACAGGTTTTGGGACTAACCTATCAGACGCTTTTCTCTTCTTCAAACATTCTGGAGAATGTCTCCAAGACTTGATTTAGATATGTTGTTCCATCGCAGATTGTGACACAGTGCTGACACACTATGGCCGCGTGTCCGCTACTTAACACTGCCTGCTCACAGATGACTGGTCGGATGCACGTCTGTTGTTTACAGTTGTCAGTTCAAGCTGTCGTTGTAGTTATTGCACTGACGTCGCTTATACGCCAGGAACAGTCAGTTTCAAAACTGTTTGGATAGTCAGTCTCGAAACTGTTCGGATGGATGGTGCATATCAGAAACATTTTTACAATGCATTAGTGTTTGTTCCTTTCATCCGCAGTTATTTGTCATCACGACGTTAAGAAAACTGTACATACGAGTATGTAATGCTTACGTTATCTTTTATCATCAGCAGACATTTAACACTTCATTATACTCGATATTTCGACTGGTAACTCCGTGGGATGATTTTCGACCCCAAAAACAAAGACATCTGAAACCGGTTTACATCTATGTTCCTCCAAACTATTGTTAAAGAGTCATTAAAAGAAAAGCTTATACAAGATGATTTTTTCCACCGTGCACAGTTTAGGAATTAATCGGTGAGAGGATACGTAACAAAAAAAGGTATAATGAACTTATGTGAGAAACCGCATGGTTTCCATGTTAGGCACCATTCTTCAATCATACATTGTTACAGAAACTGCTGTTTAATACGCGCTGTACCACGCAACCACAGTTACAGTATGTGTTCAAAATAGTTTCCATGTGCCTCAACGCATGCTTGTAGGCGCCATAGCACGGTCTGTATCACACGTTCACTTCGGAAGGCTGCATCCGAACAGTCTCAAAGGCAGCATGAATACGTTGCTCAACTGTCTCCACTCTGGAAAAGGCTCTGCATACACGATATTTCTGAGATAGTTCCATAACAAGAAATCACATGGGTTGAGACCCGAAGAACGAGCACGACATGCAACTGGAACCTCTCGTCCTATCCATCGACCAGAGAAGACATGATTGAGATGCATCCGGAAGTTAACGGCGAAGTGGGCTGGAACACCATCGTGTAGCATAGGTCTCCTGATACAACCCTGCTGCCCCCCGCCCGTTGCCATTTGCCTTTCCATAAGTAAACACCTTGTTGGCAAGCTTTCTATTGGCATACGGAACCATTGTGTACAATACTGTGCACATCCACTACAAGATGCATCAGCAAGAGAAATGAATCGGACACAACATTACCAATTACTAAGGCAGGAGAGGACGCTAGGGCATGACGTGTGAGCGACCGTACCACCCTCTAGGAGGAAACCACGCATACTATAACTGTGGCTGCATGGCACGGTACAGCGCGTATTAGACCGCAGTCTCTGTAACAAAGTATTATTGAATAAATTGTCTCTAGCATGGAAACCATGCATTTACGGAAAAAAGTTCATTAGACCTTTTTTGTCCCATATCACCTCATCGATCAATCCATAGAGTTCGTACACGGTCGAAAAAATCACCTGTATTTATGAAAAATCAATCTTTATTAGAAAGGTAAATGTGCTCTTCCCAATAATCAAGGCTCTTACATTAACACTGTCTCTTAAACAAAGTTTTTGCAATTAACTTAAAAAACAACAAAGATAAACTGCGTCAACGATGTTCATTAACATGTCTTGAGATCAAATAATGATCAATTAAGTGAACTATGAAGGAATAACTAAACAATAACTTTCAGTAAAAAGTGACAGCAGGTACAAGAACCAATTACTAAAACAACAAAAAGCATCCTGTTCAAATTAATAATGACACTTATTTTCATTCATCACATTCAAGACATACTTTTTCGTCAATGGAATGGATTTTTCTCATGTGTTTTTCACATTTAGAACATGTTTGGACATGGGTGGCATTCTGACGTCTTTGACTGACTAGGCCCTGCTTGGACTTGTGCTGCAGAGTTGTCGACCCTGCTATCATATTCAAAACTTTTCCAAAGAACTTCATCCATTGCAGCCTGCAAGTACCTAGAAAATATTTTTGAATTCCTTTCCCTTTTTTTGATAGTGTGTGATGTGACTGTTTACCGTAGAGGTGCTCAACAATGCTCTAAATACTGTTGTTGTTCAACATTGGGATCTTCTCAACACTGAATAATGTGCAAATTTTTAATCAAGCGTCTACACAGCCTTTAAATGAATTATAAAAGTGGATGATTGAAAGAGTGTGAATTAACCACTAATGAATGGTGCACAGTGATACTAGAACCACTGCCTTATTCTTTCTTGTCACGTAAGATACCAGAGTTTTATCATGAACAGATCCAAAAACTGATGAACCAACTTGACTGGATTTCCGTGGCTAAACCTCGTTCAGGATTTCTCATTTATTTTTTGCATTGTTCCAATAAAACTAAGACCAAACAGTTTCAAAGCATCTACTAGCTCGAGCAATGAAAACCGATCGCCGGCAGTAATGTTACTATTTTTCTGAACAATAGGTTCTGCTGACCTTAGAACGCTTATTGTGGAGCCAAACTGTGAATTATTTCTGAATGATGTCTGTCCTTTGCCAGAATATATGAAAGGAGACAATAAGTAATGAATATTCGTGTTGCATGGGCAAATAAGTTGCAAACCATATTTTCCAGGTTTTGATTTCAAAAATACTTGAGAGGAACGACGACCCCTGAAAGGTCTTACATTTCATCTACAGTTCAGTCGGAGTAAATACAAATGTCTTTGCAGTTTTTCATAAACTTATCAAACACATACGAAATGAGTCAGTTTCTTTTCGGGCTTCTCGTGTCATTAATTCATCAAATCTGAAAGCAGACAAAATAAATAAGAATATGTTGAACCACATCACCGCTCTGAACACGTTCCGTCTTCTCCTGTTGCTAGGCCATATGGTTCGAAAGTTTCCATGATTGAATTTGGATATAACAGTAAGAAATAATATCCCTAGCAAACCCATCATTTCAGCTTCGGCAACGTATAAGTCTAGGCAGGAAATAAAGGACTTGTATTCTTTTAGAAAAGATCAGATACTTTTTCATTGCCGTGTTCTATTATGTAAGCTATTACATTATCACTAAAGTGCAAAGACCGTTTCTCAATAGGTGAAAAGTTAGTTTTTTCTACAGCAGTACCTTTGGTAGTAAGCAAGGGTGTCATGAAGTTATGGTTCAAATGGCTCTGAGCACTATGGGACTTTACTTCTGAGGTCATCAGTCCCCTAGAACTTAGAACTACGTAAACATAATTAGCTTAAAGACACCACACACATCCATGCCCGAGGCAGGATTCGAACCTGTGACCGTAGCGGTCGCACGGTTCCAGACTGTAACGCCCAGAATCGCTCGGCCACTCTGGCCGGTCATAATATTATGAATTTTTGTTCTAGATGATGTTGGGGCGGTTTGGAATGTTTGTAACATTCTTCCCACAAAAATAGCCAGACTGCCTTACTATTTTTTGGCCCACCCGTTTACCATTCATGACTGTGCGACAGAAAGCTTTACGCCTCGCCTGGGCCCTTCAACACCGACGTCGGTCTGTTGATGACTGGAAACACGTTGCCTGGTCGGAAAGAGTCTCGTTTCAGATTGTATCGAGCGGATGGGCGTATGCGTGTATGGAAACAACCTCATGAATCCACGGACCCTGCATGACAGCAGCGGACTGTTCAAGTTGGTGGAGGCTCAGTAATCGTGTGGCGCATGTGGAATTGGAGTGATTTGGGACCCCTGATACGTTTAGATACCACTCTGACAGGTGCCACATACGTAAACATTGTGTCTGATTACATGCATCCTTTCATGGCCATTGTGCATTCCGACGGACTTGTGCAATTCCAGCAGGACAAACGGTTTAAATGGCTCTAAGCACTATCGGACTGAACATCTGAGGTCATCAGTCCCCTAGACTTAGAACTACGTAAACCTAACTGACCTATGGACATCACACACATCCATGCCCGAGGCAGGATTCAAACCTGCGACCGTAGCAGCAGCGCTGTTCCAGACTGAATCGCCTAGAACTTCTCGTCCACAACGGCCGGCCCATCAGGACAATGCGACACTCCAAAGATCCAGAATTTTTACAAACTGGCTCCAGGAACACTGGCCACCATTCTCCCCACAGATGAAGATTTTTGAGCATATCTAGGATGCCTTGCAACGTGCCTTCCAGAAGAGATCTTCACCCCCTCGTACTCTTTTGGATTTATGGATACCCCTGCTGGATTTTTGGTGTCAGCTCCGTCCAGCAGTACTTCAGACATTGTGTATTGCGTATTGAACCGGGAACCTAGAAACGACCGAGAGGCTTCGTCCAGCCGTAGCCACAGTGGTCCACAACCCCACAGCAGGCCACAGCAATTCACCCACCCCGTCGTCGTCCCACTCGAAATATGCGGTTCAGCTCCAGTGCCCTACCCCCTCCGACCTCCCCCCCCCCCCCCGCCCCTCCCCCACCCCTGCGGGAATGTCTCATACCAGACGACTGTAAGCCCAAATTTTTGCGTGGTAGAGTAATTATGGTGTATGTGTACGTGGGGACTGTGTGTGTGTGCAGCAATTGCCGACATAGTGTAACCGAGGCAGAATATGGGGAACCAGCCCGCATTCGCCGACGCAGATGGACTTCAGACATTAGTCGAGTCCATGCCACGTCGTGTTACGGCACTACTGCGTGCTCGCGGTGGCCCTACACGTGCTTGTAAAACGACCGTCCTTTAAGGTAGTCTTTATTTTTGGGAACAGAAAAGCATCCCGTGGGACCATGTATGGCGAAAGTGGAATCCAGGTGTATCATTACAATATTGCTCTTGGCAAAAAATTGATGAGCAACCAACAAAGTGTAAGCTGGTACATTATTGCGGTGCAGAAGCCATGAATTGTTTCGCCACTGACCCGGGCGTCTGTTTTCGAACTGCGTCGCGCAAACGACGTTGAAGATTTTAGGTAATATACACCCCATTGATCACCAGACCTGTGGAAAAAAACTCATGTTGCTCTGTGCCGTTGAAATCGTAGAACGCAGTGAGCATAGCTTTCACATTTGATCGTTCTTGCCGAATTTTCTCCCGTATTGGGTGTCGATAACGTTTCTGCTTGGATGATTGAGCATTTTTTTATATGTCATACCCGTAAACCCATTTTTCATCATCTGTTGTGCCATATATCTGCGCGTCATGTTTGACTTCATCTATCGACTCCTAAATAACTTGCATCGGCCGCTGTTTTGTTAGAAATTCAATAACTTTGGAACAAAATTTGCCTTTAGACGTTACAAACCAATGACATTCGAAAAAGGTGTCATGGCACGAGCCAGTTCATAT
The DNA here is from genome assembly GCF_021461395.2 of Schistocerca americana. Classification (NCBI taxonomy): domain Eukaryota; kingdom Metazoa; phylum Arthropoda; class Insecta; order Orthoptera; family Acrididae; genus Schistocerca; species Schistocerca americana. Next base: position 448,084,814 of record NC_060122.1, on the reverse strand, counting down.
GCCAACATCATTAGCGACTTCTCTAATTCACTTCGGTGATCGTTCATAATCATTTATTTCACTGGGGAGTCCAGCGCACTCGTCATCATAAAAACGTTTACACGGACTTCTTCAAAACACATAGCACCACATGTAAAACCCTTGTTTTACTGATAACAGACTCACTGAAGAAAATAATTACCATTTTTAATACTTTGCTCTACTTTCTTCCGATCTTGTAGCATAATTTGACACGATTTCCCTGATCCCTTTTTATACAAAATAATAATCGTCAGTACTACGAAAAAACGTGAAACCTGTTTGACAGTTGGCAACAGACTAAATATCTGCTATAGGTAGCACACTACAGTTAACTAATCGGAATAATACACCACGCGAAATTCCAAAGTTACCGTTACTTTTTTGAACACAGAAAACGTATATACAGGGTGGCGCACGAAATGTGTTACCATTTTTTTTTTGAATATAGACTTTATTGTCAATACAACCTGAAAGGAACATATACTACAATGAAGAGCCGTCTATGAAGATTTGTTCTAACTCAGCACATGCTCAATATGTCCACCATTTCGTTTCCTAACTTCCTTCATACGAACACTGAAGTTAGTGATTTCCCTACGGCACATGTCTTCCGTAATTTCACTGCAAGCTTGAAGAGTAAGTCTTCTGAGCTCTATTAAATCACGTGGACGTTTCGGGAAAATTTTTTCCTTTACGTACCCTCAAGAAAAAAGTCACATGGATTGAGATCTGGACTATTGGGAGGCCAATTTTGTCCGTCATTGAAGCGATCTGGAAACCTGAGTGAAATGATCCGCATGTCGAAATGCTCGTGTAAAAACTCCAACACAGTGTTTGCAGTATGTGGCCTTGCTCCATCTTGCATGAACCACTGCGTGTTGAAGGGCAAGGCAGGAGCAAGAAGCTGTGGAATGAAGCTATTGCGAAGCATGCTCAAATAACGCTCGCTGTTCGCAGTTTCTTCAAATAAAAAGTCTGTGACTGGAAATTGCTGTCCACGCTGTAATCCTCGGAGCATAATGTTGTCGTTCATGAAGAACTTGTGGGTTTTCAGTGGCCCAAAAACGTACATTTTGTTTGTCAAACACACCGTCTAAATGAAAATGCGCCTCGTCTGAAAACCAAACGTTGTTGAGAGTTTCTTTCCTATTCTCCGCCCACTGAGCAAACAGTAGTCTCTGTTGCTTGTGTTCTTCAGTGAGCTTCTGTGCACAGGTCATCTTGTATAGGTACATATGAAGGTCACTTTTAAGAATGCGTTGAACGGAGTGTCTGGATATTCCCAGTTGCACTGCTGCCTTTCTATACGATTTCCCGGGACTTCTCTGTACAGCAACTCCTACCGCTTCAGTATTCTCCGGCGAACACACAGGCTTAGGCTGAGGTCGCTTCGCTTCCAATACTGTTCCTTCCTTTACAGATTTATCGTACGACCTGTGGATGGTCTTCTTGCAAGGGACCCATCGTGTGTTAAACTGTTGTCGAAAACGCCTCTGAGCCACAACAAGGCTTTTCGTTTCATGAAAAAGTAACACAACTGCCGATCGTTGCTGTGTCGTTAGTCTTCCACTGTCAGTCATTGCTGCTTACTAGTCTCCTAGCGGCAGTATCGTGAATTACACGCCATTTCGTAACTCATTTGTTTTTCCAAGCTCTGCTGGTACTGCTGTAGAGATCCCAGCGGGATATCTAATGTGCGTCGTAAATTGTGAAAGAAGCAATTGGTAACACATTTCGTGCGCCACTCTGTAGTTGCTGCAGGGCGGTTTGTGTACCACAGGTACAGTTCGCGGTTTCGCTGTTTCGGCTCTGAAACAGAGTGATGCAGATGCTCGAGTCGCCAGTAGTAGCGAATGAGTGGTTAGCTTCGAGATAAACGTTGACTACCCTGGTATTTATCGCAGTTGTGAGATCGTCATTTTGTTCGATTGCTAGTAAATAAAATGCGCTGTTCAACATTGGACAGAGAGATTGCAAAGGAATGAATAGAGGCCGGTGCGAATGGTTGTCTCTTAGGAGCTGCAGCAGGCTGTAGCGGAAAATGACGTGGCCCATCTCAATTACATCGTTACTGATGATTAAAACTGGATTCGATGGTATGGATCGGAAAATAATAATGCAAACGGAGAAGCCCACTCTCAAAGTCACACTCAGTGATAAGGCTGCTCAGTCACTAAGAAAAGACTAAGTGATTCATACCTTCTCCGGCTGTAGTTATATGATTTGCTTTCCTGCAGTGAGTAACGGAGTTTGCTAGTAACATATTTTGAATATTTGCCCGAAAATAACTGATGAAAATCTCAAACTGGAGTCCGAAGGTGCCAGAAAACTGTCTTTAATACGTATTTAATCACTATGGTCTATCAAAGTACTTACAATTCGAATAGGACTTCACCATTTTGGCTTTTTTCTTAAGTATACTGTAATTTCCACTGCTACCCTTGACTGCAGTGTGATACATTGGTAACAAATAGCATGAGTATGTGTGATGGCTGTTAATGTTATGTGTGCAATGGAGTGGCCAGGCCTGAAAGTCAATTAAATTAGCCCAGCCATTGACCACCTGCAACCGGGGGTAGCATGTGGATTAGTTCCCCAAGTTGTGACGATACTTTAACTCAATCAGTATCGGTCTTTGGAGTTTAATCCTAAGAAAAATAGGACAACTAGGTACTGATAAAATATTTATTGTAAAAACAATACACAAAGAAAAATATGCAAATTGAACAAGAACTGACTTAGAATGTTAACTCCTATTTATTAATCTAAATTTGAGACTGGAGAAACATCAATGAACTGAATCGAAATCACACCAGCGTTTATTCGACGCTAACATTAAATGGTTCATACTGATCAGGATTGAAGTTTCGAAAACATCCACCCTGACTGGCACTGACAGTAAAGAGATCTGTGATCACATTTACAATTAAAACTTTCCTATCGGCCGAGCCATGGTGCGCATATAGCCGAATTCAGTGCTGGGAGGGGCAGTTCTACAGCGCCAGTCTGTGCTGTTGTTCCGTCGTCGATCAGGCGAAGTGCGTACACAGAGGACGTCAAATAGCGTCCACAAACTCCCAGCGCCGAAACATATATTGTGTTACAACATTATGAATTACCTCGAAGAGAACGGTCTATTGACACACAGTCAGCACGGATTTACAAAACATGTTCCTTGTGAAACATAACTACCTCTTTACACACACGAAACGTTGAGTACTATTGACGAGGAATTTCAAATTGACTCTGTATCTCCAGTTGTCCAATAGGCTTTTGACACTGTACCACACAAGCGGCTTGTAATCAAATTGCTTGCTTATGGAATATCGTCTCTGTTATGTGACTGGATTCGTGATTTCCTGTCAGAGAGGTCACAGTTCGTAGTAATTGACGGAAAGTCATCGAATGAAAGAGAAGTAATTTCTGGCGCTTCCAAAGGTAGTGTTACAGATCCTCTGCTGTTCCTTATCTACACACATCAAAAGAAGCTTTGCTTTACCCTTGTTCCCAGCCGGCTGGTGTGGCGAGCGGTTGTAGGCGCTTCAGTCCGGAACCGCGCGACCACTACGGTCACAGGTTCGCATCCTGCCTCGGGCATGGATGTGTGTGATGTCCTTAGCTTAGTTAGGTTTAAGTAGTTCTAAGTTCTAGGGGACTGATGACCTCAGATGTTAAGTCCCATAGTGCTCAAGGTCATTTTGAATCTTGTTCCCAAAACGTCTGAAGATAGACGTTGACTATGGATACTGTATCACAGACACAGTCCCTTATACTATTCAGAGATGTCACTAAACCCATCCAAAGATGTAAACAACCGTGCATGAGCAGCACCTATCAGACGAAGCGAGCCCGACAAACGATCAGTTCCCGTCATTTCACCAGGAAGGAAGTACACGGCTCGTGTTGTCTGCAGTTGTCAGGCCTAGACGGTCAATAAAGCGGTTCGATCGCGTCCGCATTGTTACTTTGTGTAAGGAATGGCTCGGAGGAACCCTGACAGCAACGCAATCATGTTGAATAATGCTTTTCGTGCAGCCACAGAACGTAGTGTTACGACTCAAACTGTGCGCCGCAGCGAGGGATCTACGCCGAATCGCCATGAGGAGTGCGACATTGTGGACCAACAGTGCCTTGATGAACTTGTAGGCAGTATGCCGCGACTAATACAGGCATGCATCAATGCAAGAGGACGTGCTACTGGGTATTAGAGGTACCGGTGTGTACAGCAATGTAGACCACCACCTCTGAAGGTCTCGCTGTATGGTTGCACAACATGCAATGTGTGGTTTTCATGAGCAATAAAAAGGGCGGAAATGATGTTTATGTTGATCTCTGTTCCAATTTTCTGTACAGGTTCCGGAACTCTCGGAAGCGAGGTGATGCAAAACTTTTTTTGATATGTGTATATAAACGATTTTGGAGGCAATCTGAGCAGCCGTCTTAGGTTGTTTGCAGGTGACGCTGTCGTTTATCGTCTAGTAAACTCATTTGAAAATCAAAACACATTGCAAATCGATATATAAAAGACATCTGGCTGGTTCGAAAATTGGCAATTGACCCTAAATAATGAAAAGTGTGAAGTCATCCACATGAGTGCTAAGAGGATTTCCTTTAACTTCGGTTACACGATAAATCAGTCTAATCCAGAGTCCATAAATTCAATTAAATACCTAGGGAGTACAATTACGAACAATTTAAATTGTAAAGAGTACATAGAAAATGTCGTGGGGGAAGGCAAACCAAAAACTGCATTTTTCTGGCACAACACTTAGAAAACGTAACAGATCTATTAGACTGCCTACACTACGCTTGTCCGACTCTTTTAGAATACTGCTGCACGGTCTGGGATCCTTACCAGATAGGATTAGCCAATTACGTCGAGAAAGTTCAACGAAGAGCATCACGTTTTGTATTATTGCGAAATAGGGGAAAGAGTGTCACGGACATTATACAGGATATGGGATACACATCATTAAAACAAAGGCATTTTTTGTTTCGGAGCAATTTTCCCACGAAATTTCAATCACCGACTTTCTCTTCAGAGTGCGAAATTATTTGGTTGACGCCGACCTACATCATCACAATAAAATAAGGGAAATCAGAGCTCGCATGGAAAGATATATGTTTTAGTTTTTACCGCGCTGTTAGAGAGTTGAATAATAGAGAATTATTGTGAAGGTTGGTCGATGAACCCTTTGTCAGACACCTAAGTGTGATTTGCGGTGTATCCATGTAGATACAGATTTACATGTACTTCAGTAAAATTCCGGACTCATATCAACAAGTTCTGCTTGCTCGTAGGCTAGGAGCAGAAACCTGAATCACATGTATGGTAGTGAAGAAGCACATCGTAATGCCTTAGTGTCTCTATAAAGAAGCACAGATTCGTTTCTCTGCTGACAGAGAAACGGATGATGCTGTTCCAAGAGGTGAAATCAGCACTTTATCAAACCTAACAGTGCGACTGTACACTGGGGCCTCACCAGCAACGTCTCGTAACGCCATCCGGCGATGTGTGTCCTCTCGACACCCACCAGACAGTGTGTCCCTCGTGGCGGAGTGCCCAGCTAGAGCAAACCTCTCCTCAACGTGCACTCTCTATGCAGCCAATCAGAGAACCCGTACATACGGAATGCCTACCACGCTACAAGTGACGAAGTTGTCAGCCAACCGCTTTCAGCTCATACTTTGTTCGTTAAAAACTTCTAGAACAAATTTAACTCCTCCTCCGATTACAAATTCAGCCAACCAGATTCGTTTCACTGGCTTGTGGAGGGGAATTCGCCTTGGTGTTTGGCGTGAGAGCTTCTGCGACCGTTAACTCGCTTCTGCAGCAGGCATTCCTCGCATATACCTCCGAGCTAGAAAAATCTAGTGACGGCGCTTGTAATCTGCTATCTCTACGATCTTAAGCTTTCAGCGTCACCTCGCCCACGACACTGCCCTCGTTCTCCCTGCTGTAAGAGTTATAGCAAAATTATGCTCAGAGCATGCTACTCGACAGAAATGTTAACATGAAGCTACCCAGTATCAACCAATACATGATTAATAATTCGATAACACGACCTAGAAATGCGATCCCATAAAAATAATAATGAAACATGAAACGTCAAAATTACTCATGTTTGCTGCATTACACATTCTTATATTCTCTAAATAAACTAATGCATTCTTGATGCAATTTGTTTTGCCAGAATGTGAAACGAAAAAACCCTTCTAAGCGCAATATCATCAATGAAAGAAAGAAAGATAGAAAGAGAGAGGGAGAGAGAGAGAGAGGGAGAGAGAGAGAGAGAGAGAGAGAGATAGACAGAAGTGGTTCGCTGCCTTAGAGGGTAAACACCATCCTACAAATGCTTTTTAGAGCACTTCTCGCGACTTCCATCTTTGACAGTTTTCTGCGTATGTGATAAAGATCAAACTGAGCAGTGCGTCGTATTTCACATTTAACTGCAGGTGTTCTCGTAAGTGACTGCTGAGTTGAGTAGATTCTCACACTGGAAAAGGTAATAGCAATGACATTATCCGCAAACCAGGTAAAGCAAAATCATACATAGGATATCATGCATACAAGTAACCATTGTCATCTGCAGAAATTTATCCAGGGGGGGGGGGGAAGATTCTTAAATTGTCTTTTTTTATAAATGAGTCGGTCAGTTTTGAAGTCGTAGTATTGGTTCAGCCACGAAATGCTACAGATGGCTGGGAGAGGTTTAGCGGAATCACAGGAAATGACTTCTGGAAGTGCATGAGAATTCCGTAATGAATAAAAACTCTGTTCTTGCTCGTATCTTAGGTAATTCGGCAATGCACGGCTCTTTTTTTAAAAAAAGAATAGGTCGGTGTAGTCACAGGGTCGAGATGCTCACGTTTGCTTTCATTACGCAGTCGCTGAAGATAATAATTTGTAGCTGTGTTCCTGCTGTGAAATAGTCTATGGTTTGGTAGAACTGCAGGTTAATAAAATACAAAGGTATATTAAATAAAAAATAAATTAATAATTAATAATTCTATTCTAACGTCTGTATTTGATGTAGACGACAGGAAATTATGCAGAATAATGTTCTTGCAGGAAAGTAAAACTCAAATAAACGGAAAAGGGTTCTACAATATCCATTTTAAATATAGACAGAAAATAACATGATCAAATGCAGTAAAGTTGCATTGATAGCGTTACGAGAGTGGTAGCACAATCCCCAAGCAAAATAGTCATCCAACACAGTCCACTTCATGATCACAGTACACGAAATATTGACCAGCTGAAAATAGTTTACAGTTTAACATGATTTACAAATTAACACACGTGATACAACGAGTGGAGACTCATACTCTGTTTATTCTCAATTCCATAATGCAATTGGAAAAAGTTAGAGTAATGTAAAAATTGTTCACTGCACAGGATCAGTGACCTATACAACTGAATCACACATATTATCACAGGCAGGACTGCCTTCTACCAGCACAAATTTAAATATGTGTCGCATCGTTCCCGTGAGTGCATCCTCCCCCCCCCCCCCCCCCCTCCTCAAAAAAGTCTATCTCCGCTTGACTCCAGTAGTGTTCCGTCAGTGCCTGATTTTCCATTCGGTGTAGATCATCCTCCACCTAAACTACAACGTTCTTAAGTTTTTCAGACATGAGTTGATCCAATTTGATCACTTCCCACACTAAACTAACGTATTAAGACAATATTTAAATAAAGAAATGTTAAAAATAATCGGTCACTCAGACCTTTCACAGTAATTACAAATAAAGGTTTCTTCATAAATAAATAAGCTAGTAGTCTTGCGCAGGTGTGCTGAAGTTAAACGGCAACAGATTGTCGATAAATATTCTTTAAACAATGATTAACGTGTGCCTGATTAAAGCGCCTTTTGGTTCAATTTTCAAAAATGGTGTCACAAACACATGCGTTTGACCAGTTCTTAAATTACAATTATTTTATATTGTTTTATATTGTTATCAGCAGTTAAATAAACATCTGGAAAAAATTGCAACATATTCATTAAATAAATACACAAGTGGGAAAACATATGAAGTATTCATGATGCGTTCATTTGCTGTGTTATTGTGGAGAATACGATGTTCCCACAAGCATCTGCATAATGAAAAGATATAAAAAACGAAATAAATCAAGAAATAAAACAGATACAGACACGTACCTTTCAGGGTTCATACCCATAGTGCAACGCTACCATCTAAGATATCGTTTCTTGAAACAGCATGAAGTGTTTAAAAGTTGTTAATTCAGAAGTTCGTTGTGAAAATGTTCAGTCATTGTAAACCATTAACGTCTCTAGTTTTAAAGATATTGAAAATATTGTTGTGTCACTGGATGTGCCTCGTTTTTCTGAGATCGCCGATGTATATAGATTTATCTTATTATGTAACTGTGATTTATTGTGGAATTTCAATGAGCTGTAAGAAACCACCTTTCAACTTGTCTGTCACTCCCGCCATTGCTGGTGCATAGCCGGCCCTCTTAAGTGATCTGAAGTCAAGATTTTAAACATGGCTGAAACAGCAACTGTTGAAATTCTTCACGGTAAATGATGACAGCCAAATTTTGATGCGCTTGTGTATGTATCCATGGATTTTAATATGTGCGAGTGTCTGGCACATACCACAAGTGCCCTCTCTCGGCGAAACCATCTGTCCTAGTGCTTTCACACTCTCGTCACCATAGTTCACAGGCGAAGTGGTGGTGCTAAACTGTGTTCGCATTGACCCTGTGTTCATAAGTATGTTGTACAAATGGAGATGACGTCTTAACTATTGACGATCCTTTGGCACAATTGTTTTATTAACCTCCATTGCAGGATGTAATTCTAGTAAGTAACTAAAAGATTTTTTGCCTGTATTACTCTGAAAATTTCACTGTTACTTAAGCTTTAATGTTTTTTCTTTCTCATTTCCGATGCTAACTTTTTGCTAATGACAGTATATTTATACAGGGTGTTACAAAAAGGTACGGCCAAACTTTCAGGAAACATTCCTCACACACAAAGAAAGAAAATATGTTATGTGGACATGTGTCCGGAAACGCTTACTTTACATTTTATTACTTCTCTTCAAATCACATTAATCATGGAATGGAAACACACAGCAACAGAACATACCAGCGTGACTTCAAACACTTTGTTACAGGAAATGTTCAAAATGTCCTCCGTTAGCGAGGATACATGCATCCACCCTCCGTCGCATGGAATCCCTGATGCGCTGATGCAGCCCTGGAGAATGGCGTATTGTATCACAGCTGTCCACAATACGAGCACGAAGAGTCTCTACATTTGGTGCCGGGGTTGCGTAGACATGAGCTTTCAAATGCCCCCATAAATGAAAGGCAAGAGGGTTGAGGTCAGGAGAGCGTGGAGGCCATGGAATTGGTCCGCCTCTACCAGTCCATCGGTCACCGAATCTGTTGTTGAGAAGCGTACGAACACTTCGACTGAAATGTGCAGGAGCTCCATAGTGCATGAACCACATGTTGTGTCGTACTTGTAAAGGCACATGTTCTAGCAGCACAGGTAGAGTATCCCGTATGAAATCATGGTAACGTGCTCCATTGAGCGCAGGTGGAAGAACATGGGGCCCAATCAAGACATCGCCAACAATGCCTGCCCAAACGTTCACAGAAAATCCGTGTTGATGACGTGATTGCACAATTGCGTGCGGATTCTCGTCAGCCCACACATGTTGATTGTGAAAATTTACAATTTGATCAAGTTGGAATGAAGCCTCATCAGTAAAGAGAACATTTGCACTGAAATGAGGATTGATACATTGTTGGATGAACCATTCGCAGAAGTGTACCCGTGGAGGCCAATCAGCTGCTGATAATGCCTGCACACGCTGTACATGGTACGGAAACAACTTGTTCTCCCGTAGCACTCTCCATACAGTGACGTGGTCAACGTTACCTTGTACAGCAGCAAATTCTCTGACGCTGACATTACGGTTATCGTCAACTGCACGAAGAATTGCCTCGTCCATTGCAGGTGTCCTCGTCGTTCTAGGTCTTCCCCAGTCGCGAGTCATAGGCTGGAATGTTCCGTGCTCCCTAAGACGCCGATCAATTGCTTCGAACGTCATCCTGCCGGGACACCTTCGTTCTGGAAATCTGTCTCGATACAAACGTACCGCGCCACGGCTTATTGCCCCGTGCTAATCCATATATCAAATGGGCATCTGCCAACTCCGCATTTGTAAACATTGCACTGACTGCAAAACCACGTTCGTGATGAACACTAACCTGTTGATGCTACGTACTGATGTGCTTGATGCTAGTACTGTAGAGCAATGAGTCCCATGTCAACACAAGCACCGAAGTCCACATAACCTTCCTTCAATTGGGCCAACTGGCGGTGAATCGAGAAAGTACAGAACATACTGACGAAACTAAAATGAGCTCTAACATGGAAATTAAGCGTTTACGGACACATGTCCACATAACATCTTTTCTTTATTTGTATGTGAGGAACGTTTCCTGAAAGTTTGGCCGTACCTTTTTGTAACACCCTGTGTATACCGAAACCTTAGTCAAGAATTTTAATAAATCTTTATCCTGCAACTGTTTTGGCTGTCATCATTTACCGTGATGATCAGAAGTCGTCCAGCTGCGCAGCACCGGGGGATTTCTCCACACCAAGCCCTGGGCATGTGGGCTAATGTGGAGCGATCGCTGCGGCTTGCTGGCCGCAGTGCTTTGGCTGAGCCGGCCGCGCCGCACCCCGAGCGCTGGGCACGCCAGCTCACCCTATACTGCCAAGTCCAGGTGGCCGACCAACCCCGCTGCATACGCATAACGCTACAACTTGTAGACAGTTATTTATTTTCGGTACTGCTTATTATCTTTGCCTCTCATTCAGAAGATCGTAATTCACACACATTTCAATATTAGTCAATGTGAGCACTGTATTTGCATCCAGATTTCTGCTATACATCAAGGCACAATTCTCACCTCTTTGGAGCCCCATCGTTGCGTTGTTGTGGTCTTTCTTCTGAACACTGGTTTGATGCGGTTCTGCATACTACTCTATATTGTGCAAGTCTCTTCACTTCCGAATAACTATTGCAGCCTACATACTTTTGAATTTGTTTCCTGTATTCACCATTTGGTCTCCCTCCAGAATTTTTACCCCACACGCTTCCCTCCAGTACTAAGCGGGTGATCCCTTGGCGTCTCAGAATGTATCCTGTCAACCGATCCCCTCCTTTAGTTAAGTTGTGCCGTCAATTTCTTTTCTCCCTAATTCTGTTCACTACCTCCTCATTAGTTACATCATCCAGCACTCTAGTATCCAGTATTCTTCTGTAGCACCACAATTCAAAAGCCTCTCTTCTCTTCTTGTCCTAACTATTTACCGCCCACATTTCATGTCCATGAAAGACTACACTCCAGACATACCTCTTTAGAAAAGACTTCCTAATATTGAAATCTATATTCGACGTTAACAAATTTCTCTTCTTCAGAAACATTTCTCTTGTCATTGCCATTGTATATTTTACATCCTCTCTACTTAGGTCATCATCTGCCATTTTACTGCCCAAATAGCAAAATTCCTCTACTACCTTTAGCATAATCTAATTCCCTCGGTATCGCCTCATTTAGTTCATTCCATTACCCTTGTTTTGCTTTTGTGGATGTTGATCTCATATCCGCTTATCAAGTCATTATCCATGCAATTCAGCTGCTCTCCCAACTGCTTTGCTGTCTCTCTAACAGAATTAGAGTGTCATCAGAAAGCCGCAAAATTTTTATTTCTCATCTCTGATCTTTAATTCTTTTATGTATGAGGCGGAAATATGGCCCTCCTATTAAAAAGGTGACCCGGCTGAGTCACGCAATTTGACTCTTAGTCTGATCACAAGGGGTGGCCATTATTGCATGTGTTGATCACGTAGGCTGACGAGAGGATCAATGAACTATACTTGACGGGATGAATCTGGAACATCTTAGGTGATTAGAAGTTAGTAGACAGGAATACAATTAAATACTTAGCTTTAATTCAGCATAAGCGGTGAACGTCGATGTTGACTTTGTGCAATAGTATTTACAAGTGCAGTAATAGACTGAACTGCGGATGCTTCTTTACAATTCTGATTCTTCCACACATATAGCTCAATTGTCAATGCGTAAACTGTAGATGGCGCCTGGCTAGGTCATAGCTACTGACTTAGCCGAAGGCTATGCTAACTAGCGTCTCTGCAAATGAGATCTCTGAAGCTATAACGAGTGAGCCATTCGTATTAAAGTCGGAAGTAGAACTGGCCAGTGCGCCAGCCTGTCTCGTAAGACCAGCCGAGTGGCGGCGCTCGGTCTGCTAGCGTCGACAGTGGCGACTCGCGGGTCCGATGTGTACTGACGGACCGCGGTCGATTTGAAGCCTACAACCTAGCAAGTGTGGTGCTTTGCGGTGACACCACAAATTCCTTATCCAAATATCTCCTGTGTTTTCTTTACTCCTTGTCCAATGTACAGAACGAATAACTACAGAATAGAGCCATGTCTCCCTCTGTCTCAACCACTGCCCCTCTTTCACGGCCCTCGACTCAGTAACAGCAATCTGGTTTATTTATTAGTTGTAAATAGCCTTTCACTCACTGTACCCATGCGAATGTATCACGGCACTGCACTGAACAGACATTTGAATGTTGTGCAGAGGCAGTTGCATTTAGTGAAACTAAACTTTTAATTGTTGTCGTTTATAGGTCCCCTAACTACGACTTCAGAGCTTTTTTGCTCAAACTAGTGACGGTTCTTGATTCACTTTGTACGAAGTACCAGAAATTAGTTATATGTGGTGACTTCAATATAAATTTTGTATATGATGGTGCAAGAGAAAGGATGTTGGTAGATCTCCTAAATTCATATGATCTGATGCATGCTATGTTTTCTCCAACTAAGGTACAGCCCTACACAATATTTTTATTCATTCTTCATTACTAGATGGACTTTCTGTTAGTAAAGGGGTGAATGGCCTTTCAGACCATGATGCATAAATTTTAACACTAAAAGGCTTTTGTACACAAACAAATGTCACACATAATTACAGGCTATGAAGGAAAGTTAATCCAACAGCAATAGGAAGCTTTTTAAACCTTGTCAAGGTTTAAACTTGGCAGGATGTTTATAGTGCCGATAACACAGATGATAAATATAATGCTTTCCTTAACACATTTCTCATGCTCTTTGAGAGTTGCTTTCCTTTAGAACGTTCTAAACGGGGCACTACCAGTAAGTAATAGGCAGCCTGGGTGGCTGAATAGTGGGATAAGGATATCATGTAGTACAAAGTGGGAATTACATCAAAATGTTAGAAGTAGTCACAATCAAGCTACAGTAGCCCGTTACAAACTGTACTGTAAGGTGCTTAAAAATGTTATTGGGAAGGCAAAGAGTAAGTGGTATGCAAATAGAATAGCTAATACATAGGATAAAATTAAAACCTATATTGAGTTTTGAAGGAAGTGTCTGGTCAGCAGCAGAAGGTCGACGATATAAAGTCAGTTTGTAGTAAAAACATTTATGTTACTGAAAAATGACAAAAATGTACAGTATTTAACAATCATTTTCTGAGCATTGCTGGTGAATTAAATAAAAATTTAGTTTCTACAGGGAATCATATAACTTTCTTGGCAAATGCCTTTCAGAGATTGCTGTCTGAAATACTCCTCTGTTAAACAGACAAGGGGAAGATTGAGTCAATAATTAAATCACTGATGACTAAGACTCTTATGGATATGATGGAGTGCCTAGCAGAATATTAATGTACTGTGCTGCACATATTAGCCCTCTATTTAGCCATATTTGTAATTTTTCCTTTAGGAATGGTCAGGTTCCTGAACGATTAAAGTACTCAGTAGCAACGCCACTTTATAAAAAGGGAGAAAGAGATAATGTAGACAATTTTAGACCTATTTCTATGAAATCAATGTTTGCTAAAGTTACTGAAAAGGTTGTTTATGTAAGAATACTTGATCATTTTATATCACACGATTTGGTATGAAATGTGCAGTTCGGCTTTAGAAGTCATTTAACAACTGAAAATCATGTATTCTCTTTTTTCTTTGAGGTACTGGATGGGTTAAACAAAAGATTTCGAACGCTAAGCACATTTCTTGATTTAACTAAGAGGTTTGATTCTGTGAATCACAAAATATTGCTCCAGAAGTTGGACCATTGTGGAATATGGGGAGTAGCTCATAATTGGCTCACCTCTTACATTAGCAACAGACCACAAAGGTCAATATTCACAATGTTGAGAATAGCTGTGATGTGGGTTCTGAGTGGGGTACAGTAAAGTGGAGGTTGCCCCAGGGATCAGTGTTGGGGCCACTCTTGTTCCTTATTTATATAAATGATATGCCCTCTAATATTACGGGCAATTCAAAAATATTTCTGTCTGCTGATGACACTAGCTCGGTAGTAAAGGATGTTGTGTGCAATGTTGGCCCAGTTTCAAATAGTGCAGTTCATGACCTACGTTAATGGCTTGTAGAAAACAAACTAACGCTAAATCACAGTAAGACTCCTCAGTTTTTACAGTTTCTGACATACAATTCAACAAAACCTGATGTTTTAATTTCACAGAATGGGCAAATGATTAGTGAAACTGAACAGTTCAAATTTCTAGGTGTTCTGATAGATAGTAAGCTGTCGTGGAAAGCCCACATTCAAGATCTTGTTCAAAGACTTAATGCTGCCATTTTTATTATTCGAACGGTATCTGAAGTGAGTGATCGTCCGACTCGAATATTAGTCTACTTTGCTTATTTTCATTCGCTTATGTCGTATGGTATTATATTTTGGAGTAACTCTTCCCATTCTAAAGTGATATTCTTGGCTCAGAAACAGGCGGTTCGGGCAATAACTGGTGTAAGTTGTTGACCCCTGTTCACGAGTCTGGGTACTTTGACACTGGCCTATCAATATATATATTCCTTACTGTCATTTCTTGTTAACATTATTAGCTTATTCCCAAGAATAAGCAGCTTTCACTCAGTTAATACTCGGCAGAAATCAAACCTGCGTTTGGATCGGACTTCCTTAACTCTTGTGCAGAAAGGTGTGCAGTGTACTGCTGCATTCATTTTCAATAAACTACTGCTCGAATTCAAAAATCTTTGCAATAATTCACGCGCTTTCAAATAGAAACTGAAGAGTTTCCTCATGGGTCACTCCCTCTATTCTGTCGAGGAGTTCCTTGAAAAATTTATTTGGTTCTTGTTGTATAGTTGAATGCGTTAACGTAAACTTATGGATTGACTTTTTCGGGTTCATAAACATTTTATTTTTATCTGTGATTACTTTTATGTTGTAATTTCATGTACTTACATGTTCCATGATCATGGAGATTTGATCCTCAATTTGGTCCTAAAATAAGTAAATACCGTCAGTATTTCAAAGAGTACCTACCAGTCAACATTGTCAGATGCTTTATCTAAGTCTACAAACGCTTCAAAAATAGTTTTGCCTTTTCTTAACCTATCCTCTAAGATATGTAATAAGGTGAGTACTGCCTCACATGTTTCAAAATTTCTGCGGAACCAAACCGATCTTCCCCGAGATGGGCCTCTACCAGTTTTTCCATTCTTCTGTAAATAGACCGTGTTAGTATTTTGTAACTATGACTTATTCAACTGATACTTCAGTTATATTCACGCCTGTCAGAACCTCCTTTCTTTTGGGATTGTAATTATTGCATTCTTCTTCATGTATACTTTGGTTCGCCTGTCCCATACATCTTGCATGCCTGTCATAACGAACTAATATCTCTACAACGAATTGGATGTGACACCATAAATAAAAGTTTAAGATAATCTGAAATAGTGGAACAATTTGTCTTACAGGCCATGGTCACAAAGCTTTTGTCTTTTTCTTTTTAGGACGTCCTCCAATTTGATTTAAACAACATGAAATCGAGCTTATAGTATGAATCTCACACACAAATGCTACGGATTCTGAGGTGCTAGCTAGAGCTTTTTGTAATTCGAGTAATTACTTAACAAAATTTACTTTTGCATATGTGTACCGCAAGCCACTACCCGGTGACTGAAAGAAGGAACATTCTGTACCAGGTAGTGGTATAATTTCTGCCCCCGCCCCCTCTCCCGCTTTTCCATACCTTTTGGGTATGGTCCTCAGGAAGAAATCCAAAAGCCCAGTCAATACACTTGCTTATAAGTCAAAATCCTAAAATCCTCTAGCTGCCCCATTATCGTCAATACGATCATTTCGTCACCTCTCGAATAATCCAGTTTGCTTAGCACCACAAACCGAGAATTATTAATCAAAACAGGATGAGGAGTGGGATGACAGTTTTGTAAGCTTATTTCCTGAACGAATTACACTTTCTTAGGTTTTATTGCAATAGAACTATGTGGCGCCTGCAGTGCAACAATTTTATTTTTGTGATCGTTCGACGTTTAAACTGTGGCCAGGAGGGTCAGATTGGGATCTGAATGCACACGTCTCCCGTTGTCGCCACTATCACAAGTGGAGTACACTGTCCTAAGAAACATAAAACCTCATGCAATATGCACCCTGGACTGCAAGTGTTGATATACGAGTGAACGGTGTGTGTGTGTGTGTGTGTGTGTGTGTGCGTGTGTACGAGCACGCGATCGCTCGCGGATGCGATGAGACGCCCGTTTACGAGTGTCCTTGGGCTACAGGTACGAGGTGGGAGCAAAGGACAGGTTTCGTTTAACCGTTCATTACGAAGTTGTTTATGTGAGTGAAGAAAGGCACCATTAGTAGGTCGTAATTCAGCGTTCACATCAAAATGGGCAAAGACGAGCAAGTCAGTCTGAGAATAATTTTCTCGTTTTGTATAGTCTGCGTTAAAACATCTGATGACGTGCTAAACAACTGGCAGGAAGTTTTAGATTAGATTAGATATACTTTTTCTACGATAGACCCATACTCACGAGATCTTCACGGATGTGGAACATGTCATACAGAAGAATATTTAATACACATTTATAAATAAAATGAAACTCTTAAGGTCACTTCCACCGACACCAAGTGCATCGTCATTAACTTGAAATAAGTCAAAATATCTTAAACATATTTTCATTTAAGAAGTAATAACTTACTTGTCACAAAACGTGAAAATGTACAATATACTGAGGTGCACACGATAGTTATTAGCCTGTTGTAGCTACACATAATTGGAAGAAAAATCAGTTTACATCAGTCATGTACATTCATCGCATTACTGAACTGAAGATGTGTAGAAGTCAGATTTTATACATCAGGTTACCCATCAATCGATACTACTAAGAAATACTTAAAAAGAACATTATTAGTAGTTAAATTGTTTTGGCTTCTGGCCTGAATAATAGACATGTTCCTGAGCGACAGTAAGTTAGTTTAAAGCACTATGACGATTTTTCTTTTCTATAGCATTGCTTACACGAATTGAGCTGTTGGTTCGAAAAACATGTATATTATTTATTTCAAATTTAATAATTTTTATTATTATTTCGTATGGCATTTTGATCCGTGGTCTAGGGATAGCGTCTTTGATTCATAATCAAAGACGTCTTCGGTCCCGGGTTCGATCCCCGCCACTGCCTAAATTTTGATAAATAATCAGCATTGGCGGCCGAAGACTTCCGGCATAAGAAGTCAGCCTCATTCTGCCAACGGCCTTGTCAAAGAGGGTGGAGGAGCGGATAGACTTCAGAGCACTCTCTTGTCCTAGGGGTGGGAAATTGCCCCTAAAGGCGGAAGAATCAGCAATGATCAACGACATGAGAATGCAGAAGGCAATAGAAACTACTGCATTAAAGACACTTAACGTGTATCCACAGGACATGTGGCCTGTAATTAAAGAAGTGTCATGATGATCTCTCCATTGGCAAAAGACTCCGGAATAGTCCCCCATTCGGATCTCCGGGAGGGGACTGCCAAGGGGGAGGTTACCATGAGAAAAAGATTGAAAAATCTACGAAAGGATAACGTTCTACGAGTGTCAGAAGCTTGAACGTGGTAGGGAAACTAGAAAATCTGAAAAGGGAAATGCAAAGGCTCAATCTAGATATAGTAGGGGTCAGTGAAGTGAAGTGGAAAGAAGACAAGGATTTCTGGTCAGATGAGTATCGGGTAATATCAACAGCAGCAGAAAATGGTATAACAGGTGTAGGAGTCGTTATGAATAGGAAGGTAGGGCAGAGGGTGTGTTACTGTGAACAGTTCAGTGACCGGGTTGTTCTAATCAGAATCGACAACAGACCAACACCGACAACGATAGTTCAGGTATACATGCCGACGTCACAAGCTGAAGATGGACAGATAGAGAAAGTGTATGAGGATATTGAAAGGGTAATGCAGTATGTAAAGGGGGACGAAAATCTAATAGTCATGGGCGACTGGAATGCAGTTGTAGGGGAAGGAGTAGAAGAAAAGGTTACAGGAGAATATGGGATTGGGACAAGGAATGAAAGAGGAGAAAGACTAATTGAGTTCTGTAACAAGTTTCAGCTAGTAATAGCGAATACCCTGTTCAAGAATCACAAGAGGAGGAGGTATACTTGGAAAAGGCCGGGAGATACGGGAAGATTTCAATTAGATTACATCATTGTCAGACAGAGATTCCGAAATCAGATACTGGATTGTAAGGCGTACCCAGGAGCAGATATAGACTCAGATCACAATATAGTAGTGATGAAGAGTAGGCTGAAGTTCAAGACATTAGTCAGGAAGAATCAATACGCAAAGAAGTGGGATACGGAAGTACTAAGGAATGACGAGATACGTTTGAAATTCTCTAACGCTATAGATACAGCAATAAGGAATAACGCAGTAGGCAGTACAGTTGAAGAGGAATGGACATCTTTAAAAAGGGCCATCACAGAATTTGGGATGGAAAACATAGGTACAAAGAAGGTAGCTGCGAAGAAACCATGGGTAACAGAAGAAATACTTCAGTTGATTGATGAAAGGAGGAAGTACAAACATGTTCCGGGAAAATCAGGAATACAGAAATACAAGTCGCTGAGGAGTGAAATAAATAGGAATTGCAGGGAAGCTAAGACGAAATGGCTGCAGGAAAAATGTGAAGACATCGAAAAAGATATGATTGTCGGAAGGACAGACTCAGCATACAGGAAAGTCAAATCAACCTTTGGTGACATTAAAAGCAACGGTGGCAACATTAATAGTGCAACGGGAATTCCACTGTTAAATGCAGAGGAGAGAGCAGATAGGTGGAAAGAATACATTGAAAGCCTCTATGAGGGTGAAGATTTGTCCGATGTGATAGAAGAAGAAACAGGAGTCGATTTATAAGAGATAGGGGATCCAGTATTAGAATCGGAATTTAAAAGAGCTTTGGAGGACTTACGGTCAAATAAGGCAGAAGGGATAGATAACATTCCATCAGAATTTCTAAAATCATTGGGGGAAGTGGCAACAAAACGACTATTCGCGTTGGTGTGTAGAATATATGAGTCTGGCGACATACCAACCAACTTTCGGAAAAGCATCATCCACACAATTCCGAAGACGGAAAGAGCTGACAGGTGCGAGAATTATCGCACAATCAGCTTAACAGCTCATT
The DNA here is from genome assembly GCF_021461395.2 of Schistocerca americana. NCBI lineage: Eukaryota > Metazoa > Arthropoda > Insecta > Orthoptera > Acrididae > Schistocerca > Schistocerca americana. Next base: position 448,065,225 of record NC_060122.1, on the reverse strand, counting down.
CATCGAAGCTGCTTACAACAATAATATACAGAAGAATGGAAAAGAAAATTGAGAATGCGCTAGGTGACGATCAGTTTGGCTTTAGGAAAAGTAAAGGGACGAGAGAGGCAATTCTGACGTTACGGCTAATAATGGAAGCAAGGCTAAAGAAAAATCAAGACACTTTCATAGGATTTGTCGACCTGGAAAAAGTGTTCGACAATATAAAATGGTGCAAGCTGTTCGAGATTCTGAAAAAAGTGGAGGTAAGCTATAGGGAGAGACGGGTCATATACAATATGTACAACAACTAAGAGGGAATAATAAGAGTGGACGATCAAGAACGAAGTGCTCGTATTAAGAAGGGTGTAAGACAAGGCTGTAGCCTTTCGCCCCTACTCTTCAATCTATACATCGAGGAAGCAATGATGGAAATAAAAGAAAGGTTCAGGAGTGGAATTAAAATACAAGGTGAAAGGATATCAATGATACGATTCGCTGATGACATTGCTATCCTGAGTGAAAGTGAAGAAGAATTACATGATCTGCCGAACGGAATGAACAGTCTAATGAGTACACAGTATGGTTTGAGAGTAAATCGGAGAAAGACGAAGGTAATGAGAGGTAGTAGGAATGAGAACAGCGAGAAACTTAACATCAGGATTGATGGTCACGAAGTCAATGAAGTTAAGGAATTCTGCTACCTAGGCAGTAAAATAACCAATGACGGACGGAGCAAGGAGGACATCAAAAGCAGACTCGCTATGGCAAAAAAGGCATTTCTGGCCAAGAGAAGTCTACTAATATCAAATACCGGCCTTAATTTGAGGAAGCAATTTCTGAGGATGTACGTCTGGAGTACAGCATTGTATGCTAGTGAAACATGGACTGTGGAAAAACCGGAACAGAAGAGAATCGAAGCATTTGAGATGTGGTGCTATAGACGAATGGTGAAAATTAGGTGGACTGATAAGGTAAGGAATGAGGAGGTTCTACGCAGAATCGGAGAGGAAAGGAATATGTGGAAAACGCTGATAAGGAGAAGGGACAGGATGATAGGACATCTGCTAAGACATGAGGGAATGACTTTCATGGTACCAGAGGGAGCTGTAGAGGGCAAAAACTGTCGAGGAAGACAGAGATTGGAATACGTCAAGCAAATAATTGAGGACGTAGGTTGCAAGTGCTACTTTGAGATGAAGAGGTTAGCACAGGAAAGGAATTCGTGGCGGGCCGCATCAAACCAGTCAGTACACTGATGACCAAAAAAAAAAAAAAAAAAAAAAAAAAAAAAAAAAAAAAAAAAAAGGCTTTAAATACAGCATCAGATTACATCTGGTACATTTTGAGATAAAAGATATATGCAGAGTAAATACTGATTAAAAAATAAAATAGTGATAACAACAAATGTATATACACTACTGGCCATTAAAATTGTTACACCACGAAGATGACGTGCTACAGACGCGAAATTGAACCGACAGGAAGAAGATGCTGTGATATGCAAAAGATTAGATTTTCAGAGCATTCACACAAGGTTGGCGCCGGTGGCGACACCTACAACGCGCTGACATGAGGAAAGTTTCCAAACGATTTCTCATACACAAACAGCAGTTGACCGGCGTTGCCTGGTGAAAAGTTGTTGTGATGCGTCGTGTAAGGAGGAGAAATGCGTACCATCACGTTTCCGTCTTTGATAAAGGTCGGATTGTAGCCTATCGCGATTGCGGTTTATCGTATCGCGACATTGCTGCTCGCGTCGGTCGAGATCCAATGACTTAGCACAATATGGAACCGGTGGATTCAGGAGGGTAATACGGAGCGCCGAGCTGGATCTGTGTCAACAGATGAGGACGTTTGCAAGTCAACAACCATCTGCACGAACAGTTCGACGACGTTTGCAGCAGCAAGGACTATCAGCTCGGAGATCATGGCTGCGGTTACCCTTGACGCTGCATCACAGACAGGAGCGCCAGCGATGATGTACTCAACGACGAACCTGGATGCACCAATGGCAAAACGTCATTTTTTCGGATGAATCCAGGTCCTTTTTACGGCCTCATTAAGGTCGCATCCGTGTTTGGCGGTAAACGCACACTGGAAGCGTGTATTCGTCATCGCCATACTGACGTATCACCCGGCGTGATGGTATGGGGTGCCCTTGGTTACACGTCTCGGTGACCTCTTGTTCACATTGACGGCACTTTGAACAGTGGACGTTACATTTCAAATGTGTTACGACCCGTGGCTCTATCCTTCATTCGATCCCTGCGGAACCCTACATTTCAGCAGGGTAATGCACGACCGCATGTTGCAGGTTCTGTACGGGCCTTTCTGGAACATAAAATGTTCGACTGGTGCCCCGGCCAGCACATTCTCCAGATTTCTCAGCAATTGAAAACTTCTGGTCAATGGTGGCCGAGCAACTGGCTCGTCACAATACGCCAGTCATTACTCTTGATGAACTGTGGTATAGTGTTGAAGCTGCATGGACAGTTGTACCTGTAGACGCCATCCAAGCTCTGTTTGACTCAATGCCCAGGAGTATCAAGGCCGCTATTACGGCCAGAGGTGGTTGTTCTGGGTACTGATTTCTCAGGACCTATGCACCAAATTTGAGTGAAAATTTAATCACATGTCAGCTCTAGTATAATATATTTGTCCAATGAATACCCGTTTATCATCTGTATTTCTTCTTGGTGTAGCAATTTTAATGACCAGTAGTGTAGTATCAAGTTATATAGAATAAAATAATAAGTGATGCATAATTCCATTAGTTGACCATGTAGTTGGCATTACTGGACTGCTCAAGGACGGATATCGAGTCCTTTCAGCCAGGCAGTAGCTTCTTCCTGAAGCACATGAAGGTACTGGAAGGTGCCTTGGCATTTCCTTAAAGGTAATTCAATGGCGGTGGGCTTTAATGTCTGTTTGTTGTGTCCACCGGCGCAGTCAGGTCTATCAGTCACGCCCCATCTATGTCTCGAGGAGTGACAATTTCCATGCCCTATTCGGAACCGGTTGCGTGATGTCCAGGATCTCCTTGATAGCTCAAATCCGACAGGGCGTTGCCTCGGATATTTGATTAGATTATTTGAATCTGGGTTGGAGGAGGACCATTCTCAGCGCCAAGCATCATCAATGTTAAAATTCTCTCTTACTAAACCTTTCCCACTTTCCAAGATGGTTTACGAGACCTTAGTCGAGGTTGGGAGATGAAGTCTTAATGGATAGGAAGTTGACGGTTGTCTAAGCATTTTTTCCACTCTTTTTTCCCAAGTAGCTGTCTTCGTAAGTATAGAGGATGGTTGTTGGACAAAACAGGGAGCCACTGGGTTGCCGTCGACTTGATGGATCCCGATATCAGCCTCATAGTATTATTGAGTTGAGTATTTACTTCTCTTGAATGGGCGCTATTTAACAACGTAGAGTTGCAGTATTCTGCTGCTGAATAGACAAGAGCAAGGGCCGATATCCTGAGGGTTGTCGCATTCGTTCCCCAGTCATTTCCTGTTAGATTCTGGATTATGTTATTTCTAGTTTTTTTAGTTTTTCTTTTGCACGCTGTCTCCTCCAGGTGGGCTCTGAACGTTAGAGTGCGGTCAAGTGTTACTCCCAGGTAATTTGGTTGAGAGCTGTATCTCAACATTTGGTTTCTGAAAGCGATTCTGGGTTTATAATGTGCCTGCTTGTTGTTTAGGTGAAATCAGGCTGTCTCTGGCTTCATTGCGATGGGTTTAAGTCGCCATACTTGGAAATTTTCAACCATCAGCTTCAGGTCGTTTTCAAGAGTAATTTCTGATGTCTCGAAGTCGGTAGACTGGCTTATTAAACATATGTCGTCGGCGCAAATGAACTTTTTAGAATAGGTGTTTGGTAGGTCAGATGTGTACATATTCAGGCGCAGAGGCGAAAGATCTGATCCCTGGGGAAGGCCGTCATTGAGTTGGTAGTTGCGGCTTTTCTTGCCATTAAGGTGTACTTCGATGTGTCTATTTGCCAGCATGTTGCTACGTAGTGTGGCCATTTTTTTACAAGATATGATGCGTAAAAATTTCAGCAGCATTCCTTGTCTCCATACTGTGTCATACGCAGACGATAGATCAATAAATACAGCTGAGGATTTTTTATTTTCTTCAAAGCCCCTTTCGATATGTGTGGTTACTGCTAGTACCTGGTCGCTGCAGCTCCTTTTAGGTCTAAAGTCAGCCTGTTCCCCTGGCATCTTCTCAACACTGGGTTTTATTCTGTTAAGAATGAGCCTCTCGAGAAATTTATAGCAGACGCTCAGGTGAGTTATGGGTCTGTAGTGCTTTCCTGTTTTCCCCGGTTTTAGGATTGCTATGATTTTCGTTCTCTTAAAAAGGTCTGGCAGCCTTCCAGTCCGTAATAGGTTGTTGAAGAATTCTTTCATCCATCGTAGAGCACTGGGGCCACAATGCTTAAAAAATTCTGGGTATAAGCCGTCGATGCCTGCGGCTTTCCCTGTTTTTGTGTCCTTAATGACCATGGAGATCTCGTATGTCTCAAAATTCTTTGAGGCGTCAGATTCACGTGTTCTTCCTTTGACGCTGTTCAGCCCTGCTCTGATTTCTCGTGTTTCTTTTTGTCTGTCTCTGGCGTTTTACGTGTAAGTTTCAAAATTCTGTTGGCAGCATCATTGTGACTTATATAATCACTATTTAATTATGTAATAAATGTATTAGTTCCTCAGACAGGTCTCTCTATTGGGTTCACCCCCACAAATAATCCGCATTAAACGTTTTTGACTCGAGAAACTTTAGCTTGGCTTGATCAGTTACCCCAAACAACGCTCGCGTATGACATTCTGGAATGAAAAGTAAGCGAACGAAGTATGCTAGCTTTTTCATTTTTATAGCACCTTTGTTGTGACAACATTCGCATTGCGAATATAGATTTGTTTTGGTGCTTCAGCAGTTCTCTGGTATGATCTTCCCAACCGAATTTATTATAGAGTTATAAACCAAAGACTACATTGTCAACCTCTTCTGTTAGTCACCATAGTACGTTATATGCTGGCGGGAAACCTCAGGTTTTGAACTACTTATAGTGTGTCCTATCGTAGTTTATTAACAAGAAATGGGCTAGGAACCATCTGTTAACGTTCCTAAAAATTTCTACACCTGATTTGTTATTTATTGCAATATTTGAATCATTCGCAAACGAAACAAACTTGGTGTCTGGTAATATTAATGATGAAACGTGATTAATACAGACAAGAAGTAGTAAGGGCCCTGAGATGGAACCTTGTAGGACACCACATGGAATTAGTTCCCAGTTATATCATGACGCTTTCCTATTAACACCCTTTGTTTCCTGTCAGAGAAAGACGATTTGAACTATTGGTTAGTTTGAACCTTTAAACGCGCCCTACTCCAAACACACACCCCTCACATACATGCAGAGAGAGAGAGAGAGAGAGAGAGAGAGAGAGAGAGAGAGAGAGAGAGAGAGAGAAAGAGAGAGAGCGAGAGAGAGAGAGAGAGATACCAGAGGAAAGATAACAACAGTGAGAGAACGTGAGAAAGGCAGAAGTACACTGTAGCCAGAGTTCTTGTTACACATACGACTTCTTCCGCTGTAACACTGTGTAAATGTCAGCAGCGACGAGTCATGGCATGGACTCCACGAGGCACCGAAAGTACTGGGGAGTCCTCATGATCCTTGACCGCGCTGTCGTCACCCACTATGATCTCGTAACTCCCTCAATAGAATGAGGCGATGTAAGATGGCGGACAAATAAGTAGCCTCAAATCATTCTGACACAGTTTCCATTCGCGAATAGCGCGTGGGAAGAATCGTTGTTAAGCCTCTGTATTGGCCCTAATTTCTCGAATTTTCTCGTCATCATCATTACGCGCGAGACGTATGTGAGGGGCAAGTGTTCTCTCAAAATTTCAATAGTAAATCTCTCCATGATGCACAACGCCTCTCTTGTAACGTCTGGCAGTGGAGTTTGTTGAGCATCTCCGTAACGCTCTCGTGCCGACTAAACAGTCCCGTGACGAAACGTGCCGCTCTTCGTTGGTTCTGCTCTGTCTCTTCTATCAAGTCCTACCTATTATGGGTGTCAGGTACATAAACAATACTCAAGTATCGGTCGGACAAGTGCCTTATAAGCCACTTCCTTCGTGGATGAGCTACATTTCCTTAAGATTCTTTCTATGAATCTGTGTCTGGCATCTGCTTTTCCCGCTAATTGTTTTAAGTCGTCATTCCACTTAAGGTCGCTGTGGATAGTTACTCCTAGATATTTTACGGTAGATACTGGTAGACTTGGCTATCCTTTATACAAGGAAGTCGTCCTTTCGCCTTAACGCTGTAGACGGAATTTATATTTTCTGCTGCAAACGTTACCCACGTAGTTTTGAAAATTACCAAGTAAATCCGCTCAAATGGGAACGCATCGTCGAATCAGTTTCATAACTTTGCCACTCTCTAAGTAAGGCCAGTGGCCATGCTCGTTACAGGTGACCAAACGGATCGTACAGCAGGTCTCTGTACCGATCGTCGATGGAGAAGATGGCACCGAATAATATGAGATGACAGACCGTGGATCCTCACTGTATACGGACATCGCGAAGTTCTTTATGGAGGAGCAAGCTTTGAACTCTGTGAACTTGCGTCCATCTTTTTTCCTACGGTACGTTGACGTCACTTTCCTGATGTGCCCTCATAGTGAAAATGCACTGTAGCAGTTCGTCGTTCACATGACCGATGTGTATTCCAACATTAAATTTACTGACGAGACTGAGAGGGAAGGCAAGCTTCTGTTCTTCGCTATTTTAGTCGAGCAGAAGGCAGCAGGCCCGCCTGGTTATTCAGTGTACAGGAAATCTACGCACACTTGTCGGTACTTCAACGCCATCAGCTTTCACCACCCTGTACGCGTGAAAGCGGTCCTGAGTACTTTAGTACACAGGGCAAAGATTATTTCTGACTACGACTGTCTGGAGTCTGAATTTCGGCATTTGAAGCATGTGTTCATGGAAGATGGTTACAGCAAGGGAGAAACTGGAAATGCTTTTAGGCGCCGCCGACGAAAGACGCCTCGTGAATCGGTAGAAGTCGCCAACCCGGCTGCATTACTTCCATACTGTGGATCAGCAGCAAGATAGGACGCCTGCTGAAGAGATATGGAATGAGACCAGTGTTCCAGACCGCTTCCAAGGCAAGAAACATATTACGACCCGTTAAAAAGAACACAAGTCTTCGAGTTCCTGGAATGTGTGGAGTCCCCTGCAAACATTATAGATATGACATAGACAACCCATTCGCCTTGATGCTGAGCATTGTGCAGAGCGGTCATGACATATTAAACAAAGGAAACTTGAAAAGTCGGTCGTGGCTCAACACTGCCCAGAAATTGTATATAAAATACGATTAGAAAAGACGAGAGCTCTGGCTCAGACATCATCATATTGGGAATCTGTTACAAAAGAAGCAACCGAAATTGGAATAGACAGCAACAATTTTAAGACAGCCCAGTGGTAAGCACTTAGTAGAAAACAGGAGCGGGCTTTGGACGTCGAACGAAAGCAAAAATGGAGGCCTGATAGTTGTAGAGAGAGTTTTCTGTGATATTGTATTGATGACTCTTGTAGTAATGTACGCTCTTGGAACTTTAACAGTGGATCACCCTGTGATTCAAAAAGCCTCTCTTTTAGCATATGCTACTGGATTTGGATGAGCATCTCCGTGACGCTCTTACGCTTACTAAGCTAAACTGTAACGAAGCGCGCTGCTCTTCTTTGGATCTTCTGTATTTGCTCTGTCAATCTTATCTGGTGAGAATCCCAGACTGAAGCGCATTATTCAGGCAGTATCCGAACGAGAGTTTTACAACCTATCTCTTTTGTGAGTGGAGTACACTTCCTAAGGATTCTATCGGTGAATCTAACACCTACCTCACCTGCATTAGTTTTATGGAGGCGCTCCACTTGAAACAGTTCGTGCTTACACTGCCAGAAATGTAATGCATATGACTGCTTTCAGGGATTGTTCTGCAGTCGTGTAATCATACAATGATAATGGGTCTTTCTCGCTGTTTATACGCAGTACGTTACATTTGTTTACATTGAGAGGCACTTGCTAATCCATGCATGAAGAGTCGATCTTCTGCAGATCTTCTTGTATTTGCTTGGAATTTTCTAAGGTTGCAACTTGTCTGTGTACCACGATGTCATCCTGGAATAACGTCATGGAACTTCCGACCTTATCCACTAAATCTTGTAAGAGGCATGCGCTATATGCGCTGCCTGCAATAGGCAAGGCATAGGAGACTCTCTGACCAGAGAGCAGTATGTAGTTAGTTGTTGCTTGTCGCGAGTCGGCAGTAGTCTGTGCTAGTATACAGTAGTCTGTAGTAGTCTGCGTGAGTCGGCAGCAGTGTACGGTAGTCGGCGCGTGTCTGCGCTTGTGTGCAGTCTGCTCTGGTCGGGACTCTGGAGGATGAGTATTACTGTAGAAGGTAAAGAAGCAGTCTTGCGCATATCTAATAATGTATGTTAACTGTCATTTAATTTCTTTCAAAAAATCCCCCAATAATAATTTTTATAATATAAAGTAATTTTTTTTAAAAAAGCATTCATTTCAACTTAAAGATTTTATCCAATGAATAATTAATTCCTTTCACGAGTCACAAAGCATAGGCCAGCAGTGCACGGAGCTGTGCCGAAAAAATTTAGAAGAGCAGATATATTTGCAATTTTTATTGTGGTAAGAATTTTTGCTTTTTTTTATTCAGAGTACAGGGCCGTGGCGCAGCGCTGCTGTCGTTCTAAAATTTACCAGGTTATTGAATTTTTTTTATATTTTGGTTTAGGAATTTTTCTGTTTCGAACCTAACATTAAATGAGAAAAGAATTTTGTGGGTACATTAAATGTGAATGCATTTCTGCACAGAGATCATAAATGGGAACCAGTTTTGTTCAGTATAATCGTAACTCTGTTAGTTACGTGGAAGAGCGGAGCTGAATCGAACGTGTTATCGACGTGAAGCAACACCGAATCAACAGTCTTCTCAGTCTCGTAGGTGAGCAGGGCAAGCTGGGTTTTAAAGATCGTTGTTTGCTGAATCCATATTGATTCCTACAGGTGAGATTTTAGGGCTTCAGAATGTCATAACACGCAAGCACAAAAAATGTACCAAAATTCCACAGCATTTTAACGACAGTGGCATAGGCATATAGTTTTGTGTGTCTGTTCGTCGACCTTCCATGAAAACGGGAGTGACCTCAGATTGTACAAGGGTGTGGAAGGAAATTAACCTTTTCGCTTTTTAAAGGCATCATTCACGTATTGGCGTCAGTAGTGTTAGGGAAAACATCGATAATATAAATCTGACCTGCCAGATTGATTCCTGTTCTCTAGAATGCAAGTCCTCTGCTTTCACCGCTACACTACCTCCCCTGACCTCAGGTGTTCATTGTGGATATACTGTTTGGCCGCAGTAACAACGGCACAGATTTTAGTCCGTACGTACAAAATAATGACCAGTAGTAGTGGCGAAATGTTACAAATGTTAGAATTGTCCTTCACCTGCACTCTGGAAGATGCTGTTTGCAGACTGTTGCTCCCTTTCAGAACTTCCCAGATAATTACCAGTCATCTTGAAACGGACGACCGTCCACGTGATACTATCAAATCTAGAAAACAATAGTTCAGTAATAATGCGTGGTCTGGAGTCATACATTTTCCGACATCATCATACATGTGAATTTTATAGGGAATATAATAATAGTAGTTTTGTTCGTTATTCGGTCATTTTGTACAATGATTGAAACAAGTCACGTTCTAAAGAGAAGTAGTGTACAGACAGCACTCGTCTTACACCGCTGCACACTTATCTTCACTCACACTCGTTATTGTTCTTCGCTTTGCTCACTTCGACAGCTTGATGGATATGCGACTCCGACTGCACAGAAACAATTTCAACAGGGATTTTTTAAAATAAAAGAGGTAGTATACACACAACACACATTCTTAAAGAAAGGGACAGACCTGTATCGTTGTGAATAATCTACATATTGCTCCATGGTATTAGACATTAGCACCTTTCTCAATTCTTTCTTAAATAGGTCTAATGTTTTCACATTCTTTGTTTTCTACAGGCAAGCATTATTTGAGTCTGATACATCATACATTTCTTTCATGGAGTCTTCTATGTAGTCTCCCATAAAAATCATTCCAAATGCTCCTTTCGTATCGTGCACTTGCTTGTTTAGTACTGAAAATTTTCTCGGATATTTTAGCTAACACATATATGTACATGTATAATCCTGGAAGATACGTAAGTGTAATTTCTTTCAAGATGTTTCTACACAATTTCTTACTCAGAACACCTTTCATTATCGTTATCTTTCTTTTACGTTTAATATTAAATAGTTGCTTCTCAATGTTTCATTCTCCCGTAACAGTACACCTTCCTGTTACAAGCTATAAGTATTTAGTAGGCGCCCCGGTATAAGTGGAAAGAGTACATTGAAGGCATCTACGAGGAGGGGGAACTATCTGTTACAATGGTAGAAGAATAAATTTGAGTTGATATAAAAGTCAGAGGGATACTGTATTACAGTTTGACAGAGCTTTGGAAGAATTAAGTCAAATTGCGCAGTAACTACTACTTCTACTAGACACACCACTGACTGGACAAAAAATTCTGATGTAGGCGTAGATACGCAGTAATATCTGGCCGACGAAGGCGTCGCATATTCAGTTGGCGACATACCGAGTGACCGAAGACGATGAAACCATTACCATCCGATGCTTACGGAGCGTCTTGACTATAGTCTGAGCAGTATTAAAGCAGTCGCCGCCTCGATACGAGCAGTTCGGCAGAGGAAGCTTTTTATTTTCCGCTGCAGTCATCCAACACGCAGGTTTCCGGCTGGAAGATCAAAGAGTGCACGGCCGTAATTATCGGTGTCGGCGATGTGCGCGCCACAATGGGAGATTTGTTATACGTGACAGTGATGCGGGAGCAGTCTAAATCACGCGCGTGCCCGCTGGGTACCGGGAACAGAACGGAACAGCCGGGGTCAGCGAACGCCGTCTCCGCCCCACGTACGGCGCATTTGCGTATCGGATGACCACTGACTGCCGGTTGCCAACAACGCGCCCCGTAAAACCTACCGAGTCCTGCTGCGGCTCACATCCCGCCCGTTGGTTTGGAGTCAACTGTTCGGATCCGCAGATTATTTCCTGTGCTGTCTCCTAATAACACTCTTTGAGCACTGAAGAAGTCCGCATTACATCCTCTTGTTACGGTCGTTCCACGCATCAGATACTGGTACACGTGAGGATAGTGGACTGCCGAAACGAAAAGCGGCGACAGTCCATCGTTGCACGATTTGAGACTACGATCTTGTTTTCAGGTTTTCAGCAAGATAAAATTGATTTCACAGCATATAAAATGGCGGTAAAGTAAAACAGGAATAAATCTACCACCAACTAATAGATATTAGTTGGGTCCCTGGCCATGTGGGTATCTCGGGTGATGAGCTTGCTGATCGTTTGGCTGGGGGAGCAGTCACTTATCTCCCCTCCCCCCCCCCCCCCCGCCCTTCTCTATAACCCCTCCCGCGGCGGATTTACGGCTTCATATCAAATCCCACTTCGCACAATCATGGGCCAACTGTTAGGCGGCTACCTCCCTGTCTAATAAACTTCGTGGGATTAAGGTAACACTTGTCCCGTGGCGTTCTTCCTTTCGCCTCTCCCGAAATGACTCGACCACCCTATGTCGTCTACGCATCGGCCATACCAGGCTGATCCATGGTTTTCTTTCGCGTAATGAGCCATCCCCACTCTGTGGTTGTGGAGCCTTCCAGTCAGTAGCCCATATTATGGTGGAATGCCCCCTTGTTTAGGCTCTGCGTACTAAGTACAGACTTCCCCGCACTTTACCTTTAATATTGGCAGGCGATTCCCTGATGGCTGAATTGGTTCTCAGCTTCCTACGTGAAACTTGTTTTTATTTTCAGTTCTAAGGTTTATAATCTCCCTTTGGAGTAGGGGCAGGGCGGTGAGGGTTGGGGTGTCTCCCACTGTAAGCTGTGTTTGGAGATTCCCGACTCCCCTCCTTGACCAAGATTCTCTTTTCTCTCCCTTTCTCTGTTTTTATCGCTTTTTAGATTTGGTTAGTCTCCTTTTACAATACGCACTTCTGCATTCTAGCGGTTGAACGCTTTTGAATAGCAGGTGGTCTTGCCTGTACTGCATCAGAGATGGGATATTTCCTGCCTCTAGCATAGCCTTGGGGTTGTCCATTTGCTGACTTCCCTCCTTTTCACCATTGACAACACGACTGCACTTTTACGTTTTTTAGCCTTTTACCTTTTATCATTATGATTCTTCTGAGATGTAAATCCGTCCGAATGGACCACTTTTGACATAAGGGACTGATGACCTTGCTGTTTGGTCCATTAAACCTCAGTCAACCAACCAACTAACCAACCAATAGAAATTAGTACCCGTTATATGTGCTATGAGTGGCATTTAATGGTTAATGAAATACATTATCTTTCCTCGCCAATTTCGGTTGGAAAAATGTGGAATATTCCCGCTTAAGGACCCTATAGTTTCATGAAGTTCCCACAGGTGTAAACGCCTTCAAAATGGCGTCAGTAACGGAGGTGCATTCCATGCAGGGAGCCGTCATTGAGTTTCTTTTGGCGGAAAACCAGAGCAAAGTAGATGTTCTTAGGCGTTAGCACAGTGTCTACGTAGATATGGCAGTGAACAAAAGCACGTTGAGTCGTTGGGCGAGGTGTCTGCCATCACCGCAACAAGGTCACGCAAACCACCTCGTGCCGAAATTGAAGAAACGAGTTCAGCATATTCGTACGTCACAACAATGCAAACGAACTCCTCCTCCTCTGCGACAACATAACGGCAACCCATGGAGTGGTACCACATCACCTGTCCTTCGAAGAAAAGTTCAAAGCCGCACACTCAGCCGGTAAACATACGGCGGCAGCCTTCTGGCAATCTGAAGGGCTTATTCAGTTTGATGTCCTCCCTCATTGTGCAACAATCATCCCTGAAGCGTATTTCGCTACCCTCAGGACACTGAAGAAACGACTTCAGCGTGTTCGTCGCACAAAAATGCGAACGAACCTCTTCTCCATGTCAACGCAAGGCCTCACACAAGTCTGCGCAGCCGAGAGGAGCCCACAAAGCTTTGTTGGACTGTTCTTCCTCGTCCATTCTGCAGCCCGGATCTCATACCTTTCGACTTCCATCTGTTTGGCCCAATGAAGGATGCACTGGGCGCGAAGCGGTAGGTGGATGATGGGGAGGTTATTCATGCAGCAAGACGTTGACTCCGACATCGATCAGTAAAGTGGTACCATGAGCGCATACAGATCCTGCCAGCAAGGTGGCTTAAGGGTATCGCACTGAATGGAGACTGTGTTGAAAAGTGAGGAATAACATGGTGTACTGGAATCCTGAATAAAAGCAACCTGCTTCAAATAGAATGTCTTGCATTACTTACTGGACCACCCTCGTACATACACATTTCTGTTCTTGACATATTCGGGATTATTTTTTGTCTGTCTCGGGAAGAATGAGTCTTTCCAGACCTTTGTGTGTGCACTCACATCGAAGTGACTGTGTACAGGGTGGTCAGAAACATGCTGAAAAGCATGTAAGGCTGTTGCAGGAGAGGTTATATTGAGAAGTAATTGTCAAGGAAAAATTCGATACGTTGCGCCGTTGCCGTTGAAAGTGGGCTGCTTCTGTGTAGGCAGCGCTGTGTAGCGCTTTACTTTGGATCTCTGACTACGCTTTCTCTGTAAGAGACTCTGTGGCTGGTTGTACTCGTTGTTAGAAGTTAATCGCCAGTAGTGTTGGTCAGTTGGAAGTTAGTCGCCAGTAGTGATGGAATTACTGTTGGGCAGTTGGAGGTGAACAGCCAGCAGTGATCGATGCTAAATGTGAGAAGTTAGCATTGATGGAGGGTAGAGGTCTGAAGTGTTAGCTTAAGCTGACGATCTGTACATGTTCGACTTGGAGATTGAAAATTATTCATGATTATATACCTTTGTACTAGATGTCAATGACGATTTACACTCGTGTCTGAACTGGATGTCACATTATTAAGGTAAAAAATACATTATTTGGTTTGCAACAAAATCTTTCCTTTGCTAACCACATGCCTATTAGGAGTTAGTGGCTTTAGTAGTTAGAATCTTTTATTTAGCTGGCAGGATTGACGCTCGCTGTATTGCAGTAGTTCGCGCAATGAAGATTTTTGTGAGGTAAGTGCTTAATGAAATGTATAGGTTATTGTTAGGATTTCCTTTTAGTCAGGGCCATTCTTTTGAATTAATCATTTGAAGTCAGGTTGTGATCTTTTTGAGCAGTCAGATTGCGTTGCGCTAGAGTATTGTGGGTCAGTGTTGACATGATAAGAAAAAGTAAAGAGAAAGTAGGCTCAGTACGTTTAGTTTTACTTAGCTGTTTCAGAATCGAATAACGTAGAAGTTTCATCTCCTTAGTCATTCGGCAATTTAAGTACAGACACACTCATTTAAATAAAGAAGTTTCACCGTGTTATTTGGCATTGAAGGTAGCCAGTCAGGTCATTGCACGCACGAATTAAAGCATTTTGACGCGCTAAAATGCAGTAATGCACACATCTGCACGTCTGTGAGTTACCACTTGTTCAAATGCTTATTAACTGTTAGAATGTGCCCTTTTCGGAAGCAATAAATTTAAGCTAGGTGAGAAAAACCTACGTTTGTTCGGTTTGAGGAAAACGAACGAAGAATACATTTGGTGATACCACCTCTGATAGGATGCTCGAATTTACGGGCTTAACGACCTGATTGCCTAACTTCAGTGTTAAATAACTCGGAAACGGCGTAATGTATTGAATTTTTTCTTAACAATTATTTCGCAGAACAACCTACCCTGGAACACCCTTACAAGCTTTTCAGACTGTTTGTGATCACCCTGTATAATCTACTCGGTATCCTCCGGCTCTTACTTGTATTGGCACCACACGGTTGTTGGTAAATCCGACCGAATTTCTCATTGATGTAATTGTAACACTACATCGTATACACTTCATGTACGTACACTGTGCTGCTGAAGACGTGTACTGGCAGTAGTTACGTAGACAGAGAAGCCAAAATATTTTGACTGCCTTTTTAATAACTTGATGGACACCTTCGGAACGCAGTGCCATGCGATACTGCATGGCATGTGTTCAACAAGTTCTTGATATGGTTTCAGAGATATGTGGCATTAGGCATCTGCGCACAGGTCACGCAATATCCCGCGCGACCGCTTCGGTCGCAGGTTCGAATCCTGTCTCGGGCATGGATGTGTGTGATGTCCTTAGGTTAGTTAGGTTTAAGTAGTTCTAAGTTCTAGGGGACTGATGACCTCAGAAGTTAAGTCCCATAGTGCTCAGAGCCATTTGAACCATTTTTGAACGCAATATCCGTAAATTATGGCCCGTTAATTTATTGGATACGAACTGGCGTCCTATAACATTCTAAATGCATTCCGTTAGACTAGGTGAATTCCGTGGCCAAAATATCAATGTGTGTTCACTATGCTGCTCAAACCACTGCATAACTATTCTGGCCTTGTGACACGGACAGTTGTCATACCAGAAGACGCCATCATTGTCGAGATGACAATAAACACGAAGGGGTGGTAGGTTGTCCGTAATAACGTTCACGCAGTCCACGCCTGTCATGGTGCCTTCGATTACTATCATAGTTCCCCTGGACCCCAGTTAAATCTTCCCCATAGCATGGTGCTATCCTCACCGCCCTGTGTCTGTCACCACATGCGTATTTCGAGCACTTCGAAATTAATTTGATGATTGCGAATTCACTGACATTAGGTATAGGCCTAGTAGCCATTAGTGACATCTGGAAATTTGTGCTGGTCCGGGAGTCGAACCCGTATTTCGCGCTTACCGCAAGCGGTCGCTTAAGCTCTTGAGCTATCTGTGCACGCTCTTCAAACTGACTCAAACTTCCACATGTCACACTGCCTACATCCTTATACCATAGTGCACTAGATTCATCATCTAACGCTCGTACCATTACTTGGATTCCCCCAATAGTGAGAATGAGACAACGAGGAATCCAGACAATTATTGTTATCGTCGTCTGCCCACATAGGCTTGTAATACATGCGTCTGTGAGAGAACAGATACTGTTGACGTTCCACAGCTGAAGAAAATACTTCGAAAGTAATTCGCTGAGTGCGAACTCCTTGAAGTCAGCAATATGAGGTATAGTTCTACCACCCAATAGTGACATACGAGTATGAAAATATAGCGAGCCTTAGATGATGAATTTAGTGGACCACGATGTAAATATGGAGACAGTGTCACATGTGGAAGTTTGAGTCAGTCCATGGAGCGTGCACAGATAGCCAAAGTCGTTAAGGTAATAGCTCGTGTAAAGTGGGAAATACAGGTTCGAGTCCTGGGGCCATATTCAGTATCTAGCGGCCGCTCTGCCGGTCGGATCGGTAGGTGAGCGCAGCGAGCGGCCATGTTTTCGAAGGAGAGCCTTCACGTTATTCTGTGAGTATTTTGGAAGCGCTACCCTACAGTTCTAGCGGACCGAGACGCTGTTGTCACGGTCATAGATCCGTGAATGCACATGCAGCGCTCACAGTGCTACGAACCCGAATCTGCTAGAAGCTGACACAGGCATACTATTTTTTGCAGTGCCGAAAACTGTGTTTAGTGTATGTATTACTGCTCAAATTTCGCTGACCACGTCATTTCGCGCATGCGTAGTAGCGATAGGTTATTTGACTGTGTTCTGGAAATTGTCATAAGTGCCATATTATATCATTTTATTTTCATTCGTATTGACATCTTGTTTTGGGTTTTACGTTTAGGAATATGAATTACAAGTGGTGTGTAGTACCACATTGTACAAATACATCCATAAAAACGCCAGAAAAAGTTGTTTAAGAGAGTGTCAAAGAACAAAGAATAAGAGGACGCATAAAATGTGGTTGTACGAGATTCGCCGCTAGAGATCCTGTTGATGATGTATCCTACTTGCCCACACGATTCATTAATGATTTGGGTCTTAAAAACAAAATTTAAAAAACAACCGAAAAATTGTTTTCGAGAGCGTCTGGCGAGTGCAGCTCTTGAAGTTCGTCATAGTTTATAACTTGCATCTTATGAATCAAAACTTTTCACATATGGAGGCGTAGTCAAAAAATATTATGGCGGGTATCTTTCATCTCTGTCTATTGTTGTTAAGGATTTGATAGCAGATAAGTATCTGTGACATGCAAGAGTGTAAAGATGACTGCTGCTGGTTTCATTCGCAGTAATTTAAGTTGTGCTCTTAAATTCCTATCTAACTACACAGTCGGAAATCGCTATGTATTCGGAAACAAATGGTGAATTATTTCTGACAAGAAAAAATATAAATGTCACTGTCAGTTGTTTCATGCACAGCAATTTTGTCTCTAACAATTTCGTCTTTCATTTTTTAAACGTACAGAAGTCACGAAATCGAAGATATTCATAACTGAGAAACCGTGCTCTTACATGTAAATAACAATAAATACTCAGGTAACTCAGTTTTTTTTATCACAGAGGGGAGGTAACGCTCTGGATGAACGCACCACTTGGCCACAACAAGTGGTGCGCTGCGACCATTCTATTTCTGCTCATTTCAATGCAGAGGGACGAGGGTTGACTTCGTTGCCGAACGACGCGGGAGTAAGCCGTAAATGCATGAAATTTTGGAAGATTATCACTTTTGGGCTTCAACAAATTCCTTTCCATTTTTACTTAAAACCATTTGCGGGAAAAAGTACGCAAAGTCAGCAGTTATTTCAGCTGATACGTCAAATATGTAAGCAGAGCTGATGTCTTGAAATTTAATAATTTCTAGACTCTTAATTACACAAAAATAACAGGTAATTTGTGAGAATATTAACCGAAAATGATTTTTTATGCTATAATCATTCACAATAACAACAATACAAAGCATATTTCTAACAAAGAAAACAGTCTATTATGAACTTATTTTCCATCCGGGTGCGTCCTGGTGATTCTTCAGTAAAACATATTCACTAAATCCAAAACTAAAACCACTCAATAATTCTAAAATAAATTGTAGCTGTGAACAAATTGCACCAAATTAAACGAGTGCCCATACCGAACGTAACGACTTCTTCGTACAGCTATTGGAAAATCGTAGGGCGGACCAATCAGTAACAGTTCTCAGAAGCTTACATAATAGCAACTTTGGCTAATGAACGTATATGCAAGGATGTTTCGAGCCGTTCTTCACGATGACGTGAATCCGGACCTGGTGTAACGAGAAATGTAATTCATCAGACCATGTCACACTTTTCATTGATCCACGACAGAATCACGATGATCCTCTACCTTCTGCAATTGTAATAGAGATGTCGTTAGGTCAACAATGGAACACGTAGGGATTTCCTCGTACGGAACCCCATGTTTAACAATGTGCCCTGAACGGAGTGCTCCGAAACACTTGTGCCTGCACCAGCATTGTGCCCTGACGTCAGATCTGCCACGGCCAGTCGCCTGTCCTGCAGGCAAGTCTCCGACATCCACTTTCTGTGATGAGGAGTGGACGTCCAGCAGCTTGTGACCTGCTTGCGGTTTCACCGTCCTTCAATTACTTTCCACAGATACTCACAGCAGCAGTACTTGGACAGTCGATGAGCTTCGCCGTTTCAAGATGTTCGTTCCCAGGTATCGAACACTGAACTCTGCATTTCGTCGACGACCTTTATGCCAGTGAATTTCCGCATCACCTGCCCGTATCGTCACTATAATGATTGCCGGCCGGAGTGGCCGAGCGGTTCTAGGCGCTACAGTCTGGAACCGCGCGACACTGCGGCCGCTGTTTCGAATCCTGCTTCGGGCATGGATGTGTGTGATGTCCTTAGGTTAGTTAGGTTTAAGTAGTTGTAAGTTCTAGGGGACTGATGACCTCAGAAGGTAAGTCCCATAGTGCTGAGAGCTATTTGAACCATTTTTGAACTATAATGATTCCCCATTCGTCTCTGCTTCGTTTAGACCCTTCTCCTGATGCGTCACGTGGCCGCAACGACACCAGGCGGCACGCAGTCTCAATATGGGTGTGGTCATAATTTTTTGGCACGTCAGTGCATATGTGTGGAAAACATGAAGTTACGTCGACGAAATCCCACCTAAATAGAATCTTCTGTTTACCTGTAGCTTCATGTGTGTCAGATGCCTTCTAAACCGTTCCCAGAAGACCATGACGATATGTTTTGCATGAGACACGTGTCTGTGTATTGCACTCGTCGTTCCCCTTTCGCACGGTGTAGTATTCACAGGCACGCAACAATTATTTTCATCTGTACAGCTGTAAATCACATTTCTATCAGCTATAGGAACTGCTGTGTCACTAACAAGACGTCGCGCAAGCAGTGGACGGATATCTATTTTCGAAGTTCCAGGCTCTCCGCTCAGAGCAACCCACTGACGACCGTAGGTTAGTATGTGTAAGTATGCTGTTTAGGTTTTTATGTTGGTAACGTCACGTAGCGCTCTGTATGAAAATCACTGACACTTCTGTGTACAGTCTGTGGCTGGTTGGACTCATTGTTGGCATATTCGCTTGTGTAGTGTTGGGCAGTTGGATGTGAACAGCGCATAGCGTTGGGCAGTTGGAGGTGGATGTGGAGAGAGAAATGCCAGAGTTTTGAGAGGTCACTATAAGCGGACTACTTTGGAACATTATTAAGGTAAATACATTGTTTGTTCTCTATCAAAATCTTTCATTTGCTAACTATGCCAATCAGTAGTTAGTGCCTTCAGTAATTAGAATCTTTTATTTAGCTGGCAGTCTTGGCGCTCGCTGTATTGCAGTAGTTCGAGTAACGAAGATTTTTGTGAGGTAAGTGATTCATGAAAGGTATAGGTCAGGGCCATTCTTTTGTAGGGATTATTGAAAGTCAGATTGCGTTGCGCTAAAAATATTGTGTGTCAGTTTATTGATGATCAGAATAAGTAAAGAGGGAACTGTCTGAGCACGTTCAGTTTTACTCAGCAGTCTCTGTATCAAATAACGTAGAAGTTTACTAGCACAGTCATTCATAATTATTCTAAGGGGACATTTCATATGGAAATACTAAGACCACACGCTCTCTAGTTCCGAAGTATGCACTACAGTTAGACGACCTGAAAGAGATGAAGTCAAGTGTCGGTAGGTCTATGCTATTAACTGGAATCACGTTGTTATTAGAGTTTCCCGAAGCTACTAGAAAGTGCGTGGCCGAGGATTCCTTCAGCGAACAAGACTATCAAGGTTGTTCATCAGATGTTAAATTGGTCTTTTGCATGCTTTGGCTTATCGCTCGTCGTCGTCATCAGCTGATAGTGTTATGGCGTAACCACAAGCGCTGGAACGAAGATGAAGAACGCAAGAGAAGAGAAGGCGGTGAGACGACGTCGGCCAATGGGGGGTGCGCTGACTAGGAGCGCACCACGACAGGAGCCGCCTACAGGCGAAGAGAATATAAGCGCCGCTGCTGGCAGCCCCGGCCACACTGTACCAGACCGGAACTCGCAGACCAGCACACTGTAGACCGACACTACGATAGCAGTGACGTGTTATGCGAATCAATTACTTTTATGGACATTGTATACAGTAAGGGACTTTGATTGTTTGCATGTCGCCCATCGCTTGCGACACCGTTGTAAATTAAAAGTTAAATATTGTCTGTCTTCTTTATCGTAATAAAAACTATTAATGTGATTTGCTTGTTACCCTATACGAGACGAGTGGACAGGACCCCAGAGACAGGATTATCACAGTCAGGTTCCCCATGCAGTACAGTTACGTTCAGGTTAACGTGAACAATGATGTTAGATCTGTCACCAAGATATCAAGAATCTTCTCCCTTGATTTATTTTTCCTAGATGTCACGAAAATATTTGCAAGATCGTGACTATAGCCACATGGTCTTGTATTCCTCCTACAATGGACATTGTCTGTATGATCTGCAGTATTTCCCCGTGAAGTTGTCGACCCCTTTGAAGCAAGAAACGTGATTCATTAGAGAATATTATTCGTTCAATTTCGATGCAATCGATAATATTTTTAAAAAATTCCGAAGCTTAGAATTCAACGTTTCGCCGACAGGGCGGTCGATAGAGACCAAGCACAAATTCGGATGCGAAACAAAATCGATCCAGTCATTTTCGAAGGAACTATCCCAGCCTTAGTGGCTTAGGTAAACCACAGGGAAGCTGCATCTCTACGTCCATACGGCGCACGGCAATCCGAAGCGCCGTGCTCACGGTGCGAGTACTACGTCATACCACTGCGCTATCGCCAGCCAAGTGGATATTGAAACCTTTAATGTCAACGCACTGTGGCAAGCATTGCTGATGCTATCACACATCCGTATAGGTGCTCATCATTTGAATAATTATTTTGGTAGATACAAGTCCAGTTGCCTCTAGTCTGTCTAGACCAATGGTTTCCAACCTTACTAAGATACCCCTGAATACAATCAGATACCTACCCCCCTACCCCTCTCCCCCGCTCCCCCCCCCCCCCTCCCCACCATCAATATTAGCACCCAAGAGTAAACTTTAGAATGAAAAAGAATTTTGTTTGAATTAATTTATTTTTTCAATGCTGGAAGAATAAATATTTAGTTTTCGTAGGTGTCTTTTTAAACCGCGATATAATCAATCGATGAGACAATTGGTACCGCTTAATTCTAACAACATTTTATTTATATTTATTGAAAGATGAAGTAACTCTCAGTGCGTCGAGAGTGCCACCTACAACTCGTCCTCAGAAAAGAAAGTTAATTATTCACATTGATGGTAAATACTAATTACAAAACATGTTTCCTCTGCTCCACTCCTCTCCCTAGTAGCATTTGCTTCACTCACGCCCTGCAACCACATTTTACAATCAGCCAAGTCAAACAGTGTACACTACACCTGCTGCTTGTGTACTACTAGATTCCCGGACTCCTTACCCACGAAATGGTAGAAATTGGAAGACTTTAGGCTACCAATGCTTTGCGCCTGACCACTACCGCACAACAGTGTAGTAGCCATTACATAATTACAGCTGTATTGTGACCGCAATTAGATTGGTTGGTTGGTTGGTTTGGGGAAGGAGACCAGACAGCGTGGTCATCGGTCTCATCGGATTAGGGAAGGATGGGGAAGGAAGTCGGCCGTGCCCTTTCAGAGGAACCATCCCGGCATTTGCCTGGAGTGATTTAGGGAAATCACGGAAAACCTAAATCAGGATGGCCGGACCCGGGATTGAACCGTCGTCCTTCCGAATGCGAGTCCAGTGTCTAACCACTGCGCCACCTCGCTCGGTACCGCAATTAGATCCTTTGTTATAGTGGAATGCATAATCGCTCGTGCGAAACTCAGCTTGCTCTTTTCTCAAATGATATACTGCGAACTGTGGATGAAGGTAAACTGGCAAATTCCATACGTCTATATTATGTCTATATTTCCGAAAAGCGTTTCACACGGTACTCCGCTGCAGACTGTTAACGACGATACGAGCATACGGAATAGGTTCCGAGATATATGAGTGGCTCGAGGTGTTCTTAACTAACAGAACCCAGTATGTTGTTCTCGAGGGCGAGTGTGCATCAGACACAGGCGTGTTCCAGGGAAGAGTGATAGGACCGCTGGTATTTTCTGTGTACATAAGTGATCTGGCCGACAGGGTGAGCTGGTGTTTGCTGAGGATGCTGTGGAGTACGGGAAGGTGTCGTCTTTGATCGATTCTAGGAGGATACTAGATGACTTAGACAAAATTTCTAGTTGCTATATTTAATGGTAGCTAGCCATAAATGCAGAAAATGTAAGTTAATGCAAATGAATAGGAAAAGTAAACTCTTAATGTTAGAGTACAGCATTAGTAGCGTGCTGCTTGACACAGTCAAATCAATTAGATATCTGGGCGTGACACTGAAAAGCGATATGAAATGGAACGAGCATGTAAGGAAATTTGGAAATTTGTGGTAAGATATTATGCGATCAAACTGCTGAGGTCATCGGTTCCTAAGCTTACACACTACTTAATCTAACTTAAACTACATTACGCTAAGGACAACACGCACACCCATGCCTCAGGGAGGACTCAAACCTCCGACGGGGGAAGCCGCGCGGACTGTGACAAGGCGCCTTCAAACCGGGCAGCAAGAGCATGTAAGCACTGTAGTGTGGAAGACGAATGGTCGACTACGGTTTATTGGGGGAATTTTACAGAAGTGTTGTTCATCTGTAAAGGAGACCACATATAGGACACTTGTGCGACCTATTCTTGAGTATTGCTCCAGTGTCTGGAAGCCGAATCAGGTCGAATTAAAGGAAGACACAAAAGCAATTCAGAGGCGGACTGCTAGATTTGTTACCGGTAGTTTCGAACAACGTGCAAGTAATATGGAGATGCTTCGGAAACTCCAATACGAATTCCTGGAGGGAAGGCGGCGATCTTTTCGAAGAACACTATTGAGAAAATTTAGAGAACCGGTATTTTAAGCCGACTGCAGAACAATTGTAGTACGGCCAACTTACGTTTCGCCCAAGAACCACGAAGAAAAGATTAGAAGGGCTTGTAAGGAGGCCTATAGACGGTCGTTTTTCTCCCGCTCTAGTTGCGAGTGTAAGTGGAAAGGAAACAAACGACTAGTAGTGGTACAGGGTACCATCCACCAGTCATCGTTTGGTGACTTGCGGCTTATGTATGCAGACGTACATTTACATGTACTTGTAACAAGAACCTGTTACGCTGTTTATGGTTTTCGACTGACAGCTTTGTTTCAGTACAGTTTCTATAACAATTCTCCTGTAAAGAGAGGTATTTTAATAACTTGAATCATATGTTACAGGCATCGTCTTCTTCACATTGTCTGCCACGCCATATTTTCTTCTACAAAATTCAGAGCTTTCACAAAATCTAAGTGCTAGTTGTCCCAAAGTAAATTCCCTCCTTTTTTGTCTGTTTTATGCAAAAAAACATTGTTACTACAAGATCGATCTTCTGGAAGGCCTACGTTAACACAATCCTCAAAACAGTGGGTGGCAGGCCAATATTATCCAGCTTCAGGTCCTATTCTGTTCGCATACTGAGCGAGGGAAAAAATAAGTCTGCCTCCGCAGCTGAGAATTTAGCGCAGCAGACTGGTACGTGAAGGACCTGAGTTCGAGTCCCGGTACTGCTAGGAAGTTTTCATGGGTGGATTACTGGTGCGGGATGCAGTTAGCCGCATGAGGCCAACTGAGGCACTGCTGGAGCGATTAGTAGCGGTTACAAGGTGAAGAAACCCGACAACGACCGGGAGAGTGGTGTGCTGGCCGCATTCTACTCCATATCGCTTCCAAAGACGCCAATGGAACAGGTTGACACGGTGATCGGTCGACCCCGAGTGGCCCGTTTACAGCCAGAACGCTAAACTTCACCTTTTTTGTCTTACACACCTCTCTAAGTCTGCTAATCTGTTTTGCCTTATTCATACGATCTCTGTGGAAGATATGAGGAGGAGGCAGCATATTTGCTGTGCAGTATTCCCTGATTACGTTTAGTTTTCCCGACAGGAGCTGCTCGCCCATTTTGAACCACTCTTTTAAACTCACTACGCACAGACGTTGTGCTAACTGAATTACTGGTAGCACTTCTGAGCTTAAGAGCGATTACTCACGCTGATTTCGATCGAAGTTTTAGAGCCACTCTCCGCAGTGCTCAACGATCCTGGTCAGTATACAGTGGTCAGCCAGAACATATGACCACCTACCTAATAGCCAGTGTGTCCATCTTTGGCACGGATAACAGCGGCGACGCGTCGTGGTATGGAAGCAATGAGGCCTTAGTAGATCGCTGGAGGGAACTGGCGCCACTTCTGCACACAGAAGTCTGCAAGCTTCCGGGCTCTCTCAGTTGCAACCAAGACTTTAATAAAATTGCAAATGTAACGTAAAGCGGAGCACTGAGAGGAGCTGCGGTCTAAATAACAATTTATTAATTCATTCTTAACATCACATGACAAAAGATGGCTAAGGAAACGCCACACAAATGTTTTTATCTGACAAACAGTTTCGATAAGATGCGGTCTATGGTTAACAAAGTGATCAGCTGGGGATCAACACACAACATTAACCAGAACTAATCGCTTTATGTGACTTCATAAAGGTGAATCTGTGGTATGGCCCAAAAACTACGATACTATCAAGCATCCATAATCCACTATTCCATAAAAAAAATATGGTTGCAAAGAAGCTGAGAAGCATATATTGGAGCCCTACACCAGAGCAGTGAATACTTTACCCTTCTGCAGGTGAGGGGGGCACAGCACGACGCGCTCGCCGACTGCAGTCACGGACAGCGGCAATGTGTTATCAACGGCGCGCGCCCGGAAATATGCAAGTACGTGGTCTCGCGTTCAACTCATTCGGAACATACACTCCTGGAAATGGAAAAAAGAACACATTGACACCGGTGTTTCAGACCCACCATACTTGCTCCGGACACTGCGAGAGGGCTGTACAAGCAATGATCACACGCACGGCACAGCGGACACACCAGGAACCGCGGTGTTGGCCGTCGAATGGCGCTAGCTGCGCAGCATTTGTGCACCGCCGCCGTCAGTGTCAGCCAGTTTGCCGTGGCATACGGAGCTCCATCGCAGTCTTTAACACTGGTAGCATGCTGCGACAGCGTGGACGTGAACCGTATGTGCAGTTGACGGACTTTGAGCGAGGGCGTATAGTGGGCATGCGGGAGGCCGGGTGGACGTACCGCCGAATTGCTCAACACGTGGGGCGTGAGGTCTCCACAGTACATCGATGTTGTCGCCAGTGGTCGGCGGAAGGTGCACGTGCCCGTCGACCTGTGACCGGACCGCAGCGACGCACGGATGCACGCCAAGACCGTAGGATCCTACGCAGTGCCGTAGGGGACCGCACCGCCACTTCCCAGCAAATTAGGGACACTGTTGCTCCTGGGGTATCGGCGAGGACCATTCGCAACCGTCTCCATGAAGCTGGGCTACGGTCCCGCACACCGTTAGGCCGTCCTCCGCTCACGCCCCAACATCGTGCAGCCCGCCTCCAGTGGTGTCGCGACAGGCGTGAATGGAGGGAAGAATGGAGACGTGTCGTCTTCAGCGATGAGAGTCGCTTCTGCCTTGGTGCCAATGATGGTCGTATGCGTGTTTGGCGCCGTGCAGGTGAGCGCCACAATCAGGACTGCATACGACCGAGGCACACAGGGCCAACACCCGGCATCATGGTGTGGGGAGCGATCTCCTACACTGGCCGTACACCACTGGTGATCGTCGAGGGGACACTGAATAGTGCACGGTGCATCCAAACCGTCATCGAACCCATCGTTCTACCATTCCTAGACCGGCAAGGGAACTTGCTGTTCCAACAGGACAATGCACGTCCGCATGTATCCCGTGCCACCCAACGTGCTCTAGAAGGTGTAAGTCAACTACCCTGGCCAGCAAGATCTCCGGATCTGTCCCCCATTGAGCATGTTTGGGACTGGATGAAGCGGCGTCTCACGCGGTCTGCACGTCCAGCACGAACGCTGGTCCAATTGAGGCGCCAGGTGGAAATGGCATGGCAAGCCGTTCCACAGGACTACATCCAGCATCTCTACGATCGTCTCCATGGGAGAATAGCAGCCTGCATTGCTGCGAAAGGTGGATATACACTGTACTAGTGCCGACATTGTGCATGCTCTGTTGCCTGTGTCTATGTGCCTGTGGTTCTGTCAGTATGATCATGTGATGTATCTGACCCCAGGAATGTGTCAATAAAGTTTCCCCTTCCTGGGACAATGAATTCACGGTGTTCTTATTTCAATTTCCAGGAGTGTAGATACTTCCCTATGAGCCTCTGAAACCCCGGTGGATTCATGTGTGCAGGTGGATCAATTTGCTGGTCTGCCAAACCAGTTTGACTCCGCGACGCGACTATGCGTCAGAGAGTATGTCAAACATTTAGAAGGCCGACTCAAAACATGTAAGTACAACCTCGCGTAACTCGTTGTGTGCATGATGTAAGAAGCAGTACCTCTGACGGTTCAGATAGTGACTGGCACAGGCTGTAAGTGGCACACTAGCAAAGGCCACAAGTCTCACTGTCTAGGTAAAGACCTGCCGTTCTTTACTAGCGAAGCGCCAGTACAAGAGAGATCTCCTCTTTCTCTACAGGTTTCCTCTGCAGCCCGGTAGCACAGCACATTGCATGCTTAGACTACACCTACTTTAGCACAAGCCCATCACGAGCTGGATCTCGGCATTCGAAGCTGACAGACCGCCCCCTGCTCTGCACATACAGATTTGACCAACCAGCGACTTTACAAATTAACAGGGAGAAAAGGAAAAAAAGATTCAGTTTTGCGCCCTGTTTCCCACGAGTTTACGCCGCGTCTTTGCTAAAAGTATGGCTTGGATGAAACCACAGCCCTCTATAAAAAGAGCGTTATATCCCCTGTTGCATCCATTTCAAACTTTCCAAAGAACGGCCATAAACTCGCTAAAAGCCTCGTGACTTCATAAATATGTGTTGCAGCAGGGTCTGAATGCCTGGGCGCCGCTGCCCTGTTCCACGGAATTCGCAGAAACTCTCTGCTGTCTCATCCACTTTCAACCTAACAGGGGCCCATACTCTGCTCTATTCCCAGCCATCAGATCTTACACTGCACCACTCATAGCCGCAGCGACTCCTCAGTGCTAGTCAGCCTACCTGGACGCAGCTGCTGACTGACCGGCGCCATCCAATGTGTCTGCGCAATGAGACCAGGGGAATTGGCTGTCGGCCAACGTTTTCACCAGGTTCCACAGAAAAAAGCTTCCCTTGGCTCTCAGTTGCCGTACGCTTTTCCTGCAGTCAATTAACTGGGCACCCTCTTCCTTTCAACGGAGATAAAGCCTACTGCTATGCCTTCACTAGAGCACACAAGCAAGAGCGTTAACTACTGCCAACCATTTCATCATATGAATGAAGTGAAATCGTATCAAATGTAGCAATCAAGTAATAAAGATCGCCTTCCCTATGAACATTAATCAGCCTGATACCATATCAAAAGTGAGAGCGCCCTGCAATCTCTCAAGTAATCAATTCCTGTTAATTCTCGGGAGGGGGCGAAGAGCTCCGATGTCACATTCAATCACATCTCACATGTGTTCGATCGGGTTCAGATCTGACGAGCTGGAGGGCGAGGACGTCAATTGGAACCTGCCACAGTGTTCCTCGAACCTCTTCATCACACTCTTGGCCTTTTGAGATGGCGCACTATCTTGTTGGAAATTGCCACTGCTATCGGAAAACATGATTGTCATGAAGAGGTGTACGTGATCTGGAACCAGTGTACGATACCCTTGGCCATCACTGTGCCTTGCAAGAGCTCCACTGGACCCATGGATGCCCACATGAATGCTTCCCAGAGCGTAACGGAGCCACCACGAGCCAGTCTCTCTTCTGCAGTACAGGTATCAAGGCTTGATCAAAGAGGTATCGGGATTCATCAGCTCATGCAACGCTTTGCACTGCCAATGGTCACGTGCCCATTTCAGTCATAGTTGCTATTGCTGTGGATTTAATATTGGCACATGCATGGGTCGTTGACTACGGAGGCTCATCGTTGGGAGTGTTCGGTGCACTGTGTTTTCAGGCACACTTGTACTCTGCCCAGAATTA
This sequence comes from Schistocerca americana, assembly GCF_021461395.2. Taxonomy (NCBI): domain Eukaryota; kingdom Metazoa; phylum Arthropoda; class Insecta; order Orthoptera; family Acrididae; genus Schistocerca; species Schistocerca americana. Next base: position 448,036,514 of record NC_060122.1, on the reverse strand, counting down.
AAATCTGATGTTGGTTCCGCCATAGTTCGCCGCCTGTCCTGTTTCACCAGTGTGCCAGCCTGCGAAGTGGTGGTTGTCGCCCAACACTACGTCTAGACGTGGTTACATCTTGATTTCGACAGGTATTGAAGATACGCACCACAGCACTCCTCAAACAGGTTGTAAAGTTTCCGAAAAGCTCGTGCCAAGCCTCCAGGCCATCACAATCTGCCCTCTGACAAATTCAAACGGATCGCGCGAATTCCCATCCTACATACGGACAGCACGGTCACGCTCTTGCACCGCGCATGTGTCTGAGTAGTAGTTATTCCTTGCCAGTTGATTCTGTTGTAGCCTGGACTGGCCTTGACGATAGCAGGGCGGTGGTCATAATGTTCTGGCTGATAAGTGTATGACGTTTGCCTGGTCTTGATTTTAGCTGTGGTTGTTCCTTCGCGTTTCCACTTCACGATTACGTGACCAAACAGTCGACTTGAGCAGCTTTAGAATGGCTAAAATGTCCCTGATGGATTTTTTACTCGGGTGACATGCGCTGAGTAGTCCACCCTCGTAGTGGCTGTGCCTCCTGAGGGACCCATTCTGCTGTTACTGCTTCTCTACTGGTAACATAATGCTTCCCGTCTCATTTTGTACTGGCGCATATTGAGTCAGAGGCCCGAAAAAAGTGGCCATAAATAAAAAAAAGTTCTGAGTGAAGAAGTTTAGTTCAATAGGTTATCTAGAGTAATATTGTGGCTATTGAATCCGAGTCTTAGAAGCGCCCCAGCTGTTTGTTCCGAAGGTTGAATTTCAGGTACAACGCGGCATCAATTTGTGAGCCGCGCGCTCGGGTAGCCAGTCTGGAAAAGTTTGCATTGTTCGGATGAAATATTTTTTTCAGCGAAATCACACTCATTTTTTTAGATAGAGGCTGTTCCGGAAGGTATTTACTTAATTACGAACACTTATTTCATTATTTAATGGCTAATTAGTAACTGATTTTCCTTAATTAACTTCTTACCGGAATGCAAGCAAAAAAATTGTAAAACACGAGCGTAAAAACGAGATAAATTTTAGATTCCACGACATACTGCCTTCTTTTTGATTCCGTCTTTAAGTATGTACTGTCATCTTCGAGAATCAGCCTTGAAATTCGGATACTATTCCAACTCCAGCTTTGAGCCATTTCTTAAGCGATGGTTGCAAGATGTCGTTATTTACACTGAGAAAATAGAATTGAAAACGGAACTTCCTGGAAGATTAAAACTGTGTGCCCGACCGAGACTCGAACACGGGACCTTTGCCTTTCGCGGGCAAGTGCTCTACCAAGAGAGTCTCGGTCGGGCACACAGTTTTAATCTGCCAGGAAGTTTCATATCAGCGCACACTCCGTTGCAGAGTGAAAATCTCATTCCGGAATTGAAAATGTTACACCATTGTAACAGCCAGGCATTACGTCAAAGAGAACTCGTAGTACAATATGCGATCAGGAGTCTATAAACTGTTGATCCACGGACAGGACATAATTATCTCTACAGTTTTACCAATCTGACAGTTGTCGGAAGATGCGCACCAATGAACAAACAAGTTAATAAGGCAATATTATCTAAGCTTAGCACGAAAGACCCCTCGCGTGAAAACTGTAGAGGATGTGTTCCGCAGACTTTCAGCAACAGAGGATCCGTCTATTTATTCTTCGTGGAAACCATTTCCGAGGAAACTGAAAACTTTGTCGTCGGAAGAAGATGAAGGAAATGAAGACTAAGAAGCACAAGAGGAGCAAGATTAAGAAGACTTTTCAAACTTTCAATTTTGTTTACTAATATATATTTTTTCTAATGTAGACAGTTTTGTTTTCCAGATTCTGTTCGCCATTTTGGATTCTGAATATTTCAATTTTCATGGAAAAATCGTTATCAGAATGGTCAGAAACCTCATTATACCCATTTTCGGCCATATTGGAGTAATTCTGAAATGTTGACCAGGTTTTGAGGATTCTGGTCCACTGTGTGGCGGATGCACTTGTTGTGACATCTAGTGATCAATTCCGCGTAGCATTGGCGACTCCGGATATTTTTGATCGGATACTATTTGAAGCCGTATTTCACACGTGATGTTTTTTCCTGGAACAGCGCTGACTCTTTGAGGAAAGCTTTGTCCCCTCCAAGATCGTCGTTATGTTCGCGCTTAAAATATGCTCCAGGTTTCTGTACCAGCCGGACGTCAGCAAACTAGAAGTTAAAATGTCTCGTTTTAGCGGTGGCTCGAGAGTGTTGGTTTCAGAGTCTGCCCGGAGTCGCCAGACAGGGAAGTGGCGCGGCAGGGGCCGCCCCGTGGCGCCCGAGGAACACGCGGACGTGCCGGATAATGACGATAATCACAGGAGAGCTTTTCATCTGCTGGCTGCCCGGGCAGTCGAGGCGGCGGCGCCGCGCCGGGCGAATTAGAAAGTGGTCGTGGTGGCGGGCGCGGTGGGCGGCACTGCATGGGAAGGGGCCGCCGTGTCAGGGGCCGAGGTGTGAAAAGGCGCGCAAACCACGGGCCGCGCGCAGCCCGTAATTAAGTTATTCAGCCGCGGTCAGCGACTGCGGCCGCCGCCGGCGACCTTGCCAGGGGTCAGGCGGCGCCGGGGCGACCGCCGTCGCCGCCGCTATTCCCGTCACTCGGCTGCCGGCTGCCGGCTGCCGGCTTTTATTAGAGAATGCCGGGCCTCGCAGCGCAGCGTCACTCGCTGCCGTGCCTCTCAGGGAACGGTACAGAGCACAACTTCCAGCGGCGCTCGAGGTCGCAAAAATACTACGATTACTCAGTAATAATAAATTACTAGTACACGACGAATTCGTAACGACGTACATTGATATGACAACAGTCGTATGATAACAATGAGCATATGGCGGTAGCATCGCGTACACAAGGTGCATCGACGGAGCTGTCATTTGTACTCAGATGATTCATGTGAAAAGGTTTCCGACTGATTAGGCCGCACAATGGGAATTAGGCACTTTCCGTTTCGGAAATCGTTAGGGAATTCAATATTGCTAGATCCACAGTGTCAAGAGCGTGCCAAGAGAACCAAATTTCAGGCATTACCTCTCCTCACTGACAACGCAGTAGCTGACGGCTTTCACTTAACGACCGAGAGCAGCGGCGTTTGCATAGAGCTGTCAGTAACAGACAAACAACACTGCGTGAAATAACCGGAGAAATCAATGTGGCATTTACAACGAACATATCTGTAAGTACAGCGCCGTGAAATTTGGCGTTAATGTGTTACGGCAGCAGACGACCGACGCGAATGCCTTTGCTAACAGCACATCACCTGCAGCGCCTCTCCTGGGCTCGTGATCATGTGGGTTCGACCTCAGACGACTGCAAAACCGTGCCCTGGTCAGATGAGTCCGGATTTTAGTTGGCAAGAGCTGACGGTAAGGTTCGACTGCGGCGCAGACCCTACGAAGCAATGGACCGTGATCTCTTATGAGCCGGTCATTGACTGGCAATGATTGTGTTCGGCTACTTGCAGCCATTCATGGACCTCGGCAATATGAACAACGCTGGAATTGTTATGGATGACAATGCACCATATCACCGGGCCACAATCATTTGTGACTGGCTTGAAGAACACATCCTGGACACTTCGAGTGAATGATCTGGCAACCCAGATCGTCGACATGAATCTCATTCAATATGTATGGGACATAATCGAGAATTCTGTTCACACACGATATCCTGCACCGGCAGCACCTCCGCAATTATGAACGGTTTTAGAGACAACATGGTTCATTATTGTTGAGACCATTCCACTTCGAACTGCTCCACTACGCCGGTAAAGGTTGGTCCGGCATGGTATTAGGAGATATACGATGACTTTTGTCATTTCAGAGTGCTCAGTGTCGTTACAAATGACTGAAATGGTTTGATCAATTTACGACAGCTGTGTGATCTGAGGTAATACTCCAGAGCTCAGTCGTGTAATCACACAGTAACGGGTCTTTCGCCTCCTCTTCATCTCATACACTGCTTAGTGGCGTGTCTGTCCAGGTTTTGAACCCCAATAGAACAGCAATTCTTTGTGGCATAGGTTCTGAAAGTCCTTGGAAGTTATTCAGAGGTATAGGCACAAGCCACGGAATTCCCGTGGTTTGTGGGCGCGTTTAAGGCTCCGATAGCATTCCGGATATCTTCCATTGGGTTCAGGTGAGGCAAATTTGGTGGCCAAGACAACAACGTGAGTTCACTGCCTTGCTCCTCAAACCATTGTAGTGCGGTTCTGGCCTTTTAACACAGACGCTTATCCTGCTGGAAGATGCCATCGGCATGAGAGAATAGATCCAGCACGAAGGGATGCGTGTGGTCCGCGATAATGTTCACGTAGCCCACGGTTGTCATGGTACCTTCATGAGTACCACAGGTCGTACGGAAGTCCACGAGAATGTCCCACATAGCATAATACTGCCCCATTGGCCTGTGTGTTTGGCGCGGAAGAAGAACATGTATGTTTGGAGCAACCGTCCGCCAGGATTACGGCGTATCCGTACACGACCATCGACTTGCTGTAACAAGAAACGCGGTTCATTCGACTAGGTGACAAATATCTATTGTTCGACGGTCTGACGTGGATGATCTCGGGTAGTAACATCTCCTCTTTGTCAAATATGCTTAAGTCAGTGATTTACACATTAGTGGAAGAATGATTCTCGATTTGTCTCTGCTCCGCTTATACACTCCTGGAAATGGAAAAAAGAACACATTGACACCGGTGTGTCAGACCCACCATACTTGCTCCGGACACTGCGAGAGGGCTGTACAAGCAATGATCACACGCACGGCACAGCGGACACACCAGGAACCGCGGTGTTGGCCGTCGAATGGCGCTAGCTGCGCAGCATTTGTGCACCGCCGCCGTCAGTGTCAGCCAGTTTGCCGTGGCATACGGAGCTCCATCGCAGTCTTTAACACTGGTAGCATGCCGCGACAGCGTGGACGTGAACCGTATGTGCAGTTGACGGACTTTGAGCGAGGGCGTATAGTGGGCATGCGGGAGGCCGGGTGGACGTACCGCCGAATTGCTCAACACGTGGGGCGTGAGGACTCCACAGTACATCGATGTTGTCGCCAGTGGTCGGAGGAAGGTACACGTGCCCGTCGACCTGGGACCGGACCGCAGCGACGCACGGATGCACGCCAAGACCGTAGGATCCTACGCAGTGCCGTAGGGGACCGCACCGCCACTTCCCAGCAAATTAGGGACACTGTTGCTCCTGGGGTATCGGCGAGGACCATTCGCAACAGTCTCCATGAAGCTGGGCTACGGTCCCGCACACCGTTAGGCCGTCTTCCGCTCACGTCCCAACATCGTGCAGCCCGCCTCCAGTGGTGTCGCGACAGGCGTGAATGGAGGGACGAATGGAGACGTGTCGTCTTCAGCGATGAGAGTCGCTTCTGCCTTGGTGCCAATGATGGTCGTATGCGTGTTTGGCGCCGTGCAGGTGAGCGCCACAATCAGGACTGCATACGACCGAGGCACACAGGGCCAACACCCGGCATCATGGCGTGGGGAGCGATCTCCTACACTGGCCGTACACCACTGGTGATCGTCGAGGGGACACTGAATAGTGCACAGTACATCCAAAATCGTCATCGAACCCATCGTTCTACCATTCCTAGACCGGCAAGGGAACTTGCTGTTCCAACAGGACAATGCACGTCCGCATGTATCCCGTGCCACCCAACGTGTTCTAGAAGGTGTAAGTCAACTACCCTGGCCAGCAAGATCTCCGGATCTGTCCCCCATTGAGCATGTTTGGGGCTGGATGAAGCGTCGTCTCACGCGGTCTGCACGTCCAGCACGAACGCTGGTCCAACTGAGGCGCCAGGTGGAAATGGCATGGCAAGCCGTTCCACAGGACTACATCCAGCATCTCTACGATCGTCTCCATGGGAGAATAGCAGCCTGCATTGCTGCGAAAGGTGGATATACACTGTACTAGTGCCGACATTGTGCATGCTCTGTTGCCTGTGTCTATGTGCCTGTGGTTCTGTCAGTGTGATCATGTGATGTATCTGACCCCAGGAATGTGTCAATAAAGTTTCCCCTTCCTGGGACAATGAATTCACGGTGTTCTTATTTCAATTTCCAGGAGTGTATAATTTCCTTACGGCTTCACGTGCCCGCGTCACCACCAGGTTGCATTCAGTCTCCCGGAAGGCGATGGTTATAACGTTCTCAGTCATCAGCGTTATGATGTATACTTCATAAGCCATTGTACAGTACATTGCAGACAGTACATCTTACCACCATGAATTCCAGGGCTAGCCGCGCGGTCTAACGCGCTGCTTCCCGAGCGGGAAAGCGTGCCGGTTTAGTGTCGAGGTCCGATGTGCCGGCCAGCCTGTGGATGGTTTTTAAGGCGGTTTTCCATCTGCCTCGGCGAATGCAGGCTGTTTCCCCTTATTGCTCCTCGGTTACACTATGTCGGCGATTGCTGCGCAAACACTATCTCGACGTACGCGTACGCCATAATCATTGATTGTGGTTACACTCGTCTTTATGAGACGGGGGGGGGGGGGGGGGGGGAGGGGGAAGAACCACCCAATAACCACAATAACACTGGGTTCGGTGTGGGGCGGCGGTGAGGTGGGTGGACTGCTGTGGCCTTTTGTGGGGTCGTGCACCACTGAGGGCTGCGGTGGGACGAAGCCTCTGCGTCGTTTCTAGGTCCCTGGTTCAGTACACACCACCATGATTGATCTTCTGTTTTATTGCATTCGCCTATTGAGTAAGGGAAAAATGACACTCTATATGCCTCTGTAAGTGCCGAAATCTGTCTTATGACACTAAACATAGGACCAACAGTCTAAAGTTATTTGCACTATTACCTATTTACACGCAGTACGTTACATGTTGATATCATGGGTCGAAGGCCAAGCGTCCACCCCCTGCAGGTGATCCCACATTCCGCTAAAATATCCTAGCACTCCGTCTTCTCTGTATACAACAGCAGTTTCCGCGAATAGCCTTATGGAACTACCGATGTCACCCATTAGGTCATTCGTATGCAGGGTCGCCCAGAAGTTCGTCAACGTGTGAAAATGCACGAATTCATTGAATAATCTAGACAGAGAAGTAAAACTTGTCACAGTTGTCTGGAATGACATGAGATTTTCTTGAAACCAAAACAGAGTGCAATAACAGGCCAACTAATGGCGCTGGACAGGGTCTGTCAATAATAACAACTGCGGAATTTGGAATACCGTAAATGCTAGAACTGTTGTGGAAACACCATTGCGTGAAGAGTGGTTTGGGTTTACCAAATCAATCGTGATCGAGCCCTTTTCCGTCGTGGAAATGTGGGGCGGTGCTTTTCAAACAGACCGCGTGAAGGGTATGAGGTACGCCAATATGTTACAGAATCGCGTCGTTCCGAGACTGGCTGATAAATACCTGCTGGATGCACTTTTATGCTGAGTGGCGCTCCACCCTACATTGCTACACGTGTGAAAGCTCTTTTGTGCACAATGGTTGGTTGGTTGGTTGATCTGGAGGAGGGGACCAAACAGCGTGGTCATCGGTCCCATCGGATTAGGGAAGTAGGGGGAAGGAAGTCGGCAGTCCGTTTCAAAGGAATCATTGCGGCATTCGCCTGAAGCTATTTAGGTAAGTCACGGAAAACCTAAATCAGGGTGGCTGGACGCAGGTTTGAAGCGTCGTCCTCCCTAATGCGAGTCCAGTGTGCTAACCACTGCGCCACCTCGCTCGGTCACAGCGGTTGGTGAAGATCGCGTGCTCAGCTACCACGTCCCTCATGCTTGGCCTCCCAGATCCCCAGACCCCTGTCTGTGTGGTTATTAGTTGTCGGTTTACCTGAAGTCGCAAGTCTACTGCGATCGTCCGACGTTATTAGAGATGCTAAAAGACAACATCCGAGGCAGTTTCCCACCATAGCTACCGATGAGCTATACAGGGCTGTTCACGTCATTATCACTCGACTACAGATATTGTTGGTGAATGACGTTCACCATGTTGAGTATTTGTTGCAAAGAAACATGTCTTCATTAAAAATCAATTGTTATGATAATTCTTGCTTTCGTATTTCATGAAGTGCCATCTATTAGTCATATTGTGCGCTTTTTAATTCTTACCAGTCTACCTAAATTATCCAGTGAAACATTGAATTTTCAAATGGGAAACGACTTGTGAGTCACCTTGTATATTGCAAACAGTAACGGTCGTGTAATACTCTCTTGGAATGTAACTGAAGCTGCTTGTGTGTTTGAAGATTTCTCTTCGTTAAAAACACCGAGCGAGGTGGCGCAGTGGTTAGCACACTGGACTCGCATTCCGGAGGACGACGGTTCAATCCCGTCTCCGGCCATCCTGATTTAGGTTTTCCGTGATTTCCCTAAATCGCTTCAGGCAAATGCCGGGATGGTTCCTTTGAAAGGGCACGGCCGATTTCCTTCCCCATCCTTCCCTCACCCGAGCTTGCGCTCCGTCTCTAATGACCTCGTTGTCGACGGGACGTTAAACACTAATCTCCTCCTCCTCCTCCTTCGTTAAAAACGACTTACTGTGATCCTTTTATTACGAAATCTTCAATCCAGTCATAAGACGAGATTGATATCCATACATTCGTAGTTTCTTCATTTCGCGACAGTGTGGCGGTGAATCGAGTGCCTTCCACAAGTCGAGGAACGCTGTTGCTCCCTGAGCGCCGGCATTTACTGCCTTCTCGGACTCATGGGTGGACACAGTGAACTGGATTTCACCAGACGGTTGTTTGGAGAACACTTGTTGACACCTACAAATATGGCCTACAGAAAGATCGTAATACAAGAGAACAAAAGTTTTCAAAAATTCAACAAAAGACTATGAAAATAACATGCTGTATGAAGTGAGAAAAATAATTTCCCATGTCGCTGAATGTAACTTTTGAAAGCGGATACGGAATCTACAGTTATAAGGACCATTAATGAAAACGATCATGTCAATGAGATACTTTCATGAACATTTAAGGATTACTTCCTTCCATGTGCCACTTCCGCTTTCCCTCAGTACGAAACATGTAGCACACCAGTAGTGCCCCTCCCCCTCCCCCCCCCCCCCTCTCCCCCCGCCACACTCCCAGTCACACCACGACTCTGCCATTGCACTCTGGGTGGCTTTGCGAAGCGTTATGCTGATGTGTGGTTATACCCTTTCAATAGATGGATGCAAATGAAATTTAAGCAAGTGGCCGTCGTCATCTTTGCTAACTGCTGAAGTGCTGTGACGGAAATACAGTATCTGATCAAAAGTATCCGGACACCTACTAGTAAACTTTCATACAGGATTTGGCCACACGTCGCCTTTATGACGGCTTGAAATTGCTGGGCACACTTTCTTGTGAGGTGTGTGAATGCCTATGAAGGCATTGCAGGACGTTGTTGCTTACATCATCTCGCGACGTTACATCTTCAAAAATGGTTCAAATGACTCTGAGCACTATGGGACTTAACATCTATGGTCATCAGTCCCCTAGAACTTAGAACTACTTAAACCTAACTAACCTAAGGACATCACACAACACCCAGTCATCACGAAGCAGAGAAAATCCCTGACTCCGCCGGGAATCGAACCCGGGCGCGGGAAGCGAGAACGCTACCGCACGACCACGAGCTGCGGACGTTACATCTTCAACACTTGTCATCCACTTTTGGGGTATTTTCCGATATTTGCGTCCTCATAAGTCTTACTTGTCTCAGCGACATCTACGTCTCTGCGGCTGTTTTTAAATGTAAATAAGAATCACCCTGTACAGTGTTATGATGGCACAGAGAGATTACGAGGTATGTTACAACAACAACATCAGAACAAAAATTAATCTTACTTTAGTGGTAGAGACATGGTATTTTTAGAGGCTTGCCACGCCCAGAAGGATGGTCATTCCCATTAAAGTGACTGCTAAACTCAATATGTATTTGTAATCAGCGCAAATGAAAGCAGTGCTGTAGAAAGAGCATTAGTCAATCATTCGTGGCATAGCCACTGATGTAAAATTTCTGGTAAACCATATGATTGCTAAGAAGAGGCTTGGCGACGGAAGAAGCATAAAGTATGAATTGGGGATCAGTGGAACGACGGATCTGTTTATACACTGCACTCCGTACGTTTCTACACATGGAAGCACCAGTCCACATTGCCTTCGTCCGAATGAAGCAAAGGAAGAAGGAAAGAAGATTAGGAGTTTAGGGGTTAGAGTGCCTTCAACACCTACGTCTACAGCGACGGAGCACATGGTCGCAAAGGAAAAGGATGGGAAAAGGAGCTGACCGATCTTTTTACAAGAAACCCTCTAGGTAGCTTTGCTGTCAGTTACTGGTTATTCACCATGCTATTGCCGTTTTTGATAATTATTCCTAAATTGTGAAAACAATTAATTTATTTATTTGCTATTTGCTTTAATCTTTTATCTGTGTTAAAGAAACAGACAGAATGTTACATTATGCAGCATTGGTAGATGACAAATTTTATGATTTATGATACTGGATTACACTACCATACAACGCTACACCACACTGTGCTTGGTATTAGAACCAAGCTGGATTTCACATTTGTCTGGATGGTTAGCCGCCGGCGCGCTGAGATGCAAATCGAGATTCACACTGAATGCGCTGCTGCACCACCCAAGGTGTAGAGATTGGCAGATGGCTGCCAGGGTCTCAGAAAATCCTTGCTGGTCCTCCCCGAGGTTCGACTCCTCACTGCTTCCAGAAGGCTGTTGTAGGTGACGCGTCTCGTTGTCTTGATGTATGGCCTCTTCTTGGTTGTCTCTCAGCTACGCAGGCTTGCGGCTCATAAGCTGAGTTCAGCTTTTTCCACAGATCCGCATTTCTTATTATACTGTAAGCTGTTGCATTATCAGATGCGCTCCTGTCCTGGTCTGTAACATACTGTCTAATGGCACATTCTCAGACGGTGTGATCTGTGGTGCTGATTTCTCCACATTCACAAGTGTCTGTGATGCACTGTCGTAGTTTTAGTAACTAGCTGGGATATGGAACATGTCCCGACAGGTGGTGTATAGCTGCCTTGGTCGGAAGGAAGTATGGCATCATTGTTCTTTCTTTTATGTTATGAAAGAACTGGTAGTTTCTCCTTCCTGTTCAGATTTCTTACCATTCTTTATCAATGCATGTCTTTATTTCCCTATTCGATATGGCTCTGGTACCCTGTATCTCCTTCACCTTATCATATTCGCTCTTTTTGAGCCAGTATTGTACACCTCTCTTTCTTACTGCTAAGGCTAGAAGGAGCAAGCCTAATGTCCCCAACTCTGTCGGTTTGTTTTACACGCTTCTGACGGTCGCAGGAGTACACACCTCTGTGCTCGCCGCAGAGCCTCTTCTGGCCTTACCTTTCTGGCTCTATGTGCCCAAACGATCGACCTGTAGCCCAAATAGCGAGTAAGATTGCGGTGTGGTACTTTCTTACGGTGCGTGATAGAAGCTGGAAACATCTTTGGCCATTTGTTGCTATTTTACTTAGGATTTTAATGCCTCTCTGGAAGGCAGGTGCAGTTAGAATGCCCTGGAAAGAAAATTCCAAATGCTGCCCACTTGGATCTGTTTGTGGTCCAGAGATCTGGGATGTTGGCACAGAGCCATTACTGAACCAGCTGCATTACTGAACCAGCTGCATCGCCCTCGCCAAGGCAAACAATTCACTAATTATAGTATCTGCTAACTCAAGGGCTAAATTACAGGCAAACTGTAGGGTAGTTGTTAAAAGACTAAGTAATTTGTGTCTAGAAAACAAACTACCGGTAGCAGCAAACAAAACAATCTACATATTGCTAAAAGGAACGTTATAAACGACAATCAATGCCTTCTCTGCGCGATAGCAATGGAGATACTATCGAAGACAGTGCTGCCAAACCAGAGTTACTAAACACAGCCTTCCGAAATTTCTTCAAAAAAGAAGACGAACTAAATATTCCAGAATTCTACTCAAGAAGAGCTGCCAAGATGAGTAACGTAAAAGTCGTGCTTCGGTAGCTCAGATGGTAGAGCACTTGCCCGCGAAAGGCAAAGGTCCCGAGTTCGAGTCTCGGTCGGGCACACAGTTTTAATCTGCCAGGAAGTTTCATATCAGCGCACACTCCGCTGCAGAGCGAAAATCTCATTCTGGAAACCTCCCCCAGGCTGTGGCTAAGCCATGTCTCCGCAATATCCTTTCTTTCAGGAGTGCTAGTTCTGCAAGGTTCGCAGGAGAGCTTCTGTAAAGTTTGGAAGTTAGGAGACGAGATACTGGCAGAAGTAAAGCTGTGAGTACCGGGCGTAGGTCGTGCTTCGGTAGCTCAGATGGTAGAGCACTTGCCCGCGAAAGGCAAAGGTCCTGAGTTCGAGTCTCGGTCGGGCACACAGTTTTAATCTGCCAGGAAGTTTCGTAAAAGTAAATAATCTCGGAGCAGTGAAGCAACTTAAATCACTTAGTAAAAAGCAAGTCTTCTGGTCCAGACTATATACCAATTAGGTTCCTTTCAGAGTATGCTGATGCATTAGCTCCATATTTAACAATGATATACAACTGTTCGCTCGACGAAAGATCCGTATCCAAAGACTGGAAAGTTGCACAGGTCACACTAATATTCAAGAAAGGTAGCAGAAGTAATCCACTTAATTACAGGCCCATATCCTTAACGTCGAAATGCAGCAGAATTTTGGAACATATATTGTGCTCGTACATTATGAATTACCTCGAAGAAAACGGCCTATTGACATACAATAAACATGAAATTAGAAAACATCGTTCTTATGAAACACAACTAGCTCTTTATTCGCATGAAGTGTTGAGTGCTATGGACAGGGGATTTCAGATTGATTCCGTATTTCTCGATTTCCGGAAGGCTTTTGACACTGTACCACACAAGCGGGTTGTAGTGAAATTGCTTGCTTATGGAATATCGTCTCAGTTATGTGACTGGAATTGTGATTTCCTGTCAGAGGTCACAGTTCGTAATAACTGTCGGAAAGTCATTAAGTAAAACACAAGTGATTTCTGGCGTTCCCCAAGATAGTGTTATAGGCCCTTTGCTGTTCCTTATCTATATAAACAATTTGGGAGACAATCTGAGCAGCCGTCTTCGGTTGTTTCCAGATGACGCTGTCGTTTATCGACTAATAAAGTCCGGCTGAAGTGGCCTTGCGGTTCTAGGCGCTGCAGTTTGGAACGGCGAGACCGCTACGGTCGCAGGTTCGAATCCTGCCTCGGGCATGGATGTATGTGATGTCCTTAGGTTAGTTAGTTTTAACCAGTTCTATGTTGTAGGGGACTAATGACCTCAGCAGTTGAGTCCCATAGTGCTCAGAGCCATTTTGACTAATAAAGTTATCAGAAGATCAAAACAAATTGCAAAACGAGTTAGAAAAGATATCTGAATTATGCGAAAATTGTCAGTTGGCCCAAAATAAAGAAAAGTGTGAGGTCATCCACATGAATGCTAAAAGGATCTAATTAAACTTCGGTTACACGATAAATCAGTGTAAACTAAAAGCCATAAACTCAACTAAATACCTAGGTAATACAATTACGGATAATTTAAATAGGAAGGAACACATAGAAAATGTTGTGGGGAAGGCTAACCAAAGACTGCGTTTTATTGGCAGGACATTTAGAAAATGTAAAAGACCTACTAAGGAGACTGCCTACGCTTTGCTTGTCCGTCCTCTTTTGAATACTGCTGCGCGGTGTGGGATCCTTACCAGATAGGACTGACGGAGTACATCGAAAAAGTTCAAAGAAGGGCAGCAAGTTTTGTATTATCGCGAAATATGCTAGAGAATGATATGATACAGGATTTGGGCTGGACATCATTAAAAGAAAGGCGTTTTTTCGTTGCGAAGGAATCTTCTCACGAAATTCTAATCGCTAACTTTCTCCTCCGAAAGCGAAAATACACTCCTGGAAATTGAAATAAGAACACCGTGAATTCATTGTCCCAGGAAGGGGAAACTTTATTGACACATTCCTGGGGTCAGATACATCACATGATCACACTGACAGAACCACAGGCACATAGACACAGGCAACAGAGCATGCACAATGTCGGCACTAGTACAGTGTATATCCACCTTTCGCAGCAATGCAGGCTGCTATTCTCCCATGGAGACGATCGTAGAGATGCTGGATGTAGTCCTGTGGAACGGCTTGCCATGCCATTTCCACCTGGCGCCTCAGTTGGACCAGCGTTCGTGCTGGACGTGCAGACCGCGTGAGACGACGCTTCATCCAGCCCCAAACATGCTCAATGGGGGACAGATCCGGAGATCTTGCTGGCCAGGGTAGTTGACTTACACCTTCTAGAGCACGTTGGGTGGCACGGGATACATGCGGACGTGCATTGTCCTGTTGGAACAGCAAGTTCCCTTGCCGGTCTAGGAATGGTAGAACGATGGGTTCGATGACGGTTTGGATGTACCGTGCACTATTCAGTGTCCCCTCGACGATCACCAGTGGTGTACGACCAGTGTAGGAGATCGCTCCCCACACCATGATGCCGGGTGTTGGCCCTGTGTGCCTCGGTCGTATGCAGTCCTGATTGTGGCGCTCACCATGCACGGCGCCAAACACGCATACGACCATCATTGGTACCAAGGCAGAAGCGACTCTCATCGCTGAAGACGACACGTCTCCATTCGTCCCTCCATTCACGCCTGTCGCGACACCACTGGAGGCGGGCTGCACGATGTTGGGGCGTGAGCAGAAGACGGCCTAACGGTGTGCGGGACCGTAGCCCAGCTTCATGGAGACGGTTGCGAATGGTCCTCGCCGATACCCCAGGAGCAACAGTGTCCCTAATTTGCTGGGAAGTGGCGGTGCGGTCCCCTACGGCACTACGTAGGATCCTACGGTCTTGGCGTGCATCCGTGCGTCGCTGCGGTCCGGTCCCAGGTCGACGGGCACGTGCACCTTCCGCCGACCACTGGCGACAACATCGATGTACTGTGGAGACCTCACGCCCCACGTGTTGAGCAATTCGGCGGTACGTCCACCCGGCCTCCCGCATGCCCACTATACGCCCTCGCTCAAAGTCCGTCAACTGCACATACGGTTCACGTCCACGCTGTCGCAGCATGCTACCAGTGTTAAAGACTGCGATGGAGCTCCGTATGCCACGGCAAACTGGCTGACACTGACGGCGGCGGTGCACAAATGCTGCGCAGCTAGCGCCATTCGACGGCCAACACCGCGGTTCCTGGTGTGTCCGCTGTGCCGTGTGTGTGATCATTGCTTGTACAGCCCTCTCGCAGTGTCCGGAGCAAGTATGGTGGGTCTGACACACCGGTGTCAATGTGTTCTTTTTTCCATTTCCAGGAGTGTAGTTTGTTGACACCTACCCACATAGGGAAATACCATCACCATGATAAAATAAGGGAAATCAGAGCTTATACGAAATGATATATGTGTTCGTTCTTTCCGCGCGCTATTCGAGACTGGCTGGCTCTGAGCACTATGGGACTTAACTGCTGTGGTCATCAGTCCCCTAGAACTTAGAACTACTTAAACCTAACTAACCTAAGGACATCACACACATCCATGCTCGAGGCAGGATTCGAACCTGCGACCGTAGGGGTCGCGCGGTTCCAGCCTGTAGCGCCTAGAACCGCTCGGCCACTTCGGCCGGCTTTCGAGGCTGGAATAATAGAGAACTGTGAAGGTGGTTCGCCTCTGTCAGGCACTTAAATGTGATTTACAGAGTATCCATGTAGATGTGGATGTAGATAAAGGGCGAGAAATCCCACAATCTGAATAAATGACTAACCTGTCGAAAGAAAAGAAGTACATAGGTACCTTGTAATTAAGATCGACGAAAAATAAAACTTTCATGCACATGTAGAAATCGACTGCCTGAGAGACATTAAAATCATAACTAAAAAAGCAACAATTAGCCAAAGAAGTTTTCGGCTGCCGTTAACTGCAATAAGAAAGTGCTACAACGCGTTGTTCCTCGCTATTTGGGCTACGGGTCGAGCGTTTGGACTGATGAGCCAGAAAGGCAAGGACAGCACGGGCGAGCACAGACGAGTGTACACAGACGCGTATAGAATAACACCGACTGAGGTGTTGCTACCTCTAGCCCTAGCAGTAAGAAAGAGAATTGCACAATATATGCTCAAAAACTGCGAATATGATAAGGTAGAGCAGATACTGGGCACAAGAGCCATGTCGAATAAGGAAATAAAAGAATGTATTGATAGAGAATGGCAAGAAATCTGGGACAGGGCAGAAACAGGGAAAATAACCTACCAGCACTTTACTAACAAAAAAGAAATAACAGGGGTGACATGCTTCCTTCCCACTAAAGGAGCTATAAAATATCTGTCGGGACATTGTTCGTATCCTAGCTACTTACCAAAAATTCAGCAGCGCCCCACAGTCACTTGTGAATGTGGAGCAATCGGTGCCCTGGATCACATCGTCTGGGAGTGTGCCGTTAGACAATATGTTACAGATCAAGACAGCAACACATTTTGAAATGCGACAGTTTATAACACAATAAGGAATGAGAAACTGTGGCATAAGCTGAACTCACTCACAGCTAATACATCGATTTATGAACTGCAAACCTACATGGCTGAGAGACAACCAAGATGAGGCCATACATAAAAGTCAACGAGACGCGCCACAGCACAACACCCACCTACAACAACCTTCTGGAAGCAGCGAGGAGACGAGCCTCGGGGAGGACAAGGAAGAATTTCAAGAGACTCCGACAGCCATCTTTCAATCTCTACACCTCGGTTGTCACAGTAGCACACACCTGCGAATCCTAGCTTGCATCTCAACGCGCAGGAGGGTGGCGGGTAACCATCCAGACAAATAAGAGATCCAGCTTGGCTCAGTTATCATGAACAGTAGCGTTAGTTAGTTGATTTGGGAGCAGGGGACCAAACAGCGAGGTCATCGGTCCCATCGGATTAGGGAAGAATGAGGAAGGAAATCGGCCGTGGCCTTTCAATGAACCGTCCCGGCATTTGCCTGAAGCGATTTAGGGAAATCACGGCAAACGTAAATCAGGAAGGCCGGACGCAGGTTTGGACCGCAGATCTCCCGAACGTGAGTCCTGTCTGATACCAGTAGTGTAGTGTAGTGAGGTGAAGCGTGGTGTTGTAGTTGTGTAGTACAAAATTATAAATTAGAAAATTTACTGTATGTAAATGCCGCATAGTGTAATTGACCCGTAGAGTGTGTGCCTTGTGTATTCTGGATGAATCTGTGCACCAGAAGGCCAAGTTACAGTAAGCAGATTTTTTAAAATTATTATTTTTAGGTTTAATGCAAGTATTTTACGTAGATTTTACCACCTTAAATTGCACAATTCTTAGCTATTACACTGAAGAGCAAAAAAAAAAAAGAAAAAAAAACTGGTACACCTGCCTAATATCGCGTAGAGTCACTATGAGCACGCAGAAGTGCCGCAACACGATGTGGCATGGACTCCACTAATGTCTGAAGTAGTGCTGGAGGGAACTGACACCATGAATCCTGCAGGGCTGTCCATGAATCCGTAAGAGTAGGACGAGGTGGAGATCTCTTCTGAACAGCACGTTGCAAGGCATCCCAGATATCCTAAATAATGTTCATGTCTGGGGAGTTTGGTGGCCATCGGAAGTGTGTAAACTCAGAAGAGTGCTCCTGGAGCTACTCTGTAGCAATCCTGGCCGTTTGATTTGTCGCGTTGTCCTGCTGGAATTGCCCAAGCCCGTCGGAATGCACAATGGACATGAATGGATGCAAGTGATCAGACAGGATGCTTACGTACGTTTCACCTATCACAGTCGTATCTAGACGTATCATTCCAACTGTGCGCGCCCCAGACCATTAGAGAGTCTCCATCAGCTTGAACGAGCCCCTGCTAACATGCAGGGTCCATCTATTCGCACCCGTGCACTTCCATCCGCTCGATACCATTTGAAACGAGACTCGTCCGAACAGGTAAGATGTTTCCAGCCGTCAACAGTCCAATGTCGGTGTTGACGGGCACAGGCGAGGCGTAAAGCTTTGTGTCGTGCAGTCATCAAGGGTACATACACTAAAGGGCTTTCGCCGGCCGGGGTGGCCAAGCGGTTAAAGGCGCTACAGTCTGGAACCGCGCGACCGCTGCGGTCGCAGGTTCGAATCCTGCCTCGGGCATGGATGTGTGTGATGTCCTTAGGTTAGTTAGGTTTAAGTAGTTCTGAGTTGTAGGGGATTGATGACCTTAGAAGTTAAGTCCCATAGTGCTCATAGCCATTTGAACCATTTGAACTAAATGGCTTTCGGCTCCGAAAGCCTATATCGACGATGTTTCGTTGAATAGTTTGCACACTGACTCTTGTTGATGGCTCAGCATTGAAATCTGCAGCAATCTGCGGAAGGGTTGCACTTCAGACATGTTGAAAGATTCTCTTCAGTCGTCGTTGGTCCCGTTCTTGCGGGATCTCTTACCGGCCGCAGCGATGTCGGAGATTTGATGTTTTCCCGATTCCTGATATTCACGGTATCCTCGTGAAATAGTCGTAAGGGAAAATCCCCACTTCGTTGCTACCTCGGAGATGCTGTGTCCAATCGCTCGTGTGGCAACTGTAACACCACGTTCAAACTCACTTAAATGTTGATAGGATGCCGTTGTAGCAATAGTAACCGATGTAACGACAGCTTCAGACACTTTCTGTCTTATATAGCCGTTGCAGACTGCAGTGCCGTATTCTGCCTGTATTCATATCTCTGTATTTGAAAACGTTCGCCTATACCAGTTTCTTTGGCGTTTCCGTGTATGTTAAAATAATGTGTTTTTTTTCATGACAATTCTCATGCAGCATTCGGTCTGTTCTTTTATATAAATAATAGACTGTAAGAAATTAGGAAATTGATTAATGTTAATTCCATGGCACCAATACACTTCTTTTCTCTTCACTGGTTGGTGTTTTATTCTGATTGTGGGATTTCTCTTCATTACATTATGTTATTTCTGACCTAGCGTTTTTAATATAGGTTTGGTAGCTAGTGCGCTCTGCTTTAAAGCGGTGTCTATTCTGCATCTGCCGCCAGCCGTAAGATTGGGAGCACTGCCAGAAGGCGTCGTCCCGAGTCCCGCTACGGTCTCTCGCAGAGGGGAATCCCCGGCGCGCTGCCTCAGCTAAACAGTAATGTCTTCTTTCTGATCCTGTATTCAGAAACGTATTTGGCAACTATGGAGGAACAAGCTACCTGAGCGGACTACTGAAACGATAAGAATTATGCAAGATTAACTGAACGTGTGTCCAGAAATGCAGGAATGCTATACTAGTCGCAATTTCATTCACATGTCCGCACTTTCTCGGGACCTGCACAATTGCTTGTTGCGTTCAGCACTCATTTTTTTACGGTTTCAAAATCGAATAACACACAAACTAATTGCGAAACAACGTTGAACACTTTACACAACGTACGGGATAGGACAAATAAAAATGGCCCGGATATGATCGGACGTGAACTTGTGGCAGCATTAACGTAGGAGGAAAAGACCTACAGTAACTTCCAACAGGTTCGACCAACTGCCCATACAGTCGACCGAACCTTGGAGCACATTTGCACAATCTCCACACCTGACAGAGTCGTTAGCAGACGTCAACCTGGTCGCGGCCCCAGCTGGGCACCCAGGTCAGCTGATCTATCGGTGAGCGATTACTCTGTATGGGGAGCCCTCAAGTCTAACATATATTGCAACAATCCTTATAGTCTTCAAGAACTGCAGCAGAACATTTCGGATGAGATTCCAGCAATTCCAGCACTCAAGCTTCGAACCACCTTCAGCAACTTGCTGGCCAGTTTGGTAACTTTCAACATCTGATATAGTCAGAATAGTACAGTGTCTCCTTTCCTCCGCTGTTTTTCTTTGTACCATGGAACTCTATTCTCCGGGCCACTTTTATGTGCCTCACGCTGTACAACATTTATTATTATAGTAGACTTATGAAATGCTACGTCGGATGAATGTCGCCGGCCGGAGTGGCCGTGCGGTTCTAGGCGCTACAGTCTGGAACCGCGCGACCGCTACGGTCGCAGGTTCGAATCCTGCCTCGGGCATGGATGTGTGTGATGTTCTTAGGTTAGTTAGGTTTAAGTAGTTCTAAGTTCTAGGGGACTCATGACCTCAGCAGTTAAGTCCCATAGTGCTCAGAGCCATTTGAACCATTTTTGATAAATGACGGCCATTCGCGGCTACGCATTACTTTCGTAACTCCTGGAGGACCTCTGGAAATTTCATCGTGAATTTGATCTTTTAACTGTTGCTTCTCGTCTTGTCGTGTACATACTTGCGTTCAAATATTCCCATAGGTAAACTTCTGGTGTGGTTTAATCAGGCGAGCGAGTAGGCCACTCGACACAAACGCATTTGGAAATTACGCCTGTTGCCAAACGCTTCACGGAGAACTTGCAAGGTCCTTTTGGGCGTGTAGCATGTCGAGTCGTCTAGCTGGAACGTTTTCGTAACGAACGATGAGGGCTTGCCTGTAAACTGTTACGCACACGTTCGATGTTCTCGCCCGTTCCGGCGGTTCTTCGAGGGCCGGTTGACTTTCTGTTCAATGTACTGGCAGTTGCACGGAAGTTTCTTACCAAGTTCAATATTGTTCCACGAGCAGGAATTGGATTTCACCGGTAAATCTCGAAATGCTTAAGAAAGGCGCGTTGCACGCGCACGATAGATTCGCCGTAGCGGAAATAGCACTCCAAAAATGGTTCAAATGGCTCTGAGCACTATGGGACTCAACTGCTGAGGTCATTAGTCCCCTAGAACTTAGAACTAGTTAAACCTAACTAACCTAAGGACATCACAAACATCCATGCCCGAGGCAGGATTCGAACCTGCCACCGTAGCGGTCTTGCGGTTCCAGACTGCAGCGCCTTCAACCGCACGGCCACTTCGGCCGGCAAATAGCACTCCAACGCGAATGCATATTGTTGCTTCAACCAGTAAGTGGGCTGAAAGTTGACACTCTGCACCACTAATAGACGTCGTCACTGTCGCTGTATCTTGTTTTTCGCGAGCGTTAATCAAATTTGAAATCATCAAACCACTGTGAAACAACACGTACTTCTCATTAATACTCATGCTCTTCCTGATACTCTGCTTCGTATCTTCCACACAGGAGAGTAGGACAAAACACCCAACTGACAGAATGCGAGGTCGTCCCTGACATGCAGGCCTCATGGACATAAATGTATACGAATCTCAAACTGTATTTAATCGAATTTTTAACCGTTTCTTCAGATATCCTGAAGGAAGGTAGGTAGTGAATGGACTCATGATTGCATTGCCACCCTAGTCCACAGTCGCATATGGCTATGGTAGACGACAGGGAAGACGAATTATTTGTCATAACCCTTATGAAATCAATCTAAAATGGTTTCGTAGGTCTTACCAGTCCCTTTCCTTTCAGTGTGAACTTGGAGACGCTGGAAACCATCAGAAGATAGTCTACTCACTGCAGAATCCCCATAATGATACACTATGGGGAGAAAATTTAGGATTCGCGAAGCATCTCCGTAATATTCGTACGCTGATCGTACCTACCGGTAACAAATCTAGCAGCACGCCTCTGGACTGGTCCAATGACCCCCTTTAATCCGACCTGGTGTGGAACACAAACACTGAAGCAGTACTCAAAAAGGGGTCACACTAGAGTGCTATTGGCGGCTTCCTTTAGTACTCCCAATAAACTAAAGTTGACCACACGCTTTCCCTACTACCGACCTTACGTTCTCCGTCTATTTCATATCGCTTTGCAGCGTTGTGACCAGGTATGTAATATCACTAATACTGCATTCTATCATTAGAGGATTGTTTTTCTTACTCAACTCCATTAACTTACATTTTTCTACTTTCACAGCAAGCTGCCACTCATTGCACTGAACAAAAATTCTGTACCCTCCTGAGGGCACTGTACGTTAATACAGCTGGGGTGGTTTTGAGTAACAATAACATGAAGCAGCTGTGGAGCACAAAATATTTAAGATTATTTCATTTTCTGTCTTTCCCTTCTCAGCTTCCTGTAGTTTTCCGTTTGTGCCTAAGGACCACAAATTGTATCGGATATTTAGTTGGTATCCAGTACGGTCAGTGTGTGTGTAGGCGCCATTATCACGCTGGAATGTTGTATGTAACCTGTCAAGCTGTAGGCCCATCCATGTGCGCTACTGAAAAATGTTGAACATAGTTTGTAACTTCTAGAGTACCTTGCCATTTCCGAAACACTAAGTTTCGCAGAACGTTAGCTCAGAAATTTTGAAACTGATGCATGTAAAAATACAAATATGAGAATAGGAACTAAAGTCAAAGGAATCATGGCAGACTGTCAGACTGTCCATCTTTTGCCGAGGATATTGCCGTTCTGCCGGACGACATAGAAACTACTAGGACTCAGACGAACTGTTAAAGAAAACCACTGAACAAACTGACGTCAACATATCATTTGAATCTACTGAAGCAATAACTGGCATCAAAGATGCCTCCCTAAAATGTTGGGCGAAATTTGGAGACCGAAGAATCATGCTCGCATTTGCAAATCACGTAAAACTCAAGCAGCATATTTTTTTGACAAGATGAAAATTTCTGTCAGATTGGCACTCGAACCAGGATTTCCCGCATTACGCGAGCGGTCGCTTTAAGCGCTTTGGCTATCCGAGCTCGCTCCCCAGACAGACCCAAACATCCATATCCATATGTCCCCGTCTTGTCTACATCTTATACCTGCCAAGATACTGATAATCCCGGATAGTGAGAGGCGTATGATTAAAGTCGCGGCTTTGTTTTTGTACAGAAAATACTAGATTGCTGTGCCTGTATTGGTTCGACGTAATCTACAATGTATTTCAGAAAAATTTACGGTGTAGTAAAATTCTTTAGCTTACAGAAGGCTTACAGAAAAAATGAAGTAAAAGGTTTAGGTACCTGAGTGAAAACATTATGAAAACGAACTGGTCAAGGAAGCACTTCAGGAAGAAATACGATAACTTGAAACAGCCTGCCAAACGTCGCGATCGATCTACAGCAAAGCATGCCTTCCTCAAAAGATACATCACTATGAAACGGTTATGGTGGCAGTAATTATGTATGCAGTCGAAACACTATCACTAAATGTAGGTGAAGGCCAATTTGAAGAACTGGAGAAAACAAAAGCGCAAAATCATTATAGCAAACATGGACTTCAATTGCAAGAATCGCAGCCACCAACACAGACCCAACAAAGTAGTCTGTGGCAAAATAGAAAAAAAAGTAGAAACTCAATCCTCAAATGACGTGTATGACTTTATGGTCGCCTTAAAAGGAGGACGGTAACACGTTGACCAATAATATTTATTTTTGACTCAAACTTTAAAACAACGATGTCATGGTCTAAAATACCAAACAGCAAACAAGGTCTCCAGCTTCTACAAATTAAACCCGAAGGCATCTATGACTGGTATCTTTTCCTTAAGCTAATAGAGATGAACGAGCTACACCAACGTAACAAAAAAGAGTAAACACACAGTGCCCCATGGACGAAGGAGGGTAAGCAAGCCCACTACCAAAGAATGCGATTCAAAGAAAACAAAGTTCACTGAAAAATCTAACAAAATATGAGTTTAAATGTTCTTAGGTGGGCGGTTGGGTGTCATGGCTGCCAAGACCTCTCTCTCCCTCCCACTCCCTTCCCCCTCTTTTTAACCGCTCCGTTAGGCACGCAGGTGAAAATCGTCGTGTGAAACGGCTAGCAGAGGTGAAGATAAGATGGCGGCCGTGGACGCGGCAGCAGTAGTCATGCGAGCCGGCTCCCCACACCAGAGGTGAACGAACGTGGCCGGCTATTAAAGCTGACCCGCAGCCGGCAGCCTGTCGCTGGAGATATTTCCCCGCGCGGTAATGAGCGCGCCGAGGCCTTTTTTCGTTTTGACATTTCGCGCGGGGACGGGGCATTCAGCACGGTACAAAGGCTCGCGCACACCTCCGTCTTGGGACGGCTTTTTATGCGCCGAAGGCGCAGTCGGAAATTAAGAAGCATTAGGCCCGTCCGGTAAGCGTAAGCGCGAGCGGCTCCCTTTTTTGCTGGTCCGCGGTTCGCGACCCGGAGGCGGCTGCCAATCAGACTGTCAGCGCGCGGCTCCCGCCAGTGGAGGATCAGAAACAAGCGAGCCGACAACCGGGCGGCGTCTTCTTCTGTTTACCGACACTACATCGGTTTGGCGACCGTGTATAATTCTAGTGGTGGAAACCATTTATAAAAGAACCTAATGGGCGAAGTGGTACAGCTCTCAAGATGCATACTGAGCGTCCGGCATTAAAATTCCACACCGGACAACCTCACTTAGATTTTCCGTTATATTCTTAAAGCGAGAACTGCAGGTTTTGATAAATTACATCGAAATGAATTAAAAATGTTGGCTGCGAGTATAATGAGGTGAAAAAGTCACTAGTTAGCGATATGCACATATGCAAATGGTGGTAGTACCGCGTACTCAAGGTATGAAAGGGCAGTGCAGTGACGTAACTGTCATTTGTTCTCAGGTGATTCATGTGAAAAGGTTTCCGACGTGATTATGGCCGCACGACGGGAATAACAGACTTTGAAAGCGGAATGATAGCTGAACCTAGTCATAGGACATTCCATTGCGGAAATCGTAGAGAGTTCAATATTCGGAGATCCGCAGAGTCTTGAGTGTACCGAATGTTCAAATGTGTGTGAAATCTTATGGGACTTAACTGGTGAGGTCATCAGTCCCTAAGCTTACACACTACTTATCCTAAATTATCCTAAGCACAGACGCACACACCCATGCCCGCGGGAGGGGAGGACTCGAACCTCCGCCGGGACCAGCCGCACAGTCCATGACTGCAGCGCCTAGACCGCTCGGCTAATCCCGCGCGGCGAGTGTACCGAGAATACCAAATCTCAGGCATTACCTCTCACCGTGAGCAGCACAGTGGCCGATGGCATTCAATTATCAGCGAGAGCAGCTGCACCTGCACAGAGTTGTCAGCATCAAGAGAGAGGCAACACTACGTGAAATAACAGTAGAAATCAATGTCGGACGTACGACGAACTTATCTGTTAGTGGAGCGAAATTTAGTGTTAATGGGCTATGACAGTAGGCGGCTGACGCGAGTGTCTTTACTATCAGAACGACATCCCCTGCAGCGCCTCTCGTAGGAACGTGACCATATCGGTTGGACGCTAGACGACTGGAAAACCGTGGCCTGGTCAAAGGAGCCCGATTTCCGTTAATATGACCTAATGAAAGAGTTAGTGTGTGGCGTAGACCACACAAAGCCGTGGATCCAAATTGTCAACGAGACATTGTGCAAGCTGACGGTGGCTCCGTAATAGTGCGGGCTATATTTACATGAAATAATCTCCGTCCTCTGGTCCAATTGAACCGATCATTGATTGTAAACGGTTATTTCCGGCTACTTGAAGACTATTTGCAGCAATTAGTGGAATTTTTATGGATGGCAGTGCGTCATATCGCTGAGTCACAGTTGTTCGCAACTGGATTGAACATTTTGGACAATTACAACCAATTATTTGGCCACCCACATCGTCCGACATGAATCCCACGATGATTTGTGAGATACAATAGAGAAGTCAGTTGGTGCACAGACTCCTGTGCAGGCAACATTTTGGCAGTTAAGGACAACTATAGAGGTTGCGTGGCTCAGTATTTCTGCAGGGGACTTCCATCGACTTGTTGAAGGTGCGACACAATACTCACATTATGAGGTCTCCCATGAGTTTTGGCACTTCAGTGTAACGGACAAAGTCGTACAGCACTTAAGATGTATTCCGAGCGACCGGAATTAATATTCCAGCCAGGACAATCTCACTTAGATTTTTCGTTATATGCGTAAATCGAGAAATACTGGTTTTGATAAGTTACAACAAATCAAAATCAAAATGCAGCCTGTGAGCACCTACAGGATGTGGAGACAACTGATTTGTACAGGGTCTAAACGATAGCTGTTTACAACGTACGACAGAGGTGTTAGGGAACTACAGACGAGCAATTTGACGCAGGAAATTTGCGGTATATCAAACCGCTATATAACCCTAAATTGTGCACCCCGGTAGCTGAGTGGTCAGCGCGACAGACTGCCAATCCTAAGGGCCCGGGTTCGTTTCCCGGCTGGGTCGGAGATTTTCTCCGCGCAAGGACTGGTTGTTGTGGTGTCCTAATCATCATCATTTCATCCCCATCGACGCGCAGGTCGCCGAAGTGGCGTCACATCGAAAGACTTGCACCAGGCGAACGGTCTAGCGGACGGGAGGCCCTCGTCACACGCCTTTCTTTCACCTTAAATTGGCCGACAAAAGCCACATACGCTGTGGGGTATGGACATTGCGCGAAACTGTCAGTATACTCCCACCTCTTACGCCACCGACTTAGTCGGATATTTCGTTGACAATTGTAATTTTAAGTTTCCCCTGACAATGATGAAAGAAAAACGACTTTTGTGAAAGTCATGCAAAATTAGTTACGTTCACAATTCGATCTATACTTAGTTCTTACAAGGGCAGTAGTTTCGTATCGAGAAGGCCAGGCAATCAAAACGAAATGACTGTTAATTTTATGCTGTAAAAATTCTCGGTATTTTGAGGGAAAATTTTCACAGACGTAAATTTTACATTTTGTAAGTGCAATGACAAGGAGTTTTTAATATTTAGAGATGATTTTAGCTTAGGTGGCTTTTGTTGGATAATTTGAGGCTGTTTGTTGGCTTGATGGAGCACAAGTGCCGCACATAAATTTGTTCGTCTCGACTGCACCTACACTACTGTGGTACGCTATAAAAATTCGCAATTTACATTTTGTATATATACAGGTGTGCAAGAAAATAACTTGAGCATGATGCGTTACTGGCAAATAACACTCGCGAGTGAAACTTGGACATTTCACAGAAAGGACTGCTACAGTATAGTTCAGAAGGTATCCCAAAGAAATACGCAGTGGTTCAAATGGTTCTAAGCACTATGGGACTTAACATCTGAGGTCATCAGTCCCCTAGACTTAGAACTACTTAAACCTAACTAACCTAAGGACATCACACACATCCATGCCCGAGGCAGGATTCGAACCTGCGACCGTAGCGGTCGCGGGGTTCCGGACTGAAGCGCCTAGAACCGCTCGGCCACACCGGCCGGCCAATACGCAGTGGGACGAAGAGAGATGAAACTTACACAGAAGTCACCATGATTTATTATGGTCCCCTAGATGTTACAAAAGGCGGGACATGGTTCTTAATAGGGTTTGTGATCATCATGGACAGCAGGCCCTGCTGGCCCTGAGGTTGTAAGGAGTTCATGTGGTAAGCAGTTCCCTTCCCCCACCAGCGTAATTGACAACAGCTGGATGATCGTCTTGGTGCACGTGGACGAGCTGCATTATATCTCCCCGCCGCATGCCGCACGTGCTCTATGGGAGTTAAGTTGGGGGAATGGGCAGGCGCGTCCATTCGCCCAGTATCCTTTCGTTCCAAGAGTTCCCCTCCTGGGTTCGATTACCGGCGGGGTCAGGGATTTTCTCGTCTCGTGATGACTGGGTGTTGTGTGATGTCTTTGGGTTAGTTAGGTTTAAGTAGTTCTAAGTTCTAGGGGACTGATGACCATAGCTGTTAAGTCCCATGGTGCTCAGAGCCATTTGAACCATTTTGAACCAAGAGTTCCCCCAGCTGCGCTGTTTGATACTGTTGCACATTGTCGTCCATAAAAATGAAGTCAGGGTCGAATGTACCCCTGAAAAGATGCACATGAGAAAGGAGTACAGTGTCACAATAAAGTTGATTGGTGGGTGTGTCGTGTTCAGATATTTAGAGTTCTGCGTGCCCATGAACATTATGCCTCCCCACACTGTAAAACCGTAAGCACCAAATACCCACCTCTCACCATATTAGGGAACGTTCAGACTCACTACTCAGACTGACTCTGCTCTAATCCGAGATGAGCAGGTAACCCCTCTTCTCTTTCGTCCAGTCCCAGTGCTCTTCCCACCGTCGCAAATGGTGCTGCCGATGTGCGGGGGTGAAAAAATACAACGTACTGGTCGTCCAGCAAAGAAAACTCGCAAATGCAGTCGCCGTCTCATTGTCCAGCGTGAGACTTCATGTCTTGTAGTCCTGTTAAATGTGGTTGCAAATGCACTCGCTCTCCCACTTGGGTCCCTTCTTGTCTACTGCACAATGCAGCAGTATCTGCTGTTGTAGTTGACCAAGGTCGGCCACCTCCTCTCCATCGGGCAGCAGTACCTGTGGTTCGGAACGCTTCCCATGCTCGTGAAACATTGCTATGAGCAATACCAAAGTCCTGGGCTACGCCTGTCGCTCTTCGTCCTTCTTCTAGTTTCCCGATGATTCTTCCCCGTGTGAAATTACCCACATATTTTCCCCGTGGCTTGGGTTAGAACACTGTTGCAGAAACAACGAAACAAACATGCCAAATTTAAACAGACGCAAAATCCCCAAGACTGGCGATCTTTTACAGACGCTCGAAATTTAGCCCGGACTTCAATGCGAGATGCTTGTAACAGTTTCTTCAACGAAACTCTGTCTCGAAACCTGGCAGAAAATCCAGAGAGATTCTGGTCGTATGTGAAGTACGTTAGCGGTAAGAAACAATCAATGCCTTCTCTGCGCGATAACAATGGATATACTATCGAAGACAGTGCTGGCAAAGCAGAGTTACTAAACGCAGCCTTCCGAAATGCCTTCACAAAAGAAGACGAAGTAAATATTCCAGAATTCGAATCGAGAACAGCTTCCAACATGAGTAACGTTGAGGTAAAGATCCTCGGTGTAGTGAAGCAGCTTAAATCACTTAATAAAAGCAAGTCTTCTGGTCCAGACTGTATACCAATTAGGTTCCTTTCGGAGTATGCTGCTTCATTATCTCCATACTTAACAGTCATATACAACCTTTCGCTCGACGAAAGATCCGTACCCAAAGACTGGAAAGTTGCACAAGTCACGCCAATATTCAAGAAAGGTAGTAGGAGTAATCCACTTAATTACAGGCCCATATCGTTAACGTCGATACGCAGCAGAGTTTTAGAACATATATTGTGTTCGAACATTATGAATTACCTCGAAGAAAACGGTCTATTGACACACAGTCAAAATGAGTTTAGAAAACATCGTTCCTGTGAAACACAACTAGTTATTTATTCACATGAAGTGTTCAGTGCTATTGACAGGGGATTTCAGATCGATTCCGTATTCCTGGATTTCCGGAAGGCTTTTGACACTGTACCACACAAGCGGCTCGTAGTGAATTGCGTGCTTATGGAATATCGTCTCAGTTATGTGACTGGGTTTGTGATTTCCTGTCAGAGAGGTCACAGTTTGTAGTAATTGACGCAATGTCATCCAGTAAAACAGAAGTGATTTCTGGCGTTCCCCAGGGTGGTGTTAAAGGCCCTTTGCTGTTCCTTATCTATATAAACGATTTGGGAGACAATCTGAGCCGCCGTCTTCGGTTGTTTGCAGATGACGCTGTCGTTTATCGACTAATAAAGACATCAGAAGATAAAAACAAACTGCAAAACGATTTAGAAAAAAAATATCTGAATGGTGCGAAAAGTGACAGATGACGCTAAATAACGAAAAGTGTGAGGTCATCCACATGAATACTAAAAGGAACTCGTTAAACTTCGGTTACGCGATAAATCAGTCTAATCAAAAAGCTATAAATTCAACTAAATACCTAGGTATTACAATTACGAACGACTGGAAGGAACACACAGAAATTGTTGTGGGGAAAGCTAATCAAAGACTGCGTTTTATTGGCAGGACACTTAGAAAATGTAACAGACCTACTAAAGAGTCTGCCTACACTACGCTTGTCCGTCCTCTTTTAGAATACTGCTGCACGGTGTGGGATCCTTACCAGATAGGACTGACGAAGTACACTGAAAAAGTTTAAAGAACGGCAGAACGTTTTGTATTGTCGCGAAATACAGGAGAGACTGTCACAGAACAATACAGGATTTGGGCTGGAAATCATTAAAAGAAAGGCATTTTTCGTTTGACGGAATCTTCTCACGAAATTCGAATCACCAACTTCCTACTCCGAATGCGAAAATATTTTGTTGACACCGACCTACATAGGGAGGAACGATCACCACGATAAAATAAGGGAAATCAGAGCTCGTACGGAAAGATATAGGTGTTCATTCTTTCCGCGCGCTATACAAGATTGGAATAATGAGAATTGTGAAGGTGGTTCGAAAAAACCCTCTGCCAGGCACTTAAATGTGATTTGCAAAGTATCCATGTAAATGTAGATGTAATGAAGAACACCACCACTGCCACCGCAAGTGCTCGGTGATTGACACTCACTCTCTCTTCCCGTTCGTTCCAGTGCCTCGTATTGCTGGGCAAGTCCCTTTTGGTGGTATAGTACCACTGACCTCACGCTATGTGACGTCCAAGTTTCCGTACATGTCTAGGAGACCTCTGGCACTTTCACCCTTTTCCATAGAGTAGGTACGTTAAGGTACTTCGTCTACCACGTCTATAAGTTTTGTGGAGCAGTGTACTACACGGAGTTCATGCTGCGGGTCCCCTAGCTGTCAGGGGCACCGCATTTATACTGCTCAGTATTTCAGCAGGATATTTACTGCATTTGAATTGAACGTAATGATACTGTTCAGGATTGTATGTGCATGAGTGTACAGTATGTTTAAAGCACTGAAATTAATTGTGAGATCTTAACTTTTCCCGGCGAATTGAATGTTCAAATAAATTACGGGTTTGCTGCCGGGTGACGTCGTCGACCACCGCCGATATTTCGACAGGAGCACACCCTACCATTCTCAAGGCACAACTGCAAGGAGGCGATATTTCTGATGTTCAAATGTGTGTGAAATCTTATGGGACTTAACTGCTAAGGTCATCAGTCCCTAAGCTTACACACTACTTAACCTAAATTATCCTAAGGACAAACACACACACCCATGCCCGAGGGAGGACTCGAACCTCCGCCGGGAATATTTCTGATGTTGGTTATCTTTGGTTGTGTGTTGACTCTGCGGTTACTTGTTCTGTGTGTGGTATCTTCCTTGTTTCTCCTCTGTGAACCGAGGTATTAAATTCCCTTGCACATTGCTTTCTCCTTGCAGTTGTGCCTTGAGAATGGCAGGGTGTGCTCCTGTCGAAATATCGGCGGTGGTCGACGACGTCACCCGGCAGCAAGCCCGTAAGTTATTTGAAGTGAAATTAATTGATCATCGACATGAATTGTCTGTACTTACGACAGTTTTCAGAATACTTTTGTGGATACTCTACTTCATTAAGCCACGTTGTATGAATTAATTATTGATAAAAGAAGTTTTATTTACGTAACCCCTATGCAATCTGAATAATCAGTCTTATAGCTTTTCATTTGAATTTAGGTTAGTGGTAATGTATCTCGCTTAGTGCTCATTCAGCAATCTTGCTTTATGTTTCTTTCAATAATTTTAAAATCAGTCACAGTGTATTTTTACAGCACTTTTGTCGTCCGTATTTCAAGACATTAGTGAGAAGTTTCCAAGCATTCCTGTAACGTGTTACTCTTCCAGATACATTAGTGTGCTCTGTACCGTCCGCTGAGTTTCGCTATGTTCCATCGCCAAGAACAGCGTAGATGAGAATTTCCCAAGCATTGTGTTGTGACGTTATTAGTGTCTGACACACGTCTAAGGAGTGCGTCGCGAAATCTTGTTCTGTGAAGATGTATAAGATTTATAAAGTTTTATATATATTATGGCCACCTGCTTAATAGCTTGCTTGTCCGTCTTTAGAAGGAAATACATCACTGATTTTGCGTATCAGGGATTCTACAGTTTGTTAGTAGGTTTGTGGAGGTACGTGGAATTAGATGTCTACCCACAGGTCATGTGATTTGCGTAAATAACGGGCCGCTGACTTGCGTACGCGGTGATGACGCCCGACAGCGACTCAGACGTGTTTCACAGGATTTGCATCAGGCGAACGTGGTCACCGAGACATCAACGTGAGTTCACTTCAATGCTTCTCAAACAACTGTAGCGCGGTGCTAGCTCCGAGACGCGGAGTCATCATGTCATCGCTGTCGGGGAAGACACCAAGCATGAAGATAAGCAGGTGGTTCGAAGCAGTCAGTTTGTCTTCAATTACTATCACAGGTCCCACGCAAGTGCAGGAGAATGTATCTCATAGCATAATACTGCTCCCATCAGCCTGCGCCCGTGACACGCTGCTCGTTTCGAGCCTCCATTTGCATCTAAGACGGCGTTTGTGGAGAAGACCATGGACCTACTGTAGCAAAAATGTGATTCACCCGAAGAACCGACACGTTTCCATTGATCGACGGTCGAATCCCGATGGTCCCGTGCCGCTGCAATCATAGTTGACGATGTAGTTGTGTCAAGATGTGAACACGTATGGGTGATCTTCCGTGGTGCTCCATGTTCAACAATGTACGATAAACGGTGTGCTCAGAAACACTTGTGTGTGCACCAAGCTTGTGTCCTTTCGGCAGAGATGCCGCAGATTAGCATCCACCCTACTTTAGAGAGGAGACAAGCCTCCGAACCCCGCATTCTGTGAAGTATCGTCGACGTCAATTAATTTAGTGCCTAGTGGTAGTTTCACTGTTCTTTTACCTGCTTTTGTAGTTGCTCATGACAGTAGCGCGTGAACATTCGACTTGCTTCGCTGTTTTCGAGACACTCGTTCATAGGTTCTGCGTAATAGTAATCTGCCTTTTGTCAGTTTCACTTACCTCAATGGATTTCCCCACTTGCAGCACGTATCTTCGCTAGGGGGACACCCCTCCATGTCTGAACCGCTTACATTTGCTATCGCCTCACGTGCCCGCAACGTCACCAGCCTGTATCCAGAGTCACGGCGGACAGTGGTCATAATGTTTTTGGTTATCGGTGTGTATTTTATAACACATGATTCCGTCTGTGAAAAGCGGATGGTTAATGAAGAATTTGTTTTCGAGCTCTACGATAAAATTTCAGCTAAGAAACCTGAAAGACAATTTCCCACCGTTAGACCATCGTTCTGTTTATAAAACTGGTTGTTAAACGTAAAAAGGTTGAAGCTTAATGAAATTCAGGCAGATCTAGCATTTAGTTTACTGCTCCAGGGCTTACTTTTTTGTTAGTTATGAAATTTTGCTTCACAATATGCAGCATTTATTTAATATGTATAGTAGCATATAGATTTACGGTGTCCAATGGTGCGAAACTAGCATCAAATGGTATTATGCAGACTTTTAATTCGTTAGCAAAAATAAATGCTTTGTTTATTACGAGTGTATTCTAAAACACGTACACTTTTTCCAGTCTGCTTTTATTATGTGCTACTTGCATTTTGCACATTAGCTGCATATCTTTTTTTATGAAGTTTTATTTGAGATTTTGCTGTGGAAGTTCTAGAGTTCGTGTAGGTAAAGCGACGTTTTCCAGTTGGAGTAAATAGAAACGGTGTTCCCTCCAGTCTGTATTTTTAGTTTGTGTAAAACTTCTTGCTCGGGCCCTATTTATCTGCTCTTACTTCGTTGTCTGCGAAGTAGTTCTGTTTTCTCAATATGTTAATTTATAGCTACTAACTTGTCGCATTTACGTCCTTTAACGGCTATGGCGCTGTCTTCTTTATAAGTTTATGATGTGAAACGTTATACATTTTAAGCCGAACACTTATAATTTTAGGAACAATTTCGTAACAGTTTACAAAAGCAAGTGTCTGAAATACTGGAACACTGCTTGCTGATGATTCACCCGATGCTAAAAAACCTATAATAGTAGTGCCCTTAACCTTCTCTCTTATGTTACGTAAACCGGGGACCTAGAGACGACGGAGAGGCTCCGTCCCCGCCGCAACCGCAGTGGTGCGCAACCCCACGACGACTGCCGCAGTCCACTTCACACCTCCGCCGCTCCACACCAAACCCAGGGTTATTGCGCGGTTCGGCCCCCGGTGGACCCCCCAGGGAACGTCTCACACCAGACGAGTGTAGCCCCTATGTTTGCGTGGTAGAGTAATGGTGGTGTACGCGTACGTGGAGAACTTGTTTGCGCAGCAATCGCCGACATAGTGTAGGTGAGGCGGAATAAGGGGAACCAGCCCGCATTCGCCGAGGCATATGGAAAACCGCCTAAAAACCATCCACAAACTGGCCGGCTCACCGGACCTCGACACAAATCTGCCGGGCGGATTGGTGCCGGGGACCGGCGCTCCTTCCCGCCCGGAAAGCCGCGCGTTAGTCCGTACGACCAACCGGGCCGGCACCTTCTCTCTTAGTGAAATCAATAGTAACACTAGTCTGTCCACTTAATCAGTTTCACCACCTAAGTAGGTAGTTACGATGTTGCAATGCCTGTATCATTAAGAAGAACAATGGAATGTTCCTTCAGCCACGCATGGATATCCAAAGGAACATATCACAGTTCTTCGTAACAACACAGGCACTGTA
Source organism: Schistocerca americana (assembly GCF_021461395.2). NCBI lineage: Eukaryota > Metazoa > Arthropoda > Insecta > Orthoptera > Acrididae > Schistocerca > Schistocerca americana. The sequence goes on along the minus strand of NC_060122.1, from coordinate 448,002,056 downwards.
ACATCATAGTTATCCACCGTACCGGCCGGTGTGGCCGTGCGGTTCTAAGCGCTTCAGTCCGGAACCGCGTGACCGCTACGGTCGCAAGTTCGAATCCTGCCTCGGGCATGGATGTGTGTGATGTTCTTAGGTTAGTTAGGTTTCAAAAAATGTTCAAATGTGTGTGAAATCTTATGGGACTTAACTGCTAAGGTCATCAGTCCCTACGCTTACACACTACTTAACCTAAAGTGTCCTAAGGATAAACACACACACCCATGCCCGAGGGAGGACTCGAACCTCCGCCGGGACCAGCTGCACAGTCCATGACTGCAGCGCCTTACACCGCTCGGCTAATCCCACGCGGCAGTTAGGTTTAAGTAGTTCTAAGTTCTAGGGGACTGATGACCATAGATGTTAAGTCCCATAGTGCTCAGAGCCATTTGAACCATTTAGTTATCCACCGTTTCCGAACAGCGAACTTTCCACTGAAATTTCCTCCCCTATACGGGAATTACAGAATGTGTGTATAAGTACAGATTGGGATCACGAACGACGATATGAGTAAGTTTAGATTTGACCTTTAGTAGTACACGAATAGCCAAAGCGTTAAGGCGGCCGCTCACGTAAAACGGGAAATACATGTGGAGGTAATAAAAGCCTACGAATGTTTATTACGTTCGTCATATAATTGTTAAAATCAGTTTGTAAATCATGTAATAGTGCTTAAATTAGTGGAATTAAATTCGTTAGGTGTTGTGTTTACGTATATTACGAAAATAAAGTAATACTTTCAATGCATTACTCTGACGTGATTAAAGTCATGGAATACTTCCTAATTCGTGTCGAACCGCCTTTCGCACATCGTAGTGTATCAACTCTACGTGACATAGACTCCACAAGTCATTGCAAGTCCCCCGCGGAAATAGAGAGCCACGCTGCATCTATAGCCGTCCATAATTGCGAAAGGGTTGCCGGTGCAGGATTTTGTGCACAAACTGACCTTTCGATTGTGTTCCATAAATGTTCGTTGAGATTCGTGTCAGGCGTGCTGATGGCCAGATAATTCGCTCGAACTGTCCAGAATGTTATTCAGACCAATAGCGAAGAATTGTGGCCCAGTGACAAGGCGCATTGTCATCCAAAGAAATTCCATCGCTGTTTGGGAAGATGAACTCAACGAATGGCTGAAAATGGTCTCCAAGTCGATGATCGGTTCAGTTGGGCCAGAGGACCCAGTCCGTTCCATGTAAAGACAACTCACACCATTATGGAACCACCACCACCACCACCTTGCACAGTGCCTTGTTGACAACTTGGGTTCGTGGCTTCGTGGGGTCTGCGTCACACTCGAACCCTACATCGGCTCTTACCAACTGAAATCGGGAGTCATCTGACCTGGCCACGGTCTTCCAGTCATCAAGGGACCAACCGATGTTGTCCCAAGCCCAGCAGTGGCGCTGCAGGCGAAGTCGTGCTGCTAGCAAAGGGTCTCGTGGCGGTCGTCTGCTGCAATAGACCATTAACGCCACATTTCGACGCATTAGCCTAACTAATATACGTACTTCGTACGTCCCACATTGATTTCTACGGTAATTCACGCAGTGTTGTTTGTGTATCAGCACTGACGACTCTAAGCAATCACCACTGCTCTCGGTGTTAAGCTAAGGCCGTCGGTCACTGAGTTGTCTGTGGTGAGAGGTAATGCCTGAAATTTGGTATTCTCTGTATGCTCTCGGCACTGTGGATCTCGGAATTTAATTCCCTAACGATTTCCGAAATGTAATGTCCCATGCCTGCGGCTCCTTCTACCACTCTGTGTTCAAATACTGTTAATTCCCGTCGTGAGGCGATAGTCACAACGGAAAACTTTTTACATGTATCACCTCAGTAAAAAATGACAGTTTCGCCAATGCACTGCCTTTTTATACCTTGTATATGTGCATATCGCTATCTCCCGACTTCGGTCGCCTCAGTGTATGTGTATGGGCACATACTGGTGAATAGCGGTGCTGCGGATGACCAATGCTACAGGAACCGCATGAATTTTTACCGGTTCAGGCAGGGGGGGGGGGGGGGGATATGCAACATCCTTTACAAACTGAGGTGCAAGCATAGTCATAAACGCAAAAATAGGTGGAAATGTAAGAGCAAGTCCTTTTTCGTGTTTCTATGCAGGAATTAGAAAGTTGAAAGGCGGAAATCAATTCACGTCTCATATATGTTTGTAATTTTGCTTCATCGATTTTCATTCTCATTTTAAGTATAAGTCACTGTCAGAACAATACGTATCTATATCTAGCTGTCCCTAACACTGATGGTTAAAATGGCTCTGAGCACTATGGGACTTAACATCTGAGGTCATCAGTCCCCTAGAACTTAGAACTACTTAAACCTAACTAACCTAAGGACATCACACACATTCATGCCCGAGGGAGGATTCGAACCTGCGGTTCCACACTGAAGTGCCGAGAACCGCTCGGCTACGCCGGCCGGCTAACACTGATGATCGATGGTTTGAATGAATATTGGTGTAACTACAAACGCACGAAACTAGGCTGGTTGGGGTAGAAGTTCTTGATCCACCTTTGCAGTAGCAGAGTGGGAGGGTAGTCGAATTTAGTATCCGAAGCCAGCTGTGGTGGCGATAGTTTGTCGCCACACTTGGATGAACGTCCATAGATGTGTGACTCCACGAATGGGCCTTTTACAATCCGAGCGTACTGTCTTCATACTTTCGGACGTTAACCGAGTGGAAAATGTTGAGCCGAAAGAACCAGGCGCTTCCCCTCCTGTACACTCACTGTAAGAGACGCCTGCTGTTATTGGCCACACAGAACAAAGCCATATAGATGAGTAATTTTTCTGCTGCAATATCTTCGTGTTGCTATGCCGCTTCTGCTAGAGAGCGCTAGCAAAGTTACACGCATTCTGAGCTCAACAGCATTGAGTAGCAGGCGTATTTTGAAAAATGGCCAGGAAATATGTTTTATAAGTATGATATGCGATTGATGGAACTGGAGTCTGAATATTTGTGGTGTAGTTACGGAAAGAGAAGCTAAGGAAATTATTTGTGAGTTTTTCTGAAATTTTGAGAGATTCAGGTAAGCACGCAAGTGCATAGCATTGTTTTGTGTTATTGAGATTGTAGTAATGAAGCCCAGATAATAGTACTGTTATATGGATCGTTCTCAGGGGGGATTCCGAGATTCCTCTTGCTTGCAATTATTTCTGTAAGTCATGTTATGTAAATAATATTGTTGACATTGAACTGATCATTAAAGCATTACTTCTGAATATAGTTTCATTTGAATTTTGTCAGAAGTCATTTCTTACCCGTTAAAATTCCCACAATCCATTCAGTTTATCAAGTACATACAACACTGCACTTTGTGGCACGGAATTCCCACTAGTGGTTTTTATTCTTGCTTTTCTGCTGCATGCTCTGCGCTACTTTCGAGAAATCTGCAAAAATGTTTGTCGAGGCAAGAGGTAAGTGAAAATACAGCTTAGTGCCAAGAATTTCTTTGTGAGCTCAACTGCGCATTTATTTCAGAAGTTAGGTTACTTTCACGGTAGCACTGAATATTTATAGAAACAGTTAGCTATACTTTGTAGAGAGCATTGAGCAAATCATATTAAGTCTTTGTGCAACTCATTATTGTTAGAATTTTGCACAGTACACGAGTTTAAGTTAGGGACTAGTTTGTTTGGTATTCATTTTTGAGAAGTTTTGGTAAACAGTTTTAGGAAGATTCTCTCAGATAGAGAGAAGCGGACAGGCAGTTAATTTACAAAGGCACCGGGGTGCGGACAAGTCGGAACACAGGTTCAGTCGATGCTCTGTGGATTAATAAGTGTGGCTTGCTGTTTTTGTGGACAGGTGAACAGTAATTTTTGGCGAGGTGTCAGTTTGATTTTGAGTTGGGATTCCCTATAATGATTAAATTCAATCGATAGGTGCAGTGCGGAACCCTCGCAAGTGGTGCTTTTAGTATCGTTTCTCTACTGTCATAACAATGATCACTGGCCCTCCTATCTCTCCTCGATCTTAACGTTCTTTTCTGAATAACACGACAGACACACAGGTCCCTGGCAGAACGAAATCTTTTGCGTCCCACTCCATCGTTCAGACCCCTTCCCGAAGTCCTTCTCAGTAGCAGGCTGGAACAACCTCACGCCTTATTTTAGAGAACTAAATAACATTTCCAGCTTCAGAAGACGTGTAATGACATACCTACCAAAGCAGTAGTAAGTTACCACCGTCCCTGTACGCACTCGTTATCCCTGTACACTCCTCTTTCCAACCTGATATTCCTCATTTCCTAGTGTTCTTAGCCAGTGTAGTCTTCCTAAATTTCCTTTTTCCAAAATTCTCTGCAGCGGAAAACATGTATACTGTAGAGCTGTAAATTTTTCTTATATCTGCTACAATTATAATTATTATTAATATTACAAATACTGTCATTATTACTGTTATCATTGTTAATGATCGCATTATGAGTGGCAGCATCTGCAGTGGTACAGATAATGCCAGTATTAACTTTGTTAGTTGATATTCAGTATAGTTTACCCACACTGCCATTTCACATTCTCAAATCATTTTAATACTAGTTGTCATGCTAAAGTTGTTATTTCTTAGGTAACTATGATATAATAGATTTTCTGTGTGTACAATCCTGCTCTGATGTAAGAGAGGACCTGACGGTCCTGATCAGATCAGTTAAAATAATTAAGATGGAACCAAACTTGGTCCTTAATGGGCCATATTCACTTCAGGCATCGTGTGGCCAGTTCCGTGAGTCTCTTCGCTCTGAGACACGAGCCAGCTTTGACTATTCATGTATTAAAGGAAAGTGGCGACCTTCGCTTTGATCACTCTGTGAGTTTGAATCTTTGTTCGTCAACAACTCCGCGTTCATGTTGGTGTCTGTCCTTTATCCACCTAGTCCTTGCTGAAAAATAATTGTTAGTACCTTATTACCGTATGCTTGTCTGGAACCATAGGATAAATTGCAGGAGTACGCTCCAGCTGCTAATTAAATCGTCATTGCGCAGCTACTTAGTTCGTTGAACTTCTCCAGAAGATGCATCTCAGCACGCTTTTCCTCCTGTAATCACTGAGCTCATGTAGTCTGTGCGAGAAAATTACTTGAAATATTTAGTGAAGTGTAAATCCCCATCGGTCGTTCTGGTGTTAAATAATTAAATTTACTACGTGCATTTTTCTCCTTAGGGTGGAAACTAGGGCTAATATTCAATTAATATTCACAGAAATTAGACGATTTGGCACTCGTGTCCACATAGAGAACATTACGCACGGTATTTGTGCAGCCGATAGCTCTCACCTACAAAATATCCGTGGTGTAAGGCGATAGGCAGTCCAGCCACCAAACAGGAAGGGGCGGGGAAGAATTCTCTTAGAGTATATTAAGGAAAAAATAGAAACGAAAACTCAGCTTCAGCAGCCAGTGAGCTAATGCCGACGTTGTCAAGATGGTAATTAAATCGAGTTGAGTTATTTGATAGAACTGTCGAACTGAAAACGGAAAAGTTTTTTTAGAGAGAGTGGTTACTTGTTCCTTCTGTCCATTTCTGTGCGAATGTACTAAAAGAGCCCCCATTCCGACATAAAACTGTATTGGCTGCTGCCAAACATCTCAATACATTTTTTATCTGGTCCAAAGATGAGCAAAATGCGGCACTGGTTTAGAAACGGTTCGCTGGTAACATAAATGCGTGCGCGTCTGAATCATACTTGAGAGTATCTGTACTCAGAGTAATTTGGTTATACTACAGACATTTGTGAGCAGACTGGAGGAAGATAACGGAGCCATCAGCGATCGGCTAGTTTATCTTTCCTATTTACGGCTAGTGAAATTTGTCTGAGATGTTGGTGAGTGCAGGAGGTAAGTCTTTGGAGGGGTGTGGGGTAATGAGTCGCGCCTCGACTGTCAATGCGAACGGTCATGCCAGTGAGTTCTGCATTGGCTTGGCATGGGATAACGTGAAGGTTACACGGTGTGTGCTTTTAGCGGAAAGTAGTGGCCTGTATGAGGAAGTAAATACGCCCGGCCCTGCTGAAGAGGAACGAGTACGCCGTACGCTGCAGCTTGTGGAGGTTTCAGTACGGGCTGTTGGCACGGTGCAACGTGCTAGTTGCAACCCGTAAGGAATTATGGAATGACGGCCTCGGTGTCTGTATGATACGCATAGGCGGGAATCGTTAGAGGCTGTCCATTCCGGTTTTTGTAGATGAGCATTGAAATCAGAAACATGCTGCTACGGTGAGCATAATTATTATTTGCTTCTGTAGACTACTACGAAACGAACTAAGTAGCTGCGCAATGAATCTTCCGCTATCGCCAGCTGTTCTAGTTAGTCGTTGAGCAGTTTGAATTGTCTGACGGTATTTATTGATCTGATCTCTGTGTCGGCTCTTTAACAATTTCACGGAGAGTGTTTTCTGTGTACGATTTGTCTGGCGTTTTCGTATCTCACGTGTTTGTTTAATTGGTGGCTGGGGTCAGGAACTTGTATTTCAGTAACAAAATGTTTCCTTGCGGCGCCAACGTATTAACGTGGGGCCAGCATAATTCAGTTTAGGTTCTCATTTATGTTATTATTGTATTTAATAGTCAGACCGGCTGGTAATTGAATGTTTTAGTCTGTTGTAGACTTGTCGAAAATCCCATGCTAAATTGGCGGTTTGCGAGCCGGCTGTAGTGTACCGGCCAGGTCATGTATGAGCGAAATGTGAAGCAGCTCGCACTATTTTAGAGCTGAGAACCAAATCTTCAGTTATTTTATTGCAGATTGTACTTATCTGCGGAAATTTTGAAGTCTACCTGTTACTCTGATTCCTTTGTTAAACCTTTTGCTTCCGTTTAAAGTGTCTCGTTAATTATTCAAATACCTTGTTGTCAAATAGCGTGTGTTTAAGACAGCCCTTCATACCTGTCCCAGAATTAACTTTCCAAGTACTAGTTAATAATTGAGTTTTTAATTGCATTTCTTTAATTAGCTCTTCAGGCATCATTCATTGTGGTTACTATTTCTTAAAATCAGCCCTTCAGGAGTTAGTGGTCACAGTTTTCTATCTGTTGTTGGAATTAACCGTTCAGGCGTTATTGGTTGTGGTAGTGCCAGTTTCTTTAAATCAGCCCTTCAGGCGTTATTGGTTGTTGTCTGCTATACCTTAAAATCAGACCTTCTGGCGTTTTTCTTTGGGAATTTGTTGTATTTCAGTCTTAGTTGCTTTTTATATTAGCCCTTCAGGCGGTGCCTGAAAAAATTTTTCCTGGCTAGATTGTTACCTGTGTTTTTAAAATAACTCATAAATTGTTACAGACCACTAGCTTGCACTGTCAAGACTAACATAATATTAAATAAAGTTTGTGTTACCTACCTATCAACTATGTGTAAATGAAGAAAACCGGCCCACTCCTTACTTTGGTTATCAAGTCGCGTGGCACCGGGTAGGATACCCATTCGCGCCTATCAGTCACAACAGTTAGAGTCGGCTAAGAATAACTTGCAATATCACAAAATTGAGGCGTCCACTCGTGGTAATGTATGATGTCCCTTAACGCTATGTAAGTGGTATGGTCGCAAGTTCTATTTAGCCCTGGCAGTCCTTGTTTCATCCGTCAAAGCAGGTTCCTGCACGCACGGCTCAAAAATTGCAACGTTGGGCTTTGTTACTTTCGCAGTATCAGTATGAAATTATGTACAGTCCTACGGCAAGCCATGGCAATGCAGAGCACTGTCTCTCGTTCCGATTGGCCCAGACGCTGATTTTTATGCATTTGCGCATCTAGTTGCCAAATCGATGCTTAGGACTCTGAATTGCCGGAATCTTTTCTCTTACCCTACAGACAAGGTGCACAGCCCACGGCAGGAGACCCAGATCTCCAGATTTTGTTGCATTACATTCGCACGTCTTGGACTCATTCATTGAACAGTAACCAGAACTCAGTTGTGCGCCAATATTTTGCACGTCGGCATAACCTTTCAGTTCAACAGGGTGTGATTCTAGTTCAAAATGACAGTGGACAATCGCATGTGGTTATTCCCAAAGTATTGCAAAAGATGTGTTGCGATTGCTCCAGCCGCCGGCCGGAGTGGCCGAGCGGTTCTAGGCGCTTCAGTCTGAAACCGCGCGACCGCTACGGTCGCAGGTTCGAATCCTACCTCGGGCATGGATGTGTGTGGTGTCGTTAGGTTAGTTATGTTAGGTAGTTCTAAGTTCTAGGGGACTGATGACCTCAGATGTTAAGTCCCATAGTGCTTAGAGCCATTTGAACCAATTTAAATATTTGTTGTTCACGATCGATACGAGATTGTATAAAATATTAGCTACATTTTTGTATGAATGTGATACATTTCTTTCAACAGAACATTAGTATCAGCATCAAAAGAAAATGTAAGATACCTGTGTTGTGAAATCTTGTAATACGAACATAGCTGTAAGATCAAAATAAAGAAATGTCAGACTCATCCCAATTGGGGACAACTACAATGAATGAAATAATTATGAGTTTCATGTAATTGTGATGTTGTTGGACATTGTAATGACAGACGACACGACAGTGGGATGAGCAAACCGTGCGGTAGAAGAGCATTTGATCATCACCAGACTGTGTGGCCAACCCATGCGAGGCTGAAATGCCGCAGGCACTGAGCTCATCATGTGTCACAGTGCAAAACTTCTAGTATGAATCCTCTGATCCCGAAAGAAACCACACAATAGATGGTTCAAATGGCTCTGAGCACTATGCGACTTAACTTCTGAGGTCAGCAGTCGCCTAGAACTTAGAACTAATTAAACCTAACTAACCTAAGGACATCACACACATCCATGCCCGAGGCAGGATTCGAACCTGCGACTGTAGCGGTCGCTCGGCTCCAGACTGTAGCGCCTAGAACCGCACGGCCACTCCGGCCGGCCCACACAATAGAGTCAACAGTCTTAGGCAATAGTGTTGAACAGCAGCAGCGACAACAGGTGAGCAGCCATACCAAATAACATTACGTCCTCGTTATGAGAAACAGACGCTACCACCCCACAAGTGTACCGCTGCTCGTCACCAGTCACAGAGCACGGAGATAGTATGGACATAGGAGTACAGCCAGTGGGCGCTCGAATCATGGGAAGAGGCGTCCTAAATTACAGAGTTGCGGTGCACGTTGGTACACAGTTATGGCAGGACTTCAAGAGCCGTATGGGGGCGATGCTTCCCGTTGCCGATAGGGCACCGTATAAACCGTAGGTTCGTTTATCCTTATGTGCGGAACGTTTACTAGGGACGACATGCGTCGGGTCATACTTTACCCTGGTCTTTCCTCTATCGTATTTTGTAACGTAATGCGTCAAGAGTTACGAATAAATATCCTAAAATATTAGTAGTAAGATTCTAAAATTACGGTTTATCTTTGACGTGTAACTTCGTGGGTATGGATTGTCCAAAGATGGTTTTACTAGTCGAGGAATGCATGTTCAGTGCACATTTTCACGGGACAACACAGGTGAAGAAGTAGTAATAGCCACCAGCAGAGAACACCGGCTGAACCAGAGAGAATAAACTTGCAAGCGGAATTTTTTATTTAACGCAGAACAACGAATTTTTATGAATCAGGTATGATGGTTTCTTCTACTTCAGGAACATAAATGGACTTCAGAAAAGACTGAAAACGTTGTATACAAGCAGGAAGATAACGAAATATTACGCAAAATGTGATAAAAACATCCTTGGTATATTTTATTTTATTGTAAAAATGTCTAGGGAATAATAACTGTTAAATTATATGCAGTGATTTTTGTTTTAATGCAGGTCAATCTAACAACGAATGTATCCAGTAAACTGAAACATTACACATTTTTTATCACTTCTAGAAACTTTGAAACGATTTTCATACCAATAAACTCTGAGTCCGATGAATCATCGTTAGTATGATCTACGAACAGTCTTAAAAAATACGTCGTCTGCAGGAGACTAGAGATGAGAGAAACTCGGTAAGAGTGTCACCAAATTATTATAACACTGAAACTCTCTGGCAGATAAACACTGCTTACTGGACCGAGACTCTAACTCGGGACTTTTGGCTTTCGCGGGAAAGTGCTCTACCATCTGAGCTACCCAAGGACGACACACGACCCGTCCTCACTGCTTTACTTCCGCCAGTCCCGAGTTCGAGTCTCTGTCCGGCACACAGTTTTAATCTGCTAGAAAGTTTCATATCGACGCACACTCCACTCCAGAGTGAAAATTTCATTCAGGTATTATAACACTTTTTTCCCTAGCTGTGATTGACAGGTGCAGTGCATAACAGCTAGAACTGTTACGGATTCATCATGTTTTTGCCAAACAAGTGATAAGTGATGCGCCTAATACATCTGCCCCGCCATCCCTGAACGAAGGAGGAATGTCCTATCCGATCTGTGCTGCGAACAGGCTCTCTGTAACTCACAATAATGCACCAACCCGTTTCTATCGAATATTGACGTAATTGTTTGAAGAATAAGCCACATTCTAACTGATTATATCTTTCCATGTATTCAAGCAAAAACTGTTGCCTCCAACATACTTCATCCACTCAATAAGGTATGTCAGGACTGATATAGTAAGGATTACCGATTTTTGTATACCGGACAAAAAATAATTTGCCACTCCCAGGAGACATAACGTAGTACCGCGTAGAACCAGCTATAGCCGTGGTTTAAGTACGGCCAGGCAGAGATTCTAAAGTTTCTTATGGTGTGCCATATTCAGCTAAAGCCACTCATTGATCATTTGTAGCGACAGAGCTACAGAACTGTGGGTATGTTGAGTGTTGTTTCACTCGATGCTCGAAAAGACCCAGACATTTTCTATAGGACTAAGATAGTGATTCAGCGGGTCAATCGATGTGTTATAGGGTGCCTGAGGGTTTGTCAAACGATGAACGAATGTATACACCCGCGTGAATATGGCTGTTGTCATCTTGGAAGAAGGGAGTGTCAGTCCAAAAACTTTCGAGGTTGGAATAATAAAAAAAGAGAAAAGTTTAACTGGTGGTTTCAATACTTCACGTGTTCTGCATAGTTTCCCACCAACTGAACACAACACGCAGAAAGTTCATACAACCATTTGAAACAGTCATGAAACTTCTTGTTTGGGATGTTATTTAACTTTCGGGTCACGTTCTACATCTATATCTACATCTAAATCTACATACTCCGCAAACAACCATACGGTGTGTGGCGGAGGGTTCCTCGTACCACAACTAGCAACTTCTCTCCCCGTTCCACTCCCAAACAGAACGAGGGAAAAGTGACTGCCTATATGCCTCTGTACGAGCCCTAATTTCTCTTATCTTTGTGGTCTTTCCGCGAAATGTAAGTTGGCGGCAGTAAGATTGTACTGCAGTCAGCCTCAAATGCTGGTTCTCTAAATTTCCTCAGTAGCGATTCACGAAAAGAACGCCTCCTTTCCTCTAGAGACTCCCACCCGAGTTCCTGAAGCATTTTCGTAACACTCGCGTGATGATCAAACCTACCAGTAACAAATCTAGCAGCCCGCCTCTGAATTGCTTCTATGTCCTCCCCCAATCCGACCTGATAGGGATCCCAAACGCTCGAGCAGTACTCAAGAATAGGTTGTGTTTTATAAGCGGTCTCCTTTACAGATGAACCACATCTTCCCAAAATTCTACCAATGAACCGAAGACGACTATCAACCTTCTCCACAACTGCCATTATATGCTTGTCCCACTTCATATCGCTCTGCAATGTTACGCCCAAATATTTAATCGACGTGACTGTGTCAAGCGCTACACTACTAATGGAGTATTCAAACATTACGGGATTCTTTTTCCTATTCATCTGCATTAATTTACATTTATCTATATTTAGAGTTAGCTGCCATTCTTTACACCAATCACAAATCCTGTCCAAATCATCTTGTATCCTCCTACAGTCACTCAACGACGACACCTTCCCGTACGCCACGCTGACTTGAAACTCGGTTATGCTGTCAAAACAATGACCCTTCAGTAGAATATCTGCGCTTTGTAGTTTTGTAGTAAGTTCATATACATAACACAGTCTCGTCAGACGTGATGACTTTTTCCAAAAAAGAACTGATCGTGTTTTTCACTTCAAGACGCGGTAGCATCCACAGGAAAATGTCTTGAACACTTGATTTAAAGATTTGGGTTCAACAACGGAGTCGACATACTACGGTTATACATTCACTACGTATTACTGCCTGCTTACAATTGGCTGGTCGAATGCACAGCTTTTATCTACAGCTGTTAGTTCGAGCTGCCACTCTAATTACTGTGCTGACGTCCCTTATACGCCACGAATAAAATCAGACAAGGAACTTTTTGGACGGATGGTGTAGTCACCACGAAGATAAGAAGAAAGAACTAGACTTGGTCAACGATAATGTTAAAATAAACGTACAGGCTCACGTAAACAGAAGTCTGAATGAAGGATTCCAAGTCATGATTCGAAACATACCCCTACAATATCACAGAAGCACCTCTAGCTTGCACTACACGCCCTATACACATTAGGCGAAAAAGCTCGTTGGCCCGTCGGGGCATTCGATGCCTTGCATTGGTTGAAAATAGGCAAAATCGCCACTCGTCGGTCCTTATTTCACGCTGCCGATCATCTACCGTCTAGTTTCTGTGTTGTTTGACGCACGGAAGATACCAAAGGATCAGTGACTGCAGTTCCTTGTCAGTGTTCGCTCTGACTCTGGCGGAGGTAGACATCCGTTTCAGTTTCCTGACAGCAGGAATTCCTGTCGTATTTGAAACCGATTGTCACTACAAGGAGTTATGATCGTCTCCGGTCCCCGTCACTCAGGGTATATTTACGATCACCGTTCTTACGGCGAGGTACATTGCTGGGCGTTGTACACCATTCCAAACAGACACGTTGGATAGCCCGCACTGATACACCAACAAATCGTGTGACTTTATTCACTGTGTGGTAATGGACGCTTCGAAACACCATAGCTCCTTTCTGCTCTCTTACTGCACTGATTCCAAATAACCGACTGGCACTTGCATATCACATCACTGTGATCACTGGTGGATGTACGAGTCAAACGTAAAATTAAATAAGTAAATTTTAAGGCAAGAACTGAACACAGTCTCACTGAGGGCATCCAGAGGCGTTATACACTCAAGAGCCAAAGAAACAGGTATACCTGTCTAATGTCATTTATGGCCCCTGTTAGCATGCAGAAGTGCAGCAATACGACGTGGAATGGACTCTACTAATGTCTGTAGTAGTGCTGCAGGGACTGACAACATAATCCTGAAGGGCTGTCCATAAATCCGTAAGAGTACGAGGAGGTCATGATCTCTTCTAAACAGCACTTTGCACGGAATCCCAGATATGCTCAATAATATTCATATCTGGAGAGTTTGGTGGCCAGCAGAAATGTCTAAACTCAGAAGAGTGCTCCTGGAGCCCCTATGTAGCAATTCTGGACGACTGGACTCTCGTATTGTCCTGCTGGAATTGCCCAAACCCGTCGGAATGCACAATGGGCATGAATGAATGCAGGTGATCAGACAGGATGCTTACGTACGTGTCACCTGTCAGAGTCATATCTAGATGTATCCGAGATTCCATATCACTCCAACTGCACGCGCCACACACCGTTACAGAGCCTCCGCCAGCTTGAACAGTCCCCTGCTGAGATGCAGGGTCCATGGATTCATAAGGTTGTCTCTATATCCGTAAACGTCCATCCTCTCGGTACAATTTGTAACAAGACTCGTCCGACCAGGCAACGTGTTTCCAGCCATCAACAGTCCAATGTCGGTGTTGACGGGCCCAGGCGAGGCGTAAAGCTTTGTGTCGTGCAGTCATCGAGGGTGCACGAATGGGTCTTCGGTTCTGCAAGCCCAGATCGACGATGTTTCGTTTAATGGTTCGCTCAATGACACTTGTTGACGGCTCGACACTGAAATCTGCAGAAATTTGCGGACGGGTTGCGCGTCTGTCACGTTGAACGATTATCTTCAGTCGTCGTTGGTCCCGTTGTTGCAGGGTTTTATTCCGGCCGCAGCGATGTCGGAGATTTGGTGTTTTACCGGATTGTTCACGGTACACTTGTGAAATGGTCGTAGGGGAAAATCCCCACTTCATTGCTGCCTCGGAGATGCTGCGTCCATCGCTCGTGTGCCGACTATAAAACCACGTACAAGCTCACTTAAATCTTGATAACCTATCATCGTAGCAGCAGTAATCGATCTAACAACTGCGCCAGATACTTGTTGTCTTACATAGGCGTTGCTGACCGCAGCGCCGTATTCTGCCTGTTTACATACCTCTGTATTTGAATACGCATGCACATACCAGTTTGTTTGACGCATGAGTGTAGGTAGAAAAGCACACTCCATGTTCCAACACCGAAGTCTCCGCGAGATGAGGGAGCCATAGAGCGGTCTTGGATCAGGAACATTCAAAAAGCTTTCGTTGACACGTGGTGTCCCTGCCACGAGGCGGCTCCATCGTCATCGTGGTGGATGTAATGCTTCATGGGTGGCCAGTGTCATTATCAGTTACTGCAGAAAAAGAAAAACATTGTTCGTGGCACTCGTGTTCATTATATCTTTCACGCAGCTCCGAAACAAATATTTGCTGAAACTTCTGGAAATATTTGCTGTTCATATTAGCAGGGATTTTATATAGACAGATGTTGCTACTATTATCAGTGGGCATTGTGTATCGGGCTGAAAGATAAGGTGCTATGCAGTCTCATTTAACCTGTCCTTGCGAAACAGGCCGTAGCAGTCTGTCCTGTGTGTACAGCCAGATAACGTGTTTGCCAGTAAACAGTGTTCTTACTGCAACAACATATTTTTTTAAAGGTTAATGTTTGGTTTTTTCCTCAGAAAGGATTAGCACTAAGTAGTTCCTGGCTTCAGGAGGTACTCAAATGAAAGCTCAGAAGAAGTGATCATAAACTGCCGATTTCTGACACACTGATTAGTGGAATGTCTTTTACGGATGCCTCGTTATATGACATACCAGAACAGGCTGAGTATATAACATCATTCACTAAAACACGCACTTGATATTTCCACTCCTCCATTTATATCACAATTTTATGTAACGGAAATATTTTGCAACCTGATCTCCATATCTGCTAAACGTATCTGTAAATCTACGTACTCCACAAGCCATGGTATGGCGCGTGGCGGAAGGTAAGTTGAATCAGTACTATTCATTTCCTTCCATGCTTATTAGCAAATAGTGCGAGAGAAAAACTATGGTTTATATGCCTCTGTACGAGCCCTAACGTCTCGTATCTCTGTGTCGTGGTCCTTACACGGAATCCACATTCTGTAGTTAACTTGAAATGCCGGTTTTCTAAATTTTCCAAATAGCGTTTCGCGAAAAGAACGTCATTTCCCTCCAGGGATTCCTATTTGAGTTCACAAACTCTCTCTCTAATACGTGTTCAACGAATGTACCGGTAACAAATTTAGCAGCCCGCCACTGAATGGCTTATACGTATTCCTCTAATCTGACTTGGTGGGGACCCCAAACACTCGAGCGCACTCAAGAATGGGTCTCACTAATGTTCTATACGCGATCTCCTGTACAGATGAACCTCACTTTCCTAAAATTCTCTGAATAAAGTCAACCTTTCGCCTTCTACCGTATTTACGTGCTTCATCCATTGCAAATCGCCGGGCGGAGTGGCCGAGCGGTTATAGGTGCTTCAGTCTGGCACCACGCGACCGCTACGGTCGCAGGTTAGAATCCTGCCTCAGACATGGGTGTGTGTGCTGTCCTTAGGTTAGTTAGGTTTAAGTAGTTCTAAGTTCTAGGGGACTGATGACCTCAGCAGTTAAGTCCCATAGTGCTCAGAGCCACTTGAACCGATTTTTTTTAGGGTCGTATTCTAACATTACGGTATCGTATTTATCACTCATCTGCATTAACTTAAATTTTTCTACATATAGAGCAAACTGCTATTTATCAAACCAACTAGAAATTTTGTCTAGGTCAACTCGTATTCTCCTACAGCCACTCGACGACGACATTTTCTTGTAAACCACAGAACCATAAGCAAACAGCCACAGATTGCTGCTCACCTTGATCGTCAGATCATTATGTGTTTAGACGATAAAAGCAGTCCTATCACACTTCCATGACGCATTCCTAGCCATGCCCTTCTCTCTGATGAACACTCCGCGCCGAATACCTGCTTCCCTCAAGTTATCAGTATCTAGCACACCCCTATAAGGCTTGCTCTGTTGAACTAGATGTTTAATGCCCTGCTCACAGTGTTAAGTCCCATAGTGCTCAGAGCCATTTTGCGCTGCTCACACATTCTGGCCTCTGCGGGAATGTGTCTCCTGTGTGAGGCGTCAATGCGGTAGGCCTACACAGCTATAAACAGGGCGGTTATAATTAAACTTTCGGTACTTGAGAGAAGCCCCACGAAAAACGAATGCTCGTTGGATAATGAGACTTATTGGATACATTTGTAAGCACGCGAGAAGGAGAAATAACTAATAAATTATTGGAAGAAACCTTTTGATTTCCATAAGAGAGGGTAACATTTGTTAAGTGTGTACCATGTTTGCGTTCCAGGTTACAAGCGTTGTCAGTGTGGCGACCTTCTGCATCCACGACAGCCTGGAAGCTTATACTGATACACATGTGTTCGCAGCTCTTTTCGAACGGTCGACCATGGAACGTTCAGCTGTCGTGACACAGCTCGTGTACTGCTTGAATATCACACATTGCGTCGAGCATTCTCAGCCATGGCAACAGTAGTCTCTTCAACAATTTGTGGCAGAATTAGCAGTTGGCCTCTCGCAGGAGCAATTGACAAATCGCCAGTTAACTCGAACTATTGAACCACGTTCTTTAAACCCGTCGCGGAAAGAGGATAGCTCCGTATTCCTTTGATGCGTCGATTCTGGTGGAAAAGCAGCAGCACAATTGTTTTGATAAAACAGCTTTACGAGTACGGTCTTGCTCTCCTTGTCCAGACCCATGTTGACTGTCTGCAACCTTAATGCACACTGACGCTTGTGCTTCAACCCTACATCGCCGTACCGGGACAGGCGCCTAACGGCACGCCATGACCCCAACACTATTAACAACTCAACTGCTGCAGCACACGGTCTGACAAGTGAGCATCGTTCAAGTTGAGTACCCATACGGTAAATAGTTTCCGCTCTTCACTGGCAGAAGTAGTGGAAGTTTAATTATAAACAGCCTGTTCAGTGGCCAGTCTCTAGGGTGGCACCGCATAGTGACGGTTAGGCGCCACGTAGATGGCGCGCATGTCATATCCACCCACCTTAGTTACGCTCGGTCACCACAAAGGGCGCTGATAGCTGGGTCTACGTCTTGCTTCCATCAGACGTCAGACAATGGTTGGCAAACTAAACTAACATTCATCCGCCAGTAGCAGATATAAGCGGCCGTCCAGCTCCACTCGTCCAGTTGTCGCCGTCACCTGTTGCTACCATCTGCCATAAATTTCCAGCAGTCGTCAGACAGTTGCCACGTTGCTGCAGTCACTGCACAGTATGGTAGTGTACACCGAATGTCACAGTGCGCGTTTTGACTCAAGATCAACCCTACCATAACCCGGGCAATAAATATGGACCGAACCACTTGCAGTTTCCGCCCCCAAGACTTTTACCTTATGATTTACGACCGCCATATCCAGATAACTAACACACTACCATACGTCGGACTAACACTTCATCACAGACTAACGTTGAAGTTCAACACAAAAAGCTCACGATAGACTAAAATTAGTAAAACTACAAACCAGCCGAATTTGGAGATTGCACCCCTCTACAATCCTCCACATCTATAAATCCCTGATCCAGCCCATCCTCTGCTATGCAAATGTGGCATGGACTTTCGCTCCTCCCTCCTTTTATTACGCCCTACAGATCCTCAAACGCCATTCACTCCCCTTAGCCTTTCGGATCTGCTTGCCTTCTCCCACCCACATCCTCTAACAACTTTGAAAATTGTCCACCCTATTATTCCATTTTGGACACCTCCGAATATTCTTCTTTAGCCTAAACTCCACACCGTCCAGCCCCTAGTTTTGATCTGCTCACTGCTGCTGGTACGCTGGCGCGTCTCTATCACTACGTTCCTACAACACTACACCTCCACACCCTCCACGTCATCTCCCAACGAAACCGTAATCGTGTTCCCCTATCAGACCACGAAATTTGCCCTGATATAAACCAGTCCTGCCAGATCTAAGAGAACCCACCCCACGTCCCTCAGCCAGGGCTTCCTACCTCTCCACTCCTGCCCACCCACAACCTAAGGTTTGGTCCAGATGGGCATCCCCCTTCACTCTCCCAAATCCCTCCTCCAAACATCCGCTCACTCAAACACCCTCTCACACACTATCCCAACTGCTATGTTCCCATGATATCCCTCTCTCTAGCATTCTACGCCCACTCATCACATCACTTACCTTGTCTCTCTCTATCTTAATCAACACACCGGCTTTTTACTTTTTTAACTTACGCAACTGCCCATCTGTCTTTTATATTTTGTGAAAAATTCATTTCCCATTTCATATGTTTCAATATTTTAATTGATCAGCAACTCCGCCTTTCATATTTTTAAATTACACAGCTAACATTCTGTCTTTTTATTGTGTCAAACATGCATTTTGTCAAACATTCATTTTGTCAAACATTCATTTTGTCAAACATTCATTTTGTCAAACATTCATTTTGTCAAACATTCATTTTGTCAAACATTCATTTTGTCAAACATTCATTTTGTCAAACATTCATTTTGTCAAACATTCATTTTGTCAAACATTCATTTTGTCAAACATTCATTTTGTCAAACATTCATTTTCTCAACCACCATGTCCAATTTTATAACGTACTTTCCAATTTTTACTCTCATATAGGGCGAAGGAAATGAAATGGCAATAAAAGAAAAAAATTGTGTTTTGACAGAACCAGGCCTTAGATACTGTTACCATCAACTGAGCCAGACTGGAACAACCATCAGATTAGCCAGTCATCGTTCAGTGAGCTGGCTTTAGACCAATCTTCAGTGGAATGGGTTTAAACTAGTGTGCAAAACTTCAACTTCAGTGCCACACCTTCTCATCTGCTTCACACTAAAGCGGAGTATGTATATATTATTATCAGTTGTTGTTGATTTCCATCTTGAGCTTACTGCAGTTTAATTAAATAGAATTACACGATACGCGTTTTGCTTTTATTTCCAAAGCATCTCCCGTGGTTATTCTCAAAATGGGATTCATATAACCATGGGAGATGCTTTAGAAATAAAAGCGAAAGCGTCGGGTGTAATTCTATTTAATTAAAATGGAGTAAGCTCAAGACGGAAAACCAACAATAACTGATTTTAACAGTTGCTCCGCAAGATGGGGATGGAAACAAACGTATTATCTACATATCATGTTTAAATGATAACTATTTCTTATTGTGTTGCCAACATCATTTTTGTTGTACTCCACTTTTGCCCAATGACGAGACAGCTGCTGCGTAGAAGAACGCCACGTCAACACAGCAGTTACTTTTTGTGGCAGCGGATCCCCTTCCTGCTGCATTTACGTTGAACATCAAACGATAGTGTCAAACACCGAGCAACAGGTTTTCTAAATAACTCCGGGCAGTACCTAATGGCTCCTTCCAGAAGACCATGACTTACACTAACCCTCCTAGCCCTCGCCACCCTCTCTATATTCAATCTGTAAGTTAGCACTCAAGTCTCTGATGTCTTCGCTATCGACGAGATTTTATCAACGCTGATATTCCTCCTTCCGCATCCTTATTACTAAACCATGGTAAAAGATATCGACGTAAGGCTTTCAAAAACTATTGCTATGCTTAACGTACTCGCATACAGTTTATCAAAGATAAGTTCAGAAAGTGAGATACACATCTCGTCCACGCTGAGACCATTGTGGAAGAACGTGAGCGCATTTTGAGAAGAGAGTAAATATTTTGGGTTCCCTGCAGAGACAGTTCTGCTGCACTACTGTTAACAGTGTGCGAATTAAATTGGCAACTAGAAACGTACTCCGAAGTTGAAGTATGCGGGAAAATACGATATTTATGGGCAAAGCGTCTAAATAGCACACAGCTTCACCGTGAAATTCTGGCGGTATACGGGTCAAATACAATGTCGCGTCCAGCCGTAGCCAACAATTTGCCCAAGGCCGCTCAGGCGTGGGTATTGCCGATCCGACAGTTATGCCACCGACATCGACAACGTTCGACAATGTCCATGCGGTCGAGAAACCGATTCGCAGCAGTCGCAAGTTTTGTAACGAGGACGTTCACTCAATGTTTAACGAATAGCTCCGTGAACAAGGAGTGAATTTCCATAGTCGAGGAATTGATTAACAGAACGTCCCGACCGTTGTTTACTGAGGGATAGCGGTTATGTTGAAAATCGTATCATGCGCCTGTGTCACTCTGAAGTGTAGTGCAGCAATAATAGAAGTTACTTGGCCGGTCATAATAATGTGTAACTTACTTTTTGAAGTCCCCTGGTATCTGGAAATACTGAAGTTTTTTTATGGAGGACTGCCCATGTTTAACGCCATGTGCGATATCTTGTAAGGAATGCACATAATCCTGACTGTTTACAGTAAAAATTTTCGAAAAAAACTGCTGCTAACTTCTCTGAAATTGAGGTGACAGTATAGAGCGACACTGGACTTCCAGCTCAATCTCCATTTAGAGACCAACTACGAGGTTCGGCCCTTTGTATTGGACCTCGTCTGTGGCTCACTACACGGCCTCTTTTTAACAGAAAACACTATAATCTTGTTTTAAGTAGTTCTCTCGAATTCCTCAAAAAATTATATCGTTCTATATAATGAGCAAGACTGCTCATATTAACTAAACCGCAAAGTAGTCGCTAATTGCCTACCATCGTTTGTTTCGAATCTTGAAACTTTTACATTGTATTGTTTTGATTACAGGTACCATAGCTTCTATGTTTTGTGGAAACTTTACCATAATTCTGCCGCATCTGCAGCTCATCATTACTTATTTTCCGTTCCTGTTTTTATGACCTACCCATTCTCAACACAAATTATCCATTTGTCGCGAAGGTCATATGTCTAGAACTTACATGAAGTTAATTAGTGCTTACATCTTTTGGGAATGGGAAATGCATGAAACTGTAAATAGAAAATAAATAATGAGGCAGTCCCGCTACAGCAGAAGCATAGTGTTATCATTTGTGAAATACTCGACCTGAACACGTTATATGGGAAACATCTGTAATATGATGGGGCTAAAAGTACAACTAGGAATAGCGCTGCATGATAGTCATTGTATGAATTTTCATGAGGCAATAACGCTAGAAAGTTACACAAAATTACTCAATAGTGGACGGCTGATGCAACCAAAAAAGGTTGCAGTAGAAGAGATCTGTTTCGAAGCATTGCAGATGTAGTGCTCATAGAGTTTAAGGTATGCAATCTACAGCCCATGTTCACTAGATTTTTGGTTTCCGAAGATCGTTCCTGTTAGACAGCTGAACATTGACCGTTCCTCCCTGGACACACTGTGTAGTCGTATACAGGGTGGTCCATTGATAGTGACCTGGCCAAATATCCCACGAAATAAGCATCAAACTCGTCTAGCTTGAAGGGGGAAACCAGATGGCGCTATGGTTGGCCCGCTAGATGGCGCTGCCATAGGTCTAACGGATATCAACTGCGTTTTTTTAAAAATAGGAACCCCCAATTTTATTATATATTCGTGTAGTAAGTAAAGATATATGAATGCTTTAGTTGGACCACTTTTATCACTCTGTGACAGATGGCGCTGTAATAATCACAAACTTATAACTACGTGGTATTACATAACATTCCGCCAGTGCGGACGGCATTTGCTTCGTTATACATTACCTGTGTTAAAATGGACCGTTTACCAATTGCGGAAAAGGTCGATATCGTGTTGATGTGCGGCTATTGTGATCAAAATGCCCAACGGGCGTGTGCTATGTAAGCGGCTCGGTATCCTGGACGACATCATCCAAGTGTCCGGACCGTTCGCCGGATAGTTACGTTATTTAAGGAAACAGGAAGTGATCAGCCACATGTGAAACGTCAACCACGACCTGCAACAAATGATGCCCAAGTAGGTGTTCCAGCTGCTGTCGCGGCTAATCCGCACATCAGTAGCAGACAAACTGCGCGAGAATCGGAACTCTCAAAAACGTCGGTGTTGAGAATGCTACATCAACATCGATTGCACCCATACCATATTTCTATGCACCAGGAATTGCATGGCGACGACTTTGAACGTCGTGTGCAGTTCTGCCACTGGGCACAAGAGAAATTACGGGACGATGACAGATTTTTTGCACGCGTTCGCTTTAGCGACGAAGCGTAATTCACCAACAGCGGTAACGTAATCTGGCATAATATGCACTATTGGGCAACGGAAAATCCACGATGGCTGCGACAAGTGGAACATCAGCGATCTTGGCGGGTTAATGTATGGTGAGGCATTATGGGAGGAAGGATGATTGGCCCCCATTTTATCGATGGCATTCTAAATGGTGCAATGTATGCTGATTTCCTATGTAAGTTCTACCGATGTTACTACAAGATGTTTCACTGCATGACAGAATGGCGATGTACTTCCAACACGACGGATGTTCGGCACATAGCTCGCGTGCAGTTGAAGCGGTATTGAATAGCATATTTCATGACAAATGGATTGGTCGTCGAAGTACCATAACATGGCCCGCACGTTCACCGGATCTGACGTCCACGGATTTCTTTCTGTGGGGAAAGTTGAAGGATATTTGCTATCGTGATCCACCGACAACGCCTGACAACATGCGTCACCGCATTGTCAATGCATGTGCGAACATTACGGAAGGCGAACTTCTCGCTGTTGAGAGGAATGTCGTTACACGTATTGCCAAATTCATTGAGGTTGACGGAAATGATTTTGAACATTTATTGCATTAATGTGGTATTTACAGGTAATCACGCTGTAACAGCATGCGTTCTCAGAATGATAAGTTCACAAAGGTACATGTATCACATTGGAACAATCGAAATAAAATGTTCTTACGTTCTGTATTTTAATTTAAAAATCCTACCTGTTACCAACTGTTCGTCTAAAATTGTGAACCATATGTTTGTCACTATTACAGCGCCATCTATCACAAAGCGAAAAAAGTGGTCCAACTAAAACATTCGTATTTCTTTACGTACTACACGAATGTGTAATAAAAATGGGGGTTTCTTTTTTTAAAAAAACGCGGTTGAAATCCGATTGACCTATGACAGCGCTATTTAGTGGACCAACCATAGCGCCATATGGTTTTCCCCTTCAAGCTAGATAAGTTTCGTTCTTTTTAGCTTTTTCGTTTGACGCTTATTTCGTGAGATATTTGGCATACAATGATCAGCCAAAACATAATGACGACTGCCAACCGTGACGTTGCATGCCGCCTGGTGGTGCTACGGGCACGTGGCGCTGTAACATGATTATGTAAGCGGAGAAGACACGAACTGGGTATCATCCTAAGATATGGGCTGCAAATGGGGAAGTCCTTTGAGAGAAGCGACTTTGGCAAAGGGCGGATTATTATTACGAGTTTATTACGAGTTACTATGAGATTATTATTACGTCTGTGAACGAGTGTATCGAAAGCAGGTCGGATGTTCGCGTGCTACTGTCGTCAGCATCTATGGAAAGAGGTAGGACAGTGAAACTACCACTAGGTACTAAGTGGCTGGACGTCCACGACTCTTCACAGAACGTGGTGTTCGGAGGCCTGCCTGCTTTGTAAAGTAGGATAGATGGTGATCTGTGGCATCTCTGCAGAAAGAGCACAATGCTGGAGCACACACAACTCTTTTGGAACACACCGTTCATAGCACATTGTTGAAGATGGGGATCCGCAGCAGACCCCATCTACGTGTTCACATGTTAACCCAACGACATCATCAGTTGGGATTGCAGCGGGCACGGGACCATCGGGATTCGACCGTCGATCAATGTAAACGTGTCGGCTCTTTTGGTGAATCGTATTTTCGCTACACTAAAACGATTGTCGTCTCCACAAACGCCAGTATTATGCTGTGGCAGACATTCTCCCGCGCTTGCGTGGGACCTGTGGTAGTAATCGAAGACACGTCGACAGCTGCAAACATATTGCGTCCTTTCATGCTTGATGTCTTCCGCGACGGTGATGCCATCTTTCAATAGAATAATTGTCCGTGTCTTGGAGCCAGAACCGTGCCACCGTGGTTTGAGAAGCATTATAGTAAACTCACGTTGACGTCTCAGCGAGCAAATTCGCCTGATGTAAGTCCTATGGAACCCATCTGCGTCACTAGCGGGCGACATCACCGAGTACGCAAATCAGCTGCCCGTTATTTACGCGAATTACATGACCTGTGCGTAGACATCTAATGGCCCATACTTCCACAAACCTACCAACAATCTGACGGATCTCACATACGAAAAAGCAGTGATGTATTTCGTTCCAAAGACGGACAAACTAGCTATTAAGCAGATGATCATAATGTTTTGACTCCTCAGTGTACGTTCGTAGCGTTTTTCCATAAGTGTGATAAACACAACAGATACACACAACAGACTTCAGTTAGCACTATTTACAATAGTCTGCCACCGCTGGAGTAACTTTTTGATTCCGCGACACTAGAAAACTGGTGGTTTTGCGGCAAAGAAGTCATCGACCCATGTTCGGTGGGCATTTTCACGAAGAAGATTGCGTTTTTACCGTTCTGTTGCTTACTAACAGGGAAAACGTTCCGGCTTCTGAAAAAGCATAAAATCGATACAGTCTTCAAGACCCCAGCAAAGATCCGGAAACTATTGAAGCCTGTGAAAGACGATGCAGAGCTCAGAACACCTGGAATATACAAAATACCGTGTGGATGTGGGCAGTTTTTTATTGGTCAAACTGTCCGCACTATTGAACAGCGTCGCATGGAAGATAAAAAGTGTTTCCGTCTACATTACCCCAAAAATTAGCTGTAGGTGAGCATGCTTAGGAAAACACACTGAATTGCGTTCGACGATGGTTCTATTACTAACAGGTCCAACTTGAAGATTAGATTAGATTAGTAGTTGTTCCATAGATCATGAATACGACACTTCGTAATGATGTGGAATGTGTCAGATTAATGAAAGGTGTCCATACAAGATATTACAGCAGACAAAATAATACATGACACTCAATAATTTTTTTGTGGAAAATGGGAAATTACCCACTTACTATATCCAAAAATTCATCTAATGAGTAGAAGGAGTTGCCACTAAGAAATTCTTTTAATTTCCTTTTAAAGGCTATATGGCTATCTATCAGACTTTTGATGCTATTATGTAAGTGACCAAAGACTTTTGTGGCAGCATAATTTACCCCCTTCTGAGCCAAAGTTAGATTTAACCTTGAGTAGTGAAGATCATCCTTTCTCCTAGTGTTGTAGCCATGTACACTGCTATTACTTTTGAATTCGTTCGGATTGTTAATAACAAATTTCATAAGTGAATATATATATTGTGAGGCTACAGTGAAGATTTCTAGCTCTTTAAATAAGTGTCTGCAGGATGATCTTGGATGAGCTCCAGCAATTATTCTGATTACCTTTTGTGCAATAAACACTTTTTTACTCGATGATGAGTTACCCCAGAATATGATGCCATTCGAAAGCAGAGAATGAAAATAGGCGTGGTAAGCTAATTTACTCAGATGTATATCGCCAAAATTTGCAAGACCCTAATAGCATAAGTTGCTGAACTCAAACGTTTCAGCAGATCCTCAGTGTGTTTTTTCCAGTTCAACCCCTCATCAATGCATATACCTAGAAATTTTGAATATTCTACCTTAGCTACCGATTTCTGATCGAAGTCTATATTTATTAATGGGGTCATTCCATTTACTGTGTGGAACTGTATATACTGTGTTTTGTCAAAGTTTGAGAGCCCATTTGCAGAGAACCACTTAATGATTTTCTGAAAAACATCATTTACGATTTCACCAGTTAATTCTTGTCTGTCGGATGTAGCTATACTTCTATCATCGGCAAAAAGCACCAGCTTTGCATCTTCGTGAATATAGAATGGCAAGTCATTAATATATATTAAGGACAGCAGAGGACCCAAGAAGAACATTGCGGCACCCCATTCTTGATTGTTCCCCAGTTTGAGAAATCACCAGTTTTTTGCATATTGTGTGAACTGTTTATTTCAACTTTCTGCACTCTTCCAGTTAGGTAGGATTTAAACCATTTGAGCACTGTCCCATTCATACCACAGTACTTGAGCTTATCTAGAAGTATTCCATGATTTACACAATCAAAAGCCTTTGATAGATCACAAAAAATCCCAACAGGTGACTTCCGGTTACTCAGAGCATTTAATATTTCATTAGTGAAAGTATATATATAGCATTTTCCGTTGGAAAAACCCTTCTGGAAACCAAACTGACATTTTGTTAAAACTTTATTTTTACGAAGGTGTGAAGCTACTCTACAATACATTACTTTTTCAAGATTTTGGATAAGGCAGTCAGAAGAGAGATTGGGCGGTAGTTGTTGACATCAGACGTATCCCCTTTTTTATGCAGTGGTATAACAATTGCATACTTCAGTCTATCTGGGAAAATACCCTGCTTCAGAGAGCTATTATCCCACTTATTTCTTGGGAACAAGCTTTTATTATCCTGCTGGAAATGCCATCAATTCCATGTGAGCTTTTATTCTTGAGAGAGTTTATTATCTTCCTAATTTCAGATGGAAAGGTGGGTGGGATTTCAATTGTATCAAATGGTCTGGGTAAGGCCTCTTCCATTAACTGCCTTGCTTCTTCTGATGAACATTTAAATCCTATTTTCTCTACAACATTTAAAAAATGATTATTCAAAATATTTTCGACTTTCGGCTTGTTGTTTATCAAGTTTCCATTCTCTTTGATGGTGATGCCGTCATCCTGTACTCTTGGTTGCCCTGTCTCCCTTGTAATAATATTCCAAATTGTTTTGATTTTGTTATCAGAGGTTTTAATCTCAGATATGATGCACATGCTTCTGGACTTTTTAATAACCTTTGTTAATGTAGCACAGTAGTTTTTATAATACTTGGCTGTTTCTGGGTCATTACTCATTCTTGTTGTTACATGCAGGTCCCTTTTGTGGTTACAAGATATTTTTATTCATTTAGCAAGCCAAGGTATTTTGCATGGTTTCTTATAATTAGATTTAACTACCTTCTTGGGGAAACGGTTTTCAAATTCTCTTACAAGTGTGTCATGCAATAAGTTATATTTTAAATTAGCATCCGGTTCCTTGTACACTTCATCCCAGTCTAACTGCTGAAGAATTTCTCTGAAATTCCTAGTTGTTGAGTCATTAATTGAATGCACAACTTTGGAGGGTAGTTTTGAATTACTGAATGCAGCTATGTCATATACTGTAACTAGCTGATCATCATGATCAGAAAGGCCATTCTGTTGTTGTTGTGGTCTTCAGTCCTGAGACTGGTTTGATGCAGCTCTCCATGCTACTCTATCCTGTGCAAGCTTCTTCATCTCCCAGTACCTACATCCCTCTGAATCTGTTTAGTGTATTCATCTCTTGTTCTCCCTCTACGATTTTTACCCTCCACGCTTCCCTCCAATACTAAATTGGTGATCCCTTGATGCCTCAGGACGTATCGTACCAACCGATCCCTTCTTCTAGTCAAGTTGTGCCACAAACTTCTCTTCTCACCAATCCTGTTCAATACCTCCTCATTAGTTATATGATCTACCCATCTAATCTTCAGCATTCTTCTGTAGCACCACATTTCGAAAGCTTCTATTCTCTTCTTGTCCAAACTAGTTATCGTCCATGTTTCACTTCCATACAGGGCTGTGCTCCATACAAATGACCGAGCGAGGTGGCGCAGTGGTTAGACACTGGACTCGCATTCGGGAGGACGACGGTTCAATCCCGCGTCCGGCCATCCTGAGTTAGGTTTTCCGTGATTTCCCTAAATCACTCCAGGCAAATGCCGGGATGGTTCCTCTGAAAGGCCGACTTCCTTCCCCATCCTTTCCTAATCCGATGAGACCGATGACCACGCTGTCTGGTCTCCTTCCCCAAACAACCAAACCAAACCTCCATACAAATACTTTCAGAAACGACTTCCTGACACTTAAATCTATACTCGATGTCAACAAATTTCTCTTCCTATTACACTCTTTCAGTGAATCAACATTGAAGTCCCCACAAATAATAATTTGCTTTCCCCTATACTCATTGGACACTGATATTAGCCTAAAAAAGAGGTACATCCGTGAGTACTAGTGTCCCCCGTTACAGATTTCGCTAACAACCCTACCAGTTTACCCTTCCCTTTCCTATTGAGATGTAGGCCATGCCTTGTGAAAACCCCCTATCAATAGCCTCGACAGGAACCAATCCAATGTCTGACAGAGTGGCCGCCCTACGCAACTGATCCATCTCCATATTTACCCTCCTGACAGAGCGGTTCAACTGGGGCTGATCATGCCGCACGAAAGCAGGCACCAGCCCAACATGGGCATGGGTCGTTGCTGAGGCTATTTTCACCAGGTCGCACTCAATGCTGTAGCCCTGATCCTTAACAATACTGTTTCCCACTCTACCCACTACCATCACATGATCCTGCTTTGTGAATCCCTTGCACAAGGAACCTATATCCTCTACCACCTGGCTAAGACTTGCACTTGGCTTGAAAAAGTTTGTGACCTGGTACCTGTCACCTAATTTTTCCTTAAAAATCTGGCCCACACCTCTTCCATGGCTGCTACCTGGCAACAAAACTTTCCTCTTACTTTCTACTTTTTTTTAAACAGTTGGTTTCCTAGTGAAATTCTGTTGCATCTTAATTACATCTACTTCTACTGTAGCCTATTCCTTACTTAACTGTGGTAGCAAGGCAAATCTATTGGTTGTGCCAATTGGGAAACTGTCAGACACTGTCCTCTTTCTGTGGCCCCTGTTCCCAGCTACCACTTCCCACCGCTGTTTGCCCTCTTCCCCCCCCCCCCCCCCCCCCCCGCTTAACCTCTTCAGTTCCTCCCTCGCTCTGTCCAAATCAGCCTGAAGGGCTCTAATAATTTTCTCCTCCTATTCAGCTATAATCCTATCTCTTGAGTAAACCCTGCAAGAGAGTGGAAGTGTCTCGTTTGCTTTCCCAATTCCCACGCCGCTACAATTTCCCCAATGAAACCACCTGTCACAACAGCTGCACAAAACCCCCTGAACTAACTTTCCTGCTACAGCTTACACACTTAGTATCCATGGTAATTTGGAAATTAGTTCAAGAGATTTACTAAGCGATAACGATAATATATTAAATACAGATGCAAAAGGACACTAAATATGTTTTGGAAACTAATATGTAAGTTAGCTATTACCAAATGCACTTAAATTTGTGGTATAACACTAATTATGCACGATCAAAATTAAGGCCTAAACAGCCGAATGTAACCAAAACGAACTTTTTGCGATAAGTGGAAGAATACGTAAATAAAAGGAAAACCTTTAATGGCAAGCTTGAAGAGCACACTAATGAATGTATTTAATTAGTTAATCTGTACCAAATGAACTTAAGATTGCGGTATAACGCTAAGTATGCACACTCGGAAAGTAAGGCAAAGCCGTGAAATATAAAGCAATAGAGATCAAAATATCGGATAACACCCTCAATGAATACGGTGGACTGCAGCTGAGTATGGCCTGGGATCCTGTGATTGCGGAGTTGAAGCAGGTGTGGAGGTCGCGCCACCAAAACTTTGCCATACGTGGCGTGGGTCTAGGTACCACAGACGTCAATGGCGGCGGTGCGGCTGTATAATAAGCACGGCGACGGCATTCAGACGGAAGTCAACCGCTTGACAAGGCAGTGTGTGGGGCGGCGGTTGAGTTTTTGTAAAAATAATTAAATCTAATTGCTGCATAAATGCTTGCATGTTGAATCAGTTTCTGGCTTTTAGAATGTTGTTAATGCTGTCTTTCGCCGTTCTCAACACTGGCTCTCTATTTACTTTTTGGCACCCAGAAAGTGATTTAATAAAACATGGAACCAGTAATTAGAGATCCTAGTGCCCACTTCATTTGAGATACCATTATAGCTGCAGCTTATAGCTCTGAGGAATTAGGAGATTGTCCGGGATTTCTAATCAAAAACGGTTTTCCAAAATAGTTGAGTATATTCTGAAATTCACTGATAAAAAACACAAGTATCCCTACAATCTAACTAACAGGGCAGTTCAGAGTCTAATGCGCTGATGCAACTATAAATGTCCGAATTAAATGTTAAAAAGAATGCTCGCCATAATTTGATGAAAATACTTCATCAAACGCCACGCTAAATATTTGGTAGAATGTCTGTCCCGCGACGGCACGTGACAATACGACAATACGCAAACTGAAGCTAGATAAGGAAAATCATTCCAGAATTAACACTTCACATAAAACGTTTTCATGGTTCCGCGTATCTCTAGTAACTTAATACGGCACCCGAGGCTGTTTGTAGCAGTGACACTGATGCGACGCGGCTCCCGACACAGATGGCGTGTCATTCAGCGTCTGGAGAGAACTGGGGCCTTTCTTCCTCGCGCAGCGTCCTTATACATAAACCCGCGGTGCGGACGGCGAAGGGAACGCCTGATCTTTTCGGCTCTCTCGACTAGCCGCTGGGCTGGTAACGCACCACTTCAAGTTACATAATAATTTATAGCTTCTTTTGCTGATGGCCGAAGAAGCTCTTAATTGAAACGTGCATTCAGCACGCAGGTAAGTATTGATAATAAAATTTTCACGTGGCTAAGTTAAATATTCTGGGCGAGAGAATTAATTAAATTACACTGTACGCAGTAGATGAGCTCTGAACTGGCCCTTTTGAGATCCGCTATAGCTATAATTTTATAGGTATTCAAAAGAAACTTTTCACATCTTCATAGTCATAGCGGACCTCCAACCTATTTAAATCTAAACATCCTAGCCTTATTTATTAGCCTACTTAATCTATCTTGCTTCCTTCAGTTTTGAGATGAAAACCAGAAAATCATGAATTTCCACTAAAATCTTAATTTGTGAAATCCAAAGTACTGTTTTTATTAAATCATTATGAAAGATGAATCTAAATATAAATTTTGAAGTCTCTAGCTCTTTTCTGTTGCGCCAATGATTTTTTCAGAAAAACGTCCAAATTTCGAAAATGACTGAAGTTATCGAACTGATATTTAACACACATTAATTTAGTATTATTCCTGACATGCTAGAAAAGTTTTAGGTCATTTGCTTGATTTTTAAGGTATTGCGCAACATTTGACGTCAGAGCTAGTTACAGCAGACTGGCTGGCACACAATGGAAACTGATGTGAATTTACTACAGCGTGAGTAGGCTGCTTCCCTACAAGTGGATATCTCTGCCGAAAGCTCGTGGGCAGTTAACCACTTGACATGGCTTGTACAGTGTTTTCTGTCTCTCTGGCAGAATGTGGATCGGCGTTACGGTGGAGTAACATCACTTCAATCATTCTCCCAGGTCGTTGTTCTTGGACTGCGTATACAAGATGTGTCAGTTGTTGAAAATGTATATCAGCAGTGATGATTAGACGTGGGGGAGCAATGCGTAGTATACTACACCGTCGCTGTTCCACCAGATGCAGAACATTATCTTTTGCGAATGCGCGCAGGTTTTTGTACGAGAAGTTGCTGCTTTGTTTGGGATCAACCAAATGGTTCAAATGGCTCTGAGCACTATGGGACTTAACATCTGAGGTCATCAGTCCCCTAGAACTTAGAACTACGTAAACCTAACTAACCTAAGAGCATCACACACATCCATGCCCGAGGCAGGATTCGAGCCTGCGGCCGTAGCAGTCGAGCGATTATAGACTGAAGCGCCTAGAAGCGCTCGGCCACTGCAGCCGGCTCCGCATGTAGCGCTTGCTGCTATTATTATTCTGCATTGGTCTCCGCACGCAGACCAACTGTAGTACACTGTGTTACCAGACGTCTGGGATAAACCATTCGTTTCTTTTCCTTATGCTTAGCATAAAAACAAATTCTCGTTACCAGTAACGATAGTGGATAGCAATAATCTGTGTCGTTCACGAACCAACTAATGACGAGCAAGCAGAGATGCACATACAGCCACCAACTGATTTTTATGATTTTGCGAGCTTGTTGTTGTTGTTGTTGTTGTTGTTGTTGTTGTTGTCGTTGTTGTCGTTGTTCTCTTCAGTCCAGAGACTAGCTTCATTCAGCTCTCCATGCTACTCTATCTTGTGAAAGCTTCTTCATCTCCAAGTAACTACTGCACCCTGCATCCTTTTGAATCTGCTTAGTGCTCTCTTGGTCTCCCTCTACGATTTTTACCCTCCATGCTGCCCTCCAATACTAAATTGGTAATCCTTTGATGCCTGAGAACACATCCTACAACCCGATCCCTTCTTCTAGTCAAGTTGAGCCACAAATTTCTCTTCTTCCCAATTCTATTCAGTACCTCCTCATTAATTATGTGATCTACCCATCTGATCTTCTGCATTCTTCTGTAGCACCACATTTCGAAAGCTTCTATTCTCTTCTTATCTTAACTATTTATCGTCCACGTTTCATATCCATACATGGCTACACTCCATACAAATACTTTCAGAAATGACTTCCTGACACTTATATCTATACTCGATGTTAAAAATTTTCTCTTCTTCCCCCCAGGGGGTCCACAACTCTTTCGTGGATACGTGCGTGGCGAGCACGGGGCCCCGAGCCATTGCAGCCTTCTTTCTCTCCCGGGCTGCATTTCCTTTCCCTTCCTCTCCTTTCCCCTCCATACCCCTTTCCCCTCGCCCTCTCCTCTCCCTCTATTGGTGTCCTTGCTTATGTTGGCCCCCGCTATCCTCCTGGTTCTGTTGGTTTTACACTCTGGCTTTGTTGCGTAATCATCTCCTCCTTTTGGCATTCCTTGGTCCCCCTCTCGGGTTTGACCTCCATTCCAAAATTCCTCTTCCGTAGTGTGAGCCATTTGGGGAAGAGCACCTTACCTAGTGTGTCCGACGTTTGCCCTCCTAGTATATTCCACCTTTTCTTCTACGTCGTTGTCTGATGCTAGGGTGCATAGCCAGCACGGTAGCCAGCCCGTGTGGTGGGGTCGCTATGTACCCTTTTGGTTGAGCCCCCTGAACACACAGGGATCACACTTCTGATACCTGAGCTGTGACCTCCTCATGCATGCCTTGGAGTGGTTGCTCGTCATCCTGGAGCATCGGAACTCCTGGCAACGGCCGCCGTGCCAGACGGCCCTTGCTGTGGCTGGGTGGCGCCCGTGAGGAGAGCCCCTGATCGGAGTGGGTGGTATCAGGGCGGACGCTATGCAGATGAAACGCGTAAGGGTCCAAACCTCTGGCCGCTCTTCTGCGGCCGTCTCTCTGCGTGGTACTGATTCCTCAAGTGCTGCTTCTCTTGCCCCTTCGGCCTTCCCTTCCATGGCTACCCCCTGGGAGGAGGGTCAGGCCCGTCGTCTAGGGGCAAAACCTTTCCCCCGTTATCTAGTTTGCACCAGGACTGATGGAGATACTTTCACCAGTGTCAAACCTTTATTCTTTGTGGAACACATTGAAGACAAGTTCGGCGAAGTGGACTCCCTGAGCAAGATGCGGTCGGGTTCATTACTGATAAAAACTGCTTCGGCTGCCCAATCTGCGGCCCTTCGTGCCTGTACCCATCTTGGCACAATTCCCGTGTCCATTACCCCTCACCAGTCTCTAAATATGGTACAAGGTGTGATTTTTCACAGAGACCTCATCCTTCAAACTGATGAGGAACTTCGGGACAATCTCGGACGGCGGGGTGTTCACTTTGTTCGGCGTGTTCAGAAGGGTCCTAAAGATAATCGTATTGATACTGGTGCCTTTATCCTGGCCTTTGAAGGGGATACCCTTCCTGAGAAAGTTAAGATTATGGTCTATCGCTGTGATGTGAAGCCGTACATCCCACCTCCTATGCGGTGTTTTAAGTGCTTGCGTTTTGGCCACATGTCTTCTCGCTGTACCCAGGACCCTCTCTGTGGTGACTGTGGACGTCCACTCCATGAGGGGAGTCCCTGTGTTCCCCCTCCTGTATGTGTAAATTGTCATGGTAGTCATTCTCCACGTTCAGCAGATTGCCCAGTTTATAAGAAAGAAAAAAAGATACAGGAGTATAAGTCTCTTGATCGTTTAAGCTACACAGAGGCCCGTAAGAAATATGCACGATTGCACCCTGTGTCCATGACATCTAGTTACGCCTTGGTTACATCTTCATCCCTTCCTCCCCCTTCCTTACCCCCGTCCCGGACCCCTCTCCTTCCCCCCTCCCCTGCGGCTCCCACACCTTCTCCTCTGGGCGCCGCTCCCCCTCCCCAGCCGGAGAAGTGTCCCACTCCTTCGGCGTCTGCTGGTCAAGGGCGCCTCTCCCGGGATGCCCCTTCCCGGCACCTTCCAGGTCAAAGGTCTGCTGCAGCGCGGCGACCGCGAGAGCCGCGGTCTATCGGCCCCCAGGTCGCCCGGTCTCTTTCTGTTCCTGATCTTGCTGCAGCTGGCTCCATTATGCCACACAGCCCTCCTCGATCTCAGCCTGAAAAGAAGAAGAAACATAAGTCCCGGGACAAAGAGCCTCTGGTGTCACCGGAGGTCCCTTCCCCGGCTTCACAACCGGATTCTGACCTGTCGTTTATGGATGTCGCCCCCTCCTTGTCGGTGACGGGTGGGGACCCGGCGGTATGACTGGATTTAGCGTGTTCAGCCCTCATTTAAACCATCGTTCTGTGGTTCTCCAATGGAATTGTAATGGCTACTATCGTCACCTTCCGGAATTGAAATCCCTTCTTTCGTCCTACTCAGCAGCTTGTGTGGTTCTCCAGGAATCTCATTTTACTGATGCTCACTCACCGACCCTCCGTGGGTTCCGTGTTTTCTGTCGAAATCGGGTCGGACCCTTGCGGGCTTCTGGTGGCGTTTGTACGTTGGTCCGTACAGACATTGCTAGCACGTGGATTCCTCTCCAAACTACATTGGAAGCGGTTGCTGTTAGGGTCCACTTAGACTCTGCAGTCACAGTATGCAATCTTTATCTCCCTCCTGACAGAACTCTTACACCTGCTGCCTTAACCACCCTTCTTCAGCAACTTCCTCCTCCCTTCCTCCTCCTTGGGGATTTTAATGCTCATCATCCTTTGTGGGGCAGTGCCTATCCATCTAGACGAGGTCTTCTTATCGACCAATTTATTGCAGACCACGACCTGTGCCTTCTTAATGATGGCTCCCCTACTCATTTCAGTGCTGGTCATGGTACCTTTTCTGCCATTGATCTTTCTCTTTCTTCTCCCTCTCTCCTCCCTTCATTACACTGGTCGCCACACGACGACCTTTGTGATAGTGACCATTTCCCGTTGATTATCACGCTCCCTTCCCGCTCCCCGATGGAGAGGTTACCTCGTTGGTCTTTCCACCGCGCCGATTGGCCTCTATATACTGCACAGGTCGAGTTTTCTCCCTCTTTGTCGGGTTGTATTGATGACGTCCTACGTGACGTGTCTGACGCGATTGTTCGCGCTGCTAACCTTGCTGTCCCGCGCTCATCTGGACAATTTCGTCGTCGGCAAGTCCCGTGGTGGAGTACGGCCATTGCCATTGCCATTCGTGATCGCCGTCGAGCTTTGCAACACTTTAAGAGGCACCCATCTGTAGCCAGCCTTTCTACCTTTAAGCGCCTTCGCGCTAAAGCCCGTTATTTAATCAAACAGAGCAAGCGGATATGTTGGGAACGATTCGTTTCTTCCCTTGGTTCCACTGTCCCTCTGTCACGGGTATGGGCTACACTTCGCTCTCTCCAAGGTTGCCATCGGCAGTCCACCCTCCCAGGCCTTCACCTCCCAGATGGCATTTGTACGGACCCATTAGTTCTCGCAGAACATCTTGCGACCCATTTTGCAGTGGCATCAGCGTCGGCCTCCTATCCAGCTGCTTTCCTTCATCAAAAACAGCAGGCTGAAGCTGTCACCTTATGTTTCACCACTTGTGAGTCAGAATCTTACAACGAACCTTTCACTGAATGGGAATTTCTTTCTGCTCTATCTGCTTCTCATGATACGGCTCCTGGCCCAGATTCCATTCATAACCAGCTGCTTCAACATCTCAGTGCTCCACAACGGCACCATCTTCTTCGGGTGTTTAACCGTATCTGGCTCCAGGGTGACTTCCCTTCTCAGTGGAGGGATAGCATTGTGGTTCCTGTCCTTAAGCCTGGTCAGAACCCCCTATCTGTTGACAGCTATCGGCCAATTAGTTTGACCAATGTTGGTTGTAAGTTACTTGAACGGCTGGTAGCCCGTCGGCTCACTTGGGTCCTCGAATCTCGGGATCTATTGTCCCCTTACCAGTGTGGCTTTCGAGAGGGACGATCTCCAATCGATCATTTGCTTCGCTTGGAATCCGCAGTTCGGCAGGCTTTTTCCCAGCGCCGCCATTTGGTTGCAGTGTTTTTTGACCTTCGCAAGGCCTATGACACGGCCTGGCGCCATCACATCTTACTAACCCTTCATCAGTGGGGTCTTCGGGGCCCACTCCCGATTTTTATCCGCCAGTTCCTGATCCATCGGTCATTCAGAGTTCGAGTTGGTACTGCTTTTAGTTCTCCACGGACCCAGGAGACGGGCATCCCACAGGGTTCTGTCTTGAGTGTCCTTCTTTTCCTCATTGCTATCGATGGACTTGTGGCCTCTGTCGGTCCCTTGGTCGCCCCTGCCCTGTATGTGGATGATTTCTGCATTTGGGTTAGTTCCTCCTCGATGCCATCTGCAGAACGGCAGCTCCAGGTGGCTATACGGCGTGCCTCTGCATGGACCCTCTCCCACGGGTTTCAATTCTCTCCTTTAAAATCGCGGGTGGTCCACTTCTGTCGCCGTACTACGGTCCACCCTGATCCAGAGCTCTATCTCGCTGCACAAAGATTGCCTGTGGTTCCACAGTTTCGTTTCCTAGGTCTTCTTTTCGACAACAAGCTCACTTGGCTGCCCCATATCAGACTCCTGAAGGTAGGATGTTTCCGTAAACTCAATGTCCTTCGCTTCCTTGCCCACTCCTCCTGGGGTGCGGACCGTTCCCTCCTCCTCCGTCTTTATCGTGCTCTAGTTCTGTCACGTTTGGACTATGGTTGTCAAGTTTATGGTTCAGCTGCTCCTTCCACGCTGCACGTGCTGGATCCAGTCCACCATCGTGGTATCCGTTTGGCCACCGGTGCCTTCCCTACTAGCCCTGTTGATAGTCTCCTGGTTGAAGCTGGGATCCCCCCCCTTTCTGTTCGGCGGTCCCAGCTTCTGGTGTCTTATGCCCTTACTATCCGTTCTTCTCCCGCTCATCCTTCCTATTCTATCCTATTCCCAGACCGTGGGCGTCGCCCGCCTGACTCCCGCCCTCGGGCGGGTTTACCGGTTGGGCTGCGCCTTGCGTCTCTTACCCGTGATTTTCGGCTTCCTTCTTTGTCCTGTCTTCCTCGCTCCCTCCCCTCCACCCCTCCTTGGTTAGTTCCTCGGCCTCGAATTCGGATGGATCTCCGCCGCGGTCCGAAAGATTCCATCCCCCCGGTGGTGTTCTGTTCCTTTTTCCGCCAAATTTTATGGGAGTTTCGGGATGCTGTTGTTTTTTACACTGATGGTTCTAAATCTGCTGATCATGTTGGGTATGCCTTCACGTCCTTTGTTGGAACGGAAAATCATCTACTGCCACCCTCATGTGGGGTGTTTACTGCGGAATTGATGGCAATTTCCCGGGCCCTTACCTTTATTAAACAATCCCAACACAACCGCGTTTTGTTATGTACGGACTCGATGAGTGGCCTTCTTGCTATTGACCGGTGTTTTTCGCGCCATCCCTTGGTCTCTGCCATCCATGACCATCTCGCTGATCTTCACCGTGCTGCTTGTTCCATTGACTTCCTATGGGTCCCGGGCCATGTGGGTATCCCGGGTAATGAGCTCGCTGATCGTTTGGCTGGGGGAGCAGTTACTTACCCCCCGTTTTCTGTAACCCCTCCTGCAGCGGATTTACGGCTTCACATCAAATCCCACTTTGCACAGTCATGGGCCAATTCTTGGGAGGCTACTCCACTGTCTAATAAACTTCGTGCCATTAAGGTGAATACAGGCCCATGGCGTTCTTCCTTTAGCCTCTCCCGCAAGGACTCGACCACACTGTGTCGTCTCCGCATTGGCCATACCAGGCTGACCCATGGTTTCCTTTTGCGTGATGAGCCACCCCCGCTATGTGGTTGTGGAGCCTTCCAGTCAGTGGCCCACATTTTGGTTGAATGCCCCCTTCTTTTGGCTCTGCGTGCTAAGTACAGACTCCCCCACACTTTACCTTTGATGTTGGCTGACGATTCCCGGATGGTCTCTCTGGTTCTAGGTTTCCTCCGGGAGAGTGGTTTTTATTCTCAGTTTTAAAGTTTTTAATCTCCCTCTGGTGTTGGGGCAGGGCGGTGAGTGTTTGGGTGTCTCCCACTGTAGGCAGTGTTCAGAGATTCCCGATTCACCTCCCTGACCGGAATCCTCTTTTCTTTCCCTTTTACTCTGTTTTCACCCCTTCTTTTTAAGGCTTGGTTAGTTTTTCTATTCCCATACGTACTTTCTGCATTATAGCAGTTGTACCTTTTAAGTCACAGGTGGTCTTGCCTATGCTGTTTCAGCATAGTGTTGGGTTCGTTCTCTTGCCGACTTCCCTCATTTGTTTTTACTAATGACAACGTGACTGCCCTTTTACGTTTCCCCTTTATCCGTTTTATTTTTCTGACTATACTGAGATGTCCCGTTAGCAGACTGGAGTCTATTTGAAACAAGGGACTGATGACCTTGCTGTTTGGTCCCTTTAACCTCAAGCAACCAACCAACCATTTTCTCTTCTTCAGAAACACTTTTCTTGCCATTGCCAGTCTACATTTTACATCCTCTCCACTTCGAATAACATATTTTCCTCCACAAATAACAAAACTCATCTCTCAGCATCACCCGATTTAATCTGACTACATTCAACTATCGGCGTTTTGGTTTTGTTGATATTCATGTTGTACCCTCCTCTTAAGACACTGTCCATTCCGTTCAACTGCTCTTCCAGGTCCTTTGCTGTCTCTGATAGAATTACAATGTCATCGGCGAACCTCAAAGTTTTTATTTCTTCTCCCTGGATTTTAATACCTACTCCAAATTTTTCTTTTGTTTCCTTTACTGCTTGCTCAATTACAGATTGAATAACATCGGGGATAGGCTACAACTCTGTCTCACTCCCTTGCGAACCACTGCTTCCCATTCATGCCCCTAGACTCTAATAACTGCCGTCTGGTTTTTGTACCAATTTTAAATTGCCTTTCGCTTGCTATATTTTACCCCTGCCACCTTCAGAATTTCAAAGAGAGTATTACAGTCAACATTGTCAAATGCCTTCTCTAAGTCTTCAAATGCTAGAAACGTAGGTTTGACTTTCCTTAACGTATATTCTAGGGTAAGTCGTAGAGTCAGTATTGCCTCACGTATTTCTACATTTCTACGGAATCCGAAATGATCTTCCCCGAGGTCGGCTTCTACCAGTTTTTCCATTCGTTTGTAAAGAATTCGTGTCAGTATTTTGAAACCGTGATTTATCAAGCTGATAGTTCGGTAACTTTCACACCTGTCAACACCTGATTTGTTTGGGATTGGAATTATTATATTCTTCTTGAAGTCTGAGGGTATGTCGCCTGAGTTTTGTCAGGAATGTCTCTCCCAAGGCTATCAGCAGTTCTAATGGAATGTTGTCTACTCCGGGGCCTTGCTTCGACTGACGTCTTTCAGTGCTCTGTCAAATTCATCTCGCAGTATCATGTCTTCAATTTCATCTTCATTTACGTCGTCTTCTATTTCCATAATATAGCCCTTAAGTACATCGCCATTATGGAGACCCTCTATGTACTCGTTCCATCTTTCTGGTTGTCCATCTGAGTTCTTGATATTCATTCAAGTGGTTCTCTTTTCTCAAAAGGTCTCTTTAATTTTCCTGTAGGCAGTATCTATCTTACCTCTAATGGTATAGGCCTCTACATCCTTACATTTGTCCTCTAGCCATTCCTGCTTAGCCATTTTGCACTTCCTGTCGATCTCATTTTTGAGACGTTTGTATTTCTTTTTGCTTGCTTCATTTACTGCCTTTTTATATTTTCTCTTTTCGTTAGTTAAATTTCTACTAGCCCTCGTCTTTTTACCTACTTGATCTTCTGCTGCCTTCACTATTTCGTCTCTCGAAGCTACGCATTATTCTTCTACTGTATTTCTTTCCCCCATTCCTGTCAATCATTCCATAATGCTCTTTCTGAAACTCCCTACAGCCTCTGGTTCTTTCAGTTTATCCAGGTCCCATCTCGTTAATTTCCCATCTTTGCAGTTTGTTCAGTTTTAATCTACAGATCACAACCAACAGTTGTGGTCAGTTCACATCTGCCCCTGGAAATGTCTTACAATTTAAAACCTGGTTCCTAAATCTCTGTCTTACCATTATATAATGTATCTGAAGCCTTCCAGTGTCTCCAGGCCTCTTCCACGTATACAACCTTCTTTCATGATTTTTAAGCCAAGTGTTAGCTATGATTAAGTTATGCTCTTTGCAAAATTCTACCAGGTGGCTTCCTCTTTTGTTCCTCGCCCCCATTCCATATTCACCTACTACTTTTCCTTCTCTTTCTTTTTCCGCTATCGAATTCCTGTTCACCATGACTATTAAATTTTCGTCTCCCTTCGCGGTCTGAATAATTTCTTTCATCTCATCATACATTTCATCAATCCCCTCGTCATTTGCGGAGTTAGTTGACATATAAACTAGTACTACTGAGGTAGGTGTGGGCTTGTTATCTATCTTGACCACAATAATGCGTTCACTGTGCTGTTTGTAGTAGCTTACCCGCATTCCTATTTTCTTATTCATTATTAAACCTACTCCTGCATTACCCCTACTTGATTTTGTATTTATAACCCTGTATTCACCTGACCAGAAGCCTTGTTCCTCCTGCCACCATCTGGCGTCTGGCCATCCTGATTTAGGTTTTCCGTGATTTCCCTAAATCGCTCCAGGCAAATGCCGGGATGGTTCCTTTGAAAGGGCACGGCCGA
This sequence comes from Schistocerca americana, assembly GCF_021461395.2. Classification (NCBI taxonomy): domain Eukaryota; kingdom Metazoa; phylum Arthropoda; class Insecta; order Orthoptera; family Acrididae; genus Schistocerca; species Schistocerca americana. The sequence continues at coordinate 447,960,870 of NC_060122.1, read as the reverse complement.
CTTCCTTCCCCATCCTTCACTAATCCGATGAGACCGATGACCTCGCTGTCTGGTCTCCTTCCCCAAACAACCGAACCCAACCCTCCTGCCACCGATCTTCACTAATTCCCACTATATCTAACTTTAACCTATCCATTTTCCTTTTTAAACCTACCTGCCCGATTAAGGGATCTGACATCCCGATCCGTAAACGCCAGCTTTGTTTCTCCCGTCCATTTGAGTAGTCCCTACCCGGAGATCCGAGTGCAGGACTATTTTACCTCCGGAATATTTTACACAAGAGGACTCCATCATTTAACCGTACCGTAAAGTGCTTTCCATCTACGTCTACATCTACATCCATACTCCGCAAGCCACCTGACGGCGTGTGGTGGAGGGTACCTTCAGTACCTCTATCGGTTCTCCCTTCTATTCCAGTCTCGTATTGTTCGTGGAAAGGAGGATTGTCGGAATGCCTCTGTATGGGCTCTAATCTCTCTGATTTTATCCTGATGGTCTCTTCGCGAGATATACGTAGGAGGGAGCAATATACTGCTTGACTCTTCGGTGAAGGTATGTTCTCGAAACTTCAACAAAAGCCCGTACCGAGCTACTGAGCGTCTCTCCTGCAGAGTCTTCCACTGGAGTTTATCTATCATCTCCGTAACGCTTTCGCTTTTCCATCGGGAAAAATTACGGCTGTAGTTTCCCCTTGCTTTCAGCCGTTTACAGTACGAGCACAACAAGACCGTTTTGGTTAGTATTACAAGGCCAGATCAGTCTATCATCCAGACTGTTGCCCCTACAACTACTGAAAAGGCTGCAGCCCCTTTCCAGAAACCACAAGATTGTCTGTCTTCTGAACAGGTATCCCTCCGTTGTGGTTGCAGCTACGGTACGGCTATCTATATCACTGAGGCACGCAAGCCTCCCTACCATTGGTTCATGGAGGGGGGGGGGGGGGCTTCGAGAATATGGTACCCATCCACCAGATATTTGAACCTACCCCACTGCATGTAAATGTCGCAGGATGGTGGAATGATGCACAGTTAATCACATTCGCAATTTCTCGAGTACACAGACGGGAATCATTGTGGATTATGCGCTTAAATGATCTTCATTAAATCGTTAATGTAGAGAGTGACTAATTGTATCAGGATCCAACTATAAACGACAAAATCAGTTTCTTGACGTGCTCTGTCTCATGGTATTATCTCTAAACAAGGCACAAATATTTCTCTCTGCCTCTGCTGTTTTTCAATGTCTGTTGTATTCAACCTGAAGAATATGTTGAAAACTTCCAATTTGTTCACTTGGCACTCCATTGTCTAGTGTCCACTGCTCCACTCACTGTCTCCAAATAACAGAATGACAATGTGTAAACTCAAGTAACAAGAGTTAACTAAAAATGAAAAATAACAATCGATAAATAAACCTATAGTACCCGGAACACCAACATGCAAAACAAGAACGCTGCGAACGTATGCTCCAACCTAATAGACACTGATTGGAGTGTCGTAAAAGAACTAAACAGCAGGCGCAGAGGCGTAAATTGATGATATTACGCTATAGAGAAATACGGTTCAAAATGCACAGCAACAAGTGACGTTAGAGCAAGCACCATCTTTATGTAAGTGCGTGAACATGACGGCTAGTATAGAAAATTGCTCTTAGCACGGTTACCAACATCGACAAGGGTTAACAAAATCTCCTGCTCTTTCGCAAAAGTTTGCCTCTGTTTTGAACGTGCACTGCTGTTGTGTAGATGACCAAATTACTATAAAAAATAGACTGGGAAGTGGGAAACGACACGACGAGTGCCATCCGGCAGGCGATTAGCGGCAGTCGGCGGTCCCGTACGCTGCGAGGTGCGGCGCGGCGGTCCGCGCTGGGACACGAGTCACGTCCCGCCGGCCGATGCGCCGCGTTGTTTACTAATGACGCCGGCCTGCCGGCTCGCGGGCCCGATTTATGGGCCACTAAAAAGCGCTGATATACTGCGCAGGGGGCGTAAGAGTCGCCGGCGAACGGCCGCCAAATACGGCGGGAGGTGGCCCGCGGCGCAGCGCCCGCTATCCGGCCCCCATCTGGCCGCCGGCGCGGCGCGGCGCGGCGCGGCGCGCGCGCTCGCCGCTGCCTACGCGCCCGGCCGCGCTGCAGGGACAGCCTCGTGCGATACGGCACCGCCATCTGCCGTGACGACTGTCACGTGTAAACACGTTACAGCGAAGGACAGCGGCGAGGTGTTTCTACACAGGGTGTCTCAACGCTTTTGGGTCAAACTGAAACACGTGATAGTGTGTCCACAACCGATTACAATGGGGTCAGGAACCAATTGTAGGAAATGTATATTCATTGTATTACGGACTTTGTGCACAACATGTGGACTACACACTGATGCAGGAACTGTCATTGTAGGAAAGCAGAATAGGACCAGAAATGACTAGCTTTTTTTCCCTTTATTGTGATTTCATTCCCCTGCCCCGTATGGCCAGGGGAGGGCTGTCAGCGGCACTATCCGCCGCTCCTCAGCCGAGTGACTTGACAACTAAGACAAGAACAAAATGTTATGTATATAAGGCGATAAAAAAGAGGAATATAAAACAGAGTAAGGGGAGATAATGGAGATAAAAGTACGCTGACATGGAGATGCTCATGGGCGGACAATTAAAAAAGTCTACATAAAGTTAAAAAACAGAGTTGGCGATTCTTAAAACACAAAGAAGACACTGAAGGCACACGGACAGGTTAAAAGTCCGCCACAGTATTAAAAACACTCCAGAACCACACACTTAAAACCAACTTGGAGGGCACACGATGAATAATAAAACTGCCAGGTGGGACCTGCCAAGGGAGAGGCCTGAGAGGATGGAAAAGGAGTGGAGAGCAAGGGGCAGCAGGGGAGGCGGCAGGATGAAAAGAGTAGGGGTGTCAGCGGGTACACGAAGAGGCAGGAGACACGTGGGGCAGGAGATGATGAGGGAAGAAAAGGCAGGAGGGAGTGCAGAGACACTGAAAGAGAGCACAAGAGAGGGAGGGGGAGTCCTGAGGAGGAGGCAGGAGGAAGATGGGGTTAGATGTCAGGGCGAAGCTTATCATCTGAGAAGGGTAGATGGTGGAAGTTGAATTAGGACAGGAGGCGGAGGGTGTGGAGATGGAGAGAGGGTGTGGAGATGGAGAGAGGGTGGGACGCAACGGTAAAGATGTGGAAACAGGTTGGGGGTGGAGAGGAAGGGAGACACCAGGGGATGAGGGGGATCAATGCAGCGGACAATATATAGCGTGCGGATGTGTTCAAGGAAAAGGAGAAGGTGGGGGAAGGGGATGAGGTCGTAGAGGATGCCCATGGGGGACAGAAGGCGGATACAGAAGGTGAGGCAGAGCGCATTGCGTTCGAGGATTTGGAGGGATTTATAGAACCTGGGAAAATGACTAGCAAAGTTAAAATAACAAACAGAAGATTTGCTTTTATTTCTTCAAGAGAACAAATATTCATTACAAATAATGCAGCAAGAAACAAAGACAAAAATCGCAATGTCGACTTTCAAATGTCTCTGTGTACTAAAGCACGAAATTTGGTGTCAGTGCTGCGACTATGAGGCACCTGCGCAGCATCATGTAGAGAAGTGGCTTCGAGTGTAAGTATGCCGTCTCACTGCCGCCGGCCGCCCTGTACTGTGGCGGCAGAGGGCGCTTATTGCACGGAGCTGTCCGAGGCGTGGCTCAGCAGGTGTGCACCACTGGGTCTACCAGATCCCGCGGAACGCTTATTGGCAGCTAACAGAAACTTGCAACTCCGTTACAAACACTAAAGCCTGTGGGATGAAATCGACACACAATACCACACAGTGCACGTATTGCAAAGGCACATGAAGTTCTGCAGCACTCTCACAAAGATGTGGAACAGGCAGTGGTTGATTACCAGCGTACCTCCCTGACCAATGAACTGACGCACCAGACACCACTTGGATCATAGCACATGTACCGTGTGATGACCACATGCACAGAACCGTTGCATTAAACTACGCCGCATGCACAACAGTGTCCCCGGTGTGAGTTATCCCTTGTAGAGACAGTTTGTAATGTGTCCATAGTGAGGTGTATTCCTGTGTACAGGGTATGACGTGTAGTCAAAGGTGGGATTGTACTCGCCACGAGAGTTTGCAAACAGGCACTTAATGTACAGTGCCCATAAAGCACCACGAGTATACAGAGAACAATTTCCCAACAGGCGTCATTCTACACACATCAAAAAAGGTTTTGCATCATCCTGGTTCCCAGAACTCCTGAAGATAGACGTTGACTGTGGATATTGTATCAGAGGCACAGTCCCTTTGACTGTTCAGAGATGTCACTAAACCCGCCCAAAGATGTAAACAACTATGCATGAGGAGCGGCTATTAGACGGAGGGGGTCCGACTGCCTACCAGTTCCAGTCAATCCACCAGGAAGGAGGTACACGGCTCGTGTTGTCTGCAGTTCAACCATGCCTAGACGGTCGACACCGCTGTTCGATCGCGTCCGCATTGTTACTTTATGCCTGGAAGGGATCTCAACAAGGGAACTGTCCAGGCGTCTCGGAGTCAACCAAAGCTATGTTGTTCAGACATGGAGGATATACTGAGAGACAGGAACCGTCGATGACTTGCCTCGCTAAGGTCGCCAAGGGCTACTACTGCAGAGGATGATCGCTACCTACGGATTATGGCTTGGAGGAACCCTGACAGCAACGCCACCAATAATGCTCTTTGTGCAGCCAAAGGACGTCGTGTTACGACTCCAACTGTGCGCAGTAGGCTGCATGATACGCAACTTCACTCCCGACGTCCATGGCGAGATCATTTTTGCAACGACGACTCCATTCAGCGCCATACAGATGGGCCCAACAACATGTCGAATGGACTGCTCAGGATTGGTATCACGTTCTCTTCACTGATGAATGTCACATATGCCTTCAGTCGTCGGAGACGTGTTGGGAGGCAACCTAGTCAGGCTGAACACCTTAGATGCACTGCCCGGCGAGTGCAGCAAGTTGGAGGTTCCCTGATGTTTTGGGGTGGCATTATGTGGGCCGACGTACGCCGCTGGTCCGCATGGAAGGCGCCGTAACGGCTGTACGATACGTGAATGTCATCTTCCAAACGATAGTGAAACCATATCGGCAGCATACTGGAGAGGCATTCGTCTTCATAGACAATTCACGCCCCCGTCGTGCACGTCTTGTGAATGTCTTCCTTCAGGATAACGACATCGCTCGACTAGAGTGACCACCATGTTTTCCAGACAGGAACGCTACCGAACATGCCTGGGATAGATTGAAAAGGGCTTTTCAAAGACAACATGACCCACCAACCACTCAGAGGGATCAACGCCGAATCGCCGTTGAGGAGTGGGACAATCTGGGCCAACAGTGCCTTAATGAACTTGTGGATAGTATGCCACGACGAATACAGGCATGCGTGAATGCAAGTGGACGTGGTACTGGGTATTAGAGGTATCGGTGCGTAGAGCAAACTGGATCACCACTTCTGAAGGTCTCGCTGTATGGGGGTACAACATGCAATGTGTGGTTTTCATGAGCAATAAAAAGGGCGAAAATGATGTTTATGTTGATCTCTCTTCCAGTTTTCTGTACAGGTTCCGGAACTCTCGGAACCGAGGTGATGCAAAACTTTTTTTGATGTGTGTAATTTGAAGAAGTTTATCTCCGTGGATACCAACTCACGAGAGATACGGTCGTTCAGCCACAGATAGCACCCCAAAAAACATGACCGAACATTAGATTTTGACAAGAGGCTATTGGATCATGTGGCCAACCACCCAACAATAAGCAACTCTCAAGTTACCTGTGAAATGCACATTTCGAAGGATCCAGTGTGGATATTACTGGTGGAACAAGTATTACACACCTGTCTCGTAAAGAACGTGTGAAAGCATTGGGGCCAACGGACTTTGACCCTGTGTTTACTTCTGTCAATGGCTCATCCACGTCAGTGCTGTAGTATCGAACACTACAGTTTGTATTGTTCTCAGATGAAGCCTCAGTCACCCGTGATGATGTTTTCAACAGTTGCAACAGCCATGTCTGGAGTGAGGCCAGTCTCCACGCCATCCACTTCAGTGGCCACCAGCGACGATTTGTCGAAGATCACTTAATAGAACCTTATTTCTTGCCTCCCCGTTTGACTGGTCCATGCTACCTGGTGTTCCTGCGAGATGGGCTACCCTTTTTCTCCTTGAAAGGATATGCTTTCAACACGACAGTGCACTAGGCCATGGCGATGTTAATGTCCGTGCGCACCTGAGGGGTGCTGTCCTTCGGCCAGCGTGATCGCCAGATTTCACACCCCAGTAGAAATGGGTGAAGACCTGTTCGTTAGGCTCCAAGTCTCCTGTCGCCTGGCACAACAGAGATTATGGAGCTTTGAGAGAGTGCGACGGAACTTCATGCTCCATTGCCATGCATAAATTGAGACCGATGGTCGTCACTTCGAACAATTACTATGAACTAAATTACCTTTCTAGACTCTGAGAAGCTCATCTGCAGAAACTAGCATCGTTTGAGGAAACAGTGGTCATGCGAGACACAGCTGGCCCTCTTTGTGCATGATATACAACAGGCTCTAGACGACAGCTCTCAGGTTGATGCCATATTCCTCGATTTTCGAAAGGCGTTCGACTCAGTTCCGCACTTTCGTTTGCTCCAAAAAGTGCGTGCTTACGGTCCATCCGATGAAATACGCGGTTGGATAGAAAGTTTTCTAACAGAGAGAGCAGTATGACGTCCTAAATGGGGAGACTTCAACAGAAACAAGCGTAACATCAAGTGTGCCCCAGGGCAGCGTAATAGGTCCGCTGCTTTTTACAATTTACATAAACGATCTAGTTAATGGTATTGACAGCGGCATTAGACTGTTTGCCGATGATGCTGTAGTCTTCAGGAAAGTAGTATCACACGGAAGTTGTGAACAAATGAATGAGGGTTTGCAGAAAATGAATGCGTGGTGTAATGACTGGCAATTATCTCTCAATATTAGTAAGTGTAACCTACTGCGTACAACAAAGCGAAATCCCGATTAATGTACGACTACAAAATAAATGCCCAGTCTTTGGAAGCGGTAACATCGGTCAAGTACGTGGGTGTGACTATTCGAAATGATCTCAAATGGAACGTGCAGATTACACAAGTAACGGGTAAGGCGAATTCTAGATTGCGGTTTATTTGTAGAATCCTGAAGCGATGCAGTTTTTCAACAAAGGAAATTGCTTACAATACTTCAGTTCGTCCAGTCTTGGAGTATTGTTCGTCTGTATGGGACCCTTACCAGTTGGGTCTGATACAAGAGATTAAGAAGGTCCAAAGAAGAGCGGCAAGATTCGTGACTGGTACATTTAGCCATCGCGAGAGCGTTACAGATCTCATAGAAAGTTTGAAATGCGACACACTTGCAGATAGACGACGAGGTAAACGGAAGGGGCTGCTGACTAGATTCCAAAATCCCATCTTCGCCGAGGATGTAGAGCAATAGCTGAATTGACAAGTTGTAAGTAGGCTGTTTAGGTTTTTTTATTGGTAACGCCACCTCTGTATGAAAATCACTGGCTGTGCTGTGTGCAGTCTGTGGCTAGTTTGCATTGTTGTCTGCCATTGTAGTGTTGGGCAGCGGCAGCTGGATGTGAACAGCGCGTAGCGTTGCGCAGTTGGAGGTGAGCCGCCAGCAGTGGTGGATGTGGGGAGAGAGATGGCGGAGTTCTGAAATTTGTCATGAACTGCTATATTTATATATAATGATATCAAGGTAAATACATTGTTCGTTCTCTATTAATATCTTTCATTTGCTAACTATCCCTATCAGTAGTTAGTGCCTTCCATAGTTTGAATCTTTTATTTAGCTGGCAGTAGTGGCGCTCGCTGTATTGCAGTAGCTTGAGCAGTGAAGATTTTTGTGAGGTAAGTGATTTGTGAAAGATATAGTTTAATGTTAGTCAGGGCCATTCTTTTGTAGGGAATTATTGAAAGTCAGATTGCGTTGCGCTAACAAAATATTGTGTGTCAGTTTAAGCACAGTCATGTATAATTGTTAAAAAGGGGACGTTTCAAAGTAAGTGTCCCTCTTGATAAGTATGGAAGTGTGATTACACATGTCAATCACATGGCGATTATGGGCAGCGTGGGGTTCACACCTGAGCCTCAGGACGTGCGCTAGCAGCGCATGTCGGGTGTTTCAAGCGTCAGTTTCGCGTCTCAATATCTCGGGATGTAATGGGAATATTGTGATGCAATCAACGCCATTGTGTATGTGCTTTATCATGCTATGGATTGCTGAAGAAAAAATATAGGAGGTCGATTTAAAAAAACAAGTTTGTGTTAAAAAACACATATGCTTTAGTTTTAGAATGTTTCCAAATATGTACATTCATGGGCCCCAGCCCTACGTTGATACCGGTGAAAGTCGTTTTCCAATAGCTGTTATAGTTCCAGAGATATTTTGGGTGGACAAGATAGCTGGGACACCCTGTATATGTAGATGTAACTGTTTTGTAGTGTACGCTGTGTATGCCCATAACACAATAAGTATACATTACCGATCATTGGTTTCCTAACTCAGTATAATCGGTTGTGGACCCACTGTCACTTGTTTCAGTTTGACCCGGAAGTTTCGAGACAGACTATATGGTAATCTCACTGGAAGAAATGTCACCCACCGTTTTAAAAGAGCACATTGGTCGCTGTGGAGCGATATATATGGTACTAGCCAGTCATGTGACCCTCCATCGCTGACGTAATACACAGCATTCAAGTGGTATGTATGTGCTAGTCGGTTGTATGAAATCAGCGCAGGTAGAAAGGTCGACCACCGGACGTGACACAGTGGCAGAAAGGTGTTCGGACGGGCTTTTGACCATACCATTGTTGCAGCGGCCCATTTCGTCGGTGTATCAACGCGGGCTATCCAACCTCTCTACAAGGAATGATGTACCATTCGAAACCACACAATACACCTAAAGAACAGGGGCCATCAAAAACATTCTAACCGACACGGATTGTAAACTAGAGCGACAGTTTGTCAATGAAAGTCAGTTTAGAACCCTGCAGAACATCCATCCCAACCAGTTTGTAAGCGAACGTTGCGTAGAGAACCTCATGCAATGGAGAATTTTGAGTGTGGTAGTCCCCCGAAAGGCGCCATTACATTAACACATAAAACTGCACGTCTTCACATCTAAGAAACCGGATAATAACTCATTACAATGCCTTACAGTGGTACGACGGTTCGCAATTTTATCTCTTTTGACGTGATTCAAGCAGTCGGGTGGATGGCAATGACTAGAAATGGGCTCCGTACACTCACTTTAAACTCACCGGCTGGTCCTGTGACCTCATCTCCGAGCTCACATTTGCCGTGTGCCCGTAGCCTAGACTCGTGAGTCCCCGCCGCAGCCCCCTCGCCACCTGAGTCTGTTGGGTACGAGCTGGACTCGGCTCGCTCAGGCAGGAGAGCGAGTACAGGAGTCCGCTAGTGTAGCCACACACTCGCGGTGTGCCGTCTACATACGCAACCGTTTTGAAAGAATTTTCAGCCATTAAACTGTAAATTACTGTTCATCTGTTTCACACAATCTTCATTTCCGCTTTATAGCTGTTCTCAACAGCAAGTTGAAATATCATAAAACGTTTGACCTGCCTGAATGACTGAAGCAAGTTATATAACAACATAACGAATGATCGGTTAGCAGTGAATATTGTTCTGTTTACACATACTGTAGATAATTTTCTTTTCGAAGACTAATGTAATTTTATTTTAATATTTAATATCTACCATCTACTCAGAGAATGTCTAAGAATTACGTTGACGTATATACGCTCTCGAGACGTTACCGACTCTATAAGGACAGTAGCAGAAAACATGACATGAGGATGAAGTACTACCTCTAGCCGGCCGTTGTGGCCGAGCGGTTCTAGGGGGTTCAGTCCGGAACCGCGCGACTGCTACGGTCGCAGGTTCGAATCCTGCCTCGGGCATGGATGTATGTGATGTCCTTAGGTTATTTAGGTTTAAGTAGGTCTAAGTTCTAGGGGACTGATGACCTCAGATGTTAAGTCCCATAGTGCTCCGAGCCATTTGAACCATTTACTATCTCTAAATTGTGATTAATTATTCCAATAAATTACAGAAATTAATAAGCTACACAACTCGCTGTTAGCTCGTAAATGATAGTTGTCGGACCAAATCAATACAGAAAAAGCGCGCTTTTTTTCGTCACATGAAGAAAACCAAGACGTTTGTCTGTGCCCAGTTTTCGTCTGACGCAGCAAGTTTTCTCATGGCGGAGGAAGAACAAACAAGAATACAACCATTTTGTTTGCAGTGGACGAAATTTGTTCGTTTTTCGTCTGAAGTGTGGACTATAGCGTGAAACTTATTCCACACATCACTCCTCCCGTAACGTACCACATCTGCAACTGCCTACTTTGCATCAATTAATTTTAGTCTTCCACCCACAAGTCTCACAAAACACAGCTTCGTTAAAGGCCATCTGAATCCGACAATCGGTCATTTCACCTTGTCAGTGATACTTTACAGCAGAGAGGTCGTGTGCTCACCTTCCTACTAACAATAAGTAATAACTAGCAGCCTTTCTGTCCTGCATTCTTCAGTAAGGGAGAACGAGCCGACGAGTATGAAGCGAGCACAGCGCCACCGTTCTCAGACTCATCCGGGTAACTACAGCAGGCGAGAAGGAAGGCCGTTACTAGAAATAAGGGCCCCGCAGCGAACTAGTGATGTTACACTACTCACCTTGCCCGCCATACTTCGCGAACGCTCGGCTCCTTGCGGAGCCCGCGGGAAGTCAGTATGTCAATAGAAAGTTACGCACTAAAGGTCTCAACCTTGGCGTATGGCATCGAGAGTTTGCATCCATTTAAACGCGCAGTTACGCATTATTAAACTCTTTTGAAATAGTTACTCGCTCCCCGTTGGAGACGGCTGCTGACACGTAAGACCAGTAGTGTCACGTTATGTGTCTTCCGCTCTGCGGCCTGTCGGCCCGTCGGCCCGTTAGCACTGACGTAACAGCGGCACCTTGATTTGTGAAGTATGCAACCCGAACATTAGAGTCATACTCGCTCCCTTTCTCATGTCTGGTGCATCGACGGCTCTATAAGATGTTTAACCTGCAGTATGTGAAGGCTGTAGTTAAAGCTGGAAGTGGTTCTGCGGTATTTTCTGTGTGTCCTTTGTACAGTGGCTAGGCCTTACCAATTCAGGTTACCCTGAACGTAAAGCACGACGGTCACTTCAACACTCTCGGTGCCTCTAGTTTTTGCTTTTCTTTTACATGATCGTGACGAGTATATTGTGGACACTCCCGTTTTCCACGATGGTAACGGCACCCTTTGTAAGGCTGCACGCATACGTTTCTGACTTGACGATCGCTAAAGCACCCTATCGTACCTCGACTGCCCTGCTAAACTATCCGAAGTTAATCCCATACAATATGCCTGAGTTTGACATGTGGAATAGTCGGGTCTACTGCCGGATGTTTGTGTCGCTCTGGCACAATATTTCGGCCACGTAACTCGTTGCCTTCTTCAGGTGCTACCTGAGACTGCCGCGTCCGAGGGAGCACCGGGAAAGAGACAACACATTACAAGCAGCGCCAGGCGGGCGTGGACGGCACCCAGCGCCCTCTGGGCATAAATACCGGACAAGATCCTCCAATACGGCAGTCTCAGGTAGCACCTGAAGAAGGCAACGAGTTACGGGTCCGAAATGTTGTGCCAGAGCGACACAAACATTCGGTAGTAGACCCGATTATTCCACATGTCAAGATCTCGCCGGGAAAGCCTGAAGAGTTACATGCCTGAGTTTGTTTGGAACAGCGGAGCTCTGTCTTCGATTATGACAGCATCGTCTATGACAGTGCGACGAAATTGACTTCACGTAAACCGGATGTCCTCCACTACCAGGTGCTTAGTCTTGTTCTTGGAGCCATGAAATCAACGCCCACTAACGCACTGTTAGTGGAATTGTCTGCAATGCCGCTCACCATACGTCGGCAGATGTTATCCGACAATTTTCTCTTTATTCGGTCTTCCGTAAATGATTGTCCCTGCCTCAAGACGGCTGTACAGTATTGGAGGCTCACACAGGCACCTCACAAATGAAGAACAAACTGAACTTTCTTACTAATTCGCACTTCCTTACCCTACGTTGGCCACAGTACGCTTCCGTCTATAAGGATTACCCTAAAAGTGTGGCGGCTGTGGAAAACCCTTACCTCAGTCTCTCTAGCGACAAATGCCAAATGTTTGTACTGCCGCCTCAATTGTCCATCTACACGGTGGATTTACTGCCTACCAGGGAGGCTGTTTATAATCGCACGCAGACTGTCCGGCTCGTATTGATCCTCACGGACTCCCAAAAAGTGTTGCACAAACGATAACCTCCGGCGTTTGATAAACAAATTAATAGATATACCTTGGATGTCTTAGAGACTAGAACAGACGCAAGGACATTAGGCAGTGACGTCCACTTACTTTAGATAAAAGGACATGAAAGCATTCTCCATATTGAATATGATGACAGCTTCGCTAAGAGGAGAATTACGGAAGGAGAGCTCTGCCCAACACCAATCCCTTCCGCGGATTTAATCTCGACGGTCAAGAAAACTGCTTATCACCACTGCAGTTGTGAACGGACATATTCCAGCACTGCAATGGCGGCCGCCTGGCGGCCATACAACCAAACGTCTCTTCTTAGTCACGGTTCACCACGGTGAAGCTTAGCAGACGTCATCTGACCTCTCTCACCCGCATGGCGCTGTTTCACGGGTACTACCTCGCCCACCTATATAGCTTTAAAATGATCGCTTCTGAACACTGTGATCAGAACACAACGGTGGTTGCGCATGTGAACCACGTCGCACTGTCATGTACCAAGTACTGGGCCACACAGGTGCTCTTGAACAAAAAATAGGTTGCGAGCGGCCACCCCCTCTCTACAACTGTAACTGCTTTACTTCATCGGTTCGATGCATATAGATACTACTATTTGCTCACCAAGTATTTAAAAGACACTTGTATCTATCTTTGACCTATATATTGTGTGGATATTCTCATCCCACGGCACGAGGCAGATTCGAAAAGTGGGACGTCAGTTTGTGTATTTTACTTTGCATTAAGAACTTATCTTTGTAAACGACGCCGTTGCCCAGTTTTCAGTTATAACTCGCTGTGAATGTGATTCTCCTCTGAAACTGGCCCGGTTCGACACCTGAGTCGTAATTTTGTATTTTATTATTGATACAATGAACTTTTACTTGTACTTCACACTCTTATCATTGTTCTGCTGTGAAAGGCGCTCTAATGTTAACTTGGCACTGTAGTAACTACTGCTGGCTGTCTAGTGTTCGTCTTTTAGTGTTTTTGTTTTATGTTAAGAACTTACGTTTGTACATCGAACTTTTTTTTTATTGTTCTGGTGTGGAAATTGTAATTATTTCAATATAACACTTTTCTAACTACTGTTTTCTATATGGTATTTGCTATCCAAAGCCAAAAATAAATATTTAAATAAATAAATAAAAATATAACTTTGAGCGGTGCGTGAAGTGTAGCTATCAACATCCCCAAAAGTTGTTAGCAGTACAGCATCAATGAGTGATTTCAGCTGTATATGAATGCCTGAAGAAACTGGTTTACTCCGCATTGAGGGCTTTATCAACGCTAGGGGAAGTGTTACAAGGTATCAGCGTCATGTCTCCAGCGTGTAAGTAATTTTTATCTTGTATGCTTATTTGTCGCTACCTTATTGTCACATGCATGCAAATAGTACTTTAGTTTCTAGCAACATCAACGTATTACGGTAACGCTTATGAAAACTGCGGCACCTAGTAGGAATGACCAGAATGAATCCAAAATCGGAGTATATGTTGAGCAATGTGCCAGCAATAACAGACTGCAATGGCCAACAGATGGCGGACAGGTTAGGTAGGAGCGCCACATTTGTGTGCCCAGAAAGCTCGCCTATTGAGGGACACTGAAACCAAGTGGACACAAAAATGTTAAAGATAGGAAGCCTTGCTGAGTCCCAGATTACAATATCAGAATTTCATAAACAGAATAGCAACACCACAGGTGCGATATCTGAGGCGAGGTCATGACAGTACAATGTGGAAGAGCAAAAGAATGACTGCTCACCATAAGAGAACTGTTTCTGGCTACCAACCAACGGCCGGCCGCTGTGGCCGAGAGGTTCTAGGCGCTTGAGTCCGGAACCACGTGGCTGCTACGGTCGCAGGTTCGAATCCTGCCTCGGGCGTGGATATGTGTGATGTCCTTAGGTTAGTTAGGTTTATGTAGTTCTAAGTCTAGGGGACTGATGACCTCAGATGTTAAGTTCCATAGTGCTCGGAGCCATTTGAATTTGAACCAACCAACGACTTCAAAAGCGAATCCCTGCATTTGCGTTCTATCTTCATCAAACCACGTTGTGTAGTTTGAGGATGATGACTACGCTACTTCAGGAATGTGCACTTGCAGACTGCCCTACCGAAGTTCAAATGGTTCAAATGGCTCTGAGCACTATGGGACTTAACATCTGAGGTCATCAGTCCCCTAGAACTTAGAACTACTTAAACCTAACTAACCTAAGGACATCACACACATCCATGCCCAAGGCAGGATTCGAACCTGCGACCGTAGCAGTCGCGCGGTTCCAGACTGTACCGCCTAGAACCGCTCGGCCACCCCGGCCGGCCGTACCGAAGTACCTAGTCCTGTGTCTACGAGGAAGATGATTAGACTTTAAAAAATATATATTTACTTTGGGTTTGGTGAAAGTGATTTAGTTGCGGGAAAGTAAATTTAGACATCCTTGCTCTTTCTCATAACTCACATAGGCATTTTAAATTACGAAGTCATTCACTCCTCTAATAATCACAATTAAGGTATGGGCATAACGTGAAATTATCAGACCAGGAACCAGTTTTTCAAAACGATTACTTTTCATCCTAATGCCATCTATTCTCACAAGAGTTTCTCAGGTAGTCTCAAACTTTTAATCAATTTGCCTAAGAACTGAAGACTATCAAGAGAAACTAGATGCCTAACTGCAGACATATGGAGAGGCGCATCCATCTGTGATGTTATGAGGTACTCATTCAACACATTTAGCGTTGGATAATCGCTTCTTTACATCACGTAGTCCGTTGCTGCTGTAATATTTCTAGTATTCATGGTGAGCGATATTCTTGCTTTAATTAATGCCGTGTAAGTCTGTCTGGCTGACTTTCGAATCTTGGTCATCGTACAATAGGGATGGCGGTTATATCGGTTTCTGCAAATGCCAGTCTAATCTGAGTGTTAAAACCACTTAAAATAACAGGTTTATGATGTAAATGATTTTCGGTTTTTTATTCCTATTATTTTCTGTAATAGACGCAGAAACCGAAAAAAACAGAAAAATTTGACGCTCTCAGTTTCAAGGTACATAGAATTAAAATAGCAAATTAAATAAGCAAATAAAAATAAAACTTAGACGGTCCACTGTTCGCAGCTCTTCTCAAAAAGTGATAAGTGGTTGAATACTACAAAAAAAATCACCACTATTCTCCTATAAGTTCAAATTTTTGAAACTCTGCTCAAAAATAATGTTGTAATCGAGGATCATAAAACTGTTTGGGACTTACGAGTAGTCAGTGCTAAAGGTGAAAATTGAGGTTTAAGAACTGTATTTTTCGTGTTACTGTGTCAGCTTTCAAGGGTTACAAGCAAATGAAGCCATATTATGTAGACACACGCAACAGATTAGCTAGTTTCAGTTTTTATTGTAAACTATGAATGAATTGTTCAATTGTAAGTTTGTTCTTTGTATGACGTTGCAAGTTTGCTTGACTCCTCCTGTTCTTAATCTTTTAAATTCATTCGTACAGTACTTCATAAAATGCTTCCATGTGAGGGATGTTGTCACTCTGTAATACAACTAATGCCCGACAACGACAGTATGAACCTATCTAATAGAACAGATGGAGGAATTGACACACACTGCATGTACTCGAGTACCATCCAGCAGACCACACCACATGATAACAGGTACATCACTGTCTCAGCAATCTTGTACCAATTTTTATGTCAAGTGTTTGTTGGTCGTTTCTGTCACCATTGTTATTAAACTAGTACTCATCACTTTTCCTACTTTCTATAATAACGCAATATTTCAAAGCAATGGATTTTTTACAAATAAAAATTACTCGTTTCTTAAACAAATGTTTATTTAAAACCCTACTTATTACCAAAAAAACAAAAGAAACACCTGTTGTAACAGAGACGAAATAAATACCAAATACCGAATACCACCGGTTATTCAGAACTAAACTACCAGTATCTATTGTAACCAGGCGGTTTTTCCACCCCCATCGTACATTGACTTACGGCGTTCAGATATTTTAGACTTTTGAATTTAACCAGGATCCGAGTATCACATGGCTAAGATCCACAATCATGTAGGTAAGCTTCACAGAACGACACCCCATTCTTTTCATCCTCTAGGGACATGGCGCGTAATTTAGATCTATCAGCCTGATGCAAATTCTGCAGCTTTATGGCGTTGAGATAATCTTGTTTCAGAGAACCATGGCTTTTTTTAGATAGAACTAGGAATAATAGACTGTATCAGTATACAAAATGGGAGAGGTCAGGTGACATCATTGCGGATGGGGCAGAAAGAGCAAAAGCAAATACCTGTATTGGCGTTTCATGTTTGAGAGATCACTTTTATATAGTTTGAGTGCGATAATTACTGCATTTTCTTGTGGGCGTAGAGGGTTCTGGAGAACAGGTGAGGGTGATGCTCTCTGCACGTGAGTTGATTATGCAGGTAAGTAGATAATAAATGTATGTTCTGGACCACTAGACCAATCTTATAAAAAATAAAAAATTACTCGTTAACACTCACAATTTTTTATTTTCCATAAGATTGATCTGATGATCCAGAACATACATTTATTATCCACTATCCCCTTTACCAGATAATAATATAATGTAATAAAGTAATAATAACTATAATAAAAATCATTTATTTTATATGCATTTCCTATAGGTGAATGTAATGTAATTAAATATATTAGAGAATTAAGTATTGTTCTTTTTAAATTATATTAAAGAATAAGTATATACAATTATTTACTTTCTGCTTTAACAGACATAAGATTATTATAAGTTGTTGTTTGTAAATGCTTTTTGAGATAAGACTTAGTTACAGTTTCACCACATTCACAAGTAACTTTAATTTTCTTACAGTCTTTACATACATAAGAATGTCCACCAGTTCGATATTTTTCTTTATAAAATTCTTCAATACTTTTTTAGTCATACATTCACTACACTGTCTTAATTGTGGCTTGGCGCAGCCTAAAGTCTGCTTTAGCTGACGCTTAGTGTTGTCCATTTAAATAACATAAGATTAATGAGAAAAATAATTTTTTAAAAATTTCACATTGTGAATTCTATATCATGAAATTCAATATTTTCTATTTTTAAGTTTCTTAATTCCTTTATATTTCAGTTTCATTTGTATTTTTTTAAATATTTCAAGTTCCCAAGGATCAATTAATTTGTAATATCTATCTGATAAAATACCTTTAAAGTCATCATTAAGTTCCATACATATTTTTTCTCCATATCTAGTATTTAAATATACACAGTCAGTAACATTATATAAAACATTAATCTCTAGTTCAGCTATTTTTTAAATCTGTTTCGAGACACTAACATCATTAAACTTCTTGATTATAGTCTCCATTTATATAGAAAATTTTTTATCAGATTTATATATAATAATTATTTATTAGATTTTCAATATTGAGTAATGACCAAGTGGTAATGTATCTATTCTATTTTCTTAAACACATATTTTATTATCATGAGGACTAAGTGCTGTTTTGTTCACTTGAATTGTATATATTTCATGTTTTTCACTTTTAATTAAATTAAATTTTCTATATTGTTCTACATTGTTAAATAAACAATCTTTACAATCTTCTAAATTTATTTCTCTTTAACAACACATTTCTTAATTCCTATAGATTTCTTTTCTATTTTGTCAGCAACTTTATAAGCATACACCTTTGCTTTTAAACCACAAAATTCTTCCATTATTTTTCCATTACACTCATCTTTCATTTTACCAACAACTTTCTTGTTTACTTATGGAATATTATATATATTATCTGTTGGATAATGACTTGTATCAAAATAATGAATCATTGATTTCATATCTTCGTAGAAATCTTCGGTTTTAATATTGTAAATATAACTGTCTGTATCTCGATAACATAATTCAATATTTTCTCCATATTTAGGTTTCATAACTTCACAGTGAAAATCGTACAGGGTGTTTCAAAAATGACCGGTATATTTGAAACGGCAATAAAAACTAAAGGAGCAGCGATAGAAATACACAGTTTGTTGCAATATGCTTGGGACAACAGTACATTTTCAGGTGGACAAACTTTCGAAATTACAGTAGTTACAATTTTCAACAACAGATGGCGCTGCAAGTGATGTGAAAGATACAGAAGACAACGCAGTCTGTGGGTGCGCCATTCTGTACGTCGTCTTTCTGCTGTAAGCGTGTGCTGTTCACAATGTGCAAGTGTGCTGTGGACAACATGGTTTATTCCAGAGAACAGAGTATTTTTCTAGTGTTGGAATTCCACCGCCTAGAACACAGTGTTGTTGCAACAAGACGAAGTTTTCAACGGAGGTTTAATGTAAACAAAGGACCGAAAAGCGATACAATAAAGGATCTGTTTGAAAAATTTCAACGGACTGGGAACATGACGGATGAACGTGCTGGAAAGGTAGGGCGACCGCGCGTGGCACCCACAGAGGGAAACGCGCAGCTAGTGCAGCACGTGATCCAACAGTGGCCTCGGGTTTCCGTTCGCTGTGTTGCAGCTGCAGTCCAAATGACGCCAATGTCCACGTATCATCTCATGCGCCAGAGTTTACACCTCTATCCATACAAAATTCAAACGCGGCAACCCCTCAGCGCCTCTACCATTGCTGCATGAGAGACATTCGCTAATGATTTAGTGCACAGGATTGATGACGGCGATGTGCATGTGGGCAGCATCTGGTTTACTGACGAAGCTTATTTTTACCTGGACGGCTTTGTCAATAAACAGACCTGGCGCATATGGGGAACCCAAAAGCCCCATGTTGCAGTCCCATCGTCCCTGCATCCTCAAAAAGTACTGGTCTGTGCCGCCATTTCTTCCAAAGGAATCATTGGCCCATTTTTCAGATCCGAAACGATTACTGCATCTCGCTATCTGGACATTCCTCGTGAATTTGTGGCGGTACAAACTGCCTTAGATGACACTGCGAACACCTCGTTGTTCATGCAAGATGGTGCCCGGCCACATCGCACGGCCGACGTCTTTAATTTCCTCAATGAATATTTCGATGATTGTGTGATTGCTTTGGGCTATCCGAAACATACAGGAGGTGGCGTGGATTGGCCTCCCTATTCGCTAGACATGAACCCCTGTGACTTCTTTCTGTGGGGACACGTGAAAGACCAGGTGTACCGCCAGAATCCAGAAACAATTGAACAGCTGAAGCAGTACATCTCATCTGCATGTGAAGCCATTCCGCCAGACACATTGTCAAAGGTTTCGGGTAATTTCATTCAGAGACTACGCCATATTATTGCTACGCATGGTGGATATGTGGAAAATATCGTACTATAGAGTTTCCCAGACCGCAGTGCCATCTGTTGTTGACGATAGTAACTACTGTAATTTCGAAAGTTTGTCTGCCTGAAAATGTACTGTTATCCCAAGCATATTGCAACAAACGGTGTATTTCTATCGCTGCTCATTTAGTTTGTATTGCCGTTTCAAATATACCGGTCATTTTTGAAACACCCTGTACATCAATTCTTTAGATGAATCAAGTATACTTAATCCAACATGAATAGTTTTATTAAATATTATTTTAGTCTTATTCATATGAATAGCAGATAGATTTAGAAGTAAATATAGTTTGATGTTTAAAGTTTGGTATAGCTACGAGTTTATCACATATTTTACTATTTGAAACTAATTTTATATCTTGTCTATTTCTAATATTTTCCTTAGTTTTACCAAATACAGAATTATTCATTAATTTATAGGAATCTTTTTCAAAATCATTTGAGTCTTTTGTTCTTAACTGTGTGTGTAGACCTATATACTCCTTTAACCAATTAGATTGTTTAAATTTTAAAACTTTATGTATTTTTGTAAGTTCCATTCCTAAAGACAAATATTGTTTGAGATTTCTATAATGTACTACATAATTATATTTTTTATCTAAAGTAGTTATTAATTTACTGTCATTTGTACCTGGAACAAGTTTTGATTCAGGAGCTAGCGGTAAATCTTTATGTAAATCATGCAGTTCTTTTGGATATTCTAGATCTACTTCAAATATATAACCATCTTGACTATTTTTTGACATTTCACGTATTCTTGTACAATTAAAATTATATGGTTCTTCCCATTTAAATCCACCATATGGTAAATATTGATTCATAGCAATATCATCAAATTATTTGCATCTAGATACATTACATAATTTGATATTTCTTTATTATTATAAACTTTTAAATATTTATTATTTGCTTTTACATATCTTTTACAACATTGTGAAATTCCACCTCTTATTCCTTTTCAAACATGAGAAGCATAACATAGTCATATAATAATTCAAATTTTTGATTAGTAATTTTTAACATTGCACCCAAGATAAACCTGGTGTTGTAAAATACCAAGATCGATTTAAATTATATGTATTTATACAAGTCTTTCTAAAATTTTCAAAAACATCACTTAGAAATAATATATCAGTTTTAAGATATAAATCATGATATTCACCAAGATTTTTAATAGGAATTTTTCCCAAACTAATTTTGCATGTTCATAATCTTCACCATTTATGTCACAATCATTTAATTCACTATAAAAATTATCTTTTGTTGGTAATTGTCTTTTCAAATTTTTTCCGAGAATCCATGTAATCATATGGATAAACATCTTTCCTAATAACTAAGCTAAACAATTCGGGAGAAACATACTTTTTAATATTTATAATTGATTTTTCTTTAAATTTGATGAATGTTTATCAAGTGAAGAAGCTATAAAGCTAAATGTATCAACATATCTCATTTTTAATTTTTTTGTATGTTTACCAAGACTAATATATTTATTTTCATTATTTGGTGTTAGTTCTATTTCTTTATTGTCATAACCCAGTTCTTTTGTAAAAAGAAGAGAATCATATCCAGGTAAATCATGTAAATAAATAGGTACAAAATCAGGTTGTTTTAGTTTTAAATTACAATTATTACATAATGGAGCAATATATTTTATAGTTAGATGATCATGATGATGTACGTTTTTATTCTTTTTTGTATAAGGACGTTTACATAGTTTACAAATTGTAGATTTATGAAACATTTTATAATCATCAAGTTTAAGTGGTTTTCTTCAATTCGAGAATAAATTCTTCCAATTGCTTCAACTTCTTGTTTTTTACATTCTATAAACTTTTTATGACAATTTGGTCGTCTATAAACAACAGGATCTTTGTAATTTCCATATATATATATATATATATATTTAATATAATAAAAAAATCCACTTGCTCATGTTTTTGATATTTCATTGCTTATGGTGTTTCTGGAGCGGTTCACAGTTATCCATTTTTAAACGTAAACTTTCAAAATTATTATCTTTCTAGAAATAAAGTAGATTTACATGTTTTCCCTTTTAAATTTTGTAATTTTTAATGGATACACTTGATAATTTGGATCTTCATCATCAAATGAATAAACATTAATAGATACATTAATTATACTTCCTATTTTTGGAATATGATCAACTACTACAGGAAATTCAATATTTTCTAGTTTTTTTTTAACAAGCTCAAGATGAACATTTTTATATTTTGTTATTCTATTAGAATGATCATCTACAGGAGACAAAGCTGATTTTATAGCCCACAGAAAACACATTTGATCATTATTGTTTACATTAACACATGCTTTCTTATTTTTAATTTTATCTGCTCACCCAATATAAGATGATCCTCTCAGTGGAACACATTTGTTAATTGCTAGCTGTACGCCAGTATTTCTATTTAATGACCATCCAGATCCCTGTGCTTGAAAATTAGATATATTTTCTAAAATATTTCTTTTATCACATTTGAATTTTTTATTAAAATCTTTTTCTATTATACTAGTATGGTTTGGTGTGGTCCAAATTCTTGATCTTTTTCATTTATTTCACCTGTTTGTAGTTTATCTTCACAATATAAATTAAAATTTATCTTTTAACCATGACGTACTTTCAAATAGTCTTTAACAATTTTAGAAACTTTGGTTTTACAGCATTTAAGAAATGATTAGGAGTAAGTATATACATATTATTTTCTAAATGTATAGTTTGTAATCTATTTCCAAATGCCTATTCAACTAAGTAATCTTTAATTGTTTTTCTATTTTTTGTTTTTACAAATATATTTGTAGAAAATGGAAATACTCCATTTAATGGTTTATCTTCTTTAGTTAGAAAAACATCAAAAATACCAAACAATGGTAACTTTTTCCAAAGATTTTTCACCACATTCAGCTTTATTATTTTTAATATTATTTATTTATCATTTACTTCTTCAGTGACAGCTGTTACAGTCTTAGAACTGTGTTCAGGTATATAAATATAAACATTTTTATAATTATTACTTACTTCAGTTATAAATTTTACTTACTTCAGCAAAATTATTTGTATCAATTTCAGATGTATTGTTTTGAACAATATTTCTATTATTTTCAGATGTATTATCTCTAAAAATATTTGGATGATTGCTATAATAATTAAACGATTACCAATAATAAATCTAATTAAATCAGCTTTACATAAATTTGAATATCCTTGTGAATTATTTATTCCACATAATTCATGACGTCTTACAACAGGAAATTGTTGTAGTTGATTAGCAACTTTTCTAATTGAACAAGAGTGTATGTTTCCATTTTGCACTTCCATTTATTACAAAAAAATGTACTAGATTTGAAAAAATATTTTTAAAAAAATGATGATCATATAATAGCTAATGATTATTATTTAATAAATAATTAATCAAAAAGAGAATTAGCTTATTCTTTAGATTAACAATGAATTAGATTTTAAACAATTTGTATATTATTTAAGTTTAATAATCAATTAGTTTTTAAATAATTTGTTTATTACATAGGTTAACAATTAATTAGTTTCTAAATAATTAGTTTATTACTTAGTTTTTCAATTAATTTTTAAACAAATAGTTTAGTATTTAATTTAAGAATCAATTAGTTTGCTCTTCTGTTTAATACAAACAAATCATTAGACCTGTAAAAATTATTTATATTAAATAAAATAATTACTTAATAGATGGGTAGATAATTAATCATAAAGGATTATTAGTTAACGTTAAAGCTTTCATATTCTTAATAAATTCTAAAGTACATTTCTTTCATTTATTAGTATGTTTATTCTTACGTGATGGATTTATATAAAAACAATTAAAATCTTTTGTTTCTTGACAGGTTTTACATCTCTTTCGTTCTTCACTTATAACTTCTTCACTATTCATTGTAGATTTATATTTTTCTCCATTTTCCATTTTTGAATGGTTGTCACTCAGATTACGTCTTCAGTGTTCTTTAAAATAATATTTACCAACTCTTTCACCACATATGCAAGGATTCGATTTTATTAAAATTTTCTATGTGATATTTATTTAAACATGGTCTACATATAGTTCTATAACCACCTTTCATATACTTTTGCAAACTGAAATTATCAATTGATTTCTCTGTATTACAATATTTACAACTTGGGAAACAATCTTGCTGGAATTGAACGTGCTCCATTTATATAGAAAAAAACCTAGTAGAATTGTAAAAAAGTAATTTTTTTATATTTTAAATTAATCATAAAAATATTTGAAAATTAATCATCACCAATAATTATCATCATAATCGTCATCAGATTCATACTCCTGACATCTAAATTGTAGCTTTCTATCAAATAAAGAATCAAAAGAGCATGTAGATATTGTTAAAGAATCAAGTGCAGCTTATATATCTTTTAAAGTTGGTTTTGGTTCTTCATTTTTAATAATGCTTCTACAAAGTGAAAAGTTTTCTTTTTCCTTTACCCATTCATCAATACATTACTTATGAAAAATATGGTTGCAGCTAGTTTTAACTAATTGATTATTATTTTCATCACTTTAACAAATACAACAAGAATATCTTTTTCGTATACCTCAATTTGTTCATAAGTTTCTTTTAGTTTAGTTAGCATTTCGTTTACGATGTCCATTTATAAGTAATAATTCTTATTAGATTTTTAAAAAAGTTAAATTTTCTAATTTAATTTAATCTTAAATACAAACTTCAAAAATCAAATGTTTATTTTTTGCAAAACTAATAAAAATATTTCTCTTAAATGGAGCTGATTGTAGACATCAACAACAAGCTTACATACAAC
Organism: Schistocerca americana; assembly: GCF_021461395.2. Taxonomy (NCBI): domain Eukaryota; kingdom Metazoa; phylum Arthropoda; class Insecta; order Orthoptera; family Acrididae; genus Schistocerca; species Schistocerca americana. Next base: position 447,936,303 of record NC_060122.1, on the reverse strand, counting down.
AATAAACAAGTTTTAATGGTTATAGATTAAGGAAATACTCCTAGGTTTAAAGCCAAGGATGTTGCTATACTCTCAAATATAGTCAAACACATAAAGCCTTTAAGCAGATTGATGAAGATGATAAATTATTAGAACATTTAAACACTTCCAATTTAGACATATTAAGAGGCAATGAAAAATCTACTCTTTTTATCAGTGAAGGTGGCCTCTATTCTTTAATTTTGAAATAAAAAAAGCTAAACAATTTAAAAGATGTTGCTTATTAAGTTTTACCATCAATTAGAAAACATGGTGAATATAAGATTAGAAAAGAGATGATTAATGCTTGTAAATATCAAATAACCACACAGAGATAATTGTATACAACAACATTATAGTGTAGTTGTTGTAAATAAATTAAACACAAAAATAATTGAATTAGAACATGATAGTATGAAAATGGGAGATGATCATATTCAGAATTTGGGAGAAACAATTAATATTGCTTCGGAAATAATAGGTAAAAGAAATGAAGAAATTAATAATTCATTACAACATGTAGTTCCTAAAACAATTAATAAAACTTAATACCAACATTCATTCTTTTAAAGTTATTTGATGATGAATGTGAATATATGTCAATAGAACACAACGAAATAATTGCAAGAAGCAACTATATGAACTCGAAGGTAAACGTCCAATTTGTGAAGAAATGTTAAGATTGAACTATTACCCTAATTCAATAAATCTGTATGAACAAATGAGAGAAAATTTTTGTATTGTCTGTCATCTGAACTATTTTAATAGTTCGAATAACTATACACAAGAACAATTGATTAATAGTCATCATCAAACTAAACTACTATAAAATAACTTAATCTTTATTCATCCAACTGTTATGTGAATTATCAAATCCTAACCATTTAACATAAACTTTATCTCCTTTCTTTCTTAAAACTTTTTCAACTAAGTATACATCTGGATATTTCGTTTTCTGTAGTTGTTGTTCATAAAAGTTTCCTTTTATATGTTTTAATTTATATGTAATTGGATTAGAATGAACAAAATCTTCAATTTGAAATACTTCTGTTAACCAATAAGCTGTATATACTTTTTCAAAATGGCCATTAAGTTTACTAGTCCTCACTTTATCACCTTCTTTACATTTAGTGTCAGCTGCATTAGAGACAATATTATTTTCTAATTTTTTTCATTTACTTCTATTGGTTACGTTCTTATAGTAGAATGTTTTGTATCATTATATTCATCAATTAGATCTTTAACTAGATTGACCCATTTATAATTGCCTTGCAAAGCAAATTTCTTCCACATTTTTTCTTTAAGTGTTCTATTCAATTGTACAACAACAGATGCTTTTAATTCCGAGAAAGTAGAATAATGATTAATGTTATATTTTTCATTAATTCATTAAATTCTTTACCATCATCTGTCTGTAAATCATTTGGTTTTCTATGTATAAAAATTTTTTGAAAAGCATCAACTAAATTCATACTTCTTTTATCTTTAATAGGAACAGCCCAAGCAAATTTCGAAAAGACATCAACAACAGTCAATAAATATTTATATCCTTTATTTATTTTAGAAATACCTATTAAATTAACTGAATCCATTTCAACCAAGTCAGCTTGCCATAAATCATCAATACTAAAACATCATTTTGTCTTTTAAAATTCTTTCTCATTGGTTTATGTAATTCATTAATTGTATTTTCACGAATATTATTGAAGCCTTCACCAGCACTTACATGTTTTTAACAAATTTACTCTTTTTAGATGTACAAACTGTACAAGACCTTTAATTCTTTGTCTTTCATTTTTAGTTGTTGCTCTATGTGGATTATGTGTATCAGTAAACTTTTTACACTTTAAACAATAAATATGATAATCATGTGAAGTATGATTTTCCATATTTTATTAAAGTTTAAGTTTTTAATTATTTCACCAAATACAAGTATATTTACATCTGCAGGAATAGTTTTAACAGAGTCTTTGAATATTACAGTTATAAAATTTGATTTATGCACCATTATTGATTGAATATTATTTATTTTATATAGCTTATCAGCTACACTTACTGTTATATCAAAATCATCAAAGTTTAAATCTCTATTTTTACCAACAATAATAATTCTTTTAAGTATGAAATCATATTAAAAATTTATATATTTTCTTTTCCCACTTGTCATAAAAGTAAATTCAATTATTTATTTATCATATACTTTTTGTTTATGATTACTTAACTGTTCTAAGTGTGGAGTTAAATCTGTTTTTGTGAAATAATCTGAAAAAGTTTTTTCTATTTCTTTTTTGGTAATATAATGATTAAATTGTGTTAAAATGTTTGTGGAATCACGTTTTGTAACACGATATTTTTCTAAGTATTGTGTGTTAACTACATATTGCATCAATTGGATCATTATCATTAGTAAGTCTTCCAGCTATAAAACCAACATATAGTTTAGTTACTTTAAAAATAACATTAAATTCTGTATGAAATTAATTGCATTAGTTATCTTTGGATCTATTGATGACTGTAGTTGTTTAATACTATTTTCGACATTTTCAATGTTTTTTAAATTTAATGTAGTTGTATTACTTACTTCTTCATTTTGTTTAATTAGATGTATCTTATTTACAAAAATGTCCATTTATTAAATCTAAAATATCATTAAAATTATAATTTTCAAATAACAATTTTAAAACGAATTAACATAAATGGCCACATATTACTTCATCAAAGTTTTGCATTCTTGCTGTATTGTAATACAGTTCATTTTTTCCTATTTAGTTAACTGGTATGGTATATTACCACCAAATGAGTCAAAAACAAATTTTTCATCTTCATTTTTATAATGACAAATCCAATGTGTAGCTGAATTATCAGATGTATCTAAATTAACTCTACCACATTCAATTTTAAATGACTTATTTGGTAATTCATCAATCATATATACACCACGAAACTGTGTAATTGTTAGTTGTTTAGTGAGTTCTTCTATATCAAAATTACTTAATGTATTCGGATATTTATTAAATACTATTCGAATTTTTTTTGTTTTCTTTATTCCAGGTCCAGCTTTCTTTTCCAATTGTAAGTTATGTCTTTTTTGTTCTTCTAATTCTTTATCAGCTTTCTTTTTGTTTACAACTGCATTTGCAATTGCTGCAGATCCACCAGCTAAAGATCCAATTGTTGCTAAATATGGTAATGCAGCTAATAATAATAAAAAATCCGCCTTCATGTTGTGTGAATCCTTTACCATCTTTCTTTTTTGATAGATATTAAGTAACTTTTTTAACAACAGGAATACTTAATGTATTAAGTAAATTCCCCAACTTTTTCTTTTTTTCTTTTTTGAACTTCTGTTAAAAAGGGTTCAATTGCATTTAATTGTTGATTATTTAACTTTAATGTAATTGAATTTGGTTTTGTTTTGCCACTAGGTAGCACAGTATAATCAATTGTAAAGTTATTTATTTATATAGTTAATAGTATAATAAAGACTTTTTAAATTTATAATCCCCAACCATTTTCATCAACATTAATTCCCATGCCTAATTTTTGTTTTCCATACATTATTCATCTAACTGCTGTTGCTGCAACGTTTTCACCAAATGAAGTATCGTTTGCATACATACTTTCCTTTGCAGCCAGTTGAAGTTCTTTATAAGCTATATGTCTTTTTTCCAAATCTGTATTATTTCTATATGCAGTATGTTTTTTACAAACTTCATCTAATGGATTTATACCTTTATCACCTTTAGCTAATCTTTCTTCTAATTTTGTACGTGGACCACAATAATTATAACCAGGAAGATGCATTCCAAATGACAGTTCGTTAATTAAAGTATTTACTAATCCTTTTCCATATTTATCACTTTTCCAAAATGTATGTGGAAGATTATTCAAACATCTAATTAAATATGGAATTCCTTTTGAATTATCAATTATAAAATCACTAAATTTATTTGTTAACATTTGTGCAATACTAACATTTCATTATGATAATTCTTATTTCCAGCTAGTTCTTCCCCATGAACAACTGCTAATCTATCAATTAATTGTCTAACATCATTCATCCAAACATATTCAATTGATTAATCTGTATAGTTTTAATTTAACCTTCGCCTATTTTTTCAGAACTTGGTTCTGAATTGTCTATAGTATCTCTTCTTAAGTTTGGAAAATATTCATAAACAATTGATTTTAACAAATATTTGTATTTATTACCTTCACTTGGTCTTATTTTATTTGGATTATTATCAGAATACAATGCACCTGAATAATATATGTGCATAATTTGATAAATCTAGACCATCTCATTAATCCATCTGTACTGTCATATGTTTTTCACCAATTTTTAATTTATCTCCACTGAATTCAACAGGTAAATAACCAACTTATTTAAACATGCCAATAGGTTTTAAACCAAAAACTTTATTTTCACTATGATTAATGTACTTTAACATACTTTCTCTAACATTTATCTTTTATTTTCATTTTGATGACTACTTCATTCTTTTTCTTCTTGGTTTTTATTTAATACATCTTGAATTTCTGATTCACTTAATATATACTCATATTTTCCAGGAATATCAACATACCAATCTTTTAATGGTTTACTTGGCGATAAATCTCCAAAATCTTCTACATGATGGCAATATGGAATTATTCTTTTTTCAACTTCTCTATTTTCTTCAATTGCTTTGAGAAGATTACCTCCTAATCCTTCGATTCCTTGTTTAACTTGTTCAATTGCGTCAATAACATGTTGATCTTCCTTTTTATATTTTTCATATTCTGTTCTTGGTTGCTTTTTCCAAAGCTTAAATTGTTCTTTTAATTCATATTTCTTTTTATTTTGGTTAGCTTGTTTAACAACTTTCTCATCATACTTTGCAAACATTTATTAAGTTAGAAAAATAATTAGTTATGTTTAATGTGTATGTTTAATGTGTATGTTTAATGTGTATGTTTAATGTGTATGTTTAATGTGTATGTTTAATGTGTATGTTTAATGTGTATGTTTAATGTGTATGTTTAATGTGTATGTTTAATGTGTATGTTTAATGTGTATGTTTAATGTGTATGTTTAATGTGTATGTTTAATGTGTATGTTTAATGTGTATGTTTAACGTTTATGTTTAACGTTTATGTTTAACGTTTATGTTTAACGTTTATGTTTAACGTATATGTTTAACGTATATGTTTAACGTATATGTTTAACGTATATGTTTAACGTATATGTTTAACGTATATGTTTAACGTATATGTTTAACGTTTATGTTTAACGTATATGTTTAACGTTTATGTTTAACGTTTATGTTTAACGTTTATGTTTAACGTTTATGTTTAACGTTTATGTTTAACGTTTATGTTTAACGTTTATGTTTAACGTTTATGTTTAACGTTTATGTTTAACGTTTATGTTAATGTTAATGTTAATGTTAATGTTAATGTTAATGTTAATGTTAATGTTAAAGTTTACATTTATGTTTAATGTTTATGTTGTTAAGAAATGTTGTATTTTATTTCTAAACTTACCTTCATATGGTTTTCTAGACATATCTATTGTGAAAAATCCAAACTCATCAGTCCAACATTTACTACACATTTATTTGAAATTATCAAACTTTAAATCTCCACCAACAAATTCATTATAAATATGGTTTAAATTTGAATCATCTTGCAAAAAGTCATTAAAAAAAATTAGATTGTCACTAACTAACTGTTTAGCTATTTTCGAATAAGTTTGAGCTAAATAAATGCAGCCTATACCTTTGTGTCTGCCTCTAGTAAAATATTCTCTTACAATATCTTGATTTTCTAAAATGAAACCGGGACTGATGACCATAGATGTTAAGTCCCATAGTGCTCAGCACCATTTGAACCATTTTTTAAAATGAAATCATCGAATACCACAACTGAATTATCTTCACATTCATCTAAAGGAATAATTTCTTCCTTATTTTCAATAAAACTTATAATATTTTCATTAATTTTATCTTCAGTTTTTTACATTGTTTTAGAAATTCTTGATACTTTCGCTGATCTAAGTTTTTTGAATAAACATATAAACGATTAATTTTATTGCAATTTAACCATCCTGGAGCTAAAATATGATTATCAATCATTAATGTTTTTCCACAACCACTTGGTCCAATTATCACACATCTAATAGAATTTGGTAAAAGTGTACCATGTTTGTTTTTTTAACTTATTTTCTGGAGTTCTCACTTTCGGTTCGCAATCTGTTTCATTAATTTATTTGATAGTTTTTTCAGTAGTAAATGTGTAGATTATTTCAACTTAGTGATAAATCTTCAATACTTACAAAAAGATTAACTGTTCCAATACATGATAGTTATACTAATCTTTCGTTAGTTGGTTTTTATTCAACTTTTTTAACACCAAATATTGCACCAAAAAATAATTAACTTTATTGTGATAGAGAAACGATTGAAATTCCTAGGTAAATTTAGTTTTAAAAATTTAGAAAAATTTATTCATTTGAGAATGCCTAATATACATATTAAAGCAGATGAAATTTTAAACAGAATTGTTATTGAAAGAGATGTAAAATTGTTAGTAGAACTCCAACTATATATACATTCTTCAAACTCCTTTACTTCAGCCAGACTTAACACATTCGTTGACCAGAGTGCGCATATCAAAGGTCATTATGACGTATTTGTGTGAAGAGGGCTAGACATTTGGCTGAAATATCCAACACACTCGCCTATGTACTTAATAACAGACCTAATAAAAGAAGCGGTTCTGTTAATTCAGAACTTAGTCTTCGTGTAGCACTGTGTACATAGTGTCAGAGGAGTCCGAAACACAGAAAAATGTGTCTAGGACATTGTGGGAATGCTTTGCAGTTTTCAGATAGTGAAAAAAAAAATTATTTCAGTGGACAACACTAAGCGTCAGCTAAATCAGACTTCAGGCTGCGCCAAGCCACAATTAAGACAGTGTAGTGAATGTATGCTTTAAAAAAGTATTGAAGAATTTTATAAATATAAATATCGAACTGGTGGACATTCTTATGTATGTAAAGACGGTAAGAAAATTAAAGTTACTTGTGAATGTGGTAAAACTGTAAGTCTTATCGTAAAAAGCATTTATGAACAACAGCTCATAATAATCTTATGTCTGTGAAAGCCGAAAGTAAATAATTGTATATACTTATTCTTTGATATAATTTAAAAAAAACTTAATTCTCTAATATATTTAATTACATTACATTCACCTGTGGGAAATATATGTAAAATAAATGATTTTTATTTTAGTTATTATTATATTATTTTATTACATTATATTATTATTTGGTAAAAGGTATAGTGGATAATAAACATATGTTCTGGATCATTAGATCAATCTTATGGAAAATAAAAAATTGAGTGTTAACGAGTAATTTATTTTTTATAAGATTGGTCTAGTGGTCCACAACATATATTTATTATCTACTCAGGTATACTCTGCAAGTACCACAGGACTGGCAGGGAATAGATACCGATATTTTTTATTGTGTTCAAATGTGTTGTCTGATGTAATGAAATGGTTAGAATTATACAATGTTTCAAAGTAGTTAAGTCGTTTGTATTTCGTAATGAATTTGAAAACTGAAGAGTCATAGAATCCTGCATTTTTTTACGTTTCACTGAAAACAGAAATTAAACTAATTTTACAGAAAGGGCATGGACAGCCTATTCCTTCCTTTTCGAGCTTTTGGAAAATTTGCATTTGAAATGAGACAATGTTGTACTTTTCCTGTATCTGATCCGCTAGTAGGCTGCCCAAAATGGTGTTTGCAGGAGAAGACGATAGCCCACAGCCAGAGGCGATGAACGCTGGAGAGTTTGTTACTGCAGAATTGTGCAGGGGACAAATTTTGTGGCCCACATCTAATACTGAGCAGCTGACTGGTGGCGAACATAGTGAAGTCCGCTGGTGCCTGCTGTGGTGTTTCCAAACACGACAAAGCCATAATAAAATGAGTGGAGTGACATTCTTCTCTATACAGTGGGACCCTGGTGCATAATAGGGTGATTTTTTATTCTTTTGTGATTATTTTACTCATGCAAAAAGTGTAATTGGTTCAAATGGGTCTGAGCACTATGGGACTTAACTGCTGAGGTCATCAGTCCCCTAGAACTCAGAACTACTTAGACCTAACTAACCTAAGGACATCACACACATCCATGCCCAAGGCAGGATTCGAACCTGCGACCGTAGCGGTCATGCGGTTTGATGCTGTAGCGCCTAGAACCACTTGGCCACTCTGAGAAAGTGTTATTCAGTCATTGTATAACTCTACGTTTTCTCTGTGTCGTGCTGCTTCTCCCTGTTTTTCGTTGTGTGATTGCATTGTCCATCAGCATAGGCTGCATAGTCGATGGGTTTTGATTTTAGTAGAGTATTTCTTTCTGTGGTAGTGGTAGTCTTAGCTAAGCAGCGTGATTCCGCGTTGTCGCTTATAAGCTATTATGCTCTGACACTGTGGTATTTCTCCCTCCGTTGGTGCCCACTTGTAATATTACCTGGGCGGAGTAAGATTATTGTTTAGAATTATTTGGATTTGTTTAGAAGACTTTTTTATTATTTTGCGTTCCTGGTTCTAAGAAGGCATTATTTCTGCTCAGAATTTGTTAATTCCTTAGTTCAGCTACGAAAGGTTTACTATGAGGTGACAGAAGTCACAGATACATATGGCAGTAGTATCGCGTATACAAGGTATAAAGTTAGTGCATTGGTGGAGCTGTCATTTGTAATTAGGTGAGTCATGTGGAAAGGTTTCCAACTTGTTTATGGCCGCACGACGGGAGATAACAGACTTTAGACGAGGAATGGAAGTTGGAGGTAGACGCATGGGACATTCCATTTCGGGAATCGTTAGGGAATTCAATATTCCGCGATCCTCAGTGTCAAGAATATGCTGAGTATACTAAATTTCAGGCGTTAACTTTCACCACGGTCAATGGTGTGGTAGACGCCTTCACTTAACGACCAAGAGCAGCGGCGTTTGCGTAGAGTTGTGGGTTGAATGCCAAGCAACACTGCGTGAAATAATGTGGGGCCGCATAGCGAACATATCCATTAGGACAGGGTAGTGAAATCTGGTGGTCATCTGCGACAGCAGCAGACATGGACGAGAGTGCCTTTGCTAATAGCACTACATTGCCTGCAGCGCCTCTCCTGGGCTCGTCTCCATTGCGATTAGACCTTAGATGACAGGAAACCGTGGCATGGTCAGATGAGTCCAGATTTCAGTTGATAAGAGCTGATGGTAGAGTCTGAGTGTGGCGCAGATCGCATGAAACTATGGACCCAAGTTGTCAAGAAGACGCTGTGCCAGCTGATGATCGCCCTGTAATGGTGTCGTTGCGTTTACCTGGAATGGCGGGGTTCTCTAGTCCAACTGAAACGATCATTGACTGGAAAAGGTTATTTTCGCCTACTTGGATATCATTTGCAGTCATTCATCGTCTTCATGCTCCCAAATGACGATGGATTTTTGTTGATGACAATGCGCCATGTCACTGGGCCATAGTTGGTCGCGATTGGTTTGAAGAACATCATATACAATTGGAGCGACTGGTTTGGCCACCCACATCGCCCGACATGAATCATGTCGAACATTCAGGGGTTATAATAGACAGGTCAGTTCGTGCACAACATCCTGCACCAGTAACACTTTCGCAATTACGGACGACTATGGAGACAGCATGGTTCTAAATTTCTGAAGGGGACTTCCAACTATTTGTTGAGTCCATTCAGTATCGAGTTGCTCCATTACGCCGGGAAAAAAGTGGTCCTACACGATATTAGAAGGTGTCTCATGAGTTTTGTCACCTCAGTGTACATTTTTTGAGCGTCCGTGTTGTAATACGTGGCTGTAACTAAAAGGGGTTTAAAAACAAGCCCAAACTCACATAATCCCAATCCAACCCCTCTCCACCCTGTGAGTTCAAGAGAATTGCGCTCTCATATAAATATATGGCCAAAAGAGTCAGCCTACAGGAATTGTGAAACGAACTCCTGTCGTCGAGGACCATGTGTCACAAAGGGCGTAGATTCACCACGAGATGTGTAAATTCACAGTCGTCTATTGTCCATTGAGGCCTAAGCACTGTAGTGTGCTACTGAGACAGATGAGAACCTATGTCATAGGGAAACCCAGTAGAAGGCTTTTGTGGTGAGGGGTACTTCACTGTGTTAAATATTGCGGACCTAAGATGGGCTATAAAGGGAAACATTTATGAAAACTATTTAATCCTGTAGTAATTCAGGGAATCAAGCCACAGTAATTTCAATCAGCCATCATCCATAAATTTTCATGGTGATCCTAATAAAACTTTAATACTGATCATATCTATAACAGATATTAAAATTAAATGTTTCCCTGAGACATTTAAGTCTCTTCATTATCAACGATAATGATCAAAGCAGAAGAAATAATTCAAATTTGTACTGTGGCTGGGACTCAAACCTGGGTTTTCTTGTTTTTTTTATATAAAAACATTTATTAAAGAAACAATGTTACACATTGCAAATATATACTAAGTACATATACTAACCATGTACACATGTTATACATGAAATGATTTAAACAAAAACAGTTTGATCATTGCAATTATGCTGATGTTAAAGAAATACAACAGAAGATTGTGTTACTGACTAAATTACTAGAAAGAATTAAGTTAAACATCAAGAAAAGCTTTTTAAGACATTCAAACTTTGAACATGAAGAAATAAAATCTACTCTTTGAATTACATGTCATTCAATCTTTACAGAAGCATGAATAGCTCTTTATGAAGGATATCAACAAGGTGGTGGGATAATTTTTGATATATTAATGTACACAAGGGAATCGTCTCTGTGAGTGAAAGGTTAGTGTAGAAACTGATCTATAACCTTCTCAGCTTATTCCGACCAACTACACTCCTGGAAATTGAAATAAGAACACCGTGAATTCATTGTCCCAGGAAGGGGAAACTTTATTGACACATTCCTGGGGTCAGATACATCACATGATCACACTGACAGAACCACAGGCACATACACAGGCAACAGAGCATGCACAATGTCGGCACTAGTACAGTGTATATCCACCTTTCGCAGCAATGCAGGCTGCTATTCTCCCATGGAGACGATCGTAGAGATGCTGGATGTAGTCCTGTGGAACGGCTTGCCATGCCATTTCCACCTGGCGCCTCAGTTGGACCAGCGTTCGTGCTGGACGTGCAGACCGCGTGAGACGACGCTTCATCCAGTCCCAAACATACTCAATGGGGGACAGATCCGGAGATCTTGCTGGCCAGGGTAGTTGACTTACACCTTCTAGAGCACGTTGGGTGGCACGGGATACATGCGGACGTGCATTGTCCTGTTGGAACAGCAAGTTCCCTTGCCGGTTTAGGAATGGTAGAACGATGGGTTCGATGACGGTTTGGATGTACCGTGCACTATTCAGTGTCCCCTCGACGATCACCAGTGGTGTACGGCCAGTGTAGGAGATCGCTACCCACACCATGATGCCGGGTGTTCGCCCTGTGTGCCTCGGTCGTATGCAGCCCTGATTGTGGCGCTCACCTGCATGGCGCCAAACACGCATACGACCATCATTGGCACCAAGGCAGAAGCGACTCTCATCGCTGAAGACGACACGTCTCTATTCGTCCCTCCATTCACGCCTGTCGCGACACCACTGGAGGCGGGCTGCACGATGTTGGGGCGTGAGCGGAAGACGGCCTAACGGTGTGCGTGACCATAGCCCAGCTTTATGGAGACGGTTGCGAATGGTCCTCGCCGATACCCCAGGAGCAACAGTGTCCCTAATTTGCTGGGAAGTGGCGGTGCGGTCCCCTACGGCACTGCGTAGGATCCTACGGTCTTGGCGTGCATCCGTGCGTCGCTGCGGTCCGGTCCCAGGTCGACGGGCACGTGCACCTTCCGCCGACCACTGGCGACAACATCGATGTACTGTGGAGATCTCACGCCCCACGTGTTGAGCAATTCGGCGGTACGTCCACCCGGCCTCCCGTGTGCCCACTATACGCCCTCGCTCAAAGTCCGTCAACTGCACATACGGTTCACGTCCACGCTGTCTCGGCATGCTACCAGTGTTAAAGACTGCGATGGAGCTCCGTATGCCACGGCAAACTGGCTGACACTGACGGCGGCGGTGCAAAAATGCTGCGCAGCTAGCGCCATTCGACAGCCAACACCGCGGTTCCTGGTGTGTCCGCTGTGCCGTGCGTGTGATCATTGCTTGCACAGCCCTCTCGCAGTGTCTGGAGCAAGTATGGTGGGTCTGACACACCGGTGTCAATGTGTTCTTTTTTCCATTTCCAGGAGTGTATGAGCATTTCACACAAATGTATGGAAGTTACTAAATACAGAATATTGAAGATTTATGCCAATCGCACATAAAACAATTTAATAATCATTTTAGATAATTTATGAAATACTTGAAAAGTGCAGAAATGAGATATAAAATTGACAAGCCTTCCAACTACACTTTCTGGACATTAATTGAATATTAAGTATCTGAAGTTATCAGGCCTATATAATAAGTCTTTCACTGAAATACTGACTCACACATCACAGTGCAAAAATGAACAGGACAATGTGGTAGCCATTGAATATTACATTATACCAGATACAATTTTATGGTTTTAAGCAATCAATAAGGACATTTCCATAAAAAACTGACAATTTGCAGGTTTCTAATATGAACCAATAATGCAGCTTTAATGTTTTGTGTTTTGACACTATTAGACACACAGTCTGACTGTCACATAAGTTCTGTGCATTGGGTTATAAAATTTCAAAAACTACTCTCTGAAGTAGAAAAAGTACACACCAAACATATAGAGTAAAATTTTTTAATAATATCCTTGAGGTAACTCAATACATCACTGTCAACACAGTTATCTTTTTTATATTAACCAATGCCCATTCTTTCAAATATAATTTTTAACATATTACCGAACTTTTTCTTGTGATTCAAATACCTCCTAATTTTGTGGAATTCACACAGCATGTGTACCTTGAACTCTATGGTGCTGTCAGATCGTAATTTGTTAATGATGTAATTAACAAAATTTCTCAGCAACCAGTATACAGCGTTATTTTTTGCCTCTGGGAAATAGCGTGCTTCAGGCCTGTCTACCAATGACACCGATATATACTCAGGGGATGTCCTTGTAATCAGAGCTGTTTGCTCCTGGATCCACTTCCAACTATTCATGTGACCACTGGAAGTATATCTATGAATTATTATGTCAACTAGATGGCATTGTTGACATAAATTTTATTCACAGAGTCCGATTGTGTACAGTCTTCCATTGGTGCTAACTGTGTTGTTAGCTGTCTTGTACCAGGACGTTTTTATATTAGACGTGAGCACATTAGAACTAATGTTTTTTCTAAATCTCAGTCCACTCAATGTTTGGAAACTGTCATTCTAATTTGTTTCTTCCTTCGCTTTCCTTTCGTTCCCGCATCATGGCTCTTGATGTTAAGTGTCGTGACTACCTGAGTTCGATACTTACATAACTAAACTCAGCATAGAAAATCCTCACATGCTGAAAAAGACTGTTGATATTCTGCATGTAAATCGGGGGAAGCAGACTTCACGGTTTAATTACCTTGAAAAGTTGGATGGTTATGCTTTCTTGTGAGTCTCTTATTATATTAACTTGCCTTCTGATAAAAAGTGCAGAGGCTTTATCTGTTATATCAGTTAATCCTGTGCACCATTTTTAGGATCTAAAGTGGCTACTTTAGCAGGTACTCAGAACACTTCACCTTTCCACAAAAAGTTGGTGATTTTGGACATTATTCTCCTCACTATCATTCTCAGTATTGGAAACAGCTGGGCAGTATAATAAGCTTTAGCAAGGATGCAAGAGTTGATATACTTTGTTCATATATCGAGCTACATTCTCTAGAATGGTTTCTTGCACTTTATCTGCTGCAACTTTCCAATTTAAAGCCGTCGTTTTCATGGGGCATGCTGTCAGGGTGATCCCAAGTGTTTTTGTTGTCAGATTAATTTTGCCCACTCGACGTTGATATTATCATAACCTCTGAGATTTAACATCTTACTTTTTTCGTTTATATTGGCTTCTGATGCTCTGCAATACGAATCAGTGATTGTTGCTAGCGTGGTTACCTCGTCATTATTCCTTATAATGACCCCTATATCGTCAGCATAGGCTCTTATAACTGGTTATTTCCTGATAATGTTAAGCCTTTTAATCTAGCATGGACATGTCGGAGGAAAGGTTCCAGCGAAATGGCGAAGAGCGACATAAAATTCAAATGGCTCTAAGCACTATGGGACTTAACATCTGTGGTCCTCAGTCCCCTAGACTTAGAACTACTTAAACCTAACTAACCTAAGGATATCACACACATCCATGCCCGAAGCAGGATTCGAACCTGCGACCGTAGCAGCAGCGCGGTTCCGGACTGAAGCGTCTAGAACCGCTCGGCCAGAAGAGCGACATGGACAGAGGACTTCCTTGAGGAACACCTCGTTGTATTTGCATCGGCCTGGATTGTTGACAATTCACCGCTATTTTAGCATTTATTCTAGTTGCTATGTTCTTAATCAACTGTATGACCCTATTGTTGAAACCTATTTTCTTCAATGTCTGTAGAAGATATTCATGATTTACTACATCGAAAGCTTTATAAAAATCTAAAAAAATAAAGCACACTTTATGTTTGTTACAGAAGTTATTGCAATGATATCCCTGAATTCTGCTAGATTTTGAAAAATGGTTCTGCCTTGTGCGCAGTTCTGATGTTGACTAATAATTCTCTTGTTTACTATTCTAGCTATTAATTTATAAATTGGACGAAAATTATTTAAATCTTTGTTTCCATTATTTTTTGGCACCAGAACAATTCTACTTTCCTTAAATTCAACCGGAATCGCTTTACCCTGAATAATCTCATTTACAATGTCCGTGGTTTTCGCACCTACTATTGGCCAGTAACGGATGTAAAACTATGTTGGCAGACTATTAGGTTCTGGGGAGTTTTTGGTGGTAAGGCGCACAGTGTCTCATACACGTCCTCTTCACTGACAACATCGAGAAAATTTTCGTTGTCATCTTCTGTCAGCTGTGGGGCTAGGATGCCAAGGAATTCTTCCAAGGAAGCATCACTACTTTGATGTACAGAATATAGATCGCAATAATAGCGATAAATCTCGTCCATGATACCATGCTGGGTTCTGAGAATCGTACCGTGTTTTGTTCGAATTTCATCAATTGAAGTCCTTCTCCCATTTTTCGTATGCTTCACTAAATGATACGGGGAAGTAGTTTCATCTTCTGACACCGGATTTGACTTCGATTTTATTTTCAACCCTTCTGTTTGACTTGTCTTGATATTAAGTAACTTGGCTTTGACTTTTTTGATGTCTGCTATCCGAAGTGAGGAATCTGCTGACACTTGATCATATAGATCTCTCAAAACGGAATAGTAATATTATGCAGTGCATTTCATTCTCCTGCGCTCTGAGCACTGTATTGAATAAGAATCTTCCTCAACTTTGGCTTCGCCATTTTAACCCACCAGTTGATACCAGTGGCATATCTACTACGAGCACGCAGGCATATTGCCCATGTTTCTTTAATCAGGTAACCTAAATCATGATTTGCTAACAAGGAAGTGTTCATATTCCACTGAGTCTTGTTAGATTTATGCAATCTAAGACAATTGAATGGTCTGAAAAATACGAATGAAGGGTTTCTACTTTTGTCACGGAAGTTTCAAGATTTGTAGAAATATATAATCTGTCAATCCTGCTAGGTGATTTGTCGTGGCATAAGTGAACTCAACAATGGAGCGGTATTTGATTTCCCATATATCCTTTAATTCTAATAGTTGTTTTAGTTCACTTGAGAAATTAAAATTAGCTAGCTGCTCTTTTCGATTTAAAACACAATTAAAATCACCTCCAAGTAATAACTCTCTTGGACTTTTCCTTAACAAGTATATCAGGTCATCTTTCAAGAAACGTGCCCTGTGAGCTCGGTGAAAACTTCCTGAAGGCGTATACAATTTGATGATAGTCACATCATAGATATTTAGTCCTATTCCCCTTCCGGATTCCAGTCGTTCCACCTCGCTTACTGTAATCCCTTCTCTCACCAAAACAGCTGTTCCAACACTTGTTTCGGGAGACACATTTATGTAAGTGACAAAACCGGGAGTTACTAAATCCGAAATGAGAACTTCTTGTAACAGGGCAATATCAGTCGCGGATTCGTACAAAAATTCCTAAAGGGCCGATAATTTCAAACCGGACGTAATTTTATTTATGTTTATAGTGGTTACAGAATAAGACTGCGCCATTGCGCTGTCACTATGTAATTGTTTTGATGAACTAATTTAGTTTCCTCTGGTTCAGGGTTCAGTTAAGGTGCAACAGTTTTCTCGGAAGGCTGAACATGGTTAACACTTCAATCAGTGTATTAGTTACTGTCCCATTTTTTCTACTTTGATGTTTTCTCTTGTACCGCAAGCAGACTGGTTTCCTATTAAACTTTCTGATTTTCCCTGCAGTGATTCGTGTAGGACCGTTTCGGACCGAACATTCTTTGGGTTTGGGTCGCCCTTTGAATATTTAAATATGTTAAAGTGTAAAATAGTGTAGAATAAGCTGTAGGCAGTCAGATAGGCGGCTTCAGGATAGGGAACTGCACTAGTCAGTTGGGCGAGTATATTCGGCGCGCGGGAAACGCAGCCGGACACTGGCAAAGCGGACAGTGCTAGAGCAGACGCGAAAGCGGACAGTTCTGGTCTCGACACCAAAAAGGGCATTTCTAGTCCAGACACCAAAGGGTACAGTTCGGGATGCAGACGAGAAAGCGGTCCTTAGGTAGTCAGGAAGTGAAGCGACTTAGAAAATTTCGCGTTGTGTGGTAGTTATCGCGGGACTTAGTCTCTGAGCGGTGAGCAGCCGCGCGCATGGTGTGAACCCTTAACTTTTCGCATAGTTAACGAGGTGGAGTAGTGGACTTGTAATTCGGGATGAGATTGTGAATGATAGAACTCTGTCAAATGGATATGCGCTTGAGTGCAATAGTTATTCTAAATACGACCCCTTTCGCTACTAGTTTGCTTTCTGAATAAACATTGTTATAACCAAATCGCAACTGTGTGGCCTACATCATTTGTGGGTCGTTAATTTAGTTCCCGAAATATTATTACTGTTATTCTACATTATGTTAACTTAGTATTTCGCAAACTTGCAATCAGTCAGACAATTTAACCAAAGGGTCACAAGTGTAATTTAAGGCGTGTAGCGCGACACGTGCGGTTCAACCCCGAGACGCGTTTGAGCCAAGACATTTCGACGAAGAGGAACCGCATGTGAGCCCGAACGTCTTTCGGACGTTAGCTCGCAAACTAATCCTATGCTAAAATTGCTAAATGGACGCTGGTGGCTTACAGCGTGACGACTCCAGATTTCAATCCTGGAACCCGTAGGCATGCAGAATAAATGGGCAGTTAATGTCGACAATCCAGCACGATGCGACAACGAAGTTTGTTTGCATGTTGCCACGTAGGGATGTGTTTCTTCGGTACTACTAGAGTTGATCTCTTGGACTGAAGCCGACCGCTTATTCATTTTTCTAAGAAAATTAAGAGACCAACGAAGTCGTAATGAGTCCTCAGAATTATGTACAACGTCTAGGATCGTACTTCAAGAATGGAATAAATGTACAGGGAAATGATTCGCCAAAGAGCATTGTCGTATAAGGGCGCTACGTCCAAACATGAATCATAAACAGACACTTTACCAGCTAGATCATAACGTTTCATCTTCCCGTTCTTTATGCCGAATTGCTGCATGGAGTAACCATAACTGGTGTTGACGTTACCTGTGCTGTAATTATTTCGTATCTGTCACACACATTTCGTATCTTCAAACACAAATAGCTTCTGCTGTCACTATTTCGTGATTTGTACCAAGTCGTGATTCCACATTTCGATTAAAATTTATTGGATCGAATCTGAGTAGTCGTTATTTTGTGCCTTTTACACTCCTGGAAATTGAAATAAGAACACCGTGAATTCATTGTCCCAGGAAGGGGAAACTTTATTGACACATTCCTGGGGTCAGATACATCACATGATCACACTGACAGAACCACAGGCACATAGACACAGGCAACAGAGCAAGCACAATGTCGGCACTAGTACAGTGTATATCCACCTTTCGCAGCAACGCAGGCTGCTATTCTCCCATGGAGACGATCGTAGAGATGCTGGATGTAGTCCTGTGGAACGGCTTGCCATGCCATTTCCACCTGGCGCCTCAGTTGGACCAGCGTTCGTGCTGGACGTGCAGACCGCGTGAGACGACGCTTCATCCAGTCCCAAACATGCTCAATGGGGGACAGATCCGGAGATCTTGCTGGCCAGGGTAGTTGACTTACACCTTCTAGAGCACGTTGGGTGGCACGGGATACATGCGGACGTGCATTGTCCTGTTGGAACAGCAAGTTCCCTGCCGGTCTAGGAATGGTAGAACTATGGGTTCGATGACGGTTTGGATGTACCGTGCACTATTCAGTGTCCCCTCGACGATCACCAGTGGTGTACGGCCAGTGTAGGAGATCGCTCCCCACACCATGATGCCGGGTGTTGGCCCTGTGTGCCTCGGTCGTATGCAGTCCTGATTGTGGCGCTCACCTGCACGGCGCCAAACATGCATACGACCATCATTGGCAGCAAGGCAGAAGCAACTCTCATTGCTGAAGACGACACGTCTCCATTCGTCCCTCCATTCACGCCTGTCGCGACACCACTGGAGGCGGGCTGCACGATGTTGGGGCGTGAGCGGAAGACGGCCTAACGGTGTGCGGGACCGTAGCCCAGCTTCATGGAGACGGTTGCGAATGGTCCTCGCCGATACCCCAGGAGCAACAGTGTCCCTAATTTGCTGGGAAGTGGCGGTGCGGTCCCCTACGGCACTGCGTAGGATCCTACGGTCTTGGCGTGCATCCGTGCGTCGCTGCGGTCCGGTCCCAGGTCGACGGGCACGTGCACCTTCCGCCGACCACTGGCGACAACATCGATGTACTGTGGAGACCTCACGCCCCACGTGTTGAGCAATTCGGCTGTACGTCCACCCGGCCTCCCGCATGCCCACTATACGCCCTCGCTCAAAGTCCGTCAACTGCGCATACGGTTCACGTCCACGCTGTCGCGGCATGCTACCAGTGTTAAAGACTGCGATGGAGCTCCGTATGCCACGGCAAACTGGCTGACACTGACGGCGGCGGTGCACAAATGCTGCGCAGCTAGCGCCATTCGACGGCCAACACCGCGGTTGCTGGTGTGTCCGCTGTGCCGTTCGTGTGATCATTGCTTGTACAGCCCTCTCGCAGTGTCCGGAGCAAGTATGGTGGGTCTGACACACCGGTGTCAATGTGTTCTTTTTTCCATTTCCAGGAGTGTATATAGCACATGATGATAACTAGGAAAAAAGATATAATAATTATGACATCGATGGAATCCTATTACACTTCCAAAAGACTTGTACTGTCACCAGAAGGGAAAAAGTGTTCTTAGGGCTTGGTTATTCTCTGTTTAGCCGTACCGCTTGGTAAAGACACATTTCCACTGTCAGGTCGTAGTATTGCGAAACTGTTTCTATGGGATATCCCAAACGTTAATTATTGAACGTACACTGATGATAGTTCTTAAACGGTTTGCTATGAGGCAAATAATTATTGTTAGGAAATGAATATTTAGTTTTTTATTTTCATAAGCACCTTACACTTCACGGTAACAGCTAAATCTTTTGGTTAATGCTGCTGTTCCACTCTCTGCATGGATTACAGCGGCGCACAAAAATATTTCCACACTCTCTCGTTGTCAGATAATGCTGTTGTCAGCTGTAAAGTGACACAGACAGGTAAGACACTAACAAACAGTTCCTCCTCAATTTCCATCAATTTCCAATGGTGTTTCATACAGCAACGGCATCAAGCAATCTTATTGAAAGAATTCATAGGAATTAGATACTTTGGTCTTCCTTTCCAACCCGATGGCGGCGGTATCGATTGTTCAGATGGTCACCGACATTGATAACGAAGTGGGACGGTGCACCTCGTGATAAAACCACATCCTCTTTCGAAAAACAAGAGGTGCTGCTTGCAGCAAGTCTTTCAGCCCGTCTACCACATCATATGCATATAACTCAACGAAAGGGGCAGGAAATAAAGTCCTATTAGTTGATCTCATACAATTCTGGTCCACACGTTGATAGAAGATCATTTCATTGATCTGACAAGAGTGCAGCGTAAGTGATTAGTTAGCCACACGTGAATTTTAGCGACAGGCCACAGGTAAATCCAACGAATTCCGGAAAACTCGAAGGTCCTGCCTGTGTGTTTATGGAGATACGCTCCGCAGGCCGTTCTTTGCAGTTTCCGCCTCCCTGGCTGACACGCATTAGCGCAAATTCCAGACTTCTCTTGTGGTTTTCAACTGACAGCGCGTCTTAATTGTTACCAGTATAGTGAATTGTTGTTGTTGTTGTGGTCTACAGTCCAGAGATTGGTTTGATGCATCTCTCCATGTTACTCTATCCTGTGGAAGCTTCTTTGTCTCCCAATACCTACTGCAACCATCGTCCTTCTGAATCTGCTTCAGTACCTCCTCATTATTTATGTAATCTACCCACCTAATCTTCAGCATTCTTCTGTAGCACCAAATTTTGAAAGCTTCTATTCTCTTCTTGTCTAAACTATTTATCGTCCATGTTTCTCGTCCATACATTGCTATACGCCATGCAAATACACTACTGGCCATTAAAATTGCTACACCACGAAGTTGACGTGTTACAGACGCCAAATTTAACCGATAGGAAGAAGATGCTGTGATGTGCAAATGATTAGCTTTTCAGAGCATCCTCACAAGGTTGGCGCCGATAACGACATCTACAACGTGCTGACATGAGGAAAGTTTCCAACCGATTTCTCATACACAAACAGCAGTTGACCAGCGTTGCCTGGTAAAACGTAGTTGTGATGCCTCGTGTAAGGAGGAGAAATGCGTACCATCACGTTTCCGACTTTGATAAAGGTCGGATATTAGCCTATCGCGATTGTGGTTTATCGTATCGCGACATCGCTGCTCGCGTTGGTCGAGATCCAATGACTGTTGGCAGAATATGGAATCGGTGGGTTTAGGAGGGTAGTACGGAACTCCGTGCTGGATCCCAACGGCCTCGTATCACTAGGAGTCGAGACGACAGGCATCTTATCCGAATGGCTGTAACGGATCGTGCATCCACGTCTCGATCCCTGACTCAACAGATGGGGACGTTTGCAAGACAACAACCATCTGCACGAACAGTTCGCAGCATGGTCTATCAGCTCGGTGACCATGGCTGCGGTTACCCTTGACGCTGCATCACACACAGGAGCGCTTGCGTTGGTGTACTCAACGACGTACGTGGGTGCACGAATGGCAAAACGTCATTTTTTCGGCTGAATCCAGGTTCTGTTTACAGCATCATGATGGTCGCATCCGTGTTTGGCGACATCGCGGTGAACGCACATCGGAAGCGTGTATTCGTCATCGCCATACTGGCGTATCACCCGGCGTGATGGTATGGGGCCGGCCGAAGTGGCCGTGCGGTTAAAGGCGCGGCAGTCTGGAACCGCAAGACCGCTACGGTCGCAGGTTCGAATCCTGCCTCGGGCATGGATGTTTGTGATGTCCTTAGGTTAGTTAGGTTTAACTAGTTCTAAGTTCTAGGGGACTGATGACCACAGCAGTTAAGTCCCATAGTGCTCAGAGCCATTTTGATGGTATGGGGTGCCACTGGTTACACGTCTCGGTCACCCCTTGTTCACAATGACGGCACTTTGAACAGTGGACGTTACATTTCAGATATGTTACGACCCGTGGCTCTATCCTTCATTCGATCGCTGAGAAACCCTAAGTTTCAGCAGGATAATGCACGACCGCATGTTGCAGGTCCTGTACGGACCTTTCTAGATACAGAAAACGTTCGACTGCTGCCCTGGCCAGCACATTCTCCAGATCTCTAACCTATTGAAAACGTCTGGTCAATGGTGGCCAAGCAACTGGCACGTCACAATATGCCAGTCACTACTCTTGATGAACTGTGGTATCGTGTTGAAGCTGCATGGGCAGCTGTACCTATACTCACCATCCAATCTCTGTTTGACTCAATGCCCAGGCGTATCAAGGCCGTTATTACGGCCAGAGGTGGTTGTTCTGGGTACTGATTTCTCAGGATCTATGCACCCAAATTGCGTGAAAATGTTATCACACGTCAGTTCTAGTATAACATATTTGTCGAATGAAAACCCGTTTACCATCTGCATTTCTTCTAGTGTCGCAATTTTAATAGCCAGTAGTGTACTTTCAGAAAAGACTTCCTGACACATCTATACTCGATGTTAACAAATTTCTCCTCTTCAGAAAAGCTTTCCTTTCCATTTCAAGTTTACATTTTATATCCTCTCTACTTCGAGCATCAGTTATTTGGCTCCCAAAACAGAAAAACTCATTACTTATATTGAGTTCATTATTGTACTCCCCATAATTACTTCGATTATTTTACAGGTACTAGAGGGTGCTTTACTTCAGAAAACATCAAGAACATCCTCTTCAAAGAATGGTTCAAATGGCTCTGAGCACTATGGGACTTAACATCTGAGGACATCAGTCCCTTAGACTTAGATCTACTTAAACCTAACTAGCTTAAGGACATGACAGACATCCAAGCCCGAGGCAGGATTCAAACCTGCGACCGTAGCAGGCGCGCGGTTACGGATTGAAGCATCTGGAACCGCTCGGCCACAGCGGCCGGCCGACCTGTTCCTTGCATATCGAATCTTAACAATATTTCCTAGGAATCCCCAAGATTCTGAATCAGACTGGTATGTGCGGAATTTTTTGGTCTATTTTGTGCGGTTTTGCTTTCGAGAAATATGCGGGTACCGTGCATAGCGAAAGTTTTCTTCCTGTTATTGCCAATACTGGCTTCCTGTCGCCGATATAAACTAGTTGCGTAATGAAAAAATGAACTATAATAAAATAACGCGTAAATCCTTCGCACTGACCTTGGCGAGACACATCGCGAGTACTGAAAACGTCGCCTCTGGCCTCTGGACTGTCCAGTACGTACCACAGTGCTGGGTCAATGGGTAAATCACGGAACCCCGACGGTTTACGCCGCACACGAAGGGACCAGCCCTTCGTGCACGTGTGAGGGACTGGATCGAACGGGCGGGGCGAAAAACCGCGGCCGTGGGTTCGGCGGGCCGCATCCGTCAAAAATGGCAGCGGAACTGGTCCGCTGCCCTGGACCGTCGCAGCACTCCAGTCGCGTGTGAACAGCTATTCCATCATTCCAGATAGGGCCGTCGCAGCAGTCAGAATCAACGTAATGATTGAAACTGAACCCGTCTGTGCATGAAATTCGACAACGCAATACTGCGCTGGATAATCCATTTGATTACATTTCATTTGACTTCACTGTTCGCACACGTTTTTGATGATGAAGGCGTAATTGCTGTTTTCCCCTTCTAGTATACTTAAAAATGTGTATTTCACGGGAAAATTTTCTTGTAATGAATATTCTCCCACACGATTCCTCACCCCAAATCCTATTGTGCTAACACTTCTTTATCGAGAACGTTCGCCCTCTCTCCGTGACTTGAACGAGACATTTTGTCGTTATTGTCCACAATGGTACAATCCTTCCAATAACCGTAACGCCTGCTGCGAAGCTTTCCTCTCTACGTTAGTTTGGCCTTCCAGGCACCACATCCTGACATACAGTACGTTAAATGCGTGTCTGTAAGTTCTTGTAACGGGTGATGTTGCATCTTCGACAACCAGTCAATAACTGCGCACAGTAGTACACGTAAGCGCGAGGTACTCCGGACGATCTTGTACTATTTTAGAAAGTAGCGCCACCAACATCGATGCGCCAGTGAATTCTTCGTTGCAAGGCATAAAGAGTTCCCAAAAATCTGCCACACATACATTATTCATTCATGGCTTTATATTGCCTGAAATATTAATTATCAGCCGTTGGTTTCTCTTTTCAGATCCTAAGTATGTAGTCCTCTATCTTCTATATACTTTTGACCTTAATCCTTTGGACGGGCCGGCCGGAGTGGCCGAGCGGTTCTAGGCGCTTCAGTCCGGAACCGCGCGACTGCTACGTAGCAGGTTCGAATCCTGCCTCGGGCATGGATGTGTGTGATGTCCCTAGGTTAGCTCGGTTTAAGTAGTTATAAGTTCTAGGGGACTGATGACCTCAGAAGTTAAGTCCTATAGTGCTCAGAGCCATTTGAACCTTTGGACGGCCTGTGTTGTTGTTGTTGTTGTTGTGGCCTTCAGCCTCAAGACTCCTTTCAAGCAGGTCATTCCCCTGATCTATCCTATGCAGGTCTCTTCCTCTCTGCAAAATTATAGCAACCTTGGTCTGCCTCTACGACCCCCCCCCCCTTCCCCTCTCCACCCACCCCTCAAAAACTACTATTACCAAAGTGATAATTTCCCGACGCCTCAAGATGTCCTGTTAACTGATCATTTCTTGTAGTCAAGTTATACCACAAAGTGTAATTCGTCTTCCTTCAGTGCATTTATATACCGCATCATTAATTTTCTGTTCTGCCAACCTATCTTCAGCAGTCTTCTCTGGCACCACAACGCCAAAAATTCTTTCTATTCTTCTCTGAACTGTTTTTTATCCGCGTCTCACTTCCGTACAAGGCAATACTCCGCACAAATATCGCCAGAAAAAGACTTCCTAACGATTTACTTTCGACTAGCGACCCTCTCCAGCTTCACGCGGGTAGCAATGAATATCCGTTGCCGGACTGTTTGTGTGGTGCGGCGGTAATAAATTATACACAAAAACCTTCCTTGTCGAACACACTGTCTATTAGTCAAAACCGTATCAGAATTCATGTAATAGTTCCTGAGTTTAATGTTCGAATACAGACAGAAAAACGCAGCAAGGGACTTTATTTTATAGTGTATATAACAAATTTCCCTTTTTAAGACCCGTTTTTCCAGCTACTGTACATCCTGTACGTGATGGGAAGTACGTAGTGATTTATGGTGGTTTCTGGCATATATCACTATAGATATCTTAACTGCATAGGCGACACCAGCCACTGCTTCAAGAAATGAATTGTTCTCACAAAAAAATAAAAAAATAAATAAAAAGAACCTTGCGACAACATTGCTAATGGGAGATCCATACTTTCTCTGTACTTATGTGATTTAAGTTCGGAACCGAGTCCACAATCCATAGCGTTGCGCCATATCGTAGCATAAAACAGTGGTTAAAGTATGAGAAGTATTGCCTAAAGTGTCCGCCTCCGTAGCGTAGCGGTATCGTTACCGCCTACCACGCAGGGAGCCCGGGTTCGATTCACGGCAGGGGACTGGGGTGTTGTGTGGCCTTGACCATCATTTTCATCATCATCATTGACTCGCAAGTCGCCGAAGTGGCGTCAGCTAAGAAGGACTTGCAATACGGCGGCCGAACTCCCCCAAATGAGGCCTCCCGGCCAACAATGCCACACGATCATTTCATTGCCTAAAGTATTACGTGCTACACCCCGTTATTCCAACCAATGAATGGGTCTGACACTGACTGAAACCGACAGGAAATCCCTCCTAAGGTATCTCCGACGAGACTAGGATTTCAGTGCAGCGACTGCAAGTCACTTTCCGACACCCGCAAGCTAAGGCACGGTAGTCCTTATTAGCATTAGTTACAAGACGTGAATAGTAAAACATCGCCGCTGCCCCGGAGCACAATACTCCCGACAGCAATAAAATGCGGGGACGGACGCAAAACGCAGACCATAAGCGTTTTGTTTCAAGGTCGAAGAGAATGCGCTCAGACTTTATCGAGAATAATTGCGCCACAAATCACGCGCGATCGACACACAAAGACCGATTACGCCTCGTCGCTGCTCTCACATTCCCTTCTCGCCTCTCTCTCTCTCTCTCTCTCTCTCTCTCTCTCTCTGTGTGTGTGTGTGTGTGTGTGTGTGTGTGTGTGTGTGTACGCGTTTAAGGGAAGGCTGCATGCGCAGCCACGGTTGCGTTTCCAGGCAAGTGCCGAGCACAGCTGGGGGACGGCTGCCCTATCATCTTCCCCTATAAATCACCTTCACCCTTTCAGAAAATACCACAACGGTGCCAAAAAGGAAGAAGCGGCGGAGAAAAATCGAAAATAACCGTAAATGCAGTTAGTGC
The DNA here is from genome assembly GCF_021461395.2 of Schistocerca americana. Lineage (NCBI taxonomy): Eukaryota > Metazoa > Arthropoda > Insecta > Orthoptera > Acrididae > Schistocerca > Schistocerca americana. Next base: position 447,909,995 of record NC_060122.1, on the reverse strand, counting down.
GGCAGAGTCAACAACATAAATCTCGGCGCGGCTGCGGCGTGGCACGGCGCAGGTCGCCCACGCGGCCACGGATGGCAACCCGCAGCTCCGAGCCGTGCTGTCGCCTAGCAACAAACAGCGCCTAGCTACTGTGCAGTTCCACCTGCCTCTCCTCGACTACACCGCCCTCTAATCAGGGGCGGTTTGTTCGTACGTAACATGCTACGGGCCCTGCCATTTCAGCCGCCCCGCACCTCATTGCAAAGATATCGTAGGGAGCTAAGGTTATATCTGTGTATTCTGACAGAAAATTGAATGCCATACTATCAATTTTTTTATGTACCTCAATTGTTATTTTGCCGATTTCGGTGTCTATCGGTTTTTTGAGCTGATGCGATAAAGACGTATGTACCTGCACACTCCCAGTATTATGTTCATTAAAACTTATAATATGCGGAAGTCGCAAGTTCACATTCTCCTGCCGAGCTACGTCCTAATCTCCCCGTCCCGATGCGACAACGATTTGCATTTTTAAATAGAGAAGAAATCAGCACGAAGAGAGAACAGCCGACGCAGCCACGCCGGTTTTGTTGTGTATCGTTGGTAAAAACGAGGTAAATATCAAGAAGTACACAAAAATTGAAAGGAATTAATCTTCAATGTTACAGAACTGCCACAACATTTCTTAACCCGCAGCATCCATACATGCGTCCTTTTCTGAACTTACAATTTCTGGTGCAACTAAACGTGCATTAGCATAACTACGTCAGCTCTGAACATTTCACATTACCTCTCTCTCTAACCACCATAAGGTACTACGAATTACTGTACTTTATACAGGCCCAACAGCCACAATTTCCTTCTTAACGTCCTCATTACCTTCTCTCGAATAAATTTACTACTTTCAAAGTGCGAAAATGCACTAAAAATATTAAAATACCTATAAAACGCCCCACTCTGCAATGTACTTACGAGAGGAACACGCAACCACCGATCTGAGTCTCCCATGGCCTCTGACCTGTCAGGCTTGCATTGCAGTGCTGGGTCCGCGGAGAAATCACGAAAATCGTCCGATCTACCTCAGTACACGAAAGGAACCGACCTGTGAGCGGATGGGACAGCTAGATCCGATGGGAGGGGACTGCACGTTAATGGGAAACAACGGAGCTCATCAGATTGGTGAACCAGATCCGTCAGAGACAGCCACGCAACTGGCCCGCATTCTGTCCCTTGGCGAAAATCCACTCGTGTGTGGCCAGCTACTGACGCGATTGACGAAGCTGTCTGGGAGTATCGGTGGGATACCCAAGGATGTGCCGGGTTCAGAAGAGAAGTTTCAGTTGGGAATGCCGGCGGGAGCATTGACTTGAACCAGTGCTGAGGACGCTGTATCCAGCGGCGGGCAAGTTGTGTGGCGGTGCCACAGCTTATGTGGGACAGTAACCACAGTTGTTTTGATTCGGCGTTGCCGGCACAGGTAGTCGCCGAGGGCTGCATTTCGGGAAAGAGAGTGAGTGGACTTCGTGGATGGTTAGCGAGAAAGAGGGACGTGAAAGGCGAGAGCGCCGTAGCCTAGAGAAGGGCGACATTGCAGCAGTCTGAAGGGTCAACATGCGATGTGGCCAACTGTACGCACACATCATCAGGCCGGTTAGTGGACGGTGTCTTTCGCTGAGGTCCGGAAGAGGATGGCAGCTCACAGCCAGACAGGACGCTGGAGAAGTTACTTACCGCAAAATAGTAAAGGGCACAAAGTGTAGTCTGCTTTACTGCCGCACATCTGCTTGTGGGAGGCTTTATAGCTTTGGCAACTAAAGTAAGGCGTTACAGGATACGCTGATGTAGGCTAAATCGACTTACTCTGTTGTGGTGGTGCTGAAGAGCGACGTGGCCGTGAAGCATTTTCTCAAGTGACTGACAGATTGACGTAGTGAGGTCCTCGGTATAATATGGCTCTGAGCACTATGGGACTTAACAGCTGTGGTCATCAGTCCCCGAGAACTTAGAACTACTTAAACCTAACTAACCTAAGGACATCACACACATCCATGCCCGAGGCAGGATTCGAACCTGCGACCGTAGCAGTCGCGCGGTTCCGGACTGCGCGCCTAGAACCGCGAGACCACCGCGGCCGGCATCGGTATAATAGTTTAATATTTTATTGTATTAATATTTTTCATAAGGATTAAAATTACTTCGTTTTATTCTAGTAATAAGTTGTTGTGAACTGTACTGCATTTCCTTTGTGTTATAGTTAGCTTCTGTAGCAGCGTCGCCCTGTAGGATTGTTTTGGTAGGTAGTGAAGATATAGTAAACCGTAGATGTTTCACAGAGGCGGTTACTTATCCTAGTTATTTAGTGTGATTGAGGGTCCTCTTGTAAAGTTAATTGTGAGCTCATCCTGGTTGTATTCTGTTGGTGCCAACTTATAAAGTCTCCTGGGACGAGCTAGATTAGTGTAAGAAATATTTAGATCCGTTTTGGAATGCTTTTATGTAAGACTTTCTGTTGTTCATATTAGTAAGAATTATTTGTATCTGTATCTCAGCGAAATATTGTTTATTTGTTGTATCGACAAATTTTGGAGAATATGATTTGAATTTTGTTATGCGATCTTATGTTACCGTAAATTGTTTAATAGAAGCATATACATCTAAATACACGTGGACACTTTGCAAATCACACTTAAGTGTCTAGGAGAGGGTTCATCGAACCACCTTCACAATAATACTCTATTATTACAATCTCGAACACATATGTTTTTCAGTGGAAGTTCTGATTTCCATTATGTTATTATGATGATCGTTTCTCCCTAAGTAGGTCAGCGTCAAAAAAAAAAAAAAATTGCTCATCCGTAGGAGAAAGTTGATGACTGAAATTTCGTGAGAAGGTCCTGCCGCAACGAGAAATGCCTTCGTGAGACGTGTGTTCAGATTGTCTCCTAATAGTTTATATAGATAAGAAACAGCAGAAACACCTTGTGGAACGCCAGAATTCAATTCTGTTTTGTTCGACGACTTTCCGTCAGTTACTACGAACTGTGACATCTCTGACAGGAATTCAGTTGAAACATTGAGACGATATTCCGTAAGGACGCAATGTGATTGCAAACCCCTTGTGAGGTACAGTGTCAAAATCCTTCTGGAAATCTAAAAATATGGGATCAATTTGAAATCCCTTGTCAATAGCGCCCAGTACTTCGTGTGAGTAAAGAGTTAGTTGTGCTTCACAAGAACTATGTTTTCTAAATCCGTGTTCACTGTGTCCCGAGAGAGCGTTCTCTTCGAGGTAATTCATAATGTTCGAGCACAACATATGTTCCAAAACCCTGCCGCATACTGACGCTAATGATATGGGCCTGTAATTTAGTGGATTACTCATATTGACTTTTTTGAATATTGGTGTGGCCCGTGCAACTTTCCAATCTTTGGGTACTGATCTTTTGTCGAGTGAGTGGTTGTATGTGATTGTTAAATATGGAGTATTGCATCGGTTTTCTCTGAAAGGAACCTAACTGGTATACAGTTTGGAACAGAGGACTTGCGTTTATTAAGCTTCTTCATTACTCCGAGGATATCTACTTCTAGATTAACCATGTTGACAGCTGTTCTTGATTCGAATTCTGGAATATTTACTTTGTCTTCTATCGTGAAGGAATTTCGAAAGGTTGTGTTTTAGTAACTTTGCTTCCGCAGCACTATCACGACAGTATTTCCATTGGAATCGCGCAGAGAAGGCATTGTCCACGCCGCTAGCATACTTTACATACGACCTGAATCTCTTTAGGTCTTTTGCCGGTTTAGAGACAAAATTTCATTGTGTAAACTATCATAAGCATCTCTCATTGAAGTCTACGCTAAATTTCGAGCTTCTATAAAGATCGCTAATCTTGGTAATTTTGTGTTTGTTTAAATTTGGCACACTTTTTTCGTTGTTTGAGCAACAGTATTCTGACCCGTCCTCTGTACCAAGTGGCGTCAGTTGTTGACGGTACTATTTCTTCAAAACAAGCGCACGCTGACACAAACGCCAGCCAAGCCCCTTTCCATCCAAATCCTGCTGCGCTATATTAGCATGTGACACATTCGAAATCACAGCAGATCACTTGATCAGACCAGTCCTAGATAAACTGAGTGTTGTCATGATCTACCGCCGAACTATTCAGTTTAGTCTCTAGCTGTCCTTTACATTGCCCTCAGGTCTTCTTTACGGAGAAGCTCTTGAAAAGGAGCACACTTTGGCAGCTTAGTGCTGTGCGGAAAACTTGTGAGAATCATGTTCGCCGTTAACATGCATGGATAGTACGAGAATTTTATCAGCTGTGTGCATTTAATGTACTGTATGCACTTTATCATCTGTGAGCATTTTATCAACTGGATTTTTATCAAGATACGTATACATGGGGAGTGTCTTATGTTTGACCTCATGAATGTAACATGGCAGTTTTGTTACAAGTTCCATAAGATCAGATGATGGAAGCATAAGACTGTTCAAACCGGTCATCTCATAACAATAAAAGTATCTATACTGCGATAGCGGTGAGTGTTTTTTTTTTTTTTTTTTTTTTTTTTTTCATGTACAACCTACTGACTGCCGTGCAGTACAGCATGTGTACCTTACAGAGCACCATTTGCCTAATCGTAGATTAGTGTAGAGCTGGTCAGTTTCCTGTGCATATCCCAAGTCATACACACCCACAGGTCCAGCAGAGAGGAGGCCCAGCCATGTTTTGGAAAGTAAGACGTACAGAGGTGGACGTGTCTCCCTACGATACAGGATAATTTAAGGGCTGTGCAGTCTTGTGACAAGATCCACCAACTTATTGCGGGCCGACGGTAAACATTTTGCCGTTGAGATTGTCCCATAGAACGTTAATAATGACCACTCAGTGCCCAGCTCGTGAAAGTATTGTTCCAGCACGCAGGAATCAACAGAATGGTATGGTCTGTAGTCTCTGTTGACTGAGAAAGCTGGGGCAGTAGAAACTTAAACAGTGTCGTCGCAAGAGCACTCATCACACACTGAGTGATCTCAGGAGGGCCGCTGTCGACGTGTGGCACAGGCGTTATCAGCAACGTCTCGACTGCCTCATGGAAAGGTTGCCAAGGGGGATCCGAAGATATGGCAACGCACAGAGCGGGGCACTATCACCCAGCAATACATTTGTATTTAATAGCTGTACAAATACACTATTTGCTTTCAGGTACCCGGACACCCCTGTGTCATGTATAATTTACCACTAGATGCCACGAGAGTCGGACCCTTAACCATAAAAGGAGGTGGGAACACTGTATACTCCTTGCAGAAGCAGCAGTAGCAGAATGCAGTAGCAGAATGGTCGGGATTGCTCAGCGACTTCGAAAGTGGAGTAGTCAATGGATGTCACCTGAGTGTCAGATCCATCACGGACATTTAAACCCTTCTAGGGCTGCCCAAGTCGACTATTGGCGATATGATGGTGAAGTGGAAACGCGAAGGAACAGCGACAGCTAAACTACTACGAAGCAGACCTCGTATACTAATGGGCAGAGACGGAGAATCATTGCGGAGAAAAGTTGTACAAAATCCCATGAAATCAGCAACGGGAATCAATCGTGAGTTACAAAGTACTATGAGCGGCTCCCTGCGTTGGTAGTTCAAAAGTATGCGGTACAGTGTTCGTGCAGCTCCTCAAAGACAGACATTTCTGTGGTCAGAGCTAAGCGACGATTGAGGTGACGTAAAGAGTGACTCTGTTGGACAGTGCATGACTCTAAACGAGTGGCTTGATGTGATTCATCACACTATACCCTGTGGCAGTCCGGATGAAGGGTTTGGGTTTCATGAATACCTGGAGAACATCACTTGCCACCATCCATAGTGCCAATGGCGTATTACAAATGAGGTGGTATTGCGGCATGGGAATGTTTTTCGCCGCGGGGGATTAGCCGAGCGGGACAGGAGCGCCGTGGTCCCGTGGTTAGCGTGAGCAGCTGCGGAACGAGAGGTCCTTGGTTCAAGTCTTCCCTCGTGTGAAAAGTTTAACCGGCACGGTAGCTCAGCGTGTTCGGTCAGAGGGTTAGCTGCCCTCTGTAATAAAAAAAAAACTGAGTGAATGGATCAGTAACGAACTTCAACGGGCTTCAGGTGACGTCCGCCACGAACAATTGTAACGAACAATAACGAACAAAATGAGATTAAAAAAAAAAGCGGTCTAAAAGCGCTGCAGTCATGGACTGTACGGCTGGTCCCAGCGGAGGTTCGAGTCCTCCCTCGGGCATGGGGGCATGGGTGTATGTGTTTGTTCTTAGGATAATTTAGGTTAAGTAGTGTGTAACCTTAGGGACTGATGACCTTAGCTGTTAAGTCCCATAAGATTTCACACACATTTGAACATTTTTTTGAATGTTTTTCGTGGCCAGGGTGTGGCCCGTTTATTGTCCTTAAGATGACACTAGTTGTGGACGGATATGAACGCAGTTTCCAGCTTTGTGTACTGCGTACAGTAGAGGAACAGTTTGGAGACATTGATCGTTTGCATCAGCATGACAATGCAGCTGGTCGTGAAGCAGCATCTGTGAGGCAATGGTTTGGAGCAATAACATTCATGACATAGACTGGCTTCCCCGGAGTGCTGCAATGAAGCCACTGAAACTCCTTTGGGATGAGTTAGAACTTCGACCTTGCTCCAAAACCCAGCGTCCAACATCGCTACCTCCTCTGGTTTCGACTCCTGAGGAAGAATGGGTTGCTACTCCTCCACAGACATTATGCTGCCTCACTGAAAGTGTCCCCATCAGGGTTCAAGCCGTCATAAATGCGAAGGGTGATGTCCGCTAGTAAGTGTCTGAATACTTGATCCTACAGAACATGTGTTCTTTCTTAAAGAGTGCCGTTATTTTAATTGTTGTTTTGCATTCATTTCACAGGAAACTTTTCGCTTTAATTTCATGGACCTTACTGTTTAATTCCCTGCCCTTAATCTGAAAAGCGATTGATACGGCCTTAACTGTGACGTTACTTAATGAGAGGATGCGATCAGCAGAGCCTAATTGAAAGACTAGGTAACAACTTGAACCTCGTTTGTTTCTTAAAGACATATTTACAAATTTATTGCTACAATACAGCAAACCTATATTGCAAATTTTGATAAGTTCCGTTCTTTTGAGCGTAAAAATTTACTAGCTGCCAGAATTAATTTTTTCCTGTAAAAACTGTCAAAAATTAGGGAAGATTAACACACATAAGAATCCAGATTTTGCATTATGTTTAAAAGTATTACAAACAGCAGTTTACTAACTTCAGGCATTAAATCTTTTCTTACTAAAATTGTGCAACTCTACAACAAGGCTCATTTACATCAAGAAACCAAATTTGCATTATGTTACAAAGCATTACAATAGTAGTGTACTCTCTTCGGCACGTTACTCCCCGAGAGAGACCTCGGGCACCCGATCCGAGGGGACAACGCGTGAAGTTAACACTGGCACAACTATAACATACGTAAAACTTCTCTTAAATAAAGCAGGGATGAAACAATAGTTCACTGGTTCATGCCAAAACACTGTACTAGAGCAGAAGCCGTCACGGGAAATTTAACAGCATCCAAACAAAACCTAAATCTCCATATTAAAGTTAATCAAGCATACCAGAAAACCAAACAACGCAAGATCTCTTTTGAGGGTGTAACACATCTAATACCGGTTACCTTAACCGTGAACAAAATCTCGGCTAGCGAATTTGAGTTAAAAACACAAACAAGTAACAAGCACTTCATTGCATCCGAAGGATTACTCGGCCAACTATTAACTGAACCTTGACAAAAATCAGAAATCACTAATTCTTCCGCCCAACGGTTGTTAAAACTACCTAAGGGAGCTCCTTTCTTGACAAACGAAAGCTAAACAGCTAAAATAAAACAACACAACACATACAGGTCGCAAGACCCTTTAAAAAATTAAACGCAAATAACACTAAAAGACAACCTAAACTGATCTCTTTGTGGTATTTGATTTTTTAGTTTAAGCGGAATCAGCCATAATACACTACTGGCCATTAAAATTGCTACACCAAGAAGAAATGCAGATGATAAACGGGTATACATTGGACAAATATATTATACTAGAACTGACATGTGATTACATTTTCACGCAGTTTGGGTGCATAGATCCTGAGAAATCAGTACCCATCACAATAACCTCTGGCCGTAATAACGGCCTTGATACGCCTGGGCATTGAGTCAAACAGAGCTTGGATGGCGTGTACAGGTACAGCTGCCCATGCAGCTTCAACACGATACCACAGTTCATCAAGAGTAGTTACTGGTGTATTGTGATGAGCCAGTTGCTTGGCCACCATTGACCAGACGATTTCAATTGGTGAGAGATCTGGAGAATGTGTTGGCCAGGACAGCTGTCGAACTTTTTCTGTATCCAGAAAGGCCCGTACAGGACCTGCAACATGCGGTCGTGCATTATCCTGCTGAAATGTAAGGTTTCGCAGTGATCGAATGAAGGATAGAGCCACGGGTCGTAACACATCTGAAATGTAACGTCCACTGTTCAAAGTGCCGTCAATGCGAACAACACGTGACAGAGACGTGTAACCAATGGCACCCCATACCATCACGCTGGGCGATACGCCAGTATGGCGATGACGAATACACGCTTCCAATGTGCGTTCACCGCAATGTCACCAAACACGGATGCGACCATCATGATGCTGTAAACAGAACCTGGATTCATCCGAAAAAATGACGTTTGAGTACACCATGGCAGGCGCTCCTGTCTGTGATGCAGCGTCAAGGGTAACCGCAGCCATGGTCTCAGAGCTGATAGTCCATGCTGCTGCAAACGTCGTCGAACTGTTCGTGCAGATGGTTGTTGTCTTGCAAACGTCCCCATCTGTTGACTCAGGGATCGAGACGTAGCTGCACGATCAGATACATCCATGCGGATAAGATACCTGTCATCTCGACTGCTAGTGGTACGAGGCCGTTGGGATCCTGCACGGCGTTCCGTATTACCCTCCTGAACCCACCGATTCCATATTGTGCTAACAGCCATTGGATCTCGACCAACGCGAGCAGCAATGTCGCGATACGATAAACCGCAATCGCGATAGGCTACTATCTGACCTTTATCAAAGTCGGAAACGTGGTGGTACGCATTTCTCCTCCTTACACGAGACATCACAACAACGTTTTACCAGGCAACGCTGGTCAACTGCTGTTTGTGTATGAGAAATCGGTTGGAAACTTTCCTCATGTCAGCACGTTGTAGCTAGCGCTCCGGCGCCAACCTTTTGTGAATGCTCTGAAAAGCTAATCAGTTGCAAATCATAGCATCTGCTTCCTGTCGGTTAAATTTCACGTCTGTAGCACGTAATCTTCGTGGTGTAGCAATTTTAATCGCCAGTAGTGTAGATCCAGTAGTTTGCCTACGAGAGAGAGAGTTGAGCTAATCTGAGGAAAGCAGGCCTGCAATTCGGACGGCGGTGAGTTGAGCACCAAGCAGGTAATAATTACCAAACAGCACAAACGAGAGCCACCGGCCAGGATGAGTTTCACAGAAACGACAAAGAACGAATACTATTAAAAATGAGCGGCAGATCCCAAGCTCAATCTAAGACCAAGCACAGCTAGCAAGCCGGGCAAATATCCGCTCAGACTCCTCAGCAAACAGCTGGCACGCCGCGATGACTACCGCAGAGCTCTGTACGAACAGCGGCAGCACACGGGGCCCGTTGCTGGAACATGTGCACACGGGGAACCTGGTCACGCTAACCCATAACAAGTGCGCTCTGCCTCGCGCGTCGTCCTCTCAGACACCACACAACCCTCCGCCCCACCGCCACACCTCCGCCAGAAAGCGCTCGCCCCCTAGATACCCAACGATGGCGCTGGGTACGAGGCATCGACTTCGCCACACTACTCACCGATATGCATTCGCGGAGATGAAAGTAGTCCAGTATTATTTGGCGGAGTTCATATTAACTTTAAATTAAAATATTTCTTGCTTATTACTTCGCACATTGTTCTGCTTCATGCAAAGATAACGTTGAGCTCAGGTGACTATATTCGTCATGCTGTCGCAATTGTGCTCTTTCCACACGACGCCTTGTTTGACGGTACACCCATCTGCGAAGTGCCTTAGCTGCTGTGTCTTATCCAGCATCTTTGCTGGAAGGGGAGGAGGAAATGAGTTTCTGATTTTGTTGCTGCAAAACAGTTTTTATGTAAATGTGAGAAGTCCACATTTCTGCCGTAATTTTTTTAGTAAGTGATTTACTTTAAAATGAAAATAGGATGATTTTCTGTCCATCTTTTATGGGGCAAATTATTTTCTTACAGTAATCATGGGCATTGTTAAATTTCGCCATTGTTGCAGCTTGTACATTGCATTAAAGCTAGCCAAGACGCACAATAAAGAGAATTGGAAAAAAAAACCCGAATTCATCACTACTCTTGTCCGACATTCCGCATCTGTTCCTTCTCCTAAGAACTAACGGCCATAGATCTCCTCCTTCAAAATTAACCTTGCATACGGAGTATCCATCGAAGGAGTCACTGATTTCAAATTAAATGTCTCGAAAACTAATATCGATAGACGAATGCAACAAATGGTACGCTTATTCTGAAAGCTGTAAGGATGCTATACAGAAATAGTACAGAAGTTTCGAAATAGTTCATAAAGCTGTCAACAGATGGCGCTGTAATCGTAAAACTTAGTGCCTATAAATAGTGTACCACAGCTCAAAGCAATCAGATCCGTCGTTGAAATATGAAAGGATTTCAAATCATGTTTTCCATTGAACAACATCTTTTTCTGGTTTTTGAATACCGCAGGTTAGAAAGCAGTCCCACGGTAACAAGGTGCAGTTTCCAAACACGATTTAATGTCGCAAAAGACCCGACGCGAAAATCATTCTCAGGCTTCCAGAATGAGATTTTCACTCTGCAGCGGAGTGTGCGCTGATATGAAACTTCCTAGCAGATTAAAACTGTGAGCCCGACCGAGACTCGAACTCGGGACCCTTGCCTTTCGCGGGCAAGTGCTCTACCAACTGAGCCACCGAAGCACGACTTACGCCCGGCACTCACAGCTTTACTTCTGCCAGTACCTCGTCTCCTACCTTCCAAACTTTACAGAAGCTCTCCTGCGAACCTTGCAGGACTAGCACTCCTGAAAGAAAGGATACAGCGGAGACATGGCTTAGCCACAGCCTTGGGGATCCTTTCTTTCAGGAGTGCTAGTCCTGCAAGGTTCGCAGGAGAGCTTCTGTAAAGTTTGGAACGTAGGAGACGACGTACTGGCAGAAGTAAAGCTGTGAGTGCCGGGCGTGAGTCGTGCTTCGGTGGCTCAGTTGGTAGAGCACTTGCCCGCGAAAGGCAAGGGTCCCGAGTTCGAGTCTCGGTCGGGCACACAGTTTTAATCTGCCAGGAAGTTTCATTCTCAGGCTCTTCGCCTGATTCCAACGGACAGGCAGCGTGGCTGATGATCTGGAGGGGGGTGTAGGCCCCAGATAAATCTTTGGTTACTCCTGAAAATGTCGTAACCGTTTCCAGAGTTATTCAGGAAAATCCAAGGAAATTCGTACAAAGAATTGCAGCAGAGGATGGTTTGAAGCGTTTCAGCACGCAGAAAATACTAATACAGAGATACATGTCATTCCATTCAAAATCCAAAGCCACCAGACCATATGTACACGAGTTGCGTGACAGAGGGCTGGCTTTGTGAACCAGAGTCTTACAATAATTGATAATAAATTACTTGACGTGTACAGCATCTGACTAGCAGATAAAGCACACTTCCACATGAGTGAAGTATGTTGATTTTGGGGTTTCAAAAATCCCCTTTTATGTGAAGTGGAACCACTGTATTCTCCCAGTATTATTGTTTGGGCAGAATTATGCAGCAAAGGCATTATTGCCCCCTTTTTTCATACGAGAAACGATCACTAATGAACGTTATGTTACAATTCTGGAACAATTTTTCGCCACACAGGTAGCGGGTGGTTCATGCAATATGGGGCCAGACCACATCGCACCGAACGGGTGTTTCGCTGTATTGATGAATACTCCGGGAATAGACTCACTGGGTTGGATTATTGCGAATGTACTGGCACAGAGATGGATTGGCGATTACTTATTGTGGGACACATTGAAAGACACTGTCTACCAGGATCACCTCTCCACAACGGACGAGACTGAATCGGCGATCTGTGTGGCATCTGAATCCATTTCCGTTGAGACAGTACAGGACGTAATGGCAAATTTCATTGTCCGTTTGCGACACCTTCGTACTGCGAGTGGTGGACATTTCGAGAAGATTGTGATGTGATTACATGAACATTTCGAAAAGACTGTGATGTGATTTCTTGCAGAGGACGAGTTTAATTGTGCACACTGATACTGTAAGAGGCGCACAGTGTACAGCGCCATTTGTGAGTAGTTTTTCTATTTCGAAACATGTGTATAAAATAGTTACAGCATTAATAATAAACACACCGTTTGTTGCACTCGTCTATCGATCTTAGTTTTCGAAATATTTAATTTTGAAATCAGGGTCTCCTTTGCTGGACACTCTATATAGTCCTATAATCGTAAACATAAAGCGGAACCTTTCCGATCCGAAGCCCAAGTCTACCACTGCCACATATATCTGATCTTTAACGACCATTTAACTTCTGACTGCAAAAAGGCCACCCACATACCCTTACTGGAAAGCCAATCACTTGCAGCAACACTGCCCTAACCTTCAGTCCTCAAACCTCTGTAATCGTCCAATCTACTCCTAATTGTAGAGCTAAACTCTCTTCAAGGAAACTAGAAATGACCGTCCCATATGCCTAGCCAACAAACCACTTCATCAAAACAACTCCGTACATCCAGCCCCCACCACTGAAGACATCATCCGCAACGTTACTACAGTCCTCAAAAATACTCACCCTCTTGAGTGCCCACGTATCCCTCATAAAGTCATCCTGGCTGTCCATTTTATGTTTAATTTAAATGCCACCGCTACTCACACTTCCTATTTTCCCGACTAAATACCGTCGCTTAATGCTTTTCCGCTCTACCTTTTACAGTACATTCAATCCTACAGCACCCATCCACCTGCTACAGCGTAGCAAGATCCCTCTCATCAGCACAACCCTCACAGACCACACCCAACAACCTTTTCTCGAGCTCAATAACTATATCCTCATTCAACGTCCATTCTCTACTATGATCTCCTTATAGCTATCCATTACCTGGTCATCAAGAAAGAATCGACACCAGCATCATCTTCAACTTATCGCCTATGAGAATCGTTGATTTCTCTACATCAGATCACGCTGTTTTCTAAAAATACCATTTTTTCTCACCTTTCTTTGTTTTTAATACTATAATATGAAGAATGCCTACACCACTGCTGGTAAACCTTTCGGGTATAAGGTCGTGGTCCATGAAACTCTTCTGTTCCTAACAAGACTCAAAGGAGGAGCAACACCTCTCAAGATGTCCAGTGCTGTTCTGGACGAAACGTCAGGAGCAGAAGAGTTTCGTGAACGACGACCTTGTATCTCAAAGCTTTACCAGCAGCAATGCCATCCGGTCCTGAAAGCCTTAATTATATCAGCACCTACATCGCTGCTCTCAGGCCCACTCAGCAGGGGGATTGAAATCACAGTATAGAAAAAGCAAATACATAATGTTGAGAGTTATGACACTGAGGCTGCCTTCAGAAGTATTCTTCCTACTGCACCGACAATCTCCAGCTTTTCGATAGTCCTGAGCGCCCAATCAGACATTTCACTTCCATGCTAGCTGCATCTCGAATACGAGTCTACCTACTTACAATATTTCATAAACTTTATACCTGTCAATGATGGTTCGTAGAAACAAAGTGCCCACGGATTCTTGACAGCACAGTGGGAAGAACGGTAATAAATAAAATGCTCTTAAAGTGAACGCTGCAATCATCTTTCGTAAGTTACACGCGCCACACTGAAACAATAAGGTGGAGACACCTATTCTTTATTCGTTGTCATGTATTTCCATGTCCGAACCGGTGGCTGTAGGTGTGCAGTAAGGCATCTTGAAACGCTTCCCTACCTCCCCAGCGAACTAAACACTTAGATGGACATAGCTACTGCCAAGCCATCTCTCTGGCTAAAGTATGTACTTCCACGCACCTCGGCGACTGAAATGGTCCCCAGCCGTGGCCGTATAAGGTCCGGAGGTCTTTGAAAAGCGTCCCTCTTTGTCATGAGAGCCATTCGCGTGCGGGTTCCGTGATCTATAGCCCTTTTAAACCACAGTTCATTCTAGCAGGGCTCTCGTGTATACATGAACAGCAGGGAGCCGTTTCCTTTCGCAGGCGGTCGGTAAATGCGGCACAATACAGCATGTTTGCAGTCCGGCGCTTCGAGGAGTTTTTAATGTGCTGCAAATATTTTGATGGGTACTTCTGCGTTCGCTTTTGTGTCCAACGGTAATTTACGTTGGTAAGGCCATACAAGCTGTTGTGTTTGGTTTTGAAGCAATCGATTTCGTTCAAGCTGTAAGTACACAATTCTCCATCTTCATATTCCTATTACGTTCAGCCTATATGTACGTTCTCGCAGGAAACTATATATTACTGATGCAAAGGAAAAGGTATCTGCCACATCATTCTTGTGAACGGTATGCCCATAAGTTCTTCAACGAATAATCCTCCGGGTCGTTTCTTACTTGCAACGACCTACGGTTAATTGGTGTAGCTAAAGAAGCAATTGCTGAAATGATAAGACTAGTTTGTCATGTCTCTCTCTACTACGACCTGCACGAGCGTTGAAGAGCTGGCTATCGTCTGTCCAGAAAAATGTATCGTCATCAGCCATTTTCAGCTTGGCGTGCAGTTTGCTGCCACTTACCAGTTTCTATAATGTTTTGTAGGTGTCTTTTACTTCCTGACTACAATACGTGCATAATGTGCATAGATTTAAATGATTTCCTCGGAATATCTTTTATTTTTTATGCAAGTCTTTTTATTCTTTCTCTGAGATTTTTGCATCATCGGCAACACCGCTTGTTAATCTTTTTCAAAAATAGTTCAAATGGCTCTGAGCACTATGGGACTTAACATCTGTGGTCATCAGTCCCCCAGAACTTAGAACTACTTAAACCTAACTAACCTAAGGACATCACACACATCCATGCCCGAGGCAGGATTCGAACCTGCGACCGTAGCAGTCGCGCGGTTCCGGACTGAGCGCCTAGAACCGCTAGACCACCGCGGCCGGCTAATCTTTTTCATCATTGCAAACATCAACACCTGTATTTTCACACTACTGTTTCTCTGTGACAAAACTTAGATCCTAATTTTCATTTAGTCTTCCCTTCGACTTTTCGCCTGACTTTTGATAATCCTAGAATATTCCGTTTGAAGTTGTTTAACACTTCCGCCAACTCAGGTAACATATTTGTGGATCATAAGGTCCAGAAAATCATTGTGCATATATAAAAAGTAGCAGTAACAGTTGTTTTCGCAGTGTCCACATTACTGTTTATTTAATCAGACTGCGTGCAGGAAGGTGAGGGCGCTCAAGTGGCTAAGCATATCTCACTGCCTAAAGTCGTTTCCCGAATTCACTCAGAGCCTTACTGTCAATATACTTCCACGTGGCTTGTACCCTGACATCCAGGGGCCTTTGACTATTTCTCTGCTATACAGCTGCTTGCCAGTGTCTGAACAGTTTGGTAGGACATTTGAAGACTGTTAGATCTTGACAGAATTCCACACACAGTAATCTCAGTCCAGGTTAAAGTGCTTCAGTTACGGTGCTACCAGTCCACTTACTGATAAGATGTCATCATAGACCTCAAGATGATGTTTTTCATTGAATTATTAAGTGGATATCTGCAAATTAACTCTCTCTTAATTTTGAGAAAACACAGCATTTTCAGGTCTACACACCGAACAGTGTCATACGAGCGACAGATGTAGCACATGAACACTATTGAAAGAATAGGATATAATAATGTTCAAATTTTTGGGTGTTCATATTGATGAAAAATTGAATTGGAAAAAAAAAAAAAAAAAAAGCATATTACTGAGCTACTGAAACAAATAATTTCAACTAATTTTGCTCTTCCTGTAGTTTTTGTTCTTGGAAGCAAACGAATCAACTTCGTCACATATTTTACATATTTCCTCTCAACAACGTCTTACGAAACAATTTTATAGGGTAACTCGTCGCTTGGAAAGGGTGTTGATTACACAAAAGCGAGCAAGAAGAGTAATATGTGGTGTTCACCAGCAGTCATCTTGTAGATATATCCTTATGGAATTGTAAGATGCCTGTGCTCTGGAAAGTGAACTAGATTGGCCCGGCAATTCCTAAAGAAATTTGCCCTGATGCGATTTCTTCAAGTATCTTAACATATAAAATAATCTTACAACACAATCTGACTTAAGGAATAACCTTAACACAGGGAATCTTTCTTAGGGCAATATTAATGGCGTATTTGAAATTATTTATTCCCTAATAGAGTGGAAATACCTTATCACAAATGCTAACATGTGATATTCTAAAAATATTTTTACGCTGAACCTCAGAAGGAAGCAAGTACGAGGGCTATCCACAAAGTACATTACGTTTTGGAATTAAAAATAAATTAAGTATTGGAATTTTTTTATTATAGACAGATGAAAACCACACTTAAATACTAATTTTCTACATAGTTGCCATTTAAATTAAGGCACTTATCGTAGTGATGGACGAGCTTGGAAATTCCTTCGTCGTAAAATTCGGCCCCCTGCGCCTTCAACCACGTGGTTACCTCTTCTTGAAGCTGTGCGTCGTCATCAAAACGCTGCCTGCATAGCCAACCACTTCTTCATTGCTGGGAATAAGTGGAAGTCGCTCGGTGCCAGGTCGGGACTGTACGGCGGATGAGGAAACAACTCCTACTTAAAAGATTCGAGAACTTCACGAGTGGCATTTGCCGTGTGAGCCCGGGCGTTGTCGTGAATCAGCAAGATCTTTGAGCTTTCCCCTGCGCTTGTTTTGTATTGCTCTTCTGAGTTTGGCAATACCTTTGAGAGTTTATTGTAGTGCCTCTTTTCAGGAAATGCACAAAAATCACACCTTTTCTGTCCCAAAAGACAGTCGCCATCACCTTCCTTGCCGACATTGTCTGCATGCATTTCTTGGGTTTTGGGGGGGAATTTGTGTGCCCCCACTGCATTGACTGCAATTTTGTCTCGCAGTTCACATGCTTAACCCATGTTTCGTCACCAGTAACGGTGCGATCGAGTAATGAGTCGCCATCTTTCTCGTAAGCGTCCAAAAACGTTAACGCTGCAGCCATTCGCTGATTTTTGTGAATCTCTGTCAAGATTTTTGGTATCCATCTTGCACAGAACTTGTTGTAACCAAGCTTTTCGGTAATGATTTCGTGCAACAAACTTCGTGAAATTTGTGGAAGACTCATAGACAGTTCCGTTATTGTGAAATTACGGTTTTCACGGACCGCGGCATCGACTTTTTCGACAAGTTCGGCAGTCACTATGCTGGGTCTTCCATTTCGCTCTTCGTCGTGAACGTTAGTTCGGGCATTTTTAAATTTTATGACCCATTGACGCACTCCACCTTCAGTGATTATGTTGTCCCCATACACTTCACAAAGCTGCCGATAGATTTCTATCAGTGTACAGTTTTTTGCAGTCAGAAACCTTATTACAGCACACACTTCACACTTCGCGGCATTTTCAATTAACGCTGACATTTCAAACCTAACGGACACATACGAAAACGTGATGTACTTTGTGGATAGCCCTCGTATAAGGAACATAACTGGCTCTTACTTATAATCCAGAATACCCTCCTACAGTGAAGCTCAGAACACAAGCTTTCCACACAAATAACATAGAACATGACATCCCCACAGCTTTTGGAAGTTGTCGACATGTCTACCTGTACATCTACACCTACAGACTCCACCAACCACCATATGTTGCATGGGAGAGCGTACCGTGGCGCACTACGAGACATTTCCTTTCCTGCTTCAATTGCAAATAGAGAGAGGGAAAAACGTTTGCCTGTATGCCTCCGTACAAGCCCTAAGTTCTCTTGTCTCATCTCCGTGGTTCTTACGCGAAATGCACTTTGGCGACAATAAATTCGTTCTGCACCCAGCTTCAAATGCCGGTTTTATAAGTTTTCCGTCCAGAGATTCCCATTTCAGCTCACTGTCTCCACAATACTCGTGTGTTGACTGAACCTACCAGTAGCATATCCAGAAGCCCAGCTCCCTTCTTTTAATTTGACCTGATGGGGATCCCAAACACTCGAGCCGTACTCAAGAATGGGTTGCACTAGCGTCCGATATGCGGTCACCTTTGCGGATGAGCTTCGTGTTCCTAAAATTCTCGCAGTAACCCGCAGTCGACGTACACTTACCTTCAGGGACCTGTAATAAATATACTAGCATATTGCAGGCAATGTCTCGGTTTTGAAAAATTTATATAGTGCGAGAACCATTTCCAAGCTAAAATAAAGATCGTGCTAATGAGATAAAATCGTTATTAGTTATTGTTACTGCGAGACAGAAATCCACCTAGCCTCGTGTCTTTCAAAGAAAAAAATTTAAAAAGAATGTGCTTTTATAGTTAATTTGCTGATGGAACAGTGTGTAAATAAATGGAAGAGATTTTCTGATTGGACAGTGTTATGCATCACTAAACCAAGCCCCATTTCTTTAAACTTTCTGATCTGAGCGCGTTCTGTTTGGAAACAACATAATCTACTTAGAAATAATCAGAGTTGTCGTCGTAGTAATGGTTGTCGTGAATTGATGGGAGAGACTAAGTGCCGCTTCGCCTACCATTGGTTTTTAATTCTGTATCACAAGCCCGTAAGCCACAATCCCGATTGAAGTTCTGAAACACTAGACCAAGAGCCATTTACCAGTCTCAGGTCTAGTGATGGTAAGTGGAACATTTGGCAACGCGTGTTTACAACATTTTCTATGTGCACCGACCAAGTAGAACTCCTTTCCTTGTTGTGTGAGCTGTGTGGTATTTACGGAGCTAATACTGGGTTGCGTGTTGTAACGTCATGACTGTTATGTTTACCAGCTGCGATAATAGATGTTTTCAAAACAGAAACACGGACTATTACTGAAAGTGCAACAATGATGTCGAATGGATGTGGAGCTTTAAAGAGCTTTAAAGTTACGAAAACGCAAATTTCTTTTGGAGGATAGCCTCAAAACTACTCCTAAAAAACGTAAACAAAATGTCAAATACATTATGCATTTCAATCTTTTTTCGTTCTTTGCGGAGGGTATACATCTGTAAGCGCGGACGTTCGAACCATAGATTATTCTCTGACTGCAAATAATCGTAACAGTGATTTAACGTCAAGTGTAGTAGTGGGTAAGGAAACCGATGAAAGGCAAATAAACGTAAATGAGAAGATACCACAGCGGAATGCAGTACTATTGATGTACAAAATAATATCCGTGAACCAGATATAAATCAGTTATTAAAAGGGAGGCCAATAAGGGGACGGAAACGTAAGTAGGAAGACCAAGACAGAGCCCGTGCAAACGTTTGGAAAAAAGTAGGAGAGGACAGTGCTAGGAAAGAATTTGACAAGTTTTGTGATGTTGAATCTCATAATGCCCAGTGGGTCTTGACTTGCTCAGTGGTTTCTGAATGTGAAAGAAAACAGAAAAAACTGAAAACATCAAACAAAATAAAGTTTAGTGTGTTATGCGAACTGTTTTTTTTTTTTCGTCCAGTGACGGTGATTTAGGAGACTTAGTGTGCACTGAAACTACAACAACATTTATACATTGTCGATGTATTACTAATGACATGAAAGTAATTCGTAAGAAGACTAGTTTCGTTGCTCATAAGGTCGAAAAGAGATAATTTATTGAAACACAAATACTGAAAAAACAAATAACAAACCGAAACCTGATACAAAAAACACAATATAAATTGAATTAAAACTAGAGAAATTTAAATGACAAATGACAAACCTGTAACCATTTTTATGAAAAGAGACTTTGACCAGCAGACTGCAGCTGAAATAAGCATTCAGAAGAACTAAACAAAAGTGAGACCTGTTTTCCATCCATTGAACTGGGTGAACACTTAATTTCACTATGGCCAGAAGGAAAACCGATTTCGAAAGAAAAACCTGAAGACTCAAATCCCTTCTGCTGCTGATCCCGAAAGATGCAAAATAAGCCTACCGGCTTTTTCAAAGGGATACTGATGTGGAATATGACATCGGTGGTTTCACTGGGCAAGTTGATTTCGAAGTGCAATACGAATAATGACAACTAATTGCAAGTTTTTGTTTGCATATGTTTCAATACGTTTAATTTTACTGCTTTAATACAGTAGGCCTTGTTGTGATGAACAGTTAGTAATACTGACTTCCATTTCGAATGCAAGGAATGCTGTCTTTGACAGTTTTAGAAGTTGCATGATGTGTCTTTAATGTTACTTGCATTGTTGCAATTGTTTTGTGTTTCATAACGATCATTAAAAGATACGGTCATGTTACAGTAACTACACTTTTATCACCTTGAGCTCGTTTTTCAACAACGTTTAGCTTACGAAACATAATTTGTTATTTATATAAGCTTCGTGTCCTGTAAACTGATCTCATCAAGTTGTTTCAGACTATAAAAGGCTAGTGGTTTACTTATGCTTTATTGTTATAATAGGCCTCGTGAACTGTCCAGTTATGCTTAAGGAGACCAAAGTACTTTGACGTCTTTTAGTCTACTGATGCATAACAAAAGCCCGCAAGTCGCAATTAAGCATAAGTAGGCTAACGGCCATTATTATTCTGTTTTCGTGTTATCTGAAATTTAATTTCGATGAGGTATCGCAGCTTAGTGAACCAATAACAACACATGTCTGGTACAAAAAGTTGTGAAAACTTAACAATAAACACATTTTAAGGCAATGGAAACTTTGGGATCCACTCTCTCAATCATGACATTATTGCACTTATGGATGAATAATTAAACTTATGGATGGAATAATTAAAGATATGGATGAATAATTAAAATCCACAAGATACTTATGCTTTTACAGGTAGCATAGTAGTTAATAAGATAAGATTAGTGGTACCCATAGCCACGCTCAGACAAAGACTTCACTCACAGATTTGTTGTGAAAGTAACAAAATGTAAAAACCTTATGTGAGTGAAAATCTTTTTGCCCAACTCGATTACAAATTAAATACATTGCGTAAATAGCAAGGAATCTGCCCACCTTGATTGTAACCAATAGTACCACTCTGCTATTCATACAGCTTGATCACTTAAAAGAGATTCCTTTTCAATATGGCTCGGCAAGTTTGTAATTATAACAAAATATTACCTTGTCTTCCAGAGGAGATGTATGGCGAAACAACGTATGCAGTTCTCAGCGCAGCCCCGTGCATACAAATCCAAAGCTGCGTTCATACATCAGTCTCCTTGTATATCAGTAGAACTCAAAACAGCCACGCTTATTCCGGCACGTAACGCACACAGGCAAAATCCACGCCACTAACCGGCACAATAGCGACGGAAGCTATATTATCATCGAATTTGCAAGCCATGTGGACAGCAATCGCACTTTCATTCCTCATTGATCGTTCCTCGCTCGTCGCATAAACGTTAGACAAGACAAACCTTCGTAGAAGTAGCGATTACAGGGATAATCGTCCTGAGGACGCAGATATAACGGCAAAAATTGCTCGATAGAAACAGCTGCATAAAAGATGATACATGGAAGTTGACATACCATAACAGACAACTTTCAGAGTGAGGCATCTTAACCGTACCTTCACGCTGTATTATTTCAGTTCACTTGCTATTCTACACACTTCACTGGAAATGACGAAGTTGCAAAATCACAGTAGCCCAAACTTAGTTACGTGACACTCATTTGATAATCTATTCATATGAAAATCGTGCAGAAGCTCTAGTTACGCTTTTTCCACTCATATTACCTCATACTGCATCCTTCAGTGTGACAGGGAACTGCTTTCTTGCACTGCTGTCCAGTTGATCATACTGCGATGTTTCGACTCAGACGTGGTAACTATGCACCTTTTATTTTTCCATAGTATTAAGTGCCTTACAGCACACAAGGGATTTGAGACAACTCTCAATAAACAAAAAATTGTTTTCCCCAATAAAAGTGAGGATTATAGCTATTTATGGAAGTCATGGTAATTGCCCCCCCCCCCTCCCATGAACCATGGGCATTGCCGTTGGGGGGAGGCTTGCGTGCCTCAGCGATACAGATAGCCGTACCGTAGGTGCAACCATAACGGAGGGGTATCTGTTGAGAGGCCAGACAAACGTGTGGTTCCTGAAGAGGGGCAGCAGCCTTTTCAGTAGTTGCAGGGGCAACAGTCTGGATGATTGACTGATCTGGCCTTGTAACAATAACCGAAACGGCCTTGCTGTGCTGGTACTGCGAACGGCTGAAAGCAAGGGGAAACTACGGCCGTAATTTTTCCCGAGGGCATGCAGGTTTACTGTATGATTAAATGATGATGGCGTCCTCTTGGATAAAATATTCCGGAGGTAAAATAGTCCCCCATTCGGATCTCCGGGCGGGGACTACTCAAGAGGATGTCGTTATCAGGAGAAAGAAAACTGGCGTTCTACGGATCGGAGCGTGGAATGTCAGATCCCTTAATCGGGTAGGTAGGTTAGAAAATTTAAAAAGAGAAATGGATAGGTTGCAGTTAGATATAGTGGGAATTAGTGAAGTTCGGTGGCAGGAGGAACAAGACTTCTGGTCAAGTGACTACAGGGTTATAAACACAAAATCAAATAGGGGTAATGCAGGAGTAGGTTTAATAATGAATAGGAAAATAGGAGTGCGGGTAAGCTACTACAAACAGCGTAGTGAACGCATTATTGTGGCCAAGGTAGATACGAAGCCCACACCCACTACAGTAGTACAAGTTTATATGCCAACTAGCTCTGCAGATGACGAAGAAATTGAAGAAATGTATGATGAAATAAAAGAAATTATTCAGATTGTGAAGGGAGGCAAAAATTTAATAGTCATGGGTGACTGGAATTCGAGTGTAGGAAAAGGGAGAGAAGGAAACATAGTAGGTGAATATGGATCGGGGGAGAGAAATAAAAGAGGAAGCCGTCTGGTAGAATTTTGCACAGAGCACAACATAATCATAGCTAACACTTGGTTTAAGAATAATGAAAGAAGGTTGTATACATGGAAGAACCCTGGAGATACTAAAAGGTATCAGATGGATTATATAATGGTAAGACAGAGATTTAGGAACCAGGTTTTAAATTGTAAGACATTTCCAGGGGCAGATGTGGACTCTGACCACAATCTATTGGTTATGACCTGTAGATTAAAACTGAAGAAACTGCAAAAAGGTGGGAATTTAAGGAGATGGGACCTGGATAAACTAAAAGAACCAGAGGTTGTACAGAGTTTCAGGGAGAGCATAAGGGAACAATTGACAGGAATGGGGGAAAGAAATACAGTAGAAGAAGAATGGGTAGCTTTGAGGGATGAAGTAGCGAAGGCAGCAGAGGATCAAGTAGGTAAAAAGACGAGGGCTAGTAGAAATCCTTGGGTAACAGAAGAAATATTGAATTTAATTGATGAAAGGAGAAAATATAAAAATGCAGTAAATCAAGCAGGCAAAAAGGAATACAAACGTCTCAAAAATGAGATCGACAGGAAGTGCAAAATGGCTAAGCAGGGATGGCTAGAGGACAAATATAAGGATGTAGAGGCCTATCTCACTAGGGGTAAGATAGATACTGCCTACAGGAAAATTAAAGAGACCTTTGGAGATAAGAGAACGACTTGTATGAATATCAAGAGCTCAGATGGAAACCCAGTTCTAAGCAAAGAAGGGAAAGCAGAAAGGTGGAAGGAGTATATAGAGGGTCTATACAAGGGCGACGTACTTGAGGACAATATTATCGAAATGGAAGAGGATGTAGATGAAGATGAAATGGGAGATATAATACTGCGTGAAGAGTTTGACAGAGCACTGAAAGACCTGAGTCGAAACAAGGCCCCCGGAGTAGACAACATTCCATTGGAACTACTGACGGCCTTGGGAGAGCCAGTCCTGACAAAACTCTACCATCTGGTGAGCAAGATGTATGAAACAGGCGAAATACCCTCAGACTTCAAGAAGAATATAATAATTCCAATCCCAAAGAAAACAGGTGTTGACAGATGTGAAAATTACCGAACTATCAGTTTAATAAGTCACAGCTGCAAAATACTAACACGAATTCTTTACAGACGAATGGAAAAACTAGTAGAAGCCAACCTCGGGGAAGATCAGTTTGGATTCCGTAGAAACACTGGAACACGTGCGGCAATAGTGACCTTACAACTTATCTTTGAAGAAAGATTAAGGAAAGGCAAACCTACGTTTCTAGCATTTGTAGACTTAGAGAAAGCTTTTGACAATGTTGACTGGAATACTCTCTTTCAAATTCTAAAGGTTGCAGGGGTAAAATACAGGGAGCGAAAGGCTATTTACAATTTGTACAGAAACCAGATGGCAGTTATAAGAGTCGAGGGATATGAAAGGGAAGCAGTGGTTGGGAAGGGAGTAAGACAGGGTTGTAGCCTGTCCCCGATGTTGTTCAATCTGTATATTGAGCAAGCAGTAAAGGAAACAAAAGAAAAATTCGGAGTAGGTACTAAAATTCATGGAGAAGAAATAAAAACTTTGAGGTTCGCCGATGACATTGTAATTCTGTCAGAGACAGCAAAGGACTTGGAAGAGCAGCTGAACGGAATGGACAGTGTCTTGAAAGGAGGATATAAGATGAACATCAACAAAAGCAAAACAAGGATAATGGAATGTAGTCTAATTAAGTCGGGTGATGCTGAGGGAATTAGATTAGGAAATGAGGCACTTAAAGTAGTAAAGGAGTTTTGCTATTTGGGGAGCAAAATAACTGATGATGGTCGAAGTAGAGAGGATATAAAATGTAGGCTGGCAATGGCAAGGAAAGCGTTTCTGAAGAAGAGAAATTTGTTAACATCCAGTATTGATTTAGGTGTCAGGAAGTCATTTCTGAAAGTATTCGTATGGAGTGTAGCCATGTATGGAAGTGAAACATGGACGATAAATAGTTTGGACAAGAAGAGAATAGAAGCTTTCGAAATGTGGTGCTACAGAAGAATGCTGAAGATTAGATGGGTAGATCACATAACTAATGAGGAAGTATTGAATAGGATTGGGGAGAAGAGAAGTTTGTGGCACAACTTGACCAGAAGAAGGGATCGGTTGGTAGGACATGTTCTGAGGCATCAAGGGATCACCAATTTAGTATTGGAGGGCAGCGTGGAGGGTAAAAATCGTAGAGGGAGACCAAGAGATGACTACACTAAGCAGATTCAGAAGGATGTAGGTTGCAGTAGGTACTGGGAGATGAAAAAGCTTGCACAGGATAGAGTAGCATGGAGAGCTGCATCAAACCAGTCTCAGGACAGAAGACCACAACAACAACAACAACAACAACAACATGGTAATTACTGCTAGCTTCCTTACAAAGTACAACTGCCATTTCGTGAATACATAAATATTTACTGTCCTGTGCATTGTTGAGCTGACAGAGACCAGGTCTCGTGTTTATATTTTTCGCTGCTACATAAACATGCAGCTTCTGACAAAGGAGAGAACACCTGTGTTTTTTTCTGTCCTTGTATAGTCCATTTTTCTTCTCAGCCTGTGTGCAGGTATGTATCAACGGAAGAAAGCGATACGCTTGAAATCCAGTGTAGTCAGAGGTTTTCGTAAAGTCATAGCTTTGTAGTGTCTACATTTTGGCAGCTTGTGCTAAAACCAGACACACTAGTCAGATACAGAGGTTAGTAGTCGCGTGCCTATTCGACAACGTGTCTTTTATCCCCTCCACCGACTCGGGGTCAATGCCTGGCCGGACAAGGAAGACACAGCACTCCCCTGTGGGACTTGGTAACTGGTGGATGTGCTTATGCAAGCACTGTCCTAGCATCATGGATGAAGTATTCCTTTGGGACAGTTCGGTTTCACTTTGATATAGCTATTTGAGGTGATAATGCTGAGGTTTTCGAATCTTGTTTAGTCTATATTTGTCTTGGGGTAAATTCATGCGCCGCGCGGGATTAGCCGAGCGGTCTCAGGCGCTGCAATCATGGGCTGTGCGGCTGGTCCCGGCGGAGGTTCGAGTCCTCCCTCGGGCATGGGTGTGTGTGTTTGTCCTTAGGATAATTTAGGTTAAGTAGTGTATAAGCTTAGGGACTGATGACCTTAGCAGTTGAGTCCCATAGGATTTCACACACATTTGAATATTTTTTTTAAATTCATGCGTTTTGTGCAGTTTCGTGGCAACTGATTTGTCTTGAGCGGACGACTATTAAACTTAATGGCGTTTGTGATACTGTGAAATGCGACATGCTAATTGCAACATTTCCATGTTCTTTCTACTCGCATATTGGAGTGTATCTGTTGGATTTCCCTATTTTTAATATGGGTCCCCTTGTTAATGTTAGACTACATCCTAGTCATCAATCAACCGCATCGTCCGCAATCCGATACTATCAATCCGTGGCTATATTAAAACGTTACATCTCACTTTCCTGAGTTTAATGAATACCCACATGCCTGTGTTAATTTTGAACTATTTTGGGGTTTCTGAATGTATCAAAGATAAACTGCTTTTTGGCCTTCAGTAAGTCATATGGTTTTTTGTGTTAGTCCAATGTTATGTACCCATGACTGTGTTAAATTGTCAGCTCTCATACTGCTGGGTTTAATGAGTACCCACCTCTTCAGTTCGAAGACTGGTTTGATGTAGATCTCCACGCTGCTCTATCCTGTGCTAGCCTCTTTATCTCCGAAAGACTATAGCGATCTACATCCTTCTGAATCTGCTTACTGTATTCATCTTTTGGTCTCCCTGTACGATTTTCACCCCCCACAATTCCCTCCAGTGCTCAATTCTGCATTTTTTGATGTCTCAGAATGTTTTCCATCAACCAACCTCTTCTTTTGGTCAAGTAGTGTCATAAATTTATTGTCTCCCCTATTCTACTCAGTACCTGCTCATTAGTTACGTGATCAACCCATCTAATCTTCAACACTCTTCTGTAGCACCACATTTCTAAAGCTTCTATTCTATTTGTTTCTAAACTGTTTATTCTCAATGTTTCACTTCCATACATGGCAACACTCCACACAAATACCTTCAGAAAAGGATTCTTAACACAATCTAATTCTGTGTTGACAAAGTCCTCTTCTTCAGAAATTCTTTTCTAGTCATTGCCAGTCTACATTTTATATCCTCTCTACTTCGGCCAAAAAATGGCTCTGAGCACAATGGGACTTAACATCTGAGGCCATCAGTACCCCTAGAATTTAGAACTACTTAAACCTAACTAACCTAAGGACATCACACACATCCTTGCCCGAGGCAGGATTCGAACCTGCGACCGTAGCGGTCGCGCGGTTCCAGGCTGTAGCGCTTAGAACCGCTCGGCCACCATGGCCGGCACTTGGGCCAAAATCAGTTATTTGCTGCCAAAATGGCAGAACTCACCTACTACTTTAAGTGTTCTCTAATTCTCTTGGCTTTCTATGTTTTAATTTGACTACGTTCTATTATCCTTGTTTTGCTGTTGTTGATGTTCATTTCATATACTCCTTTCAAGACACTGTCCATTCCGTTCAACTGCTCTTCCAAACCCTTTGCTGTCTCTGACAGAATTACAATGTCATCAGCGAACCTTTAAGTTTTTGCTTCGTCTCCCTGAACTTCAATTCCTACTCCAAATTTTTCTTTGGTTTCTTTACTGCCTGTTTAGTTTCAAGATTGAATAACACCGATGATAGGCTACAGCCCTGTCTCACTTCCTTATTAACTACTGGTTCCCTTCGATACCCAGCACGTATGTGTGATTCTGAATTAGTCCGTTTTTTCTGAGTTTATCAAAAACAGACTGCATTTTGGCCATGAGCCGACGACATGGCCTGATTATGAATACTATCACAATACAGCATGAATAATATCTTGTACTTATTCAAGATCATATAAGAAAGTCACATATGCTTGTAGAAAATTCCTTCTGGGTAATGATTTTTGTATTTTTGTATGGTGGTTGTCGACTTCACTAGTCCACCTAAATGTACCCCTCTGGTGTTTCCCAGTAAACTCTAGGTCTTGGCGAGTATTTAGGCAGTTGGATTATAATTTTGTTGACGAGGTCCAGCCTGTGATAGTGTATGAGTGAGTGATGATGCTCCCCTTCTCGTTCCTACCTCATCCCCTGATCCTTATATAGTGGGCGGGGTATGATAATTTTACTTTCTTTATCTAAATATTTTACGTTCGTAAGGGGTTATTTATAACGGGATATGCTATACTGCTTACATAAGTCGTAGAACGAAATTGTATCTTGTAAAGATTTACCATTTTGATGTTAGGAATAAACTCAATTCATGATCAGTAAATTTCGAGATGACTTGTCATACGCCCATAGTTCGTAACCGCCTTCTCATCCAGTCACTCTCAAATCCGCCCAAGAATAATAAATTCAAAGAGTATTTTAACCGCACTCCTTATTAAAAGAAAGCCAGAGCTTGTGCAATTTAAAGTAATGCAATGAGAGATAATATTACACTGCTTGTGACGCTATTTTACCCTGCTCCTGTGTAATCACAGTATAATAATTGAATTCTTACTATCGTAGCCCTTTATACATGAGAAACAGACCCGTTATTAATTTTTGTATTGGGCTAAAGTTGAATAAAAGCTCTTTTGCTCGTGTTATTAAAGTCCTTTCTTAGGTAATGATAGATTTTGCACTCTTAAAATGCATCATCAGATCGCGTGTATGTTGGAGGGGTAACACATTTAGTGTTCAGAATAACGAACTGTTAACAATAAGTGACCATGATCACACAAGGCTGCTAAGAGCAGTGTACTTACTCGTACATTAAATTTTAAATCATTGTAGTACACAGGAGAAACGGTCACAGCGAAGTCCCAACGTTCATCGTCAAAACAGGAAAGGTAAGTAACTATTGTAAGCGGTGATCCTAGTTAAAATGATTGGACCGAAAAGCAACATATAATACACAGAGGAGAGCAAAAGAAACTGGTACACCTGCCTAATATCCTCTAGGGCCCACGCGAGCACGCATAAGTGCCGCAACACGATGTGCTACGGACGCGACATATGTATGAAGTAGCGCTGAAGGGAATTAACATCATAAATCCTGCAGGGCTGTCCATAAATCCGAAGAGTACGAGGGGGTGGAGATCTCTTCTGAACAGCTCGTTGCAAGACATCCCTGATATGCTAAATAATGTCCATGTCTGGTGAGTTCGGTGCCAGCGGAAATGTTTAACTCTGAAGAGTGTCCCTGGAGCCACTCTGTAGCAATTCTGGACGTGTGGGGTGTCGAATTGTCCTGTTGGAGTGGCCCAAGCCCATCGGAATGCACAATGGACGTGAATGGAGCAGGTGATCAGACAGAATGCTTACGTACATTTCACCTCTCAGAGTCGTATCTAAGCTTATCGGGGGTCCCATGTCACTCCAACTGCACACGCCCCACATCATTACAGAGTCTCCACCAGCTCGAACAGTCCTTTGCTGACATGCAGCGTACATTGATTCATGAGACTGTCTCCATATCCGTACACGACCATCCGCTCGATACAATTTGAAATGAGTCTCGTCCGACCAGGCAACATGTTTCCAGTCATCAACAGTCCAATGTCGGTGTTGATGGGCCCAGGTGAGGCATAAGGCTGTGTGTCGTGCAGTCATTAAGGGCACACTGATAGGCCTTCGGCTCCGAAAGCCCATATCGATGATGTTTCGTTGAACGGTTCACACGCTGACACTTGTTGATGGCTCAGCACTGAAATCTGCAGCAATTTGCGGAAGGGTTGCACTTCTGTCACGTTGAACGATTTTCTTCAGCCGTCGTTCTTGCAGGATATTTTTCCGGCCGCAGCGATGTCGGAGGTTTGATGTTTTACCGGATTCCTGATATTCATGGTACACTCGTGAAATGGTCGTACGGGAAAGTCCCCACTTCATCGCTACCTCGGAGATACTGTGTCCCATCGCTCGTGCGCCGACTATAACACCACGTACAAATTCACTTAAATCTTGATAAACTGCCGTTGTAGCAGGTGAAACCGGTCTAACAACTGCGGCAAACACTTGTGCTATATAGGCGTTGCCGATCGCAGTACCGTATTCTGTCTGTTTACATATCTCTGTATTTGAATACGCATGCCTATACCGGTTTCTTTGGCGCTTCGGCGTATATAAATAAAAAACTGAATAAATCGGAAAAACCGTAGGTGCCATAAGAACATCCGAATAAACAAAGTTAAAACCCAACTTCAAATAGGAATCAGATAAGGAAGGAGCGAGGCTGAACACATATGTAATGACCAGACTGCTCGGGGAGGTAACACGGCACCTAACTGAGCTAAGCTGGCGGAACGCTGCCGAGTCGTGTGTAACGACGACAAAGAAACAACATGGCTGTACTGTGTTGCCAAAGTAATCCTCCAACAACCAAGAGGATGAATATACAAGACGTCTAAAGGGATAAAGAAAATGCTTCTAGGATCCAATAGACTGCTTTACTGAAACATTCAAAATTAGTCAAGAGGTTTTTATGACGTAAATTGGTCTTGCATTAAGAGTTTCATCAGCACAGTTTTTCAATGAGTTATAAATTTCCATTTCCTCTAGATTATTAAGTGTATTGCCCTTGATTACTCGATGTAGTATCTGAGGATTAGAGGGAAGATCCGTCATTGAATGCCCAGTTTCCTGTAGGTGAATACTTAAGGGTGATTAGGAGCCTGGGTTGTAACAGAGTTTCTTAAGGCGCATCTCAAAATTTCTACTTGAACTACATCCATCACATGTAATGCAATACATTTCAGGAGATTTATAACTTTCAGATATCGACTTTTCCCTGTGTCTGTAACTCTGGCCATTATTTCTAGGAATGAGGTATGCCAGAACTATGTTTTTAGAACTCAAAAGCTAATTCCTCCTGCAAACGTAACCATAGTAAGGTATTCTATGCTAATGTTTCCAGAATGTTTTTACGGCACACAATTCTGGTTTTTTCCGTTTTTGTAGTTACTGATATATGTCCATATTTTATAGGTTTCTTTTCAAGCCCAATCATTTTAACTTGGACCACTGCTTACACAGTCACTTATTTCTATTGCTTTGACAATCGACTTGGCTGTAGCTGTTTTTCCTGTACGCTAAAATGATTTAAGACATAAAGTAAGTATACTACTCCTAGCGGTCTTGTGTGATCATAACAACTTATTTTTATTAATTGATTATTCCAAAGAATAAGTATGTTATACCTCCAACGTACGGATCATATGATGATGCACTTTAAGAATCCGAAACTGGTCATGACATTTCAATAAAGGACTTTAACAGCCTGAGCGGAAGACTTTTCATTCAACATGCAGAATTTCGGTTATAGTTGCCTTCATTTTAAAGTTACTTGTTCCCGGTGTAATTGCATGTTATGTTATGTAATTCATCTGATTGGCATATAGGGTGGCAAACATGACACGCTTCTTTGTCTTTGTCTAAACATATAATGTGTTTGTGTGTATGTGTATGTATGTGTGTGTGTGTGTGTGTGTGTGTGTGTGTAGCTAATAATGATTCACACAGAATTACGTGATTTAGAATCTTGTTATTTGGTAAACATAGTAGAAATGTAGGGTGTTGTTTTGAGGTATTACTGAGATTTATTTGTTTTCTGTGGAGAAAATTTATAGGAATGGGCGTAACCACTCAGTCAAAGTTAAGAAGACGATTAAGAATGAGTGAAAGATGAGTTAAATCAGCTGATTTTTGAGATACGAGACAGTCAGGCCATAATGTTAGCTACATATGAGAATAGTTTGCTCCAAGAGACAATGAACGATCGAGTTTACACCGTAATGAGTGGGGCAATCATTCAGGAGATGCATGAATTGGTCTCATCCACAGGTCCTTGACATGAGGATGTGGCAGCAGAACTGACGTAGCTCATTGTCCAAGAGACAGTCCGGGCCATTGCACCGGATGTTCCAGAGAAACCAGTATCACTGTCGCTTGACGTGAACGTCCATAAGGAACTATTCAGAAGACACGGTAAGGAATTCCAGAAACAGAACAGCAAGCAGAGTATGGAACTTCTGCAACTATTCCAGGAGCGGGACAGTCAGACTGAACTGCGTTTTGCGGAAAAGGGGAGGTGAAGGGATTGATATTTTCGGTGTACAGCAAAGTTCGTCTGACAAGTTGTTGTGCAAGTTTGAGTCGAAGCAAAAGGAAGTAATTAGTGGAAGACCAAAGTTGTGGACATAGTGAAGGAAGTTTAAGTATCCAAAGGGAAATACTAGAACAATTAGAGGCGGGAGTCACAGACGGAGAATATGAAGTTCGTCAGTGAATTTGTTGGGTAACTATGAGCCAAATAAAAGAAGGCATTGGAAACTATGTGCAAATAGGTATCACACCAGGAGGATGAAGTTCATAAAGTGTCTGATAGGTTGGGGGCCTCCATCATTGCTGCTGAACAGCTGTCATAGCATAATGATGGTGACTGAGATACCATCCATCCTAAAGCTGTAGGTGACAACGAACAAGTGTAGTCTCTCCTAAGCTTCAGATAGAAGAAGGTCGAAATAAACTGGCGCAGTCAGGAGGCTTTGTTGCATCTGCAGTGACAACGAAGGAACTCTACTGCACAGAAAAACACGTTCGCATATCCCCCAACCCTTGGTTACCTTGACGGTTGTAGTAAAAAGCAAAGGACAGAGGACGATGAACTGCGTGACCTGGAGAATAAACAGTGTCATATAGGAGATGATTCTCCTCACGTGCTGCATCGTGTTAGGCGAGTTATGTCCGAATTGTTCTATGGTGAGAATAGTGAGACTTAATATCTGTACAAAAGTACACCATTTACCCTGATTCAACAAATGAACAATTTCATGTGTGTGGATGAACTATCCGAACACATACTATAAGTAGTGTGGGGACCGCATCTTAACCCTCCTACTGTTAACTTTTTCCATTTCCAGAATACCACTGCAGTCACAAAGAATCCAAGTAATTTACAAGTGATACATTGGCAATATTTTAATGAACTAACACAAAAACGTACGTACAGATGTTCAATGTATCATTCATCATTCTATTCTCATAAATACTATATTCAAGAAACAAAATGAAATTTAGGTTGAGGACATACTGACCTCACTGGTACTCAGTGCTAAAAATCATGAACAAATATTAATGTTATGTAAATATAATATTGAACAAAATATCATTGTATACAATTGTCTCACAGGGAGGAGGTCATATATATTGAAAAAAAGGAATGTACGTATTTCCATTGGTACTGATGAGCCAGCAGCGTAGCTGAGACTAATCATGCATGATTGTGAGAGTTATGAGAATTTCTATGGTGCATTCCTGGTTGGGAAGCGTACAAGATCAGCTGAAACTAAGCATATTGATAATGTCTAACTATGCTGACTCTGACTTCCATGATCCTATTCTACATTTAAAACAATAATGAGAAAGGACCAGTACCTCGATTCTGGAAATAATCCACCAGAACTGGTACGAATGTAGCTGACAAAACTTCCTAATCGTCTACATAAGAAGATTATTGTTATTGGGTGGCACATGTAAGATATTAGATCATTCCAGGCTTTACTTCAAGAGCTTA
Source organism: Schistocerca americana (assembly GCF_021461395.2). Classification (NCBI taxonomy): domain Eukaryota; kingdom Metazoa; phylum Arthropoda; class Insecta; order Orthoptera; family Acrididae; genus Schistocerca; species Schistocerca americana. Next base: position 447,876,253 of record NC_060122.1, on the reverse strand, counting down.
GGTGCGACAGAAAGTAGAGGACTGTGCAATGGAGGATATGAGTGGACAGATGCTCCACAATGTGGATATCGTAATGTAAAGAGTAACTGGCTGCAGTTCATTAACTCTGAGAAATGCAGATGAGAGCAGCACTCACCACATTATCAGTGGTGTAAAGGATGGTACTCAAGATAGGATTACAATGGTCAAGGTCGTATTGTAAAGAACTCACAACCTCCGAATCAGAATGAACCTCAATTTCTAACGGAAGTTCGTAGTCCTAACTCGTGTAACAATGAACATAACTTGGCGGAGAACGAGAACATTAGGCAAAGACTGAAAAGTAAGGCAACTAGCTGTGAGGACAATATAGAAATAATAAAGAGGAAATGAAGCTGATATACATAGACTTTGGGAAGGTTAGGGAAATTCTATTGGAAGAGGACGAGGAAACGACAACTACCAGATATCCTATTATAAATATTAACGTTCATAGTATAAATGTACAATAAGTAAAGGCACAGGATGTCAGGCTTCAGCGACAAGGGAAAATGTCTTCTTAAAAGTAAAGAGAAGAAGGTTTGGGCTGTATTATCATTGTAAAAGACAAAGATAGCTGGGGCGATACCAGGGAAAACTATTAATGTTGAGTCAGATGCAAATTGAGTCTTCATGCCAATCCAATTTTACTGAGTGCAAATTTCCTCTTGCTAACAGTGGGTACTGTGGAAGCGATTCTTGAGTTAGACTTTCAAGAACAAATGCCTGAGCGTCACTGATCTGAAGGACAAAGCAGTGACATTTTGTGTGGATGGACACATGATTAAACTTATCTTTGATGACTGTGTAGATAGAGATGGTCCAGGTCGTGAGTGTGTAGGATTAGTGATCAGATCTGAATAGTAATTGGGAATGGAAGTCTGCAGCAGTCCTAATATGACTGAATTAACCTCGTGTCTCAAGAAGTCAGAGAAGAGAGACCTGCATGATGTGATTAATGAAAAGCTGTCTCATGATAGACAAGAGAAGTGAGGTAGAAATTAAGAGTCAATGTTAGAAGCATGCAGTCATATTTTCTTCGAAGGCGACGTACTACCAAAGAATTTTTTATGAGCTCCATGTTAAGGAGCACAAGGTACTTTTTGTTAAACTTCTCGCAGTACAGTGGCTATACAGAGCGAAGGGAGAGGCTGACATTCATAACATGTTGGAACAAGATGTCATGAAAGTGGCAGTCAGACATATAACAACCCAGTCCTATGCGTTCTGAAAAAGGATGGGTCAGTTGTCTTGTGTTAAACTTCAGACAGATGAACACCATAAACGAACTGAAGAGTGACTGTCCTGATTCACTGGATGAGTTATTATAGAAAATCATAGGTAAGTGTATCAACAGCTTTAGACTTAAGGACCAGTTATTGTCAAATCGAACTCAAACCCTCCTGAAGCAAACACATGGTAATCCACAGTTTTGGTAAATGCAACCAGTTTTGGAAACTTCCTTTCGGATTTAATGTTCGCCATCAATTTTTGTAATGAAATTTGACACCATAATACGGAAAGAATTGAAATGTAGACTCACACTTTGTCAGTGACAACATAATGGCAGAAATGTCATCGGTGAAGCACAATAAGACTTTCTTAACTCTAGTTAGTGCTTTCTGAAGTAAGGGCATCACTAAACCTAGCCAAATCAGAACTTAACATTAAGGAATTGTACTTCCTGGGGTACCTGGTTTCTGTGGAGGAGATACTGCCTGATCCAGAAAAATTATGAGTGATTTAAGACATCCTGGTGTGTGGATCCATGGGGCTAATTAACTTGTTTACGATTCATTAGTATGAGTAAATTTTGTGACAATAAACATCTGGCTGAAAAGACCCTTAAGTACCTCCTAGTTTGATATTCTTTTTAAATAAAAATAAACTAATAAACTTGTCTCTGATGTATTAAAGAGATAAACAGTTATGTTTGTTTGCATAACCAATTAATTGCTAGGTTAAATGTAGATGCATTCAGTGTTAAATAACATATCGCAAATACAAGAATTGTTAAAGATTAGTTAATAAAGGCTGGTGATACAGTTCTACTTGAGTAAGTGAACTGAAATTAGCTCGTGCACACAATATAGTGGTTCGAGAACTCAGTGCATAAAATGAATAAAAATAAATAAACAACTCAGCTAAATAGGAATCTGGTAGGCACACAATGCATTAAACCTAAGTATCTCTTACCAGCAGAAAATATGTGAAATTAACACTGGAAAACTAAGTTAAAGTTCAGACTCAGTAGAACTAATTCACAGTCCAAACCAACTTTGCACAGTAAAATATCAATTCTACTTACATACTGGCGGCAACACAACAGAGTCTTGATCACTGTGGGAAAACCCTGTGTGTCAGGTGAACTAGTGAAAAATATTTCAGTGTTCTGACAATGACGCAAAAAATTTCTTTCACCAAAATCGTGCATGGCTGCATCACCACTCAGCATACATCTTGCAGCCACAAGCTCGTTACAAACTGTGAGTGTGAACAAGTTGACTGGAGGCCTTTTAATGCTTCTGTCCTCTCCTCCACAGAATCATCCTGATTCTGCATCAGTATCAACAGAAGCCTATTTCACAACTGTTTACACATGAACGCTACCAAATATCTAAATGCGCCATTAGATGTGCACTAAAATTCTAAACAAACTAATGCTTCACACTTAATTTTATGTGCAGAACCTCACCCAAAATTTAATCTTAAACAAATGCAAAGACTTGTTGCAGTGCTAAACATCAGTTCATGATCTCTGTCCGATAAATTATTACAACAGATATGAATATGACATCCCTTACATACAGGATTTTTCCTGCTCTTTCCATTGCCATATCCTGTTAAAACAGGTTTAAAAATTTTTAAGTTACAGACGAAACTATGCAAATTAATAACCAATTAATTACAAATATAACAAAAAATATAAATGTTAAGAACTAAATGTAGCATATGGTGTGTAATTATGTCCGCTAATACGTACTGCGCTGCTAATTGTGTCTTGCATCAAATGATGTAGTGATTATTAATTAAACTTCAAATAAAAAGTGCCTTATGGGTTAATTCACTGCGCAACAAAACATGTGAGTAGTTCAATTGACGTGCATTAACGGGGGCACATTTTGATGGTTTGATCACTTTTGTACAATATTACAAAAATTGTTAATCATTTATTGAATTAGATAAGTCTTCGTAGTACTGTATTTTTCGACATACACTATTCACAAAGCATTTCCATATAATTGCAGAATCTTATTCATTTCCTCCTTAACCTGACGCCTTGTACTCCCCTGTACCTATGATAGTTCGCGCTGCGGATAAGCAAACGCGAAAAATATAAAAGATGTCTTTGGGCGGGCTAACAGCAGAGCTGACGTCATGTCCTCTAGTGTTAATCTGACGGGAGCACTTCCGAACGGCCGCTATCATGCAGTTGCTCAGCAAAGAGAGAAAGTTTTGTCGGATTTACTACCCAAAGAAGCACAGAATTTGGTAGTTTTGAGGGATTTCCAGAGTACCATGAAGAAGCTACCTCACGGGTCCACAGGTTTAGCTCCTGTTTTAACCTTGAAGAACAAATCCTCCCGTCAGAATTTGAGAGTTAATCAAAAGTATGCCCTCTGAAAAGTGAAGGCACAAAGCGATCGTCCAATTCGCACTTGAGAGTAATCGCACGAAGGCAAAGAAGAGAAAGCACGGGCAGAAGGCGGCAGTTTCAAAGAAGGAACTGCAAGTTGGACAGAAAGTTCTGGTAAAAGGACATCGATTGTCTAATAGGCAGAAATTCCTTTGCAACAAGTTTTTTTAACGTTTATTGTAGGCTCGTTCGCATGAGGAGGATTACAGTGCCGTTCATTAATTTAAAACTAACCTTGAGTGTTATGTGATATTTCAAATACAAACGCAAACAAAACTTTATTTCTCCAAAAATAAAATTATAGAAACCACAAAATTTATATTTTACTCTCATCAAAGTACTCTTCCTTAGATTTAATGACTGCCTCACAAACTCGAGGCAAGCGGTGAATAACATTTTGTGGGTATTGCGGGTCTACATGACTCCACACATCCTTACCGACTTTCTAGATATGTTCCTTGCTTGTTATGTGAACTTCCGGGATACACCTGCCCTCTTCATCCCAGACAATTTCAGTATGATTACAGTCAGGAATTTGAAACGTCCACTGTCTTCTAAGGATTCAGAATGCCGAGGCCCTACTGTTTGTATCGTAATACAGCCTAAAGTACCCTGCCGATGTCACAGCATTACAGGACGATCTGGCGTTGTGGAATGCGCATTCACTCGCCACACAGATGAACAAACATACCACTTCTGGTAACTAATTTCTGCGTATGCAGCACTCTTCTGGATAATACTGCATGTAGATGAAAACAAACACACACCTGACTTGCCTGTAAATTTTGTACTATTCTTTTGCTTACTCAACCGAGCCATGGTGTTGTATGGTATCTACAGGGAATTAGATGTCAGATATTAGGTTTATTGAAACTAATGAGTGGAAGTGTGTACATCCGAACACTGTGGAGCCCTCCAGTCCAAACATTCCAGGACAGTGAATTCCGTTCCAAATTTGACGATATTTATAAGATATTTGAGTGATAGACATGGAGAGGTGAGTTCTGTTTTGTTTTTTAGATAGTATATGTGTATGCTCATATGTTTGGTTCACTTTAAATCACTAGTTTTATTATGAACGTCGGCGTTGAATTAAGCATTTCTGATTATATAATAGATGGTCCTGGTTCTTAGATAAGGTCGAATTTTGTATGGAAATGATCCGCTCCGGAGGGAGTGCGGACAGTTGAATCTGACTGTTGGTCCCTGGAAAGCTACTGGGTGAGATACAGGCCTTTTTGCGCAACACCGTGTCTTACAAAATGTTTCATATTCTTTAGTTATTGGTAGTGGAAACGTTGTTAATTAAGTGCGTGTGCAGAGGACGTGAGGCTGTTTTATGATGAAACACCAGTTGCCAAGAAAGTGTCATGCTTATATGCGGGGAGCTAGAGTTGTTGTTGCGGATTTTTTTTTGCCAGCTGCTGGGAAGGCGACGAGCTCTGAGGAAGACGTAATGAGAATCTGAGTACATGGTGCAAGTACGGGGAATGAATCACAGGCGACACCAACACTACATTATTGGGGATGGGGACTCAATAGATAGTGTATACATTACAAAGAGCTCCAAAAGGGAGATCCCCTCAGAGATGGACCTAAAACCACTTTTTGGAGCAGTCTGGATGCCTCAGGCCATATGTTTCAATGTCACTTAAAATTCCTAAGGCCTGCCAATTTAAGCCTGGATTAAAACGTATTTTGCGGTTACCGAATATCAAAAGGTTACATAATATTAAAATTTAAATTTATCGACAGTGTGTATATGATTATTACGTATTACGTCCTAAACAACTGTGGAAACTATTTGAAATTGAATAGTTTTTCCAACTAAATAAAAGCTTCGTTTATGTAAAATTTCGGTTTAGCCGGTTAAGTGAAACAGCTACAGACGAAGACCTCTAAATTTTTAAATGATTATTAAAACCATTTTAAGAAAGTGAAAATAATCCACCAGAAAAACATAATGTATTTCGTGGTTTAAAGTACAGACCTATGCTTTTAAAACACGGAGAACACTGGAAGCCTATTACTTTACGAGAATACCTTCGCATAAATTAGCATTGCATACTTTTGTTTTACTGAGTAACTTGGTCAAAACCACAACAGGTCAACTGCTAGTTTATTATAAACCTTATTGTAGGAAAGAATCAAAGAATAATAATACACTCCTGGAAATTGAAATAAGAACACCGTGAATTCATTGTCCCAGGAAGGGGAAACTTTATTGACACATTCCTGGGGTCAGATACATCACATGATCACACTGACAGAACCACAGGCACATAGACACAGGCAACAGAGCATGCACAATGTCGGCACTAGTACAGTGTATATCCACCTTTCGCAGCAATGCAGGCTGCTATTCACCCATGGAGACGATCGTAGAGATGCTGGATGTAGTCCCGTGGAACGGCTTGCCATGCCATTTCCACCTGGCGCCTCAGTTGGACCAGCGTTCGTGCTGGACGTGCAGACCGCGTGAGACGACGGTTCATCCAGTCCCAAACATGCTCAATGGGGGACAGATCCGGAGATCTTGCTGGCCAGGGTAGTTGACTTACACCTTCTAGAGCACGTTGGGTGGCACGGGATACATGCGGACGTGCATTGTCCTGTTGGAACAGCAAGTTCCCTTGCCGGTCTAGGAATGGTAGAACGATGGGTTCGATGACGGTTTGGATGTACCGTGCACTATTCAGTGTCCCCTCGACGATCACCAGTGGTGTACGGCCAGTGTAGGAGATCGCTCCCCACATCATGATGCCAGGTGTTGGCCCTGTGTGCCTCGGTCGTATGCAGTCCTGATTGTGGCGCTCACCTGCACGGCGCCAAACACGCATACGACCATCATTGGCACCAAGGCAGAAGCGACTCTCATCGCTGAAGACGACACGTCTCCATTCGTCCCTCCATTCACGCCTGTCGCGACACCACTGGAGGCGGGCTGCACGATGTTGGGGCGTGAGCGGAAGACGGCCTAACGGTGTGCGGGACCGTAGTCCAGCTTCATGGAGACGGTTGCGAATGGTCCTCGCCGATACCCCAGGAGCAACAGTGTCCCTAATTTGCTGGGAAGCGGCGGTGCGGTCTCCTACGGCACTGCGTAGGATCCTACGGTCTTGGCGTGCATCCGTGCGTCGCTGCGGTCCGGTCCCAGGCCGACGGGCACGTGCACCTTCCGCCAACCACTGGCGACAACATCGATGTACTGTGGAGACCTCACGCCCCACGTGTTGAGCAATTCGGCGGTACGTCCACCCGGCCTCCCGCATGCCCACTATACGCCCTCGCTCAAAGTCCATCAACTGCACATACGGTTCACGTCCACGCTGTCGCGGCATGCTACCAGTGTTAAAGACTGCGATGGAGCTCCGTATGCCACGGCAAACTGGCTGACACTGACGGCGGCGGTGCATAAATGCTGCGCAGCTAGCGCCATTCGACGGCCAACACCGCGGTTCCTGGTGTGTCCACTGTGCCGTGCGTGTGATCATTGCTTGTACAGCCCTCTCGCAGTGTCCGGAGCAAGTATGGTGGGTCTGACACACCGGTGTCAATGTGTTCTTGTTTCCATTTCCAGGAGTGTATGTATAGAACTTAATAGGCTATGTACTGTCTTCAGATCAGTTTAAAAGACAGTTGACAGATTCCTAAAAATTAGGTATTCTACTACATTGTAGAAACTGGAATCCACTTTGTAATAAATATTTATTTGCCACCATTCCTTTGCCTTAAAACAGACGATATTGATGAATTGCTTTTAACTCTCTTCATAACAATTCCTCTTGATACATGCACTGACTGTAAATTTGTTATTATACCAACACCAGACAGTAAGTCATTGTCACGGCTTTCAGTTTTTAGCTGACTGCCCCATGACCATCCCTCCCGTAAATTTACAGCTAAAATCATCCTGATTTGTGTTTGTCGACCCCACTCCATCATCATCTGTTGTTGACCAACACATTTAATTAAAACCTTAAAAACTCTCTTTTTAGTAAATAATATATGTGGATTTGATTTACTGGAACCCTAGTAAATCGTGAAAGCCATTCACTCTTATTGAACAAGAGCTTTTAGTATGTGTAATTAGTTAAGCTTGGATATATTTGTTCAATGGTGTTCTTTTTTGTCAACTAAAACTCAAAAATTTGAAATTACTTTTCAGAAAATATTGGGGTTGACACTTGCTCTCTTACCCACCCCTCCCCCTTCCCCAGCGGTGACGGCCATGGAATGAATGAAACTTAACAGGTGGATAGAGAGAACACTCAGAATTTGACGTTTGTCTTGTGTTGTGAAATAACAACATATCAGTATTTATTCTAGTTTCCCCTTACCTTGGTACTGTAAAGATAGGAAAGCCGTTGAAGGATGTTATGAAAGTGAACAAGTTGAAGAAGGGTAGCAATCAAAATCTTTAATGAGAACGGTTTTTTGAATGTTGGATCTAAGGAAGGGGATTGTTTTATGTTGTAAGAAGTGCACTGCTGAAAAAGATAGTAAAAGTCCATGACCAACGTAAGAAAAAGTATGTGCTAAATTATGTCAGTAAAAAGTCATGTATGAGAATCTCAGTGTGTTCGTGTTAATCCTATGGTATGTCCCCTATGTTAGCAATGACATTGCAGGTATCTGCCAGATTTAATTTTATGTTCAGAAGAGGTGTGGAATGATGCTCCCAGGCTGATGAAAGTAAATGATGTGTTGGAAGGAGATGAAGGGTATAAACAATCTTCAAAAGAAAGTATCCATAGGGTTTGAAAAACAAAGTTAAAAGTATGGAAAAGGATGCCATAAAAAACGATATATGTAAAGGAGTTGATGAATGTAGTCATACTAATTGCTGCTACTTTCTGAAACTGTATTCTTTGGATAGATCAACAGTTAAGTAAGGTTTGGAGTGTAGAAAGAAGATATATATTCAGTTGCCATTATTCTGTGGTTAAGAAGAAACGATAGTATTTGGATTCAGTGCCTACAATCATTTTTTCCAGTCCTCACTCTCATCGCAAAGAAATTGTAAGATATACTATTTCTTAGTTGAGATATACGCGTTAACTTCCTTGTCAGTTGGGACAAAGAGCACTGAGCTATAAAGTTTTATAATGTTAATGTAAATTAGCTTTACTCTTTTTGACTATTGTTACTGCAAACCAATATTTTTAAGGTGCTAGTATATTTGAATATGACTGTTTCATACTCGTGTTGGGAGTGCTACCATTCAGTGTACACGTAAAAAGTTACAAAATTTCGAATTATACCCAAGGAAGGTTAATTCTGCCAACAGCTAACCAGGCTTGTCATGAGTAGACATTATTTTTCATTTCATAATTTTTTTGGGAGAATCATTCTGATTTTGATACCTTGTGTGTATTAATGTATATAAATCCTTATTGTAAACTAGCGCAAGTGTTTGGTGGGTGAAAAATGGTTCACACACGTGAGACAAGTTATCAGCCATGGGCGACTGGAGGAGGTAGTACAGCCACCCTTCTTAATCACATGGGATCGTGCTAAAGAGACATGGCTGCTGGCTACCCTGTGTGAAAGGCAGTCAGCCTTTTGTCACCTGAGGTCAGTGTCTGGTGTGAGTGCAGTGCTTCCTGGACCACACGCAGAGGAATACGCACTGATTACACGCTAGCCTCGGGGTTTTGTTGGGAAAGTGGACCCAAGGTCAAGAAAAGTGAAGAACTGTCGTAACCGTGGTGACATCAGAGGCCAGTCTGTCATCACTTTGAGCAGTGTGGCTTGCAGTGTGACCCTAGCCGGTGTTGGACCACTGTTAGGACACACCTGGTATAGTGCGGAACAACATACACTGCACTTGAGCACCCTGCGCACACAGTTGTAGTGCCCACAACGCCACACAGCTTGTGTACAGAAATGCAGAAACCTTAGTCTACAAGAAGAGGGTTTGACCATCTGGGGCACTCAGTACCACATCTCCTCTGAGATGTCATGAGGGGTGCACACTACACATGCAATCCTGGTGCCTGCATAGAAATGCAGCAATCCTAAGCTATAAGAAGAGGGGTTGCTTGTCTGGGGTGCTCAGCAGCACGCCCACTCTGGGATGTCACAAGATGTGCACCCTGCACATACAATCCTGGTGCCCACTACGCCACACAGCGCATGCACAGTAATGCAGCAACCTTAGCTATAAGAAGAGGCGTTGGCTGTTTGAAGTACTCAGTGCAATGGGCAATACAAGCTTGTTGATGCTGTACTGCAGCACATTACTATCGAGCAACAAGTCACCACATGGTCCACCAGGCTGCTGATGTGGCAGTGTACACTAAACCTGAGGTGTGAAGCAATGGAGGCTGCACACTGGAGAAAATTGGATCAGCATCAAATAATATCATTTGTAGTACTCCTTCGCTTCTGCCAAATATGCATAAATGTGTTAGCAATCCTCCATTCTTGAAATATTGTGAAGATAGCTTTTAATACTATGCAAAGAATAGTCTTTTTCTGTGCATTGGTAGGACTATGAAATACATACGGAGTGAGTCACCTAACATTTCCGCTGGATGTATTTCGTAAACCACATCAAATACTGACGAACCGATTCCACAGACCGAACGTGAGGAGAGGGGCTAGTGTAATTGGTTAATACAAACCATAAAAAATGCACGGAAGTATGTTTTTTAACACAAACCTACGTTTTTTAAATGGAACCCCGTTAGTTTTGTTAGCACATCTGAAAATATAAACAAATACGTAATCAGTGCCGTTTGTTGCATTGTAAAATGTTAATTACATCCGGAGATATTGTAACCTAAAGTTGAGGCTTGAGTACCACTCCTCCGCTGTTCGATCGTGTGTATCCAAAAGGAACGGTGATGGACCTTAGATACAGAAGAGACTGGAACAGCACATTACGTCCAGATGCTAACACCTTTTTATTGGTCTTTTTCACTGACGCACATGTACATTACCATGAGGGGTGAGGTACACGTACACACGTGGTTTCCGATTTCAATTACGGAGTGGAATAGAGTGTGTTCCGACATGTCAGGCCAATAGATGTTCAATGTGGTGGCCATCATTTGTTGCACACAATTGCAATCTCTGGCGTAATGAATGTCGTACACGCCGCAGTACATCTGGTGTAATGTCGCCGCAGGCTGCGACAATACGTTGTTTCATATCCTCTGGGGTTGTAGGCACATCACGGTACACATTCTCCTTTAACGTACCCCACAGAAAGAAGTCCAGAGGTGTAAGATCAGGAGAACGGGATGGCCAATTTATGCGTCCTCCACGTCCTATGAAACGCCCGTCGAACATCCTGTCAAGGGTCAGCCTAGTGTTAATTGCGGAATGTGTAGGTACACCATCATGCTGATACCACATACGTCGACGCGTTTCCAGTGGGACATTTTCGAGCAACGTTGGCAGATCATTCTGTAGAAACGCGATGTATGTTGCAGCTGTTTGGGCCCCTGCAATGAAGTGAGGACCAATGAGGTGGTCGCCAATGATTCCGCACCATACATTTACAGTCCACGGTCGCTGTCGCTCTACCTGTCTGAGCCCGCGAGGATTGTCCACGGACCAGTAATGCATGTTCCGTAGATTGACTGCCCCATGGTTTGTGAAACCCGCTTCCTCGGTAAACAGGTAGAACTGCAACGCATTCTCTGTTAATGCCCATTGACAGAATTGCACTCGAAAATGGTTCAAATGGCTCTGAGCACTATGCGACTTAACATCTATGGTCATCAGTCCCCTAGACCTTAGAACTACTTAAACCTAACTAACCTAAGGACATCACACAACACCCAGTCATCACGAGGCAGAGAAAATCCCTGACCCCGCCGGGAATCGAACCCGGGACCCCGTGCTCGGGAAGCGAGAACGCTACCGCGAGACCACGAGCTGCGGACAATTGCACTCGATGATTAAAGTCATCACCATGTAATTGCTGATGTAGCGACACATGAAACGGGTGAAAGCGGTTACGATGCAGTATGCGCATGACACTACTTTGACTCAGCCCACCGGCTCTCGCAATGTCCCGTGTACTCATGTGTGTGTTCATGGCAACAGCAGCTAACACACCAACTGCACCCGCTTCTCCTGTGATGGGCCTGTTACGGACCCGTTTGCGTGCTACGACCATACCTGTTGCATACAGTTGGCGGTAGATGTTTTGCAATGTGCGGCACGTTGGATGCACTCTGTCCGGGTACCGTTCTGCATACACCCTGCAGGCTTCAGCTGCATTTCGTCGACACTCGCCATAGATGAGTATCACCTTCGCCTTTTCAGAGTTCGAATACACCATGGTGACAGTTCCTACAACACTACACTATCACAGACGTCTGGTAACACGGTGTACTACAGTTGGTCTGCGTGCGAGACGAATGCAGAATAACAATAGCAGCAAGCGCTACATACGGACACTGCGACAGCTAGACCAAACCACAACAGTCCACTACAGCCACACTCGTAAACACGGTCGTCATCGTAAACATGTCCCTGCAGATGGTGCTCGCCGACCGTGGTCCGTGTTTGTTACAACAGGAAACTGAACGTCGGAGGTTTCAAGCGTCAACTTTAGGTTACAATATCTCCGGATGTAATTAACATTTTAAAATGCAACAAACGGCACTGATTACGTATTTGTTTATGTGTTCAGATGTGCTAACAAAACTAACGTGGTTCCATTTTAAAAAACGTAGGTTTGTGTTAAAAAACATACTTCCGTGCATTTTTGTATGGTTTGTATTAAACAATTACACTAGCCCCTCTCCTCACGTTCGGTCTGTGGAATCGGTTCGTCAGTATTTGATGTGGTTTACGAAATATACCCAGCGGTGACTCACCCTATATGTATATATATATATATATATATATATATATATATATATATATATATATATATATGTGTGTGTGTGTGTGTGTGTGTGTGTGTGTGTGTGTGTGTTTCTATACATTTGTACAGTCATCCTTTCAATAAATCTTTAGCTAATGGCCTTGCCACAGCGGTAACACTGGTTCCTGTCAGATCACTGAAGTTAAGTTCTGTCGGACTTGGTTAGCACTTGGATGGGTCACTGTCCAGGTCTGCCGACTGGTGTTGGCAAGTTTGGTGCACTCAGTTCTTGTGATGCCAGTTGAGGAGCTACTTAATTGAGGAGTAGCAGCACTGGTCACGAAAACTAACAATGGCTGGAGAGTAGTGTGCTGACCATATGCCCCTCCATATCTGCATAAGATGACACCTAAGTCCTGTGAATGACACGGTGGGCGGTCGGTACCATTGGGCCTTCAAGGCCTGTTCTGACGATATTTTTTTTTTCAATATCATTATCTATGTACGAGGGTTATTCCAAAAGTAAGGTCCGATTCGCCGTAACTATTGAAATTTGGCGCCAATGACAAAACACGCATGCGCGCCGATTCCCGGCAAGCCTTGCGCGTCAAACGCCGCCATTCGCTTTGTTACTGTTGCTGAGTGTAGTTCACAGTGTCACTTTACAATGTTTAAGACAATTGATCAGCCCGCCGATTGTGAAGTAAGGGCAGTGATACGGTTTTTGTCTGCAAGAAACAATTCAGCGGCGGAAATCCATCGGCAGATTACTGAAGTGTACAGTCCTAACATAATGAGCGACAGTAAAGTGCGCAAGTGGGTGCGAGCTTTTAATGAAGGACGGGATAATGTGCACGATGAACCACGGTGTGGCCGACCATCAGTGATTTCAGACGATTTGGTCAATGCGGTTGACAAAAAAATTCGTGAAGATCGCCGATTCACTATTACAGACGTAGACATGCATTTTCCGAATGTGAGTAGAACAACTTTGTACAGAATTGTGTCTGAACATTTGAAGTTTCACAAATTGTGTGCCCGTTGGGTTCCCAGGCTGCTTACTGAGCCCCAACGAATGAAAAGAATGGCTTTTGCTCTTGATTTTTTGGAGCGATGTCATAAGGAAGGTGACAGTCTTTTAGACAATGTTGTCACAGGGGATGAGACATGGGTTTCTCACATCACTCCAGAGTCTAAACGTCAGTCAATGCAATGGCGTCACACGTCATCGCCAGTCAAGGTCAAGGCAAAGCAGACAATCTCAACACGTAAGGTTATGGCGACTGTGTTCTGGGATAGACGTGGAGTATTGTTAGTCGACTTTATGGAGAGAGGAACAACGATTAATAAAGCCGCCTACTGCGCTACCCAGACTAAACTTCGACGTGCAATCCAGAATAAGCGACGTGGTCTTTTGTCGTCTGGAATCTTGTTGTTGCATGACAATGCCAGACCCCACACTGCAAATGAAACGCAAGCTCTGATCAAGAAATTTGGATGGGAACAGATGGACCATCCTCCTTACAGTCCGGACCTGGCGCCAAGTGATTTCCACCTGTTCCGTTACTTAAAGGAGTTTCTCGGCGGCAAGCGCTTCGACACAGATGATGAAGTGAAAGAAGCAGTTAAGGACTGGTTATCGTCACAGGCGGCCGATTTCTATAACATGGGCATTCAAAAGCTTGTTGAACGATGTGACAAATGTTTAAATAAGTATGGAAGTTATGTAGAAAAATAGATAAAGATGTAAGGAATGTAAATAAAACAATTGTTTTGAAAAAACATTTTAGTTTTGATTTTTTTTTTATAACCGGACCTTACTTTTGGAATAACCCTCGTATGTGTTTTACCACACAAATTGAAGTGCTGAGTTATTGGAACTTCATATGAGATAGTTTTTCTCTCTGTGTATGAGTATGTATTTTACACTTGACGCTGTTACTGTATATTTATCCTTATTATTATTATTTCTGTACGTGTTTTACCGAACAAACTGACATGCTCAGTTACTGAAATTCTATGTAAGACAGTTGATACAGTTGGAGTTACGAGACGTCCACCATAATTACATTCTCCCAGATTTTTTGATACCTTTTTGCAGCTTGCACTGGAGCCAAACACACTGGTCAGTCACAGAGACTGGAAGCCCTATTTCACGAGATACAGGTGTCTAATTGGAAACGAGTCTTTTCATTCACCACCAGCTCGGAGTGAACATGTGGATGGACAAGGAAGAGAAAATATTCTCCTGGGATACTTGGTAAATAATTAACACACGTCTGCAAGTAGCTGCTCAAACATGATGGACAAACTATTCAGTTAGAATTGTGTTGTTTGAGTTTACATGTAATATGGTATACTCTTTAGAGAAACAACGCAAAGTTTTTACGATCTTGTTTATTCCGTATTTTTCTTGAGATAAATTCACGCATTTTTATTTTCAAGGCTATTGTTTTGTCTTGAGAGGATGACCACTAAACTTATAACTTCACGATGTTTGTGGTGGTGTAAAATGGGGGTCGTTATTTGCAATGCTTTTCCATATTCTTATTATTCGTATCTTACAGTGGTTCTGTTGAATTTTTCCCATTTTTAATGTTAGACTATATCCTTGTCATCAGTCAACCATATGGTCATCAGTGCAGGATTATCAAACTGTTACTATGTTGAAGTGTTACATCTCATTTTTCTGAATTTAATGATACCCACTAGCAAATGTAATTTTGAATTGTTCCACAGTTTCTCAATTTATCGAAGATAGACTGGATTTTGGCCACTAGTTAACCATAAGGTATGATTTACCTATGCTACAATGACGCAACACAAATAGTCCCTTGGAGATATCCAGAGCATATAAGACAGCACGTACATTTGTAGAAACTTCATTCTGGTTAAGGAATTATGTATTTTTGTATCCTTTTATGTGATGGTTGCCGACCCCACTAGTCCTCCTAAACATATCACTCTGGTACACTCCAGCACACTATATTTTGGTGAGTATTTAGTCACTTGGATTGGAGTTTTATTCATGACATCCTGCATACTTAAGCAGATGATTCATTTGAACATACTCCCCTTCTGGTTCCTAGTGGGCTGTTTGACTATTTCATCTTCTTTATCTAAGTTTCTTACACGAATCTTGTCTGTAAGGCATCATTTGTAATGGGATATGCTATGTTACATTCATAAGTCTCAACATGGAACTGTATCCTGTAAAGATTACCGTTTCGATATAACGAATAAACTAATGCCATGGTCAGCAAATTTAAAGTTCGCAAATCATAGCCCGGTAATTCTTAACCACCTTCCCGTTCAGTCATTCTGAACCCCCCCCCCCCCCCCCTAAGAATTATGAACTGAATAAGAGTTTTAAGTATAAACCCTACTAAAAGAAATCCGAGCCTTGTGTGAGTTGAATTAACGAAATCACAGAGAGTATTACAGTGTTTGCGGCTTTATTTTCCCAGCGCCCTAATGCCCATCTAGTTGTAAGTGAATTGTTACTACCGTTGTCCTTTGGAAATGAGAAATAGATCTATTGTCAAGTATTTTTTGGATAATTGCGTGGTCGAAATAAATTCAAAGAGCAGAAGGTCAGATATGAGCAGTAAAGGGCTGCATTGAGCTTAGTCTACCACTTGCTTCTGCCTTGCAAACGTGCTGCGAGTGTCCCATGGGACAGAGTTCGAAGTGCGTAGTCTGGAGGATTGCAGGTGAGTCATTACTCACCACGCTGTGTGCAGTGCTGGTTGGTGAGCGGCCTATTCAACTGCAAACGCGAAAAAAATGTACTCATTTATCCACGCCAATAGTCAGCAGTAACACAGGAACTTGAAGGAATCCTGATATCTGGATGGTAGTAGAACTGACGTTGAAACTTTACTTTATCAGCAGGCACTGGCAGGTGGAGGGATCATAACATCTGGTGCTCATATGCACGAAATTTTAAAGAAATCATCGCAGAACTTAGTGGAGTGAATGGTATTTACACTAACAAACTAAAACTGTCACCTAAAACTGAGACTCACTGTCAAGCAAACAGTTATCGTGAAAGGCATCCTTCACAGGAGTCATCTAATAGATTCTTGCTGTGTAAACGATATTCAAAATGCCAGACATCATGTACAGATAAATTTGCCAGTCAATTGCAAATTCATTTTTCACTGTGGTTTATATTTCCTTTGTTTACTGCAAATGCCCACTAAATTATTCTGTCCTCGTTCTGTGGAAAAATCGGCATACAAAATCCACTGGTATTATAGACGTGTACATTTGTTCTTTTAACAATATGTTATTTCGTATAGCTGTATCGAATTATAATGTATTTTATAGAACCAGTAATTAAAATTAGGAAGATGTTATTTTTATTAGAAAATTATGATTCAATGGTTGTCATTTCCTTTTGACAATAAATTTATAATTTACATAAAATATGTTAAACATTCGAACCAAAGACTCATTTATCATCAGACACTAATGCTACACACTTTTTTTCTTTTATTTCCTTAATACATGCTGTTGAACTGAAGTGTATTAAATAGGTGTCGAATCAGGTGCCCAAAGTAATTTAAACAAAGCTGAAAGGATATGTGAAATATGAAGTGCGTATAGTTAATGGATGTATTAAGGAATTCACAGAATACACAGAAGCATTTAGTATGTGGTGTTCATCATTGTTCAATATTTTTGTTGACAATTTATGTCGTACTTCAGTTTTAATACTATATTAATCTATTCCTTGACTATGAAATATTATTTTGACGTACTGTCAAAATTTGTCTTACACCTTTCATATAATTCAAATCCAGTACAAAATTTATATTCTTCCATTGAGTCAAAAACTATTTTATTGATCTAAAAATTGACAAAGTTACCAACATCCCCATTTAAAATTTTGTTAACGCTTGGTATGTAAAGAACTGGTATAATTTATCCTGTAATATAGCAGTACGCTTGATTTCTATTGCTTACTGCCATGAGTCAGTATTGTTTCCATGAAGGTTGTCAGCATCACTTTCGGCATTAATTAAAATCTGAAGCGAACCGTTGGTTGTCGATTCCTAATGTTTCTCCTCGACTTCCAGTATACCTTCAACTCCTTCTTCAGATTTTCTCTATAATGTTTGTTCTTTTATTTTGGCTGAGAGAGAGGTTGCTTCTCTCGTCTCCTTTGTCCTGAATGGTGTTTGAAATACTGGCAATGTCTTTTTTTCCCTCTGATGTTTCGTGAGTTTGCTCTTTGCCCTTCGTCTAGGATTGGCCGGCCACGGTGGTCTCGCGGTTCTAGGCGCTCAGTCCGGAACCGCGCAACTGCTACGGTCGCAGGTTCGAATCCTGCCTCGGGCATGGATGTGTGTGATGTCCTTAGGTTAGTTAGGTTTAAGTAATTCTAAGTTCTAGGGGACTGATGACCACAGATGTTAATTCCCATAGTGCTCAGAGCCATTTGAACCATTTGAATCATCTAGGATTGACGTGATTTTTCTCCCGTTTTGGGAGCCTCAGTTTCAGGTATTGTACTAGTCACTCTTCTTTCTTATTCTGAAGAGGTCTTGCAACATGACTGTCAGATGCATTACTGCCGTGTTCACGTTGTTTATGTCATCTGGTGTGGCTCTCTGTAGGAGAACTGCAGAGTTTCCCGTGATTTCTGTAGGTCGCATTTTCCGTTGACTACAATCAGTCTGTCCTCACTCAGCGTTCATGTCCAAGTTTCCAGTTTGTCTGGCGCCACGGGGAGAGGCTGCGGTTGCATACGTTAGTCACAAGTTTACAGGGGCAGCCGTGCGCTCGACCGCTCCTATAAGGGGGGGGGGGGGGGGGGGGTGGACGAGGGGGGGCTGGGCCACGCACCCCTGCTTATACTCAGCACGTACATGCTCAGTAGAGCTCCAAATTGCACGCGTCCTCGGCTATCCGTCGTAGATAACAAGTGGACGGTAGCCAGATACATTTATGAATAATGGAACGCGTGTAAATAAATCAGCCTCAACTTTGCTACCTCCAACGAGAACAGTCAAACGAAATCTTTCACCCCAAATCTCTTCATAATCAGAAATTATTCGGCCCAGTTTACTTCAAACTTGCCGTACATGATCACATGGGATTTCAAAGAGCAACTTGATGTAATTATAGTGCCCACCCCTAGGCAATGGTATGTTATTTGAACTAAGTTATACTTCCGTTAGCATGTATAAATTTCACTGTCCCTGTTCTCTCTTCAATTTCACGAGTGCCAGTACCTGAAACTTTTTGTTTCACATAAACAGCAGAAGCGACATGAGAAAAATGCGCACCAATAATATCATCTAAAGAAATTCTAACCTTCTCAAAAACAAAGGTAAGTCACTCAATTGTCCTTGGCAGGACACAATCAGGATCAAAAGTGAACTTCAAAGTGTCTCTTCTGTATTGTCAGGGCTGGCTCTCCCAAGGCTGTCAGTAGTTGTAACTGAATGTCGTTTGCTCCCGGGGCTTTGTTTCGACTTAGGTCTTTCAGTGCTCTGTCAAACGCTTCACGCAGTATCATCTTCATCAACATCCTCTTCCATTTCCATAATACTGTCCTCACGTACATCGTCCTTGTATAGACCCTCTATATACTCCTTCCACCTTTCTGCTTTCCCTTCTTTGCTCAGGACTGGGTTTCCATCCGAGCTCTTGATATTGTTACAAGTGGTTCTCTTTTCTCCAAAGGTCTCTTGAATTTTCCTGTAGGTAGTATCTATCAGAGCCCTGCTGAGATATGCCTCTACATCCTTACATTTGTCCTCTAGCCATCCCTACTTAGCCATTTTGCACTTCCTGTCGATCTCATTTTTGAGACGTTTGTATTCCTTTTTATCTGCTTCATTTACTGCATTTTTATATTTTCTCCTTTCATCAATTAAATTCAAGATATCTTCTGTTACCCAAGGATTTCTACTAGCCCTCGTCTTTTTACCTACTTGATCCTCTGCTGCTTTCACTATTTCATACTTCAAAGCTACCATTCTTCTTCTACTGTATTTATTTCCCCCATTCCTGTCAATCGTTCCCCAATGCTCTCCCTGAAACTCTCTACAACCTCTGGTTTAGTCAGTTTATCCAGGTCCCATCTCCTTAAATCCCCATCTTTTTGCAGTTTCTTCAGTTTTAATCTACAGTTCCTAATGAATAGATCGTGGTCAGAGTCCACATCTGCCCCTGTAAATGTCTTACAATTTAAAACCTGGTTCCTAAATCTCTGTCTTAACATTATATAATCTATCTGAAACCTGTCAGTATCTCCAGGCTTCTTCCATCTATACAATCTTCTTTTATGATTCTTGAACCAAGTGTTAGCTATGATTAAGTTATGCTCTGTGCAAAATTCTACCAGGTGGCTTCCTCTTTCATTTCTTACCCCCAATCCGTATTCATCTACTACGTTTCCTTCTCTTCCTTTCCCTTCAATCGAATTCCAGTCTCCCATGACTATTAAATTTTCGTCTCCCTTCACAACCTGAATAATTTCTTTTATCTTATCATACTTTTCATCAATCTCTTCGTCATCTGCGGAGATAGTTGGCTTGTACTACTGTGGTAGGTGTGGGCTTCGTATCTATCAAGGCCACAATAATGCGTTCACTATGCTGTTTGCAGAAGCTTACCCGCAATCCTATTTTTTTATTCACTACTAAACCTACTCCTGCATTACCCCTATTTGATTTTGTATTTATAACTATGTATTCACCTGACCAAAAGTCTTGTTCCTCCTGTCACCGAACTTCACTAATTCCAACTACATGTAACTCTAACCTATCTATTTCCATTTTTAAATTTTCTAACCTACCTGCCCGATTCAGGGATCTGACATTCCACGCTCCGATCCGTAGAACGCCAGTTTTCTTTCTCCTGATAACAACGTCCTCCTGAGTAGTCCCCGCCCGGAGATCCGAATGGGGAGCTGTTTTACGTCCAGGATATTTTATCCAACAGGACGCCATCATCATTTAACCATACAGTAAAGCTGCATGCGTTCGGGAAAAATTACGGCTGTAGTTTCCCCTTGGTTTCTCCATTCACAGTACCAGCACAGCAAGGCCGTCTTGGTTAGTGTTAAAAGACCAGATCAATCAATCATCCAGACTGCCTCTGCAACTGCTGAAAAGGCTGCTGCCCCTCTTCAGGAACCACATGTTTGTCTGGCCTCTCAACAGATACCCCTCCGTTGTGGTTGCACCTACGGTACGGCTATCTGTATCGTTGAGGCACGCAAGCCTCCCCACCAACGGCAAGGTCCATGGTTCGTGGGGGGGGGGGGGGGGGGGGGGAGGGGGGGGAATTGATAAAAAGAAACTGACTACTACTTTTTTTATTTCTTAAGTACACAGTAACATTTGTCTCTGAGCTGTCAAACATCTTTGAACTTACTCAATTTGAACCACATTAATTCTTTTATTGCAGATGGCATGTTTCTAGTCTCTGACATATTCATATATAAAAAATGGTACTTGTTTTCCTAATATATTATGCTAGTCAGAAAAGTGGATTTTGCAAAATATTATTCGCCCTCGAAATCTAACTGCGAATAGTGTTTAGCTTCCAGTTTTTCCTGTTGTCCTTTTTTATCTAGAAATACAGTTTCACGGCGAAGGTTATGATACTCGAAATACATCTATGAAATCACGTTATAACGAAAATGTAACCAAATATAATTTGCAGCATGCGGGCACGACACGATACAACCATCCGCCACTGGACAGCTCTTACCAGCCAGTTAGATGGCTTCGTTTGATCCTCTAGCACCCCAAGTGACGTGGAGGTGAACTGCATCGCGTGTTTCCAATTTCTCGATTCATGAGGGAGTGCTGAAAAGTAAAGCCCTCGAATTTTTGTGTGGAAAATCTTAAATCCTTTTAAATAAAATCAAATTTGTTAACATTCTACATCTTTATACTTGATGTCTACGTATTTACTTCTCAACATCATCATGGCGACGAACACGTTTCTCCCAACTAGAGACCAGTTTCGTGATACCATTACTGCTTTATGTTTCACTTCGCTGACGTAGCCTCAACCGCATCTCTGCTTTTACCTCTTCATTAATATTATAGTGAGGTCCTCGAAGATTTTCTTCAAATTTTCGGAACAGATTTACATCGGATGGGGCTTAGTTGGAACTGTATGGAGGACGATCCATGACAGTGGACCCAAGTTACTGGATCGTTGCAGACGCGGCGTTCGTTTGTTGTCTGCCATTTTATGCTGAAAGAATGGGTACCCCATATGTGGACGAACTTTTCGAATTCATGTTTTCAGTCTGAAAAGTGCTCTCCAAGGTGAACGTCACCAGGCCGGCCGTGGTGGCCGAGCGGTTCTAGGCGCTTCAGTCAGGAACCGCGCGTCTGCTACGGTTGCAGGTTCGAATCATGCCTCGGACATGGATGTGTGTGGTGTCCTTAGGTTAGTTCGGTTTAAGTAGTTCTAAGTTTTAGGGGACTGATGACCTCAGGCGTTAAGTCCCATAGTGCTCAGAGCCATTTGAACCATTATTTTGAACGTCACCTACCCATGCCTCTAAAATCCCCAGATCTGTTCACCGTTTAGATTGTTTGGATCTGGATGAAACGTCATCTTATGCGGTTTGCAGGTCTGGCAGGAAATCTGGCCCAATTGAGGCACCAGGTGGAAATTGCTTGGCAGGCCATTCCTCAAGACTAGAGTTGTCACATCTACTGTTGTCTCCGTGGGAGAATTGCAGCCTGCACTGCTGGAAAAGGAGGGTACACACGAAAGTACCATTGCCATTCCAGATGTCCTGTCGAAAGTGCTCACATGCGTATGGCTGGGCAACATAAGCTTCAGATCGACTGTTTTCGCGCCAATGTGCTGAATAGAATTCCATGAAGTGAGGACGTACGGCAATTCTGATGGTGATCTATCTCTTGTATGGAGGCCATAAGACTGTAACGATGATATGTGTTTGTTCTGTTGCTGACAATTACCAATCATTCTTATTGATAAAATATATTTCAGCTTTCAAGGTGAAATACTTTTATCTTCTTGAATGTAGACACTAACTGTACTAGAGTGTGAAGCATTTAACTTTGTGACATTACTGTCACATAACGAAATGCCATGTAGTTTTGTTTTCTGTGAATATTTCGCAGTTATCTATCAAGTTGTATCAGCGTATCTGAGAAAACAGGTGGATACTTTGCCGCCTGAAGCGTCCGTATAGCCTCCCTTGCCGGCAGAAAAAACGTCGCTGAATCTCAGTAGCTCGAGCGGGGATCATTTTGGAAAGAATAGGAATTCGCAGAACCTGGGCAATGACCTTGTCGGCAGCTACTGAAAGCCGGGCTGGTACCTGGGTACTGCACCCCCTGAGGGCAGTGTACACAACTGCCACCTTACCGCCACCAGAGAATAATTGAGAGTGACATTCCATCTTTTCAGCATAGCTTCAAAAAACCGACCACACTACCATTTCGCCAGTGTGGGAGAGTCAGTTCCATTCACTTTAAAAATCTGCGTCAGCCAATACTGTTGCATCACTTTGGACTGTCACACATTAATGCAATATTAATTTATGCAATATTAATGCAATAAATGCTCCAAATGATGTCCATTGGCGTGTAAGGCTGACCAATGAAGAAACACTGCTCTGGCTGAGTGCCAACTTCGTGTTAAAAAACGTACATTTATACACAAAAAAAGGGAAGTTACGTGTGCTTTCCCCTGCTTTTTCAAGAATTTAGTATTCGTTCGCATCCGTCATGTTGGCAACTGCATTCCCTCCATGTAGAGCTTTGGGAGCCGAGAGTTGGGAACCGTCAACTTAGATTCTGAGTACTCTGGCAGTATCTCCAGTCGCAGTTCAGTGCTGGTCACCACACGCTGTTTAAGTGAATGTAAGTAACGCTCTGTTTACAAAACCATATTCTGCGCACTTCCTTACATCGCCACGTACCTTATGTTGCTCTTTTTATTTATATTTGTGGCTTCTTCTAACATCGTATTCAATTATACGAGCTGCTCAGATGAGGTGGTCTTGTGCGGTAGCTCCATACAGTCGCCGGCCGTTGTGGCCAAGCGGTTAAAGGCGCTACAGTCTGGAACCGCGCGACCGCTACGGTCGCAGGTTCGAATCCTGCCTCGGGCATGGATGTGTGTGATGTCCTTAGGTTAGTTAGGTTTAAGTAGTTCTAAGTCCTAGGGGCTGATGACCTTAGAAGTTAAGTCCCATAGCGCTCAGAGCCATTTGAACCATTTGAATCCATACAGTCTTCCACAGCTTTTTGGTGTCTCCCACTATGTTAGACACAACTTGTAATCTAATTTTAATTATA
The DNA here is from genome assembly GCF_021461395.2 of Schistocerca americana. Taxonomy (NCBI): domain Eukaryota; kingdom Metazoa; phylum Arthropoda; class Insecta; order Orthoptera; family Acrididae; genus Schistocerca; species Schistocerca americana. The sequence goes on along the minus strand of NC_060122.1, from coordinate 447,852,453 downwards.
CAGAAATGTGCTCTCTGTTAATCTCATTGTGATTAATGTCAATCACTAGACCAAATAAATAAGTGTTATGTTGACCAACATTTGAAGATGCTTCAAATTGTCCTACAACTTGCCCTGGTTTGGTGACCTGTTAATATATACAGCGTGGTCCATTGATCGTGACCGGGCCAAATATCTCACGAAATAGGCGTCAAACAAAAAAACTACAAAGAACGAAACTTGTCTAGCTTGAAGGGGGAAACCAGATGGCGCTATGGTTGGCCCGCATGATGGCACTGCTAAAGTCAAACGGATATCAACTGTGTTTTTTTTAAATAGAAACCCCCATTTTTTATTACACATTCGTGTAGTACGTAAAGAAATATGAATGTTTTAGTTGGACCACTTTTGTCGCTCTGTGATAGATGGCGCTGTAATAGTCACAAACATATGCCTCACAATTTTAGACGAACAGTTGGTAACAGGTAGGCTTTTTAAATTAAAATACAGAACTTAGGTACGTTTGAACATTTTATTTCGGTTGTTCCAATGTGATACATGTACCTTTGTGAACTTATCATGTCCGAGAACGCATGCGGTTACATCGTGATTACCTGTAAATACCACATTAATGCAATAAATGCTCCAAATTATGTCCATCAGCCTCAATGCACTTGACAATACGGGTAACGAGATTCCTCTCAACAGCGAGTAGTTCGCCTTCCGTAATGTTCGCACATGCATTGACAACGCGCTGCCGCATGTTGTCAGGTGTTGTGGGTGGATCACGATAGCAAATATTCTACAACTTTCCCCACAGAAATTAATCCGGGGACGTCATATCCGGTGATTGTGCGGGACATGGTATGGTGCTTCGACAACCAATTGGCCTGTCATGAAATATGCTATTCAACACTGCTTCAACCGCATGTGAGTTGTGTGCTGGACATCCATCATGTTGGAAGTACATCGCCATTCTGTCATGCAGTGAAACATCTTGTAGTAACATCGATAGAACATTATGTAGGAAATCAGTATACATTGCACCATTTAGATTGCCATCGATAAAATGGGGGCCAGTTATCCTTCCTCCCATAATGCTGCGCGATACATTAACCCGCCAAGGTCGCTGATGTTCCACTTGTCGCAGCCATCGTGGATTTTCCGTTGTCCAATAGTGCATACTATGCCGGTTTACGTTACCGCTGATGGTGAATGATGCTTCGTCGCTAAATAGAACGCGTGCAAAAAATCTGTCATCGTCCCGTAATTTCTCTTGTGCCCAGTGGCAGAACTGTACACGACGTTCAAAGTCGTCGCCATGCAATTCCTGGTGCATAGAAATATGGTACGGGTGCAATCGATGTTGATGTAGCATTCTCAACACCGACGTTTTTGAGATTCCCGATTCTCGCGCACCTTGTCTGCAACTGATGTGCGCATAAGCCGCGACAGGAGCTAAAACACCTACTTGGGCATCATCATTTGTTGCAGGTCGTGGTTGACGTTTCACATGTGGCTGAACACTTCCTGTTTCCTTAATAACGTAACTATCCGGCGAACGGTCCGGACATTTGGATGATGTCGTCCAGGATACCGAGAAGCATACATAGCACACGCCGGTTGGGCATTTTGATCACAATAGCCACACATCAACACGATATCGACCTTTTCCCCAATTGGTAAACGGCCCATTTTAACACGGGTAATGTATCACGAAGAAAATACCGTCCGCACTGGCGGAATGTTAGGTGATACGACGTACTTATACGTTTGTGACTATTACAGCGCCATCTGTCACAAAGTGAAAAAAGTGGTCCAACTAAAACATTCATATTTATTTACGTACTACACGAATATGTAATAAAAGATTCGGGTTCCTATAAAAAAAAACGCAGTTGATATCCGTTTGCCTATGGCAGCGTCATCTAGCGGGCCAACCTTTTCCACGTTCAAACTAGACGACTTTCGTTCTTTGAAGTTTTTTCGTTTGATGCTTATTTCGTGAGATATTTGGCCAGGTCACTATCAATGGACCACCCTATATATATATATATATATATATATATATATATATATATATATATATATATATCAACCGGTTATATTCCCAATTGGTTCACTTCAGTGTCAGCGTTGTCCTTGCGCACAGTGGCCACTACAGCGATAACTTTCTTCTCATCCAGAAAAACAAAAGAGAATCGCTTTTCTTTGTCCTGTTTCATTACGATTTAGTTTCTGCAGGTATTAGTTTGCCAAAGCGACAATCATTGCATTTGGTCGTCTTGTATCGGTGCGAGTTAATTTCTGAGAATATTCATGTCAAAGCGACAAACATTTCCCTTCTCGTCCTGCATCAATACTCTGCGCTCTTGAGTTTGATTGTGTGAAAGACACGAGCATTGCACACGACTCCACATTCGTCACTGCACGCATAATAGAGGCCAACAACGTTTTTTTACTGAATATAGCCATGTAATGAATGAACACGACTAGTCTGTCCATGATCTTGTAATTCGCAACGGAATCTCTCTGTGGATTTGTACTGTAAGTCGTGGACTCGTTCTAGAGCGACAACTATCTTAGAAGCTGTCAAAGTAATCCCCCTCAGATACAATACATTTGCGTCAATGCTTCTTTCAATCCTCGAAGAACTTCTCATAAGCTCTTTTTGGTACAGCCTTTAGTAGGACTTCCAGCCATTCAGTTTTTATTTCCTCAGTTTTTGAAAATGTTCGCCATTTCATGGGTCTCTTCAGTTTTGGGAACGGGAAAAAATCACAGGGGCCAAATCCGGTGAATATGGTGGCTGACAAGTGATTGTCGTGTTGTTTTAACCAAAAATCTCTCAAAGCAACGGTAAATAAGCCGGTGCATTGTCGTGAAGCAAACGCCATGAATTGTTTTTGCACAATTCCAGACTTTTTTGCGTATTGCTTCTCGAAAACGGTGTACAACGTAAAGGTATTACTCCTTATTGAACGTACGACCTTGAGGCAAAAATTCATGACGCACTACACTACGGTAAATGAAAAAAAAAAAACACTGTGAGTGAAACTGACATTTGATCGAACTTGGCGTGCTTTTTTCGGTCTTAGCTCTCCCGGCTGCTTCCATTGGGACAATTGGGGTTTGGTTTCGACGTCATAACCGTAAATCCATGTTTTGTTACCAGTTATGATCCTTTTCAGCAAATCATGATCATCATTGATGTCATTCAAGATCTCCTGAGCGATGTTTTGGAACAAACTTCGCTGACACACGTCTCAGGCCCAAAACATCCGAAAAAATTACATAATTCGAGCCGACCGATATGCCAACATCATCGGCAACTTTTCTTACTGTAATTCGACTTCTTTCCAAAACAATTGTCTTCACAGTTTCGAGTTTATCGTATGTTGTTGATGTGCTGGAGCATCCAGAGCGAGGCGCGTCTTTGGCCGTCTTGGAAGAACTTGTACCACTTTTAAACTTTTTTTCTTACTTAGAGCAGACTCACCGTATGCCACTGCCAATATTTCAAGTGTTTTAGAGCAGTTGATTCCATTTTTCACACAAAATTTTATGCAAATTCTTTGCTCCATTTTTTATAATAATCGAGAATCTCCGAGCGCACTAAAACACGTCTAACCTTTCTATCCGTCAAAGACAAAGGAAGTATGCTGTACACGTGATACTGTGAACATACAGGGTGTTTCAAAAATGACCGGTATATTTGAAACGGCATTAAAAACTAAACGAGCAGCGATAGAAATACATCGTTTGTTGCAATATGCTTGGGACAACAGTACATTTTCAGGGAGACAAACTTTCGAAATTACAGTAGTTACAATTTTCAACAACAGATGGCGCTGCAAGTGATGTGAAAGATACAGAAGACAACGCAGTCTGTGGGTGCGCCATTCTGTACGTCGTCTTTCTGCTGTAAGTGTGTGCTGTTCACAACGTGCAAGTGTGCTGTAGACAACATGGTTTATTCCTTAGAACAGAGGATTTTTCTGGTGTTGGAATTCCACCGCCTAGAACACAGTGTTGTTGCAACAAGACGAAGTTTTCAACGGAGGTTTAATGTAACCAAAGGACCGAAAAGCGATACAATAAAGGATCTGTTTGAAAAATTTCAACGGACTGGAAACGTGACGGATGAACGTGCTGGAGAGGTAGGGCGACCGCGTACGGCAACCACAGAGGGCAACGCGCAGCTAGTGCAGCAGGTGATCCAACAGCGGCCTCGGGTTTCCGTTCGCCGTGTTGCAGCTACGGTCCAAATGACGCCATCGTCCACGTATCGTCTCATGCGCCAGAGTTTACACCTCTATCCATACAAAATTCAAACGCGGCAACCCCTCAGCGCCGCTACCATTGCTGCACGAGAGACATTCGCTAACGATATAGTGCACAGGATTGATGACGGCGATGTGCATGTGGGCAGCATTTGGTTTACTGACGAAGCTAATTTTTTCCATGGACGGCTTCGTCAATAAACAGAACTGGCGCATATGGGGAACCAAAAAGCCCCATGTTGCAGTCCCATCGTCCCTGCATCCTCAAAAAGTACTGGTCTGGGCCGCCATTTCTTCCAAAGGAATCATTGGCCCATTTTTCAGATCCAAAACGATTACTGCATCACGCTATCTGGACATTCTTCGTGAATTTGTGGCGGTACAAACTGCCTTAGACGACACTGCGAACACCTCGTGGTTTATGCAAGATGGTGCCTGGCCACATCGCACGGCCGACGTCTTTAATTTCCTGAATGAATATTTCGATGATCGTGTGATTGCTTTGGGCTATCCGAAACATACAGGAGGCGTCGTGGATTGGCCTCCCTATTCACCAGACATGAACCCCTGTGACTTCTTTCTGTGGGGACACTTGAAAGACCAGGTGTACCGCCAGAATCCAGAAACAATTGAACAGCTGAAGCAGTACATCTCATCTGCATGTGAAGCCATTCCGCCAGACACGTTGTCAAAGGTTTCGGGTAATTTCATTCAGAGACTACGCCATATTATTGCTACGCGTGGTGGATATGTGAAAAATATCGTACTATAGAGTTTCCCAGACCGCAGCGCCATCTGTTGTTGAAAATTGTAACTACTGTAATTTCGAAAGTTTGTCTGCTTGAAAATGTACTGTTGTCCCAAGCATATTGCAACAAACGGTGTATTTCTATCGCTGCTCGTTTAGTTTTTATTGCCGTTTCAAATATACCAGTCATTTTTGAAACACCCTGTATGTTCGGGACATGTGTACCACCATAACAAAAAAAGATCGATAATAGATGTACCTTTCCAGCGCAATTTGGAAAGTAATCTTACTTTTTGTACAGCCCTCGTATATTGAAAAACAGCAAGGATATTGGGGTAGGCAGGGGGAGCTCTAATATACATCAAGATTCTTAGCACATGCGGTCAGTTGCTGAAGCCATTCAACCAAAGACCTAACCCTGGATTACTGAACCACTGTCTGAACAGCATGCAATATCGCTAAGCTACTCATACTACTGAAGATACGAGAGATAACTTAAACGAAGCAAAAATCGAAACAGCACGGAAAGGATGGAGGGAACTTGAACTTACAATCGATCTTTTCGTAAACCTCAGGACAAGTAGCTAGCATGTGACTGCTAACAAACCACAAAATCCACAAAAGTAATTTGGCCAAATTGTGGACTTAATTTCTCTCAATTACTATAAAAAGGAATCAACTTAAATATGCGTTTGTGCATCCCAGTGATTGATGGCAAGTAGTTGGTGGTTTCTAAGACAAAGAGCGGAATAATAAGTTGCACAGGAACTCTTTTTTAAAATTCACATAATTAACTTCAAGAACAGCCCAGAAGATTTTCCAATGCAAATCCTTGGAGACAGGCTAGTTCAATATCCACAATAACAACAAAGGCTATCAGACAACGCTTCGACCAGTCAGGCAAAAATGAACTAGACAGAGATGTGGCGTCCTTTCGTCGGTTCCTTGCTGACAATGGCTGCGAGGACTGAGGAGGATGTGTCTCGGAGCCATCGGCAGCTTTGCATTGCTGTCAAATGGATAACTGTCAAATTTTATATGGGTCCCGTCGCAGCATGGTATCGACAGTGTACAATACAACATTCCTGCCCCCCCCCCCCCCACCGTAAGAAACATCTTGCCATCAGTGTTGCTGGAAACGGCTGTGGAAGGCAAGGAGGTGGGGCGGAATTCTGGGCGCAGATACCACATACGAAGCAGGAGCTGGAGCTTCAGCCGATGGTGGGCAAGTGGAAAGATCAGCCGAAAAACCAGCCATAGCGTGTGCACCCACGCCCAAGGCCGGACCACATTCTATCGACGGAGATACAACAGTGACCAAAGGATCCATGGCGGGCCTCTGGGAGGGTTCCCAACTCCCATGGCTGGGCCTGCTGCCACTGTAGTGATGGCGATGGCCGTGTGTTGACACCCATTGGTTTCCTAACCGGCGCCAGTGGCGCAGTATGTGGGGAAAGTGAACACTATGAGGTTAGAAATACATAGCAGTATCAAACAGCCCACAAAAAGGAGGCTGATTCTGTAGGCACTGCTGCAGCCATATGCAAACCTGTACAACGCGCAAAGAGCGGCCAAAGACTTTTGCGATGACGCCACCTTCCCAGCGCCTGTGTCTGCCAAACACTCTGAAAGAGATCAAATCGTTCAAATGAAACTTAGAGTACCGCAGAGAATGGACCGACCGCAGTGGAGGATGCAGCTGCTGAAGCAGTGTTTATGTCAGCGTCCATACAAGAGCTCTGGTGGTGATTTGCCACTGCACGGCTGGGAACAGTAGGAAGAGCGCTAAAACTTCGTTTATGGGAGGTGTGGAACTTGCTGTTTGTTGCTTGAAAGTTCTAATAATGCATTCTACTTCGCTATTAGATTGAACATAGAGCGGTTCGGTCGTCAAAAGTACTGAAATTCTGCTGATATTAACAGGGGTCAATTGTTCAAAACGATCACTTCTGGCAAAACTTCGATGCAAAAGCTTCACATGAGAATGGTTGTTGTTACAGTGGATTGCATGGTCACCATGAACAGGAACTTGCTACTAAAGTCGCCTACCGCAAGCCGACAGGAATTCTAGTATAGATCAGCAAAATCAGTATGCAAACATTGCCAAAGGGCACTGGATTTGAGCCAATCAAAAGCTTTTTGTTCCAGAGTTCCCTGATGTTCTGCACACGCTGGACATTGTGAACTCAACTCTTCTACCTGAGCATGTGCAGTGGCATTGACCCATGTGTAAAGGCATCGTCCCTAATAATTTTGATGGAGTAAGTGGAGAAAATAAAGAACTGCCTTCTGAAGCAAACATGTCACCACAACATAAACTGATCACTGTGTGTAGGAAGATCACACCCTGCCAGGCTGATAAGCTGTGTGAAATAATGGTATACAAATGGATCACTGATCTCCTCAATTGTCTGTGGGCAAGGAGGGAGGAGGTACTGCAACAGAATCTTGAAATTACTGTCCGCAGCCATTGCCTGAGCAATCCATTGGCGGTCTATGCGAAAGCCATCAAACCTTTAATCGCCGTGGACATCAGTGTGAAAGCCTCTCTTAAGGCATCAAAAGCCAAATCTGCGTCGACCTTAGCTTTTGGCCTGTGAGCAGTTTCATACAGGTAATTGGAGAGGAGCAGAGACAAATGCTGCAAAATTTGCGTAGTTCATGAACGGACTGAGATGAGGGGCTTGTGATCTGTCACTAAATAGAATTTTCTGCCATGCAAGAATTGGTGAAATTTTGTCGCCTCGTATGCGATAGTAAGAGCTTCCTTCTCAATCTGCAATGGCTGCATTGTTATTTGTTGGGAAGTTTGGATGCGAAGGCAATTTGCCTGTCCACTGATTCAGTTCTGTGCAAGAGAACAGCACCAATCCCATAAGAAGATGCATCATCCGCCAACATGACGGGCTACGTGGGATCAAAATGTACCAAATAGATCAGTCAATAAAGCCTCTTTTGTTTCTGAAATGCGACTTGACATTCCCTAGACCACTGAAATGGCACATTCTTTCATCGAAGATAGGCGCAATGGAGCTGCAATCTGTGCAGCATTTGGGATGAACCAAATGTAATAAGTTAATTTGTTTGACACAGAGATCAGTTAAGTTTGAATGCAAAGAGTATACCATGACTGTTGATAATGTGTTCCAAATATACTGTCTCAGTGTGCAAGAAGGATCATGACTCTTCTTTACACTTCATTCCAACATCTGTGAGCAGTTGAAACTACTTCCTAAGATAGAAAAGATGTGTGCTGAGAGCACAACATGAAACTACTATGCTATCCAAATATTTCGAACAAGAAGAATGTGTAGCAGTCAACTGTAACAGGTAGCGTTGAAAAATTGAATGCAGAGTTACACTGCCAAACAGCAACCATAAAAACTTAAATAACCCCATGTAGGTGTTGATCACAGAAACTTGTTGAGACTGTTCACAAGGGAAGCTGCAAATAAGCATCACGAAGATCAGTCTGGGAAATGGAGTGACCTGCACCAAGTCTGTCTGTATAAGTCCCTCAAGCTGTGGCGAAGGAAAAGAACCAAGCTCAGTCTAGGAATCTGTAATTGCTTTAAAAATCGCACATAAGCGTAACTTGTGATGGCAACTGGCTGGTTGTCACAGAGGAAATCACACAATTGTCCTGCCAGTATAAGAGTTCCTGTACCACTTGATCTCTAATAGAATGATGATGGGCTGTGTCAGGTAAAACTGAGGTTGCACGTTGTCTTTCATGCTAATGTGAGCCCCAAAACCATTAACTTTGCCTTGGCCACCTTGAGAAATGTCACTAAACTCATCACAAAGTTCAGCTAACCTAACAGTAGGCACAGAACACTTCATAGAAAGAAAATTTTCTAGAATCTACAAACCAAGCGGATCGAAAGAATCAATTCCAAAAATATTTTCACTTTCACAAGAGCACAATACTGTGAATGAAATTGTTTTCACAATGTTATGAACTGTGGCAAGTAGGCTGCAAATACATATCACAAAGATTTCATGTCCATCGTCAGTAGGTACAATATGGGGATTGTAGCTAATTTTTCCCAAATCTTAAAAGAAATCACAAAATTCCTCAGATTCTCTCGAAATTTGATGATTTTCTCAATTTTTGCGAAAAATTACCCATAGTTTCCATATTGTATCTACTATAAAAAAAATAACTATGGAAAATAACAATTTCTTTTTTCTTACATTTCCTGGAGACATTATAAGAATATAAGATCAATGAATTCTTTTATTAGAACATTACTTTTTATGCATAAATTTGTACATTTTTCCTTCTTAAGAAAATAAAACGCCAACAATCATGAATTCATAGGAAATTACTGAGATTTAGCTCATTTGAGAAAAAATAATTTGGTATACAAAAAATAAGTGATTTCCAGATCATGAATTCATTATGGCAGTAAGTGGGAACACTGAACATACTTGGGGAAAAATTAAATAACAGTAAGTCAAAGGTTAATTTTTCAATTAAAAAATTAAGCTAGTAATACTAGGTCATGAAATTCATTATTATTAAATTTCTTCATTTCATTGTGTCTTAGTTTAGTCTTTCCATCTTCAAATAAATGAGAATCCCAATCAGTTACTAATTTTAAATATCTATCTGGCAAAATAATCTTAAATTCATTATTGAGCTCCATACAAATTTTTTCTCCAACTATAGCATTCAAACATTCACATCTAGTAATGCTCTGTGAAACATTTACGTGTAGTTCATTAATCTTTTTAAACAAGTTGGAGCTGGCTGCATTATTGACCTTTTGAATGGTGCTTCCATTCACATAGAAAAATATGTATTAATAAATTTCAGCAAATCCTTCAGATACACAAAGGAAACCCCAGAGGAATTTACAGTTTCTCTCTCTCCTATTTCTCATCTCTTGTCCCTCTGGGTTTTGTCTTTTTTTCCATCTGGGAGCCTAGATCCACTGTCAGGTCGTGATGATGATCTAGCATCTTGATGGTAGCTTCCCTTCTTCCTTCCAACCCCTGTCGCCTATAATTAAGGAGGCAGAGCTTGTACAGCAGTGACATGATGAAACATGACTGATGAACTCAGTAGCTTGGATGGACAGCCCACTGCTGGCCTGAGGCACACTGGGAACAAATGTAGCCACTTACAGATTGCTTACATAGTAATGAGGTGAAGTACAAACCAAATTCTAAACTGTGCTACATTGTTTGATTTATATTGGCTATAAATAAATGATTTTCTTTGCATTCTTTCATTTATTAGAAGAGACACATTGCAAATAACCTGTAAATTTGGATGTGGACACGCAAATTAAGATTAAAAAAGAATATTCTATGGGAAAAACGAGGTATACTCCTGAACTGTTGTGAATGGATACTATTTCAGCGCCATCTGTGACAAGTTATCAACTGATTAGTGATGATGTGTAAACAGTACACACAAACTGTGGAAGTGAGATGGAACAAACAGGAAGTTGCGGTCTTGATCTCTAGAGGCATCACCACAGCGCTTCACAGACACTTCTTGAATCAGCTAGTCGAATTTGCGCTCTCACACAGGTGGGACCTGTATACTACAACACCGCTTTTGAGTTTCAGGCAGCTTATAATAAGCAGATAAAATAATTTTCAATTAACAATCCTCAGTTAATGTTTTGTGTCGTGCATCATATGTCAAATTTTTCATTCCTCACTTGATAACATACTCTAAGGCATATTACCATTAAAAATTGTGCACAGTTCCATCGTCGTTTTTTGACTTGTAGCAATATTTTTTCGACCAGTCATATTAATAGCATAAATATGATAATTCGTAATGAAATTATATAGATTTACACCTACATCACCCTTCAACTATGTGACATGTATAAAACCATGAAATGCATCAAAAGTGTTGAGAAAATTATTTGGTAGATTAATGTTCCACTTCTCCTCAAGAATACTTTATTTCAACTATTTTTCAAACATATATTTAGCAGTTTAAAATGTACATACAGTGAGAAATCAAGCAGATGGTCAATTTTCCAATAAGTCTAAAACATAACAAAAACACAATAAGACACATCAAATTCTACTAATCTGTAGTAATTTGTGATATCTAGTTCGAAATTCTTCTTACCACTTATCCCAGGCACTTCAACAGCTTGCAATTCATAAAAAAATATCGGAATTTTTGGATTTTCAAGATAATTTCTCGTTGTTCAAGCTCATAACTCGGTTTCTATTTAGTGACAGTCACATGAATCTCCACACTTTCTACAACAACTTGACCTTCTTTTGCAAGAGTACCTTATTTCAAATCCAGCTTCACTTTAGTCAGCCCATCTGCGAGTAGTACCTCCAGCATTGGAACTCAAAGTAAAAATTACAGTGAGATCACATTCCCACATATTTTTTTTAAACTTTCAAAATCCACTGGACGTTTACAATTGGTAAACCATTTAGTTTTTTTTTGCTTGTGATTTTATGATTATTAAGTGTATGCTTATTTTTTCAGCAACAGATGAACTTGTACATAAAAAACTGATAATGATATAAAAAGATGTTCTATTCTAGATACAATCTTATTTCCTTCCTTTGTGGTTATAAAATCAAATGGCATTATCACATGAGTGTTGATTAATTCTTTCTGGATTTACCATTATATATTGAATAATCATTTCCATCAGTATACTAAAGCTTGTGTACAATGAACAATGATTAGTATGAGTCCAGCCATTTAAATAAGGATTTCAGCATCCTTCTTAGAAGTATTTTGATTACTTTTTAGATTTCTCAATCACAGGGAGTGTGTAAAACATACCTCTGAATCTAATTCATTTAATAACAATAAAATTTTTATTAAGACATTTCTAAAACAACTGTCACACCAGCACCATTGAAGCCAATCAAATTATCATTAACATCAGTTATAGTTATCCATAAATCCTCAATAATATCAAAAAATAAAATGTATACCAGGTAATATGGTTTACAAATTTTTAGTGCACCAAGTTCTGCATTACACTTGAATGAAGAAATGATATTAGTTTCTTAATGAAAGTGATCAGTATGCTCTGTAAATATTCCATCACCCAAATTAAAATTTATTTTGATTAATTCAAATAGAATAATTTTAGGAGCATTTTTTCATTAGATTTACCACAAAATAAAAGCAAACTTCAGTACTGTCTTTAATATCGATATACAATTTAACATCACCTTCAGTAATGTCTCTGTTTAAAATTTATCTGCCTTGATATGAATATTAGGCTTTTTTGTGTGTATAAGATTTTTCCAAGGTTTTTAAACTTTATTACTATACAGGAATTTCTGTCGTTTTTCCATTGCAATACAGTTCATTATTTTTTATATAATGTATAGAGTAAAAAATGTATAAATATTGCTATAGTTGTGTTGTATAGGAACAGTCAGTCTCTTTTTTCATAACAGATAACTTAATTAAATGAAAACAGATTGGAAACAAAAAGTAAGAACTCCAGAGAAGAAACAAAAAATTTGATGTGCAATAATTGTAAGAAGTGGTTGTGGAACAACAACATTAATGATTGAGTGTTATATTTTAGCTTCGGGTTAGTTAAACTGAAATAAAATCTGTCATTTTTATGTTTTCTCCAAAAGTGTAGATCAACCAAAAATCAAGAATTTATAAAAATGTTCAAAGTAGTGGAAGATAAAAATAATGAGAACATTACTACCTTTATTGGAAATAATGATGAAATTATAGCACAGGGTCAATGTCAATAAAATTCACTCATAGTATTCGATGACTCCATTCCTGAAAATCAGGATATAGTTAAAGAGTATTGTACTAGAGGTAGACATAAAGGGACAGATTGTTTGTATTTATCCCAGACATATTCAAAGATACCAAAGCAACTGGAGAGAGATAATCTACATTTTTAAATATATTTAGACAAGATACTATAAATTTAGCTCACATGTATCATGAGGATGTTGACAGCAATATAAGGTTGAAGATCTCAGAGAAATATGTAATAATTGTTGGGATGATGGTCAGTTCAGATTTTCCACAACATACATTATAAGGGAGCCTAGTGAGGGAAAATACAGAGTTATAATAAAAGGTTTCTTAATAGTCTGAATGTAAACATTATATCAAATTCAGTGGGATATGGTAATAAAGAATTCAAGCTTTGAATGAAACGACAAAACACATAAAAAAGATGAACCTCTTATTGAAACAATTGATAAGGTATAACAAGGAATCGAAAGACTCACCATCCCCTTCTAGATGGACTAGGAGATATGCCAAAAATTAAACTGTATGATAATAACAGTATAGATAAGACATTATGTGAATCTGAAGTACAGGATGTATTGAAGAAATATAAAGAAGTGGTTAAAGACAGAATAGAAATAAAAGCTTTAATGATAAATATCAAGAAGAGAAAAACATAAAGGGCATGTCAATGTCAGAAAAAGATAGATCCTGGAAAAAAATAAGCAAAAGTATGTTGGAATATTTCAACAATAGTGAAGATAAAGACTTTATATAGAGATCTATCAGTTAGTTTGAATATGTTGCTGGTTTGTCAGTCAAATTCAGTGGAGATAAATTGACAATTAGTATAAAAATATGATGCTGCACATGAACTGTTGAATCTTTAAGCTAAGAAACTAATTACTATGGGTTCTATCAGCACAAAATTTGATAGTGCTGGCTTATCAAATTATGCAATATTTTGTTCCATTCTGGAGCATTATATTTTGATAAGAAACCTAATAAAATCAAATCAAGTAGAAGTAGTAAATACAATAATTTGATAAGATTAAATGTTGATGTCTTTTTGAAAAATTAATACAAGTAGAACGAACTTCAGATTCTTCAGAATTGGATGAGAAAAAAGGTGAAGGCTTGATAACAATTGTACTGAAAAACCAGTTGAATATGTTGGGATGGATGATGTACATAAATTGATCAACAGATAAGCAGTAATTTAAGGTGAAGAATTAGCTGGAAATAAAAATTATCACAATGAAAAACACTGTCACCTGCCCGGATAACCATATGCATCAAAGAGGTTGCTTCCAGGGCTCAAAAGAAACGCACCACCACTGTTTAGAACCCCCATCGGATTAACAGGCAGGGCATTGTGGTGGCCAGCCTGTAAATGATTTTTAGACTGTTTCCTACATCCCACTACAGAATACTGGGCTGGTATTCATTTCCTGCCTCAAGCACACGCTCCACAAACATTTACAAAGTTTTCTTATACTTGCCTAACGAATTTCTGTCCACGAATCACTACGGTTTTAGAAAACATCGCTCTTCCAAAACTTACCCTGCCCTTTTTTCACATCATATACTGTGAGCAATAGATGAAGGACAACGAGCAGTTTCCATATTCCTGGACTTACGAAAACATGCAGACTGTTAACGAAGGCACGAGCATGCAGACTAGGTTTCCAGACATGAGAGTGGCTCGAAGACATCTTAAATAAGAGAACACAATACGTTGTCCTTGATAACAAGTGTTCATCACAGACAAGGTATCGTCAGGGGTGTCACAGGAAAGAATGACAGGACTGCTATCGTTCTCTATATATTTAAATGATCTCACGGACAATGTGGGCGACAATATGCGATTGTTTGATGATGATGCTGTGGTGTACTGGAAGGTGTCGTACGTCAGTTACTGTAGGAGGGTACAAGGTGACTTAGACAATATTTCTGGTAGGTATGTGAAAGACAGCTTGCTCTAAATGTAGAAAAATGTAATTTAATGCAGATGAGTAGGATAACAAACCTTAAATGTTAGAATACAGCATTAGTAGTGTGCTGTTTAACATAGTCAGGTCAATTAAATATCTGCGCGTAATGTTGCAAAGTGAGATGAATTCGAACGAACGTTTAAGGATTGTAGTAGGGAATGTGAATAGTCAACTTTGGTTTCTTGGGAGATTTTTAGGAAAATGCGGTTCATCTGTAAAGGAGACCTCATACCAGAAACTAGTGCGACCTATTCTAGATTACCTCTCGAGTGTTGGGGATCAGAAACAGATCGACTTAAAGGAAGGCATCGAATCAATTCAGTTTTGTTACTGGTAGGATCGAACAACACAGAACTGTTATGGCGATGCTTTGGTAACTCAGGGATCACTGGAGGGAAGGCGACGTTCTTTTCGAGGAACGCTGTTTAGGAAATTTAGAGCACCAGCTTTTGAAGTTGACTGCAGATCGATTCTACTGCCACTAACGTAAATTTTGCGTAAGTATGATGGAGAAAAGATAAGGAAGAAATTAGGGGTTGTAGGGAGGCATGTAGATAGTCGTTTTTCCCTCGCTCTATTTGCGAGTGCAAAAGGAAAGAAAAATACTAGTAGTGGTACAGGGCACCATCAGGCACACACTGTACCGTGGCTTGCGGAGTATATATGTAGATGTAGATGCAGAAGCAGAATTTACTCTAGGTGCAGCAGATGGTGTACACTGATTTCGCCCAGGAGGAGGGGGGGGATGAATAGGACAATGATGACGTTAGATATTTAATGTTGTTACACCATAACCAGGAATGGCAGCTACTTTGTCGTCATAGGAAACTGACCTATCTCACAGAAAAGTCTGAAATTGGACATGTGCGTGGCTCAAAGACTTGATTGCTTCAGGAGGTTCGATAGTGGAAGAAGCAAATCTGTCTTTATCTGAACACAGCAGTCTGATAAAATAGTTGGGCAGTGATTTCTCTATATAAATGTTGCCAGTACTTTATTTTTTTTGTAAGTTACATAGTAATTGGATAAAATTTACTACACCACTGCCACTTTTCAGGTTTTATGCCCCATTTAGCACCTATCGGAACGAGTATGTTGTGGGTCCACATCAGGTTTCAACCTCTCTCTTTCGTCATCATCACACAACACAAACGCGACACTACAGTATATACTAGCTCATCAGTCAGCTACACAGGACAGATACACTTATGACACAACATAACTCTATACTTGAGCTGAAAATATCGACTAAATTTTATACCACATGTATCTGGTAGTTTTAGGCATATACCAATTACTGAGTACTCCTTACTGTTGGTTACATTACTGAAACAACGTTACTGCTATGACTGTTACACGTTAAACTTTTTTGCCGATCTATGAATTACAACTGTGCTCACGAAAGCAACATTTCACTGATATCTTTTTTGTAAACATTTTTTCCTCTTCTATGAGTGGCATTCAATATACAGGATGATTCAAAAAGAATACCACAACTTTAGGAATTTAAAACTCTGCAACGACAAAAGGCAGCGCTAAGCACTATCTGTCGGCGAATTAAGGGAGCTATAAAGTTTCATTTAGTTGTACATTTGTTCGCTTGAGGCGCTGTTGACTAGGCGTCAGCGTCAGTTGATGCTAAGATGGCGACCGCTCAACAGAAAGCTTTTTGTGTTATTGAGTACGGCAGAAGTGAATCGACGGCAGTTGTTCAGCGTGCATTTCGAACGAAGTATGGTGTTAAACCTCCTGATAGGTGGCACTTATCTGTCCGTAACTACCTGAACGTCAACTACCTGAGGCGATGGATCGGCCGCCAGGCAGCCCGTGACAGAGCACTTCATCACTGGCCTCCAAGAAGCCCTGATCTTACCCCCTGCGATTTTTTCTTATGGGGGTATGTTAAGGATATGGTGTTTCGGCCACTTCTCCCAGCCACCATTGATGATTTGAAACGAGAAATAACAGCAGCTATCCAAACTGTTACGCCTGATATGCTACAGAGAGTGTGGAACGAGTTGGAGTATCGGGTTGATATTGCTCGTGTGTCTGGAGGGGGCCATATTGAACATCTCTGAACTTGTTTTTGAGTGAAAAAAAACCTTTTTAAATACTCTTTGTAATGATGTATAACAGAAGGTTATATTATGTTTCTTTCATTAAATACACATTTTTAAAGTTGTGGTATTCTTTTTGAATCACCCTGTATAATGCAACAGCTTTTTTCCTGAAGGCAGATTGGTTTCCTTCTGGATTCAAATGCACCACGTTGTTCTCAACTATTTTGGTTACAAAATCCTATTTCTCAACATAATCTATGTTCAATGCAATGACCTTAGGCCACCTTACTGGCAGGGTCTGTATGCCTGCAGAGTACCACTCTAATCGACGACGTCAGAGCTGATGTCTTGCTTTATTGATAACCTCATCGTCACCCACATTCTGCTTACTGTGGAGTACATCCTTCATTGGGTCAAAGTGATAGAGGTCAGAAGGTGCGAGATCTGAGCTGTAGGTTGGATGAGGAAGAACAATCCAGTGAAGTGTAGTGAGCTCCTCTCAGGTGCACAACATTGTGTGAGATATTTTACTTTTTTGTGGCGACGAATATGCTCAAGTCGTTTCTCCAATTTCCTGAGGGTATCACAATGCACTGCAAAGTTCATGGTTGCACCGTGAGGGGGACTGTCACCATGACTTTACCAGTTGTTGGTGCGGCTTTGAAATTTTTCTTTGGAGGAGAAGTGGTGTATCGCCACTCCATGGTTTGGCGTTTTGTTTCCGGTTCGAAGCAATGAACCCATCTTCCATCGCCTGTAACGATGTTCGATAAAAATTGTGACGATCAGCCTCGTAACATGAAAGCAATTCCACACAGACGGTCCTGCGTTGCTCTTTGTGGCCTTCTGTTACGCGACGAGGAACCCAGCGGGAAACGCATTGGACTACCCCAACTGCTCGACAGCTGTGTCAACGCTACTAACAGAGACCTCTAGTTGAGGTGAGATGTGTTCGTGATCCGTCGATCTCCTCGAATGGAACAGGCTGCACATTCCGACATGGCGGGAGTCACAGCTGCTTGCGGCCGGACGGCACTCGGGAGATTGCACAGGGATGCACGAACTTGTTGCGATGATGGCAGACGCTTTGCCCAACGACGTACCGTGCGTTTGTTCACTGCCAAGTCTCCGTAGACATACTGCAAGCGCCTGTGAATACCTGTTACGATCTGGTTTTCCTCCAAAAGAAAATCAGTCTCAGCTCTCTGCTTGAAACACATCGGAGCTACAGATGCAACGCAATTTTGAAATGTACGGCGCTCCAGTACTTCATGAAACTATAAAGACTGCAGCGGGAATGTTCCACGATACCGGTATCTCACAAGTAATTTCGCGTTTTTTCAATCAGAAATGCCGGCCGAAGTGGCCGTGCGGTTAAAGGCGCTGCAGTCTGGAACCGCAAGGCCGCTACGGTCGCAGGTTCGAATCCTGCCTCGGGCGTGGATGTTTGTGATGTCCTTAGGTTAGTTAGGTTTAACTAGTTCTAAGTTCTAGGGGACTAATGACCTCAGCAGTTGAGTCCCATAGTGCTCAGAGCCATTTTGAATCAGAAATGGCCTAGAAAAAAATGTGTGTTGCTTTATTTATTAAACGTCCCTTGCACACATTGACGAACAGTCATCGTGGCTGTGTTGTCATCGACGGTAACAACGAAAACTCGTAACCATATCAAAATAATTCCAAACTACCAGGCAGACAAGGTAATTCTGCCATACCGCGGTTGACATCTGCAGTAGCAATTCAAGGCGATTATACGGCCACCGGACCGGTGGTAGTTGAGCTCCGTACAGTTACCGCAGCGTGTGAAAACCCACTATTAACGCTGTGGGCTTTCGAAACACGAGAGATTTACCATAGTGCAGAAACCGTAGAGAGTGAAAAGAAGGAACTGGAAGATTTTGGACTCTGCTGACTGAGTCGGAAACGACTTGCGTGCGAAGAAAGAAAATATGCTATGTCACTAACTACTAGTTTCCGCTAAAATAAGAAACTGGAGGAATGCAAAAAATACATAGTCGACACGAACGCACGGGAACAAGATCGGCGAATGCCGATATTCGTTACTCTGGATCTGCTGAGGATAATGAATTGGAGGATTATGAAAACCGCCGATTTGACCAGAGTTGGGTACGAACTACGCACGGCGGAGAAAACGTGCGGGTGACGAAATGTATCAGGCAATAAGGAAAAGGTACGTCGGGTCACGTGGAATATTCGTCACTCAGTAACGAACACATACAGTATGCAACAACTCAGCACGATACATTCATTACAATCACCTACACATGCTGTTACACTTGGAAATCTTAGGACGCAATATTTGAACTACATTATGTCCAATTGCCGTTCAAAGCAAACACTTGGTCAAATACACTATTGATGATAGTCACGGGACAGCGCGTACACAAGGCGTAAAAGGATAGTGGACAGGCGGAGCTGTCATTTGTACTCAAGTGATTCATGTGAAAAGGTTACCGACGTGATTACGGCTGCAAGACAGGAACTAACACATCTTGAACGCGGAATGGTAGTTGGAGCTAGAATCGTCATGCAATTCGATATTCCGGAATTAACAGTGTCAAATGTGTGCCGAGAGCACCAAATTTCGGGCATTATTGCTCACAATGGGCAACGCAGTGCCCGACGACCTTCACTTAACGACGGAGAACAGCTGACAGACAAGCGACACTGCGTGGAAGAACCGCAGAAATCAATGCAGGACGCACGAAAAACGCATCCGTTAGGACACTGAAGCGAAATGTGGCGTTAGGAGTCTGAGGCAGCGGGCGACCTGCGCGAGTTGGCCTTGCTAACAGCATGGCATCGCCTCTCCTAGGCTCGTCACCATATCGCTTGGACCCTTGGCGACTGGGAAATCGCACCCTGGTCACCTGAGTCTTGATTTCTGTTGATGAGAGATGATGATATTGTTCCAGTGTGGCGCAGACTTCATGAAGGTCATGGGTCCAAGTTCCCTCCCAGCGGACACTGTCTTGCAGTAGGCACCTCCAGTGCCGGGCGGGAGGGCTCGCGTGCTTCCGTGAAGTCGAGAGCTGTGCCGGCTGTAGCGTAGGCAGGGTCACTCAAGCCGAATTGGCCTCGACTGAGGAGCCAGACGAAGTGTGTTCCACAACACAGGGCAGGGAAGGCTCTAGAGGATTAGTGAAACCAGTTTCCCTAGGGGAGTAAACCTAATACAAATTCTGGTCCTCCCGGTTGGGGGTTGGGCGTGGGGTAAACAACACCGCCTCGTAAAAATTTTATACCGTTACTGAAACACATAAGAGACAAAACCGGGCGGACACTTCGTTGACGACCTTTGGCTTCAAAACAAGGACAAGAGTGGGGTTTTGGAATGTAAGAACTATGTTCGAGTCAGGAAAACTGGAACAAATATCTAGGGAGATGGAACGATACAAACTGACGATACTTGGACTGAGCGAAAAATGATGGAATGGTTTTGGAGAATTCATGTTGAGAGATGGGAAGACACTTCTGTATTCAGAGAAAGAGAAAAGAGAAGACTATGAAAATGGAATGGGTATACTATTGATAAGAGAAGCAAGGAGAAGCTTATTAGAGTGGAAGCCAATCTCAGATCGGATTTTTACAGCACAATTCAAGGTCTGAATGATAAATATATATCTTGTACAGTGTTATACACCCACAGAACAAGCAGACATCCAGGAAAAGGAAGACTTCTATGGACAATTGGGAGAGGTTCTAGCCAGGATAAAAAAGAAAGACATAAAAATTGTGATGGGAGACCTCAATGCAAAGATTGGTTGTGAACATGAAGGGTTAGAGAAAGTTTTGGAAAAAGACGGTGCCTTTACAATAGCCTGGTTATTGGAGGATCGGTGTTCCCACACAAACTCTGCCATAAAATAACATGGCTCTCACAAGATGGCAAGACACAAAATCAGATCGATCATTTTGAAATTAGCCAGAAGTGGAGGCATTCCCTTCTTGATGTCCGAAACAGAAGAGGTGCTGACTACGGAGGTGACCAAAATCTTGTAATAGCTGAAGTACAGTTAAAGAATGTTGCTACTGGTCATCAAGAAGCAAATTGCCGGCAGCAAATATTCAATATTAGAAAACTTCAAAACAAGGTCATTAGGAAAAAGTTTGTGCTGTAGTTGAAAAAACTATATAGTCATTTGGAGGTGGGGGATCGAAGTGAGGAAAAGGCAAGTACACAAGTGGAAAGGAAGTGGAATAAGATCAAGAAAACTTCCCCTAATTCCAGTGAGAAGATATTAGGATTCCAGGACACCAGAAGGAAATCATGGATATCTGATCATACATGGCAGAAGACTGAAGAAAAAAGAGAAATAAAGACCTTGATCAACCAGTGTAGAGGCGATGAACAAAAACAAAGCCTTAGGGCAAGGTACAATGAAGTTCATCGGTAAGTGAAGAGAAGCGATAGATCTGATAGAAGAAATCGGGTAGAACAGCTTGCAGAAAGAGTTCAAGAGGCAGCAGAAAGAGGCGATTCGAAAGAGCTATACAGGGTGTCCCAGCTATCTTGTCCACCCAAAATATCTTTGGAACAATAACAGCTATTGGAAAATGACTTTCACCGGTATCAATGTAGGGCTGGGGCCCACGAATGTACATATTTGGAAACATTCTAAAACGAAAGCACATGTGTTTTTTAACACAAACTTACGTTTTTTAAATGGACCTCCTATATTTTTTCCTCAGCAATCCATAGCATGACAAAGCACATACACAATGGCGTTGATTGCATCGCAATATTCCCCCCACATGCGCTGCTAGCGCACGTCCTGAGGCTCAGGCGTCAACCCCATACTGCCCGTAATCGCGATGTGATTGACATGTGTAATCACACCTCCATACTTATCAAGAGGGACACTTACTTGTCAATCACATCGCGATTACGGGCAGTATGGGGTTGACGCCTGAGCCTCAGGACGTGCGCTAGCAGCGAATGTGGGGGGAATATTGCGATGCAATCAACGCCATTGTGTATGTGCTTTGTCATGCTATGGATTGCTGAGGAAAAAATATAGGAGGTCCATTTAAAAAAACATAAGTTTGTGTTAAAAAACACATATGCTTTCGTTTTAGAATGTTTCCAAATATGTACATTCATTCATAGGCCCCAGCCCTACATTGATACCGCTGAAAGTCGTTTTCCAATAGGTGTTATTGTTCCAGAGATATTTTGGGTGAACAAGATAGCTGGGACACCCTGTATAATATCACCAAACAGATATCCCAAAAAAGTTTTAACGAAAGGTGGCCAGTGAAATCGAAAGAGGGTGAACTGTTGACCAACATAGAGGAGAGGTTAAAGCGATGGAAGGAATATTTCAGTGAAGTATTCAACATGACCCTGATCCATCGAGAAGAACAAGAGCAGGAGGAGCTAGACCAACAGGAAACGCCTGCACTAAAAATCAGTACTCCCCCTCCCAACAAGAGCGAAATTATCAATGCTCTTAAAAGCTGCAAGAATAACGAAGCACCTGGTGTAGACTGTGTGGTGGCGTAAATGCTCAAGGTAGACTATGAAGTAACAGCGGATATGTTACTGTCCCTGTTCCAAGAAATTGGTAACACAGAAACCATCCTGGAAGATTGGAGGAAGGGAATCCTTATCAAGTTTCCCAAGAAAGGAGACCTGACGAAGTACAACAACTGGCGTGGCATCACACTTTTGTCAATACCCAGTCAAGTATTTTCAAGGATTGTTTTAAACCGTCTCAAAGTGCCCATGGTTAGTAAGCTCAGGAAAAAACAGGCTGGTTTTAGAGGAAGGAGATTATGCACAGACCAAATCAACACCTTGATGATCATTATTGAGCAGTCCATGAAATACTGGTCTCCTTTGTATCCGGCTTTTGTTGACTTTGAAAAAGCCTTTCATATGGTGCAGCGTGAAGCCATCTAGAAAACAATCCAGAGTTATGGAGTACCTCCAGAGATCATCAGTATCGTGGATGTACAGAGAATATACTTGCCATTTGAAACATGATGTAAGTCTCTCAGAACAATTCATTTTAAATTCTGTAGTAACGCAGGGTTGTTTGCTAGCTCCACTGCTGTATTTGCTGATATTAGATGGTGTCATGAAGAAGGTAATACGAGAGAAAAGGAGACTCCATATGATCGCCTGGAGGACATGGATTTGGCGGACGACATCTACCTCCTGTCCCACACTTTGAAGGATATGAGTCAGAAGCTTAAGGAACTGGAAAGAGAAACTCAGAGAGTTGGATTAAAAATAAACACGGCTAGGACTAAAGAGCTTAGGATGAACAGTAAGAACAAGAATGCACTAGCCGTGAAACAAGAGGAGATTGAGCAGGTGGAGAGCTTTTGTTATCTGGGAAGTATTGTTTCAAAAATCGGAGGGGCAACAGAAGACGTCGAAACTAGGATCAAAAAGACAAAGCAGGCCTTTACCCAGCTGCGACCAGTTTGGACATCTCGTGAAATATTATTCGAGGTAAAGCTTTAAATCTTTGACTCAGGTGTAAAATCTGTTCTCTTTCATGGGTGTGAGACATGGAAGGTAACAGCACAAATTAAAACAAGAGTACAAACCTTCATCAATAAATGTTTGAGGACTATACTGCGAGTTCGCTGGCCAAATGTTATATCAAACTAAGAACTATGGCAACGCACCCAACAATGGAAAGCCGAGATAACCGTAAAGGAAAAGAAAGGAAATGGAGATGGATTGGGCGCGTCCTCAGAAGAGGCCCGCAACATATTCCAAAGCAGGCTTTAGAATGTAACTCACAAGGAGCAAGGAAGAGAGGCAGACCAAGGTCGACCTGGCGCAGGACTCATGAAGCTGAGGTGGCAGCCATTAGCCACTCCTGGAGTAACACCAAGAAAATGGCAACGAACAGGGTCAGATGTACAGCTCTAATATGTGCCCTATGCTCCATATCGGAGTAAAAGAAATTAAGTCAATTATGTCATGGGGTCCGAGTTGTCAACAAGGGCACTGTACAAGCTGGTGGTGGCTCTATAATGGAGTGGGCTGTGTTTATATGGGATGGACTGAGTTCTCTGGTCCAACTGAACCTTTCGTTGACGGGAAATGTTTATGTTCGGCTACTTGGAAACCATTTGCATTCATGGACTTCATGTATCCAAACAACGATGTCACTAGGCTCCAGTCGTACGCGATTGGTTTGAAGAACATTCTGGACAGTTCGAGCTACCTGGATCGCTCGATACGAATCCCATCGAACATTTATGAGTCGTAACCGAGCGGTCGGTTCGTACACAATATCACGCACCGACAACACTTCCTCAATTAAGAACGGCTATAGCGGCAGCATGGCTCGTTGTTTCTTCAGCGTACTTCCAGTGACTTGTTGAGTCCATGCCACGTAGAGTTGCTGCGCTACGCTGGGCAAATGAACTTTCGACGCGATATTAGGTGGTACTCCACGACGTTTGTCATCTCAGCGTATACTTTGAGGAATGAGATTGGAAAAGGAAAAGTAAATTAGAAGAAGCGGGAGTATGTAAAATTTAGTCGTCATCACGTGAAGCGAGATTTATGGAACAGATAGCAAGAAGCGCACACGGACACTTTCAGACTGGGCAGCAAATATATATATATATATATATATATATATATATATATATGATGGTCCATTGATCGTGACTGGGCCAAATATCACACGAAATAAGCGTCAAACGAAAAAACTAAAAAGAACGAAACTCGTCTAGCTTGAAGGGGGAAACCAGATAGCGCTATGGTTGGTCCGCTAGATGGCGCTGCCATAGGTCAAACGGATATCAACTGCGTTTTTTAAAATAGAAACCCCCATTTTTATTGCATATTTATGTAGTAAGTAAATAAATATGAATGTTTTAGTTGGACCACTTTTTTCGCTTTGTGATGGATGGCGCTGTAATATTCACAAACGTATAAGTACGTGGTATCACGTAACATTCCGCCAGTGCGGACGGTATTTACTTCGTGATACATTACCCGTGTTAAAAAATGATTCAAATGGCTCTGAGCACTATGCGACTTAACGTCTGAGGTCATCAATCACCTAGAATTTAGAACTAATTAAACCTAACTAACCTAAGGACATCACACACATCCATGCCCGAGGCAGGATTCGAATCTGCGACCGTAGCGGTCGCTCGGTTCCAGACTGTAGCGCCTAGAACCGCACGGCCACTCCGGCCGGCAACCCATGTTAAAATGGACTGTTTACCAATTGCGAAAAAGGTCGATATCGTGTTGATGTATGGCTATTGTGATCAAAATGCCCAACGGGCGTGTGCTATTTATGTTGCTCGGTATCCTGGACGACATCATTCCAGTGTCCGGACCGTTCGCCGGATGGTTACGTTATTTAAGGAAACAGGAAGTGTTCAGCCACATATGAAACGTCAGCCACGACATGCAACAAATTATGATGCCCAAGTAGGTGTTTTAGCTGCTGTTGCGGCTAATCCGCACATCAAAAGCAGACAAATTGCGCCAGAATCGGAAATCTCAAAAACGTCGGTATTGAGAATGTTACATCAACATCGTTTGCACCCGAACCATATTTCTATGCACCAGGAATTGCATGGCGACGACTTTGAACGTCGTGTACAGTTCTGCCACTTGGCACAAGAGAAATTACGGGACGATGACAGATTTTTTGTACGCGTCCTGTTTAGCGACGAAGCGTCATTCACCAACAGTGGTAACGTAAACCGGCATAATATGCACTATTGGGCAATGGAAAATCCACGATGGCTGCGACAAGTGGAACATCAGCGACCTTGGCGGGTTAATGTATGGTGGGGCATTATGGGAGGAAGGATAATTGGCCCCCATTTTATCGATGACAATGTAAATGGTGCAATGAATGCTGATTTCCTACGAAATGTTCTACCAATGTTACTACAAGATGTTTCACTGCATGACAGAATGGCGATGTGTTTCCAACATTATGGATGTCCGGCACATAGCTCGCCTGCGGTTGAAGCGTTATTAAAGAGCATATTTCATGATAGATGGATTGGTCGCCGAAGCATCATACCATGGCCCGCACGTTCACCAGATCTGACGTCCCCGGATTTCTTTCTGTGGGGAAAGTTGAATGATATTTGCTATCGTGATCGACCGACAACGCCTGACAACATGCGGCAGCGCACTGTCAATGCATGTGCGAACATTACGGAAGGCGAACTACTCGCTGTTGAGAGGAATGTCGTTACACGTATTGCCAAGTGCATTGAGGTTGACGGACTTCATTTTGAGCATTTATTGCATTACTGTGGTACTTAGAGGTAATCACGCTTTAACCGCATGCGTTCTCGGACATGATAAGTTCACAAAGGTACATGTCTCACATTGGAACAACCGAAATAAAATGTTGAGACGTACCTACGTTCTGTATTTTAATTTAAAAATATCTACCTGTTACCAACTGTTCGTCTAAAATTGTGAGCCATACGTTTGTGAATATTACTGCGCCATCTATCACAAAGCGAAAAAAGTGGTCCAACTAAAACATTCATATTTCTTTACGTACTACACGAATATGTAATAAAAAATGGGGGTTCCTATTTAAAAAAACGAAGTCGATATCCGTTTGACCTATGGTAGCGCCATCTAGAGGGCCAACCATAGCGCCATCTGGTTTTCCCCTACAACTAGACAAGTTTCGTTCTTTGTAGTGTTTTCGTTTGACTCTTATTTCGTGAGATATTTGGCCCGGTCACGATCAATGGACTACTATATATATATATATATATATATATATATATATGCGTTGAGGAAGATTTAGAGATGGTGCACATAGCAAAGAAAGGAGGGAAGGTTGATTTACGTGAGGAGCATGAAATATTAATTCACTGATGTATATTTGATAATGTGCTTAATTTACGAGCGGAAAGGGCGGTAACTCTTTCATCAACGGATGTTTTTTGATCTTGTTAGTTATAGTATATGCTGTTGCACAGGTAACTATTAGTGTGTTGCTTCTGTATGTGCCCTTTAAAATCGGTGGAATACTATCGAACTCTTGACAGCTTAGTGCAATCATTTGAGGCCGTACACTTGTTTGCAGAGCTAGGCACTGTATGGAAAACACAGCTAGTGTTACCATTACAGGCAAGGAACACACTGTCGAAATCGAGAATCAGGTGATGCCGAATTTTAAGTAAGATGAGGGCTCTATGTCCGAATACCTTTACCTGGTTTTATTTCATGATTATTTTATGATTTTTTAAATGTATGTGTATGAAGGTTGAATGCAGACAGCCAGATGACTGTGGGAGGTGTCGCTCGAGGTGTTTAGCACGTCCCTAAGGTGCTACAAGTCTGAACACTTGTGACGTATAGGGAAAGAAAGTTCCAGATAAGACGATGCAAATTTCAGAGAAACAGTGTCGTGCAACTGGTAACGTCTTTTTAAAGGAAAATTGCTGGGGTGCCCCACGTGGATGTATCAGTCAAGGAAGTCATCAGACTAAAAAAGGAAACTAGTGGTCACTATAATAATTATCTTTATTGTCTTAACGCATCAAACAAAGTGAATCAATAACTCAGTAAAGCAAATAAACGTTTAATAAGTGGATAAAATGGTTCAAATGGCTCTGAGCACTATGGGACTTAGCATCTGAGGTCATCAGTACCCTAGAACTTAGAACTACTTGAACCTAACTACCCTAAGGACATCACACACAGCCATGCCCGAGGCAAGATTCGAACCTGCGACCGTAGCGGTCACGTGGTTCCATACTGAAGCGCCTAGAACCGCTCGGCCACACTGGCCGGCTAAGTAAATTTAAAAGCTTCCTATTCTCGCAGATTGTGTCATGGTTGAGCAATAATGGTATGATAGGGGAGGGACGGATTTCAAACTGCAGCCAGTCAAAAGCATGGCACATAGTCATATGCAGGAAACCGCGCCTTCTACCGAAATAATTACTGTAAGCCAATCATAGACCTTCTTACTCATATTTAAACGTACGTTTCTGCGCTGCACTGCAGTGTCCAACATCCAGTCTCATACTCTGAATCTCCGTGTCTTTCACCTGGTCTTCAGACCTTTTTTGGCCAAAAGGATTCCTTTCGGCATCTCACTCAATGCAGTTTTGTGGGATTCAGTCCACCCTCTCTTGCGCTCATGCTGTGCAGACATGGGAGGCTGTAATTTCCCTGCTCTGTACCTGCGTGGAGATGGCATTCAGCGTCTGACAAGTTTATGACAGTGCGGCCTTCTGAGTTAACTTCCCTGTCATGAGCTCGCTAAAGAAAGCCCCAAAGACAGCAGAAAATATCAGTTCTCCCTCACTGTAATAAAAGGAAAGGAGAGGAAGAGGTAATTAGCGGTGCAGTCATTGGCAGTAGTGAATATTGTCTGCAGTTCCCGTACAGCATTGAAGAACTGACTATTGCGACTATTCGGATCTTCATATTGCATTTTAAAATAGGCTGCGTGATAGTTTGGAGAGAAAGTGTCACGTAACAATGAGATGTTCACTACGGAAACTCGTAGCTGTAGATAACATTCCAATACCACGTAAACACATGAGGTAACAACATAGGAAATAGTAATTAACACCAAACGATAATTTAACTTCACAAAAATTATACTGGAAATGTTGTTTCTAACTTGAAAAAGAAGACTGATCTGACTAAACGTAATGCATTAGCATAGCTTGTAACTACTATATAATGCACGTACTGTATGTTTAAAAATAGACGTGTATTACGGGCCACTGAAGATGATGCATAAATTAAATAAGCACAACACGTGTAGGAAAGAACAAACCATCTTTCATTTAGTTGCAAAGGCGGAATATACCACCGTGAATTTCGAAGCAACTAAGGAACAACGAGAAACGGAAAAAACGTCAACCATTCCTCACATTTGCATTTTGTATAAATAATAATGACAGAAGGCTTTCATAAAGTCGAGAGAAACAAAAGATCATTCATTCAAGTCATAAATGCATTTCTTTTCCGATGGAGTTCCCTGTTAGGGCAACGAACGTAGTCCAGCCATGAGTGACTTCCGTCTGTAACCTACTATTGTCCCAGCCCAGCAGAATATCCATCTATGTCTGCGACAGTTATACGAAGTGCATTCAAGTTCTAAGGTCTCCGATTTTTTTTCTAATTAACTACTCACCCGAAATCTATGAAACTGGCGTTACTTCTCGACGTAATCGCCCTGCAGACGGACACATTTTCCACAACGCTGACCCCATGATCCCATGGCAGCGGCGAAGGCTTCTTTAGGAGTCAGTTTTGACCACTGTAAAATCGCTGAGGCAATAGCAGCACAGCTGGTGAATGTGCGGTCACGGAGAGTGTCTTTCATTGTTGGAAAAAGCCAAAAGTCACTAGGAGCCAGGTCAGGCGAGTAGGGAGCATGAGGAATCACTTCAAAGTTGTTATCACGAAGAAACTATTTCGTAACGTTAGCTCGATGTGCGGGTGCGTTGTCTTGGTGAAACAGCACACGCGCAGCCCTTCCCGGACGTTTTTGTTGCAGTGCAGGAAGGAATTTGTTCTTCAAAACATTTTCGTAGGATGCACCTGTTATCGTAGTGCCCTTTGGAACGCAATGGGTAAGGATTACGCCCTCGCTGTCCCAGAACATGGACACCATCATTTTTTCAGCACTGGCAGTTACCCGAAATTTTTTTGGTGGCGGTGAATCTGTGTGCTTCCATTGAGCTGACTGGCGCTTTGTTTCTGGATTGAAAAATGGTATCCACGTCTCATCCATTGTCACAACCGACGAAAAGAAAGTCCCATTCATGCTGTCATTGCGCGTCAACATTGCTTGGCAACATGCCACAAGGGCAGCCATGTGGTCGTCCATCAGCATTCGTGGCACCCACCTGGATGACACTTTTCGCATTTTCTGGTCGTCATGCAGGATTGTGTGCACAGAACCCACAGAAATGCCAACTCTGGAGGTGATCTGTTCAACAGTCATTCGGCGATCCCCCAGAACAATTCTCTCCACTTTCTCGATCATGTCGTCAGACCAGCTTGTGCGAGCCCAAGGTTGTTTCGGTTTGTTGTCACACAATGTTCTGCCTTCATTAAACTGTCGCACCCACAAACGCACTTTCGACACATCCATAACTCCATCACCACATGTCTCCTTCAACTGTCGATGAATTTCAATTGGTTTCACACCATATAAATTCAGAAAACGAATGATTGCACGCTGTTCAAGTAAGGAAAACGTCGCCATTTTAAGTATTTAAAACAGTTCTCATTCTCGCTGCTGGCGGTAAAATTCCATCTGCCGTACGGTGCTGCCATCTTTGGGACGTATTGACAATGAACGCGACCTCATTTTAAAACAATATGCATATTTCTGTCTCTTTCCAGTTCGGAGAAAAAAAATCGGAGGCCTTAGAACTTGAATGCACCTCGTATATCTTACGGTGACCAGACAACCCGTATTTTACAGAATCGTTCCGTATTTAGCTTAGGTATCCCACTATCCAGACAAAATATATAAGAGACATGCTGTATATTGTCTCGTTTTTCATTAACCTTCATGTGTATTTTGAAACAGCATATTTTTAAGCAGCGTGTAGCATAACGAAATGGATGATGTTTGGTTTCTGGGGCGCTCAACTGCGTGGTCATCAGCGCCCGCACGAAGTCCCAATTTTTACGCAGTCCAGTCTAGCCCCGCTAACGAATGATGATGAGGGAATGATGAGGGCAACACAAACACCCAGTCCTCGGGCAGAGAAAATCCTCACCCTGGCCGGGACCCCGTGATCCAGAGGCAGCAGCGCTAGCCACTAGACCACGAAATCGAGAACTAATGTGGTCATACGCAAAGAATAAAGAAAATATACTCTTTGAGTAAAACAAACTGAACGACGATCGATTTTTGAAGTTCTTTGGGTAATACTATGTAATGCTTTCACATAGTGAAGCAATTTCTCATCTCGGTTTCCTTTGTCCACTGCCAATACCCATGTGTAGAAGTGTGGTTTTGGACCATTAGAGTAATATGTTACGTTACTTGGTGGCACATACTGAAAATTTTTCGCAGAAATTCCAAAAAGAGAGTGTGAATTTACTGATTCTATTCCATATGAGGTCCAGTTTCTGAAACTGCTTTGTGAAACTACTAATTCCATCGACCTTTGAGGTCGACATGATGTTGTGCAACACATCAACGTAAAGAAACACAAGTTAGCTGTTTCAAGCAAAACTTCGTCATAAAGTGTCACGTCTTTTGTTACAAAACATGAGAATAATTCCACTATAAATGATGAAGAACAGCATCTTATTGGTGAGAATGGTTTTCTAGGTTTCCATGCAATGGAACATAACCATTCCTTCAACTCAATGGTCTGCACTGGTGTGATCATTAGGAAGCTGTTTGAGAAGATATTGACCTGTTCCAGAACACAGTGTGAATCTATAATAGTAGATGTGTTGGGCCAAACGCTTGCCGGGGGGGGGGGGGGGGGGGGGATGACATTTCAGTTCTGCTGGTGCAGAAGAAAGAGTAGTCTCTATCACAGATGCTTTATGAACTGATGAAACGAATAGGTTTAGTGTGGAAACTGTTAAGGAAAAAATTATATCTAAGATTCATTTTCAGGGTACTTCATCATGTGATGATTTTTATAAAATTCGATTTGAAAATATCAGACACCTGAATGAGATGCATTCTTCAGAAAGACATTGAAAAAGACTTTCAGAAGCTACTCACGGCAAAACTCCCTGGCCAAATGAGTGAGAAAAACCAATGTAAGTAACAGTCATTGTCTACTCCAACTAAAGAACATGTTATATTAAAGCGATATATCGGGGTGGCCGAGCGGTTCTAGGCACTTCAAAGTGGTTCAAATAGCTCTGAGCACTATGGGACTTAACATCTGAGGTATCCAGACTGAAGCGCTTAGAACCGCTCGGCCACTCCGGACGGCTAGGCACTTCCGCCCGGAACCGAGTTGCTGCTACGGTCGCAGGTTCGAATCCTGCCTCGGGCATGGGTGTGTGTGATATCCTTAGGTTAGTTAGGCTTAAGTAGTTCTAAGATCTAGGGGACTGATGACCACAGATGTTAAGTCCCATAGTGATCAGAGCCATTTTTTTTAAATACTGTATAGTTTATTAATAACGATGGTTTCCAAAAAATGTCAGTTCATTTCAGCTTCTAATTTGAATCCCGTATATTGCTTTTGGAAATCTGGTCACCATAATTCATCTCATTTGACTCAAAAAATTTCCAGAAATGGATTAATTTTTATGAGGAATCAGTATAAGTCAAAGGGTTGGAAGTTCCAACAGTTCGTGATTAAAATCCGTCAGTTTTCCCACAGCATATCATGTACTGACGTAACACTACGGCAATGGAATTTCTTCGACAGGTCAGAAATGCTCTCCTTGCTCCACCCGTAACGACAACGACGTCGACTGTTCGTTGAACATTTACCCGTGCTTCCTCTTAACCATCCCAGGAGATGGAACACGTCGACAACAGCCGCTACAAACGTTTCTAATGCTAACAGCTACAGTTCGTCTTTAACGACCCCTAAATCCCGCGGGAGGATGGTAAGCACGATTGTGCGACGCCGTAAGTATCGCATCATCTCGCGTCCAGCGGCTCCTGGTACGGCCGCCCTCGTAAATCGGCCGTGTATCGCCTAATGTGACGGCCGGCCGCCACGGCTCGTAAAGCGCCACCAGCGCCAGCTAATTAGCCTTTTTAGGCGGCGCTGTGCGCATGCGCGGTGACTCGCTGCCGTCGCCGTAAATCAGCGCCGGCCGCGCGCTCGGCAGCCTTGTTTGCGCTCGCTGCTATCTGCTCCTCTGCGGAGGCAGGCTACCGGACTACCCGCGCCCAACAGGCCGCATCTGCCCTTCAGTCAGATAAGAAAAGTCAGGTTGAAATACGTCCCGGCGGCCATAATCGGGCTCCAGCGCACGGTAATAAAATATACAAGTCTACTTCACTGTCACAAAACGCTTGTCCCTTCATCATCTGCCCTATTTGAGATTCAGTATTTACGGAACATATTATAGGTTTGAAGCTGACCGCTGAACGATTCTACTCCCGCCAACACACATTTGGCGTAAGGACTACGAAGATGACGCAGGTGACGCCTGTATATAAGAAATGTAGAAGGACGGATCCTCAAAATTACAGACCAATATCCTTAACATCGGGTTGTTGCACTATTCTCGAACATATTCTCAGTTCGAATATAATGAATTTCCTTTAGACAGAGAAGTTGCTGTCCATGCATCAGCACGGCTTTAGAAAGCATCGCTCCTGCGAAACGCAACTCGCACTTTTTCACATGATATCTTGCGAACCATGGATGAGGGGTATCAGACGGATGCCATATTCCTTGGACAGCGTTTGACTCGGTGCCCCACTGCAGACTCCTAACTAAGATACGGGCATATGGGATTGGTTCCCAAATATGTCAGTGGCTCCATGACTTCTTAAGTAATAGAACCCAGTACGTTGCCCTCGATGGTGAGTGTTCGTAGGAGGTGAGGGTATCGTCTGGAGTGCCCCAGGGAAGTGTGGTAGGTCCGCTGTTGTTTTCTATCTACATAAATGATCTTTTGGACATTGTGGATAGCAATGTGCGGCTGTTTGCTGATGATGCTGTGGTGTACGGCAAGGTGTCGTCGTTGAGCGACTGCAGGAGGATACAAGATGACTTGGACAGAATTTGTGATTGGTGTTAAGAATGGCAGCTATCTCTAAATATAGATAAATGTAAATTAATGCAGATGAATAGGAAAAAGAATCCTGTAATGTTTGAATACTCCATTAGTAGTGTAGCGCTTGACACAGTCACGTCGATTAAATATTTGGGCGTAACACTGCAGAGCGATATGAAGTGGGACAAGCATGTAATGGCAGTTTTGGTGAAGGCGGATAGTCGTCTTCGGTTCATTGGTAGAATTTTGGGAAGATGTGGTCCATCTGTGAAGGAGACCGACTATAAAACACTAATACGACCTATTCTTGAGTACTGCTCGAGCGTTTTGGATCCCTATCAGGTCGGATTGAGGGAGGACATAGAAGCAATTCAGAGGCGGGCTGCTAGATTTATTACTGGTAGGTTTGATCATCACGCGAGTGTTACGGAAATGCTTCAGGAACTCGGGTGGGAGTCTCTAGACGAAAGGAGGCGTTCTTTTCGTGAATCGCTACTGAGGAAATTCAGAGAACCAGCATTTGAGGCTGACTGCAGTACAATTTGACTGCCGCCAACTTATATTTCGCGGAAAGACCACAAAGATAAGATAAGAGAGATTAGGGCTCGTACAGAGGTATATAGGCAGTCATTTTTCCCTCGTTCTGTTTGGGAGTGGAACAGGGAGAGAAGATGCTAGTTGTGGTACCAGATACCATCCGCCACGCACCGTATGGTGGATTACGGAGTATATATGTAGATATAGATGTAGATTTGCCTTCGTAATGACGTAGATGTAGATACCTGAAATTTGGGCTCATATGGAGGAGTACAGATAGCAGCCTTTCCCTCGACGTATTTTCCAGGAGGAACAGGAAAGAAAATCACTAATAATGGTACACAGTACTCTTCGTCACGCACCGTATGGTGTCTTCCGGAGCATGTATGTAGATGAACATGTAGCTAGGTTCACTCATTATGATGATTCTGGAGAAGAAAATCTCCTGTATAAAAGAAAGAACTTTTTAAAAAAGGAAAACGTCAAACGTTTTGTGAAATGATTTGACTGAAAGAGGAAATGAAATATACTAGGGAAACAATTGACACGCCTTTAAATGATGCTCTAAATCGAATAGCAAATTTCCTCTAGTGCTCTTTATAATTCTCTTATTCTGACTTAAATACTGAACTTCAATTTTTCAGTCAGCATCTCATCTGCTGTGCACGATTTCGAGCGACACTCAAAGGTGCACCAAATGTTTCTCTAATTTATTTTATTTCTTTCTTTTAGACAAGTCGTTTCGCAAAACATTTGACCATTTCTTTTTTAATTTTTTTTTCAAGTTTTGTTCAGAAAGCATGAAACGTACCTGACATACAGGGCGATTCAGGAAGATATGCAAATATTTTAATATATTATTCTACAGGTAAAACTGAAGAAAAAATTCGTAAAAACATAGGTCCGCAAATGTTTAGTTACGGAGATATGGCTAATAAAACATTTTTGCCTGAAATTTAGCAACTTTGCTAATATGAAGCCATCGCAAAACTGTACGAGGTTAAAGTGAAGCAAGATTTCCATTTATTTTGTTGTTACTGATCTGGTGAATCTAATAAAACAGGCCCCAGACGTGTATCTGCACTAATTTTCCAGAACAATTAGAAAAGCAAAGACGTAACTTCGTAAAAATTTTAATTTGTTAACTACTTGGCCCAATTTGTTTTTTTTTTAATTTTTTTTAATTTCCAGACTATTGCACAAAGTTTTCAGCAGAAGTTGTAGAGAATTTAATTTTCGAAAAATGATGGTAATAACGTTAACTGAAACTGTATGAATGTGCCAGATAATCTGCTTTTATTAATACCATGGCACACGTGAATTCATGTTAAACCGGAAAAAACAAAGCTCAGTGTTAAGGAAGTTGTACAGACATACAGTTTCACAATACATTCACAATAAACGTTCAAAAATGTCTCCACCGAGATCAATGCATTTAGCTGCACATGTATGAACAGATTTTGTTGCTCGTTTCAGTTTCACAGGGTTGTTCTTAATTTTCTTAATAATCTTCCCTTCTCTGGATGTTCTCGGAAACTACTGAGTCTGGGACATGTTTTATTAGATTCACCAGACCAATAACATCAAAATAAATGGAAATCGTGCTTTACTTTAACCTCATACAGTTCTACAATTGCTTCATATTTCAGGCAAAAATCTTTTATTAGCCGTAACTCCGCAACTAAGCATTGGGGACCTATGTTTATATGAACTTTTTTCTTTAGTTTTACTTATAGAATAACACATTATAGTATTTACATATAATTTTGGATCACCCTGTATTTAAATATCATTCGGTATCCTATTATTAGTGTACACAGATCAAGATAAATCAGAAAAGTTGCTGTAATTTGATATTTAATTTGTTGTGTATGACTTCATACACAATGGTAAGGAGAAGTGGGCTTCAGAGTGGTGTGGCAACAGTCATCATAGTAAAGCTGGAGAGGAGCAGAAATGATTAGCTAACAAGGTCACACAGTAAAGAAAAGATTTACTTCACTCGTATTCCTCCAAGCAAACGAAGACTGATTACAAACAGTGCAGCAAGAATGAGTGCAGCTGATACAACAGCAAGTAGGATGAGGCTCAATGTACCATGCACGAACGATGGAGTCATAGAGATGAGGCTCGAAGTGCAAGACGGGCGAGTTACTGCCACCTGCCGTCCTGTATTGCTGTGGCAGATAGCGCTCGCAGTCCAGAGCAACTGGAGATGTGGCTCAACAGGCGCGCACAGTTGAGTCCACCAGATCCCGTGCGACCGCTGTCGGCATCAGAAGGAAACTTGCAGTGCAACTGCTATGAAACTTTGGATATTTGTGGGAGCGGCTCGGACCGTGACAAGGCGCCCCTGATGGCTAGGCTAACCCGCGCGGAAACTGCAGTGACACCTGTGGGGTAGTTCTGATATGTGATACCATTTATTGTATTTTTTCAACATGAAAGAAAGAATTCCATAATTAGTACATCAACATAACTTTTATTATGACGCAAAGGAAATACAGACATTGACTGTCAGTGGGCATTGATTGAAATCAATGGGGAAAGCTGGAAATTTGTGCTGGACTGGGATTTGAACCCAGGTGTCCTGCTGACTAAGCAGTTGCTCTGACCACTGAGCCATCCGGATACACTGGTCATTGCACCAGCGTGGTCTACCCTAGCATGCCTCCCATCAGATCTAAATTCTCAACTTATCACCCACTACTATTGTAGTGCCCCTTTTTATTCATTTATTTATTTATTTATTTTGAAGACTAGGTCTCACATGGGCCAATTTGATACCCTATTCGTCCACCTCTATTCCCTTGTTTGGCTACGAAAATTCAGTAGAAATCCGTTGTGTAATTTATAGTAAATGTTTTCTCATTTCGCTCAAAAATGCAACCAAAATTCAACATGGATGCTGCAAACAGAGACCTTGTGAAACTCATCTCGCTCTGTTCATTCATGAGATCCAGAACATCAAAGGCAAAGATGTCCACGATGGTGCTGTATTCCTCCACTTCCAGTAAGCATTCGCTTGAAATTCTGCATTGTCGTTTAGTGTGCAAAATAGGATGGTTGGTTGGTTGGTTTTTGGGGGAGGAGACCAGACAGCGAGGTCATCGGTCTCATCGGATTAGGGGCGGATGGGGAAGGAAGTCGGCCGTGCCCTTTGAAAGGAACCATCCCGGCATTTGCCTGGAGCGATTTAGGGAAATCACGGAAAACCTAAATCAGGATGACCGGACGCGGGATTGAACCGTCGTCCTCCCGAATTCGAGTCCAGTGTGCTAACCACTGCGCCACCTCGCTCGGTGCAAAATAGGAACTCACTGAGTACTTGACCATTTGTGAGATCGGATTCAGGTAGATGTTTATCGGAACATGCACTATGTGATCAAAGTATTCGGGCACCTGGCTGAAAATGACTTACAAGTTCGTGGCGCCCTCCATAGGTAAAGCTGGAATTCAATATGGTGTTGGACCACCCTTAGCCTTGATGACAGCTTTCACTCTCGCAGGCATATATTCAGTCAGGTGATGGAAGGTCTCTTGGGGAATGGCAACCCATTCTTCACGTAGTGCTGCACTGAGGATGGGTATCGATGTCGGTCGGTGAGGCCTGGCCCGAAGTCGGCGTTCCAAAACATCCCAAAGGTGTTCTATGGGATTCAGGTCAAGAGTCTGTGCAGGCCAGTCCATTACAGGGATGCTATTGTCGTATAACCACTCCGCCACAGGCCGTGCATTATGAACAGGTGCTCGATCGTGTTGAACGATGCAGTCGCCATCCCCGAATTGCCCTTCAACAATGGGAAGCAAGAAGATGTTTAAAACACCAATGTAGGCCTGTGTTGTGATAGTGCCACGCAAAACAACTAGGGGAGCAAGTCCCCTCGATGAAAACCACGACCACACCATAACAGAACCGACGCCGAATTTTACTGTTGGCACTACACACGCTGGCAGATGACGTTCAACGGGCATTCGCCATATCCACTCCCTACCATCGGATCGCCACATTGTGTACAGTGATTCGCCACTCCATACAACGTGTTTCCACTGTTCAATAGTCCAATGTTTACGCTCCTTACACTAAGCGAGGCGTCGTTTGGTATTTTCTGGAGTGATCTGTGGCTTATGAGCAGCCGTTCGACCATGAAATCCAAGTTTTCTCACCTCGCGCCTAATTGTCATAGTACTCGTAGTGGATCCTTTGTGATGGTCTGGATAGATGTCTGCCTATTATACTTTACGAACTTCTTCAACTGGCGGCAGTCTCTGTCAGTCGACAGACGAGGGCGGCCTGTACGCTTCTGTGCTGTACGTGTCCCTTCACATTTCCACTTCACTATCACATCGGAAACAGTGGAGCTAAGGATGTTTCGGAGCGTGGAAATCTCGCTTTGGGACGTATGACCCAGGTGACACCCAATCAGCTGACCACGTTTGAAGTCTGTGGATTGCACGGAGCGCATCATTCTGCTCTCTCACGATGCCTAATGACTACTGAGGTCGGTGATTGGAGTACCTGCCGGTAGGTGGCAGCACAATGTACCTAATATGAAAAACGTATATTTTTGAAAGGGTCCCGATACTTTTGATCACATTGTGTAGTTGACAGATGTAATGATGTAATGGTAAATTCGATGGCACCACAAGGGAATGTTATAGGCCATAACTGTTTAAAATTTATATTAATTTTATAATACACAACTTTGGGGATTTAGTGAGGCTGTTGAAGGACTATCCTGTCAGCTGTCATAAAGACTGCAACGGCAAAGGACTGCAAGGAAATACAGGAATACCTACGGAAAATCTTCAATGAGTGCAATGACTGGCAGTTGGAGCTCAACGTAAATAAATGCAATGAATTACAATTAATGGAATCTAACCCTGTAGAGCAAAATAAAGCGGAATGACTACATAAAAAAAGAAAAAAATATATTGCGGAAAGCGGACGCCTGGCTCAGAGCAACTAAGAGAATCTTAAGGAAATGTAATTCATTCAAGAAGACATGACTTACAGAACATCTGTTCGTCCGCTCTGGACTGCTGTTCAGAAATCTGGGACCCTTACTAAGTAGAATTAATAGGAGAGATAGAGAAGGTCCAACGAAGAGCGGCAATTTTTGTCACGGGATCATTTTGTCGGCACGAGAGAAATACGGAGATGCTCAATAAATTCCAGTGGCAGGCACACTGTTAAAATTCACAGAGAGTACGTTCCAGGAGCAGTCGAACCATGTACCACTTCCTTCTGCATGCCATGGGTCAGACGAGATCAAGACGAGAAAATCAGAGGAAGTAGAACTCATACGGAAGTTTATCGCAGCCATTCATTATGGTCGGATATCGTTCGTGAACGGAATAGGGAATCGGGGGAAAGACGCTGATACCAGAAATGCCTTCCGACACATACCTTATAGTGGCTTCCGGAGTACAGATGCAGATATGGACGTAGTCAGCATGCATACCACTGAAAAGTCTAAGAAACTGTGTGTGCAAATTTACTGTATTATTCTCAGTTTCTTATTTCGAGAGTCACATATGTGGCATCCATAAATTAAGAACAGCCACAAAACCTATGGAAAAAGTAGAACAAATAGTAATTCTTTCAGTCAGACGAGGCTACGTGTAGATTTATCGATTATGGAGATTCCAAGTAGTTAACCGTAATCGAAACTTTACCAGTCTATTAATACGCAGTCCGCAGCTCGTGGTCGTGCGGTAGCGTTCTCGCTTCCCACGCCCGGGTTCCCGGGTTCGATTCCCGGCGGGGTTAGGGATTTTCTCTGCCTCGTGATGAGTGGGTGTTGTGTGATGTCCTTAGGTTAGTTAGGTTTAAGTAGTTCTAAGTTCTGGGGGACTGATGACCATAGCTGTTGAGTCCCATAGTGCTCAGAGCCATTTGAACCATTAATACGCATTTTATTTTGAAGCGTGAAAATATGGAAATTTATGTTAAGCAGTTGAATGACACTCAGAGATGGACAGAAAATGATGCTCTGCAAATCAATGTAACAGAACAGTAGGAGCACTTTAGGTCTACATCTAAGCTTTTGATGTGTTTTGTTGGAATATACACTGATGAGCCAAAACATCATGATCAGCATTTTAATAGCTTGTTTATACGTCTTTGAAACCAAATATATGACTAATTCTGCGTATCAGGCATCCGACTGTTTGTTGGGAGGTTTGCGGACTTATTTGACATTAGATGGCTACGGGCAGGTGATGGCTCAAATGGCTCTGAGCACTATGGGACTCAACTGCTGAGGTCATTAGTCCCCTAGAACTTAGAACTAGTTAAACCTAACTAACCTAAGGACATCACAAACATCCATGCCGAAGGCAGGATTCGAACCTGCGACCGTAGCGGTCTTGCGGTTCCAGACTGCAGCGCCTTTAACCGCACGGCCACTTCGGCCGGCGGGCAGGTGATGTAATTCGCGTAAATAAGGGGCGCTGATCTGCATACGGGGTGACGGCGCCCGATAGCGACCCAGATGGGTTCCATAGCATTTATATCGGAAAAATTGGTCGCCAAGACACCAATATAAGTTCACGACAATGCTTCTCAAACCACTGCAGCACGGTTCTTTCCCCGAGACACGGACAATTACACTGCTGAAACATGACATCGGTGTCGAGGAAGACATCAAGCATGAAAGGTTGCAGGTGGTTCGCAGCTGTCAGCGTCTCTTCTATTACTATCACAGGTCACATGCAAGTGCGGGAGAACGCCTCCACGGTATAGTAGTGCTCCCACTCGTCTGCGTCCGTGGCGCGCTGCACGTTTGGAGCCGCCTTTCACCTCGATGACGGTATTTGTGGAGACGACCAGCGACCTATTGTAGTAAAAATGTGATCCACCGGAAAATCTGACACACATCTATTGATCGACGGTCAAATTTAGACGGTCCCGTGCCCACTGCAATAGAAATTGACGATGTCGTTGAGTCAACATGTAGGTATGGTCTGCTGCGGAGCTCTGTACTTACAGCGTACGATGAACGATGTGCTGCGAACCACTTGTGCGTGCACCAGCGTTGTGCTATTTCGGCAGAGATGCCACATATCAACATCTATGCTATTTTACACAGCAGATAAGCCTCCGAACCCCACGTTCCGTGAAGAATCGTAGATGTTTAACCACTTAGTGCCTAGTGGTAGTTTCACTGTCCTTCTACCTCTTTCTCTAGATGCTCACGACAGTAGCACGCGAACATTCGGCCAGCTTCGCCTACTTCGAGACACTCGTTCGCAGGCTCTTCGCAATAATAATCTGCCCTTTGTCAAAGTAGCTGACCTCAATGGATCTCACCATTTGCAGCACACATCTTCCCCAGTGTGAAAATATAGGCCTCGGTTATATACAGGGTTATTACAAATGATTGAAGCGATTTCACAGCTCTACAATAACTTTATTATTTGAGATATTTTCACAATGCTTTGCACACACATACAAAAACTCAAAAAGTTTTTTTAGGCATTCACAAATGTTCGATATGTGCCCCTTTAGTGATTCGGCAGACATCAAGTCGATAATCAAGTGCCTCCCACACTCGGCGCAGCATGTCCCCATAAATGAGTTCGAAAGCGTCGTTGGTGCGAGCTCGCAGTTCTGGCACGTTTCGTGGTAGAGGATGTTTAAACACTGAATCTTTCACATAACCCCACAGAAAGAAATCGCATGGGGTTAAGTCGGGAGAGCGTGGAGGCCATGACACGAATTGCTGATCATGATCTCCACCACGACCGATCCATCGGTTTTCCAATCTCCTGTTTAAGAAATGCCGAACATCATGATGGAAGTGCGGTGGAGCACCATCCTGTTGAAAGATGAAGTCGGCGCTGTCGGTCTCCAGTTGTGGCATGAGCCTATTTTCCAGCATGTAAAGATACACGTGTCCCGTAACGTTTTTTTCGTAGAAGAAAAAGGGGCCGTAAACTTTAAACCGTGAGATTGCACAAAACACGTTAACTTTTGGTGAATTCCGAATTTTCTGCACGAATACGTGAGGATTCCCTACCGCCCAGATTCGCACATTGTGTCTGTTCACTTCACCATTAAGAAAAAATGTTGCTTCACTGAACGCATCCTCTTCCATGAGCTGTTGCAACCGCGCCGAAAATTCAAAGCGTTTGATTTTGTCATCAGGTGTCAGGGCTTGTAGCAATTGTAAGCGGTAAGGCTTCTGCTTTAGCCTTTTCCGTAAGATTTTCCAAACCGTCGGCTGTGGTACGTTTAGCTCCCTGCTTGCGTTATTCGTCGACTTCCGCGGGCTACGCGTGAAACTTGCCCGCACGCGTTCAACCGTTTCTTCGCTCACTGCAGGCCGACCCGTTGATTTCCCATTACAGAGGCATCCAGAAGCTTTAAACTGCGCATACCATCGCCGAATGGAGTTAGCAGTTGGTGGATCTTTGTTGAACTTCGTCCTGAAGTGTCTTTGCACTGTTATGACTGACTGATGTGAGTGCATTTCAAGCACGACATACGCTTTCTCGGCTCCTGTCGCTATTTTGTCTCACTGCGTTCTCGAGCGCTCTGGCGGCAGAAACCTGAAGTGCGGCTTCAGCCGAACAAAACTTTATGAGTTTTTCTACGTATCTGTAGTGTGTCGTGACCATAAGTCAATGAATGGAGCTACAGTGAATTTATGAAATCGCTTCAATCATTTGTAATAGCCCTGTACTTTCGTTACGGCATCACATGCCCGCAACACCACCAGGCGTTTTTACTCGTCATTGCATGTAATTGCATGTAATTCATTAGATAACGGCCAATAACAAACTGACAGATCTAGAGGGTTGGATCCCCTCCTTCGAAAGCGTCAGATTGCAAAGCCTGGGCTACTCTCAGGGTGGAATCTCCGTCTTCGAAGATTGTGTGTGTTTGTCTGTTTGTCTGTCTGTCTGTCTGCCCGCTGCTGTCGCTGTTCGTTCGTCCGTCCGTCCGTCCGCCTGCTGGCTGTCCATCGCCGTCGTCGTAACCGCTGCCGCCGCCGCCGCCGCCGCCTGCTGTTCGTCCGTCTGTTCACCGCCGACGCCGCCTGCTGTTCGTCCGTCTGTTCGCCACTGCCCATCGCCGACGCCGACGCCGCCTGCTGCACGTCCGTCTGTCCGTCGCCGTTCGTCTGCAATGAGTACTCCCACCTCCACCGTCATCTACACCTCCCCCTCCCCCTCCCCCACAGTCACTTCCTGGAGTGCCGCCTCTGGCCTCCCTCCTTCCACCTCCCCTTCCCTTCCCCCACTTACCCACCCCCCTATCTCCTCCCCTGCTGTATACCCACACCTCTACACC
This sequence comes from Schistocerca americana, assembly GCF_021461395.2. Taxonomy (NCBI): domain Eukaryota; kingdom Metazoa; phylum Arthropoda; class Insecta; order Orthoptera; family Acrididae; genus Schistocerca; species Schistocerca americana. The sequence goes on along the minus strand of NC_060122.1, from coordinate 447,809,135 downwards.
CTTCCTCCAGCCTCCACACCCTCAACAGCTCCCACTACTACCCCCGCCCTCACGTACACCTCTGTTGCCGCCTCTGCTGCCGCCCCTCAGGCGGTTGCCTTCCCCTCTCTCACCGACCCCGTCGCTTCGTCTTCTGCATCTCCCGCACGCATCACGTCGCGCTGAGCCACCATCGCCACCACTGAACCAGCTGCTTCTCCCGGTGCCTCCACTACGCCACAGGGATCTGCCACCTGCCACCTCCCTCTCCTCCGCGTCCCTCTCCCCTCCTCCCAGCCGCCAGTCTCCAAAAAACCCCAAAAGCGCGTCCTTACCGGCTCTGCTCCCGCCACTTCCCACAAAAAATCGACACCACCTCCCCCTCCCCCTGCCGTCACCATGGACACCACCCCTCCTCCTGCCACCCATACTTTGGCCCCCACCCTCCACACCTTTGTCCTGTCAACTCCCGATCCTAAGTTCCTCGACGCTCGTACCCTCACCAAGGAAATACGAAACTACTTACCTGGTGCTCCCATCTCCCAACTCATTCCCCGCAGGGACTCAGTCCTTATCAAGTCCCCGTCCCCATCCTTTCACACAGACCTCCTGCGAAAACTCCCACGAGTTATGTTTGGCCCCCACGCCTCTCTGACACCCTTCCTTTCCGCTTCCACTCCTCATCAGCCCCAGCCTCCCCGTCGCCCCCCCACCTACACCGCTGTGATCACCAAGCTCAGCCCGGTGATCACAGAGGATGAAGTGTTGGTAGAACTGAACTTCCACCCGGACTTGGAAATCCGCTCTGCCCGCCGTATCCACAATGCCTCTGGTCCCACCTACCTCATGCGGGTATTCTCAGAGTCCGCCCCATCCATAGACCATCTCCTCACCCAGGGTGCCCTGATATACCACCGTCGCCACCCTGTTGAATCCTCCAAATCCCCTCCCCAATCCTACCGTTGCCAGCGGTGCCTGATGTACAATGACCACCTGACTCCCAACTGCAAAAACCCCCCCCACCTGTCCCCATTGCAAGGCCTCCCACTTTCTCAAGAACTGCCCCAACCTCGCTGCTCCTCCTTCCTGTAATACCTGCAATGGCCCCCATCCCACATACTCCCACAAGTGTAAAGCTAAACCCCCTCCAGCCACCCCTGAACTTACAGTCCCAGTTCGTCCTGTCGATCCTCCTGTCCATCCTAACAATTCCCTCTGTCCACCCCCCACGGCCGAGGACATCATCCGGTTCATTACCGTTGTACTCCAAAACATTCACCCTTTTCAGTGCTCGCACACCTTCCAACAAATATCCCTTGCTGCTCGCTCTGTTTTCCACCTGAACACCTTCGCCACTTACTCCCACAACCAAGCCCACTTCACCTTCACCTGCCTCGACACCCTAGTTTAAGTCTCTTCCCTTCCCTCCCTTCCCCCCCTCCTTCCCATCATGGCGCGGCACGAGTCTCGCATCCTCTTCCAGAACATTCGCTCCTTCCACTCCAACAAATACCTCCTCGTGCACACCCTCTCCCACCACCAGGTCGACACCTTCCTCTTGAACGAAACCTTTCTCCAGCCCCACCATTCTATCCGCACCTCCCCCTATATCCTCCACCGCACTGATGCTCCTGGTCCTCGTGCGCAGGGTGGAGTCGCGATTGGCCACCTTAAGCATATCCCCGTCCGGCCACAACCTCTCCTCAATGACCCCACTGAACACCTTATCCTTAGCGTCTTCTTCCCCTCCCTCACCATTACCTGTGCCACCATCTATGTCCACTCCACTGCTCCTCTTCCTTATGACTTCATCTCACACATTGACCACACCTTCTCCACCTATGTGATTGCCACCGACCTCAACATCCATAGCCGCACTCCTGCTGCCCTTCGGCGGTGGCATCAGTTCCTCTCCACAATCCAGGGTGACCTTGTTCCCATTCCCCAGCACACCCGACCCGAAAGTAACACCACCCCCGATGTTGTCATTGCCTCCGCCAACCTCCTTGGGCGTATCACTGTCGCCGTCCTTGACCCCTCAGGTAGCGATCACCTCCCTGTCCTCACCATAACGTCTGCAAACCGCCCCCCTCCGGCTCCGCAACCTGCACCCCCTCCCAAGGTCGTCCATGACTATCGCCGTGCCAACTGGGATGCCTACCAGGATTCCATCTCCACCCAGGTCGAAAGCCACCCCCTTACCTATCGCCATCCTGACGACATCATCCGCGCCTCGTCCTTCCTTCAGACGGTAATTACTGACGCCGTGAAGGACCATGTTCCTACTAAAACAATCCACCCACACCGTCCCACTCTCCCTCCGCGGGCTGTCCTCCTCCTCCGTGAATCCCGCCGCCTCTATCGCTCCTTCCTCCGCACTCGTGACGGGGATACACTCCAACGCCACCGGCAAATACAGCGACACGTACGGAACCTTATTACAGCAACGAAACGCTGGGACTGGCGCCAGACCTGCACACGACTCAATGCCACCCTCCCTATTAACTCCTCCAAGTACTGGTCCGCCTTCCATCGTCTTACTGGTTCCCTTTCCGCTCCCCACTACCCCCTTCTCCATAACGATCGCCCCCTTCCAGACAACCTCAGTAAGGCCAACCACTTCGCTTCCCACCTTTCTGAGGTCTTCTCCATCCCCGATGATCCCCACTTTGATTATTCTCTTTTCCCCACCGTCATGGAACGTGCTGATACCTCAGTCGCTCCACTTGCTCCTAGTCTCCAGTACTTGGGGCAGTTGCCCCCCTCCGACGTCAACACTCCCATCACAGCACAAGATATTGAACTTCTCCTCCAGTCCAAACGCAACACGGCCCCTGGTCACGACTGTGTCACCTACCGTCACCTTCGAGAAAGCCCCTATTCCTTCCTAACTGTCCTCGCCCATCTCTATAATGTCATCCTCTCTACTGGCTTCTACCCTGACCTGTGGAAGACCTCCCGCGTCCTCCTATTCCTCAAACCCAACAAACCCCCTTCTGCCGCCTCTTCCTATCGTCCCATCTGCCTCACCTCCATCTTCAGTAAGGTCTTTGAATCCATCCTCTCCCACCGTATCCATCGGCACCTTGCTCAACACCACCTCCTCCCCCTTACCCAGTGTGGCTTCTGACCCTCCTTCTCTGCTGACGACCAACTCCTCAACCTTGTTCACCTCCTGTCCCTCCAGCTCAACTCCCGTCGCGCCGCCATTTTTGTTTCCCTTGACCTCCAAAATGCCTATGACCGTGTATGGCATCCCGGTCTCCTCTTTAAACTCCAAACCTACGGCCTGCCTATCAATTTTGTCCGTCTGGTCACTTCCTTCCTCTCGCACCGTCCTTCCTATGTCACCCTCCACAACACCAACTCCCGTATCTTTTATCCCACCGCTGGCGTCCCCCAGGGTTCTGTCCTCTCCCCTCTCCTTTATCTCTTGTATACAGCTGATATGCCCAAGCCACCCCCACCAGTCCACCTTCTCCAATATGCTGATGACACCGCCTTCCTGGCTCTCTATCCTACCCTTCAACGGTCTCAACGTACCCTCCAAACCCACCTTAACCAGTTCACCACTTGGTGTAACCAGTGGCTCCTCCGTCTCAACCCCTCCAAAACCCAGGCAATCATCATAGGCCGCACCACTCGCTCCTTTCGCCTCCATGATTTCTACCTCACCCTTTATGGTCGTCCTATCCAACTCACCCCCACCCTGAAATACCTTGGCCTCACCCTTGACCGACACCTCACCTGGACCCCTCATCTCCTGACCATCCAGCAGAAAGCCCATTCCCGCCTCCGCCTGCTGAAACTCCTGTCCGGCCGGACATGGGGATTGCATCCTTCTACCATCCTCCACACCTACAAATCCCTCATCCGTCCTATCCTCTGTTATGCCAGCGTTGCCTGGATCTCCGCCCCCACCTGCTTTTACAAGGCCCTCCAAATCCTTGAACGCCATGCGCTCCGCCTTGCTTTCCGTATCCGCCTTCCTTCCCCCACACGGCTCCTGTATGAACTGATCCCCTTCCCCCACCTCCTCTTGTTCCTCCAACATCTCCGCATCCTTTACATTGTTCGCAGGGTTGATCCCCCCCACCCTCTGGTTTCCTCCTTCCTCTCCACCCCCCGCCTGTTGCCGCGCCTCTATCGCTGTATCCCTTCCTCTCTCCACCTCCACACCCTCCATCTCCTTCATCAGGGCAATTTCCAACGCCTCCCCCTCCCAGATGACGAACTTCGCCGTGACATATACCCTTCCTTCCAACTATAACCCGGCCTTGTTCCCCCCCCACCTCCCCAGGGCCCCCTTCTCCTCTTCCCAGAGCGGATTTTCCTCCATCCCCCCCTCCCCTGAGACCCTGCACCCCATACTTGCCTCTCTCCTTCCCACATCCCTCCCTACCTGGCCCTCTTCCGCGCACCCCCCATTCCCCTCCCCCATCTCTTCCCCTCCCTCCCTTCTTCAGGTCTCCCTCATCTCCTTGAACGTGGCAGATCCTCTGTATTGATCCTCATCAGTGTGCCACATCAGTGTTGTGTTTAGTGCTGTTTCTCGTGTGCGTCAAGAGGTGTGATTTTAATTGTGTACTGCCTTGAGCTTCGCCGTCAGTGTTACGTTGTGTGCTATGCCATCCGTCAACACCTTTATGCTCCAGTCATACTGTGCCTTGTGTTCTTTTAATCGTCGCAGTGTGTGGCTTTTTGTGTGTGCTACTTTTAAACAGTTTTTTATCTCCATTTTACAGTCACCCCGTTTTTTTCTTTGTCTATTGCCTTCCATGATGTTCTCCCTTTTTATATCTATGTTCGCCTTCTTCTCTCCTTTGCTGTTTTTAAATGTCTTCTATTGTTTTGTTCTATGTCTTTCGGCTGAAGAGCAGCGCATATGCTGCTGCCAGCCCGCCCCGTTGGGGAATTGAAATACAATAAAGAAAAAAAAAAACTGATATTTCATGTAGCCTCCTGTCAAAGGCGCTGACTGCATGAAGTGCATGAAGCACATCGAATTCTTCGACCGACGTTTGTTTGGTAATTTTTCTGACATTGAGGCAGCACGAGTGGCTGGCCTTGTCAAAGCTTCACCCTCCGCTGTTGGTGGTGGTCTCCACCAGCAATGCAAGCTGAACCTTTGACGAGGCCAGCCACTCGTGCTGCCACAACGTCAGAAAAGTTACCAAACAAACGTCGGTAGAAGAACCCAAAGCCTCAACAATTTTGAAAGAATGAATGTTAGTAGGGAACTGTCGTGGACAGAGCTATCAGTCTTCATCTGACGGGGAAGCAATTAGTGTCGTGTGTATCATAGCTTCATTTTAGGGCTATTATTTTTTCTTGTGTATGTTTATGACTTCAAAATGGTTCAAATGGCTCTGAGCACTATGGGACTCAACTGCTGTGGTCATCAGTCCCCTAGAAATTAGAACCACTTAAACCTAACTAACCTAAGGACATCACACACACCCATGCCCGAAGCAGGATTCGAACCCGCGACCGTAGCAGCAGCGCGGCTCCGGACTGGAGCGCCTAGAACCACACAGCCACCGCGGCCGGCTTTATGACTTCAAAAAATGGTTCAAATGGCTCTGAGCTCTATGGGACTTAACATCTGAGGTCATCAGTCCCCTAGAACTTAGAACTACTTAAACCTAACTAACCTAAGGACATCACACACATCCATGCCCGAGGCAGGATTCGAACCTGCGACCGTAGCGGTCGCGCGGTTCCAGACTGTAGCGCCTAGAACCGCTCGGACACTCTGGCCGGCTTTATGACTTCGTATCAGTTGCATTTTCTGATAGTAATCTTGTTTTATTTGGAGACGACACAAACATTGCGACAACTAGTAATACGAGTATAATTTTAGAAAGAATTTATACTGTAGTTTTCATGGACTAAAACGTTTGTAGCAATTAATTGCCATTATAGTTTTAAAGGCTAATTATGTACAGTTTAAGACGTGTTCTAAGTTTTCATTCAGCACATTTCTAAACATGAGGATGTGCAGGTAGAGCGTGTCAGTGCGTTAAATTACAGCTTCATAATCAAGTCAGATGGAAGGAGAATATCAAGAAAGGCACTGAAACGCAAAAAAGTAGTGATGTACTACACCGATCTTCTTAGACAATGGATACACAAAAAATAAGGAAACTGAGATACTGTAGTTACTTTCCCTGTATAATGTCATACAGCATCATATTTAAGGGTAACTTGCCAAGCCCATTAAACTTCGGTGTTCAAAAGTGCGTAATGAGAATTTAACAAGCCCCTGAGCGATCTTTGAAAGAATTGTATACGCTGCTACTGTTTATACACTTTTTATTTCTGACTGAACTGTGCCTTTGATAATACACCCTGTTTTTTCAACGAACAGCTCATATCACAAATGGAATTCCAAGAATAAGAACAAAATACGTAATGGACTTATTTTCGTCCAAAAAATCATTACTCAGAAACGAGCATTTTTTAAAAACGTACCAGCAATCATTAAAAGCTTAGGAACCAATAAAGTACAGCTTAAGAAACATCTAAACTTTTATTGGTTAGCATCTGCATCTACTGCATCGAATAGTTTGTCATCGGACTCATCTGATGCGTAAACTGTGGTGCTAAAAATGATATATAATATCAGTCCTACATGCATTTGCCCAGCCACGTTGACGTGACCACTTATCAAAAATCTGAATAACCGTCTTAAGCGAGGACCGCTGCAAAACCTGGAAGAAGAGAGTCAGTGAGCTTCTGGAATGTACTGACAAAGATGTGGAGCCACACCGACTCCAATGCCGTGGGCATGTGAGTAAGTTTCTGTGTTGAAGAACCATAGCGTGAATAGCCCGATCGAGGTAGTCCCGCATATTTTCGATTGGGTTACAACCCGGGGAGTTTGGTGGTCAGGGGAGTATGGTGAACTCGTCCTGGTGCTGTTCGAACCACTTACGCTCACTGCGAGTGTGTGACGCCGTGAATTGTCCTGCTGGTGCCGATAAAAAACAAAATGCATGTAGAGGCGGATATGTTCCCCAGGGATAGGTGCATATTTGTATTTATCCGCTGTTGTAACCTGGAAGTCAAGGAAGGCAGGATTCGGTTACGATTGTGTACGGGCTCGTAATCAATTACTATTGGTTCCCTTTTGCAATTACACACATTTATTTGAGATCGGTAATTCCAGACTCAGCAATAAATAAGATATCGCACGATTGTGCGTTTCTGGATGAGGTATCGAATATATTGCTTCCCCCTTCTAATCCCTCGAGAGGAGATCACGAATGTAAAATTAGGGAGATTCGAGCGCGCACGGAGGCTTTCCGGCAGTCGTTATTCCCGCGAACCATACGCGACTGGAACAGGAAAGGGAGGTAATGACAGTGGCACTATTAATGAAGGAATAAACAACTGTGCAATTAATAGTGCTCTCAGCGCGTTACAATTTACCAAATGAGCATAAAGTACAGACACAACAAATAATGTTTTAAAAACAAGCCAATGTGATCCCAATTGGAATTTTAAGGCAAATAACCGCGGTCACGGCTGAAGGCCATTAAGGCCAAGAACGGCAATTATAAAAAAAATTTAACAAAGATATTGTAAAACAGCAATGCAATAGGAAAGGTTAATTTTAAAAGACAGGCAACTGATCACCAAACTGATGAGACAAAATGATGATAAACTAGGTAGCACAACCATTTAAACCTGCTGTAACGCCAAGAATGGCAATTATATTAAAAATAAAAAAAGGTATAGTAAAAAAGCAAATACAACAGCAAAGATTAATTTAAAAGGACAAGCAACTGATCACTAAACAGGTGAGACAAAATGATGGTAAATTTGGTAGCACAATCATATAAACCGGCTGTAAAGCCAAGAATGGCAATTATATAAAAAAATTAGAAACATACAATAAAACAGCAAATACAATAGTAAAACACAAGGGCCAGTCACAAACGGTGCATCAGGAATCGACCTCTGAGTGGGCCCAGCAAAAAACACTTTCGCGAGCGATAAGATAGGCAGGCAAGAGTTGCATTCACTTCACAAGTTGGTAACTCATACTAGTAGCAGTCTAACGAATGACTAATGATAACCTTGCTGAAGCTACCTGATGTCCGATTAACCAAATGCAACTATGGAACAATACGCCAAAGCCGGAACCGGCGGTCTGCAGTACAACCCCCGAATACTGTGTTTAGATGCCCGGAACGAGAAAGGAACCACTACCAGGCTTTCCGTCCGATTCCACAAACCCGAAAATCTGAACAAACAATTCACAGTACAGAACACCAGACAAACTAACAGTAACCAAAACCCCACTCGATTTGCGTGCGAGGCAAAACCGAAATGCAACCAACCAGAATCAGCAACCACACGTCATTGCGGAAACAATCGCAAAGCGAGCCAAACCCAAGTACCAAATGAGTGACATCAGACTCATTAGGCATAGAAAGGAACACTGAACTAACTCACTGTGACAACTCTGACGGCGATTGGCAGAATGAAACAAATCTCTTCATTGCTTTATTAATTCACAGTTGAGTAACCACACCGTCTAATCACTGAGCCAAGTGCTTTTAACCCAGTAGGGTCTTCAAGTACTAAGCAGTATGCAGATCCACCAAACTGCACATGACAGCGCGATGATGATCTGTCGCAACATCACATACGTACTACGGTGCCCAAACGGGTGACTGACTCTGCTCTACTTAGATCGAAATGCACTCATCTTAAAGCTTGCTGGATCCGGTTTACGACGAGGCCGTGCACCCTCGTGACCACTGCCCTTCCATCAGGCAGTCCATGCATGCGGTACCCGCACTGCACGGACCTGGCTCCTCCTGAGTCCCCAACCAAACTGGCCCACTCACACGACCCGGACAATCCATGACGTCGCCCCAAAGATACGGCCACAGCTACTACATATCGATAACCGCCGCTGCTGCAACTAGCGGACAGGCAACGGTTGCGATGCCGAGTGGCGCCAGTCAGCACTAGAAGACGATAAACAACCGCAACTATGCCAACTAAACGATACCGTCTGGCCTCCAACAGAGGTCGGAAACCTACAAACAGCACCAACGAGAGCCACAGCACGGCTCAACTGTGTCTTCAAAGATTACAGAATCACCCAGGGAATGCCACGAAAACATTCTGCCGACCATTACGGACGCACGGTGTTTGCTTTCAAATATTTCAAGCCATACACGCCAACAGCCATCTGTCCGATGGAGAATAAAACTTGATCCATTTGAAACAGCCACCTTTCGCCACCCAGTGGACGTCCGGTTTCGATACTGACGTGCCAATTCCAGCCTTCGTCGCCGATGATCAGCAGTCAGCATGGGCGCACGAACCAGGCGCCTGCTGCAGAGGCCCATACACACCAACCTGTTGAACGGTCGTTGATGAGACGCTGTTGGAAGCCACTTGGTTCTGTGGGCGGTCCGTTGCTCAGCAGCTCCACGGGTATTCGCCCGCAGTCCTCGCAGTCGCCGTTACGCCTGTTGTGCACCTCACTTGCCTCGAGCCGGTTTTGCGTAGCGCCATTTTGCCACGCACGGTGTATTTTAAGCACTACGGCAGGTGAACAGTTTATAAATTTAGCCGTTTTGGAAACGCTTCTACTCTTGCTCCGAAAGTGAATAACCGTGCCCTTTTCGACGCCAGACAAGTCGCTCCATTTTCGCATTACAACGACTGTACTGTTTTCCACGTTCCTTACACACCCTCCACAGTTGGTGCTGAGACATGCCGTCTGTGAGTGGTTATTGAGCGTTGACGACGAGCATATGCGGTGGTCACATTAATGTGACTGGATCCCGTAATATTCGATATCATCGTAATACTGACACCAGTAACTGATGAGTAAAAATTGCAAATATTTGTAACTGAACGGTACTTTTCTAACTCGTGTACACTCGGAAAGAATGAGAGAGAGTTCGATTTATTGGCAAGATACTGGGAAAACGCACTCGTTCAATGGAGAAGACTGCATACTAAACACTTGTGGGTCCTATCGTAGAATGTTGGTCGACTGTGTGCGATCCATAAGAAATAGATTTAACAGTTGCTACTGAACTTGGACAGAGAAGGGCAGCAGATTAGTCACAGGTTTGTCTGACCCACAGGAGAGCGTCACGGATGTGCTCAAAAACCTGAGTCGGCAGATGCCTGAAGGTAGACGCTAACTAGATCGTGAAAAAGAAGCAGCGTTAGTCGAAAAATCGAGGAATTCACTTCATTCCCCTAAGTGCCGCTTCCACAGGGGCCGCGAAAAGAAGATTTAGACTAATTACAGAGCATTTAAGCAATCAGTCTTTCCATACTCCTTGCGCGACTGGAGTGGGAAGAAAGTTTAACACGTAGTTCAGCGCTAAGTACCCTCTGCCATGCAGTTCATTGTGGCTTGCACAGTATGTACGCAGATGTACACTACAGGTCAAAAGGTTTCCATCACTCATTCGCGAAAACAGCTATATATTTTATTTTAATGTAAAAACTCATCGTACAAACAAAACAGACAAACAAAAATAAATATTTTCTCTCTGTATGTATCATTAAGAACAGTACAATACGGTTTAGATTTTAGCTTTCTCAGGGTACCCATCCTTTACCCTCAGAACAGTTGCGCAAACTCTTGCAATTCCAAAGATAAGATTTCGTTGTGTTTTTGCAGATATTGCAGTCCAACTCGTCTGTAAATTATTCTATAGCTCCTCAACATTAGATTATTTCTCTTTTCTTTTGAAATACACTGTGCTAAATTTAGAAGCATGCTTGGGATCACTGTCCTGCAGAACAAACCCACGACTACTAAGTCTCTTGTCAGAAAGAACTGCATTATTTGTGTGTATTCCATTAATTCTCACTACATCTCCAACTTTATCACTCGCAAAACATCCCGACATCATTACCGACTCTCCACGCTGAGCCTTCATACGTTCTCCACGAAGTCGACGACAAACAAATATTCGACGATGGCTTCCAAATGATTCAAAATTAGATTCGTCAGCGACGTAAGTTTTGGACCATTGCTAGTATTTATCTTGCTGCGGTCAATACAATATTTTAAATTTATTTTGTTTGCCTAATAAAAGTTTTTGTCCAACGGCCTTGCCACATTGGAAAAACCGGTTCCCGTTAGATCACCGAAGTTAAGCGCTGTTGTGCTGGGCTAGCATTTGTATGGGTGACCATCCGGTCTGCCGAGCGCTGTTGGCAAGCCGGGTGCACTCAGCCCTTGTGAGGCAAACTGAGGAGCTGCTTGAGTGACAAGTAGCGGCTCCCGTCTCGACCCTCCATATCGGCATCCAGTGATGCCTGTGTTCTGAGGAAGACACGGCAGCCAGTCGGTACCGTTGGGCCTCCCAAGCCCTGTTCGGACGGAGTTTAGTTTTAGTTTTTAATAAAACTTTTTTACAGCTTTCACCACTTTAAAAAAATGGTTCAAATGGCTCTCAGCACTATGGGACTCAACTGCTGAGGTCATTAGTCCCCTAGAACTTAGAACTAGTTAAACCTAACTAACCTAAGGACATCACAAACATCCATGCCCGAGGCAGGATTCGAACCTGCGACCGTAGCGGTCTTGCGGTTCCAGACTGCAGCGCCTTTAACCGCACGGCCACTTCGGCCGGCTCACCACTTTAAACCTGGTCCACAGAGGTGACGTAGCGCTGTTGAAACAGAAATTGGAGCCGCTCGCATACGATGTAAGTCCTCGCAATCTTCAGATGCAATACCGGTTCTCTTATGTTCATTGTGTACACATATGATCTAATCTTCCCTGTATGATGTTGCTCGCGGTCTTCCAGGTTGTGAAACTTTTGCATTAGCATCAGTTTGTTTGAACCGCTGCATTACCATTGTAGAATAGGCTACGCCAACTTAAGTTGTTGTTGTCGTACTAGAATAGCCTTCTTGATACAGAGCTACAAGTACAGCACATTTTTCAATTACAGTCTTCTACATCCGTCCCGTTAGGAGGTAATACGGTATAAACCTGATCAAGCATACGAATACACTATTAGCTGCACACAGTGTAAACTAATGCCAACTGTTTCCCACGCAGACAGCGGACGGAATGAGGCCTGCTTGAACAGAACCGTCTTAGGCAAAGGCACGTCAGTATTGTTGTGAATACTCATATGCGCCCTCTATGCGAACAACCAGTCAAAGACAGGACGCCGAGCGGTGTAGCCGCGCGGTCTCAGGCGTCTTGTTACGGTCCACGCAGCTCTCCCCAGTCGGAGGTTCGAGTCCTCCCTCGGGCATGGGTGTGTGTGTCGTCCTTAGCGTAAGTTAGGTTAAGTAGTGTGTAAGCTTAGGGACTGATGACCTCAGCAGTTTGGTCGCATAAGACCTTACCACAAATATCCAAAATTTTCCAAATACACGACAGAACCGCTTACACTTCACATGATGATAGTTGTTTTACCACCAAAATTGGGATATGATAGAATATTCAAAGCGAAATCTCTGTTCTAACCACAAATATATTGTTGTGATAGGTTTTGACCGGTAGCGTAAACTAAAAATGGTTCAAATGGCTCTGAGCACTATGGGACTTAACATCTATGGTCATCAGTCCCCTAGAACTTAGAACTACTTAAACCTAACTAACCTAAGGACAGCACACAACACCCAGCCATCACGAGGCAGAGAAAATCCCTGACCCCGCCGGGAATCGAACCCGGGAACCCGGGCGTGGGAAGCGCAGCGTAAACCTTCAACAGCCTAGAAATTAATTCAACTTCGTAGAGTATATGTATATGTCTTTGATAACTATTCAGACAATTACTAGATTTTTAATTTATTTTACAACTCTTAGAACGCTTTAATGAAAATCTGTATGAAGTTTTGAGATGTTCCACATGCACTTACGTGCCAACATTATGGTTTTATGGAACTGACAACGCTTTTCTTAATCTGATGTAGCATCTAAGAACAGAGAAAACAAACGTAAATGAGGATTGCTGGGCACGCTTGCGCGCTGTAGATGACGCCATTTCCGTAACGTAGTGATACGTCTGGTGCAGCAGCAGCCAGAGCGACCAGCTAGGCAGGAAGTGGCCGCAGAGAACGGAAGGAAGCGTCTACACCCGCACCCGCACCCCCACCCCCACCCCACATCCGCCTCGTCTCTGGCGATGAAGCGCTGGCCACTTCCTGGGGCGCCGCTGCCGACCTTGCCGGGCCAGACGGCAGCGGCGACCACCAGCTCACCTACACCACGTGTCAGCTTCCTTGCAGGTCTCACAGGCGCCTCTGTCAAAGCCTCAGTTCTTGTTGGCCGCTCTTGTTCCCTACGTAGTTTCTTAAACGCATTAAATAAAGAAGTAATAAAAAGTTAATCTTTGTTTTTGTTCTTGACATTGTTAGAAATTGGCTTAAAATGGAACAGTGTTTGCTAATTTAGTGAAAGATAGATATTCATTGTCCTAAGACTCAGCTTGAATTTAGAGGAAAGACTTAAGGCCAGTACTGTGGGATCCTGCCCACTCGTTTCTTACAGCGTACCTAGAGGATCTGCTTTCTCGGATAGCTAAACAACAATTCAAGCAAGTCACATTAATGATTTTATTGCACTAGAGTAGATTGACAATACTTTGGGTCGCAAGCAAATGGCGACGTGCAAATAACCAACGTCCTTCGCTGTTTAAATGTCCATACAAGTAATTCACACAAAACGTATGGATCACTAATAACTGCTCTTCTTGTGCCTTTGCGGGTCCATAAACATTCGCCTCCGTGGTGTATGACTCGGCCAAAACTACGGCTGGACCTGTCGCGTTCCCATAAGGACTCCGTTCCTCCTGACGCACTCCGCAGTCACTTCCTATCGATCCTTGACGGGTCCCGGGGTTATGAAGTCATCTATACCGACGGCTCGCTGGTTGATGGTCGCGTAGGCTTTCCCTGTGCTCACTCGGCACATATCTAACAGCGCTCCTTGCCCGATGGCTGCAGTGTCTTCACTGCCGGGCTGGGGGCCATCTCTCGTGCCCTTGAGCATATTCGTTCCTGCCCCGCTGTGTCCTACCTGGTCTGCAGTGATTCGTTGAGTAGTTTGCAGGTCATTGATCGGTACCACCCACGCCATCCTCTGGTAGCAGCTATCCAGGAGTCGCTTTATGCCCTCGAACGGTCTGGTCGTTCAGTGGTCTTTGTATTGACCACGGCGGATGTCGGAATTCCTGCAAATGAGCTCGTTGACAGGCTGGCCAAACAGGCCACTCGTAAGCCACTTCTGGAGATTGGTCTACCCAAACCTGACCTCCGATCGGTGTTATGGAGCAAAGTTTTCGGGATTTGCGATGCTGAATGACGCAACTTACAAAGGGAGGCCACGACGCTTGGAAGGCGGATTTACTGTAAACTTCGTACACTCGTAGCACTCCATGAGGGCAACAAAATATGTAAGCAGTAGCGCGTACTTTTCAAGGGTTATTGAGAAAATCGCAAGATAATTTCGGTCGTCAAATATACACCTGTCCGTGGCCAAGCAGTCTGCCGCCGGCAGTGCTGCGAGGCGGTCACGCGCCAGAGCGCTGCGGGCGAGGCGCGCACCGTGTCTTTGTGTTCACTTCGGCCGCTGTAAGTGCCGTTTTCCCTTCTAGACCACCATGGCGCACAACTATCGGAAGAAGACATTACGTTTCAACTTTTGTTCCGACTTCGCCCGACCCAAGGCCCTGGAGGTACAACGATTTATTCGCGATGAAGTTAAAACACCACCAACGGATCTAATTGGTATCCATTTGTCCATAGTTAGCAGTACCGTCTACGTCAAAATGATCAACGATGCGGCGTGCGACAAGGTGCTTCAAGAGGCAAAACGTGGACTGCGCTTCTGCCATTCCGACGGCAACGTCGGACCCGTTACCGTCGATCACGCAGGTCTCGGCACACGGACGATAAGGATCTTCGAACTGCCGTTCGAATTACCTGCAGGCGTCGTCATCGAGGCGCTCCGTCCCTATGGCAACGTTCTGGAACATGTTGCCGAAGGATGGGTACAGTTTCAAACCTATCCCGTTTTAAACGGTGTCAGAAACATGTGCCTTCCTACCTACGCATCGGAGGCTGCCGTGCCATTATAATGTACGACGGCCAAACTCACACGTGTTCCGGTTGCGGGAAATACGGACATCTACGGTCTGAATGCGTTCAACGACGTGTCGTGCAGCTCCCGTTGTCGGAAGCGTCCGTCACACCCACGATGACCGCCCTACCGGTCACTTACACAGCGGCTCTTGCCACGTCTACAGTTTCGTCCAGTCCGTCGCCCGGTCCTTCCGATCGGCACGTCCCACCGTCCCAGTCACCTATGGACGGTGCGGACGTCCCATCTGACAACCTTGCCGCCGAACAGACTCCCGCACCGGACGCTGAGGAGAACAGTACTTCTTCACAACACCTGTTTGACAATTTCATTGTACCCACCGACGCCTTCGAACCAGGTCGCCGCTCCTCCTGCCGTCGTCCGACACGGAGGAACACGTGCGCAAACAACGCTCGCCACGTAGGCGCAAACGCCGTCACCGTTCAACCACGGGCTCTCAAAGCGTCGCCACCCGCGACGACGAAGACGGCACCCAAGCAGCCGACATTTCCACGCAAAGGTCGGCGGACAACTTTCACGGTGAACAAGACGTTTCGCAGGACGGGACCACCATGGAGGTCGCCACGCGCAATGTAACGATCGGTGCGCAGGTTGAGACGCCTGTCTCCCCGCAACCAATTCCAGATCTGTCTCACCACGACGCCATTCCCATGGACATTGGACAGACCCACGGCACAGGAGCATGGGCCGACGACATTGAGGAAGATACGCCCCCTCCTCCGGATGAATTGCCTCCGTCGGACAAGGCTGCCTGTTAACATCAAAAGCGAGGCACTGCAGCTGATGGGACGGGACTTCCTGTCGGTGCCCTCCTCATACTTCCCTTCGTGATGGTAGATGCGCGTCCACCACCATTGAAACAAACGTACCGGTTCGCCACACTGAACATCAACATGATCGGCACTGCACCCAAGCTGCAACTCCTATGTGACATGCTTCGGGACTCTGACGTCGACGTCGCCCTTCCTCAGGAAGTACGCGTTGCCACACTACCACCGGTCTACGGCTACGACTCATACACGTCCACATGTGATCAATCAGGGCGTGGAGTAGCTTCCTACATACACGAAGGAATTCCACTCAAGGACACGACAATCCTTCCCTGTGGAAGGGGCATGGCTGTTACCATCTTCGACACGCGCATCATCAATATCTACGCTCCGTCTGGCTCCACGAACCGTGGGCAGCGGTCCATTTTCTTCGGACATGACGTGGGGCCCCTGTTTTCTGGACGCTATGATCACCTTATCATGGGAGGCGATTTCAACTGCGTCCTCCATCCGCAGGACCAAATGCCTGGTTATTCGCCATGCCCGGCGCTGCTCACCTTAATCGAGGATTTTCATCTAGTGTGCGTTTGGGAGAAAATTCATGGCAATACCCCCGGTTTTACTCATTATACAGCACATTCTGCGAGCAGACTGGACCGGTTTTGTGTCTCTGCCCACCTTGGCAATGAAGTCGCCCAAGCTGAACGATGGCCCCTTGCAGTTTCGGACCACTGCGCCGTCATTTGCTCCCTGGCTCTGCCACCTCAGTCAGTGTGGCGCAGCAGAGGTTACTGGAAGCTTAATACCTCCCTCCTCAATGATCCACACTGCCGACAACGTATTGCCACTACATGGGCGTCTTGCGAAAGACGCCTCCCGCAGTACACATCCACGTTCCATTGGTGACTCAAATGTGCCAAACCTGCGATCAGAAAGGTCTTCATGCAATGTGGCAACGAAGCAGCAGCACGGCATCGAGACACCACAAATTTTCACTACGCCGTCCTCCGTGAGCTCGATGCGCTCCCTCCATCACCTGAAACCCATAGGGAACGACAGCGTATTAAAGCTCGTCTCCTCTCTCTGCAACGTGCACAACTGCCTGGTGTCGTGGTGCGTTCCCGACGACAACACCTCCTCCACGACGAAACGCCATCCACAATCCAAGCCGCATCTGACCATAATCGTCGACGTCGACTTTTCGTCCCCAACATCACGACCTACGATGGTGTTCACCAAACACAAAACCGGCAGTGGTGTCTGCCTTTGCTGAACATTATCGCCAATTTTATGATGATGAACGGATGGAAACGCCAATTCCTGATGATCTCCGTCCTTCCCCTGATCGGACCCTCACCGTAGCGGAGTCAACGTCAATGATGTCTGCAACCACTGCAGAAGAGGCGGTAGATGCGGTCAACAAAGGGGCCAAGAACAAATCACCAGGACCAGATGGTCTCCCAGTGGAGTTTTACCGGGCGTTCACCACGTTAATGCTTCCTCGCTGGACGGAAATGATTCAGGAGCTCTTTACTCCGTCCTTCCCAATTCCACTTGAATTCGTCATTGGCATTCTTCTACCTGTGCCTAAGCCGAAGTGAGGGTCTCATGTCTCTGCATATCGCCCCCCTTACACTACTGAATGCAGACTATAAAATCTATGCACGCCTCTTAGTAGCACGCATACGCACCGTCTTACCTACGGTCCTTTCACCGGAGCAGACTGCACGTGGTTGTGGGGCCACCTTACAAACACCCATAGGAGAATGCCGTGACCTGATCGCACTGGCGACAGTTTGTCGCCTTCGTGCAGCACTGGTATCCATTGATTTCGCGACTGCCTTCGATCGCGTTCGATACCCATTCCTCCTCATGGTGGCGACACGTATGGGGTTCCCATTACTCTTTGTCGATGCCATACGTCGGTTATTACTTCCCGCGGTGTCGAAGGTACAAGTCAATGGGAGACTTGTAGGACCGATTCCTATACGCCACTCTGTGCGTGAAGGATGCCCTATGTCTACTTTACTATATGCCATTGCACTTTAGCCCCTCATCACTGGTCTTACCTCTAGACTGCAAGGTCTCACTTTACGTGAATGCACATTTCACTGCAGGGCTTATGCGGACGACCTCCTCTTTCTCACCTGCTTCTCCACGGAACTCAATGACGCCATCCAATGGATCCACCAGTATGGACGTCTTTCTGGTAGCATTCTTAATGTCCGTAAATCGACTATGATGCACATTGGACGCGGCCTCCCGGCTATGGTGGCGACTTCACTCCCAGTGAGTACCACCCTTCGTTACTTGGGTATCGAATTTACGAGCTCCACACACCGCACAGTAGCCCTCGCTTACCGGCGGCTTTTGCAGTCGATTTGGCACCATGTCCGCGGTCAAGTGCACCGTAACTTAAACCAAGTCCAACGTGTTTCCTATGTCAAAATGTATGTCGCCCCTAAACTGGTACACGTCGTCCAGATCCTTCCAATGCCGTTACTCCTTGGCCGCGCATCCAATCAGCCTTTGGATATTTCGTGTCAGCAGGGGCTCTTTCCAAAGTCCGCTACAACATTCTAACACTGCCTCCTGCAAAAGGTGGCCTCGGACTTGTCAACGTGCGGGCACAATCTTTTGCACTTTTTGTCCATAGTATATTGTGGCACTGGCGGGGGCCGGTCCAATCCTTAATACGCAGTCTCTTAGATATCCTCCGACCAGCCGCTCTCGATCCACCGATCAATGTGGCACCTATTTCTACATTATTGTACCACGTCGCCAATTGTTTCATAGAACTCAGCTACGTTCGGGCCGATCTTCCAGTCACCCGTCCTCACCGTACAAAAGATTATTATCGTTTGTTTATGCTGTCCAACCCTTGCGACCCCATGGTGCTACAGCATCCTGACATTAACTGGCGAACGGTTTGGGGGTGTGTGCATGCACCCTATTTACCGTCGTCTGTGTATGCACTCTGGTATGTTTTAGTCTATGGAAAATTCCCGACTAATAGTCTACTTTATCGCATAAGACTGGCCACCTCCCCACTCTGCCCTGACTGTCAGCTCGAAGACACCGACGAGCACCGTCTTACGTGCCCCCTGAAACAAAACGTATGGCTCCTCATCCAACGAATCGTGGGCTTTTACCTCCGTGCCCCGCCAACGACGGTAACCCCGGATTTCCTGTTGTTGCCCCAGACATTTCACTACCCTCTTGCTAAGCACCATACTCTAATCTGGTTTCGAGGACAGGCTTTAGAATACCTGTTTCAGAGTGGTCCGCACACAGTCCTTGAATTCTGGTACAAAGTTGTAACCGCGCATAGCACCCTCACCCGAAAACCATCTTACCGACAAACTTTTGCCGGTTATCTCCGCAGCGTCTTCCTTGACCCCCCTCAAAGTTGGTGTGTGCCATGCCTACCTGTCACATGATGCAACACCCGTATCCACGTACTCATGCATCGACCCAAAAAATAATAATAATAATACAAAATAATAAAAAACAAAAAAGGAAGAAGACAGAATGTTATATTTTGTTGTATTTAATGTTTTTTTCAATATTTTTTTTGTTTAACTAACAGTCATTTGTTTATGTTTAAATGGTACCTTGAAGAACTCTTGCATAGTGAATGTATATGTACTTTCAATTTGTTCAATGAAGATTATTAAAAAAATTAAAAAAAAAAAACAAAACAAAAGTGGTTAACGCTCAAGCCCCGTAATCACTGGTGACTGGATCGAGTCCCGTTCGTCTGTTTTTTTTTTTTATTTTTATTTTCAACACAGTCATTTTCATATTAACAGAATCTTCCGTCGGTTCTTGGTAGAACAACATTATAATAATAAATGAAAAGCACCAGTTTGCTTTTGTTCTACAATATTGTAGAACAAAAGCAAACTGGTGCTTTTCATTTATTACAGTAATTTTGTTTACTATTTATATTACAATTGATATAATGGGGAAAATACGTGTAATGGGATGAACTTTTATTAAATGTACAGTGTTATTTGGCAGTCTACTAATTTTTACTATCACAAATAATATAATATTCATAACTATCGACTAGTAAACGACCAAACGCATAAAGTGATACTCAAAATGTATGCTTTTCCGTGATATGAGAAATCCTTTATACCTGAAAGCAGCCCGAAACGACTTGCTGCCTCCAAGTTTTGACCGGCACAGACGGCTTTCAAAAGATGTACAATTAATCGTGGCTTTCCACATTACGAGTACAAGTTGCAGGACGGTATTTTTCGTAAAAACAAGGAAAACATAAAGTTAAACGGCAACAGGTGCATTCAATAAATGCTACGTTTCCGCATACGCAAGGTCTTTTGACGTTTTCCGTAGAAAAACAAACCTCGTTAACATTTTCAAAAACCTCTCTTTTAGACGATAATTTGGAAGCAAACCACGCATAACGCAGTATTTCCTTAAAAATCGGCACTGATAATTGGTTATGCAGTATCGAGTGTATTTTAATAGCGTCTTCCGAGAAGCAATTTCCCGTTCTCTTTCGATTAAATACGAACCGTTTTGAATTCACGGACAAGCACACATTTTTAGCATCACTTTATGCGTTTGGTCGTTTACTGGTCGATAGTTATGAATATTATATTATTTGTGATAGTAAAAATTAGTAGACTGCCAAATAACACTGTACATTTAATAAAAGTTCATCCGATTACACGTATTTTTCCCATTATATCAGTTGTAATATAAATAGTAAAGAAAATGACTGTGTTGAAAGTAAAATAAAACTGTCGAACGGAACTCGATCCAGCGGCTTGAGCGCCAACCAGCTATTCTTAAAAAAATATTTTGTTCTATATCGTTCGTTGAATTTCTTCAGGGCGGACGTCCGCTGTCACCCGTTCAGTTTGTTCGTTGATCAGTTCGCTGAGTTTTTGTATTGGAAAGGGTAGCTCACGCTATGACCGAACACGCGGAGCTACCGTGCCGGCACCACTCGGCTGCAGCCGCTTCATGGTAAAAATGGCCAAGAACAGGTATGTATTTGACGACCGAAATTATCTTGTGATTTTCTCAGTAACGCTTGAGAAGTATCCGTTACTGCTTACACATTTTGTTGTCCTCATGGAGTACTACGAGTGTACGAAGTTTACAGTAAATCCACGTTCCAAACGTCGTGGCCTCCCCTTGTTAGTTACGCCCAATAAACTCCGCGTCATCAAGGAGAGCACACATGAGTGGAAGTCTTCTCTGAAGGCTTCTCGCAGGAACTCTATGGTCCTCTGCGGCCTTCGCATCGGCACAGACGGCTGACGCATGGCTATCTTCTGCGTGAGGCCCCACCATGTTGTCGCTGCGGTTCCCGTCTGACAGTGGTCCACATTTTGTTGGACTGGCCACATCTAGCCGTTCTGTGACGGAATTTTAATCTTCCTGGCGCACTTCCTTCGATTTTAGGAGACGATGCCTCCAAGGCTAACTTGATTTTACGTTTTCTACATGACGCTGGTTTTTATTCTTCGGTTTAAGCTTTAGTTCCTGTTCCTTGTCTCCCTGTGCTTTCTACTCTAGTACTTTTGGTTGAGAGATTTTAATGTGTTGCAGAGTGGCTGGCTCATACTTTTTACAGCTGGTCCTGGCGGAGGTTCGAGTCCTCCCTCGGGCATGGGTGTGTGTGATTGTCAAAAAAAAAAAAAAAAAAAAAAAAAAATGGTTCAAATGGCTCTGAGCACTATGGGACTTAACATCTATGGTCATCAGTCCCCTAGAACTTAGAACTACTTAAACCTAACTAACCTAAGGACAGCACACAACACCCAGCCATCACGAGGCAGAGAAAATCCCTGACCCCGCCGGGAATCGAACCCGGGAATCCGGGCGTGGGAAGCGAGTACGCTACCGCATGACCACGAGTTGCGGACGGTGTGTTTGTCCTTAGGATAATTTAGGTTGAGTAGTGTGTAAGCTTAGAGACTGATCACCCATAAGGTTTCACATACATTTGAACACACATCCTTTTTATCCTCGTGATCGGCCAGCCCAGGACATCTGCTCTCCTGTTTTGAGGTCTTCTGCCTGTTTCTTGCGTGTCTGTGCTTGTCTTCTGTTGTCCCCCGTGTGCTCAGCTTCGTGTTCTCGTTTTTTTTTTCGTCCATCTAGAATTCCTGTGATGTGTACTGTCTGTTTTCCATTTTATCCCATGGACTTGGTTCAATGGAACAAGGGACTGATGACCACTCAGTTTGGTCCCTATACAAATCAAACCAACCAACTAACCATCTAGCGCCTCTCTTTTACTGCGTGGTTTCTGGTCCGGGTCTGCTAGTGCGCGTCTTCTGCTGTCCGGCCGAGGCTGGCAGGAGTGGCGTTTATATTGTCTTCGGAGAGAGGCCGCTCCCCTCGTGGTGAGATCCTAGCCAGCGTACTGTTGGCTGACGTCGTCTCTCAGCCTTCTCTGCTCTTGCGTTCTTCATCTTCGTGCCGGTGCTTGTCGTTACGCCGGAACAAATACAGTATCTCATCAGAAGTATCCGGGAACATTAATGTCGGAAGTCCCCTCCCGAAACCTTTACGATGACTTGAACTCTCCTCGTCGCTTTCAATGAGATGTCTGAATGTCTCTGGAGGAATGGCAGCTCATTCGTCCTCAAGAGTTCAAGCCCGTGAAGGTACTGACGTCACGTTGGAAGCTGGGGTCTGGAGCCGAGCTGATACTAACTCATCTCTAAGGCATTCCACTGTGTTCAGGACGGAACTCTGAGCAGGCCAGTCCATTTCATGAATGTTATTGTCTACAGACCATTGCCTCGCATATGCTGCTTGTGACTGGGTAAATCTTCATGTCGAACACAATCAATCATCCTCTAGCGCAAGCAGTAGATTGTGCTTCCTTCTGCATTAAATTTTTTCTTAAGCGCAAGAAGGAGTCCACACCCAAAACACGAACACCTGCACCGTAACACCACCTCCTCAGTTCATTATTGTTGGCACTACACATGATGGCAGGTAAAGTTCTGCAGCCATTTGCCAAACCCAGGCCCTTCTGTCGGATTGCCACAAAGTGTAGCGTGATTCATCACTCCAAATGACTCGTTTCCAGTCACCCACCGTCCAGTGCCGCCGCTCCTTACTCCAGCGTTGCTGCAGTCATTGTGCTAGGTGGACTGCTGGTACGATTTTTTAGAGGAACCCTCCGTGATGTTCGATGGACGCTGTCTGTCAGTACATGATATCTGTTCGATTTCGATTAGCTGTCGTACTTCTCTTGCATTGCCATTTCACAGTCACATCACCAACAGTCCTCCTGGGCAGCTTTAGATGTGTTGAAATGTCGCTGATGGCTTTGTTGCTCAGGTGACATTGAATGAGTAGTCCACGCTCGAAGTCACTCACAGCACAACAACATCTACATCTACATGGATACTCTGCAAATCCCATTCAAGTGCCTGGCAGACAGTTCATCGAACCACCTTCACAATTCTCTGTTATTCCAACTTCGTATAGCGCGCGGAAACAATGAACACCTATATCTTTCCGTACGAGCTCTGATTTCCCTTATTTTATCGTGGTGATCGTTCCTCCCCATATAGGTCGGTGTCAACAAAATATTTTCGCATTCGGAGGAGAAAGTTGGTTCAAATGGCTCTGAGCACTATGGGACTTAACATCTTAGGTCATCAGTCCCCTAGAACTTAGAATTACTTAAACCTAACTAACCTAAGGACAACACACAACACCCAGCCATCACGAGGCAGAGAAAATCCCTGACCCCGCCGGGAATCGAACCCGGGAACCCGGGCGTGGGAAGCGAGAACGCTACCCCACGACCACGGAAGGAGAAAGTTCGTGATTGGAATTTCGTGAGAAGATTCCGTCGTAAGGAAAAACGCCTTTCTTTTAATGATTTTCAGCCCAAATCCTATATCATTTCTGTGACACTCTCTCCCATATTTCGCGATAATACAAAACGTGCTGCCTTTCTTTGAACTTTTTCGATGTACTCCGTCCGTCCTATCTGGTAAGGACCCTACACCTCGCAGCAGTATTCTAAAAGAGGACGGACAAGCGTACTGTAGGCAGTCCCCTTAGTAGGTCTGTTATATTTTCTAAGTGTCCTGCCAATAAAACGTAGTCTTTGGTTAGCCTTCCCTACAACATTTTCTATATGTTCCTTCCAATTTAAGTTGTTCGTAATTGTAATACCTAGATATTTAGTTGAATTTACGGCTTTTAGATTAGACTGATTTTTCGTGTAACCGAAGTTTAACGAGTTCCTTTTAGCATTCATTTGGATGACCTCACACTTTTCGTTATTTAAGGTCAACTGCCACTTTTCGCACCGTTGAGATATCTTTTCTAAATCTTTTTGCAGTTTGTTATGATCTTCTGATGACTTTATTAGTCGATAAACGACATCGTCATCTGGAAACAACCGAAGACCGCTGCTCAGATTGTCTCCAAAATCGTTTATATAGATAAGGAAGAGCAAAGGGCCTATAACACTACCATGGGGAACCCCGACATCACTTCTGTTTTACTCCATGAGTTTCCGTCAATTATTACGAACTGTGACCTCTCTGACAGAAATTACAAATCCAGTCACATAACTGAGACGATGTTCCATAAGCATGCAATTTCACTACGAGCCGCTTGTGTGGTACAGTGTCAAAAGCCTTCCGGAAATCCAGAAATACGGAATCGTTCAGAAATCCACGCACTGCGTCGTTTTGTACTTGCGGGTTCGCCCCTCATGACATCTAATGGTCCGTTCCACAGTACATGGCGGTGTTAGGATACATTTTATCAGATACTGTGTATATAAAATTTTAAAACTATACAGAATGGATGATTTACTTGTTCAAGCTAGTATCATTCAGTTTAACGTAAAAACAAACATAGCATGACAGGTTAGATAGAAAGTTTGATTTGGACAAATAGAACAGAAACTGTGCAACGGGCTGTATCTCTACACAGCCGGCTCAACATTTCGTGTGGAGAATGCAGATTAAAAATTTAAAAAAAATGAATCTGTGAAGTGTGTTTTGTTACGACTGACGATGTGTGTCGGTGGGTGCTTCTGGTAACCCTACTCGTTCCCATTCTCCCTATTACATTCGCGAATAGGGACAGGAACAACAGCTGTCAATGAGTCTCCGCATGAGCTCGAACTGCGGTCAAACTGTAGTAGTGCAAATCGTAATTAGGCTGAGGTGATAGGCCTCATCCATTAAACAAAGGAAACTGTTGCAGGCGATCCTACTGAAAGCATAGCCGAACATTGTGAGCGCAACCATTGCACTATTAAAGTCGAAACATATCTTCCTCTGATTTAAACTACACTCAGAACAGTCAATCAGTAATAACATATAGATATATATTTATATATAATTAAACTTTTGTTATTTGAGAAGGCCCTCATGAAGAATGGGTGATTGTACGACAATGAAACTTTGTGGAAACATTTGTAAGGACATGCGGAAGAGAAATAAAGAGTAAACCAATGTAAGTAACACTTTTTAATTTTTACGTGACAGGTATAATTTGTTAATTACGTACCATATTTACAAAACAAATTTAAAAAGTTGCTCAAAGGGAATACCATTCACGTCCACGACAGCCTGGAATCACGCTAGAAACACCATTCTACAACTGTTCGCAGCATTTTTCGAACGGTGAACCATGGAATGCATGCACAGCTCGTGCACTACTTGAAGACACCACATGACGTTTAACATTCTCTGCCATGGCAACAATAACTTCTGCTACAATTTGTCGCGCAATTGGCAATGTGCCTTCTCAAGAGCAATTCCAAAATCGTCAGTTAATTCGGACTTTCGAATCATATTTTTCAACCCCAGTATGAAAAAAGGACCTCGCCCTATTCCTTTAATGCTTCGATGCTCTCGAAGAGCTGAATCTGTACTGCTGCTGTTTTGATAACCTTTTCCTTACCCATGCCGACTGTTTGCAATTGTAATGCACAATGATACTTGTCTTTCAAACATACGTCGTCGTAACAGTACCGGTGTCTAACGGCAAGTCATGAAACTAACACTACTAACAACACAAATCATGCAGCTTTCAGCCTGAACATTACTCCTATAAATTTTGGCACCCATACGATAAATAGTTCTCGGTCTGCACTAGCTAAAGTAGCGAAAGTTTAACTATAAACACCATGCATATAACGTGTGTCCATCCTAAGAGGCGCCAGGCGCACTTTTTCAAATGTTTCGGCAGACATTTGCATTTTGAAATGTGTCAATCGAGTCAGTCCAAACAAATACTGCTCATCATGTCTTTCAGGCGACGTCCAGTGTCGATGGGAAACGTCGGTTTATTCCCCGTTAAAAGCAAAATTACTTCTGAAGCATTCGATAGAGGGGTCAAAAATAGTCTAGTGCGACTTTCATTTTATCAGTTTGCATTAATAGGAACAGTAAAACGCGCAGAATTACCAGCACTCCAACAGTGAATGAGCAGCGCTGCTGCATGCCAGTAACAGAAAGCAATGCCTGGGAGAGCTGGTAATGCGCATGTTTTACTGTTGCTGTTAACAAATATAGATAAAATAAATATCGCACTACACTAATCTGTGACGGCTATATCGAATAGGCAAGCAAAATTCCGCTTAAAAATAATTTTGTTTGCAACGGGAAACAAACCGACGCTTCCCGTCGATTCTGGACGTCTCCTGACGGACATGATGAGCAGTATTTATTTGGGCTGACTCCAGATACGCAATGCAAATACGATATTACAAATATTTGCTCAAAACCCAGAGAAAATGCGTCCGACAACTCTCAGGAGAGAAACTGGCTTGATTTGTGACGGAAAGCACAGGTACGTCATACCAATACCACTGACGATACAAAAAGAGTTAAAGTAACGTTTTAGAACGTCTAAATTTTAGAAAATATCCCCAGGAAGGTAATAGTACTGAAACCTCCTTTTTTGCAAATCAAGCACTATGTGGGGTAAAGCGGAGCGATTTCGCATTAGTGTTACCATATAGAGCATTCGAAATAACGAAAATGTCACCTTGACAGCTTTACCGTGTTTGACACTAAGACACTCAAAAGGATAACAAGTGTGTTTTCGATTGCTTCAATTTAATTTTTGTGCAAATTGCATCACTAGATTTACCTTATGAAATAAAACGATCGCAAAACAAACAGTAAGTGACTGTGTAGTGCATTTAGTGACCTATTCAGTGTATGTATCGTTTTTGTTGGAAATTTCGTGTAAATTGTTTCTATGTGTGTTAAATGAAAACTGGCATGGTGGGGTAAAGCCGACCGCTAAATCGTGGGGTAAATTCGGCCGCATATTTTTTTTCGTTTATGTGTATGGAATTATTTATTTATGGAAACAAAGTGAATTTTTGTTTATTTTTAGTAAAATGGTTCGAAATTACAAACGATAAACGACAAGACGCAATCAAAACGATATTCGCCGAGCAGTTGCTGCAATGCAAATGGGAATGTCTTTACGAGCTGTCGCTTGTCATTTTAACATTTCAACATTGCTGTTGCACCGCCGTGCAATGAAATCATCTTTCTTCAATTAAAATTTACATTCATTTAACTTTCAGTACATTTAGTACTCTAAACATTGTTCTTTTTTGAATGAATTGTGTTCATTTATGTAAAAAACATAATTGCTTATAATTATTTCCCAAAAAACCATTAATTTAGAACTATTTTTACACAAAATCAGCCAAACAAATAGGGGGTCGGAATACCCCACCATTTTTGCAAATGGCAAAAATGGACGTTTCTTAAAATACGGATATCTCAAAAACTATTGATGGAATAACAAAACTATTTTGCAAACAGTTGCTCCTTTGTATTACCCGTAATTTAACGTATATAACATTAAGATCCGACCTCGGACAAGTGTTTTATAGCCACAAGAAACTACTACCCCACCTTACCATACGGAGAAAATGTAGCAATACTAAAATGTAATTAATGTAGAGTAATGAAATTTTCGGAATCCATTTGCCTAGGTATTATATTTAAGTGATTAACAATACAAGATCACAGGTTAATGTAAGCGTGAGATAAGTCATTGTAATGTTAAATACAGGTACATTAATAACCAATGTAACCGCCAGAATGTTGAATGCAAGCATGCAATCGTACATGTATTGTATTGTTCAGATGCCAGATGTCAGTTTGTATGATGGAGTTCCGTGCCAGTGGTACTTGGTCGTCAATACACGGACGGTTAGTGCTGTGTGTGGATGACGCTGGGGTTGTTGTTTGATGATGTCCCATATGTGCTCGATTGGAGACAGATCTGGTGATGGAGCAGAGTTCATATCGATACTCTGTAGATCATATTACTAGTCAGTTACAACGCGATATATTTGCGCGTGTTAATCGGGCAGGTAGGTTAGAAAATTTAAAAAGGGAACTGGATAGGTTAAAGTTAGATATAGTGGGAATTAGTGAAGTTCGGTGGCAGGAGGAACAAGACTTCTGATCAGGTGAATACAGGGTTATAAATACAAAATCAAATAGAGTAATGCAGGAGTAGGTTTAATAATGAATAAAAAAGTAGGAGTGCGGGTAAGCTACTACAAACAGCATAGTGAACCCATTATAGTGGCCAAGATAGACACGAAGCCCATGCCTACTAGGTAAACCTACGTTTCTAGCATTTGTAGACTTAGAGAAAGCTTTTGACAATGTTGATTGGAATACTCTCTTTCAAATTCTAAAGGTGGCAGGGGTAAAATACAGGGAGCGAAAGGCTATTTACAATTTGTACAGGAAGCAGATGGCAGTTATAAGAGTCGAGGGGCATGAAAGGGAAGCAGTGGTTGGGAAGGGAGTGAGACAGGGTTGTAGTCTCTCTCCGATGTTATTCAATATGTATATTGAGCAAGCAGTAAAGGAAACAAAAGAAAAATTTGGAGTAGGTATAAAAATCCAGGGAGAAGAAATAAAAACTTTGAGGTTCACCGATGACATTGTAATTCTGTCAGAGACAGCAAAGGACTTGAAAGAGCAGTTGAACGGAATGGACAGTGTCTTGAAAGGAGGATATAAGATGAACATCAACAAAAGTAAAACGAGGATAATGGAATGTAGTCGAATTAAGTCGGGTGGTGCTGCGGGAAGTAGATTAGGAAATGAGACGCTTAAAGTAGTAAAGGAGTTTTGCTATTTGGGGAGCAAAATAACTGATGATGGTCGAAGTAGAAAGGATATCAAATGTAGACTGCCAATGGCAAGGAAAGCGTTTCTGAAGAAGAGAAATTTGTTAACATCGAGGATAGATTTAAGTGTCAGGAAGTCGTTTCTGAAAGTATTTGTATGGAGTGTAGCCATGTATGGAAGTAAAACATGGACGATAAATAGTTTGGACAAGAAGAGAATAGAAGCTTTCGAAATGTGGTGCTACAGAAGAATGCTGAAGATTAGATGGGTAGATCACGTAACTAATGAGGAGGTGTTAAATAGGATTGGGGAGAAGAGAAGTTTGTGGCACAACTTGACTAGAAGAAGGGATCGGTTGGTAGGGCATGTCCTGAGGCATCAAGGGATCACAAATTTAGCATTGGAGGGCAGCGTGGAGGGTAAAAACCGTAGAGGGAGACCAAGAGATGAATACACTAAACAGATTCAGAAGGATGTAGGTTGCAGTAGGTACTGGGAGATGAAGGAGCTTGCACAGGATAGATTAGTATGGAGAGCTGCATCAAACCAGTCTCAGGACTGAAGATAACAACAACAACAACAATATCCTATTGGAAAACACCGCCTGGAAAGCTGTTCATGAATGCCGGCATAACAAGTCTAATCACCTGACTGACGTACAATTTTCCAGACAGGGTGCCTGGGATAACCACGTGAGTCCTCCTGCAGTCATACGAAATCGCACCCGAGGCCATAACTCAAGGAATAGGTCCAGTATGTCTAACAAGCAGACAGGTGGGACGCAGGCTCTCAACTAGCCTCCTAACCAACAGCCGGTCATCAGTGGCACCGAAGAAAACCAGCTTGCATCAGAAAACTCAACAGTCCCGCGCTCCAATGAGCTCTCGCTTGACACCACTGAAGTCGTAAATCGGGGTGATTCGAGATGAGTGGAATGCACGATACAGGGCTGTCCTTGAAGTAACTGATTTGTAACAGTTCGTTGCGTCACTGTGGTGCCAACTGCTTCTGAGTTCGCTACTGCACATGCATTAGAATGCGACAGAGCCATACGCCAAACACTATGATCTTTCCTCCCCATAGTGCCACGTGGCTTTCCGCAGCCCGGACTTCTTGCGATCGTGCATTCTCGTGACCACCACCGCCAGCAGTCACGTGCATGTGATACATTCCTGCCGTATCTTTCTGGAATATCAGAGAAGGAACTTCCAGCTTCTCATAGCCCTATGACACGACCTCGTTCAAATTCAGTGAGGTGTTGATAATGGAGTCTGTGCCGCATTGAAGGATTTCTTGACTAACATCAAGTCACCACATCCAGTCTCAAACGTAACTAATCCTCACGACCGCTACGGCGCGTATTTAACGCAAACCTGCCTGATTTTCATCCTCATAGTGGCGCTACTAGCGACGCCCTTATACGACTGGCGCAAAATCTGAATAGACATCAGTTTCAGATGTAGAAATATACCTACCAACTTTCGTTTATATCGCACAATTCCTTCTTGATGTTGCGATTTTTTTCCGTCAGCGGCAAAACAATTTGACCAAAAGTGTAAGGCAAAAAGATGGTATCAAACGAAGGAATTTGAATATAGGTACTAGAAGTCGCAGTTAAATATTTACGGTGCTATGCTAGCGTGTAAACTGTGGACAGTTTTTGATGTCTCTCGATCTTCCACCATAACCGAGACCATCAACGTGAGATAGCAAATATGAGGTAGCCAAGGAGGTGGAAACGTGGGTGCTACTATGCCAACACTACTTGGTAGCTACAACAGGGAAACACAATTAGCAGGACTACAAAATAAGAAATTATTCATTACTTAACTTTGTTGTAGTCCATGGTCTATTGGTTGACAAGTATAGAAGACTAAGTGTCTGTAGAATGACATAATTTACAAGTCACAAATCTTGCAGTCACGAATTAATCTCTCGTAATCTTGAGTGTCGAATCCGCTGACTTTGAAGACTAACTTGGCACTGGGCTACAAAGACTTGATGGCAGCAATGACTTAGCTGCAGACGATGCACAACATTGCACTGCTCTCCTGCTACACATGAAGTGACCTAGCGGCGCCTCTCGGCGAGCATGAAGTACTGCGACTAGCTGTGTACTCTTTGGCTAGCACAGCCGTTCTTCTGTTCCGTTTGTAGAGAGAATCCCATCGGGGGCCTCTATCTCTCAGGCGGCGGTGTGGTCGTATGCCTGACATCACACCTTCAACATTTGCTACGGCATACTTGGGTTAATCAAATGGTGGCAAGTCGGTGTACAAGAGCATACCTATTTTGCATTTACTTTGACGTTTTTCGGACATATTGAAACATGTAACGTGGACGCGCCGCCTACTTTATAAATGGGTTTCGACCTGTGTACCTCTTACGTCAATGCAGAGCCAACAACGGTGGTGCTGAGCCTCACGCGCATGAGCCGATACGTGCGGATCTCTTTGAAGCATTTCAGTCGCTCCATTGACTGGAGCAATACGGTCCTCTGCCGACGTTACAGGTGTGCCACATACCACACTCTTCATATTCCCACGCAGGAAATAGCAAAGAGATGTCAGATCTTACGACAATGCTGGCCATGGAACTACTCTACCTCTATTAATCCATCGACTGGAAATCCAAAGAAGATATGCTTCCACACATTGACATCGAAATGTGCTGGAGTTCCGTTGTGTTACAGCCATATGTCCATCCGAACAATTAGTGGTGCTACATCCAGTACGGTAGGAAAAACATCTCTAGTAAATGTGAGATAGATCGGTCCTGTTAGTCTGTTTGGCAGTAGATATGGCCCAATGATATGGTCACCAATTATCCCGGCCCAGATGTTAATACCGACGCTGCTTTTCTAATTCTGAATCACCTGCGCACGCGGATTTTTGTCCACCCAAACATCTATGTTGTGCTACTTCAATACGCCGTCTCTAGTAAATGTGCACTCGTCTGCAAATAGCAGCAAGCTTGGGAATTGAGAATGTAATATGCATTGTTGTAAATAGCACTGCCCATATTGTACCCATCGTGGGTAGTCCATCTCGTAATACACATATTAGTGATACGACATACATGGTTGCATTTAGATTCCCATAAACAAAACAGGGACCAATGACGCCGGTCTTTAAAATCACACAACAAATGTTAATAAACCAAGAGAGTTGTTTTTATCGACTTCTTTGAGTCACTGTGGATTTTCAGCTGACGATTAGTGCATATTGCGAAGATTTACGTGTCCATGGCTTGTAAACGGAGCTTCTTCCTTTTAAAAAATTTTGCAGCACCGCTTTCCACTTTTCGTAGATAACATTCGGAAAACTGTAACCAATTTCGTAAGTCATTGCCATGACGCTGCAGATGCAAGCGTGAAATTCGACGGAGTGTAGTGTTCGCAGAACACTTGTTTGATTGATCCCTTTTGTACTTCGGCATGTCCTTTAGTGAAATTTTC
Source organism: Schistocerca americana (assembly GCF_021461395.2). NCBI lineage: Eukaryota > Metazoa > Arthropoda > Insecta > Orthoptera > Acrididae > Schistocerca > Schistocerca americana. Next base: position 447,776,657 of record NC_060122.1, on the reverse strand, counting down.
ATTGTGAGTTACTGCTGCTTAAATGTTAGTTTCATTTCTTTCATCAGTTGCTTTTTTTCCTTTTTTTGCTTAGCGTATTTTTCTTTTCTCCACCATACTTCCAGTATCTATAACCTTCTTTATAATTTTTGCAAAGACATAAAGTGATTGCTTCGCACGACCTGGATACTATCACAGGTTGCTCTTATAGTGTGGCGGCATTCGCCATAAACGATGTTGAATTTTTCGACTGTCGTACACAATGTGAATATCTCAATTTCCTTACGAGCAAGTTAACCTGATTGCTAGAAGAGCGTGACACAAACCGATAGTCTTCAAGCATAGAGATAAACACAAGAAGCATACCTTGTATACGTGTTTGCTTACATCTGATATAATCCCCTTTGATTGGTAAGCGCCTCTTACCCCCATAGACAGATTTCCATACAATAAATGATATATGTACCAAGTATGGTTGACATCGGTTAAGTGGTTTAGGGGAAGATGTGGAACATAAATACATACATATACAGGTATACACTGAGGTGATGAAAGTCATGGAATATCATCCAATATAGTGTTCCGACACTTTTTACTCATTGTAGCGCAGCAACTCGACGTGAAATGGACTCAGCAAGTAGTTGAAAGTCCAGTACACAAGTACTGAGCCCTGCTACCCCTATAACCGTCCATAATTGCGAAAGCGTTGCCGGTTCAGGATTTGGGATTTGTGTTGGGTCATGTGGGTGGACAAATAATTCGCTCGAATTTTCCAGAATGTTCTTCAAACCAATGGCGAACAATTGTGGACCGCTGACATGGTGCATTGCCATCCATAAAAATTCCATCGTTGTTTGGAAACATAAAGGTCTCCAAGTAGCCGAACACGACCATTTCCAGTCAACGATCGGTTCAGTTGGACCACACGACACAGTTCATTCCATGCAAACACAGCCCTCACCATTATGGAGTCACAGCAGCTTGCGTAGTGCCTTGTTGACAATTTGGGTTCATGGCTTCGTGAAGTCTGCGCCACACTCGAACTCTGCCATTAGCTCTTATTACCAACTGAAATCGAGATTCATCTGACCACGCTATGGTTTCCCTGTCGTCAGGGGTTCAACCGATGTGGTCACAAACCCAGGAGAGGCGTTGCAGCCGATGTCGTGCAGTTAGCAAGGCACTGGAGTCGGTCGTCTGCTATCACAGCCCGAAACGCCAAATTTCGCCGCACTATCCTAACGGGTGCGTCGTCGTACGTCCAACATTGATTTCTGCGGTTATTTCACGCAGTGTTGCTTGTCTGTTAGCACTGACAACTCTACGCAAACGCCGCTGCTTTCGGAGGTTATGTAGAGGCCGTTAGTCTTGTCCATGGTGAGAGGTAAAGTTTGAAATTTGAAAGTCGTGGCACACTATTGACTCCGTGGATCTCGGAATACTGAATCCCCTAACGATTTTCAAACTGGAATACCCCATGCCTCTACTCCAACTACTATTCCGTGTTCAAAGTCTGTTAATATCCATCGTGCGGCCATAATCACGTCGGAAAATGTTTTCACATTAATCACCTGAGCACAAATGACAGCTCCAACAATGCACTGGCTGTTCCTTCCCCCTCTGTCCATCTCCTCCTCCCACTCTCTCTCTGTCCACCTCCTTCCCTCTCCTCTCTCAACCATCTCCTCCTCTTACCTCTCTCTCTCCCCGCTTCACCTGTCCTCTCACTCTGACTCTCTCCTCTTCTTCCCTAGGTGTATTCATCACCTCCTCGCCCCTCAATGTCTCTTCATGTCCTCCTCCCCCTTTCTCTCCCCTCTATCTGTATGTCTGCATAACACTATTGGATTACTTTCGTCAGCTCAGTCTACGTTTATACGTTTTTTTATAATATGTGTGGATTCTGGACGTATTTTGGGTTGGCCTGTCTTAGCTGCATCGTTACTCCCGGTGACGGATATTAGTACAGCCGTTGCATTGGCGCTCCGTCAAATGTGTCGACAAGGTACATCTACATCTACATCCATACTCCGCAAGCCACCTGACGGTGTGTGGCGGAGGGTACCCTGAGTACCTCTATCGGTTCTCCCTTCTATTCCAGTCTAGTATTGTTCGTGGAAAGAAGGATTGTCGGTATCCTTCTGTGTGGGCTCTAATCTCTCTGATTTTATCCTATGATCTCTTCGCGAGATATACGTAGGAGGCAGCAATATACTGCTTGACTCCTCGGTGAAGGTATGTTCTCGAAACTTCAACAAAGCCCCATACCGAGCTACTGAGCGTCTCTCCTGCAGAGTCTTCCACTGGAATTTATCTATCATCTCCGTAATGCTTTCGCGATTACTAAATGATCATGTAACGAAGCACGCTGCTCTCAGTTGGATCTTCTCTATCTCTTCTATCAACCCTATCTGGTACGGATCCCACACTGCTGAGCAGTATTCAAGCAGTGGGCAAACAAGCGTACTGTAACCTACTTCCTTTGTTTTGGGATTGCATTTCCTTAGGATTCTTCGAATGAATCTCAGTCTGGCATCTGCTTTACCGACGATCAACTTTATATGATCATTCCATTTTGAATCACTCCCAATGCGTACTCCAAGATAATTTATGGAATTAACTGCTTCCAGTTGCTGACCTGCTATTTTGAAGCTAAATGATCAGGGATCTATCTTTCTATGTATTCGCAACACATTACACTTGCCTACATTGAGATTCAATTGCCATTCCCTGCACCATGCGTCAATTCGCTGCAGATCCTCCTGCATTTCAGTACAATTTTCCATTGTTACAACCTCTCGATACACCACAGAAACATCTGCAAAAAGCCTCAGTGAACTACTGATGCCATCCAGAAGGTTATTTATGTATATTGTCCTATGACACTGCGCTGCGGCACACCCGAAATCACTCTCACTTCGGAAGACTTCTCTCCATTGAGAATGACATGCTGCGTTCTGTTATCTAGAAACTCTTCAATCCAGTCACACAATTGGTCTGGTAGTCCATATGCTCTTACTTTGTTCATTAAACGACTGTGGGGAACTGTGTCGAACGCCTTGCGGAAGTCAAGAAACACGGCATCCACCTGTGAACCCGTGTCTATGGCCCTTTGAGTCTCGAGGACGAATGCGCGAGCCGGGTTTCACACGACCGTCCCTTTCTAAACCCATGCTGATTCCTACAGAGTAGATTTCTAGTCTCCAGAAAAGTCATTATACTCGAACATAATGCGTGTTCCAAAATTCTACAAACTGATCGACGTTAGAGATATAGGTCTATAGTTCTGCACATCTGTTCGACGTCCCTTCTTGAAAACGGCGATGACCTGTGCCCTTTTCCAATCCTTTGGAACGCTACGCTCTTCTAGAGACCTACGGTACACCGCTGCAAGAAGGGGGGCAAGTTCCTTCGCGTACTCTGTGTAAAAGCGAACTGGTATCCCATCAGGTCCAGCGGCCTTTCCTCTTTTGAGCGATTTTAATTGTTTCTCTATCCCTCTGTCGTCTATTTCGATATCTACCATTTTGTCATCAGTGCGACAATCTAGAGACGGAACTTCAGTGCAGTCTTCCTCTGTGAAACAGCTTTGGAAAAAGACATTTAGTATTTCGGCCTCTAGTCTGTCATCCTGTTTCAGCACCATTTTGGTAAGAGAGTGTCTGGACATTTTGTTTTCATCCACTTACCATTTTGACATAAGACCAAAATTTCTTAGGATTTTCTGCCAAGTCAGTACATAGAACTTTACTTTCGAATTCATTGAAAGCCTCTCGCATAGCTCTCCTCACACTACATTTCGCTTCGCGTAATTTTTGTTTGTCTGCAAGGCTTTGGCTATGTTCATGTTTGCTGTGAAGTTCCCTTTGATTTCGCAGCAGTTTTCTAACTCGGTTGTTGTACCACGGTGGCTCTTTTCCATCTCTTACGATCTTGCTTGGCACATACTCATCTAACACAAATTGTACGATGGTTTTGAACTTTGTCCACTGATCCTCAACGCTATCTGTACTTAAGACAAAACTTTTGTGTTGAGCCGTCAGGTACTCTGTAATCTGTTTTTTGTCACTTTTGCTAAACAGAAAAATCTTCATACCTTTTTTAATATTTATATTTACGGCTGAAATCATCGATGCAGTAACCGCTTTATGATCGCTGATTCCCTGTTCTGCGTTAACTGTTTCAAATAGTTCGGGTCTGTTTGTCACCAGAAGGTCTAATATGTTATCGCCACGAGACGGTTCTCTGTTTAACTGCTCAAGGTAGTTTTCAGATAAAGCACTTTAAAAAAATTTCACTGGATTCTTTGTTCCTGCCACCCGTTATGAACGTTTGCGTCTCCCAGTCTATATCCGGCAAATTAAAATCTCCACCCAAAACTATAACATGGTGGGGAAATCTACTCGAAATATTTTCCAAATTATCCTTCAGGTGCTCAGCCACAACAGCTGCTGAGCTAGGGGGCCTATAGAGACATCCAATTACCATGTCTGAGCCTGCTTTAACCATGACCTTCACCCAAATTATTTCACATTTTGTATCTCCGTCATTTTCCTTCGATACTATTGCACTTCTTATCGCTATAAACACACCTCCCCTTTCACTGTCCAGCCTGTCTCTGCGGTATACATTCTCTGCGGTATACATTCCTATCTGAGTTTAGGATTTCATTACTGTTTGCGTCTGGCTTCAGCCAACTTTCTGTCCCTAGTATTATATGGGCTTTGTGACCGTTTATTAATGAGAGCAGTTCTGGGACCTTTCTATAGATGCTCCTGCAGTTTACTATTAGCACATTAATATTGTTATTCCCTGATGCATTTTGCCTACTCCTACCCTGCCGCGTCTCAGGAGGCGTCTTGTCGGGCCTAGGGAGGGAATTCTCTAACCTAAAAAACCCACATGTGCACTCCACACGTACTCCGCTACCCTTGTAGCCGCTTCCGGCGTGTAGTGCACGCCTGACCTATTCAGGGGGACCCTACATTTCTCCACCCGATAGCGGGGGTCGAGAAATTTGCACCACAGATCTCCGCAGAATCTTCTGAGCCTCTGGTTTAAGCCTTCCACTCGGTTCCAAACCAGAGGACCGCGATCGGTTCTGGGAACGATACTACAAATAGTTAGCTCTGATTCCACCCCGCGAGCGAGGCTTTCCGCCTTCATCAATTCCGCCAACCGCCTGTACGAACTGAGGATGACCTCTGAACCCAGACGGCAGGAGTCATTGGTGCCGAAATGAGCAACAATTTGCAGTCGGGTGCATCCAGTGCTCTCTATCGCCGCCGGCAGGGCCTCCTCCACATCTCGGATGAGACCCCCCGGCAAGCAGACAGAGTGAACACTGGCCTTCTTCCCCGACATTTCCGCTATTTCCCTAAGGGGCTCCATCACCCGCCTAACGTTGGAGCTCCCAATAACTAATAAATCCCTCCCCCCGTGTGCCTGCTCGGACCTTGCTGAAGGAGCGGCCACATGTCCACTCACAGGCAGAGCGGTCGATGCCACACGGCCAGCCTCCACATTGACCCTCCGCCTCGTGCGCCGCGAACGCCGCTGAACCCGCCACTCCCCTTGTGGAGAGGGTGGCCCAACCGCGCCCGGTCCCCGCGAAGATGTCTCGACAGCAGGGACAGTGGGTGAAGCATGTAACACCTGGGGTGTACCGTGCGACGCACCAGACTCCCCACTGCCGCTACACTCCGAGGCAGCAGCCTGAAGACGGCTGACCGCGGCCATCAACACGCTCAGCTGTTCGCGATCAGTGACAAGCTCCTCCTGCGTCCGTACACAGCAGTCACACATCCTATCCATCCTAAGAAATCAATTTACTGTAGAGAGTTAATCAACTTTTAACTAGACTGCTAATTCCAAGGCGGCTGATAGTTGACTAAACTGTGGTTGCTAGCCACTTCTTGTAGAAAACAATGAAAATAGCACTACCTGTCTCTGGACTGTATTGAAAACAAACACTAGCACTACTGGCACTATGGTTGACTAAAGGGACTCTCTCTGACTGTATTCAAAACAAACACGAAATCTATGGAACACTATTACTAGCACTCGACAATTAAAGCTTCCTAAAAGCAAAAACACACGGAAGAAGAAGTTACAAGTAAGAAAAATACAGTTAATACTTAAGGTAGCTCGCTGCACGGTAGACGTGAAGCAGGCGGCAGTTACGACGACACTGATATCTTATGATATCTTACTCAAAGTACCCTACCTCTCTGCCTACCGTTGGGTGGTCTGCAGACAGTTGTGTGGTTCGAGTCGTGTTACAGATTACGTTAGTTTTCGTCGTGTTTGTGTGCGATATTGTGTAGTACTGTCAACCCTGGGTTTAACTTCCTCCAAAGACGAATTCAGTTACGTGTTTGCTGGTATTGCGCTGTTTGTACGTACATATGGTATAGCACATTTAAATTTTTTCTCTTCCACCGCTTGTTAGCAATGGAAGCCTACTAGTCGACAAGTGAAATGGCGGACATGATATTGTGCTATTGTTTAACAAATGGACGTAGGCTGCGAGTCTGTGACCTCTACGCTGATAAATATCCACAGCCCATACTGCCCTCGGATAAGCTGTTCGGCAGACGTTTCCAGCGTCTGAGGCACACAGATATCCTTGCACCTCGGAAGACTGACAGTGCAAAGCCCCGAACAGTCCGCACGCCTGACATGGAGGAGCGTGGGCAGAGTTCGGTGCAAGAAACCCTGGGACCAATGTGCGATGATAGGAGCAGCAGAAGGCGTGCCTCACTCTCTTGTCCTGTGTGTGTGTGTGTGGGGGGGGGGGGGGGGGGGGGGAGAGATAATGTACTTCATGAACAATTGCTGTACCTATATCATTTACAGCATGTCCTAAAGCAACAGGCTGATCATGGTAGACGGAGGTTCTGTCAACGGGTGTTCACATCTAAGATTTTATTTACCGATGAGGCAGGGTTCAAAAGAGATGGTGTTGTGAATTTCCATAACCAGCTTGTAAGGGCACACGTAAATCCCCAAGCAATACAGGAAAGAGGGCATCAAACCGCTAATCAATCAACGAATGGGCAGGCGTTCTTGGCCATAAATTAAAAGGGCCATACGTGCGACCACAAAGGCTAACTGAAGTGCATTATCTGGACTTTCTCATTAATGTATTGTCTACCTTGCTTGAGGCTGTGCATTGCAGCAAATGTCAATCATGCATAACGGCGCACCAGCATACTTTGGTCACAATTTGTGCGAACGTCTGATGCAGACATTTCAAGATCGCTGGATTGGTCGGGGAGAAGGGGGGGCGGGTGGGGTGGGGGTAGAGGAGCTCACATCTTGGCCTGCTAGTTCCCAGAACTTTTGGTTATGGGATCACTTGAAGAAATTGGTTTACGCCGCGCCAGTGAGAAAGGTCGCACCTTCAAAGCGTGCCAGCAGGTACAACAACAATCGGATATACTTCTAAGGGTGCTCATTCCTTACGCCGGAGGGCAGAGAGGTAGATTGTCATGAATGAACGCCACTTTGAAAACTGCCCGTAAACAGGTGATTGTTGCAAAAAGTCCGCATTTCCGAACCCATGTTTATTGGGCTTATCTCAGAATGTATGCATTTCCGGATCCGTGTGTAACACTCTCAAAGTATTCGACATTTTTTTCAACATCCTATATACATAGGCAGGGTGACAGTTATTGAATTACATAAAAAACGTGAATTAGTTACAAACTACGATGTACACATACTTCATTCAACATGTAAACGTCATTAGCGATATTCATATTTAGGCTATGACATGTTCGACATGCCTGCTATCATTGGCGATGATGTGGCGCAGACGAACAGCAAAATTCTACAGGACCGATTGAAGTGTCGGAACATCGATGCTGTCGACGACCTCCTGAATGGATGTTTTCAGTTCAGCATTGCCTCGGGTATTATTTCTGTACACCTTGTCTTTAATACAGCTCCACAAAAAAAGTGGCATATGTTCAGATCCGGAGAATATGGCGGCCAATCGAGACCCATCCCAGTGGCCTCTGAGTATCCCACAGCCAGAATGCGGTCCCAGAATGCTCCTCCAGGACATCAAACATTCTACTGATTCGGCGGGGTCGAACTCCGTCTTGCATGAACCACACCTTGTCGAAATTAGGCTCGCTTTGAATAATAGGGATGAAATCATCTTCCAAAACCTTAGTGTTCGATAGTTACCGTGCCGTAAAGGAATATCGCGCCGATTGTTCCGTGACTGGAGATTGCACACCAAACAGTCACCCGTTGAGGGTGAAGAGACTTCTCGATTGTGTAATGCGGCTTCTCAGTCCCCCAAATGAGCCAGTTTTGCTTACTGACGAACCCATCCAAATGAAAGTGGGCATCGTCGCTAAACCAAACCATACATCCCATCATGCCCCACGGCTAAATATCCAGTTTGAATGTCTTAACGCAGACCATTCAGAGATCATGACGATTTTACTTTATATAGTTCAATAATAGATACTGATCACCGACCTACTACCGACATATACCGGTCCATACGATAGCAGCGTCACCTGATGATGAATGACTGATTGTCAGACACAAGCACGTGCATGTAGAATCAGTGAGCGTGCTGTTCGTGTGTGTCTAATGAGGAAGGCTCGCGATATGTCTAGTTTGACCGAGGGCAGATTGTGATGGCCCAGAGGCTCGACACGAGCCTTTTGGAAACTGCACTACGTGTCACGTGTTCGAGGAGTGCTGTGGTGAGTGTCTTCAATACGTGGCAAAACCAAGATGAAATCACGTCTAGACGTATTGGGGTTGGGCGGTCACCCCTCATTACTGGTGTTGGACGTCGTAGACTGGCCAGACTGGTAAAACAGGACAGGCGACGAACTTTGGCGGAATTAACATCAGACATTAATGCTTTGCAGAGTACAAGTGCGTCTGAACACACAGTGCACCGAACACTCCTAACGACCTCGCCAACTATGACTGAAATAGGCACTTGACAATCGGCACTGGACGTTGGCGGAGTGGCAGAGCATAGCAGGGTCGGGTGAGTCCCAATTCCTACTTAATCATGCTGATGGGAGGATGCGAGTCAGGAGAATAGCTCCTTCACATATGTACTGCAGGAAGGAGACAGGCTGGCGCTGGCTCCATTACGATCTGGGGAACATTCACGTGAGCATCCATGGGTCCAGTGGAAGTTGTGCAAGGCTTTGACGGTCAACGAGTATTGTACACTGGTTGCAGACGACGTACACCCCTTCAAGATGACCATGTTTTCCGACAGTAGTGGTGTTTTTCAACAAGATAATGCGCCATGTCGCAAGACCAGGAGTGTGATAGAGTGGTTCGAGGAACACACTGGCGGGTTATATATATATATATATATATATATATATATATATATATATATATGTGTGTGTGTGTGTGTGGTGTGTGTGTGTGTGTGTGGGTGGGTGTGGATAGTGTGTTGAGAAGAGATTATACACTGAAACGCCAAAGAAACTAGTATAGGCACGCGCATTCAAATACAGAAATATGTAAACAGGCAAAATATGGAGCTGCAGTCAGCAACTCCTATACAAGACATCAAGTGTCTGGCGCAGTTGTTAGATCGGTTACTGCTGCTACAATGGCAGGTTATCAAGATGTAAGTGAGTTTGAACGTGGTGACATAGTCGGTGCACGAGCGATGGGACACAGCATCCCCGAGGTAGCGACGAAATAGGGATTTTCCGGTACGACCATTTCACGAGTGTATCGTGAATATGAGGAATCAGGTAAAACATCAAATCTCCGATATCGCTGCGGCCGGAAAAAGATCCTGCAAGAGCGGGACCAACGACGACTGAACAGAATCAAATGGCTCTGAGCACTATGGGACTCAACATCTGGGGTCATCAGTCCGCTAGAACTTAGAACTACTTAAACATAACTAACCTTAGGACATCACACACATCCATGCCCGAGGCAGGATCCAAACCAACGACCGTAGCAGTCACGCGGTTCCGGACTGAACAGAATCGTTCAACGTGACAGAAGTGAAACCCTTCCGCAAATTTCTGCAGATTTCAGTGCTGGGCCATTAACAAGTGCCAGCGTGCGAACCATTCAACGAAACATCATCCATATGGGCTTTCGGAGCCGGAGGCACATTCGTGTACCCTTGATGACTGCACGACACAAAGCTTTACGCCTCGCCTTTCCTCGTCAACACCTACAGTGGACTGTTGATGTTTTGTCGGGAGAGCAGCCTTGTACGTAAATAAAACGCGTACAATAAACAGTACCAATTGTACAGGGAGATCTAAGCATAAACAGAGTAAGCTGATGCGAATGGCTGTAGATTCAAGAAGAGGGTTGCACAGGGTAGGTTAGACTTACATCAACCCAGTGTGCAGACTGAAGGCCACAAAAACGTAGCAACAACAACGACAACAATAACGACACGTGAATGACGCAGATGTTGAGAATCGATGTAGACGTAGCGCCGCGCGATTACCGTCACGTTGTAACCTGTGGGTTAGGAGGCGGCGCGGTGCAAGTGACTCAGTCCGCGGGCGTCTGCGGTGTTTATGCGTTGACGCGCCATGTTGCGGACGATGTGAAGCGGCAAGCGCTGGGGCCCGCCCGCGCGTAATTGCTAGTGGGCGGCGGCCACTTGTCTCGCGGGCAAACAGGGCGCTAGGGGCAGCGGCACGAGCGGTATTTGGAAAAGGCAACGGTCCATCGTTATATTGGAAATATCGATTTTCAGGCTAATAACGTCAGTACTAATGGTCGGATGATATAGTTGCTATATATCGACAATATCGACGCAACGGTATATCGGTATACGAAGATACAGACACTTCAAAGTAATAACGCCAATACCTATACACCGACAATATAGTTGCGATATAATGAAAATATCAACACGTTTCCTCCGTATAGACAGCTTTCATATTCCAAAATGCCATACTCGGTATAATAAAGCAATGGAAAATTCAGGATGGAATAATGACAATATAACGAACAGGATAGTTGCTGCTCTCCATATAGTGAAGATGCCGAGTCGCAGCACAGGCACAACAAAAGAACTGCTAAATAAGTAAGCTTTCCGCCAAAAGGCCTTCTTCTGAACTGCCTAGTTAGCAGATCTCCATTTCGAATCGCGGTCCGGCACATACCCTCACTCGTCGTCGGTGAATCTGCGTGAAGTCCCGATGCGGCTGACATCAATATTTTCTTTCCATTCCTTTCCTTTCTCTTCTCTCCTCCTTCAATTTACATACCATTTACAGCTGTTTCATATTACACTACTGGCCATTAAAATTGCTACACCAAGAAGAAATGATAAACGGGTATTCATTCGACAAATATATTACGCTACAATATTTTCACGCAGTTTAGGTGCATAGATCCTGAGAAATCAGTACCCAGAACAACCATATCTGGCCGTAATAACGGCCTTGATACGCCTGGGCATTGAGTCAAACAGAGCTTGGATGGCGTGTACAGGTACAGCTGCCCATGCAGCTTCAACACCATACCACAGTTCATCAAGAGTAGTGACTGGCGTATTGTCACGAGCCAGTTGCTCGGCCACCATTGACCAGACGTTTTAAATTGGTGAGAGATCTGGAGAATGTGCTGGCCAGAGCAGCAGTCGAACATTTTCTGTCTCCAGAAAGGCCGGTACAGGACCTGCAACATGCGGTCGCGCATTATCCAGCTGAAACGCAGGGTCTCGCAGAGATCGAATGAAGGGTAGAGCCACGGGTCGTAACACATCTGAAACGTAACGTTCACTGTTCAGAGTGACGTAGTAAATGCGAACAAGAGGTTACCGATACGTGTAACCAATGGCACCCCGTACTATCACGCCGGGTGATACGCCAGTATGACGATGACGAGTACACGCTTCCAACGTGCGTTCATCGCGATGTCGCCAAACACGGATGCGACCATCATGATGCTGTAAACAGAACCTGGAATCATCCGAAAAAATGACGTTTTGCCGTTCGTGCACCCAGGTTCGTCGTTGAGTACACCGTCGCAGGCGCTCCTGTCTGTGATGCAGCGTCAAGGGTAACCGCTTCCATGGTCTCCGAGGTGATAGTCCATGTTGCCGCAACCGTCGTCGAACTGTTCGTGTAGATCGTCGTTGTCTTGTAAACGTCCCCATCTGTTGACTCAGGGATCGAGACTTGGCTGCACGACCCGTTACAGCCATGCTGACAAGATTCCTGTCATCTCGACTGCTAGTGGTACGAGGCCGTTGGGATCCAGCACGGCGTTTCGTATTACCCTCCTGAAACCACCGATTTCATATTCTGCTAATAATCATTGGATCTCGACAAATGCGAGCAACAAAGTCATGATACGATAAACCGCAATCGCGATAGGTCGGATGACCTTTATCAAAGTCGGAAACGTGATGGTAGGCATTTCTCCTCCTTACACGAGGCATCACGACAACGTTTATCCAGGCAACGCCGATCAAGTGCTGTTTGTGTATGAGAAATCGGCTGGAAACTTTCCTCATGTCAGCACGTTGTAGGTGTTGCCACCGACGCCAACCTTCTGTGAATGCTCTGAAAAGCTAATCATTTGCATATCACAGCATCTTCTTCCTGTCAGTTAAATTTCGCGTCTGTAGCACGTCATCTTGGTGGTGTAGCAATTTTAATGGCCAGTAGTTTATTTACTTTTTATCAAGTTTCAGTGATCGAAACGGATCCTATGCACGAGACAGAGGAAGATGAAGTGTAAACAAAACATTACGTCGTGTCTTTCTGTTTTATTTCGATTTTAGGTTATTCAAGTCACTTCAAATGCCGAACCTGCATTACATTTGCGTATGTGAAAAATCTGAACAAGGCGAAGTATCAAATAGTTTCTGTTTTAAGATATACACAGACACACAATCATATTTATTCATATCTAAATATGGAATATTTATATATTGGATGTTCTGAAAAATTAAGCAAGGAAAATACAATAGAGTATACATATTGTTAGAAATTTACGGATGAAAATATGTATCTAAGCCAGAAGCAAATGCCCGTACAGTTGCGTTGCACTGTTTCATGTGGCAGTATGGATTTTACATTATCGCTAGGTTTTGCGTATGTAATTTAACATTGGAAGATATTATGTTATAAAATCAGAACAGAAACGATCATGATCGTGACATCAGTAAAAGCTATAGAGAAGGCTGGAATTTAAATAAAGATTGGTTTCGAAATGAGTTAAAAATGAGACAAAAGTGAAAATATCGTTGCAAGGCTATAGTGAGAGCAAAAATGTTTTATGCTGTATACACTGTAGATTATTTTCTCACTTGTTAGTTTCAGATATGAGTCAAAAATTACTCTTTGCTGAAGAGGAAGGGATGGTTAACTGAAAATAGTTTAGTGAAGATTCATCAAACTATACGGTTTATTGCCGGCCGCGGTGGCCGTGCGGTTCTGGCGCTGCAGTCCGGAACCGCGGGACTGCTACGGTCACAGGTTCGAATCCTGCCTCGGGCATGGGTGTGCGTGATGTCCTGAGGTTAGGTTTAAGTGGTTCTAAGTTCTAGGGGACTTATGACCTAAGATGTTGAGTCCTATAGTTCTCAGAGCCATTAGAACCATTATGTATACGGTTTATTTTTGCTCATGGGAAGTCCTGGAGTCTTCTCTTGGCAACGGTGGTATTGACAGGGAGATACTAGACCAGATAAAAAAAGAGGAATCAAATTAGAAAGCAGTATTGCATTATACAGGGTGAGTCACCTAACGTTACCGCTGGATATATTTCGTAAACCACATCAAATACTGACGAACCGATTCCACAGACCGAACGTGAGGAGAGGGGCTAGTGTAATTGTTAAATACAAACCATACAAAAATGCACGGAAGTATGTTTTTTAACACAAACCTACGTTTTTTTTAAATGGAACCACGTTAGTTTTGTTAGCACATCTGAACATATAAACAAATACGTAATCAGTGCCGTTTGTTGCATTGTAAAATGTTAATTACATCCGGAGACATTGTAACCTAAAGTTGACGCTTGAAACCTCCGACGTTCAGTTGCGTGTTGTAACAAACCCGGGCGACGGTCGGCGAGCAGCATCTGCAGGGACATGTTTACGATGACGACCGTGTTTACGAGTGTGGCTGTAGTGCACTGTTGTGGTTTGGTCTAGCTGTCGCAGTGTCCGCATGTAGCGCTTGCTGCTATTGTTATTCTGCATTCGTCTCCGCACGCAGACCAACTGTAGTACACCGTGTTACCAGACGTCTGTGATAGTGTAGTGTTGTAGGAACTGTCACCATGGTGTATTCGAACTCTGAAAAGGCGGAGATGATACTCATCCATGGCGAGTGTCGACGAAATGCAGCTGAAGCCTGCAGGGTGTATGCAGAACGGTACCCGGACAGAGAGCATCCAACGTGCCGCACATTGCAAAACATCTACCGCCAACTGTATGCAACAGGTATGGTCGTAGCACGCAAACGGGTCCGTAACAGGCCCGTCACAGGAGAAGCGGGTGCAGTTGGTGTGTTAGCTGCTGTTGCCATGAACCCACACATGAGTACACGGGACATTGCGAGAGCCGGTGGACTGAGTCAAAGTAGTGTCATGCGCACACTGCATCGTCACCGCTTTCACCCGTTTCATGTGTCGCTACATCAGCAATTACATGGTGATGACTTTAATCATCGAGTGCAATTCTGTCAATGGGCATTAACAGAGAATGCGTTGCAGTTCTACCCGTTTACCGATGAAGCGGGTTTCACAAACCACGGGGCAGTGAATCTACGGAACATGCATTACTGGTCTGTGGACAATCCTCGCTGGCTCAGACAGGTAGAGCGACAGCGATCGTGGACTGTAAATGTATGGTGCGGAATCATTGGCGACCACCTCATTGGTCCTCACTTCATTGCAGGGGCCCAAACAGCTGCAACATACATCGCGTTTCTACAGAATGATCTGCCAACGTTGCTCGAAAATGTCCCACGGGAAACGCGTCGACGTATGTGGTATCAGCATGATGGTGCACCTGCACATTCCGCAATTAACATTAGGCTGACCCTTGACAGGTTGTTCGACGGGCGTTTCATAGGACGTGGAGGACGCATAAATTGGCCAGCCCGTTCTCCTGATCTTACACCTCTGGACTTCTTTCTGTGGGGTACGTTGAAGGAGAATGTGTACCGTGATGTGCCTAAGCTCCAGAGGATATGAAACAACGTATTGTGGCAGCCTGCGGGGACATTACACCAGATGTACTGCGGCGTGTACGACATTCATTACGCCAGAGATTGCAATTGTGTGCAGCAAATTATAGCCACCACATTGAACATCTATTGGCCTGACATGTCGGGACACACTCTATTCCACTCCGTAATTGAAAACGGAAAACTACGTGTCTACGTGTACATCACTCCTCATGGTAATGTACATGTGGGTCAGTGAAAAAGACCAATAAAAAGGTGTTAGCATGTGGACGTAATGTGCTGTTCCAGTCTCTTCTGTACCTAAGGTCCATCACCGTTCCCTTTGGATCCCTACGTAATTCGGTGCTCTCCGATACAAACGATCGAACAGCGGAGGAGTGGTACTCAAGCGTCAACTTTAGGTTACAATATCTCCGGATGTAATAAACATTTTACAATGCAACAAACGGCACTGATTACGTATTTGTTTATATGTTCAGTTGTGCTAATAAAACTAACGGGGTTCCATTTAAAAAAACGTAGGTTTGTGTTAAAAAACATACTTCCGTGCATTTTTTATGGTTTGTATTAACCAATTACACTAGCCCCTCTCCTCACGTTCGGTCTGTGGAATCGGTTCGTCAGTATTTGATGTGGTTTACGAAATATATCCAGCGGTAATGTTAGGTGACTCACCCTGTGTTATTGATACCTTTCTTTTTCTAGCGAAGAACTGGAGTCCGGATGGAAGAACAAAAGAAGTTGGAAACCTTAGTGATCCACAGAGATGCAAAGCTTCTTAATACCATTGATGTCATAACACACTGCAGCACTACCGTGTCCCCCCGTCTCTCCTCCCTTTCATCAGTATACTGAACGCACCAAGAAAGGGCAGATAAGCTATTTTTCCGAAAAAATACGAGGTGAATTCCTTGATGTAAGCCAGCAATATAAGACACGAAATAATTAAAAATATTTTAGATGCTAAATATTTTTCATTATGTTTGACTGCACTCCAGATACCAGCTACAATGAGCAAATGACTTAAGTAGTTCGCTATGTCAAGTTAAGTGAATCAGAAGTTGTGGAGGGTTTTGTTCATCTTTCTATAGTTATAGACAACACTGGAGAAGGTCTAAGTCAAGAGATTCTGCACAAAATATAACTAGATGGATGGAACATGAAATACTGCAGATGTCTTATGACAATGGATCAACCACGGCTAGAAAATACAAAGGGTCCAGAATACTTGAGAAGAATGAACTGGCGTATTTTGTACAATGCGTTGCTCGCTTTTTAAATTTAGTAGGAGCACATGCAGCCAAAGCTCAAATTTGTTTTGGAACTATCCATGTTTTATAGCTATTCTTTGTGGCTTCAATATGGGAAATGTTACAAGAACATGTACCCATAAAATTAAAATCCCACGCTCTGTAAGAGTAGAGTCGGTCGAAGCTGTGCACAAGCATTTTGATAAAATTATAAAGGCTCTGGAAGAAGTTGAAGTTTATAATTTGTCAACATCAGGAACATGTGAGAAAACTCAGATTCATTGCTTTAACTTGCTTCTGGTATGAAATACCAAAAAAAGAAGGTTATGTCATTCAGTTTTTGCACATAGAAGACTTGATGATTGATAAAGCTTCCCAAAATATCCAAGCCCTTTTGGACTTTTTAAAATCTTCTAGAGTCTCCTGTATCTCCTAAACTGTTTCTGACGCCAAATTGTTAGCAGAAAACAATGAGAATTCTCAGAAAAAAGGATCAGAAGGAAGAAAGAAAATGACTGATGCGTTTTTGGGGATGAAGTATCCAAACATTCGCAGTGAGTTTTATTCATGGTGTCCCTAAAAGACGTAATTGACAGAGGCATAAAGGAGTTGAATAACAGGTTTGAGGCAGATACCTATGTGCCTATGTATAAGACCTTACGAAGGAATAATTTGTTTTTGAAACTGAAAGTTTCTAACATCATGCACTGGGGACAGAAAGAGGCTTGCAAGATGCCTGGTGTCTGTCTTCAAGCGTCTGCCAACATAGGATTTCAGAATTTCCCCGATGCACTCTCGTAAGTCAACCAAGCCTGTGACCATTCTTGCCGACTTTCTTTATATACTTTCAATATCCCCTGTTAATCCTATTTGCTATATGTACCTCGCATTTTATCATTATTCAGTGCTGGACGTGCAAGTTATTTATAAGCAGTCTACATTGTCGACTGACTACATTTTTACAATATTTTGCCAATAAAGCGATGTCTGCTATTTGGCTTGCCTCATCTAACAATGCGCCAGTGTCATAATTCCATTACATATTGTCGCGAACTGTTACATCCAGGTCCTAGTAGGGGTCAACTGATTCCATTGGTGACTCGATGATGTTATAATCATATTATAATAGCATATTGTTCTTAGGGAAGTACGCACTTTTACATTGCCGCAAATGTAAAGGAAGTTGCGACTCTTTGCGCCGCTTTGAAATTTAATCGGATATGATATATTTCTGCAGCCTCTTTTTTTTATTTTAATAATAGTACTTCATCATCAAAATGTATGAAGTTATCTGTAATTAATATACAACGTTAACAACAAGCATCACAGCAGACTTCCCTGACATACATTCGATGTTGTTTTACTGGGTCTAGGAGGTAACCGATCACTAGCTTTCTCACTTGTCTTGTTCGTCAACACAACCAATGCGTAATAAAACTATAAACGTACACATTTCATGAGGTGCAAGGCCTGATGCATACTCCTTACGAACAGCCCTTTCACTATTGCTGTAGCTGAGATATATAACACGATGGGAAGCTCATGTCAAGTGAGCCAATGTTGTGTTACACGGATTTCTTGACTAAAACCGTAAGTTTTGACGTGTTAGTCTGTGTTGTTTATTTGCGCTCGTGCCCGTTTTCGTTTCAGGAATTCACTCACTTTCTCAGCTTTGTGACATAAAAAAAAATGGCTCTGAGCACTATGGGACTTAACATCTGAGGTCATCAGGCCCCTAGAACTTAGAACTAACTAACATAAGGACATCACACACATCCATGCCCGAGACAGGATTCGAACCTGCGACCGTAGCGGTCTCGCGGTTCCAGACTGAAGTGCCTAGAACCGCTCGGCCACACCGGCCGTCCTTTGTGGCATCTTGCCGCGTTACAGACAATGCACAGTTGCACTGCTACTTGATATGTAACCAGGAATAGTTTTGCAAAATTTGAAATAATTAAGAAGAGTAGTTTACCATTTGCTCTACAGCGATCTTATGCGCCGGACGGGGATTAGACCGTGAAATGGATCTATTTCATCCGGAATTCTTCCCGCTGAGAGCAGATCTGGTGGCTATTAGTCAAATATATGGGACAATGAAATGGAAACAAGACAGACGGGAAAAAAAGAAAGAGAAATTTTTATTACTTAAACACTCGTCGTCATTACTGTGAGACTGTGAGACAAGACCGTCAATGTCCTCATAGAAAAATGATTGCGGTTGCCTACGGAACCATGATCGCACACAAGCGTGCATATCTTTGTCCTAAGAATATGGAAATCGCATGGAGAGAGATCGGGACTGCATAGAGGATGTCTATAGGCTTCCCATTGAAACTTCTGCAGCGTAGTCGAAACTACAAGCACTGCAGCTCCGAGAAAGTCATGACGACTTCTTTTTCTTTACTGCAAGAGCTAGTTGCTCATTGACGTTCTGGAAAACGTCGATACAACTAAAGCACAGCGCTACGTGGACACTTTGCAAAAACTGAAGTGCTCCAAGCGGCATCAAATCGAAACGCCGAGAATGTTGACGGAATGGTATCATTCTGTTGCATATAATGCAACGCCTACATGTTGCCAACGTTGTTTCGAATACGCTGAAAAAGTTTCACTAGGAAGCCATTACGCATCCTCCATACAGTGCCGCTCTCTCCACATGTTATTCCCATATTTTTGGAGCCCCAAAGAAGAACATTCGTTGCGTCCATTTATCTCGGACGAAGAGATGCAGGCTTGGATGCAACCACGGTTCCGTAGGCAATCGTAAACATGTCTTCATGAAGGCACTGACAGTCTTATCTCAAAACGGGATAAATATGTTAACAGCTACGGGGGTTACTTGTGGAATTTTAAACAGTTTACTTACATTTTCCATCTGTCTCGCTTTCATTTGACTTCCCCTTTATGTTACTGAGAGAATACTGAAGCTAAGAGGGTGAGGAAGTGACGAACTGATCCGTGCGGCGTGCTGCTAGCTGCAGTGACCACCTTCAATCGATAGTGAAAATTCCCGCCGTCAATTAGGAAGCGACATGGGGCAGACAGCCCTGAAACGTATCTATCGCTAACAGTGGGGTATCTACGTAGAACCATACCACACAATTCGGGGAGACGGTTCGACCCAAAGGAGTCTCCCACTCCATTAAGCCTCCTAAGAACACAGTACACCACCGCACAACGGGCCAGAATTCTGGAAACATGGCCAAAATTTCAAAATCTGATCCAATATGACCAAAAATGGGCATCATGGGGTTTATGACCCTTCTGATTACGATTTTTATGTCAAAATTGAAAAATTAAAAATAGCTGGTCCAATCTAGTAAAAAGAATCTGGAAAAAATTAACACATGTTTTCGGTGAACATTTGTAATTTTAATGGTAAACTTTATTACAAAATTGTCTCTATCGTTATCGTTATTACAGAAAATATATATTACTAACAAAAATTGAAAGTTTTATATGTCTTCTTCTTCTTATTCTTCCTTTTCTTCATCTTCATTTCCTTCTTCTTCCCCGCCGACTTCTGTATTCTCTTCGTCCTCCTCAGTACCTCATTCCTTGTAATCCTCTGCGACAGGTATCAAAAGGGCAACAGCTTCCGAGACAAAGTTTACACTGTCCTCGGAAATGGTTTCCACAAAGAAGAAATATAGGGATCCTCCGCTGCCGAAAGTCTCCAGAATACATCCTCTACAGCAGTGGTTTCTTAGACCATTACACCAGAGAGCAATCAGACATTAGCTAGTATTAATACCTCCCTCTCTCTCCTGCCGTATGTTGCCCCCCCCCCCCCCTCCACCATATTATCATCAACTTTAGCACCTAACTAAACTATTTATTTTTCAAATGATGAGAGGTGAATGACATTTAGTTTATGTGTGTATGTGTGTGTGTGTGGGGGGGGGGGGGGGGAGTTGTTCGGATGAATGACGTAGAAATTCGTGGTCCATCGCAAGTGCTACTCACACCTCCTTCTCAGATAAGAAAGCTAACTATCCACACTAAGGGTAGACACTTGCTACAAAACATACTCCCCTGCGTTACTCCTCTCCACTGCGGCACTTGCATGATCTGTACACCGCAACACCATTTAAAATCAAACAAGTTAAAATGTGTGCACTAAAATTATTGTTCTTAAATCACTTGATTGCTGCACTCCTTACTTCTGAACTGACAGAAATTGGAAGATCTCAGGCTGTTAATGCTTTGTGTCTGGCCACAGCCACTAATAGTACTAATAAAAATAACCGTAACAATATAGTAGCCCTTATGTAGTTATTGCTGTGTCGCGTTGTCAATTAGTTCATTTATCTGTTTAGAAGCGAATAATGAAGCAATTTCTGGACTACTGCAGAAACTATCTACAAATTGGAGAAGACATTTTCTTGAGACATTTAGCATTTTTTGTGTATATGTCTCACTTTTATCATCATCAGTGTACGGGACAAAGCACAACATTTGTGCGTAGTGGATGGACTACGTGAGGAAGCTGCAACGTCGACCGCATTTATGCTAGTAATTGAGAAAAAGTAATTATTATTGATAACTTATGTAATCATTACTAGAGACTTACAAAATTATGATAATAATAATGGCGTGTGAGTAGGGCCTCCTGTCGGGTAGACCGCTCGCCTGGTGCAAGTCTTTCGATTTGACGCCACTTCGGCGACTTGCCCGTCGATGGGGATGAAGTGATGATGATTAGGACAACACAACACCCAGTCCCTGAGCGGAGAAAATCTCTGACCCAGCCGGGAATCGAAACCGGGCCCTTAGAATTGACAGTCTCTCGCGCTGACCACTTTTTTTTTTTTTTTTTTTTTTTTTTTTTAAACCTCATTTTGCTCTTTATTGGGCGATGAATTTGTTCGTGGCGGACGTCCGATGACAGTCGTTCAGGTTCCTTGTTGATCCATTCGCTCAGTTTTTTATCACAGAGGGTAGCTAACCCTCTGACCGAGCACGCTGAGCTACCGTGCCGGCACTCAGCTACCGGGGGCGCTCACAAAATTGTGATGATAGTAATGATCTTTTGAAAATAATTTAGTTTCGAGATTGAAACAAAATCGACTCGTTTACTTTTTACGCTTCAGAAAATTTCATTGTAGCCGTCAGCTTCGGAACCACTGCTCCACAGTTTTCAGGCGAGGAGACTTTCGGGTAAAGCTTACACGATATTGCCTTATTAACTTTATTATTCTTGCGCACCTTCCGACAACTGACCGACTGGTAAAATTGTAGAAACAATTACGTCCGGTCCGTGGATCAATAATTTATGGACTCCTGTTGAGATATTGTACCATGAGTACTCTTTGACATAGTGCCTGGCTGTTTCAATAGCGTAACATTTTCAGTTGTATTTCCTCAGCGTAAATAACGTAATTTTGTAACTAAAGCTTAAAAAAAGGCTCAAAGCCGGAGTTGAGGGAAGTAGCTAGATTTCAAGGCTGATTTGCGAAGATAACAGTATATACTTCAGGACAAGATGAAAAAGAGGGTGGAATGTTGTGGTATTAGAGCTTCACTCTTTGTTTCGCTCGCGTCTTACATTGTTTTTTCTTGCATTCTGGTAAGAAGTTAATAAACAAAATCCAGCTCTTAGTGCATGATTAAATAATGAAATAAGTGTCCGTAATTAACTACATATCTTTTGGAAACACTTTTTTTAAAAAAAGTTCGGTACGATTTCGCTGAATAAAAATATTTTATTCGAACTACGTAATACTATTCCAGCCCAACTAGCTTGGCGCGGGGCTCACAAATTAATGCCGCGCTCGACCAGAAACTCAACTTTTGAAATAAACAGCTGGCTGCTTCTAAGGCCCGTATTCAAACGTCCCAAGACTGCTCTAGCCACCCTATTGAACGAATCTTACGAGTAAGTCCCTTTTTTATGGTCAGTTTTGGGGGATTCTTTCCCATTGAGCATCACGGATACAGAGTTCTCAGTTCCGGCAACCGTAAAGCCAGAGTTCTAGCAATAAGAATCGGTCCTGAGGTAGTCGTAGTTGCTCTCTACTGACGGGTGAACTTTTCCACAACTCACGGACACAACACACGAAAACTTGAAAACCGACTTTATACCACCTGTGCCAGAAGATGGCACCTTGGGAAAGGCGCAGGCTAGATGTACATGCAGGCGCTCTTGGTACGTGGAACGTCAGCTGGAAACGTCCGCTTACACGTGCCATAAAATAACCTATATCGAAAATACTAAAGCTGTCTGCGCACAGACGGTACTTTTGAACGTCAGCGTTCAGCGTGCCGAGTTCAAAGTGTTGCTCAAAGCTAAGAAACTGCGTACTGTACGTGGGCCCCAGCGTGGAATACGCAATCGCAAAGCGCTCCGTCGGCAGTTATCGGCTGTATCTGGCTCGTAAATCACGCTGTTTATGAAATGAACAGGCGTAAAATTCCCATACTAGCTCCATTAAAACATACATTTCCTTCCTTGTTCATATGCTGCTGAACTGTTCTGCCTGTAGTACATAAACCACATATAAAAACTTCAATATCCATGGAAAGCAAAAACAAAGTAGCACGTCCATTCAGTAAGGACATCGGCTTACAAAAGTTGCTTTACTAATACTGCGATACAAATTTAGACTATCTCTCGACAGGAGGTAAAAATTAAAACCTTAAAGTCATTCTATCTTGATCACTGTTTCTATTCAGTAGCAGAAACTATACAACAGATAAAAAACAACTTAAAGGAAGAAATTGCAAAATATCTTACTACCTTAAGCCAATCGAAGAGCGCACTTGTATTTACATAACATTGCATACTATAGTATATACATATATTAAATTAATAAGGCAGTATCAGAACCTATTAAAACCACGAAGGTTAGTGAAAAAAATTGCGTGGAGTATGGCGCGAAGCACCAACAAACACATCAACCCTTTCCTTACGAATCTGCAATTTACCGACCACGAGTGTCCTGTTGCTATACCTATCATGTTAGAGATACTGAAAGCGTTAATCGTAGATATGTACTCCTCGAAATTTAATTATTACAAGTTGTACCAAGAACAATGCGTTTTTGATGGATCCTCAAAGTGCCGTTGACTTCAAACGGCACATTCTCGTAATACACATATTATCAGGGGTCTCATATCACTCCAACTGCATACGCCGCACACGATTACAGAGCCTCCACGAGCTTGAACAATTCCCTACTGACATGAAGGTCTCATGGATTCGCGAGGTTATCTCCATACAGCCGGCCGAAGTGGCCGTGCGGTTCTAGGCGCTGCAGTCTGGAACCGCGAGACCGCTACGGTCGCAGGTTCGAATCCTGCCTCGAGCATGGATGTTTGTACTGTCCTTAGGTTAGTTAGGTTTAACTAGTTCTAAGTTCTAGGGGACTAATGACCTTAGCAGTTGAGTCCAATAGTGCTCAGAGCCATTTGAACCATTTTTTTTATCTCCATACATGTGCGCGTCCATCCGCTCGATGCAATTTGAAACGAGACTCGTCTGACCAGGCAACATGTTTCCAGTCAGTTTCCAGTCATCAAAGCCCATATCGATGGTTTTTCGTTGAATGGTTCGCACGCTGACACTTGTTGATGGCCCAGCATTGAAATCTGCAGCAGTTTACAGAAAGGTTGAACTTCTATCACGTTGAATGATTCTATTCAGTCTTCGTTGGTCACTTTCCTGTAAGATCTTTTTCCGGCCGCAGCGATGTCGGAGATTTGATATTTTACCGAATTCCTGCCGATCTAACAACTGCGTCAGACTCCTCTTCTCTTATATAGGCGCTGCCCACCGCAGCGCCGTATTCTGCCTGGTTACATATCTTTCTGTTTGAATACGCGTGGATATACCAGTTTCTTTCGCACTTCAATGTACTTGCGGTCATCAACTGAAAGCCAGTATGGCGCCTCGCGCTTACATACTGAAGGGAGATGACGTGCATGTGACTTAGGTGACGTTCTGCTATCTCATTGGTGAATGTTGAAACGTCCTTTCATCTGCAACGCTGGATATTGCTCCGTACGTTTAGAAAGACTTCGCAACGTGCTACTCCACCGGGGCCAGCGAAATATACGAGCCCTGCAACGAACTTGTGACGTCACACCACTCGGCTTGTCCGCTACACTTCGTTAACGCTCGGCTCCATTCAGGGCCCATGAGAAATCTGTATTTAATGAGAAATATTTTCCCTAAAGGTCTTAATTTTGTCGTGTGCTATCGAGAACTTACATGCATTCAAACACGCTGTCAGGAGTTATTAAACTCGTCTGAAATAGTTACTCGCTCTGGGCCGGAGACGCCTGTTGGCACTCTTAAGACCTGAAGTATCACGTGCTGTGACGTACCTGCCACGGTGTGTCTTTCTCGTGGGCCTCGTATTCCACGCTATGACATCAGGATAGCTCAAATGGCTCTAAGCACTATGAGACTTAACTACTGAGGCCATCAGTCCCCTAGACTTAGAACTACTTAAACCTAACTAACCTAAGGTCATTACACACATCCATGCCCGAGGCAGGATTCGAACCTGCGACCGTAGCAGCAGCGTGGTTCCGGACTGAAGCGCCTAGAACCACTCGGCCACAGCAGCCGGCTATGACATCAGGAACTCGGCACACTCAGCACTCAACGTTCGAATACACGCTCCGTGTGCGACAAGCTAAGGTCTGCGCTTGCACTTGCTGTGTTAATCACACACGTCGCACCTTAGAAACCTTCCCATTCGATCACTCACCCGTTGGTGTAAGGCTGTTCTGTACAGTGGCGCGGCGGCACTACTGGCGATCCCCGCTGAGATCCGCGACGCCGCTATGCCGCGCCGCGCTTGGCATTCCAGCGCACGCCGGGGCCGGGGCCGGCCTGTGGCCGCGGGATTAAGCGCCGCCGTGACTCACTTGTCACTGTCCGCCGGCGCCCGCCATCTGCCGCGCCGCCCGCCCGCGGGTAAACTGCCCGCACCCTGGCGGGGCTCCCAGGCCGCGGAAGCTTCGTTTCGTAGAGGAGAGGCCACTACAAGGAATGCAGAGACGCGGGAGATTATGGAGCGGAGCACATAAATATAGCATCTGCCACGTGTCAGTTCATCCACTCTGCAGACTGCGATGTCCTCGTTAAAATAGGAAAATCTCACTAAACAGTAGTAATATCAAGACCTTAGTTTGCTCTCTGAATCATTCCAAACGACTTACCTTCCAAAGTAAATATTAAAGAAACACTCCCAACTGTCATTTTTGTTGTACGTTTTTGCACTTTTTCAGCGTCAGCTCCTTTTGGTGCATGAAACTCTCCCATCTCATCTTCTGTTCTTGAATGACGTATTTCGTTTACCCAATTTTAAAGATTCACTGCTCAACAGTTGGGTTACAACGCGAAAAGGCTTCAGGAATGAAACTTTCACTCTGCAGCGGAGTGTGGCTGATATGAAACTTCCTGGCAGATTAAAACCGTGTGTCGGACCGAGATTCGAAGTCGGGACCTATGTCTTTCGCGGGTAAGTGCTCTACCTACTTGTAAGGTAGGAGACGAGGTATTGGCGGAATTGAACGATTCAACTTCTGCAAGTTTTCGAGCTCCCGTTCGAGTTCCGGGCGGAAGACGTTATCGCGGCTTTCCGCCCCTATGACACTGTACATGGCCACACTGCCGAACACTGGGCGCAATTCCAAACGTACCCCTTTCTTAACGGTGTACGGCAGATCACCATCGCCACGTGCCACCTTACCTGCAAATTAGCGGGTGCTGCGCGGTTGTCATATACGACGGCCAACCCAAGACCTGTTCCGGGTGTGGCAAAGAAGGTCACCTCAGATCTGAGTGTCTTCAGCGACGAATCACCCAATTGCCAGCCGCTACCGTGGCACCTCCGGCTCCGACGACGATTTTACCGATCACCTACGCATCGGCGCTCTCTTCTCCTCCCACCGGCAGCCGCCCATCGGACCACGTACCGGTGACCCTTACAGCTGCTACGGATACCGCCGGGGCCGACACGTCGCTCTCAAAGCCTGACGCTACTCCGGCGCCACTACCAACAGCGACGACTTCCGACCCCCAGCCGCCCGATCATATAGACGCCCCTTCATCTGACGTTCCCGCGACGGCCTTCCTCCCATAGCGACGCGACTCTCTTCCCTCTTCCGACACGGAGGGACGAACCCGCAAACAACGTTCACCTAAGAGGCGCAAGAGGAGGCGCCGCACGGTCTCGGAACGAGACGGATCACCTCCCCCTGATGCTCCAGAGGCCGTCCGACCCGACGAGGCCCCGGAGAACCTACCCCACGATACGAATGACGACAACATGACGCCGACTGTGGCTGTGTCGATGCCTACTCTACTGGCTTACCCAGGTGCGCCTGAACCAATGGACTCCACCGTTGCGACTGCCGCCGAGACGTCCTCCGCCCCTACGACCCAAGTGGAACGTACGACCATCACAACGACAGCGCCTTCAATGGTGTGGAGTCAGGACGTCGATGAGGACCCGGACCAAACGCTGGGGACAGAGTTACCCCAGACGGAAGCATCGTTACGCCGCTGATAACGCTGTCAGGTGGCGTACGGCACGACTCGCCGTTGCCTCGCCCCTCTTCATCCTCCGCCGGTGGAGTTCCCCTCCACGGCGGGGTACGGCTCCAAACCTACCGATTAGCGACAATCAACACTAACACCATTAGCTCACCCGTGAAACTTCAACTGCTGCGAGAGATGATATGGGCGTCGGACGTCGACATCGCACTACTACAGGAAGTACACTTGGCCACACTTCCAGATGTCGCGGGATATAACACTTATCCTTCTACTGGTGACCACCTGGGACGCGGCGTAGCCATCTACGCCCGAGAAGGCATTCCAGTGGCCGATATCACATACCTTCCGTCTGCCAGAGGCATGGCCGTCACCGTCATGGGGACACGTATTGTCAACATTTACGCTCCGTCAGGCTCCACCCGCAGACGCGACAGGGCACTCTTCTATTCCGAAGAAATCGCTCCTTTGTTTACTGGACGCTGCGACCATTACTTGCTTGGGGGTGATTTTAATTGTGTCTTGCACCCTAAAGGTCAAGTGCCCCTCTACAACACCTGTCAAGAACTGCGTCTTGTCGTCCGAGATCTGTTGCTCCGCGACACTTGGGAAGTTCGGCACGGCGACGCGCCTGGACATACTTACCAGACGAGTCACTCTGCGAGCCGCCTTGATAGGATTTACTTCTCTCGGGAACTCACACCTGCAGTCCAAGGTGCAGAACTTTAGCCCCTGGCCTTTTCGGACCACTGTGCCTACATCTGCAACATTCTCCTCCCCAAGCAAGTGGTCTGGCGAAGTCGTGCACCGTGGAAGCTAAACACCTCCCATCTTCATGATCCCGAATGTCTTCAACGTGTTACCGAGACACGGGCCACCTGTGAACGTCGCTTACCTAACTACTGCACGACCTTGACCTGGTGGCTGGAATGTGCCAAACCTGCCATTCGACGTACTTTGATTCAGTATGGAAAGGAAGTAGATACGTGGCGCCGGCACACTACCGACTATTTCTACGCCGTTCTCCGCGACCTGGACGCCCAACCGCCCACCCCCGACACCCAGAGGGAACGCAGCAGGATTAAGGCGCAAATTGTAACGTTGACACGCCGTAGACTGAAAGGGGCTATGGTGCGAACCCGATGTCAAGATTCGGCGGAACAAGAACATCCGACCATGCATCATATCGCCTACCGACGACAACAACTCATCACCGTGATCAATACCTGCCGCGGCCAGCACGTCACTTGCCAGGCCGAAATCGTCAGTGCCTTTGTCGACCGCTACCGAACAATGTACCAGGAGGAGACTACCAACAACCACGCTGAGGAGTCTGTGTTACCACACGTAACTCGCACCCTCACCAGCGACGAAGCGGACGAGCTGATGGAGCCAATTACGCGTGACGAAGTCCAGTCCACGAGGCAATCAACAAAGGTGCTCTGAATAAGTCACCTGGTGTCGACGGATTGCCGATAGAATTTTATCGCGCTTTCCTCTCACTAATGGCGTCATGGTGGACGAGGATGTTTCATGAACTGATGACGATGGGGAACGCCGTACCGCCGTCCTTTGTCACGGGAATTATTATACCCATCCACAAACCGACACCAGGTGTGACGACAGCACATTACCGTCCCCTGACTGTGCTTAACGCAGACTATAAAATTTTTACACGCCTACTGGCAACGCGATACCGCAAGGTCCTGCCTAGCATTCTATCCCCGGAACAGACAACTCCGGGCGGCTCGGTTAATATACAAACGGCCACAGGAGAATGTCGCGATTTAATTGCACTGGCAGCGGCGTGCAAACTCCGCGCCGCGGTGGTTGCCATCGATTTCGACAGCGCATTCGACAAGGTGCGGCATCGTTTTCTGCTCCCAGTGATGAACCGCATGGTTTTCCACCAGCCTTTATCGACGTGATCCGGCGCCTGTACGGCACCGCCGAATCGCTGAGTCAGGTTAATGGCCGTGTGGCGGGACCAGTGGCGATCCGGCGTTCCGTAAGGCAAGGTTGTCCACTTTCGACCCTACTCTATGCCATAAGCCTGGAGCCACTCATTGGGAGTCTGACGAGCCACCTTTCTGGTCTCACTTTGCAACAGCACAGTTTTCGATGTCGTGCGTATGCGGACGACCTCCTCCTCTTGATCCGCTCACGGAGTGAAACACACACGGTACTTAATTTGATATCAACGTACGGAACTGCAGCGGGCAGTAACATGAATGTGGCTAAATCCGCGGCGATGCCCATTGGACGAGACGTCTCACACGAGGACTTAGCACCTCTCCCGCGTGTACAAAAACTACGATACCTTGGTATCATTTTCACCTCCACCGTGCGCCGCTCCGCTGCCATCAATTTTCGGCGTGCACTCCAAACTATCCGCACAACGATGCGACAAAATCTTTCCCGACGACTCGATTCTTTACAACGTGTCCAGTACATCAATTAATATGTGGCGTCCAGAATGGTCCACATCGCACAGGTCCTCCCGCTGCCACCAACTATTGGACGCAGCCTCCAGGCTGCCTTCGGATACTTTCTTACGCCCGGTACGCTCTTTAAGGTCCGCTACGACACGCTCACCCTTCCCCCGCGAGCGGGAGGCCTCGGCCTTGTCAATGTGCGACTCCTAGCGGCGTCCTTGTACATGTCCACCATGCACAAGCAGTGGCACGGGGGCACCTCCCTTACGCGCAGCTTGCTGGAAATTCTTGTGCCCGCGACCATAACACCACCAGTACCAGTCGGACACATCAAGCACCATCTGACGCACATTTCTGATTTCATCGTCGACTTCAGTTGTGCTCACACACACTTACCGACCACGCGCTCTCCTCGACCGAAAGATTTTTACACCCCACTACTTCGTTCCATATCCAGCAACAATATGGAACTGAGACATTCGTCCAAGCGGTGGTCCACGGTTTGGCGTCATATCCACCAGCCTTTTCTTCCCTCCAACGTCCGGGCAGTATGGTACCACGTCGCGTGTGGAAACTTCGCCACAGATCAACGTCTTCACGCCATCGGACCAACGGACTCTAAACTTTGTTCCATTTGCCACTTCATGGATGACGATGTCCATCAACTGACTTGTGCTGCCACCAGTGACGTCTGGAAACTTGCCCGACAGTTCGTTGCCAGTTACCTCCGCGTTCCGCCGGACTCGATTGACCCATGGACTTTTATCCATCCTGAGGGTACTTATTTCCCCACCACCAAAAATCATGCGATTTTATGGGTCATTTCTCTGCCTCGTGATGACTGGGTGTTGTGTGCTGTCCTTAGGTTAGTTAGGTTTCAGTAGTTCTAAGGTCTAGGGGACTGATGACCATAGACGTTAAGTCCCATAGTGCTCAGAGCCATTTTTTTGTATGGGTCAAAGGATGGACGATTACCTACATGTATAATGATGTCGAAAAATCACGCCTTGATTTCTGGCAGTACTTACAAACCGCCCGCATTTAAGCCGAACACCGATCGCGCTACGGCGCCTTCTACGCCAATTACCTACATGCGACCTTTACGTCACCCTCGCTCAGTTGGGTGGTGTCAGACGCCGACAGCACTCCCGCCCCCCCCCCCCCCCCCCCCTGCTGACATCTGAGACCCCCCGCGCTACTTCTATATTGTAACACACAATGGAGTAGGCGCATGGACACGCGCCTCCTTTCTCTTGTGGGCTATACCAGAACACACTGGTTTTCCCCCCACTCCACTGTATATTGCTTCACACCTCTTAGCTTACATCACTATTATTGTTCTTTTTTTCCTACACCTTGTTCATAAAAAAAATTGCTCGCCTTGTACGAATGTAATGTCTTCTGTTATTTTCGCCGGAAGGATGGCATTTCTGTTGTATTTAAGTTTGTACCAATAAAGATCTTTTGTTCATTGGTAAAAAAATATAGTATAAAATAAAAATAGATCACAAAGCTACTTTGAGGGGGTGATTCAGGGACGGGAGGGGGGAGACATCGCGGCCAGGCCTCGGGTTCCGACCCCTGCCCGCCTTGTCTCCACCTCCTCATAACTGAACACTCAAAAAAAAAAAATTGGTAGAGCACTTGCCCGCGAACGGCAAAGGTCCCGAGTTCGAGTCTCGGTCCGGCACACATTTTTAATCTGCCAGGAAGTTTCGCGAAAAGGGCTTCTAGAAAACATGTCTAACAGTGCTTCTCCAGTGATTTGGATTTTGACAATTAATCAGAGAGGCAGATATCTCACTGGACCTTGTAATGGTACTTGAATTACGTAATCATTACGGCACCTCATCTGAACCTCTCGATACCAGTAATACTCTACTGTGTTACTGTTAACTACTTAAAATATTTCTGAGACAACATTCATATTTGATTTCATTTGTGATACATCGATATGTTTATATTGCAATGATGTTATTCTTATGTGTATTCTTTCTTTTGTCACTATAATCTTTGACGTACTTGTAACTCTGATTTTTGGGCGCGTAAGCGATAGTTAGTTAGTTGTTAAGCTGTTAGAGAGTCGGACCTTGAGAAGGTCAAGTCTTGGACGTCATGTTGGAAAGATGCATTTTGTAGTTGGCTTATAAAATGTGAGGAAGATGTTTTCAAGTATGTTTTGTATCGTGAAGTGATGTTTGTATGTCACGTGATATTGCAATTAAAAGGGAGTGTAACTTAAATTCAGAGTGCTGATTATTTTTTTACATCACCATTGTTCTGCAAAAGTGTAATCTTCAAGAATGATTTGTGAAGCGCATCTACAAAACTTTTGAATATAGCAGAATAAAACCTAGGCCTCTTTGCATCCGAGCTTGGAATCATAACCACCTAGATTTTAAACGATTGAGCCATGATTTTACGACGAGACCTGCGTGGGAAACACAGAAAGATGAGTGCCTAGTTTTTCCATTATTACATGAAATGACTATTAACTGTGCTCTAATGACACCTGCCACATAATATGACTGTTGTTGCCCGATAATGCAGTATTTAGCAGCGTGAGCAACACCACAATCGTTATTAAAATTTTGACCTTTGTTGTGGTAGGGTTGTTAGAACCTGCAAACTCAATAGATGAACCTCCAACAATCGGACAAAATCACAACGATCGTTTTGGTGAATCATCTCTGATTTTCCCAGACCATAATGTACCCTCCTCCGGCCTAGGCCTTTCCGACGATTACTGGACAGTTTTTACTTTCAATTCGATAGAACATAAAAAGTAATTCATCTGAAAGGGCCACCTATCGCCACTCGGTGGGTGTCAAGTTTCGGTAATGGCGTGAAAATTTCGGCTTAGTCGTCGATAAACATCAGTCAGAATGGGTTCTTGAAGCAGACGCCTGCTGCGGAGTCTCATACATGGGAATGTTCTCTGAACGGTCGTTGACGAGACACTGTGGTAGTCTCTTGATTCATCTGGGCGGTCAGTTTCTCAACAGTTGAACGTCTATTCGCCCGTACACATCTCTGTAGCTATCGTTCACTCTTCTGATCTATGGCCCTTGGTGGACCATAGTTGCCTCGGCGCCGATTTTGGAGAGCGCCATTTTGCCATGAACGTCATAC
Source organism: Schistocerca americana (assembly GCF_021461395.2). Taxonomy (NCBI): domain Eukaryota; kingdom Metazoa; phylum Arthropoda; class Insecta; order Orthoptera; family Acrididae; genus Schistocerca; species Schistocerca americana. The sequence continues at coordinate 447,744,154 of NC_060122.1, read as the reverse complement.
TTTAACCACGGCGGCACGCGAACTGTTTACAAACTTAACCGTTCGGAAATGCTTTCACCCTTGACCCGAAAGCTAAAGATCATAGGGCTAACCTTCTGGACGTCAGATAAATCGCTCCGATTCCGCATGACGACAACGACTGCACTTCCTCCCCCCCCCCCCCCCCCCCCCCACACACACACACACCGCCCCGCCACCGGCTTTATATACGCTCCAGTGTTAGTCGTTCCACCTGTTGTCTGTGGATGGTTACTATACGTGGCGATGGCCACGTGTTAATCTGAGTGTGGTGCGTAATAATATTGTAAGTCTGTCATATGTGTAGGTCGATACTTATCTTTTGAAATGGATGCAGTCGTACAGGAGCAGTCTCAATTTCTTCAAGATGCGAAGTTGTTTGGTCCGGGTGTTCATCTTGAAATAACAGAGAACACTAGTGGCATTTTAACATCATCGATTTATTGCCAACTCTTTGATCCAATACCAGTAATAGGTGATATCTCTTTCAAAACGATTCCACAAAAATTGGCTCTTAATCTCACAGTCTTATGACAATAATCAATTAAGAGTGTCGGAGCAATAAGTCCGACCTCATTTTCTTTCCAAAACAAACTTCCAACTGACTACTTGCAGTCATAGTGTGAGTAACAACTGCAAAGGATCTGCAAGTCACAGATATGTATCTGAGCATCTTTAGTAAAGGAAATATTCTCTCTGCCTTATTGACAACATCGATGAAATTCTTATTTCATTTTACGGTTTGTTACAGTAAAATACTTTTATTTTATACGATATCATTCTGTTTATTTTTGTTTAAACTGATCGCGATAAATATCAGGATGTTTACTTGGTAGCAGTCTACCTATTTTTTGTTTAAACCATACTAAAATGTTTTCCTAGTGAATAAAACGGGTATTGAAATAGAAAACCATGAGTTACTAATGAAAATCTGAGTTTTTGAGCAAAAATCTAAAACTGCGAAAATTCGACCAAAAGTGGTGTAGGGCGATTCATGTATCAAGGACCCCGTATCGAATGATTTATTATAAACCGTGAGACAGCCTTGGGTTGTTATAACTTAAAGTCAGCTAGCATGTGGAAGAGTTAAAAACTTGCTATTTCTGATGGATAAAAAATATTTTTTCATCGCTAGTGAACTGTAGAACTCAGCAATATTTCACTGACAGCCTTTCATTAGCCATTAAAACATGTCTTTGGTATGACATTGTATGGCTCTGAGCACTATGGGACTTACCGTCTGAGGTCATCAGTCCCCTAGAACTTAGAACTACTTAAACCTAACTAACCTAAGGACATCACACACATCCATGCCCGAGGCAGGATTCGAACCTGCGACCGTAGCAGTCGCGCGGTTCCAGACTGAAGCGCCTAGAACCGCTCGGCCACCTCGGCCGGCTCATGACATTGTAAAGCGCGCAGCTATCCCCAGAGGTGCTGTCCAGTGTAGTATCTCTCATTTTGATTATATACTGAAGGTAAACGACACCGTGTCTCCTGGCACGTTACATAATTTCTCGTGGTGTTGACGTTCGGTCTACTTTTTTTTAATCTTTCCCATTACGGATGTTTAAGAATCTATGACAACTTGTTCAATATGACTACTTTTCGAACCATTTCAGGCTGTACAAACCCTCTATCAGCGTTAATTTAAATGTTACTTAAATGATTATGCAGGTCGCCTCAAATTTTTAGGGTCTTGGATATCATGTATTGTTTCGTGGGACTCTAAAGAGGTATTTGGGTTGCATGCAATAAACGAGTATGAGCCAGGCTGCAACAAAAAATTCTCGATGCATTCGGTACTGATAAAGTGGACTTGCGAAAATATCCTGCAGCTGATTCTAAACGATTGAATCAAACTGGTCGAAGTTTCTTACCCTTGAAAATCTAGCGAAATATGAATATTTACGATTTGGTCTCGCTTATAAGAACTATAGAAAGAAACCATTCAACCGGAGACGGCGGAAGTTAGTAACTTAGAGTTGATGAAAACCGTCGCTTTTTAAATTTTGTGTAGCACCGTAAAGTGAATGAGCCCACCGGTTAAGGAATAATACTGAAACTGAACGTATCTCTGTGAATTAGTGCTGTTGAAAATATAACAGATTTTTTTTTAAAATATTATAATCAACGTGCAGATTGTTTCTCCTCTCTTTCGAAGTTCTCTTGTCCTCAATCAACACATTTGTCCAAGCGATGATGCCACTTTGTCCGGGCATCTCGAAAACCGCGTTTATGAATGTCCTTCAGTGTGTATATCAGGTGTCACCAACAGTATCGAAGAGCGTACTTTCACCGTTAATTTTAATGGTGGAAACAAGAAAAAGTTGCGTGATGTGAAGACTGAGTAAAAGGGCTCATTTACTCGCAAAACATTTTCAAAACTCGTGCATAGGGAAGACGCTTCATGGTTTGACTTTAACACAAAAATTACATTGATACTATAGAGAACGATGAGCATAACTTTGATACCATTCTCTCTCTCTCTCTCACTTTGATACCATTCTCTCTCTCTCTCTCTTAGGTGTGGTGACCTTTCGGAACCCACTATGCGGAGGCGTAAGTACAATCATGGCGGCCCTGGGCCAAGTAGCAAAGGGAGATCACCACTCCGTTCTATATGCCTACCCCACCCCATCCCCCCAATCTACGCCATTCCCAACTCAACTGAATGTCGCCCACGCTGTCAGCAGCTACCCCTCCCCCCTCCAACTGCCACGGCATTTATATACACGCACTACACTTGCACCATTCCCCAGCCACACTCCTCTGCTTGAGACAAAAAGTGAAACAAGTGAGATAAAGTTCAAAAAAGTTATTTTATTTTAAGTACTTTAGTGAAACGAAATATAATCTTAATAATTTTTCTACGATCCACCCACGCATGAAACAGCTATTTGTCGCTGTATCACGGCACATAGCAAATTCTGTACACCAGCAAAGGTAATTTTTAATTAAATATAAAACCAAACAATTTCTTATAAGAATGTATAATTATCTAGTTAGAAAATCTTTCTACGTTCGTAGTAAAAAATACCAAAAGTTAATTAATTATAATACGCAGTAATGTCACAACAAATAAAATATATGTAATGCTGTACTGCAAGACAAAATAAGAAACAAGAGATAATTCCAAAGTAACAAAATGGTTCATGGGGGAACGACCGGATGTCAGTGTCCAACGGGTAAAACGTTTCGGCAAGCGACTATCTCCTCTGACCTTCGCTCCGACCTAGCGTTCAGTACGCGCTCCGCGCCCTGAAGCGGGCATGCGCTTAGTACCTCTTGCCCCCTCCTCCTGCCTTCAAGTCGCCCCGTCCTCTGTTCGTGCCCTGGGATGCTTGCTGTTGGTATCTTCGCTGTGGGTCTGACCGCCCACAAAATCAGTTCGTTATGGGAACCCCCGCCTCCTCCCCCCCCCCCCCCCCAGGGAACCCCCGCCTCCCCCCCCCATTCCCCTTCGTAATCTGACTCAAAGAGTTTCCCCAGACCTTACTAAGGATGTAGGCACTACTGCGATTGATCGGCACTTCCCTTACTAGAATCTCGATATATCCTTTAATGGCACAGTCCAAGAAGTTAGGCATCTGTCTCAGAACCTTACTATCGTCGTAATCTATTTCGTGTGATTCCAGTAGGCTATGCTCCGTGACTACCGACTTGTTAAGCTGCTGCTGTCTAGCGAACCGTTGGCGTTCTCGGCAACGATCTGCGACAGGTGCACCGTTTGACCTACGTAAGTCATGCCACACTGGCACGATATCTGATAGACGCGGATTTCCGTAGTCCGAGGGCATCCTCGACACTACCAAGCAGTGCTTACGTTTTAGCTGGTGGGCGGAAGACACTCTTCATTTGATGTATCCGGAAAATGTGTTCATTCTTCTCGGATAAGATGCCACCAAAAGTAGTAAAGACATTGGCCGCATCCTCCTGAGGTTCCTCTTTTGTTTCCGCCGGCTGTACAGTCAGTGTAGGACGAAGAGCTCTACGAATTTGCCACCCCGTGTACCCGTTTTTCCGGAGCACTATGCTCAGATGTTCAAGCTCTTGGTTGCGGCTCTCATTGTCAGAGAGGTACAAGCCCATTGTACCAATGTATCGTGCAGGCCTCCCCTCTGCGCCGGAAGGTGGTACCTCTCCGCATGTAAGTATAGAATCACAATTTCAAAGTAGTAAGTATGTCTGAATATCGATGTAAAACCGCAAACTGCTAGTGAAACATATGTGCTTAGTGATCTAAAGTTCTTGTCTTTCTTAAATGTAATTGATCACATAACACAGGCTTTCATGGTCGGTATTTCCGTCCTAGGCGAATTTTATTTTATGCGCGCTAGGCCGTGGCCAGTGGCATGTTTCTGCACCCATTTTTCCTCTCCTAATCCTCGAAACACCATCAGAGGCTGCAGAGGCTCAGATAATAGGTTCAGACTTAAACAAACTCCGCTATCTGAACTGTTTTTACGTATCCACGCAACTGTCGGGCCATGACTTCATCAGACGTCCAATTTCACAACTGTCCGGCAGCCGTCTCAATGGCATCGCAGCGTACACAGTCTGTGCGCTCCACAGCACAGTGGTCAGCGTATTTGCCTGCTGTGCAGAGGATCTGGGTTCGGTCCCCGGTGCTGCCAGGGATCTTTGCTTGGTGGAAGATTTGGAATGTGGTGCCCACAGTCTCATGTTGCCAGTTCATGAATTACGTGAGTGACAAGTGGCGGCTCCGATGTCAAGAATGCCGACAACTGGCGGGAGAGCGGTGTGCTGATCCCACGCGCCCCATACCGCATGCAATAGCGCCATTGGCAGGGAACGACACGGCGGTCGGTCGGTACCGATTGGGCCACAATGGTCAGAACGCGGAGATATGCTTTTGTACGCTGCATGTCGCAGAGGCGGTTTCACGTTTATCTGGCTGCAGCTTCGCGTGACACTGTAGCTCCGTCATTTTATTCCTTCCCGAGATCTCAGCATAATCCCAGCTAAATGGAATGCGTAGGCTTTAATTTATAGTACTTAAAAACAAAGAGAAACAGAATACAGTGGATTTATCAAGTTAATTTAGAAAGAAACGAATGTGGGGCCTCTCACGTCCCGTTCCAATAGCTCCACGGCGATTCTGATAAAATCTTGCAGTACTTTCGAAATGAGTACTTCAACATTTGATTAATTATATGGGCCACTGAAGGATTCGTTACAGTGCAAGAAAGTTTTCTTTCGGGAATTTATTCAAACTATACAAATGTTGACTGTCACCACCAGGTAAATGAGATAAAAATACTACTTTAACATATGGCAAGCTCTTGATATTTTGAACTCTGCACGTCACAATCCATTGGGTATGTACTGCAGGAAAAGAGCAAGAACAAGATATATAATTCAAAAATTTCAAAAGGATTTTGATGATTTATTTATATTTAACGTAGGGAAAGAGATGGAGAATTTTTCAAATTTGTTTGAACTTGGATCTTCACTTTTCTTTTACATATAGTGTTGTTTCGCATAACTTCGTGGAAAATACGATATCGTTAACTGAACTTGAACGAGAGCAGGTATGTTTATGAATTTCAACAAATAATCTGAGTAACATAATGATGTTCAGCTGGTCTGTTAACTTGCAGTTTTCAGAAACATAATTTTTGGAAACAGTGTTATTACTCCATTCAGTGTAAACATATTTTTGAAAATTTTACAATAAAAGATCTTTAAGTGATTGAACAAACTAGTTATCGTATTCATTAGCTTCTTCCTCATGACTGTTTCGAAATCATCCTCTGAATTCCTTGAATGCATGGATCCTTCCATTTCTTGCATGACTACTGTCCTAGATCCATAGAAGGTTTGAAGCGAGGTTGTGTGATAGCGCCCTCTTTGTTTCCAATATTTGTTGAAACTATACTTCATCTTGTCGATGGGAAACTGCCAAAAAGCGTAGAAATAGAACACAGACTGACAGTGGTTTGTTCAATCACAGTAGACTACGTGCCAAGACTAAAGTATTCGCAACAACCATCACTGAACTTCAATATGCAGATGATAATGTCGTTCTTGCCAACTCAAGAGAAGATCTAGAAGCAACCCTAAGTGCATTTGATGTAGCATGTACGAGCATCGGACTAAGCCTTAACATCCAGAAGACGCAGATTCTACGTCAGCCTGCAGCTATCTCTTTATCGTCACACGCCCAACAGTCACAGTCCAAGGCAAAAACCTGCAGAACATAGAACACTTCCCCTACATTGGCAGGCATTTTTCAGCAAAAGCAAGTACTGATGCTAACATCCAACACCACCTCAAATGTGTCAGTATAGCATTTGTGCTTGTTTTGCACTCCTTTCATAATTTATTTCATTTTCCGAATCTTCAAGTGGCACGATCTTATTGCTCTTAATTTTCTATACCAAAATCACACTGATACTTGACGGAGGATGGGAGCAAGGTATGGTGTTTTATTTTTCCTTAAATGCAGCAGTCTCTCTCGTGTAGCCATAACGCTTTACTTTTCCTGTCTTGACCGATTAGTTTGAAATCATGAGTGAGTAGTTTGAATGCTTTGTAGAACCCAAAAAAAAAAAAAAAAAAAAAAAAAAAAATCCGTTCACATATTCTGCCAGGAAGTAGTAACAATCTTTAGAACTTCACTTTTCGCGCATTTTTGGTGTCCCAAAAAGGTCTCCCTGAAGCAATTGTAGTCAATCATGGGCCTTCCTGTCCTGTTCCAGTCACCTGCTAGAACAGTAAGTAACACTAACGGCTTTTTTGCCTTAGTCATTGGCTAGTGAAGCGGGCGGTTTCTCTCTCTCCTAAGAAATTCAGCCTCCGCTCTGAATAGGGGGCGAGGTTGACTTTGTGTCGAGGAGTCATCTTCCAGCCCTTGGTCGGTAAAGTTGTGTGTTCCTAGTGGACACGAAATTAGAGTAAGTCGCGATGTGTTTGAGTTAGAATATCAGTAAACTTGAAAATACGAGTATCAGCGCTTTCTTGTTAGCCTGTAAATTCTTTGCGCATATTTCTACTTATTGCCTGTGAAATTCACTTAGTTTTGAGCAGCTTTGGCCTTTGTGCTCGTGCTTTGTCAGTTATTCAATTTTCGTACACGTGGACCCACACTAAGTAATGCCTTTCGTGCTTATTTTGATTGGTTTTGTCTCTAGTCATTTTTCCACCTGCTCGTTAATTCGTCTGCTAAATAAATATTTATGAGTGAGTAATTTCTCCAGAGTCAGAATCTTGTTGCTCTGTGCTCAGTCTTGAGACCACGTGGAGAGTGATTATCTGTTGTTATAGTGGAGTTCAACGATAAATATCTGTGTTCGCGATAGTAGTAATAATTTTGTTTGCAAATCATCCGAGAATCGCGTGAAGAATTTTCTCTAAATTTATGTAAAAATGCGGATGGGTGGCCAGTTTATTCTTTTAATCGTCGTGTAGCGAGTTCTCCGTACGCTTATTATTTCCAGTTCTTTGCAAGCACTGTCATAAGTTTCTTCCCGCAACGGTCAAGCTCCCACACATCCTCTCCTTTTGCAGTCTGATCATTTTACCTTATTCCTTATCGACAGAGGTACCACTGCTAAGATGATATCCAGACGGATCAGATTATGGGATGATATAATGAATTACAGTAACTGCCTTTTCTTGTCATTTGTACCTGAAAGTAAGGCAGTTGATGTGTACTAAGTGCTGTTGAGCAGGAGAGCCTGGGTGCAGGGATCCGTAGGTGACACGTCATTGGGCCTTTGCTTTAAGATTTCACTTACAACCATGTTTTTAATGTCAAGTACTTGCGTACATTGGTACTTGAACAACATAACCCCAGAAAAGCCAGACATCTTTAAGGCAGGCTGAAAATTACAGACACAAAATTTTTGATCCAAGCAGACATTTTTAAGGCAATTACAAATAAAATTATTTTAAATTTGAAGGCATGGAAATTGACTAGAATTTTTAAACGCAGTTGACAATTACCAGAATAGATTTTAAATTCGAAGTATGTGGATTGACTAAAATTTTCAACGCAATTGACAATGGCAAAAACAATTTTAAAATTGAAACGGAAGTAAATTGTCCGAAATCTTCACAGCAAAAACGACAGTTTAAGTAAGGTACTGCCCAAAACGTTCAGGTTCACCTTCTGTGACCTGGCCAGATCAAATGGTTCAAATGGCTCTGAGCACTATGGGACTTAACTTCTGAGATCATCAGTCCCCTAGAGCTTAGAACTACTTAAACCTAACTAATCTAAGGACATCACACTCATCCATGCCCGAGGCAGGATTCGAACCTTCGACCGCAGCGGCCGCGCGGTTCCAGATTGTAGCGCCTAGAACCGCTCGGCCACCCCGGCCAGATCAAGATACAAAACTTACAGACACGACGTTACTGAATAATCTTCAAGGGAAACGTAGCGGTGGTTGTTGCTCGTGAAGGAGGCTATCAGCATGCAAGTGAAACATGTCCGTGAGCCGCAGCCTGCGCCGGGACGCTTTACGATACACAAGATACAGTTCAACCTCTGTAATACAGAAGAAACACAGTAAGCTTATATGTCATGATGAAACAATAATATGCACCGAAATCTTCTACGGTGCCTCACAAGAAAGGGCACAAAAATAGTAAAAATGACTTAGTTTAAGCAGATGCGAAGAAAAAGGTAATAGCGTACAGATTAATGCCGAAGTAAATTATGTAGATCAAAATCGTCCTCTAACGTGTCTCACAAGAAATTGCACATAAACAGCAAAATGACATAGTTTCAGCAAATCGAACAAGGTAATAGTGCAGAGTACAACACTGAAGCAAATCATGTACACCAAAAACTTCCTCTAACGTGCCTCACAAGAGCTGCAACATAAATAGCAACACTAATTTAGTTTTAGCCAATGTAGAAAAATAATAGTGCACAGTTTAATACTGAATCAAATCACGTGCGCAATAACTGGCCTAACGATCAAGAGACAGGCATTCAGTCAATAGAACAGAACCTTACGGACGCAAGCTCGATTTGTACTGTACTTTCGAGCAAATTAAACCTGAGTGACGCCACAGCCGACCGCGCATCCCACGCAAATGTTCTAGACACTGTCAGCACAGTGGCACCTGAACTTGTGTGTGTTAACAGTCATAATCAAAACAGGAAACAAAAAAATCAGGCAGGTTCTCACCAATTACAGATCAGTAAGACAACCGTTATGATGACGGCCCTCGGCATGGTGCGACGACCACGCCTGGCAGCTCACCCTTCCCCGCACAGGCTCGGGTCGCCTTGTTCTACAGTGTACGTCCCCGTCCATGGCGACAACACTGCCCCTCCTCAGCTGGTGCCTCTGGCTTGCGCCGAGCTGGCCCAGGGAAGATCAGGTCAAGCTTTCAAACCTCGCGGGCGCTCCGGCCAGTCTGCAGCTATCAGAATCCCTCCTCTCCGACCTTGCACACGGCTTAAGAAGCGTCTCCATATTGCCGCACTCGCCCTCTTGCAACGACAGACTGTCCAATGAGTCTCAGCGAAGCTGACTATCGATAGTTCGAAAAGGAGCATGTTAAATCTTTGTTCTTTGTGTAAAAATTTTGATATTTGCCTTTGAAGTTTCCTTTTTAATGATCATACTCCCCCCTCCCCCGCGCCCCTCCCCTCTCCCCCTCCCCAGAGAGACAGTTAACATATGAGAATTTGGAAAGCACTTGTTAAGAATTTCCTAACACTAGTAAGGAACATAAATCAAATTTAATCATGTCGTCATTCGGTCGATCGGATCTTGCGTTACCATTGCGTATTGTTTGATGAATTAGATTGATGATACGGCTCAATTTCTTCTCCAATCGGACACGAACACTGCCCATGCTACAGAACTTTGTAGAAGAATTATTTGGCATTGTTCCTCACAGAAATTTAACGTTCTCATTAGTCGGCACTTAACCAAAATCCACTTGATGTGGGGAAAGGAGTGCGCTATTACGACAGTTATTGTGAGAGATTATAATTACTGTCATCATAGGCAGGTATTTTATCTACGTAAAAATCCACTTCCCTTTTTGACTGAACAACTCCACCCAATGAAAGTAACGTGTACTAGAAATCCCATAATGCTATTTATTACTACCAGGCATCTCTTTTAACATCAGTATTAAGACCAAACTCTATGTATACCAAGCTACTGTTATACCATCTCTTACGCACGTGTGCGAAGTATGGATTACTTACAGTGTTCTGGAAGAAGCAAATTCTACTAGCATTGAAGCCATGATCATCAAGCATCAACTCTGTTGGACGAGCCTCATAGCCAAAACAAATAATGTACTACGACGTTAACGATGGTCAATGAAAATTAGGGAGACCGAAAAACGATACCAAAATGTATTAAAGCCCAACATGAAAAGATGTGAAACTGGAATTGGTAACTGGCAAACTACTGCACTTAATCGTCCAGCATGGCGTCGTAATGTTTGGCAGGGAACTGAACGCTTCGGAAACTGCGGAGGAAAACAGAAACTGACAAGTGTAATGCTAGGAAACAACGGGAGTTCCTGAACATAAGCAACACTACGCACGCGATGCCAACTAGAACAAATTTGCGTAAAAAATGTGTAATAATTTGCAACTCCAGGATTGGCCTCTGAAGTTACGTCCGCAGCTCATGGTCTCCTGGTTAGCGTTGCTGCCTGTGAACTACCGAGTCCCGGGTTGATTCCCGGCCGGGTCGGGGGTTTTCTTCGCCCGGGAACTCGATGTTTCTGTTATTTTGTGCGGTTTTAATATTAAGGTAAACTGACATGGAAAAGAAACGAAATAACCGAAAACAGGTTCTTTGAGCAATAACCGCCATCTATTTTGTGCTCCTGTCCATAACACTCCTTTGTGTACGTGAGTGACAGCACACCGACACACTACTTGACTGCTTCGTGCATGCCTAGTTTCGTCCACAATGTCTCTAGGGGACAGCTACACAGGGAACTGGAGAATATTCCTGACTTCTACGCTGAAAAATAGGTCTTCGAATTTCCAAAGCACGTTCTAGGGAGATGTACGGCATCTTGCTTCGAGATCTTTCAGCTAACAAGGGGACCGTACCTACTCGTCATCATCGACATCGTCTAGATTTGTGATAGATGCAGGGCTTGGCCAGAAATGAAAGTTTCGAAACTGGGAGCTCCAGATGGCCAAGAATTTAGAAAGAAATTAAATTTTTGTGGCAACTCGCGCAGTACGAGCCTTTTTATGAGCTTAGTTACCCAGCATCGGTTGGCGCAGAGGAAAGACTGCAAGCACGGTAATCTGAGAATCGTTGGTTGGCGTCCCTAACCGGATACTCTTTTCATTTTCAATTCTTATCAAATAAGCTCACAAATAATGCTCAATATTCTGCATTTCTTAACAGTTCTATAAAAGGCACGAAAAGGAAAGGCCTAGGAAATTTCGTAGATGAGCACACAGCCAAAATATAGAAATGTCGTCATCACTTCATCAAAATCAGGGAAACTTACAACGCTTATAAAAAGCGGAAGCCTCACTGGTCCACGACAGTCAGTTTTACCCCTGACGAAGATGACGGAGGTAGTCATCGAAAGCTTGGGATTTTATCCAAATTTGACGCGGCAAGTAAACCGAGAACTTTTTATGCAAGGACTCCGTCGCGAAAGACTTCGTAGTCAAACTTACAACAACCTTATACACAAAATTTTTGAGTGATGCGACGAAGTCTTACGTGTACAAGAACAAATTTCTTCTGTTAAATTGCTTGTGTAGAGAACAAACAAATCCACAATTATACGATGAGACTTTTCAAAATGAAGGACTGCCATCATGTAGTATTAATGTGATTCTCCACCCCCCCCCCCCCCCAAATGCACTCGCTAGTGCAAACCTGCGATGTCTGTTTTTATCTTAAGGTAAATAAATTTATCAAAAAGCTTCATAACCGCTACTATCTCATCGAGAGAGGAAAAAAATCACATCCCGAGAAGACTGCATCAAAACTCATTCCACCGACACATTTGACAAAATCGAACGTTACGTATGGTTTGATGACACATTCTGCGACGAGAGAGAAGTTTTTATGGTTGTAAACCACGTTTTTTTTAAATACGACCTTTAAATTCACCTTGTAATTGTAAAAAAATGTGCCATTTAGGTTATAGCTCGTGCAAGATACCAATAAAATCACTACTTCCCCTATTTTGCTCTAAATATCACACTAGAACGTGTAAATCATGAACTGTAAAATAATAACAGTATCTAATTTTACACACGAAGTTCTCGAGTAAGCCTTACAATCCTTTCTTTGAAATTTATTATCAATCGCAAATTCTCCTTCACATTTCCTTTCCATGACTTTTATGCAAATGTTAGTAAACATAACATTTAAGCATTAATTCGGTTTATTTGCAGTGTACGTAATGTATAAAATGAGAATAAAAAGAGAAAAAATTCCACTTACAGATTCGAGCTCACAACATTTGCACTGCTTCCGTTGCGCCAAGCTTGCCATGGAAAATACACAAGCGTAATGGTTCATGCCTCGCCCGAAACGCACCAGAAATATTATTTTCTGGAAACGGTTGGCCATCTCGAGCTCCCACTTCTCTCAATTTCATTTCTGGCCAAGCGCTGCTTATACCATAAATCTGGACGATGTCGGCTGTGCCGAGTGGGCGCGGTCTCAACATTTGTGTTAACACTTTCGGACCAGTCAAACACGCATGTGACCATTCGAATTTGGTTTGTCGTATTTTTAGTGCTGTGAAGCTGTTCTCGTGATACAACGCAAGTACTTTTTGTTTGGAGATCGAACGCTGAGTTTTGCAATAGCCGTAGATTTGTTGAGTGAATCAGGACGGCTGTCCATACGTCAGGGTGAGTCGACTTCTGCTATACTTAGTCTTATGCACCTGAATCTTTTTTTTTTTGTATTTGAATGTTAAATAAAGTTCTTATCAACATTAGCTTTGATGGAAATATAATAGCAATGTTTTGAGAAATTACCATTTAAAAACTTAAGTGCTTCATTCCTAAGACCTTCTTTACAGGCGGTAGACACGCAACAAATTTGTATTGATACTTACGCACACATGAGATACAATCTTCCTTAAAACCAAGTATTTAATTGCGAATAAATGTCAGTCATTGGATAATAGTATGTTACTTCAAGGGTAGGTACGGCCTCTGTCAATGTCTCGTACACGTAAAGCTCTTCGAAGTGCTTCTGTGTCGAAAGTTTCATTAAGTACTTTCTGATGGTCCTTTGGTACTAGTTGTTACGGAGAGCAACCGAGCGATATGTCTCCGTGATAGGACACTAGGGACTCGCATTCGGAATGACGGCGATTCAAATCCCCGTCCGACCATCTCCATTGAGGCTTTCTGCTGTTCACCTTCCCCCCCCCCCCCCTTCATCCCTCACCCCCCAGTTGCCCCCCTCTCCAGATCACTTGAGACAAATGCCGGGATGGTTCCTTTGAAAAGTATGCGACCGCTTTCGTTACCCATGCTTCCCATATCCGAGTTTCTGCTCCATTTCTGATGATGTAGTCGCCAACGGGACGTTAAACCCTGGTCTTCTTTTTGACGTCGCCGTTTCTAAGAAGGCGTATGCAGTTGAATAGCTGACACTTTCAAACTTTAGACTGAAAGGCCGTAAGTGCTGTATTAGTTCTTCCTAGTGGTTCATACTGACTCTGAAAAGGGAAAGATTGTGTTTTTAAACCCTGTTGTTATATTTTGTTCGTTACATTCCTTACTCTTACGTTTGTCAGAGCCTTATGAACGACAATTATTTCTTTTTAAGTCTGTGACATCCTATGCGTGCATTCAGCTACACCAACATGGTGGATTTCTGCTACCGACTCGCTTCACTTCTCGCTTACTACTGACTTCCTACGAACGCTAAAGTGCGTTGTCTCCTGCCAATAATGCTTTCTGGTGCAAACAATCCCTGCTACCATTACAAAATGTATCAATCCGCGGTATTTCCCGCTCTTTTCTTAAAATGTATCCATACGCTGTCTCTCCCGCCCTTTTTAAAATTATATCAATGTGCTGTCTCTCTTGCCAACAATACTTTGGTGCAGACATTCCCTGCTACCACAATTATTTCCAACATGACAAATATTAATTTTCCTACTTAATCCTATTGATAAAATATAAACATCTTTCATAAATCGTGGTTTGACAATAGACAATAGAAATATACACGTCTTACAGTGTCCTAATGCAGTCGATTTTTGATCTGGTTCCAGAACTATGTTTTCTTATTTCTACACGGCGAACGCCTTCTCTTGAGAGGTAGATTTTTTCCATTTTTTCCATTTTTTCTTCCCATTTTAATTTTTCCGCATTTCTCGTATTGTTTGCCTATTCAGAGGTACCTTATCTAGGGGGCGTTGCCTCTTTAGTCGCAGCCTAATTATACTCCTTCTGTTATCTATAAATAGCATCCTTAATTATGCCAAGATCCTTTTCCGCGTATCCTCTAAGAGTAAACAACAAGTCGCGCACTTCTCAACAATATGAGAGATTCTGCAGCACCCAATGCTGTTGCCTAGCATCCGTCTGAAACGAGTCGACTGGCGAACAACAGGAATGCTTCCGTGCGTATTCGGAAAAATCTCGTGAAACCCGGGAAATGCAGTAAAAGCGTGGACCAAAGCTAGCAGACAGAAGGTAAGCGATCAGCAAACATCTGACTTCTGTCAATCCATGGCATACTCCCTTCACGGGAATAAGCTTCGGCTTATTAAGCCTCTCTCGGCGCCTTGGACGACCTCCTCTCCGCCCACCCGCCGGGAGGAGATTATTTTAACTCGGCTGCGGGTAATTTTCAAGAATGACTGCCTATCGAAGTCGCTGGGTCCAAACGATACATATCGAACGTGCGATCGTAAATCGATAATGTGACTCCGGTGATAATGTGTCAGTTATTTGTGATCGTCATTTTTATCTGTTTCCCGTTGTTCCCGTAGTTGCTCTAAATTACATACCTCGGCGAATTATTTGTAAGTTGCTAGGGAAACCCAGACAATTTATGTCGTTAGTGAGTGGGATCCCTGGTGTTCTTGATGTTTCTTCGGCGGATTCTCTGACATGGAAAAGTCTAATTCCATGTTTATCCAGCGTAGAAAATTGTTTGACTTTTTGTCGCAAATATGGAGTACTACCACACGAGGGAAGAAGGGACTGTATAGACTGTGATGGTGCGAAGTGTGTAAAACTTCGTAAAAATAGTTTCGATGCTGAAATACCGTTTACAATTTCATTGTGGTCAGTGAGGAAAACGAACGAGTATCCGGAAGAATACATGGTTCAACTCTTCCAAATTATCCATTCAGACCACCGTAATGGACTTTAACATGACGATAACACCGACGACGAGTAAGGCAAGACGTCTCCTTTGCAGTTGCAAGTATTTTTGTAACGCTCTTCTTTTGTTATTGCTGTAGTGATCACCGTAAACATACTCATAACGCCCGCCATCAGAGTTGCATGATCGATTTACGATCGCACGTTCGATATGTATCGTTTGGACCCCGCGACTCCGATAGGCAATCATTCTTGAAAATTACCCGGCTCCGTATTGGGCACTGCCTTTTTCGCCATCGTCATTTGCTCACTGGCGCAACCCCGCCACTCTGCACCCATTGCGCACAAATTTTAACTGTCCGCCATTTCCTGCTGGAATGGCCGTTTTTTAACAACTTACGTTCCAGCTTGGGTTTGCCGTCTGATTTATCAGCCGTTTTAGCGAATGACGCGCGGGCTGTCGACCGCGTTTCACTTTTTATCCGCCGAAGCAATATGGCGAAGGCCATTTAATTTTGGTCCTCCACTTTTGCATGGTCTTTTTTAGCCCTTTTTCTAAGTGCCTGTTTTTAGCTGCTCCTATTCTGTCCATTGGGACTGACGTATAGCCGTTTCCCCTCCTCTCTGTGTTTGTGTTCTATAATTTTGACTTGGGCGCGTATGACCCCAGTTGTTTCTTGCGCTCTAAATCAAAACAAAACAAACAATTGCAAATCGATTGCGTCTTTCAGTCGCACAACATAAACTGTCACAGACACGTACGTTTAATAAATAGTGAGATGTTTGGCACTGCCGTTATATTCACGACTATTTGATTTTGCAAACCGGTAATTCAGATTTTTATTCACGGTTTTTTCTCGGGGTGTTTCTACTGGAGAAGTATGAATTTTATAAATCTCGTTATTATACTTAATTTTGAATACTAAAAATTACACGTTCTTCCAAGAAATTTTCGTGCCAAGTGCTCCCGACATTTGCTCACATATAATAGATGTTTGACAAGTCGAGCGTATCACTATTATATCCTGAAACACACGTTTTCCAAGCATATATCATAGACAATTTCTAACGTATTATACAAGAAATTCAAGCATTATGCTGTACTTTTCTCAGTGGATTAATTTGCCTCTTAAATTATGACTGTCTTATAAACGGAGAGACTGTGATTTGACATTGTTGTTTCTGCATACCTGTAATAGAATGTACGAATTAAATCACGCAATTAAATTAGAAAATGACGCTCGCCAACCGCTGGAAACAGCTGGAATTTATTGAGTTCCATGTAGTTGTGGGCAGATGTACGTGGATATTACGTTTTTGCCAAAATGACTTGAAGACCATAAGGGCAATTGCAGAAGATAGGAGACTGACTAATCAGCTATTGCGGAACATGCCTTACAGTCAGGTGACCACCATATTCATTTTGACAGGAGTCAAGTACTGGCAGACACAAGCGGTCACTATGAAAGGCTATACAGAGAGGCCATAGAGATTGCAAAACACCCCAGGAATTTCGGTAGGAAGGGGGAGGGCGTGAAACTGAATGACATTTGGATTCCGGTGCTGAGAATACTAGATATGTTTTTGTTATTCAGCACCAAAATAAGTGACGACGGCGCAGGTAGAGAGAATATAAAATGCAGAACGAAGATGCTTCCACAGGACAATGAAGCACCAAACCAGTCTTCGGACTGAAGGCCACAACTATTACATCCACGTCTCCAAAGGCAAATCGTATCAGATTCTTGAGCGTTACAGTGACGATACTTTCCTGTAGACAAGGGAATCTACATCTCCAGTTGTACTCCGCAAGCCACCTTCTGTGTGGCGGAGGATACTTTCGGTATTTCCATCTTTCTCCTCTTCTGTGTATCATTTGTGAAAGGCGCATGGGAAGAATGACTGATGATGGGTGACGGGTGAATATAGCAGGGACGCAGTGTTTGACAGTACGTGGAAACCAAACAGTTTACGATATCAAATGTTTGTTTTATTCTATGATCGTTTTCGATCGTTATAATCATAATCAGACTGATCTGTCTCCTCCTTTAGTTGATCTATCTTCTTGGAATCAAGAAAAGAGATAAATAAAATGTATAACCATGATTGACAATTTCGAAGTTTATTAACTTCAAGGAGATAGATAAATCTAATGATAATCATAAATCGAAACCAGCCACTGAATAAAACAAATATTTGTGATCGTAGAGTGGTTCCCAAGTATTGGAAGGGTGACTGTCTGTGATCCTCAGGTTGCCTTGTAATTTCTACGATTTCCTCGTCGCAGCCATATAGCGAGGCACATGCGGAAGGACTCAATACGTTTCGTGACTCTTCCAAGAATGTATACTCTCGGAATCCCAACAGTAAACCTCACATAGATGCACGACGCCCCTCATGCAGCATTTGCACTGGAGTTCGTTGAGCGTCTTCGTAACGATCTCAAGCCGATTAAAGGATCCTGTGAGGAAATTTGATGTTATTCGTTGGAGCAGGTTACTGGAAGTTACAATAGGAAGTTTGAGTAATACAAACAGAGACGCCATATCATCATCACGGAGAGAAATCACAGTTGACACTCCGCAGCGTTCTTGCTTGGGCTCATTAATATTCTTGCTCTGTATTAATGATCTATCATTTTATTTTAATCAGGACGCAATATTAATCCAGGTATGACAAGCGTTATTCAGTAATTAAAACTTCCGGGCTAAGAGGCCGTGGTCAAATAGTAGAAATACTTCTCCCTGACGTTTCGTTGCCAGCTGCGGGCAACATCATCTGAGGTGAGTCTACGACTGGCTGCTAGCCCGTGGAGGTCCTGTTTATATAGAGCGCGTAGAGGGCGCCACCACTCGTCACGTGTTGTCAACAGTAAAACTATCTCTGGCTGGCGTCATTACTCTCGATCGAAGGTAATCGATTGTCACGTCTTTGGTACAGAGTCGATCGCCATATCTTATCTAGCTTCAAGCCTTCTTCTTTCCTGTTAAAATTATTTTGGTGTTTAAAAATCTCTACAGCCTCTCTATACGTACGTGCATAATAATGCGATGTCTTAGCTAGCACGCTCGTCTCACTAAATTTTATTTCATGGTCACCCGTTTCAAAAACATGTTCCGCTACAGCCGATTTGTCCGTGTGTCCCAGTCGACAGTTCCTTTTATGTTCAGTTAGGCGAGTATTGATACTTCTTTTTGTGGTTCCAATGTAAACCTTCCCACAACTACACGGAATCTTATAGACACCAGGAGTAGCTAGAGGGTGTCGTGCATCTTTCGCCGATCTTAAGCATTCACTAATCTTCTTGGTGGTCTCTGAAGATTGTTTCAACTCTGAACTTGGCCAGCACTTTCCCGATACGGTCCGTAATATTGTGGATGAATGGAAGAAAAACTTTCCCCACCGATGGTTGTTGTTGTTGCACGTTTTCGGACATTTTTCTTCTGGGATGGAGTGCTCTATCTATCTCCTTGCCAGCGCACCCATTTTTCTGGAAAGCGGTTCGCAAGTGGTTTAGTTCCTCTTGCAAATAAGCTGGCTCACAGATTTTATTAGCCCTGTCCACCAATGTCTTGATAAGTCCAGCCGTTGCTAATATTTTTATGGAATTTTTTGAACAGCAAGCACTGCAGTCAGCCAGAAAAAGGCCTTTGAAGTGGTATCGGTATGTGGACGACACTTTTGTCATATGGAATCACGGTGAAGAAGAACTGAACCGTTTTTTTAAGCATTTGAATAGCATCAATTCAAAAATACAATTCACTATGGAGACAGAAAGTAATGGACAGATAAATTTTTTGGACGTCTCAGTAATTAAACGAGCAGATGGGACTCTGGGTCACAAAGTCTACAGGAAAGATACGCATACCGATCGTTATCTTCATAAGCATTCAAACCATCATCCCAGGCAAAAGAGGGGTATTATCAAGACAATGGTGGACAGGGCTAATAAAATCTGTGAGCCAGCTTATTTGCAAGAGGAACTAAACCACTTGCGAACCGCTTTCCAGAAAAATGGGTACGCTGGCAAGGAGATAGATAGAGCACTCCATCCCAGAAGAAAAATGTCCGAAAACGTGCAACAACAACAACCATCGGTGGGGAAAGTTTTTCTTCCATTCATCCACAATATTACGGACCGTATCGGGAAAGTGCTGGCCAAGTTCAGAGTTGAAACAATCTTCAGACCCACCAAGAAGATTAGTGAATGCTTAAGATCGGCGAAAGATGCACGACACCCTCTAGCTACTCCTGGTGTCTATAAGATTCCGTGTAGTTGTGGGAAGGTTTACATTGGAACCACAAAAAGAAGTATCAATACTCGCCTAACTGAACATAAAAGGAACTGTTGACTGGGACACACGGACAAATCGGCTGTAGCGGAACATGTTTTTGAAACGGGTGACCATGAAATAAAATTTAGTGTGACGAGCGTGCTAGCTAAGACATCGCATTATTATGCACGTATGTATAGAGAGGCTGTAGAGATTTTTAAACACCACAATAATTTTAACAGGAAAGAAGAAGGCTTGAAGCTAGATAAGATATGGTGATCGACTCTGTACCAAAGACGTGACAATCGATTACCTTCGATCGAGAGTAATGATGCCAGCCAGAGATAGTTTTACTGTTGACAACACGTGACGAGTGGTGGCGCCCTCTACGCGCTCTATATAAACAGGACCTCCACGGCCTAGCAGCCAGTCGTAGACTCACCTCAGATGATGTTGCCCGCAGCTGGCAACGAAACGTCAGGGAGAAGTATTTCTACTATTTGACCACGGCCTCTTAGCCCGGAAGTTTTAATTACTGAAGACGCCGGCCATGAAAGCCTACACGCTATGACAAGCGTTATTGTCCATCCGATCAATAACCTTAACCATAGAAAATAATAAAAGGTTTTTTTACTATCGTTATTAACCCGTTTAGTAACACCAGACTAGATTTAAGCTTTGAAAAAACACAGTTCATCCAGTTTTGAACTGTAAGAATACCACACGTACTATGGATGTAACTTACCAACAAAAAATAATAAAGTAGAAAGTTCTAAGTTCGTGGGTATGCACACAACTGAAAACATAAATTGGAAAAAATGAAAGTAGACTTACTGAAACGTTTAGGATCAGCTAATTTTGCCATAAGCAAAATTTTTAAGTTTAACGAGATAGGAATCAGTAACTTTTGTAGATGCAGTTCATTGACTGATGTTCTCCGGTATAATACACTTGCTTAGCTCCTCACTTAATAAAATTTCTCACAAGGGAGAGTAACTAGAAGTATGTTTCGAGTGCACATACGCACATCTTATAGACTTTTTTAAGCAGTTGAGAATATTTACAAGTAAACGTATCCAAGGGATATTCTTCGATTTTATCAGCTCTGAATACGTTGTGGTGTAGAGCAAAATTAGACACACAAATTTTTTTATACGTACCCATAAGACCGTTAAGAGGGTGAAATAACCCCTTGAAACAAATTGAGCTTAATATGAATACCGCTGAAACGACAATACAAATTTAAAAATAACTTAAAATAAAAGTTGTATGGTTTTTTATTTCGGCAAATTAATGTTTTTCTAATCCCTCCCAAGCATTTTGATTTTCATTTCGAAATTTGACTAGTAGCAAAATGTATAGCATGATTAATACCAAATGCAATCATACATGATGAAATGGTATTCCCAAGACACATTTGTCAGAAATAAGCTAGAAATATATCTATATCGCTGTAAGCGCTCCCGGTAAGCGTCCGCTTCAATGCCAATTGTCATATTGGACTGTTTAATAAGTCTTTCTCAGATAAATATAATCTAAATGTATTTTCTACATGTATTGTTCTATTTATACAGTGTGTTCGGAAATTCCCGTCACAAACTTCTAGGACTTGTAGAGGGGAGTGAGTACATAACATTTTGAATAGGATCCGATGTGTGGAACCGTACCGTGCCCGTTCTACGACGGTTTCAGTTCACGTGTTTAACTCACCCACTTCCGCTTGACGAGCTGGGACGCAGGTGGACGCAGTGTAACTATTAGGTAACAATTCGAAAGGAAACATAACGAAACACAAAAAATGGTTCAGATGGCTCTGAGCACTATGGGACTTAACATCTATGGTCATCAGCCCCATAGAACTTAGAACTACTTAAACCTAACTAACCTAAGGACATCACATAACACCCAGTCATCACGAGGCAGAGAAAATAACGAAACACAAATTTATCACTTAAACACATTTCTTTGTATTAGCCCTTAAACATTATACATTATTCCAAAACAAAAATGAACCAAGCATACTGTTCGTAGAGAATGTGACTGATGCATTGCAACATCAGGTGAGCACCTTATGTACGAGGGTTGTCCAGAAAGTAAGTTCCAATCGGTCGCAAAATGGAAACCACAATGAAAACCAGAAAGGTTTTATTTGCAACAGTTAGGTACACCTTCCACTTACTTCTCTGCATAGTCGCAGCTCCAACTTTGAGTTTCGTCGTATTGTTGTACCAACTTTTCAATATCCTCGTCATAGAAAGCAGCCGCCTGTGCTTTCGGCCAGTTATCTGCACTGGTCTGCAGCTCGTTGTTCGAGGAAAAATTTTGTCTTCATAGCCAGCGGTTCTTGTGAGCAGAGATGAGACTCAGGGGGAGCCAATTACAGACTGTATTGTGGGTGATCAAACACTTCTCATCGGAAACGCTGCAGTAGCGTCTTCATTGCCCCTGAAGTGTGCGGCCGAGAATTGGTATGAAGAAGGAACTGCTCGACAGTTGTGTTATGTGGGCTGCAGGACACAGGGGAAATCTCTAACCAGGCCCTCACACTTGGCGGGAGACGCTATTCCCTACGCATCTTTACGTGCTCACTGTTCACTAAAAACTGAAAAGAGCGACGCGACACGATCGACAGGCTTACTAGAGACACTGCCCAACACATCTGTGCAAAGCTTTAACGGATTTTCCCAGTAGTTTCCACTTCGCGGCCGATCGGAATTTACTTTCTGGACAACCCTCGTAGTACACGTCGTCTTGTTTACTCTAGTCCATACTAGGACAAGAAACTGTTAGACGTTTCTGGAGACTTCTCTTTCCCTCAGCAGACATGGACACATTACACATCAGATTAGAAACCGGGACGTAGGTTCCTATTCAAAATGTTATGTAGTGACTCCCCTCTACAAGTCCTAGAAGTTTGTAACGAGAATTCGAGAACACCCTGTAAATTTTCTTATAATTTTATAAAATAAATATACCTTGCGTTGTATTTGTGTTTTCTTTTTACATTTGGTGTACTTTTTTGGTTTTAAAGTTAAAAGATTTTCAGATTTAATTATGATATATTTGAAATCGTTTGTACATTATTGTTTTAATATAACGCTATACCTATACAATGATGAGGAAGCGCAGATTGTTATGGTCAAAAATGCTGAATGTACATTGATTTTGCGCACCAAGCACATCGGACAGACATCTAAGAGAAGTCGGAAAGTGCTTGAGGTGTGTCTATTGTACAGTTAAATTCTAGCACTTTGTGCTTGGTACTTGCTAACACTGTCCCCGGTCTACTGTTTGTCCTCTGGTAGGCGCCGAACGTAATGCGGCTCACCCACGCTCGGATCGAACACTATAGTTCGAGGAGGACGTGCTGACAATGCTCGAAGAGTACCCAGCCACCAGCACTCGGCAGGTGGCACAGGCGCACCACATGGGTAAAAGTACCGTGTCGCGCGTTGCCCATGAGCAACGGCTCCATCTACCGTCCAGGTATTACGGTAGGAAGGCTACCGACGACGAGTGCGCTTTGCGCAGTGTTATCTAACCAAGGGCACTCCAGCCACAACAGCCGAGCTTCGTGCTATTCGCAGATTAACGCATGTTTACTAGAGACGACATATTAAACTAGTAGAACATACATGTTTGGGAGGACGAAAATACGAGTGCGCAGGCCACTCAAATAATCAACACAGAGTCGGTACTGACATCTGGGCCAGGATAATTGGTGTCTATAGCATTGCGCCATATCTCCGGCCAAACAGTGAAAAGGACCGATCTACCTTGCATTTTTTATATATCTTTTGCCTACCCTATCGAATGTAGTGCCACTAAACGTTCGGACGGACATGTGGCTGGACCACGACGGAGCTCCAGTACGCTTTGAGGTCGAAGGACAGAATCACATCAACGTCGTGCATCCAAATCAATGGACTGATAGTGTTGGACCAGTTGCATGGCCAATACGGTAGCAAGATCTGACAGCTCTCGACTATTTTCTGTGGGTAGTATAAAGAGTATGGTATACGGCAAACCTGCAACGTCAGCAGAGAACGTTATTGCTGGAGTCGACTGAGTGACTGAAACACTTCAAAGGCAACCACACGTATTGGCTCGTGTCCGTGAGGCTCATCACAGCTGATGTAGGCCCCGCATTGTCGTAGAAGCTAAGCAGTTCCAAGTCCGTTTGTAATGTAGACAGCGTGACGTGCTACTCGTGTTGGATTTGTTGATAGTCGTGAAGTGGAACGCACACTCACCTCAGACTTCGGCGCTCACCAGCGCCCACGCTGTGCGTTTCCTCTTACGGTCCTTCTTGAAAACCGACCAGTGTGCCTTCCCGCATAACGTACTAAGCGTTTATGGTATTTTTGCGAGGCCTTGTATATTTCAATATAACTCATTTAACTGTACGTTATAAATTACTATATTAAAACATTACATATTTTAATTTAAATAATTTATATTATACCCAGTTCCATTCGCAGAAGGTGCTTGGGAGAAACGACAGTGGATAAGCTTACGCATGGGCTCTAATTTCACTCATTCTCTCCCCGTGGCCTTTACAAGAAACATAAGTAGAAGGAAGTACAAGAGTCACTAGAAAAGAAGCTAGCCGGAGGCTGTAAAATGAAAACCGTGGAAGGGACCACAATGCTACTGCCTACGGAAGATGATGTGGTCCCCACAAGAGCGCTGAGGCGCCAGACTCACCCCTAGAGGGACTTGGGCGCACAACCACGTGACAGCAGAATGGGCAGGTGCATGAGGCGAGCGTCCACGGCAGTCTGTAGTGCTGAAAACAGAGGAGCGGAGTTTTCAAGAGAAGAGCAAAGGGGTGTAGATCGTTTTCTGACAGCGGAAGGGATGCGAAAAACGGAAATTCATCGAAGAATGGCATAACGTACTGCCCAACCCATCTTTGAATGCTCTTGGAATTCCAATAGTAAACCTCACCGTGGTACACAACGCCTCTTCTGTAGCAACAGCCCTCGGAAGTTAATGAATATACCCGTAAAGTTCTCACGCTTACTAAACGAGTTTGTAAGGATAGGGTGCTACTCTTCTTTGGACGGTCTCTCTGTCTTCTAAAAACCTAAGCTGATGAGGGTCCCTGCTGCATCGACAATACTGAAGAACTGATCTAACAAATTTTTGTATTCCGCTTCTTTCGTGGATGAGTTATATTTCCTTAAATTTCTCCTAGTGAACTCAGCCTTCTACCTGCTTTCGTACTGTCAAGAGAGCCCCATGTAAGTTTCATTAGACGGCTCTTGTTCTTTGTACACATAAATGATCTGACCGATGTGGTCCTGGTGAAAATATCGTCGTTGAATGACTAGGAGGATACTGGATGACTTAGACAGAATTTCTATTTGGTTCGATGAAAGGCAACTTCCTATAAATGTAGAAAAATGTAAGTTAATGAAGCTGAGTAGGAAAAACAATCCCGTAATGATCTAATCGGTGTTAGTGGCGTGGTGCTTGACACAGTCACGTCGATTAAATATCTAGGTGTAACGTTGCAAAGCGATATGAAATCTATATCCGATGTCAATAAATTTTTCATCTTCATAAAAGCTTTTCTCGCCAAAGCCAGTCTACATCTTATATTCTCTCTACTTCGGCCATCATCAGTTATTTTGCTGCCCAAATAGCAAAACTCACCTGTTACTTTAAGTGTCTAGTTTCGTTATCTAATTCCCTTAGCGTCCCCTTATTTAATTCGACTACGTTCTACGTTCCATTATCTTTGTTTTGATTTTGTTGATGTTCACTTTGTATCCTCCTTTCAAGACAATGTCCATTTCGCTATTCCAAGCTCTTTGCTGTCTCAGATAGAAATACGATGTCATCGTCAAACCTCAAAGTTTTTATTTCTTCTCTATCAACTTTAATTCCTACTCCAAATTCAGATTCAAAGAAAATACCACCAGTCATTCTAACAGTTGACCGATGGGCTGGCGGTTCAATTTAATATGAAACTGGAAAGGGTGCAGCTGTTAAGTGTTTAGATTGTGTTTCGTATTTCAGTATTAATTAAAATGAGTGATAGGCGGAGAAGAGAAAGTGGTTCTCGGTACAGGAAACTCGTGAAATATACGGCACAGAGTAGCACAGAGTAGGGATTATGATTTCAGTGATTCATGCAGGCAATATACTGACTTCCCGAGTTACTTAAAGATTTATTCTTCAGATGCTTCAGGAATGGCGAGAAACAACAAAGAGTATTTTTAGTATACGCCCAAAGCAAGTGTAGTCTATTTTGTGTCTCGTGTTTACTGTTTAGTGGAACATCAGAGTTTTTAAAATCTAGTGTATAATGTAATTACCGGGGAAACGGTCAGTGGCGATTGAGTGCATATGATAATGTAGGTGAACATAGGAAATATGTGTTAACTCTCAAAGCCGAGCGGTTCTAGGCGCTACAGTCTGGATCCGCGAGACCACTACGGTCGCAGGTTCGAATCCTGCCTCGGGCGTGGATGTTTGTGATGTCCTTAGGTTAGTTAGGTTTAACTAGTTCTAAGTTCTAGGGGACTGATGACCATCGAAGTTAAGTCCCATAGTGCTCAGAGCCATTTGAACAATTTTTTTAAACTCTCAAAGCTAGAGGAAAAATCACGAGAAGAGTACGTTAGAAACTAACACCTCAACTTGAGACAAAAAAAAAGTAAAATATTGGAGGAATGAGTTAAAACGAGTCGTTGCTGTGGTCAAAAACTTTTCCACACGAGGCCTATCTTTCAGGGGTCACAACTGAGAGCTTGGTACAACATAAAACGGAAGTTTCGAGATAACCCTACAGATAGCAGCAGATTACATCGTATTCTAGTTAAACATATGGGACTTCGCGGAAATAAAGGAAAAGGGAGCACATCATATCTTTCTTTTCAAACGTGTGAAGATGTTACGTCATTTCCGGCAAGAAAGAGTGCTGAAGTAGTATATTATAGATGTAGGAAACTATTTTTCCACCATATTAGACTCCATCCTCGATATTAACCATGTGAATTAGCTGTCTTTTGTTACAGGGTATTCATCAAAACATGGATTTCCTGTTCAAAGATTTATCTGTTTTGTCCACACTTCAGGACACAAATCTGAAGATACATTTATGAGGTAAATATGATTTGGACATTCACTTCTGCTGCGATAAGACATGTGATAACGCAGGCAATATGGCTGATACTTACTCTGTCGCAAAGCTAGAACTAAACAAAACAACCCTCTTACTGTTTATGTTGCGTGTGCAGCTCACTCCCTTGACTTAGCAGGATCGTGAGCGGCAGAGTGTTGTTCTCAAGTGGCTTCATTTATGCTTTTGTTGCAACAAATTTAGACTTTCCTCTCTGCTGAACCGCTGGAATACCTTGCAGTAAAAATTAAATAGTTCAGTCTCCGTAAAACGACCTTCAGAAACACGCTGGTCAGGGCATAACGATACCTGCTATAGTCTCAATGTTTACTGGGTAAAAATTGCATCAGTTTTGAAAGTTATTCACATTGATGGGACTCAAAAGGCCAGCGGTACTGAAGAGATTTAATGTTACAAATAAATTGTTGCGAAGAGTTGATACCGATGTTGGGACTGTAATAAAGTTGTACAACTCCTTACTCGAATACTTTCGAGAGAATCTTCCTATGTACGGCGCATATGAAAACGAAAATATTAAGACAAATTTGTACAAAACAGCCACAAAAAAGGAAAAGGTCAAGAAAATTTAAAGTAGACGAAACAGGCTATTTTCATACTACTTTTGAAGGAAGGGAAGATTTTCAGGTGAATACATTTCTGGTTATTATAGACAGACTGATATCTGATTTGGGGAAAAGAAACAATTGTTGGAAAAGTTTTATTTGCAGTTTTGAGTTCCTTCGTAATTTTTATGGACGAGACAACACTGAACAATTGAAGTATAGAAGAAAACTTGCAACAGTCTTACAAAGATGACTTGGGAGAATCGCCGGCCGGGGTGGCCGAGTGGTTCTAGGCGCTACAGTCCGGAACCGCGCGACCGCTACGGTCGCAGGTTCGAATCCAGCCTCGGGCATGGATGTCCTTAGGTTGGTTAGGTTTAAGTAGTCCTAAGTTCTAGGGGACTGATGACCTCAGAAGTTAAGTCCCATAGTGCTCAGAGCCATTTGAACCATTTGAACTTGAGAAAATCTTTTAACGATGAGGTCATTCATCATGCATGAGCGATTTGGACATTGCACTTCAACCAAATTATTGTTCTGCCCAGCGCTCTCAAAAGATTAAAAGAATTATTTGCGGTTATCCATGTCGCAGAATTAAGTTAAGAGTCTCCATGAATTCTGACGTAGCACAGTAACTTATGAAGAAGTTGCGATCGTCGAATTTGCTACAAAGAAAGCACGCCGTAAACAGCTGTATCTGATGTGAGTGTGATGCGATCACATGCATGTATCTATTATTATTATTGTTATTATTAGCACTAACAGTCGTAGTATTCAGTTACATACATATGTACGTTAGTTGGTGGAACATTTACGTCAAAATGATGGGCTGAAGTATTTTTCTTTGCCTAGGGGAAGACGCCGAAGCAGTTAAGAGATGTGCTACGTGATTTGTTACCCTTAGGTTCTGTCAACACGTGAGCGTGACGGAGGTGCTTCGTGAGCTCAAACGGCAATTCTTGGAAGGAAGACTAAGTTATTTTCGCGAAACTCTATTCAGAAAATTTAGAGCATAGTCATTTGCAGCTGACTGCTGAACGATTCTATGGCCGCGAAAGTACCTTTCGCGTAAGGACCGCCAAGGCAAGAGAAGACAAATTAGGGGTCATAGGGAGGCATACTTGTCGTTTTTCCTTCACTCCACTTGTGAGTGGAAGAGGGAAAGGGAATAACTAGTAGTTATACATGGTAACCTCCACCATACAGCATACGGATGCTTTCTGTACGGTTTCTCTTACGCATGCATTCCACTTTACGATGATCAGCCAGAACATTATGACTACCGACCTGCTATCGATATAAACCCGTCGAGGCCATTGCAGCGACATATAGCGAGGAATGACTGCTAGTCAGACAAACGCAGGTTACATATTCTATCAGTGAGCGTGCTGTGCGAGTGTAGAATGGCGATGGCGCGCAATGTACCTGAGTCTGACCGAGGGCAGATTGTGAAGGTCCGGAGGCTCGGCACGAGCATTTCGCAAACTGGCGACATGTCGGGTATTCGAGGAGTGCTGTGTTTGTCTTCAACACGTGGCGAAACCAATGTGAAACAACGTCCAGACATCGTGGGGTTGGGAGGCCATCACTCTCTATAGATGTCGGACGTCGCAGGCTGGGCAGACTGGTGAGACGGGACAGGCGGCGAACTGTGGCGGGACTAACGTCAGATTTTAACGCTGGGCGGAGTACAAGTGTGTCTGCACACAAAGTGCACCGGACACTCCAACGATGGGCCCCTGCAGCTGACGAACCATGAATGTGCCACTGTTAACACCACGAATTGGCAACTACTACTCAAATGGGCAGGTTACCATCGGCACTGGACGTTGGCTCAGTGGCAGAGCGTTACATCGCCCGATGAATTCTGATATCTTCATCATGCCGAAGGGAGGGCGCGAATCCGTCGTCCTTCATGGGAACATTTCCTTGACACCTGTACTGCGAGACGGAGGCAAGATGGCGGCGGCCCTCTTATGTTCTTTCGAACATTCACATGGGCGTCCATTGGTCCAGTGGAGCTCTTGCAAGACACATGACAGCCAGGGAGTATCGTACACTGGTTCAGACCACGTAAACTCCTTCATCACGATCACGTTTCTCAACCGCAGTAGCATTTTTCAACAAGATAATACGCAATGTCACAAGGCCAGGAGTTTGATTGGGTGATTCAAGGAAGATAGTAGCGACTTTCAATTGATGTGCTGCCCTCCGACTCGCCAAGTCTAAACCCGATCGGACACATCTGGGATGTGATTGGACGTGACGTCAGAGCTCATCGCCTCCCTTCCAGGAATTTACGGGAATCGGGTGACCTGTGTGTGCAGACGTGGCGCCAACTCCCTCCAGCGACCTACCGAGGCCTCATTCCCTGGATACCACGACGCGTCGCCGCTGTAATCCGTGTCAAAGGTGGACGTACCGGCTATTGGGTAGGTGGTCATAATGTCCTGGCTGACCAATGTAGGTTGCTCCGTATTGTTACCCTAAGGTACACTCCTGGAAATGGAAAAAAGAACACATTGACACCGGTGTGTCAGACCCACCATACTTGCTCCGGACACTGCAAGAGGGCTGTACAAGCAATGATCACACGCACGGCACAGCGGACACACCAGGAACCGCGGTGTTGGCCGTCGAATGGCGCTAGCTGCGCAGCATTTGTGCACCGCCGCCGTCAGTGTCAGCCAGTTTGCCGTGGCATACGGAGCTCCATCGCAGTCTTTAACACTGGTAGCATGCCGCGACAGCGTGGACGTGAACCGTATGTGCAGTTGACGGACTTTGAGCGAGGGCGTATAGTGGGCATGCGGGAGGCCGGGTGGACGTACCGCCGAATTGCTCAACACGTGGGGCGTGAGGTCTCCACAGTACATCGATGTTGTCGCCAGTGGTCGGCGGAAGGTGCACGTGCCCGTCGACCTGGGACCGGACCGCAGCGACGCACGGATGCACGCCAAGACCGTAGGATCCTACGCAGTGCCGTAGGGGACCGCACCGCCACTTCCCAGCAAATTAGGGACACTGTTGTTCCTGGGGTATCGGCGAGGACCATTCGCAACCGTCTCCATGAAGCTGGGCTACGGTCCCGCACACCGTTAGGCCGTCTTCCGCTCACGCCCCAACATCGTGCAGCCCGCCTCCAGTGGTGTCGCGACAGGCGTGAATGGAGGGACGAATGGAGACGTGTCGTCTTCAGCGATGAGAGTCGCTTCTGCCTTGGTGCTAATGATGGTCGTATGCGTGTTTGGCGCCGTGCAGGTGAGCGCCACAATCAGGACTGCATACGACCGAGGCACACAGGGCCAACACCCGGCATCATGGTGTGGGGAGCGATCTCCTACACTGGCCGTACACCACTGGTGATCGTCGAGGGGACACTGAATAGTGCACGGTACATCCAAACTGTCATCGAACCCATCTTTCTACCATTCCTAGACCGGCAAGGGAACTTGCTGTTCCAACAGGACAATGCACGTCCGCATGTATCCCGTGCCACCCAACGTGCTCTAGAAGGTGTAAGTCAACTACCCTGGCCAGCAAGATCTCCGGATCTGTCCCCCATTGAGCATGTTTGGGACTGGATGAAGCGTCGTCTCACGCGGTCTGCACGTCCAGCACGAACGCTGGTTCAACTGAGGCGCCAGGTGGAAATGGCATGGCAAGCCGTTCCACAGGACTACATCCAGCATCTCTACGATCGTCTCCATGGGAGAATAGCAGCCTGCATTGCTGCGAAAGGTGGATATACACTGTACTAGTGCCGACATTGTGCATGCTCTGTTGCCTGTGTCTATGTGCCTGTGGTTCTGTCAGTGTGATCATGTGATGTATCTGACCCCAGGAATGTGTCAATAAAGTTTCCCCTTCCTGGGACAATGAATTCACGGTGTTCTTATTTCAGTTTCCAGGAGTGTATTTTACTGTTAATTGATGTTTCCAGAGACTTTTCGCCAATACTGTAATCGGATAGTAGTGGACTTCCGCGTCTATTTCTGAACAATACATTACATTCCGTTACGTTAAGGTTCAATTACCAGTCTGCACCTCTTCCTGCATTTCGCAACGGTCTCTTAGCATTGCAACCTTCCTGTAGACAACAGCAACATCCGTGAATATCCTCTCCGAGCTCAAAACATTATCCTCTGGATCATTAACATATGTATATTTAAACAATATCAGGTCTATCACACTTGTTTGAAGCACCTGAGATTACCTTTACATCTGTCGAGTTTTTCCCGCAAGGACAACGTTTGAGTTCTATCTGCAAGACCGTGCTTACCCAGTCACAAATCGGACCTGATACTCGGTATGGGGAACTGTGTCGGAAGTCCCCCAGAAGTGGTGGGTGGGGTGGTATGTATAGGACCCTGAACGACGAGGTCAGCAGCGCCCTCGCTCAACTAACAGAATACAAGTGTGGCTGTAAGTATTAGAAGCATGCAATAAAATGTACATTAGAAAACGTAATCCGCAGCTATCCTGGGACACTCTCACTCACACCGTCACACAAACATCGAAAGACATATGCCTCAACGCAGTGTGTAAGGAAAATACATAGACTACAACCACACAATATCTAAAATAGTGGAGCAAGGAAATGAGTCCCCACGATCAATTGGAAAATAAAAGATGAAGCACGCACCCCTTCCAGAAGTCAAGGCACATAGTGTCAGCGTGAGAATCGTTATGTGAGGAGTTCGCCATCTCATAGACGGATAGAGCGAACTTAGTTTCGGATGAACCCTTTTTGCGGAATCAAATGCTGATTTTTACAGACGAAATTTTCGTTCTCCAAGAATATCATAATAGTTGAGCATAAAGCGTGTACCACCTACATCTACATCAGTACCCTGCAAGCCACTTGACGGTGTGTGATGGAGGGTGCGTCTGGTATTACTAATTGATCCCATCATCTCTGTTCCATTCGCGGGAGGCGCATGGGAAGAACGATTGTCTGTAAACCTCTATATTATCTCTAATTTCTCAAATTTTCTCATTGTGGTTATCTCGCAAGACGTATGTGGGAGGAAGTAATACGTTTTTCGACTCTTTCTATAGGGTACTTTCTCGGAATGTCAATAGTAAATCTCTCCGAAGTGATGCACAACGCTTGTCTTGTAGTGTCTGTCCCTGGACTTTGTTGAACATTTCTGTAACGCTCTCGTCCACACTGAAAGATCCCGTGACGAAGCTCGCCGTTCTTCGTTAGATCTTCTCTAACTCTTCTATTAGTCCTACGGTAAGGGTACCAGATAAAGAGCTCTATCTAAGAATCGGTTGGCCAAGCGCCTCGTAAACCACTTCTCTCTTCAATGAGTTAGATTTCCTTCGGATTCGTACTATAAATGTAAGTCTGGCATCTGTTTTTCCTACTGTTTGTTTTCTGTCACCATTCCACTGACGATCACTCAGTATATGAGCGAATAATCAGATGCAGCTACAAACTCTATCTGATCGAACACTTACGCGCATTGAGGAACTTATAGGTCCTACTTTTCTTCTTTGGGAAACAAGGTGGTTCTCCAGTAAGGAATGGTGCTCCACTAATTTAACACTACTAAATCGATTACATTTCGTCAGCTCTTGTTCTTCTTGCTGATGCCATTCGTTTCTGTCAGATCTTTGCTCAAATTCTTCCTTATACTTCTACTCAGTGAAATGGCACTGGGTACAAAATTCTTACCACACTGTTAAGATCTCAGAAAGTACATGATGAAGAATGCGGGAACGCACTGCACAGGAAATTATAGCACTGTACTGTAGCAGAAGTAACTTGTGAAAATAATGACACCCGGGCCCCTGGTCGTTACTGTTCGCGTAATGGCGTCTCATTTGTCTGTGGGCCCGGTTACAATCACGGGTTAGCCAGCGGCAGAGAAAGTATATTTTTCCACGCTACATTCTGGTTTGTAATAAATATTCGGAAATAATTCACGAGATGTTTTGCAGGTGCAGGAAAGGAACAACGTGCCACAATATATTACAAAAGTAGCTAAAAATTAATGTTTTTCTATTCTGAGTCGAGGAGGGAGCCTGTCCCTGTGTACAAGCTTTTTCCAAGGTGAGCGGGGCCTCGTATATCAAGAGGCCGCACCAGAGCGCCTACGTCCCGCGAACACACAATGCGTGTGGCTGCGTCTGCTGGCCATGTGTGGGAAGGTGCTTCGCGCTATGGGCGTCTAATTTCCGGACCCAACAAATTTCCTTTAGCGCATTCCTGAAACATTCTACCTTTCTCCCTACGCCAGGCACCAAGTATCGTCCAGCAGGTGGCTGTTGCCATTCGTAGTGGGTGGTGCAACTTCTTTCTTCAAAATTTGGCCCCCATGAAAGGAGGAAGTGGCACCACACAAGTTTTGGTCGATGGAGTTTGAACCACGCTAGGCCTCTCGGCAGCGCCTTTTGGGGGAAATGTACAAAACGCGTGATACAGATACATCCAACGGATGGGGACATCAATATTCCGTCAAAAGCTAAGACAGCGTTTAAAGTCGCTCAAGGCAGGCAAATTGTACAAACTTTCAACTGAAAGCCATTGACTGAACTACCGGCGTGCATTTTGCTTGTGTCTCCATTTGTTTACTGTTAACTCCAGCGAGTGGTCGCGTTACGTTACCACTGTGTGCTAGAACAGCGAGTCAAAGTCAGATTTTTGTTACGTTATTAATAACGTCATGTTTACGCGAGCGGTTCATTGTGATACGTTATTGAACAGGACTTAAGGAGAGGAAGTGGTCTACCGAATAAAATATTCAGAGTGTTATTTATAAAAGACGTACTACTGTTCATATCTTTGTAACGAACAATGTTACAAGGAAGGCAGTCATACTGGTCAGCGTCCCCATGGTAGCTAAGCAAGATTTTTTTGACACATTTATTTTTACTTTGCTTCTGGACAAAATATCCCAAGCGAATGGAAGAAGGCGCAGGTGACTCCTGTGTATGAGAACAGCAAGAACAAAATTGCAGATCATTATTCCTAACATCGTTTGCTTCAGAATTCTTGAACATATTCTCAGTTCGAAAATAAATTTTCTTGAGATGAGAAGCTTATGTCCACGAATCAGCATGGTTTTAGAAAGGATCGCTCGTGCGAAACTCAGCTTGCTCTTTTCTCACGTTATACACTGAGAACCATGGATGAAGGGAAACGGGCAGATTCCATATTTCTGGATTTCCAGAAAGCGTTTGACACTGTATCCTATTGCAGTCTTTTAACGAACGTACGAGCACACGGAATAGATTCAAAGATATGTGAGTGGCTCGAAGGGTTCTTAAGTTACAGAACCCAGTATATTGCCCTCGATGGCGAGTGTTCATCAGAGACAAAGGTATCGCCAGGAACTTCCCAGGGATGTGTGATAGGATTGCTATTATTCTCTATGTACACAAATGCTTTGGTGTAGAGGTTGGGTAGCAATCTGTGGTTGTCTGCTGATGATGATGTGGTGTACAGTAAGGTGTTGAAGTTGAGTTACTGTAGAAGGATACAAGATGACTTAGATAAAATTTCTAGTTGATGTGATGAATGGCAGCTACCTTTAAATGCAGAGAAACGGAAAGTAATGCGGATGAGTAGGAAAAACAAACCCGCAGTGTTAGGATACAGAATTAGTAGTGTCCTGCTTGACACAGTCACGTCGTTTAAATATCTGGGCGTAACGTTGCAGAGCGATATGAAATGGAAACAAGTATGTGAGGATTGTAGTGGGAAAGGCGAATGGTCGACTTAGGAGATTTCTAGGAAAGTGTGGCTGGAGTCTGAACGAGACCTCATATAGGACCCCAGCTCGATCTATTCTTGAATACTGCTAGAGTGTTTGGGATCCGTACCAGGTTGGATTGAAGGAAGATATCGAGGAAATTCAGAGGCGGGCTGCTATATTTGTTACTGGTATGTTCTATCAGTATGTAAGTACTACAGAGAAGCTTCAGGAACTCAAATGAAAGTCCGTAAATGAAAGGTGACGTTCTTTTCGAGGAACACTATTGAGGAAATTTAGAGAACTCGCATTAGAAGCTGATTGCTGAACGATTCTATTGCCTAAAACATACATAGCGCGTAAGGGCCACGAAGATGAGGTACGAGAAGTTAGGGCTCATTCGGAAGATACAGATAGTCGTTTTTGGCACGTTGTGTTTGTTGAGTAGAGCAGGGAAGGAAATTTCTAGTAGTGGTACGGGCTACCCTCTGTCATGCGCCATAAGGTGGATTGCGGAGGATCGACATATATGTAGATCTAGATGAAGAAACAGTTATTTAGAGTGGTCAAGATAAATGACAAACACTGTACATCTGAAATGTAGACTTTTCGATTAATCCTCCATATAATAGCGCTCAAATTTCGCCTACTTCCTACCTTAACAAGATTTACGTATTTTTCATTAACAATTACAGTCGTTCAAATCCTCATTTTCTTACATTCAATTTCCAAATAAATGTTGCATCAATCCCCCTTTTTTCCTTTTTTCACTTCCATTCAACCATCTGTTCCTCTTGTACAAAACATTCCCGGACTTTTTTCCGCTTGAATTCAAAGTAAAACCTCGTGATTTCTATGATTACCTCCATTGTTAGGAGCAACTGTCTGACCTGCTGCTGTGGTGGCCTATAGACGGCTTCTGATTGGTCGGTAATTACGTAATGCTGTCGTAGACGGTGACGACGTCTGTCTGCGTCGTTGGCACCACCGCTCCCCTTAGCAGCGTAAACATTGCGGTGAATATCTCTGCCTGCAGTTTGCATCGAGAGCTCACCGCTAAGATTAAATCCGTTGTCACGGTTGAAGTTCTTCTCACACATTCTTATTCTATAGCTTCTTTAATTACAAAATCCCAGTATTTACGAGTCTAGGACAGAACTTCCGTTCTGTCAAACAGTATTTTGTGTTTTTTTTCCAGGCTGTACTTAGCAAATGCAGATTTCTCCAGTTCTCGATTTTCGCTATGCCGCTATGTTCTGCACAGCGGTTGGAATTGGTAAGGAAGGACTGAACGGAGTAAATGTTTCCACCCTCGCATGGGATGTTGTGAATCCTTAGAAGCCTGACACGGAGACTGTCCCTCACAGAGCGTAGCATGTCTTTTATGTTCTTAGGAGACCCGAAAATAGGTCTACTACCTCGCCTTTCCAGGACTCTGCCTATTTTGCTGGATGTAGGGCCGCATAAAGGAAGGAATGCAGTCGGTAGCTCATCATATGATTATTCAACGTTTTCATTTTTTATTTTCTTGAAGAACGCTGACTTTGTATCACGTGAACCATAGCCGTTCTTTCGGAACACGTATTTCAGGTGATTAATTTTGGAGTCCAAGTGGTCCCCGTCAGTTTTTGCTCTGTATACCAAAGTAGTTAAAACTGCCCTCTTCTGGCCTAGACGGCGGAAACTCTGGGCGCTAAGATATAAATCAGTGTGCGTCGGCTTGCGGTACACTGAGTGGCCGAAACGTGCATTCGACTGTCGTTGCACCAAACGACTAAGATGGCGGCCTTCCTTGAGCATCATAATAAAAATCGAGAACTAGAGAAATTTGCAGTTGCTGAGAACAGCCTTAAGAACAAATATAAAATACTGTTTGACGAAAGTTTTGTCCCAGGTTCCTACATACTGGGATTCTGTCATTACAGAAGCCGTAGAAATAAGAGTGCATGAGAAGAACTTCGACCGTGACAGTGGACATAATCGTAGTGGCGCATGGAAGCGAGCTCGCAATGCAGAGAGTAGGCAGAGATACTCGTCGCAAAGTTTATGCTAATAGGGGAGCGATGGGCCGCTAACCGCAGATGTTGACAGCAACAACATCTGGGACGACATTACGCAATTACCGACCAACCACAGGCCGTCTATGGACTGCATAAGGCCACCACAGCAGCAGTTTAGACAGTCAGTCGCTACTGACGAGGACGATGGAGGTAATCGTCAAAAGCTCGAGTTTTACCCCGAATGGAAGCGGCAAGAAGTCCGAGAATGATTTATACAACACTGACTTCAGAAAGACTTCTTTCTCATGTCTCTTCATATTATTCTACACGCATGTTAATCTCAATGTACAACACTTACATCAAGCCACACTGACATATTTGAGACGACATATAAGATATTAATTGAAGGAAAATAGAAGAGAAAGAACACAAATAAAAAACACACACAAGGGAAAATTCCGTCTCAACTGCAAAATCATCTATTGTTTTATTGTCTGGAACGTTTATGACAGCGTTTGGTCGTTTGGACGTTAAATTCCATAGACTTACAAAAAAGTTTCTAGTCTTAAAGAAATTTTTAATTTCGATTTGAACTCTGGCTTGGAAGGTTCGACTAGTGCGACCGCCTTTACATCTATTTTAAGCCTCGCGTAAATCGTAAACAGAGGGAAATTTTATCGGTGACAACTGCTGAGCATACAGGCGAACTAGTAGCAGGGGAATGTAATTACGCTAATATTTGTACAAAAATGTTACAGAAGCTTAGAAATAGTGCAGCAGTATCCTGATGCGCCAAGGGAGCTAGCAGTGCATGCCATCCAGATGTGCGAGCAACGACGACAGGCCTACAATCCGACCATCCAAGAACTTCGCCGCTGTTGCTGTATACACTGAAGAACCAAAGAAACTGGTACACCTGCCTAATATCGTGTAGGGCCGCCGCAAGCACGCAAAGTGCCGCAACACGATGTGATATCTACTCGACTATGGTCTGAAGTAGAGCTGATGGGATGTGACACCATGAATCCTGCAGGGCTGTTTATAAATCCGTAAGACTACGAACAGTACGTTTGTCAGGCATCCGAGATATGCTCAATAATTTTCATGTCCGGAGAGTTTGGTAGCCAGCGGAAGTATTTAATCTCATAAGAGTGTTACTGGAGCCAATCTGTAGCAATTCTGCACGTGTGGGGTGTCGCACTGTCCTGCTAGAATTACCATCCGTCGTAATGCACAATGGACATGAATGGATGCAGGTGTCCACACAGAATGTTTACGTGCGTGTTACCTGTCGGAGTCGTATGTAGACGTATCAGGGATCCAATATCACCCCAACTCACTCGCCCCACACAATTACAGAGCCTTCACCAGCTTGAAGAGTCCCCTGCTGACATGGAGGGTCTATGGATGCATGAAGTTATCTCCATGCCCATACATCTCCATGCACTCGATGTAATTTGAAACGAGACTCGCCCGACCAGGCAACATGTTTCCAATCATCAACAGTCCAATGTCGGTGTTAATGGACCCAGGTGAGGCAAAAAGCTTTGTGTCATGCAGTCATCAAGGGTACACGAGTGGGCCTTCAGCGCCGAAAGCACAAATCGATGATGCTTCGTTGAATGGCCCAGCACTGAAATCTGCAGCAATTTGTGGGAGGGTTGCACTTCTGTCACGCTGAGCTTTTCTCTTCAGTCGCCGTTGGCCCCGTCCTTGCAGGATCTTTTTCCGGCCGCAGCGTTGTCAGAGATTTGATGCTATACTGGATTCCTGATGTTCACGGTACGCCGGCCGCGGTGGTCTAGCGGTTCTAGGCGCGCAGTCCGGAACCGCGCGACTGCTACGGTCGCAGGTTCGAATCCTGCCTCGGGCATGGATGTGTGTGATGTCCTTAGGTTAGTTAGGTTTAAGTAGTTCTAAGTTCTAGGGGACTGATGACCTCAGATGTTAAGTCCCATAGTGCTCAGAGCCATTTGAACCATTTTTTTGCTCACGGTACACTCGCAAAATGGTCGTACGGGAAAATCTCCACTTCATCGCTACCTCGGAGATGCTGTATGCTATCGCTAGTGCGCAGCCTAGAACATCACGTTCAAAATCACTGAAATCTTGATAACTTGGCAATGCAGCAGCAGTAACCTATCTAACGGCTGCGCGACGCTTGTGTTATATAGGCGTTGCCTACAGCCCCACCGTATTCTGCCTGTTTACATATATCTATATTTGAATACACATACCTATACCAGTTTCTTAGGCGCTTCAGTGTATATTCATAGCAAAATTGCAACTGTCAGTGTTTAATTCAGTTTTTATTCGAAAATCGTTGATTCGTAACGCGAAACAGATGAGTGTTGTAGTAACAATAAAGAAAACAATGGAGATTTCACAGATAGCGCTAGAAAACGCTATTTTCTCAACAAAAATGTAATAAACAAACATAAAGCAAAGATATATCACAGATCGCTGAAATACTTCGTCGAAATTGTATAATATATATATATATATATATATATATATATATATATATATATATATATATATATATATATATAATTTTTGTACATGTAAACTGTATTTGTATCAAAGGCAATTCGTTTGGTTACATAAAAGTGCAGAAGGTACATGATGAACTGCTATTTATTACTTATAAAGTGGAGTTTATATTCTGCAAGGATACAAAATACACTATGGACTAACAATGAAAGATGGCCGGCTTGGATGGTCGAGCGGTTCTAGGCGCTTTATTCTGGAGCCGCACGACCGCTACGGTCGCAGGTTCGAATCCTGCCTCTGGCATGGATGTGTGTTATATCCTTAGGTTGGTTGGGTTTAAGTAGTTCTAAGTTCTAGGGGACTAACAGATGTTAAGTCCCGTAGTGCTCAGGGCCATTTGAACCATTTTTGAATGAATGATGTGCTGTTCTAATTATGCACGGAACAAATAAACAAACAAGCAAATAAAAGATAAAGAAGAGTAATCGGGTCCGAGTTTCTCCCTGGCACGTTCATGTATATTTCTTTCCTGCCAATGCTACCAGCCACCAGTAATCCTACCCTTTACTATGTCGTTTGTGTTCTGACTCTCCACTCCTTTTCACGTTTGCCAAACATCAGCAAAAACACCCTGTGAGTGCGTTAGCGTCTCTAGAGTCAGTGACTGGGGTTAGGAGTGAACCTTAATTCTAGGACAGAGTACATTGGTGTGTAGCTGCAAAATTGGTTTATTCCTATTTTGTTGTTAAAGGAGCACAAAAGTTTACATAGATTGTGACATAACAATGACAGGACAGTTGTCAATGTAACGCATTACGTCGTGTTTACTAGAAATAACATTGAACACAACAATATCAGTTTTAAATAAAAGGTTATCTACAAGATTTCTCTTACTTATACACCGCGAAGCTGGCCAATATTACGAGAAATCATCCGATTCCGGTTCTAAGTTCGGTACCATTTGGGACGACAATCAAGTCTACGGAGGATGGTTAGTTTTTGTGACACGATGAGCAAAAGATTACTCAAGGTTGCTCGAGTTCGCAGTGGACGCAAGCTGGTGACCCCAGCGGGAGTTACCTTTAGCTTTGATGCGCTGTTGGCTGCATGGCTGCTGTCATCCTCTTAAAATCCTGTAAAAAGCTGATCAAAATCTTTACTGATTTTATCAGCTGAAATTGTCCTATGTTTCTCGTTAGGCGAGAAAACATGCATTCATACCTAGTCTGGAAAATATGGTGATATGCACGTGCGTGGTTGGAGCAGCGTGTATACTTCAATGCCCTCTCAGTTCTCGCAAGAACAACT
This sequence comes from Schistocerca americana, assembly GCF_021461395.2. NCBI lineage: Eukaryota > Metazoa > Arthropoda > Insecta > Orthoptera > Acrididae > Schistocerca > Schistocerca americana. Next base: position 447,703,365 of record NC_060122.1, on the reverse strand, counting down.
AACTACGTGGCTGTTTGGTTTCTCCGCTATCGAAACTCAACGACTCTTCAGCTAATTTTTAGCTGAATGTAAGCCAAAGTGAACGCAGTGTTCACGCAAAATTCCTCTGTTGGCGACGTACAGAGCGCGATGCACCTTGTTCTACACTTGACGCTGGTTCGGAGGACACAGGTGGGGGGCAGTTTGCTACGAAAGACACAAGACCGAAAACTTCGGGGAAAGTTTTCGGTCTTGTGTCTTTCGTAGCAAACATCCCCCACCTGTGTCCTTTCGTGCTTCACGTCACGGCTTCTTAAGACCAATGGGAGCATCCCTTTCATCTTGTGGAAACTATCTCTGCCAATCACAAAGGGCCTACCTTTAAACTGCGTTGAAATATCGCCCCTTTCTACTCCTTCCGAGTTTATTTCAGCCAGTCGGACTTTTGTGCCTGCTCATGACGCCTAAAAGATACAAGCATACATCATGAGCGTATCACAGACATTTCACGTGATTAACTGCATCTCAGATCTGTCTGTATCCATCTGGAAATTCCTCAATGCAGTTTTCTAAGGAATTTCTCCATAGCAAGCAGCGCTGCGCTTGTGCCTGCCCCCCCCCCCCCCCCCGGCCCCCGCCCAGCGCTTTTGTTGTCCCTCTCGCCGCCGGTCACCAGCCCCTTTCAGAGGCGTTCCGTTGTACTTGGGCCGTGACGGCGCAACTTGCATCTGCCCCCAAACTAAAACATTTCCTCCAACAGCTTTTCTCACCTTTTGCTCATTGACATGCAGGATTTGGGTTCAGTGTGTTAATACCGTCGAATCGAGTGTCACCCCTTTGCATTACATACTGCAAAGCAAATCTGCTCATTATCGCCGAAGTATGTCAGGTGATATATCCTTCTACTTGTTACGCCATATAAAATCTCATGTAAGGTGCGAAATTGACTTTCATTCAAACTACCACCTAACAGTGTAGTGTACCAAATCTACCGAACCATAGTTTTGATAGAGTGCAACTCTGATCAGCACCCATCGGCTTGGCCCCCAGGGACCAAAAGGCGCGGCACTCGGGATTGGTCGTCAGCACTAAGGAATCTCCAGTTTCGTTCATAGCTTTGCACCAGAATCTTCCCATTTCAGTTTCACTTATCCTCTCGTAAGAGAAGAACGTTGCTTGCTTCATCCAATGGCAACAACTGGTCCGCCGGTGAGACTAGGAATACGAGAAGTTTCCGTCCGCTTTCCTCGTGAAGTTTCTCGAGTGGTGAATCAGATTTTATGATTCAGGAGTGGAAAAAGTTTGTTGTTTACTGAACTGAGTGATGCTAGTCTGGTGCGACAATAACTTTTACGTGGGCACAGGATTGTGATCACTAGCGACGCCTCACTGCACAACCATCCTGTGTGGAGGCAGGTGACATTCTGAGAATTAGCTCGGCAAAGATAGTTTCGAATAGAGAACAAGGGCCTCATTCACTACTCTTCCGATTAGCGCGTGACCAACGAAGCACGTCTCTCCGGCTGTATTATGGAAACAGTTCCTAGATTTCTAACGGACTTACACTGAGGTGGCAAAAGTCGTTGGATAGCTATAAGCACGTATACATATGGCGGTAGTATCGCATACCTAAGATACATCTGAGTATATTGATGATGATGATAATGATGATGATATTTGGGTTGAGGGAGCGCTCGACATCATGGTCATCAGCGCCCTGACGAAAATTGAGGGTGCTGCCATTGGTACTCAGATGATTCATGTGAAAATGTGTCCGACATGATTATGGCCGCATGGCGGTAATTAAAGGACTTTTAACGCGGACTTGCAGTTGGAGCTAGTCACATGGAACATTTCATTTCAGAATCTTTAAGGAATTCAATATTCCGAGATCCACTGTTTCAGAACTGTGCCAAGAGTACCAAATTTCAGGCATGACCTCTCACCGTGGACAACGCAGTGGCCAACTGCCTTCACTTTAACGACCGAGAGAAGCGTGTTCTGCCTAGACCTGTCAGTACGAACGCACAAGCAGCATTCCGTGAAATAACCGCAGAAATCAATGTGGGACGCACGACGAGCGTATCAGTTAGGACAGTGCTGCGAAATCTGACGACAATGGGCTATGGCAGCAGAGGACCGACGCGAGTGCATTTTCTAAGAGCATGACATCGCCCGCAGTGCCGTCAGATGAGTCTCGATTTCAGTTGGTAAGAGCTGAAGGTAGAGTTGGAGCGTGGCGAAAACCCCACGAATCCATGGACCCAAGTTGGCAACAAGGCACAGTGCAAGCTGACGGTAGCTCCATAATGGTGTGTGCTGTGTTTACATGGCAATAACTGGGTCCTCTCGTCCAATTGAACAGATCATTGATTGGAGATGGCTATGTCCGGCTACTTGGACACCAATTTGCAGCCATTCATGGACTTCATTATTTTGGATGACAACGTGCCATGTCACTGGGCCACAATTCTTCGTGATTGGTTTCAAGAATATTCTGGACAATTGAAGCGAATCATTTGGCCACACAGATTGTCCGACATGAAACCCATCGACCATTTATGAGACGTAATCGAGAGGTCACTTCGCGCGCAAAATGCTGCACCGGCAACAATTCGCAATTATGGACGACTGTAAAGGCAATATGGCTTAATACTTCTGCATGGGACGTCCAATGACTTATGAGTCCATGGCACGTCGAGTTTCTGCACTACACCGGGCAAAAGGTGGTCCGACACGATATTAGGAGGTATCCAACCACTTTTTCCACCTCAGTGTATTACCAGGCAGATGAAACGGGAAGACAAATGGCACCATACGGTCTAGCTCTGTCGTGGTGCCGACTCGCCACACACGTCGTGAATTTCGCTGTATTGCGAAAGGGTCAGACGCTGCAGCCTTGTAGAGTAACCAACCTGTAGCGAACAGGCGATAGAAGCGCTCCCCCGACTGTTTTCGGCTGTGTTGAATGTAAAGGAAGCATCTCCACGCAGTCGAGGCGCACCCATTCGAAAATGTAATAAGAGGGCCAGAAAGTATTTACATTATGAAGGTAGTGACTGCTCGATTGCCTTACATACGTGTATCTAATCAACACGGAAAATGAGATATTGTAAAACGTTATTCGCTCATATTGTTCAGTTGTTAATGTCATTTATGCTCACCATTTCCATCTTTTCTCCACCAGGGTGGTGTAAGAAGCGTAATATCAAAACAGTTCGTCAGTTAACTGAAAGCTGTAAGTGACCGAATTGATTCAATATTCAACGTGCAGAACAGCAGATATCCATCGGTTCTTCATGTAGCCAGAATTTATTGAAGTTATATTATTGAGGTGTGACGGACGAATGTCAATAATTTATACTGATGTATATCACTTCATCTTATAATTAAATTTGCCCCTAGACATTTAACAGTCATGTTTATCTATGATAATGATGGAAGCCGTGGTTGGGACTCGAACCCGGACAGAAATGCTGACCATTACACCACCACTGCGCTATGCTCAACATTGCTGCACGAACTACGAAAGACGAATGCCCTCTCCAACACAAACATCAATTCATGTTTTATTTTCCACCGAAATTGTCACTATTGCCAGAGGTCTTACGTCCAGCGCTGGGAAACTACTCCAATGTCGGATAGCCATGGCAATAGTGAGTATTTAAGAGGAAAATAAGCTGAAGATGTGAACTGAATTTTGTGTTGTGGAGGGCATTCCACTTAGGTAGTTTGTGCAGCAATGTTCACCATAGTGCTGCGGTGGTATAACGGTCAGTATTTCTGCGTAGTAAGCAATAAGACCTGGCTTTGAGTCCCGGCTGTGGCGCAAATGTTGATTCATTTCTTCAGCGTCCATCATATCCTATATTATTTCAGTCGGTTAAGGTTTACGATAACTGACAAATAGTTACTTCATGAAAATTCTATAACCTCTGAGACTAGAAAAAGCTTGCATGCAGGGACGAAAATTATTCTATATTTCGCAGTCAGACAAAACTTGAGACACTTGCTTGAACGTTGTGCATAAACTGGGAGTATACTAGATGTGTGAGAAAAGTAATGTGAGTGACAACACTGCGAGAGATTTCGCAACGCTATGTCGCTCTGCTTGTGTAGACTGGTGTGTTCATCACTTGCAGATAATCATTCCGATTTTGAGCTCCCTACGGCCATCAAGTGATTTTTGAGAGCGCCACCAGCGACGTTGTATTTTTGTTGTGTCTTACGAAAATACACACATCAAAAATAGTTTTGCATCACCCCAGATCCCACAACTCCTGAAGAAGGACGTTGTCTGTGGATATTGTAACACAGACACAGTCCCTCTGACTGTTCAGAGATGTCACTAAACGCGACCGAAGATGTAAGCAACCATGCATGAGCAGCGTCTATTAGACGGAAGGGGTCCTACAGTCGATCATTTCCAGCCATTCCACGAGGGAGGAGGTACACGGATTGTATTGTCTGTAGTTCAGCCATGCCTAGAAAATCATTACCGCGGTTCGATCGCGTCCGCATTGTTACTTTGTGCCAGGAAGGGTTCCCAACAAGTGAAGTGTCCAGGCGCCTCGGAGTGAACCACAGCGATGTTGTTTGGACGTGGGGGAGATACAAAGAGAAAGGAACGCTACCTACGGATTATGGCTCTGAGGAAACCTGCCAGCAACGCCATCGTGTTGAATAATGCTTTTCGTCCAGCCACAGGATGTAGTGTTACGACTCCAACTGTCCGCAATAGGCTCCATGATGCGCAACTTCACTCCCAACGTCCATAGCGAGGTCCATCTTTGCAACCACCATGTAGCACGGTGCAGATGGGCCCAGCAACATGCCGAATGGACCACTCAGGATTGGGATCACGTTCACTTCACCGATGAGTGTCTCATGCCTTCAACCAGACAATCGACGGAGAAGTGTTTGGAGGCAAGCCGGTCAGGCTGAACGCCTTGTACACACTGTCCAGCGAGTGCAGCAAGATGGAGGTTCCCTGCTGTTTTGAGGTGGCATTATGTGGGGCCGACGTACGCCGCTGGTGGTCATGGAAGGCACCGTAACGGCTGTACGATACGTGAATGCCATCCTCCGACCGATAGTGCAGCCATATCGGCAACATATTGACGAAGAATTTGTCTTCATGGACGACAATTCGCGCCCCAATTGTGCACACCTTGCGAACGACTTCCTTCAGGATAACGACATCGCTCGACTCGTGTGGCCAGCATGTTCTTCAGACATGAGCCCTATCGAACATGCCTGAGATTGATTGAAAAGGGCTGGTTATGGACGACGTGACTCATCAACCACTCTGAGGGATCTACGCCGAATCGCCGTTGAGGAGTGGGACAATCTGGACCACCAGTGCCTTGATGAACTTGCGGATAGTATGACACGACGAATACAGGCATGCAAGAGGCCGTGCTACTGGGTATTAGAGGTTCCGGTGTGTACAGAAATCTGGACCACCACCACCTCTGAAACTCTCACTGTATGGTGGTACAACATGCAATGTGTGGTTTTCATGAGCAATAAAAAGAGCGGTAATGATGTTGATCTGTACAGGTTGCGGAACTCTGGGAACCGAGGTGGTGCAAACCTTTTTTTGATGTACGTAGAATAGCGCGACTTAGAGAAACGTTCCATAAAGTTTTGTGATAAATTCGCGAGTGTAATCTTCGAATAGTTGTAACAGGCGTGTGGGGAATATTCCTTATCAAGAGCACAAGGTTTTCGATGTCGCAAATCATGTTTGGAAGGCCGAAAACACGTTGAAGAAATCAGGGAGATTTTCAACTTCAAAAATAGACGAAAACGCGAACGTGTGCGTGCTCTCGTGAGACCAGTCCGACGTTTAACAATAAGGATGATGGGTGTCCTGTTAAACTTAAACACTTTCACCGTACATCAAATTTTGAGCGAAGTTTTGCACATGTGAAAATGTGCCAAAATGGTGTGGAACACCTTATAACTAAGCGGTTATGGATCCTGGATTTCTGAGTACGATCCTGAGACAAGGCGGCACAGTGAGTAGTGGCACACTGAGACACCTCCTCGACAGAAAGCTCGAATGAGCAAATTGTAGGTCAGGACACTGCTGATTTGCTTTTTTGACATTAGGGGTGTCGTGAATAAATATCTGTTTTCCTCCAGGAAAACTGTCAACCAAGTGGTTTAGAAATATGTCCTTGAATGGCTCAGGAAAAGGAAGAATCGAGTGAGACCAGACATTGCAAGTAAGTGGATGTTATGTCATGACAACGCCCCATGTTACACGGCCACCTCCATCACGGAATTTCTTACTTCAAAAGACACTTCTGGTGTTCCACAGCGCCCCTATTCACCTGGCCTACGTCCTTGCGACGTTTTTCTTTTCCAGAAATTACAGAAATGACGAAAAGGACTCTGGAGAGTATTCGAAGGAATGTGACCCGACATGTTAAAAGGCCTTATCTGTTGAAGCCTTTCAGTCTTGCTACCAAGACTGAGAACAGTGACTCCGTCGGTGTATAGCCGTCGGAGGGAATTGCTTTGACAGGGACAATGTTATTGTTTGAAAAAAAAATTAAATCTTTGGTATTTTAAAACTGTCTCATTACTTTTCTCGCACACCTCTTGTATTAGGCGTGGTTTGCTTGGCGGCCGCGCCTGGTTCGCACTTTCATAGTGCTTGTACAGCCGGGATCGGAAGGCTTTAATTTGTGCCATCAACCTAAGAAAATCTTTTTACTTATACTTTCCGACAGGCAGACCACCAGAAACACAGAATAGTCAACCATTAGAAGCACAACGCCAGATTCTCACGTGCATCGCGCACTTATTACTCGCTCCTTTACACGTACGCTGCTTATCTGCTGTGCCAATATTACAGGTATAAAATAGCATACCCCGCAGGTACCGGACCACGGCTTCATTTTTCTCCTGTAACCTACAAGTCTGAATACACGGTGGACGCCGCGGAAAAGGGGACAGTAAAGCCAGCGAAATTAGTCGGCGGGCGCGCGGCCCTGCCTCATAGCGGCCGTGTTGGGAGCAGATAGCATCTGCGCGCCCGCCGTCCACTTAGCTGCAGTACTCGTAATATAATAACCTCGCACACTGCCGCCGCCGCACCCTGCTATTGTACGGGTAGCGGCAGGTCGTGCCCGCCAAGAATGGCCAATAAAATTCCGGCTGGCGCGCTTCTTATTTCGCGCGCTATCGCATCTCGCCATCGAGGGCGCCTCCGGCCCGCACCTGCGGCAGCGACCGTGATAGAGGGAGGGACCGCTGTCCTCCGGCGTTTGTCGCCCAACAATGGAGCGCAGTGCGCCTTGTTACCGCACCACCACCACCCCCACCCCCGGCTGATTTACGTCGCCGTACGGGCGGTGTCGTGACCGACCGGAGGGGGTGTAATATATGGCTCGTTTATGCCGATGCGATGGCATCGGATCGCGTGCGAAGCTGCCTGTGTTTTTCCTTTGATGTCGGATTAAACCCGTTTCCGGCAGTGAAGGTCGAGCTCAAATCTCTCATTTCCTAAACACTACTGTAAGTTACGAGCTATCGGAAAAATGACTGCTCCAGGACGGGAATATAAGTTCCAGGAAACCTGGCTTCCGAGAGGCTGCTATCTCCGTAATACGAAGTAGTGAAAGAACGCCGATCGCGATTGGTTTATTTCACTGGTGCTGCCTGAAATACCGGATCCCACTGTGTTGCCACTACCACTGCGCAAGGTTTGTGGTCGCCAGTTCTTAGCAAGCTGCTGCAACGAGATATTCGTTAGCCCTCGCGTGGTATCAGCTCTGGAAAAACTTATTGTATGCCTGGGTTCCTTTCTGACCGCAAAGTGATTCAAGCAACTTTATGGCGGTAAAATTTGAAATATGTTCACAAAAGTAATTATAATTTATTGAGAGACATATGCACGATGTTGATACTACAACTCAATTGTTTCTTAATATAATTAAGTTACATAAAAGTTGTAAGTATTGACTACATTTGTTTGAAATATGAAAACATATTTTTGTTTAATTTGTTTAGTCCCAAAAATAATTTTAACACAAAATATTCATAATCCACACACTATATAACAATACTGTTATTTATTAATATTATGTGTACTATAACTTACATAGACGTTTATTAGAAATACACTCCTACTCGCTCTCCGTGTCACATGACAAACAATCACAACTTAACACTCTTATCTTAGCATGTTCTTTACTGACAAACTTGAGACACCCATCACATTGTTCTACATCTACATCTACATTGATACTCTGCAAATCACATTTAAGTGCCTGGCAGAGGATTCATCGAACCACCTTCACAATTCTCTATTATTCCAATCTCGTATAGCGCGGGGAAAGAATGAACACTTATATCTTTCCGCACGAGCTCTGATTTCCCTTATTTTATCTTGGTGATCATTCCTCCCTATGTAGGTCGGTGTCAACAAAATATTTTCGCATGCGGAGGAGAAAGTTGGTGACTGGAATTTCGTGAGAAGATTCTGTCGCAACGAAAAACGCCTTCCTTTTTATGATTTCCATCCCAAATCCTGTATCATTTCTGTGACACTCTCTTCCATATTTCTCCATAATACAAAACGTGCTGCCTTTTTTGAACTTTCTCGATGTACTCCGTCAGTCCTATCTGGTAAGGATCCCACACCGCGCAGCAGTATTCTAAAAGAGGACGGACAAGCGTAGTGTAGGCAGTCTCCTTAGTAAGTCTGTTACATTTTCTAAGTGTCCTGCCAATAAAACGCAGTCTTTGCTTAGCCTTCCCAACAACATTTTCTATATGTTCCTTCCAATTTCAGTTGTTCGTAATTGTAATACCTAGGTATTTAGTTGAATTTACGGCTTTTAGATTAGACTGATTTATCGTGTAACCGAAGTTTAACGAGTTCCTTTTAGCATTCGGGTGGATGACCTCACACTTTTCGTTATTTAAGGTCAACTGCCACTTTTCGCATCATTCCGATATTTCTTCTAAATCGCTTTGCAGTTTATTTTGATCTTCTGATGACTTTATTAGTCGATATACAACAGCATCATCTGCAAACAACCGAAGACGGCTGCTCAGATTGTCTCCCAAATCGTTTATATAAATAAGGAACAGCAAAGGGCCTATAACACTACCTTGGGGAACGCCTGAAATCACTTCTGTTTTACTCGATGACTTTCCGTCAAATACTACGAACTGTGACCTCTCTGACAGGAAATCACAGATCCAGTCACATAACCGAGACGATATTCCATAAGCACGCAATTTCACTACGAGCCGCTTGTGTGGTACAGTGTCAAAAGCCTTCCGGAAATCCAGAAATAAGGAATCGATCTGAAATCCCTTGTCAGTAACACTCAGCACTCCATGTGAATAAAGAGCTAGTTGTGTTTCACAAGAATGATGTTTTCTAAACCCATGTTGACTGTTTGTCAATAGACACAATATATGTTCTACAATCCTGCTGCATATTGACGTTAACGATATGGACCTGAAATTTAGTGGATTACTCCTACTACCTTTCTTGAATATTGGTGTGACTTGTGTAACTTTCCAGTCTTTGGGTACGGATCTGTCGTCGAGCGAACGGTTGTATATGATTGTTAAGTATGGAGCTAATGCATCAGCATACTCCGAAACGAACCTAATTGGTATACAGTCTGGACCAGAAGACTTGCTTTTATTAAATGATTTAAGTTGCTTCACTACTCCGAGGATATTTACTTCTACGTTACTCATGCTGGCAGCTGTTCTCGATTCGAATTCTGGAATATTTACTTCGTCTTCTCTTGTTAAGGCATTTCGGAAGGCTGTGTTTAGTAACTCTGCTTTGGCAGCACTGTCTTCGATACTATCTACATTGCTATCGTGCAGAGAAGGCATTGGTTGTTTCTTGCCGCTAACATAGTTCATATACGACTAGAATATCTTTGGATTTTCTGCTAGGTTTCGAGATAAAGTTTAATTGTGGAAACTTTTATAGGCATCTCGCATTGAAGTCCGCGCTAAATTTCGAGCTTCTGCAAAAGATCGCCAATCTCGGGGATTTTGCGTCTGTTTAAATTTGGCATGTTTGTTTCGTTGTTTCTGCAACAGTGTTCTAACCCGTTTTGTGTACCAAGGAGGATCAGCTCCGTCGTTTGTTAATTTATTTGGTATAAATCTCTCAATTGCTGCCGGTACTATTTCTTTGAATTTAAGCCGCATCTGGTGTACACCTATATTATTAATTTAGAATGAGTGGAGGTTGTCTCTCAGGAAGGCGTGAAGTGAATTTTTATCTGCGTTTTTGAATAGGTATATTTTTCGCTAATTTTTCGAGGACTTGGGAATTAGAATATTCAATCTCGCTAAGACAACACTGTGTTCACTAATCCCTGAGTCGGTTTTGATGCTCGTTATTAACTCAGGATTATTTGTTGCTAAGAGGTCTAGCGTTTTTTCACAACCTTTTACTATTCGCGTGGGCTCATGAACTAACTGCTGTTGATTCACTTTCTTGTCCTTTGACCTTGGCCAGGAATCAGAACATTTTCTTTTCAGATTTGGAACATGGCTTCCTGGTTATCGTGTTGTTTTTCCTTTAGAAGATCCTTGATACCTGAAGATATTATGGGTTGTGTTCTGCACTGGGGCGACAGGATTCGTCTTTCAGTGTTAGGTTTGTATAGTTCTTTTCCTAGTTCTGAAAAGAATTCTCTTCTTGCATTTTTACTTTTCATATCATGGAAAAATTTATAATACAGACCGTAAGCATTGAGACAAGCTAAATCTAGTATATCAAAAAATACAGCAAGTGGCCACCTTCTGCTTCCACGTTTCACTGAATAACACCGAGCCATCTTATCAACTGTATCAACTCCTGACTTTGTTGACTTGTAGAAAATTATTATTTCAGGTTTTTTGTGCTCATGCTCGCTCACATCAAATGCTTGGTGTAGACTAGACAACAAAATGATTGATTTTGTAGGAACATACTGAAACGTCCCCTTTGAACAATTGTACAGGACTGTGTTTAACCTGACACACAATATTTTTAGCGCGACGCAATCCACATCCACCGCTGCTGGCGGCTCACCTCCAACTGCGCAACGCTACGCGCTGTTCACAGCCAGCTGCCCAACACTACAATGGCGAGTATTACAACAATGCAAACTAGACACAGACTGCACACAGCACAGCCAGTGATTTTTATACAGAGGTGGCGTTACCAATAAAAAAACCTAAACAGCCTACTTACAATACGAAGCTAAAACAGTATTCTGTGCACCCCCAAACGTGGTCGATAATGGACACCTCATTTCGATGGCATCATTTCTTTTGGTATCTGTTTTTGGTTGGCCCGAAGACTTCCCACAACTGTCAATTTATTAGCAAGAAGTTCTTTTCCCAAATCAAAACCTGTAAAAAAAGTTATCAGTGGTAATGTTCCTACCACTTCCCTAAATCATGTACCACTCGTTTCCCTATATTTATTTCCCATCCATCAGCAGATTTCCCCGTATACATTTGTTCATTTATGACACAATTGGTCTCATCATATACAGCAGCCCACACTTTTATCCCATGCTTTCCAGGTTTCGAAGGAATGTTTACCTTGAATGGACATCATCCCCTGAAAGTATCTAGATGCTCATCAACTGTAATATAAGGTCCAGCGAATAAGACAGTCATTATAGGTTCAGCTTTTGATCCAGAAGTAACTTTTCTTTCTTCCCTTGTAAGTTATTCATCGAATCGGAGGCACATCAAAATATCACGAAATCTTTAAAAGCTCATTGTGGCTCGAAAAACAGTGACCCATACTCTTCTCACCAAATTTCACTCAAAGGCCTCTCACGTGCCTTATGCAAGCCAACTACTGTTAGTAGACTGAATAATGCCTGCAGCTCTGTATGTTCAATTTCAATCCAGAATTCGAGTTCAGCACATAATTTTATTATCTTTTGCATAATTATTGGTATGCATTACTATTACACTCTGCCTGTGATTGATGATAAAAAGTCTGAAACAATCTTCACTTGTCTTTAATTGTGGTCAAAGGTGACGTGGAATACGCGCAGTTTCACGTATTACGTTCCTTGAAACCTGCTTGAGCACAGCAGGTGGTACTGTGAATCTGTTGTCTGTCCACTTTTACACACAAAAGTAAATGCACTCATTCCCTGAATACCATTATCATTTTCTTCACAGTCACTCATATCCACTTCATCTCCGCCCTGTATATCTTCCTCTATCGTATCTCCATCAGCATCACTGTCATACTCGTTTCCAAAAATTGATTCATTATCACTATCACTCTTCTGTAAATCTGCTAAAGACTGCTAGAGGCTGTAGCCCCTTGTAACACGCACATCACCTTCCATGACGAATAAACTATAGCACCACGTCTTCCTTCCACAAAACTCAATTCCAAACTGTGAATTTGTCGTAACAATGGACATGAATGTATTTTCTATTCATTGTTTACAACAATGCACCAATGAATTTCGGTTTATAACGTGCGTTGTTGGCAAGATTTTCGTAAGAAAACTTATATGTAACCCTGAAAGTCACATATGGTGCACCTGGGGTATTTTCTGTTCCCACTGCAAAAATTTTAGATTGTTGTACTACAATCTGTGATATAATCACAAATATTTTACCCAGCATAGCATATCGGGAGGATGAGTAGTCGACACCCACATTAAAACTGTTTATTATCTAAAAAGACCCCAGAAATCATGCGAGCATTAGGAAGGCATTGAACGACACGATCCCAGGTCACTGGCGTGGCGGAGGATTCTTGTGTACTGGTAACGTTTGGTTTCGCATGCCTTAATATCTGCGATGAAAGTAGTCGAATGAGTATCGTAGCATAGATACTACCTTCTTTTAATTTCAAAATTTTATGTCCTACAGTAAAAAAACTGTATTTCATAGGAGTTAAATATTAATAAAAAAACGTTTTATGAAGCTTGTACACATCAAACACATTGCCTGTTCAGAAGCCATCGTACAACTGACTCATGAATCAGTACTGAGAATGATAAGCATCTGTTGTCAAACGTGTAATACATTTACTACAACCTGCTTCGGGACTAAATTATGCCATTACGAAGCGCTATCCTGTGCGGCTAGTCCCGGCGGAGGTTCGAGTCCTCCCTCAGGCATGGGTGTGTGTGTTTGTCCTTAGGATAATTTAGGTTAAGTAGTGTGTAAGCTTAGGGATTGATGACCTTAGCAGTTAAGTCCCATAAGATTTCACACACATCTGAACATTTTTGAAGCGCTATAGAACAAGGAAACAAATCAATAATCGTAATATTACACATACTAACAACTATGTAAATATTTATACCGATGCGCGCTTTAATATTCCTTAAAGCGTCTGTACAATTAGGCACCGCAGAAAATAAAAAGTCAGACAAACAATAATTGTCAAACATAAAACTCTTCCTTGAACCACTCACGCCGGTGCATCGCACTCCAAAGGCTCTGCTCTAAACTAACAGCAACTGCTGTCTCTTACCAAAGATGGCATTATCTTACGCCGACGTGATAAAAGTCGTTGGTTACCTCCTAACCCTTTCAGGTACATAAGAAAACTAAAGTGCTAGTGATTAAAATTTTTGTATCTCTGTGGTAACTGGAGGTTTTATAAACAAAATGTTATTATTTCAAACATTTTTACTTGTACTGCTAAAAAGAAGCTGGGACGTATTTGTCCCTGTGGTCCTTAAAGGACAGTTACAAAACACATTACACTTAATACATCGAAAAATTACAGAGGCTGTGTATATGTTGTCTATTTGATGTGAAATTCTGCAAAACAGTTTCTGCTTGAAGTAAAGCATAAATTAACACCACACTGTTCACAAATATTGTAAGTGCGATTTTCAACACACTTTGAAGCACAATGAACACATCTCTTCCTTACGTCTGATTTTATCATTCGGTGCTCTGGACTCTTTGGATTGCAACTGGTCTGCAACATTCTTGATGTTTTCACTACTGTTGAAAAATTCCTTTGTCTAATTTCCAATTAGATTTTATCGCAATGCATTGCCTGAACTCTAGGGATGATAGTGTTGATTTGAATCCTGATTCTTCTGCCAATTTTGAATATATTACATACGCATTGTTTACACCAATGTCAAGAAGATCAAAGAAAATTCTCAGGTAATACTTAATCTTTGCCTTCCTGTCGATCTCATAAGTCACTTTCTTCTGGTCCGTAAGGTCCACCCCTCCCATCCACTTGTTGTACTTTCTTATTATAAGAGGACACTGAACATTGATCTTTTCAGAAGAACCAGACTCACGCCTCTTCAATGTCGTACATGGTATTGGGGAAATAAAATTAATCAGTAGAAAAACTGGATTGTTATCCATCCATTTGAGGATTTCAGACCATTGCTACTGAGACTGAATTAATCACCTCTTTTCATTTCCTTATCTGGAGGGAATGTCTTTGGTATGTTTTTACGATTGGTGCGCACTGTTCCACATGATCTGATATTTTGTAAACCAAGGTAATACTGCAAAGCTGGAGAGTTGAAAAAGTTATCTATGTAAATTTCACATTCCAGTCAGGATAGTGATTTTGTCAGTTGCAGAACTACTGACTCACCAAGCCCTACTTCAGGACCTGAGTTCTTTTTGGCCAGTGTATGGATCACACTCAAATAGGTAGCCAGTTTCCGAATCACATCTGCACCACATTTTGAAACCCCGTTTGACTGGATTAATTTTGACATAGTGTCCCATAATGTTATGTCCTTTGAATCTGATCATATGCTCATCTACAGATTGAGCCCTAGTTGCACTAAGAGATTCCTGGAAGGTTTTGTTCAAACGGGTAATTACAGGTCTCACTTTGTATGTGCGGTCTTCCTTTATTGACTGACCTGCGTTGTTGGAAAAATGTAAGTACTTTCGAATCTCTTCAATCCGATGTAGTGGCATAATCTGAGCTATATAAGGAACATCTAAATCGGGTTCAGTTGCCCAGTAGCTTCTAAATGTAGGCAAAATTGGTACCCCATTACCAGGTTCATACCAAGAAATGCCTTAATTTCATCTTCATTTGTGCTGAATGCATTGCCTGATTGTTCTGCATACCGAATACTTTCAGGAATTAATATATCATGCACCAAATCTTTTAGGCCAATAGTGGAAAAAAAATTTCAAATGGCTGTGGCATTTCAGATTTTCACTGACACTAAACAAAAGCACTTCTCAAATTCATGATTCATGTTATCACTGAACTGTCTTGGTTGGTAAGTTCTGGACCATTTAAATTCTGGTAAATCTGGAAGGGAATCAGGTACCTCAGCATTTGGTTCTAATATTTCGTCTGTATGCCTTCTTTTGCTAGGTGGGATACGTATTTCTTTTTCAGGGTCTTCTATAATAACATGTTCTCTTTCATTTTCCATATCTCCTTCAAGAAAAATTTTTATCTTCTTCATCCAGTAACAGATTATCTTCGTCATCACTACTGCAAGCTTCCAAAATCTGCACAACACTTTCATCAGTGATGAAAAATTCTCTTTTTCTGGAGCACATGACCTAAAAGCAGATTTGAAATTATACCAGTACAAATTTTTTCACCTTAATTAATAAAATGAAAGATAATATATTTTCAACCGAATTTTATATACCATTCTGCTCGTTTTGTTTTACGTAATAGTAACGATTTCATGACATTCAAAAACAAGTACACAAATTACCATTGTGGTACATTGGGACATCTATGTCCCAAAGAATGAAAATAAAGATTTCCATTGATGAAATACAGTTATTTTCTAAATGAATGGTCTAAAGTAAAAGAGAAACTTACTTGAATATACTTTCAAGCTTTGACAGTATGGCAGAAAACACAATATGGACACAATAAGTGAATAAATTTGTGTGTCTGCTCGAAGTGAGAACCACCAACAATAACCGACGACTAATGTTATTTATAGTAATTGTTGCCACCAAAGATGTACGATATTAAAGAAAACAAATATCTCTGCTTCAAGTAGAGCATCTGCAGCACATCAACTGTAATTACAGTCCAATTAGTAAGGTGATTTATATGTGGGACAAATGTGTCCCATGTACGTGAAAGGGCTAAACTCGTGTCACACCTACTGTTGCGCGGCGTATTGCAGCAGCTCGACGTGGCGTGGACTCAACAGGTCGTTGAAAGTACCCTACAGAAATATTGAACCATCTGCCTCTATAGCCGTCCATAATTTCGGAAGTGATGTCAGTGCAGAATTCTGTGCACGAACTGTCCTTTCCATTATGTCTCAGAAATGTTGTATGGGATTCATATCGGGCGATGTGGATGGCCAAATCATTCGCCCGAATTGTTTGGAATGTTCTTCACACCAACCACGAAAAGTTGTGCCCTGGTGACATAGCACATTGTAATCCATAAAAATTCCATCGTTGACTGAAAGTATGAAATCCATGAATAAACATTTTCAATCAATTATTGGTTCAGATGGACCAGAGGACGCACTGTCCTAACGGATATGATCGTCGTTCGTCTCACATTGATTTCTACGCTTATTTCTCGCAATGTTTCTTGTCTGTTAGCAGTGAGAACTCTACGCAAACGTCGCTGCTCTTGGTCATTAAGTGAAGGCCATGGACCACTTTGTTGTCCGTAGCTGCAGGTAAAGCCTGAAATTTGGTATTCTCGTCATACTCTTGATTCTGATGGTCTGAGTCTAGCTCCAACTGTCATTCCGCTTTCAAAGTCTGTTAATTCCCGTCGCGCGGCCAGAATCACGTCGGAAACGTTTTCACATGAATCACCTGATTAGAAATGACAGCTACTTTTTTATACCTTGTGTACGTGACACTACCGCCATCCGTATGGCACTTCTTGTTCTGGGACCGTTCACTGTTTCTGTTTTGCTTTCTTCTTTTTCACAGATCAGTACACCTTCTTCCTGTTCTCATGCTTGATCTGTGTTCAGTTTTTGATGAGCAGTCCACTGGTCCCTCCTACCACTAAATCTGGGGGGAGGGGGGGGGGGACGATGGGGAGCTTCTCTTGTCAGTTGTGGTCTGAGATTAACATGACGTCATACCGTCCTTATTTGAAGCCCCTTGCCTCCTTTGGTATGTTCATTTCAATTCATGTTGTTTTAAATTTTCGGCAGTTTATTATTTTTTAACTGTTTTAAATACCCCGTTACTCCTGACTTTTGTAACCTTCTGCAGATAATCTGAAGATCAGTTTACCCGAAACGCTTGAATTCAGTAGAGTTGCTTAACATCAAGTGACTAAATTTTTCCCTTGTGGCAGTAACAGCAAACTGTACTTAAAAAACCAAGTCAACACTCACACTAGTTCTAGCCAGGCCTGTCGCTTCTACTACAGGATGGCGTGTTAGGGAACTGTGGACTCGGTTGTAGCAGTGCCAGGATGAGCACAGAATCAGGAAAGCTCCTTCAGTATCAACATTCTTTATTCAGGAACACTTCCACATACAAATCGCCCATTCTTCAATCCCATAGAATGTACCTAGGACTATTGGGAACTGCAGGTGTACCGCAGCAATCACCATCCACGCAAAATGATAGCTGTGTTACACAGCACAGTAAGAGCGTCTTGTGTCATGGTGGTAGCAAATTGTTTGTCTGGTTTGATTATTTGCCTAATAACATCTGTTACTCTTTTGGGTGAAGAACTATTTTTCTGACTGAACTGTTGACTAAAATTAAAGAAACTGCAAAAAAGTTTTGAAATGAAAGACATGAGCCTGGATAAAATGAACGAAGCGGAGGTTGTTGAGAATGTCATAGGGAGTATTAGGCAATACGTTTTTGAAACAGAGGAAAAGAATACAGTAGAAAAGAGTGGGTAACTTTGAGAGACGAAATAGGGAACGTACCAGGGGATCGCGCAGGCAAAAAGACAAGTCATAATAAAAATCCTTGGATAACTCAGAAGATATTCAGTTTACTTTAGGAAAGAAGAAAATATTAAATGCAGTAAAGGAAGCAGGCGTAAGAAAATACAAACATCTCAGGGATGGGAGTGACAGAAAATGCAAAATGCTTAAAAATGAATGGCGAGAGGACAAGTACAAATCTGCAGAAGCATACATAACTAGGGGAAAGATCGATGCTGCCTAAAGGAAAATTACATATACATCTGGAGAAAAGCCCAGCGACTGTACGAATACGAAGTTCTCAGATGGCAAGCCAGTGCTAAGCAAACAAAGGGAAAGCTGATAGGTGATAAGAATATACCGAGGGATACTGGAAGGGAAATGAACTCGAATCCAGTACTGTAGAAAGGACAGAGGAAGTTGGTAATGATGAGATGGGAGACATAATACAGCGAGAAAAAATCGACAGAGCATTGAAAGATGTAAGTGGAAACAAGACACCTCGAGTAGACAACATTCCCTTAGAGTTACTGAGGTCCTTGGGAGAGCAAGGAATGACAAATTTTTTTCACGTGGTGTGCAAGATATACGGCACACGAGAAATACCTCCAGACTTTAAAAATACGAAATAATTCCAATTTCAAACAAGACAGGTATTAGCAGGTATAATACTAACAAACCATCAGTTTAATCAGCCATGTTTGCAAAATATTGACGCGAATTATTCCAGAAAGGAAAAACTTGTAGAGGCTAACCTTGGGGGAAGATCACTTGCAGTGCTGAAGAAATGCGACAACACACGAGGCAATACTGATCCTACGATATGTCTTAGAAGATAGCTCGAAGAAATGCAAATCTATGTTTATAGCATTTGCAGATTTAGAGAAAGATTCTGACAATGTGAACGGGACTAGACTCTTCGAAACTTTGAAGGTAACATATGTAAAATACAGGAGCGAAACGTTATTTACAACCTGTTTAGAAACCAGACTGCAGTTATAACAGTCGAATGACATGAAAGGAAACCCATAATTGAGAACTAAGTGAAACAGATTTGTACCGTATCACTGATGTCGTTCAATCTCTGTAATGAGGCAACCTGTGCAGGAGACCAAGGAGATGTTTGAAACGAAATTAAAGTTCATGGAGAAGAAATAAAAACTTCGAGGTTTGACGGTGGCATTGTACACGTAACTCTGCCAGAACAGGGTAAGAACTTAGAAGAGCTGTTGAATGGAATGGCAAGTGTCCTGAAAAGTTATGAGATGAACATTAATCAAGGCAAGAGTAATGAAGTATAGTCGTTGCAAATCAGGTGGTGCAGAGGGAATTAGGGTAGTAAATCAGACACTAAAAGTAATCGATTTGTTTTTCTATTTGGGCAGTATAATATCTAATAATAGCCAAAGTAGATTGGCAATAAAAAGAAAACCATTTCTGAAAAAGAGGCATTTACATTTATATTAGATGTTAATCTAATACAGACGTCAATGTTAGGAAGTCTTTTCTAAAGATATCTGTTTGGAATGTAGTCTCGTATGGAAATGAAATGCGAACGATAGGCAACTGAGACAAGAGGACAGAAGCTTTTGAAATGTGGAACTATAAAAGGAAGGTGCAGTTAAACGCGTAGCTTTAGTAACAGACCAGGAGGTGCCGAATAAAACTGAAGTAAAAAGAAATTTACGGCACAACTTAAGTAAAAGAAGGGATTGGTTGATGGAACACTTACTGAGATATTCAGGTAATGTCAGTATTGTGTCCATGATACTTGCCTGTGATACAACCAAACACAAAGACGGTTCGCTGCAGCTACAATCCACAGGCAATACTGCCACTGTAGATCGTATACAAACAGCCCGACAATAATATAAATAGCCTACTATGGACACGGTCAACGTCGATAAATGCCGAAACAGTCTGCCGTTAACAAAGATTAATTATTGTAAGCAGTTATTCTGGTGCATCTTTCCGTTTATGTGAATTTATGACAAACTGAATGTTTTCAGTATGAATCTCCAGCCGCACGGTTCTGTTCTCTCACTGCTCCATCGCGTTTTATTTTCCTTTTTTGATGTTATTGGTAGTGCTGAGCATATTAGGTGCTGCCAAAAAATACTCATCTTCTTCAGATGTGGCCCAGGTAAGCTAAAAGGTTGGGCACCCTTGATTTAAATGATTTTGTGGGGCGTGCTGAGACAGAACAAGTAGCTGAGCGCTGTGCGTGAAAGGCAAACTTCCATGTTCGAATCCCGCCTAACCGAGAAAACGAAACCGCCTGAGAACCACCCTCAAGTTGACCACTGAATCAGGCCGACAATCAGTAAGTTCCATCTGGACCTAGGGCATCTTTCTGTCGCAGAAGCTAGCGTGTTGCTCTGTAAGTCGTTGGAACAGTTTCACTACGATTTTATGCAGGGCCTCTGTTCCATCTGCCACTGCCCATCCATATTTCTACTGCTTCTTTTAGTACAGGATCCCAACTGGACAGTGTCTCAGCTCATAGGACTTCTGCCACTGCTAATTTCCGGCACAAATACATCCATACCCCATCTCTCAGGTGACGTCGTCTCCACTTAAAGTAAGTGACAACGCCATCTTACAAAACGCACACACGGATTCCACCAATCAGTCGTCGCCTGACGATGAGACTGATGCTGTACTTGAAAGCTCGAGATTCTATTCAAGAATGATGAGGCCTGGAAAGCGAGAGAATTTTGTACAAAACGATGCTGAAGAACACCACAAATCTGTTTTTCGTGGAAAAGTAGATCTAATTCTCCTCTAAAGCAGTTCATTATTCAGGGAATCTTCTTCTTTTTCTAGTGCTTACCATCACAGCTACATCACTTTTATTTTTTCCAGAAGCTTCATCACTCATTACTGAATTCCATGTCCTAAAGTTTTCGACGTAAGATGTTCTTCATCTTCCTCACTCTCTTTTACCAGGTACCTTTCAATGAAGAAAATTCTGTAGCAATTTATACCTCTAGTTGGTAGAGTTCTTGTTTCACTGTTAGTATTCCGGTTGCTGTCGGTTTATTTATCGATTTTCATTTTTTATTTGTAGTTCATTGTTGCTGTTTGAGTTTACACATTGTCTGTTCGTCATTTGAAGATAGCGAGTGGAGATGTGACGCTAGAAAATGAAGTGGCTAATGAAGACACTGGAATATTTTCCAACATATCCTTCTGTCTAGTTCAGTAGAGAGATGACGACAGTGGAGGCAGCTAGAAACATTTGCACCGTGTACGGGGAGAATGCCATTGCACACAGTACGGCAGGAAAGTGGTTATCTCCATTAAGGAGTATCGTTTTGACGCTAGTAACTCTCCTTGTTCAGGTTTGATGAAGATCGTTTAAACGCATTAACGCCAAGTTCTCATTCAAATGGGGAAAAATAGGTAAAGTTTGGATTTTTTTTTTTGACACAATGAAAAGACATACAAATGATCTGTTTGGAGATTATGAACGTTATTTTAGATTCCCAATACAAAAACAACAAAAATGGCGCCTGTAATTATATTTGATCAGGAGCCTGCGAGTCTGAAGTACGCAGATTGCGTGCATCGAGGCCCCTGAGGAGTAATCTGAAATCAAAAATGGATAACATTAGTCGATACTACATTACATGTATGGGAGCTTACACCCAACCACAATGAAATAACCTTAAATTTAACGATTTATTGCTAACTCTAACTTTGAGTTCGAATTTTGGGGGTTTGTTTCACTCTTTACATTATAGGTATAAGATCCCAAGAAAAGTGTTTACTTTTTGGTTCAGAGACAGAAGTTAATAGGTTGAACCGCTTTTAGTTTACGCTGCACACAGTTCTGAAAAATCGTTTCTCCAGAAAAACCTGCTTAATGTTTAAGGTAAACTTTTATAAGTATTATTAGTTCATTTTGCGTAAAAACTAGAGGTTATTATATATTTTTCATGCCATTGAACACGAATGTGTAGTTAGATTTTCAAAATTCAAAATGGCTAATCCAATAAGGTGCACAAAAATTGTTTTTCCAATTTTGACCAAAATTTGACACAAAAAAGAGTTTAGTTAGTTACTTCGTTAGATCTAGGATTGTATATCAAACCTTCCCCTGGTTTAAATTGTTCCTGGAGAGCGATTCTCTCGTTCTTCTTGGCAAGAAAAGCCGATCTGGCTGAGCTGGATATACTGCGTTCGGCAGCCTGCACACGTTCTTCGTCAGCTTTTCGGCGAATACGTTTGCATGCATAGTGCTATACAAACGATTTTTTGAGCGTGCGTCACTGCAGGATAAGATTTCTACCTGAGCCGCTCGTCTCCTGCAGAGTGCGTCCCACGGCGGTAGTCACACTTCTTTGAACAATGGGCTGTAGAATCTTTTGTAACGCACAGATTAGAAACATTTTCGTTCAAACATTCTAGACACATACACCTTTCAAAAAGTGCAATAAAAAATAGAATTTTCGACCATTTTGAATGAGAACCTGGCCTTTATCCGCAACAATCCATGTCAGTGTACTCGAGAACTGGCATATGTGATGAACTGTGAACATTCCACCATCGCTTAACATTTTCACGCAGTGGGGAAGGTTCAAAAATCTGGGGTATGGGTATCTCATTCTCTAAACCAAAATTACAAAAATCAGTGGGTGTCTGTTGATACGTAATCAGCACGGTTTCAGAAAACATCGTTCTTGTGTAACGCAGCTTGCTCTTTATTCGCACGAAGTAATGGCCGCTATCGACAAGGGATATCAAGTTGATTCCGTATTTCTAGATTTCCGGAAAGCTTTTGACACCGTTCCTCACAAGCGACTTCTAATCAAGCTGCGGGCCTATGAGGTATCGTCTCAGTTGTGCGACTGGATTCGTGATTTCCTGTCAGGAAGGTCGCAATTCGTAGTAATAGACGTCAAATCATCGATTAAAACTGAAGTGATATCAGGTGTTCCCCAGGGAAGCGTCCTGGGACCTCTGCTGTTCCTGATCTATATAAATGACCCGGGTGACAATCTGAGCAGTTCTCTTCGGTTGTTCCCAGATGATGCTGTAATTTGCCGTCTAGTAAGGTCATCCGAAGAGCAGTATCAGTTGCAAAGCGATTTAGAAAAGATTGCTGTATGGTGTGGCAGGTGGCAGTTGACGCTAAATAACGAAAAGTGTGAGGCGATCCACATGAGTTCCAAAAGAAATCCGTTGGAATTCGATTACTCGATAAATAGTACAATTCTCAAGGCTGTCAATTCAACTAAGTACCTGGGTGTTAAAATTACGAACAACTTCAGTTGGAAAGACCACATAGATAATATTGTGGGGAAGGCGAGCCAAAGGTTGCGTTTCATTGGCAGCACACTTAGAAGATGCAACAAGTCCACTAAAGAGACAGCTTACACCACACTCGTTCGTCCTCTGTTAGAATATTGCTGCGCGGTGTGGGATCCTTACCAGGTGGGATTGACGGAGGACATCGAAAGGGTGCAAAAAAGGGCAGCTCGTTTTGTATTATTACGTAATAGGGGAGAGAGTTTGGCAGATATGATACGCGAGTCGGGATGAAAGTCATTAAAGTAAAGATGTTTTTCGTCGCGGAGAGATCTATTTACGAAATTTCAGTCACCAACTTTCTCTTCCGAATGCGAAAATATTTTGTTGAGCCCAACCTACATAGGTAGCAATGATCATCAAAATAAAATAAGAGAAATCAGAGCTCGAACAGAAAGGTTTAGGTGTTCGTTTTTCCCGCGCGCTGTTCGGGAGTGGAATGGTAAGGAGATTGTATGATTGCGGTTCGATGAACCCTCTGTCAAGCAATTAAATGTGAATTGCAGAGTAATCATATAGATGTAGATGTAGATGTAGATGGTCACATGCTCGTCTCTGCTTGCTCGTCATCAGTTGGCTCGTGAACAGCACCGACCACTCTATCCTGTATCGTTGCTTGTGATGCGAAATGGTGTCTTTATGTTAACGTAAGGGAACGAAGGGATGACAGACCAAACAACGAAACTACTCCCCGTAGAGAGACCTGCGCACATCCACGAAAGACGCATGTTATGCATCTGGTGGAACAGCGACGGTGTGGTGTATTACGAATTGCTTCCCCGAGATGTAGCCATCACTGTTGACATTTATTGTGAACAACTGAGACGACTTGCATACGCAGTCCAAAAAGAACGTCCAGGAAGACCGCGTGAAGTGATGCTACTCCACGATAACGCCCGCCCACATTCTGATAGACTGACGAAACACTATACAGGAATTGGGTCTGGAAGTCATTCCTCACTTAGCTTATTCATCAGTTCTTGCGCCCTGAGACTGTTACCTTTCCCACTTTCTATCGATAAACCTTCAAGGAATTGCCTTTCCGGACGAAAAAGGTCTCCGAACATGGCTCGACGAGTTTCTCGTCTCAAAACCAAGTGGTTTCTACAGTCGCGGAACCGAAAATTTATCCCAGCGTTGGCACACTGTTGTAAACGGTGAAGGAGAAAACTGGTGACTGAAGTCTTTGTTACATGTATCTCTTGTTTTTATTAAATTTATGGAAATACGCTACGAGCTTAATGTACCAACCTAACAGTTTTCTTCATTTTAGTGTTATAGACTCCATTTTGTTTCTTCATTTTCACTCTAGTTGTTCGCAATTTTATCTCTCTATGGCATTCATAGCATTCTTCTATACAGCCAAATCTCAGGCCCACAGTCTTTCATACGAGTGAATTTCAAAAAAGTATCTTACTCATTATTACTGCAGACCAAGTAATGGTTATTGAATGCTGCACTACACTCCAAACGAACGCCGATACACGCCACAATTTTTCAACATAGTCACCTAGTCTCCGTCAACAACAGTCGGAACGTTCTAGCAATTGTTAAATTTCCCGACGAAATAAATCCGTTCCTTGGTAACGCAGCCATTGGAGAACCGTCGAGTGAACATCTTGATGGTTGGAAAACCTCGTTCCACCAGATGTTCTTTCAACTTGCCGAAACGATGGAACTCGGATGGCGCAAGAACTGCACTTCCCAATCGGCGTCACCCACGTCCGTGCAGCCGTGGTCAAAATGTCGGCGCCATTTCACTACGAAAATGGTTCAAATGGCTCTGAGCACTATGGGACTTAACTGCTGTGGTCATCAGTCCCCTAGAACTTAGAACTACTTAAACCTAACTAACCCAAGGACATCACACTCATCCATGCCCAAGGCAGGATTCGAACCTGCGACCGTAGCGGTTGCGCGGTTCCAGACTGTAGCGCCCATTTCACAACGGCTTGACCCGACAATGCGTCCTGTTTACACATCGCCAGAATATCACCGTAAATCCGCATGAAGTTCAGACAGTTTGGCGCAATAATCGAACTGTCCCGCGCATTTCAACGTTGGAGTACGTTAACGGTAGCCGCGCTACGTTGTTACGCACCTGTTATAGGAAGCGCTGCAGAAATAGACCTGCTGGAGACTCTCTTCTGACAATGTGCGGCTCTTGTTGCGCAATGGTCTTAGCAGGAGACCACAAAGTAATCGGAATTTTTGTAATTTCTTTTTATTTTTGTGTCATGTGAAATTACTCTTTTTAAACAGTTCGAGGCAACTCAAAAAATTCTCGAGAACACCGACTGTGAAATTTTCCAAGCGTCTTTAATTCACTAAAGCTAGAACTATTTCCCAATGGGCCTCTTGTTCGCCTTGCGCGTCCTTACTTCCGCCTGTATAACAGCCCCGCGTGTGTCGAACTTGCGCTTACTCAGTCTTGTGTGTGTATCGGCTGGTGTTGCGTTGATCTTGCATAGCAGAGTTGGTTGTTGGTTTGTTCTCTGATGGTGGCGTTCTCTGCTCGCGCCACACTGTCTGTCAGGTGTCCCAAGAATATTCCTCCTCGGGGTACCGTTCAATTTTGACAAGAGTACGCGTCATGTTCAATCAGGTTTTTTGTAATTCACAGTTGGTTGCTAGATACGATTCGAGTTACATCTGGTCGGATCGATAGTACTTATTTTGACTCTGATCTGTATGCACTTATTGTAAAGTTTCAAGATCCCTTGCAAGTAGACCGGTTTCTCTCTCGGTCTGGTTCTCCAGTGATGTTTACACATTGTGATGATTGCGTTAGTCCAGTCCTTCCTGCAAACGCGTCGATCGAGTATATTCCTGTCACAGTTTACAGTCTTGCACCCGAAGTGGACGATTCATTTCCTAAGGCAGAGTGCCTTCCTTTTTGGAATCGTTCGGTAAATCCGGCGGGAGCGCTGGTCTGCACAGCATCGCTTGCAATGTTACACTGACATCCGAAATGTAGGAATGTATGTTCAAAAGAATATTCCTTCACACATGAATGATTGTGTTTACTGTATTCGTGTTACTTATGCAAGACAAGAAACAACCTGCTTCCTTTGTAATGACGCCGTCACGGTGGCCGATCGGTTCTAGGCACTTCAGTCTGGAACCGCACGACTGCTACGGTCGCAGGTTCGAATCCTGCCTCGGGCATGGATGTGTGTGATGTTCTTAGGTTAGTTAGGTTTAAGTAGTTCTAAGTTCTAGAGGACTGATATGACGTCCGATGTTAAGTCCCATAGTGCTCAGAGCCATTTGAACCTTTGTGTGTGTGTGTGTGTGTGTGTGTGTGTGTGTGTGTGTGTGTGTGTGTGTGTGTAATGAAAAGTTCAAAATGGCTCTGAGCACTATGGGACTTAACATCTGAGGTCATCAGTCCCCTAGAACTTAGAACTACTTAAACCTAACTAACCTAAGGACATCACACACATCCATGCCCGAAGCAGGATTCGCACGTGCGACCGTAGCGGTCGCGCGGTTCTAGATTGTAGCGCCTAGAACCGCTCGGTCACTCCGGCCGGTCTGCACTGAATAAGATCGCGTA
Organism: Schistocerca americana; assembly: GCF_021461395.2. NCBI lineage: Eukaryota > Metazoa > Arthropoda > Insecta > Orthoptera > Acrididae > Schistocerca > Schistocerca americana. Next base: position 447,676,638 of record NC_060122.1, on the reverse strand, counting down.
AATTAGGCCCATTTATTTCACTCCTTTCACCTCACCGTTATTCATCCGCCTCCTGCACCTCGTACCCCCCCCCCCCCCCCACACCGCAGCTATCTTAAGACTGACTGAACAACCTATAAAAAATCTCGTATGGCCCGCTTTGACGTTGCACGTCATCAAGGAGGTCCCTGAAACGACTTGGGTTCGCCGAGCCTGGTTAAAGATTGATTATAAAAATTTAAGATTTGTTTAATCAATGTTTTTAATCCTACAGTTTTGAATAATTTCCAAAAATTCCCAATATTAATTTTACTTCACTATATTTTTCGATTCGTCTGGAACACATTGTCTGCCAGAGGTTCGGCAAATAGAAGATACCCATACCGAAGACCTTAATAAGTCTGAGGAATTTCATAATATATATCTTCATCAGATAGAGGAAATTTTGGTGACAGCCTTACTGAACGCGAACGAAAAATAATTTTTAAATTGGGCCCATTTAAACCACAAGAACCGTTTCCAAAGGATCCAGAAACAAAGCGATGATGTAATGAAAAGTGGTCATCTCCGATCCAATTGTCCGCGCCATGTTACGGCTTTGAAGTCGTCCTACGAAAAACATCGTCCGTTGACATTGGCTGATCGAGTGTCTCCACAATCTGCTGTCAGTACTTCTCCAGCTTTAGAGGACATTGGAGAGCCATTAGCTCCTACTCCGCGAGACTTACCGCCGTTACCGGTACGTTTAGAAGCGGCTCCTATTGCCATTAACGAGCCGGCACCGGTAGCGCAGTTTAACGCCGCCGAACTCAGGATGGTCAAGATTCTGAAGTCACTCCTCCACAGTCTCGCCTCTCCGAGAAGGTGTCGGTTGAGGGTGCTTCTTCCCGTGGCAATGCTTTGAATACTGACGTTAATTACGACTCTTGTTTCGGCGATGACGTGTTTTGTTTCTGTTGATGTTGAAATGAGTCTTGCATCTGCGTCCTCTCCTCCACCTCTAGAAACATCTGTTCCGGTGATTTAACGGAGAAATCGACCGGTGTTCCGCCTTTACAGTTAAAAGCGGTGGCTCGTTTTATTTTACAGGTTACTATCCCTCTGTGTAGGGGCTGTAATTTTTGATATTCCTTTTTTTAAACCAGCAAGGTAAAACAGAAGCCACTACTTCCACCACATCAAGTGGATTTAGTGCTCACGTACTCACACTGAGCCGTGAACACTTCCCAGTTTATCAATGGGGGATAATTGAAAATTATTATTACTGTTATCTTTGCCATGCGTGCAATGGTCGTGCCGGGCGCGCGATATTGAATATTGATCCTATCATTAACGGCGCGAGACCTGCACGACCTTGTAGCAACCGTTATAGTTCTTCATTATTCTACTGTGACACTAAGGATGGTTTCACGCAATGAAAGGGAGAATGTACAGATTAAAGGACTCATTTATTTAACAGTTGAACACTGAACAATTATACAATCAAATGGGGGTGGGGGAAGAAAGAATTGAGTTCAGCAGCTTGCCCCAACGCTCGTTCATAATAAGCCACGATAGCAGGAGACAAGGAGTCTTAGGGACGATTGCCGTATTATCAGATGGGGTCCAATTTATTAAAGGAAGTGGTTGCAGGCATGCAACGACCACCACCATGAATCAGCCAAAGAATAAGAAAGATGCTACTGTGGGTGAATCGCTAGGTATCCTCCTGTACTAAAGGAATACAACCAGCAAGACGCGAAACTATTCATATAACTTTGGCTCGCGGTCCGACTACGTTAACGAAACATGAAGGGGCGCCAGACACTCACCACGTGGCGTAGGACAAAGGGCACAAGTTTTCAAGCTAGGAAGACCTAAATTCTGGGTCGAATTTTACACAGGAGAACTGAAAGAGCTACTGTCGGTCGAAGTGGAAAAGTGAGCATGAATGTATGCACTTTAGTGCCGTACTGCAAGCTTCTGTGACTAACCAACACGTCTCGCACATTATGCCCGACTGTATAAGGAGAACCCTACAGTCTTATAACACGGAAAACATTGCATAAACCGTAATTCAAGGAGCGCACATCAGTACAATGACCTATAAGGTTCCCTCTGGGCCGCAGGGCGCGAATCTACAGTGTACGTCGGCGCTCGTGCTTACCGAACTTCATCTCCTGGAAGCAGCACCTCCGGCCTCAATCACGGTCACACTAGAACTGACTACTGCCCCTTTGTCCACTATCCATCCGCGGAGGGCGGTTGGCGCCCGCCCGCAAAAAACGGGCGCGCACCTGAACTGGCCAATCATAGGGCCGGAATTTCCCAGGGAGGCGACCTCGCGACGTTAAAGTTGAGAAGAAATATCAGTTGCAAGGTTGGTAAGGCAGTTGAGGAACTGAGAGCAGGAGAAACTTTGGCCACTACTGAACTTTCAAACGCCACCACGTGCTACCCTGGCGATCGGAAAAAGGATAGGAAACGGGGAGCCATCGTGGCTGCTAGGAAGACTGCTGCCCACGCCCATAAATAAAGAAAATTCCTGGCGCCAAGCTCCTCTTACAGATCAGTGTGAGACAAGCTGTAAAAATCGTCAAATCAATCAGGCAACCGATAGAAATTATTAATATTACCTGAATTATTAGTTTACCGAATACCAGAATGCGTGGATTAGAAATATAAAATGCGAGCACTGAATGGTGAATGAAGTGGACCTCTTTCACAGTGTTCTAGTGAAATACCATACGGTGGAACAACAGGTTACTGAACATTCTCTTCCATGTCGTCAGATGATGCAGACGGCTTCAGACGCTACATCACCTGTCTCTTCTTTATCTGATGATGGTGTTCATCACTCCTGGTTGTGTTTCTCAGATTCCATTGAGTGGAGTGGTGACGCCTCATCCCCCTCCCCCCCCCCCCCCTCCCGTAGCGAAACTTGATGAGCCCCCAGCCCCCTACCCTTCCGCGGTCAAGAAGTTATGTTGTCACAAAGTGGTGAGAAGCAATGTTTTCAACCTGAGCATGCATCGCCGCACCGAAAAAACCAAAGCATGGAATCTGCACCTGCTGGTGGAGATGATTCATAATCGGCAACTTCTCCTCCGCCATCTGCCGCTGTTGTGCAGAGCGGGATGCAGTGCGTAAATTATTTTCTCATTCTGTCTTCACTCCTCACACTTGTTAACTAATGCAGGCGTGTATGTTTCTTACGATAAATGTTAATAGGATAAGCTCGCCATTACGGCTTGGGGCGTTACGACATTTTATTTATGATTCCCGAGCTGATGTTGAGTGTTTGCAAGAAGTGTTATTTGAAGTGTTTAGCTCCCTGGGCATTCTAGGTGTTTCAATATTGCGCGGGAAAATTCTATTGGCTTGGCCGTGCTTTACAAGGGCAGTATTCCGCTACTGGACTTTGAAACACTTGGCGGCGGTCGGAAATAGAGTGTAGTTTTCATGATCTCCCCTTAATTTTTCTCTAAGCTCCATCTGGATCTGGTGGTACATTTGACCGCTCGCGTTTTTGTAAGGAAGATACCATCTATTTACTTCGTCAAAATCCGCGAAAAATTTTGATGGTGTTAGATTTCAGCTACATCTACGTCCTGTGCATCAGACTTCCAACTATAGCTGTTGTCGTGAACTTAATGGTCAGGTGTCGTCCTTGAGTCTACAGGGTGCTTGGACCTCCAGATATCCCATATTAGTTTATAGATGCACTATGTGATCAAAAGTATCCAGACACCTGGCTCCAAATGACTTACAAGTTCGCGTAGCCCTCCATCGGTATTGCTGGTGTTGATCCACCTTTAGCCTTGACGATAGCTTCCACTTGCGCAGGTGCAGGAAGGTTTCTTGGGGAATGGCAGGCCATTCTTCACGGAGTGCCGCACTGAGGAGAGGTATCGGTGTCGGTCGGTGAGGCTTGTCACGAAGTTGGCTTTCCAAAACATTCCAAAGGTGTTCTGTAGGATTCAGGTTAGGACTCTGTGCAGGCCAGTCCATTACAGGGGTGTTACTGTCGTGTAACCACTTCGCCACAGGCCGTGGATTATGAACAGGTGCTCGATAGTGTTGAAAGATGCAATCGCCATCCTCGAATTGCTCTTCAGCAGTGGGAAGCAAGAATGTGCTTAAAACACCAATGTGGGCCTATTCTGTGGCACAGCCACGCAAATCAAAAAGGGGTGCAAGCCCCCTCCATGACAAACACTACCACACCGTACCCCACCGCCTCCGAATTTTACTGCTGGCCCTACGCACGCTGGCAGATGACGTTCATCGGTCATTCGCCATACCCACACCCTGCCATCCGATCGCCAAATTGTGTACCGTGATTCGCCACTCCATACAACGTTTTTCCACTGTTCAATCGTCCAATGTTTACGCTCCTTACACCAAGCGAGGCGTCGTTTGGCATTTACCGGCGGATGCGTGGCTTATGAGCAGCCGCTCGGCTATGAAATCCAAGTTTTCTCACCTCCCGCCTAATTGTCATAGTACTCGCAGTGGATCCTGATGCAGTTTGGAATTCCTGTGTGATGGTCTGGATAGATGTCTGCCTATTACACATTACGACCCTCTTCAATTGTCAACGGTTTCTGTCGAGGTCGGCCTGTACGCTTTTGTGCTGTACGTGTCCCTTCACGTTTCCACTTCACTGTCACATCGGAAACAGTGGACCTAGAGATGTGTAGGAGTGTGTAAATCTCACGTGCAGTGGTATGACACAAGTGACACCCGATCACCAGACCACGTTCGAAGTCTGTGAGTTCCCCGGAGCGCCACATTGTGGTCTCTCAAGATGTCTAATGACTACTGAGGTCGCTGATATGGAGTACATGGCAGTAGGTGGCAGCACTATGCACCTAATATGAAAAACATCCGGATACTTTTGATCACATAGTGTGCTTCTAGTAGTCGACTGGACAGTTTTTATTTGTCTGCCACCCTATGTAGTCAGCTTTTGTCAGTTGACGTTCCTGCCAGCTTCACTGACCGCCGTGCTATTTCAGTGACTCTTAACCACGTCCCGAAGCGAGTACATCTTACTCGCCTTATTTGGAAGCTAAATGTTTCACACCTGGCCTACCCCTATCTGGATGATACAGTTGCTGCCATGTGGGGACGGGAAGCCGTTCTCAAATGCGTTATCCCTCACTAATGGAATGTTGGGTTTCCATTGCCAGACCTTTAGCGCTGATAAATCGGCTGAAATGAGGACTCTGGAATTTTATTATGCTGTTAGTCATGATCTTTATGATAGTGCTCGAGGCGCCTCTTTGAGAGTTACCCTCCCTGCGGGTTCGGGGGTAAGAATAGGCCCGCGGTATTCCTGCCTGTCGTAAGAGGCGACTAAAAGGAGTCTCAAACGTTTCGGCCTTCTGTGATGGTCCCCTCTTGGGTTTGACCTCCTTTTTTTTCCAAATTTCCGTTGTTAGTGCGTGCCATTTGGGGAAGGACACCTTACGTGGTGTTTTTCTATTGGTCCATCATCCTCCACCATCTTGCATGTTACCTATTGTCATGTGGGGGGGGACTACGCCCAACATCTTCTGGGTTTTGTCTCCTTCTCGCCTTGTGCGCACTCTTCTTCTTAGCGCCTACGACAACTGTGGACCCTTTCAACACCTAACATCCAGCACGGTAGCCAGTCCGTTGTGGTGGGGTCGTCATGTACCCTCTTGGTGGTAGCCCCCTGACCACGCAGGGATCGCACTACAGATGCCAGAGCTGTTTCCTCCCCATGCATGCCAAGGAGTATGAGCCCATCTTGTCTGGGGCACGGGGACTCCAGGCAACGGGATATCGGCCAGGTACCCGTTGCTTTGGCTGGGTGGCGCCCTTGGGGAGAGCCCTCGTTCGGATTAGGTGGCATCTGGGCGGATGTGGCGCAATGAAGCGCAATAAATCACACCAAGCTGGTGGTCGCACGGCCACCAGCGTCTCTAAGCGTGGTAGAGTAGACTTTGATGCTGCACAATATGACCCTCAGTCGTTCACCTCGTTGGCTGCGCCATGGGAGGGACGCCAATCTAGTGCCAAGTGGGAGCCTTACGTACCGCAATACCTTGTGTGCAGCAGGACTGATGGTGACTCCTTTCTTATGACGAAGCCTCTGTTTTTTGTGGAACACCTGCAGGATAAGTTTGGGGAAGTGGCGGGGTTGTCTAAAATGAGGAATGGGTCCATCCTCCTCAAGACGTCCTCCCCAGCCCAGTCACGAGCGTTGCTCTTGTGCGATAAGCTGGGTGACATCCCTGTTACCGTCACTCCCCACAGTAGCTTAAATATGGTCCAGGGGATTATTTACCATCGTGACCTCTTGTTACAATCCGATGACGAGCTGAGAGCCGACTTGGAACGACGTGGTGTACATTTTGTCCGTCATGTACATAGAGGGCCCAAGGCTAACCGGGTGGTCGCCGGTGCCTTTATCTTGGCCTTCGAGGGTGATGTCTTGCCCGAGAAGGTCAAGGTGATGGTTTACCGTTGCGACGTGAAGCCATACGTCTCTCCCCCGATACGGTGCTTCCAGTGCTGGAAGTTTGGGCATATATCCTCCCGTTGCCCATCCAGCGCTACATGTTGAGATTGTGGACGCCCCTCTCATCCCGATTCTCCATGTGCGCCTCCGCCTGTATGTGTCAACTGTGGGGAGCACCACTCTCCATGCTCGCCGGATTGCCCCATTCTTCATAAGGAGCGGAAGATCATGGAATTTAAGACCCTGGACCGGCTTACTTATCGAGAGGCAAAACTGAAATATGAAAGGTTGTATCCTGCTTCCATTCGACCATCTTATGCTGCAGCCACGTTATCGTCGCCCACGCGAGCGACGGTTGTCGCCTCATCTGTGCCGCCTTCAGTGGGCCCTTGGGGCCGTGTATCTCTGTCTGCCCCCCTCGTGTCTGGGGGCAAGCCTTCCTCTGTTGCCCCCTTAGCAGTTGGGGGCAAACCCTCTTCTGTCGCTCCCCCCACGCTTACTTCGGGAGTGACATCTGCTCCACAACTGGGAGGCTCGATTTCTCCCCCTCCTTCTCCGCCGGCGTTGCCTCTGCCAGTTCCTCTCTCGCCGAAGGGGTCCCTCGGGGCTCTCCCTTCCTCCGTTTCTTCTCCTTACCAGCCAAATGTCAGCCAGTGGCTGAAGGTTCCGCCACCTGCTGGTCGTAGGGCTTCTGCGTCGTCGTCAGCCTCCGACGCTCCTTCAGAGAAGCTCTCCCAGCCCTCTCACCCTAAGGGCCGACGTGAGAAGAAGGAACGGCATGTGTCCAAGAAGAAGGACGTTCCAGCGGTTTCAGCACCGCCTGCTGTACATAGTCCTGGCTCCGGGGATGAGGTGGAGATCCTCGCCTCTGCCGCGGATCTCGCCCTCACGGAACCCTTGGGGGCCTCTCCTATGGACTCAGCTGACTCTCCCCCGGTGGCGGCAGTTGGCTCTGAAGCGCTGTCTGCCTCTTAGTCGCATTCACGCCCTCCCAGTCCCTTCCTGCTTCCATTCTCCAATGGAACTGCGGCGGTTATTTCCGCCACCTGCCTGAGCTCCGGATGCTTCTGAGTGATTCCCCTGTTCTCTGTATTGCTCTGCAGGAAACTTGGTTTCCTGCACTGCGGACCCCCGCCCTTCGCGGTTATCGGGGATACTATAAGAACTGTGCTGCCTGTCAACGAGCGTCAGGTGGGGTTTGCCTCTTTGTTCACCACTCTGTCTGTAGCTCGCCAGTACCCCTTCTGACGCCTTTAGAGGCAGTTGCTGCCAGGGTTGAGCTCTCGCCGGCTATTACTGTTTGCTCTGTTTACATTCCTCTGGATGGGGAACTCCCCCGACATGTCTTGGCTGCGCTGCTGGCTCAACTCCCGCCACCATTGCTGCTTCTGGGAGATTTCAATGCCCACAACCCTCTATGGGGTGGGACTGTCTCTGATGACCGCGGTCGGGCCGTGGAGCATTTGTTGGCTCAGCTCGAACTTAGCCTCTTGAACACCGGTGCTCCCACGCATTTCAGTGTTGCCCATGGCTCGTTCTCGGCCATCGATCTCTCTCTTTGCAGCCCCGGACTTGTCCCATCCCTCCACTGGAGGGTGCACCCTGACCTGTGCGGTAGTGACCATTTTCCCATCTATTTGTCACTACCCCAGTGTCGTTCTTCTGGGCGCCTGCCCCGCTGAGCTCTCCACAGGGCAGACTGGCCGGCTTTTACTTCTGCTGCAGCCATTGAGTCTCCCCCACAGGGTGACATTGACGAGGTGGTCCGTGTTTTAACCACGTCCATCATTTCAGCGGCCGAGGCTGCCATCCCCCGATCTTCTGGCCTCCCTCGGAGGAAGGCCGTACCCTGGTGGTCGCCGGAGATTGCTGAGGCTATTCGCGACCGTCGGCGGGCTCTCCAGCGTCATAGGCGGCACCCGTCTCTCAAGACCCTCATCGCCTTTAAGAGGCTCCGTGCCTTGGCCCGTCGTCTTATTGCACGGCGTAAGCAGGAGTGCTGGGAGAGGTATGTCTCATCCTTAGGCTCCCATGTCTCCCCCTCACTCGTGTGGTCCCGGATCCGGCGGATTTATGGATATCAGACCCCTATGGGTGTCCCTGGGCTCTCCTTGGACGGCGCTGTCTGCACGGACACTGCCGCCATTGCTGAACGGCTTGCCGCGCACTTTGCTCAGAGCTCTGCGACTGCATCTTATCCCCCCGCCTTTCGCTCTCTAAAGGAGCGAGCCAAGCGGACGCCGTTCTCACTCCACACGCGTCGTTCTGAAACATACAATGCTCCTTTCAGAGAGAGGGAACTCCTCGCTGCCCTCGCTGATTGCCCTGATACAGCACCAGGCCCAGACTGCATCCACGCGCAGATGCTGAAGCATCTCTCCAGGGACTGCCAGAGACACATTCTCGCGATATTTAATCGCATTTGGAGCGAAGGCATGTTCCTGTCGCAATGGCGAGAGGGTGTTATTGTCCCCATCTTGAAGCCCGGTGCGGACCCACTGGCGGTGGACAGCTATCGTTCCATTACCCTCACCAACGTTTTGTGCAAATTGCTCGAACGTATGGTGGGGCGGCGTTTGTGTTGGGTCCTTGAGTCGCGCGGTCTCCTCGCTCCATCCCAGGGTGGCTTCCGTCGGGGCCGGTCTGCAGTGGACAATTTGGTGCGGCTGGAATCTGCTGTCCGTACGGCCTCTGCCCGACGTCAGCATCTCGTTGCTGTATTTTTCGATCTGCGGAAGGCATATGACACCACATGGAGGCATCACATCCTCGCCACGTTGCATGAGTGGGGTCTTCGTGGTCGGCTCCCGGCTTTTCTTCAAAGCTTTTTATTGCGCCGCTCTTTCCGGGTGCAAGTCGGTGCCACCTCTAGTTCATCTTATATACAGGAAAATGGGGTCCTGCGGGGCTCAGTGTTGAGCGTCTCCTTATTTCTAGTGGCCATTAATGGTCTGGCTGCAGCGGTGGGGTCGTCGGTGTCTCCTTCCTTGTATGCCGACGACTTCTGCATCTCATTTAGCTCCACGACTACGGGAGTCGCCGACCGCAGGCTGCAAGTCGCCGTTCGCAAGGCAGCATCATGGGCTCTGACTCATGGTTTTCAGTTCTCTGCACCCAAGACTCGAGTTATGCACTTCTGCAGGCGTCAGACGGTCCACCCTCATCCTGAACTTTACCTCGACGGCCACCTGCTTGAAGTGGTGAACACTTGCCGCTTCTAGGGACTTGTGTTTGATGCCTGGCTCACATGGGTTCCTCATGTTACTCAGCTGAAGCAAAAATGCTGGCGGCACCTCAACGCCCTCCGCTGCCTTAGCCACACGTCTTGGGGTGCAGATCGCTGCACACTGTTGCGATTGTACAGAGCCCTTGTGCAGTCCCGGCTTGAGTATGGGAGCCTGGCCTATGGGTCTGCGTCACCCTCAGTGTTGAAGTTGTTAGACCCCATACACCACTGTGGGGTTCGGCTTGCAACTGGCGCTTTTCGCACCAGCCCCATGGATAGTATACTGGTGGAGGCCGGGGTTCCCCCGCTGTGGATTCGCCGCCATCGTCTGCTCGCCGACTATGCTGTCCACGTGCATTGCTCGCCAGGCCATCCCAATCGTCGCCTGCTTTTCCCTGCAATGGTCCTCCATCTGCCCGAACGGCGACCTAGGTCTGGGCTTTCTGTAGCTGTCTGTGTCCAGTCCCTGCTGTCAGAACTGGGGTCATTCCCTCTTCTGCCTCCCTTCCGGGTCCGTACCCCTACGCCTCCCTGGTGTTTGTCCCGGCCGTCCGTCCGTCCGTCTGGATTTGGCACAGGGACCTAAGGACTCGGTTCCGCCTGTGGCCCTCCGTCGCCGTTTTCTTGCGCTCCTCGCATCATTTCCGGGCAGTGAGCCTGTCTACACTGATGGTTCCCTGGTTGATGGTCGCACTGCCTACGCTTTTGCTCACGCTGCCCATGTTGAGCAACGCTCCTTGCCGGCTGGCTGCAGTATTTATACTGCAGAGCTGGTGGCCATCTTGCGCGCCCTTGAGCATATGCGTTTCTGCTCAGGTAGGTCCATCGTCATCTGCAGTGACTCCCTGAGCAGCCTTCAGGCCATCGACCGCTGCTATTCCTCTTCTCCTCTGGTGTCCTCTACTCAGGAGTCTGTTTCCGCCATTTCCCGTTCTGGTCGTTCAGTGGTCTTGGTTTGGACGCCAGGTCATGTTGGCATCCCGGGGAACGAACGTGTTGACAGGTTGGCCAAAGGGGCGATCGACGCCCCAGCTTTGGAGATCGGCCTCACAGCTCGCGACCTGCAGCTGGTGTTGCGCCATAAGGTGCTTGGGGTGTGGTCTGTTGAGTGGCGTGGCATGACAGCCCCGAATAAACTGCGGGCTGTCAAGGAGACGACCGATGTGTGGCGATCCTCCCTGCTGTCTTCTCGCAGGGAGTCTGTTATCCTGTGTCGGCTCCACATCGGCCATACATACCTGACGCACGGCCATCTTTTGCATCAGGAGGATCCCCCCTGTGTTGGTGTGGGTCCCGGCTGACGGTCGCCCACGTTTTGTTGGAGTGTCCCCGACTGCGCACCCTTCGGCAGTCTTTTAATCTCCCAGGCACCTTGCCTTTGATTTTATGCGATGATGCCTCCATGGCTGACAGTGTTTTACATTTTATCCGTGCTAGTCCTTTTTATGGTTCCATTTAGAGTGGTCCTGCACCTTTCCCTTTGTGTGTCTCTTGTCCTCGAGTCTCTCGTATTTGGTTGCAGATTTTAGTGTGTCGTCGGTTGGTTGACTCTTTCCCTTTTTTGTTGTCGTGGTCAGTCAACCAGTCTCCGGCCATCTTCTTTTCTTCTGTTTTTTTTTTTGTCTGGTGTTCATCTGTCCTCTTCGTGTCTGTCGTTTTCGTTACCGCATTTGTGTTCTTTTAGGGCCTGGGGGGAGTATCCTTCCCCTTGGGGTTTTATCTGCTCCGCGCCTTAATGTCTCGCCTGTTTTTGGAATGGGGGACTGATGACCTTAGCTGTTTAGTCCCCCTTAAACATCCTAACAACCACCAACCACCACCTTTGAGAGTTACGGATTTTCACTGCGTGAAGGCGAGACGCCTGCAACTTAAAATACTGCAATTAGATGATCTTCGTTTGCATTCCCAGCCACGTTCCATTCTCCAGGATGAGTTGGCGTTTCTGTATCATTTAATACGGCTTCTAACGCGATGTCAAAGGACGTGTCTCACAACAGATGGAGGTGAGTGGTCATCCCAACCTGATATAATACGCGAACTTTCCCCGGATTTTTCCGGTTTTTACACTAAAGTGGAATCGTACTGTATACCGTCTGTTAATTTCACTTCCCTCCTTGATTGTGTTGTTACGCCAGCTCGCCATGAGGAGTTTTTGCCCGCGTTTCACAGTATGAGGTATCTGGCATTGTAGTTCGCTCTTCTTCCAGCAAGTCGTTGGGTTTGAATGGTCTTCCCAAAGAATTTTATGTTTCAATTTGGTCTCTGATAGGAGGTACGATAAAGTCTTTGGTGAATGAAATGGCACAAGGGAAACAATTCCTGCCCTCATTAAGGTCGGAAAAATTGTTTTAATTCCCAAAAAGATGGGACGTCCGTCCGTGGATCACGTCCGATCTGCGACGCTACTCAATTTTGATTATAAAATCGTAGCGCTGGCGATAAATCGGAATTTGCCGGTTTTGCTTGTTGACGTCGCGCGTTATCAGATTTGTCCTCCAGATCCTACCCTTCTGACTCTCGTTACTGAATGTCGTGATCTCGTCTCGATTGTTTCCACTGTTGATGTGTCAGGAGCTTTATTAGTTATTGATTTTAATCATGCGTTTGACAGAGTCAGCTATGATTTTCTGTTGGGAGTGGTGGCGGCTGTTTGTTTTAAAGATACTACACGACAGCATCTCACAGCTCTAATTAGTGGTATCTAGGAATCGATCGACGCTGATGGTCGTCTTACTCCACCACAGTAGTGTGTCGTCCTACTTCTGGAACCCTTGCTGCAATCCGTAGCTGTTCGGTTGGGTGGTTGGTCTTAATTGGGAGAAAGGTTTATCGTCCAAGCATATGCCGATGACGTTATGGTACTTCTTCGTCCTCATGACGGTATGCCGGTACTCAATGACGTTTTTGGTGCATTTTGTCGTCTTACGTGAGCACAAGTAACGACTGGAAATGTCAGCTACTCAGTTTGCGGGGATTTGACGCGGTTGAGATTCAATGGGCCGTGGCTGTTGGCCGCTATTTGTTATTGATTTTTGTCCGTCACTGACAGGATTCAAGGAGCAATCCTCGAACACGGACATCGTAGCCTCCGTAACTTCATAAGGTTCGGACCTTGGGAACTTACATGTTGAGTAAAGTGTATTTTGTTGCACAAGTATTCCCCTCCCTACGATGATGCAGTATCACGAAAGTTACAACAGTTATGGGGCAAGTTTATCTGGCGATATTCCATGCTTCGGATGCGCTAAGAGATCCCCGGCTGACGGGATGTTTGTACCTCCCTGACCTTAAGGCCATGGCTTCTGCTTTACTTCTCGACGCACTATTTTGACGTGTCTTCGCATCCCCAAATTACTAACAGCTCGCCTATCTGCCTGTCTCCCACTAGCGAAATGGTGGTAGGATGAATAATAAATTAGGGCTGATTCGGGAATTTTTATAAATGTTAGTTAATTGGCAGTCGATAGTCTTTCCGAATCGAGACACGCCAGGTTAGCCGAGCGGCACTAACACGCTGCTTCCTGGGCTCGGGTAGGTGCGCCGGCCCCGGATCGAATCCGCCCGGCGGATTAATGACGAAGGCCGGTGTGCCATCCAGCCTGGATGTGGTGTTTAGGCGGTTTTCCACATCCCCCTAGGTGAATACGGAGCTGGTTCCCACTTCCCGCCTCAGTTACACGGCTCGCAGACTTCTGAACACTTTCGCATTATTCCATGGATTACACTAGTCGCAGACAGCTGGGGTACACTAATTCCTTCTCGGGGGGTACGGGGTGGTGGCAGGAAGGGCATCTGGCCACCCCTTCAACCAACATTGCCACATCCAATTAACCATGCCGATCCTGAGTCTCCGCGGGAAACACGGCACAGGCAAAGGAAAGAAAGAAAAGTCTTTCCGAGTCGTATCTCTTTGTAAAAATGCTGTTACGTCGCTGGATGTTTCCAGATCGCGTTTCTTCTGTGGCATCCCTGTCGCCAAAGGCATATTGGAAAACTATTTGGTCCTATTTTTCAATGGAAGTGGCATTCTTATGGTACCAAGTCAAATGGTTCAAATGGCTCTGAGCACTATGGGACTCAACTGCTGAGGTCATTAGTCCCCTAGAACTTAGAACTATTTAAACCTAACTAACCTAAGAACATCACAAGCATCCATGCCCGAGGCAGGATTCGAACCTGCGACCGTAACGGTCTTGCGGTTCCAGACTGCAGCACCTTTAACCGCACGGCCACTTCGGCCGGCGGTACCAAGTCGTTCATAACCTTGTCCCTACCAACGTTCGGCTTTTTCGCATTATTTTTGGTGAGACAGACCGATGCAGTCGTTGCCAGGAAACGGCTACGTTATGTCATCCGTTGGTTCCGCTAACGATTCTTTCCCAGCACGAAGAAAAATACAGTTTTGTAGCTTGTCGGGAATGGTGTTCATTACATGGTGGGGAGGGGGTGTGACCCGGACCCTCGTGTCTTTTACCAGTATATGGTTACAGCCAACTGGACATGGCAAAAGGTGTCACGTTATGGTGCTCCTTTCGCGAATGTGCTGTATCCCTTGTTTAATCGGTAAGGATATGGATGACGTGTGGTATCTCTTTTCTGTTGAATGTTTCATTCCTGATACCATTCTTTTGGTAAAATTGACAAAAAGTGGTTAGGGAAGGGCCTTTACGTGCGGAAGGTCGTGGGTTCTACTCTCGTCACGTGCTTTATGTTTTTATTTTGTCAAATGTTTATCGCAATGGATTTGATAATTGGTTTTGTTCAACAATAAAGAAAGAGTGGTACAATGATCGCCTGCCACACGGCTAGCCTGCGTTCGATCCCCAGATGATGCAATTTTTAAACAAAGGTGCATGTTCTACAAGCATTTCTGCGACGTGTAAAGTACCTATAAAAACTGGTAGAGCTTGGCACTGGTAATCACAGGATTGCTGGTTCGAGTCTCGTTAGGGTCATTATTTTTTCGTTCACTTCGAATACCTACATAATTTAAATATAAAATTCATCAAATGTATGCTAATTAACCCATAAAAATTTTCATTTCTTACAAAAAAATTCACGTTTTCTTGTTTATTATTACATGTGGCTAACGAAATTGTAGTTTTCATGGCAGATAATTCTTCATTGTCAATCTTTCATAAAATATTGTTAATAAAGAATATTAAAAAAATGGTTCAAATAGGTCTGAGCACTATGGGACTTAACCTCTGAGTTCATCAGTCCCCTAGAACTTAGAACTACTTAAACGTAACTGACCTAAGGACATCACACACATCCATGCCCGAGGCAGGATCCGAACCTGCGACCGTAGCAGCCGCGCGGTTCCAGACGGTAGCGCCTAGAACCGCTCGGCCACTCCGGCTGGCGAATATTAAAATTAGAGAGACAATACAACTCAGTTTTTTATGTATTTTATACTTCACAGAAATGCTCATAGAACATAGAGTTTTGTTTCAAATTTTGTAACGGTTAGGAAACAAAGCCAGGTCGCTCGCATGGAATATAAGCAATCTACCATAGAGCCGCATAGCCTATACGAAGATTATATCCAACTTCAGTGAATTAAAGACATTCTGAATACTTAAAAGTTGATTATCTCAAGAATTTTTGAAAATCGTATCGAACTGCTTAGGCTAACTGATATTTAAGTTCTGAACTTCACGCACCATAAATATTTTTAAAGAAAGATACGGATAAATTGGCCAATAGCGGGTAGAATTTGCCCACTGAGGGTTCTGTAGAAACTTAATTATGTATATAGACAGTTCATCCATCCGGGAAATCGTGTATCTCAACGATTTAATATTAGCAAGATACTGGTCCGGGGAATTTCTAGAATGTATCAAAATCTGTACAGTAGTTCCTTAGACTAGCCTGGACACACAAAGAGAAACGATCAGAGGACTTCAGTTCATCAGTGTAGAAATCGAAGATTTAATAAAACATTTTTATTTACTTACCAAAACATGACTATAACTTACTTTTTATGTTAGCATGCAGTAATGTTCGTTTATTATGCTTCTGAAGGATGATGAATGCATTGATGTTCGAACGGGAAAAGATTTTCTTATTGGTATTATTAAAGTTTAACAAGTTTCAGAATTTTTACTTTACTTTTACTGTGCAACATTGCTTCTTGCCAAGTTTCGTCATTCAAGGCCAACGGGAAGCACTCTATAGGTTTTGAAGAGTGAGTTCTTGAGTATCAAAATATGTGACACAAATTTCCGCATCTTTTCATTGCATTGACTTAGAAGTTTACAATTTTTAATTTTTACGCCCCGAGGGGACCATAGACCTTAGCGTGTGACATAATTTGAACCTGATACGTCAAACTGTTCCAGAAAAAAGCATCTTAACAATTGAACTGACAACTGGATTACAAAAACGGACAATTTTTTTTCGTTTGATATAATTGCAAACTAGCAATTTTAAGATTTTTCTTTTACTTGCACTGTTAAACTTCTTCTTACCAAATTTCATGATTCTAAGTCAACGGGAAGCAACGTTTAGATTTTGAAGAGTTAGCTTTCGATTTTAAAAATATGACATACATGGACGTATCTTTAGGTTGCACTGACTTAGACGCTCACAATTTTTACACCACCAACGGAAGAAGGATCTTAACAGACGGACAGACAAATAAATAGACTGATAAAAATGACGAAAAATATTTTTTATTTTTCTATGATAACAAATTAACATTTTTCTGATTTTTACATTTACTTGTGCTGGGAAACCTTGCACCTTGCTAAATTTCATGATTCTAGGACAACGGGAAGCACCCTACAGGTTTCCATGAGCGAGTTTTCGAGTATCAAAATTCGTGTCATAAATGGCCGTACCTTTTGACTGAAGTGACTTATAAGTTTAAACTTTTTACGATTCCAAGGGACCATAGGCCTTAACATGTGACTTAACTTTGAACGTGGTAGGTCTTCCTGTTCCTGAGAAAATGGGTTCCTAACAGTCGCAGAGGCAGACAGACAGACAAACGGACGGACGGACAACAAAGCGTTACTATAAGGGTTCCGTTTTCACAGATCGAGGCAATGAACTCTAAAAAGTTGCAAAATCAGATTGCCGTATGGTATCCTTGTTAGCGTGGGTCTGCACACGTAACACACATACTGAGCCGCGCGGGATTGGCCGAGCGGTCTAGGGCGCTGCAGTCATGGACTGTGCGACTGGTCCAGGCGGAGGTTCGAGTCCTCCCTTTGGCATGGGCGTGTGTGTTTGTCCTTAGGATAATTTAGGTTAAGTAGTGTGTAAGCTTAGGGACTGATGACCTTAGCAGTTAAGTCCCATAAGATTTCACATAAATTTGAACATTTTGAACACACATACTGAAGTCCAATCCTGAAACCTAAGTGGAAACCTTGGAAAGGTAACAGCATTAAATTGAAAATTATGTCAACGTTTATCTGCGAAATGTCTTATGTCTGAAAAGGGGACCAAAAGAAAATTAGTACTCCCCACATAAAAAGAGACGAAAAACCAAATGTTAGTGAAAGACTTATGTCAGTAGTCCGTAATTCCAATAACTTATACTAAAACATGTTTCTCTAGGAATGACGCAAAGTTGCCACATCAAAGGTTGAATATTTATGTCCCCATCTCACACTGACTATATAAGGCCGTCCGCGAGATTAAACATAAAACTGCCTGCCCACAGACGTGCTGAGTGAAAAAGACTTCTAATGTAACCGAGCGGCGGCAGGCAATGGTCCGCCGTGTCGTCTGGTTTCACTGCCACTTCTCGCGGTACTCCCTCTCAGTGGACGTTTATAGAACAGGATCCAGAGTTAATCGAGTCACCATTATTCCGGTGAGAATACTCGCGTGGCGGCGTTTCTTCGGTCGAAAAGCCGATTCAGTGCAATAAACTCTTCCCACGTAGACAGTTGCGCAGGACGGAGCTGTTCCCGGAATCACAAAAAGCAGATCGGCAGTCCTGCAAATCTGTTAGCGGAGAAAGACACTTGTAGCCCACCGCCGAGTCCGTGTAACGGCAGAAACCGTTCCCCTCCAGTGACGCCCGGGCATTGTAAAAAGTATCTGAGAGTCTAGCGGGCGACGAATTACAGTTTCGTTCGACAAATGAAGTAATGGCACCGTGCGATGGTATCTAGTGGTTGCTGCTAATGTAGTTGCTCTTCCAAACAGCATTCCATACGAGTAAACCAGCTGCGTCTTTACCTGTGGTTACTCGTACTTTAGGTACGTGGGCTATTCACGGATCTGTTTCAAAACAATAGCTTAATACAGCCACAGGGTTGAGCCGCGCACGTCTGTTTTCGTGCTCCGTAGCTAATTCGCTGCAAATAATAACCTGTAGCTGTGACCCTGAAGTCAAATATTCTGTACACTGGCTAGAATTAAGAGCTAATAAAATGCTGAAGATTAGATGGGTGGATCACGCAACTAATGAGGAGGTACTGAATAGAATTGGGAAGAAGAGGAATTTGTGGCACAA
Source organism: Schistocerca americana (assembly GCF_021461395.2). Lineage (NCBI taxonomy): Eukaryota > Metazoa > Arthropoda > Insecta > Orthoptera > Acrididae > Schistocerca > Schistocerca americana. The sequence continues at coordinate 447,658,485 of NC_060122.1, read as the reverse complement.
CTTGACTAGAAGAAGAGATCGGTTCGCAGGACATACTCTGAGGCGTCAAGGGATCACCAAGTGAGTTCAAAATGTGTAAAGGTTTTTTGTAAATTACAGCTACCAGTCACAAAACTTTGTCAACTATTGTATTACTTATTTATTTAGTGACTTGTTTCGAGGGAATACCTCATCTTCAGGCTAAATGGCACTAAAAAAAAAAAAAAAAAAAAAAACTTTACAATAACGTCATACTGATGTTGCATAGTCTTTTCGTAAATGCTGTGGTCATCTTTGTTCTTCTGGCGTGGCAAAGATGACCACAGCATTTACGAAAAGACTATGTAGCATCAGTATGACCTTACTGTAAAGTTGCTTTTGCAATGCCATTTAATCTGAAGATTAGGTATTCCCTCGAAACAAGTCGCTATATAAATAAGTAATACAACAGTAGGCAAAGTTTGTGACTGGTAGCGGTAATTAAAAAAAAAAAGCTTTACATATTTCTTGAGACAGTCACGGTCGAAAAATAGTCAAAATGCCTTCAAATTCTAGTTCAAAAAGTGTGTGTGTGTGTGTGTGTGTGTGTGTGAATTCCTAAGGGACCAAACTGCTGAGACCATCGGTCCCTAGACTTACACACTACTTAAACTAAGTTACGTTAAGAACAATACACACACACACACCCCATGCCCGAGGGAGGACTCGAACTTCCGGCGGGAGGGCCGCGTAATCCGTGACATGGCGCCTTAAACCGCGCGGCCACTCCAGCGGCACCAAGTTAGTATTGGAGGGCAGCGTGGAGGGTAAAAATCGTAGAGGGAAACCAAGAGGTGAATACACTAAGCAGATTCAGAAGATGTAGGGTGCAGTAGTTCCTTGGAGATGAAGAAACTTGAACAGGACAGAGTAGCATGGAGAGCTGCATCAAACCAGTCTCTGGACTGAATACCACAACAACAACAAAATACACTGAAATACAAAATAAATGTTAAATAAATAATTTAATAGAAATGGTTCTATTCTAACGTCTGTAATTGATGTAGACGGTTTCGAATTATGTTAAATACTAGTAATGTTTATTCACTAAAGAATATCTTAAATAAACGGAAACTTGTCCTACGATTTTCAGTTCAAATACAGAGAGAAAATACTCTTATCATACGCAGTAAAGTTACGCTCATAGCGTTATGGGAATGATAGAAAAACTCCAGACGAAATAGGAATCAAAGATATGCGAAAACAAAGTCCATTTCGTTATCACAGTACACGAAATATTCTCCAGCTCAGAACGCAGTTCAACATGACGATTTACGAATTATCAGATGCGATACAAAGAATAGTAACTCATCCTCTGTCTATCCTCAATCAAGCACATTAAGTTAGAGTCCTACTCTGGAGCACATTCAGACATCATTTGAGAAGTCCATTGAGAAGTTATAGTATGGTAGCAGTCGTTCACCGACTGGAATCAGACACCTCCACGATCGAACACCACTCTTTACCACAGGCAGGTCTGCCTCCTACCAGAAATCGCGCAAAAGTACCCAGTATCGCCCTCCCGAGCTCTTCATTCGAAAAGTTCAAGTCTCCACTTGACTTCCATAGTGTTCCGCTACTATCTGCTTTGCCATTGGCTGAAGGCCATTCCCAACAAAAATACGTTTTTCGTAAGTTCTACAGACACGATTTGGCTTAACGTGACCCCTTCCCGGACTAAAATAATGCGAGTATATTAGAATAATACTTAAATAAAGAAATGTTATAAGCTTTTGGTCATACTCAGACCATTCGCAATAAATAAAGTTTTATCCATAAATAAGTTAGTATTCTTGTGCAAGTGTGGTCATGATATATGACAACAGATTATCGTTAAATATTGTTTAAACAGTTATTTAGTCATGCTTGTCAGAAGTGGCTTTTGGCACTCTTTTAAGGGGCGTTTGCAGAGCCTATGCGGGCAACGTTTAATTAGCCTACTTCATTTACTTTTGTTTCTGAAACAAAGGAAGATAAAACTCTAAAATTTTTACAGATATCTTATCCATGTTATTAATGTTTACTGAACCTGACTTAAGACATGAGGCACAAAAGAAGGAGAGATATACATGTATTTTACATGTATTTTCAATAATGCTATTTTTATTACAAATAACCGTACATATAACGCCCTAGATGTCTATCTATTTAAGTTATTGCTATGGCTGTGCTTCAGTAGGTGCAGTATGTTATAATGAAATTGGTGCCAAAGTTTCATATAGCTATCACAAGTAATTTTTGATATGAAGTACATAAAGCATAAAAAAAACGTGATTTCGAGAAAATCACATTTAAGGTTTAAAATGATAAAAATTGACTTGTAGTTTTAAATTAAGCCTGAAAAACATCCAGCAGCATAGTCAGCATCATCATCTTTGCCAGCTTCCTTCTCTAACAGTTTTTTCTTCTGACTGACATCGCCTCTTTGGTGGTGAACTCAACTGCACACTGTGCCTTGCCGAGTCTCAACTTGTCCAATAACTTCAAGCCGTTTACAAAATGTTCAAATGTGTGTGAATTCCTAAGGGACCAAACTGCTGAGGTCATCAGTCCCTAGACTTATACACTACTTAAACTAACTTATGCTAACACACACCCATGCCCGAGGGAGGACTCGAACCTCCGGCGGGACGGGCCGCGCAATCCGTGACATGGTGCACTAAACCACGCGGACACTCCGCGCGGACAAGCCGTGTACAGTATGGCAGCCTGAAGTGATGTTAAGATGTTTTAGAATTCTTATTCTTCCCATGTTTCCATGATTAAATATTAATATAGCATCATTAACTCCTCATTTTAGTATATTCAGCCCTACAAAAATACTATTGGGAACTCGTGTCCAGCTTCTGAAGCTGATTTATTGTTTTATTAGTCAGCCGATCTTTAAGTGCCTGGCTTGTCATCAGATAGTGCGCTGGTGCGAAGAGTTTGTTTTAATTTTCTGAGACGTGTGCCCATCCTCTTTAGCACATGCCGAACGCATTCCAGTTTCTTTATCACAATATTTTCGAATGGATCTACTTCAACAACACTCTTACATGCTTTATAATCTCCATCCCAAAGGTACTGAGTGTATCGGACACCCCTTTCCTGCAATGACTGGCTAAACATTTTCACTGCGGCATCAGCTCCTGTTCCTCCACTGGATCCTTCATAATTTTTCTGACAGTTTTTTCATGTTCATTTTTTCCATTTTTCTCACAGGAGTTACAGCAATGTTTTGTAAGTGCCTCAAAATCAATTCCTGTGCCTGTGTCTACACTTGTGATAGTGGCAACCGAGTTTTTCGGTGTGTGGCCCCGATTTTGCCATGTCCCATCCAACGCAACTGGTATATTAATGCTGCCTTCGTTCATTTCAATAGCCTCATTTGTTGCAGCCTTCATTGACAAGGAAGCGACAGAATGAACCGCTCCTTCTGTAACTTCAGTGTACCTCTGAATTTTCGTAGGTGGTGGTGGTGGTGGTGGTGGTGGTGGTGGTGGTGGTGGTAGATTCATAAGCGAAAAGAAACACTGAGCCGCACTAAGACCTTTTCCGATAGCTCTCATGGCATACAGAAAAATTTTACATTTACCTCATACAGATTATTCTTGCATTCATCTGACGTTGCAAATGACTCTCTGTTGTCACAGACAGTGCAAATAAGTGCTATTGTCGTAGCAAGTCCAATTCTCGCAGAAAAATCTTCAATAATTACTTTTCCGCCGCAAATATTACAGCGCAATGAATCACACAATACCTCAACTAAAATGTTCATATCGCATAAAATATAACAAAGACCAGAAGTGCTATTTTCTAAATTATCCTGCAGTAATCCTAGTTCCTCATATTCTTTATGTATTTTAGTTTTACTTCCACAGAGTGATGTCGCAGCTCTCTTGTTCTCTGGTGGCACATTAAGGTTATTTGCTTTTACATTTGTCGGTTCCAGCTCTTGAACAACACTCTGTTTTACATTTCTAGTGTGTTGGTTACCTCCAAACTTACGTTTCTTGAAGAGGCTAGCACTTGTAGGCTTGTTTATATTGACGGCCGCTGTGGCCGAGCGGTTCTAGGTGCTTCATCCGGAACCGCGCGACTGCTACGGTCGCAGGTTCGAATCCTGCCTCGGGCATGAATATGTGTGATGTCCTTAGGTTAGTTAGGATTAAGTAGTTCTAAGTCTAGGGGACTGATGACCTCAGATGTTAAGTCCCATAGTGCTTAGAGCCATTTGAACCTCGTTTATATTATGTCAAACTGCACCAGATTTCACCGAAAGTCATAGTTTCACCCAAAACAAACTAACAATTGCTAAGCGACAGACAATACAGCAGTATGACTAACAACGAGCGACATGTATTTTCTATCCATACATGAAAATACAGTGTAGTTTCCGAGATATGCACATATAAACAGATGCACGTCCGAAATTTGATGATTTAAGAGATAGGCATGTAAGACCAGAAAATTAAAAATAAAATACTTCTAAATGTCACACACACATAATTTATGCAGCCTTTGCGCAGGAAAGAATAAATAATGTTCTAGGGCATGTTTTGCAAAATGTCAAAATTTTCGAATTTTTGCCTGCAAACTCACCTTCAAAAGGTGGTGTCAGCTAACACATGCAACTAACCATTTCTAAAATAACGATGATTTAATATTATCAACTGCAATTAATATTTAAATAAAGTTACTGGCAAAACAGTAAACTATTTTTTAAGTAAATATTCAAATATGACAAAATGTGAGGTATTCATGTTGTATCCATCCTGTGTAATTGCGGAGGATATGATGTTCTGACAAACATTTGCGTAATTAAAAGATATAAAAACGTAATAAATCAATAAATAAAATATACACATACGTACTCTGTGTGCTCAAAAGTATCCGGACACCCCCAAAACATACGTTTTTCGTATTAGGTGCATTGTGCTGCCACCTACTGCCAGGTACTCCACATCAGCGACCTCAGTAGTCATTAGACATCGTGAGAGACCACAATCGGGGCTCCGCGTAACTCACCGACTTCGAACGTGGTTAAGCGATTGCTTGTCACTTGTGTCATATGTCTGTACGCGAGATTTACACACTCCTAAACATCCCTAGGTCCACTGTCTCCGATGTGATAGTGAAGTGGAAACGTGAAGGGACATGTACAACACGAAAGCGTACAGGCCGACCTCGTCTGCTGACTGACAGAGACCGCCGACAATAGAAGAGGGTCGTAATGTGTGATAGGCAGACATCTATCCAGACCATCACACAAGAATTCCAAACTGCATCAGGATCCACTGCAAGTACTATGAGAAGGGGAAGTAAGAAAACTTGGATTTCATGGTCGAGTGGCTGTTCATAAGCCATACATCACGCCGGTAAATACCAAACGACGCCTCGCTTGGTGTAAGTAGCACAAACATTGGACGATTGAACAGTGGAAAAACGTTGTGTGGAGTGGCGAATCACGGTAGACAATGTGGCGATCCGGTCGCAGGGTGTGAGTATGGCGAATCTACATCTACATCTACATTTATACTCCGCAAGCCACCCAACGGTGTGTGGCGGAGGGCACTTTACGTGCCACTGTCATTACCTCCCTTTTCTGTTCCAGTCGCGTATGGTTCGCGGGAAGAACGACTGTCGGAAAGCCTCCGTGCGGAGGCGATGATGTTATGATGTGGTCGTGTTTTGCATGGAGGGGGGCTTGCACCCATTTGTGTTTTGCGTGGCACTATCACAGCACAGTGATGTTTTAAGCACCTTCTTGCTTCCTACTGTTGAAGAGCAATTCGAGGATGGCGACTGCATCTTTCAACACGATCGAGCAGCTGTTCATAATCCACGGCCTGTGGCGGTGTAGTTACACTACAGTATCCCTGTAATGGACTCGCCTGCACAGAGTGCTGATCTGAATCCTATAGAACACCTTCGGGATGTTTCGGAACGCCGACTTCGTTTCAGGCCTGACCGACCGACATCGATACCTCTCCTCTGTGCAGCACTCCGTGAAGAATGGTCTGCCTTTTACCAAGAAACCTTCCAGCACCTGATTGAACGTATGCTTGCGTGAGTGGAAGCTGTCATCAAGGCTAAGGGTGGGTCAACACCAAACTGAATTACAGCATTACCGTTGGAGGGTGCCACGAACTTGTAAGTCATTTTCAGCCAGGTGTCCGGACACTTTTGATCATATAGTGTAGCTTTCAGAGATGATAACTACAGTGCAATGCTGTCACCTGAGAAATCCCATAAAATGTTCAAATGTTACTAGTTCAGAGGATCATTGTGAAAATGTTTAGTCGTTGTGAAATGTTAATTTCTGTAGTTTTAAAGATGTTGAAATATTGTTGTATCATTCGATGCACCTCGTTTTTCTGAGATCTCAAATGGGTTCAGATTTGCTTCAATACTTGACTTTAAATTATTATAGGTTCTGGAAGATTTGTAAGAATACATCTTGCAGTTTGACTCAAAGCCAGCCGTAGCTGATCATCCCGCACTTTGCTAAGCGAAGTAAACGTCCTCGAAAGTACCAAATTTGGGATTTACCCACATGCAACCATGCTGCTCCTCTCTGGCCGGTACCTGCCGCATCGCGCCCTCAGCTGCACGAGCAGATTCACCTCACCTCATATCAGCTCCAGGCCGCAAAATGTCTCGCCTACATGCCAATAACGTTACCACTGTGAGTATGGACTCACAGTCTAAACTACAGTGATGGGCGAGTAACAAGTAGCTGTTTATGGGTTAAGTGTTCAGCAGCCAACAACAATTATTTACTTTCCTGTATAGCACCACCAGAGTGAAAATGTGTCAGTAAATAGTTTCCCAGGTGTTGCTCAGGGCAAATTCCAGGATTTTGCCATCCCCTGCAGAATTTTCACCCTCCCCCCTTCCCCCCACATCCTCCAGCCTGCCCCATCCTTGCCTTTTCATACGTAGTCAGTCTTTCTCACAATGTCATTCGTCCATGACGTCTTATTTTCGCCCATCACACTTACTCATACGCTTTTCCTTGTCGTGAATACACCTCTAAGACCAGAGCCATGTATACGGCACCAGTCACTAAAAAAAATGAAACATTTACAGTGCAATACATTTTGAGTTATAACGCCAAAATTATTTATGCAAAAAAATTAAGTTATGTAACTCGCAGAGTATATAACTAAAATCTTTTCACTTTTTCTCTTTCGCTGAGCACAGGATAGCCTGCGGTGCGAGACCTGTAGCAACCAGAACAGCTGAGAATCGCATTGCTGTCGTCGCTTCTGCTGCACCGAGTGCAAGGGCATAGGACAGCTAGTAACTTACATACAAATGTTTTATTTGTTGAAAAAAATATAAACCTACAGTGCCTGCTTAGTGTAGTCGTAGTACATAAAGTAAAAACGGCTGTCGTCAAATATCGATAAGGCGTCCTTTCCGACATGTCACGACCATGATCTGTGGCTCAAAACGAGCAGTTTAAAAAGCACCATCATTTACTGCAACTAAAAGTAGCGGTTATATGCTAAATAAAGTTGTTGGAACGCAAACAGTCTGAAATACTACGGAACTGCATAAATAGTTCGTCCATTGCCTTTTATTTACTTCAGCTCCAAAATAAAGTTGGACAAGTTTTTTTCTGTAATGGTTCAAATGGCTTTGAGCACTATGGGACTATACTTCTGAGGTCATCAGTCCCCTAGAAATTAGAACTGCTTAAACCTAACTAACATAAGGACATCACACACATCCACGCCCGAGGCAGTATTCGAACCTGCGACCGTAGCGGTCGCGCTGTTCCAGACTGAAGCGCCTAGAACCGCTCGGCCACCATGGCCAGCAGTCAACTAAAAATTCGTTTCATTATGCCTGCGTACTTCATTATTGGAGTGATATGTGTACTTACCAGAAGCAACATAGAGCTATCAGAGATGAAAGAATTTACAGGACAAAGTAAGAAGTAAAACAGAGTGAAAGATGTCGGAGGGAATAGATGGTGCAAGTAAGTAATGCGGGAAATATGAGAATAACGACAATAATTCGCGACTTCAGGTCAGTTGGACGAGTACTGGGACTACGAGAGATGGGAAGACGGAAGCCAAAATGGTCGTGTGGGCTGTAACTCTTTGAAAGGAAGGGGAGGTCTATCCGTTTTTAGGTCCAGCTCTCTTCTCTGGTGATGGTACAGCAGGTGACTGCGAGCGCTCGAAACGCATACGGCCCATCAGGAAAGACAACACAAAATAAAACAGCTAGCAACGGTTAAACATCTGCATTAATTTTATTAATCAGTTACGGACGTCGCAGCTCACACAGACACGCGCGTTGGAGAACATAAAAATAACAAGAAGTAAGCGAGTGAACAATGAAAACTGAAGGTTTTATACTATTGCTTGAGCACTAAGAACTATTCTGCGAACGTCCTTGTCCTTGAAAACTAACCAAAGAAATTTTAAATTTCTGTAAATGGAGTAATTAATAGTCAGGTTTCTGATACGCGGGTCGGTCTGACAGCGCTTTCAATCTTAACAAAGGAAACGAAGCGTTGACGTCCACGGGAATGACATGGAATAACAAAAGCACACCTGTTTTCTATCAGTACGCTACGTCAGCGCCGTGGTAAAAGGTATGAATTATTGCTAATGGGCTTTCGCTATTTATTAACCCATTAAAGCAGAAACGGTCTGCCAGTCATTAAAAACCGCAATACTGCTATCGTGTAAATGGAGATAAACACGTTGCTTACCTTGACGATTTCGCTTTATGTGCCTGTGGGTAATGAAGAAAAGTATGTGTTACGTCCTCAGCTGCATAGGAGGCGACGACCGAAGGACCAGTTTGCTTAAAAAGAGCAGGTGAGGCGATAGATCTGTTATCTACATATCACTCCATAATTTGAAAGTAATTCAGATTGTCGACATACTAGAGAATTCGTGTAGCTGGTGAAAGTAAAGAAATTCGAAGAGTTCGATAATATTTCTCAGTTTTCACTTCTGCCGGCTACTTCAGCACAAAGAATTACAACAAACAAAGAAATATTACTTACGGTGCGTATTCACACTATTGAAGCACAGTGTCAACGGAAAACGTTTCTTATTGCTACATATACATATATATTTTTCTCCACTCTATAGATATACGGTGGAGAAAAATTGTGTCACGAAATTTTAACCCTGGATAGCTCCTGCCAATAGGAAATAAAATTACTAATGTTGTTTCTTGGAAATTGGTGGTAGGGTCTTGTGAGATCAAACTGCTGAGGTCATCGGTCCCTAAGCTTACGCTCTACTTAATTTAACTTAAACTAACTTACGCTAAGGACAACACACACACCCATGTACGAGGGAGGACTCGAACCTCCGACGGGGGGAGCCGCCCAAACACCCCTGACCGCGTGACTAATGTTGTGTTGGTCGCCAACACCATTTTTAAACTACAGAAACTTGGCGCCACGCGCTCCGATTGGCCGTGGGATTGCCCTGCTGCCGTTAGTCGATTGACTGGCAGCGCTATGGTTGTCGGTTCAGGCATACTGTAAGTAGGCCGTTTAGGTTTTTATGTTGGTAACGCCACGTAGCACTCCGTATGAAAATCACTGACTGTGCTGTGTGCAGTCTGTGGCTGGTTGGACTCATTGTTGGAATATTCTCTTGTGTAGTGTTGGGCAGTTGGATGTGAACAGCCCGTAGCGTTGTGCAGTTGGAGGTGAGCCGCCAGCAGTGGTGGATGTAAAGAGAGAGAGAGAAGCCAGAGTTTGGGCGGACGATTTGGACGCGTGTCAGAAAAAGGAAATATGTTTATGACTTCTGAATGCTATGAAGATAAATACATTGTTCTCTATCAAAATCTTTCATTTGCTAACTATGCCTATCAGTAGCTAGTGCCTTCGGTAGTTAGAGTCTTTTATTTAGCTGGCAGTATTGGCGCTCGCTGCATTGCAGTAGTTCGAGTAACAAAGATTTCTGTGAGGTAAGTGATTCATGAAAGGAATAGGTTATTGTTAGTCAGGGCCATTCTTTTGTATGGATTATAGAAAGTCAGATTGCGTTGCGCAAAAAAATTATTGTGTGTGAATTTAGTGATGATCAGAATAAGTAAAGAGAGAACTGTCTGAGTACGTTCTGTTTTACTCAGCTGTCGTAGAAGTTTACCAGCACAGTAATACATAATTTTCCAAAGGGGACGTTTCAATACAAACGACCCTCGCCCCGTCATTGCCCCAACGCGATGTATCGCCTTGGATACATCGCGATCTCCGGCAGGCAAAGCATCCGGCAACAGGGAAATCCCGCGGCCAATCAGAACGCGTGGCACCAAGTTTCCGTAGTTTAAAAATTTTAATTTTCCGTTGTCGACCTACACAACGATTCCTACTGGCATCTGAATTTCGTGACAGTTTTTCTGCTCTCTCTCTCTCTCTCTCTCTCTCTCTCTCTCTCTCTCTATATATATATATATATATATATATATATATATATATATATATATTCCTTAAAGTGGTATTTTTTTGTGTCTATTTGACTGGGTGGTCCAAATTAATGTAGCGCGATACTGAGCTTAACGGTATGTTCTCTACCACTTTATGTGTCTTACGGCCTGAAGTGGTGGACCCCTCAATTACAGAAACAAACCAACTTATAAATCTGATTGGATTCTTTTTAAAATGGTCCATATATTTCAGGCGCGGATGCAGTGTTGCTTCTGGGAAACAGTTTTAGACTCTCTCCTTTCTGTCCTTACCAAAAAGTACACTGCCTGACTCCAAAGTTCATAAAAGTGTCGGCTCTTGGTTATTATTCTGCGGCATATGGATATCCTTAAAAACCGTGAAAATTTCAAAAAATGACTCATGATGTTCGATGGTACCACCACTCCAACAAACGTTTCACCACAACCAAAAATAGTTGGCACATTGTATTCAGCATAAGATAAAAGAAATTATAAAAGTATACAGCCATCTGATGAAGAACCAGTCGGTTCGAGACAGGTAACGGCTAAACTCGCTTTTCACAAGTAGCACCATTACAGGTCCCGGTTGCTGTGTTTAGATACTGTACGGGTTAACCTACATCTTTATACAGTCACTATCGCACCCCATCATTTTTGCACAAAATAATAGAATATTGCATTGTAACACGTAGTTCATGTAGTTTCCTTCAGACACCTAGCAGATACATCAGAACCACATGAAACTACCAGTACGTTATTTTGAAAACAAAGATTTCTCCCACCTAATACTTAAAAGAAGAATCATCGGTATCTATTGGTATTGGTTTGTTAAATCTGTTGCATCACGCAGTAGTATTGGCGCTTCTATGGTCTACAGATTCCTGAGTAACGGAAGTCTAATATCAACTGGATCTAGCTTGTCTATCCATGACGAGTAGCTGAGGCCCCAGATTTACGGGCTGAGATGAGGCGGGAAGTGCAAATTTCAGCGTTTCTTTCGTGGCGAGCAACATGACGTTAGAGTGATCTTTACGGTCGACAAATACATTGTATTATCATTTTTTTTTTATATTTGCGATAAGATCGTATGGGACCAAACCGCCGAGGTCATCGGTCCCTAGGCTTACATACTACTTAAACTAACTTACGCTAAGGACAATACACACTCCCATGGCCGAGGGAGGACTCGAACCTCCGACGGGGGGAGCCGCGCGAACCATGACACGGCGTCTCAGACCGTATTATCATTGACAGAATTTATAAACACACTGAAATTAAACACATTTCCAAAAGGTGTTTTGTTACACATATTGTATTACATTGTCGTTCTCTGGGAGTGGCAAGAGACGATTTCAAAACCATGATACACGAAATTGCTCCTTCTTCGAAATCGCTGGCACTCGAGCTGCTTAGTGTTCCTTTTTTAATGTTTTAATTGTGAGTATAGCAGATAATACAATTTTTCAGAAACCCAGAACAAACACAGTACTGTGTTATAAACAGCAAATAATACATTCACATTCTTTAAAAGAAATAACTTGATCCTGATGCATCAGACGTCTCATTATATTACAGGAAAACCCTTGTGTCATGTTGTCAATCACAAGGATGGAAATTAATCCAAAACCATACTCATCGGTCCCATCGATACAAATACAGCCACTGCAATAATTTTTCAGCATTCTCAGTAGTGTATGCCTTAGGCTGTCTAATTCTTCTGGCTTGTTGAACAATACACAGGACTTGTCGCTAATGCTCATCAAGGTGGCCATCGCTTGTAGATTTGTACCGTATCTTTCCTTCTCACGAAACCTGAACGTAAGTTATTGTATTGCTTAATGTTATGTAAATCTTTTTTGCTACTACACTGCGCCACACAGCTAAAGTGTCACCTTTCGGAAACCCCATAGTTGTCTCCAATTGCTACGCGGAAGTTTGAACTTCGGCCCAAAGTTGCTTACATATTTCCTCTGTAATAGGGCAAAAGTGTGGGGCCCTGTGACCTCACCCTCAGGCACGCTGACGATTCAAATGGTTGAAATGGCTCTGAGCACTATGGGACTTAACTTCTGAGGTCATCAGTCCCCTAGAACTTAGAACTACTTAAACCTAAGTAACCTAAGGACAGCACACACATCCATGCCCGAGGCAGAATTCGAACCTGCGACCGTAAAGGTCGCTCGGTTCCAGACTGAAGCTGACGATTCAGATAGCAAAGTGTCGACACATACGAAACAAACGCCAGAGCTCAAAAGTTCATGTAAGGTGTAAGGTGAGTTAATGATATCGCATTGGCAGCAAAATTCATCCCAGTTCTGCTCAACGCCACTGTTGATTTGTCTCTCGATGGGAAGGTCGCCACACTTCCTCTTACCCACATTCACCTGTTCTTTTGACGTTTATGCGGTGGAGGTCAGACTCGCGATACTCAGCGTTGAAATCATGCAGTTTTCTTATGGGTGGCCGAGGGAAACTTTTCAGACACCGTCACTCAGTATCAACACGGAAAGGCCTCAGTGGAGGGGTAAAGGTCATCAAGGAAAGCACACCTTTCCTCGAGGCGTTGAGTCCCACGCATTTCGCGGCTGGAAACAACAGTTTCTTGTGTAGTGAGGAACAGGACGACGTTCTTGACAACCTCTGACACAGCTGACATGCTGACCCCACCACGAACGATTCAACCCTTGTCGAAGAACATCTCGAGCATGTAACCCCACTGGGCATGATCGCACCCTTTGGAATCTAGCGTGCCCACAATTTTTGCTACGGCATAGGGAGCGGAACCACTATGGATCCTTCAAAACCATTCTACGAAATCTGAAGCAGCAATGGGTGCTTATACTTTTTCTGCCCTCCTATTTCGCGTACTCCTGTGGTATGACCAGTGGTGCGGGCAGGGGAGGGGGGGGGGGGGGGCAAGTACGCGACAGTGATACACACGTGAGTAAAATGGGCAAAGGGTCGCTCTTACATCACCCAGTTCTCCAGCATCCTCGGTGTCAACGGCGCACCATTGTTCAGCGCTACAAAAACGTTCCTGTACGGAAACAGTCACTGATTACTAAGCGCCGGTGTGAAGAGCGGTCATTTCGACACCCCTGTGCTGAGTGGCGCTCTGTCGCTGATCTGGAGCCTGCTGGCTCCATGTCAAATTTATGGAGTGTCGAAAGGATGCCTGTCACGCCAGCACCTAGTAATCACTAATCAGTGACTGGCTGTCTCTCTACAGATGAATTATTAAAGTGCTCAACAAAGTTGCGTGGCTCGCACCGAGGGTGTTGCCGAACTGGGATGTCTTAGATGGGCCCATTGCCTCCACGCATGTGTTACGGTCACGTCCCTTCCCCCTTTCCCCCGTGATCACGCCGCAGGAGGGCGTAGAACAGGAAGGCTGAAAAATCTAAAATCCCATATGCTGCTTCGGATGACGTTCAAATTTCGTCGAATTGTTTTGAACACTTCCTAGTAGTTCCACACTCTACACCCAGAGCAAAAAATTGTGTTCGCACTACACTACAAAAGCATGCAATCGCGTCCATTCGGGTTGTGCGCCCACGATGTCCTTGTCAGAAACACAGTCGTGTTGCTCACCCTACTTCGAACCGTCGTTTTTGACTGTCAAATGCGTGGGAATCGTCGCCCCAAGACGCTCTTTCTGCCACCCCCAGAGGCTTTTTCGTGTTGATACTGAGCAGCGGCGTTTCTGAAAAGTTTTGCTCGGTCACCCATAAGAAAACCGCACGATTTTAACTCTGAGTATCGAGGCTCTGACCTCCATCGCAGAGGCATCAAGAGAAGGGGTGAAATATGGGTAAGAGGGGCATGACGACCTTCCCGTCTAGTGACACACCCACGGTGGTGTTGGGCAGAATTTGGGTGTATTTTGGTGCCAGTGCGACATGGAACACTCCTGTGGCCAGCAAGAATCAAATATCTGTCAGCGATAGAAAATGAGTAGGACCGGCTCGGACGACGACTCCGTCCCACCGACAGTATCCAGCATATCAAGGACCAATTATAACAGTTGTGGGCCACATTGCCTCAGGAGAGGATACAACGCCCTTATAGCACCCTTCCCAAACGAATCAGTGCATGCACCCATGCCTGAGGTGGTGCAACGTTCTACTGGTAAGTGTCCCAGATAGCCAAGCTCTTTCTGAATTTGTCTCGATTTAGTAATCACTGAAATAACATAACATACCCTCTCAAAAAGTGAAGTTTTATTTCGTTCGTCCCGCCCTTCTGGGTGTTTCACTCTTTTGTCAGGCAGTGTAATTCCATTTTCTAAACTTCAGTAATTCCATTGTCTTCCTAGACGATGTATACGACAAGCGTAAGTTTACCTTCTATAATACTAAATGCTGCTCTTGGAGAGCTAATCTATGATCAGGAGCTTGGATGAAAAATCTTACGTCACAAGGATTGGGTGATGGTTGATGTATATGTTATTGGGTTCATGGGAAATGGAGGTCTTGAATATTGTCACAGTAGAAAAAAAAAATCAGATCTATGGAGATCTGTGTGCGATTTTGTTTCTCGATGTCATGGATGGGTATAATATTATAATTGGATCCTTCTACTGACCGCCAGACTCACTTCTTGAAGTAACCTAAAACTTTAGAAAAAACTTACATGAGAAGGCCACGACGTTGGGCTCACGGATTTACGGTAACTCAGCGTGTTCGGTCAGAGGGTTAGCTGCTCTCTGTAAATAAAAAAAAAAATAAAAAAAAACTGAGTGAAGGGATCAACGATGAACTTCAACACGTGTCATGTGACGTCCGCCCTGGACAAATGCAACTAACATTAACGAACAAACTCAGATTACAAAAAAAAAAAAGAAAGAAAGGTGGTTAGCGTTCGAGCTGCGTAAGACAGGTGTGTATGAGGCGACGAATCGATCATGCGCAAATCTTCATTTTTGTAGTAATAGTGTAAATTACGTGATATTCAAAAAATTTGCATCTAGACTACTCGTTCATGATGCTACACAGGTTAAATGTCAACTTGGGCTGCCTTTGCATCTGCAGCTCAAAGCGCCTAGGTGCAAAGTAGTTCCGGGTACCTTACCTCATTGCATCTATGAGGGAGATCGAAAATAAAGACAAGCACACATTTTCAAGAAAACTCTATGCGTTTCTTCGTTTACTTGTCGATACTTATAAATATGTTTGTTCTAATAATTAAATTCAATTAAAAACAGTAGGCAAATAACATGAAATTCACTTCAAGCTTCATGTACATACACGTCGGTTTCTGTAATTATATAACCTCTAAAATGGCATGTAAATTAAATAATATGACCAGTGACGAAAAAAAATAGATTAAAAATTAAGTTAAGCACCATGAACTCTCACGTTCGGCACCTACGCACAGATACATTTGTTACGTAATAGACACGTTAAACTTGTAAGTAGGCTGTTTAGATGTAAGTAGGCTGTTTAGATGTAAGTAGGCTGTTTAGGTTTTTATGTTGGTAACGCCACGTAGCGCTCTGTATGAAAATCACAGACTGTGCTGTGTGCAGTCTGTGACTGGTTGGCATTGTTGAAATATTCGCTATTGTAGTGTTGGGCAGTTGGATGTGAACAGCGCGTAGTGTTGCGCAGTTGGAGGTGAGCCGCCAGCAGTGGTGGATGTGGGGAGAGAGATGGCAGAATCTTGAGAGCGTACAATCTGGACGTGTGTCCATCAGAAAGAGTAAATTTGTAGTATTGGGTATCTTGAACTGATGATATGATGACTTTCGAACATTATTAAGATAAATACACTGTTTGTTCTCTATCAAAATCTTTCATTTGCTGACTATGCCTATCAGTAGTTAGTTGTTAGTTGTGGGCGTGACAAGGCATCCTGTGAAACATTACCAAAAGCCTTCTCTGAAAATTACCTAGAACAGATGGACTGGTACGTCATTCATGACGGAAATACGAAGCTGGCCCAGAAAGTAACGCACACGATAGAATGGTGTTTCATATATACACCCTATTTTTCCACGTAATCTCCATCCCGTCCTATGGCCATCCTCCAGCGTGAAAAAGGGCGTGTTTGTCCTATCGGTACAAATCCTTGTCCTGGTGGTGGAGCCTGTGCTTCACTGTGTGAACTTTCTTTGCTGATTGGCAGATGCAGTGCCAACTCCCGCGTCGTAATGCGTCTGTCCTCGCGAATGACAAAATCAGCTCTATGCAATATGTCAGGTGGTTGGTCTCTCCGACCGCTACATATCCTGGAGCTCCACCGAACCGCCTTCAGATTACCTCACCCTCCGTGGCCAGCGAAAAACTGTACTACTGTCGACAGCAGATGCTCCATAGACTTTTCACAAGCGTTTGTGAATATTCCCTACCGTCTCTTTCTCGGAAATGAGAAATTCAATGAAGGCACATTGTTCGAAACGTACATCACCTACAGACGCCATTTTGAAACTGTCCTGCAACTACGCTATCTGCAGGAAGTGGCGGAAACTTGGCGCACTAACTCAGGAGACTTCAAATAATACATACATAACGTTTAGCACTCGTAGCATTGTTTTAGGCTTAGAAAAATTGTGGTGCATTACTTTCTGGGAAACACTCGTACACTAGATCTAATTGGCAACAAACAGACCAGACCTTTTTGAATACGTCCGCATCAAAACTGGTATCAGTGCCCATGAGGCAGTTGTAGCGAGAGCATGATTTCTATAACAAGCAGAAAGGTTTGTATGACTGGTAAATCTACATCTAAATCCATACTCCACAAGCCACCTGACGGTATGTGGCGGAGGGAACCTTGAGTACCTCTATCGGTTCTCCCTCCTATTCCAGTCTCGTACTGTTCGTGAAAAGAAAGATAGTCGGTGTGCCTCTGTGTGAGCTCTAATCTCTCTGATTTTATCCTCATGGTCTCTTCGCGAGATATACGTAGGAGGGAGCAATATACTGCTTGACTCCTCGGAGAAGGTATGTTCTCGAAACTTCAACAAAAGCCCGTACTGAGCTACCGAGCGCCTCTCTTGCAGAGTCTTCAACTGGAGCTTATCTATCATCTCCGTAACGCTTTCGCGATTACTAAATGATCCTGTAAGGAAGCGCACTGCTCTCCGTTCGATCTTCTCTATCTCTTCTATCAACCCTATCTGGTACGGATCACACACCGGTGAGCTGTATTCAAGCAGTGGGCGAACAAGTGTATTGTAACCTACTTCCTTTGTTTTCGGACTGCATTTCCTTAGAATTCTTCCAATGAATCTCAGTCTGGCATCTGATTTACCGACGATTAAATTTATATGGTCATAACTGCTTCCAGTTGTTGACCTGCTGTATTGTAGCTAAATGATAAAGGATCTTTCTTTCTATGTATTCGCAGCACATTACACCTGTCTCCATTGAGATTCAATTGCCATTCCCCGCACCATGCGTCAATTGGTTGCAGATCCTCCTGCATTTCAGTACAATTTTTCATTGTTACAACCTCTCGATCCTGCATTTCAGTACAATTTTCCATTGTTACAACCTCTCGATTTACTACAGCATCATCCGCAAAAAGCCTTAGTGAACTTCCGATGTCATCCGCAAGGTCATTTGTGTATATTGTGAATAGGAACGGTCCTATGACACTCCCCTGTGGCACACCTGAAATAACTCTTACTTCGGAAGACTTCTCTCCATTGAGAGAGACATGCAGCGTTCTGTTATCTAGGAACTCTTCAATCCAATCACACAATTGGTCTGATAGTCCATATGCTCTTATTTTGTTCATTAAACGACTGTGGGGAACTGTATCGAACGCCTTGTGGAAGACAAGAAACACGGCATCTACCTGGGAACCCGTGTTATGGCCCTCTGAGTCTCGTGGACGAATAGCGCGAGCTGGGTTTCACACGACCGTCTTTTTCGAAACCCATGCTGATACCTACAGAGTAGATTTCTAGTCTCCAGTAAAGTCACTGTACTCGAACATAATACGTGTTTCAAAATTCTACAACTGATCGACGTTAGAGATATAGGTCTATAGTTCTGCACATCTGTTCGACGTCCCTTATTGAAAATGGGGATGACGTGTGCCCTTTACCAATCTCTTGGAACGCTACGCTCTTCTAGAGTCCTACGCTACACCGCTGCAAGAAGGGGAGCAAGTTCTTTCGCGCACTCTGTGCAAAATCGAACTGGTATCCCATTAGGTCCAGCGGCCTTTCCTCTTTTGAGCGATTTGAATTGTTTTTCTATCCCTCTGTCATATATTTCGATATCCACCATGAACCATGGACCTTGCCGTTGGTGGGGAGGCTTGCGTGCCTCAGCGATACAGATAGCCGTACAACGGAGGGGCATCTGTTGAGAGGCCAGACAAATGTGTGGTTCCTGAAGAGGGGCAGCAGCCTTTTCAGTAGTTGCAGGGGCAACAGTCTGGATGATTGGCTGATCTGGCCTTGTAACGCTAACCAAAACGGCCTTGTAACACTAACCAAAACGGCCTTGCTGTGCTGGTACTGCGAACGGTTGAAAGCAAGGGGAAACTACAGCCGTAATTTTTCCCGAGGGCATGCAGCTTTACTGTATGGTTAATGATGTTGGCGTCCTCTTGGGTAAAATATTCCGGAGGTAAAATAGTCCCCCATTCGGATCTCCGGGCGGGGACAACTCAAGAGGACGTCGTTATCAGGAGAAAGAAAACTGACGTTCTACGGATCGGAGCATGGAATGTCAGGTCCCTTAATCGGGCAGGTAGGTTAGAAAATTTAAAAAGGGAAATGGATAGGTTAAAGGTAGATATAGTGGGAATTAGTGAAGTTCGGTGGCAGGAGGAACAAGACTTCTGGTCAGGCGAATACAGGGTTATAAATAAAAAGTCAAATAGGGGTAATGCAGGAGTAGGTTTAATAATGAATAAAAAATAGGAATGCGGGTAAGCTACTACAAACAGCATAGTGAACGCATTATTGTGGCCAAGATAGACACGAAGCCCACGCCTACTACAGTAGTACAAGTTTATATGCCAACTAGCTCTGCGGATGACGAAGAAATTGAAGAAATGTATGATGAAATAAAAGAAATTATTCAGATAGTGAAGGGAGACGATAATTTAATAGTGATGGGTGACTGGAATTCTGTAGTAGGAAAAGGGAGAGAAGGAAACGTAGTAGGTGAATATGGATTGGGGGTAAGAAATGAAAGAGGAAGCCACCTGGTAGAATTTTGTGCAGAGCATAACTTAATCATAGCTAACACTTGGTTCAAGAATCATGAAAGAAGGTTGTATACATGGAAGAATCCTGGAGATACTAAAAGGTATCAGATTGATTATATAATGGTAAGACAGAGATTTAGGAACCAGGTTTTAAATTCTAAGACATTTCCAGGAGCAGATGTGGACTCTGACCACAATCTATTGGTTATGAACTGTAGATTAAAACTGAAGAAACTGCAAAAAGATGGGAATTTAAGGAGATGGGACCTGGATAAACTGACTAAACCAGAGGTTGTACAGAGTTTCAGGGAGAGCGTAAGGGAACAAATGGCAGGAATGGGGGAAAGAAATACAGTAGAAGAAAAATGGGTAGCTTTGAGGGATGAAGTAGTGAAGGCAGCAGAGGATCAAGTAGGTAAAAAGACGAGGGCTAGTAGTAATCCTTGGGTGACAGAAGAAATACTGAATTTAATAGATGAAAGGAGAAAATTTAAGAATGCAGTAAATGAAGCAGGCAAAAAGGAATACAATCGTCTCAAAAATGAGATCGACAGGAAGTGCAAAATGGCTAAGCAGGGATGGCTAGAGGATAAATGTAAGGATGTAGAGGCTTGTCTCACTAGGGTTAAGATAGATACTTCCTACAGGAAAATTAAGGAGACTTTGGAGAAAAGAGAACCACTTGTATGAATATCAAGAGCTCAGATGGAAACCCAGTTCTAAGCAAAGAAGGGAAAGCAGAAAGGTGGAAGGAGTATATAGAGGGTCTATACAAGGGCGATATACTTGGGGACAATATTATGGAAATGGAAGAGGATGTAGATGAAGATGAAATGGGAGATATGATACTGCGTGAAGAGTTCGACAGAGCACTGAAAGACCTGAGTCGAAACAAGGCCCCCGGAGTAGACAACATTCCATTACAAGTACTGACGGCCTTGAGAGAGCCAGTCCTGACAAAACTCTACCATCTGGTGAGCAAGATGTATGAGACAGGCGAAATACCCTCAGACTTCAAGAAGAATATAATAACCCCAATCCCAAAGAAAGCAGGTGTTGACAGATGTGAAAATTACCGAACTATCAGTTTAATAAGCCACGGCTGCAAAATACTAACGCGAATTCTTTACAGACGAATGGAAAAACTAGTAAAAGCCGACCTTGGGGAAGATCAGTTTGGATTCCGTAGAAATATTAGAACACGTGAGACAATGCTGACCCTACGGCTTATCTTAGAAGCTAGATTAAGGAATGGCAAACCTACGTTTCTAGCATTTGTAAACTTAGAGAAAGCTTTTGACAATGTTGACTGGAATACTCTCTTTCAAATTCTGTAGGTGGCAGGGGTAAAATATTGGGAGCGAAAGGCCATTTACAATTTGTTTAGAAGCCAAATGGCAGTTATAAGAGTTGAGGGGCATGAAAGGAAAGCAGTGGTTGGGAAGGGAGTGAGGCAGGGTTGTAGCCTCTCCCCGATGTTATTCAATCTGTATATTGAGCAAGCAGTGAAGGAAACAAAAGAAAAATTCGGTGTAGGTATTAAAATCCATGGAGAAGAAATAAAAACTTTGAGGTTCAAATGGCTCTGAGCACTATGGGACTTAACATCTGAAGTCATCAGTCCCCTAGAACTTAGAACTACTTAAACCTAACTAACCTAAGGACATCACACACATCCATGCCCGAGGCAGGATTCGAACCTGCGACCGTAGGGGTCGCGCGGTGCCAGACTGAAGCGCCTAGAACCGCTCGGCCACACTGTCCGGCTTTGAGGTTCGCCGATGACATTGTAATTCTGTCAGAGACAGCAAAGGACTTGGATGAACAGTTGAATGGAATGGATGGTGTCTTGAAGGGAGGATATAAGATGAACATCAACAAAAGCAAAACGAGGATAATGGAACGTAGTCGAATTAAGTCGGGTGATGTTGAGTGTATTAGATTAGGAAATGAGGCACTTAAAGTAGTAAAGGAGTTTTGCTATTTTGGGAGCAAAATAACTGATGATGGTCGAAGTAGAGATATTTGTTAACATCGAGTATTGATTGAAGTATTGGGAAGTCGTTTCTGAAAGTACACTCCTGGAAATTGAAATAAGAACACCGTGAATTCATTGTCCCAGGAAGGGGAAACTTTATTGACACATTCCTGGGGTCAGATACATCACATGATCACACTGACAGAACCACAGGCACATAGACACAGGCAACAGAGCATGCACAATGTCGGCACTAGTACAGTGTATATCCACCTTTCGCAGCAATGCAGGCTGCTATTCTCCCATGGAGACGATCGTAGAGATGCTGGATGTAGTCCTGTGGAACGGCTTGCCATGCCATTTCCACCTGGCGCCTCAGTTGGACCACCGTTCGTGCTGGACGTGCAGACCGCATGAGACGACGCTTCATCCAGTCCCAAACATGCTCAGTGGGGGACAGATCCGGAGATCTTGCTGGCCAGGGTAGTTGACTTACACCTTCTAGAGCACGTTGGGTGGCACGGGATACATGCGGACGTGCATTGTCCTGTTGGAACAGCAAGTTCCCTTGCCGGTCTAGGAATGGTAGAACGATGGGTTCGATGACGGTTTGGATGTACCGTGCACTATTCAGTGTCCCCTCGACGATCACCAGTGGTGTACGGCCAGTGTAGGAAATCGCTCCCCACACCATGATGCCGGGTGTTGGCCCTGTGTGCCTCGGTCGTATGCAGTCCTGATTGTGGCGCTCACCTGCACGGCGCCAAACACGCATACGACCATCATTGGCACCAAGGCAGAAGCGACTCTCATCGCTGAAGACGACACGTCTCCATTCGTCCCTCCATTCACGCCTGTCGCGACACCACTGGAGGCGGGCTGCACGATGTTGGGGCGTGAGCGGAAGACGGCCTAACGGTGTGCGGGACCGTAGCCCAGCTTCATGGAGACGGTTGCGAATGGTCCTCGCCGATACCCCAGGAGCAACAGTGTCCCTAATTTGCTGGGAAGTGGCGGTGCGGTCCCCTACGGCACTGCGTAGGATCCTACGGTCTTGGCGTGCATCCGTGCGTCGCTGCGGTCCGGTCCCAGGTCGACGGGTACGTGCACCTTCCGCTGACCACTGGCGACAACATCGATGTACTGTGGATACCTCACGCCCCACGTGTTGAGCAATTCGGCGGTACGTCCACCCGGCCTCCCGCATGCCCACTATACGCCCTCGCTCAAAGTCCGTCAACTGCACATACGGTTCACGTCCACGCTGTCGCGGCATGCTACCAGTGTTAAAGACTGCGATGGAGCTCCGTATGCCACGGCAAACTGGCTGACACTGACGGCGGCGGTGCACAAATGCTGCGCAGCTAGCGCCATTCGACGGCCAACACCGCGGTTCCTGGTGTGTCCGCTGTGCCGTGCGTGTGATCATTGCTTGTACAGCCCTCTCGCAGTGTCCGGAGCAAGTATGGTGGGTCTGACACACCGGTGTCAATGTGTTCTTTTTTCCATTTCCAGGAGTGTATTTGTATGGAGTGTAGCCATGTATGGAAGTGAAACATGGACGATAAATATTTTAGCCAAGAAGAGGATAGAAGCCTTCGAAACGTGGTGCTACAGAAGAATGCTGAAGATTAGATGGGTAGATCACATAACTAATGAGGAGGTGTTGAATAGGATTGGGGAGAAGAGAAGTTTGTGGCGCAACTTGACTAGAAGAAGGGATCGGTTGGTAGGACATGTTCTGAGGCATCAAGGGATCACCAATTTAGTATTGGAGGGCAGCGTGGAGGGTAAAAATCGTAGAGGGAGACCAAGAGATGAATACACCAAGCAGATTCAGAAGGATGTAGGTTGCAGTAGGTACTGGGAGATGAAGCAGCTTGCACAGGATAGAGTAGCATTGAGAGCTGCATCAAACCAGTCTCAGGACTGAAGACCACAACAGCAACATATACCATTTTGTCATCTGTGCGACAATATAGAGAAGGGACTGCAGTGTAGTCTTCTTCTGTGAAACAGCTTTGGAAAAAGATATTTAGTATTTCGGCCTTTAGTCTGTCATCCTCTGTTTCGGTACCATTTTCGTCACAGAATGTCTGGATATTTTGTTTTGATATACCTACCGCTTTGACATAAGACCAAAATTTCTTAGGATTTTCTGCCAAGTCAGTTCACAGAATTTTACTTTCGAATTCATTGAACGCCTCTCGCATTGCCCTCCTCACACTACATTTCGCTTCGTGTCATTTTTGTTTGTCTGCAAGGCTTTGGCTATGTTTCTGTTTGCTGTGAAGTTCCCTTTGCTTGTAGCAGTTTTCTAACTCGGTTGTTGTACCAAGGTGGCACTTTTCCATCTCTTATGATGTTGCTTGCCCATACTCATATAATGCATATTGTACGATGGTTTTGAACTTTGTCTACTGATTCTCAACCGTATCTGTATTTGAGACAAAATTTTTGTGTTGAGCCGTCAGGTACTCTGTAATCTGCTTTTTGTCACTTTTGCTAAACAGAAAAATCTTCCTACCTTTTTTAATATTTATATTTACGGCTGAAATCATCGATGCCGTAACCGCTTTATGATCGCTGATTTCTGTTCTGCGTTAACTGGACCAAAATCGTTCGGGTCTGTTTGTCACCAGAAGGTCTAATATGTTATCGCCACGAGTCGGTTCTCTGTTTAACTGCTCAAGGTAGTTTTCAGATAAAGCACTTAAAAAAATTTCATTGGATTCTTTGTCCCTGCCACCCGTTCTAAACGTTTGAGTCTCCCAGTCTATATTTGGTAAATTAAAATCTCCACACAGACCTATAACATGGTGGGGAAATCTACTGGAAATAATTTTTAAAATTTTCCTTCAGGTGCTCTGCCACAGCAGCTGCTGAGCCAGGAGGCCTATAGAGACATCCAATTACCACGTCACAAGCCTGCTTTAACCGTGACCTTCACCCAAATTATTTCACATTTCGGATCTACGTCAATTTCCTTCGATGCTATTGCACTTTTTTATCGCTATAAACACGCCTCCCCCTTCACTGTCCAGCCTGTCTCTGCGGTATACATTCCAATCTGAGTTTAGAATTTCATTAATGTTTACAACTGGTTTCAGCCAGCTTTCCGTCCCTAGTACCATGTAGGCATTGTGACCGTATATTAATGAGAGCAGTTCTGGAACCTTTCTATAGACGCTCCTGCAGTTTACTACTAGCACATTAATATTGTTATTCCCTACTGCGTTTTGCCTACTGCTACCTAGTCGCGTCTCAGGAGGCGTCCTTTCGGTCCTAGGGAGGGAATTCTCTAACTTAAAAAACCCACATGTGCACTCCACGCGTACTCCGCTACCCTTGTAGCCGCTTCCGGCGTGTACTGCACGCCTGACCTATTCAGGGGGACATTACATTTGTCCACCCGATAGCGGAGGTCGAGAAATTTGCACCCCAGATCTCCGCAGAATCGTCTGAGCCTCTGGTTGAAGCCTTCCACTCGGCTCCAAACCAGAGGACCGCGATCGGTTCTGGGAACGGTACTACAAATAGTTAGCTCAGATTCCACACCGCGAGCGAGGCTTTCCGCCTTCACCAACTCCGCCAACCGCCTGTATAAAGTGAGGATGACCTCTGAACCCAGACGGCAGGAGTCACTGGTGCCGACGTGAGCAACAATTTGCAGTCGGGTGCACCCAGTGCTCTCTATCGCCGCCGGCAGGGCCTCCTCCACATCTCGGATGAGACCCCGTCGACAAGCAGACAGAGTTAACACTGGCCTTCGTCTCAGACCTTTCCGCTATTTCCCTAAGGGGCTCCATCACCCGCCTAAAATTGGAGCTACGAATCACTAATAAACTCCTCCCCCCGTGTGCCTGAACTTGAAAAAAGGACAGCATCATGTAAAGAAAATATAGCTCAAGCTTAAACGAATAGTTGATCGATCACTGCGTGGATGAGTACCCAGTAGAACAGTTAGTGATGGGAGGGTCTCTCCATGGTATACAGCCACTGAAAAGAAACTCTTAGATAAACAGAGACTACTACATAACAGGTATAAAAGCGGAGGACTGTAGATAAGATGTTGAATTAAATGTGTTTGGCTGTCAAGAGGGCAATGCGTGAAACTTTCAGGGGCTACCGAAGCAGACTATTGTCGAAAAATCTTTCAGAAAACTCAAAGAAATGCTGGTAATCTGTAAACACTGTTAGGGGCACCAAAATTAGTGTCCTGTCACTAACGGAAGAGACATGAACTGAAATTAGGGTAACAAAGAAAAAGCAGAAATTCTTAATTCAGTTTTCAAATGTTCCTTTAGAAAGGAAAACCCATGAGTATTGTCCCAATTTAATTCTCATACCACTCAAAAGATGAAAGAAAGAAATATTAGTGTCAGTGGCGCTGAGAAACAACTGAAATCATTCAAACAGGAATTCGTATCAGACTGTACACTGAATGTGCGGGTGATTTAGCCTCTCTTTTAACTGTGTCAGCTATAGACCCCTCCGAGAGAAATGTGTGCTTAGTAGCTGGAAGAAAGGGCAAGTCACGCCCGTTTACAAGAAGTGTAGCGGAAGTGATCCACAAAACCAGCGTCCAGTACCTTTGACATCCGTTTGTTGTAGCATCTTAAAATATATTCTGAGCAAAAACATAATGTCGTCGTAACTGCCGCCTGCTTCACGTCTGCTGTGCAGCGAGCTACCTTAATTTAAGTATTAACTGTATTTTTCTTACTTGTCACTTCTTCTTCCGTGTGTATTTGCTTTTAGGAAGCTTTAATTGTCGAGTGCTAGTAATAGTGTTCCATAGATTTCGTGTTTGTTTTGAATACAGTCAGAGAGAGTCCCTTTAGTCAACCATAGTGCCAGTAGTGCTAGTGTTTCTTCTCAATACAGTTCAGAGGAAGGTAGTGCTATTTTCATTGTTTTCTACAAGAAGTGGCTAGCAATCACAGTTTAGTCAATAATCAGCCGCCTTTAGCGAATTAGCAGTCTAGTATCGTTCCCAGAACCGATCGCGGTCCTCTGGTTTGGAGCCGAGTGGAAGGCTTCAACCAGAGGCTCAGACGATTCTGCGGAGATCTGGGGTGCAAATTTCTCGACCTCCGCTATCGGGTGGATAAATGTAATGTCCCCCTGAATAGGTCAGGTGTGCACTACACGCCGGAAGCGGCTACAAGGGTAGCAGAGTACGTGTGGAGTCCACATGGTGGTTTTTTAGGTTAGAAAATTCCCTTCCTGGGCCCGACAAGACCCCTCCTGAGACGCGGCAAGGTAGGAGTAGGCAAAATGCATCAGGGAATAACAATATTAATCTGCTAATAGTAAACTGCAGGAGCGTCTATAGAAAGGTTCCAGAACTGCTCTCGTTAATAAACGGTCACAACGCCCATATAGTACTAGGGACAGAAAGTTGGCTGAAACCAGACGTAAACAGTAATGAAGTCCTAAACTCAGATTGGAATGTATACCGTAGAGACAGGCTGGACAGTGAAGGGGGAGGAGTGTTTATAGCGACAAGAAGTGCAATAGTATCGAAGGAAATTGACGGAGATCCGATATGTGAAATAATTTCGGTGAACGTCATGTTTAAAGCAGGCTCAGACATAGTAATTGGATGTCTCTATAGGCCCCCTGGCTCAGCAGCTGTTGTGGTTGAGCACCTGACGGAAAATTTGGAAAATATTTCGAGTAGATTTCCCCACCATGTTGTAGTTCAGGGTGGAGATTTTAATTTGCCGGATATAGATTGGGAGACTCAAACGTTCATAACGGGTGGCAGGGACAAAGAATCCAGTGAAATTTTTTTAAGTGCTTTATCTGAAAACTATCTTGAGCAGTTAAACAGAGAACTGACTCGTGGCGATAACATATTAGACCTTCTGGTGACAAACAAACCCGAACTATTTGAAAAAGTTAACGCAGAACAGGGAATCAGCGATCATAAAGCGGTTACGGCATCGATGATTTCAGCCGTAAATATAAATATTAAAAAAGGTAGGAAGATTTTTCTGTTCAGCAAAAATGACAAAAAGCAGATTACAGAGTACCTGACGGCTCAACACAAAAGTTTTGTCTCAAATACAGATATGGTTGAGGAGCAGTGGATAAAGTTCAAAACCATCGTACAATATGCGTTAGATGAGTATGTGCCAAGCAAGATCGTAAGAGATGGAAAAGAGCCACCGTGGTACAACAACCGTGTTAGAAAATTGCTGCGGAAGCAAAGGGAACTTCACAGCAAACATAAACATAGCCAAAGCCTTGCAGACAAACATAAATTACGCGAAGCGAAATGTAGTGTGAGGAGGACTATGCGAGAGGCGTTCAATGAATTCGAAAGTAAAGTTCTATGTACTGACTTGGCAGGAAATCCTAAGAAATTTTGGTCTTATATCAAAGCGGTAGGTGGATGAAAACAAAATGTCCAGACACTCTGTGACGAAAATGGTACTGAAACAGAGGATGACATACTAAAGGCCGAAATACTAAATGTCTTTTTCCAAAGCTGTTTCACAGAGGAAGACTGCACTGTAGTTGCTTCTCTAGATTGTCGTACAGATGACAAAATGGTAGTTATTGAAATAGACGATAGAGCGATAGAGAAACAATTAAAATCGCTCAAAAGAGGAAAGGCCGCTGGACCTAATGGGATACCATTTCGATTTTGAACAGAGTACGCGAAGGAACTTGCCCCCCTTCCTGCAGCGGTGTACCGTAGGTCTCTAGAAGAGCGTAGCGTTACAAAGGATTGGAAAAGGGCACAGGTCATTCCCGTTTTCAAGAAGGGACGTCGAACAGATGTGCAGAACTATAGACCTATATCTCTAACGTCGATCAGTTGTAGAATTTTGGAACACGTATTATGTTCGAGCATAATGACTTTTCTGGAGACGAGAAATCTACTCTGTAGGAATCAGCATGAGTTTCGAAAAAGACGATCGTGTGAAACCCAGCTCGCGCTATTCGTCCACGAGACTCAGAGGGCCATAACACGGGTTCCTAGGTAGATGCCGTGTTTCTTGACTTCCGCAAGGCGTTCGATACAGTTCCCCACAGTCGTTTAATGAACAAAATAAGAGCATACGGACTATCAGACCAATTGTGTGATTGGATTGAAGAGTTCCTAGATAACAGAACGCTGCATGTCACTCTCAATGGAGAGAAGTCTTCCGAAGTGAGAGTTATTTCAGGTGTGCCACAGGGGAGTGTCATAGGACCGTTCCTATTCACAATATACACAAATAACCTTGCGGATGACATCGGAAGTTCACTGAGGCTTTTTGCAGATGATGCTGTGGTGTATCGAGAGGTTGTAACAATGGAAAACTGTACTGAAATGCAGGAGGATCTGCAGCGAATTGACGCATGGTGCAGGGAATGGCAATTGAATCTCAATGTAGACAAGTGTAATGTGCTGCGAATACACAGAAAGATAGATCCCTTATCATTTAGCTACAAAATAGCAGGTCAGCAACTGGAAGCAGTTAATTCCATAAATTATCTGTTAGTATGCATTAGGAGTGATTTAAAATGGAATGATCATATAAAGTTGATCGTCGGTAAGGCAGATGCCAGACTGAGATTCATTGGAAGAATCCTAAGGAAATGCAATCCGAAAACAAAGGAAGTAGGTTACAGTGCGCTTGTTCGTCCAGTGCTTGAATACTGCTCAGCAGTGTGGGATCCGTACCAGATAGCATTGATTGAAGAGATAGAGAAGATTCAACGGAGAGCAGCGCGCTTCGTTACAGGATCATTTAGTAATCGCGAAAGCCTTACGGATATGATAAACTCCAGTGGAAGACTCTGCAGGAGAGACGCTCAGTAGCTCGGTACGGGCTTTTGTTAAAGTTTCGAGAACATACCTTCCCCGAAGAGTCAAGCAGTATATTGCTCCCTCCTACGTATATCTCGCGAAGAGACCATGAGGATAAAATCAGAGAGATTAGAGCCCACACAGAGACATACCGACAATCCTTCTTTCCACGAACAATAAGAGACTGGAATAGAAGGGAGAACCGATAGAGGTACTCAGGGTACCCTCCGCCACACACCGTCAGGTGGCTTGCGGAGTATGGATGTAGGTGTAGAATTGAACTGAATGACCCCCTCGATGCCAACCAGCATGGATTCCGAAACGCCGGCCGAAGTGGCCGTGCGGTTAAAGGCGCTGCAGTCTGGAACCGCAAGACCGCTACGGTCGCAGGTTCGAATCCTGCCTCGGGCATGGATGTTTGTGATGTCCTTAGGTTAGTTAGGTTTAACTAGTTCTAAGTTCTACGGGACTAATGACCTCAGCAGTTGAGTCCCATAGTGCTCAGAGCCATTTGATTCCGAAACGTAGTTCATGTGAAACCCAAATGCCACTTTTCTCACGTGACACACTGAAAGCTATGAGTTAAGGTAGTCAGGTGATGCAGTATTCCTCGACTTTCAAATAGTATTTGACTCAGTACCACAGCTGCGCTTATTGTCAGAAGTACGATCGTATGGGGGTATCAAACGAAACTTGTGATTGAATTAAGGGGATACGGAATCACCTATCCCCGCAATGTTAATATATGCCTACTATAGGGAACATTTTCTCACAAACTACTGGAGACAGAGAGGTAAAAATTTTACTGTATGTGCATTCATATGTTACAACAATACTGAAACAACAGTTTATTATCAAAGTATTTTCTTACAGAGATATTGTACATTTATTTTTAAGTAAATTTTTTCCATCGCTTTTTACTAGACTATCACCCCTAAGTCTTTTGTAAATCAAGTAATTAAAAAATCGTTGTTTCAGTATGTAATAGGGACCTATGTCACTACGTCATAAAAATTTCAGACTTCTAGGTTGACCAGTACCTGAGATAATGTTCCTAGATGAAGTAAAAAGTAAACTTACGGGAAACGGAGAAAGAAGATTAAAACATTCCTGATCCGTAGCTAATACCCCCTTCACAGTCTTCATAATCATCTTCAAGTCTTCTTTTGGCACCCCTCTGCACCTGTCTTGCTTTTTTCACTAATGTCTTGATTATATTATCAGCATGCCTTAGTCTGTGCTGATCTAAAAAGAACATAGCACGTACCGTACGGGAACCAACACACATACCCAACTTTTGAAGGACCTGGCATTTAGTTATATTTCCAAGATTGAAGGTTGCCACAGCATCATACACACCAAAATGTAGTGTATTAATTCCGACAAACACTGTTTTTGGGAGACGATGCCATATCACACTAT
Organism: Schistocerca americana; assembly: GCF_021461395.2. Classification (NCBI taxonomy): domain Eukaryota; kingdom Metazoa; phylum Arthropoda; class Insecta; order Orthoptera; family Acrididae; genus Schistocerca; species Schistocerca americana. The sequence goes on along the minus strand of NC_060122.1, from coordinate 447,627,667 downwards.
TCAAGCACTCGTTGGGGTTCTGCGTTTTTCCGTGAAGACATTTCATCAGAAGACTTCTGTCAGCCAGATCTCTGAAAATGGGCTTTATTTCTGCCATGATGGCTGATGGTAGACTGTGGTGGTGAATGTATTTCTCTCCTGTTGTTAGTCCCCTATTGTATTTACACCAGCTGTTTTCACCTTTGGGGCACAAACCATGTTGTGGATGCTCATCCGTGGATGCGGTGTGGAAATATAAAGCCCATATAGCTCTCCTCATTTCTTCAAGATTGCCTGTATTTTGCCTGATTGCAAGGCCATAGCAGTTCTGAATGTGGTCTATTATGGAATCAGTCAATCTTCCTCTGCCATCCAAGGTTTTCCCATCATCTAGTTTTTTCCCTTTCATAACTGATTTTAACCTTCTCAGCCTGGCACCCATTCTCTTCTGCACATGTCCTATACATTCAAGTTTGCTTATATTTACACTGTTCCCATATGGTTTGCTTTCCAAAACTTCTTTGAATGCTTTAGAGTCACCATCTCCCAGATATTTGACATAGCGAACATTATACCACTGTGAAGAGCGATGAAAAATTTTCTTCACCCCAGCAACCTCCATGCCACCACTACTACCATAATAATTAGCAATACAGTCATTACTGTGTTCATTTTTCAGCCTGCCTGTGCACCTACAGTATTTAGACATTATTGCAACATCAATAACCTTGCCAGTATCAACACTAGTTGCTGTTACAACACCATTGTTGGAGGTGTGGCCCCTTTTCTGCCACGTGCCATCAAACGCCACTGTGAGGTCACGACTGCCGTCATTTTCTTCCACTGCTTCTTCCACAGCAACCTGCATTGACTTCTGTGCTACATCTTCAACTGCAGATCCTAGTACATAATTGTAAGCTTCAAACTTTGAAGGTGCACTTGGAAGATTTAGAACACCACATAGCATATCACCAGCTGCTTTGCCCTTACCAATTGCTCGCAATCCATAAACTAACCTAATATTTACACTATAAAGTTCAGTTTTCTTGTATCCATTATTTACAGTTACTGAAACCGAACTTGGAAACTTACAGCTGTATTTACAAACACTGCATATTAAATTAAACTGGGCAGCCAGGCCAACATGGGATTCTACTTTCAGAGAAACGTTTCCATGACATTTTTTGCAGCACAAACTGTTTTCAAGAGCTTCACACAATATATTCGTATCAATGAGTTCAAAAACTTCATTCCCTCTATCTAGTAAATTATATTTCTCTTCCAAATCTCTTAGTTTTTTATGAGAAGCACTGTTTTCATTTGGTGTAAGTTCGTTCGGCAAATCAGTAATAAGTGGATTCACATTTTCCAACAGTGATGATGATGAACTGCTTTGATTTGCTAATGAATCATTATTTCTTTTCTTTTGCCAGTTCACACGCTTTTTAAATACTTTTGCTTTAGCTCTAGGCATTTTCACTGCGAAAAATGAAGCACTAGATACGAAATAACTCAACAACAACTACTTTCTTATATCACACTGTTTACAAAACAGTCCCGCCACAAAGTCAAAGAGTAACTTGAGGAAACCAGAGAGAAACATTTTCGGGCAACTAGTGTATAAATAGTCGCTGGAAACCGGGATATTTGAATTCATGTCACTTTAAAGGTACTGCCAAAAAGTTCATGGTCAGCCACGAGAGACGTGTATAACTAAAGCGCAATACCCGATCTCACAAATATATAAAAATAAAATAGTTATAATTGTAGTAGAGCTATGTATGATACGTCATTTTAAAGAGGAAACATGGCAGAATATAATACGCCAATAAAAAAAAAATTCGATTTTTTAACCCAAAATCCGATTCCGTATCCCCTTAAGGATTTGTGGTAGAGAGGACACAGGATGTTATCTCGGATGGAGAGTCATCGACAGTAAATACGGGTGTGTCCCAGACAGGGGCGTAGCTATCGCCGATTCCGCCGTATCAGTTATATAGGGCGTCCGGGCTACAGGGGCCCCGACAAGCGTTAGCAAAAATTCGTAAAATATTTTCCACAATCTCACTCATGGTGAACGCTTAAGTCTTAGACCGTATCCTAAACGCTTAAATAACCGGGCGTCCAAATGCTGGCAACACTGAACGTCTCAGATTTCCCACGGCGCATGTCAGCAGACAACAGTGATTATGATATATCTCGTTTTCAGTTGAATGGGAACAATCTATACGCGTTTATTTCAGCCTGTTCATGACGTTCAAAAGTTGTAAATCTAGTGATTATTTGTGCGTCAACAAGTTTTATTGTGAAAGAAATGAGTGAAAAGAAGAGAGATTACCCCAGTGGAGTTATGAAAAGAAGAAATAAACAGAAGAAGGAGGTTATAAAGAAATTGCCCAAAATCAGATTCTGTGAGTGATTTGCTTTGCAATGGTAAGTATTAAAAACTTTTCTATTTCCACGGAAAAAATACTTCTTGTTTATAATTTAGATCACCTTATGTTTCGTTCTATGCTGTGTAACGTTGAGCTCATAAGTATCATTAGACGTCGTCGCGAAAATGTACAACATATATAATTTTATTTGAATCATTGTAACAAAACCATAGGGTTAGATTAAGGGTGCACATGCGACGCATGTGGCTCGAGAGCAGCGGTGTGTGAAAAGTTGCCGGTAGGTCTACCGTCTAGCCGAATGAATTGCACTAGGTAAATAGGGCGCACAGCGCATTCGCTAGATTTGTACACAAACAGCACGCACTTTTATAAGAAAATACAGTCCATAATTTTATATACACAAGTTTTCCCACATTAGGTGTATGTACAAGGATGTTTCATTTTACGCACTTTGTGCACTCTGTATTAACTAAATAATTTTTTTATCATACACAATTAATAAGGTGGTGGTACATTAAATTTGTTTACAGCAGTGAACTTAAATCAGGAAGAAATCTCTTCCAGCCAACACATGTGGTGTGGAAAGGGCGATGAAAAATAAAATCTGTGAAGGCGGATTTTATTAAGTACACATTTAATTTACAAAAATTTAATCAATATAGTGCTCATTACTGTTTAACCTTGTTAGCGCGAAATCACTCAAAACGAACTCAGGTATTTGCGCTTTGTCACTCATAAAGAAAACAAAAAAGATCTGATATCTCCAATAAAAAAAAAAAAATGGTTCCTTATGAGGACTGGTCCGATGGATAACTCATTATCAACAAGGATGATAATCGATATTTTTGAGTAATATCGATGAATTTATGGATTATAGATTAGACGAAAACATCTGAATTAGCGATATAAATTCCAGGATGGTATGTTCGATGTGTTGACTTTGCTAGTTACATATTTCCCAAGACCATTAATTTCGTCATAGAGCTTCTACAAATATTTTTTTCTTGTCTTGCTGCACCTAGGAAAACATCATAGGTCAATATGCTTACATAGTATTTATTGCAACATTCATTTGCCACGAATGGAGAGTAGGAAAAATTAGCTCACGAAAGAAAAGAAAGGCACAACAGGGAGAAAGGCAGAACAGGAACACTACAGTACGCGTACGTAAGTAACACTTTGAAAAAGTGTAACATAAGCGAATAGAAATTTTTCTCGATTTGCACCAAAATCACAGAGGATTACAAGTGGGAAGAGCTGTGAGGTAATTTGTGGCGTCGGCTGCTCGGCGGGCGCGGGCCGCTCGGCAGCTCAATCACGTGGTGCCTGCCGAACGTTGGCCGAAGCAAGAGGGGTCCAGCCCGATCCCGTGGCTGGGAAATCCATGTTGATGCTGTGACGAGGACAGCGCTTTGTGACGACGAAGGAGATGTCTATGCGTATGCCGGGAGTGCCAAAGATGGCGGACTTTGTGAAAGCATAATAGCAGACATTTCACAGTTCATATAGAAATTAATAGTAGCCAGATGAATGATGGTACCTCAAAAATAAACATGTACATTACCGTTATTTGCACGACGATTCTGATGGTGTAATCAGATTTTCAAAATCTTTATTCGTTTAAACTTTAGTATCTGATTGCAAATTATACAAGTAACACCCAGCAACGAATTTCCAAAATCTAAACGCTTCATCCGATTTTCTCGATCGACGTGTCTTTAGAAAGCTATTAGTGTAAACCTAAATTGGTATAAATTACAGGCATTTAACTTGAATAGTACATGTGTTATTCGAGGTCAAAGTGGCTAAATACCATAGATCGTGTCAGGCCAGAAGTACTCCACAGTTACACGAAAAAACGGTAGCAGAACGCTTAAAAATATATTTATTCATCTATGGCTTTGTTTATATCCGATATATACTATTCATGAAGAAACTGGTTAAATATTTACTGTGTTTTAGAAAGCACAGAGACATGAAGCTACTGGCCTACCTTTTGTTCTATTCCTTTAAAATAAGTTTATTTAATTTGTTTATGTATTTAATAATGTGTATTAGAGCGTGTTTATGGTCCAGCCGTAGGAATATTTATTTAATTTCAAGTTATTTCAATGTAAATCCAGTATTTCGAAAGTGTTTCATTATGTTTGTGAATGTGTGTTGGCTTGAAGATATGGCGGAAGTGCTCTAGCCAGTCACAACGCTCGTGAATGGGGAGACTGGATGGAAATGGGAGAAGAGCATCGTTTCGAGAGAGGACAGGACAGTACGGCACACGATACGGACAGTACGGGACAGGACACGTGAGGGCGCGACGGACGCACTGTCGCGGGAAAGACTTGGAGTGGTGCAGTTTGCGCGTAATAGCGAGAGATAGAAATACTTCGGAGTGCCGATTTGTGTACTTGTGAGATTTCCGTTGCTTCGTCAGTGAAGACTTAGTAAGCGTTTGGAAGCGAATGTTTTGTGAGCTATGTTGTTGCTCATAACTAATTACGTGAAGTAGGAATCTATTGTTTCCCTGTTATTCAACTTATATTTTATTTAATTGCTGGACCATCGACACCAGTAAGTGTTTTGCAGAAATATACCGCATTCTCAAAAGTACTTCTACTATCGTACTCATCATTTAAAGTCGTTAGGATAGTACCTGCAGATTTTATTTTATTTCGATCTTTCATTTATAAATTTCTATATTACATCCAAAATTCGCAATTGCCGAGTGATAGGAACCTTCGACCATTCGATTCAAGTGTGTACTCTTATCGTATACAGTAAACTCAGCAGTATTTGGCCTGTAATGCGACAACTACGTATCCCAGTCCCTAGACAACGAAACCAGCCAAAACTTTTAATATTTCAACTCTGAGTCAGAGGTTACGTAGTTGAGGGCCACACACCACCGTCATTTCATTTTCTTTTTCAGAAATCCCGCAGAGCACAAGTCCAAAGAGGTCAATCAATGCACATTGCAGTTTTTCAACTACTGCAAATTGATATTCGTGTGGAATGCTTTTTGCAAACAAATCGCTAACATTCTTTCGTAGCAAACAGGCCAGTCACTGTAACGCTCACCAGTGCCTGCGCAGCGGCCAATTCTATTTTACATTACGTCTCAAACTAACTGCACTACTTTCAGCCTTCGGTGCAGACTTGATCCACTCGGTTCCAAAAAAATCTACCCTAGGAGGTGGCGAAACGCCTTTCCGGCGTGTTCCGGCCTAAATTAAGCCGTGTGCTCCACTACTTTATTCACATTTTGGCGGTCCCCCTATGTTATCAAGGAATCTCGCTGGTGATGCTTAGAACTTTACGTGCTGCTCTGAAGCACCAGCCAGTCTATGCAATGATTGTGTTGCGCTGCAGTATCAGTTATGCCGCGTATGTCTAATGTTGTTATTGCTTTGTTGAGCGCTAAGTTGAATTTCTAATATTATTACATGGGCGAGGAAACTTTTCTTGGCACATTATGTATTACTTTCTCAGCATCTCAAGGGCACGTGACAGGATCGTACTGGTAGAGCACTCGCCCGTGAAAGACAAAGGTCCCGAGTTCGAGTCTCGGTCCGGCAGACAATCTGCCAGGACGTTTCACATCAGCGCACACTCCGCTGCAGAGTGAAAATCTCATTCAGGATCGTATTAAGTTTAATAAGTACGGCGTTTTAAATGTCAGTCTTCTGTTACATATGAAATATCTGTATCAGAGCCGGCTTACTTTAATGTCATCTTCTTTGGTAGAAAAATGCATCACATACGAATATTAATGACTCTGCAAAGAAAGTACTTCCATGAAATATCACTTGTATTCGTCTAATCTCCATCATAGCAGTCGTGCGGCACGACAGGAAAATGTGTGTGTGTGTGTGTGTGTGTGTGTGTGTGTGTGTGTGTGTGTGTGTGTGTGTGTCTGTCTGTGTGTCTGTGTGTGGCTGTGTGTGTCTGTGTGTGTCGCTGTGTGTCTGTGTGTGTCTGTGTGTGTGTGTCTCTGTGTGTGTGTGTGTGTGTGTCTTTTGCTTGCACTAAGATGGCGCGAGTTAAGGCCTATTTATTTCACTTCTTCCACCGCGACGTTGTTTATCAGCTTTCTGCACCTCGCACCCATCACACTGCAGTTATTATAAGACTGACTGAATGACCTATAAAAATCTCGTATGGCCTGCTTTGACGTTCCACGTCATCCGGGAGGCCTGTGAAACGACTTGGGTTCGCCGGGACTGGTTAAAGATTAATTAGAAAATTTAAATGTTTAATTAACATTTTTAATCCTACGGTTTTGAATAATTTCCAAAAATTCCCAATATTATTGCTTCATTACATTTTTAGACTCATCTGTAACACATTGTCTGCCAGAGGTCCGGGAAATTGAAGAAACCCATACCAAAGACCTTAATAAGTCTGAAGAATTTCATTATATATATCTTCATCAAATAGAGGAAATTTTGGTGACAGCCTTACTGAACGTGAACGAAAAATAATTTTTAAATTGGGCTCATTTAAACATTAAGGACCGTTTCCAAATACTCCAGAAATAAAGCAATTTTTTTCAGCTAATATTTTAAACAAACCGTACTGTCACTTATGTTGGTTGTTTGCAGATGGTCAAAGCAAATCATAGTCGTCCGCATGGGTTAACGGTGTTTCAGTTACAAGCAATTTTACGATGTACAGGGTGATTCAAAAAGAATACCACAACTTTAGGAACTTAAAACTCTGCAACGACAAAAGGCAGAGCTAAGCACTATCTGTCGGCGAATTAAGGGAGCTATAAAGTTTCATTTAGTTGTACATTTGTTCGCTTGAGGCGCTGTTGACTAGGCGTCAGCGTCAGTTGATGCTAAGATGGCGACCGCTCAACAGAAAGCTTTTTGTGTTATTGAGTACGGCAGAAGTGAATCGACGACAGTTGTTCAGCGTGCATTTCTGTATATGGGGCACTGAGAATCCGCGGGAAACAACTCAGTATGAACGTGACTCGCCTAAGGTGAACGTTTTCTGTGCCATTTCAGCCAATAAAGTTTTTGCTCCCTTTTTCTTCGAAGGTGCTGCTGTAACTGGACTACATTATCTGGAGATGTTAGAGAATTGGCTGTTCCCTCAGCTCGAACAAGAAGCACAACAATTCATATTTCAGCGGGATGGAGCGTCACCACATTGGCACTCACCTGTCCGTAACTACCTGAACGTCAACTACCCGAGGCGATGGATCGGTCGCCAGGCAGCTCGTGACAGAGCACTTCATCATTGGCCTCCAAGAAGCCCTGATCTTACCCCCTGCGATTTTTTCTTATGGGGGTTTGTTAAGGATATGGTGTTTCGGCCACCATTGATGATTTGAAACGAGAAAAAACAGCAGCTATCCAAACTGTTACGCCTGATGTGCTACTGAGAGTGTGGAACGAGTTGGAGTATCGGGTTGATATTGCTCGTGTGTCTGGAGGGGGCCATATTGAACATCTCTGAACTTGTTTTTGAGTGAAAAAAAACCTTTTTAAATACTCTTTGTAATGATGTATAACAGAAGGTTATATTATGTTTCTTTCATTAAATACTCATTTTTAAAGTTGTGGTATTCTTTTTGAATCACCCTGTATATCTGACCATGAAAACTGACAGTAGCATATTAACGCGGCTGTATCTTTTGATAATTGGTTACAAGATAATACCATCGATACTTTACTGCAAAGCGAAATCACTAGTAAAATTACTTTCTGGCGAGATGTATCGCATCATGTTATTAATGTCATAATTACTTTAGCATCACTTTCTGTAGTTTTTCGATACATATCGATAGTAGAAAATGATGAACGTGCCCCACGCGGGATTAGCCGAGCGGTCTGAGGCGCTGCAGTCATGGACTATGCGGCTGGCCCCGGCCGAGGTTCGAGTCCTCCCTCGCGCATGGGTGTGTGTGTTTGTCCTTAGGATAATTTAGGTTAAGTAGTGTGTAAGCTTAGGGACTGATGACCTTAGCAGTTAAGTCCCATAAGGTTTCACACACATTTGAACAATTGATGAACTTCTGCCTACTATAAAATAATATGGAATTGATTTGTCCAAATGCAGAGGGCAGGGTTGCAGACGTGTATGGAGGATTACAAGTCCTTACTAAGGAACAGCTGCAAAATGCCGATTATATTCACTGTGAGGCGCATGCACTAAATTTAATTTTAAATAATGCTGCGAAACATGCTCCTGAGGTGTCATTTTTTCGATAATTTGGAAAAAATATATACATTTTTTGGCAGTAGTATAAAACGGTGGTCAATGCTGGGTAATTATAAATATTTAAAATAAAAATTGCCATTAAGAAGATATGCCTTACTAGACGGTCTTCAAGACACGACGCTTTACCGGAAATAAAGAAAAATTATTCATTAATAATGAAAACTTAGTATCAGATAAATTTAGTTTCCACTAAAGAAGAAGAGTGTGACAAATATAAAAGTACAATTGATATTTTAAAGAACTAAGATTTTATAGTACCTGTCGCCTTTTTGATGCACTATTTGAAATTATTAATCCAGTTTCTAAGGCTCTACAGCGTGAAAATAATGACTTAAAGAAATCTAGTGTTTTATTAAGTAATGTTTTGAAGAGGCTGAGCGAAATAAATCGAAATTCATTCCATGGTTTGCTAAACGAGTCCAAAGACCTAATAAAAGTGTGTGGGATAATAATTGTTTTCAAAACTAAAAGACAGAAGATGACGAAACGATATTTTGATGAGATATCAGAAGATGAGAGAATTTCAGACCCGGAATCGTACTTCAAAGTCAGTGTGTACTATTGCTGTTTAGATATAGTAATGTTTCAAACTAAACAAAGATTTCAAAGCCTCTGTGAACTTAGTAATACAGTCGAAGGGTTACAACTGGAGAAATTATCATTTTCAAATGAAATAATAAAAAATTGAGCGGGAAAACTGACTGCTAAAGACAGTAAAGACATATCATTTAATCTGTATGAACAATTAATTTCTCTTGGGATTGTGGTTAAAAACTGAAATTCAGATAATCTATTTCATTAAGGAACTCACAGATTAAATTCAATAGCCTGGCATCCAGTTTTCCGAAGGTTATAACAGCGTGTTTCCTATTTTTGACCCTTCCTGTAACAACTGACAGCTGAAAGAAGGCTTTCTAAATTAAAACTTATTAAAAACTATCTTAGGACTTGTCAGTGCTGTCTATAGAGACAGAACATCTCGAAAAACTAAAATTATCTTCAGCTATGATTGATTTCATAAGTAAGATTGCCGAAAAAAGGCGAGAAAAGTATATATTTGAATTGTTTGGCTAACTTGGCTTCGAGGAGCATTAATTGTAAATAATTACTTACCTATGTAACCTATACTTAATCAATAGGCCGGCCAGAGTGGCCGAATGGTTCTAGGCGTTTCAGTCTGGAACCGCGCGACTATTACGGCCGCAGGTTCGAATCCTACCTCGGGCATGGGTGTGTGTGTGATGTCCTTAGGATAGTTAGGTTTAAGTAGTTCTAAGTTCTAGGAGACTGATGACCTCAGATGTTAAGTCCCATAGTGCTCAGAGCCATTTGAACCATTTGATTTTTGACAAATTTTGATACAGAGCCCGTCTAAGGCAAGGTACGCCGCTGGTCCCAGGGAAGTGTTTTGGGACCCTTGCTGTTCATTTTGTGTGTTAATAGCCTTGCTGGTAATATTAAAGTAACCTCAGACCTCCCCAGACAGTGCAGTTACCTGTAACGAAGTACTGCCTGAAAGAAGATGTGCAATGTTCATTCAGATCTTGATAAGACATGAAAGTGGTGCAGATATAGGCAACTTGCTTTAAATGTTCAGAAATGTATTACTGTGCACTTCACAAAAAGAAAAAAAAGCTTGCTATCCTATGTCTATTATATCAACGAGTCACGGATGGAATCGGTGAACTCATAGAAATACCTGGATGTAACAATTTGAAGGGATGTAGAATGGAACGATCATAGAGTCTCAGTCGCAGGGAAAGAAGGTGAAAGTCTGTGATTCATCGGTAGAATATTAGAGAACTCCCATCAGTCTATAAAGGTGACTGCATACAAAACATTCGTGTGACCCATACTGCAATACTGCTCAAGTGTGTGGGATGTGTGGGACACATACCAAGTACGACTGACTGGGGACTTTGGACGTGTACAGAGAATGACAGCACGAATGGTCGCAGGTTAGTTCGACCCAAGGGGCAGTTTCACGAGGATACTGATGAACTGAAATGGTAGACGTTTGAAAATAGCTCCCTTGTGAAAACCTACGTAGAAAATTTCTAGAACGAACTTTAAGTGATGAATCTGGGCATACAGGATGATTCAAAATGAATGGAACAAAAGGAAAGTATTCCTGTGACTACAGTAATGACATTATTACAGAAATACAGATTTAAACTGAAAGGTAAACTCGCTCATTTCCAATGGATATTCACAGATGTTCGCTCTGTGTCCAGTTTGTGACGGCAGATTTCCATAAGCTACCGTAGTTCCCCCCAGAACCGTTTCGACGCGGTCCGATCCATGGAGTTAACCACGCCGACTATCCAGTCCTGAGGAGAAAGAGATACGTAAATCATGTCCTTCACCAACCCCCGAAAGAAAAAATCGATTGGTGTAAGGTCAGGCGACCTGGGTGGTCCGCAACATATACAGCACACCATTCGATCCAGCACCAACAGTCCAGCACTCTGAAAGGTGTTCGTTGAGGTAACTGCGTCCGAGGTTACGGCCATGTGGTTGGGCTCTATCCTGCCGCAAAATGAAATCTGAAATCGGGCACTTATTCTGTCGACTGAAACAACCACAGAGAAAGCATATTAGATAGGTTATGCCTGTAGCGGTATATTCTGTGAAGAGGGAAGGCGAAAGTCGAAAATATTAAGTTTCGAAGAATAACACTCATTTTCCATAGAGGTATACGTGTTTTTATACATCCCACATTCTTAAATGATGTTTGTTCAGTTTGTCATTTAAATAAATTGTGTCTTCCACCTCCATCTGAGCTTTAAAATCAATGCATAATTGTCTCCGTTTTGATTTATCGGCTGGTTTTAGCAACAGCAACATTTGAATTCTATAAGCCGCATGCACAACACGCACCACACCGTTGATTGCGACACATTCATTTCCCCGTTGGCAAAACGCGTGCATTTTCTAGGGTTTCTTTCGTATATCGTACGAATATTTTCCACCATTTCGATTTTCTTATTGCATTATCATTGTGTCTCCTAGAATTGCTCTGCCCATCTAGCAATGTTGCGACAGGTGCCACTTCAGAAAATTTGGTCCGAAAATGTCTTTGAACAAGCATTATTGACGATATTTTGGGTATTATGTGACACGATGCGGCATTTTTACGGGGGATGCCATTATTTTGTATACTAACACCAGAGTTGCACAATAAAGTGGACTTCCTATTGTTCATTATTGCCAACTTAAAGTATGAGAGCTAACCTTTCAGTGTTTATGCGTAATTCTGAAACAAAGCCTTTACTATAGTCACAGAAACGTTTCCTTTCTGTCCCACTCATTTTGAATCATCACACATATCACAACTTCGTACATGTCACTCACATAGGGATCGCGAAGAGAAGATTACACCAATTATAGCACGGACAAAGGCATTCAAGCAGTCATTCTTCCTGCTTTCTGTACGTGGGCGGAACGGGAGTATGCAATAATAATTGCTACAATAAGACATACCCCCACTTCATGCAGTTCACAGTGGTTTGCAGAGTACAGATGTAGATATAGATACGTTACAATACCCAGCATTTGATGCTCTCCCAACAGTGAGCTACTGTACACGAGGGTGACAAAAACATGAGATAGCGATATGCAAATATACAGACTGCGGTAGTATCTCGTACACAAAGTATAAAAGGGCGGTGGATTGGCTGAGCTGTCATTTGTACTCAGGTAATTCATGTGAAAAGATTCCCGACGTGATTATGTCCGCAAGACGGCAATTAACAGACTTTGAACGCGGAATGGTAGTCGGGGCTAGACACATGGGACAGTCCATTTCGGAAATCGTTAGAGAATTCAATACTCCGAGATCCGCAGTGTCAAGAGTGTGCCGAGAATACCAAATTTCAGCCGTTACCTCTCACCAGAGACAACACAGTGGCCGACGGCATTCACATAACGACCGAGAGCAGCGGCGTCTGCGTCGAGTTGTCGGTGCTAACAGACAAACAACACTGTATGAAATAACCACAGAAATCAATGTGGGACGTACGACGAATGAATTTTTTAGGACATTGCTGCGAAACCTGGCGTTAATGGGCTATGGCAGCAGACGACCGACGCGAGTGCTTTTGCTAACAGCACAGCATCACCTTCAGCGAAACTCGTGCACTAGTGACCATATCGGTTGGCCCCTAGGCGATTCAGCTGGTAAGAGCTGACGGTAGAGTTAGAGTGGGGCACAGACCTCACGAAGCCATGGACCCAGGTTGTCAACACGGCACTGCCGAAGGTGGTAGTGGTTCCATAATGGTGTGGGCTTTGATTACATGGGGTGGACTGGGTCCTCTCGTCCAATGAACCGATCATTGACTGGAAATGGTTATGTTCGGCTACTTGGAGACCATTTGAGGCCATTCATGGACTTCATTTTCGCAAACATGCTTCCAAGCCACATTTGTTCGCGATTTGTTTGAAGAACATCCTGGACTATGTTACGTTATACATAAAAAGATTATATATATTTCTTATTTTTAATTGATCAGCATGAATTTTTTCTTGTTAAGGCATGATTCCTTCTCTCAGGGATATTACCTTTTCTTATCACTTTTACTTACGTGCATGAGTAAATATGAAACGGGTTCTTGAAGAGCCGCTGTTATTCATGTACCAATTTTAGATTTTGAACTTGATGACTAAAATATAGTTGCCGTTAACTGAATTGAATGTAATTTTGTTAATTTCTATTTATTGATTGCAAAGCAAGGCTCGAGAGAATTTCGATTGTTGCCGTGGAGCGACCAAGATAAAACTTACTGAACTCGTGGGATCGGTATAGTTTAAAAAATGAACTTTAACGTTAAATTAATTATCTGTTGCAATTTAGAAAGGTTCTTACAACGAAATCTCTCGCATTTACAGTTACTGTTAACACTTTGAAAAATAAATTAATACTTCGGCGCGTGATGGCCGACCAGAGGTTGCATCGAAAGATGAGCTTCCCGCAGCGGAAATTACTGAAAAAAAATGCTTATTAAAAATAATTATCCGCTGCGACCATTTGAGGTTGTAAGACGTGTATATTTCTATTGTGTATTGTCAAACCACACTTCATGAAAAATGTTTGTTTTATTAATAGGATTAAGTAGGAATAACTAATATTTGTCATAGGAGGTAGGAGGGAATGTCTGCACCAAAGTATTGTTGGCAAGAGAGACCGAACATTGATATAATTTTTAAAAGGGCGGGAGAGACCGCGTATGGATACATTTTAAGAAAAGAGCGGGAAAGACCGCGCTTTGATACATTTTGTAATGGTAACAGGGATTGTCTGCACCAGGAAAAACCGCACTTTAGCGTTCGTAGGAAGTCAGTAGTAAGCGAGATGTGAAGCGAGTTGGTAGCAGGTCTGAAGCGAGAGGTTGAGAGGAGCAGTGTACCTGCCAGCCACCAGCTATGATTTACAAGAGATTATAAACGGATGTACAGAGACATCAGCTAACTATTATCATAAGAGGAACTAATATTATTGAATTATTTTCTTTGCGAAACTCAAGACTACTGAAGGTATGTTTGCTCAATGCTAGTTGTAAGACTGTTGTAAAAAGTAAGTCCCATTTGAACGTTTGTAAAATCATTTCATTACCAGCAGTAAATGTTTGAAGAAACGTTTTCAGAATATAATTAATTTTTGCCAGCAATGTTGCATTGCTGATTATAATCCATCCCAAAAACCATCAACGTAAAACTTTGCAAAAATTTTATTGTTGTCAAGAAAAAGTGTAACTATGAATTACGTAACTTCAGTCAAATTAATTAAAGAATAACGTCAGCTTTGGTAATAAATACAGCCACTTATTATGACAGCCCACCAGCACTTAATAGAGTATAGTAAACCAGAGTAAGTATACTCATGTCGCAGTTTGATGTAGCAGTCAGATGGCGATCCAGTAAGGTAAGGAACAGTTTTGGGTTATTGCAGATAACGACTGAGGGCCACGACACATTCTACGTTTCGTCGAATTAATCAGAAAATCACTTTAATAAGCAGCAATTAAATTTGTATGCGCAGATTGAGAAAGAGAATAAATTTCAAAGGGAAGATTTCATTTGTTATTATTAAGCAAGAGATCAAGGTACAACTATTACAAAGAAATTCATTTTGTGATAACAATAATTAGTTTATTTTAGCAGAATACAGAATAACTTACATAAAATATGTTTAGCCGCTCAGTGGCTGCCTTCCGTATCGCGAAACAAAACAGTGTGTGTACCATAAAGTACGTCCGTCCTCCTCGGATGTACAATCGCGTCTCTTAGCGATTCTTTTTTATTTTCATAGACATGCTTTAAATAAAGATGCTACTTTTAAATTATCGCTGCATATCAGGTTTTTTTTCAAGAACATTAACTGTATCCTTTATACTTATTATGTTCATAAAATACGTTAAGTGTTTACAAATAATTCCCAGTTCACCCTTAACACTCCACAATATTGTTCACCGCCCACAACCGATAAAAATGTCAATATTTAGGTGACATCCGTCACAACTATTCGAGGGATTGACTTGGCCACCCAGATTGCCTGACACCAATCAAATCGAACATCATTTACGGGACATAATCGAGAGGTCAGTTCGTGAAGAAAATCGTACACCGGCAATACTTTCGCAGTTACGGACGGCTGTAGGAGCAGCATGGCTCAATATTTCTGCTGGGGATTTCCAGCTACTTGTTGAGTCCATGCCATGTCGAGGTGCTGTAGTATGCCGTGAAACAAAATGTCCAGACATTCTGTGACCAAAATG
Source organism: Schistocerca americana (assembly GCF_021461395.2). Lineage (NCBI taxonomy): Eukaryota > Metazoa > Arthropoda > Insecta > Orthoptera > Acrididae > Schistocerca > Schistocerca americana. The sequence goes on along the minus strand of NC_060122.1, from coordinate 447,612,288 downwards.
GTACTGAAACAGAGGATGACAGACTAAATGTCAAAATACTAAATGTCTTTTTTCAAAGCTGTTTCACAGAGGAAGACTGCACTGTAGTTCCTTCTCTAGATTGTCGCACACATGACAAATTGGTAGATATCGAAATAGATGACAGAGGGATAGAAAAACAATTATAATCGCTCAAAGAGGAAAGGCCTGGTGGGATACCAGTTCCATTTTACACAGAGTACGCGAAGGAACTTGCCCCCATTCTTGCACCGGTGTCCCGTAGGTCTCTAGAAGAGCGTAGCGTTCCAAAGGACTGGAAAAGAGTCTGGAGCTGAGCCACCGCTACGGTCGCAGGTTCGAATCCTGCCTCGGGCATGGATGTGTGTAATGTCCTAAGGTTCGTTAGTTTTAAATAGTTCTAAGTACTAGGCGACTGATGACCTCAGAAGTCGCATAGTGCTCAGAGCCATTTGAACCATTTGACTGGAAAAGGGCACAGGTCATCCCCGTTTTCAAGAAGGGACGTCGAACAGATGTGCAGAACTATAGACCTATATCTCTAACGTCTATCAGTTGTTGAATTTTGGAACACGTATTATGTTCGAGTATAATGACTTTTCTGGAGACGAGAAATCTACTCTGTAGGAATCAGCATGAGTTTCGAAAAAGATGATCGTGTGAAACCCAGCTCGCGCTATTCGTCCACGAGACTCAGAGGGCCATAACACGGGTTCCTAGGTAGATGCCGTGTTTCTTGACTTCCGCAAGGCGTTCAATACAGTTCCCCACAGTCGTTTAATGAACAAAATAAGAGCATATGGACTATCAGACCAATTGTGTGATTGGATTGAAGAGTTCCTAGATAACAGAACGCTGCATGTCACTCTCAATGGAGAGAAGTCTTCCGATGTGAGAGTGATTTCAGGTGTGCCACAGGGGAGTGTCATAGGACCGTTCCTATTCACAATATACACAAATGACCTTGCGGATGACATCGGAAGTTCACTAAGGCTTTTTTGGGGTGATGTTGTAGTATATCGAGAGGCTGTAACAATGGAAAATTTTACTGTAATGCAGGAGGATCTGCTACTGAGCGTCTCTCTTGCAGAGTCTTCCACTGGAGTTTATCATATCCGTAAGGCTTTCGCGATTACTAAATGATCCTGTAACGAAGTGCGCTGCTCTCCGTTCGAACTTCTCTATCTCTTCTATCAACCCTATCTGATACGGATCCCACACCAATGAGCAGTATTCAAGCAGTGGGCGAACAAGTGTACTGTAACCTACATCCATTGTTTTCGGATTGCAGTTCCTTAGGATTCTTCCAATGAATCTCAATGAATCTCGATGTAGACAAGTGTAATGTGCTGCGAATACATAGAAAGAAGGATCCTTTATCATTTAGCTTCTATATAGCAGGTCAGCAACTGGAAGCAGTTAATTCCATAAATTATCTGGGAGTAGGCATTAGGAGTGAGTTAAAATGGTATGATCATATAAAGTTGATCATCGGTAAAGCAGATGCCAGACTGAGATTCATTGGAAGAATCCTAAGGAACTGCAATCCGAAAACAAAGGATGTAGGTTACAGTACACTTGTTCGCCCACTGCTTGAATACTGCTCATTGGTGTGGGATCCGTATCAGATAGGGTTGATAGAAGAGATAGAGAAGTTCGAACGGAGAGCAGCGCGCTTCGTTACAGGATCATTTAGTAATCGCGAAAGCCTTACGGATATGATAAACTCCAGTGGAAGACTCTGCAAGAGAGACGCTCAGTAGCTTGGTACGGGCTTTTGTTGGAGTTTCGAGAACATACCTTCACCGAGGAGTCAGGCAGTATATTGCTCCCCCCTACGTATATCTGGTGGAGAGACCATGAGGATAAAATCAGAGAGATTAGAGCCCACACAGAGGCCTACCGACAATCTTTCTTTCCACGAACAATACGAGACTGGAATAGAAGGGCGAACCGATAGAGGTACTGAAAGTACCCTCCGCCACACACCGTCAGGTGGCTTACGGAGTATGGATGTAGATGTAGAAAGGAGATCCGACACGATATTAGATGTCCGATGACATTTGTCGCCGTGTGTTGCGAACTCCATCTGCCTCCGTGGGACGGAGCAGTCTTGGCGTCTGCCCGCCAGGTGGACGGACCTCGTACAGTCCCGTCGGTGGGTGGACAATCGAGTCGCCGGTCACGGCTGAGCCGTCCTGTAAAGAGGACGCGGTACGCCAATTACGTGTCCGCTACAGCTGCGAGCCCGAGCGCCGCTGTGAACAGTAGTCTGGATCCCCCTCACTTCCACCCCACCACCAGCTCGCCGTGACATTCCCGTTACTCGCCAGACGTAAAATTGAAACTGCTACCGTCATTGGGCAGCCGGCTACAATTGCCGGGCGAGAAGCAAGCGGCAGAAGACGAGCTGCGAGCCCTCCGTTCCGGCCCTCCTTTCTTCGGCAGAGTGACAGGCGGGAGAGGGAGAATTGAGCTGCTGCGTCATTATCTCGACCTCCCGCGCTCGCTGTCCCTCACGCCTCGCTCCGGCGAACCGGTCGACGCAGCTCGGTGGTTGGGACACACGAATTCGTATTTGTAAGCAGCGAGGTTCTTCATGTAGCCATCCTAATTTACTTTACTGTGGCGTTCCTTCAAACGCATGCTGGGATGACAGACGATATCAGGTTAGATTACATTAGATTATATTTACTTTCATTCCGATTGATCCGTAGTGAGGAGGTCCTCCAGGATGTAGAACATGTCAGAAAAACAACAATACATGACAAATATTTACAACTAAAACAAATAAGCTAATGTACCATTCCACAGGTCCCAAGTGGAATGATCGTCATTTTTTAATGAACACTATATGAAAGAGTCGTTTTACAAATACTAAGCCACTGAATTTAAAATAAAAAAGTTTATTATTTATTTATAAGGTAATAAACGTGTAATACAACTACGATAATACTTATTTACAATGAACAAGTTAGATTGTCCTTACACACACACACACACACACACACACACACACACACACGTATCTACAACGAACACATTACTGCACTGAAATTGTGCAGAATATATATATATATATATATATATATATATATATATATATATATATATATATACAGGGTTATTACAAATGATTGAAGCGATTTCACAGCTCTACAATAACTTTATTATTTGAGATATTTTCACAATGCTTTGCACACACTTACAAAAACCCAAAAAGTTTTTTTAGGCATTTACAAATGTTCGATATGTGCCCCTTTAGTGATTCGGCAGACATCAAGCCGATAATCAAGTTCCTCCCACACTCGGCGCATCATGTCCCCATCGATGAGTTCGAAAGCATTGTTGATGCGAGCTCGCAGTTCTGGCACGTTTCTTGGTAGAGGAGGTTTAAACACTGAATCTTTCACATCACTATGTGTGAAACTTGCCCACACGCGTTCAACCGTTTCTTCGCTCATTGCAGGCCGACCCGTTGATTTCCCCTTACAGAGGCATCCAGAAGCTTTAAACTGCGCATACCATCGCCGAATGGAGTTAGCAGTTGGTGGATCTTTGTTGAACTTCGTCCTGAAGTGTCGTTGCGCTGTTACGACTGACTGATGTGAGTGAATTTCAAGCACGACATTCGCTTTCTCGGCTCCTGTCGCCATTTTGTCTCACTGCGCTCTCGAGCGCTCTGGCGGCAGAAACCTGAAGTGCGGCTTCAGCCGAACAAAACTTTATAAGTTTTTCTACGTATCTGTAGTGTGTCGTGACCATATATCAATGAATGGAGCTACAGTGAATTTATGAAATCGCTTCAATCATTTGTAATAGCCCTGTATATATATATATATATATATATATATATATATATATAGGGTGTTACAAAAAGGTATGGCCAAACTTTCAGGAAAAATTCCTCACACACAAATAAAGAAAATATGTTACGTGGACATGTGTCTGGAAACGCTTACTTTCCATGTTAGAGTTCATTTTATTACTTCTCTTCAAATCACATTAATCATGGAATGGAAACACACAGCAACAGAACGTACCAGCGTGACTTCAAACACTTTGTTACAGGAAATGTTCAAAATGTCCTCCGTTAGCGAGGATACATGCATCCACCCTCCGTCGCATGGAATCCCTGATGCGCTGATGCAGCCCTGGAGAATGGCATATTGTATCACAACCGTCCACAATACGAGCACGAAGAGTCTCTACATTTGGTACCGGGGTTGCGTAGACAAGAGCTTTCAAAATGCCCCCATAAATGAAAGACAAGAGGGTTGAGGTCAGGAGAGCGTGGAGGCCACGGAATTGGTCCGCCTCTACCAATCCATCGGTCACCGAATCTGTTGTTGAGAAGCGTACGAACACTTCGACTGAAACGTGCAGGAGCTCCATCGTGCATGAACCACATGTTGTGTCGTACTTGTAAAGGCACATGTTCTAGCAGCACAGGTAGAGTATCCCGTATTAAATCATGATAACGTACTCCATTGAGCGTAGGTGGACGAAACTAAAATGAGCCCTAACATGGAAATTAAGCGTTTCCGGACACATGTCCACATAGCATCTTTTCTTTATTTGTGTGGGAGGAATGTTTCCTGAAAGTTTGGCCGTACGTTTTTGTAACACCCTGTATATATACACACAAATCAGTTGGTTTTACTGAGAAATTCATCAATGGAGCAAAAGGAGTTGGCCACCAATAAATCCTTTAGGCTTCTCTTAAACTGAACTTCTGTGGTTGTTAAGCTTTTTATGGTTGCTGGCAAGTTATTGAAAATTTGTGTTCTTGAATAATGCACACATTTTTGGACAAGAGTAAGTGACTTGCCTTGTGCAGATTATTCTTATTTCTAGTATTAATTCCATGAATTGAGCTCTTGGTTTGAAAAAGTGATATATTTTTAATGACAAATTTCATGAAGGAATAAATATATTGGGAAGCAGTAGTTAGTATCCCTAGTTCCCTAAACAGGCTTCTGCAGGATGTTCTTGAGTTCACACCACATGTAACTCTTACTGCACGTTTTTGTGCCTGGAAAACTATAGCTTGGCTTGATGAATTACCCCAAAAAATGATCCCATATGACATTATGGAATCAAAGTAAGAATAGTATGCCAGCTTTTTCATTTTTATACCCCTATGTCTAACACAATGCGAATTGCAAATAGAGATTTGTTAAGACGCTTCAGCAGTTCTGTGGTGTGCTCCTCCCAATTGAATTTATTATCAAGCTGTAATCCCAAGGATTTAACACTATCCACTTCTTCTAACTGCTTGTCATCGAATGTTAGGCGTATACTCGCGGGACACCCCTTACAAGTTCTGAACTGCATGTAGTGTGTTTTTTCAAAGTTTAGTGACAAAGAATTGGCTAGGAACCAGTGATTAATGTCCACAAAAATTTTATTAGCTGATCTTTCTAAGACTGCACTTGATTTGCTATTTATTGCAATGTTTGTATCATTGGCAAACAAAACAAACTTGGCATCTGGTAATGTTACTGATGAAAGGTCATTGATATACACAAGAAAAAGTAAGGGCCCCAAAATGGAACCTGGTGGGACCCTAATGTCGTTACGAGACAGCGCCTATTGCACAAATCTGCAGACAGCTAGATGCTATTACATCAGCGAATGCAGTAAGGAGCCACTCTCTATGTGCCTTTATTTATGCAGTGCACATTACCACCGGTCTTCAGTTGACGTAATACGAGGTGCGACAATAAAGTAATGAGAGTGATTTTCTTTGCAAGATGTGTCAACCCGGCAGGCTTGTGTAGGCACAATATCTTTGACCTTGATCTATAAACTGCTTCTAGTCCAAGCGGCGCATCAATGCAACTGCCCAGTCGTGAGTTGTGCTGTAATAATTTAACACGTCTTCGTGTCTCTCGTCACGGAAATGGAACTTGAGCGTTTTGTCTCTGGATCTTACTGAAGAAACCAACTTTCATCACCAGTGATAACACGGCTCAACAATTCTGGATTGATTTCTATTTGCTCCAACAGATCGGCTACCACATTTTTCCGTGTTACTCGCTGTTCTGGTGTGAGATTTTTGGGGACCATTTTTGCACAAATCTTTCTGTTACCAAGATCTTCAGTTATTATTAGACAAACCGTTTCTCGGTTGATGTTCAGTTCTTCTGCAATCATTTTCACAGATAATCGTCGATCAGATCGAACGAGTTCACTCACCCTGGCCAAGTTGACATCCGTCCGCGAGGCTGATGGTCGTCCACTGTGGTCTTCATCTTCAACATTCGTTCTGCCTTCACTAAACATTTTATGCCGACGAAAAACTTGAGCCCTTGACATAACCTCCTTTCCAAAAGCCTTCTGAAGCTAAGTTGTCGTTTCGTTTTCACCCAATTTAGCGCAAAAAGAAATGGCATACCATTGTGCAGTATTATGCGGTTCCATTTCTATGACGAGAGGCACAAACACGTTATAACTTATTACACCATAACTCACGACTGAGCAGTTGCATCAATGTAACGAAAAAGATTCAAATGTGTGTGAAATCTCATGGGACTTAACTGCTAAGGTCATCAGTCGCTAAGCTTACACATTACTTAACTTAAATTATCCTAAGGACAAACATACACACACACCGATGCCCGAGGGAGGACTCGAACCTCTGCCGGGGCCAGCTGCACAGTCCATGACTGCAGCGCCCTAGACCGCTCGGCTAATCCCGCGAGGCATCAATGTGCCGCTTGGACTAGAAGCAGCTTATAGACCAAGGTCAAAGATATTGTGCCTACGCAACTCTGCAGGGTTGCCACATCTTGCAAAGAAAATCAGTCTCATTGCTTTATGGTCGCACCTTGTATAAATGAGGGGCGTTCATAAGTAATGCAAAATATTTTTTTTCTCAGCAAATTTCTGTTGAAAAATTTGGAATTTGTTGTGGGACATCGTGAAATACTCCCGTTCCAGCCAATAAACCTCTTTGAACTTCCGATTGGTGGCGGCGCTGTATGTACTCTTCAAAATGGTGTCTGTAACGGAGATGCGTTCCAAGCACAGTGCTGTCATTGACTTTCTTTTGGTGGAAAACCAGAGCATTGCAGACGTTCATAGTCACTTCCAGACTGTCAATGGAGACGTGGCAGTGACAAAAGCACCATGAGTTTTAGGGGGAGGCGTGCATCATCATTGCAACAAAGTCGCGATAACTTGCCCAATATCCCTTGTGCCGGCCAACCGAACACAGATGTGCAGTGTTGGAGTGTGCGGACACTACTCTCATTGGAGGTGATCGACATATCACTATCAAACACCTCGCTGCAAAACTGGAAGTCGCTGTTGGTCGTACTGACACACTCGTCTATCTGTTGGGGTCCTCAACGGTGTGTGCCAGCTGGGTTCCTCCCTACCTAGCATAAGACCGTTAAGAGCAACGAAGGGCCATTTGTGAGGCTTTGCTTTCACGTTACCGGGCTGATCGTTACATTTTTTGGTCGAACATCGTCACAGGCGAGAAACATGGGTTCATGACTTCGAACCACAAACAAAGAGCCAATTCATGGACAGGCGCCACACAACCTCTCTGTCTTCTGGAACTTTGAAGGAGTTATTCTATTTGATGTTCTCCGTCATGGTCTAACGATAAACTCGAAAGTGTACTGTGTTACCCTCAGTAAATTGCAGAAACGACCTCGGCGACTTCGTCGTCACAGAAATGCGAACGAACTTCTCCTTCGCCATGACAACTATAAGCCTCGCACAAGTCTGCGCACCCGAACTCATAAAACTCCATTGGACTGTTCTTCATCAGCCACCTTACGACCTGGATCTCGCACCGCCCGACTGTTTCGCCCAATGAAGCAAACACTCCTCGAGAAGATCGGAAGGTTGCTGAAGCAGCAAGATGTTGGCTCTGACGTCGTCCAGTACAGTAGTACCATGCGAGTATACAGGCACTCCTAGTAATGTGGGGTAAAGCAGTTGCACTGAACGGAGATTGTGTTGAGAAACAGAGTTTTGTGCCAAAAGAGTGAGGAATAATATGGTTATTAGACTTCTTAATAAAACAAACCTGCTTTTACAAAAAATTTGTTTGCATTACTTACTGAACACCCCTCGTATATATTCGTCGAAACAAAGTTTTTGTCGACTGTCTTTTGAAGTCTGTACCTGGATGGTACCAAATAACATATCATTTACCTACCACGTTCCCGAGTTGTGTATACAGGCTGTTTCCGTAAGAGCGAACAAAAATGTAACAGGACGTAGAGAATGCTCCACTGAACAATTTGAGGTAGGGAACCTGGGGTCTAGCATTACTGTTTTCCAGTTTATTCACAGCTAACATGCGTAGAAGTTTACACGTACTGTGCTGTTTATTTAAGTGTACATTCTTTTTTTTCTGCAAGGAAACAAGGAAGACAAGCCTGATTACTAGGAAGTCTACCTGAACTTGAGGTTCGTGCAAAGCATTCTACCTGAGTTGTTGGAGAACGTACCCCTGCCTATTGATGAGAGGATATGGATACAACGTAACACACTTCAGTGTGGATGTTCGCAACCAACTCAATACTGTATTTACTATTAGCTGAATTGGAAAGGGAGGTCGTATTCTGTGGCCTGCGAGGTCACCTGACCTGAATACCTTTGTTTATTTCCTATGGGGATATCTAAGATCACTTGAGTATGAGACCCTGGTGGATACGGAGATGGAATTAGTTGCCAAAATTGTACTGCCTGTGATGTGATTCGAAACACAATAGGGATATTTGTCAGGGTATATCAGAAACTTGTTCGAATGGTTCAAATGGCTCCAGGCACTATGGGACTTAACATCTTAGGTCATCAGCCCCATAGACTTAGAACTATGTAAACCTAATTAACCTAAGGATATCACACACATCCATGCCCGAGGCAGGGTTCGAATCTGCGACTGTAACAGCCGCGCGGTTCCGGACTGAAGCGCCTAGAACCGCTCGGCCACAGCGACCGGCCAAACTTGTTCGCCGATGTCATGTTTGCACTGACGCTGTTGGCTGTCAGTTCCAGCACATTTTGAAAGATCCAGTAAAAATGGTACTTTCATTGTGTCAGTGATGTATTTGCCGTTAACTGTAACTGTGAAGCTAAAACAGTGTGTATAATGCATTAAATGCGACACAAGTAGCTATAACTTACAGAACAAAAGTAAAGCTATGATCAAAACATCTACCTTGTTGCTGGACAAAAAGTGTCTGGCTTTTGTAACAGTACTGCACTGTGAACTGTGCAAAGTTTGTAGAGCAGGACATTATTCTTTAACTCTTACAATCAACAGATGTACAAAGTAAGCACGAAAGACCTTTCCTCTTTCAAAAACCCATAAAAACTAAATAGTACAAGCTACTCGCTTCAAACATTAACCTATTAATATAGTATCTCTGAAGCTTCTTCACTTACGAGCGAAATTTTTTGTTGCAAGCCAGCGCCTACAGAGATCATTAGTATACAAAATGACAGTTACATGACACCAGAAGACACAGCACTCTCCATTTATGCCTTGTACAACCAGTCTGAAGAGAACACCTGCATTTGCGAAGCCAGAAGCCCTGGTCGGCTTCATGTGTCGGACCAAACTGCATTTACTAGGCAATCTTGTATTTTAATAACCGTTTAAATTTTGTGTCGATTTGTTTGTGCTCTCTGTAGATTAGTTCAGACATTCTTTGCACAACAGTTTTTAGCATGGATAGGATCTGCAACTGCTGTGTTCGGATGCATGCTGAGTTGGCATCCCTTCGCTCCCAGCTTCAGGCAGTGTTGGCTTCGGTCACACAGCTTGAGGCTGTTGCCAATGGGCATCACTGTGGGGGTCCGGATGGGGGTTTGTCGGGGACGGCCAGCTCGTCCCACGCATCCCCCGATAGGACTACGACTGTGGCTGCCCAGGATACTGCCCACATTGAGGCTGATCCCTCACCTGTGGTAAAGTGGGAGGTCGTCTCGAGGTGTGGGAGGGGGCTAAAGACATTCCAGAGGGCTGAACGGAAGGCCTCTCCAGTTTGTCTGACGAACCGGTTTCAGGCTCTGTCTCAGGCTGATACTGATCTTCGGCCGGACATGGCTGCTTGTCCTGTTCCAGAGGTTGCCCCTCAGTTTGCAAGTTCCAGGCAGTCGCAGAGGGTGGGCTTACTGGTAGCTGGGAGCTCCAACGTCAGGTGCGTAATGAAGCCCATTAGGGATATGGCAGCAAGAGAGGGGAAGAAAACCAATGTGCACTCCGTGTGCATACCGGGGGGAGTCATTCCAGATGTGTAAAGGGTCCATCCGGATGCCATGAAGGGTACAGGGTGCACCCATCTGCAGGTGGTCGCTCATGTCGGCACCAATGATGTCTGTCGCTATGGATAGGAGGAAATCCTCTCTGGCTTCCGGCGGCTATCTGATTTGGTGAAGACTGCCAGTCTCGCTAGCGGGATGAAAGCAGAGCTCACCATCTGCAGCATCGTCGACAGGACTGACTGCAAAAATGGTTCAAATGGCTCTGAGCACTATGGGACTCAACTGCTGAGGTCATTAGTCCCCTAGAACTTAGAACTAGTTAAACCTAACTAACCTAAGGACATCACAAACATCCATGCCCGAGGCAGGATTCGAACCTGCGACCGTAGCGGTCTTGCGGTTCCAGACTGCAGCGCCTTTAACCGCACGGCCACTTCGGCCGGCCGGACTGACTGCAGACCTTAGGTACAGAGCCGAGTGGAGGGTCTGAATCAGAGGCTGAGACGGTTCTGCGACCGTGTGGGCTGCAGATTCCTCGATTTGCGCCATAGGGCGGTGGGGTTTCGGGTTCCGCTGGATAGGTCAGGAGTCCACTATACGCAGCAAGCGGATACACGGATAGCAGGGGTTGTGTGGCGTGGACTGGGCGGTTTTTTAGGTTAGATGGCCACGGGCAAGTACATCAAGGGCAACAGCCTCAAAGGGTACGGGGCAAAGTCATGACATGCGGGGACCAAGCAGCAGTCGGTATTGTAATTGTAAATTGTCGAAGCTGCATTGGTAAAGTACCGGAACTTCAAGCACTGATAGAAAGCACCGAAGCTGAAATCGTTATAGGTACAGAAAGCTGGCTGAAGCCAGAGGTAAATTCTGCCGAAATTTTTACAAAGGCACAGACGGTGTTTAGAAAGGATAGATTGCATGCAACCGGTGGTGGCGTGTTTGTCGCTGTTAGTAGTAGTTTATCCTGTAGTGAAGTAGAAGTGGATAGTTCCTGTGAATTATTATGGGTGGAGGTTACACTCAACAACCGAACTAGGTTAATAATTGGCTCCTTTTACCGACCTCCCGACTCAGCAGCATTTGTGGCAGAACAACTGAGAGAAAATTTGGAATACATTTCACATAAATTTTCTCAGCATGTTATAGTCTTAGGTGGAGATTTCAATTTACCAGATATAGACTGGGACACTCAGATGTTTAGGACGGGTGGTAGGGACAGAGCATCGAGTGACATTATACTGAGTGCACTATCCGAAAATTACCTCGAGCAATTAAACAGAGAACCTACTCGTGGAGATAACATCTTGGACCTACTGATAACAAACAGACCCGAACTTTTCGACTCTGTAAGTGCAGAACAGTGAATCAGTGATCATAAGGCCGTTGCAGCATCCCTGAATATGGAAGTTAATAGGAATATAAAAAAGGGAGGAAGGTTTATCTGTTTAGCAAGAGTAATAGAAGGCAGATTTCAGACTACCTAACAGATCGAAACGAAAATTTCTGTTCCGACACTGACAATGTTGAATGTTTATGGAAAAAGTTCAAGGTAATCGTAAAATGCGTTTTAGACAGGTACGTGCCGAGTAAAACTGTGAGGGACGGGAAAAACCCACCGTGGTTCAACAACAAAGTTAGGGAACTACTGCGAAAGCAAAGAGAGCTTCACTCCAAGTTTAAACGCAGCCAAAACCTCTCAGACAAACAGAAGCTAAAGGATGTCAAAGTTAGCGTAAGGAGGGCTATGCGTGAAGCGTTCAGTGAATTCGAAAGTAAAATTCTATGTACCGACTTGACAGAAATTCCTAGGAAGTTCTAGTCTTAAGTTAAATCAGTAAGCCGGCCGGTGTGGCCATGCGGTTAAAGGCGCTTCAGTCTGGAACCGCGTGACCGCTACGGTCGCAGGTTCGAATCCTGCCTCGGGCATGGATGTGTGTGATGTCCTTAGGTTAGTTAGGTTTAAGTAGTTCTAAGTTCTAGGGGACTGATGACCACAGAAGTTAAGTCCCAAAGTGCTCAGAGCCATTCTAAATCAGTAAGTGGCTCGAAACAGCATATCCAGACACTCCGGGATGATGATGGCATTGAAACAGAGGATGACACGCGTAAAGCTGAAATACTAAACACCTTTTTCCAAAACTGTTTCACAGAGGAAGACCACACTGCAGTTCCTTCTCTAAATCCTCGCACAAACGAAGAAATTGCTGACATTGAAATAAGTGTCCAAGGAATAGAAAAGCAACTGGAGTCACTCAACAGTGGAAAGTCCACTGGACCTGACGGGATACCAATTCGATTCTACACAGAGTACGCGAAAGAACTTGCCCCCCTTCTAACAGCCGTGTACAGCAAGTCTCTAGAGGAACGGAAGGTTCCAAATGATTGGAAAAGAGCACAGGTAGTCCCAGTCTTCAAGAAGGGTCGTCGAGCAGATGCACAAAACTATAGACCTATATTTCTGACATCGATCTGTTGTAGAATTTTAGAACATGTTTTTTGCTCGAGTATCATGTCGTTTTTGGAAACCCAGAATCTACTCTGTAGGAATCAACATGGATTCCGGAAACAGCGATCGTGTGAGACCCAACTTGCTTTATTTGTTCATGAGACTCAGAAAATATTAGATACAGGCCCCCAGGTAGATGCTGCTTTCCTTGACTTCCGGAAGGCGTTCGATACAGTTCCGCACTGTCGCCTGATAAACAAAGAATAGCCTACGGAATATCAGACCAGCTGTGTGGCTGGATTGAAGAGTTTTTAGCAAACAGAACACAGCATGTTGTTATCAATGGAGAGACGTCTACAGACGTTAAAGTAACCTCTGGCGTGAAACAGGAGAGTGTTCTGAGACCATTGCGTTTCACAATATATATAAATGACCTGGTAGATAGTGTCGGAAGTTCCATGCTGCTTTTCGCGGATGATGCTGTAGTATACAGAGAAGTTGCAGCATTAGAAAATTGTAGCGAAATGCAGGAAGATCTGCAGCGGATAGACACTTGGTGCAGGGAGTGGCAACTGACCCTTAACATAGACAAATGTAATGTATTGCGAATACATAGAAAGAAGGATCCTTTATTGTATGATTATATGATAGCGGAACAAACACTGGTAGCAGTTACTTCTGTAAAATATCTCGGAGTATGCGTGCGGAACGATTTGAAGTGGAATGATCATATAAAATTAATTGTTGGTAAGGCGGGTACCAGGTTGAGATTCATTGGGAGAGTGCTTAGAAAATGTAGTCCACCAACAAAGGAGGTGCCTTACAAAACACTCGTTCGACCTATACTTGAGTATTGCTCATCAGTGTGGGGATCCGTACCAGATCAGGTTGACGGAGGAGATAGAGAAGATCCAAAGAAGAGCGGCGCGTTTCGTCACAGGGTTATTTGGTAACCGTGATAGCGTTACGGAGATGTTTAGCAAACTCAAGTGGCAGACTCTGCAAGAGAGGTTATGTAAGTAGGCTGTTTATGTTTTCTTATTGGCAATGTTACGTTGCGCTCTGTATCAAAATCACTGGCTGTGCTGTGTGCAGTCTGTGGCTAGTTTGCATTGTTGTCTGCCATTGTAGTTCAAATGGCTCTGAGCACTATGGGACTCAACTGCTGTGGTCATAAGTCCCCTAGAACTTAGAACTACTTAAACCTAACTAACCTAAGGACAGCACACAACACCCAGCCATCACGAGGCAGAGAAAATCCCTGACCCCGCCGGGAATCGAACCCGGGAACCCGGGCGTGGGAAGCGAGAACGCTACCGCACGACCACGGGATGCTGGCGCCATTGTAGTGTTGGGCAGCGGCACCTGGATGTGAACAGCGCGTAGCGTTGCGGAGTTGGAGGTGAGCCGCCAGCAGTGATGGATGTGGGGAGAGAGATGGCGGAGTTTTGAAATTTGTAAGACTGTCATGAACTGCTATATATAATATGACTATTAAGGTAAATACAGTTTTTGTTCTCTATTAAAATCTTTCATTTGCTAACTATGCCTATCAGTAGTTAGTGCCTTCCTTAGTTTGAATCTTTTATTTAGCTGGCAGTAGTGGCGCTCGCTGTATTGCAGTAGTTCGAGTAACGAAGATTTTTGTAAGGTAAGTGATTTGTGAAACGTATAGGTTAATATTAGACAGGGCCATTCTTTTGTAGGGATTATTGAAAGTCAGATTGCGTTGCGCTAAAAAATATTGTGTGTCAGTTAAAGCACAGTCTTGTATAATTCTTCAAAAAGGGGACGTTTCATATGTCGACCCTTAGCCGAGGATACCTCACTGGAATCTTCTGATTTTTTCCTTGTAGTTTGTGTAATTAGCGTAGATTTTGTTTATTGCTAGCGCGTAACTGTAGTTGCAGTCTTTCATTGTTGTACAGTAAAACAGTTGTGACATGCATGTAGATTTGCACCAAGTATTTAAGTAGACATTATTTCCATTTCTATGTTAATGTGTTATCTTATTTTGCTCTTCAAATTGTGCTTTTCTGTGTTATCGTATGAAATATTGTGACAATAATGGCGTGTGAAAAACGTAACACTAGGCTCCAAAATAAACTGAGAAGTAATAGTGACGACGAGCGTAGCTTATCAGCACCACTGTGTAATGAAGTAACAGACATTCAAAGTAGTAATTTGGTGACTGTGCATAGGAAAATGGAGCGGGCGTCAAATATTGGTGTAGACAGTGAAACAGGTAGTGAACAGGGAAGCGTTATCGATCGGTCGGTCGGCAACAGCTCGCCTCAGGAATCGGGAATGACAGAACACAATATTGCAAATACTGTAGACTCAGGTTTTGGGTCCTCACCGTTTTCTCAAATGAGTCAAGACACATTTTCCGCTTGTCAAAATGTGAATGTTGCCGGTGCAAATTCACTGCCGAAAAGCACTGAGGAACATGTTTCAGACACCGATGCATTGTTATTACAATTAATACAACAAATGGGACAAACACAGCAAAAGCTTCAAAAGTTAGACACGATGGAACAAAATCAGAGACAAACACAGCAACAGCTTCAAAAGTTGGACTCATTGGAACAAACTCTTGAACAAACACGTGAAGATTTAACTACTGAGTTACATAACATTGAATCGAAATGTCAAAAAGTCTGTAATGACGTAAAAACACAAATTTGTGAGCATTTTCAACCTATTTTTTCGCGGCATGAAAATGCATTACAGAATCACGAAGCAGCCATAAAAGAACTGCAAACTATTGTTCATGAAAATCATGAGACCTTTAAAGCTAAATTTGACTCAGTTGCATCTACCGATTCGGTTACGGAACTTGCAAAAGCTCAGGAAAAGTTAAAGGACAGAGTAAATACTCTGAAACTTGGTTCAGAAAAACACACTGAGGAAATAAGTACACTATCGGAGAAAGTAGCCGAACTTTCGGATCAGTTCACTAACTTATCTACAAAGGTAGATGATGATCTGAATGACACAAGACCGGTGGTGTTTAATGACACAGAAGAGTGCTAACAAATTAGGAAATTCAATCAAAATCAAATCAATATACAGTACAAAAGAGAAATCCGGGAAGTACAAGATCAGTTGGCACAAGTAATACAAAAATTACAAATTTCAGAGGACACTCGCGCTCCAACATGGGAAGAGGGACTTAGAAATACGGAAAAGCCACAAAATAGTAACACAGGGCATTTCGGAAGTTATGAAAGAAATTGGCAATGTGCACCGAATTTTGAGATGGAACGGCCGACACGACCTAACAATGACCGATATGCGACTCGCCGACTTGATGATTTTGACTATAAGCTGTTCATTACTACACATAAATTCAAAACATTTAAGAATTCTGGCAATGACATTCATCCACAAGCATGGCTCCATCAATTCTCTCATTGTTTTCCTCCCAACTGGTCGTTAGAACACAGATTAGAATTTATGTGTGGCTACTTGGAGAATGAACCAGCTGTAAGAATGCGATCGGTTATTCACGATTGTCACAGTGAAGGAGAATTTTATCATGCCTTCCTCTCAGCGTGTTGGTCTCAAGCCACACAAGACCGAGTAAAACATAGCATCATAATGACGAAACA
Source organism: Schistocerca americana (assembly GCF_021461395.2). Lineage (NCBI taxonomy): Eukaryota > Metazoa > Arthropoda > Insecta > Orthoptera > Acrididae > Schistocerca > Schistocerca americana. The sequence continues at coordinate 447,595,992 of NC_060122.1, read as the reverse complement.
TTTCGAACAATCTGAATTCTCCAGTCTTGTGAAATATTTTGAAGACATGTTGCATAAGAATCAGTATCTTTCAAACCCATACAGCCCCTCAGAACTCATCCGCATTTGCTTACTCAAATTGCCTGAACATTTACGACATATTATTTTAGCAGGACGTTGCAAAGACGACATTGAAGCTTTTCAAGGACTGTTACAAGAACTGGAAATTGACACTGACAATCGCGGAACGCGAAAACAGGAGCACAACAATTACAGGTCACATCTGTCACAATTCCACGACGAAAGAAATAATAACTGGACACGACAAGGCTATTCTCACAACACAAATCGTGACCAAAACAGACACCACCCTTTTGACAACCGCTGGCAGAATAATAGTTACAGAGAAATATCGCATTTCCATAGTAATGAATATGACAGAGACAATCACAGAAACAGACAATATTGCAACCAGAACTATTATTATCACGGGAGACAGAATAACTTCAGACGCAACGGTCCGCCGTGCAGTGATAATTCAGGGAGAAATTCTCCACTACTCAACCGACAAGAAAGGAACTACAGGAACTACCGACAAAACGACAGACCTGAATTTCATCAGAACTGGCGGGATTTAAACAGGGCTGGACCCTCTGGGCAAGGTGAATTTGTAGAAGTTCGGTCTCCTAATCCCAAAATGGCGCGCGCCAACAAAGAGACAGACAATGACTCGCACCGCAGGCAGCCGCGTGCGCCGGCTGGCTCAGAGAAAAATAACATAGACGCTAACCTTGAGAAAAATTCCAGTATTCTTTACGGACGTACACCGCATGATAATTGCGTTGAAGTTGAAACTTTGCGTACTAGGAAGAGTAAAGGTTTACACCACATTTCACATGTAAAACCGTTTATTGAAAGATAATCTGCTTTTTAACTTTGTCTTTGCCATAAAACTTTTCACTTCACATTTCTAGTATGCTTTGTCAGACTTAAGAAACTGTTAACACGCAACAATGTTTGAAGTTAAATATCCAGTCTAGAACCTAGGGAACATTTTTAAACAGAAATTACGAATGCATTGTTATAGTGAACAGACGACACAGTGTTGTTATTCATACATTCTTGCTTGTTAGTTGCACGATTACGTAACGACTATCAGGCTTACATACTTAGGACACATACTAGTACTGCTAATGAGATTTTAATGCAACATTTTGGTTTACTTGAAAATACATTATGGATTCAAAGGGCTTTCTGAGAGATACCAGATGACACAGAGGTTAGTTTATTTGACAGCTACACGACTATATCACGACGCTACTAATGTGTGACACAATTTACATTGTTGCTTTTGCGGTGTATCTGTTTTATATCTGCACAATTTTTCTGAATTCTTCTGGAAAGTAAAACATGTTTTAGTAGTAACTTTTGTGGTATAGCTACAATGAGACAGCCTTTTTCGTAGCACAACAATACGTTACAGCACAGTACTTTCTTCATCACGGAAATAAGCATAATAACTAAGATATCTATACGCAAAGCATTTCACTTTTGTGTATCATGAGGTAAGTACATTGGCTTCTGCAAAACTTAACTTTCGGAGGACGATAACTACGACACTTCCACAGAGATTATCTTACAGCAAGACGCACATTTAGTGCTACAGGACACGTATTTGAGTGATTAATTTTGTACTTAAAACATTTATTTTTTAAAGATATTTGAAGTACAATGATACAAAGGTTTTCCGTGATACATTTCATTCCATTGCTGTAATCCGTAACACCTGAGGGTATAATTACATTAATCCTCAGGGGGGTACAAGCCTACTTTGTGTACCATGTGTTTGGCAAGCACAAGGAGCCCTAGCTAATATGGTATTTGCTTATACAACTTTACACATCGGTACCATATTCCTCTAACACATAAATTACATAGCTATCTGATCATTTAACTGAGAGAGACAAACTTTTTTACTACGGCAGTGACAGATGTTTACGTAATTACACCGTTGGATAACTTCACACTTACGAAATTGTATTTTGTCTGTACTTTGTGAATTGTTCATATTTTTTCGGACCCATTGTGATATTATGAGAGCTTAGAATGATGTGTTTGGTATGGGATCATGATTTTTAAAGTAAGTTTGAGGTAGATGACATTATTGAAATGAGCAGAGAATTTTTTCAGGTTTTGACATTATTGCAGAAATCTACGACGATTTTGAGATTTGACTGAGGTGTTATGATGTTATTTTTACGATGACGATGTGTATTATGCTGTTGCGGTATGTTTATGATCAATAAGCTGATGCTATATGAGTTATTTGATTATGCTACGTATCTGTTATGATAAAATATTGAAGAAGTGTTGACGAATAAGGTAAGGAATAATGAGTAGTGGTTAGGGACTCTGGTTTGTGGAAAAGGATGTTGGAAACCAAGAATCGTACTTTAAGAGTTATGAAATGTGTGCAAATGCGCGAATGTATCACAATGCCAACGAAAACTTTTTGGACACTGTTATATCAATAGCATTTTGTTTCTACAGATTTGTAACGCAAATTCTTGACCTGTGAAATTTTTTATATGAGACTGTCACTGTAGCGGAAACTGCTGTCGTAAATATTTCGGTAAGAAAGCTAAGTGACCTTGATGTAATGCGTTGTGGCACCCAGCTGGGCCAGCCGCCTGGAGAAAAAGCCATTAGGTGGAGAAAAAAAGAGGCCATTAACCTCGCTTCTGACATTCCTTTGTAGAAAGCATCGCAAATACGACACTCTCATTACTTGGAAACATATCGTACTTTCTGATATTTACTGAAATGCCTAATGAAATGACAAGAAATAGTTTGTCTACACACCTGATTATGACTACTGTCTTTCTAGATGAGAAATTTTTTTACTACTTATGAAATGCCACATGGCTATTGAACGATGTTCTTATGCTTTGCTTTGTACATAGTTGCTTATCTAGTTTCTAGCTGCACTGCAGCATTGGTTAAAATAAAATTTTTTAGATGTACTAATATAAATATTTTCTGTCTACAGATCGAGTAAATCATAATTTTTTTCAAAAAATGAGGGAGCACAAAAAGACATTTACCTTCACAGGAACTGCATTCATAATTTTCTTTTCAAGTACTTGGTAATTTCTTTTGTAGAATAAATTGTGATGCATCACTCTAGTGTTAAGATGTGACATAGGTATTAGACATGGCCATTTTTAGTGTAATATTTTTTCTGTTTGAGGTATGTCATGTTTAGATATAAGTTTTTGCATTTACTGCTGCTGTTTGCCAGGCATAGTGTTGCTGAATTTGACTTTGTACTATTCTTTTAAGCCAGTTTTACTAATGATTTATTTTTATTGTTTGCTGCACATTGCCTTATATTAGTTGTAATATTGCAATTGCTTTGCTAATTTCTATAATGCTGCTTGCTTCGCAAATCTGCATTTTTTTCATTGCTGTTTGCATTAATTGTTTTGTGCTGCTGCATTGCCTCATCCCTTAGTTTAGCATCTGAGCTCAGTAGATTTAAGTTAGCTTAAGAGGGGGTAGACTATATAAGAACCTGACTATGGACAATAGGGAAAAAATGCATTGAGAAGTTATATGAAAAAGATTTGGGCCAAAACGAGTATTGTACACTGAGAAATAATTATTTTGAAAGAAATATGAATAGAATACACAAAGCAGGTATAGATAGGACTTTTTGGGAATAATGACGAACGAAGGGAGATCTCCGAGAAGTGAGGAAAGTGTTTGTGGACCCTTGTGTATTTATGTTCTTCCTGTCTTAATATGTTTATCTGATAAGACTTATGTTGTAGAATGTGTCTAATACTCAGCTACATGATCTATGATGAGGAATACTGTTATCCTCAAATATAATTTGCATTAATAATATGTTATTTACTTTGTAAAGATGTTAGACATTATTAATTCTGTTTTGTTTTAATGCTCAGGTGTGAAGCTGATGTTTCAAAAGTTATTCTGATCTTTATGTATGTACTTATGTCATAATTTTTGTAACACTGATCTGCATGTTTATTTCAATTCTTTTGTAAAGTCTGTGTTACTACAAATTTTATCTGTACTGTTATGTTCTTTAATAATGCATTTTGTACCTTTGTAATTGTATTCTTATGTTGTAAATTTATAATTGTATAGACACCAGTTCTTCAAATTATCATTTCACTGCACACGTTTCTGTTGGTCATAGTATATGGACAATATGTGAGAAGTAGGGACTCATAGTGTTTGCACGTGTGTTAATAGTTCAGCAAGGGACTGGATAACAGCATTGCTGGTTATAAGGACAATTTTAAAAAAAAATTTTGTGAGTGCACAAGTGATGGTTTATGGACTTGCTATATTGTCCACAAGACTCTTCGATGGTGATTGTGCACCTGCACATTTGCAACAGATGGCTGCTGGCCGTCTCTACAAGGACTACAGTGGGTCTGCACCTTTGATGACCCACCAATACTATTATTTCTACAAGGACTACAGTGGGTCTGCGTCTTTACTGACTCACCAGTACCATTATTTCTACAAGGACTGCAGTGGGTCTGCGGCTCTGGTGGCCCACCAATACCGTAATCTCTACCAGGACTACAGTGGGTCTGCTCTGTGATGACCTGCCAACCAATACTCTTCAAAATTTCGACTGACTCTGCTGTGGGTTTGCTCTGTTGTGGACCAATACCTGTCTGCATGTGAAGAGTCAGCACTGTCTTTCCATTGGAAGGACAACACTACTTCTTCGAGATTGCATGGAAATCCACTACTTCCGTGTGCATTTTCTTTTACTGCTCAGACTTTGAGAAAAACACTGCAATGTTACTGTGATGAATGATCAGGACTGTCTTTATGGACTGTGAGAAAATTTTAGCTTTTGACCAACACTGTATCAAGAAGTGTGTGCATTTGATATCTTTCTTACTGTAATTATGAAAAAATTTTTCAAATCTGTATTGGCCAGTGCCCAAAACAATTTGTAAAATTTTTTTGTGGGGAGCAGGGGGGCTATGTAAGTAGGCTGTTTATGTTTTCTTATTGGCAATGTTACGTAGCGCTCTGTATGAAAATCACTGGCTGTGCTGTGTGCAGTCTGTGGCTAGTTTGCATTGTTGTCTGCCATTGTAGTGTTGGGCAGCGGCACCTGGATGTGAACAGCGCGTAGCGTTGCGCAGTTGGAGGTGAGCCGCCACCAGTGATGGATGTGGGGAGAGAGATGGCGGAGTTTTGAAATTTGTAAGACTGTCATGAACTGCTATATATAATATGACTATTAAGGTAAATACAGTGTTTGTTCTCTATTAAAATCTTTCATTTGCTAACTATGCCTATCAGTAGTTAGTGCCTTCCTTAGTTTGAATCTTTTATTTAGCTGGCAGTAGTGGCGCTCGCTGTATTGCAGTAGTTCGAGTAACGAAGATTTTTGTGAGGTAAGTGATTTGTGAAACGTATAGGTTAATATTAGACAGGGCACATTCTTTTGTAGGGATTATTGAAAGTCAGATTACGTTGCGCTAAAAAATATTGTGTGTCAGTTAAAGCACAGTCTTGTATAATTCTTCAAAAAGGGGACGTTTCAGGAGGAGATAGAGAAGATCCAAAGAAGAGCGGCGCGTTTCGTCACAGGGTTATTTGGTAACCGTGATAGCGTTACGGAGATGTTTAGCAAACTCAAGTGGCAGACTCTGCAAGAGAGGTGCTCTGCATCGCGGTGTAGCTTGCTCGCCAGGTTTCGAGAGGGTGCGTTTCTGGATGAGGTATCGAATATACTGCTTCCCCCTACTTATACCTCCCGAGGAGATCAAGAATGTAAAATCAGAGAGATTCAAGTGCGCACGGAGGCTTTCAGACAGTCGTTCTTCCCGCGAACCATACGCGACTGGAACAGAAAAAGGAGGTAATGACAGTGGCACATAAAGTGCCCTCCGCCACACACCGTTGGGTGGCTTGCGGAGTATAAATGTAGATGTAGATGTAAACGTTAATCGCGTTCGAGCAGCACTCCAATGAAACCCACAGGAAACATCAAATAGTGAGCTTAATATCACACAACAAATGTTCCCGAAGTCCTGCGTAAACGCTTGCGAATGAAACCCTACATACTGCCGTTGGTCTACGCACGAGCTAGAGGAGATTATTGTTGGACGGTCTGCCTGCTACACCGAGATGTTGACGAGGGCAGGCAATAGCACGTAAAGGAGGTTAATTTTTAGTGACAAAGAAATGTTTAACCCTAACTGTAAAGTTGATCGGCATAGTGTTCTTTTTGTGAAAAGAAAACCTACATTTTTCGCCAAAGGGTAATGTGTACTGCGTAATCTCGAAGGAGAAGACTCACTGCACGCCCCCCCCCCCCCCCCCCCATTTTCTTCGTGGAGATAGCCGTCAAAGAGATTTGCTACGTCGACATGCTTTCTTTGCGACTTTTGCCTCAGTTGTAAGAAAACTCCAACAACTTCGTCTTACAAGAAGTTCCTCTTGGCCACATGGGAGCATCTAAACGCATATGCCTGGATGATGTCTCGATGTTGATGGAGGACGTGTGATGCAGGTGACCACCACTATCACTGGACGTAACCCAAGTGATGTTTTCTTATGGGGTTAGGTGAAACAAAGCGCTTCAGCAGAATCCATCACCAACGATGTACTGCACTATGTTTGGGAAGAGTATGAATACTATCTCGACGTTTGCCGTGTGACTTGAAGAGCACTAAAGAGTCCGTGTGACCTTTAAAACAAAGTTCCACAAATACTCTTTTGGCAGGATAAAATTTGAAGCGAGTAAGTCGCACAAACTCTTTCGTATGAATTTTTGAAAATGTAAAGTCCTTTTGTGCTCATGCTGTATTATAGACCAACTGCAAATCGCGCAAATGTTGATGCTCTTTCTTAAATTCGAATGGAACCAGTCCTACAATTTGACAAGTAAAAACTAGTATGTTTCCAACTTGATAATGAACATGGTGCTGTTTTCCTGTTACCGACCAAATTATTGCAAAAGTAAGAAACAGGACACCTGAAGGTATATTGCATTACGTCAAAAAATGGGTTGGCGTGAGTCATTCGAGCAAGAGTCTGTACACCCCTTTTGTGCTCAGTTGTACAAGGAATGCTAGTAGCCACAATACCAACCAGCCAGCCTCGTGTCATTGTCTCACAGGGTGTACAACAAAGCTTTGTGACACTCCTACACAATGGTCACTGCAGATAACGCATATAAAAGGTCTGACCTGCCCACATATTCATTGGAGAAACAATCCTGTGATCTTCAGTAGATGATTTGTAAGTGCTGTACTTGTAGAGAAAAAGATGCTGCACCTCACAGAATCTTTGACAAGCCGTGGCGGCGCATTCATATCGATTTTCTGGACCCGTTTCGTATTTCACTGCATCTGCTCGTAGTAATGTTGTCCAGATACCTACATGGTGGTGGCATGGCGCCCAACGTTAGCAGTTTCGCTACCACACAGCCCTTATCAGTTTTCGCTGCCCAGCACGACTATCTGTGAAAGCGACCAACAAGTGATCTCCCACTACTTTTCGCAATTTTGCCAATAAAATGGCAAGGTCCACCGTTCCATCGCCAAAGGAATGGCGAGAGGAAACAACTTGTTAGAGCGATCAAAGTGTTCTGCCGTAAATAACTCACTTGGTACGTCTGAGGAAAACTGAGACACCTTCCTCGGGCGGGCCCACCCAGCAGGTTAAGCCACGGCTCCCTGCTGATGCAGCGAGAACTACAGCAACGACGTCAAGGTGGCTACTTTATGCTCTCGCTAAGCAGGGCGACCAGAGGCACTAAAGTATCGACCCAGTAGAAAGGAAGGGCCACCACAGCGCAGCTGCCCTGATTACTTCACACTCGGGCCACATTCCTCGGCCACAGTTAGAGGTATTTCTGTCTGCTGGCAAACAATTACGACGAATACCTATGACGGTATACAGCAGAGCTCCACAGCAAATGTGCTCTGCAAGGAGGCGATGAGCACAGTTCTGCGAGAAGCGAGTACTGCACCCCCTACACCATGACAGGAAACAGAGTTGGCAGCCGAGTGGCGACTTGTGTAAACGAGGGATTGATAGATGGAGGAAATGCTTAGAAAAATCTAGGACGTGTTTATACGCTTCCGGAAAAAATAGTACATATGGAAAGCGGCGTCGATTTTCATCCAATGACGGCATACCTGGGGGATCGTAGGTGTACTGATAATAGTTTCAGCGTCGTCCGCCGACAGATAATGTAGTGGCATACCTACCAGAGCACCATCTATGTCTACCCTTTAATAGGGAATACTCACAGCCAGAAGGGTTAGTGTGGTGCAAACGTGTGAAATCAGCAAGTAGTCGTGCCAAGGAGACGAACTCGTACTTCCTACAGTTAAATGAGAGTCTCAAAGGGGTCAAAGTTGGTCGTCCGAGTGGCAGGATGGTCCTTTCGGAGAAGTGCCACACAAGTTGGACGTGGTGTGTCAGTTGCGCAGCGATGCTGGTATCAGTAGTCACGTGAACATTCTCGCGCCCATGGACGAGTTTCTGTATATCCAGGCAGCACAGACGCCCGCCAGGACCGTCATATTGTAAGGGCAGCAGCGGCAGATCGTACAGTTACCACAGCACAGATAAGAGGGCTTCTGATCCCAGACGTCTCAGCACGAACTGCTGCGAACCAGTTATTAGCTGTGGGACTACGGGCACGCACCTCTATAACCCATCTTCCACCCACGCCACAGCATAGACGTGCGCGGCTCGATTGAGGCCGTCAGAGGATCAGTTGGAAGATGGCCTTATGGTCTGGGGTGCGATAAGCTACAACTCTCGTTAACCTTCGTGTTTCTGGAGGGGATGCTAACCTGTGCTCGGTACGTGCAGAATGTTGTCAGACCCGTTCTTTTGCCGTTCTTGCAACAAGAAGGTCATGTTGTTCGAACAGGATAATGCTCGCCTACACACTGCCTGTGAAATTCAGCGTGCTCTGTAAAACGTGCAGCAACTTCCCTGGCCATCTCGATCTCCGGACTTTTCTCCAATCGACCGCATGTGGGATTTGATGAGACGAGAAGTGACTCGTGCGACCCATCATCCAATAACTCTTACAGAGTTACGTGAACAAGTCGAGCAAGCTTGGAATAATGTATCCCAGGACAGTATTCGCCATCCGTACGATCGAGTGGATGCCATGGTCAGCGCCTGCATTGCCGCCTGTGGAGGCTACAGCACGAAGTAATATGGGTGCTTCAGCGTGAATTGATACCTGGTACCTCAGAACTGCTTGTCCTATTGATCTGTAATTGTAGTCATTTCACGTACCCCATATACACGGTTCCAACGATAATTCTCTAGTGGATCTGAAACCTGCGGAACTGTCTTCCCGTCACGCATACTCTTTGATACAGTGCTAAAGCGTGTGCGACAAATTAATTACAAAGATTTTGCAATCTTTGAACGCCGTCTGCCACGCGGGAGGCATGATTTTCATGTTTGATAATGACACCACACGGAACTGCTCTGCATGAAGCGGACATCAATGTTCAGCTGCACGTGCTAAGTATTCTTTTATTAATTCACCATCCGGGGAAGGGCGCAAGGCGTTTGGTAAAGTATGCAATTTTGTATCTCGGCACGGCAGACTCACTTCATTTTGCTTCCAGTTCCTCTAACTTTTCAGAGAGCTTCCATAACAGTTTTTAAATCTCATGTAGACGCTGAAGTCCTTCGTATTTTCCGTTTCCGCATTCTTTGACGTGTTGAGACAAGCGACACCTTTGTAAACTGAACTTATGATGTCTTCTGATACACTCAATGTTACGCAAAACCATCTCTTTTTGTGTAAAAAAATTCCTCGCAGTGCGGATGTAAATTATTATTATGCAAAACAACATACTGAACATTTAGATCAGTAGTTCGCAGGAGGTTCTGAAAATATTCGCCATAAATTTCGTAACACAACTCCGAACGTCTCATTATGTTTCTGGAAGCTTCTGTCCATTCATTTGGTGTGATTTTCGCTGTACGAATGTTTGTTTTTAACTCCTCAATTGTATCCGGGTTGTTACTGTAGACCTGACCCTTTAAATTTCCCCAGAAATAAAAATAGCAGGAAGTGAGATGGGGTGATCTGGCAGGCCTTAAACCTGCGGAAACTGTAAGTTCTTCTCCGAAAGCCTCGTGAACGTATGACATTGAAAACCGTAAAGTTTGCACCGTAGCGCTATCTTTCTGGAAAAACACACACTTTCGTTTTTCCTCCGTTAGCTGCGCAACAATTTAATTACACGCACTTGAGAGTTCAAGGTGTTGGTAAAGAAAATAGGACCTACGAACCGTTGGCTTGAAACTGTACACCAAACGCCTACTTTCAAAGGCGCCCCAGAGGCACCTGAAAGCGTTCCCTGGGATTGTCTGTTTATCAATAGCGTGAATTAGTTCACGTACCTGCTAAGGTGAACCCATGCTTTGTCTGAGGTGAAGTAAAAACCTGTATCCCGATAACCAACAGCGACATGGGTGGGTATTCATTCGCGATAGTGCTGTAGTTGTGCGTAGTCCGTTGGTATTGATGCTTGCATCACTCTTTCTTTGTATGCTCGCATATATAACAGCTTCAACATGTTCTCGCATGATGTCCGTTTGCTGTTTAGTTGGGAGGATAGAAGACTGCCGGCCAGAGTGGCCGAGCGCTTCTAGGCGCTACACTTTGGAACCGCGCGACCGCTGCGGTCGCAGGTTCCAATCCTGCGTCGGGCATGGGTGTTTGTGATATCCTTAAGTTAGTTAGGTTTAAGTAGATCTAAGTTCTAGGGGACTGATGACCACAGCAGTTAAGTCCCATAGTGCTCAGAGCCATTTGAACCATTTGATAGAAGACTAGTCGACTTCCGTGTACATCTTACCACAGTCTTGAGAACACGTGCAATATTTTCCGGCGAATAAACTTCCTTTACATGGTTCGGTTTGGCGTTAGCGACTAAACCTGTTGCTCTAAATTTAGTGTTTAGTTTCTGCACCACACTTTCTGCAGGAGCATCTGTTTCTGGAGATTTTATCATGTTACCTTCATTTACCGTTTTAAAAGGTTTACATCGAAAAAAACGTTTCAACAATAAACACTAATTGTTCGACTGAAAACGGCATTCTGCAGAACTGTATTCGCAAGCTTCAAACTTACTACTGACAACTCAGCACTGTTCACTAAACCGACGGTCAACATCACGTGACCCTACTCGAGCGCCGTCTTATCGTTGAGAAATAGCAACACTCAGTCAGCTTCAAATATCACGTTCAGTATAACACGGGGCCTCTTTTATCTTAGCCTCCCCGTATGTCCCACCTGACGCTTCGCCCGTGTTGTCGCGACCACAGTGTGCGTGCGCTTTTCCCTTACTCTCCACCAACCTGGCCGGCCGAGGTGGCCGAGCGGTTCTAGGCGCTACAGCCTGGAAGCGCGCGACCGCTACGGTCTCAGGTTTGAATCCTGCCTCGGGCATGGATGTGTGTGATGTCCTTAGGTTAGTTAGGTTTAGGTAGTTCTAAGTTCTAGGAGACTGATGACCTCAGCAGTTAAGTCCCACAGTGCTCAGAGCCATTTGAACCATTTGAACCCACCAACCCGCAACTGGTCTGCTCGCGAACAAGGGCGAGTGTTCACGCTCAAAATCAGTGAGTTGTTAGGCCCTGGTCTACAGTCTTCATGTCTGCCGATCTACGTGTCTCCGTGGTTCTTCAAATCTTCGTCTCTGGACGTGGCTACAGCTAACGGCGGCACTGTTGCCCGTGCCAACTCCGATGCTGTGAACGTAGAGGTTTTCAATCGGCGGGCCATCTGGAGAGCCTACTTAGCTGCTGCCGGGTTCCAGCCTGGAGGTCTCTGGCTCTTGACCAGGGCCGTGCAGCTGTTTATACGTCATCGCTCGTGCGGGCAAACTTCTTGCTGCCAGACCCTGCTGTGTTCAGCCTAGAGTTGCGCTCTACGCCTAAACTACGTTTTGGTAATTTTGCTACAGCACATACCTGAGGTAATAAATGACGGGATTACCGGTAGTACTGGCATCGTTGTTAGGGAAAGAAACATAAATGAATGTGTGAGAGAAACTGGGATCAGGCGACTTCTCTTTGTCTTTTGTTTGTTTCCTTTGTACATAATTGGAAATGGCTCTAAGCACTATGGGACTTAACATCTGAGGTCATCAGTTCCTTAGACTTAGAACTACTTAAACCTAACTAACCTAAGGACATCACACACATCCATGCCCGAGTCAGGATTCAAACCTGTGGCCGTAGCAGCAGTGCGGTTCGGGACTGAAGCGCCTAGAACCGCTCGGCCACAACGGCCGGCAACATAATTAGAACTGCATACCGTTCGGTGTTAGTTCATTGTGTATTTTATTTCCTTACAAAATTAAATTGCATTTAATAAGTAATAAAGATTGGTTGCTCAGGTTACTTCTGCGCTTTTATGGAACCAAAGCAGTTATTTCTGATGGAAGTACAGATTACATGCACAAACATAGAAAGCTATACAATTGTTGTTGTTTATTTGCTACTCAATAGAACCCTCTTCATCATGATTAAAGCAAGAGTTTCCTGTTGTTACGGATAAATGCAAAAGTTGTTTATGAATAATAAAAAGATGTTTTACGTAACTTCGACAAAGTATTGAAGCGATGTTTGATATGTTTTTCTTTTGCAGTTTTGTTTAATTTTACCTTTGCTGAGGAAATTCCGTTTTCTAGCGCTATATAATAAACCTGAATAGACTTTTTTGTATATATTTTCAGTACAAGACCCCTCTGTTTCACGTTACGAATCATCAGTTTTCGAATAAAACCTGAATTAAACATCGCCAACATCAATTGTCCTATTGTTTCTTTTTAAGTAACAGACTGGAGGATAACTATGTAGAACAAAAATGTTCCATAGGTTAGACAGCCCTTTATATATGCTCACATAGTTTATAGACAGTCGACCACTTGCAGCTTCTAGCTGACTCTAGTAAGACAGTGATCGCATACGCAAGCAAGCGATCGAAATGATGTAACGCCCGGTAGATATGCAACACATCTAACGTAGGTGTAACGCGGTTACGATATTAACTTACCAAAGCTACCAGGATAACTACTGTAGTTTTCGCTTACTTATGACCGTCTATGGTAGCCTATGGTAGCTGTACAGCTTTAGAGCTGCCTCTTCCGCGCCTTGTCTCCAGAGCGATCACGCACGCACTGCCCCTCCTCGCCGAGGCTGCTAGCGGCCTGTAGTCAGCGCAGCTGATGCGGCGTTTCTGTCTCGCTGTCTTGCTGCGTTTCTGGCGCAGACACCATTGCTCTCCGCCTGCTGCTTGCCTGGGGCCACGAACCGCGTGTTGGTCACAGCGCCTTCCGACCCAAGGCATGGTACTACTGACATCGGTGGGGCAGCGACTCAGTTGCTGATACACTCTGAGTAATAGATACACTGGATTTACAAAAGTCATTGGATAGCGATATGCACGTATACAGATGGCGTCAATATCGCGTACTCAACGTATAATATGGCAGTGCATTGGCTGAGTATTAATTGCCGCACGCCTGGAATTAACCAACTTCGAACGCGGAATGGTAGTTGGAGCCAGTTGCATGAGACAATCCGTTTCGGAAGTCGTCTGAGAATTAAATATTCGAGATCCACAGTGTCAAGAGTGTGCCGAGAATAGTATGTTTCAGGCATTACCTCTCACCCCAGACAACGCAGTGGCTTTCGGCCTTCACTTAACGACTGAGGGGAGCGTAGTTTGCGTACACTTGTCAGTGCTAACAGGAAAGCCACGCTTCGTGAAATAACCGTAGAAATCAATGTAGGACTGCGATGAATGCATATGTTTGGACAGAGCGACAAAATTGACGTTAATGGGCTATGGCAGCAGACGATCGACGAGAGTGTCTTTGCTATCAGCGCAACATCGACTGCAGCGCCTCCCCTGGACTCGTGACTGTTTCAGTTGCCCCCCCCCCCCTCCCCCTCCCACTAGAAAATCATGGCGTGATCAGATGATTCCCGATTTCACTTGGTAAGAGCTGATGGTAGGGTTCAAGAGTGGCGCAGACACCACGAGACCATGGACCTAAGTTGTTATCAAGCACTGTGAAAGCTGGTGGTAGCTTCACAAAGGCGTGGGCTGTATTCACAAGAAATGGAATAGGTCCTCTGGATGTTCGACTACTTGTAGACAACCATTTGCAGCCATTCATGGACGTCATGTTCCCAATCAAAGATGTCATTTTTGTGGATGACAATGCACCATATCATTGGATAAAAATTATTCGCAGATTCGCAGATAATTTGAAGAACACTCGGGACAACTCGAGCGAATGGTTTGGCTACCCACAACGCCCGACAGGAATCGCAGCGAACATTTATCGGACATATCTGAGAGGTCAGTTCGTGGGCAGCATCCTGCACCGGCATCACTTTCTGCAGTGTACTTCCAACTATTTGTAGAGTTCATGCCCCGTCGAGTTGGTTCCCTACTCCGGACAAAAGGAACTCCAACACGGTACTAGGAGGTGTCCCATGACTTTTGCCACCTCAGTGTTGTTTCTCTGACCTCTCATCCGAAGTCCAGTAGGCCACTTTCACCATTGGTAGTGGATTACCGACATCCTGATCTAGATCTATCCTGTTCCAGCATACACCATAGCGGCCGACCAACCCAACCGTTATAAAAACACATTCGCCAAATATTTTATCAAATTATGCTTCATCAGAAGTAGCCCTCACGCTTTTTCTCAGTTCGTAAACAGCCACGCTAAAAAATGACAAATAGCCATAGAGAATGCTGACGCTGCACACATGCACTTGCAGCACAAATTTCGATTCTGGTTGGGAGTATCAGCCTGTGACTCCTGACTCAGTTGACAGAACTTGTACTTGGATACGCCTGGCTTGGAACGTTGCTACACCAGTTTTCTTTTGCGTGCGATCACTGTTTGCATTCATTCCTCCAGAGTTTCAGCTACACAGGTGAACAAACTAATGTTTGTGAATACACAAATATAACAGGCAATTATGTTTCGGAATTAGGTACACAGAATTGTGAGTAACTCAATGAAACATTTAAATAATTCAAATAAAAAAAACTGTTCAACATACTCAACTTTTATTGCACTTAAATTAGGTCAACTTGTCAATATCTTGTAGCATACAAAAATCGCAACACCAAATAAATTGTTAATGTAGAGTAATGAAAATTCTGGAAACTCTTTGTCTGGGCAACACATTTAAGTGATTAAAATTGGAAGATCACAAGTTCATGTAAAAGAGTGAGGTATGACATTGCAAATGTGAATTGCTGATACATTATTAATAATCGGTGTAACCGTCAGAATGTTGAATGTAAGCATGAAAACTTGAAGGCAACACTTTGACATACTGTACAGCATGTTGGGTTACAACACCATCAGGTTTTTTGGAAACAACCCCTCGAATGCTGCTCGGGAATGACAGCACAACAAGTTGAATCACCAGATTGACCTACAAATTAACATTCAGGGTGCGTCGGATAGCACGAGAGTGCTCCTGCTGTCATAAGAAATCGCATCCCAGGCCATAACTCCAGGTGTAGGTCCAGTGTGTCTAGCAGGCAGACAGGTTGGTTACAGCCCTCAACTGGCTTCGTTCTAACCAACACACGGCCATCACTGGCACCGAGGCAGAACCAGCTTTCATCAGAAAACACAGCATATTTTCTTCACCCTGCCCTATAGTTGAAACGTCCCCTTAGAAAAATTATGAATGATTGTGCTGGTAAACTTCTAAGTTATTTGATACAGAGACAGCTGAGTGAAACTGAACATACTCAGTCATTTCTCTCTTTACTTATTCTGGCTATCACTAAACTGAGGCACAATATCTTTGGCTCAACGCAATCTGACTTTCAATAATCCCCACAAAAGAATAGCCCTGACTAACAATAACCTATACCTTTCATGAATCACTTACCTCACAAAAATCTTGGTTACTCGAACTACTGCAATACAGCGAGCGCCACTACTGCCAGCTACATAAAAGATTCTAACTACTGAAGGCACTAACTACTGACAGGTATAGTTAGCAAATGAAAGATTTTGATAGAGAACAAACAATGTATTTACCTTAATAGTTTCAAAAGTCATCATATATATATAATTTTGTGACATCCAATTAAACAAATTTCCTTTATATGACGGAGACACGTCCAGATCGTCCGCTCAAAACTCTGGCATCTCTCTCCCCACATCCACCACTGCTGGCGGCTCACCTCCAACTACGCTACGTGCTGTTCACATCCAACTGCCCAACAGTACACAAACGAATATTCCAACAATGAATCTAATCAGCCACAGACCGCACGCAGCACAGTCAGTGATTTTCGTGCAGAGCGCTACGTGGCGTTGCCAACATAAAAACCTAAACAGCCTACTTACATAGTGAGCTCACGCTTGACATCACTGGAGTCGCAAATGGCGGTGGTTTGGGGTCAGTGGAATGCTCGCTAAGGGCGACTGGCCCGGAGCTGTCCTTGGAAGTAATCGATCTGTAACAGTTCGTTGTGTCACTGTGGTCTCAACTGCTGCTGCGATGCACCACAGTCATACGCCGAACTCTATAGTCTTCCCTCTCGGTAGTGCCACGTGGTCGTCTGGAGCGGTCTTCTTGCAACCGTATATTCTCGTGACCACCACAGTCAGCAATCATGTACAGTGGCTACATCACTGCCATGACTTTCTGCAATAGCGCCAAAGAAACACCCAGCTTCTTGTAATCCTACTTCGTGATTTCGTTCAAACTCAGTGAAGTGTTGACAGTGGCCTCTTTATTGTCTTAAGAGCATTCTTGACTAACATCATCTTCACCACATCTATTCTGAAAGGTAACTAACGCTCACGACCGTCACAGCGTGTATTTAAATGAAACCTGATTTGCACCCTCGTGGTGGTGCTACTAGCGTCACTTTTTTGCGACTGGGGCAAAAGCTGAGCAGACATCATCTTTCAGATGTAGAAACACACCTACCAACTTTAGTTTATGTCGCACAACTGCTTCTTTGTACTGCGATTTTTTCCGTTGTTATATTTTACAAATAATCAACTGTATTTCGATCTAAATCCCAGGACGAAACCACGGAATCATGAAAGATGGTGAGTGCATACCGGCTGCTGAGGGCTCCTCCGGCAGAAGTTACTAGTGAACCTTTGTTTTAGTGCGGTACCAGTGCCACTGTGAGACTTTTTCACGTAGCCTGAGGATAGATAATCTGACTTTCATATGTGCGTAACTTGCTGAGTACGTTCCCTCCGCTGTTTCTTGACCTGAAACCTAGCTGTGAATTGTGCGACTTCTCACAGCAGGCTATTTCACACATCTCAAGTACACACTACTGAGCGGTTCTTCCCTAATATTGTCTTTTTCAAACTAAATAATGACATAGCTGATGACCCGCGCAAATTTACGGTAGGAGAATGTTTTGTATCTGCAGGATGGCATACCTAAGAAAAGATTATGTTTCCTCGGCAGTGTTTCAATCTAGAGCCTGATTTTAGAATGACATTAAGGAGTGGGCATTAGAAAGCGCAGTAATCAGTTTCCGGCATCTCCTGCTGTATTTGTTGTTATGAGACGTAAGGTTGTGTTTTGTGCACAGTTTATAAACATCAGGTGCTTTACATATTTGGAGGATACTATCACGTCTTCAGTTACAGAATTTTATGTAGAGTAAAATCCTGTACATTTTTGAAACTAGTTATACGAGTGTAACGCGTAGACGGTTAAGCCACACTTCGTCATCTTGTGCCAGGTTACCGAATGAGGTCTTCTATCACGGAACAGGAGATATTTCCAAACGAACTAAAATGTCTTAATAATTTTCCATGTCTCTAAAATGGAGGTCTGTATCAGTTGCCAATATCTTCTATTTCAAAATGTTTTTGATTTCTAAAAGTTTTTTGATAAAACTTCTCCTTAATTTGGTTCCACTCGCTGATTATTTGTGAGTGGCAGAGGAATAATGTAACATATAGACCATACTGAGGAGACACCATTTATGGGGTACCTCCTACTATCGTGTCGGATCTACTTTTCTCCGGCGTAGTGGCATCGACTCAACAGATCGTTGGAAGTCCCCTGCAGAAATATTGAGCCATGCTGCATCAACAGCCATCCATAACTGCGAAAATCTTGCCGGTGAACGGTTTAGCACGAAATGACCTCTGGATTATGTCCCACATATGTTCGGTGGGATTCATGTCTGGCTATCTGTCAGGAAAAATCTTTCACTCGAATTGTCCAGAATGTTCTTCAAACCAGTCGCCAGCTACTGTGGACCAGTGACGATTCCATCGTTGTTCGGGAACATGAAGTCCATGAATGGCTGCAAATGGTCTCCAAGTAGACGAACGTAACCATTTCCACTCAGAGAACCCGGTCCGTTTCATATAAGCATAGTCACACAATTATGCAGCCATCATCAGCTTGCACAGTGTCTTGTTTACAACCGGGGTCCATAGCTTCATGAGATCTGCACAACACTCCAACTCTACCATCAGCTCTTACTAACTAAAATGGGAATCGTCTGACCAGGCCAGGGTTCAGCGTCCAACCGACTCGGTCACGAGTCCAGGAGCAGCGCTACGGGCGATGTTGTGCTGTTAGCAAATTCACTCGCGTCGGCCGTGTGGTGCCGTAGCCCATTAACGCCAGATTTCGCCGTACTGTTACGTCCCACATTGATTTCTGCGGTTATATCACTCAGTGTTGCTTCTCTGTTAACACTGTCAACTGTACGCGAACTCCCTTCTCTCGGTCGTTAAGTAAAGGCCGTCGGTGACTGCATTGTCCGTTGTGAGAGATAACGCCTTAAATTTGGTATTTTCGGCACACTCTTGACACTGTGGATCTCGGAATATTGAATTTCCTAACGATTTTTGAAATGTAATGTCTCATGCGTCTAGGTCCATCTACCATTCCGGGTACAAAGTCTGTTAATTTCTGCCGTGCGGCCATAATCACGTTGGAAACCTTTTCACGTGAATCTCCCGAGTGCACATGAAAGCTCTGCCCTTTTACGTCTTGTGTACGCATTACTACTGTCATGTGTATACCTGCGTTCGCTATCCCACGATTTTGTCACCTCAGTATATTACATACTGTATTAATAAGGTTTTCGCGATTGCATCATTTTTATATTTGAATAGAATATTTAGTCCCAGATACATCACCATGTTGTACCTTGGAACAGTTTTTCACATTTGGTAAAAGCTTTCTTTTATGAAGTTACTCCCGTAACTTAAGAAAAAGACTGGACACACATAAAGTGAATGCCATCATTTCGATACGGAAAGAGGTGTATGAAACTTTTATTACAGGAATGATTAGAGGCGAAATTATGAAAATTGTTCCAGGGTACAACACTCCATCCTACACGAGTGTTTTTCATATCACAACAATGATGTTACTGCTAATGAAATTGCTTGAAACATGCTGATGCTGATGTCTTAGTTATATAACCAAAAACGAGTGGTTCATAATTTAGGTACAGAATATTGCTACATATTAATTCTTATAAAAAGGTGAAACAGCAATCAATCACTATTAATAATGCTAACCACTATTAATAATGCATTTTATTCGAAACAAATGGCTCCTTTATCGGCTTTCAAGTGATAGGTTCATCATCAGATGGTTGTTTCCGTTTGTAATTTCCTTTAGTATACAAACATCCATGTGGATACTGAGTTCAAAAATGGTTCAAATGGCTCTGAGCACTATGGGACTTAACACCTTAGGTCATCAGTCCCCTAGAACTTAGAACTACTCAAACCTAACTAACCTAAGGACATCACACACATCCATGCTCGAGGCAGGATTCGAACCTGCGACCGCAGCAGTCCCACGGTTCCGGATTGAAGCGCCTAGAACCGCACAGCCACCGCGGCCGGCTGTGGATACTGAGGTGTGCGTGTAGAATTATCATTTAAAACTCAAGTCCATTATAAACCTAAGACGTGTGTCTTCTGCATAGCAAAATATGGAAGACAAGAGGAAACTGAATATCATATGACGAGGAATTTAGCAGAGTAACCAACCTTCACAGCTGGAAAATATGTCAGACCTGCCCCCTGTTATTTTCTCATGCGATAGAGGTAGAAGTTTCGTTAAGCGGAATATATCGTATCGTCATTGGATGGTTAATACTTACCGTAATCGATGATCGTTACATTGTGTACACTAGAACTCGCCTTGAAGAAGCAGGTAAGTTTCAGCTGATCTGGAAAGCCCCAGCGTTACTCGAAATACATTGTGACGACATCTGTGCTCGACACAGAAGTATAATATCTGAAACATCCCTAATAAATACAACTGGAATCAAAAGTAGCTTCCAAACAGCGAGGATGCCAAACGTTTTTCATGGCAGGACCGCCCACACAAGAGGATGAAGCCCGCTTCCTGCTGGGTTTGATCAATTTTGGACTACTTGCAAAGCTCTGAATTGTCTATGTGTAGGCGTAGCCAAAAGAAGAGTTCAGAATATGTGCAGTTGAGAGCTTCATGGATATAGAGATTGTTGATACTTGTGTTGCCAAGAAGTGAAAAGTACAGCACTTTAACTACGTTAATTCCTGAAGATTTTTTTACATGTACAAGTACGATTGATGCCAAAACTAAGTGCACTGCATGTGACCTAATTTTGGTCAATAGTATATGATCATGTGTCTCTTATTCTCGTATTTCTTGCAAGTTGTATTGTATTTTTCGTATATATTTATTGGTCTCCAATTTTCTGTAAGTATTTCTCTCGCAATTTTATTCTCACAGATAAGCAAATAAAGAGTTTGAAACCATACAGACTGTTATCCGACTGTGATTGTCAAAGTCTTTGAACAGATTTTTCAGAGAACGCCACCGGTCACAATTATTTATTACCTTGCTTATATTACTCATATTTAATATTGTAAAATGTTTCGAAGTATAGCCTCATGATAAGACACAAAGAGCAACACAAGCACATTTAATATGAGTACACATACACATATGTCATCCGAATTTTTATTGTCTGTCGTTTATAAACTTTTTAAGTACAATGACAAGAGTTCCTTGACTATATTCAACACCACTGTGCAATGTAAGCAAAAGGATTCTAATTCACTATCGACGAGTCTACCCTGGTGTTATCTGTTACTTTTTAATGTCTTCTGCACACTTGGAGGAAAGATCTTGAAAGCTAACATACGAACTTTATTGCGATAATAGACAATATAAATTATTTGATATTTTGAATTGCTCTAAAAATTACGTTGGCATATAGATTTATATACACAATTATTCATCATGGAATTTCGCATTTAACTCTAATGAATTAAAGTAAATGAAGAACAATGAATTATTGAAATCTATCATTTCGTTCAGGATGTCATTCAGGACTTCATTTTTCAATTTTTGATCATACATAGAAATATTCATCTTTGATGAGCATTTCCGCGAAGCTTTCGCACTTACTAAACGAACCCAACACGAAACGCACTGTTCTTCTTTGAATCTTCTCAGTCCTATCTGGTAAGGGAGCACCGGGCCACACGTATCTGTTAAAGAAGAATTTTGTAAAGTAGCGCCTTCGTTTGTGGGCTATATTTCCTAAGGATTCTTCCAATACACCTTAGTCTGGCCTCTTTCTGTCCTCTGATAATTTTTATGTCTTAGTTCACTTCTTACCTCTCCGCCCCTTCCTCGCAAGTATTTAATGATTTTCATGTTTCCAGTAATTCTTCGGCAGTCGTGTAATTAGCAGTAATGGTTCTTCCCACCTATTCATACACAATACGTCGCATATATTTACACTGAGGGACAACTGCCAATTTCTACACCGCACGTCGATTCTCTGCAGGACAACCAGCTTTTCGCTACAGCAAAAGTCTTGCAACTTCTCTATACACAACATCATCGTGAACAGCCTCATGAAGCTTCCCGCGTTATCCGCTGGCAAACTCGACACTGCCCGGATATTTCTTTGTCAGCCTTCGATTAGAAACGAAATCAAAAGAAGGGCTGCGTTTGTAATGTAATATCAAAACAATTTCATTCAGATGTATTCTTGGAAACGGCTTTGAAGTTATGAAACAGTCGTACAAAGAAATATGCAAATACACATCCAAATTAAAACACATTGTTTCTGTGCGCTGGACAAAGCTGCTTCTCGTGTCTACAACGCGATGTTGTAAATGCGTCTACGGGGACGCCTCTTCATAGCTCTATAGACGACTGTTACTTTCGCCTATAGCCGTTTGCGCTTCGTAGTCGAAAATTGTCAAAAGCGCTACCAGGTGTCTTACTGTTAGTGGTAAAGAATAAATGTATTAAAACTTCATGTATGATACGGCATTTTTCCACGCAGCTCAGTGTTTACGACCCAATATCTCCTAAACTATGATAGTTAGGTGATTGTTACCCCCTCAGCGATTGTTGCCAGATAGTAAAGGATATGTACACCAAATTTGGTTGATCGGTCCAGTGGTTTAGGAGAATATGTGGAAAATACACACTCGCATATATACCTACATACATACATAATTTTTTCTAATATGTATGTGTATAAAATTATCCTGTAGCCACTGCTTGAAGTACGCCCTAAGTTACCTTTTCGTCTGAAAGTTTCTCTATGTGAAGAGTGGCATATTGTATTCTGTTTACAACAAACTTCTCGGTCAAGTCACAAAGCCTGTCTTATATTCTGTACGCTCGTATTTTGCTCATTAAACAACACCGCGGATCTGTATTGCGTGTTTCCCAGAAATCACGGAATACGGTACCAACTTGGGTGGCGGTATCCATTGCGTTTTAGGTCTCGTGGATGAACAGAATGGGTTGGATTTCAGAGGATAGTTGTTTGCAGAATCCACGTTGGTTCCAGCACAGAAGATTTTTCGGTCTTCAGAAGGGCCTTAATACTTGACCGAACAACTTATTTCAAACTTCTAAGACCGACTGACAGCGCTCCATTAACTTTATTGATGACTAAAAAGGCCTACACGACTTCCCAATCCAATTAAATATTTCATACCTCCAGCGCGAGCTTTCTCGTATTATGTAGAATCGTATAGGATCCCATCAGGTCGGTGACTTTGTGCATAGTTGTTTCAGCATTGATTCCTGGCGTTATGAAAAGCACGCATTTACGATCCTCGTTATATATTTATTACACTCAAGACGTTTTACACAAACAAACTTCCGCAGACGTGAGGAATAGATATAAGTCTGGACCTACCATATATACACTCCTGGAAATGGAAAAAAGAACACATTGACACCGGTGTGTCAGACCCACCATACTTGCTCCGGACACTGCGAGAGGGCTGTACAAGCAATGATCACACGCACGGCACAGCGGACACACCAGGAACCGCGGTGTTGGCCGTCGAATGGCGCTAGCTGCGCAGCATTTGTGCACCGCCGCCGTCAGTGTCAGCCAGTTTGCCGTGGCATACGGAGCTCCATCGCAGTCTTTAACACTGGTAGCATGCCGCGACAGCGTGGACGTGAACCGTATGTGCAGTTGACGGACTTTGAGCGAGGGCGTATAGTGGGCATGCGGGAGGCCGGGTGGACGTACCGCCGAATTGCTCAACACGTGGGGCGTGAGGTCTCCACAGTACATCGATGTTGTCGCCAGTGGTCGGCGGAAGGTGCACGTGCCCGTCGACCTGGGACCGGACCGCAGCGACGCACGGATGCACGCCAAGACCGTAGGATCCTACGCAGTGCCGTAGCGGACCGCACCGCCACTTCCCAGCAAATTAGGGACACTGTTGCTCCTGGGGTATCGGCGAGGACCATTCGCTACCGTCTCCATGAAGCTGGGCTACGGTCCCGCACACCGTTAGGCCGTCTTCCGCTCACGCCCCAACATCGTGCAGCCCGCCTCCAGTGGTGTCGCGACAGGCATGAATGGAGGGACGAATGGAGACGTGTCGTCTTCAGCGATGAGAGTCGCTTCTGCCTTGGTGCCAATGATGGTCGTATGCGTGTTTGGCGCCGTGCAGGTGAGCGCCACAATCAGGACTGCATACGACCGAGGCACACAGGGCCAACACCCGGCATCATGGTGTGGGGAGCGATCTCCTACACTGGCCGTACACCACTGGTGATCGTCGAGGGGACACTGAATAGTGCACGGTACATCCAAACCGTCATCGAACCCATCGTTCTACCATTCCTAGACCGGCAAGGGAACTTGCTGTTCCAACAGGACAATGCACGTCCGCATGTATCCCGTGCCACCCAACGTGCTCTAGAAGGTGTAAGTCAACTACCCTGGCCAGCAAGATCTCCGGATCTGTCCCCCATTGAGCATGTTTGGGACTGGATGAAGCGTCGTCTCACGCGGTCTGCACGTCCAGCACGAACTCTGGTCCAACTGAGGCGCCAGGTGGAAATGGCATGGCAAGCCGTTCCACAGGACTACATCCAGCATCTCTACGATCGTCTCCATGGGAGAATAGCAGCCTGCATTGCTGCGAAAGGTGGATATACACTGTACTAGTGCCGACATTGTGCATGCTCTGTTGCCTGTGTCTATGTGCCTGTGGTTCTGTCAGTGTGATTATGTGATGTATCTGACCCCAGGAATGTGTCAATAAAGTTTCCCCTTCCTGGGACAATGAATTCACGGTGTTCTTATTTCAATTTCCAGGAGTGTAGTATGTAGAATGGGTGTTGTAACAGTGGATACTTTCCTAATGCCAGTACACTGTATGCCAGTACATAGTACTCACGGAAGATATAGTTGTTTTATTTATTTTCAACTAAGCACAGTTTGTAAGTTCAGTAGCACTATACACTGCTTCATCCATTGCAAGATAATAAGTAAGAACGAAGAAGAGTTTATATCCCAGAAAATACTGGACGTAAAACATTCCAATAGTCCGACAGGGACTTTTGGTTGTTTAGGTGCTGGGCCACCGACTGCACCTTCCATTTTGATTGCTGTTTGGACTTATTTTGAAATTCTGGACCCACGCTCATCCACGTTCATAAAGATGACAAAGTCGAGTGTATAGATTTTCAGACGGCCCAAAAGTTGCTGACAACTGCCTTTTCGCATTTCCTTTGGATCGGCAGTCACAAAATGCGCCAACCATCTTTCACAAATCTTTTTCATAGATAACGAATGCTTCTTGCAAAATGTACCGATCTTATTTCTGTGATATACCAATAGCGCCAGGTATTCCACATAATCTTAATCTACCAGTCGTGCACTTATCAGTGTTTATCAAGTGTGGTTGCCTCTTCGAGACGTCCTTTGCGTGTATTTTCAAATGAAGTCGAGGATTCATTGTAGGCCTTCATCAAAGTTGGATGAGTTTCCCATTAGCGATAAACTTCCCACAACACAGAGATTTTTAATGACACAATACTCATATTTCTCTAACAGAACGAATAACAACACTACTGCAATTAACCTTATAAGGAAAACAACTGTTTCGCAACTCAACACTTTATTTCGCACCGTAGTCCAACATAACAAAAGATAACACAGAGTGTCCCCATTAGGAGTGAAGCGATGAAAAATGAAAATCATAGATTTCGCTCACAAAATCACTGTATTTATTCAAAACAGTCTAATGTGAATAAATACACAGCTGAAGTCGTTTCAAAAGTGTTTGGAAACAGGGACTGTAGTTCTCTTAAAAGTGTTTCGAAACGGGCACTGTAGTCCTTTTTTGGAGTTGCATTTAGAATTGCAGCACAGTTTTCTTGGATGTCCTTAACTACGTCACAATGATGTCCTGTCATTGCCCGTTTGTATTATGGGAACGACCAAAAGTCGGCTGGAGCCAAATCGGGCAAATACGGTGGGTCATCCAGGGCTGTGACCAATCTTCTGCCCAAAAGCTCGTGCACGGTCTTAGCTTTGTGGTGGGGTGTGTTGGCATGGAGGAGCAGCCAGGAACCTGCCTCTCAGTATTCGGGTCGAATTCGACGAATTCTCGCCCACAAACAGTAGAGGACACAGAAAACATTACGTTGCCTCACTGCTCCACTGCCATTTTCCGACGAGTGTCAGACACATCCTTTTACATTCGCGGCCAGGACGTCTGCTGCATAGATGATATTCACTTTGATATTCTACGCGGCTGTTGTTGAAACTTCACTGATCGTAATGCTACAACTCGCCACGAGATAACATCGCGGTTTTGAATTCTACACACGCAATTCCAACGGAACTGGGACACACTGTGTATCACTCTCAACGCCGTCTCTCTATCAGCTAAGGAAATTTTCTCGTTGTCCCCCGTGGTTTGGGGGAATAAGCCCACATAACCCACATCCACACTCCGACTTTCACGTCTTCAGAACGTTAGAGCAGGTATATATCAATTACAGTGAAACACTTGTGCTGGCAGATACATAGGATAAACATGCAGAGCTGTTGATGTCAGATACAAGGAAGACATGAGAGTCCGAAAGAATGGGACAAATCATTCCACATTTGCAGTATACGTAAGAGAACACAACCATAAACCAACCACCAGAAAAGAAGACATGAAAATAATTAGAATCAACAAGTACATATCCTAACCCTGCAAGAAAATTAAAAAACAGAAAATCAAAGCATAAAAGAAAGCCCTGTTGATTGATCAAGTACATATGCCAAACATTGTTTACACTAACAGATAACATAACAGAGTAACACTGCAACAGAGGGCTATAATAACAATGATAATAATAATAATAATACATTACATTGACCCAAAACTCAGCCCAACTGAACACAAAAACTTTAAACTACTCTTTGACAGCTGTTACATTCATATTCAAAATTCTACAGAAAAAAAATCATACCATGTATACTCACTCTCTCTCTCTCTCTCTCTCTCTCTCTCTTCCTCGCACACACACACACACACACACACACACACACACACACACACACACACCAGAAATCGATAGACGATAGTTTTCAGTATACACTTCGTTACGTTGGCAACATGTACGTAAACAAACCAGATTCCGAGATACGCAGTGAACTCAGAGCAGTTACGTCTTGAAGTCACAGTTTGCCATCAATTATCTATATTAGTGACAGAAGACTGACACTACAGCACAACAACAAGGCAAACAAAATGAAAAGTTTGAAGAGAAATTTCTCGAAACATAAAAACATGCTCATGTTTCGCAAGCAGAGTGGTAAAAAAAAAAAATTAACCTGACACGTTCCGCATCATTACGAAGTGTCGTATTCATGATCTATGGAACAAGTACTAATCTAATCTAAAAAATCCATGGTAAATATGGTACGGTGCGCGGAGACGTCCAGTACGTTTTGTTTGATCGGTGTATTATTGAATCATGCCTGCCAACAGTGGCAAAAAGTCTTTGTTAGAGGAATAGTACGCAGCTTATAACAAATTTGGCCTGCATAGCGCCTTCTAGTCTGGATGCGTCGATGTCTGACGTAGACAAGGTGCCAGCAATGTTCGACTGGGTTCAAAATGTGTCACGTGGGATGCTCCAGCAGGCGTCAGCCGCTAAGCTGCTTTCCGTGTAAGCTGGCGGCTTAAGCTTCGTGGGACAAGGATCAAGGCGCAAGCCACCTGTCCCCGGAGTCGCTTCTCCGATTTCCAGCGCTCGTGAGCGATTTCCAGCACGGCTCTCGGTGTTCTGTGAAACGGTCGGCATTTCTGGCGATCTCTGACGAGTCAACAAAAAGATAAGCAGCCAGCTGCCCGGTCCGTGGCGCTAATCGTGCGAAGAATGCAGAGGAGCCAGCCGTCATCAGCTCGGGTTTCGACGCACCTGTGGTTAGATCCTACTGCGATGTGCCTCCCAACACCTCTGAAGATTTGACTGCGCTGGGAGGTAGGTGGCGGCCACGGGGCTTCATCGTTTGGTGTGCCCTTGTGCAAGCGATACCTCTACTCTTCCTTCCTAACATACGTTTCATAATTCTGCATCAGCCAACTTTCTTGTAAAAGAAAAGGCAACGTGTTTTATTGAAGTATTTGCTACAGTCTGAATGTAGAGGAAAGGTACCTAACATGAGACGCACTTTCTTAAACGCATGTTAAATACCAAAAACTAAGTGCAATTATAATTTTATCATGATAGTAATATCTCGCACTATTTATCCTTACCATTCATTTATGAAATTTGCGATTGTAAACAAACTTCCAATCTTCTTCTTCTTTTCCTTCGACGTTTGTCCCGCGAGCCTGCGGGGTCAGCTACATGGGTCCGTTGTCTCCATTTCACTCTATCACGGGCTGCATAGATAATATTGTGGGGAAGGTGAAACAAAAACTGCGCTTTGTTGGCAGAACACTAAGAAGATGCAACAAACCCGCTAAAGAGACAGCCTACATTACACTTGTCCGTCCTCTGCTGGAATATTGCTGCGTGGTGTGGGATCATTACCAGGTAGGATTGACGGAGGACATCGAAAAAGTGCAAAAAAAAGGGTAGCTCATCGTGTTATCGCGCAATAGGGGTGAGATTGTCACTGATATGATACGTGAGTTGGGGTGGCAGGCACTGAAACAAAGGCGGTTTTCTTTGCGGCGAGATCTATTTACGAAATTTGAATCACCAACTTTCTCTTCCGAATACGAAGATATTTTGTTGACGCCCACCTACGTTGGGAGAAAGATCATCATAATAAAACAAGAGAAATCAGAGCGCGAACGGAAAGATTTAGGTGTTCCTTTTTCCCACGCGCCATTAGAGAGTGGAATGGTAGAGAAGCAGTATGAAAATGGTTCGATGAACCCTCTGCCAGGCATTTAAGTGTGAATTGTAGAGTAACCATGCAGATGTAGATGTAGGTGGGTGGATGGATGTTCACGCATTTAAGGTCTTCATGAATTTTATCAGCCCAACGTTGCTTAGGTCCTCCTTTGGTTCTACTGCCGACGACTTCAAGTTTGTAAACCGCCTTGGCAATAGAATCATCACCGGCCCGTAAAACATGCGCAGACCATCGAAGACGACTCTCCGCATCTTGTCGTGGATCGGTTCAACACCAAACTGTTTCCTAATGCTGTCATTAGAAACTTGATCTAACTTAGTGAGGCCCACTGTCCACCTTAGCATCTTCGTTTCCATTACACTTAGGCGGCGTTCTGCCTCAACTGTAATCGGCCAGCACTCACAACCATACAAGGCGACTGGTCGGATGACAGTGCGATATATTTCTGATTTTAAATTATGTTTCATCCTGCGGACGCAAGTGACTCCTGTTGTTGTTCGCCACTTCAGCCAGGCTGCCTGAGTTCTGGTGTTGACCTCTTCGGTGAATCGGCCGTCAACGGTGATCGTGGAACCAAGGTGCTTAAACTTACACGAGTCAGATATTCACCATTAATATTGATGGTTCCGATTTCATGTCTGTCTGATGTCATGTACTCGGTTTTCTTCAAATTAAGGCGCAAATCGTGTTGCGCCAACCGGTCACTCCATTCTTGAGTTAGGCTCTGCAGATCAAGCTTGTTTCCTGCTGGCTGCATCACGTCGTCAGCATAAAGTAGGGTCACTGGTAATGGCCGGTGCAGATCAGCTGTCACGGTGTCCATTACGAGAATGAACAGAAGTGGTGATAATGCAGAACCTTGATGGACGCCGACTGTGATGGGCAAGTTCTTGGATAGTCCTGAGGTTGTACGGACAAAACTTCTCGGCTGTCCATAAGGTAACTGCGCCCGGTTAGTAAGCTGCTCCGACACATCATGTTGTCGAAGTGCTAGCCAGATGAGACTGTGTGGCACCCGATCAAAGGCCTTTTCGAGATCCAGGAATGCTAGATGCAGCGGCTTGGTTTTCCCATGATGTTTCTCGACTAAGGGTCTTGCAGCATCAATCGCATCAGTTGTGCCGCAGTTCTTCACAAATACAGACAGCTTGGTTTCTGGAAATCTGTGTGATCTCACGGGTCCTTTGGTCCAGAATACGCTCAAAGACTTTCATGGCATGGCAGAGAATCAAACTTTCAATGTAATTATTAAATCTTCAAAACAAGGTATTTCACAGAAGTGAGGTAACGTTTCCTTAATATGAGACAGGGAATACGTTTTTTTTATTAATGAATAATATGATATAAGGAC
Source organism: Schistocerca americana (assembly GCF_021461395.2). NCBI lineage: Eukaryota > Metazoa > Arthropoda > Insecta > Orthoptera > Acrididae > Schistocerca > Schistocerca americana. The sequence continues at coordinate 447,565,891 of NC_060122.1, read as the reverse complement.
GTACCCTTTTTACATCTTCATTGATTTCTATTAGTCTTGACTCATTTCACACTACTTATGTTTATTTTTACGGGCGTATAAAATTGTCTTCTTCGACACCGTAATCTCTATGGGCCCAGCAATAACATTTCGTGCACCGTGCCCATTTTCTCCGTGTTTGCCATTAGAAAAGCGCCCTGTACAGAACGGGTACTCTGTGTGGTCGTCATGTCTGCTGTCTGAATCTCCACTCTCAAGACACTACGAGATTCTTCCGCTCCACGTGTTGAAGATTTTTCGCTCTTCCAGAGTAGATTTTTGGTTGCTTTATTCTTAGCTTCGACAGGTGATTGATTCTGTTTCGATTATTGTATTCGCTTAATATAAGGAGATCACGTTACTGACTCAGCAGAAGATCGCGATGTTACTTGAACGGCCGGATCTCCAGATGGCTTTGCGATCTGTGGAAGAGGTCTGACATCTGTACTGCTGACAGCTTGACCAACATCACTACGACTGATTTAATTTCCGGTCTCACTCTCTTGAGAAGGATCAGCATTGTGATGAATTGAAAAATCATGATCCCTGAAGAGGTTCCTGTTGCACGAGAAGAGACCTATTTTTCTGAAGGCATTCACATACGCTTCAGTTGTTCCTACTTGGTTGTAAGCTGCTCAAAATAACCTTGCTAGTAATAATGGAGTGACAACACGACCTGGTTTACTTACCACCCACCTTTCTACCTCTTCGGTGTAGTATTTTCAAGGGCTCCATAAAATATACCATAAATAGCCTTAAAAGTATTTAACTTTTCTGATTTCGTTTGTTACATTATTTTTCATAAGTACTGTGAACTGAGCACTTTGAATTAGAAGAAATATTGATTGTCTTGTGAACAAAATGCTGTCCTAATAGAAAGATCCGGAAAACTTGCCAAGTTTCCACTCATATAGCTATTCTAAGTAATACCCACTTACGAGGTGCGACAGTATAGTAATGAGACTGATGTGAAAAAATAATGTTGCTTACCGTTTTAGTCAAGTTTAGTGTTGTCCCCTTCAAAGTAGTTCCCTTCTGATTGCACTCACTTTTCCCAGCGCTTCTGCCATTGATGGTAACATTTCTGGAACTCATCTTCTGTAATATTCTCCAAGACCCTCGTCACAGCTTTTTGGACATATTGTGCTGTTTGAAAATGGTGTCCCTTGGCCGCCGTTTTGACTCTTGGAAACAGAAAAAAGTCGCACGGAGCGATATCTGGTGAATAAGGTGGCTGTGGTAGTAGTGAAATTTGTTTTGAGGTTAAAAATATCTGTACTGACAGAGCAGTATGGGATGGCGCATTATCGTGATGCAGAATCCAGTTATCAGCAATGTCGGCACGGACTCGAAGAACTCTTTTACGAAGTCTTTCTAAAATTTCTTTGTAGTAATATTGGTTAATTGTTTGCCCAGGAGGCATCAACTCTTTATGAACAATTCCCTTGGAATCAAAGAAGCGCACAAGCATGCATTTCACTTTTGACTTTGACATGCGAGCTTTTTTTGGTCTGGGTGATCCCTTTGAGCAATATTGCGACCTTTGCCGTTTTGTCTCTGAATAGTACTGAAAAAAAAACAACTTTCATCACCAGTGATAACACGGCTCAACAATTCTGGATTGATTTCTATTTGCTCTAACAGATCGGCTACCACATTTTTCCGTGTATCTCGCTGTTGTGGTGTGAGATTTTTGGGGACCATTTTTGCACAAATCTTTCTCATCCCAAGGTCTTCAGTTATTATTAGACGAACAGTTTCTCGATTGATGTTCAGTTCTTCTGCAATCACTTTCACGGATAATCTTGTATCAGATCGTTCGAGTTCACTCACCCTGGCCAAGTTGACATCCGTCCGTGAAGTTGATGGTCGTCCACTGCGGTCTTCGTCTTCAATTTTCGTTCTGCCTTCACTAAACATTTTATGCCAACGAAACACTAGTGCTTTTGACATAACCTCCTCTCCAAAAGCCTTCTGAGGCTTACCATAACTATAATCACGTTTTCACCCAATTTAACGCAAAAAGAAATGGCATACTGTGCCCAATATTATGCGGTTCCATTTCCGTGAGGACACAAACACGTGTTAACTTATTACAGCACAACTCACGACTGAGCAGTTGCATCGAAGTGCTGCTTGGACTAGAAGCAGCTTATAGACCAAGGTCAAAGATATTGTGCCTACGCAAGCCTGCAAGGTTGCCACATCTTGCGAAGAAAATTACCATACGATAATTTAATAAAATTAAAATGAACGCAAATATTATTATTCCACTATAATGAATGATATAAAATAATGTTATCGTATGATATTATTGAATAAATTACATATAACAAATTGTGAGAGAACGAGTTGCCCCAGTAACCAATAGGTTTCTTAACATGCGACACTATTGCACATTCGTATCCCCATGCTATCGCTCATTAGGAATCTCGTCATCCTGCTCAATCACGTTCGTGCTAACAATGTTCGTTGGAAAATGAAGCTGTCAATAATCATAGGTAATACCATCAGAAATAAGAACAAATAAAAGAGTACAGTAATATCCGTTGACCTTCAAGCACAAAATAAACTTAGCACCGACGCGACAAAAACAACAAACACTGTGGATTTTATACCAGTCTTTAGGCACTCTGTCCAGCTCAGCATGGCGTGCTCGTCGCTGTGTCGTCCTCGGACGCGCTAGAGGCCTGTTTATGGAAACCTTCACCAGAGTTCAACACCTACTATGAGCAAAGTCGACATGTCACACATTAAGGAACCATCGGAGAATAGGCACCTTCCCTCTATTACTGTTTTCAGTTCAGCGTGCATAGCGCGTAGAGGAATGCTGTGTCTGCAAATTGCATATAATTTCCGCTGGTTAACGCTCTACACAACAAAATACAGGGTTATTACAAATGATTGAAGCGATTTCACAGCTCTACAATAGCTTTATTATTTGAGATATTTTCACAATGCTTTGCACACACACATACAAAAACTCAAAAAGTGTTTTCAGGCATTCACAAATGTTCGATATGTGCCCCTTTAGTGATTCGGCAGACATCAAGCCGATAATCAAGTTCCTCCCACACTCGGCGCAGCATGTCCCCATTAATGAGTTCGAAAGCATCGTTGATGCGAGCTCGAGGTTCTGGCACGTTTCTTGGTAGAGGAGGTTTAAACACTGAATCTTTCACATAACCCCACAGAAAGAAATCGCATGGGGTTAAGTCGGGAGAGCGTGGAGGCCATGACATGAATTGCTGATCATGATCTCCACCACGACCGATCCATCGGTTTTCCAATCTCCTGTTTAAGAAATGCCGAACATCATGATGGAAGTGCGGTGGAGCACCATCCTGTTGAAAGATGAAGTCGGCGCTGTCGGTCTCCAGTTGTGGCATGAGCCAATTTTCCAGCATGTCCAGATACACGTGTCCTGTAACGTTTTTTTCGCAGAAGAAAAAGGGGCCGTAAACTTTAAACCGTGAGACTGCACAAAACACGTTAAGTATTGGTGAATTGCGAATTTGCTGCACGAATGCGTGAGGATTCTCTACCGCCCAGATTCGCACATTGTGTCTGTTCACTTCACCATTAAGGAAAAATGTTGCTTCATCACTGAAAACAAGTTTCGCACTGAACGCATCCTCTTCCATGAGCTGTTGCAACCGCGCCGAAAATTTAAAACGTTTGACTTTGGCATCGGGTGTCAGGGCTTGTAGCAATTGTAAACGGTAAGGCTTCTGCTTTAGCTTTTTCCGTAAGATTTTCCAAACTGTCCGCTGTGGTACGTTTAGCTCCCTGCTTGCTTTATTCGTCGACTTCCGCGGGCTACGCGTGAAACTTGCCCGCACGCGTTCAACCGTTTCTTTGCTCACTGCAGGCCGACCCGTTGATTTCCCCTTACAGAGGCATCCAGAAGCTTTAAACTGCGCATACCATCGCCGAATGGAGTTAGCAGTTGGTGGATCTTCGTTGAACTTCGTCCTGAAGTGTCGTTGCACTGTTATGACTGACTGATGTGAGTGCATTTCAAGCACAACATACGCTTTCTCGGCTCCTGTCACCATTTTGTCTCACTGCGCTCTCGAGCGCTCTGGCGGCAGAAACCTGAAGTGCGGCTTCAGCCGAACAAAACTTTATGAGTTTTTCTACGTATCTGTAGAGTGTCGTGACCATATGTCAATGAATGGAGCTACAGTAAATTTATGAAATCGCTTCAATCATTTGTAATAGCCCTGTAACGACCCGTCATTACTTTACTTTCCAGGAAATATCACTCGTGGACGATGTAAATGCAGTTATTCTCACATCTTATTTCCTGCAAAGTAAGACATTTCACATCCTCCTGGTTGTATGACAGCATGTTCTAACAGAATTTGCAGTCGTTAATGGCGTATCGTTAACAATTTCCGTATAGTTCAAAGAGACTTCGGGATTGCAGTCGGTCGCCGCAAAATTCATTGCACGAAATTTCGGCTGGACAACTGCCAGCCACCTTCAGGTGAGCCGACCGAGGACTGACGAAGACGACGACGACGCACATGGTGGAGGGGTGAACCCTCAGCTGTGAGCGAAGTTCTAGCGCTTTTGATGCGCTTCTCCTTCTTCTTTGGTGAGGTGAAGATGTAGGTGTGACGTGATGGGTGGTATTGTTCTTGACTGTTGTGCTGGTTTTTTTTTTTTTTTTTTTTTTAATAAAAGAAAGAGGAAAGGATAGGAAGAGAGACAGTGAGAGAAATGGGAAGCGAAGGGCCGAAGTGACTGGCCGGTGGTTTAGCTGAAGGCTCCGCTACTGGGGTGGCCGCGTGTGGTGTCCATTACTGAACGTGGCGTTGTGTAAGTTCAATGTCCAGTGTCTTCCATGGCTTCGCTGTCGATCTTCCGCCGACCAGACCGGTACTCTTCCTTCAGGAATTCATCGATAACGTCGATTAAGGCATCCCATTGAGAGGGGGTGAAGATGGGGTGCGAATTTAGCAGGGCTAGTTCCTTCTTTGTGAGCACTTCCATCAAAGCGTCACGGTATCGGTAGGTGCGCAGTTGAAGCGGCCGATGGGGGAGGGAAGGTATGGGCTGGTCTGGCGGAGTGAAGGGGTATGGTTGGTCGGCATAGGGGTAGGACCCATTCTTTAGTGCCGCTGCAATGTCCTTAAGGACGACCTGCACGTTGTTCTCGTCAGGGAAAGGGAGGCAAATTCTCCTCTTCTTCGGTGGCTTCTCGGCGTGCGAGGAGACAGGAGGCGCCTTAGCGCCCTTACTGGCGACTGCCACCGCGGAAGGGGGCAGTCCAGGCGGCACATCATCCGTGTCCATGGGCGCCACCTCCTGCACTGCTGCGGGAGGGGGAGCGGCTGTCGTTTGCGTGGCCACGTCGACCCCCACCAGACGACTCACAGCGGCGGGTGTTTGCGTGGCCACGGCGACCCCCACCGGACGACTCACAGCGGGGGCGGCGGCGGGAACTGGCGGCTTCTTCTTGAGAACCCGCAGCTCATCGCGCAGCTGTTGGAGCTGGCGATGAACGGCTGCGAGCTCCTCCTTCAGTGCGGCCCTTTCGGCCGCAAAGGCGGTTTGGAAGCCGGCCATAGTTTCATCGGTGGCGGCCTCAAGGCGGCGCGGCTCGCACCCCTCGCCGGAGCGGGGGGGCGGGGCGGCCGTCGAGGCGCTTGACGTCGCCGCAGGGCGTGGTGCGGCGGGTAGACGGCGTGACTCGCGGAGGTAGCCGCAGCTACGCGAGTTGACGGCATGCGGTCCGCCGCAGTTCGCGCAGACGCAGGCTACCCCACGAGGCTTCGTGCAGCTGCGGGTGTCGTGAGCCGCCGCGCACTTCAAGCACGCGACGGCGTTCTTACACCCGCGCGCGGTGTGCCCCAGCCGCTGGCAGTTGTAGCACTGGAGCATCGTCTTGTCCCGCTGCGTTCGCTTGCGCCTTGGCTGCCCTTGGCGGCCGCCGGTGAACCCCATCGCGTTAATGAGAGTTGCCAATGCGGCGGCAATCTGCTTCCCAGCCATGGCGTTGCGTGAGCAGAGACGATCTGAGCCGCAGCGAGTCGAGCAGCGGAATGGGCGGCTGACGAAGACGTTTTCCGCTCCGCCTTATATAGTGCGCTGAGGGTACTGCCGCGCATGCGTTGAAGTCGCGGAGACAGAAGGACCACACCGCCCAGCGGCAGCGCCCTCGCTGGTGCAACTACAAGACTCAGCTGCCGCCTGTATTGTCGCTGGCTGCAACTGTCGAAGTCTTGTGGCGTCTTCGTCTCGAGCAAAAAATTTCGGAGATTACGGGATTCCACGCGTTATTCAGTTGGTAACCACTGTCACGGTTCATTAGATTTTCCGCAATGCGTATTTCAACGGATTTTTTGATAATGGAGCCCCAAAAGGTTGTTATGGCCAAAATCGAACTTCTGTCATACTCCATTGAATGTCTGTTGGAAATACAATGTTCCGCAACTGCAGACGTACTGGGTTGAAGTAGGCAAATGCAACGCTGATGTTCCGTACAACGCTCTTGCACTGTACGCGTTGTCTGTCCTATATAGGCCATACTACATTGACACGGTATTTTATAAATTCCCGGCCTCGGCAGTAATCATCCTTCACCGATCCCAGCTGATCCGAAATCTTACAAGATGGACGAAAAACCACTTTCACATGAAAATTATTAAGAGTCCTCGCTATTTTGAAGGAGATATTTCCAACGAAGGGAAGAAAAGCTAGGGATTAAGTTGGCGCTTTCTTCTCTTTATACACTTCCCGGTTCCTGGCTTTAGTTGAGAAGGCCCTGTTAATTTGCGGGGTCGCGTATCCATTGTCTCTGAACACCATCCTTAAATGTGCAAGTTCCTTAGGTAAATTCTCTGCATCCGACGCCGTATGCGCCCTGTGCACAAGTGTTTTAAGCACACTCATGGTTTGGGATGGGTGATGGCAACTTGAAGAATGCAAGTACAAATCAGTGTGAGTGGGATTACGATAAACAGAATGTCCCACCGAGCCGTCCACTCTTCCGTTTAACCAAAACATCCAGGAATGGAAGGCAACCATCTTTCTCTAGTTCCATAGCAAATCGAATATTCTCATGGATGGAGTTAATATGATGAAAAAAAAAAAAACAGCCGAAATACCGTGGAATGAAGTTTACGACGACCGGCTCCAATCCCGAAAATTCTTTGAACAGTTGGTTCGCCGGAAGAATTTTAAATTTTACAATTTCCATATAGTTATAGATAAAGCCACAGTCAGTTTCCGGCTCAGCGGTTCCCAATTTCCATTGTTCCCACGTATCATTCTCGTGTATTAGAAACCAGAACCACTTCTTTACGATACCATCTCAGTTTTAGAAAATGACCAAAATGTTTACATCCAAGAACATATTATCCATGATAGATGGCAGTATTATTCCTTTACTGACACTGATTTTTGCTGTAGGTATGCTTTGGTGTAAAAGACATATAGTTACTGGGTCTGACAGAATGCACAGTAACCTCGAAGAATTGGAGAACGGTCGCCAGTGAAATGAGTTGCAGAACGGGAGAAAATTATTAGTTGTATTTCTGACGGTTGGCAATAATATCCATTGAATTATCACGTGAAGGATGTTCTGATTAGACATGGAGAGGTCACGTGGACAGGTGAAGCCACCAGGAGCAATGTCACCAGTGGGGTTATAGCAACATCAGCAAACATTGGTGCCGACTTCGATGGAGTGTGAGCTAAGAGGTCGTTTGGTAACAGCACTGAACACATGTCAGAAGTCACAATGTGTGCGTGGTGATAATTGAACACCATCCAGCAGCAGTTAGGCCCATTTTAAAGTACAATCGGCATGCCAGCACTGGACTGGTCTGCTGCAGACGCACCTACAAGCGCAGTATAGATATCAGACGTTTTCCACAGGGTTCCCAAATCATCGCTCACGAATCCCGGTGTGGTTCCTTCAAAAAGTTAACTACCTATTTATACCATCGTCTAAGTGAACTGGCGATTTTTCTATAATGATCTTCATGTCGATATTCCACTGAGAACTTCAGGAAGACATTATGATATTTTTGGTGTCTGATCTTCCGAACATGTCCTAAAGAACAGACACCACCCACATTACACACTATTGGCCATTAAAATTGCTACACCACGAAGATGACGTGCTACAGATGCGAAATTTAACCGACAGGAAGAAGATGCTGTGATATGCAAATGATTAGCTTTTCAGAGCATTCACACAATGTTGGCGCCGGTGGCGACACCTACAACTTGCTGACTTGAGGAAAGTTTCCAACCGATTTCTCATACACAAACAGCAGCGGACCGGCGTTGCCTGGTGAAACGTTGCTGTGATGCCTCGTGTAAGGAGGAGAAATGCGTACCATCACGTTTCCGAATTTGATAAAGGTCGGACTGTAGCCTATCGCGATTGCCGTTTATCGTATCGCAACATTGCTGCTCGCGTTGGTCGAGATCCAATGACTGTTAGCAGAATATGGAATCGGTGGGTTCAGGAGGGTAATACGGAACGCCGTGCTGGATCCCAACGGCCTCATATCACTAGCAGTCGAGATGACAGGCGTCTTATCCACATGGTTGCAACGGATCGTGCAGCCACGTCTCGATCCCTGAGTCAACAGATGGGGACGTTTGCAAGACAACAACCATCTGCACGAAAAGTTCGACGACGTTTGCAGCATCAGCTCGGAGACCATAGCTGCGGTTACTCTTGACGCTGCATCACAGACAGGAGCGCCTGCGATGGTGTACTCAACGACGAACCTGAGTGCACGAATGGCAAAACGGCCTTTTTCCTGATGAATCCAGGTTCTGTTTACAGCATCATGATGGTCGCATCCGTGTTTGGCGACATCGCGGTGAACGCACATTGGAAACGTGTATTCGTCATCGCCATACTGGCGTATCACCCGGCGTGATAGTATGTAGTGGCATTGGTTACACATCTCGGTCACGTCTTGTCGCATTGACGGCACTTTGAACAGTGGTCGTTACATTTCAGATGTGTTACGACCCGTGTCTCTACCCTTCATTCGATCTCTGCGAAACCCTACATTTCAGCATGATAATGCACGACCGCATGTTGCAGGTCCTGTACTGGCCTTTGTGGATACAGAAAATGTTCGACTGCTGCCCTGGCCAACACATTCTCCAGATCTCTCACCAACTGAAAACGTCTGGTCAATGGTGGCAGAGCAACTGGCTCGTCACAATACGCCAGTCACTACTCTTGACGAACTGTGGTATCGTGTTGAAGCTGCATGGGCAGCTGTACCTGTACACGCCATCCAAGCTCTATTTCACTCAATGGCCAGGTGTATCAAGGCCGGTATTAAGGCCAGAGCTGGTTGTTCTGGGTACTGATTTCTCAGGATCTATGCACCCAAATTGCGTGAAAATGTAATCACATGTCAGTTCTAGTGTAATATATTTGTCCAATGAATACCCGTTTATCATCTTCATTTCTTCTTGGTGTAGCAATTTTAATGGCCAGTAGTGTAATATGTACACAGAGTGCGGCTTGATACCTCCAGTGGGGATGCGCACTGCATAGGAACTGTTGCGGAAATTATGTGAAGCTGCAAGCAGTGAGGACAATAGATGGAGGACGCTACGTGTGTAGTGTGCGACAAGTAGAGAATTTGGGTTGGAGGGAAAATGTGCTCAGACAGCCGAAGGGTAACGCCGTAAAGCAGCAAATACAAGTTCCAGTCGCAGTCGGCCACAAATTTTCGCTCGTCGCCATTGGATTTATTTCAATGCCCAACTGCGGCTGAAGTTTGACTTTCTCTTACTTGACTGGATAAATTATTTCTCACTACTGATATTATATCTGATAACGTCATGCAGAGATACTACCAGTTAGTAGATGCACCAGCACTTTACGTGGAATCAGCAGCTACAGGTGAAAATGTGTGCCAGACGAGGATTCAAACCCAGGATCTCCTACTTACTGGGCAGTTTGCGTTAACCACTGCGCCCCGAGAGATGGCGTTTATTGCAAATGCGCCGACTACCTGGACACGCCTCCTAGCCGACCAACATTCCCAACCAGTGTCACCTATTGCAGTCTCTGCCTATGTCCTCCATGCTCGCTACTGCGAGATTCCCACAGGAGGTGTCCAAAAAAATAGACACCACGTGTTCAGATAACTGAATCTGCCACCTTCAGTGCGGATGCATAATTACGTCCGACCTCCAGAGGGAATCTCGAAGTAGCAAGCATGGAGGACATCGATAACGTCTACAGATAGGCGACGCTGGGTGGAATGTGCGTGGGCCAGGAGCCGTGCCGAGGTAGTCTGCACAATTCCGATAAACAGTGTGTTCGGGTGGCTCAGTGGTTAATGCAACTGCCTAGTAAGCACGGGATCCTGGTTTGGAATCCCAGTCCCGCACATATGTTCATACATATCTGGCAGTAGGTGGCAGCACAATGCGCTTAATATTAATAACACGTTGTTTTGGGGGTGTCGGAATACTTTTGATCACATTAGTGTAGTTGTGTACTCTGCAAATCACCATGAAGTGCTTGGCAGAGCGTACGTTCTATTGTACCAGTTTTTTGGATTTCTTCCCGTTTCATTCACGTATGGAGCACGGGAAGAATGTTTGAATGACTCTGTACGTGCAGTAATTATTCTAATCTTATCCTTACGATCTCTGTATGAGCGATACGTAGGGGGTTGTAATAGATTTCTAGATTCTTAGACTTTCTGGGGATAGTTTACATCCATTTCCAAGAGTCTTCCAGTTCAGTTCCTTCAGTATTTCTGTGACACTCTCCCATGGATCAAACAAACCTGTGACCAATCGTACTGCCCTCCAATGAATACGTTTATATCCCTTGCTAGTTCTACACTCATACTCATACATTAAGGATAATGCTGATACATGGTGAAACAACGCTCTGGTGGGTGGTTTGCGGGTTTAAATCACCTCGGGGTACGACCACCCGGTGCATTTGACCTGCGGTCGTCGCTCCGTGAGATGGCAGAAGTCCACATACGCAGAGGTATGTTGGTGCATGTCAGAGTACGGTGCAACGAGTAAGTGCGCAGACATTTTCAGACGTGCTGATGGTGAATTTGTGTTGAAAATGGCTCAAAGATCACATATTGATGACGTTATGAGGGGTAGAATACTAGGGCGACTGGAGGCTGCTCAAACACAGCAGGACGTAGCACGGGCCCTCCGTGTGCCACAAAGCATGATCTCAAGATTATGGCAACGATTCCAGCTGACAGGAAACGTGACCAGGCTCTACAGTACGGGACGTCCACAGTGTACAACACCACAAGAAGACCGATATCTCACCATCAATGCCCGTAGACGGCCACGGAGTACTGCAGGTAGCCTTACTTGGAACCTTACTGCAGCCACTGGAACAGTTGTCTCCAGACACACAGTCTACAGACGACTGAACAGACATGGTTTATTCGCCCAGAGACCTGCAAGTTGCATTCCACTGACCCCTGATCACAGGAGAGCCCGTAAAGCTTGGTGTCAAGAACACAGTATATGGTCATTGGAACAGTGGTCCCAGGTTACGTTCACGGACGAGTCCAGGTATAATCTGAACACTGATTCTCGCCGGGTTTCATCTGGCGTGAACCATTAACCAGATACCAACCACTTAATGTCCTTGAAAGGGACATGTATGTAGGTCATGATTTGATGGTGTGCTGTAGGATTATGATTGGAGCACGCGCACACCTACATTTCTTTGACAGAAGAAGTATAACAGGTCAGGTGCATCGGGACGTCATTTTGCACCATTATGTCCGCCTTTTCAGGGGTGCAGTGGGTTCCACCTTCCTCCTGATGGATGGTAACGCACGGTCCCACCGAGATGCCATCGTGGAGGAGTACCTTGAAACAGAAGGTAGCAGGCGAATGGAATGGCCTGCCTGTTCTCCGGACCTAAACCCCATCGAGCACGTCTGGGATGCTCTCGGTCGACGTATCGTTGACGTCTTCAAACTCCTACCACACTTCAGGAACTCTGACAGGCTCTAGCGCAAGAATGGGAGGCTATACCCCAGCAGCAGCTCGACCACCTGATCCAGGGTATGACAACCCGTTGTGCGGCCTGTGTACGTGTGCATAGCGATCATATCCCATATTGATGTCGGGGTACATGCATAGGAAACAGTGGCGTTTTGTAGCACACGTCTTTCGGGACGGTTTTCCCAAATTATCACCAATACCGTGGACTTACAGATCTGTGTCGTGCGTGTTCCCTATTGGCCTATGCTATTAGCGCCAGTTTTGTGTAGCGCCACTTTGTGTGGCACCACATGCTGCAATTATCCTTAATTTATGAGCATGAGTGTATTTTGTATGGCTCCCACACACTTGAGCAATATCCTAGAGCCAGTCGCCCCTGTGACTTGTAAGCAGTCTCCTGTCTAGACTGACTGCCCTTCCCAAGTAGTCTACCAATACACGGGATCCTATCCTAACACCTGCTTTACCCACTACTGAGCCCATGTCATCATTCTATTTCATATCCCCACAAAGCATTATATCCAGGTATTTGTATGAGATAACAACAGTGACTACTTGATATTACTGTCATAGGATACTATGTTTTTTTTCGTTTTTTGAAGTGCACAATTTTGTATTTCTGAATATTTTAACCAAGTTTCCAATCTTTGCACAACTTTGAACTTTGAAATCTTATCAAGATCTGGGTGAATATTTATGCAACTTCTTTCGAAGAGTACTTAATTATTGATAACTGCATCATCTGCAATAAAAACCTGATTTTACTATTAATATTGACTGGAAGGACATTAATATACAACATGAATAGCAAGGGTCCCTACACACTTCCCTGGGGCACAACTGAAGTGACTCTATGTCCGACGATAGCTCTCCATCCAAGATAACACGCTGTGTCCTCCCTACCAAAAAGTCCTCAGATCAGTCACAAATTCCACTTGATACCACACATGATCGTAATTTTGTCAATAACTATAGATGTGGTACTGAGTCAAATGCTTTTCGCAAATCAATAAATACTGCATCTAACTGACTGCCTTGATGCAGAGCTTTCAGTGCGCCGTGTCAGAAAAGTGCGAGTTGGGTTTCACATGACTGATGTTTTCAGAATCCACGCTGGTTGGCAGTGAGGAGGTCATTCTGTCCTAGGTACCGCATTATGTCTGAGTTCTAAGATTCTACAAGAAGTCGATGTCAAGGATATTTGGACGGTAGTTTTGTGGATCACTTCTACTACCCTTCTTTAGATGGGTGTGTCCTATCCTTTCTTCCAAGAACTGTGACAGAGGACAAGTTACTCTCTCACCTATTTTTCGTATACAGAAAATTATTAAAGATTTTGTTACAACCTTACACACCTTGAGTGAGACTTAAAGGCCTGAGCAGATGTTGAAGGAGTCTGGTAGGGCGTTAAAAGCATGAGGTATTTTTACGGTTCTTAGTTCGTAGAAACGGCATGTTGGAAGTTGAAGGCAATTGGCGGCGAGCTCATCCCTCAGTAAATGTAGCCAGACAGGCCCACAGCCATCAAGGCACACAGAGCAGCCCCTAGTCAAGACAGGTCTCCAATAGGACAATGCCGCTATACCTGCATTGGTGCCCCCGAAGGCTGGGCTGGGGGTGATGGACTGAAGGGACGCGTCTACACAGCACAATAAAAATTCACAAGTTTTCATGTTCATCGATACTGAAAATAGGCCTATGACTCGCTTCCATCAGCTGCCTCACGTGTATAAGAAACTCCAGTGTCTGAGAAAAGTTTAGAGATAGAATCTTTATTACACCTCATAGCTAGGATTAACATGCTCCAAGGCACAGGCGATTTAGATAAAGATCTTTAAGATTGTATCTGTTCGCTTGTTTCCATAGGAAGTGACACGACTTTGGAGAAAATCATCTTCTCCCTCTGCAAAAACTTTAAAAATCCGAATTGGCGGTTTCTTTTTTGCAGAGACGCAGATATCTTAACTCTTGCGCTGGTTCGACACGAGATTGTACTGTCATGTAGGAGGGGAGATTTAGCACCCCTAAAGCCCTGTTATTGGCTCAAGATGGAGTGAAGGTGGTGTCGTTCGTGCACTTTGCGGAAAAACAGATATATATATATATTTTTTTTTTATCTGGAGAGGTACGAGGCACTTAGGTTCTGGACTTCGGTCTAGAAGGGATCTTCAAGTCAATGCTCTGGTATGCGTGGTTGGTACTTGTGACCTGTCCTAAGACTGACTTCACATGCAAGTAGTTTAGACTGGGAAGCCAGTGGTGAAGTTCTTACTGTACCGATAGTGTGACTTCAAACGTCTCGGACTACTCATTTGCCGAGGGCACATTTACCGGGTGATCAAAAAGTCAATATAAATTTGAAAACTTAATAAACCACGGAATAATGTAGATAGAGAGGTAAAAATTGACACAAATTCTTGGAATGACATGGGGTTTTATTAGAACACAAAAAAAAACAAAGTTCAGAAAATGTCCGACAGATGGCGCTGGACAGCAAAACGTCAGTGACTGCGCATGACAATCATGTATAAAAGGAGCTGTAATGAGAGAGAGTATCAGATGCTCCAGCAGTCGCAGCATGTTGACGTTACCTGAAAAGGCGCTTTTAGTGAAGCTGTACTATCAGAATGGGAAATGTGCTAGTTCAGCGTTACGATCCTATCGCCATAGGAAGGGGATTCGAACGGGTAAAGGTCCTTTGACAAATGCAGCTGTGGCGAGAATGATTTCGAAATTCGAAGCCACGGGTTGTTTAGACGGTATACCACGTAGTGGCCGACCAAGCACAAGGCGTAATGCTGCTGAGACAGTTCAGGAAGAAATGGAGACTGTAGCGGGTTCGTCTATGCACGGGGAAGTCAGCGCTCGTGCAGGCGCACGTCACACCAGCATTCCATACACTGAGGCGTACCCACCGATGCTATCCGTACAAAATCGATCGGCATCATGAACTGTTACCTGGCTGAGGCGTACCCTCCGATGCTATCCGTACAAAATCGATCGGCATCATGAACTGCTACCTGGCGATTTAGTGAAGCGGAGGGCATTTGCGGTGTGGGCGTTTGAAAAGATGGCGGAAGATGACGATTGGTTGAGTAACGTGCTGTGGACCGACGAAGCTCATTTCACGCTCCGAGGGTCTGTCAACGCCCACAACTGCAGAATTTGGGCTACCGAAAATCCTAGAACAGTCGTGGAAAATCCATTGGTTGACGAGAAAGTCACGGTATGGGTTGGTTTTCTTCGATGAAATGCGTGATTCTGGTTTTGTAACTGCTACCGTGACGGGTTGAGAGGTACGCCGATATGTTACAGAATCGCATCATCCCCAGCCTGGCTGATAAACACCTGCTGGAACGTACGATGTTTATGCAGGATGGCGCTCCACGCCATATTGCTAGACGCGTGAAAGATCTCTTGCGCGCGTCGTTTGGTGATGATCGTGTGCTCAGGCGCCACTTTCGTCATTCTTGGCCCCCCGGTCCCCAGACCTCAGTCCGTGCGATTATTGGCTCTGGAGTTACCTGAAGTCGCAAGTGTATCGTGATCGACCGACATCTCTAGGGATGCTGAAAGACAACATCCGACACCAATGCCTCACCATAACTCCGGACATGCTTTACAGTGCTGTTCACAACATTATTCCTCGACTACAGCTATTGTTGAGGAATGATGGTCGACATATTGAGCATTTCCTATAAAGAACATCATCTTTGCTTTGTCTTACTTTGTTATGCTAATTATTGCTATTCCGATCAGATGAAGCGCCATCTGTCGGACATTTTTTGAACTTTTGTATTTTTTTTTTGCTCTAATAAAACCCCATGTCACTCCAAGCATGTGTCTCAATTTGTACCTCTCTATCTACATTATTCCGTGATTTATTCAGTTTTCAAATTTATACTGACTTTTTAATCACCCGGTATTTGTATTTGGTTTACCAGTCTCGGCGTTTGGTATACTTGTCCACTCTGTCGTATAAGTGAGCCAAATTGGTCCTTGGTACGACCAGTGAACAGGTGTGTCACACACTGAAATCTACCATGATTTCAAGGTTGTGGTATAGAGTAAATCGTGATCTGTCTGCCTGATCGCTACACTGTGAGATTTTGCATTTCTTTCGTGGCCGTGATCGATTCACAGGTGCCGCCTTACGCCTCGCGTCCGACGCACCCATCTCGCCAGCTGCAAGTTACATCGCCGCATGAAGCAAACAGAGTAACGTAGTGCTACCCTGCCTTGTCAGGGCTTACAGATCTCAATCGCTGCTGGCTCTTAGCTGCACCTATATATACTTCTGCAGATTTGAGCAATCAAAGTCTGCTAAGCGTCAGATCAATTCAGATTGCGTTATCCACATTTTTGGGGCCACAGTGCTTGTCCACTATTCTCTTAACCCAACTGTTAGCTGTTTACTGTATTCAATCAGTAACTATAAATACGTCTGTTTTCCTTTTAAAAAAATAAATGTTGTTAGTAAATTTTACTACATTCTCAATCATTTTATATAGTCAGCACCTTGGGTTAAATTTCATTGTAGCGTCCCATGATAGGATAACGTTCAAATGGGCACCGTTTTTTGTTCAAGGGATCTACGATAGATTGTATTTAGAAGAGGATCTAACTCAGCCACATATTCAGCTTAAGATCTAAGAGGAATTGCATAGGGTCCTGGAGATTTATTCAATATTAACGATTTCAACTGTTTCTCGACACCATTGACACAAATAATTAGTCTTTTCAGTGGTATAGGGATTAAATTGGGGCAATTCTTCTGTGGTTTTCCTTGTAAACGAATATCTGAAAACGGAGTTAAGCATTTCAGCTTTTGCTTTTCTACCCTCAATTTCCATTCCTGTCTCATTCGCTAGGGACTGCACACTAGCTTTGGTGGCACTAACACTCTTTATGTAAGACCAGAATTTCTTTGGGTTCTGTGGAAGATAATTTGACTGCTATGGTAGTCATTGAAGGCTTCACACATTGCTCCTTTGATAGCCAAACGCGTTTCATCCAGCATCTCTCTATCTACAGCCTTTCACTTTGTTTAAGACCTACTATGCAGTAGTCTCTGTTTCTTTAGAAGTTTCTTTGCCGTGACAGTATACCATGGTGTTTCTTCTTAATGTGAAGTGTTCTACTGTGTACGTACCTATCCAATGCATGATCAACTATTCTTTTAAACTTGAGACATAGTTCCTCTACATGCTCCTGCCCTGTGGTGAAAGTTTCAAATTCCTCATTGAGATAGGACAGTACTGATTTTTTATCTGGTTTACTGAACGTATATATCTTCCTGCTTTGTTCAGCCGTCCATGTACTTTGGTAATCATTATTAGAACACCGTGTCATGGCCACTAATACCAGTTTCGATGTACACATCCTCAGAGAAGTCAGATATTTGTTGCCATTAGATGCAATATATTTCCATCACGAGTGGGGTTCAGAGAAGGCATTTAGTAATGTTTCACAGGATGTCTT
This sequence comes from Schistocerca americana, assembly GCF_021461395.2. NCBI lineage: Eukaryota > Metazoa > Arthropoda > Insecta > Orthoptera > Acrididae > Schistocerca > Schistocerca americana. The sequence continues at coordinate 447,548,389 of NC_060122.1, read as the reverse complement.
ACAATGCCAACCACTTACAAAACTGTAATTTTCATAATTAATTGTTGGATGATTAAAGTCTCCAGTAATGTTTACAGTATGATTGGAGGACTTATGTGCAAGTAAACTGAGGTTTTCTCTTAAGTTTTCTGTTAGACCAGAGGATGAGTCTCGTGGGTGATAGAAGGATCCACTTATCATTTTGTGCCCACCCCTGGTACTGAGTATTGCCCTAACAGCCTCACATGCAGCTTCAATTTCTATCTCGGTAGATTTGGCAACAAATACAACATCTTCCCATTTGCCTATTCTTTCGATATATCTTAAATTCTTTCCAAAAATCTCACTGCTATCAATTTCAGGTTTCAACCACTTTTCTGTACCTAGTATTATGTGAGTGTTACTGCTTTTCAGGAGCGCTTGAAATTCTGGCACTTTATTGTGAATGGTTCGGCAGTTAACCATTAGAATTTTAATAGTCTCACGCGTGTCAGGCATTTTGGTCTGTCTTATACTGATACTTCTGGTTTCCTACAGCTATCGTTATCTGGATTGGCTGGAGAATCACCTAATTTAAAATATTCTTGTGTGCACCCCACATGCAGTCAGCTACCTGAGTAGTAGCCTCTGATGTGTAATGTACACATGACCCATTTAGGAGGATCTTACAGGTTGAACTGTATGGCTCAAGTCCAGGAAGTCGCAGCCTAGCCTGTCACAGAACCTTCGAAGCCTCTGGTTCAGTTCTTCCACTCGACTCAGAACCAAAGGGCTACGATCAGTTGTGGGAACAGTGTTGCAAATTGTGAGCTTCGCTGAGACTCCATGTCCAAGGCTGGTCTTCTCAGTCTTCTCTGCCAGTCACTGGAATTATTAACGTATGACTTCAGAGCCCAGATGACAGAAATCATTTGTTTCAAAGTCCGCCACAGTTTGCCGCTGGTTACGCCCTCTTCCCTCAATGGCTGCTGGAATGGCCTCTTCAACACGTCGAATGAGGCCCCCAGGTACACACAGTGAGTTCACCTGGTGTTCTTTGTTGTCCCTTGCTGCCATTTACCTTGAGGGTACCATCATTCTGCACACGTCTGAACTGCCAACGATTAATAGACCCATACCCTTTTGCATCTGCCTCGTCTTGACACCAGACAAAACAGGTTTCCCCTAAACATGTGAAGTGACTCCCACTGACTCAGTTTCGATTTCAGTGAAAGACAGCACTTCAAACTTGTTGGTTAGGAGGATCGGTACAACAACCTGAGTCCTCCCTGACCCCGATCCACTGTGCACAGAGCCGCTAGATCTACCACTGGCACGCCACCCGCAGTCCAGTGGACGAGCAGGGAGAGATCTTCTACTTTCTGCTGAGCGCATCGGATCCATACGAGAGGATAGTAGTTGAGCTACCTCTGGTATCGGTGTCACTGATACACAACTCACAGGAGCTCTTCCAGCATACCAATTCGCTGCAGCTGCCAATCATTTGACAGTCGTCAGGCGATTTACAGACGCTTACGAACATCAACCAACTCATCATGTGTTCGAGAACAGAATTCACAAACTATAACGTTAAAGAAGGAAATGTATGGTGTATTTAACAGTTATCCACATGGTAAAGTCTCCAGGCTGAGATGCCGGTGATGTTACAGCTACTTCATGTAGGTGACTATTACCTTATGGATTTGGATTTAACGCAAGATTTTTCTGGGATGTTTAACAAAATGGACATTTGTGATTGCCTAAACTCAAACCATGAATTCTGTTTGCAAAAAGACTGTCAGGGTAACACCACTGAGATTGTAAACAATGATAAGACAACTGGGGTAGATAGTTTAAGTGGCAGAGCTCCAGTCGTCTAATAAAGATATATAATGAATTTTTAAGTCAAATCACAAGCCAAGAGGCGAACAACTCTATGAGAAACTTTTACCTCTACCTTGGATAATGAACATGCTATTACCAAGCTGGAAGCTATCGTTTCCATAATGGAATGTGTGTCTGACTATGTTCAAAAAGACTGTCTAATTGTATCAAATGTCGACTTCTACTGTGTGACAACATAAGTTAGTATTATTAACAGAAAATGGCAAACATGTTGTACTGCAAAGAGACGTTAATACCCTAGGGTTGGGTCAGTACAGTGTTTGGCTAACTTTTAAAAGTACTTGATAGTGTGCACTTCAAGCCGTAGCAACCCTTGTTTCTTACCGATATGACTGTGTATTAAATTCAGATGTTAAAACTGATGTTCACTATGTTATTTCACTGAACTATCATGAAGTTTTTCATTGTGCAGCAGCATAACTCTGTTAGTCATCGTCAGGTTAGATCGGGAGTGCCAGTAAGTGATCTTGGTGTGATTTGTACTGCTATAGAAGAAATATTGACGTATTTTGATAAATAATACTGACAAGTTTTGGTTTTAAAAGTGCTATTTTATTTTGCTGCAAAGATCAGTTTTCACGATCAGAAATCAGAGTTTCCTTGGTGTGGAATCTTGTCCATTGTTGTTTTTGACAGAAGCAAATCGAGCAGCTGTTGTGGTAGTTTAAGTGTTTACAAAGCTAACGTATCATATTTCGTGCTTTTCATAGCTGTCCCAAAAAACCGTCTTCAGTTGCATATAACCAAAACTACTTCACAAAAACAGAAGCAGCAATGACCACTTCTCCCTCAAAAGAAAACGTCAAATACTGGGCTCATTATGGATGAACAAATCACTAATGCATTTACTAATTACCACTATAAAATGTCATTGCTTGGTTGAACCATTAATCGATTGTAGGTTTTCTTTCTGGCTTTCACAACATCAATGCATCTACAAATAGCAGCATTTTTAACATTTAGGAAAGTGAGCATGAAGTATGTTATTGAGATAAGCGGTGTTAACTTCAGTATTAACTACTCTTGGCAATTACACCAATAGCAACATGTCTTTGAAATGCCATTTCTGTAGCAATTTGGAAAATGACTGTAAATTGTGTTCTAGTGAAACTGAATAATCATAGGTCAGTCCATATTAGTATCTAATCCATTTTAAAACAAAAGCACTTGCACTTATTTGAAGTCTGCATTTGCCTGTCTTTAGGCCGGACAAGAGCTTGATCAGTTAATCAGAATCTTTGAGCTTCTATTAGTAACACTTTGTAACACATAATAAAATTAACTGTCTTAAATGTTCAGGGAAGACTGAAATAAGTTTTCATCAGTCAACAGATATTATGATAATTAACATTTACTTTCCATAGCAAACGTTTATTTCACAGTTTTTAATTCAATTCACGAGAGAGGAGAGTCAATTGCATTTTCTATTCTGAACGTTTTAATAACTCTTGACAAACTACAACTGTAGTGAAAATGAAGAATGGTACGATTACGTCGGAATAGCCGTATACCAAAAGCATACCTCAATATTTTGGTGGCTAATGTCTTGAAGTGTGGTTTAACACGTCTTCACGGCATCCAGTCGACTTAATCATAACCGCAAAGAATATTAGCCAGCACACACGAAGAGGAGCCACGCTTTCAGTGCAGTGCCATCGTTGCGCTGCACCCAGTAAACATGGTGCATGCCACACAGCTTTTATATCTTACCATTTCACTACGTCGTCTTTTAATGCCAATAACTCTTCGCAATAATTGCATTTAAGTTGGCCAGCGCCGCCTCATTTAATTTCACATTATTTAATAATATACAGCCCAATCGTAAGGTCATTACACATCGTCTCGTAAGTTACGTCTCGCCACATTGTTTTATATTTTCGATACGTGCCAAAAATCAACCTCAGAGTTATAGCTTTCTCTAATTTCTCTCGGCTGTCATGCCAACTGTGTATCAACAAATAACTGATACATTTACGTGGTGAGATTCTTACCTAAACTCTGTCTGTCGTACTACGAATGAGTTGTACACGTTGTACACAATTAATAACGTTTTGTTTCCAAACAGATTTACATTGCCGACATCATAAAATACAATAAATACAATTAATACAATTGTACCTTATTTACGCATCTTTCAGAAGGATTATTCAGTCACCAGGGGGCATAAAAGCGCATCCGTCGTCATTAGCGCAGTGTAGTCACTCACAGACGTCTGTATGCTGCGTAGTATAGGGCACGGATAGCGCGTCGTGATTTTGCTCTGCAGTGATTTAGAACCCTGAGGTATTTCAAACTGTATCTTAACAAGTAAATTATACAATCATTGTTCTACGCATACACACACACTCAGTCTCTGACGTTACAATACTAAATAAAAGCTCTAAATGCTTATTTGTTTGGAGCTGTCAACTCTCTCCGCCTTGCCCACTTAGCATATTATTCTAGTCAGCATATTTTTTCTACAGTTATATAATAATAAATACATACAATTTGGACTTGGAAATTAACATTGTGACACTTCGTTTGGGAGTAGATAGTCGTATTTTGGCGTGAAGTGTACCTTAACATGGAAGTTAGATCAGTGTTGCCAGTAAGTGAGCCATGTATATTTTGCACTGTTATATGACAATAACACAGAGAATTTAAATGTGTAAATAACATTGTGCTATTTAATTTGAGGGTCCATTATGCCTTGCATCAAGTGAGGTACAAATTCGAACTTGAGTTGTCACCATGCAGTGTGCTGAGAATAACATGGTCAACTCTGTGTATGTACTGACTGGATGTTTCATTTTAATAGCCAGTAAAGTGTAGACCTAAATGCTTATATGTGTGTGTGTGTGTGTGTGTGTGTGTGTGTGTGTGTGTGTGTGTGTGTGTGTGTCAGGTTGCTGTGTATGTTGACAAAGGTACGGTATGTCAAGCTTGTGTGAAGTTAGCAAGGTCTCAGACAAGTCGAGATTTGATAAAGCTATGTATGTGTTCTGTTGACACATCTGTTTCAGGTTTCTGTGAAGACTTAAAAGTCCCAGACAAGTCGAAATTTGACAGTGCTATGTGTATACATGTCTGTTCCGCTGATGAAGCTGTGTTGGTTCTGCAAATTCTGCAAGTTTCAGACAATTTGAGACTTGAGAAAGCTGTGTGTGTGTGTGTGTGTGTGTGTGTGTGTGTGTGTGTGTGTGTGTGTGTGTGTGTGTGCGTGCGTGTGTGTGTGTTTTCTGCCAACAAAGATGTGTCAGATTTCTGCCAAGGCTGAAAAGTTGATGGCTGTTTCGTTTTAATGGCTAGTAAAATACTAGGCTGTGTCGAAAGATCCAAATATGTGTGTGAGACTTAGAAGCTCTTCGATTAGCCTATTTCTAAAAGGTGGTGTGGCTTATGAAGGAGTTGAGAAACGAGATTGGGTGATGAAATACTGGGCTGTGACTGAGAGATCTAAATGTGTTTGTGTGTGTTGACTCAGAAGCTCTCAGACTGGCCTCTTTCCAAGAAGTATGAGAGGGGAGTGGCATGATAAAGTTATCCCTACGCCGCCATCGCCACTGTCCTGCCCCTGAATGTATGCAGTGAGAGGGATGGTTCAAGGTCATTTTTAATATAGAAAGTGCATTGCTCTGCTACTATTTGCCGCTGGTTGTAATGGCACACTGGTCTGTAGGTGGCAGGACCAGGTGAATCGCTGGCAGCATCGCATATTATCACTTGCCGAGCTGTGCAATCTGTTTGGGTCAATATTTTCTTCAGCAGAATCGACGTCTTTATCTGGCCTAGATACAAGAGGCATTAAACAGACTTATTTCCTCACCTTTTCGTTTTTCGGAGTTTCTAATTTCTCTCCCTGCTTTCATTCTTCGACAGAACAACATTTGAAAATACGAAGGTGATTCTGAAAGTAAAAAACGTTTGTTTCTTCAGATATTTTTATTGAAGATAATGAAGGAAAACTTGTATTACAACCTATTTTCATACCTTAGCTACTATCCTACGTAGTCTCCTTCCAGATTTAAACATTTTTCTGGGCACTCCTGTAAGCTTCCGAAGCCTTCTGCATACTCAGCTACCTTCAAATTGTTGAAACAGACAGTAACATCTTTTTTCAGTTCGTTGTTATTTTCATAGGGCTTTTCTCTCAAGAAATCCTTCGATTTGGGGAAAAATGGTAATCACTCGCGTCCCAGTCCCGGTTATATGACGGATGTGCGGGATCTTCTCACTTTTTTTAAGCCTTACGCGGGCGCATTTTTTGTAGCAACTCAGCGAAGGTAATTTTTTCGCTATCCTTATTGGAATTGTGATCAACTGATTTTATTTAATTTTTGATAATTTTATTTTTATGATTTAGGACCAAACACTACGGTGATACATGTTCCTTTGTGTGGTATTAAAACTATGGTGGTAACTGGATTTCCCACTTCCCTTTTGTGAGGTGTTTTGTGTTGCCACTGCACATAAAAATAATGAACAGCGATTTTCTGTTTTTATTTTATCTTTTCTATTACTTTATTTAAAGAATATTTGTTACCACTATTGAAGTTTACTTACCGCAACGTGAAAACAATCTTTGAAACTTTGTCACGCAATAAAGGCATGAGCTAATAGAGGTCATAGTAATGTATCTTGCAGAAGTGAAACAATGTGTTCTGACACTAACAGTGGTTCCACGACAAACAGAAACTGATTGTTGTAACAGTTTTCATGCAACTGGTTCTGTTTACTGGTTCATACAACTGGTTCAGTGTGGAACAATTCGAGCATTTCCGCCTAAAGAACCTGGACGATAAACGAAAGCTCCGCAAATCTAAGCCCAAGCCTAATTACATCTATACGTATAGCTCCACTGAGCAACTGTAGTGCAGTTCGCGCGACCGGATCTGCAAAGCAAAGCTCGGTTTTGCAAGCCGCATCCGAGCCTGCCACAATACGGACTAAACGACTGATGGATTCGCTGTAGCCGGACACAGCGAGGAAGACGTGGTACTACCATAAGATGTCAGGCATAGAAAGGTAAGACATATTCCTAAAAGCTTTGGGGTACCCTTAAGTTGGCTGTAAGTATGCTCCTCAAGGATTACAAATGACATATTAATTTTGTGGTAAGCATACTTCTCAAACCCCTTCCACAAACTACTTTGGTGGTAACCATACTTCCCAATAACAATTAAAACACCGTTGTTTGGTGGGATATATACTTCCCACAGTCCTGATGGCAACATTTCACAACAAACAGAAACTACAGCTGCGCAGCGGACTGCCACTAGATGGCAAGAGTGTACCGAAATGGTATCACGTATTCCCTTAAACGCTGTAAAGGAATACATTTTGTGGGAAGTATATACACCACGGCCCGCGAAAGGATTAACTACCGAAGAAGATCACCGTCAACGTAGCGGAATGTGAGCTATGGTTATCGTGAAGAAGCACAATGCCGCTGGACAAAATCCACACCACTTTTTTTTTTGTCTATCTTAAGGATCTGATCTGGGAGCAGGCCACTGCGTTTATGATGTCTCTAGGCCTTAAGCCGAAGAGTAGGATGGCCTATCCAAAAATACTGCGGATATAACCGTTTTGGTACCCGGAATTTGTCCGGTGTTTATTGGTTTTGTTGGCACTTCGTTTCTAGACTTTTTTGTGCGAAACTATGACCTCGTCATCAGTAACAAATTGGTTCAAAAACTTCTGACCTTCGATGTCTTACTGGGTTAGTGAAGTCAGCGCAGCTCACTCTGATTGCTTTTTGTGTTTACCTCTCAAAAGTCGAGGAACTCACACAGAGTTCACTGTTCTACGACCTAAAGCGCACTTAACCATTTGATAAAGAAATTTCCTGAAGTTTTTGCTCACTTCTTAATCTGAGGTCGTTAGTCACAACTCAAGGTCGGCCATTTAGTTCATTATTGTGAATATTTGCTCGTCCGCCTTTCCACGTCATGCAATATTTTCGAATTGACACTTTAACCGTGCCATCTACATAAACTTCGGTAGTCTACTTGTAAATTACGGGAGGGGGGAGTTATTATGCATTCACAAACTACACAAATGAAAAAAAGTTTTGCATCAACTCGGTTCCGAGAGTTCTTGAACCTGTACAGAAAACTGGAACAGAGATCAACATACACATCATTTCTGCCCTCTTTATTGCTCATAAAAACCACCCATTGCATGTTGTACCACCATCCAGCGAGACCTTCAGCTGTACACGCCGGTACCTCTAATACCCAGTAGCACGTCCTCTTGCATTGATGCATGCCTGTATTCGTCGTGGCATACGATCCGCAAGTTCATCTAGGCACTGCTCGTCGAGATTGTGCCACTCTTCAACGGCGATTCGGCGTAGATCCCTCAGAGTGGTTGGTGGGTCACGTCGTACATAAACAGCCCTTTCCCATCCATCCCAGACATGTTCGACAGGGTTCATGTCTGGAGAACATGCTGGACACTCTAGTCGAGCCATGTCGTTATCGTGAAGAAAGTCATTCACAAGATGTGCATGATGGGAGCGCGTATTGAATGCCTCGCCAATATGCTGCCGATATGGTTGCACTATCGGTCGGAGAATGGCATTAACCTATCGTACAGGTGTTCCGGCGCCTTCCATGACCACTAGCAGCGTACGTCGGCCCCACATAATGCCACCCCAAAACAGTGTGTCTAAGGCGTTCAGCCAGACCGGGTTGCCTCCAAACACATCTCCGATGATTGTCTGGTTGAAATCATATGCGACAGTAATCGGTGAAGAGAACGTGATGCCAATCCTGAGCCGTTGATTCGGCATGTTACGCGCATCTGTACCGCGCTGCATGGTGTCGTGGTAGCAAAGATGGAACTCGCCACGGACGTCGGGAGTGAAGTTGCGCATCATGCAGCCTATTGCGCACGGTTTGAGTCGTAACACGACGTCCTGTGGCTGCACCAAAGGCATTATTGAAAATGGTGTCTTTGCTGTCAGGGTTCCTCCTAGCCATAATCCGCAGGCAGCGGTCATCCATTGCAGTAGTAGCCCTCGGGCGGCCTGAGCGAGGCATGTCATCGACAGTTCCTGTCTCTTTGTATCTCCCCCATGTCCGAACAACATCGCTTTGGTTCACTCCTAGACGGCTGTACACTTCCCTTGTTGACAGCCCTTCCTGGCACAAAGTAACAATGCGGACGCGATCGAACCGCGGTATTGATCGTGTAGGCATGGTTGAACTACAGACAACACGAGCCGTGTACCTCCCTCTGGGCGGGTTTAGTGACATCTCTGAACAGTTAACGGGACTTTCTCTGTGATCCAAAGTCAACCCCTGTCTTCAGGAGCTCTGTGACCCGGGGTGATGCAAAACTTTCTCTGATGTGTGTATATTACAACCCGAACTGTGCCCTTCGCGGGATCGTTAATTTTGTCACATATTTTCGTCGTAAAGTCACAGTAAACGACCTTTCCAACTCGTTCCCTACTAGCGTAAAACTGGTACCAGCAATTAGGAAGGCTTATGACACGGTAAAACAATCCGGAGGTAAAATATCCCCCATTCGGATCTCCGGGTGGGGACTACTCAAGAGGATGTCGTTATCAAGAGAAAGAAAACTGGCGTTCTACGGATCGGAGCGTGGAATGTCAGCTCCCTTAATCGGGCAGGTAGGTTAGAAAATTTAAAAAGGGAAATGGATAGGTTAAAGTTAGGTATAGTGGGAATTAGCGAAGTTCGGTGGCAGGAAGAACAGGACTTATGGTCAGGTGAATACAAGGTTATAAATACAAAATCAAATAGGGGTAATGCAGGAGTAGGTTTAATAATGAAAAAAAATAGGAGTGCGGGTAAGCTACTACAAGCAGCATGGTGAACGCTTTATTGTGGCCAAGATAGTCACGAAGCCCACACCTACTAAAGTAGTACAGGTTATATGCGAACTAGCTCTGCAGATGACGAAGAAATTGATGAAATGTATGATGAGATAAAAGAAATTATTCAGACAGTGAAGGGAGACGAAAATTTAATAGTCATGGGTGACTGTAATTTGATAGTAGGAAATGGAAGAGAAGGGAACTTAGTAGGTGAATTTGGATTGGGGGTAAGAAATGAAAGAGGAAGCCGCCTGGTAGAATTTTGCACAGAGCATAACTTAATCATAGCTAACACTTGGTTCAAGAATGATAAAAGAAGACTGTATACATGAAAGAAACCTGGGGATACTGACAGGTTTCAGATAGATTATAAAATGGTAACACAGAGATTTTGGAACCAGGTTTTAAATTGTAAGACATTTCCATGGGCAGATGCGGACTCTGACCACAATCTATTGGTTATGAACTGTAGATTAAAACTGAAGAAACTGAAAAAAGGTGGGAATTTAAGGAGATGGGGCCTAGATAAACTGACTAAACCAGAGGTTGTACAGAGTTTCAGGGAGAGCATAAGAGAACGATTGACAGGAATGGGAGAAAGAAATACAGTAGAAGAAGAATGGGTAGCTTTGAGGGATGAAGTAGTGGAGGCAGGAGTGGATCAAGTAGGTAAAAAGACGAGGGCTAGTAGAAATCCATGGGTAACAGAAGAAATATTGAATTTAACTGATGAAACGAGAAAATATAAAAATGGAGTAAATGAAGCAGGCAAAAGGGAATACAAACGTCTCAAAAATGGAATCGACAGGAAGTGCAAAATGGCTAAGCAGGGATGGCTAGAGGACAAATGTAAAGATGTAGAGGCTTATCTCATTAGGGGTAAGATAGATACTGCCTACAGGAAAATTAAAGAGACCTTTGGAGAAAAGAGAACCACATGTATGAATATCAAGAGCTCAGATGGAAAACCAGTTCTAAGCAAAGAAGGGAAAGCAGAAAGGTAGAAGGAGTATATAGAGGGTCTATACAAGGGCGATGTACTTGGGGGCAACATTATGGAAATGGAAGAGGTTGTAGATGAAGATGAAATGGGAGATATGATACTGCGTGAAGAGTTTGACAGAGCACTGAAAGACCTAAATCGAAACAAGGCCCCAGGAATAGACAACATTCAATTAGAAGTACTGACAGCCTTGGGAGAGCCCGTCCTGACAAAACTCTACCATCTGGTGAGCAAGATGTATGAGACAGGCGAAATACCCTCAGACTTCAAGAAGAATATAATAATTCCAATCCCAAAGAAAGCAGGTGCTGAGAGATGTGAAAATTACCGAACTCTCAGTTTAATAAGTCACAGCTGCAAAATACTAACGCGAATTCTTTGCAGACGAATGGAAAAACTGGTAGAAGCCGACCTCGAGAAAGATCAGTTTGTATTCCGCAGAAATGTTGGAAAACGTGAGGCAATACTGACCCTACGGCTCATCTTAGAAGCTAGATTAAGAAAAGGCAAACCTACGTTTGCAGCATTTGTAGACTTAGAGACAGCTTTTGACAAAGTTGACTGGGATACTGTCTTTCAAATTCTGAAGGTGGCAGGGGTAAAATACAGGGAGCGAAAGGCTATTTCCAATTTGTACAGAAACCAGATGGCAGTTATAAGAGTCGAGGCACATGAAAGAGAAGCAGTGGTTGGGAAAGGAGTGAGACATGGTTGTAGCCTCTCCCCGATGTTATTCAATCTGTATATTTAGCAAAAAGTAAAGGAAACAAAAGAAAAATTCGGAGTAGGTATTAAAATCCATGGAGAAGAAATAAAAACTTTGAGGTTTGCCGATGGCATTGCAATTCTGTCAGAGACAGCAAAGGACTTGGAAGAACAGTTGAACGGAATGGATAGTGGCTTGAAAGGAGGATATAAGATGAACATCAACAAAAGCAAAACGAGGATAATGGAATGTAGTCGAGTTAACTCGGGTGATGCTGAGGGAACTACATTTGGAAATGAGACACTTAAAGTAGTAAAGGAGTTTTGCTATTTGGGGAGCAAAATAACTGACGATGGTCCAAGTAGAGAGGATATAAAATGTAGACTGGCAATGGCAAGGAAAGCTTTTCTGAAGAAGAGAAATTTGTTAACATCGAGTATAGATTTAAGTATCAGGAAGTCGTTTCTAAAAGTATTTGTATGGAGTGTAGCCATGTATGGAAGTGAAACATGGACGATAAATAGTTTGGACAAGAATAGAATATAAGCTTTCGAAATGTGGTGCTACACAAGAATGCTGAAGATTAGGTTAGTAGATCATATAACTAATGAGGGGTATTGAATAGGATTGAGGAGAAGAGGCGTTTGTGGCACAACTTGACAAGAAGAAGGGATCAGTTGGTAGGACATGTTGTGAGGCATCAAGGGATCACTAATTTAGTGTTGGAGAGCAGCCTGGAGGGTAAAAATCGTAGTGGGAGACCAAGAGATGAATACATTAAGCAGATTCAGAAGGATGTAGGCTGCAGTACATACTGGGAGATGAAGCAGCTAGCACAGGACAGAGTAGCATGGAGAGCTGCATCAAACCAATCTCAGGACTGAAGACCATAACAACAACAACATGACACGGTATCGGGGAGGGGGGTGAGAGCTACGAGACTCGTCATGTCGGAAAGTACTTTACTTTTAGAAATTTCCACTTTTCCATTACCACCGATATTCCTCGTTTCAGTTACACACAATGCTTTGCCCCAGGCGTACGGTATGAGGAACTCCATCCTAACTTCTTTATAAATATCTGTCACCAGTTGAGCTTTTTACTGAAAAAGGCATTCTTCACCTGTGCCTATCTACGCTATCTGAGAAAAATGTCCGGTCACCTCTACGCAGAATTGACAGACTAGTAACGAGATGCGGGCCCGACAGTACAAAATGAAGCTGGGAGTGCGGTGTTGTCAGTACAGAATCAGCTGCAGCAGAATGGGTCGGTCAGGAGAGCTCATGACCGAGCGGCTCTAGGCGCTTCAGTCTGGAACCGCACGACCGCTACGGTCGTAGGTTCGAATCCTGCCTCGGGCATGGATGTATGTGATGTCCTTAGGTTAGTTAGGTTTTAATAGTCTAGGGGACTGAAGACGTCAGATGTTTAGTCCAATATATGCTCAGAGCCATTTGAACCATTTTTTCCTCGCTCTTGCAAACGGACATTACACCACAACACAGACACGAATTTGATTACAGCGAACAGAGACATCAAAGTTCGGATGGGCAGTTTACATCTCTGTAGAGAAAAAAAAAATGTGTGGCAGGAGGGAGGTTTGAACAAACCGCCATACCGCAGTCAAGTACCGTGACCACACAACCACGACTGCACGGTGCTGCCAAGACGCTCGATTTTGAACATCTTGAGCTGGAACCGTTCATTGTTTCTATTTTGCTTCTTTTCTCTCAGTTCGGTACATCTTCTTCCTATTTTCACACTCGATCTGTGTTCAGCTCCTGAAGGGCTGTCTGCTGGGCTACCTCACACAAATCTGAAGGGGATGCGGTGGGGAGTCGCCCTTGTGAATGACTTTTAAAAGGGTTTAGCTTCTGTGTGTCACCTCTTGTTGAACCACGGTCTTGTAATGTTTCAATTTAGACATTTTTAATTGTATGTGTAACATGTGAATTTTTGAACTTTTATCATTTTATTAAGTCTTTGTTGCCATGCAGTTTCTCGCCCAAGTAGCCTGCTGTGATTTCTCTTATGCATTTACATCGTTTCACTATTACTACATTCCTGTTATGTGGCTGATTACTAGCGGATCACCTACAATTATCTCAGTCGTTTCGAATGATGTCTGGAGTTCCATTTTTTGTGCTGTGTATTGTATGTCTGTTATTTGATTTCTGGCTTCCTGAATTTTATTAGCTAGTAACGCTAAGTCATCTGCGAATCCCAAGCAATTTAAGTTAATTTAATTTTTCTTGCTTGATCTTGTTCTTTCTTTAGGAATTTCCTTGTACTATTCCCTCATAAAGTACTCCTGTGCACAGTTGAAAAGTAATAGTGATAGACCATCTATCTTAACAGTTTTAATCGTAAATGAATTAGATATTTCTCCTCTCGACTTTAATTTAGATTTGGTGTATGTTACAGTTAACTTTATCATTTTTACAAATTTGCTGTCGAGTCCCAAAATGCTTAGTATTTTCATCGATGAAGATTTGTAGATACTATTATAAATTTTTTTTGAAGTCTATACAGGCTATGACTTGTCGTTTTATGTTTTCTTTTGTAGTAATCCATTACCAATTTCAAAGTCATCACCTGTTCTGGGCAGCTTCTCTCAGGTCTAAATCTTCCTCGGGATTCTCCTAGTTCCAGTTCAAATTGATTACGGTTGTATAGAATTCTTGACATGACTTTATATGTGATATCCAAAACGGAAATTCCGTTACGTTGGTCTGGATTCTATTTGTCACATTTTTTGTGTGATGGATGGGTTATAGCTGTAGTCCAATGTTCTGATAGTTCTTCGTTGTTGCTGATTTTCACTGTGCATTGGTGTAATGATGCCTTCACTGGTTCTGCTTCATGTTTCCAAAATTCTTCAAACACCCTTTAACATTGATGTGGGAGGGTCACACCTTTGTAGACGTCTGCTAAACTTTCTGTAGTAGTCCCCTGAATTGCTTTTCTCGGTATTTGTTTCTGTCATTAGAAGTATCTCTTTTTGGTACTGCTTTTAACCACGGTTTCCTCATGCCAAAGCTATTCAAAAAATTCTCCCTGGACAACATCTGAAATTTTTCTCCATGGAGTTCAGATTCACCCTGCGTGTTTGCATTGCGGACGCTACTTCTGGCTCGTTCGGTTGCACTTTGAGGAGTTACTGTGTATTGTACGCAAGTGGTGTGATGTATTCACGAGCGTGCAACTGTATGTAGAAGTTTGTTTGAGTTTGTAATTTGATTGGTTAATATTTTATTATTCCTTTTTTTCGAACAGACCATCTGATAATGACTTTCTAAAACAATCGAAACTGTTTGTGATGTCCTTTTTGTGACTCGAGGCTGGAAGACTACTATAAGGGAACTTTGTTTACCCCATGGTCATTGTATCTCCTATAGGCGACGCGCTCAGTGTACGTAAAGTAGAGGCTGTTCATGATACCTTGGTGATGATTATACATATATGGATTTAAAAAGACTAACCATTTATGGCCATCAGTCTCTTAATCGAATTTTCACATGTTGAGGAATCAAGAAAGAGCGACATGTTTTATTTGGTAAAAATATTCGAAAGTCTAGATCGCATAAATATTTCTTTATTCACAACAACTGGTTACGACAAACTTTGTGGTCCTTTTCCCGTCTTCAAAAACATGTGTAATAAAACTTGTTCATTTTGAGTTGTAACCTCACGCCAAGTAGTCATGCTGGTGGATAAAATGTAGCACGTTATACAAAGGTTTGTCATAAATAAAACATTTGGAAACGAAAAGTGCCTTGTGCGCCTCGCCATGCCCATATATGTAGCACTCACACATGATCGTTACGTCAGAAAAGTCACACTACACAATAAAATGCACAGCAACACATCTCTTTACGTTAATTGGAGACGTTCTAATCATTGAAGATCCACCTTGGACGGTGTATTAGATACAACACGCCGTCCAAGGTGGATCTTCAGTTATTAGAACATATCCGGCTAAATTAAACAGATGCACTGCTGTGCATTTTATTGTGTAGTGTGACTCTTATGGCGTAACAATCACGTGTGAGTGCTACGTGCATGGACATTTCCATGTGCACAAGGTACTTTTCGTCTTTAAATGTTATATTTATGACAAACTTTTGTATAATGTGCTGCATTTTGTCCACGAACGTGACAACATGGCGTGAGGTTCCAACTCAAAATGAAAGTGTTTCATTCCAAATATTATTGAAGACGTGAAGATGACAGAGAAGTCTGCCGAAACAGGTTGTTGTAAGTAAAGAAATGTTTATGCGACCTTGGCTTTAGAACGTGTTTACCAAGTCTTTTAATCACTCCCCAAGGAGGAACCTTCTGTCTGCCTCTAGAGTAAATCTTATATGCGAGAGTGATATCGCTTTCCAAATGTTTGCGTAGCATGTATCTGAGACAGGACATTGGTTCGCCCAGTATTCACCTAGCGGGATGTGGGGAAACAATCTGAAAACCACAAGCAGACCGGCCAGCCCGTCAGTCCCCGCGCCACCTCAATCTGTATAACGGTACTTTGCGGGCAGGCGTGTCAGTTAGCATCATCTTAATTGAAATGGGTGATAAATAGACTTTATTTTGGAAGAATTAAAAAGGGGAAAGTAACACGAAACTTTAATAACTGCACAGTATTACTAAGAAGCAATACAACGAAAAGTAATAAAAAGCAAAGTAGCAAAGACCAAGCGGGACAGAAAAATATTGGGGCGCGTTTATTTTTCAAAACATATAAAAGAACATGTAACACATTATTGAGCTCTCTACCTTCAGTTATCGCGATCGGGCTAGTCGATGAAAAAGTGGTACGCGACTGCGAAATTCGTTAAGGAGATTATTTAAAGACTCTTCAAGCACGTTTAAAATACATTACGTGTGACGAAGTGATCAGAGACGTTTATTGTCGGGTGAAGTGAAAATGAATCCGACAACATAATTCGAACTTTGTGTTAGCTGGGAAAAATACTCTTGGGAAACTATTATGGTTGTGGAACCCATGAAAGTTGTGCGCAACGGAAAGCTATAGTTTACGTAATTCTGTATTTTATAAAATGGCGAAACGTGTGTGCTCGGAACATTAATGGAATCTTATCCTTGGACAGCTGCGGGGGTAACTGATACAAACAACGCGCCAGCATAAAAAATACTTCGATTATTAACTACCAGATATTAATTAACGGGGACCAAAAATACTAAAAAAAAGGATAGGATCATCACCTCCAATCCCGATTCATATTTAATTAGTGAAAAGAGAAGCGTTAATAAACAAACTACATTTCAATTTTATCCACGATTTTGGCTACATTACGTAGTCTTGACTACATGATAAACAATATCTGTGGAAGTTGTATGCAACGTATCGTCATAATATTTAGCCAACCAATATTGTGTGACACCAAAAATGTAAATGCATGAAATTGTTCTTACAGCGGATGTACAATGAGTGAGGGCGATGAACTATATTGAGAAACTGAACATCCATTACGTACTTGCATGTTTATCTGCGAAAATGGTCCTTGACGGTACATCAGCATAGAGTTCGAATAGAATCACTGGAACATTGCACACCATTCAGATTAATCGAACATCTAAATACGCATAATGCCGGTACCACGAGTATTGTGTTCTTTCTCCTCACCCCCGTGACAGCAATTGAATTAAGAGCCGGGAAATACATTTAAATCAATTGACGACCATTGAGCTAGCGTCACGAATTTTCAAACGTCCACTGCCATGTATGAAGGCGAGTGACACCACGAGTGTTAACGTCGATCGAGGGGTGTCGTCGTGATCGTATTGAATGACATTGAGCGGTTACACCTGACATCTTTTTACCGTGATGTCTTCATCGCATGAATCTCCATTCACATCACTACAAGGCTCATTTCATGAGGGTAAGTTGATCTTGACCTGATGATAAAGGCTCCATCCACTGGTGGCAGTGTAATAGAATCACGTCCTGAAGTCCCATGTCACGCGCACAATTCGTGGAACGCGTTGTCGGCGGCAGCGGTAGTTCTTTCCGGACCTGGCCGAACGAGAAATGGACAAAAAACGCAATAACGTGAGGAGAGGACGTTCGAAAGACTGGGAGAGCTACGATGCCGATTGCTTCCCCCACAAATGAGAATTCCACATACCACGCACTGCAGTTTTCAGATCGTTAATCGTTCGTCTGAAGACTCATTAAGTTAAACGATGTGTGACGTAAAGCAAGTAATTTCAAGAGTCATTAAAACTTCTCATATTATATCCACTTGCACTGTCGACATCCATAATGATTGCGACCCCTCTTCTCCTTCACATACTACTAAGACAGGCATATAAAGAAAAAAAACTGTTAAGAATCCCCATCACGTCCGTAGGATCCTTCGCGAATGGGACGTAATACGCGGGGAAGCGAAGCCTTCTGGTTAGAAACTCATTTTTATTGTCGTTTCGCGTCTCATCATTTGGCACGTAATGGTTGGCGGAGCCAGCGAGAAATTGCGCTGAATAACACTGTTCCGCTGCTGTTTCCTTTTTGCAGCAAATGTGGCGAAGACTTCGTTTTGCGGCTTACGAAAATAAAAGAAAGAATGTGGTGGTCTTCAGAACTTATGCTGCAAAAATTACTTTGGACGTAAACCCGATGTAATTGGAGACGTAACTCTTTGGACTAGATATTAATCAGCGAAGCGGTGACTCACTCGTGTGAAAGGCACTTACCTCGTGTCCGTCGCTTTCAGCGTGTAACGCAGAACGCAATTTCCCCGGAGATTAATACAGCGGCCTACCGACCAGTAATGGTCCGGCCGGTGCAAGAGCAGAACTCCCGCTTCGGGCGCCCGGTAACCACACAATGGTTTATAGCCGAAATCCGGACCGTCGCTTTTGAGAGCGCAATTTCGATCAAGATGTTTATGAGTATTTATTACTGTTATACCACCATCTGGAGAGCATGTTGCATGGTTGTTACAGGACGTTATAGTGCACAGAGCAACACTACAATTACTGAACAGGAAGAAGGGGAACGTTGTGGGGGACCTGTGGTGGTGGAAGAGGGGAGGGGGAAAGGAAAACGGGTAGTGGGGAAACAAAAAGATTTTCAGGACAGTAATTGCGTTATCGGCGAAGGTGCAAGTGGACTGGCAGGACAATGGACAAGGACCTCAAGCCGCAGGCGAATCACACAGTCTGGAGCGAGTTGACTGGAGGGGAGCGAGAATATGGCGAGCGGAATGGAGGAGGGGGGGTGGGGATAACTGCAGTGGAGCTCCTACAGGTTCATCAGTATAAATTTATTTATGTCTTTCCATGCTTTTGTCTCTGCATCACGCCACCTACGACTTGTGTGTCTGTAGGTTTCGCAGCTGCTCTCTTTGTTTGGTGCGCGTATACCTCCAGGAGGTCCCTTAGTTACGTGTGTTAGTCAGAGGCGTTCTACATGTACGAAGGGGCTTCAGAAGGTAAGTTACAAATTTACAAATGTTGTCCCATGCTAAGATTGAAACTTCCTGACACATTAAAACTGTGTGCCGGACCGAGACTCGAAATCGGACCTTTGCCATTGGCGGACAACTGCTCTACCGACTGCGGTACCCAAGCACAACTCAGGACCCGTCCTCACCACTTCAATTCTGCCAGCACCTCGTCTTCTGCCTTACAAACTTCACAGAAGTTCTCCTGCGAACCTTTTAGAACTTCCATATTACGGAGATATGGCTTAGCCACAGTCTGGGGGATGTTTCTAGAATGAAATTTTTCGCTCTGCAGCGGAGTGTGCGCTGATGTGAAACTTCCAGGAAGATTGAAACCGTGTGCCGGACCGAGATTCGAACTCGGGATCTTTGCCTTTCGGGGGCAAATGCTCTACCGACGTTCTTTTTTCGTTTAATGTCATATTGTTCGATATTGTTCGTTGCATTTGTTTCGGGCGGACGTCCAAGACACCCGTTCAAGTTCATCGATGATCCATTTACTCAGTTATTTTTTTATTTCTTTTTTTTCAATTGCTGAGGGCAGCTAACCCTCCGGCCGAACTCGCTGAGCTACCGTGCCAGCATTCATATTATTTCTTTCTTTTTTTTTTTCTTTCTGTTTCCACTCAGAACACGTTGGTGTCCGACTGAGCTACCGAAGCACGACTCACGACCCGTCCTCACAGCTTCAATTCTGCCAGCACCCATGCGAAGACTGTTTCGCAACAAGAATGGTGCATTGTCAGAAGGGAGTAAAAGTTCCTGATTCCCTGCAGACAAAGTTCCACTGCGGTATGGATAATAGGTGCATCACAATTTGCGAGTGAAATGGCGCGGCATTCGGAGACATTCTCCAAAACTGAAGCACGTAGAACATTACAATTCTTGTGGACAAAACTTCTAATTCGCAAACAGATTCAGCGTGAAGTTGTGGCGACATATGGATGAAACGCAATGTCGCATGCAGCCCTAATGACATGTTGCTAGCGGTTTGATCGAGGACGCACAGATTTGAGTGGTGCTAATCGGGAATGAGGGCCAACGCGCATCTCGTGGTCGTGCGGTAGCGTTCTCACTTCCCACGCCCGGGTTTCCGGGTTCGATTCCCGGCGGGGTCAGGAATTTTCTCTCCTCGTGATGGCTGGGTGTTGTGTGCTCTTCTTAGGTTAGTTAGGTTTAAGTAGTTCTAAGTTCTAGGGGACTGATGACCATAGATGTTAAGTCCCGTAGTGCTCAGAGCCATTTGAACCATTTTTTTGAGGGCCAACGATATTGATCACAGCCGAAAATATCCACGCAAGCGTGGGACTCATTCGCAGCAACCGCACAGTGACTGTTGTGGACATTGCTCAACACATGTACGTCTCAACGGGCAGCGATCTTTTCATCATCCGAGATCGTCTTTAGCATCGGAAAGTAGTCAAAAACATTACAAAGGGATACCACTAAAGTTCGATTTGAGGACCCGGATTTTGGGATGTAATAACAGAGCCCCTTTTCCATTTCATAGACGAGGACTCTAGCACCAACGGGGTCGCGACTTACGCCGATGGCCTGTTAGTAGTGGTTTCCACAGACAACCAGTCGTCACTAGAGAGCAAGGCCAGATGTATCCTAAACACTAGACAATATTGGTGGAACACAAACAAACTAACAATCGCAACACACACGTTGTGACACACATTACCGAAAAATACGTTACAGCGACACCAATCAATCGAAACACACAACATAAACATTAAACGAGAAACAGCCACACGATAGGTGGGACTACTCATTGACGAAAAACGCAGGTTCACCCAACACATACACATAACTACCAGTAAGGCAGAGAAAACACTCTACAAACTTCCACACTTAAAAACACTACACAGTATTACGCGGACAGTATAGTTGGCAGCGACCGTAAGCAGACGAGAACTTAGTCTGTCCGAGGGGAGAGGGGTGCGGCGAAATAAGACCCGCCCCCCTCTCGAAGGCCTGCCACCTACGTCCGCGATCTATGCTTCTACAAAAGTAGAACTAACATAACGGCCATAGGGATAGCTGATCCCCTTATGCACCAAGATTAGTCTCTCAAATGATTTCAAAATAAGAAAAGAAAACAAGGAATCAACAACACAAAATAAATTAGAGAACAAAAAGCATAGCCGGCCGTGGTGGCCGAGCGGTTCTAGGCGCTTCAGTGCGGAACCACGCGGCTGCTACTGTCGCAGGTTCGAATCCTGCCTCGGGCATGGATGTGTATGATGACCTTAGGTTAGTTAGGTTCACTTAGTTCTAAGTCTAGGGGACTGATGGACTGAGGACCTCAGATGTTAAGTCCCATAGTGCTTAGAGCATTTGGTAGTGGCTGCAGCGGTATTGTTTGCTGCGGTTGGCAGTGGTAGTTCGGCCCCGACCCCTACCGGTATTTAATGCAACTATAGTTGAAAACACTCCCCCCCCTAAACCTGCCACGATATAGCGTCCGCATAATGCAGACTACAAACCAGACACGTCAGAGCATATCACTGCGCTCTCTATAAATCGGTGTGAGCCTCGAAGCAAGCGTATGCGCACATAGGCTTGCTCTAGTGACCAACAAGACAGCAGTTGAGGATGAGGCTATCGGCGAAATTCCACACTACCTCGACAGAGGCACAAATATAGGAACATTAATGGCTCTGAGCACTATGGGACTTAACATCTATGGTCATCAGTCCCCTAGAACTTAGAACTACTTAAACCTAACTAACCTAAGGACAGCACACAACACCCAACCATCACGAGGCAGAGAAAATCCCTGACCCCGCCGGGAATCGAACCCGGGAACCCGAGCGAGGAACATTAAACATGGATCAAATTAGAGAGACGTATGTTATCATATAATCGTGGCAGATCATTGTACCAGGAGGCACGTTAGTATGATAATAAAGATTTTTATCACATAGCGTAAGTTAGAACAAAAGTAAACACATGAGGAGACACTATACACAGCACAGGTAGCACATATAATAGTAAACGTTTATACAAACACGATGTAGAATGAATAGACTTGTGTAGTCTTCCATTGTGCCAGACGCCACGGTAAACATTTGAAACGCTAACCCAGAGTTAAGTAGACTAGCGTATCGACGCACCTTAGTAAATAGCCTTGGGAAATGCTGCACAGGGATGTCGGGTTCGAGCTCACATTTCCAGACCTCGTCACTGGGCAGCACAGGGCAATTCATCTATCCTACCTTCTTTTATCGTTCTTCTTAAATTAATTTTTTTTTTTTTTTTAAATTTCCTTTTTCCAATATGACATATAATAGTTTTATAAGTGTAACGCACCTGCCATTTGTGCAAATGAAGACGACAAAAGATCTTCAGGAGGCCCCACGTCCACGTGGTTCTGCATGGGCAACGGTGCCCGCGGCCTCTGCTTCTTAGCGTCAGGGCTACCCACCGGGGGCCGTTGGCTCAGGTTAAGTGGACTGAGTGAAAGACTACGGACCGCACAAAACTGATTAGATGGCGAGCTCATATATGCTCAATGATATTCATGTCTGGGGAGTTTGATGAAACTGTTTAAACTCAGAAGAGTGTTACTGAGGCCATTCTGTAGCAGTCTTGACGTTTTGGGTGTCGCATTGTCCTGATCGAATTGCCCAAGTCCCTCGAAATGCACAATGAACATGAATGGATGCAGGTGATCAGACAGGACGCTTAGGTACGTGTCACATGTCAGAGTCTTATCTACACGTATCAGGAGTCCCATATCACTCCAGCTGCATACATCCCACACCATTACAGAGCCTCCACCAGCTTGAACAGTCCCCTGCTGACATGCACGGTCCATGGATTCATGAGGTTGTCTCCATACCAGTACACGTCCATCAGCTCGATAAAATTTGATGATTTTTCGTTGAATAGTTCGCAGGCTGACACTTGGTGATGGCCCAGCGTAGAAATCTGCAACAATTTGCGGAAGAGTTGCTCTTATGTCATGTTGAATGATTCTCTTCAATCGTCGTTGGTCCCGTTCTTGCAGGATCTTTTTCCGGCCGCAGCGACTTCGGAGATTTGATGTTTTTCCGGATTCAGCCAAGACACCTCCCAAGCCACTTCCATAATTTATAACCCATAAAATGGATGTTTTCCTTCCAAAACAGTTGTTCAAATTTCCGTAAATGGCGGGAAATCCGAAATGGCAGGAAAATTCAAGATATCTTGGTTGTGGTATGGGTAATTTTAAATATCCCCCTTAATCCTGCTCCTTCCAAGTTTAAAATGGTGAGACATTAAAAACTCCATACTTAGGAACATTTTTAGCATGCATATACTAGTGATACGTAAAAAAGAAAAGAAAAAAATTCGCACAGGCATCACCAGCACTGTCTGTGCAAAGAAATGCAAAGTCTCTAGCTTGTTAAAAGAACTAGATCTGCATATCATCACAGTGGAGATCGATAATCAGCTGGAAATTTATTTTCACGCAGACCATGTAATATCAATAGACGGAATATTTCCACAGCAGGTCACACACAAGACATCAGTAAAATTGCACTGACAGCCCCCAGTTACAATATGGTATTTTCCTTATTTAAAACTATGGTTCAGATTGTTGTCATTCGGAGTGACAATAACACTCAAATCGCATTTACGGTCAATATTCCGACAAAATATCTCTAATTTTTATGTAATTAAAGCTTAATAACCATTAATTGTCAAGATTTGGTCAATGGATCGAAAGCGCTCTGTTATTGGCTGAAGCTCTGGTGACGTCACAGACTAGGAGCAAGACAAAGCTATGTGTGTGTCACAGGAGTGTCAGCCGAACTTAAAAGGTTTTACGCACTTTTTCTGCAAATAGTTTAGCTATTTAGTGATGGAAAAAGCATTTTCAACTTTTAAGTAACAATGGAATGGAATTTTGTTAAAGCTGTTTGTGGAAACATTACGAAAATTGATACATTTACGCTCCACTGATTTGGAGCGACAATATGTGCAAGGAAGGAGATTCTTTCCCCTGCTCCCTGCAACATCATTAAACCCGCTCAAAGCTAAGGAATTGTGGAACTTCTGTGAATGGATCTGTATCGAATATTTAGATTGTCGAGTATCAGTCATGAAATACGACCCAAAGCGCAATAAAATTACTCTTGGCAAATCTTAGTGCTGATTTCTGCTGTACAAGATAGTCAATAGAGATACCGACGAAAACCCGCACTCTGTGGCTCTACAGTCAGCGCAATTTACCCTATACTTGTCAGCCATGGTCTAACCGACATCTTAGCAGACAAACTCCCAAAGCTTCAAACAGGTAGTACGTTGTCCGTCAACCTAGCAGAAAAACATTCACCATAAACGCGGACGCCAGGTATGGTGGTGGATTAATGAACACAGTGGACTTTTCTAGGGGGTTAGATGGTTCAATTCACCGTTCACTCACCGTGATTGAATTTCCTATGGGTCCCTTCAATCGGTGCAGGTGAATACAGCGCCGATTCATTAACATGGGCGCTGCACTAAATTTCTGCTTCCTTGTGCACTGAATCAGTGTTCACCGTCGTCGTTATGAAGCTAAACTCGAAGCTTTTTCTTCAAAATGTTCACGACGACTTACTCGTCCCCGTTCTAGGCAGTTCGCTATGAAGCATTAGCACCCTAAGTATACAGTCCTGAACACTTGTCCTAGAAATGTGAGCTACTAGGCACTACAGAATTTCACAAAAGGACGTTATCAGCTTCTTGACAAGAATCAGACACCATTAGATTTACGTCCTGTGATCACAGAGTCATTATACTGCATAACAGAAGATCCGGATAACAATAAGGGAATTGTCGGTGTATGACTCGAAGGCCTAGCTTCGAAAAGGTGAGTCACTGAAGTACGTTCTCGGAGTATTGTTGATATGTAGTGCATTCAGATTCTGCTTCAGTGCCCAAATGCTCCTATTTGCTGATTCGTCCAGTTGTTTACGAGAGCCGACCTGTGCTCAGCTGGCAGGAGAACGAAGGCGGGAACTTCGCCAGCGCCTTAATTGAATGCAGTACGAGAGAATGGGTATATTCTTGGACAACACAACCGCAAGTGCAACTGCTTGCTGTATTAAATACGGAACATCTCGCTATGGACTGCCGAATTTCACCTCTTCAACACAAAATCTATGGTTTTCTCAACGTTACGTTAATCTAATGCTCCCATCTGTAAGTTACTCCCTTCATTGGTGTCTGCCAGTCTGTGTGCAGCCCCATCAACGATGAGCGGTTTGGCCAGTCTCGTCCGCCCCACGTTGCTTACAAGGCTGAGAAGTGTTTGGAGCCGATTCAGGAGGTGAAGCGAATGACGTTGCACCACGATAAACCTATAACAGAGCTTTCAACTACTGCCAGATTCAGATGACGCATCCAGTTATGACTGGTTACGTTGAATTAATTTTCAGGGCACCGCAGCGACAGCTGGTAGTGGATACGGCGTGGGATAGTGACAGAACTTGCAGGATCTTCTCACCAGTAGAAGAAAATATCTCAGGTGCTGATCTTCATCTTCCTGCGCCACGTGAGTAACCTAGCCCACACTATGCCGCAGCGCTAAGTTCAGCAGCGCGTGCGCCATGCACCCACATAGCTGATTTGCGTCAGTGCGCTTTGCAGGCTGCTGTACGCGGTAATTTCGTGATTATTCGTGGAATACGGAATATCGAATCTTTCTGCGACCATCAGTAATAACACTCATGAACAAAAAACCTTGTTTTCGCTGCAGTAACAAGATCCACTCTTTCTGGAGAATAATTCGCCCCTGAAACCAGATCTAATTTCAGAGTTTCTGTACGGGCCTCAGTTTTCATGCAATAAGGCTCTTCGTAAGTGTTTACGGCGGCCTAAGTATCTTGAAAAACGAATCACTCTCGCAGAAAAATTCCAAATTCAAGCGGCAACAGCAAAAAAATCTATGAGTACAGAAAAGAATCCATCATAACAGCAAAGGAAGGTGAAAGATTGTACCTGAAAATATTACCTTCCAGATTTCCTACGATGCTTTGGCTAAGGAAATCTAACTATAAGAACCAGCAGCAGTCGCACAAAAACGCAGCATTCAACTTGCCTTCATAACGCTTTTCTATTTGAAAAATGTCCTGATGGAACTGTTTTTCATGTTTGTCACATACGGCACCAAAGTTATCAGAGAGAAAATCCGTATGACCATTCAAGAAATTTTGCTAAAACTACGTGTTACTTCTTTTTATGTCCTGATGGAACTACAGTCGACCAGTTATAATTGTGGGTTCTTTAATTGCTGTGGGGGATGGGTGATCGGAAGTACAACATATGAAACATTAGTACGCTACACCACAAGAATGATAAAAAAGATTTACTTAACTCTATACAGTCCAGTGCCACAGGTGTGAGTCATATATTTACTATCGTCTTTGGTCATCTCTTGATGCACACAATTACAAAGTTCAGCATTTTAAAAAGTACAGTTCCAACTGAGACTTGAACAGCACTGATGTTCTACATATATGATTCTGACTCCTTCATCGGAGGTCACAAACTGAGCAGAGCGAGACCATCCTCGGCTCTGCATCGTCCCACATGTGATCGCGCTGCAGTACTGAGAGAGTCGGCGTACCTTCAGCACCACCTCCCATTCATCGCTGCGGATTGCAGCAAGATACCGCTAATGTCCGTGGTATCGATATGTGTTTCCGACTCTGATGTGACAGCGCGATGTTTGGACAATGCCACACTTCTCATACGGCGGCATGATCTCAGTAGTTCTACAATATTACAATAGTTCTCTGCCCTATGATTCTATAAAGCGTCTTTGCAGACTCTTGTGAATGACATATCATTTTTTCAAAATCACTCAGCAAATTAAGGAAACGTTCGTCAGACATTAATTCCGTAATCTGCGGTCCTACAAACATCGTTTCCTTCATTTTTGCTTCACTGATCTTTGGAAACATATATCGCAATTACATGAATGCAACTGAAATTCTGTATATGGCTTTCACAAAGTTTCTGGCGAGATACAACGTAATGTGGGGCAGTAGTACAACCACATTTTTGGGGGCAAGAAGAGAAGTGTTCAGGATATTCTTCACTCCAGACAGTTGTACATTCCCAGTAGACCATTTTTCCCGTAATATTGGTGTTTTCTGAGACAGAAAAAGCGACGCTTTGTGCACCCGAGCTGCGTGCGTAGGAGACATGCAATTACCTTGACGTCTCCACATACACACCATCCGTTTTTCTGACAAAGGGTAAGTGAAAGTAGCAGTTTAAAGTTTCCATATACCTCGAGATTAACTGCATGGGCAAGGGAAATAGAAGGACTCTTTTCTCCCATCGTGGAGAACTACTGCTTTCGCACATTGCTGGAATCTGTGAACAAGCGCCACTCACTCACTCTGAAGCCGTTGACAACAGTTTGCATAAAGGATTCAGTATCATTACAAAAAAATCCGTGTTACTTTTCTTGGAGAAATATTCAGAAAAATCGACATGGAGGTCGCGACAAACACTCTCTTTCTTATCAAGAATAAGACTCCGTACTTTTCATAGCGAAGCGTAAATGTCAGACTGTTGCTTCGAAAAATCTAAATTATGAGCAAGATCACTGACATCCCCTTAAGACAAAAAGCGACAGACTGTCAATGCTAAGGGCCCGGGTTCGATTCCGGGCTGGGTCGGAGATTTTCTCCGCTCAGGGACTGGGTGTTGTGCTGTCCTAATCATCACCATTTCATCCCCATTTACGCGCAAGTCGCCGAAGTGGCATCAAATCGAAAGACTTGCACCCGACGAACGGTCTACCCGACGGGAGGCTCTAATCACTTACTTCACAGTGGCACTGAAATGTTGGAACGGTGTGCGTACCTCCTTCCATGTCTTCGGCGTCTTCTTAGGGGGCACTGGTATCGGCAGTTCTTCACTCTAACACGCAGCTCTTACTGCAGATGGTAAATCAGATATTCCACAGGTTTCTTTGTTTTCGACGTGATTCCATCTATTTTTACAAGAAAAAATTAACAGTCTGTGGTGTGGTCCTTTGGTTTCCTCAAAATTTTGGGAACTTCGAAGGACATGTGACGTAATCCTTTCAAAAAGTCTGTCAGTAGTATACTAAATGATGAACAGATTGTGCGGAGGGTCCAATGCTTGACAGTGTCGCCAAGCTTACACACAAAATAAAGTTGAAACAAACTTGGCAGCACTTATTTACAACGGGATTATGTTTCCGCTTTCGTCATTCCTGAGTTGACTCTCCTCAGATATAACGAAAAAAATGCGCTACTTACACACTTACGACGCATTTCTTCTTCTGAATCAACACGAAAACACAAGCCACAAATTTTCACGAACTTGCAACAACAAGCTGTCAAAAAGAAAGTAGTTCTGCAACTGAGACAGAGCAATAAATGAGAACTATGTTAAATGTCTACTCGTATACAGTTGATAAATTTTTTCAAGACGATTATGTCGACTATAGTGAAGCTGTCATTTGCAGCGGTTGCCAAATCTCTCAACGCTGAGTTTCAAGTGGCAACATACACAACACGGTTCTAGTTGCTCAAGCTTGATCATTGTAGTGGCTCCACACATCCTTTACTTCCTGAAGACTGTTTTCTGAACTGCGTGACATGTGCAGTTATTCCTTTTACATATCCCGCTTATTTTTCAGCAACTAAACCTGTAAAATATTTAAAGTAACCCACGCATTAATAACCAATATGCAGCACGTTCAAGGATTTCCATAGACAGAGGATAGTGTGTTCCAAGAAAATTTAGTAAGATAGCCAGAAACTGATTTTATTTTCTAATTAAGCACCTTGGAGTTAGCAAAGAAACCCATTCACATTATTTGCAACGAAAATATCTTTGATCAGAGTAATCAGTTAACACTTATTCGCTAAAGGGCGGACGTTCATGAAAAATACATACTATTTAAAAGTTGCAGCAAATCCGCAATTTTGAAGATAGGGTAATGAAATTTAATACCAAGCCTCACATGAAATTAACGCATTTACTGTTAAGTTCCTTGGATTGTATATATTTAACTTTTTATGAAACTAAAAAATTTTATTTTCAAAAAATAAGATCTGTACTTTTTCCTTAGAAACTTTTCAAGAGATTTCTACATAATTTTCTCTCTTTAATCTCCTTTCATACAATAAACTTCCCTCTTCAGGTTTTTTAAATATATCGACAAGGGTAATTTTAGTATTCTGAAGTATAGTTCTGTAATTATAACATAAACTTCGTGTAAAACTCCAAGCTCTTTGCTCATATCTCAGCTTACCTTAGAATTTCCAAATTTACTCTTGAGACAACGTTTATTGGGTTTATAGAAATGAGTGGATGAAATTTCATAATTGTAGCCTTCATAGATACTAAGAAAAAGATAAATAAACTTTTGAAAACATAATTCTCAGAAAATGCAATTTAAATCCAACCTAACATTTTTTCCTTTTGTCACCTTCTCAGAAGGGCCGGGTCCTCTTTCTCTACAAAGCTTCTCTCCGGTTTCTTGTTTGCTGCCTTCTTTCCTTTACCAGATCTTCAACTGACGTTTCAGCTGCAGAGAGACGTTGTAAATATATTTTTCTCGAGGTGTCTTGAATGAAATTTTCTATAATAAAGCCCGTCCTCTCTAAAACCTTCATCCTTCCTACGTTCCCACTATTAAATTCAAGAACTACATAATAATTTGCCAATCTGCCAACAGTAGCAAATGAAAATGTGAGTTTATGGCATAGTTTCCATATGAGTGAAGTTAGTGGCTCATTTGGATTCTAGTTTTCGCTTGGAACATATTTTTTTTAGTTCAAATTCGGCCAGAAACCTGTAGTGTGCTTGACAACATCCAGGATACAATTTAGAAGCCTCTCGTTCTGAATGAAGGGTTTGTTATCGACCGGAGCCTGCCAGCTAATGTGGTACTGATGGTGAAAGGAATGTTAATCTGTTGACACCATGAGGAGATATGTAGCCACTCTGCACTTTTCATGTCTTTTACGCAGGATGGTTTCTATATTATAGCTTTGCCATAATACACATGAAGAGTGTCTATCATCTTAGTGAGTCAGTTGTGTCCACCAGTGCCCTTTTCACCTTCCACTTTTTTGCCCTTCATATCACTGACAAGTATTCTCAGTCTAGAGCCCATTCTCTTTTGGATGCGTCCAGTGCAGCCTTCTACACGTATCCCGTGCAAGTTCGCTTGAAGTAATCCACGGAGTCGTTGTTCACATAGCTAGTCTTGAAGTGTTGCTTGAAAAAGTGGGCATGGCAGGAAGGTATCGGCACACATCTGATTATTTTTCATGCATTTCGGATGGGATTTCATTATTGAAAATTTGGGAACTAATTGTCCATGAGTTGTATTAATAAATCAAAAATAAACTGAAAGCTGACATTTTCGGTCAATTTCATATACATCCCTCTTAAAACAATTCTGTTAATGCGTTTTATCGTCGCTTGGTAGATTAAAATCATATTGATAAATGATCAAACACAAACCGACAATATCTATAGCATTTGTTTTTCCTACAACGTAATTTTATGTTCATATGGCCTCCATCGGAAACTCATAATATTCGCTCTCAAAGAAGACAACATGTGGTGAAGTACTTTGGAAAACAGATTAGAAATGCCTATGGAGTGACCACTCACTCACATGCGCGTAACAGAAGTTTGGTCGCCAACATATATAGACTTTAATCCCGTAACACTGATGCAGCATAATGTTTTTTTACCTCATAGATCCTTTGTTTCAATAAATTATTCTGCGACCGCTTTGCGAAACCGCATCCTAGTACGCCAAAGTGAGCATGTCTTGAAAACCATTGAATATGGAATTTGACAAGTAGCAAATTGTAAACTTATCACACGTTTTAGGGATGAAATACTTCAGTTTTTACTGTATGGAACCATACGTTTAATCTTAATTCGCCCTTAAGGAAACAAAAACATTAATTGCACATAACCATTCATCACGTTATATAAACTTTACGACCGCTTAGTTGTTTATTAGAAAAAAATGTATAAACAATGATGCTGAATTGCTGCTGCTACGGATTCAAATACAAATTCTTTAATGGAGGAACTTTTACTTTCTGCGGTAAGTACGCATCACTAAGGTCTAATTATAGTTAGTATATTAGTAATAGGCGCGTATGTGTTGATTTATATCGATACACAGGTCTAAAGAAGGCTAAAATTGGTGGTAGGGTTAGTTTATGGCACAAAATGTAAACAACAACGAGCAGAAACAACTCGTGACTATTCCGGTTTGTTGTTGTCTACATGGGCATTATGCTGCGTTCACTCCATGGAGATACCTACTCTTAAGTTGAAAAACGAAGATATTACAATCGAAACATCTCTCGGAAAAGTCGCAGAAAAGATGATTTTCACAGTGCATCAATAAGAACAGGAGCAAATGTCATAACTAGTTACTGAATTCAGTATATTCTTCTGCATACAACACACAAATAAGATTCTAGATTACATAACGGCAATAAATATAATGAAGTGCATAATTATGAAATTACCTAAATTATAAATGTCATATCTGATTCATGTTTATGAAGAATATACTTGACCAGAGAAGAGACACATATTTATTACAACAACAAAATAATTACAAACTTAGTTTACTGTGAAAAGCAAAACTGAAGCAAACGAGAAAAGAGAAGAATAAATAGCACGGGATGGTCAGTACAAGAATTTCGAGACAGTGATTGAAGAAATTCAATGAAATTTGTATGAGGGGAGGTTTATGTTTGATCACACCTTTACTTTGCAAATTTTAGTACCTAATAATGTCTTCTCCAAAGATATCGATTAGAGTTCTATATGCCGATAATGGCATTAAAAGTCGAAACTGGTTAACACGATGATGATGGTGATATGGTGGCGAGGGCGCATGACAGCGAAGTCCTTAGCGCTTGTACTAAAATGAAATGAGACGAGTTTAGATAAAGGTCGCAAAAGTATTAAAACTGATCACAAAAGATGATTGTATTTCCCGCAACTTTTCCTCATCAAGAAATGAACGATGTATATGTATCATTTCCTTGCAATAGATATTATCGCTGCTTATAACCATATCTCTTTCTAAGGTTCTCTTACTATCTTTACTTTGGGAAAGCTTGCTTATCCTTGGTCGGAACAATGTCACAGTTGGTAACACCAAACACTTCAGCTGAATTTCTCTATAATGCTGTGGGCCACGAAATGAGACGTCAGAAAACTTCTGCCCTGGTTGCATATTTGAACAGAACACGTAGGGCGTGGCATTCTGGTGTGGATTTCCGTTGGAATCTGTAACAGACAACAGTGTTCAGTCAGCACCATGTGATGGCAAGATTGGTAATCACCATTAGTCAGATTAAACCATGTAATTTTTTAAGAGAGATCTAATGATTTTGCACTTAAGTCGAAATAAATTCTGGCAGGAACTGTTTTGATTATCTGATCACAAGTGAAACATGAAACTACCGAATTTGATTGTAATTTACGATTTTCAAAGTCACGCAACTTCATGGAGTTTGTAATTTTATTCTGTTGGTGTCTGAAGCGCGCTGTTTTTGGCTATGTGTTGTTTCAAAGTAATAATGGTTGATTTGAAGTCATCGCCCATAGTCCGTTGCGACTTTTGTAACTCTTTATGGTCATCGTATTTCCTGTGATCCTGCTGTAATGAGTTGTGTAAACGCCATGAGGTACCCACAGTCTTGGACCTGCAGCAATCTTCCATGCAGGCCGATGTAATGCAAAGAGGTTTGTCAGCCCCGACAACCATTTCACTTGTATGTTTGATATCTTGTGTAGTTGTGGTCTTCAGTCCGAAGTCTGGTTTGATGCTCCTCTCCACGATGGTCTATCCTGCACAAGGCTCTCCATCTCTGCAACCTATATCCATTTGAACCTGCTTTCTGTACTTACCTCTGTCTCTCTCTACAAATCCCCCTTCCCTCCGCTCTCCCCCCCCCCCCCCCCGCGCCCCTCCCCCTTCCTTCTGTCACCAAACTGGTGATTCCTTCTTCCCTCAGGATGTGTCGTATCAGCTGATCTCTTCTTCTAGTCATCTTGTACTATAAATTATTTTCTTCCTCAGTTCGATTCGGTATCTGGTCACTAGTTACATAATCTTCCCATCTAACTTTCAGCATTCTTAGGTAGCGTCACATTCCAAAAGTTCTGCTCCCTTCTTCTCGAGACTATTTATCGTCCATGTGTCACTTCCGTATAAGGTTACACTCCAGACAAATACCTTCAGAAAAGACTTGCGAACACTCGAATTTGTATTAGATATTAACAAATTCTCCTTTTTTAGAAATTCATGCCTTGCTGTTTTCAGTCCCTTTCACGCGCCTCAATTTGTGTAGCTGCCGTATTACTTCTGCAAAAGTTATAATTAGCCCTTCGTCCCCGCATTTTATTCCAGCTGCCTTCTCAAATTCAGTGAGTGTGTCCCAATCAACATTGTCAGAAACGTTTTTCGAAATCTACAAATTCTATTAACTGATCTGTTAAGATAGATAAGTCATAGCGTCAGTATTGTCTTGCGTTTTCTACGTTTCTCAGGAACCCAGATTGATCTTCCCCAAGCTCGGATTCTATCAGCTTTTCCATCCTTCTGTAATTCGTGTCCGTATTTTACTACCTTGATTTATTAAGCTGATAGGTCGGCGATTTTCGCACTTTCAGCATCTGCTACGTTTGAAATTAAAATTATTATATTTTTCTTGAAATATGAAGGTATTTTGCCAATCTACTATGTGCTCCACACTAGGTAGAGTAGTTTTGTCATGGCTGGATCTATTAAGGCTATCAAGTATTCTGAGACAATGTCGTCTGTTCCAAGATCTTTTCTTGGACTTGGTATTTCAGAATTCTGTCAAAATCTTCAGTGGATCTAGCGATGTATAAAGCAAAGTTCTCACAAATGCCATACGTCTTCCACTCCATCATCTTAGTTATGTCTAGATGCGTTCTGACTGTTCTACGTCACTTTCAACCACCACTTTGGGCAGGAAAAATCGTTCAGCCGGTTTCAACAGTTTTTTTTTTTCAGTCGACAGATCTCAAGTTTAATCCTTCCTATTACTTACACAGTAGTAGTGACTCTTTGGTAAGTCAAACAAATGCTACACGTCAGACAGTCTCCAATACTGGAAGCAAAACTTGTCGATGACGTGTTCTGTTGACAAACGATGTTAAAGAGACATTTTCGAGGCCGAATCTCAGCAGGGATTTTATCATAACCATAAATATGTGATGAAAATTAATAAAACAGTGTGAACATGAGAGTTCAATAGGCAAAAATCAGTACAATAACAGGCAGCAATAACTGAACACAGCAAGACGTCATGGAGTTAGAGCCGGTTGAGGTCAGTATAGACTGAATCCAAAACATTCCAGTTTGCAGCCAGTACAGAAACGACAGTACGGGTCAGCTACGAAGGTTACTAACAAGCATCAAGTCACAGAAATTCGGATGTCTTTAACACACCCAAACTGTAAACTATCCACCTGAGTAGCTGAGGTTACCAGAAAAAAAAGAAAATGTGTGTAACGGAAAGAATAAAAAGTGTGTCTAGTAGTAAGTGAAGTGTGCGAACTGTTCGTGATCATAACAAACAAATTTGTAAGAGAGAAAAAAAAAACATTTTAGAGTGACCACTCAAGATGCCTTAGAATAAAGCGAAACGCGTCTGGTCTTAATAATACTTTTATTACAGGTGCAAAATACGACAACTAACCAATACTACTTGTACATGTGCAACTGCGAGAACAATAGACCAAAAACCAAAGACAACATGTATAATAAATAAATAAGCATCCGAAGCAAGGGCGCCCATACAGTAGTCTGAAGGAGGAGGGGGGGGGGGGGGGGGGAAGGAAGGGAGGGTACATCTGGGCTTATGGAGCATTTTTAATATTTTGGAAGATGAATGGCGACTTGTAAGTAGTGATAAGGAAGTTCCGATTCTGTCAAAATGCTTCGTAACATCGACTTTATCATTTTCTCACAAGAAAAGCACCTGACTTCGCTATACAGGGTGAAAAGTATTTAAACCGACAAACTCTGGGAGGTTGTAGGGGACATCAAAACAAATATTTTTCCTTAATGTCATTTTTTCCTTTGAGGAGTATTTAAACTGGTAGAGAAAGATTCCTCAGGCGGCAAATTAATTAAACCAACAAGCACTTTTCCATTTTTATGACCAAGAGAGAACACATTAACACAACCCAATTTGAATTACAGTAGATTTTTAAAAATGCCTCCATTGACAGGTAAACAAAGTTTACACCGTCGGGTCATGTTCTGTCTGACACGGGCAAAAGCCCCAGGAGTATCCTGAATTGTTCCTGCTGCTGCTACTATCCGGGCTACCAGATCTTCTTCTGATACAACAGGACTTGTGTAAACAAGGTTGCACATCTCTCCCCACACAAAAAGTCCAGAGGTTACATATCTGGGGATCGAACAGGTCACGGTACAAAACCACCTCTGCCAATCCACGTTTTTGGGAACCGTCGGTCCAGGTATCGGCGCACACGACGACTGAAATATGCTAGCGCCTCGTCATGTTGGAACCACATGCGTTGTCTTTTAGGGAGCGGGACGTCTTCCAGCAAGTCTGGGAATGCTCTGGCGAGAAAATTGTAATAGTGCCTGCCATTTAATGGCCTAGGTAGCAGATACGGCCCAATTAAACAGTCCCCAACAACACCGACTCACACATTAACGAAGAACCGCACTTGTTGATCAATCCGCTGTGCGTCTCGTCCGTTGTGGTGCGCTACGTAGTACGGACCAACCGCATCAGCGTACTCACTCCAGGTGTATCGCTCCATTAGTAAACAGAGACAGTGCACTTCTACACTGGTGGACAGCAGTTGCCTACAACTGAAGAGCGTAATACAGCCTCCACCGGTTTAAATAGTCCTCATAGGAAAAATGACATAAGGAAAAAATATTTGTTTTGATGTCCCCTACAACCTCCCAGAGTTTGTCGGTTTAAATACTTTTCACCCTGTATTTTTTCCTTTCCCTGAGCGCTGGCGGGACCACCGCCTCCCCCCCTCCCCACCCCGTTCCTTGCCCTGGGAATGGATGCCCCTGATCGAAGTAGCTCGCCGAGCTTAGGGTAAAACGAATTTCAATTGATATCAACTTCATCCCTGTGGCAGCCCGAAAAATGTTATCCTTGCACTATTGCTTGCTTCTGGCACGACGTCATACTTCGGGCATCGGATTTATGCTAGGCTAAGCGGACATTAGCCGGTCAACAGCTGACTGCGGGAACGAGCCGGGCAGGAACGGCGCATGACAGCGGTGGTATCGAGCAGCTAGTGGCCAGACAGTCGCCTGTTCGTTCCGGGAACTTGCCCGTTTCTTTGCGGAGAGGCCGAGAGCTGTAAACCGGAGAAAAGGCTTAACTTACACAATTACGTGGAGGCGTTTACGGGGCGTTATTTAGACGCCGGTCCCCGGGGAGACCCGCGCAGGGTGGACGCGGCCGGAATGCTGGCCGGCGCATTATTAAGGCGATGCCGTTAAATATCCGGGTACCTTCCGCGGCGCGCGGACTTTACGAGTATCACAAATTACGCCGTGTGTGAAACGGGATATAAACTTGTTCCGAGATCTTAACAAGCCCCGTACCGCCTGTTCGTGGAATATTAACTAGGGAACGGCCGCGGGCACCGAAGCTACAATCGAAATTAACGAACGTCGTTTATCTATCCGGCACCGGTCGAGCTTTGACAGTTCGATTGGGACGCCGGAGAATCGTACGTACGCCGTTCGCCGGTTTATTGAAAATAACGATCGTTATGAGGCGCGCCAGGCTATTGGAGGACAAAGCTGCCGGAGCGAGCGGCTGAAAGCGAAACGGCTAACAAACTGGTTCAGCGAAGCATCTGCTTATTTAGTGGGCCGTATTTTATTTGTGGGAGGTGCCGCAATCGAGCCGCGGAGGCAACTACGCGGATGACTTTGTCCAAAAATTTCCGCCCACTACGCCAAGGAGGATTGGTTGCGAGTTGCCGCCGTGGACCACGCCTCGCCGCGGGTAGACTACACGGCCGCTGACGTAGCGAGTGGCTCAATTCACTCCTTTATAAGCAGGAGGCAAAGAGGCCGTTCCTGAGCAAGTAGCAAGTGCAGCCCCTAATCTGAGCAAGCATTGGAGCAAGCACTGGGGCAAGCATTGCATGGCAGTGAATTACACAGTCCGGGAAAGCCGGAAAGACGAGATGTGGTGCTACAGAAGGATGTTGAAAATTTGGTGGACTAATAAGATAAGAAGTCTAGAGACGTCGTTCTGTAAATGGACGTTAAAGAATAAATGCACCGATAGGATAAAAAGTGAGGAGCTGCTCCGCAGAATTGGTGACGAAATGAATATGTGGAAAACACTGACAAGAAGACCAAGGTGAATGACAGGACATGTATTAAGACATCATGGAATAATTTCCGCAGCGCGGGATTAGCCGAGCGGTCTCAGGCGCTGCAGTCATGGACTGTGAAGCTCGTCCCGGCGGAGGTTCGAGTCCTCCCTCGGGCATGGGTGTGTGTGTTTGTCCTTAGGATAATTTAGGTTAAGTAGTGTGTAAGCTTAGGGACTGATGACCTTAGCAGTTAAGTCCCGTAAGATTTCACACACATGTGAACATTTTTGAATAATTTTCATGCTACTAAATGGAGCTGTAGAGGGTAAAAAGTTGAAAGTTTCCTGTCTCTATAACATCTTTCAGAACAGATTTTTCTTCCGCATACTTTTAATCGCAGACACTCTGCAAAGATGATTCTGTACCGATAAATCGGCCGCTGAAACTACCACAGTCGTAGGCGAACAAAGCGAGTTCTAGTCTGTTTGGGGGTTCCGGTCGACGTCTGCTATGGTCGAGAAATGTGTCATGTAGCACTGAAGTCACTTGCTGTTCATCGTTCTCAGCTATAGCGATGCAACTATTTGGCGAGATTCTGGCTTGTGTGACGTAGCTTGGCATAATCGACCCATCGACGACAATGCACAGTACTAAAAAAGCCGCGCATGAAAATGCATTTTTCAAGGGTTTACATCTCGGGTGCTACACATGGCGGAGATAAGGGGTCAAGTGTTTTGGATAGCCCTTGGCCTAATTACCGTCAGTATACCTATCGGAAGATCGGACATGTTCTAGCTATCCTATAGTATAGGGTCAAAATTTAAACATTACACACTTCATTTAGCTGAAGCAAATTGATAACACACGTTGGTTCTTTTGAATTAGGTGTGGTCTAGGGCAGACCTTAGGCAGATTGCATAATCACCACTTTTTCATGGGCTGTTCCTGAGAAAACCCCGGAAAACCTTGAGTTTTGGATACGAAATGTACCAATAGTGGGGATGGCCATTTCTATAATTTATATTCATAGCAGATCATAGAATTTTACCATGCATTCTTAAGATGATACTCGCAGGGAAACTCGAAAATTTTATCGCCACCATTATCCGTTACCGAGATCCAGAAGTTCAAAATAACAGTCCCTATGCAGAAAACAGCCAAAATCGGTTTTTAGCCGTTTTTGCACTGTGTGCCGCAATTATGTAAATAACTAACCATAGAAAATGACTAAAAATTTAACTGTACATTCCTTAGACATTCATCTAGAAAATCTATTTTCCCGTCTTCGAAAATCTTGATCCATTATCAAGATACACCCGAAAAACCATGATTTTGGGATACCAAAAGTACAAATTGTGGGGATGGTCATATCTATAATTTCTGTTCTAGGCAAATCGTCGAAATTTTTATCATACGCTCCTAATACAATTTCCTCAGGGAACCTTGAAACTTTTTTTGATATCATTACCCATTGGTAAAATCCAGCGGTTTAAATTTATCGTACTTACGCAAGTAAAATATGCATGTAATATCTGGTCTGAGGCGTAAATGTAGTTTTAACTGGCGAACTGAATACATGGCAAGGGATCTGAGGTTACCAAAGTATATTTTCAGCCATCATTTTTCACCAATTAAACTTTATGACACGCTGTCTCTACATAGCGAGAACTCCACACCTAAGTAAACATACCCCAAGAGGAACTGCAGCAATACAAAACGGGGCTAAAAAGGGTCTTAACACGCCTGAAAAGATAAAAAATTTTGTAAAACTGGAAAGACTGCAAATTCAGTAAAATATTTATTCTAAGAATTTTACTCTTTTAAGATGAATTGCGATCGATGAGCGATGTATTCAGAAAATATTTGAAACAGACGATCTTGTGTTAACCTTATATAATGCATACTAATTTGTTGTTTATATGTGTCAAACCATATAAATGTTCGAAGTACAGGGTGACACACGGGAGACGGACGGTTTAGAACTGCGTAGTACTGAGGGCGTGGTGGTGGGAGGTGGTCGTGGTGGGGATAGTTCTGATCCTCACAAGACACCATCTCAATTACTCAGTCACTATGGAGCAGTGGGACTTGCAACGTCGAGTGTTTGTCTATGACAGTTTCGTGAAAAGTGGTGAGTCTATTATTGCTACACAGCGACTGTATCGTGCGCGGTTTAATGCCGGTCGACATGGAGCTGTGCCGAGCCGTAACAAGATCCTCAGATGGGTGAAAAACTTCAGATCAACTGGAAACATACTGGATGAGAAGCATCCTGGACCGAGACGCAGAGGAACGACACCAGAAAATGTTAAAAGGGTAAGGCAAGCGGCAGTCAGAAGCCCAGGACAGTCAGCTAGACGTCATGCTAGCGGGTTATCAATCAATCTTGAATCGGTTAGACGAATTTTGCATAAAGAATTAAAATTCCATCCCTACAAAATGCTCATGCCAATTTCGTCGAGTATTTGATGTACGAGGGCAGTTCAATAAGTAATGCAACACATTTTTTTTCTGAAACAGGGGTTGTTTTATTCAGCATTGAAATACACCAGGTTATTCCCCAATCTTTTAGCTACACAACACTATTTTTCAACGTAATCTCCATTCAATGCTACGGCCTTACGCCACCTTGAAATGAGGGCCTGTATGCCTGCACGGTACCATTCCACTGGTCGATGTCGGAGCCAACGTCGTACTGCATCAATAACTTCTTCATCATCCGTGTAGTGCCTCCCACGGATTGCGTCCTTCATTGGGCCAAACATATGGAAATCCGACGGTGCGAGATCGGGGCTGTAGGGTGCATGAGGAAGAACAGTCCACTGAAGTTTTGTGAGCTCCTCTCGGGCGCGAAGACTTGTGTGAGGTCTTGCGTTGTCATGAAGAAGGAGAAGTTCGTTCAGATTTTTGTGCCTGCGAACACGCTGAAGTCGTTTCTTCAATTTCTGAAGAGTAGCACAATACACTTCAGAGTTGATCGTTTGACCATGGGGAAGGACATCGAACAGAATAACCACTTCAGCGTCCCAGAGGACTGTAACCATGACTTTACTGGCTGAGGGTATGGCTTTAAACTTTTTCTTGGTAGGGGAGTGGGTGTGGCGCCACTCCATTGATTGCCGTTTTGTTTCAGCTTCGAAGTGATAAACCCATGTTTCATCGCCTGTAACAATCTTTGACAAGAAATTGTCACCCTCAGCCACATGACGAGCAAGCAATTCCGCACAGATGGTTCTCCTTTGCTCTTTATGGTGTTCGGTTAGACAACGAGGGACCCAGCGGGAACAAACCTTTGAATATCCCAACTGGTGAACAATTGTGACAGCACTACCAACAGAGATCTCAAGTTGAGCACTGAGTTGTTTGATGGTGATCCGTCGATCATCTCGAACGAGTGTGTTCGCACGCTCCGCCATTGCAGGAGTCACAGCTGTGCACGGCCGGCCCGCACGCGGGAGATCAGACAGTCTTGCTTGACCTTGCGGCGATGATGACACACGCTTTGCCCAACGACTCACCATGCTTTTGTCCACTGCTAGATCACCGTAGACATTCTGCAAGCACCTATGAATATCTGAGATGCCCTGGTTTTCCGCCAAAAGAAACTCGATCACTGCCCGTTGGTTGCCACGCACATCCGTTACAGACGCCATTTTAACAGCTCCGTACAGCGCTGCCACCTGTCGGAAGTCCATGAAACTATACGAGACGAAGCGGGAATGTTTGAAAATATTCCACAAGAAATTTCCGGTTTTTTCAACCAAAATTGGCCGAGAAAAAAAATGTGTTGCATTACTTATTGAACTGCCCTCGTATGTACATTTTTGTCTATGTCTTTCTCTCCTTTTTCTACCCATGGAGGCTACCTGTAATACCATGGAAGCTATTCCCTGATAGTGTAGTGCTGTGTGAGACAGTTTGTTGACAATCGACAGCCATATTCAATTAAAAATGAAATCATAACCTGCGATTATGGTTCCGCATCAGCCGTATAGAATATCTCCGAACAAATGAAAACTTGTGCTGGATCAGGACTCAAACCCAGATTTCTTGTTTGTCGCGAGCAGTGCCTTGATCACTTCATTTACTTGAGTACAAGTACAAGGGAGTGAAGACACCAGGACAAATGGAGATTTGGGTCGCTCCTGGAGGCGTGCTCAGCTAGCCAAAGTGGTTAAGGGGACCACTCATGACAAGTGGGAAATCTAGGTTTGTGTCCCAGTCCAACAAAGATTTTCATTCATGAACTGTATTCGTATTTTTGAATATGGATACCCATTAGCTGTGTGATGTGACGACGACAGTGCAAATTTGTGTCGGATCGGGACGTGAGCCCAGATTTCCTGCTTATTCCGAGCGGTCGTCTTACCATTAAGCTTTCTGAGCATCACTCCCAGTCAGACACAAGCTTTCATATGTTGTCAACCACGTCTCCCCCATACGGCAGTACACATAACGAGTGAACGAGGTTGAGGATATATGGAAGGTTAAGCCGATCTTTGAGTCATGCTCGGATAGCCTAATGGTATGGTGACTGCTCGCGGTAATACAGAAGTCCAGGCTCGAGGCCTAGTCCGACACAAATTTTGGTTGCTGTAATTCCATTATATAGGTGATAGTTGCCCCTGTTAGCATATGTGAATACATTTCATATATTTCGTAATGACGGTAGTCGCCACAAGACATTGTACTTCTGAACAACGCCGGCACTACAGTATCTTACAAATTTTCATTTAACAAGTTCGTTTGCGTCGCCATCTTCTGCAGCAAGCACAGAAATACTTGTCGTGTATATAAAACCACCTTTCCTTGCTGCAACTTAATTTCTTTTTCCCAGACGCATGTCGTCTTTTTCTTGCTCTACGGCTTCTTCAGTGGGATCTATAATGATACAGTTTTGTTATTTTTGGATTATCAAACTGTTCACGTCACGATTTTTTATGTAAATAAGTAATTACTTAAATTTTGCTGTCATCTGCGTTTCCTCTCACCTGGTCTGGAGGTCGCACCACCACACATGTGTCGGCTGTGCACCTTCA
The DNA here is from genome assembly GCF_021461395.2 of Schistocerca americana. Classification (NCBI taxonomy): domain Eukaryota; kingdom Metazoa; phylum Arthropoda; class Insecta; order Orthoptera; family Acrididae; genus Schistocerca; species Schistocerca americana. Next base: position 447,506,091 of record NC_060122.1, on the reverse strand, counting down.
AGGAGGGAAGAAGCGAGGTCTAGTGCGCGGGGCCTTGTCGTCAGCTCCGAGTATCGCAGGTGCTGAGACGCAAATACGCATGAAATTACGCCGACGGCTTTGCTGTAGTAGCAATTCATCGGCGATTGAGACTTCGTGTCGGCCGCAATAAGTAATCCGTAGTTGAGACACGTTACGGTCCTATTTAAGCGAGGCGATGACAGAAAGTACGGGTCATTAGCCCCGTGTAAGGTTTCGTAATCCTTGCATGGACCTTCTGCAAGTTAATGTAGTTGTTAAAAACAGTTGCTACATTCCGTTAGGAACAGATGATGGCCACTTAACCACCTACCCAGTTCTATATCAATTTTATCCGTAGAGTAGTTTTCGTTGAGTCTACTTCTTTTCTTTCCTGGCCTTATTCAGTATCTTCATGGTTGGCATCTTATTCCCGATTTGGCAATGTTAGTGGTACAGAGTGGCGGGGTGCCCTTCCTGTCACATGCTCACCTCCACCCCTCCCTCCTCCCCCTCACACATCACATATCAAAAAAGTTCTGCATCAAAAAGTTCTGCATTACCTTGGTTCCGAAAGTGTATAATATTGGAATATAGTGTATGTGTATGTGTATAATATTGGAATATAGATCAACATAAACATCATTTCCGCCCTTTTTATTGTTCATGAAAACCGCAAATTGCTTGTTGTACGACCATACAGCGAGACCTTCAGAAGTGGTGGTCCAGATTGCTGTACACACCAGTACCTCTAATACCGAGTAGCACGTGCTCTTGCACTGATGCATGCCTATATTCGTCGTCCCATATTATACGCAAGTTCATCATGGCACTGATGGTCCAGATTGCCCCACTCCTCAACGGAGATTCGACATGGATCCCTCAGAGTGGTTGGTGGGTAGCGTCGTCCATAAACAGTCCTTTCCCATCTTTCCCAGGTATGCTCGACAGGGTTCATGTCTGGAGAACATGCTGCCCACTCTAGTCGAGCGATGTCGTTATCCTGAAGGAAGTCATTCACAAGGTGTGCACGATGGGGGCGCGAATTGTCGTCCCTGAAGGCGAATGCCTCGCCAATATGCTGCCGGTATGGTTGCACTGTCGATCGGAGGATGGCATTCATGTATCGTACAGCCATTACGGCGCTTTCAATGACCACCAGCAGCGTACCTCGGCCCCACATAATCCCAATGCCACCTAGAACAGCAGGGAACGTCCACCTTGGCGCACTCGCTGGACAATGTATCTAAGGCGTTCAACCTGACAGGGTTGCCTCCAAACACGACTCCGACAACTGCTTGGTTGAAGGCATTTGCGACACTCATCGGTGAAGAGAACGTGATGCCAATCCTGAGCGGTCCATTCGCCATGTTGTTGGGCTCATCTGTGCCGCTCTGCATACTAAGGTGCTTGCAAAGATGGACCACGCCATGGACGTCTGGAGTGAAGTTGCCCATCATGCAGCCTATTGCGCACAGTTTGAGTCGTAACACGACGTCCTGAGGCTGCACGAAAAGCATTATTCAACATGGTGACGTTGCTGTCAAGGTTTCTCCTAGCCATAATTCGTAGGTAGCGGTCATCTACTGCATTAGTAGCCATTGGGCGACCTCAACCAGACATGTCATCGTCAGTTCACGCCTCTCTGCATCTCCTCCATGTCCGAACAACATCTCTTGGCTCACTCCGAGATGCCTTGACACGTCCCTTGTTGAGAGTCCTTCCTGGCACAAAGTAACAATTCGGACGCGATAGAACCGCGGTATTGACCGTCTAGGCATGGTCGAACTACAGACAACACGAGCCGTGCACCTCCTTCCTGGTGGAATGACTGGACCCCCTCCGTCTAATAGGCACTTCTCATGCATGATTGTTTAGATCTTTGGTCGAGTTTAGTGACATCTCTGAACAGTCAACGGAAATGTGTCTGTGATACAATATCCACAGTCAACGTCTATCTTCAGGAGTTTTGGGCCGGCCGGAGTGGCCGTGCGGTTCTAGGCGCTACAGTCTGGAGCCGAGCAACCGATACGGTTGCAGGTTCGAATCCTGCCTCGGGCATGGATGTGTGTGATGTCCTTAGGTTAGTTAGGTTTAATTAGTTCCAAGTTCTAGGCGACTGATGACCTCAGAAGTTAAGTCGCATAGTGCCCAGAGCCATTTCAGGAGTTTTGGGAAACTGCTTGATGCAAAACTTGTTTTGATGTGCGTATAATGGAACCTCATACAGTAAAGTCGAAGATATTATTTGGAGGTGAAGTCAGCATAAAGGCTAGCATCTATTTAAACGATTTTATCTTAGAAATTGCTGAAGAATCCATCTACCTAGAAACAAAATTTACATAAAACTGAGACGTCATAAGAAAATTATAAATGTGTGTGAAGATTAATGAGATTGAAAACAGTCCGAGAGATCTGGCAATGCTGTGTTGTTCCACTTGTGTAAACTGGTGTGTTCTTCCCTTCCAGATTCTCAGTCCGAGGTTCAGCTCCATACAGCCATCACGTGATTTTTGAGAGTGCCGTCATCGAAGTTGTGTTTTTCTTGTGTGCTACGAAAATGGAACAACGGAATTTAGAGCAACATTATGCCATCACGTTTTGTGTTAAGCTTGGGGAATCCGCGAGCGTGATCTTTGGAAAGTTGAAACAGGCTTATGAGGAACGTTCCGGTTTAAGAGCCGGCCGGGGTGACCGAGCGGTTCTAGACGCTACAGTCTGGAGCCGCGCGACCGCTACGGTCGCAGGTTCGAATCCTGCCTCCGGCTTGGATGTGTGTGATGTCCTTAGGTTAGCTAGGTTTAAGTAGTTCTAAGTTCTAGGGGACTGATGACCTCAGAAGTTAAGTCGGACAGTGCTCAGAGCCATTTGAACCATTTAAGTGCAGAAGTTCTTGGCTGACATAAATAATTTTCGCAAGGTTGAGAACACGTTGAAGATCAACCACTCTCAGGGAGACCTTCAACTTCAAAAACAGATGGAAACGTCGAACGTGTACGTGCTTTTGTGAGATCAGACCGACGTTTAACAGTAAGAAATACTGCTCACCCTTTGAACTTAAATATTTTTACCGTAAATCAAATTTTGATCGAAGATTTGCAAATGCGAAAAGTTTGTGTCAAAATGGCGCCGAAAAACCTCACTACTGAGCAGAAGAACAATCGAAGAAACGGGTGTGTTGCTCTTCTTGAGGGGACTGCCAACGACCACGAATGATTCAGTCGTGTGGTAACAGGTTGGCTCTGAGCACTATGGGACTCAACTGCTGTGGTCATAAGTCCCCTAGAACTTAGAACTACTTAAACCTAACTAACCTAAGGACAGCACACAACACCCAGCCATCACGAGGCAGAGAAAATCCCTGACCCCGCCGGGAATCGAACCCGGGAACCCGGGCGTGGGAAGCGAGAACGCTACCGCACGACCACGAGATGCGGGCGTGGTAACAGGTGATGAACCCTGGAGGTTTCAGTAAGATGCTGAGACAAATCGGGAAAGTGAAAAGTGGCGTACTTAGTCACCTCCTCGAGCGAAAAAAGCTCGAATGAGCGAATCAAAGATCAAAACAATGCCGATTTGCTTTTTTGACAATAGGAGTATACAGTGACGTCATTGAAAGGCTCAGGAAAAGTGTGAATCGAGTGAAACCGGACACTCCAGTCAATTGCATGCTGCATCATGACAAACCCCCATGTCACACGGTCACTTTCATCGAGGAATTTTTTACTTCAAAAGATATTTCTGTTGTTCTACAGTCACAATATTCACCTGATTTGAGTTCTTGTGACTTTGTTCAATTCCTGAAATTCAAAATGTGCTAAAATAATGTCGTTCTTGGATTCTGGAGAACGTTCAAATGAATGTGTTGAAGGCCGTAACAGCTGAAGCCTCCCAGCGCTGCAATCAAGACTGGTAGGACTCCGCCTTTGTATAGCTGACAAAAGGGACGACTTTGAAACAGGCTATATTGTTGTTTGAAAAAAATTAAAATTTTGGTACATAAAAAATCACTCTCATTACTTTTCTCACACACCTTGTATACACGAAATGGTCTCATTTCCAACAGCATACATTGGCACGAAGAAAGACGATAGTTAATCTTTTTCTTGAGAGAGTGGTAATGCACGTGTGAGAGGAAAAAGAACATAGCCGTATGAGACTTGATGCTATAGAAGAACGCTAAAGAAATCGTAGGTCAAGTGGTCCAACGGTCCAACCGAAACTGAAAGAGACACTTGAACTGTGGAACACCGTGACGTGAGAGCTGAATTACCAACAACTTGAGACATGGTTCCTATTACAAACTATTCAGGGAAAAGTGAATTAGAACCTTGGAATACACCTGCTTCGTAAAGGAAAATTTATCCTTGAGGCAGAGGCACGGGATGCGAGTCATTTCTCGAAAAAGTTCGAAGATCGCACTAATAAAGTGCTTACTTTATTTGAAAAAACTGCAAATAGGTGGGAATTTAAGGAGATGGGACCTGGATAAACTGACTAAACCAGAGGTTGTACAGAGTTTCAGGGAGAGCATAAGGGAACAATTAACAAGAGTGGGGGAAAGAAATACAGTAGAAGAAGAATGGGTAGCTTTGAGGGATGAAGTAGCGAAGGCAGCAGAGGATAAATAGGCCAAAAGACAAGGGCTAGTAGAAATCCTTGGGTGTCAGAAGAAATATTGAATTTAACTGATGAAACGAGAAAATATAAAAATGCAGTAAATGAAGCAGGCAAAAAGGAATACAAACGTCTCAAAAATGAGATCGACAGGAAGTGCAAAATGGCTAAGCAGGGATGGCTAGAGGACAAATGTGAGGATGTAGAGGCTTATCTCACTAGGGGTAAGATAGATACTGCCTACAGGAAAATTAAAGAGACATTTGGAGAAAAGAGAACCACTTGTATGAATATCAAGAGTTCATATGGGAACCCAGTTCTAAGCAAAGAAGGGAAAGCAGAAAGGTGGAAGGAGTACATAGAGGGTCTATACAAGAGCGATGTACTTGAGGGCAGTGTTATAGAAATGGAAGAGGATGTAGATGAAGATGAAATGGGAGATACGATACTGCGTGAAGAGTTTGATAGAGCACTGAAAGACCTAAGTCGAAACAAGGCCTCGGGATGAGACAACATTCCATTAGAACTACTGACCACCTTGGAAGAGCCAGTTCTGACAAAACTCTACCATCTGGTGAGCAAAATGTATGAGACAGGCGAAATACCCTCAGACTTCAAGTAGAACATAATAATTCCAATCCCAAAGAAAGCAGGTGTTGACAGATGTGAAAATTACCGAACTATCAATTTAATAATTCACAGCTGCAAAATACTAACGCGAATTCTTTACAGACGAATGGATAAACTGGTAGAAGCCAACCTCGGGGAAGATCAGTTTGGATTCCGTTGAAATATGGGAACACGTGAGGCAATACTGACTCTATGACTTATTTTAGAAGATAGATGAAAAGGCAAACCTACGTTTCTAGCATTTGTAGACTTAGAGAAAGCTTTTGACAATGTTGACTGAAATACTCTCTTTCAAATTCTAAAGGTAGCAGGGGTAAAATACAGGGAGCGAAAGGCTATTTACAGTTTGTACAGAAACCAGGTAGCAGAGTCGAGGGGCATGGAAGGGAAGCAGTGGTTGGGAAGGGAGTGAGACAGGGTTGTAGCCTCTCCCCGATGTTATTCAATCTGTATATTGAGCAAGCAGTAAAGGAAACAAAAGAAAAATTCGGAGTAGGTATTAAAATCCATGCAGAAGAAATAAAAACTTTAAGGTTCGCCGATGACATTGTAATTCTGTCAGGGACAGCAAAGGACTTGGAAGAGCAGTTGAACAGAATGGACACTGTATTGAAAGGAGGTTATAAGATAAACACCAACAAAAGCAAAACGAGGATAATGGAATGTAGTCGAATTAAGTCGGGTGATGCTGAGGGAATTAGATTGGAAAATGAGACACTTAAAGTAGTAAAGGAGTTTTGCTATTTGTGGTGCAAAATAACTGATGGTGGTCGAAGTAGAGAGGATATCAAATGTAGACTGCCAATGGCAAGGAAAGCGTTTCTGAAGAGAAATTTGTTAACATCGAGTATAGATTTAAGTGTCAGGAAGTTGTTTCTGAAAGTATTTGTATGGAGTGTAGCCATGTATGGAAGTGAAACATGGACGATAAATAGTTTGGACAAGAATAGAATAGAAGCTTTTGAAATGTGGTGTTACAGAAGAATGCTGAAGATTAGATGGGCAGATCACATAACTATTGAGGAGGTATTGAATAGAATTGGGGAGAAGAGGCGTTTGTGGCACAACTTGACTAGAAGAAGGGATCGGTTGGTAGGACATGTTCTGAGGCATCAAGGGATCACCAATTTAGTATTGTAGGGCAGCGTGGAGGGTAAAAATCGTAGAGGGAGACCAAGAGATGAATACACTAAGCAGATTCAGAAGGATGTAGGCTGCAGTACGTACTGGGAGATGAAGAAGCTTGCACAGGATAGAGTAGCATGGAGAGCTGCAACAAACCAGTCTCTGGACTGAAGACCACAACAACCTTATTTGAACACTGTTTTCCCCCAAAACTAACCAAGGTTGGAGCAAAGTCTACAAAGAGTCCGTGGATTACTCAAGGAATAGAGGTAGCTTGTAAAACAATAAGAAAGCTGTATCTGTCAATCCGAAACAGTTCTGATGTTCATGCTACAGCGCATTGCAGGGGTTCTGATATTGAGAAGGCCATCTACATTTACAGTGAAAATGTACTTAATTCATTAGACAAAAAATTACAGGCAACTGGTATATTTTGTGATATGTCAAAGGAATTTGACTGTGTAAATCATAATATACTTTTAAGTAAATAAGAATGTTATAGTGTAACAGGACATGCTGCAAAATGGTTCAAATCTTATATCTCTGGCAGGAAAGAGACATGTATTAAGCTATCAGGCATCATCCAACTGGAAACTAATAACATCTGGGATTCTACAAGGTTCCATCTTAGGGCCCTTACTTTTTCTTGTGTATATCAGTGACCTCTCATCAGTAACGTTACCAGATGCCAAGTTCGTTTTGTTTGCCGATGATACAAACATTGCAGTAAATAGCAAATCAAATGTAGTCTTAGAAAGATCGGCTAGTAAAATATTTGTTGACATTAATCACCGGTTCCAAGCCAAATATTTGTCACTAAACTTTGAAAAAACACATTACATGCAGTTCAGAACTTCTATGGAGTGACAACGAGTACATGCCATGACAAGCACATAGAAGAAGTGGACAGTCTTAAATTCTTGGGATTACAGCTTGATAATAAATTCAGGTGGGAGGAGCACGCCACAGATCTGCTGAAGTGTCTAAAAAATCTCTATTTGCAATGCGAATTGTGTCAGACATAGGGGATGTAAAAATAAAAAATCTGGCATATATGCCTACTTTCACTCCATAATGTCATATGGGATTATTTTTTGGGGTAACTCATCAATCCAAGCTTAAGTTTTCCAGGCAAAAAAACGTGCAATAGGAGTTATATGAGGTGTGAACTCAAGAACATCCTGCAGAGGCCTGTTTGGGGAACTAGGGATACTAACTACTGCTTTCCAATATACTTATTCCTTAATGAAATATGTCATTAAAAATATATCACTTTTTCAATCCAACAATCACTACTAGAAATAAGAATAATCTTCACAATGATTTAAAGTCACTTACTCCTGTACAAAAAGGTGTGCATTATTCAGGAACACACATTCTCAGTAACTTGCCAGCAGCCATAAAAAGCTTAACAACCAATGAAATTCAGTTTAAGAGAAGCCTAAAGGATTTATTGGTGGCCAACTGCTAATTCATTGATGAATTTCTCAGTAGAACCAACTGATTTCGTGTGTGTGTGTGTATATATATATATATATATATATATTAAAGTACACTCTAACTTCTGCACCATTTCAGTGCATTAATGTATTCATTGTAAAGAAGTATTGTAGTAGTTCTATTATAGTAGTTCTATTATATGTTTGTAACCTTATAAATAAATAAAACTTTTTTTAAATTTAAAATTGAGTGCTTTAATGCGATCTTAGTAAGTGATTGTTGTAAAATGATCATTTCATGTAGTGTTCATAAAAACAAAATGGCGATCATTCCACTTGGGACTTGTGGAAGGTACATTAGCTTATTTGTTTTAGTTGTAAATGTTTGTCATGTATTATTATTTTTCTGACTTGTTCTACGTCCTGGAGGACGTCCTCACTAAGGATCAATTGGAATGAAAGTAAATCTAATCTAATCTAATCATGGAGGGCTCCTTACAAGTTAATCTTTGGTCTATGCGCTGCATGAAGAAGGCGTTTGCACTTAACGCCTACTTTACTCTCTTACAGTCGCATTAATAATCCACAATTTTACCATTCAATCTTTTCTATTCTTAGCAGTTATGTTATTGTCACTCACTGTATATTTTAACAACTTAGATTCCGACTCGAAGTTTTCGTCCCTCAGTAACAGTCACAATTCTTAACCATAGAGTCTGCAGAAGAACAGCATTTCTACTATTGTAAATCTGCATTTATTCGACTGCATCTCTGACGTCTGGTTTACTTTGTGACAGATGTCTGTTATTACAGTTTTGTTGCTGTTTGCATTTTTCTGAACATACAGAAGAAGAAAAGTATTAATAGCATAATACACACATTGTTGTGACCTGTTTGCAAATCACCTATAGCCCGATGCACGTAGAAAAATACTTGCTTACTTTATATTCCACTTGTAAAATACGCTCTTGGATTCCTGCCGCGTTAGGATCGTAAAAATATCGGACAGAGCTGTAAATAGCCTCAGCAGTAAAACGACCGTAAAGCAGAACTTAAATACAAAGAAAAATAGGAAGCTTAGCTTTTAACTTCCTACCGATGTCGAGATGATTACAGCCGAAAAGCAAACTATATATGGAATAGCACTAAGTAGGAAATCGACCACGACATTATTTAGAGGATCACCGTCTTAGGGTGTTACTACACACGTTTGAGGATGTTACTCGATGACTGTGTCATTTGAAATGCTTAACTATTCACCAGTGCGTGTGCACTGCTGTAGTTTCCTCAAGTTAGTACTGTAAACACGTAAACTAGCGGAATCGGTCTTAAAAGTTTGAATTCATTTATCACAGAAAATCGATTTCAGTCACTGTGCAACTATCTTCAGCGCAAATATTAGTCCTGAAGAGTCATATATTTGATTGGTGCGTAAGTTCGTAGCTTTTTTCCATAAGTTTAACAAACGCAAGGGCTACATATAACAAAGATTTTAGTCATCGGCAATATATTCACCTTCACTATTTACAAAAATGTGCCAACGCTGGGGTAACTTTTCGATTCCGTGACTGTAGAAAACACGTGGCTTTGAGACGAAGAACTCGTCAAGCCATGTTCGAAGATCTTTTTCATCCGGAGAGGATGTTCCCTAGAGAGCGGAAAAGGTGAAAATCTGAGGGCGCAAGATCAGCTCCTGGACAGTGTATTTTCTCAGTCCAGCAGCATGCGGACCGGCGTTATGGTGGAGTAGCACGTAGTCTTCCTAGTCGTTGTTCTTGGATTGAGACTGTAACACGTCTCAGGAGTTGACAATAAATGTTAGCAGTGATGGTTACACCTCGGGGAAACAACTCCTAGTCGTTTTTCCACCAGATGTATAAGATTATTTTTTGTGGATGGACGCAGGCCTTTGTGCGGGCAGTTGCTGCTTTGTTTGGGCTCAACCATTTCTCCCTTTTCCTTATATTAGCATAAAGACACAATTTCTCGTCAGCAGTAAGGATACAGAATAGCTACTGACGGTGTTCATGAGCCAATTGATGACGAGCAAGCAGAGATTCACATATTGCCACCCACTGGATTTTGTGGTTTTGGCTTAGAGCATGCGATATCCATACATTCGATGTTCTGATCTTCCCCACTGCATGCAAATGTTGCACGATGGTGGACTAATCACAGTTCATCACATATGCCAGTTCTCGAGTACGATGATGTGGATCATTGTGGATCAATGCGTTTTAACGATCTTCCTCTAAGCACCAAAGTCTTCCTGAACGTGAAGAGTCACTAATGCCAAAATGATCCCCTTTAAAACGAGAAAACGATTTTCTTGGCTTGCTCTGTCCAATGGCATAATACCCATACACGGCGCAAATGTTTGTGGTTGCCTCCGCCGCTGTCACTCCCCTACTGAACTCAAACAGAAGAATATGTCGGAAATGTTCCGATTTAAGCACTTGTCACTCCATTTTCTAGCTTCCACAGGGCTATTCACTATCTTCAAATGACAAAATGACAATATGTAAACTCAAACAGCAACACTGAACTACAGACAAAATATGTCAGTCGATAAATAAACCTATAGCAACCAGAATACCAAAATGCAGAACAAAAACGCTACGAAACTATGCAGCAACCTAACAATAAAAGAACATAACAATAGTAGATCATAGCAGCTAACGAACAAAATTTGTTCGTTACCTGTTATGTTCTTCTTCATTGACACCATGCTGAAGCTTTAATATGTGCTTTTATTACATGAATCTTCAAGACTTTAACATTTACGCAATCACACAGTGACTGCAATAAATGATTTCAAACCTCTTGCGACCGATGCCTCCAATTTTCTTGTTTTCATTATTAATATTGCGATCGTTGAGCACGTGGTTCCCAATGGAAGCCATCCTCAAGAATTTCTCAAGTTATGTAACAAAGACACTGAAAACAGAGATCAGAAATAGGCGAATGGTGACTGGAACCTAGATCCTCTTGCATACAAGCTGAGAATCTCCACCACTATCCACCTAACCAGTGGAATTTATAGATGCTATGACAGCAAGAACACCTGAGAATTGCATGCTTGGGTCACGAAAGCGTATTGCAATGTATGTCACCGAAGACGATTTGTATTTATGACTTAAAAATTACAAAAACGAACCAGTTATTCAAGCTTTTGTATTTGCGATGCTACTGACAGAGAAGTAGGGAACTTTATTGTTTTAACAGCTTGGAATGAGACTCATACTCTGAGAAAACCAACCAGACACCATTGAAATTATTCTTTTCTGTTAGCAAAATAAAAAGCATTACCAGAATTCTTCATTATTGCTGCAACACGTTCCATAGATTGCCCGAGTGATAACATCTTACCACACTGACTGTCACACACTGATGAGCCAAAAGCTTTGGAGAGCAATGTAGCAATGATTGATCGCGGTATAGATTCAACAACTATCTGATAGGTATCTGAAGGTATGTGGCAACAGATGTCACAGGTCACGCAATTGCGGCCGCTGTTAGGGCCCGATAGGGCTCCAGATGCAATCCGTCGTCTTCAAACAGGGCTAGTTTGTGGCCAAGATATCAACACGAGTTCACTATTATCCCTCTCGAACCATTGCTGCTTGAGTCTGGTCTTGTGACACGGACATTTATCCTGACGGAAGACGCCATCATCGTCGGGGAGGACTTAAGCATTGAGGGATGCCAAGGTCCTCGATAACGTTCACGTGCTCAACAGCTGTGAGAGTACCTACTGTTATGAACAGAAGAAACTGCAATCGTCCAGCCACAACTGTTGGTTCTTTGATTGCTGTGGGAGATGGTTAATTTTTAACTACAACAGATGATATGTTAGTCAACTTTATCACACGAGGGTTGGAACTTTAATAGTGGCAACTATTTATTTGCTGCTTTTACAAAATAGATACGTGTTTCAAAGTTTTACTGATCTTCAAAGTAGTCACCAGCATTGTGTATAAGCCGTTACCAGCGATGTGGAAGTCGTAGGATACTCTCAGCAGTGCCAGTTGTGTTGACAGTTCGAGCGGCCCGGTCTATTGCCCGACGAATTTGTAGCAGTTCTGAAGCGAATGGCGTGAAGTGTTTCCTTCAGTTTAGAAATCGAGTTGAACTTACGAGGGCTTAAGTCACGGGAGTGAAGTAGGTGGTATAGCACTTAGCAACCCCATCATTCAAGCAAATCAGTAACAGCTTGCAGTGTACGTGCTTGAGCACTGCCCTGCAAAATGATGGTCAGGTCCTGCGGAAAGCATCACTTCAGCCTCTAAGCTGGTCGTAGGTTGTGTTCCAAAAATGAACAGCATAGAGACAGAAGTGATTACACTTTCTGGAGGACCTGACCATCATTTTGCAGGACAATGCTCAAGCACGTACAGTGCAAGCTGTTACTGATTTCTTTGACTGCTAAGTGCTATACCACCTACTGCAGTCCCGTGATTTAAGCCCTCGTAAGTTCCACTCGATTTCTAAACTGAAGGAAACACTTCTCGGCATTGGCTTCAGAACTGCTACAAATTCGTCGGGCAATAGACCGCGCCGCTCGAACTGTCAACACAACTGGCACTGCTAAGAGTATCCTACGACTTGGATCAGTTCCATGTTAACACAGTCCAACCCATTATGGAGCCACCATCAGATTGTACAGTGCTTTGTGTACAACTTGGGTCCATAGCTTCGTGGGGTCTGCGCTACACTCGAACCCTACCGTCAACTCTTACCAACTGAAATCGGGACTTACTCGGGCAGACCATGTTTTTCCAGTTACCTAGGAGCCCTTGATAATGTTTGTGGTATCGACTCACGTTGCCGACTTCGGTGTGGCACACCGATCTCTGGGCGATACCAGACTTTCGATTACTACCAGAGCTCCCATGGAAGCCCAAGTGGATGTCCACCCACAGCATAATACTGTCCCCACCAGCCTGCGTCCGTGGAGCATTGCATGTTTCAAGAAACAGTTCGCTTGGATGTCAAAATGTCTGCACAAGAGCATGGTGTAACAGGAAACTTGATTCATCCGACCAAGCGACCCGTTTCCATTCATACAGGATCCAATCTCGATGCCCGCTGCAATCGTTGATTCATTTGAACCAAGGTATGTTGTCAGCAGGCGTAGTCCTTCATGAGAGTGCTCAGCCGCACACTGCGGCTGCAACATAGGTGCGCCAGAAACGTTTCCGATGGAAAGTATTTGATCACCAACCACATAGCCAGACTTCGTTCCCTCTGACTTTCATGTATTTGCTCACATGAAACGCTATGAGGACAGCAGCATGGAACGGCCAACGAACAGAATGACGAGGGTGTTGGAAAGTTGGTACCACACTATTATTAATGTCTTAGTTGCTGCGGCGACTATGTAGAGCAGTAGCTGGAAGTTATAGCTAAATGTTGCAGTTAAAACATTCTCGATTTTCATTGTCGTTTTCATTTTCCTACCGATCGGAACTTGAGGGAAAAAAAGGCCCTCGTAATTGAAGTGTCATAATGTACAAGATCGAAATACCTCGATACAGGCAATTTGTTTAATCCAAAAGATATTTTTCCGAGCGATGTGGTTAGGACACTAGACTTGCATTCGGGAGGACGACGATTTAAACACACGTCCAGCCATCTGATTTAGGTCTTCCGTGATTTCGCTCCAGGCAAATGCCGGGATGGTTCCTTTGAATGGTACGGCTGACATCTTTCCTCATCCATCCCAAATCCGATGGGACCGATGATCTCTCTGTTAGGTCCCCTGCCCCATATCAACCAACCAGTCATTCTGTTTTACTTTAAATTTGACATTCTTGTAATGATTTTCGTTTTTGTACATTTTTAGCCCTTCTGTTTCCTCGGTAACCCAGTTCAAACAATTTATTATATACAGGATTTACAAGCAAATAGTCGTCGATTTGTGAGGTTCGTCGAGACCAAGTTTGATCCACTGAATCATACTGAAAATTGGTGTTCAGTGTCGTTGGAAATTGTACGAGCGATAAATTCTTTCTTAAACAATTCTAAGAGAGAGTTGCTGCCATAAGAATAACGTGGAAAGCCACCATAATAACAGAAGTTTTCTCAGCTGGAAGTGACAGTTCTGGAGAATACTCAGTGAGATAAGGCCAGTTGCTACCAGAGCGACAAGAGCAACAGTTTCATATGATTCCGTTCAAATAAATACTATGGTGGCAAAACTCATTATGTCAAGATCAACTGAACCAACTGTATTTGTTTTGTGCTGAAAGATAATAAACAAACGTTACAGAAAGGTTTTTTTTTTTTTTTCAAACAGTACATCCCATTAATTGAAAGGTTTCGAGACTGGATCAACAACAAAAGAGAGACGGAAAAGTTAAGATGGCAATTTTAATGCTTCAGGTGTTGTACATAGTCTCCTCGTATTTTGAGTACAACGCGCAGAACTTTCATACAAGCATGTGAACCTATGGGAAAAATATTTATTTGGGATCTTGTTCAAACTGAACGTCACATTAGTCTAAATATTGGTCATGTCGTCACAGCAGTGTCCCTTCAGTTGAATTTCCGCACTTTGTCATTTTGTGGTTGGTTCGTATTGATAACACGAAATCTCGTTACCCGTGACTGTCTGCGTTTTGCATTTCAGTCAGGCTGCGGCAGGCGTCCATGTGTCGTTGTTTTTGTTCGGAAGTCAAGATTTGCGGGACAAATTGTGCACACACTTTTCTCTTCTCCAAAACGTTCTCGAGAAAGTCTTGAACACTTGAGTTAGAGATGTTGTTCCATTGCCATTTGAGGCACAACAATGAGCCTGGGGCTACACACAACCACTACTTAACACTACCAGCTCACAACTGACTGGTCGAAAGCACGTTCGTTCTCTACACGTGTTAGTTCAAGCGGACACCGTAGTTATGCGCTGACGTCGCCTGTATACCAGGCATAAAGTCTTTTTGGGTGGACAACGTATGAAGCCATGGTCCTGCAGCCTTCGAAAATCGAAGTCGGCAACAGAAGTATATCCATGGATTTTGGCTTTGAGAATCTAAAGGGAGTTAACGTTATTCAACGATACTAAGTATAGGCAGTACTCAATCTGCATTAACATTCATTGTCTGCGAACCATAGTAAAGTGCTTGACACGGGATACTTCCCTTAGTGCCACGTATTACAACTTGTTCCTATTCCCTTCGAATAGGGAGTAAGGGAAGAACGACTGTTTACCAAATTATTCTAATCTTGTCTTCGTAGACCCTACGTCATAACACGAAGGACACTGTAGTACTGGTTCCTGAAACTTTGTAAGTAGGCGTCAGCGCAGTAGCTGGCTTTCAAACTCAAAGCGAATACCCCGTTCACGGTTTTCAGCAATCCGTGACTGAAAAATATCTGTGACCATTCGTGTATTCTCCTGTTAGTACTGTTTGGTATGGATCACATATACTTGACTATCATTCTAGAAAATCGTGCTGAGAACGACTACAGTTGCACACTGCTAAAGCAAATAAAGAAAAAAATCCTACTTTCCATTGTAAATTCATATTGGTGGCTGTGCAACATTGGTTCGCAAAAAGAAAAAAATCACAAGTTTGTGCGGGTCTGCCCTACACTGGCTGGCAAACTAACTGCACATTCCAAATCGACTAAGATACAACAACAATGACCATTTTCAATCGCCTTCGGCCACCTTCATTTAGTGTGATAAAGAGGCGTCTGCATTCGCCTTTTACGTGCAAAACCTCTGCTACAGGTCTACTAGTAAGGTAATCGGCACCAGCGACTAATTTCTGTGTTATCTCTTGTTTGGTCCAACTGCTTGCGTGCCTACCCTGACTTGGATCCCGATTGGATGATTACTGAAGTGCTAATTATCTTGTTGGTGACGACCTCAGTGCATTTCAGCAAACGTATTCCAGTCATTCTTTGTACTTCGTCTTAAGAGCCGTAGAAAATGGGATGGTGCCCCATCGTGCAAAAATCACGTCCTCGAATCGCACCTATGGAATTGTCCGGAAGTGTTATGACCTTATGAGTCCGTTACCCAAAATTCCTGGTCGCACGCTGATACTAAATGGAAGCTAATGGCTTGCTTCAACGCTGGATCGAGGATTTGTATCTACTCGCATGCCTTTCATCTGTATATAAAATGCAAGCTGTCATCCAAAAGTGTGTTTAGATGGACCATATCTTACGGCAGTATTTGGCGGCGAATGTGTTGATGTCAATATTGTTGCAACGTTTTTAAATATGGCACTTTTGCGGTATTACCGGGTAATATTGTTGATGTTGCAGGCTGTTGCACGTAGTCACCGACATATTGCTGAAGGTTTCCGGTATTGTCCACCAAGGGTGGAGAATATTTCGTATAGAAGGGCAATATCTATCTGTGTCCTTGTCTGTAAATGCTACCCTTTGATCTCACCTTTTTTCCCTATTTCTCTCGCCGACAGCTATGCAGTCACGTATCAGAGCAAAAATAATATAGTTTCGCTTTTGCTCGAAAGTTTGCACGAGTATGTATAGTCATATGCATTGTAGTTGTTCGATGTTGTGACTTTGCGGCGTGCAGCAGAGGAGAAGTGGACAAATGAGAGAGCTATGAATCTTATGAAGGCGTTTCAAGTACGACTAGAGCTATGGGAAGACAAAATTAATATATACAAAAATGGTTGTTAAGTTGCTGCGAATGATCTGGGAAACACGCTTGATGAACCATGCAAAAAAAACTCTGAAGTCTTCGGAAGTTCTGACAAATGCGAGGTAAAAATGTTGCATAGGAAGAGTGGTAGCACAGATGGCTCTTCATGCACATTGTTTGTATTTGACGTCATGAGGCTCATGATGTCTCCAAAAGAACCAGAAGCAGGAATTAATGGTGTAAATAGTGGTGTGTTCTGGAGAACAAATATAAGATAAAGATGAAAATGCATTCTTATTTCACACTTTCCTTAATGAAATCTTTCAGTATGTCTACCAAAGAATTACTTCTGGTACCATGAAGATTACTGATGAATAATGAACTTTGAAGAGATGCATCAGCTAAAAACCTCGGAGAGATAGCTAATAGTGGTGTAATATGTATACACTCTCTCATATTTATATCGATTTTAGCAGTCTTCCCACAAATAGCTTGTACGGAAGATTCTAGATTATGTATCGACATTTCAGTAAAATTTTGAAATAGGTGTGTATCTGGCACCAGATCAGCACTTTAATTTGTTGAAGCATTCCGCTTCTTTAAAGACGAACGCTTCCACAAAGCCCGATCCCTCCTGTTTTTCCTGATTTGTTTCTGTTGTGACAGGTAGCGTAACGTGGTGAATGAACACTCTAGAACACATCAGACACTGTAGAATGATTAAAACATAAATGTATTTATTTACAATATATTCGATACAGTGCATACATAACTTTGCATCCTGTAGTCTCTCTACAGGCTCTCTCTTCCTTTAGTCCTAGGTTTACAATATTCACTAGCAGTTGCAGCAGCACTAGCGTCGAGCTTGGTTCATAAAGTTCATTCAGGTTTTGTGCTACGTTCGTAAAATCTCACTGCACTATCGTCCGTACATTCGGCGTGGTCGGAGAGCAGTCCGACAATAATCTGCAGACAATCTGAGATAATCTGAGTGGACGAGGATTATTGTACATGATATCATTATACATGGTGGGGAAAATGAAGTGGGCCAGAGAACAGAGTTGCAGGGTACAAAGAAACACAGCAGAGGAAAGGAAGTACAGTTCTAGCCTGACTATAGAAGATGCAGAAAGTGACCAACATTCATCTTTTGGCGCTTTTGGGCCCTGGTCAGCAAGCAGCTGAAGGCAGATCGGAGTTGGACTGCTGAAACTGCTGCACTCTCATCCGAAATGTTCTGCTGCAGTTTTTGAAGACTATGAGGGTTGTTGCATAAATTTTAGACTTGAGGGCTCCGCACACAAGGTAATCGCTTACTGACAGATCTGGTGACCTTGGTTGGCAGCTAGGGCCGCGAACAGACTGATCTCTGCCAACAGCTGTGTCAGGCGTGGCTATTGTGTAAATGTTCTCCATGGAAGTAGTGGGTATCACGCTGCGAGCGTACACGTGGTGTGCACGTCACGGGGTGTGGATGTATGCATACATTCACATCCAATCGTACCCACTCGTCCGGTCCACTTATTTGTCCTACCCTGTAGTAACTATGGTTACGTAAAGTAATAAATTAGTTAAGAAGGCTAAGAGAGTCTTTCTATCAGAAAGGGCAAATAAGCAGTTGTTAGCACCTCACTTAGACCATGAACTTGAAAGGGGGCTGCCCTATTTCTCATGATGATTTTCAGGAAGTTCTGGCAATGGACGTAAATGAAGTTACGAATTTGATAAATGTTGGGTTGGCAGAAGAGCCAACACCGTGTTACGTGAGGAGGCCGAAACGAATGCGTTTTAGCTCACGCAGGCTGGCGTGAGGAGGGAAAGACTCTACTGACGTGAGGTCTGGAACATGACAAGGAATTAGAATTCAGAAAGCGGACGTAATTAGTTTGATACTCAACTTTAATCCATTAATGATGAACGTCGCTCTTGATGGTACATGATTCACAATATTATCTGTTCAGAATAGTAACTGAATATGGCGCCTTGCTAGGTCCAAGACCACCTACAATAAATCAGACCTTAAGGCCGACATCGATAGTTGACAATATGGCGGCAATCGTGGGGGAAACAAACCAGCGTGCTTGTGTTTCCATAACGCGTGTGTGTAACATTGTATACGTGACGTTCAAGAGAAGCGAAAGCATTTATTACTAGCTGTTATTTATGCTATATGCTGTGAATGTCGTCAAAAGTGCTACGCTAGTATTTATTTTCTATATTCTGTAGTAAGTTCGGCATAATTTAAAGTGTAAACTGTTCTTGCGATGGGTCGTAGTTGTTGTGTACCAGGATGTAAATCCAATTACGGCAAAACATACGATACCTCAACATTTAAGTTTCCCAAGGAAACAGCATTGAGGAACAAATGGATTAAACTAATTCATAGAGATAATTTTGAAGTGAACGATAAAGCTGTGGTGTGCATTGAGCATTTTGAACCTACGTTTGTGGTTAGGGAAGACATTTTTCCTGTGGAAAATAGTGAACCAATACGTGTGCCACGAAAAATACCAAAACTAACAAATGATGCAATTCCAACCATCTTTCCTAATCAACCTTCTTATCACACAGTACCAGTTCCTAAGCAAAGGAAGAATCCTGAAGATCGTGTTCAACAGCTACTGGAACGTGATGAATGTAGTTTCAGTAAGTGGTGCGAAAATGACAATATACCTGACTTTCAGCATTTTAAAAGCGAAGTGCAGAAAAGGAATGTTTGTCCATTTACAATTTTAGTAAAAAACGACTACATATCTTTCATTAAATTAAAGGATGATTCAGTCAGTGATGTGCCATTAGTTTCAGTGAGCTTCAAGATATCAAGTTCCTTGGAAGTAAAAGTGTTTCACAAAAATGTGTGTTTGCCTACGGAAACCTTGAAATGGATACTACAGTCTGGGGAGGAAGAGAACTTGAAATGTGACAAGTGGACGAAATTTGATAATCTGGTGAGTCACCTAAATGGTTTCACAGATAACTCTACTGGCACCATTGACAAGATTATAATTTTAGTCAATGTTCTCAAACAAGCACTAAAAGCTGGTAGTGATTTTGACGCTGAAATAGCACCTAAAATAGAATTTGTTTTGGAGCAATTACAACTCGCAATAACAAAGCAAAGCAGATATTCTCCTGAGCTTTTGATATGGGCAGCAACCATTTGCTTTTCATTTCCTGGTGCCTACCATCACTTGAGAAAAACAAATGTATTAACATTACCTCATCCTGTCTATTTAAGGCAGTTTCGATGCAAAATGGGTCCAAATAAACCTTGTATTGATCCATCACAGGTTACTTTTTTGAGGGAAAAAAATAAATTTCTTCAGGGAAGTGACAAGGCAATTTCAGTGATGCTAGATGAATTTTATGTTAATTCAAAATTCTCTTACAAGGCAGGAAAGATACTTGGTGTTGCTGAGAAAACTTCAGATACTACAACAGCAGGTACAATGCAGGTTTTCATGGCATCATCTTTACATTCTGATTATAAAGAAGTGATAGCTCTCTTTCCTGTAAAAAATGTTAATTCTGATACTCTACTGAAAATGACAATTGATGTATTAAAGTTAATGCATGAGCTGCAGTATGATGTTATATGCCTGGTAACAGATAACCATAGCACTAATAGAAAAATGTATCAGCTTATGTGTGGTGGCACTTTACAGCCATGTATTACAAATCCAGTCGCTCCATCCAAATTTCTCTTTCTTCTGTTTGACAATGTGCACTTGCTTAAGTGTATCAGAAATAACTGGTTGAATGCAAAAAATGAATCCTTCATAATGCCAAATATTGAGGATACATTTGCTTTCATCAATACCTTTCTACACAGTGATGAAGGGAATGCTGCATGTGAATATACTGTCA
Source organism: Schistocerca americana (assembly GCF_021461395.2). Lineage (NCBI taxonomy): Eukaryota > Metazoa > Arthropoda > Insecta > Orthoptera > Acrididae > Schistocerca > Schistocerca americana. The sequence goes on along the minus strand of NC_060122.1, from coordinate 447,485,793 downwards.
GTGAAGGAAAGTTTTCAGATTTGAGGAACCTGTTTCATTCTTAGAAAAATAAACTGTTGAAACTTGCCCCAAAGCTAGTGAGAAAGGCAGTGTATCCAACTTCTATTGAGAGACAGAATGTTACCCTTGCTCTCAGTGTTTTTGATTCTAAAAATGTGGCAGCACTAGAAATTTTGAAAAGTCAGGGGATTGAGATTTCTGATGGCACTATTCAGTTTTTGAAATTAATCATTAAATGGTGGACAGTTTCTAATGTACAGCATCCCATGAAAGGCAAATACACATCAGATGATAATTCTAGCCCAATCACTGGACCTACTGACTCCAAACTTGTGTTTCTTGAAAATTTGAAAACATTTCTTGATATCTGGCATGCATTGCCTACTCATGGAAAATTAACCAATGAAACATATACTGCTTTCTCTCACACACTTGCAGCAACAGTTCAGTTATGCAGATACATTTTTAACACTTACAACTGGTCCTATATTCTTACAGCAAAATTACAAACTGATGCTTTGGAAGCAAGATTTGGAGCTTATAGAAGGCTAAGTGGCTGCACATGTAATGTTTCAGTTGAGCAAATCTTGGAATCTGAGAGGAAACTGAAAGTAATAAGTCTACTAAAGCTCAGATCTACTAAACATGGTGAATTTACATTAAATGATTTTGCAGCAAAAGTAAATTGCAGCATAAAAAACCAAAAGTATGAAAATTTGGATAAATTAGAACCTGCTCTAGAGGAACTAGCAAACATTCCCATGATGGATGAAAACTTAAAAGTCTTGGTCTGTATTGCTAGCTACACCAGCAAAACAGTGCTTGAGAAGCTGCAAAAAGGTGGGAAATGTTCAGGCTGTGAAGAAATGTTTCAGACACAGGATGAAATTTTGTTGCAGTGTGAAATCAAATAACTCCTTTCCTATTTCAACCAACTGAATCGTGGGGGACTGAAGTGTCCTTCTTCTATAATGATTTCCTTGTGTTGTAATATATATAAACTTTTCAAGTTCTGATTAGCAGCACATATGAACCAGAATTCCTAAAACTTGAAAATCAGAGAGATGCAGTACTTGCCTTAGGAACTGAATTGTGTGAAAATGCCGTTAGTAACCTCAGTGATGTGTGCAAATGTGGCATTCCTTTAAAGACAATAATCAAGAAAAGCATTAAAGTGCCTTCAAATATTTTTATTAATAATTACACAAAACTGTTGAATGAAAAGTGTGTTTCAAAGGAAATAGCTCGAACACTAGTCAAACAAAAAAGAGGAACTCATGAAGACATTGCAGCAAAAATAACAAAACGCAAAGTGGTCAAGCTGAGCAGCAAATAAATCCAACAGGTACTCAAAATCAAACACTTCTAACATATTACGTAATGACAGTGACTAGAAATAACTGCATATTGTTTAACACAATTTTGTGCTTTAGTTACACGCTTCATTTATTATTGCTATGTAGCTTCTATTGCGCAAATTATTATCAGTGTCCAAATATGCCATTTACATGTGTTTTGTAGTAGTTTTTTGGATTTGATTTTGAGTCGCATCTCATAATTTTACTTCGTCATAGTTCTTATTACGCAATTTGTGGCTTTAGTGAGAACTTTTTATTTAAGTTTGAAGATAGAAAAATACATAACAATACATTTCTTACGCAATTTAGAATCTACTTTCCATTTATGAAGTCTGTAAATTATTCGTATTAGGGTAGCGCTGAAATACTTGGCCTAAGACGGCCGCCATCTTGGTTTCTGTGTTGTGGTCTGATGTATTGTAGGTGGTCTTGCTAGGTCGTAGCAAATGACGTAGCTGAAGGCTATGCTAAACTGTCGTCTCGGCAAATGAGAGCGTATGTAGACAGAGAACCATCGCTAGCAAAGTCGGCTGTCCAACTGGGGCGAGTGCTAGGGAGTCTCTCTAGACCAGACCTGCCGTATGGCGGCGCTCGGTCTGCAATCGCTGGTAGTGGCGACACGCGGGTCCGAACGTATACTAACGGACCGCGGCCGATTTAAAGGCTACCACCTAGCAAGTGTGGTGTCTGGCGGTGACACCACAATAAATGTACTCAATCTCTGTCAAATCGATATGTCCTTTGTAAGACTATGTTTAAGACCAGAGACGTTTGTCGGAGAGGTTACTTCTTTTGAAGAGAGTAGCAGTGCGTGTTGTAGCAGTGTGTTGGACAGTCTGGGTACGCACTTCGTTTGAAAAGGATGTCGAGTGGCCTGCCGTGTAGTGGAGGCACCATTATTTAAAAAGAATTTTGTAATAATATGTTTTGAGGAGAGAAGCTGATGAATTATATTAATTTAAGAATGATAAAAGCCAACTTCTAAGGTAATCCAGTATTTTCATATCTGTAACTGCACGTTTTCTTATTGTTATAATATTGCATATGGTTGAAGTTTGCTGTAGAAATCTTATAACGCAACATATGGTCTTATAGTTGAAACAAGTGTCAAAAAAGGCAATTGTGCACAGGAAGATTATTAAGAAATATTTTGCTAATTTGACTAGGTGTGAGCACTTTATGAAAAGGTGTTTTGCTGTCATGGCTTAACGAAGCATAGTTAAAACTGGAGTCCTTGTTCCCGTTTGTCAGTCGTTTAGATTACTTCTCAATTTTCACTTTTGCTTTCATGATTCTGTTTGCGCGCTCGCATTGCTCATCGCGAGTTGTGTACTGAGAAGCATTTATGAAAATTGGTAAGATACCGTCTTGCATTGCACATCGCAAGTATGGCAAACGGAATTTGATTTCCTAACAGTCACATCATTATTGCTAACAGCAACAATTTGCAGAGCAGACGACCGTTCCGTGTGCACAGGTATGGCAATAAATTTAATTACCATCAAAGTTCATGTTCTTTGTAAGGCACGGTGATTATCAGAATGTAATTGCGAAAATAATATCATATCAGTTCAGAGGCTTAATACCCGAAGAAGATTTCAGTATAGTGCTATCTTCTGAATTTTCAAGCAGTTTTACCAGAAAGTCAGATGCGTTATTTTTTTGCTGTGTGATTACAGTAACAATTCTCATGCAGTGACTGCTTGCAACACTTAAGATAAAGATCAGAAGTATTCAGAGCCAATATATTAATCTGAATCATTTTGTTTTGCAGTCAAATGGCGTATGTAAATTTCATTGAAAACGTATTACTTTCTCGCAGACGAATTGTTTGAAGTACCGCCTAATGGGAATTTCGCATCGTGTAGCGTATGAGCTCAATATATTTCCATTCAAAATTTAATTCTCACATAGTCACTTAACTATACTCAGAACTACCAACCTGGAAGAATATACCCCTACATACACCAGTTACCACAAATCGAGAGAAAATCACAACAGTAATGAAAACTCATGCTAGATAGCGCTGAAAATGACAAAACCTAACACAATCGTATATTGAATGGCTCTGCTTGTATAAATCGTGAAAACGCCATCCGAGACAAAGCACTTAACTTCAGTCTGAGAATATGTTTGGTACGGCACAAGAAAAACAGAAGTCATTGATATCAACATCAACACATCACGTACAGTGACGCGCTACGCTTCCGCAAAACACAGCTAAACTTCCCACAGGTCGCCTCTGGCCTACGAATCACAGACGCCTGACAAGTTTACACTCCTTCGAATGCCACTAGTTTGCAACGTTTCTCTCGAACATTCAAGGCCCTAAGTTCTTGGTATGTCAGGATTTAAAATCTATTTACGTCGCTGAATACGCCAACTGTAAAAACCTTGTATACTGCAGACATTCACATGTGCGCAAATTCAAGATAACTGATAAACTAGAACCGAAAAAAATCAGCACAGTCTGCAGCTACATTTTTCACATGATAATGAAGATGCAAATGAGATACCCTAACATAAGGTGACAGGTCGATGCCGCGTAAGAAAGAAAAATAAAGAATTAAACGCCCTCTGACGATGACGAAACATTATGCAAATTAGCTTGGATATTACGAATTAAAGTACTTTGACTCAAAATGGGCCCACATATCCCATATTCTTTTCAGTAGACACTTACCAATTAGGAGACGAAAAAAGCATGAAGATAGTAGGCAATGAAAACCCCGTAGCTCCATTTTGTTAAATTTTACAGGAGAAGCAAAACCGATTTCTTAAAAAAGTATATAAAGTGATACAAATGATGTTGCTACACGTATCACTAATTAGTAGAAGTATTGTTATTAACAGATTAGAGAAATCCATGCACTTTCAAATATTTCTCTGATAATGAAGTTACTGGTTACTGGAATCACTAAATTTTCACAGACAGGTGGAATTACGAGGTTTTTATTGCCTACCAACGACAATACCAATACTTTTTAAATGATGGTGTGACAATTACCAAAGAAAGAGAACACAAAACTTTACGCGAAGTTCCTCTCAGAGCGACAATTTTCTGGGGTGGGAGACTGTCAGCAACCGGTAAAAAAGGAACCCTTATATAATCATTTTGTTGTCCATCTGTCGGCCTTCCTCTCCGATTCTTAAAAACCCATTTCTCCCGAACAGATAGATGTATCGAATTGAAATTTATGTAGTACACTAAGGTGGCAGTGTAAGAAACTTGAAGCTTCGTTGTCGGTGCAATCAAAGTACGGCCATTTATGTCACATAGTTTGATACTTGCAAACTCACTCAGCAAAATCTATAGGTCACTCATCATTGAGCTAGAATAATGAAATTTGGCAAGAAGCATGGTTTCACAGTACAAGCAAAGGAAAAGATCCAAAGAATTCTTAATTTGTTGTTCATGTTGTGGTCTTCAGTCCTGAGACTGGTTTGATGCAGCTCTCAATGCTACTCTATCCTGTGCAAGCTCCTTCATCTCCCAGCACCTACTGCAGCCTAAATCCTTCTGAATCTGCTTAGTGTATTCATATCTTGGTTTCCCTCTACGATTTTTACCCTTCACACTGCCCTCCAAAGCTAAATTTGTGATCCTTTGATGCCTCAGAACATGTCCTACCAACCGGTCCCTTCTTCTTGTCAAGTTATGCCACAAACTCCTCTTCTCCCCAATTCTACTCAATACCTCCTCATTAATTATGTGATCTACCCATCTAATCTTCTGCATTCTTCGGTAGCACCACATTTCGAAAGCTTCTATTCTCTTCTTGTTCAAACTATTTATCGTCCACGTTTCACTTCAATACATGGATACACTCCACACAAATACTTTCAGAAACGACTTCCTGACACTTAAATCTATACTCGATGTTAACAAATTTCTCTTCTTCAGAAACGCTTTCCTTGCCGGCCGAAGTGGCCGTGCGGTTAAAGGCGCTGCAGTCTGGGACCGCAAGACCGCTACGGTCGCAGGTTCGAATCCTGCCTCGGGCATGGACGTTTGTGATGTTCTTAGGTTAGTTAGGTTTAACTAGTTCTAAGTTCTAGGGGACTAATGACCTCAGCAGTTGAGTCCTATAGCGCTCAGAGCCATTTGAACCATTTGAAACGCTTTCCTTGCCATTGCCAGTCTACATTTTATATCCTCTCTACTTCGACCATCATCAGTTATTTTGCTCCCCAAATAGCAAAACTCCTTTACAACTTTAAGTGTCTCATTTCTTAATCTAATTCACTCAGCATCACCCTACGTAATTCGACTAAATTCCATTATCCTCGTTTTGCTTTTGTTGATGTTCATCTTATATCCTCCTTTCAAGACACTATCCATTCCGTTCAACTGCTCTTCTAAGTCCTTTGCTGTCTCTGACAGAATTACAATGTCATTGGCGAGCCTCAAAGTTTTTATTTCTTCTCCATGGATTTTAATACCCACTCCGAATTTTTCTTTTGTTTCCTTTAGTACTTGCTCAATATACAGGTTGAATAACATCGGGGAGAGGCTACAACCCTGTCTCACTCCCTTCCCAACCACTGCTTCTCTTTCATGCCCCTCGACTCTTATAACTGCCATCTGCTTTCTGTACAAATTGTAAATAGCCTTTCGGTCCCTGTATTTTACCCATGCCACCTTTAGAACTTGAAAGAGAGTATTCCAGTCAACATTGTCAAAAGCTTTCTCTTAGTCAACAAACGCTATAAATGTAGGTTTGCCTTTTCTTAATCTTTCTTCTAAGATAAGTCGTAAGATCAGTATTGCCTCACGTGTTCCAAAATTTCTACGGAATCCAAACTGATCTTCCCCGAGGTCGGCTTCTACCAGTTTATCCATTCGTCTGTAAAGAATTCGCGTTAGTATTTTGCAGCTGTGACTTATTAAACTGATAGTTCGGTAATTTTCACATCTGTCAACACTTGCTTTCTTTGGGATTGGAATTATTATATTCTTCTTAAAGTCTGAGGGTATTTCGCCTGTCTCGTACATCTTGCTCACCAGATGGTAGAGTTTTGTCAGGACTGGCTCTCCCAAGGCCGTCAGTAGTTCCAATGGAATGTTGTCTATTCCCGGGGCTTTGTTTCGACTCAGGTCTTTCAGTGCTCTATCAAACTCTAACGCAGTATCATATCTCCGATTTTATCTTCATCTACATCCTCTTCCACTTCTATAACACTGCCCTCAAGTACATTGCCCTTGTATAGACCCTCTATGTACTCCTTCCACCTTTCTGCTTTCCCTTCTTTGCTTAGCACTGGGTTCCCATCTGAACTCTTGATATTCATACAAGTGGTTCTCTTTTCTCCAAAGGTCTCTTAATTTTCCTGTAGGCAGTATCTATCTTACCCCTAGTGAGATAAGCCTCTACATCCTTACATTTGTCCTCTAGCCATTTTGCACTTCCTGGCGATCTCATTTTTGAGACGTTTGTATTTATTTCTGCCTGTTTCATTTACTGCATTTTTATACTTTCTCCTTTCATCAATTAAATTCAATATTTCTTCTGTTACCCAAGGATTTCTACTAGCCCTCGTCTTTTTACCTACTTGATTCTCTGCTGCCTTCACTACTTCATCCCTCAGACCTACCCATTCTTCTTCTACTGTATTTCTTTCCCCTATTCCTGTCAATTGTTCCCTCATGCTCTCCCTGAAACTCTGTACAACCTCTGGTTTAGTCAGTTTATCCAGGTCTCATCTCCTTAAATTCCCACCTTTTTGTAGTTTAATCTACAGTTCATAACCAATAGATTGTGGTCAGAGTCTACATCTGCCCCTGGAAATGTCTTACAATTTAAAACCTGGTTCCTAAATCTCTGTCTTACCATTATATAATCTATCTGATACCTTCCAGTATCTCGAGGATTCTTCCATGTATACAACCTTCTTTTCTGATTCTTAAACCAAGTGTTAGCTATGATTAGGTTATGCTCTGTGCAAAATTCTACCAGACGGCTTCCTCTTTCATTTCTTACCCCCAATCCATATTCACCTACTATAAATTTTCGTCTCCCTTCACTACCTAAATAATTTCTTTTATCTCATCATACATTTCATCAATTACTTCATCATCTGCAGAGCTATTTGGCATATAAACTTGTACTACTGTAGTAGGCACGGGCTTCGTGTCTATCTTGGGCACAATAATGCGTTCACTATGCTGTTTGTAGTAGCTTACCCGCACTCCTATTTTTTTATTCATTATTAAACCTACTCCTGCATTACCCCTATTAGATTTTGTATTTATAAACCTGTATTCACCTGACCAAAAGTCTTGTTCCTCCTGCCACCGGACTTCACTAATTTCCATTATATCTAACTTCAGCCTATCCCTTTCCCTTTTTAAATTTTCTAACCTGCCTGCCCGATTAAGGGATCTGGCATTCTAAGCTCCGATCTGTAGAACGCCAGTTTTCTTTCTCCTGATAACGATGCCCTCTTGAGTAGTCCCCGACCGGAGATCCGAATGGGGACTACTTTACCTCCGGAATATTTTATCCAAGAGGACGCCATCATTTAATCATACAGTAAAGCTGCATGCCCTCGGGAAAATTACGGATGTAGTTTCCCCTTGCTTTCAGCCGTCCGCAGTACCAGCACGGCAAGGCCGTTTTGGTTAGTGTTACAAGGCCAGATCAGTCAATCATCCAAGCTGCTGCCCCTGCAACTACTGAAAAGGCTGCTGCCCTTCTTCAGGAACCACACGTTGGTCTGGCCTCTCAACAGATACCCCTCCGTTGTGGTTGCACCTGCAGTACGGCCATCTGTATCGCTGAGGCACGCAAGCCTCCCCACCAACGGCAAGGTCCATGGTTCATGGTGGGGGGGATTTGTAGTTATATCGCATAAAATATAATTCCTGGGATCAGTGTCTTGCCAGTAACGATATAGATAACAGGCAAAAATCGTAGATAGTGTTGATTTCTGGATGCATAAATTATCTGTATACAGGGTGACAATTATTGTGTTATATGAAATAAAATCGTCATAACTTCTGAACGGTTTGCGTTAGGACGGTGAGACTGCACGGTCGGCCGTAGGGCGTGATGAGAATTAGTGTGCGCATGTATGGTTTGGATTAGCGACGAAGCTCACTCTCATTTGGATGAGTTCATCAATAAGCAAAATTGGCGCTTCTGGGCGACTGAGAATCTCTTCACCCTCAAAGGGTGACTGTGCGTTGGGTAACGTCCAGATACGGAATAATTGGTGCGATATTCCTTGATGGGACGGTGACCACCGAACGGAACGTGAAGATTTTGAAAGATGATCTGATCCCCATTATCTAAAGTGATCCTGGTTTCGACAAGATGTGGTTCATGCAAGAGGGAGCTCGGACCCATAGAAGCAGGACAGTGTTTGATGTCCTGGAGGAGCACTTTGGGGGCCGCATTCTGGATGTGGGGTACCCAGAGGCCACTGACAAGGGCCTCAATTGGCCGCCATGTTCTCAGTATCTGAACACATGTTACTCCTTTTTGTGTGGCTATGTAAAAGACAAATTGTACAGCAATAACCCAAAAAACCACTGCTGAGCTGAAGACAGCCATTCTGGAGGTCATCGACAATATCGATGTTCCGACACTTCAGCAGGTCATGCAGAATTTCGTTATTCGTCTGCAGCACACCATCACCAATGATGGCAAGCATATCGAACATGTTATATCGTAAATACGAATATCTGTAGTGACGTTTACACGTTGAATAAAGTGTGTGCACGCCATAGTTTGCAACTAATTTTCGTTCCTATTTTTCTTTTAGTTCAATAATTGTCACCCTGCATATACACCACTGGCCATTAAAATTGCTACACCACGAAGATGACCTGCTACAGACGGGAAATTTAACAGACAGGAAGAAGATGCTGTGATATACAAATGATTAGCTTTTCAGAGCATTCACACAAGGTTGGCGCCCGTGGCGACACCTACAACGTGCTGACATGAGGAAAGTTTCCAACCGAGTTCGCATACGCAAACAGCAGTTGACCGGCGTTGCCTGGTGAGACGTTGTTGTGATGCCTCGTGTAAGGAGGAGAAATGCGTACCATCACGTTTCTGACTTTGATACAGGTCGGATTGCAGCCTATCGCGATTGCGGTTTATCGTATCGCGACATTGCTGCTCGCGTTGGTCGAGATCCAATGACTGTTAGCAGAATATGGAATCGGTGGGTTCAGGAGGGTAATACCTAACGTCGTGCTGGATCCCAACGGCCTTGTATCACTAGCAGTCGAGATGACAGGCATCTTATCCGCATGTCTGTAACGAATCGTGCAGCCACGTCTCGACCCTACGTCAACAGATAGGGACGTCTGCAAGATAACAACCATCTGCACGAACAGTTCGACGAAGTTTGCAGCAGCATGGACTATCAGCTTGGAGACCATGGCTGCGGTTACCCTTGACGCTGCATCACAGACAGGAGCAGACAGGAGTGCCTGCGATGGTGTACTCAACCACGAACCTGGGTACACGAATGGCAACACGTCATTTTTTCGGATGAATCCAGGTTCTGTCTACAGCATCATGATGGTCGCATCCGTGTTTGGCGACATCGCTGTGAACGCACATTAGAAGAGTGTATTCGTCATCGCCATACTGCGGTATCACCCGGCGTGATGGTATGGGGTGCCGTTGGTTACACGTCTCGGTCACCTCTTGTTCGCATTGAAGGCACTTTGAACAGTGGACGTTACATTTCAGATGAGTTACGACCCGTGGCTCTATCCTTCATTTGATCCCTGCGAAACCCTACATTTCAGCAGAATAATGCACGATCGCATGTTGCAGGTCCTGTACGGGCCTTTCTGGATACAGAAAATGTTCGACTGCTGCCCTGGCCTGCACATTCTCCAGATCTCTCACCAATTGAAAACGTCTGGTCAATGGTGGCCGAGCAACTGGCTCGTCACAATACGCCAGTCACTACTCTTGATGAACTGTGGTATCGTGTTGAAGCTGCATGGGCAGCTGTACCTGTACACGCCATCCAAGCTCTGTTTGACTCAATGCCCAGGCGTATCAAGGCCGTTATTACGGCCAGAGGGTGTTGTTCTGGGTACTGATTTCTCAGGATCTATGCACCCAAATTGCGTGAAAATGTAATCACATGTCAGTTCTAGTATAATATATTTGTCCAGTGCATACTCGTTTATCATCTGCATTTCTTCTTGGTGTAGCAATTTTAATGGCCAGTATTGGTATGACCCTCGGTGTGGAAGTGCAACTTACCGTTATTCGATTTTTTATTTTATTTTATTTTTCAAGTCTCTACTCTTCTTGTTGGATGCAATCCATCACGATTTCCTCTCTCGTGTTATTCTCGTCTTCTCAGTCTAGCACTTGCACGCAACGACCTCGACCTTTCGTTGGCTGTATTCCAGTGTTTGTTTTCTTCTACAGTTGCCCTCTACGGACCTCTCTTATACCACGGAAGCTGTTCCGTAACCTCTTAATACACATTCTATTACTCAGTCCCTTCATATAATCAGTGATGCACTCCTTTACTCGCAGCCTTCGTGCGAAGACTCCGCCCTTTTCATATCTTACCAGTTACTTATTTTTCAGCATCCTTCTGAAGTATGACATTTCAAATGCCCACGTAGTCATGTAGGATCCATACCTCAATAGTTGGAACAGAGCCCTTATAGGATCACTTCGTTGCCATCTGTGTGTCCGTCTGCTAAAAATTCTTTTTCTCAGGAACAAGTAGATGCATTAGGCTGAAATTTATGCTAAATGTTTAGGCCTACGGTCTCTTGTCTGTATAACACCTTTAAGCTTTTAAGTCAACGCGGTCAAAAGATACGGCCATTTAGTTCATATATTTTTATACTGGCTGACTTATTCATCAAAACCTGTAGATCAGTTATCTATATTATACGTAATTAAGTTTGTACGGAACCCTCAGAGCGCGGGGTCTCACTCTCAGTTGTCCAATTTTTTATCCGTAATCAGTCAATAGGTCCCATAGAGTGAAGCATTGCAGATATATAGTGTTAAATATTTCTTCTTCTAATTAAGGCCTCTTTGATACTAGTAGGTCTCTTTCGGGTAGGAGTGGCATCATCGTCTGTCCTAGTGTTCTTTTTATATCCTCCTTACTTTGTCCATTATGCGCTATTTTGCTTCCAAGGTAGGAGAATCTCTTGACTTATATCCATAATCCCCAATATCGATGATATGTTTGTGGCTAATCGCATTCCAGCTGTTCTTTAGTACTTCCGTCTTTCTTTGGTTTACTCCCAATCCGTATTCTGTGCACAGTAGATTTGTAACGGATCATTTAGATAAATTAATTTAAAGAAAATATTTGGTCGAGACAGAAGTGTTACACACATAGTAGTTAAGTACAAGGTAATGTCTCAGCAGTAAGAATATTAGTGTATACACCGTCAGTCCAAAAAGTTCAGAGATTTTATTCCTGGCGTACAAGCGACGTCAGCTCAGCAACTACGGTGGCAGAGTGAACTAACAACTGTAAACAACATATGTGTATTCGATTAGTCATTTGCGAGGAGGCAATGTTGAATAATGGATATGCGACCGTGGTGCGTCAACGTTGTTGTGTCACAAATCGCAATGGAGCAACGAATTGATCATCTTTAAATCAAATGTTCAAGACGTTCTCAAGAATGTCTTAAAGAAGGAAAAAGTACGTGCCAAGTTTGTCCCGCAGACCTTGACATCCGAACAAAAACCAACGAAGCGTGGACGCCTGCCGCGAATTCGCTGAAATGAAAAACAAGGACAGTTCTTTACCGGAAAAACTCATCACGGTTGACGAAACTTGATGTTATCGGCACAAACCACCACAAAATGACAAAGAGCAGGATGGGTTTCCAGTGAATCGCCAAAGCCGAAGAAGGTGCGAATGTGGTGCACGAGCTGAACAACACCCCAAAGAAGGACTTTTCTTGCAGTTTCATACGGTGATACGAACGTTACGTTCATTGTACGCAAGTGGCGGGAGACCGTATAGAACAGCCGAAGCATTAATATCATCATGTTAACGTAGTTCTACTTTTCATGAGATCAGTTTCGTAACTTTTAGGACTTTTTTGAGGTGTATATTATTGTCTGTTAACGGATTTTGGTGTTAAAATAGAGCACGCCGGGAATGCGCGGCACATCGGCCGATCACTAAAGCTGAAACTGCAGGAGAAAGCTCCGCATCGTTCTATAGAATAATGAAGAGCGTTCAGAATACTCCACCTTAGTTCACGTTGAAATTACCCACCGACGACGGCGGTACAGCGAGTCCCATGAGGAATGGCCAATATTCAGTGACATGACAGGGACGGTCATTCGAAGTAAAAAAGACTAGCAGTATGCACATTAAAAGTCCATGTTTACTCAGCATTTTTTCTTTTCTTTTGGTCCATACTAAACCTCTAAAACCATGGAAAGCAAAAAGCTTGCACTAGAAGAGATGTGTTTCACAGTATCGAAGATGAACAAGTGGGCTTAGTTTTTGGGGTACCCACATTAGAGTGCATGTTTGTTCGTCTATAATGCTTCCAATGATCTTTTCTGTCATTTTCCTGAATATTTATCTTTTCTCCTGGGACGCCCAGTGTATTGTAATTATAACATCAGCGAAACGTGCTTTCAGTTTGTCCAAGTTTTAAATTGTACTCGGGTAGCGAGGTATATCCTTTTAACAATGTCTGATCATGGAGATCAGAAAGCACTTCTCTACCGTCTAAGGCTAACCAGATTTTTGCTGAACTGAGATATTATTACAGTCATAGGGGTGACTCTGTTCCATTTTTCCCATTTTTTGAAGTAGTGAACACAAAATGTATTGCACATCACAACAGATGTTGTAACGTTTTACATTTATAATTCCTGACTGCATGAGATTCTGAAAATATACGCCAATTATGTCCTTTTAGAGTAAAATTTCAATTTCAGTACTGGTAAAAGCCAGGTTAACTTCAGAGTAGTCTTAACAAACGTAGTATTTGTCCTATATCTAATGCTCTCGTAACTTAAGACCATATCAAAAGCAAATCAGTTGTTAATATGAAGTAAAAACAAAGTTTTAATTCAGTATTTCAGATTTATTTTGAAATATCAGTTTGTTTGTTACAACCTGGAATTGTTCAACTTAAATCACTGTTATCAGAAGCCACCGCAATTAAAGGCTAATCACAAGCCTAAGAGCTTCTAGGAAGGTGGAAAGTCAACTGAAATACGAACTATAAATCACACAGATAATGAAACTGTTACTTTTAGTACAAAATAATGCAAGTAGGTGGAACACCTGCCATTTCAAACGAAAGTAGTGAGTGGTACAAAGATACCCTGACTGACAGAAACTTACCCTCATTCCACTACAATATTTGTATATTAGTGGTAACATAGATACCCATCCTAGACGTTAGGGACATTTATTTACTTCTAATAGGAGATTTAATTGAGAGCAATAGACGGATGCTGGAACTGGAAATCTCCTCCAGCACATTCGCAGCTGGGATTCTCTCTGCTGCACGCCCAGTCTGCTGCGATATTTGGCTAGTAAGAACTAAGTTCGATACAGCCCGCTCTGTTCTCATGAGTTGGAAATAAGTGCAAACATATTTGACGAAAGTTTTTTTTTTTTTTTTTTCTTTTTTTTTTTATGACGCGAGTGTGTAGTAATTTTCAATTAGGAAGACAAATTCTCTGTGGAAAATCTTGGTGCATCATGGATTAGAAGTAATTAATAAACGATTGTTCATTTTTTCGAAGAGGAACATAACTGCTTTATGCAGCCAGTGACTTATTCTCAATTTTTAGAGTGAAAATGGGTCACAGTTTATGATTTTATGTCTCAGTATGTGCGTTTCTATTAATTGTTTTAATAAGCCATTTTCTCGCAAGTAGCTCAGTATTAAATACAGGAAGAATGTCACATAGTTTGTGAGATGATACTACATGTTAAAAAAAACCGAAGAAGTCCTAAGACCATGTGTGCGATTTTCGATAGCTACGGAACTGGAACTGCTTGAAGATTACACACAGCCGTGAATGAATGTGAACACAAGTGTGAATATTACTTATCGGAATGCTGTGTAGTTGCTTTGGTGGGGCAAATGAGTGATCCATCCTACGAGAGGTGTTCAAAAAGCCTCCACCTATCTTAGTAAACTTGTCAGGGCATTGGAGGGTGTGTTGTGTTGTACATCGAACGGGCACAGTGTCGATGATGCGAGTGACAAATGCTTCACGTACATCCACTTTCGTAGCGTACTCATCCCCCTTTAACCAGCCCCATAAACAGAATTCTAATGGGGTTACGACGTGTATATTGCAGGCCCGTTAATGGCCAACCCACCGCTGAGGAAATATGTTATTTGGATACTGAGATACAGGAAATGTGCGTATGCTGCAGCTGCCATGAGATCTGGCAGAAACACAGGCCCTATCACCAGGGCACCAATCGCACCATACCAGACTTTCACTGAGACCCTTACTTGAAATCTTGTTTCCGTAGTGTCATGTGGATTTTCCATCATCCATGTGTAATAATTGTCGGTGTTCGTGATACCATTGCGTGTAAATGTACCCTCATCTGTAAATAAAATGTATTGCACAACGTCTCTGTGTGCAGGCAACCGTTCACAAAATTGTTGTCTGCATACCGAGACACTTGGACGGAGATGCTGCACGGGCTGCACAAACCCTCGGAATGTAACGTACGCCACGCTCGCGTTTGTGGAATGTCGAGCTGACAGCTAATGCACCACATACTCTCGGTGGCACTCCGTTTCACCATTGCACTAATGTCTTCTCTTTGCCCAACTGACTGGACGGCCTGACGTTCTGTTGTTACATGCACAGTGGCCAGAGTTCTGGATTCACGTAACGTTTGAAAATCCCTGCGAAATACCCTGGCACAGGAGTTTCATCGATGAGGAAAACGTCTCTGGATTCTGTCACTGCCCCACGGACACTGCCATCACAGTACCCATACACAAATAACATGTCTGCATATTCTGTACGGGTGAACGTACGCATCTTGGTGATATTCACGGACACAACGGACTTGCTCAGTTTAACAACACTGAAGCAGGACACGCACACGGCCTCAGGACTGCTCACTGATTCAACCCATGATTGCACACTGGGTACACTTGCCACTGTTGCCTTAGTGTGACGGCACAGTACTGCCATTTGTTGGAGATATCCCACACCTCCTATAGGATGGATCAGTCATCTGCCCAACCATTATTCTGTCCACCACAGCACCTACACAGTATTTCGGGAAGTAATATTCACACTTGTTTTCATGTTCGTTCATGGATATGTGTAGTCTTTAACCCACTCCAGTTCCGCAAGGACCAAAAATCGGACGCGTATTCATAGAAAATTTTTTGCTTTCTTTTCACATGAACACCCACCTCACAAATTATGTGACGCTCCTCCTGAATCACTCTGTAATAAGCAGAAGATATGAATTCTGTTTCGCTTGATATTGTGAATTTATACACGAGTATTGCCATAGAATAAACAGTGGATATTGTTTCTGAAAATCTTAGAAGACCGAAATCATAGAATTCATACATTTGTTTTTATCTTGTTTGAAGTACTTATCTCCACATTCGATTAAAAAATATATGTACAAAAATATGGTCTATGCACGGGAAGCGGCATGTCAGGTCTTTCAGCGGATATTTTCATTGATCATTTAGAAATGAAATCTTTTCACTAGTATCCCAATTTAGCTAAGAGAATGTGAGTTAACGAGCATTGCGCGCTCATTTAAGTATATGGCCGAAAGAGTCAGCCTTCAGGAATTGTGAAATGAACCTGGTCGTCCTGTACCGGATGCCACAAAGGGCGCAGATTTACCACGAGATGGGGAAACTCACAGGCATCTATTGTCTATTGAGGCTTAAGCGCTGTGGTTTGCGAGTGAGGCAGACGAGAATCTACGTCATAGGGAAACCCAGTAGAAGGCTTTTGTGGCCAAGGAGACGTAGCAGTGTTAAATATGGCGAACCTAAGATCGGTCAACCCATGATTATGAAAACTACTTAGTTCTGTAGCAGTGCAGAGAATCAAGCCACAGTAATTTTAATCTGCCATCCTCCATAAATTTTCATTGTGATCTCAATAAAATTTAAATATTGATCATATCTATAATTTACTGTTAAAGTGAAACTAACAACTTTTATAACAAAGACCTGAATGCTAAAATCTGAACGCTTTGGTCGATCTTAATTGTCTACATTTCATATAGAATCGCAACATCAAAATGACAAATGTTGTTAATATCAACTCTGTAACTTTATTTGTTTAAAAGATATAGTAAATGTAAATTATCAGTATTTTCAGTTAAGCATAAGATCATCATTTCCTCCACACAAAACGCATTGAACGATGACAGCATGACACCTTATTGAATCGTTTGCTAATAGAATATTTGTTGTAAAATTTAGCGCATAATAGTTACTTTTCTTCTTTATTTATGTATCAGAAAGCACATTGGTGCAAGGCTACAGGCCGTGACATTCAAAGTTAAGAAGGAAATTGTATTGGTTTTATGTAAAAGAATGTAACGTTTATTATGTAATGAATATTATTGTTACTTTATTTAGAGCTTGAAAGAGGTCAAGCTTTAAGTATTTAAATATGTTAAAATGTAAAGTTATGTAGAATAAGCTGTAGCCAATCAGATGAACGGCTTCAGGAAAGGGAACTGCCCTAGTCAGTTGAGCGAAGATGTTCGGCGCGCGGGAAAACGTGGTCGGAGACGAGCAGAGGGTGACAGTTCTTGTTGAGACACCGAACAGTGCAGTTCGGCTGGAGACACCAAAGGGTACAGTTCGGATTGAGACGCGAAAGCGAACAGAGGGTCTTAAGCCAGCTAGGAAGTGAAACGACTTAGAAAATTTCGCGTTGTGTGCTATCGCGGGACTTAGTCTCTGACCGGTGAGCAGCCGCGCGCCTGGAATGAACTATTTTTAACTTTTCGTGTAAATATCGAGGTGGAGTATTGTGTTTCGCGATGAGATTGTGAATGATCGAACTGTGTGAAATGGATATGCACCCAACTGTATTGTTAATTCTAAATACGACCACTTTCGCTATTAGTTTTCTTTCTGAATAAACATCATTCTAACAAAATCGCAACTGTGTGGCCTACATCATTTATGGGTAGTTAATTTAGTTCCCGATATTATTATTACTGTTATTATATGTTACATCAAATTTGTATTTCGCAAACTTGCCATCAGCCAATTTAACCAAAGGGTCACAAGTGTCTAGTTTAGGGTGTGTAATGCGACACGTGCGGCTCAACCCCCTAGACGAGTTTGAGCCAAGACATTTCGACAAAGAGGAACCGTATGTGAGCCCGAACGTCTACGGGATGTTGCCTCTCAAGGATAATATATTATTACAGATATTTAGATAATACACTCTTGCTTATGAAGGGAAACAGGTCCGATATCGATGAAACTGTGAACAAATTTATCTGTTTCATAAAAAAAAATGTCTTCGCGGCAGAAATTGTCACAGTGGGCTCTATCAATTTTCTGGATCTAACTACAAAGTATGATAATGGAAGTCATGCATTTTTAAACTTCAGGAAAGCAACATAAATTGGTATTATTCCGCACTATAATTCTAATCATCGTAACTCACGTAAAAAAAAGGCTTCTTCCATTTTGTCTTTAACAGAATTTTTTAACTGGCTTTGTCGAACTCTCACCATGGGGCGGAACTTAAAATAATATAGTTTATTGCTGAAAAAAAAAAGATTATCCCAAAGAATATGTAATGAACAACTAAAATACAATAGCTAAGAAACATGAACAAAAAAATAGGAATCCCGAAAATAATTAGGGCAGCCTAAGAAATATGCTACATGCTACGTTGTCGTGCCATGGGACTACTGACTCGAGAATAGCTTCAGTTTTTAAGGAACAGAATATAGTGGTTACCCTCGCCAGCGAAAATAGCTGGCCCGTCTTTTACTCAATAACATCCACAAAATCGACTGCCTGCGGGAATCAGGAGTCTATAAGTTGTCGTGTGCTGAATGTAATGCTGTACGACAAACGGGAAGAAAGCTACAGGTGAGGTATCGTGAGGACATGGCATTAGACAGAAAAGATGTAGTGGAGAGATCTAATTTCTAGATACGTTTGGTTGCCACAGGGCACGTTTCCTGTGTTTTAACATTATGGCTTAGCTGTTGCATAGAGGGGCCAAGGGCAGATATGTCTATCCCCTCGAAGAGATGGAGATATTCTGCAGTAAAAAATCGGCCAATAGTGTTCTGCTCAATGGGCAGACCATGGCGAAGAGTACCCATTTTTGGGAGTTTTTCGTGGGTTGGTTGGCTCCACAATTTTAAAAATGAGACTCCACTAGTCTCCTAGGAAGACGTTAACACACCTCTGAATGATCCCATATACAGAGTCACAATAGTTGCTCAAATTCTACACAGCTTCTTTCCACAAATTCCTTTTGGTAACTTGGTCCTCATTGTATTCCCTATGATTCGTAACATCAAATTGTGTTGGCATATTTTTCATGATGTACATTTATTAATTAAAAAAGTTGTTATTAATATCATGAAAAACACACCGTGTCAATACGTCTAGTGAATAATTTTAAGAGTTTGTCACTAATATAAATATTGGTGTATTGAAAGAATAAAAAGTCTTGCAGCCTTGATCTCCTGCGCTGTCGTATAAATTGTATATAAAACGACATTGCGATTCATTTATTTGGGTCTGACATGCCAGGGGCAAAGTTGTATGAGTTTGTTCTAGCTTTCATTTCCAGGTGGACAAGACATTTTAATAAGAAATGTATGTATTTTAAATGCCTATTACAGTTTTATTTATGATATCACGGTTTCATGAACACGCATTTCTAGGAAAGACAGTTCTGTTGGTACACAAGCAATTCGAAATTGGTTGTAATTCCATTCAACAGCGTAGTTGGTGCTAGTAGCGTGCATAGTTTCTTGCACTATGACATTACAGCAACATATAGGATGTTTCAAACAGAATGGGTTGATTTTGGACGCTTATAATTTCAAAACATGCAACGTGTCGGCAAGGAAAAATATATTGTTTGAATGGGCATGGCCTACAGTTTTAGAAAATCGCCGTTAGATATCTGTCAATGCTTCTTCTCAGTTTTCAGTCAGTGAAAAGTAAGATGACGTTCACTCAACAGAAGGCGTTTCGTGTGCTGCAGTGTGTGAAGAAGGAACATCTCATGTTAGCGGTAAAGCAAACCGGCAATACGTGCGCACATCGTGGCTCCAGAACCATCATGACATTACTGAGCACGAAAGGGACTCACCCAAAGCGAACGGTTTTTGTGCCATTTCTCGTGGAAAAGTGTACAGTCTCTCCTTTTATGAGGAAAACACAATGAATGGAATCAGCTGTCTTCAAATGCTGCTGAACTAGCTTTTTCCACAACTTCAGGACGACTTCGATAACTTCATTTTTCAGCATGATGGAGCTCCACCACACTGGCACAACAGCGTGCGTCAGTTTCTTAATGGCACTCTGCCTCGGCGCTGGATAGGGAACACGGGTCCCCGAGGCACTGCTTCGCATTCTTGGTCTCCAAGATCGTCCCACATGAGCTCATTTGATTTTTTTCTTGTGGGGATATGTAAAGGAAAGGGTGTTCATTTACCCCGTCAAATAGAAGTGAAGATAAGAATGACAGCCGCCATAACTTCTATAATGGCAGATACACTGCGTACAGTTTATGACGAATTTAGCTATCGTCTAGATGTTGTTCATACTGCTGCTGGTAGACATTTAGAGTATTTGTAATAATATAGATAAAACTTTAAGATTTTGTCAGTATTTTGCAAATTTAACCCACGTTTGAAGTATGTTTTGAAATCGGGTCATTCTTTTTGAAGCATTCTGTATTTCTAACTCTATAATTCTGTATTCTATTTCATATAGATCTCTGTACAACAGGAGTCAGTCTTGGTATGTATTTTACCTTGTAAAGCTCAATGTATCTATTGTAAAATGACACATATGTTTGTGCATTGATTATTTACGTTTGACTTCGTGTGTTTTTATTTTAACGCTGAAGATGATCTCTCTGCGACTGAACTCGATATGCAATAACAAAAAAAAGGTTTCAAATTTATACGACCAATGTTGTCGTTTCCCTCGTTTACAATTAAATATTTATAATCAGGCAGTGCATCTTTCTCTTCGGTTTGTCACCAAATCTTAAAATTTTTTTTGAAGATTGCACATGGCTTACATTATTGTTTTATGTAATGTCTATTATATGTAAATGTGTTACTGGCTTCAGCCGGCCGAGGTGGCGATCTTAGAGGATGAAGCTGAAACAAAGTCGATTAATGTTGTCTTCTAAATGGTGATATCTTGTGTTCGCCCACCAGCGGATCAGAGTGCTTCATCTTCAACGTATCTTCACCGATATCGGTGGGTTATACGAGGTGGAAGACGTGTGTCATTGAACATCATACTCGTCGCGAATCAGTAGCAGTCTTCTTTCTATACGATCTAAGTAGATCATTGTATATTCCAGCGAAGCATCACGTTAAAATGCTCACAGGAACGTCGCATCTCCTTTGGAACCATAGAAATAAAAGCTGACACTGTCGGAGAGTGAGTCTAATTCCCTCTTGATTTATTTGGACCGCGACGTGTTCTGTTGCATCACAATGGTTGGTCTTCCGCACTATTCGCAGAAGATGTTCCCACACGTAACAGTATCAAGAATTCAGGAGTTTCCGTGATAACTGTTCTTTATCAAACAATTAGTGTGCTCGCCACACATTTCCACCACAGAGACAGGCGAATAAATAATAAACTTCATCATTCCAGAAACACTTCTCACAGTCCCCTTTGTCCCGTAAGCTAATAATTATTCCTTCATCCAAATCGTATAAATTTCTTTGATCTTCTGCATCAGCAGTTATCGAAATTTGGATATACATCCTGCCCGTCCGCTTATTTACTTACACGGCCAGAGCAAATCGCGTAGCGTACAAGTGGAGACATGTGATGAGAGGCAATCACAATAACATGATTGAATGACCGTAGCACATTTTGCATAGCACGAAGAGCGTTTCAACGTTCAACGCCCACATGAAACTGACTCATTACAATAATTGTTTGTAATTCCCATACTTTTAAGAAAACATGAGGCCCTCCGATATGTTTCTGAAAACTGCAAGGATGCTTGCAACTAAAATGACTTTTATACTAGAATACGATGTATGATAATAAACGGCTACCACAATCGAACTGCACCAGTAAACACCGGATGCTTTAAAGAATAGAGCTCTCATGTATAATACAGCTTCAGACGTCTGATTACAAATGAATTATTGTGTTAAAATTTTGTTTTAAGCAAAGTTTGTTAGAAGTCCCTAGGTGCTCTCATTACGAAACACTGTGTGAATATAAACTGGATAATTTGCCCTCCATTTTAATAAAAAGCTAGTTTATCACACATCACAATGTTTATGACTTCATATGTCCTGAACTGAATTGTAGAATCATGTAATTTTAGAGATATATTCATTGATATATATGGATCCTATCTGCAAACTGTGTTGCGAATAGAGTTAGTAGTAAAGAAGTTATAAACTAAAGCGTCATGCCTGATGCTACCGGTCTACTACATGAACAACGGAGATTTAGTAAGCTATAATGTGTTCCCTCGCATTATTTTGTGTGTGGAATCAGGGAGAAAAAACTTCTGAAAGATGTGAACTTATGTGTAAAGATTGTCGGAAGTCGCTAAATGCTTTCATTCTCAAATGCAGGCCGACTAAAGTCAGGGTATTTGCGCGCTGTTAGTTATACTGTCTCGAGATGATCACACAGTGACAGAAGATCCTCCACGTGGAGCATCCAACCATGTTTGTTGTATGAAATGGAATCTCAAGCCATCACATTTGGCATATGTCCACAATGCATGTTGCCATACTGCGGCCCCTGCGGTAGTGTCTACAACTGCAGCATGTGATCTTTGTTGTGTACAACTTCGTACGCTATGGTAAGGAGAGCTGGGCTACAGAGCGGTCCAGCAGCTGTCGTTGTAGGGCAGCTGGACAGGAGCAGAAATGATTAGCAAACAATTAAATACTGTAAACAGGAGTATTATTTAACTTGTAGCTTTCTGCAGGTGTTATGAAGAAACTTTACGAAAGAAACAAACAGCTACAAAGTTCACTTATTACAAGAAACAAGCTGAAAAGCGTCGTGCAGTGTGAGGCTTCCGCTAGTAATGCGTGAGTGAACTTTCAAAGGCTGACGATGACTGAAGAATGTCGAAGATTGCGACTGAGGCTGGGCTGCATAGCTGCCGCCGGCCATCCCATATCGCGGCGGCAGATGGCGCTCATCGTAGGAGCTGTCGAATACGAGGCCCAGCGGGCGCGCATTATTGGATCCGCCAGTTTCCCGCGCGGCCACTGTCGGCGTCTCTCGAAAACGTGCATTTCCATTACCAACTGTGAGACGTTGGCGATGGTGGTATCGATCTATGAGACCACAACCTTCAATGTTATAGACGATAATGGCTTGCTAAACGTGTTTTGCTACTTTGTTATTAGTGACAGTGTTCTGTGAATACTACAGTTTTCAGGTTGTTGGAAAAATGAGTCACTCTACCTCCCCAAGAGATAGAGGGAGAGGAGGAGCTGTAGCTGTCTGGGACCAGGAGCCAGAGACAGGGAAAGTCGACAGAGGAGGTCCTCCAGACGCCATTGTCAGACCAGATGGGGTGCACATGTATATAGCCTATTTTGGCCAGCTACAGACCCAGAGATATTTGCAGAATGAAAGTCCTTAAAATGACTGCTGATATAAGTATACATCAACGCGACACATAGTCTACAAATACCACAAAGACTGAAAATACACTCCTGGAAATTGAAATAAGAACACCGTGAATTCATTGTCCCAGGAAGGGGAAACTTTATTGACACATTCCTGGGGTCAGATACATCACATGATCACACTGACAGAACCACAGGCACATAGACACAGGCAACAGAGCATGCACAATGTCGGCACTAGTACAGTGTATATCCACCTTTCGCAGCAATGCAGGCTGCTATTGTCCCATGGAGACGATCGTAGAGATGCTGGATGTAGTCCTGTGGAACGGCTTGCCATGCCATTTCCACCTGGCGCCTCAGTTGGACCAGCGTTCGTGCTGGACGTGCAGACCGTGTGAGACGACGCTTCATCCAGTCCCAAACATGCTCAATGGGGGACAGATCCGGAGATCTTGCTGGCCAGGGTAGTTGACTTACACCTTCTAGAGCACGTTGGGTGGCACGGGATACATGCGGACGTGCATTGTCCTGTTGGAACAGCAAGTTCCCTTGCCGGTCTAGGAATGGTAGAACGATGGGTTCGATGGCGGTTTGGATGCACCGTGCACTATTCAGTGTCCCCTCGACGATCACCAGTGGTGTACGGCCAGTGTAGGAGATCGCTCCCCACACCATGATGCCGGGTGTTGGCCCTGTGTGCCTCGGTCGTATGCAGTCCTGATTGTGGCGCTCACCTGCACGGCGCCAAACACGCATACGACCATCATTGGCACCAAGGCAGAAGCGACTCTCAACGCTGAAGACGACACGTCTCCTTTCGTCCCTCAATTCACGCCTGTCGCGACACCACTGGAGGCGGGCTGCACGATGTTGGGGCGTGAGTGGAAGACGGCCTAACGGTGTGCGGGACCGCAGCCCAGCTTCATGGAGACGGTTGCGAATGGTCCTCGCCGGTACCCCAGAAGCAACAGTGTCCCTAATTTGCTGGGAAGTGGCGGTGCGGTACCCTACGGCACTGCGTAGGATCCTACGGTCTTGGCGTGCATCCGTGCGTCGCTACGGTCCGGTCCCAGGTCGACGGGCACGTGCACCTTCCGCCGACCACTGGCGACAACATCGATGTACTGTGGAGACCTCACGCCCCACGTGGTGAGCAATTCGGCGGTACGTCCACCCGGCCTCCCGCATGCCCACTATATGCCCTCGCTCAAAGTCCGTCAACTGCACATACGGTTCACGTCCACGCTGTCGCGGCATGATACCAGTGTTAAAGACTGCGATGGTGCTCCGTATGCCACGGCAAACTGGCTGACACTGACGGCGGCGGTGCACAAATGCTGCGCAGCTAGCGCCATTCGACGGCCAACACCGCGGTTCCTGGTGTGTCCGCTGGGCCGTGCGTGTGATCATTGCTTGTACAGCCCTCTCGCAGTGTCCGGAGCAAGTATGGTGGGTCTGACACACCGGTGTCAATGTGTTCTTTTTTCCATTTCCAGGAGTGTAAATTGCTATAAGAATGGATGTTTTAAGAGAGAAACATTCTTGGCGAAACTGTGCGTCATACAGTCTGAGGACAGAGCGTGTGGTATAACGGCTGCGATAGTTGCTGTTAAATAATTTTGTGGGGAAATGAAGAATCAGAGCTGGATAATAAGATGTATGGATATGACTACAGAAAACTTCGTGGAACACTAGAGGAGAGATCTTCCTATTGTGAGACTTTGACTCTACCCTCCTTGAGAGGTAGTTCACTGTTAGATCTAACGTAACGCACTTGAACTGCGGCTCATTGTCTGATTAAGACTCTGATTAGATCACAGTGACAGTGAGTGGGAGTCACTGCCGCTAACTCCATAGGTCCACTACAGCCCGCATTGTAAGCGTGCAGCATCTGCCACCTTCAGACAGCGCGGACACCTGAATATTCCTTCTCGCAATTCCTACACCCAGGTAGCCAACGTCACTAACAGATTCCCTGATTATGACGAACCACTCCCGTCGAAGTCTGGCTGCCAATTTTCTGTTTGTCACAGCATCACAATAACTAAACTAAACTCCGTCCGAACAGACCTCCGAAGGTCCAACGCTTCCGACCGATCCATATAGCATTTGAAAGGAAATTAAAAGAATTTCTTAATGGCAACTCCTTCTACTCGTTAAATGAATTTTTGAATGTAGTAAGTGGGTAATATCCCCAAACCTCACAAAAAAATTAAAAATATTAAGTGTCGTGTAATATTTTGTGTAATGTAATGTCTTGTATAGACACCTTATATTGACCTGGCACGCTCCACATCATTACAAAGTATCGTATTCATGATCTATGGAACAAGTACTAATCTAATCTTATCTGATCACCGTGTCATCTTCAGCTGATAGGCGTCTCTCGATGTGAATGTGGAGGAAGTGGTCAGCACACTGGTGTCCCCGCCGCTGCTACTTCCCAATCGAGTAACTCTCCTATTGGCATCACAAGGGCTTAGAGCACTCCTCACGCTCGGCACACCCGAACGGTTACCCACCCAAGTGCTAGGCAAGCCCGACAGCGCTTAACTTCGGTGACGTGACGGGAACTGGGGTTATAACAACGGCACAGCCATTAGTTCACAGTAACTAAAACCTGTCAAATGTGGCTGTGAAGTACTTTAATTAATGAAATATACAAATGATTGTTTCATTATTTTAACCACAGTGATGTTTTATCATCCTGTTTGCTAAAGGCTACCTGAAAAATCTAGCAGCTGTCCAAAACAGAACATACACCGCCGGGAAAAGAAAATCGCAGCACCAAGAAGGAGTTTTCCGACATAAATGAAAGTGCTAGGCGTGTTTCTACATCTAAAAGATGATGTATATTCGAATTACGTGCCACTCGACTAAGATTGGTGGTAATAGCGCCACTATGAGGATGCAAATCTAGTTGACTTTAAATACACGCTGCAATGGTCGTGAGCACTAGTTACCTCTGAGATTTGACACAGTGAGCTGACGTTAGTCAAAAATGCCCCCTTTAAGATGAAAAAGGCGTCATTATCAACAACTCATTGAGTTTGAACGAGGTCTTGTAATAGGGCTACGAGAAGCTGGATGTTCCTTCCGCCAATGCACAAAGACTTGGCACGAATTGAGGCACTCTACACGACTGCGACAGCGGTGGTCATGAGAATGGACAGTAGCAACAAGACCGAGCTCGGAACGGCCACGTGGCTCTATCGAAAGGGAAGGCTATCGTGTATGGCTCTGGCAAAAACACTGCATCTGCAGCAGCAATTTCGCCGATAATTAGCACCACAGTGACACAATGAACTGTTACAAATCGGTTACTTCCAGGACAGCTCCGAGCCAGACGCAATTCAACGTGCGTTCCATTGACCCCAAACCGCAACAGCTTGCGACTTTAGTGGAAGCAAGCCGGAGCTCAGGGTGTTTTGTGACAAAAGTTGGTTCTGTCTCGGTGCCTATGATGGTCGTGTGTTGGTTTTCAAGTAGGCCACTTGAGTGGGTTTAACCAACCTGTCTGCTTGCTAGACAAGCTGGACATACACTTGGAGTTACGGTCTGGGATGCGATTTCGTATGACAGCAGGAACGCTGTCGTAGTCATCCCACGTACCCTGACTGCAAATTCGTTCGTCAAACTGGTGATACGACCTGTGTTGCTGCCACTGATGAACAGAGTTCCAGGAGGTATTTTCTAGCAGAATAATCCTCGCCCACATACCTCTATTGTAAATCAAAATGTTCTACAGGATGTCGACATACTGCTCTGGCCTGCTCAATCCCAGATCTGTCTCCAACCGGTCACATATGGGACTTCATCGGACGTCAGCTTCAGCGTCATTCAAATACAGCCTCATCTGCCCCAGTATTGACCGACCATGTGCAACAAGCATGGGACACCATCCCACAAACTGACATCCGGCACCTGTACAACACAATCAATGCACGTTTTCATGCTTGCGTTCTACAATATGTCGGTTACACAGGTTATTAACGTACCATCATTTCACGTTGGCCATGACTTATCTCGCGCTCACGCTAACTTGTGATCTTAATCAGTTAAATGTGACACCTTGACAAATGTATTCCCGAAATTTCATTACTCTACATTAATTATTTCTTTTTTGCAAATAAAATAATTGTAAGACGCTCTATTTACATTCCTGCGTCACTACGCTTAATCCATTTGTTTATTAAATTACCTACTAATGCCACACTCCAGTCCATTATCTTATAATTTATAAATTTAACCAACATTACTTAAACTTCACGAGTGTGAACCCAATTAAATCCTTCAGTATGAGGAAGTAATCATTTCTGGGCACCGATATACGACACTCATTCATGTGTACTAACCGTCCGACTCCGTGCGTCGACGCAGTAAGGTCAACTATTGCTCTAGCACTCTCTCTAGCCTGCAGCCAAAACTGTGGACAAAGATGTACGATCATATAAAGCCGTGTGGACGAGATGGCGGCATTCCGGTGGTATCGTCACATTCCTTTTCACTGCAGCTCTTACGAGCCGAATGTCTTGCTGTGACAACCCATTTCCCATAGTTTCACAGTAGGATATCGCTTACTCATGAGCTTATACTCCGACGTTGAACGTCAGCAACGCATACTGACACTTTGTTTTCATGGCTCTTCAATGAATGTATGTGAAGCAGAACTGACCTTTCACTTACGATCGGAGAGGGAGCTTCTGGACTTAGTTACATTTCATTTCTATGGTATATTAATCAATCATTGCTTATTCACTGTCCTTGTTTGCGCTATTCTTTGTGTGTGGTACATTTCTCACTAACGTTACAGTGTGACCGAGAAAGTTAACGAACAATATGACCAGGATCCGTAAACCACTGTCCCTTCTATCGTTACTTCATCGTTTCCAGCATGTCACTGGTCAAAAGACGCCCCCGATTGATCTGATACGACGACAGAACCAACAGAGCTTGCTCGTTGCCATAAGCACATTTTAGGCACCGAAGTTTTTTTCTAAACGCTTACTAAAGTTAAGGATGAGCTTTCAGAGCAGCTGCATCCGGAAACAATTTTCGAAACCGGATGGTATGACACCTCATATGGGTATAGACGTAGTCGAAAGTCAGGAATCATTCATATGAGTACTGATAGTAGATGGCATTTATTCGATAACTTAATCCTCATACAATGAAACAGATCTAATGAAGCGTTTTTATAAAACGATATCAGAGAATGGGACAGAGCAATGATTATTTACTACAGACACTCCCTCAATCATTCTCTCCCTTTTTCGTAGCGATTTCTTAGTTTATTCAAAACTACTGCAATCAGCCTCTTTAATGCACATAAAATGTATTTTACTACTGTATGAAACTACAAATTTCACTCTCAGCGCTTCCTGCAGTGTCAGTGTGCGTGCTCTTGTGACATAAGATCGTCTTTTAGCAACAAGGCTGATGGCTGACCTGTTAAACTTAAATACTTTCACCGTACATCAAATGTGGACCGAAGATTTGCACATGAGAAATGTTTGTGCCAAAATGGTGACAAGAAAAAGAAAATCACAACCGAACAGGACAATGGAAGTAACGTTTGCGTTGATCTTCTTGAGAGGACTGCCATTGGGCACTAATGGTTAAGTTGTGTGCATACTACATTTTTTTAGTATGATCCTGAGACAAATCAGCAAAGTGAAGACTAGCACCCTCGACCAAAAAAAACTTGAATGAGCAAATCGATGATCAAAACGATGCTCACTTGCTTTTTTGACAGTAGGGGTATCATACATAAAGAATTTGTTCCTCTGCGACAAACTGTAAATCAAGTGCTTTATAAAGGTATCCTTGACAGGCCGACGAAAAGGCTGAATCGTATGAGACTGGAAATTGCAAACAAGTGGATACTTCATCAAGACAACGCCCCATGCCACATGGTCACTTCCATCACGGACTTTTTGACTCAAAAGGCGTTTCTATTGTTCCATACCCTCCCTATTCACATTACCTGAGTCCTTGTGACATTTTTTTCTTTTCCTCAAATTGGAAAATGCAAAATGACATCATTCTGAGACTCTGGAGAACATACGAAAGAATACAACCGACATGTTAAAGGCCCTGTCAGTTGAGGCCTTTCAGCACTGCCAGCAATACTGGGAACAACGACTCCGCCAGTGCACATCTGCCAAAGGGAACTATCCTGAAGGGGACAATGTCGTTATTTGACAAAAATAAAAACATTTGTAGATGAAAAATCATTCTAATTTACGTTCCTCGCACACCTCATACTGGGCTAGAGGAGCCACTGAAATGCCCATCTGCAGATTCCTTGAATGAAACCAAGGTTGCAATTTCAAGATGCAGAATTCGTGAATAGTCCAGTTCCGGAGCGGGGGTGAAATCCTGATGATGGTGAACCGCTTGGTGTGCTGTCGTGATATCGCGGCAGTGAAATGCGCTTTTAAAGCCCTGGGCGGCGTAGGAATATGCCCGACGTCGATGAGTTTGTCGCGGCGTGGCGCAGAGTGATATGTGTAATACCATTGTGCAGCTATTTAAAGTTCGTACGCCAGTTGGGGGTTACAGCTTTACCGTGGAAACAGCTATGTGCATGGACCGAGCAGCATTATCCAACTTATTGGCACTGTGCATGTGCTGAGAACGGATGGCCGTTGGCCGTATCCTATATGACCTGCGGCTGCATGGCGGCAGGCACCATGGTATATCCACTGATGGCACCACAAACTGTATAATAAGAAGAAATGCACGACTGAAGTCGAAGGTGGTTTGTGGAAGTACAGGGTGCGTAACAGTACACATGGTGGCCGTTGATGGCAGCAACAACTGCACTAACCTCAATGGGCATCGAGGTGAATCGAACTTCGGTGACAGAACTTGGGTAGGTCACTCCATGCCACTTTCACTCTATACTTGAGTTAATCAATAGTACGCCAAGCGAATAACTGCGTGACAGACTCTCGCCAATCCATGACCAGATGTTTTCTATGGCTGAGGATGTATTGGCTAGTGCAACTATCGAACACCCTCCTTATTGAGATGTCTAACCAGAAACGACACAGGCAACATACAGTCTTTCATTGTCTTATTGAAAGACGATGCCACACCCACCAGACTGAACGTGCCAGAAGTGTAATGCCTGTTTATGAAATTACATGCTTTGCTGGAGGTGATCGTGTTGTGTACCCAACAGCAAGAGGTTCCGCAGTCGTAACTATCTGATTAAAAGTATCCGAACACCTAATACTGGGCACTGATATGAGTGTCCCCAATTTTGCCTTTAAGATGGCTCCAAGTCTGTTGAGGACAGTTTCAATGAGGCGTCTGAATGTCTGGGGAGGAAGGGCAGCCCATTCTTTCTCAAGAGCCAAAACCAGAGGAGATAGTGATATTAGACGCTGGGGTCTGAAGCGAAAACTCATTCCTAACCATCCTAGGGTTCAGGTCAGGACTCTGGGTAGGCCAGTCCGCTTCAGGAATGTTATCGTCCACAAACCACTGCCTCACAGATGGTGCTTTATGCAGGGTGTACTGTGATCCTGATAGAAACAGTCATCATCTCCGAATTGTTCCTCCACTTATGAAGCACACAATGCTGTAAAATTAGTTCATATGTGTTCATATGTGTCCACATTTAGCATTTTCTTAAGCACAACGGGGGGAACACACCCTAACCACGAAAAACAGCCCTAACCGTAACATCACCTCCTCCTTACTTCACATGATGGCGGGTAATAGTCTCCAGCTATTCGCTGAACTTAAACCCAAAACCTTACTTCGGGTTGCCACTGGGTGTAATGTGATTCATTATCCCAAATCATTCGTTTCCATCCATCCACATACCAGTAGCGTCGCCCTTTATAACATGTGATGCGTCGACTAGCACTGATCACAGAAATGTGTTTCTTATGAGGAGTTGCTCGACCATTGTACTTCATTCTTTTTTAACTCACAACACACAACCATTGTACTAGCTGGACTGCTGGTAGTACTTTGGAACTTATCGGTGGTTCCTTCCGCCACAGACCAGGAACTCTTCTGAAAAAACGACGTGTTGCCAACTCCATGTCCAGTGTTGTCGTTAAGCACACTATTATCGTTTGCCTCCTATTGCTGCTGCGTCAAAGAAACCTGCAACAATAACTCCTCCACAGTCAGTCTCTGGTGCTCCACATGACATCACTATATTCATTTGAATACTTACCTTACTACAAACGATCACATATCCTGACTCAAGTTACATCACGTGGCTGTACGATTTCCACAGCCGAGCGAACAATTTGTTTCGTTTCTCAGGCGCTAGCCTCAGGGAGCCTTCATGAACCTGCGTGGTGTGGAATATGGCCCTCCTGAATTTATCGAATCCATATTTGCATTATTGTTGTGGAACCCTAACAGTTCAAGGATCAACACTAAGGAATGATAAACTGTAGTCTTGGTAGGCCACGACCTTCCCGCTGTTAAATTCCTAGATTTCTCACAATCTTGCACATAATACAATTCATGCCAGTTTGACATCCCTTATACATCGCCTTCATGGTGTTGCAGTTTTAATGGCCGGCATGGCGCATCTCTTTCCTGGTGTTGCAACTTTAATGGTCAGCATGGCGTATCACCTATTCTTCTTGACCTGCATGCAAGTGCCACTGTTGTCATCTGATGTCATCAGCAGTGGGT
The DNA here is from genome assembly GCF_021461395.2 of Schistocerca americana. Classification (NCBI taxonomy): domain Eukaryota; kingdom Metazoa; phylum Arthropoda; class Insecta; order Orthoptera; family Acrididae; genus Schistocerca; species Schistocerca americana. The sequence continues at coordinate 447,453,946 of NC_060122.1, read as the reverse complement.
TGGATCACCATCAACATGCTGACATGTCCACACTCTATGAGGCATTACTAGGTGGTATGGGATTGACCTAAAACCTTGGAAACATGCGTGGCGATAAGGAACTGTACGCAACAACCACTCTTCCTATTGTTAGCCACTACTAAGGTGCAGTCTCAGCTGCAGGCTGTCTTACTGCTTGCACACCAAAAAAAGTTTTGCATCACCCCATTTCCCAGAACTCCTGAAGATAGACGTTGACTCTGTATATTATAAACAGACACAGTCCCTTTGACTGTTCAGAGATGTCACTAAAGCCGGCCGGAGTGGCCGTGCGGTTCTAGGCGCTTCAGTCGGGAACCGCGTGACCGCTACGGTCGCAGGTTCGAATCCTGCCGCGGGCATTGATGTGTGTGGTGTCCTTAGGTTAGTTAGGTTTAATTACTTCTGCGTTCTAGGCGACTGATGACCGCAAACGTTAAGTCGCATAGTTCTCAGAGCCATTTGAACCAGATGTCAATAAACCCGCCCAAAGATGTAAACAATCATGCATGGAGCAGCGCCTATTAGACGGAGGGGGTTCGGCAGCCGATTATTTCCAGTCATTCCACCAGGAAGGAGATACACGGCTCATGTTGGCTCCAGTTCAACCATGCCTAGACGGTCAATACCGCTGTTCGATCGCGTCCGCATTGTTACTTTGTGCCAGGAAGGGCTCTCGACAAGGAAAGTTTCCAGGCGTCTCGAAGTGGAAAAAAGCGATGTTGTTCGGACATGGAGGAGATACGAAGAGACAGAAGCTGTCGACATGCCTCGCGCAGGCCGCCCACGAGCTACTACTGCAGTGGATGACCGCTACCTACGGATTATGGCTCGGAGGAACCCTGACAGCAACGCCACCATGTTTGCAGGCAACTCGGCCAGGCTGAACGCCTTAGACACACTGTCCAGCGAGTGCAGCAAGGTAGAGGTTCTCTGCTATTTGGGGTGGTATTATGTGGAGCCGACGTACATCGCTGGTGGTCATGGAAGGCGCCGTAACGGCGGTACGATACGTGAATGCCCTCCTCCCACCGATAGTGCAACCGTATCGGCAGCATATTGGCGAGGTATTCGTCTTCATGGACGATAATTCCCGCCCCCACCGTGAACATCTTGTGAATGACGTCCTTCAGGATAACGGCATCGCTCGACTAGAGTGGCCAGCATTTTCTCCAGACATGAACCCTATCGAACATGGCTAGGACAGATTGAAAAGGGCTGTTTATGGACGACGCGACCTACCAGCCACTCTGAGGGATCTACGCGGAATCGCCGTTGAGGAGTGGGGCAATCTGGACCAACAGTGCCTTGATGAACTTGTGGATAGTATGCCACGACGAATACAGGCATGTATCAATGCAAGAGGGCGTGCTACTGGGTATTAGAGGTACCGCTGTGTACAGCAATCTGGACCACCACCTCTGAAGGTCTCACTCTATGGTGGTACAACATGCAATGTGTGGTTTTCATGAGCAACAAAAAGGGCGGAAATGGTGTTTATGTTGATCTCTATTCCAATTTTCTGAACAGGTTCCGGAACTCTCGGAACCGAGGTGATGAAAACCTTTTTTGATATGTGTATAATTTACCATCTTGCTAATTCTCATTGTAATATCTTTTTAGTGGCGATCCTTGGCACCTGCTTTTCTGTGAGGCAAAGCTCTCTGGCTGTTTCTACAGACGTTCGGGTTGGTCCATACTAAACACCTTTCACAAGTGAAAGAGCTTCTGAACCCTCCAACCCTCCTGGCCTCTATCTCCATTAACCCCCTGTTCCCTCACACCTACCAAACAGTTTCCCCTGCCTGTCCTATCACACCTCCCAATTCACACCTCCACATCAACTTCATCGTGCACTGCTCCTGAATGGGTTTGGCACCCTTGTCACATGCCTTGCCTGTACACATTCTACCCCTCTCTGCCACCTGTCTCACCCACATGCCTAACCAGCAAACCAGCTGCCTTCCTCTGAGGCACTTGCTATGGACCCCTCCCCCTACTGCTTACTGCCTACTGCTTCTCTCTATACACCTGCCACCTGACATAATCCTTTCCCCTCCCATTTCAACTGCACAACTTCATTCTCCTGGCAATATTTTGGTATCATATGTCTGTGTGTGTTCGTGTGTGTGTGTGTGTGTGTGTGTGTGTGTGTGTGTGTGTGTGCGCGTGTGCGTGCGTGCATGTGTATGTGTTTTGTGTGTATATTCATTTTCTTACTTGTATTTTCCAGTCGACGGCTCAGTGCTTTACTCCTAAAAATTAACATAAGACAATAAAGACATTGCTTTGGCATGGTTTTTTGACTTGTGAGGACGGGATTGACCATATACGCCGTCTAAGGTGGATCAGCGATTAATGGAACATGTCTAGCTAAGGTAAACAGATGAGCTGCTGTGCATTTTATTGTATATTGTGATTTTTATAACGTAACAACCATCTGTGAGCGCTACATGTACGGACATTTCCACAATGCTTTTTGATTCTAAATGTTTTATGGCTGGCAAAGCTTTGTATAAGTTGCTACATTTTATCCACTAACATGACCATCTGGCGTGAGGTTCCAATCCACAATGAACACGTTTTTATTAACAATGTTGAACACCTGGTGCTGATTGCAAAGTCTGTCAAAACGTGTTGCTGAAAATAAAAAAAATAAAAATACTTGTGCGATCTTGGCTTTAGAAAGTTTTTTGCCAAAAAGTGCTGAGTAATGCTTTATACGTAAGCTTCCTCCGTTGATGTTTTAGTCTTGCAGGATGAACAGAACATTCAACCTCGCAGCTTGGCAAACTTCGCTCTCCGCCACTTTAGAAAGTGAGTATAAATTTCGTGCAACGTACAGCGGCCGAAAGCGTGCCAGAAAAAGCTGACAGGATAACTAGTTTGAACCAGATGCATCAAAACCCAAAACGTTGGCGACATATTTTATCTGTCCGCCTTTGATGCTATTTCTCAGGATATAGATCCCCACGTCTAGCCTTGAATCACGCATTAGAATTCAGAGCTGTTCAACTTGTGAATTTAATTTCCGTCCAACCTTTGTTGCTGTCTCTTACTTCTGTGATATGGCATTACTCCATACGGCAGCTTAGAATAGTTTTTCAGAATATGGCGTAAGAGTTTAGATACTTTAGTTTTATGATATTGGAGTATCGGTATCTCAGTCCATCTTAAACATATAGGAACAGTTTAGATAATAGAGACAGAGGACTCTTGTCGAAGTCATCATTACGGATTCCTGTTGACAGAACAGAGCAGGAGAGGAGAGCGAAAAAGTAAATCAGACTTGCCGTTCCAATATTTCAACGTGCCTTTTTTCAAATACACACCTATAATTTTATGGCTGTGTCACCTAACGTAGTGTGGATGCGACGATATTAACGCCTTTGCCTTTGTGACTTCAACGGCAACTGCCGTGTCTAGTATATAAAATAGTGTAGGCTGAAACGGCTTTTTTTGTACGTAGCTTGTCACTTTCTTTGTCCCCGGTGACGCGGGTTGCTGTGGCAAGCTTTGCTCCCACAACACGAGTGTTCTGATTCTGTAGACGCCCGCCAGTAAGAGATGTATAGCACTGTTGAAGACACGACTCCAATTCCTGGGGAGTGGATTTCAGATTCCCGTCCGGCCATCCGAATTACAGTTCTTCGTCATTTTTCTGCATTAGGCGAATGTCAGGACGATTCTGTTCAACATGCCCTGACCGACATCCTTCCCCATCAAGATTCAACTAATCCAGTGCACCGTTTCTAATGATCTCGATGTCGACGGAACAATACTGGCCCTTTCTTTCATACTTCGGCTACGCGTTTATTTGCCCATTTAAATTTCACCTAAATACTTGATTTACAGGTACAGAATGATCATGTCCAATGCCCTGGTTAAAACTCTGTTGAATATGTGACCACGTCTTGATGTAATATAAAATCTTACAGTTTGACCAGTACAGAAGATAGCCATTATATCCATTACAGTGATGCTGCAAAGGCAGGGCAATAAGATGTTTTATTATTGAACATTCTCTGACGCTCGGTGAATGCTCATTGTTTACAACAACTACTTTACACCAAATATATTGCTTGACCGTGACCCTTCTCACTGACAACATTTCAAAATCTTCTGTTCTTTTCTTGTGCGAAACGACTATCGTCCACGTTTCACTTACATATCCGTACAAGGCTACAATCCAGATAAATACCTTCAGAAAAGAATTCCGAACATTTACGTTTATATAACATTATAAGAAATTCATCTTACTCAGGTGTGTTTCCTCGCTATTGACAGTCTGCATTTATGTCATCCCTGCTTCGGCCGTCATCAATTACACACATCATAAAAAGTTTTTTCGTCACCCCGGTTCCCAGAACTCCTGAAGACAGACATTGACTCTGGATATTGTACGAGGTACATTCAAGTTCTAAGGCCTCCGATTTTTTTTCTCCGGACTGGAAAGAGATAGAAACATGCGCATTGTTTTAAAATGAGGCCGCGTTCATTGTCAATACGTCCCAGAGATGGCAGCACCGTATGGCAGATGGAATTTTACCGCCAGCAGCGAGAATGAGAACTGTTTTAAATACTTAAAATGGCGACGTTTTCCTTACTTGAACAGCGTGCAATCATTCGTTTTCTGAATTTGCGTGGTGTGAAACCAATTGAAATTCATCGACAGTTGAAGGAGACATGTGGTGATGGAGTTATGGATGTGTCGAAAGTGTGTTCATGGGTGCAACAGTTAAATGAAGGCAGAACATCGTGTGACAACAAACTGAAACAACCTCAGGCTCACACAAGCCGGTCTGACGACATGATAGAGAAAGTGGAGAGAATTGTTTTGGGGGATCGCCGAATGACTGTTGAACAGATCGCCTCCAGAGTTGGCATTTCTGTGGGTTCTGTGCACACAATCCTGCATGACGACCTGAAAATGCGAAAAGTGTCATCCAGGTGGGTGCCACGAATGCTGATGGACGACCACACGGCTGACCGTGTGACATACTGCCAAGCAATGTTGACGCGCAACGACAGCATGAATGGGACTTTCTTTTCGTTGGTTGTGACAATGGATGAGACGTGGATGCCATTTTTCAATCCAGAAACAAAGCGCCAGTCAGCTCAATGGAAGCACACAGATTCACTGCCACCAGAAAAATTTCGGATAACTGCCAGTGCTGAAAAAATGATGGTGTCCATGTTCTGGGACAGCGAGGGTGTAATCCTTACCCATTGCGATCCAAAGGGCACTACAGTAACAGGTGCATCCTACGAAAATGTTTTGAAGTACAAATTCCTTCCTGCACTGCAATAAAAACGTCCGGGAAGGGCTGCACGTGTGCTGTTTCACCAAGACAACGCACCCACACATCGAGCTAACGTTACGCAACAGTTTCTTCGTGATTACAACTTTGAAGTGATTCCTCATGCTCCCTACTCACCTGACCTGGCTCCTAGTGACTTTTGGCTTTTTCCAACAATGAAAGACACTCTCCGTGGCCGCACATTCACCAGCCGTGCTGCTATTGCCTCAGCGATTTTCCAGTGGTCAAAACAGACTCCTAAAGAAGCCTTCGCCGCTGCCATGGAATCATGGCGTTAGCGTTGTGAAAAATGTGTACGTCTGCAGGGAGATTACGTCGAGAAGTAACGCCAGTTTCATCGATTTCGGGTGAGTAGTTAATTAGAAAAAAAATCGGAGGCCTTAGAACTTGAATGCACCTCGTATCACAGACACAGTAACTCTGACTGTTCAGGGATGTCAACGCCCAAAGATGTAAATATCGATGCGTGAGCAGAGCCTATTAGACGGAGGGGGTCCGAAAGCCGATCAGTTCCAGTCATTCCATCAGGAAGGAGGTACACGGCGCGTGTTGCCTGTAGTTCAGCCATGCCCAGACGTTCAATACCGCAGTTATATCACGTCCTCATTGTTACTTTGTGCCAGGAAGGGCTCTCAACAACGGAAGTGTCCAGGGGTCTCGGAGTGAACCAAAGCGAAGTTGTTCGGGCATGGAGGAGATACAGAGAGAGAGGAACTGTCGATGACATGCCTCGCTCAGGCCGCCCAAGGGCTACTACTGCAGTTGATGACCGCTGCCTACGGATTATGGCTGGGAGGAACTCTGACAGCAACGCCACCATGCTGAATAATGCTTTTCGTAAAGTTTCAGGACGGCATGTTACGACTCAAACTGTGCGCAATAGGCTGCATGATGCGCAACTTCACTCCCGACGTCAATGGCGAAGTCCATCTTTGCAACCACGTCACCATGCAGCGCGACACAGATGGGCCCAACAACATGCCGAATGGACCGCTCAGAGTTGGCATCACGTTCTCTTTACTGGTGAGTGTCGCATATGCCTTCATCCAGGCAATCGTCGAAGACGTGTTTGTACGCAACGCGGTCAAGCTGCACGCCTTAGACACACTGTCCAGCGAGTGCAGCAAGGTGGAGGTTCCCTGCTGCTTTGGAGTGGCATTATGTGGGGACGACGTACGTCGCTGGTGGGCATGGAAGGCGCCGTAACGGCCTTACGATACGTGAACGCCATCCTCCGACCGATAGTGCAACGATATTGGCAGCATATTGGCGAGGTAGTCGTCTTCATGGACGACAATTCGCGGCCCCACCGTGAACATCTTGCGAATGACTTCCTTCAGGATAACGACATTGCTCGACTAGAGTGGCCAGCATTTTCTCCAGACATGAACCCTATCTAACATGCCTGGGACAGATTGAAAAGGGCTGTTTATGGACGACGCGACCTACCTGCCACTCTGAGGGATCTACGCGGAATCGCCATTGAGGAGTGGGACAATCTGGACCAACAGTGCCTTGATGAACTTGTGGATAGTATGCCACGACGAATACAGGCCAGCATCAATGCAAGAGGACGTGCTACTGGGTATTAGAGGTACCGCTGTTTACAGCAATCTGGACCACCACCACTGAAAGTCTCGCTGTATGATGGTACAACATGCAATGTGTGATTTTCATGAGCAACAAAAAGGGCGGAAATGATGTTTATGTTGATCTCTATTCACATTTTCTGTACAGCTTCCGGAAGTCTCGGAACCGAGGTGATGCAAAACTTTTTTGATTTGTGCATCTTGCTGTCCAAATAGTAAGACTCATCCACTACTTTTAGCGTCTCATTTACTAATGAAGTTACACTGCTGAATGATGACATCGCCTTCGGTGAAGACATTGAGCGTCAAAGGTTGCAGATGGTTCACAGCTGTCAGCGTATCTTCGATTACTACGACAGGTCCCATGCAAGTGCAGGAGAATGTCTCCCATAGCGTAATACTGCCCCCACCAGCTGCACATTTCGAGCCTCTGTTCATCTCGATGACAGCGTTTGTGGAAACGACCATCGACCTAGTACAGCAAAAATGTGATTGGCCCGTAAAGCAGATACGTTTCCATCGCCTACGATCGAATCCCGATGGTCCTGTGCCCATTGAAATTGTAACTGACGATGTGGTTGTGTCAACATGTGAACACACAGGGGTGGTCTGCAGCGGAGCTCCATGTTCAACCATGTACTATGAACGGTGTGCTCTGAAAACGTGCGAGTGCACCAGCATTGTGCTCTTTCAGCAGAGATGCCACAGAGCCTACTCTACAGAGCAGGCCAGTCTAGAATCTCGAGTTCTGTGAATAATTGTGGACGTCCGACCATTAAGCGCCTAACGGTAGTTTCACTGTCCTCCTACCTCTTTCCGTGCACGCTCACGACAGTAGCACATGAACACTCGACCAGCTTCACCGTTTTTGTAATACTCGTTAGCAGGCTCTGCGTAATTATAATCTGCCCTTTGTCAAAGTCGCTTATCTCAATGGATTTCCATATTTGCAACCCGTATCTGCGCTAAGGTGGTCCCCCATCTGTGTCTTCTTCAGTTTCATACTGTTGTTTCCGCGTCACGTGCCCGCAACGCCACCAGGTGGCATCCAATCTCGCCGTGGTAGTGGTCATAATGTTTTGGCTTATCTGTGCATAACACGTGAAACAAATATCAAATTCATTGGAGCAGTGTGTCTACGGGTCAACATTCGGAGTGGAAAACAACCGAGGAGAATGTCCTCGCAACTGAAGTGATACGGTCCTACGTGATGTTACGAAGCTGAAGAAAAATATGTAGTTTTGAAGCATACGTTGAGCAAATTAAACTTTCTTTGGTTCAGGATGAATAACTGCAGCAGCATCTGTATTCAGAGCCTTGTCGCTGGCACTCTTCTGTCTTGTACAGGGCTCTCATATCTAAAAGTGGATCGGCCATTTAACGGGGACTAAAATAGATTGTATAAGGTTTTCTAGCCAAGTGACGCGGTTCCGGCGAAATTCTTTCTCACTGAGTGTGCATTTGACAACACTAATCATCATCTTTAGCTTAGCTGTTCACCAAACTAGTGTTACCTATTAGCACCCTGATATAAGTTCTAATCCAGAGAGAAGCTCGAAGCGAAATAGATTTAATATCCAAGGAAATTCCAAATACGATGCTCTTAAAAGTTTTATAGTATGTGTATTGTAGCTGTGTTGTAAATTTCATAAAGTCTAGATGAAGTACGCGCGTGTGTGAGAATTGCTGCGGTGCGCTACAGCCTCTCACCCCGCAGTCCTGAGACGTTACAGCCTACCGTCGAAAGTGGCTGCTGCCGGTGGCCTTCACCAACAATATTTAATTTGTTAAAAGGAATAGTGGCGCTGTACAGTTTTTAAAATTAATGGTTCCAATCTGTTTTAACACGATCATGACAGGCAGTGGTAAGATAGTCGTCGGGAGGGAGCTTCTGGGTTACGTCACAATCGGAGAAGTCTACCGACAATCTACATTGCTTTGCTTATCCTTCCAAGGTTAATTTTGGCGACGCTGGTTTCTCTTTTGTGGCTAACAATGTTAGAATTCACCTAACAATTAATATGGTGCAGGGAGATCTTTAGTAGCGAGTTAATGTTTGACGGACTTGCGTAATTATTTACTGGTACAGAAGTAATCTTCTGGGCTACATGGAACATTCGGTCATGATTGTGATTGTGAGTTGTTGATTACTGATAACGGACTGGAATCCTTATTCTTCAATGGAGTATTGATAGTGGTATCTCGAAGCATACTCAGAGGCAATTGAATTGTGGCTATTTTGCGCCAGTCTCTATGGATTGAGTTGTTGTATTTAGAGGTTGTGTCTAGATGTCAAACCAGTCATACCACAAACAGTCGCTTTATGTGTTCAAATTATAAGATGAAGTGTACTGTTTAATACCGCAACACTAACTTATGTGGAAGTATGGCCACATCTAATTACACGTCAAGTTCAAGATAACTTCGGCAGTGTGGAAATGAGCTGCCACTCAATCCGTTGAATGTACACATATTTTGAGCAATTTTCACCTGCAGATAAGATTTGTTTACGAGAGTCTGAGTCACTAACTCCGGATTATACACAGCTCCAAACCACTGTGCTTATTTTAATGTAATCACTGTTGCAAACTGTAGTACTAGTACTAAGGTTATGAAGAATGAGTATATCCGATGAATAGTTTGGTTGCCGAAAAATTAACGAAGATTAAATAATTACTACCAGGAAGGTGAAACACAAGAATTTCATCCCTAAAAATATTTCAGTGTGTGATAAAACGTTAATGTGCTGCATATTACAGCTCCGAATTCGAGACTTTTTTCGGGACACTTTCGCTGTGACGTATTAGGAAGTTGTTGCATAAGACTGATCCCAAAGTGCCAGTCGAGCTGACAAGGGGAGGGTCTGACATGTGGGTTCCCGGTTTTGATCAAGTTCTGCAAGGACGCTTTTTATTGAAAATGAAGACAGACGCGTTTCGGCTTTTTGCTAGAGGCTCCAAAGTTTTTGAAAACAATCTATGTCATAGACGAAGTCGGAAAATTGTACTTTCAACACTATGCATTGAAAGATTGTCTAAAGACAAACATTTTTTATTACTATAACATGGGGTCCATACCAATAGCGTTCGAGTTATTAACGTTTTTGTGTTTTCATGCTATAGCTCTGTCAGAGCGAGGCGCTCGAGCTGTGAAGTCACTAGACTACCGAAGGCATTAGACTACCAAGTCATGGTCCGTGTTCGATTGTTGGTCATGGCATTTTTTTTCATTCCATATTTTCGGTGTATCTGATAATCAGAATGATTTTCTTTGCCTTTTTTTTAAAAAGTAAAACAATGCGGGCCTGCAGCCTGCCACGTTCTACTGGAGTCAGCACCTCATTCCTTAGTCGATGAGTTCTTCACAAGTCGCCCCTGCTCCCTAGAAAACAACAAGGTGAGGTATCTCGGCTCAGGCCCCCTCGTCTCTCTAACTGCTGACTTTCCAACATCTCAGGTCACACATGCGAAAAATCTACCATTATATCCACAGGAACCCAATTAGAATATACAGAAGAAGATTAAAAGATGGCCTGACCTTTATAATCATTGTTATTAACCTCATAACTCGAATTAAAAATAAGTTGATCGGTCTAAACACGACTTTAATCGAAGATTAATTGGATTTGATTGTTAAAAATGAGAAGTGTCAGGTCGGAAACGGCTTGATGCTTCTCACGATGTAGCATAATGTAGTGAAACAGGAGCTCGGCGATACAATCAAGTGCACTGCACACCATAAAACATAGCGCTGGCCACCCATTCTTTTCAATAGCAACACAGTTAGCGACGTCTGAGCTGTTACACTTACCGTGCAGAACTGAAATGCTCTTGCAATTATCTCTTAAAAGATTTAAGCCAAGTTCATCTCACATACCGAATGCAAGTCATTAAGGGAGGATGTAACGAAAAATGTAAACATTTAACTTAAAAAAATCATTACAGCCCTATTTATTAAAGTGCAGATCTAAAATTTTGCATGTGTAAAGCAAAAGAGCTTTGTTTTAACGGAAAAATATAATAAAATATGCAGATAAATATTTTGCCAGAAATTAGAATTATTAATTTTTTATTGTCTTTATTATAAAAAGCCATAACCCAAATTCTAATCATGTAATTAATGTGAAAATTTTATTGTAGTGTTCTGAGAAGGTTATAAGACCATTGAACTACAGTTATTAATTTATGGTACAAATTGTATCATTAACAGAGTTTTTAATTTTGCACCTCCGAAATTAACTTTTTCTTCTATACGCAATCATCTAAAAATCAGAATGTGGCTGCAGGATCTCGCATCTTTTAGTTCCAGGGACAGCAACACCTTGCAAACAGTTCCTGATAATTTCACAGCATTAGCGCACATACTTTTTGAGAAAAGGCTTCTAGTAACGTAAAAAAATGTAAAACAGAGAAAATGAGGTTCCAAGATTTTCTTCTCATACTTCTGGACGTAATAAGCGTATCGCAATTTTAAAATCCGCCATACTGATACTCCTCATCCTCCAGGTTTCTCTTCTCTCCTCTTAGAATCTGCCTGGCTTGTATTTGCAGGTAAGACACGGATCTGTTAGCTTTCTCGACCCTGCTCTAGTCGATGGTGTAAATTGCTTTTGTTGTAAACACACCAGGATCTATACCAACTCTCTTCAGCACTTCAATTCTGCCGTTATTTCCGTTATCGTAACATAAAACTGTATCATAGACACCTATTTTGAGTACTTCAAGTCCACAGAATGTTCTTTTTGAGCATCTAATCCAAATTAAATTATTGAGGCTTTCATTTGCATTTTGTGTCTTTCCGTGAAGACACTTCCTCAACAAATCAGTGTTTGCAAGAAACCTAAATGTGAAATTAATTGCAGTAATAACAGGTTCTGGTAATGAGTGTTTATGTGAATACGTCTCATTTCTGTTGTTGAACTTACACCAATCGTCTTTCGGACACAGATTGTGCATTGGTGTTTGGTCAGTGGATAGTTTGTGGAAAAAAACTGCCCATACAGCACGCCTCATTACTTCTAAATTATGTGTGTTTTTCCTGCTAGCTCTCCCATGATATAACTGAAGAGAATCAGTTTCTTTCAGGCAAGCCTGTTTTTTCCTCCTAGTGGTTTTCCATCCTCAAGTACTTCACCTTCCTCCTCTTTCAGCAAGCGACGAAGCCTACCATCAAACTCCTTTCGGTTGTGGCGAACAGATTCCAACTTTCCTATAGTTGTATTGTACGGATTTCTATCTGTTACATCTCTGTATGAAGAGGAGTCCCCATCACCAAGGTATTTAGTATATCTAATACCATACTGGTCCTCAGATCCGGAGAACATCCTCACAACTGCACCAGCCTCCATGCCCCACTTGAGCCACATTAATTTTTACAGCATGCTTTTCTTGCCACAATTTCTCACTGTCTTCATTGTTAGACTTTTCTCTGTTGCACACTGATGGCAGTATTTAGACATAATTTCTACATCTAAAACTTTACCTGAGTCAATACCAGTAACAGATGCAACTCCATACAGAGATGAGTGACCTCTTTTCATCCAGGTCCCATCTACAGACACATACAGGTCAGTAACATTTGTAGGAGATTCACTGTCATGAAATCTACCCCAGGATCTTTGTATTTCTGGTTTATTTCCACCAATTCCTCCACTGCTTTCTTCATAGAAACTTTGGTAGTATTGCGTACAGCATCAGACGTTTCTTTATTTATTTTTTCAAACTTTGCACAATTTGTAGGGATGTTCAGAAAACCACACAATAAATTACTTCCTTCCCTGCCCTGTCCAAGGAGTCTCAGAGTATATGCTAACATAAAATGGCCTTCATAGGTACCAATGTCAGTATTTTTGGAGGAAGAAAATAAAAATTCATAGCCACGCGAATTACAAATTAATTTAAAATCACAAGCTATTCCCACTCTTCTTTCTTCAACAACAATAATGCATTCCGTATTTTTTCAGCTAAGGTTCAAATGGGTCTGAGCACTATGGCACTTAACATCTGAGGTCATCAGTCCCCTAGAATTTAGAACTACTTAAACCTAACTAACCTAAGGACGACACACACATCCATGCCCGAGGCAGGATTCGAACCTGCGACCGTAGCTGTCGCGCGGTTCCAGACTGTAGCGCCTAGAACCGCTCGGCCACTCTCGGCCGCCTTTTCAGCTAAGACATGAAAATGAAATCTTCATAACCTGGCAGAGAGGCTCTAAATCAATAAGTCTGAATCCAGTGGAATCCATATCAACATCATTCACGCTCTTGTACAATTCTCCTGTCTCACGTTTCGATGCTGAAGCTGAGAACTTCTGTTCTTCATTTCGAGCTACTTCCTCTATTTTGTTGGTAAACCGATTTCCATGAAACCTCCGTTTCCTAAACACAGTTTTTCCACCACCCATTATGGATGAATCTTGTCTTCCACGTAAAGGTTTGCGAATTCAACCTTCCACCTAATAATATGTGTTAGTGTTGTCAAAACGTAAATAAACCACATGCAAGAAAGTTTTCAGGCAAAGACGTAGATGTCAGCCAGGGATATAGATGTCAGCCAAAGATATCGAAAGAAAATAGCCTTTACACTGACAAAAATTTCGCTAAAGCAAGCAGTTTCCGAAACGTCGGAAAAGGTGGGAGTGGCCACCAGTGCAGAGTTAATCCGTTTAACAATTTAAAGGCAGTTCTAAAGCTGGTATCACGATAAAGGTCTCATACAACATAGATAAAACTGAGTAGATCAAGAAGAAAATATTTTTGAAAAATCGAGTCTTTGTACCAAACTCCATTACATCCCCCCATAAGACTCCTAAGAAAAGCGCACTCAAGATACGTAACCAAAATACTTGATATTTTTGACAGGGACCCGTCTATATTACTGGTGTAATTATATTCAAAATCCACAGGGAACTTATGCACCGACTTTATGCCACGCAATAATCATGTGTCTTTTTCAGTCGATGTAAGATGGTGACAAGAATTCCGTTTTACACATCTGAATGCTCACTCCGTAGACATTCCTACTCTATAGTGACGCATGACGCCTCTTGTAGAATCTATTGCTTGAGTTCGGTGAAGATCTCCCCGATGTTCTGGTACTCATTAAGCGAGCCCCTGACGAAATGCGCTGCTCATCTTTTGATCGTCTTCACATCCTTTATTAATTATTCAGATAAGCGCTCCAAACTGACGAGCAGCACTCATGGACAGATCGAATTAGGGCTTTGTAAGTTATGTACTTCGTCTAAGATACTTCCAACGAATCTCTTCTGTTAATGACACTAGTAAGTCTCCAACGCTGACGATTAATATTGAAGGATAGGCCGAATTATGGTTTTGTAAGATACTTCTTTTGTGTGTAAACTACTTATTGTTGGTATTCTTCCAATGGATTACAATATGGAATCTGCTATTCCTGGAAAAAGTTTTGTGTAGTGATTTCACATGAAATCGCCCCAGATGCGTACTCTTAGCTATTTCAGAGCCGCTAGATGAAAGGACTGGCAACATGCATAAATCACACCAATACACTAGAAAGGACACAGGATTAATCTGCTGGATTACAGTCCCACATCACTGATACGTTTACAGTAGGGTTTAGGAATGTACCGTAACTGTGTGCGAACATTATGAAACACCTCGAAGGAAACGACCTATTGTCAGCACGGATACAGGCAATACAGAAAATATTGTTCTTGTGATACCCAACTGACTCTTTATTCACGCGAAGTAATGAGACTGTCGACAGGAGATCTCAAATTGATTGCAAATTTCTAGATTTCTAGAAGGCTTTTGAAACTGTTCCTCACAAGAGACCTCTGATCAAATTGTGTGACTGTGGAGAATCATCTCTGCTGTGCGACTGAATTAGTAATTTCGTGTCAGAAAGGTCACAGATCGTAGTAACTGTGTAAGTAGGCTTGTTTAGGTTTTTGTGTTGGTAACGCCACGTAGCGCTCTGTATGAAAGTCACTCACTGTGCTGTGTGCAGTCTGTGGCTCGTTAGATTCTTTGTTGGAATATTCGCTTGTGTACTGTTGGACTGTTGGATGTGAACAGCACGGAGCATTGTGCAGTTGGAGGTGAGCCGCCAGCAGTGGTGGATGTGGAGAGAGAGATGCCAGAGTTTTGAGCGAACGATCTGAACGTATGACCGTCAGAAAAAGAAAATTTGTTTAATCGGATGTCACAAAATTATATACATGTATTATGACTTTTGAACGCTATTAAGGTAAATACATTGTTTGCTCTCTATCAAAATCTTTCATTTGCTAACTATGCCTATCGATAGCTAGTGCCTTCAGTAGTTAGAATCTTTTATTTAGTTGGCAGTATTGGCGCTCGCTGTATTGCAGTAGTTCGAGTAACTAAGATTTTTGCGAAATAAGTGGTTCATGAAAGGTATAGGTTACTGTTAGTCAGGGCCAATCTTTTGCGGGGGTTATTGAAGGTCAGATTGTGTTGCGCTAAAAATATTGTGTGTCAGTTTCGTGATGATCAGAATAAGTAAAGAGAAAACTGTCCGAGTACGTTGAGTTTTTGTTCAGCTGTTTGAAAATCATGTAACATAGCAGTTTACCAGCACAGTCATTCATAAATTTTTCTAAGGGGACGTTTCAACTGACGTAAAGCCATCGAGTGAAATAGAAGTGACACAGACATCCCCAACGAAGTGTTATAGATCCTATGCTATTCCTAACCTTAACGATTTAGAAGACAGTGTGAGCAGACATCTTAGACTGTTTGCAGATATTGCTGTCACTTATTCCCTCGTAAAGTCTTCAGAAGTTAAAAGTCAACGGCAAAATTACTTAGACAAACTATCTGTGTGGGGAGCGAAGTGGAAGTTGCCTCTGCACAATAAAAAGCGTGAGGTCCTCCACCTGAGTGTTAAAATGAATCCGTTACATTTTGATTACATGACGTATAGCATAACTTTAAATGTTGTCGATTCAACTAGACACCTAGGAAATACAAATACAAACAACTTAAACTGAAACCATCACTTAGAAAATGTTCTGGGTAAAGCAACACAAAGAAAACGTTTTATTGGTAGAACACTTAGAAGATACAACAGATTTACTAAAGAGATTGCCTACACTATGCTTGTCCCTCATTTTCTGGAGTTTTGATGCGTGTTACGGGATCCATAACAGATAGAACTGTCGGAGGGCATCGAAAGATTTCAGAGAAGGGCAGTTTTTTTTTTATATTATCACACAACAAGTATGAGAATGTCACAGATACGAAAAAGCGAGTTGGGGTGGCAATATTTAAAGCAAAGGTGTTTTTCATTGTGACGAGATCTTTTCGCTGACTTTTACTCACCTACGTCGGAAGAAATGGCCATAGTCGTAAAATAAGAGAAATCAGTTATATCACGGAAAGTGCTGTTCAAATATGGAACGATCAAGAAACTGTCTGAAAGTGGTTCGACGAACCCTCTGCCAAGCACGTAAGTATGAATCGCAAAGTAATCATGTAGATATAAATGTAGATGTGGATGTTACTGTATCCTGTGACTGACCGCAAATCATAGAATAGATCAATAATCGGTCCACGCTCCTATTTACTCGTAGTGTTTTACATTTATTTACACTGAATTCCAACAGCCCGTCCCTACAGGAAGCTTCGATTCTCAATAGTTCTTTCTGCATTTCGCAATAGGCTTCTGGTGTTGTGACTTCCCTGTACAACAGCATCATGCACTAACAGACTAGACTTCACCACCAGCCCGGTATTGGTGCCCTGACATTCCAATGAGATTACGTCTGACGGTTGCGCACCGACAAGAACGAATCCCTGAATTATTTTGTTAGAGAGATTTTACTGATTCTCTGTTACTTTCACCGAAGAGCGTTTCCAGTGTCCGCAATGTAGATGAACCGTTTGATGTTCACCAGGAAAGGGAGTGGAGATTTTATAGCGGGAAAAGAAAACTCTAGGTTCGATATCTGCAGGAGAAGAATCAGTAAACTTAGCACTAATTATCTCCGACTTTTCTTTGGAATAACGGATAACCTTGAATATTTGTAAAGGCCTGGCGCTTGAAATCTCCTTAAAATATTTAATGACAAGCAGAAAAAAATTCCAACTACTTTCCATTCCGATTCGCTTCTTAAATTTCAAATGATTACCCTCTAAATAGTGAAACCTTCAACACGGGTTTCAGGACACCACACATGAAGAAAGGAAAAAACACACAAGTTTTCGTCCACATAATTTGATGGGCAAAGGGAAAAACGGCAGCTTTGCAGGTAGGAAAGTCTCGTGTTCTAACACCCTCTCTTTCTCATACTCATTAAGAGAAATTAATTAGGCTCGTTAGCACCATGTCGCAACCATGTACAACAGGTTACTGCAGGAGCTTGTGGAAACACTTGTCAACTCACATGTTTTCTTTGGAATACTCCACGCATCGCCACCTCCATTCTTACTATATATAGAAAACATACAGCAACTCGTTTACGCTGACGCACGCGAGGACAGCAGCTACCTGCTGAAATGTACGATCGTAAATTTGAATATTGTCTGCGTACTTCATTGCTATGATATATATTCTCTGGGCAGAAGTAACTGCAGTACACTTTTCCACCGGCTGTCCATGACATTTCAAGGACGTTTCTTCTCCAGATGCCTTGCTGTGTATCCTCTCGTTATCAACAGGCGAAAATTATATTCCGAAATACCCACAGTGGCGTCAAATTTTTAAGATCGTCCTCTAGCCTACCAATCCCTAACTCATAACATAGGTCACTTTATGTGCGTTATCAAACTAAATATATAAAAGGTGGCCGACTGGTTGTCTATTTATAGCACCATTTTTGAAACGGCGCAATTTTTGAACTGCCCACGTGCGTCGTTGATAAAGCTAAATCCTGAACGGATGAATGACATTATTGTGAAGCACCGTGGTAGAAACTGAGGAGTTGACCAGATACTGATATCAGAAGTGGTTGTCCATTGCGAAAACTAATCAACAGGCCACAGTCAAAAAGTTGAGCGCCGAAATAAAGCGAGGGATACCGGACTTGGTTGTACTAACTCAGTTTAGAGAAACGTGATGTCTGTGAGGTCCTCAAACAGTCGAGTTGTATCTATATCCATGCAAAAGACGATGTATTAATGTAAAATACTTGACTTACTTAACGGAGTCACAATTTGCACTACTTCTAATCAGTGATAGGAGATGTTCTCCAATGAGACAAATTATGTGTATCACAGGACGGGAGAATCTAACTGTGTCCGGCGATAATTGTTGGGGGAACAGAGGGCAGTATTTATGGCCTGGTGAATGCGTCATATCATCTAAATATATTATTCCATTCTCCGATTTTAAGCCAACTGCGAATTAGTATACCGTCTAGATCGTCGTATTTGGAGCTAAAATCCGCCATGCACCCTCATCAACTTTGGGAAGCAATGGAGACAGTGCAACTGCAAGTACCAAGGAGTTATTTTCAACTCGTATGGCTGCTTTACGTACTGGAACGTGATTTCTAGCAGATCTGTTGTTGCTGTTGTGGTCTTCCGTCGGAATAATGGTTCTATGCAGCTCTATTCTGTGTAAGCCTCTTCATCTTTCTAAAACCACTGCAACATTCATCCATTTGAACCTTACTTCTGTAATCAGCCCTTGGCCTTCTTCTACATTTTTTTACTCCCATACCAAATTAACTATTCACTAATGCCTCAGAACATATTCTATCAACCAACCACTTCCTGCAGTCAAGTTGTGTTAGAAATTTCTTTTCTCCTCTATTCAACTCGGCACTTCTTCATTAGTTATTAGGTCTACCCTCCGGCATTCTTATGCAGCAGCAAGTTTTTAAACATTCGTCTTGTCTGTCCTGTTTATCGCCCAGGTTTTACCTTTAGAATATTAAAATGGCATTATAACATCATTAGAAGAGACTTTAATCATCCAACTTTCCATTGGGGTAGTTACAGTTTCGTAAGTGGCGGGCGTGACGAGACATCCTGTGAAAATTTGCTAAATGCTTTCTCGGAAAACTGCTTTGAACGTACAATTCAGAATCCCGCTAGTGACACAAATGAAACTGATCTCTTTACGCACGTCCTTTCAAAAGCGGTGTGACAACGAGCTGGTTATGTCAACAATGATTATCAGCACAAAGACAAAAAAACGCAAGTAGAGAGACTGCATGTTTAGTAAAGTAGATAAGGAGACAGTGATGTCATCTCTCAAGGAAGAACACGAGCATATAGAGAAACTATGATTCAAGCTTAGACAAATAGTTGACCAAGCAGTGAATAGGTGTATAATTCGTACAACAATTTATGATGAAAGATCCTTCCATGGTATTCTGTAAAATTTAAAGAAACTGTTAAATAAACAGTGACTAATTCACAATAGGTGAAAACAGTGCATAGAGCTACAGATAGGCAGATTTTAGATGAAACGCGTTTGGTTATCAGAAGGGCAATGCGAGGAGTCTTTAACGACTGCCGTAGCTAAATCTTATCAGAAGGCTTCTCACAAAACCCATAGAAATTCTGGTCCTGTGTACATACTGTCCATGGCACCTACGTTAGTATTCTAACAGGCAAGAGAGACACAGAATTTGAAATCGAATGTAGGAAAGCAAAAAGAGAAGTGTTGATGTTCATTTTCAAATGTTCCCTTATCCAGAGTACTACACCGCAGCAAAGATGAGTTTCGCATATGTATACATTAGCATCACTGTTGCTGAGAAACAGGTGAAATCGCTATCATATTCTATACACATGCCTCGAACAAAAAAATTTTGCTGAGAAATTGCAAGAAAGTACAGATCATATCCTTATACAACAAGGGCACAGAAAGGATTCACCCAGCTATCGTGAAATATTATGACACCCATCTTTTGTAGAGGCCTATAACGTATTGAGGTATCTCAAGCAGAATGACTCTCTCTGCAAACCAGTCAGCATGGATTTGCAAAAGAACGTTTATACAAGGATGATGGCAATCAGATGCGTTATTTGTTGGCTTCTGAATAGTCTTGACACACCAAGACACTACTGCATTTTAACGAAAGCATTATCGTTTGGGGTACCAAATTTAATTTGTTATTGAACATTGTAGTGCTTAATTAGGTAAGGTACTATCGAAGGTGAAACATCGTCTTATTTCCACCTACCTGACATCTATAATCCGGTCTCTACCTCACGATAGACCACACTGTCATTTCCTCCCTTTCCTGTTTCATTCGTGAATAGTACGTGGGAACAACGATTGTATGAACCTGACTTTTTCTCTAGGATGTCCACAATAAAAGTTCGAGTTACAAAACGCTGTAGAGAGAGAGAAGCACTGCTCGGAATGACGTCAAATTTGAACAGAACAGTATTGATGCAGGGGGAAACGTCTTGTAAAGAAATAAGTAAACAAATAAAAAATTTAACGAAAAATTTTCCATTGTCGCAATATGTTGTCCACCATTTTCTGCCAGACATTGAAATCGGAGAAACAGCATATTCCAGAACAGATCGGAGTGTTTCGTGGGTCACGTTCAGAATGCGTTGCCTGATTTGTACCTTCAATTTAGCTACTTTCGTAATTGGAGCACTGAACAATACATCTTTCAAATAGCTCCACAGCCAGAAGTCACACTGATTAAATCAGGTGATCTGAATGTCCTGGCTGTAGGGAAATGACGGGTGATAATTCGAGCATTTTTTAAATTCCTCTGCAACAGCAGCATCGCTGCCTGTGCGATGTGCGGAGGAGCGCCATCTTGTATAAAGATGATCCTACCCAAAGCACCAAGTAGTTGAAGGTTTGGAACGACGTTAGTGCGGAAAAGACTCTCATAACGTTTACCAGTGACGGCACAGGACCCATAGGACTCATCACCTCGAAAAAATACGGCCTTACGATAAACAATATCATCAAGCCGCACCACAGAGTCCTCTTTGCAGAAGGAAGAGCTACCAGCTGGTGTGCGTGCGGATTATCCGTTGCCCACATTCTGCAGTCCTGCGTATTGACATTTCATGGCCATTCATTGTCAACTTCCAAGACAGCTAGAAATTCCAGAGAGAACGTTTGTCTTGTGGGGAGGTCAGCAGGAAGCATAGCTAGAAATTCCAGAGCGAAAGTTTGTCTTGTGGGCAGGTCAGCAGGAAGCAGCTCCTGAAGATGGGTGATTTTGTATGGAGAGCAACGCAGAGTGTTTCGTAGGATTTTATGCAATTCGCCCGCAGACATGTCGAACGTTCCAGCAATTCCCAATGCACTGCGTATTTGCACAACACCGCTCGACCCCTCCTGCAATGCTGTTGCCACATCTTTGACAGATGTCAGATCAGCTACTTTGCTCTCTCTGCCACACTGCACAGCAAGACAACCTGTCTTTTCGAATTTTTTAATCATTTTCTCCAGACCCTTAGCAGACAGCGGACCAGTGCTTCTTTTCATACCCTTCAGTATCCAGAACGTCTGGGGACCTACTGATACACAGTATTGTAAAAGAGTTTACAAGGTGGCAGTGTTTTTCACCTTACAATGATTGAATTTCCACGTGATTAGTTTGAAATTAGGAAATATTTGATAGTTTCTGTATCTGTATGAAGACATTTGAATGTGACTGACATCATCAGCTACACTCCTCCGCTAATTCTTAATGTTAATTGCATGATGCGTGACTGGTTTTTGTTGCCAAAGACTGCAAGCTCAGTGGAACAAGAGACATAAACGGGACATAGGTCTCACGGTGTGTGTGTGTGTGCGGGCAGCCCTCGCCAGCCCGGTGTGGCGAGTAGTGTGAGGACGTGCAGGCACAACTTTCAAAGGCGTTTTCCCAGCCCTGCTTACCACGGGAAGTCCCACAGCGACACGCGGACAGCTCAGCGTCCTTTCATGTTAGAGCGCTCGGCGTCCTCACAGATTGGATCGCGAGAGCGTGCATACGACGTGAACCTGAGCTAGGTCGGCGCCTTGCAGTCGTATCTGGAAATCTTGTTGAACCATACAGAGGAAGTTTGGAATCTCCTAAGCAACACAGCAGCCGTTAACTCAGCGTTCACGTATGCCAAGTTGCTTCCCGCGAATTTTTCACTGAGTGATTTCCGACTGGCAGATTTTTGTTTAGATACCAAAGTTGTAATAAATTCTAGAAGTTTCGACGCCAGAAACCAAACTAAAGTCTGTCGTTGGTCAGCGGGCGGAAGAATGAGCAGAAGGGGAGAATGTACAGGTAATTATATGATTATGATTCCCCCCCCCCCCCCCCCCCCCCCCCCCGTACTTAGCAGGGAGGAAATCAGAGGTTTGTTGGAGAGCCAGCAGTTTCAGAAAGGGTCAATCGTCTGGACGCCCATGAGGAATGGACGTCTTTTGTGCCAGCTCTTCTTGACGATTGACGGACTCGTTGTGCTTTGTTCTCAGGTGATTATGCTAAAGAACTTGCCCCCTTTCTATCAGCAATTTATCGTAGATCGCTGGAAGAACGTAAAGTACCTAGCGACTGGAAGAAAGCGCAGGTCGTTCCCATTTTCAAGAAGGCATTTGATACGGTTCCGCACTTACGTTTAGTGAAAAAAATACGAGCTTACGGAATATCGGACCAGGTTTGTGATTGGATTCAGGATTTCCTAGAAGAAAGAACACAACATGTCATTCTTAACGGTTCAAAATCTGCAGATGTAGAGGTAATTTCGGGAGTACCGCAGGGAAGCGTGATAGGACCTTTATTGTTTACAATATACATAAATGACTTAGTTGACAACATCGGTAGCTCCGTGAGGCTATTTGCAGATGATACGGTTGTCTACAAGAAAGTAGCAACATCAGAAGACTCGTACGTACTCCAGGAGGACCTGCAGAGGATTAATGCATGGTGCGACAGCTGGCAGCTTTCCCTAAACGTAGATAAATGTAATATAATGCGCATACATAGGGGCAGAAATCCATTCCAGTACGATTATGCCATAGGTGGTAAATCATTGGAAGCGGTAACGACCGTAAAATACTTAGGAGTTACTATCCGGAGCGATCTGAAGTGGAATGATCACATAAAACAAATAGTGGGAAAAGCAGGCGCCAGGTTGAGATTCATAGGAAGAATTCTAAGAAAATGTGACTCATCGACGAAAGAAGTAGCTTACAAAACGCTTGTTCGTCCGATTCTTGAGTATTGCTCATCAGTATGGGACCCTTACCAGGTTGGATTAATAGAAGAGATAGACATGATCCAGCGAAAAGCAGCGCGATTCGTCATGGGGACATTTAGTCAGCGCGAGAGCGTTACGGAGATGCTGAACAAGCTCCAGTGGCGGACACTTCAAGAAAGGCGTTACGCAATACGTAGAGGTTTATTATCGAAATTACGAGAGAGCACATTTCGGGAAGAGATGGGCAACATATTACTACCGCCCACATATATCTCGCGTAATGATCACAACGAAAAGATCCGAGAAATTAGAGCAAATACGGAGACTTACAAGCAGTCGTTCTTCCCACGCACAATTCGTGAATGGAACAGGGAAGGGGGGATCAGATAGTGGTACAATAAGTACCCTCCGCCACACACCGTAAGGTGGCTCGCGGAGTATAGATGTAGATGTAGATGTAGATGAACTTATATTTTAGCGAACAGTTAGGCCACTGTACTTGTAAATTAGACAATTCTGAAGTTCGCCTCTCTGGCTGCGAGATTTCGTTTATTACGCAGCATACAGTGATATTGAGAGTACTTCTCTTATACTCTCATGGTGAGACGTTTTTCAAACTTTTACTTATTTACACGTTTAGTTCCGTAGGATCAAATTCAGAAAAAAATCTCCAACGTCATGGAATGTGTCAGTACATGAAATTTGAACATAAAACTAAGAACTAATAAAATAAAATATTTATGAACCCAAAAAAGTCAATCCATAAGTTTAAGTAAACGAAAGCAATATAACAACCCAATAGAAGGAATGACCCATGAGGAAACTCTTCAGTTTCGAGTTGAAAGCGCGTGGATTACTGATAAGATTCTTGAATTCTTGTGGTAGCTTATTGAAAATGGATGCAGCAATATACTGCACTCCTTCGTGCATATGAGTTATGGAAGCGCGATACAAATGCAGATTGGATTTCTGCCGAGTAGTAACTCAGTGAAAGCTGCTAATTCTTGGGGATAAGCTGATATTTTTAATAAGAAACGACAGTGAAGAATATATGTATTGAGAGGGAAATTTTAAAATACCCCGACTAATGAACAGGGGCCGACAAGAGGTTTGCGAACTTGCACCACTTATTGCCCGAACTGCCCGTTTCTGAGCCAAAAATGTTCGTTTAGAATGGGAAGAGCTACCCCAAAATACAATACTATAAGACATAAGCGAATGAAAATAAGCAAAGTAAACTAATTTTTGTGTCGAACGATCACATACTTCAGATACCGTTCGAATAGTAAAAATGTCAGCATTAAGTCTTGGAACAAGATCCTGAACATGGCTTTCCACGACAGTGGAACACCTAGCAATTTGAACTGTTCAGTTTCACTAATCGTATGCCCATTCGGTGAAATTAAAACGTCGGGTTTTGTTGAATTGTGTGTTAGAAACTTTAAAAACCGGGTCTTACTGTGATTTAGCGTTACTTTAATTTCTACAAGTCATGAACTTATGACATGAACTACACTATTTGAAACAGACCCAGTGTTGCACACAACATCCTTTAGTGCCAAGCTAGTGTCATCAGCAAGCAGAAATATTTTAGAATTGTCCGTAATACTATAGGGCATATCATTTATACAAATAAAGAACAGGAGTAGCCCCAACATTGATCCCTGGGGCATCCCCCCCCCCCCCACCCCGTTTGACCGCACCCCACTCAGACCCCACATCATGCCATTCTCAACGCTGTGAATAATGACCTTTAGCTGCCTGTTGTTAATGTAAGAGGTGAACCAATTGTGAGCTACTCCCCGTATCCTGTAATGGTCCAACTTCTGGGGCAATATTTTGTGATCAACACAATTAAACGCCTTAGTTAAATCAAAAAATATGCCTAGAGTTCGATACCTTTTGTTTAATCCGTCCAGTACTTCACAGGGAAAAGAGAATATAGCATTTTGCATTTAGAGTTGTTAAACGACTTCTAAAGCCGAACTGTACATTTGATAGCAAATTATGTGGCATAAAATGATCAATTATCCTGGCATACGCACCCTTTTCAGTAACTTTAGCAAGCACTGATGGCACAGAAATAGGTCTAAAATTGTCTACATTATCCCCTTCTCCTTTTTTATAAAGCAGCTTTACTACTGAGTGCTTAAATCGTTCAGGAAATTGACCATTCTTAAAGGAAAAATTACAAATATGATCACAAAATATTGCCCCAGAAGTTGAACCATTACAGGATACGGGGATTAGCTCACAATTGGTTCACCTCTTACTTTAACAACAGGCAGCTAAAGGTCATGTGTGTAACATGTGCAGCATATGTTTACATTCTACTAGGCACTCCATCATATCCATGAGAGTCCTAAGTCTTCAGTGATTTAATTATTGACTCAACCTCCCCTCAGTACCATAGAGGAGTATTTCAGACATCAGTCTCGGAAAGCCATTTTCCAATAGAGTTATTTGATTCCTTGTAGAAACGAAGTTTTTCTTTACTTCACCAGCAACACTCAGTAAACGATTGTAAAATACTGTACATGTATGTGACTTATCAGTAACAGATTTATCTTACTACGAACCGACTTCATATTGTCGACCTTATGCTGCTGACCAGACACTTCCTTTACAACTGACCATATGGTTTTAATTTTATCCTGTGAATTAACTATTCTGTTTGCGTACCACATACTCTTTGCCTTCCTAATAATATTTTAAGCACCTTACGATAATGCTTGTAATAGGCTACTGCAGCTTGATTGTGACTACTTCTAACAATTAGATATAATTCCCACTTCGTCTTATATGATACCCTTATCCCACTAGTCAGCCACCCAGGCTGCCTTTTACTGTTATTACTCCGTTTAGAACATTCTAATGGAAAGTGTTTCTCAAAGAGTATGAGAAATGTGTTAAGGAAAGCATTATATTTATATGTTATCGGCACTATAAACATCCTGCCACTCTTGTTCCTTAACGAGGTTTAAAAAACTCTCTATTGCCGTTGGATTAGCTTTCCTACACAGTTTGTAATTATATGTGGCATTTGTTTGAATTCAACAGCCTTTTAGTGTTAAAATTTGTGCATCGTGGTCTGAAAGGCCATTCACCGTTTTACTAACAGAACGCTCGTCTAGTAATGAAGAACGAATAAAAATATTGTCTATGGCTGTGTTACTATTTTCCTACACCCTAGTTGGATAAAACACAGTCTGCATCAGATCATAAGAGTTTAAAGGGTCTTCCAGCATCCTTTTTCTTGCACAATCATATACAAAATTAATATTGAAGTCGCCACATATGACTAATTTCTGGTACTTCCTATAAAGTGAACCAAGAACCCTCTCTGGCTCGAGCAGAAATGCTCCGAAGTTAGAGTTAAGGTACCTATAAACAACAACAATTAGAAGTTTAGTTTCACTAAATTCAACTGCTCCTGCACAACATTAAAATATCTGTTCAGGGCAGTACCGTGATACGCCTTTGGACTAAAATGGAACACTGTTTTTTACGTACATAGCCACTCTCCTACCTCGCAAGGAGCTCCCTGAAAAACAGCCAGCTAATCTGTATCCTGGTAAAAGAAGCCTCTGAATTGTCAAATTATTTAAGTGGTGCTCCTATATACCAGTAATGTCAGAGTCAACATCTATAAGCAGTTCACTAACTTTATTTGAAATACCTCTCATATCTTGATGAAATATGACACTTCCTTCTCTACTTGGATACCTGACCTCCTCTGAAAGTGACTCTTTAGTTAGAGGGACTTCCTTTAACCAGGTTTACCTACCAGCTGACTTCAATCTAAGAAGGTGCAGCTCTAACACCAACTACTACGGGGATTTCTCCATGTGGGCTCCTACCTCCACCCACTAAACTGTCACTTATAAGCTTTGCCAGCCTCCAGTTCCCATACCCATTGAGATGCAGACCATGCCTGGTGAAACCCGATCTATTGATAGACTGAACTGGTATCACTGCAATGTGAGCCATGCCCTCTACCATCAGCGCCTTCTCCAGCCCCAAGTTAACACGACCAACAGCCGCATTGAGATGAGGCCGATCATGACGCTGGAACAGTCGCACGAAAAGCGCATTAGTGCCACCAGTTTGTAAGAGGTGTATTGCTCTTGCAATATGCAAGGTATAAGAAAATCTCTGACCAGAGAGCAGTGTTGACTGCAGTAGGAACTGTGTAGCTGTAGCAGTAAGTTGTTGCTAGTCTGGAGTCTGCTCTGGTCCGGTATGGTGTATCGTGTTGACTGGGCCGGTCGCGGTGCAGCGATGTCGGAGCCTGAGTATTAATGTAAGTCCCACGTAAATGTTTTAAAAATCTCGTAATACACTCCTGGAAATTGAAATAAGAACACCGTGAATACATTGACCCAGGAAGGGGAAACTTTATTGACACATTCCTGGGGTCAGATACATCACATGATCACACTGACAGAACCACAGGCACATAGACACAGGCAACAGAGCATGCACAATGTCGGCACTAGTACAGTGTATATCCACCTTTCGCAGCAATGCAGGCTGCTATTCTCCCGTGGAGATGATCGTAGAGATGCTGGATGTAGTCCTGTGGAACGGCTTGCCATGCCATTTCCACCTGGCGCCTCAGTTGGACCAGCGTTCGTGCTGGACGTGCAGACCGCGTGAGACGACGCTTCATCCAGTCCCAAACATGCTCAATGGGGGACAGATCCGGAGATCTTGCTGGCCAGGGTAGTTGACTTACACCTTCTAGAGCACGTTGGGTGGCACGGGATACATGCGGACGTGCATTGTCCTGTTGGAACAGCAAGTTCCCTTGCCGGTCTAGGAATGGTAGAACGATGGGTTCGATGACGGTTTGGATGTACCGTGCACTATTCAGTGTCCCCTCGACGATCACCAGTGGTGTACGGCCAGTGTAGGAGATCGCTCCCCACACCATGATGCCGGGTGTTGGCCCTGTGTGCCTCGGTCGTATGCAGTCCTGATTGTGGCGCTCACTGCACAGCGCCAAAAACGCATACGACCATCATTGGCACCAAGGCAGAAGCGACTCTCATCGCTGAAGACGACACGTCTCCATTCGTCCCTTCATTCACGCCTGTCGCGACACCACTGGAGGCGGGCTGCACGATGTTGGGGCGTGAGCGGAAGACGGCCCAACGGTGTGCGGGACCGTAGCCCAGCTTCATGGAGACGGTTGCGAATGGTCCTCGCCGATACCCCAGGAGCAACAGTGCCCCTAATTTGCTGGGAAGTGGCGGTGCGGTCCCCTACGGCACTGCGTAGGATCCTACGGTCTTGGCGTGCGTCCGTGCGTCGCTGCGGTCCGGTCCCAGGTCGATGGGCACGTGCACCTTCCGCCGACCACTGGCGACAACATCGATGTACTGTGGAGACCTCACGCCCCACGTGTTGAGCAATTCGGCGGTACGTCCACCCGGCCTCCCGCATGCCCACTATACGCCCTCGCTCAAAGTCCGTCAACTGCACATACGGTTCACGTCCACGCTGTCGCGGCATGCTACCAGTGTTAAAGACTGCGATGGAGCTCCGTATGCCACGGCAAACTGGCTGACACTGACGGCGGCGGTGCACAAATGCTGCGCAGCTAGCGCCATTCGACGGCCAACACCGCGGTTCCTGGTGTGTCCGCTGTGCCGTGCGTGTGATCATTGCTTGTACAGCCCTCTCGCAGTGTCCGGAGCAAGTATGGTGGGTCTGACACACCGGTGTCAATGTGTTCTTTTTTCATTTCCAGGAGTGTAATAATCTTTCTCATAAAAAGTAACTTTTAACAACTACTCATTTCAATTTAAAGAATTTACTAATTTCTCCCATCCATGATCATCCCGATTATTGCAATAGAAAAATCAGTTGCTTCCTTTCATAAAAGACAGATAGGTCGGCCAGCATTGCACAGAGCTGTGCAGGAAAAATTTATTGTAAGAGCAGATATATCCGGTGACTTCGTGGAGGTAAGAATTTTTTCTTTTTTTTATTCAGAATGATCTTTCAGGGCCATGACGCAGTACTGCTGTCGTCCAAAATTTACCAGGTTAAATTCACAGTGAATTATTGAAATGTCATAAGTGAGTAACAATTTAATTGAGAGGTTCGTTACATTGTTTTATTACCAGGTTACTGAATTCATTTTTTATTGGGACGTTACACTGAATGTGAACGACATAATTATAATTTATACTGTTGAGAGGTTTAGGAATTTTTCTGTTTTGAGCTTACATTAAATGGGAACGAATTTTGTGGGGAAGAATTCTGTTTTGAGGTTACACTAAATTAGAATCATAATCATATTATTCATAATATTTATTTAATTTTGTGGGGAGGTTAAATGAGAATATTATTCATAATATTAATTATAATATTTTGTTGTGAGGTTACAAGTTTTAGTAGCTATCTTTACCAGGTCACCACCTACATCATAATCCCCAGCCCTATCAAGACTATTCCCTGCTCCACCCACAATCATTACCTGATCCTCTTTCGTAAAATTCCTACGTAACTCCCCTACGCTGTCAGTCACCTGATCCGAACTCTGCACTAGGCTTCACAATACTGCTGACCTGGTACTCACTCCCCAACACTTCCTGTAGCTGTTGACCCACACCTCTACCGTGCGAACTACCTAGCAGCAGCACCTTCTTCTTTCTGTTAGGCTTTGCAACTGGCTTAGGCCTCATAACTGTTCAGGACTGCTGCATGTTTCCTACACCTACAGCTACAAGAGGCTCCTCTCCACTCAACTCTGACAGTTGGTTCTGGCTGGGAGTTCACGTCTCTCGTCTACTGTGTGCAGAGAAGCTACGAGACAGTATTTAGATTTAGTACTTTGAGTGCCACAGTCTGCTACCCAACGTCTCTTATTTTAGCATTAATAATATCCGTGTCGACGGCGCAGATTTCTTCGAGAATCGTCACTCCGTTTCGCAAACATGCTGTATTCACCGTGATGTTACGATTCGCTCCGGCATTGTAGGGCTGTAAAAGTAAACTGAGTGGTCGCTACTACCATATTTTGTATCTCAATTGACGTTTCACGCCAATTGTTTGCGAGTAGTCTCTTATAGAGTCTCGTATTGAGGCGATGTTGTCATTTCACGCTTTATTTCACAGATCCCGTATCAAAAACAGGGCAAAACTAGTAATAGTTTAGGATGACTGTAATTTTGTTTTATATGTCCGTTGGACGATGATGAAACAATGTCATCTTCCTGTAAATAGGTTCTGAATTAAAATAAATTTGTATAATGCCAAATCGCACTTAGTCTTTCAGTAGAGATTAGTTTCTTGTGATCATTGCTTTTTATTGTTTTGTGTTGTTATTTCTACTAATAATATTCAGATGCAATAGTTAATTTGGATGATTTTGGTGACGAGAATGTAGCCTGAATACCCTAGAAAATAACTGAACAATCCATGGGCCGTGCTCTAGTTGTAGGATATTCATTGTGATGTAACTGTTGTTACCAGTTAGGTATTGTTACTAATCACTACCTCCCGGGGGATATTTGTAAGTTACAGGGCCACTCACTACGTTGTATAAATTAAATCCATTGTGTAATTTTACACACTTGTAGGAACCCTCGGTTTTTTTTGCCTCCACACTCAGAGAGTTAAGAGGTGTATAAACCACAAACACACACACACTCAAACGCACACACAAGCCACAAACCAGGAGGGATGTTAGAAACTTTACCAGCAGCTCCCGATCCTTGATGGAGACAGTCGTACTGAGCGTCTCGGTCGCAAGCTAAGGAACAGCATCCTGTCACGTGTCTGTTGGTGTAAATGTTATGACGACTACAGTTCCGTCTATTGGTCAAATTGTCATTAATTTTTTTTGTTCAATAACATTGTCCCTTGCATCAATTGTAAGACGTCAGGCAAATCCAACACCTTCCATGAAAACCCTGACATGATAGCAAATCTGGCAATATGTCACATAGCTCCGAATGAGTCCTGACATTAAATTAACCAAAGTAATACGACCAACGAGTGAGCAAATGGAATACCACAGACTAACACAAGAACGCCTAAATGCATGTAATACCTTCCCACCGTGAAACAGATTCAGTTCCGAGGGGGGAAACGAGAACAGAAGCCGAGAGCAGAGCCGTGTTGGCTAGAAGGCCCTACGATAAGAGCGGGACAATGGGACACCCACATTGCCGGCCGACCACCGGGAGGTCCATCCCCCAGCCCATGTTAAAAGATAGAGCCCTCCAGAAGAACAGTATAGATCTTACGATAATACTAAAAGGCCCACACCAGCTGCAAGTTTTAGCGTGAGACTATACGCGTCTCTTTTACGTAGCAAACATTAAAAACATTGCCCCACCACGAAAAGTATGACGTTTCTTATTGGATAGACAGAATTTTTGTAGGCGGAGCTTAAGGTTAACATTGAGTCGCTGATTGATCAGTTGAAAACACAGCCAGATACCTTTCTCTTAAACCAACTTCGGTAAACAGTAGTAAGGATAAGTTCGAGAGAGTTGCTTCCGAGACGGCGAGGTGAGCTGCGCTGCCCGCCGCCCCCTGACGCTGACCACCGACAAGGTAATGAACGCACGCGATGCTGCATAAGAGCGCATAAGGCTTCACTCAGAACTGCAGAAGTCTCATCTGTTACATCCCCTTTTTACGTAACACTAGTGTCGATCGTCAATTAAACTTCGTGGTATTCACATTTGCTACTTGAAGTTAAAATCTGAAACACAATGATTTTTCTGTTATTTAATTATTGAGAAGCCACATCAGCAACTGTAATTTACGACAAGTTAGATAAGTAATTAAAGATAATTGAGGGTCACTGTAGACCATTTTTGATAGTTTTCTCTTTCATGAAACTTAATTTAAACCTAGTTTATAGATGTGATATGACATAGGTCATCCTTTGATCCATTAGAGAACTTGGAAACCCATTCAGGGAATATTCGTTCACATTTTTGTTGAACGCAGTTGGTTTTTATCATCCTGTATTAAAATATTTTCTTTTATCAATAGTACAATTTATAAACAATGTTTTGTGAGTAGAATAAAAATTCCAATGGTAAACTTAACTGCTTTTTCGAAGTTATTTTACCAGCTAACTAAAAAT
Organism: Schistocerca americana; assembly: GCF_021461395.2. Taxonomy (NCBI): domain Eukaryota; kingdom Metazoa; phylum Arthropoda; class Insecta; order Orthoptera; family Acrididae; genus Schistocerca; species Schistocerca americana. The sequence continues at coordinate 447,421,786 of NC_060122.1, read as the reverse complement.
AGGAAAGCCTTGAACCCCTTCCACTAAATTTAGTTAGTATTAAGATACTTTTACAGGAGGTGCAGTGGAGCTGACGCTGAAATCATTAAGTATTTGATTATATCATCGCTAGTCTCACTGAACTCTTCTGAACTCTACATGTCATGTGTGGTCTGTCATCTCCTTACCAGCAACAGGTCCCAGGTTGAAACTAGTCAATTCCCTAAAAAAACACGCTCAGAGCGACGTTGCGCGAATGTGGTAGGGAGACACGACTTAGAACAAACAGACACCACGCAGAATGTTAGACAATAACATTCTGTTTAAGTTTGACGTCCTTCTGAGCACTGGTTCTCTTTATACAGCGTTTTGAAACTGGAACATTAATTATTAACATCTTGTATTTCTTGTAATCATTGTTGTTATTTCGCGAGTTATACGATATGTGGTAAGACATAATACACTTACGAGGCAAAATGTTGAGGGCCGTCACACTGAGTGAAGCGTTCAGCTGCAAGATTTGTATGCAGCGCATATCACAATTTTGAGGGCAGCGTTTTTTTAAGCTCCGATCGGTCACAAAATTAAAATCACAGTGAAAATAGGGTGGAGCTTTGCGCAGATGTGTTGCGCAGTGTGTCTATCGCGCCACGACACACTTTTCACTTCTGAGTGTACACTGAGCACTTAAAGGTGCCTACAACAATAGTGCCTCCCGTGAAGTGTAAAGTGTCTTTTGAGGTGTTTCGCCCGGTTTCATAAATCCCAAATAACGTCAATGTCAGGCGTTTCCTCCTTCATGACAATTCTCAGCCGCACACTGCAGGTGCAAGAAGACCCTTCTGCAGCGTTTGCGAGGGGAAGTGTTTGATCATTAACCATATAGCCCAGACTTGTTTCGCTCTGATTTTCAGCTGCTGGCTACGAGGACAGTATTTTGCCATACACAACGAACTGCAGACCAGCGGAGAGAAGTGTCGGAAATTATCGGTGCCTGCCTTCCATGACCAGGGAAACGGAAAGTTGGTAACACGCTACGACAAATGTCTAGGGGGAGACGGGCGCCGAATACCAAGTCGCTTGGGTGGGATAATATTCTCGAGCCGGCTCTGATCACTGCGAACCGCGAGGAGGAGTCCTACCTAGTGACGTTGCGGGAATGTGAAGAGATAAGGAAAGTATTTGAAGGTGCAGAGACGACTGGGGAAAGATTCTAGCGACTAAACTGCCCACGAATCGGCAAACCGCTCACAAAAGTGATCTGAAAGGAGAGGTTGTCCAGGCAAAGGCATCTGAGAAAGAACGTCTCGGAAACGATGAATATCGTCGTCTTTTCGCGTGCTGCACTCGTGGACCAATGGAGAAGTGTCGTCTGATCGCATGGATCACATTCTTTGTTGCGCCAGATCGATGTTCGTCTCCGGGTACGCCCTCATCCATAGGAACAGCTGCACGAAACATAAAGCCTGCCAGAGACGCAAGCCACAGGGTGCAGTATTATGCTATGGATGCTATGGAGGACATTCACATGGAATTCCACGGGATCTGTGCTAATAAACGGCACTGAAATAAAAGGTGAAATATTATATTACGCATTGTTAATGTACCGCGCATTAGAATTAAAGGATCACTTTTTCGAAACCCCGTAATTCCCTCACATTGTGAAGCGTAAGTTTAAAATTAGGCTGAAAGATGCGTACAACATTCCTCTCTGAAGGTGCAAAAGTGTGGCGCATTGCGACGTCGCGCTCGCGCTAGATGGCGTGTCTAACAGCAAGGCGTCAACACATACGTATAAAAAGCCACAGCCCAACTATTCGCGTTACCTATAAATTCGGTTAGTGATGTTACATTGGCACCAAATTTCACCACAATTCTGCCCATCGGAACCCTGGAGGAGTCACGTGATGGAAAGGTCGTCTCTGCCCCTTTCCCCCTCCCCCCCCCCCCTTGCCATTTCATTCCTTTTTTTGACACCTCTGCGATGGAGGTCAGAACCGCGACTCCCAGCGTTGAAATCACGCTGTTTTCTTATGATTGGACGAGGAAAACATTGAAGACTCTCATATTCGGCTTGAAAAGGCTTGAGTGAGTGGCACAAAAGGCGCCGATCAAACGACCCCTTTCTCTAGCGCGTAGATTCCCACATACTTCGCCGTCGAAAACGACGGTGAGCAGCAGGAACACGTTGTTGATATAATTTGACACTGCTAACACCCTCGGACTTTTCTACCCTCTCTAAGACATGCTGAGCTGCATCCCACTTAAACGTGAAGTGAACCCTTTTTGCTGTCGTGGGTTCAAATGGTTCTGAGCACTATGGGACTCAACTGCTGAGGTCATTAGTCCCCTAGAACTTAGAACTAGTTAAACCTAACTAACCTAAGGACATCACAAACATCCATGCCCGAGGCAGGATTCGAACCTGCGACCGTAGCGGTCTTGCGGTTCCAGACTGCAGCGCCTTTAACCGCACGGCCACTTCGGCCGGCTTTGCTGTCGTGTGCACGCTGGAACTGCTAGGGACCGCTTAAAACCATTCGAAAAAACTTGAACGTGAACCGTGGCAGTAAAGAGTAATATTTTGAGGAATCAGCCTTTGTTGCACAAATTTTCTATTCTTTACCAGGTTTCGGCTAAATTAATCTAGCCTTCTTCAGAAGCTTAAAATTACTATAACATGACAGAATAAGGCAAAGTCAACATTAAAATTAAAATCTATAGTACCGTGGAACCATGCCGAGTAAAATTACTTCGCTGAAGTCCAGCCCCGGCATTTTTTCACCACGCGGTCGGTTGGCAGCGGCAACTAACGTTGGCACTGACCGTTGCAAGCAGAAAATATGTCCAACTGAGGCTGATTCCTCAAAATATTAGTCAATCACAGTTGCTGACGGGGCTGCAGTATGCCAAAATTCCTGCAGTAAAGGGTCTTTATGCATTTTCGTCCCTCCTATTTCACGTCCTCTTGCAGCGCTACCATATGTTGCGGGCAGGGCTACGTGAGGGAGGGGGGAGGGGGGTGAGGGCGATGCGACATTGACACATGATTGAATATAACGGTAAACGATCCCTGTGAGACCCCCCCCCCCCCTCCCTCCAGTTCCGCAAAACCCTCGGTGGCACCTGCCCACGTATATTGACAATTTTAAAAATGATCGTGTACAGAAACAACCTGCAAAGTAGTCCGAGGCGCCTGTACTTAGGCAACACGTTGTCACTCATGAAAATCTAGTTGCTTGACTGCAGGCACCTCGAAACATGTTGTTTCTGTACGTGATCATTTTAACATTCTCAATAAGTATGAGCAGGTGTCACCGAGAGTTTTGCTGAACCGGGGAAGGGGGGAGGACTTAGAGGGGCCTTTTTTCCTTCTATTGACGCGTGTGTGTCAATGTCACATGAATCCCCCTCCCGTGATCATGCCACAGGAGGACGCGAATTAGGAGGCATGAAAAACATAAGTAGCCTTTCCCGCCAACGATCACTTTCAAATTTCATCGCATGGTTTTGAACGGTCCCTAGTGGTTCCAGTCTGTACACGACAGCAAAAATTACGATCACACTGCTCTCTAAAGGGGTCAGATAACTGTAGCCTCAGAATGTCCTTAGTGAAGGGTTGAAACGTCCGTGGGTGTCAGCAGTGTCAGAGGTTGTCAAGAACATCTTCCTGTTACTCACCGCACTGCGAATCAGTTCCCAAGAGAAAGTGGTCGCTATATCGATGCCCTTTATGCCACCCCCTGAACGATTCTGTCGATTCTGAGCGGCGGCGTGTCTGGAATGTTTTCCTCGGCCACTCATAAAGAAACCGCATGATTTCAGCGCTGGGCGTCGCAGTTCTAAGCTGCATTGCAGAGACGTGAAAATAAAGGGTGAAATGGTGTGGGGGAAAGGGGGAGGGAGGGATAGGAGGGGCTGAAACGACCACCCCATAGTGTGTCACGTCCACGGCGGCTTTGGACTGAATTATGGTGACGTTCGAAGCCAATGTGGCATCATTAACCCACCTTAAACGTCATACGATCATCTGAGCTGCGGTCTTTTCGCACTTGTCGACACCTTGCTTTCCGAAACGTTGTCGAGCCCGAGCGTGACGCCGCAGTGCGCCACGCTTTTGCAGTACTACAGAGAAAGATTGTAGGTGCCTCTGAGCTGAAATTCAAACTTAGCCGTCGTCATGGGAGACAGTTACGGGGTTTGGAACTTTAATCCCTTAATTATTTTACGCAGCATATTTATTTCCATTAAATCCTAATTTTTTGCCACAAAATTATCCTGAAGTAACAACTGATATCAGAAAAGGATTAATTTGCTGCATGGCCTTAGAAATAATAGGCTCTACAGCTCCAATTTCACTTTAGTACTAAAGAATACATTCATTTAGTGTTTCCATAATGAACTATAAAAATGGCTTTAAGGCATAACAAATAGACGCAAAAGATGTTTAAGTTACATATATCAGCCTGTTTAGCCACAGTCAAAACTAAGAAGCTGCATTAATGCAATTACTTTTTAGATGTAACATTTATTATGACCTTTTTTTTCATATGTGTTTTTGAATATTATCTGAGAAATAAGCTATGATTACTGTAAGATGTTGGCCTCACGGATAACTAGGCGATTTCTGCTTCACCTTCTGCTTAGCACGACGACTCGACGGCAGTGATGGAGAGGCGTATGACCAGCGCACTACGCCCCAGCCGTTAATTTTGATTTTGGAAACTAGAGCTGCCACTTTTCTTCAACTTGCTCTGTAGTTATCCTGACCAGATTGAAGTTCGCATAGCAATATCATTTCAACTCATGTACACCGAAAGGGATACACTATATCTCATATTAGAAAGCGGCAAGTATCTCATACTTCTTACAAATGTAAGAAGCAGCACAATATTATTGCCATCTCTGCGGCAAGAAATGGCCAATACTATGCTGCGTTCATCATAAGAATAAACCGGCTGTAAACATTTCTCTATGTATTCTTCTGTGTTTGCTGGAATCTCATTGAATTTCGATTCTCGTGGAGCGAAAAAAAAGCTGTCTCGAGTTATGTCGTGTACGATAATAAGGAAATGTTTCATGCTGTGCGTTACGCGCACATCGGCTCACAGATAATACGGGACAACAGCTTTACCGGCGCATTCACTTCGACAACACTGGCCAGCCAGCTGGTCCAAGCAACTTGCGTTGATGTGAACAGCTGGATTTAAGACGCACAAAGAGACGAGCAGAGAAAGGTTATAACTTCGATTGTCATTTACTTTTTAAGCAGAAAGAAATACACCGAAGCCCAAAAGAAACTGGTATAGGGAAGCGTATTCAAATACAGTATATGTAAACAGGTAGAATACGGCGCTGCGGTCGGCAACGCTTATATAAGACAACAAGTGGGTGGCTCATTTGTTAGATCGGTTACTGCTGCTACAATAGCAGGTTATCAAGATTTAAGTGAGTTTGAACGTGGTGTTACAGTCGGCGCACGAGCGATGGGACACAGCATTTTCGAGGTAGCGATGAAGTTTGGATTTTCCCATACGACCATTTCACGAGTGTACTGTGAATATAAGGAATCTGGTAAAACATCAGATCTCCGACATCGCTGGCAAAAGGACCTGCAAGAACGGAACCAACGATGACTGAAGAGAATCGTTCAAATGGTTCAAATGGCTCTGAGCACTGTGGGACTTAACTGCTGTGGTCATCAGTCCCCTAGAACTTAGAACTACTTGAACCTAACTAACCTAAGGACATCACACACATCCGTGCCCGAGGCAGGATTCGAACCTGTGACCGTAGCGGTCACGCGGTTCCAGACTGTAGCGCCTAGAACCGCACGGCCACTCCGGCCGGTTAAAGAGAATCGTTCGACGTGACAGAAGTGCAACCCTTCCGTAAATTTCCGCAGATTTCAGTGCTGGGCCATCAACAAGTGTCAGCGCGCGAACCATTCAACGAAACATCATCGATATGGGCTTTCGAAGCCGACGGCCCACTCGTGTATCCTTGATGACTACACGACACAAATCTTTACGACTCGTCAGGGCGCCTCAGCATCGACATTGGACTGTTGATCACTGAAAACAAGTTGCCTGATCGGACGAGTCTCGTTTCACATTGTATCGAGCGGATGGACGTTTACTGGTATGGAGCAAACGTAGTGAATCCACCGGCTCTGCATGTCGCATGGAACTGCTGAAGCTAATGGCAGCTCTGTAATGATGTGGGGCATGTGCACTTGCAGTGATATGGGACCCCTGATACTTCTTGGTACGACTCTGTTAGTTAAAACGAACGAAAGCATCCTGTCTGATCACGTGTATATATTCATGTCCATTGTGCATTCCGACGGACGTGGACAATTCCAGCAGGACAATGTGATACCCCACAAATCCAGAATGGCTACATAGAGGCTACAGGAACACTCCTCTGTGTCTGTGTATTGCGTGTGTATTAAACCGGGGACCTAGAAACGACGGAGACGCTTCGTCCCGCTGCAGCCCTCGTACATGGAGACAGTGTTTGGTCATCAATCGCCGACATTGTGTAACTGAGGCGCAATAAGGGGAACCAGCCCGCATTCGGCGAGGCAGAACACTGTTCTGAGTTTAAACACTTCCGCTTGCCACCAAGCTCCTGAGTCAGGAACATTATTGAGCAAATATGTGATGCCTTGCAGCGTGCTGTTCAGAAGAGATCTCCCTATATGGACAGTCTTGCAGGATTCATGGTGTCAGGTCCCTCCAGCACTACTTCGGGCATTAGTCGAGTCGATGCCACGTCTTGTTGCGGCACTTCTGAGTGCTCGCGGGGGCCCTACTCTACATTAGACAGGCGTACCAGTTTCTTTGGCTTTTCAGTGTAATGTACGGAAAACACCGGCAATACGCTTCTTAAGGGACCAGACACAAGACATAATACGCTCTCGTTCTTAGCTAACATAATACTGCAATTAAAAGCAACCTGCGAGTGCAATGTGTGACGCAATAGTATTTTGCAGGAATTTCACTGAATAGTTAAATACTGGAGTCACTGAAGGTATTACTTGTAGTCATTCGTCTGGTGACCTCTTACAACTGCCATATCCGAATCCGAGGAGTACATTTCAATACTGGAACTGTCATAGCCAACAACATAATCCACGACGTCATCCAAGCGCCACATTTTCTCCTCTCCTTTTGAAACTTACTGTTCTGTGTCCCATCAGCGTTCGGTAGTGAGGTATGACAAAGATTCGTGCATTAGTTGCAGTACATCCGGCAGCTTAAATATCATGTTATTTCTCGCTGTGAATCCGTTTACTTCGCTCCAGATCAGTTCTGTTGGGTTCAGACACTATTGGTACGGTGGTAACCTAACGACAATGTCGCCTGAGACTTCATCGATAATGCAATGGTCGACAATATACACTGAGGTGATGTTAGTCATGGGATAGCTTCTAATATCGCGTCGGACCTACTTTTTCGCGACATTGGGAGCAACTCGACGTGACGTTTACTAAACAAGTTGTTGGAAGTTGCTCCAGAAATAATGAGCCATGCTACCTCTATAGTCGTCCGTAATTGCGAAAGCACTGCCGATACAGGACTTTGTGCACGAACTGACCTGTCGTTTAAGTCCCATAAATATTCGATGGAATTCATGTCGGGAGATCTGGGTGGCCAAATCATTTGCTCAAATTGTCCAGGATGTTCTTCAAACCAGTCGTGATCAACTGTGGTCCGGTGACATGGTGCATTGTCATCCATAAAACTCCCATCGTTGTTTGGAAACATAATGTCCTTGAATGGCTACAAATAATCACGAAGTAGTTCAGATCAACAAGAGGACCCAGTCAATTCCATGTAAACACAGCCCAATTCATTCAGGAGCCACCACCAGAAGTCACAGAGCCTCGTCGACAACTTGGATCCATGCCTTCGTAGGGTCCTATGCCACACTCGAACCCTACCATCAGTTCCTACCAACTGAAATCGGGACTGATCTGACTAAGCCACGGTTTTCCAGTCGTCTAGCGTCCAACCGATATGGTCACGAGCACAGGACAGGTGCTGCAGACGAAGCCGTGCTGTTAGCAATGGCACTGGCGTCGGTCGTCTTCTGCCATAACCCATTAATGCCAAATTTCACCGCATTTTCCTATCGGATACGTTTTTCGTGCGTCCCACATTGATTTCTGCGGTTATTTCACGCAGTACTGCTTGTCTTTTAGCACTGACAACTCTACGCAAACACTGCTGCTCTCGGCCGTTAAGTGAAGGCCATCGGACTCTGCGTTGTCCTTGGTGAGAGGTAACATCTGAAATTTTGTATTCTTGGCAGACTCTTCACACTGTGGATCTAGGAATACTGAATTCCCGACGTTTTCTGAAATGGAATGTCCCATGCGTCTAGCTCCAGCTACCATTCCACGTTCAGAGCCTGTTAATTCCCGTCGTGCGGCCATAATCACGTTATAAACCTGCTTACATGCATCACCTGAGTACAAATGATAGCTCCGTCAATGCACTGCCCTTTTATACCTTCTGTACGCGATACTACCGCCATCTGTACATGGCATATTGATATCCCACGACTTTTGTCACCTCAGTGTAAGGTTCAGCCTGTTGCAGCAATTCAGAGTTAACTGCGGTACGATCGGCATTGGCTCCCCTTTCTACCAGCCAGTTTCCCATGTCTTACTGTTTCCAAGACTTGCGCCCTACATACAACTTTGAGGCTATGATACGATACTTTGCCCATTACAGTAATGCTGCAGGCCTCCAATAAGGGCAGAAAATCTCTAAACCATTTAAAAAATGAACACTTTACTATTCTCTTCTTCCTGATAATCTAATTTTCTTAGTTTGAAAAATTAAATCACCACCTTCTACAAAACCACAGTTTCTACCTATTGTAAAGTAACTGACCGTTTACCTGTCCCTTTCAGTTTTTCTACCCACTGTGACAGACCTGTAACAAAAGCAGTAACTGTTGAGTCAGTCATAGTTTTTGTGTGACATATCCCGCATTAATCCAGGTGTGATTAAGGTAATAAATACTACGTTTCCCGTGCTTAAATTTGCGAATCTGACGAAGATAATGCCACTTGCATAGAGAAGTTACATCTCTGTCTTTTATTTTAATATTTCGTTTCCTATTTTCAAACTGGAAACAAATGACTGTCATTAGTTAGTAATATGTTGTCCCATTTACATCTACATCAACATTATTACTCTGCAATTCACAATTTAGTGCCGGTCAGGAGGTTCAGCAAACCGCCTTCAAGCTGTTTCTCTATCGTTCCACACTCGAACAGCGCGCAGAAAAAAACGAACACTTGAATATTTCCGTGCGAGCCATTTACCATTTTAAGTAGCTTATTTACTGTTGGTGCCTCGTTTCTGCAGAAAAATGTGTGTACCTTTGACCGCACAGCATTTTTCACAAAATGTGCCGGTATTCTGTTTTTCTTTCCACACATTCAACACGCTCGACACAGAAATATTAGTAAATTCAGATGTCATTTAAGCGATCTGCCGTAACGCTAGCAGTGGATATTCCTCTATAAACTTGTGAAAAACATTGAGAACAACCTGTTTCTCTCCACTTCATAAAAGTGTTCCACGCGCTTGCACGTGTTTCACTACTGATCAGGAAGCGGAGTCAGCCATTTTCACTGTACGTATTAAGAGCAGGACGATCTGTTCACAGCTGGCGATACAAACTGCCACTTACACGATTTTTGAAATAAAAACTACGTAGCTGAAGTACGATTAAGAAAAATGTTGGTGGCTGTTAATGCATTAGAACATTGAGAAATGCGTTCACAAATTGCGAATACGATTGTACAACCGCTATACAACTGACTAGTAACACATGAAAATTTGTTTCGGGCCGGGACTCGAAACCATTTTTCCCGTTTTAAGCGAGCGGTCGCCTTAATTGCCTCGCCCACTTTTTATTTTTTGTATTTTTTTTTTAGGGTCCACTCTTTCACGACTTTAGGACCGACCCAAACTTCATACGTCCTAGTGTCTACGCCCCATAGCGCTCGCATACAAATCCTACGATTCCCGCACAGGGGGAGACATTTAATAGCTCGTCAGATTTCCCTGCTTGGGCATGAAATGTAGTAGGGCAGTGTCTGTATTTTAAAGTGTCTATATTGTTCGTGTTGCAATGTTCGCTATAGACACTGTAAAATACAGACACTGGTACTACATTAGAATATCTGTGCTACGACTAATGACCTATCAGCGCGTTTGTGTTTGTTTGTATCAGATTTATTCTTATGATGAACGAAGTATCTGCATTAAGAACATTCATATGAACAGAAGCTTAGAACTGGTGGTGGTATAACGTCGAACAGCGAAGTAGATAAGTAAAAATGTCTTGCGACTGGACCAGATATACTAAAATTTCATCTGCTAGTAAGTAAAAAAATCCGAGGCGGGACCAGGGACCTAATCTGGGCCGTCATTGTGGTAGCCAAACACGATAATAGCCCACCCAGGGAGAGGCACTTTCGCGCTTGTGCTAGTTAAGGAAATCATAATCTGTGTAACGTGTTTTTGGAAAGACCAGGATACCAGTTTTGGGATCAACGCAGATTTAACGCCTGGGCTTAGATGTGGAAAGAAGTCGATGGATTGCAGCACTCATCAGAGTCAGTTACTGGACAAGATCAACTGAACAACATGCAGGCTCCACCTGCATAAGCCAAACGAGAAGGTGCAAAGCTTAATCATAATAAACTCGCATTCGGACGGAATGGTCTCCGAAATCCCATTAACTTATTCAGGTAGGGAAAAACTACGGTTTCAACACTTGAGGTGCTGGTGAAAATAAGGAAGTGAGGTATGTATATTATTTTGGTCACTCCGTAAATTCTGTTTCTTACGTAAGTATCGATATATGTGGCTCACACAGAGCAAAACCATGTAGTAGCTGAGTAATCTTTGACTAGAGGTACAATCTCTTTGTGTTACTATACAGCCCCTGCATGACAGCGCATTGTAAGTTGAGCAGTGTCGAGTAGCAGACGTATTTTGAAGTATGCTCAGGATATTTCCTTCAGCAGTGTGATATTAGATTAGTGGAATTGGAGTATGAATACTTCTATGCAATTATTGAGAGGGAGGCTAAGAAGATTGTTTGTGAGTTGTTCTGGAATGTTGAGAGATTGAGGTAAGCATTGCTCTGTGTTATTGAGACAGCAGTAACGAACCTCAAAGTGTAGGGAGTGTTATATGGATTGCTCTGATAAGGAAGACGAGATTCCCTTTGCTTCAAGTCATTTCTTAAAGTCGTTTTATGTAAATGCTATTTTGGACATACAGCTGATTTTCAAAGCACTACTTTTAAGTATAGAGTTTCATTTCAATTTTGTCAGAAGTCATTTCTTGCCATACTTCATTCAGTTTATTATGTATGTAGGCACATTGCGCTTCGTGGTACAGAATTTTCAGTCATACTTTTTAATGTTTTGCTGTTGTATGCTGTGTTCTCCTTTGGAGAAATCTGCAGAGACACAAGGCAAGTGAAAATATGTTTAAGGGTCAGAGACTGCTTTGTAAGTTCAGTTGAGTATTTACTTCAGAAGTCAAGATTCATTCAGGATAGCGTTGCATTTATATATAAACAATTTGCTTCAATTTGTAGGCAGTGTTGAGCAAATCATATTAAGTCTTGTACAATTCAGTATAGTCAGAATTTTGCTCAATACTCGAGTTTAAGTTAGGTATTAGTTCGTTCGGTAATCATTTTTGAGAAGTTTTGGTCGACAGTTTTAGGAAGGGAGAAGCAAAGAAGAGGTTAAGTTACAAATACCACTCACTGATAAGGCCTTAGATGTGTTCCGACTGGCCAATTGCTATCTCCAAGACAGTACGACAAGCTATCTATGATAGTCGGATATGTCATCAACATGTCGCAGGTCCATTCAGCCGTTATTGCCAGTTATTTTGATCGTGCCGTCGCTTCTTCATTCATGCAGATCCTTATTTGGCCTCATGAGGCAGAGCGAAACCCGTTCCATACCTTCTAACCAATCTAGGGATGTACCGAGACTCGAACCTGAGTCGTTCTGTGCCCCCTTTAGCTCAATCTTACGCTCGCCATAAAAATCGCCTCAACCGTCTTAAGCTTGTAGCTCATAATTACATTTTACTGGACGTGTCTTCCAGATTCCATAAGTAACTCGTCGTGATAGAAAACACACATACAATTTCTTCGTGTAAATGAATAAAGAGACCTCTGCGGGGAAAGAAAAAGAATCTCAGCTCGGAAAATGCAGAAACTTTGTCTGAGAAGAAAAGACGTTATGTGAAATGTCTCTTGAAGACAACAGGAAAGAAAACTCATCTATAAAACTAATAGCCACTCCTCTTCTACAAACAATTAAAACATTTTCGAAAACAAATAATAGGACTCAGTGTAAGAAATGGTACAATTTTCCTTGAGATAAAACAATAAGGCACTCCTAGGAGAGTAAGAAAAAAACCTTGTATAATAACATCTGTGTAGATTACTGAGAGAGTTTTCCAAAAATTGTAGGAAAATTGTTTACATTTGTGTTGTAACAAGTTTTTTAATAGCCGTTGTTGACGAATTAAATAGTTTCTAATGCCCGTTGTTGCTGGCGTTACAGCTGTGAGTACGTAAGAGATAAAGTGAGCCATGTACCTCAAATATATGTTCTGCTTTGCAGCTGGATAGAAGCGCCAGTCTGATCTTAATACACTACCGGCCATTAAAATTGCTACACCACGAAGATGACGTGCTACAGACGCGAAATTTAACCGACAGGAAGAAGATGCTGTGATATTCAAATGATTGGCTTTTTCAGAGCATTCACACAAGGTTGGCGCCGGGGGCAACATCTACAACGTGCTGACATGAAGAAAGTTCCCAACCGATTTCTCATACACAAACAGCAGTTGACTGGTGTTGCCTGGTGAAACCTTGCTGTGATGCCTCGTGTAAGGAGGAGAAATGTGTACCATCACGTTTCCGACTCTGATAAAGGTCGGATTGTAGCCTATCGCGATTGCGGTTTGTCGTATCGCGACATTGCTGCTCGCGTTGGTCGAGATCCAATGACTGTTAGCAGAATATGGAATCTGTGGGTTCAGGAGGGTAATACGGAACGCCGTGCTGGATCCGAACGGCCTCGTATCACCAGCAGTCGAGATGACAAGCATCTTATCCGCATGGCTGTAACGGGTGATGCAGCCACGTCTAAATCCCTGAGTCAACAGATGGCGATGTTTGCAAGACAACAATCATCTGCACGAACAGTTCGACGACGTTTGCAGCAGCATGGACTATCAGCTCGGAGACAATGGCTGCGGTTACCCTTGACGCTGCATCACAGACAGGAGCGCTTGCGTGGTATACTCAACGACGAACCTGGGTTCACGAATGGCAAAACGTTATTTTTTCGGATGAATCCAGGTTCTGTTTACAGCATCATGGTGGTCTCATCCGTGTTTGGCGACATCGCGGTTAACACACATTAAAAGCGTGTATTCGTCATCGCCATACTGGTGTATCACCCTGCGTGATGGTACGGGGTGCCATTGGTTACACGTCTCGGTCACCTCTTGTTTGCATAGGCGGCACTTTGAACAGTGGAGGTTGCATTTCAAATTTGTTACGACCCGTGGCTCTACCCTTCATTTGATCCCTGCGAAGCCCTACATTTCAGCAGGATAATGCACGACCGCATGTTGCAGGTCCTGTACGGGCCTTTCTGGATACAGAAAATGTTCGACTGGTGCCCTGGCCAGCACATTCTCCAGATCTCTCACCAACTGAAAACGTCTGGTCAATGGTGGCCGATCAACTGGCTCGTTACAATACGCCAGTCACTACTCTTGATGAACTGTGGTATCGTGTTGAAGCTGCATGGGCAGCTGTACCTGTACACGCCATCCAAGCACTGTTTCACTCAATGCCCAGGCGTATCAAGGCCGTTATTACAGCCAGAGGTGGTTGTTCTGGGTACTGATTTCTCAGGATCTATGCACCCAAATTGCGTGAAAATGTAATCCCATGTCAGTTCTAGTATAATATATTTGTCCAATGAATATCCGTTTATCGTATGCATTTCTTCTTGGTGTGCCAATTTTAATCGCCAGTAGTGTGTATTGTCCAATAGTATTACTGAAGGTACCGTGCGGGTAATATGGGCTAATCTTTTACGGACTCACGACAACGTTTTGTTTTCATCGGCGTACTCGAAACGTGTTCTAGGGTGTCCTTTAGAGCACACTTACACCCCTTGTGTCCGAGGTCGCTGAAGGCCAATGATGTTTAAGGCATTCAACACCCCATATATTGTCTTCCATGCAACCACAATATTGACCGCTAATGGCAGCAAATGGCGGAACTGGAGGTATCCAGTTGTGAGCACAGCATGAGGCTAAGCAGCGTAGTTGAACTGCTTAGTCGACGAGTAACTCACAACGTGCTACAGTACTGGTGGTGTTGATACAAAGCAGAGCAATGGAAACAGTAAATAAAGCAAACAGTTCCCGAAATTGACATTTCGTCAGAAAGGAACCCAGGAATTTCGCACAGTGAGAAACAAGTGGTGGATGAAATATTAGAGTTTCTGGAAGATGAATCAGTGGTATGTGCGGTGTCGTATGCTCGACTGTGCGGACAATGTATATGAGGAGTACAATGATGACGATGTGTGCTTAATGAGTGAAAGTGATAATGAAAGAGGTGTCGAGCCATGTAATTCATCATACTTGTCGCACAGGAAGACGCAAATCCCGTCTCCAGTGAAACGTAGTAAACGACATTCGTTGTCCAAGGAGCGCCAGCCGGAGTGGCCGAGCGGTTCTAGGCGCTTCAGTCTGGAACCACGTGACCGCTACGGTCGCAGGTTCGAATCCTGCCTCGGGCATGGATGAGCGTGATGTCCTTAGGTTAGTTAGGTTTAAATAGTTCTAAGTTCTAGGGGACTGAAGAACTCATATATTAAGTCCCATAGTGCTCAGAGCCTTTTGTCCAAGGAGCGGGTACTCAGGATAATTACGTACATGGAAAACCATCTGCAGCGTACTAAAAACGCAATTATGAATAGATTTCCAATAAGTCCGCAGCAATATCACCGAGTAACGTATAAGAAAAGCAAAGGATATTCAAGGGAGGAAAAGACGCACATTTTGAAAAAACTGTTCTTTGCGCTTGTGAAGGATACTCGATACAATTTATGGGATGTGCATGACAGTGAATTACTACGTTATGCACACCAAATTGCGAGAAACACAGATATAGTGATTTCAAGAGAAGCAATAGTTGTTTGCATAACTTCAAACAGTGCTACAGAAGTGGAAGACGTAGTACAATGAAATTTCAAAGTGTCGCCTTGACGACGCACAGCAAACTGCGGAATCGGTCCGAAAATTTATAGATGAGACAAACTTATCCCAACGTTCAGTAAGAAATTTGTTTTCAACTCCTGCCACTGGGATTTGAAAAGGAAACGCATTTCTAAGGAACATTGGAAATTACGGGTACCAAGAGAGCTGTATCAAGATCAACTAACATCAATGTCTTAACGCTTTCGTATATAATTATGCCGAGCATTAATCTGGTTGATAAATTGGCTGGAAAATTACTTATTGTGCTGCGAGAAGTTGGAGGTGCTCTGCCCCCTACTATTCTTTGTCGTGTGCGTGAACTTGCGAGGACATTAGGGAATATTTACGTTACAGTAAGCAAGAGTGGGGAAATCGGAGTAAGAGAACTACAAGTGTGGTATGAACACCGCTTCTGACCAACAGCTGGTCAAGATATGATCCTTTTGCTTGATTCCTGATCTGTGTATAAAAAAGCATAGTTTCTTAGAACAAACAATCCCTCCTGAAAAGTGTGTGACTCTGCAGTTCATACCGCCTAGAAGCACTGGACAAATGCACCCTGTGTATGTTTTTCTTTCCGTGCTTATAAAACATATTATCGCACGATCTGCAGCTACGCCTTAAACGATAGCCAGTGTCACGATAAGAACAACGACACAATGTTTCGCATTCGGTTGCATGCAACACATTCCATCAGTTATCATCACCGCGTCTCACCAATATAATCTTACGTGAAAAGTGTATACCTAGCTGAGCGCCCTGCACGGTTTGTAATCCCTCCTACGCCTACGGTCTTGATGGTGCGAACTTTTGTGATAACTGTGGCGCTTCATTTTTCATTCGGCGTTCATGGTGCAAGTTAATAGTTTATTTTTAACATTTCTTGAATGTCAACGATGTCCATTTTGCGAAATGTAGTACATACATCCTATAGAAGGCTGATCTCCACGCCTCCCAGCCAATTTCAGTCGCGCTCTTGATGCACATGGTGTGTCATTAGTAGCTAAAATTTACTCCTGTCACAACTGTTAACAAAACACTTTCAAATGAATCTTACTAGAGACTGACTTGCGACTTCGCACTCAACGGGTTCCTTCTTAGTGCAATATGGGTCCGGTGCGGTTCCGACTAGAAATAGTTTCTCTCGCGCTACAGAGGCGGTCTGTGAACGCCGGTACGAGTCTATTTATATAGCCTGGCTGTTTATCTGCTTCATCTTTCTTCAGTCAGTTCTTGTGCTCTGTCTCTAAAGACCTCGTCGTTGACTGACCACTAAACCATCAACCTTTTTTTTTTTCGTTCGTTCCATTCTCGTAAAATCCAAGTCTTGCTTTATCTATCACACTGCAGACTGCGAGAGTAATGCACTTAAATTTTCCCGCTTTTGTTTTCCTAGTACTGTATGGGACGTCTGTAAGCGACGCCGCCACGGCGTTTGACTGGAGGAAGTGACCCGTGGCCCGCTGACCGGGCGGCCATTCTCCAGTGTTGTCCCCAATTGAGAACAAGTGCCCGCTGCAGCCTGCCCTGGCATTCCGTCACGTATCTCCACCCTGTGTCAGGCAGACGAAATAAACACTTGACTCACGTTGTTGATTAATACGTAACAGCATTCTAGAACCTATATTTCATTTATATAGGGGGGTCCGTTGATAGTGACCGGGCCAAATACTCACGAAATAAGCATCAAACGAAAAAACTACAAAGAACGGAACTCGTCTAGCTTGAAGGGGGAAACCAGATAGCGCTATGGTTGGCCCGCTAGATGGCACTGCCATAGGTCAAACGGATATCAACGTCGTTTTTTATAATAGGAACCCCTAGTTTTTATTACATATTCGTGTAGTACGTAAAGAAATATGAATGTTTTAGTTGGACTACTTTTTTCACTTTGTGGTAGATGGAGCTGTAATAGTCACAAACGTGTAAGTACGTCGTATCACGTAACATTCCGCCAGTGCGGGCGGTATTTGCTTCGTGATACATTACCCGCGTTAAAATGGAACGTTTACCAATTGCGGAAAAGGTCGATATCGTGTTGATGTGTCACCATTGTGATCAAAATGCCCAACTGGCGTGGGCTATGTATGCTGCGCGGTATCCTGGCCTACATCATGCAAGTGTCCGGACCGTTCGCCGGATACTTACGTTATTTAAGGAAACAGGAAGTTTTCAGGCACATGTGAAACGTCGACTACGACCTGCAACAAATGATGATGCCCAATTAGGTGTTTTAGCTGCTGTCGCGGCTAATCCGCACATCAGTAGCAGACAAATTGCGCGAGAATCGGGAATCTCAAAAACGTCGCTGTAGAGAATGCTACATCAACATCGATTGCACCTTTACCATATTTCTATGCACCAGGAATTGCATGGTGACGACTTTGAACGCCTTGTACACTTCTGCCACTGGGCACAAGAAAAATTACAGGACAATGACAGATTTTTTGCACGCGTTCTATTTAGCGACGAAGCGTCATTCACCAATAGCGGTAACGTAAACCGGCATAATATTCACTATTGGGCAACGGAATATCCACGATGGCTGCGACAAGTGGAACATCAGCGACCTTGGCAGGTTAATGTATGGTGCGGAATTATGCGAGGAAGGATAATTGGCCCCCATTTTATCGATGGCAATCTGAATGGTGCAATGTATGCTGATTTCCTACGTAATGTTCTACCGATGTTACTACAAGATGTTTCACTGAGTGACAAAATGGCGACGTACTTCCAACATGATGGATGTCCGGAACATAGCTCGCGTGCGGTTGAAGCGGTATTGAATAGAATATTTCATGACAGGTGGATTGGTCGTCGAAGCACCATACTATGGCCCGTACGTTCACCGGATCTGACGTCCTCGGATTTCTTTCTGTGGGGAAAGTTGAAGGATATTTGCTATCGTGATCAACCGAAAACGCCTGACAACATGCGTCAGCGCATTGTCAATGCATGTGAGAACATTACGGAAGGCGAACTACTCGCTGTTGAGAGGAATGTCGTTACACGTATCACCAAATGCATTGAGGTTGACGGACATCGGTTTGAGCATTTATTGCATTAATGTGGTATTTACAGGTAATCACACTGTAACAGCATGCGTTCTCAGAAATGATAAGTTCACAAAGGTACATGTATCACATTGGAACAACCGAAATAAAATGTACCTACGTCCTGTATTTTAATTTAAAAAACCTACCTGTTAGCAACTGCTCGTCTAAATTTGTGAGCTATATGTTTGTGACTATTACAGCGCCATCTATCACAAAGCGAAAAAAGTGGTCCAACTAAAACATTCATATTTCTTTACGTACTACGCGAATATGTAATAAAAACTAGGGGTTCCTATTATAAAAAGCGACGTTGATATCCGTTTGACCTATGGCAGTGCACGTCATCTTCGTGGTGTAGCAATTTTAATGGCCAGTAGTGTACATTGAAGGGAATGAAATGTAGAGAAGATACCGAAATTTTATTTGAAATTGAGAGCAGAAGGATATCTCATTTCGTTCTCGAGATATTGGGGTTTATACCCGAAGGATAGTCGCGCGTGGCGCTCCCATTCACGTTCTTGGGCATCGCGAACAATGTGGATGTAGAGAAACGAGGTTTTCTGCAAATGATAGCCCGTAATTAGACACATATGTTGTATGACAAATGCTCGAAACTCTCTTATTCACCGATATATGGTCGTAATTCGTCCGCAACAGTTATGACGTCGTCAGCTCAGAACGTATTCAGGCGTCAGTAGGACTGTTGTAAAACCCAAGAGGTGCGAATATACTCGTCCACAACACCTGGAGAACGGCGAAGCAGGACGTATATACACGTCCACAGCAGCGAAATGGTTAAAGGTGACCAATGAGGGTCTAAAGTTACTTTTGCAATTTGGTTGTTACTTTATTGAAAAAAAAATCATGAATATCAGATCCAAAATCGAGCGTCACAGCCTGATCCGTGGAGAAGCCTGTGTGGGTGATAGCCAGAGAGCTCGCCTGTGAGGAAGCGCGGCATGGATTTCCGTTGCTTCCGCGGTCGTTCACCGCACAGCTGACTGGCTGGCCGCGTGCCTGCTCCGAGTCTGCGTTCCTCGGCGCCGAACACTGCGTCCTGCGCACAACTGTCTCAGGTCCCCCTGTACTTCGCCAGCCTCCTCGCTACAGTACACGTAATCAACATCGGCACACGCTATACTCGTCCACAACCAAATGAAAGCCTGTGTGGGTGATAGCCAGAGAGGAAGCGCGGTCTGACGGAGGAGATAGAGAAGATCCAAAGAAGAGCGGCGCGTTTCGTCACAGGGTTATTTGGTAACCGTGATAGCGTTACGGAGATGTTTAATAAACTCAAGTGGCAGACTCTGCAAGAGAGGCGCTCTGCATCGCTGTGTAGCTTGCTCGCCAGGTTTCGAGGGGGTGCGTTTCTGGATGAGGTATCGAATATATTGCTTCCCCCAACTTATACCTCCCGAGGAGATCACGAATGTAAAATTAGAGAGATTAGAGCGCGCACGGAGGCTTTCAGACAGTCGTTCTTCCCGCGAACCATACGCGACTGGAACAGGAAAGGGAGGTAATGACAGTGGCACGTAAAGTGCCCTCCGCCACACACCGTTGGGTGGCTTGCGGAGTATCAATGTAGATGTAGATGTAGATGTAGATGTACAACGTGCTGACATGAGGAAAGTTTCCAACCGATTTCTCATACACATCCCGCGCCCGGGTTCCCGGGTTCGATTCCCGGCGGGGTCAGGGATTTTCTCTGCCTCGTGATGACTGGGTGTTGTGTGATGTCCTTAGGTTAGTTAGGTTTAAGTAGTTCAAAGTTCTAGGGGACTGATGACCATAGTGCTCAGAGCCATTTGAACCATTTCTCATACAAAAACAACAGATGACCGGTGTTGCCAGGTGAAACATTGTTCTGATGCCTCGTTAAGGAGTAGAAATGCGTATCACCACGTTTCCGACTTTGATAAAGGTCGAAATGTAGCTTATCGCGATTGCGGTTTCTCCTATCCCGACATTGCTGCTCACGTTAGTCGACATCCAATGACTGTTAGCAGAATATGGAATCAGTGGGTTCAGGAGGGTACTACGGAACGCCGTGCTGGATCCCAACCGCCTCGTATCACTAGCAGTCGAGATGACAGGCATCTTATCCGCATGGCTGTAACGGATCGTCCAGCCACGTCTCGTTCCCTGAGTCAACAGATGGGGACGTTCGCAAGACAACAACCAACTGCACGAACAGTTCGACGACGTTTGCAGCATCATGGACTATCAGCTCGGAGACCACGGCTGCGGTTACCCTTGACGCTGCATCACAGACAGGAGCGCCTGCGATGGTGTACTCAACGACGAACCTGGGTGCACGAATGCCAAAACGTCATTTTTTCGGATGAATCCAGGTTCTGTTTACAGCATCATGATGGCCAAATCCGTGTTTGACGACATCGCGGTGAACGCACATTGGAAGCGTGTATTGGTCATCGCCATACTGGCGTATCACCCGGCGTGATAGTGTGGGGTGCCATTGGTTACACGTCTCGGTCACCTCTTGTTAGCATTGACGGCAGTTTCAACAGTGGACGTTACATTTCAAATGTGTTACGACCCCTGGTTCTACCCTTCATTCGATTCCTGCGAAACCCTACATTTTAGCAGGATAATGCACGACCGCATGTTGCAGGTCCTGTACGGTCCTTTCTGGATACAGAAAATGTTCGACTGCTGCCCTGGCCAGCACATTCTCCAGATCTCTCACCAACTGAAAACGTCTGGTCAATGGTGGCCGAGCAACTGGCTCGTCACAATACGCCAGTCACTTCTCTTGGTGAACTGTGGTATCGTGTTGAAGCTGCATGGGCAGCTGTACTTGTACACGCCATCCAAGCTCTGTTCGACTCAATGCCCAGACGTATCAAGGCCGTTATTGTGGCCAGAGGTGGTTGTTCTGGGTACTGATTTCTCAGGATCTATGCACCCAAATTGCGTGAAAATGTAATCACATGTCAGTTCTAGTATAATAAGTTTGGCCAATGAATACCCGTTTGTCACCTGCATTTCTTCTTGGTGTAGCAATTTTAATGGCCAGTAGTGTATGAGCTAAACTCAATCATAAGCAAAATATACACAATGCGTTTTTATCTCTGCAAACTCTTTAAAACTTCGTGCGCTGTTTTACTTAATTAGATGCGGCACAGTAGCTATGGCCCATAACGAAAAGTAAATAAAGTGTAGACTGTAAGATGTGCGAAAATCAAATCTTTTCTCCTGATAGTTTTCTTAAAAATGATTATAAGTATTTCAGTTTATCCAGCTGCTAGTTTTAAGTTTTTCATGTTACGAGTGGATATGAACTCTCAATTACATAAAACAATACATCGAGCTTACGTCGGTGATGTCAAATCTTACCACACTCAAAGCCTGATTTCATTTATAAAGCCAGGAGAGATTTAGATGATTTAACTACGCTTGGAGATGGAATTCAAGCTAAAATTTAGAAGCATAACTCAAAAGCAATTGTAGCGTTAGGTTCGTGATTGTTAGTCCGAGTTTGCAATAATCTCATGTGAAATTCCTTCTCAAAAAAAAAGTTATTTATTAGTTAATAGGACCCAAGCAAACTCCTTTTAATTAAATTCATTGTTATGAACAAAAAGCTTTAGCCGCTGCTGGTGCATGCTGTTGCGAATTGCAGTAAACCACATGGGAAAAGGCATTCGTCTAAAGAGGTGAGTGCGAAACTTTCTGTATCATTTGTATATTCTTATTCAGACACGCAGTCAGATAGCTTATCCAAATGTTAAAGTTTTTCATGTAACGATCTTTGAGGCCTTAACTGACAGTGAAACTGACACTCATACAATATGCACACAATGTTATGCACGTTAGATTCCGTTTACTGATAGCTCAGCTTGATTATCGAGTCCAGTTTCGCTGACGAACATAGGCAAAATTGTCTATAGCTACGTTACAGATATTTGTTGCGTATGCGTTACAATATATTTCATAAATAACAGCACCCACCAACTTGAAACTTGTTGCTTTGAGAAAACAGGTATTTAAACTATCAACTTGTGTTTTTTGATACTGAATCTGAACAGACCTTTAATCGTCAATGGAAGCATCGCACAGGTGGCCTTTTTTCGCCTGTGTCGAAACACCTTCGATTTGACGAAATTATAAAGAGTAAATGCCTCCAGCTTACGAATCGAAGCGTTTTTTGCACTACTTGGATTATGTTTTGAATCTCTTCTATTCGTGTAAATACGTTTGTTATTTTCAAGATTTCACGTTTTATTTTCAATAAAAAACAAGTTAAATCACAAGTTAAGCAGCTGCGAGATGAGCACGTGCTTCCGGACGGTTTACCTAAACGAATCATGTTACGAAGAGAAATCTTGCTGAGAATAGTATTTTAGTTGGCACTAATGCCCCCTGTGATACCACTGGAAACTAACAGGATCGCTATTCTGTCGGTTACCGTTATAGTATTACATCCGTTGCATTCGAGCGCCAGGGTGCGAGAGACAACCGTGTTATAGAGCGCTGTTTAACGTATTTTAACATTTATGGCACGCTTTATACGAATGAATCTTAAAAATAGACTCATTGAGTAACATTTTAACCCAATAAAACTGAGGCTAAAATTTTTTGAAAATTACGTCATATTATTATTATTATTGTCTATTCCCTTATATTGTCTATTATATTGTCTATTCCCTTAAGAATATTATATATGTTATATTGTCTATTCCCTTATACTGTCTATTCCCTTATATTGTCTATTCCCTTAAGTACTGTCACAGGTGACAAACTGTATGAATCCAAAGCACCTTACTTTAGATTGGGAATGGCGTTGGTACTGTAAACAACATCGACTGGTACGAGGGGTACATGTAAAACCCCTTGGCTAATACAATGAGACTGCTCCAGAAAGAATGTTCACACGCAACGGTAGAGACTTGAGAAATAAACTGAGAGCCACATTAACGACACATTTTGGCACAGATCTGAAAATGTTCCAAAAGGTGCAGACACTTGTGGTATCTGTAGAGAGCAAGCTACACTACCCCATCTAAATTATCTGGACTTCAATATGTAATGCGGAATTGATCACTGGATATCACGAGAGATAAACTCGCCAGTGTGAAAGGAGGTGGGGAGTATTGTGTAGCCAGTAGAAAAACAGAAATAGCGGAATGGATCGGCCAGTGAAGGTCAGTGATTTCGAAAGTAGTCACTGCTTGTCACCTGAATAACAAGTGCACCAGGGTCATTTAACACGTTCTAAATGTGCCTAAGATGACTGTTGGTGAAGTGAATGTCAAGTGAAAAGAAGAACCTACAATCACAGCTATCAGGACCATGCAGTCCTCACGTACTGCCGGCCGGTGTGGCCGAGCGGTTCTAGGCGCTTTAGTCTGGAATCACGCGACCGCTACGGTCGCAAGTTTGAATCCTGCCACGGGCATGGATGTGTGTGATGTCCTTAGGTTAGTCAGGTTTAAGTAGTTCTAAGTTCTAGGGGACTGATGACCTCAGATGATAAGTCCCATAGTGCTCAGAGCCATTTGAACCATTTTTTCCTCACGTACTGATGGACCACCGAACGTAGTGGACAGTTGTTCTAAAAAATAGCATGAAATCAGCGGAAAGAATGACTCGTGAGTTCAGAAATGCTGCCGGGAGACCAGCTAGCACAAAGACTGCATAGCAAGTTAAAAAGGTACGAAGGTCGAGCTGTCCCTCATAAGTCACACATTTGTATGGTCAGTGCTAAGTGACGCTTGAGGTGGTGTAAAGAGTGAAACTTCCCCTTTGTTTGTAAATAATGACAGTGCTGGAAAAACTCTTACGTTATTTGATTCTCAAACAGCTGAGCAAAACTGAACGTACTCAGACAGTTCTCTCTTTCCTTATTCTGACCATCACTAAACTGATACACAATACTTTTAGCGCAGCGCAATCTGACGTTCAATAATCCCTACAAAAGAATGGCCCTGACTAACAATAACCTATACCTTTCATGAATCACTTACCTCACAAAAATCTTCGTTACTCGAACTACCGCAATGCAGCGAGCGCCAATACTGCCAACTAAATAAAAGATTCTAACTACTGAAGGCACTAACTACTGATAGGCATAGTTAGCAAATGAAAGATTTTTTTTAATAGAGAACAAACAATGTATTTACCTTAATAGTGGTCAAATGGTTCAAATGGCTCTAAACACTATGGGACTTAACATCTGAGGTCATCAGTCCCCTAGACTTAGAACTACTTAAACCTAACTACCCTAAGAACATCACACACATCCATCCCCGAGTCAGGATTCGAACCTGCGACCGTAGCAGCAGTGCGGTTCCGGACTGAAGCGCCTAGAACCACTCGGCCACAGCGGCCAGCCTTAATAGTGTTCAAAAATCATAGTATATGTATTAGTTCATGACATCTAGTCTTACAAATTTCCTTATTCTGACGAACACACGTCCAGATCGTCCGCTCGCAGTAACCTCTCAAAACTCTGGCATCTCTCTCCCCACATCCATCATTGCTGACGGCTCGCCTCCAAGTGCCCAACGCTTCGCGGTGTTCACATCCAACTGCCCAACGCTAAACCAGCGAATATTCCAACAATGGGTCCAACCGGGCACATACTTCACACAGCGCAGTCAGCGATTTTCACACAGAGCGCTACTTGGCGTTACCAACGTAAAAACCTAAACAGCCTACTTACAAGAGCGGTGCCACTGGACGGTGGATGACTGGGAACGAGTGACTGGGAGGGATAAATCACGCTATTCTCTGTGGAAATCCGATGTAAAGGTTTGGGTACGGCTAATGCATGGAGAAAATGACCTGCCATCATGTGTAGTGTCAATAGTGCACTACAGAAGAGGTAGTGTTATGGCATGAGGGTTTTTTCCGTGGTTTGGGTGTTATCCCTTTATTACGCTTGAGAAAGAACTAAATGGGGAAGGATGTGGACATATTTTACAACATTATATACTTCGTACAACTGAGGATCAGTTCTGAGGCGAAGATTGTTTGTACAAGCATGACATAAAGCACCATCTTTGAGGCAATGGTTTGTGGCAAATAACGTTCCTGAAATGGGCTGGTCTGCCAAGGGTGCCGACCTGAACCCAATGGAACATATTTGGGATAATTTAGCACATCGATTCCGCTCCAGACCTCAGCGTCCACAATCACTATTTTCTCTGCTTTCCGCTCATGGGGAAGAACGGGCTGCCATTCCTCCATTGAAATTCAGACACCTCGTTGAAAGCGTCCCCAGCAGAGTTCAAGCCGTCATAAAGGTGAACGGTGGACATATTCCTTATAAACGTCCACGAACTGCTGTCCTGACACTTTTGATCGGGGAGTATCCTTAACGTGTCTGTAGAGAGAAAGCTACAGGGGATAAGAAAAATAATGTGAACAGTGATAGTAATGGAATGGTTGTATTTGACGATCAACAGCGAAGGTGAGGTACGTGTCGCGCTGGACTGTGCATGTTCAGTGCGGACTATGCATCTGTGCAAGTTGTTTACGAGTGGTGCATACTTCGTATTTGCATTCAGAGGCCGAGGCCGACGTGCAGTGAAAGACCAACAGAGTTCCAAAGAGGATAGATTGTGGGGGTCCAATAGGCTGGAGCAATAGTAACCAAGACAGCCAATGTTTCAAGAGCAACTGTTTCAACAGTCACGACAGCCTACACGAAACATGGAAAGACATCACCGTGCAAAGGGAATAGTGGGCACAAATCAAAACGAAATGAAAGAGATCGTCGTACGCTAATATTAATTGTGTCAAAATAACACAAGACTACGGCGGATAAAGTGACTGCAGAGCTCAACAGCCATCTTCAAGACCACGTATCTATCGACACTGTCTGCCAAGAACTCCATAAAGCGAATATTCATGGGCAAGCTGCTACACCGAAACCATTAGTGACCTCAACCAACGCAAAGAAGCGTAAAACATGTTGTCTGGAGCGTAAATCCTGGACGGCTGATCAGTGGAAATACGTCATATGGTCCAACAAGTCAACGTTTTCGTTATTTCCAACATCGGGCTGGGGTTACGTCTGGAGGACGCCTACAATCCTGACTACTTGATTCCAATGGTTAAGCATGGAGGTGGAAGTATTCTGATGGTCCCATAATTATTCTCAAAGGCCGTGTTATAGCCACCAATTTCGTGAACATTTTAGGTGATCAGGTGCACCCCATGACTCAAATGTTGTTTCCAAAAAACGACGCCATATTTCAGGACGATATTGCACCCATTCACACATCCAGACAATCGTGGTTTGAGGAGAAAGCAGATGAACTGCAGCGTCTTCTCTGGCCAGCACAGTCCCCAGACTTGAGCATTATCGACGTATTGTGGGCGGTATTGGAGTGCAGACTCCGGAGCAGATTTCCGCCTCCCTCATCACGACGGGAGTTAGAAAAGGTTCTGATCGAAGAGTGGCATAATATCCACTGGAGACTATACAATCATTATATGCCAGTATTCCAACAAGAATCGCAGCTCTATTACGGGCAGATGGGGGTCCCATGTAAGTACAGTTGTTTACATTATTTTGCCTATCCCCTGTATGTCTCGGACCATTTTGCCGAAGGTATCCAGCGAACTCTATACTGGTTTCTAATGAGAGACAACATATTCAAAATAAAGTTTGGCATTCTTACGCTGCCAAATGGCGGTTTCAATCTCACAAACGCGTTCCAGAGTTGCAAGACTCTTCCGCTTAGCACATAACTCGAGCTTTGTCGCAAATCTAACGGCTGGACGAACACCAGACGATATGGTGCCCTCTGGAAATATAATTTCAATTTACCACCACAGCAGGTTGTGCTACTTCGAGTACAACTCAGCATACACAAAGTCAAAACCTCCCTGAAACTGTTAACCAGCTCTAAACTATACGAATTCTTGACTGAATCCGAGAAATGGTTGGGAAGAGAAGAAG
This sequence comes from Schistocerca americana, assembly GCF_021461395.2. Lineage (NCBI taxonomy): Eukaryota > Metazoa > Arthropoda > Insecta > Orthoptera > Acrididae > Schistocerca > Schistocerca americana. The sequence continues at coordinate 447,394,460 of NC_060122.1, read as the reverse complement.
AATATCATTGTGGTAAACGTCCAAAATCTGAATCTATCATAATTAGTAAAGCCAGAGTGGTACCTTATAGTAAATGACAAAATTTCGACAGCCAAGAAACTGAACAAAATTCATCTGCGCCCGACAACAGCATGCAAGAGCTATGGGTACGTGCATGCCCTGATTCACAGAATCGCCTGCGAAAACGCCGCCATAATATCTGCATTTCTACGTCGCAAACTAGTAACTATAGGCCGAATAAATCTAAATAATAAAGCCCTTCGAAGGAACCTGTTTATCCCGAGAAGCGTCGATATCCATGCGCTGAAATCAGTGCGGCAACATGGATTTTGGGATACACACCGTGCTACATCACATGGAACCGCTACGCCAACTTCGACAGGTGTTATTACGTCATTGAAAAAAGGATCATAAAATTAGAACCTGGGAACAACAAACATACAGTAACATATTACAAATTATGAGTAGACTGTATCGTATAACGTTGAAAATATATTGAACAAAGGAATCAAGAACACAATAACAACCGCATCGACGTGGACAACGCATTAACACCGTTCACATTGTGGCCGACGCGATTCGTAAACATCTGATGGTAATGGTTTCATAACCTCGAGTCACACGAGATGTCGCGAACGTATTAGGCGACGGATCCGTTCACAACGCTCTACTGCTCTACTGCCTGTCTCCACCTGCAAACTCTGATGTAGGGGCTCAGCTGTGCCAAATCAATGATCATGAGGGAGTTGGTCCAGTGTGAGAAATAATCGGCTATGTGGCACCATGACGCCTGAATTATTACTAAAACTTGCTACAGGAACTCGACAGTCAACTTCCATCATCTGAAATGCACAGGCAACGACGACACATTAAAGCCAAGCTACTTTCGCTGACACGCAGTAAGCTACAGGATATGGCGACGAGGTCAAGCAAACAGGATATCGCGCCCAACGAACCACCATCTATGCACCATACCACACACGAGCATCGTCGACATCGAATAAATCTAAATAATAAGGCTGTTGCTGGCCACTGTCGACAACTTTACGACAAAACCGTGGACCATGCGACGTCTGAGGATGTTTTCCGACACGTCATACGTACTCTCAACACAACAGAGGCAGCATCCTTGGCGGCGGCAATTACTGCTGAAGAGGTGGCAGACGCTATCGCTAAAGGCACGACGAATATATCACCAGGCCTGACGGCCTTCTGGTTGAATTCTACCTGGCGTTTCGTGACCTGATGATTCAGTGGTGGACCGAAATGTTCCTGGAGCTGCTCACGCCCATCATCCCCGTGCCGACGGCCTTTGGGGCCGGCCGGCATTTTAATTAACAGTCCCGAGGTCTGGAGATCACGAACTTTCGCCTGCTTATTCTTCTTAATGTGGGCTATGAGATCTATGCGCACCTATTAGTGGCACGCATACACACGGTATTGCTCTCAATTCTTTCACCGGAGTAGGCTTCACATGGCCGTGGTGCCAACCTACAAACTGGCACAGGCAAATGTCTGTATCTCGTCGCGCTCGCCACGTCCTGCCGCCTTCGAGTGGCGCTAGTATCAATCGACTTCGACAGTGCCTTTGCTAGAGTCCGACATCAGTTCCTTCTATCGGTACTAGTGCATATGGATTTCCCTCTGCCATTTGTCGACCTCTGAGGCGTCTGCTTACCAGTGACAAGTATTCAAGGAAGTGGACGTTAGACGGGAACGATTCAAATTTGGAGTTCTGTCACACAGGGCTGTCCCTCGCCCACTGTGCTGTTATCGATCTCCCTTGAACCTCTTCTCGGAGGCCTCCTACCTCGCCTTATGGGACTCATTCCACATGGGCATATCTTCTGTTCTTTCTTTTCCAGGCATATGCGGACGACCTCCTGCTCAGATTTTACAGCATTGTGTAATGCGTACAGTAGGGGAACAGGTCGGAAACGATGATTGTTTGTATTAGCATGACAGTGCACCCTGTCATAGAGTAGCATCAGTGCGGCAGCGGTCTGTGGACAGTAGCATTCATGAGATGGAGTGGCCTGCACAGAGTCCCGACCTGAAGCAAATGGAGCACCTTTTGTTTGAGTTATAACATCGATTTCGCTCAAGATCCCAGTGTCAAACATTACTACCTTCTCTGGTTTCCGCTTTTGTGAAAGAATAGGCTGTCATTCCACCAAAGACACTTAGACACCACATTGAAAGTGTTCTGAGCGGAGCGGAGTTCATGCCGTCACAAAGGGGAGGGGGGGGGGGGGGGAGTGCTGGACACTTCCCACATTCATGTCCTCTACTGCGTGTCCGGATACTTTTGATTTGATAGTGTTTGTATCACATTTTGTGGTGTTGTTTGTTGTATATTTTTCAGTTTGTTACGCACTTAAGACATACGGAAATCTCGTAGAAAGCCTGATCGAAAGATCATTTCAATGAAAATACGATAACTAGCGTTCTGTCAGAAGTGAGAGATTTTTTGGAGTACTGCTATTTTGTCTAAATTGATATGGTGAGATCGTCTCTGTGTAAAAATGCAGGTTAGTTGTTACCAAAAAGTGAAAAATGCAGCCAGTGACTGTGAGTAAAGCTGTTTACTAAAACGAAGCAAAGCTGTTATCGGGTTTCAATCGACATGTTCATTGTCAAATGGATGTTCAGGTTTACATCTACATTCAGCGTAGCCCAACTTCGTATTTGTCACGAGAGCTACCTTTAAACTAAAACGTGAACAGCTCTCTGAGGATGAACCTGTCGGTTCGGACCCGGTAACGACTCTGTTTGCTCTTTAATAAACAGCATTACTCATAGCATCTGGTTACAGTTTTCATTTTTTATAAGATTAATGGGTGAACAAGTATTGATCAGCTTTTTGTAAGAATTAATCCGTGTTATGCAGACTCATGAACACCGGTAAAAATGCGCTCATTTGAAGTGCGGAATAAAGAAAATTGCATTTGAATCATCTACCATTAGATTTTGAATCGTTGTAGACAGCTCCGTCTCTGTAGAAGCTGCCTTATCCATAGCTAGTTTTCAGTCAAAAGTTTTCAGTTAACCAAATTGATTAACATTATCTTGCTGCGACTTTCGTGGGAAACTTGGAAATGGAAGCTCTCTATCACACTGTGTATTTTGCACTGTAGTATCTTTGTTGTTAATGTCTACGTCTACATCTACATGGCTACTCCGCAATTCACACTTAAATGACTGGCAGAGGGTTTATCGAACCATTTTCATACTACTTCTCTACCATTCCATTGTCGATTGGCGCGTGGGAAAATTGAACACCTAAATCTTTCCGTTCGAGCTCCAATTCCTCTTATTTTATTATGATGATCATTTCTCCCTACGTAGTTGAGTGTCAACAAAATATTTTCGCAATCGGAAGAGAAAGTTGGTGATTGAAATTTCGTAAATAGATCTCGCCGCAAAGAAAACCGCCTTTGTATCAATGACTGCCACCCCAACTCGCGTATCATATCAGTGACACTCTCACCCCTATTGCGCGATAATACGAAACGAGCTGCCCTTCTTTGCACTTTTTCGATGAGCAGGCTGTTTTACCCGCACTCGCTTTCGTGGTTTCTTATTTACAGTAAACGTAGTATATCCATAAGTGCAAAGAGGTGGGTCCACGGTATTATGGGAAAACTGAGTAAAAGTGTGGATTCAACAGCGCAGACGTGATCACCCCTGAAGTGTTGGCAGAAGAGCCAACACCGTGTTGCTAGAGGAGGCCGAAATGCACGCTTTTAACTCACGCAGACTGGCCTGAGTTCTGGAACAGTTAAGGGAATTAATAGTAGCAAATAAAGTACGTAGTTGATGTAATACTTAACTTTAATCCACAATTGGTGTACATCGCTCTTGACGGTACATGTTTTATAATTTCAATATTAACTGGTAATGGCGCCTTGCAAGGTCGTAGCAAATGACGTAACTGAAGGCTATGCGAACTATCGTCTCGGCAAATGAGAGCGTAATTGTCAGTGATCCATCTCTGGCACAACTGGGGCGAGTGCTAGTAAGTCTCTCTAGACCTGCCGTGTGGTGGCGCTCGGTCTGCAATCACTGACAGTGGCGACACGCGGGTCCGACGTATACTAACGGACCGCGGCCGATTTAAAGGCTACCACCTAGCAAGTGTGGTGTCTGGCGGTGACACCACAACCCCCATGGTTTGCGTCAATTTGTTGTCTTCCGTCTTTGATTGATCTCAATATTACTGTAAGACGTCGTGACCTCCTGACCTTCATTACTTACATATTCCGCCCTCACAATCATGTTCCGCACATCAAGACGCTTCATTCGAACCCAAACTCGATAAGATAAAGTCAATGTTGTATGAATTCATGTAAACGATATGCAAATAACTAATAAATCGCAAGTGCACACTGTGGTTGAAATACTCCAGGCTGTCGTACACACATACATTCCAGACACGACGGTCACAGGAGCTTTTAGTTCGAGAGAGGCAGACCGCACGCCAGGAGGCCGGTCACAACCCATCTATGTTGGCCGGTGAGTGCCTGTAGAGCAGACAGCGTTTGCCCGAGTGAAAGGACGACCCCGTGTTTGGCTTAAAAGCAAATTCCGCTACACTGAGTGGGAGTGGCCAGCCTACACATTCTTTACAATATAGCATGCAGTTTCAGAGATTTTCACAGGGAGACAGCAAACGCCAAACGCCGATACTACAGATTTCCGGATTGGTCGCCTTAAACGAAACGCCATTCTCCCATTTTAGAAGAGCAATGCTGATTGGCAGACGATATTTCTGACGTCTTGAGCTGAAGGAGTAATGGAAGAGAACAAAAGATATACCCCTTCACGTCTGGCGTGGAGAGGGGCCGTTCCGTTGTAGCTCTTGGAGCGAGAAGACGTAACGAGAGCGCGCAAGCTCATACGTGTACTCAAAGAGAGAGGAACAAGTCTCTCCTCAGTACTTCACTGGGAGAGCACCTCTGTCGAGAGCGAATCGGAGTGCGACTCTATATTGAGTCATTGCGATTAAGCGTTGTTCACTGGGATGGCTGCCACACTTATTGTGCAGTGTGAACGGACAGAGTTATAGTTAAACGCCTGCGAGCGAATTTTGAGTGGCATCGCGGTGGACTGGTTATCTGACCAGTGTACCACACCAATAGTTAGACTAGGGACGAATAGAAGTCCTTGACTTCATCAAGGCATAGGGAGAGTTTGATTGGCGAAGGTTAATCCAGATAGAATGAGAGTTATCTTATTTGTCAGCAGCGAGTGGCGCAGACAGCAGTCATCGCAGCTTACGGTATTGTGCGCTACAGCTATTGCGAGCCCCATATTTCTTCCACAACAGTACACTTTACTGAATTTCACACGCAACAGCCTCGACCGTACCTAGCAACTTTCTAACGGATAATTATTCAAGTTGAGTAGGCGCGCCTCTCAGCCATTCTGCCAAGTCAATAACAATCTTAAACTTTGTATAGAAATTTCATTAGCGAATCCAATCGTTGAGAGGTAACTTCACGTTCCGAAAAGAACTAGGATATACCTTGTTCAATTCATAACTAAAAGTTCCATTGTGACTTCTCAGAATTTTTGCAAAATAGATAATAATTTTCGTTAGTTTCATGTTTTTCTTACACTAAACAGCACCACTCCAGTACCCAAGTATCCCACTAGTTACTTAAGAAATTTTGTGAATTTTTGTGTCATTTCCTTACAGCGGACGACTCCAGAAGATATTTATTGCTGAAAGTTTTTCAGGCATTTCTCTTTAGAACGTTAAGAGCGTCTGTCTGACTTCTGTGGTAGTGTGGGGTGGAAATTGCATCTTGTAGGAGCTACAGGGTAAAGGGTACATCTCAGATTAATCCGTTGCGCAGAATAACAGAATAGCAACCACACGCTCACATTACTAGCTCCTTTCTTTTACTGCTTTTTAGATCCAATATTCTTCTCAAGCGGTTGTTAGCATCATTACTCTAAGTCGTCTGTTACTTCTCCCCATATTACGTGGTTTAACGGCCTATTCAGTCAAAGCCTCTGGATTAAGACTCGGTGTCCTTCACCAGAGTGTGGAGGTCAAAGACAGCGACGGCGGCCCAGCAGACGCTACGCCCCTCCTCCTGATCTCGTGTTCCCCTTGAAGTTGGCAAGCCCGAGCTGCCAGCTGGCGGACATTCATCTGAATTGTGTGCTGCCGCCTGCAATGCACTCCCCACAGCTCCCCGCCTCCAAAAATACTGCAGCTAGCGCCGCAGCGCAGCGACCGCCCCGCAGCACTTTCTCTCGATGCTGTAGTGGCATGTACATCAGAAGGCGGGCGATGGAGCCACGTGCGCACTGTACGGCCCGATGTACACGAGCAAGTAATGGCCACACGTGCTCGCAGCGAGATCGTGGCGTCCGAAATCGTTTTAGTGCACACCCGGCGGCAGCTCAGCGATGATCGCGTTGCGGAACTAGGTTAGAAGGCAATCAATACTTACGCAGGCAGAAGAAAGCAGGCAATGTCTGCTCATTTTGTTTATGAGCACCTTAAGAAGCGCAACAGGTGGTTTTGGATTGACCCAACGTTAAATTCACGACTGCCAAAAGAAGGATTTATAGATTTAAGAGAAGATGAAAGTAAATTCTTTATTTTCAAATGAATGTAAAATCATTTGAAGAATTAACAGTAATAACAGCCGTAACGTCAACTTTTCATTTACTCGAGACATCTGGTTGGTGGCTGCACTATAATTGAAAATTGATCTGAATTATCAATGCAGAACCGAGCTCATGACACTGTGTAAAATACTAAGGAAAGCTTGCAGAGCTGTGTGGGAACTCTTGCACAAATAGTGAATACTGAAATTCACAGAAGAAAGGTGACTGACATATGCCAGGGGTTTTGAATAGCATGCTACGTGATCTGGACAATGGAATTCCACCAACCCAAGCAGTAAGTGTGCAAGCTTCCTACTTTGAATTGTAATGAAGACTTTAATAAAAATGGAAAGATAATGTTAATCAGAACACTGGGAGGAGCTCTGATCTAAATATCAGTAGATTTATTCATTTTTAACAACACAAGACAAAAAAAGTGGCTAAAGAAACACCACACGAACATATTTATTTGAGAAACGCTTTCACTAATATGCGGTCTATGGTGGACAAAGTGATCAGCTGGGGATCGACACACGACACCAACCAGAACACTAATCGCTTTATCTGAATTCATACATGTGAATCCGTGGTATGGCCCAAAAACTACGCTAATATCAAGCATCTATACTCTAGTATTCCATTAAGAAAAATATGGTTCCAAAGAATAGGATGCTGAGAAGCATATATTGGAGCCCTATGCCGTAGCAGCGAATACTTTACCCCCCTGCTGGTCAGGGCGGCACACCACAATGGGTTTGGCGACTGGAGTCATGGACGGCTGCAACCTGTTATTAATAGCACGCGCCCGAAAAGATGCAAGTGCACGGTCTCGCGTTCGGCTAATTCGGAACGCAGATACTTCCCTATGAGCCTAAGAACCTTGGTGGATTCCAGTGTGCAGATGGACCCCTTTGCTGGTCTGCCAGACCAATTTGACTCCGTGCGATGGCTACGCATGACAGAATATGTCAATCATTTACACGGACGACTCAAAACAAATAACTACACCCATGCATTACTCGTTGTGTGTGTGATACTAGAAACGATACCTCTCATGATTCAGATGGTGACTGGCACACTCTCTAAGTGGCACACTATCAAAGGACACAAGTCTCACCATTTAGGTAAAGACTTGCAGTAGTTTACAAGCGAAGCGCCAGTACAAGAGCGCTCTTCTCTTTCTCTCAGCCTCCCTCGCCACCTCGGTAGCATAGCACATTTACATCTTAGACTACTCCCACATTAGCACAAGTCAATCACGAGCTGGAGCACGGCATTCGAAGCTGGGAGAGTGCCCCTTGCTCTGCATACACAGATTTGACCAACCAGAGACTTCAAAGTTAATTGGGAAAAAAAATTCAGCTTCGTGGCCTCCTTCCCATGCGTTTATTCCATGTCTTTTGCTGAACACATGACCTGGATTGAACCACAGCCCTTCATAAAAAGATCGTTATCTCCCCTGTTGCGTCCATTTCGAACTTTCCAAAGAACAGCCATAAACTCGCCAAAAGCCTCGTGCCTTCTCAAATAAGTTTCGTAACAGTCTGGACGTGTGGGCGCCACTGACCTGTCCCACGGAAATTCGTAGAAACACATAGTGGTGTCATCGGCTTCCTGCCTAACAAGGGCCCATCCTACGCTTCACTGCCTGTCTTCAATGCTCTGCCCATTGCAGCAGCGACTCCTCGGCACTAGTCAGCCTGCCTGGGCGTGGCCACCTACCGCCCGGCGCCATCCAACATGTCTACACAATCAGACCACAGAACTCGGCAGTCTGCAAATATTTTCATCCAGGTTCCAGAGAAAAAACGCTCCCCTCGACCCTCAGCCACTGTACGCTTTTAGTGCAGTCGTTTGAATCGGCACCCTCTTCCTTTGAACGCAGGCGAAGCTTACCACTATTCCTTCACTAGAGCACACAAGCAAGAGCGTTAACTACTACCAACAATTTCATCATATGAATGAAGTCAGATCGTATCCAGGTATAGCAACCAGGTAATAACGATGAGTTTCCCAAAGAAAGTTATGCAGCAACACCGTATCATAAGTGAGAGTGCCCTGTAATCTCTCAAGTTCGTTTACCAGTAGAACTGTTCTCGCTGGTTACTTTATAAATAGAGCTGGAAAAGTACCATGTCAAGACAAATGTTTCTAAATGTAGTCAGTAAAAATCGTAGTGAACACTGAATCTATTTATTCCCGAACGTGGGAGATTATTCAATTTATATCACTATCAAAATGTTTGCAACTTTCTATTTTGTGGCTGCAATGCAATAAAGCACTGATCACATTGAACCGACTGAGGTAATAGAATTTCTTTAAACTCTCAATGTCAACTGAAGATTTTTTCTTTCAGATGTAAGGGCTCTCATCAGGGAGCAGAGTATTTGATGCTTAGCGCTATTTCAGGTTTTAAATCGCCACATTAGAGCAAAAGCCCCGCCACTAGAACGCAACCACAAAATAGTTTAACAGTGATGTTCACATACATCACTTCTCTCTTGATTTGCTTTTCCAGCAAAACTTGACACACACACTTGAAACCAAATGGTTCAAATGGCTCTGAGCACTAGGGGACTTATCATCTATGGTCATCAGTCCCCTAGAACTTAGAACGACAAAAACCTAACTAACCTAAGGACATCACACAACACCCAGTCATCACGAGGCAGAGAAAATCCCTGACCGCGCCGGGAACCGAACCTGGGAACCCGCGCGTGGGAAGCGAGAACGCTACCGCACGACCACGAGCTGCGCACACTTGAAACCATCCGGCTCTCTTATTAACCCTGTTATGGTACTCCTTGCGAGATGTGACCTATATTTCAAGGTATTTTTGACCCCTTCAATGGACAATTACATGTCCAAAACAGCTGCAGTCATGACAGGTTAGTGGCAACTGTTTCTGACATTGCGAAAGCGTTTGCGCTGCCCCATTCACCCACAACGGCAGCTACTTTGTGGCGATCACGGCTCCATTGTTTCACATGCACTGTTGGAATGAACGAGAAAATGACGCTGTGAACGCGCTGTAATACATTGACCGGCGCGAGAAACGGAACCCTCAATAAATGATGTGTAGTTATGATTATGCTTATTTAAGCAAAGTGAAGCACTTCAACCAGTTGCTTTAAGTGGAGTACATTATTGGCGCTGCTTTGCGAACAAACAATGAAGTGTTGATTGTTTATTTTACTAGCTACAATTGTTGTTTTCGGCGCAACGTAGGAAACATCACTGAATATGAACGAATAATATTTTTCCCGTCTTGTAGCCTTATTGTTGTACTCTTAATTATTAACCTTTCAATCATACGTGTTTGTAGGATCTTCCTGTGATTGTCATAATCAGCTTCGTGGAGCAAACATGCTGTTAAGCCCTGAACAACCTGCAAATGCTGTTGCTTTGGTGGAAGATGGCCGCAGGAGGCATTACGTTGCAGACGTGTTGAGGACTACACTTTCAACGATTTCAGAAGCTGTACGAAGACACAGAGAATCTGGAGGCTTTGTGAGGAGATCAGGTACAGGCCCGAGAAGAGCAACATCAGAGAGAGATGACCGCTTCTTACAACTTCAAGTTCTCCGCAACCATCACACCAGCCCTACTGAAGCACGAAATCGACTCGACGAGGTTCGAGGTGTTAATGTTAGTGAGAGAACCGTTTGAAGAAGACTGGAAGAAGCCAATCTTCAGTCCAGAAGACCTTCTACATGTCCGGGACTGACCAGAGAGCATTGCACAGCTCGACAACGTTTCGTAAGGGAACATCTTGGCTGCACAGAATCAAGTGTTGTTCACCAAGGAGTTGTGATTTGGCCTCCGATCACCTGACGGACGTCCGCCCCAATAGCTGAGTGGTCAGCGTGACGAATTGCCGTCCTCTGGGCCCGGGTTCGATTCCCGGCTGGGTCGGGGATTTTTTCAGCTCAGGGACTGGGTGTTGTCTTCATCATCATTTCATCCCCATCCGGCGCGCAGGTCGCCCAATGTGGCGTCGAATGTAAAAAGACCTGCACCAAGGCGGCCGGACTTGCCCCGTGAGGGGCCTCCCGCCCAATGACGCCAAACGCTCATTTCCATTTTACCTGCCGGACGAGAGAGGGTCTGGAGATGGCCAGGGGAAAGATATTCCCCTTGCACACTCTCATCCAGGTCGCCTTTACAGTGTGCTTCTGTGATGGTGATCAATACAGCTGCAAGGACGGATTTGCTATTCGTGGAATATGGTAACGTTACCGCACATTAGTATGTGGAGGAAAACCTTCTGGAGCATGTTGTTCCATTTATTGGTGATGATTTTACACTAATGCACGACAATGCACGTCCACATGTCGCGAGAGTTGTGCAAGAGTTCTTCGACAAGCAGGGATTCATGCTGTGGGTTGTCCTGCTCGAAACCCTGATTTGAATCATTTTGAGCACGTTTGGGACTGGCTGGGGAAAAGAGCCTGTCAGCACTAATGAGAGACCCTACAGGAACTACGGAACGCCCTCCTGGAAGAATGGGATATGAGTCATCAACAGGACATTACCACAATGATCAGGAACATGCCTGAAAGTTTGAATGCAGTCATTGGTGCGAGAAGTGGCAATACACTCCTTTGAAGATTTGAACGGAGGTCTCCTCAATCGTCTCCGAGGTCTGTGAAGTAAATCTTGAAGTGTATAATATCAAAACAGACATGCATTAACTTTATGACCTTACTCGAAATTTCCTTGAAGTGTGCGTCTCTGGCTTCATTTGTTAAATTTGTTCATAATCGTCATTTGTTTTCCATTGTTGGGCACTTAGATGGAACCGTACCACAATATGGCATCATAAGATAATGGATTAGTGTCATAAAAATGTAACAAATTTAAAACAAATTTCAGTTTTTGTAAGAAATTGGAATGTTTCGTTTTTACTGTCGGTCATTGTAAATCGCTTGTGTGCATCGATCATATCACATACAGCGGCGCCCGCATCTCGTGGTCGTGCGGTAGCGTTCTCGCTTCCCACGCCCGGGTTCCCGGGTTCGATTCCCGGCGGGGTCAGGGATTTTCTCTGCCTCGTGATGGCTGGGTGTTGTGTGATGTCCTTAGGTTAGTTAGGTTTAAGTAGTTCTAAGTTCTAGGGGACTGATGACCATAGATGTTAAGTCCCATAGTGCTCAGAGCCATTTGAACATACAGCGGCAAACACCGTCATTCTGCCGCGTCTGTTTGTAGTGTGCGCTTCCGATGAACACATAATATTTCGAGTTGATTCTCGTGTTGGAATATGGTGAAGTATTTAGCACATGTAGCGTCTATTATGGATTATGTAAATTATACACATCAAGTATTACGTTAACAAGGACAGCCATGTTCGTCCGAGCATAAAGAACTTTTCGTACAAAATCAGACGCAGAAACAAGGCCCTATATGACGCTTATCCCAGGGTTAGCAGTTACCATTCTACACACCAGCCGGAGCGTGTGGCCTGGGACAGAGGCAGGGGCAGAGGCAGGGAGCGGCACACTGGCGACGCCCCAAAGTATTCCCCCTCTCTTTCTGTGCAGAACGCATCGCACAGCCATCTGTGTAGGTGTGCATCACTATATCTGTTGTGCACCTCGAATGAGTAAGTACACAGATGGGCACAGGAAACCCTGAAGCACTGTGAGTCATGCGCTACACAGGTCAATAAGAATCTCAAGCAGTTTATTGGAAGAGGAAGCCGGACGATCTTCTGGTGATCACTTTTTAGGCCCAACGTTGGTAACTGGTTACGTAGTGCACTTTGTTAGTCGCTCTCTGAAAATTTAGATACGTGGTGGCAGATTAATTACATTATCCAGCTTAAGACAGCAATTTGTGTTAATTAAAGTTACTAATTATAGACAGTAAAGAATTTGCAAAGAATACAAATAAACGGATTAGGCATATCAGCTTAAGGAATCAAATTAATGGCATCATAACTGCCCAAAACTAAGTATTTTTTGGACCATTGTTCGTAGTTATCCTTTAGAAATGGCTCTGAGAACTATGGGACTTAACATCTATGGTCATCAGTCCCCTAGAACTTAGAACTACTTAAACCTAACTAACCTAAGGACATCACACAACACCCAGCCATCACGAGGCAGAGAAAATCCCTGACCCCGCCGGGAATCGAACCCGGGGACCCGGGCGTATCCTTTAGAAAGTTACCTTAAATATACATGGTGTTTCTGCTAAGCTGCTAATCTCAGATATTTCCTGAAACGTTTAAGATATAGTAATTATTTTTTCACCCAAATGAATTTTGAAAGAGTCCTCAAACGATGACACATACTCTCTTTTTTAGCTATATTAGTTACAGAGATACTGATGTCAAAATTTCTTTTTCAGAGGGAATTACGGTAATTTCTGTCGCCATTACAATAGTTCTAAAAAAGACGAATTCAATGGCACGTCAGTCTTTAAAATCTGATTAGTAGTTTGTAATCTCCCAACAGAAAAATAAGTAGTATAATATTCACGTTTAGTGTAACCTCCCAACAGAAAAATCTCGTTTAAGCTCCCAATAGAGAAATTTCTTTCCAATAATAAAATTTCAAGTTTTAATGTGACCTTCCATTAAAGAATAACTGCATATCGAGATTAATAAGTTCTGACGTCAGCAGCGCTGCGTCGTGGCCCTGTGAAATCATCCTGAATAAACTGAAAAATTCTTACCTCACAATGATGTCGCCGGATAACGCTATCTATATATCGGCTCCTATAAGGAATTTTTGGCACAGCTCAGTGCAATGCTGACCACTAGATTTTCATTTGTAAGAAAACAACTGATTTTCTTTTGATTAATCAACAACAGTATGCACAGGAAAAATTCGAAAAATCTTTAAACTCAGATAAATGACTGGCAAAAGTTTTGTTCAGAACAAAAGTTATTATTGAAAAATTTCTGCCAGGAATTATATGGGACTGTAACATTACAATTGTGGTTAAATCAGTTGTGGCAATTAACATATGAGCACTGCAACAAAGACCAATGAGGCAACTGCTGGACTGCCCAGTCCGAACTCCATAACTCAAGTGCTCTGTGCGAACTACAAAACACGACTGCTCTCTGCGAGCTACTAAACTCGACTTACTGCCAACATTGCTCTGACCTGCGATTCTATTGTAGCACAGATATTCCATGTCACAGGCAGCGCTTGAGCAATCTATCGAAATTACATCTGCTCAAGTGCGCTAGCGAACAGTAATGAAGCCCTAATGAACCCCTTACAAGTTTAGAAGTAATTACAAATTTTAGAACTTGAGATTTATTTGTTTTCAACAAGAAACTAATTGCTGTCTTATGCGGAAGTTCATGTTATACAGAACTGTTGTGACAGGTTTACCTGGTTCTCCAGCTTGACACAGCCAAGAGAGAGTACTTACAAAAAGCGGAATACTGAAGAAATCCTTAATTTAAAACATGCTAATTACACTTGGATGCATAGATTTATGATCCACTGGTTAACACAGTAAAAGTTCTGCTCTTCTTTCTTCCAGGACCTTGAACAGTAAAAGTTCTGCTCTTCTTTCTTCCAGGGCCTTGAAAGGAAAGTGCACCTGAAAGATTGAATGAATTAGTAAAACAGCGAATTAAGGTGTAAAGCTTGTTGAATAACAACTTCGCGTCATGAGCTTAACATCGGAACACGCACTTACATAGCTAAATTACAACAGAAGCAGCAACAGAAAAGAAATCACAGAAGAATATTGTCATAAACACCAGCTTAAGATTCCAGTTACGTCGTTAGTTGTTCAAAATGTCCGTCGTCTACTGCAATCCACGTTTGCAGCCACTGGTGCATGACATTCGTACAAATTTAAGAGTTTCCTTCGATATCACTGCACATACTTGTACAGTGCAATATTGTTTTTATATTCTAGTGTTATTGCCAGACGGGCGTTTAGTCGCTATGAGGTAACTGGGTATATTATAGTGCGTTTCATAAATTTCTGATAGTGTCGGTTTCATATTGTTGTTAAAAAGCATCGTGCACTTTAGTTTTCATTAAAATCGTGTCTTCTGCTACCTAAAACTGACTTTTAGCTAATACCCGTGTCGTGTTTACATTCTCGTGTTTTACGTCCTCCTGTAGCCTAGAAGATAGCTGCGTAACTCATCGAGAAGTAAATTTTCACTAAATCTTCCTTTATTGCCGTTGAAGTGCGTCTTAGTGCTTTTTAGTTTACGGCGAAAGTGTCGCCACGTGTGACAATTGTGTTTGTTGCTGTACATTGGTATGGGAGAAAATTGCCACGACTGTGGATTGGTATATCACTGGGCTGACTGCAGCGGGTAAGCGAGTGGAGTATCAGCTAAGGCTCTCCCGTGGTGTTGTAAATTATGTGATTGAGAAAAGAGAATCATGAAACAGGGAAAAAAGATTTCTCCCATTCAGGCAGAATTAGTAATGGTGTATTCTGAATTAGACAGACAGTGGGAAGAGAAAAAAGTGGTAAATAATAATCTAAAGGAGGAAACCTCAGAAATCGCATTTCTGATTCCGGTTAGCAATCAGTTGGCTTGTTACCTGAAGTAGAACAGCCTCAACCAGTTATTTAGCAAAGCAGTGTGCAGCAGGCCCGTAGGAATAACTGCAAGGCTACTTCGGTAAAAGAGCCAAGTAGAAAAAAAATTGTTCAAATGGCTCTAAGCACTATGGGACTTAACGTCTGAGGTCATCAGTCCCCTAGACTTAGAACTACTTAAACCTAACTGACCTAAGGACATCACACACACCCACGCCCGAGGCAGGACTCGAACCTGCGACCGTAGCAGCAGCGCGGTTCCGGACTGAAGCGCCTAGAACCGCTCGGTCACAACGGCCGACCGAGTAGAAAGAAAAAAGGCCTGCAGATAGGTAACAGTCTCAGAATAGATATAGGCCAGTTCCACAGGAAAAAACTAGGTGTACAGTACCAGATCAAAGCATCGTGGAACCTATTGCCAAGCTTAGACAGGTTACAGAGGACATGAGGGCTTTATGCAGAAATTATGATTAAGAAGATCAGACACTTTTAGTAGGAGGTGCAGGAAGCAGCCTGGCTAGCAAATTATGGTATTAATGACGACCTGGAGGAAATAAGTGCGGCAACAGCACACACTCGTGTGGCGGTTGTGGAGGTTTTGCAGCGACATGGGCAGCCCGGGGTCAACATAGCTGTCAGCCGTGTACGCGAAGAGCTGGTGGGTTGCTTTCGATTGAAGCAAAGTCTCAGATCTGTGCTGTGTCTGTTGCTGCAGTCGGGAGATGGGGACACACAAATCACAGCCTACAGCTGAATAGGAGGGGTAATGGCAGATTAGCTGAGCATTTTGTAAAAAATCCCTCTGAGCTGTGTGATTACTACAATCAGAGGGAAACATTGTTTGGGCTACAGTCAGGTTATAGACAGACTGTCTTGGAAGAAATTAGAACAGAAAGGGGCCATAACGCTGTATATGCAATAGTTTCCAGAAAAGTATTCCATCGGGACATTATGGTGTTGAAAACAAGACTGAAGAACTTCTCGTATGTCTAGAAGATGTGAAAAATTATGAAGTGTTCTTTGCCTCTGTGAACACCACGTAACCGTAGGGATGGAGAAGCCAAATATCAGGGATTATAGATTAGCATCATATTCATATGGAGTTAACACGGAGAAAGGAGGCGTTGCAACATGCCTAAGTGTTGGACACAACGTCAGAAAAATAGAAACAAACAGTTTCTGTATAAATCAGAACCTAGAGGCACGTGCTTGTGAGGTGTTGCTGCAGATACTTCTCTGGTTGTTGTAACAGTCTATAGATCCCCTTAAGGAAACTATCAGCTACTCATGAGAAATCTAAATGCTTTATTCAGCAACCTTCCGAACAAGAAGAAACAGCCGGTAGTTTGTGGAGATTTCAGTGTAGATTTCTTATGAGATACAGGCAGCAAAAATGAACTGGAATCATTATTTTGCTGTTTTAGTCTAATTCCAGTAGTTAATATTCCAAATTATGTACAGTGAGATAGCAGAACGCAGAGTGATAACATATTTATATATCGTGATCAGCGTGAAACAATTAATCTGTACCCCTTTGATAATGGACTTCTGATCATGATGTACAATTAAAGGAAATAAATCATACAGTCCCTTATAGCCATGAGACGGGTTCGTACAAGACAATGGGGCATCTAATGAGAACAGAATACATTGTCTCAAGTGTAAGTTAAAAGAGGTGATACGGGATGAGACACATACAGAAAAAGATGCTAATGAAATTTCCTGGCAGATTAAAACTGTGTGCCGGACCGAGACTCGAACTCGGGACCTTTGCCTTTCACGGGCAAGTCCAGATAGTAGAGCACTTGCCAGCGAAAGGAAAAGGCCCCGAGTTCGAGTCTCGGTCAGGCACACAATTTGAATCTGCCAGGAAGTTACATATCGGCTCACACTCCGCTGTAGAGTGAAAATCTCATTCAAGAGATGATAATGTTAAATTAAATTTACTCCACAGTAGTTTGTGTCAATATTTGAAAGTATCTTTCATAAAAAAAAATATGCGAAAACCAATTGAAAAACAAATAAGCCATGGATAACAACGAAATTAAAATTGCAAAGAGATATGTATATAAAGCCCAGAGTAAGCCTAGATCCAACATTACTTGCAGTAAGTCAATAAAATATCCAGAAGTAAGCACATCCTAACACAAATAAATAATACAAATAATGGTATAATAACTATATAGATGTTGTTAAATGGGGCACAATCTAGTCAGTCAGTGTATGCAGTATCATAACAAACTAAAAGAATATGTTTTTATTGGTAATTCACAAGTTGCAAGTATGTCTATCAATCACTGTTCAGTTGAAGAGGGAAGAGAACATATCAAAAACGCCATCAACAAAAATTTAAGCAGCTAGAAGCAGGATCAACATATATCACTGAAATTAACAGAAATATAACAATTTTTTTTAAAAAAAGAAGCTCAAATGGTGTTGATGGAATTTCAAACTTAGGAAGCAATGTAATACATCACTGGCAAAGCGAATTCTTTCAGAAAGATTAAAATAGCACTTTATAGGAAAGGTGAAAAGAAAGTGTTAAATAATTATCTCCAATTCCTTACTGACACATTTTTCCAAAATAACGAAACCGTAAATTACACAAGAGCAGTATCAGATTTAAGTAAAAAAAGTTTACTTAGCGTATCACAGTTTGGATTCCAGAAGGGTTGCTTGACTACAGAGGCTATTTATACGTACAACCACCAAATATTACAAGTGCTAAATAATAAAATATCAACAGTTCGTATTTTTTGTTATCTTTCAAAGCTGTTTTATTGTATAGATCATGTTACACTCTCAGAAAAACTTTAGTTTTATTGAATTAATGACTTTACACACAACTTATTTGAATCATACTTGATGAACAGCGTGCAAAAAATTAAGCTGAATTATTCAGACAAAATTGAAAAAGTAGGAAATTTTAGTGACAGGGGAGAAATCACAAAGCGAATGCCACAGGGTTGAATTTTGGGTCCACTACTATTCCTTACATATTTGAATGGCCTTCCACTTGCATTCAACAAGCAGAATTGATGCTTTTTGCACACAATACTACTGTTATAATAAATCCTATTAGAGACAAAGCAATTGGAAGAGATTGATAATGATATTTTTCAAAGAATTATCAAGTTATTCTCTGGAAATGGACCCTTCCTTCATTTTGAGAATACACACTACATTCAGTCCTGCACAACAAATAAAGTTGTACCAACAATTGACATAGCACATAAACTGAAGTCAGTAAATAGGGCAAAAGGCTCCAGATTTTTGGGTGTACATATTGATGACAATGTGAAGTGGAAGAAGCATGTTACTGAACTTCTCAACAATGAAGTTCAGCTAGTTTTGCTCCTCGTATCATTGCTATTGTTGAAGAAAATGAATTGATATCCTGACACTTTTTACAAATTCTCACTCAGTGATGTCTTGTGAAATAATTTTCTGGGGTAACTCATTGCTTGCGAAAAACCGTGCAGTAGGAATAATATATGGTGATCACCTGCAGTCGTCATGTAGGTGTCTCTCAAAGGTGTTCAGTATTTAAACGGCATCACCACAAACATGCAGGATAATTCAGTAGCCCCTACCAATTTCGTTTGATGAAACCCGCATTGTTACAACTAGTCTACAAAGACCAGACACGATTTTGATAGTTTCTCTCTTGCTGGTTGCAATCTATTGGCCATACAGAAAAAATTGACTGGACCTTTTTTGTAGGAAATTTAACGCAGTTAAATTTTGTACTGGGACACGTTTTCGCTAAAGAGCATAGTTTTCATGACATTGAAGAAAAACATGCAAAACTGACCTTCAGAAGTACCCCCACTCCCACACTCAGCCTCCACCCGTTAGAATTCATAATACGATGTTCATGGCACTCCCTTCTACCACAAAAATATGCGACTGTACGAATTATTTTCCACATTTTATCTTTTTTGGTCTTCATTGACTAGTCTTACGCCACCAGCTTAGTCGAGCACCTACAAATTGGAAAATCGACGTTTGTGTAAATTTTGCCTAATAATTTTGAGAATTTTAACAGTGTAAGAATAAACACTTACATCGCTGTATTCGTCAGACCTTCTGGATATGAAATTACTGTTTTAAGGATCAAGTCTGGATCCAAATGTCACCGTAATTAGTTTCATTACAACGTTTACAAAAGTCGAGTTTCTTGCATTACTCACATGGGCAAGTTTAAATTAATAATGTTAACGAAATAGCTTACTATCCTGGTTCCGTAGTAGTCCAAACAAAAGAGACTAAAAAAGATCGAATATTGGGAATAGTTCGTGCAATCGGAAATTTTTGTATGGTGGAAGGAGGGAGTGCCACGAGCAACATACTAAAAATCTTGACTGGTGAGGAATGGTGTGTGGTGGAGGTGCGTTTGAAGGTCCCTTTACGTACACTTTTTATGAATATCTCGAAAACCGTCGCCTTCAGCGACAATGTATCCCAGCACAAAATTTAACTACGCTAAATTTCCTATGAAAAGGAGCTGTTCATTTTTTCTGCAGGGCAAATACTTTGCATGTATCAAGCGTAAGATTATGAAAATCTTGCGTTTGGTTTTCGAAGGACAGACATAGAATTGCGGGGTGCATGAACGACATCGGTAGGAACAGATGAGTCACCCAGAATATGCGATTTGTTTACAGCTAATTCCATTTCTCGCTTCCCGACTTCTGTAGTTTATTGTCTTTCCAGTCTCTCTCTCGCAGATTTCTTGTTTAGTAATCCCGCCCATAGTAGGTAATGATAGCAGAAGCGGCTCAGAATTGTTGGAAGTCAGTAACAGGAGGTCCGCCACGTGCAGCCGCAAGAGGGATGAGCGGAGGGTCACGTGGGCGGTGCTGCTAACCTGTACCTAGTCCCGGCCAGCAGACAGACTCCGCACTTGCGCCGTGCTGCACGACTGACTGCGTATGGGAGCTCCGAAAGTCCGGTTACTTAAGCAGCAGAGCTATCGCCTATACCGCCGTGGTTTTACACTGAAGAGCCAAAGAAACTGGCACACCTGCCTAATATCGTGTAGGGCCTCAGCGAGCACGCAGAAGTCCCGCAACACGACGTGCCATGGGCTTGAATAATGTCTGAAGTAGTGCTGGAGAGAACTAACACCATGAATCCTGCAAGGCTGTATATAAATCCGTAAGAGAACGAGGGGGTGGAGATCTCTTCTTAACAGCACGTTGCAAGGCATCCCAGATATGCTCAATAATGTTCATGTCTGGGGAGTTTGGTGGCCAGCGGAGGTGTTAAAACTCAGTAGAGTGTTCCTGGAGCCATTCTGCAGCAATTCTTGGCGTGTGGAGTGTCGTATTATCCTGTTGGAATTGCCAGAGACCGTCGGAATTCACAATGGCCATGAATGGATGCATGTCATCAGGCAGGATGCTTACGGACGTGTCACCCGTCACAGTCGTATCTACACGTACAAGAGGCCCGATATCACTCCAATTGCACACGCCCCACACCATTACAGAGCCTCCACCAGCTTGAAGAATCGTCTACTAACATGAAGGGTCCAAGGACTCATGAGGTTATCTCCATACACGTACACGTCCATCCGCTCGATACAATCTGAAACGAGACTCATCCGACCAGGCAACAAGTTTCCTGTCATCAGCAGTCTAATGTCGGTGTTGACAGGCCCAGGCGAGGCGCAACGCTTTGCGTCGTGCAGTCACAAAGGATACACGAGTGCGCCTTCAGCTCCGAAAGCCAATATCGATGATGTTTCGTTGAGTGGTTCGCACACTGACACTTGCTGAGCATTGAAATCCACAGCAATTTGCGGAACGATCGTAATCTGTTACGTTGAACGACTCTTTTCAGTCGTCGTTGTTCCCGTTCAAGTAGGATCTTTTTCCGGTCGCAGCGATGTCGGAGATCTGATGCTTTACCAGATTCCTAACATTCACGGTATATTCGTGAAATGGTCGTACGGAAAAATCCGCACTTCATCGCAATCTTGGTAATGCGGTGTCCCATCGCTCGGGCGCTTGCTAAACACCAAGTTCAAACTCATCTAAATCTTGACAACCTGCCATTGTAGCAGCAGTAACCTATCTAACAACTGCGCCAGGCACTTGTATTATATAGGCGTTGCCGACGGCAGCGCCGTATTCTGCCTGGTTACACATCTCTGTAATTGAATACGCATGACTAAAAAATGGTTCAAATGGCTCTTTTTTTTTTTTTAACCAAAATATTTATTTCAGAAAAAAGTAAGAAACAACAAATAAATCATCTCTATGGTTGTGAATTACACGTTTTCATATTAATTTTGTTCATCTGTTTATGGTATTTGTTACTCTTATTTATTTTGTAGGATATGCTGTCCATTTGCTAATTTTCCTTTCATTCTTTTCGTTTTTAAGCACTTCGATAAGTTTTTCCTATATTCGTTACTGAGCGTAGTCCATTTTCATTGCTATATGGTTATGTCCAAGTTTGTTGTGGCAAATAATGACACGACTGGCATTTCTCTGATGTCACAGAGTTATTCACTTGCAATGTGCATACAAACAAAACAAAAATGAGCATAGTTATTTAGATACTGATTACATTAAGTTATATACATTTAAATTACATATTGCATTTAAGGCATGAAAGGATGGTTGAAACAAAGGAGGTCCGGTTTTAGTTCGGCGTTTAAGCATGCATCACATATTATTTACATGGAAAGACAGATCTGACAGTTGAAGGACGAAGGGGAAAGTAGAGATGAGTGCAAAGGTTTATTTGTACATCTTATGACTTTGTGGCACTTAGGAAGGGAAAGAACACTTTAATCTGTACCTGTTGTTCCGGTGGTGATTGGGAGGTTGTAGCACTGAAACACTACACCCTAGGGTGTTCATACAGATAAAACACTTTCTTTTTCTTTTTGCTGCATTTCTTAAAACACTTTGGCGCACTTCTACTTTCACTTTCTTTCTGGATTTGTACTAATTCACTTTTATCACTGCACTGCACTGTGGAGGTTGCTGTGGTGCTGTGGGGAGGCTCGCTGGTGTTCACGTGCCGCCGGGGAAGACGTCGTCTATGGCTGCCTGCAGGGGTATCCGGAGGAAGTTCTGGAAGTTCTCGTCGTACCGCCTGTTCTGCTGGGCTTCCTAATGTTCATCCCAGAGGTCCATCAGGAAGTCGACGTGGTCCGTTTGCCGCTTCGTCACGATGGCGTGGCCTGTCATGCCGAGGATCCACAGGGCTGCCAGCCTTTTCGGCCTGGGAAATGGTTTGATGTCGGGCGCAGTGATGACTGTAGGTGTTATAGCTCGCTGGTCCGTTCTATTTATTTTTGCCACCATTCTCTGGCACGTTTCCCATATGCTGACCCCGTTTTTACACGTGAAGCGGTGCTCTAATGTGTCGACACAGTTGCATGCTTCACATTTATCTGAATCTCTCAGCTTGATCCGGGCTAATTTTTCGTTTGTTGGTACCGTCCTGTTTACTATTCGGTACCAGCTCGCCTTCAGGTGCTTTGGTAGCGTGGTTTCCGTGATGTTTTTCCATATTTGTTGCCAGTTGTGATTGGGGAACTTGTTTTCTATTTTGTTTCTGGCAGGCCTTCCCCTCAGCGCCCTGTATATTTTCCTCGCTGTCCTGTGACTGGGATTTGCCACGGTTGTCAATGCATAGCTCTTGTCTATGTAGTATTGTCTTACGTGGGAAATCTTATACGGGATGTGGCTCGTGTTTATTGGCGGTTCTTCAGATGCAGGTTTCATTCTTCTTATCAGTGCTGCTGTAATGCTTTCTGGGTTCTTCTCCTTGATTTCCAGCGTCCCTTTTAGTAGAAGCGCCGCACATTTCGTTCTTACTTCCACAAGACCGAGTCCTCCTTCCTCTATCGGTAACGAGCATGTTTCCTGCGCCACTTTGAAGATTTCTCTTCGCCACAGGAGGTAGTATACGGCTCCCGTGATTGCCCTAGCTATTTCTTTGGGTAAGGTCAGGATCTGTGCCAGGTAATAGGCTTTCGATAGGATCGTTGTGTTTATGAGGTCTATTCTTTGATGGAGGGTTAGGGCACTATGCGACTTAACTTCTGAGGTCCTCAGTCGCCTAAAACTTAGAACTAATTAAACCTAACTAACCTAAGGACATCACACACATCCATGCCCGAGGCAGGATTCGAACCTGCGACCGTAGCGGTCGCCCGGCACCAGACTGCAGCGCCTAGAACCTCACGGCCACTCCGGCCGGCACGCATGACTATCTCAGTTTCTTTGGCGCTTCAGTGTAAGTTGGTCAGTGAATGTACCCTGGTTTATTGGACTCGCCAGCGTTTCTTATCTCGTTGTTGTCGCTCAGTAACTGTTCTTTGTTGTCGAACTCGGGTCTTCCAGCAACATTTGACAATTACAGTGACACTCTGGTGCTTAAGTGTCACGGAGCGTTACTTCATTCTGCTCTGTAACGGCGTATTGCATTGTTTGCTCTTTTAGTTCCCTCGTTCGGAGGTTGTGTGACAACGCTAGACGAACGGCTTGTCATCTGCTACGTTGGCGGTCCGTCGTGTTGACATACCAATTGACACACAGGTCCCGAATTCATCTGTTTGGCTCTTTGCTCGCAGAGTAAAAACGAGCCGTCCGGTGTGGCCAAGCCGTTCTGGGCTCTTCAGTCCAGAACCGTACGGCTGCTACGGTCGGAGGTTCGAATCCTGCCTCGGGCATGGATGTGTGTGTTGTCGTTAGGTTAGTTAGGTTTAAGTAGTTCTAAGTCTAGGGGACTGATAACTCAGATGTTACGTCCCATAGAGCTTAGAGACATTTTGCGTAAAAACTTTAAAAAATGTAGGCGTGCAAACCGAATTCATTCAGGGATGCAACAGCATTTGCTGGCTTTGTTAGTGCTTTAGCTTCCCCACTGTCCTTTTTACTTTAAATCGTAAATTAGGCGGTGAAATATCTGTCAAGAGAAGAAGTTTCATGTTTTCACGGCCCAGGGATAGAAGATTAACAGGTGAGTGCCGCTGGCTGTGTGATTGAGAAATGGTGATAGGCGGTGATTTCCCCAGTTCTACCCTTATCGTTCATCAACTGCAGACCTGTTCCTACAATATCTCTCCAAATTTTCTGTTCCGGGGTATCACACAATCATCATATGTTCGTAATAAAATTCATAGTTACCGTAGAAAGTTTTAGTGTACAAATAAAGTGTCTGGATACAGTCACTCCCCACAGAATTCAGATGTTTCCTACACACACGGGTGACGAATGTATTCCGTTTCTCCACGATTAGTCGATAAAATTATCCAGAGACTGACTTAAAATCAATAAAAATTCCTACTCATTCCGAGGGAGCATCCATTTTCTATTAAGATTACATTCTTTGGGCACCTTTACACATAATCGTGTGAGGCAGATATTCGTGAGAATGCTCCTCAATGCCCTCGTCGTACTCAAGATACCGAATTACAAAAACAATATACACCTCGAAATGGCAGAAATGCATAGAATTTTTGAGCTACATGACTACGGTCCACGACAGTCAGTTTTACCCCTGACGAAGATGACGGAGGTAGTCATCGAAAGCTTGGGATTTTATCCAAATTTGACGCGGCAAGTAAACCGAGAACTTTTTATGCAAGGACTCCGTCGCGAAAGACTTCGTAGTCATACATGACTATGTGTCTATCTACATAATTCATGATAATAATACAGTCTTAATATCAGCTGTATGCTCTTAGAAACGAACAATCTAAGAAATTCCTGTCATTCTCATCAAACATCTAACCATAAATCACATTTATGGTTAAGGTTATGAATGCCTGTGTTCGTCACATCGCAAAAAAGTGCAGAGATTTCGGTGCCTTCTGTCTTCTCTTCTGTTTTATCAATGAATACTGCCCCTCACACGTCTTCTCGATCTTATCGCTCTTGTCTGAAGAGCATGGCAGAATAACGCGCTTCTGTCACAGCAAAATCCTTTCTGTCCCACGCCATCATTCAGCCACTTTCTCGAAGTCCTTCTCAGTAGCAGGAACTCGACTCTGGAATAATATTATATTAGAGGATTAAATAATATCTCCAGCTCCAGGAACAGTTAATGACATATCAAGTAAAGCAACAATAAGCGAACCATTGTTCCTGTACGCACTTGTTACTACTGTACATCCCTGTTTCCAACCTGATCTTCCTCACTTCCCAGTATTCTTAGCCGATGCAGTCTCCTTAAATTTCCCTTTCCCCAGAACTCGCTATATCAGAAAACATCTGATTTGTACACCTATAAAATATTCTTATGTATGCCACCATCATTATTGTTTCTTTTTATTACTGTTTTTGTTGTTGTGGTCTTCAGTCCTGAGACTGGTTTGATGCAGCTCTCCATGCTACTCTATCCTATGCAAGCTTCTTCATCTCCCAGTACCTACTGCAACCTACATCCTTCTGCATCTGCTTAGTGTATTCATCTCTTGATCTCCCTCTGCGATTTTTACCCTCCACGCTGCCCTCCAATGCTAAATTTGTGATCCCTTGATGCCTCAGAACATGTCCTACTAACCGGTCCCTTCTTTTTGTCAAGTTGTGCCGCATACTCCACTTCTCCCCATTTCTATTCAATACCTCCTCATTAGTTATGTGATCTACCCATCTAATCTTCAGCATTCTTCTGTAGCACCACATTTCGAAAGCTTCTATTCTCTTCTTGTCCAAACTATTTATCGTCCATGTTTCACTTCCATACATGGCTACACTCCATACAAATACTTTCAGAAACGACTTCCTGACACTTAAATCTATACTCGTTGTTAAATTTCTCTTCTTCAGAAACGCTTTCCTTGCCATTGCCAGTCTACATTTTATATTCTCTCTACTTCGACCATCATCAGTTATTTTGCTCCCCAAATAGCAAAACTCCTTTACTACTTTAAGTGTCTCATTTCCTAATCTAATTTCCTCAGAATCACCCGACTTAATTCGACTACATTCCATTATCCTCGTTTTGCTTTTGTTGATGTTCATCTTATATCCTCCTTTCAAGACACTGTCCATTCCATTCAACTGCTCTTCCAAGTCCTTTGCTGTCTCTGACAGAATTACAATGTCATCGGCGAACCTCAACGTTTTTATTTCTTCTTCATGGATTTTAATACCTACTCCGAATTTTTCTTTTGTTTCCTTTACTGCTTGCTCAATATACAGATTGAATAACATCGGGGAGAGGCTACAACCCTGTCTTACTCCCTTCCCAACCACTGCTTCCCTTTCATGTCCCTCGACTCTTATAACTGCCATCTGGTTTCTGTACAAATTGTAAATAGCCTTTCGCTCCCTGTATTTTACCCCTGACACCTTTAGAATTTGAAAGAGAGTATTCCAGTCAACGTTGTCAAAAGCTTTCTCTAAGTCTACAAATGCTAGAAACGTAGGTTTGCCTTTCCTTAATCTTTCTTCGAAGATAAGTCGTAAGGTCAGTATTGCCTCACGTATTCCAAAATTTCTACGGAATCCAAACTGATCTTCCCCGAGGTCGGCTTCTACTAGTTTTTCCATTCGTCTGTAAAGAATTCGTGTTAGTATTTTGCAGCTGTGGCTTATTAAACTGATTATTCGGTAATTTTCACATCTGTCAACACCTGCTTTCTTTGGGATTGGAATTATTACATTCTTCTTGAAGTCTGAGGGTATTTCGCCTGTTTCATACATCTTGCTCACCAGATGGTAGAGTTTTGTCAGGACTGGCTCTCCCAAGGCCGTCAGTAGTTCCAATGGAATGATGTCTACTCCGGGGGCCTTGTTTCGACTCAGGTCTTTCAGTGCTCTGTCAAACTCTTCACGCAGTATCGTATCTCCCATTTCATCTTACATCCTCTTCCACTTCCATAATATTGTCCGCAAGTACATCGCCCTTGTATAGACCCTCTATGTACTCCTTCCACCTTTCTGCTTTCCCTTCTTTGCTTAGAACTGGGTTTCCATCTGAGCTCTTGATGTTCATGCAAGTGGTTCTCTTATCTCCAAAGGTCTCTTTAATTTTCCTGTAGGCAGTATCTATCTTACCCCTAGTGAGATAAGCCTCTACATCCTTACATTTGTCCTCTATCCATCCCTGCTTAGCCATTTTGCACTTCCCGCCGATCTCATTTTTGAGACGTTTGTATTCCTTTTTGCCTGCTTCATTTACTGCATTTTTATATTTTCTCCTTTCTTCAATTAAATTCAATTTTTCTTCTGTTACCCAAGGATTTCTACTAGCCCTCGTCTTTTTACCTACTTGATCCTCTGCTGCCTTCACTACTTCATCCCTCAAAGCTACCCATTCTTCTTCTACTGTATTTCTTTCCCCCATTCCTGTCAATTGTTCCCTTATGCTCTTCCTGAAACTCTGTACAACCTCTGGTTCTTTCAGTTTATCCAGGTCCCATCTCCTTAAATTCCCACCTTTTTGCAGTTTCTTCAGTTTTAATCTACAGGTCATAACCAATAGATTGTGGTCAGAGTCCACATCTGCCCCTGGAAATGTCTTACAATTTAAAACCTGGTTCCTAAATCTCTGTCTTACCATTATATAATCTATCTGATACCTTTTAGTATCTCCAGGGTTCTTCCATGTATACAACCATCTTTCATGATTCTTAAACCAAGTGTTAGCTATGATTAAGTTGTGCACTGTGCAAATCTCTACCAGGCGGCTTCCTCTTTCATTTCTTAGCCCCAATCCATATTCACCTACTACGTTTCCTTCTCTCCCTTTTCCTACTACCGAATTCCAGTCACCCATGACTATTAAATTTTCATCGCCCTTCAATATCTGAATAATTTCTTTTATTTCATCATAAATTTCTTCAATTTCTTCGTCATCTGCAGAGCTAGTTGGCATATAAACTTGTACTACTGTAGTAGGTGTGGGCTTCGTATCTATCTTGACCACAATAATGCGTTCACTATGATGTTTGTAGTAGCTTACCCGCATTCCTATTTTCCTATTCATTATTAAACCTACTCCTGCATTACCCCTATTTGATTTTGTGTTTATAACCGTGCAGTCACCTGACCAGAAGTCTTGTTCCTCCTGCCACCGAACTTCACTAATTCCCACTATATCTAACTTTAACCCATCCATTTCCCTTTTTAAATTTT
This sequence comes from Schistocerca americana, assembly GCF_021461395.2. Taxonomy (NCBI): domain Eukaryota; kingdom Metazoa; phylum Arthropoda; class Insecta; order Orthoptera; family Acrididae; genus Schistocerca; species Schistocerca americana. The sequence continues at coordinate 447,366,186 of NC_060122.1, read as the reverse complement.
CTAACCTACCTGCCCGATTAAGTGATCTGACATTCCACGCTCCGATCCGCAGAACGCCAGTTTTCTTTCTCCTGATAACGACATTCTCTTGAGTAGTTCCCGCCCGGAGATCCGAATGGGGGACTATTTTACCTCCGGAATATTTTACCCAAGAGGACGCCATCATCATTTAATCATACAGTAAAGCTGCATGCCCTCGGGAAAAATTACGGCCGTAGTTTCCCCTTGCTTTCAGCCGTTTGCAGTACCAGCACAGCAAGGCTGTTTTGGTTATTGTTACAAGGCCAGATCAGTCAATCATCCAGACTGTTGCCCTTGCAACTACTGAAAAGGCTGCTGCCCCTCTTCAGGAACCACACGTTTGTCTGGCCTCTCAACAGATACGCCTCCGTTGTGGTTGCACCTACGGTACGGCTATCTGTATCGCTGAGGCACGCAAACCTCTCCACCAACGGCAAGGTCCATGGTTCATGGGGGGAGGGGGGGGGTTATTATTGCTGTTATCATAATTAGTGACAGTAGCTGCGATAGCACAGGTACTGCCAGTACTAACTTTATTAGTTCATAGTCGGTGTAGTTTACTCATCGCTGCCATTTCAGACATTCAAATCACTTTAAATCGTAATATAAAAATTATTATAGCTCGGGTAACTGGGATGTAAAAAAGTACACTATACGTACGAAACCTTAGTACGATGTAATACATGACCAGACCAGGTTAAATAAACAAATAAATAAATAAAGATAAATATAATCTTCTGAATTTATTTTTAAAATAATTCTGCACTGCGAAGCGTTAACGTAAGTAAAGAGCAAGAGAATATGAAATAGATAATCATGTTGCCGGCCGTTGTGACCGAGCGGATCTAGGCGCTGCAATCTGGAACCGCGCGACCGCTACGGTCTCAGGTTCGAATCCTGCCTCGGGCATGGATTAGTGTGATCTCCTTAGGTTAGTTAGGTTTAAGTAGTTCTAAGTCTATGGGACTAATTACGTATCTATCAATCATGTTCTTCACGCTCCATTTACGAATGGCAGGAGGAAAGGAGAAAAATTACAATTTAGCGTCCCTTTGATGGTTACATTAATAGAGACATTACCGTGAAATTAATGAGAAGAAAATTAGTAACGCAATAGACTGAAAAGTTCCCTGTACCATGTCCCTGATGATAGTCTTGTGATAGTTAATGTGGGCATGCAGAAGCTGTATGAAACCTAGCATCCGCAACGGGAAATTTGCAATACAGATGATCAATCGATGAAAGAAATTTTTATTTGTACATATAATGACAAGGCTGTATGTCTTTCATCAGCTATATGAAGGCTCCAAAACACTTTGAATACAAAGCAGATGATCAGCATTTCGTGGGCATTTTAATGGTTATTGTTTCTAGGAAATCAGTTACTGCCCGTCCCAGGTCTTTTAACGAATCGAAGTCCCATGCTTCAAACAGTGAGAGAGAGCTTATAAAAATTTGGAAATTATGCTTAAGGTTTTTTGGAAGTCGCTAAGTGCTGGATGAGTATAATCTGCGTAAAGTTGCGCTCTGTTTTGAGAAAAGCTAGTGTTTCATGCATGTCAATATTTATGATGTCATATCTCCTGAATTATGTGTCGTATTATGACATAATTTTTCAGGTACATTCAATGGTGTACGTGAATACTGTCTGCAAAATATGCTGCGAATACCGTAATACTTTTCGACTTTTCCGTTTCGAGAACGTAACCCGCAGAAGGCAGAGATCCGGCTTCTATCATTAATCAGCCGTGAATTTCGTCTGGAGTGGTTGGAACTCGCCCTGAAATCGAGTGCAGAGAATTGAAAAGATGAACCGCTCAATAACGCTAAGGATCTGAGCGCCAACAACTCGTAATTTTCTGTTTCTTCCCTTCCTTTTTGCGTGGATTTGAAGTATCTTCCTGTGCAGTCAAGTCGATTACAAGCAAGATCATGCGAAAAACGACAGATGCCTAATTAAGACACAGCCCCTTCTGGCTACCTTTGTAACGACGTGAGACGGGCAGAATAAATGACTCAGTGTGATCTATATTCACATCTGATCTAACTGCTAATATCAGATATCCGTAACACGCCGCAAGCAATAGGGAGAAGAAAAAACGTGAAATAGGCGTTCGTCATCATGCAAAGCATGAATATATCTCGGTGAAATCTCCGCAGGTAATAGGGTGGCAGAAGTAATCTGTAGTTACACCGCAGAGCGAGGCATGCGGTTAGCGTGTTTATGCGATGACGAAGCAGCTTGGGTTTCGTTTTGCGCTAGGGACATATATTACCCAGCAGCTTTAGCGCTTTTAACGAGTCGACGCAGATTGACTTTACACACGTATTAAATCGATCGTAAAAATTGTGACGTATTACGATAAATGAACAGATAGGGTGAATTTGCTACCGGAACAAGAGAAAAGATGGAGGTAACACTGTTGTCCTGATGTTGGGGTTCGTGGTAGGAAAAGTGTAAAGAAAATCTACATCTAAACTCATACTCTGCAAACCACTCTGAAGTGCGTAGCAGAGGGTACTTCGCATTGCACCAGTTATTAGGGTTTCTTTTCGTTACATTCGCGTGTGAAACGCGGGAAGAGTTATTGTTCAAACGCCTCTATGTGCACCGTAATTAGCCTAATCTTGTGTTCGTGATCCCTGTGTGAGCAATATGTGATGGTAATGATATCGTTATGCGAGCGCACGACAGCAGAGTCTCTGACATCGGTACGAGTATACAGTTCACAGAATTACAAAACTTCAACTACAATTAAAAATAATAAAACGCAGTAAAAACATGTGTTCACATACAAACAAACAAACAAACACACACACACACACACACACACACACACACACACACACACACACAGAGAGAGAGAGAGAGAGAGAGAGAGGGGGGGGGGGGGAGGGAGGGAGAGAGAGAGGGAGAGAGATGCGAAAATAATGTATTGTCTCAGGTCTAATAGTAGAGTAAAAAAGGAAAAAGCGGTGGAAATAATTGAAATAGCGTAGCAGAATGCTGTGGCTAGCGGATCGCTGGAATAAAAAGGGGTTGGCCGGTGTGGCCGAGCGGTTCTAGGCGCTTCAGTCTGGAACCACGCGACCTCTACGGTCGCAGGTTCGAATCCTGCCTCGCGCATGGATATTTGTAATGTCCTTAAGTCAGTTAGGTTAAAGTAGTTCTAAGTTCTAGGGGACTGATGACCTCAGATGTTAAGTACCATAGCGCTCAGAGCAATTTGAACCATTTTTGAATAAAAAAGATGAGCCAGTCACTCTGCAACATACTAAAATATCCAGGCTAAAAGCTTAGGATGAACGTTAGACACTTCACAAAACTTTAAAACCTTCACCATGCTCACCTCATCATCAGCTAAAACAGTGGGCAGATCCCCACCGAAATCTGTATCTGCCTGGTTACCGCAATGTAAAGTGCACTGAGTTAAAACATGGTGTAAAATGATCGTCATGCTTCAAGCATCATATCAACGTGGTCCTCTCGCTGGAGTAGGAAGCCGTGCATGAGGGGACAGCCGCCCATTTCGGAAGCGGGTCGGAGCGAATGTATCCCGCCAGTGAGACCGACAGAAGGAACGCCACAGGCAGATGGTTGGTTTGACTAACCACACGTTATTGCCCGTCACTGCCAGCCACTCCCCCTCCCATAAATTCATGGGTCTTTGACTCACCAGAGAAACGACAATCTACATGGGAATAGCACAATGTGTCACTTAATGATCCCTGTAGACCTCTTTGGCGGACTGGTGTGCCCGTTGATTTCCTCAGTGTCTTGGTACCAGGAGAATGACAGCTGCTTCCCCTACTGTTGAAGGAACTACAATTATTCATGTGTGGACTGGACCATTTGCTGGGTACATTTGCTGCAACGATTGTAGTGCACTGAGGGAATCGGAACAGATGAGAAACTGTTAGCCCTGAAGACGCGTCATCTCCTCAGGATCGCATGGAGCTCTGCTGAAAGTACGGTATAGTTACGGGGAAGGCGAACCTTGAGGACATGGTGGGGAAATACTACTGAACAGCCAAGGGAGTCCCTTCGTTTGGAACATCATTGTACACAACTCCAAAACCGTGGTATCTATCTAAAATACTAATAAACAGAAACTGAAAGCTAAAATCTGGAGTGCACTATTTCTTATAATGCTTCAAGTCTAAAATAATTCTGGACTTCTATAGGAGTCAATGTGGAAATCTGCTCCAACCTTGGTGTAAAATGTTATAACCAGCCATACCCATCTCTAAAAGAGGGTCCTGTGCACGAAGCCCTTAGGGTCTCGTCGCTCAGTGTCGATTATGAAAAAGCCTTTCCATAGGTGGCCGAGCAACAGTACGGAATGCAGATGTGTATGGCGTCGGCAGTGTTTTATAGGCCTGCCGCGTCATGAGGAGTCGTCGCCAGATGTGAAGCAGCGGCTCACTAGCCCCAGTGCAAACGCTCAATCTGAGACTGGCTTGAAAGGCTTCAGGGTCCTGCCCAATTCCTTTATGATGCAGCATGTTCACAGTCTTAAATAAGAAGGTCTTGCAGACTCATAAACGGTGCACCAAAATCAAGCCGAGATCGTACAAAGGCCCTGGAAAACTGAAGCAGACACGTTCGGCCTGCCCTCTTCGAATTATGACTAAGGCATTTTAATGTACTAAGTTCTTGGCGGGGCCGTCTTTTCAGGTACATAAGGTGTGGCAACCATGTAAATTCAGAGGCAAATGTGAGACCCAGAAAACTTACCGTCCCTTTAAAATGAAGAACAGTGTCCCTCATCCTCAGTTCAGGAAAGGTTAAAACAGAATGTGAAGAGTTAAAAAGAACGCACACAGACTTCATGGTTCAAAATTTTAACTCCTCCTCTCCGTCGATTCATCCAACCATCCAAGAGTCAGTTGCAGCTGATGAGTCGCTTTTGCAAGACTTGAGGATTAACGAAGGACAGAGAGGTCGTCAACAAACAAAGAACGCTGCACATGACATTTAACTACTGACGTGATGCTATTAACAGCTATAGCATAGACAGTCACAATTAAAACGCTACCTTGAGGGTCGCAGTTCTCCGGCTCACAGCGATGAGAGAGGAATCACCGACACCATATTTAAAATAGCGTGGTGAGATAATGGATCATATAAAGATGGGGAAATATCCTTGAAGACCCCATTCATGAAGCCGCCAGAGGATAATGTGCCCCCTGGTAGTATTATAGTCCTTCTCGATATCAAAAAAATTAAGATGATACCAATGCAGCGAAGTCTGTTGTATAACCATTTCCAGGAGGGCCAGGTTCTTTCACCGCCGTTAAAGAGGGAATACTACGATAACTGCTTGGGCATGTGCGATCCTTCCCGCGTTTTGAAAGTGGAATTAAAATTGCTTCCCGAGTCGGGAAAGTGACCTGATCCACAAATGAGGTTAAAAAGGGCTCCTTTGCTCCGTCCTGTGAAGTGCTGTAACATGCTACAGATGACCAGGTCACGTGTCACGAGCTGTGGACAGAACAGAATCCAGTTCCCACATGGAGGTGGCGCACTTATTATTTTTGACCTAAAGTTCCTACTGCCCCTCTCAGAAACCACTCTGTAGCGTCGAAAAACTGATTCCTGACTGTCAGTGGCGGTAACTGTAACAAAATAGCCCGCCATAGTCTGAGCTATATCTCACGGATAGATTTGCAGACTTTCCACCGATTACCATAATTGTTTCGTCTACGCTGCAGAAGTTTCGCTGGGTAGCCCTTACACATTCTCCATACAGTCCCAATCACTCCCCACGCACTTTCTATATTTTTGTAGCCCTGAAGAAAGATATCTGTGGCCGGCCGGAGTGGCCGAGCGGTTCTAGGCGCTACAGTCTGGAACCGCGCGATCGCTACGGTCGCAGGTTCGAATCCTGCCTCGGGCATGGATGTGTGTGATGTCCTTAGGTTAGTTAGGTTTAAGTAGTTCTAAGTTCTAGGGGACTTATGACCTCAGCAGTTGAGTCCCATAGTGCTCAGAGCCATTTGAACCATTTTTGAAAGATATCTGTGGACGTCGATTTGCTGCGGACAAAGAGACGCACGCCTGGGTACAATCATAGTTCTGTAGGCAACCGCAAACATTTTTTTCATGAAGCCAATGATGTCTTGTCTCCCACTTGCATAAATGTACTAACAGTTACGGCGATTACTTGTGAAATCGTAACCGGTTTATGTGCCTTTATTCTATCTGTTTTATTTTCATTTGGCTACTCCACTTGTTTATGCTTCTTCAAAAAAACCGAGCTGTAATAATAGTAAATTGTCACAGACATCCCACAGGTATGCTAGATATCACCACCCTATTAAATAGTACTACGTACATATCTAAAACAAGTTTCTTAAACCTTTTAATGGATAGACCTTTTCATTAAATGTCTCACCATTTTACACTGGATTATGTCCACTGTAACATGAGAGAGTTTTGTGAAAAATCCTTTAGGGTGAGCCAATATGACACTTCACATATCCTTGAACATGGAGACCTTTCAGCTTCCATTATCCAGGACCACCACATTTGATTGTGATGTCATCCTGGACGGTATATTCGGCAATAAATTGTAGCGCTAAGTATCGCAGGATAACCTAACTAGGTCATAAATTATAGCGATAGGGATTCTAAGTAAACACCCTTATCTGTCCGTCAACCAATAGGATAACAGCTTCCCCTAACTGGATAATAAATTTATTCTAATTGGGTAATAAAATGTTCAAATGTGTGTGAAATCTTATGGGACTGCCGGCCGATGTGGCCAAGCGGTTCTAGGCGCTTCAGTCCGGAACCGCGCGACTGCTACGGTCGCAGGTTCGAATCCTGCCTCGGGCATGGATGTATGTGATGTCCTTAGGTTAGTTAGGTTTAAGTAGTTCTAAGTTCTAGGAGACTGATGACCTTAGATGTTCAGTCCCCTAGTCCTCAGAGCCATTTCATTTTTCTTATGGGACTTAACTGCTACGGTCATCAGTCCCTAAGCTTACACACTACTTAACGTAAATTATTCCAAGGACAAACACGCACGCCCATGCCCGAGGGAGGACTCGAACCTCCGCCGGGACCAGCCGCACAGTCCACGACTGCAGCGCCTAAGACCGCTCGGCTAATCCCGCGCGGCGATTCGGTAATAAATTACAGTGATAAGTCAGTCAGAATCCATTATGGACAAAGTCAGAGTACAGTGACAATGATAATACAGTGGGTAATAAATTATAGCCACAGGGATCCTAAATGAGTGTAGGTTCGACTTATTTGACAATGAGAGTTCTTCAGATGTGTGAGTACATGCAACACACTTGGTGGTTTGTACTGTAACTGTCATTTACTCTGTCAGTACTCTGTTAGATTTGTTACTTTTCCCATGTAATAGCTAAAATAAACTGCATATGTATTTTTTTTTTTAATTTCAGATACTTTATAATGGCCAGTAAGATCGAAACCTGGCGTATGAAGTAAGAGTTTTGTGTATACAGCCTATAGCTATAGTGCAGAATCTCTTTCCTTAAAAACATAAGTCGTTTACAAATATGTGCCTCACATGCGATGCTCATTCGAGATTTTTTACCACCCGAAATATTCATTCTGCACAACTGGTCCCTTATCTCAGTACAGCCAACCTATGATCCACTCCCGTTTACATACTTTTGACCCTTAACATTTTGGACACCTAGTGTATTTCTGTGGATAATTGTGGAATTGAGGGAAGGGAAAGGTGAAAGTAGTTTCTTAATTGTTGTCTACATTTATCGACCACCAGCAGGAGGGCTTCTGTGCTTCGTGTTTACATTGGCCGTGACAGTATTAGGTGCCCTTATGCCGTGGAGCATTGTGAGAGTATCTGGAAATTAATCTGAGCCACTGTCAGGCAGTTTGATAATCAGCATCTGTATGTCACCAGGCGTCCTTTTCGTGAAGAGAAATACTGCCAATCCTACAGTCTTCCAACATCAGGGTTCAGACTGGCTACCTTCGGTTCTAACTTGTCCGGCAACCGTCTAAACGGCGCCGTGTAAAGGGCATGCCGCCCCAGCGCTTTCATTTTTATCCAACTGTTGTGAACTGAACGACATGCTAACTCCATCCATTTTCTTCCTTCTCAGTCTCTCAGCACAGTCCCAGTGAAATGTAACATGAAGAAATGTTACCGTAGGTTTTAGTTCTTCCTCGTTTAAAAAAAAAAAAAAAAAAAAAAAAAACGAAGGAGAGAGAGATGCTGTGGATTCATCTAATTAATGTCAGAGAGGACTAACGTGGGCGTTTCAGGTCCTATTTCAGGAGATTCGTAGAGTATCTTTGCAGTTCGTCCAATACGTCGAATGAGTATATCAACATGATTTGCATTTGATGATTTACGTTGACTGAAGGATAGGTTACAGCGCAAGAATACGATCTCCAGGAAATTAACTCATCCTCTACAAATGTTGACTGTCACCATCAGGTAAATGAAATAAAAATACTATTTCACCACATTCAAAAATGACCGGTATATTTGAAACGGCAATAAAAACTAAACGAGCAGCGATAGAAATACACCGTTTGTTGCAATATGCTTGGGACAACAGTACATTTTCAGGTGGACAAACTTTCGAAATTACAGTAGTTACAATTTTCAACAACAGATGGCGCTGCAAGTGATGTGAAAGATATAGAAGACTACGCAGTCTGTGGGTGCGCCATTCTGTACGTCGTCTTTCTGCTGTAAGCGTGTGCTGTTCACAACGTGCAAGTGTGCTGTGGACAACATAGTTTATTCCTTAGAACAGAGGATTTTTCTGGTGTTGGAATTCCACCGCCTAGAACACAGTGTTGTTGCAACAAGACGAAGTTTTCAACGGAGGTTTAATGTAACCAAAGGACCGAAAAGCGATATAATAAAGGATCTGTTTGAAAAATTTCAACGGACCGGGAACGTGACGGATGAACGTGCTGGAAAGGTAAGGCGACCGCGTACGGCACCCACAGAGGGCAGCGCGCAGCTAGTGCAGCAGGTGATCCAACAGCGGCCTCGGGTTTCCGTTCGCCGTGTTGCAGCTGCGGTCCAAATGACGCCAACGTCCACGTATCGTCTCATGCGCCAGAGTTTACACCTCTATCCATACAAAATTCATACGCGGGAACCCCTCAGCGCCGCTACCATTGCTGCACGAGAGACATTCGCTAACGATATAGTGCACAGGATTGATGACGGCGATATGCATGTGGGCAGCATTTGGTTTACTGATGAAGCTTATTTTTACCTGGACGGCTTCGTCAATAAACAGAACTGGCGCATATGGGGAACCGAAAAGCCCCATGTTGCAGTCCCATCGTCCCTGCATCCTCAAAAAGTACTGGTCTGGGCCGCCATTTCTTCCAAAGGAATCATTGGCCCATTTTTCAGATCCGAAACGATTACTGCATCACGCTATCTGGACATTCTTCGTGAATTTGTGGCGATACAAACTGCCTTAGACGACACTGCGAACACCTCGTGGTTTATGCAAGATGGTGCCCGGCCACATCGCACGGCCGACGTCTTTAATTTCCTGAATGAATATTTCGATGATCGTGTGATTGCTTTGGGCTATCCGAAACATACAGGAGGCGGCGTGGATTGGCCTCCCTATTCGCCAGACATGAACCCCTGTGACTTCTTTCTGTGAGGACAGGTGTACCGCCAGAATCCAGAAACAATTGAACAGCTGAAGCAGTACATCTCATCTGCATGTGAAGCCATTCCGCCAGACACGTTGCCAAAGGTTTCGGGTAATTTCATTCAGAGACTACGCCATATTATTGCTACGCATGGTGTATATGTGGAAAATATCGTACTATAGAGTTTTCCAGACCGCAGCGCCATCTGTTGTTGACAATTGTAACTACTGTAATTTCGAAAGTTTGTCTGCCTGAAAATGTACTGTTGTCCCAAGCATATTGCAAAAACGGTGTATTTCTATCGCTGCTCGTTTAGTTTGTATTGCCGTTTCAAATATACCGGTCATTTTTGAAACACCCTGTATCATGTCTCAATAATTTGTTCTGGTCACATCATAAGCCATTGGGTTACTAACTAAGGCAGGAACAGATAAATAAAGAAACAGATTTCTCGAAAGTTTCAAAAGTAATTTGTTCATTTATTTACATTTAATATTGAGCAACATTTTTTAACTTGGATTCTGATTTTTGTGGATATATTGTAAAAGGCTGTGTCGTTTTGTTTAACCTTATGGATTACAGCGGCGGCTGTTAAACGGAAAATACACTATCAGTAACTGGACTTTAACGAGTGCAAGTAGCTGGAGAGGTATGTGCAATTGCAGAAATACTGTGGCAAAGTAGTGATAGATTACTTTTTCACTCCAGCTGGGCATGTAAGACGGCAGTTTTCTAAAGTACAATTTTTCGTAATATGATTATTACTCTATTTAACGTAAACATATTTTTGAACATGATACAATAAGCCCTCTTGAGAAACTTATCCTACTGCCAGCATTACTTCTTTTCCTTGTCGTTCATGTTTTGAAATGTTCCACAAAATTTCTTGAATACTTTGATCCACACATTTCTATATGAGCTCTGTCTTTACAACTTTCCAGAGTTTTGTCTCACAAAACTGACCGTTCCTTCACTAAAGTAATCAATCGATTAATTTCTCCTTCCCAAGCCACGTATAGGCTTAGACTACAAGAAGAAGTTACGAAGACAAGAAGGTAAATAACAACAGAACGAAATCTTTCCATACCATGGCTGTGTACATGGTGCTGTATAGGCGCCAGCATGATCTGAAGCAGAAAGATTGTCTATGCTCAGCCCTTCTGTGGGGGAGGATTGACATTGTCATATAGCAAAGCGTCCATGTAAGCCCCATTCAGATCGAAAACACTCTTAGTCCAGAATGAATTTTCACTCCGCAGCAGAGTGTGTGCTGCTATGAAACTTCCTATCAGATTAAAACTATGTGCTGGACCTGGACTTCAGTGAAATTTGGAAGGTAAGACATGAGATATTGGCGGAAGTATAGCCTTGAAGTAAGTCGTGCTCGGGTGGTTCAGTTGATGGATCACTTGTCTGTGAAAGGCAAAGGTCCTTTCTTGTCCGATTCGGCACACAGTTTTAATCTGCCAGGGAGTTTCAACCACCATGTGCACCTTTGTTGAGCACATTTAAAAACGTCCCTGTACAAAGAGATCTGTTAACCGTTTCCTAGGCACCTGCAGGCAGGCGATCACTTCAACACGCTGAAAATGAACGTAGCTACATGGCTGCTGTAGTGCCTCTGTGCAAGCTTGCAGGCATGCGGAATCTGAGGAGTGTCTCTCGGTTGCCCCTGTCTGCAGACGCCTAGGAACTGACCAAGAATTGTCTCTGTACAGTTGCATTTTGAAGTGCTCAACAAAGATACGCAAGTGGCATCGAGGGTGTTGACGAACTGGGAGGGACCCATTCCAGTTGTTTTCATGCATGTGTCCATGTTGCACGCCTCCCTCCCCTACATGCCTCCCCCCCCCCCTTTCTGTGATCATGCCAGAGAAGGGCTGAATAAGCATAAACACCCTGTAGTGGCAGCTTCTGCCACCGAATGTATCAGGATAATCAAATGTAGTGGGGAGAGGTAGAAGGCACTGTATTAAGACTCGTCCGAGCTTTCCAACTACAGTGCCCCTGCTCCTCTCGATCTGCGTCGCTGGGTCCAGCAGTGCTGAAGACACCACTTTGCTGTCTGTGAAATGGCTTGGTGCGGAATGGCTGCCTCAGCCACCTGTGCACGCACTGCGGTGTGTCGACCTTGTACGGCAGCGGAGTTGCGGCATCGTCAGGACCCCGGCAGTTGACTCGGTAGTCTGCGTCCCTGCCGACTCAGCGCCGCTCGGTGGAGCCACAGGCAGTCAGCTGTGTGCTTCTCGCCAGCATAGCTAAGGTCGCAGCGGCAACAAGCACCCGCGATCCTGAGTCTGAATCTGCAGCCCTCGCCTCGGGATGCCTCCAGCGTGTGTTGGAAGCTAGGACGACTGCCTGTGGTAGTGATCCATGGAGTGGCCTGCCACTGCCTCGCTAAGGACCCCGCGCTGGCCTCAGAGGGTCGAACCAGTGACCTGCAATGGACAGTAACGCTGGCGTCCCATCTGCTGCTGCGCATAGCTGGTGGTGTGACATACTCCGCCATCCAGGAAAGCTGCCACATTTGAATCGATCGCGTTAGAAACCCACACCTATTTATACACAGCTGTGCACCTCTGTTTTGTCATATGTGCCGCTTCACATCACGTACTCAAAACATGCTAGGTTGGTCAGTGGGCCCCTTCTGCCTCCTTCAGCAATCCGACGGCCCTGTGGCCTCTACTCTACTTCACAACTGTTGGTAAGCATAACTCACTGCAATCCGGCCCGCACCTGGCTGTAAGTTGTGCTCAGAATATAGCACAAAACTAACTTTCCCTATCCTAAATGGTGGTGCTGCTACATACCCGTTGCTGGTTGAGATCGCATTCAAATTTCGTTGAATGGTTTTGGACGTTCCACCCTATACACTGGAGCAAAAACTGTGGCTCTACTGTAATCCAAAGGGGTTCTTGTTGAACGGGGTTACAGCTCCACAATGTTCTTAGAGGAGGGATTAATGTCCCGGGGCGTCGACAGTGACAAAGCTTGTCAAGAACATCGTTCTGTTGCATATCGCACTGCAAACTGGTCGTTTCCGAAACATGTGTAAACGAACGCCCCAAGGGAAGCAGTGGTTTCATTGACGCGCTTTAAGCTACCTCCTGAGGTCTTTTCATGTCAATTCTGAGGAGCGGTGTATCTGAAATGTTTTCCTCAGCCACTCGTAAAAGAACCGCGTGATATCAAGATCGGGTGTCCGACCTCTGTGCAGAGACGTCGGGAGAATTGGTGGGATATGATTTGTAATGGAGGTGTGATAACCATCTTATCGAGTGACACGTCCGCGCTGGCGTTGAGCAGATTTGTGGTGAAATTTGGTGCCAATGTGATCTCGTTAATGCACCTTATAACTCACACAATTTCTGAGCTCTGACCCTTTTTTTCGCACGTGTCGCACCTCTGTGTTGGAAGCGTCACCAATCCCGAGGGTAACGTCCCAGAGCGTCTCCCCCCGCATCGGTACAGAGGAAGGCTGTAGGCACCTTTGAACCAAATTTCAAACTTCTACGTCGTAATGTGGGCGACTGACGTCGTATCAAAAAAAGTGACCCTTTAATTATTTTGTGTAGTGTCGATGCAGAAGATATACCACTTCTTTCAGAGGTAAACAAGCTAATTCGTTGAGTGGCTGTAGCAGATGGCACTGGAGACACGGGCGCAGCGGTCCTGTGGGGGGGGGGGGGGGGGGGGGGGGCGGTGGGGAAGTGCGTGACGCACTCTGTCAACGGAGGGCGGGCGCTGGAAATAGCGCCACGGCGGCCAGTGTCACCGAGCGGCGACGGCCGGAATCTGCAGCAGGCTCGCCTCACCTCGTATCTTCTGCCGCTCACTGCACCGTAGTAGGTAAGCACTGAGCCTCGTTTACTACACAGCGTATGGAATCGGACGTAAGCGGACGAGCATAATTCGCTATTTTACACTGCCATGCGCATGTTCCCATGAACAACGGATTTCACTCGGTACAACACCTGTCATAGCCAAGGCGCAAGACTTTCAATGGGAGTTATTTACGTGGTCATCGCCCTGCTTTTGTCGAAACATGCAAAGTGTCTTTGAAAAAGAAGAATTTCTTCGTGGGCGTGAATCGCGTGGAGACAGTGCACTTTATACTGAAATGCAGCTTCAGTCTTCCTTAGCATTAACTGTGCTCCAAAACTGAACACACATGTGAGTTGATACGTTTCAAAAATGGTTTAAATTGCTCTGAGCACTATGAGACTTAACTTCTGAGGTCATCAGTCCCCTAGAACTTAGAACTACTTAAACCTAACTAACCTAAGGACATCACAAACATCCATGCCCGAGGCAGGATTCGAACCTGCCACCGAAGGGGTCGCGCGGTTCCAGACTGTAGCGCCTAGAACCGCTCGGTCACCCCGGCCGGCTATACGTTTCATTCGCTTCATATTATAACTGACGACGATATTTAAAGGCAAAGCACTAATTGCTGACGAGCAACATTACCCTCTGAGTATTAGCAACTGGACACACTTCACTTGTAAGTTTCCTTTAATTTACGTCTATGGTCACAAACTTCTTGTTAACAGATTATCGGTTTCGGTCTATAATGACCATCATCAGATCTGTTTTATAAAAACAAAGTCCTAATGTACTGCAGCCATAGTGGCATCGTCAAATGTTAAATACAAAATCAGCACCAGCATCGTCAAATATATATAAATAACATCATATTCACGAGTCATGTTGTCAGTATCACTACGGCAGTATGGCAACAGTACCTTAGGACTTTGTTTTTATAAAACAGATCTGATGATGGTCATTATAGTCCGAAGCCGGTAATCTGTTAACAAAACGTTTGTGACCATAGACGTAAATTAAAGGAAACTTATTGTATATACAGGTCACTGTTTTATTCGCGACAATGTGTTAATAACTGCACCTCAGCTGGACCTCAGATAATATCTGCTGTCTGCAGAAACATACCTCAAGAACATCGATGATTTTTTAAAGTGCATGTAAAGAGGATAAGTTCAATAAAATATTACTAATGAAACGTGGCATATGCATACAGTGCATCACAAAGACTACTTGATAAAATGTGCTTAATAGTTTGTTAGAGGATAGGTAGATTTTGAAGACAGATTTTGTTTGTTCACTTACTACATCAAAAACCTCTAAAATAACAATGATACACCACTCATGTAATTACACATACCATGAATGTAAACAACGAAAATGAGCAAGAGTTTTGTGTATTTCTAGTTTTAATCAGCGTAATGGATTCATATTCGAGCTTGCTTACTTTACTTTGTAAAACAATAACCTGGTACCCAAGATCGCAGGAATCCTTTTGTTCCATGATTACCGGTTTCGGCGAAACTAAAGCCGCCATCATCGGATCTAGGGAGGACAGAAAACACTATAAAAGTGGTCTTGGATTCCACTTATATAACATGTATGCATATAAATTTAGTTACACACCTTAGGACACATACAGGTCTGCAGCTTTCATAAGTTTTGTATATGTCTACGTGATACAGTAATCTCTATAATTACGTACAAGCCCTAATGACGTAGTGTTACCACACAGGCAGAGCCTGTTATGACGCGAGCTGTGGCATTCATTGGCGCCTCTTCTGCTAGCGCCATCTCGCGACGCGGCCTGTAGTGTAAGAACAGAGCCGGAGATGGGATAGTACCCAGTTTGCGCTCGTATGTGATGGAGACACCTAGCATTTATAATGTCGTCTCTCTTGGACGCCTATGTTCTACTTACGACAATTTTGTAAGGCCTGCGTGTTATAGGCAATTATTAATCTCACCACTGTTTGCCTTGATGTAACCTGTATGTGTCCTAAGGTATGTAACTAGATTTATATGTATACATGTTATATAAGTGGAATCCAAGCCCTCTTTTATAGTGTTTTCTGTCCTCCCTAGATCCGATGATGGCGGCTTTAGTTTCGTCGAAACTGATAATCATGGAATAAAAAGAATTCCTACCAGTTTATTGTTTTACAAACATCTAGATCGTTCCCACATGAGCACAATGTGTTCCCGAAGAAATTTACTGTGCTCTTCACTGTTAATAAATAGAAACACAAAGCTTGGGCTAATTCACACCGATCGCGCCTGATGGAAGCACCTAACGAATTTATCACCTTTCGCCTCGCCCTCGTTTAAACCTTTCTGGGCTTCAGCAATTTTCTACCAAATATATTTCGTTTTATTTGGCATTTGTGCTGTCGATTTCTTGGACCACACAGGCTTCTATGATACTTATAGTCTTCTATCCCCAACATCACATTCTCTCCAGATGTCTCTACTGGTCACCCACATAATGGCAACAACAAAAGTAGTTCCCACACGGGAGAGCAGACGAATGCTTTCTCTGCTGCCAGCGCCGAAGCGGAGAGAGCGGGAACTTCCTTTGATGGTAGACTGAAAGACCAGCAACTAGCGGAACACCAGCAAACGCGATCAGAACACGATCGAATGCTTTTCGTTTGCTTGCTATTAACACCAGAGAGAATTTTCGTTCGCTGACGCGTGCTCGCTTGTGTTCGCTCCGGTGCAAACCAGGCTTTACAACATCAGACACTGCTGTTGTATTGTCCTCTTGCTGCTCTCGCGGGAAATTCACCCAACACGTCACCCAACTGACTCTGTACACTCCTATTTGTCTACAACATGAATCCGAAGTCTAGCGAAAAAATTATTGTGGTTGCTCGGGAATATTTTCTGAGTATTTCTGATTATATGCCTGTCGTCTCCATTGGTTCGTTACGGAATAATTTCAAAAAAATGGCTCTGAGCACTATGGGACTCAACTGCTGTGGTCATAAGTCCCCTAGAACTTAGAACTACTTAAACCTAACTAACCTAAGGACATCACACACATCCATGCCCGAGGCAGGATTCGAACCTGCGACCGTAGTGGTCGTGCGGTTCCAGACTGTAGCGCCTTTAACCGCTCGGCCACTCTGGCCGGCTGAATAATTTCATTTCTTTTGAATTCTCACCCCGTTTACATTCGTATCTGTGATGCTCTGAGAAGAGTGCAAATGTCGACGGTCTGCGCTGGACACTTTGTTTGGAAACAAACTTGTTGCATTCGCTCACGGTACCTGCTGTTGACAGCAATTACGCCCTCAAGCTTACATTCAGTGTTGCTCGATTTTGACGGGTTTGTTTCTCCGGTACTGTTTCCTGTACGTTAACAGTGATACACAGCAGTCAGTATAGGTTAACTGATTAAAGAGTCGATATGCACCTTTGTGGGTTCACTGAATGCCTGGAAGACCAGTACAATTTCGCGTTACGTTGAGCTGTTCCAGCGGCGATTCCAACCACGCCACCGTACCTTTGCATCTGTCCGAGGATTGCCGCAATACTCTGTCTTGTGTGCTGTACGTTTTGGTCATTGCTTATTACAGGCTTCTTTAATGCTGCAAAGCTCTTCTCATAGATACCAAGGTAACTGCGGTAACAAACCGAATAAATCACATTTACATTATTACTCTGTACTGTGCCACATGCCAAAATATTAAGAAAATATCCCAGACCTACCTCTGAAATCTTATGGCCTAAGTTCGAGTCCATCCCGTATGACACTAATATCTGCTTTCGCTGTCACTGGGATGGCTATGCGAGAGGCGTTCAATGAATTCGAAAGTAAAGTTCTATGTACTGACTTGGCAGAAAATCCTAAGAAATTTTGGTCTTATGTCAAAGCGGTAGGTGGATCAAAACAAAATGTCCAGACACTCTGTGACTAAAATGGTACTGAAACAGACGATGACAGACTAAAGGCCGAAATACTAAATGTCTTCTTCCAAAGCTGTTTCACAGAGGAAGACTGCACTGTAGTTCCTTCTCTAGATTGTCCCACAGATGACAAAATGGTAGATATGGAAATAGACGACAGAGGGATAGAGAAACAATTAAAATCGCTCAAAAGAGGAACGGCCGCTGGACCTGATGGGATACCAGTTCGATTTTACACAGAGTACGCGAAGGAACTTGCCTCCCTTCTTGCAGCGGTGTACCGTAGGTCTCTACAAGAGCGTAGCGTTCCAAAGGATTGGAAAAGGGCACAGGTCATCCCCGTTTTCAAGAAGGGACGTCGAACACATGTGCAGAACTATAGACCTATATCTCTAACGTCGATCAGTTGTAGAATTTTGGAACACGTATTATGTTCGAGTATAATGACTTTTCTGGAGACTAGAAATCTACTCTGTAGGAATCAGCATGGGTTTCGAAAACGACTGTCGTGTGAAACCCAGCTTTCGCTATTCGTCCACGAGACTCAGAGGGCCATAGACACGGGTTCACAGGTAGATGCCGTGTTTCTTGACTTCCGCAAGGCGTTCGATACAGTTCCCCACAGTCGTTTAATGAACAAAGTAAGAGCATATGGACTATCAGACCAATTGTGTGATTGGATTGAGGAGTTCCTAGATAACAGAACGCAGCATGTCATTCTCAATGGAGAGAAGTCTTCCGAAGTAAGAGTGATTTCAGGTGTGCCGCAGGGGAGTATCATAGGACCGTTGCTATTCACAATATACATAAATGACCTGGTGGATGACATCGGAAGTTCACTGAGGCTTTTTGCAGATAATGCTGTGGTGTATCGAGAGGTTGTAACAATGGAAAATTGTACTGAAATGCAGGAGGATCTGCGGCGAATTGACGCATGGTGCAGGGAATGGCAATTGAATCTCAATGTAGACAAGTGTAATGTGCTGCGAATACATAGAAAGATAGATCCCTTATCATTTAGCTACAAAATAGCAGGTCAGCAACTGGAAGCAGTTAATTCCATAAATTATCTGGGAGTACGCATTAGGAGTGATTTAAAATGGAATGATCATATAAAGTTGATCGTCGGTAAAGCAGATGCCAGACTGAGATTCATTGGAAGAATCCTAAGGAAATGCAATCCGAAAACAAAGGAAGTAGGTTACAGTACGCTTGTTCGCCCACTGCTTGAATACTGCTCAGCAGTGTGGGATCCGTACCAGATAGGGTTGATAGAAGAGATAGAGAAGATCCAACGGAGAGCAGCGCGCTTCGTTACAGGATCATTTAGTAAACTCCAGTGGAAGACTCTGCAGGAGAGACGCTCAGTAGCTCGGTACGGGCTTTTGTTAAAGTTTCGAGAACATACCTTCACCGATGAGTCAAGCAGTATATTGCTCCCTCCTACGTATATCTCGCGAAGAGACCATGAGGATAAAATCAGAGAGATTAGAGCCCACACAGAAGCATACCGACAATCCTTCTTTCCACGAACAATACGAGACTGGAATAGAAGGGAGAACCGATAGAGGTACTCAGGGTACCCTCCGCCACACACCGTCAGGTGTGGATGTAGATGTAGATGTTCTTCAGAAATCTTTCATGTCCAGCGACATATGCCTGTGAAAATGACGAGCAAATATAATTTGATCCATTGGTGGTGAGAAAACCTCAATCTCCTTCTACGGTACCGCCAAATGTGTAAGAACATGGAGTCTGTATTCTGAAGTTGGTCGCGTGTTTAGGTTCTGTCTTGCTATGGCTGTGGGCCACAAACAGGTGTGAGTCTTAAATGTATGAACTTCGTGTACTTCTTAACAATTTCGGTTGCTTTTTATGCGACTTTTCCGAAGATATTCAGTTAAGTTTTATTACGTGCAGTGCTGATCGAGTCAACCCAAGCGACGACTGCTCGTGGGTTGTTTCATATGACATCCAATGTCAACGGAAAACGTCGTCTCGGTTCTCATAAAAAAAAAATGTTGTTCAAAAATGAAATTTCGTGTGCTAAATCAATAGAACGACATCAGATAGTCTGATCGGATGTTTGGTTTAATTATCGTTATTGGCGCTGACAGCAAAACTGACCATAAATGTTTTGATAAATGTGGTATATATCCAATAAGTGCGTATAAAATTAAACATTCCCGGCAGCTGTGGCCGAGCGGTTCTAGGCGCTTCAGTTCCGAACCGCGCTGCTGCTGCGGTCGCAGGTTCACACCCATGCCTCGGGCATGTGTGTGTTTGATGTCCTTAGGTTAGTTAGGTTTAAGTAGTTCTAAGTCTAGGGGATGATGACCTCAGATGTTAAGTCTCATACTGCTTAGGGCCAGTTTTTTGATTAAACATTTTCATTAATAATGAAGGCTTTGTCTCCCCTGCTTCAAATGTTGTAGGAAGATACGTGTTTTAGTAGCCTAGCTAATACACAGAAGAGCCAAAGAAAAGGGCACTCCTTCCTGACATCGTGTAGGGCCCCCACGAGCACGCAGAAGTGCCGCAACAAGACGTCGCATGGACTCGACTAATCTCTGAAATAGTGCTGGAAGGAGTTAATACCATGAATCGTGCAGGGCTGTCCATAAATCCCCAAGAGTACAAGGGGGTAGAGATCTCTTCTCAACAGCACGTTGCAAGGTATTCCAAAAATGGTTCAAATGGCTCTGAGCACTATGGGACTTAACTTCTGAAGTCATCAGTCCCCTAGAACTTAGAACTACTTAAACCTAACTAACCTAAGGACATCACACACATCCATGCCCGAGGCAGGATTCGAACCTGCGACAGTAGTGTTCACGCGGTTCCAGACTGAAGCGCCTAGAACCGCACGGCCACACCGGCCGGCAAGGTATCCCAGAAATGATCACTAATGTTCATGTCTTGGGAGTTTGGTGGACAGCGGAAGTGTTTAAACTCAGAAGAGTGTTCCTGGAGCCACTCTGTAGCAATTCTGAGCGTGTGGGGTGTCGTATTGTTCCGCTGGAATGGTCCAAGTCGGTCGTAATTCACAGTGGACATGAATGGATGCAAGTGTTCAGACAGGATGCTTACGTGCTTGTCACCTGTCAGAGACGTATCTAAACATATCGGGGGTCCCATGTCACTCCAATTGCACACGCCCCACACCATTAGAGATCCTCCAACAGCTTGAACAGTCCCCTGTTGACATGCAGGATCCATGGATTCATGAGGTTGTCTCCAAACACGTACACGTCATCCGCTCGATGTAATTTTAAACGAGACTCGTCCGACCAGGCAACATGTTTCCAGTCATCAGCAGTCCAGGGTCGGTGTTGACGGGCACAGGCGAGGCGCAAAGCATTGTGTCGTGCAGTCATCAATGGTACACGAGTGGGCCTTCGGCTCTGAAAGCCTGTGTCGATGACGTTTCGTTGAATGGTTCCCATGCTGACACTTGTTGATGGCCCAGCATTGAGGGGTGGAACTTCTGTCACGTTGAACGATTCTTTTCAGTCGTCTTTGGTCCCGTTCTTGCAGGATCTTTTTCCACTCGCAGCGATGTCGGAGATTTGATGTTTTGCCGGGTTCCTGATATTCACGGTACACTCGTGAAATGGTAGTACGGGAAAATCACCACTTCATCGCTACCTGGGACATGTTGTGCCGACTATAACACCACGTTCAGACTCACTTAAATCTTGATAACGTACCATTCTAGCAGCAGTAACCTATCTAACAACTGTGCCAGACACTTGTTGTCTTATGCAGCCGTTGCCGACCGCAGTGCCGTATTCTGGCTGTTTACATACCTCTGTATTTGAATACTCATGCCTATAGCAGTTTCTTTGGCTTGGTCAAATGGCTCTGAGCACTATGGGACTCAACTGCTGTGGTCATCAGTCCCCTAGAACTTAGAACTACTTAAACCTAACTAACCTAAGGACATCACACACACCAATGCCCGAGGCAGGATTCGAACCTGCGACCGTAGCAGCAGCGAGGCTCCGGGCTGGAGCGCCTAGAACCGCACGGCCATCGCGGCCGGCAGTTTCTTTGGCCCTTCAGTGTAATTCACAGCTTGAAGACAAAAATCATGAAGAAATGGGGCTCAGATACAATTTTCAGAGGTATATACAGGAAAACTATATAAGAATTATTTGGAAATCGTAGAACAAACTTAAAGACACTTAAATATTGTAGCCAAAACATGCCGACGGTTGAATGTGCTTCGCACTGCAAGCTACGCGTCTGCATTCTGGAGACCTATTGATTGTAGTAATTTCTTGTTCTGTCGTTAGATTTAGTAGAACGCGAGTTCTTTTTTGAGGAAGGGGTCAACACGTCTAATTCAGGTGGTAATAAATGGCCAATAACCGGCAAGTGGAACTCCTACCCTTTTTTTGAGTCGCTTTATCTCCAATCCCATTGACAGCCTAATGCATAGTAGAGTGTTCTCAAAAATGAAGTCGACGGTTCATAAAGAGTGACATTTAGTCTGGTAACAAATGTCCGCCCTCGAGTATCGTCAGCTGACTGAAATATGCAAGGTCGTATCCAGTGGCAAATACTAGCTCCATGGCATCAACTTAGCGTTAATTATCAATTTGGCAGCATAACTGCTGCTCAGTAATTTTGTGATTGTCAATATATCTGAAATATAAAAGAGGTTGTATATTTACAGGTGTCCATCCCTTTATCTAGTGCTGTCAGTTAGTTACATGCGTGTAGATGATTTGAACGATTCTTTTATCGAAAATATGTAAAACGAATCAGTTTACGTATATGTATACACGTATGAATGCGTGTTGCCTGCTGTAAAGAACAAACACCACGCATTCATAGAATTAATTCACCTCGATAGGCAATGAATCCACAACCTTCAGCGCGAATGCACAATATCGTGCGATCCCCTGCGGGAATCTAAAGTTAGTGAGCACGGACGACATATGTCCGCAGCTTGTGCTCTAGTTTCCCTGGCCAGGCGATTAAGTGTTTGTGTTGACCTTATCATTACGTCAGCATCATTCATGACAGTGCAGTGGCTGGATTGGATTGCGTAAAATTGGACTGTGAAACAAAATTGGGACTTTGTACGGGCACTGATAACCGCGGACTTGAACGCCCCACAAACCAAACATCGTTACCATGGAGGACATAGAGGGGACTGCGGATAGGTGGTGCTAGATGGAAATTAGGCATGTTGATAAAATATCGCTATACATATATATATATATATATATATATATATATATATATATATATATATATATGGTGGTCCAATGATCGTGATCGAGCCAAATATCTCACGAAATCAAAGAAAGAAACTTGTCTAGCTTGAAGGGAGAAACCAGATGGTGCTATGGTTGGCCCGCTAGATGGCGCTGCCATAGGTCAAACGCATATCAACTGCGTTTTTTTTTATATAGGAATCCCCATTTTTATTACATATTCGTGTAGAACGTAAAGAAATATCAATGTTTTAGTTGGACCACTTTTTGCGCTTTGTGATAGATGCCGCTGTAATAGTCACAAACATATGGCTCACAATTTTAGACCAACAGGTGGCAACAGGTAAGTTTTTTAAATTAAAATACACCCCCCCCCCCCCCCCCCCGTAGGTACGTTTGAACATTCTATTTCGTTTGTTCCAATGTGATACGTGTACCTTTGTGAACTTATCATTTCTGAGAACGCATGCTGCGTGATTACCTGTAAATACCACATTAATGCAATAAATGCTCAAAATGATGTCCGTCAACCTCAATGCATTTGGCAATAAGTGTAACGACATTCCTCTCAATAACGAGTAGTTCACCTTCCGTAATGTTCGCACATGCATTGACAATGCGCTGACGCATGTTGTCAGGCGTTGTCGGTGGATCACGATAGCAAATATCCTTCAACTTTCCCCACAGAAAGAAATCCGTGGACGTCAATCCGGTGAACCTGTGGGCCATGGTATGGTGCTTCGACGACCAATCCACCTGTCATGAAATATTCTATTCAATACCGCTTCAACCGCACGCGAGCTATGTGCCGGACATCCATCATGTTGGAAGTACATCGCATTTCTGTCATGCAGTGAAACATCTTGTAGTAACATCGGTAGAACATTACGTAGGAAATTAGCATACATTGCACCATTCAGATTGCCATCGATAAAATGGGGGCCAATTATCCTTCCTCCCATAATGCCGCACCATACATTAACCCACCAAGGTCGCCGATTTTCCACTTGTCGCAGACATCGTGGATTTTCCGTTGCCCAATAGTGCATATTATGCCGGTTTACGTTACCGCTGTTGGTGAATGACACTTCGTCGCTAAATAGAACGCGTGCAGAACATCTGTCATCGTCCCGTAATTTCTCTTGTGCTCAGTGGCAGAACTGTAGACGACGTTAAAAGTCGTCGCCATGCAATTCCTGGTGCATAGAAATATGGTAAAGGTGCAATCGATGTTGATGTAGCATTATCTACACCGACGTTTTTGAGATTCCCGATTCTCGCGCAATTTGTCTGCTACTGATGTGCGGATTAGCCGTGACAGCAGCTAAAACACCTAATTGGGCATCATCATTTGTTGCAGGTCGTGGTCGACGTTTCACATGTGCCTGAAAACTTCCTGTTTCCTTAAATAACGTAACTATCCGGCGAACGGTCCGGACACTTGCATGATGTAGGCCAGGATACCAAGCAGCATACATAGCACACGCCCGTTGGCCATTTTGATCACAATGGTGACACATCAACACGAAATCGACCTTTTCCGCAATTGGTAAACGTTCCATTTTAACACGGGTAATGTATCACGAAGCAAATACCGCCCGCACTGGCGAAATGTTACGTGATACGACGTACTTATACGTTTGTGACTATTACAGCTCCATCTACCACAAAGTGAAAAAAGTAGTCCAACTAAAACATTCATATTTCTTTACGTACTGCACGAATATGTAATAAAAATGGGCGTTCCTATTTAAAAAAATAGGCAGTTGACATCCGTTTGACCTATGGCAGAGCCATCTAGCGGGCCAACCATAGCGCCATCTTGTTTCCCCCTTCAAGCTAGACGAGTTTCGTTCTTTGTAGTCTTTTCGTTTGATGCTTATTTCGTGAGATATTTGGCCCGGTCACTATCAATGGACCATCCTGTATACAGCGGCGATATTTTTGCCGATATATCGACATCAAAAGGGCAGTATCGAGTGCCGATATTTTTATTTTATATTATATTTTTTCACCATTTTCAGGAAATATTTGAAGTTGTTCTTTTGAAATTGTAGTAGGACATAATTTTATTTTCACTGTGTGAATGAGTCTTACTACTTTTTGAGCTTTCATCACGTCCAATATTTCTCTTTGTGTGAAGTAACTATATTTGGTATATGTGGCACATAAATGAACTCCGACTGCACTCGGGATGGCGGTGTGAATGGAGCAAAAAGATTTCCTATGTGTGCAATTCGGTTATCACCGAGCTTGAACGTGCACGTTTTTCTTTCAATTCTTATTCTAAGGGTGATAGGCGGGCTGCTAGTTTGCTGATTTACAGAATATCGGTACATAAATATGCAGCTCTAAAACTGGTAGTATGTTTACGATGTGCTGCCAATATTATTAGTGGCAGGTGTGTCGATACATTTACCAGTGTCTTACTGATACCGATATATCGGCAGAAGTCGGTTATATATGTTTAAATACCGATTCATCGGATTTCCTAGTGGGAATGCGAACAGTCCGTGCATTTGCGATGAAATCTGTGTCCAAGTGGCGCAGTGGATAACGCAGTTCCCTAGCAAGCAGGGGATCCATGGTTCAGAGTCCCGGTGGAGCACACATCTTCACTCGTCGTTGTCGATTCTGCATTAAGTCGCCATGCAGCTGATATCGTCAGTACCTTCCCTTTTCTTTCCTTTCTCCTCCTTTAAATTATATAACATGTATACATGATCAGTGGCATCACTAGTGAACACATTTTTAGTCTTGCTCTTAAAAGCAACTTTTTTTATGAAACAGGCTGTCAATTTCTAATTAGAAATTTGTGCATGGAATAGAACTAGTTGTCCAGGAGAAATGATTGTAGGTTAGACTTGCTTTGCTACCCGTCAGCCATTTGCTCTTTCCAGAAGCACCGACAGCTTTAATAATGGATAATAAAGATCATTTTTTCCTGTAATGCTGGAGGTATAAACATCACTATTCTTCTGAAACGGTTACGTATTATTTATGACGAATTTCATTAGCGCATATGTGTATTGTGACGGTGCAGTTAAAATTCCAATCTCCTTGATGAGATACCTACACGACGATCAGGAATCAACTCCACGTATTATTCTTACAGTTCTCTTTTCCGCAATCAGTACTTTGCAGTATACAACTATAAATCCGGCTTTACAGTTCAGAAAAGTACACTTTTCCCGTACTTTGACGTGAAGTCTCTTCAATTTCTATCATTAAACGGCAACCCCGAGTGAAAATTGCACATGACGGAAAATATTAGAAAAAGGGAAATTTACTCCTTTTCAGAACTGAAGTTCGACACATTCGCTAAGCAAATGACAGTTGTTTTTTGGACTTTTTTTTTCAAACAGTTGAAATGTTACAGCGAGACCGGCCGGAGTGGCCGTCCGGTTCTAGGCGCTACAGTCTGGAAGCGAGCGACCGCTGCGGTCACAGGTTATAATCCTGCCTCGGGTATGGATGTGTGTGATGTCCTTAGGTTAGTTAGATTTAATTACTTCTAAGTTGAAGGCGACTGATGGCCTCAGAAGTTAAGTCGCATAGTGCTCAGAGCCATTTTTTTGTTACAGCGATAAGCATACACAATGCCACAGCAAGCGCAGGTGGTCAGAGAATGCGTTGATTAACTAAACTGGTAATTCGAAAACCACATGTGTAAGACTTGCTAGGCGGCACAGTACCCACGGCTGCTGCAGCGAGAACATGGACCCGATTAGCGCCCCCACATGGGCACTACGTCCTATGTTCCACACGATTAGGACTGCGTTAATAAGACCGCAGTAATATCTGTTTAACACTGCAAACAACACCCGCGTCAGCAGCCGTGGTCGCCAGCGCAAGCCTGTGCCGAGGCCCTCGACTCGGAAATATGCCGGTTCGAATCATGGTGGTGGATGAAACTTTCTCTGTCAGTATTTGGCCGTTAAGGACGGCGGCCACTCTTGGTGCTATCATTCCATTACGAACATGCCACTACAGTAAACACACACACAAACACATTAGAGTTGCCAACACTTAATACACATACTTACGTACACAGCTCTCATACTTCGCGACGGAAAAGTGGCTGCGGGCGTGGAGTATAGGTAAAACCTTTCCAACGAGGCAGCTGAACCTGCCCTTCGGTGTCTCCCAGCCGTTAATGCCGTACGACTTTACTGTAAACGACTCAGTGCGCCTACTCACAGCAATATGAGCCAGCACTGCAAACAGAACATTCATTAGCAATGGGAATGAAGACAGGTAACAGTTCATTAACGTCCAGGCCATTAACGACGGAGGTCTGGCTCAAATGGAAAAGGATGCAAAAGGAAATCAACAGCGGCCTATTGAAAGAAACATACACGGCATTAACCTGCAACGTTTTATGGAACACACAGGAAGCCTAAACCAGTAGATAAATAGCCCCTGGTATTGTATATCAGATATGGCGAGGACCCTATCGCGAAATACATACATCTTTCATAGGAACATCATCAGTCACTTACATTTGTTTTTTTTTCTGTCTTCCTTTGGTGCGCTATACTTTTAACGCGTTCTGTTTCAATTTTACTGGCGCACCATGTTGACCGTACGATAGAGATCGGATTCAGCATGTCGGCACAGTGTGATGAGAATCTCCCGCCTTTCTTTATCTGCAGAGGATTCCTTTCCTAACTAGGCTGAAAGAGGCATTCGACTCCCAGTTTGCGAGTTCCAAACTGGTCTTGCCGTGTATGAATGCAGAGTCTCGCGGCGATAACATTGAATAAAATGTTCTCGGGTTTCCAACCGCGTCAATTGGTTAAAACTACATGAGCTTTCGGCCAAGCACTTCTTGGCCATTGTCAAGTGTTATGACTGCCAGTGGGCTGTTGGTGCGCCCTTATATACGCTAGCTGCCGGCTGTGACGTCACTGGTGCCCGTGACATTGCCATATATGAGCATGTTTTGAGTCGGCGTTCGATGTGCCCTCTTTAACCGCGCGATCGCTGGATCCCACGCAGCGCTGAGCTGTAAGCCACCGTCTCTATTCAGGGTGTTTGTGGTAATTTTCATTTTAATAGCTTCCTGTGTTAAACTGTCCCAGAAGCCGTTAGTGCGAGCCACGACAGAGGTATCGTCAAATTTTATGTGGTGACCGTTTTCTAACACATGCTCAGCTAACGCAGATTTCTCTGGATAGCGTAGGCGATAATACCTCTCATGTCCTTTCCTGCGTTGTTCTACAGTGCGCACTGTTTGTCCGATGTACTTCTGGCCACACTCACAAGGTATTTCGTAAACTCCAGGTGTTATGAGACCTACAGCGTCTTTAACTGGTCTCAGTAATTGACGGATTTTCGTTGGAGGCCTGAAGATCGATTTGATCTTGTGTCTTTTCAACAGGCGGCTTATCTTGCCCGACACAGAGCCACAGAATGGCAGCAAAGCAAGTTTCTTTTCCTGCTCTTCGTCGCTGGTCTTATTCTGATATTTCCGAGAAATCACTTCTTTCACTTGATGGGTGCTGTAGCCGTTATTCCTGAAAACCTTGCTTAGGTGGCTCAGTTCGTGGTCTTGCCGTGTCCTCTATTCTCAGAGAGTGATAGTTCTGTTAACCTTTCGCCTACATTTAGTTGTACATTCTGCAAACCAATGTGAAGCGCGTGACAGATGGTGCTTCACATTGTGCCGTTTACTCGGTCTTTCTCCAGTTCCTTTCGCGTAAAGAGCGCGAGAAGAATTGCTGCATAGCTCACGCGATAAGTAATTAAAACTCCATTCATTCATCAGTATGAGCACCATCATCGACAGAGACTATCAGTGCCCACACCAGCTGGACTGCTGTTACAAAGTCTGTCTGTCGCAGCTACGTACCCTATATACAGCCAACAAGGCTCCGGATTTTTCATACTCTGTAAGGCCACACTACTTGTTACCTTGTTCGTTCACCTGCAGCCCACCCGTTGCTTCTTATTAATATTCCTGTTTGTTAAACTAGAGCATTCAGCAAAACATGTACTCAAAAAGAATGAAGATGAGGTTTCAGTATGCTTATAAGTAGTTGCTACTGAATATAAAGGTTCAATTTACTTTAACACATAAATCGACATAACATGTAGTCTCGAAACCAATATTAGACCTAAAATACAAGTTTGTTCTTATATTTCGCTAATTATGGTAGGCGAAGCTCCTTGTTTCTACAGATTTTGTATTCTTCACATTTTATTTTTAAAGTACCTTTGTCATTCAAGAAATATGGTATTTTTCATTACTCAGGAAAGTCTTTTTCCCACAGACATAAAACACACATGTGTATCATCTTTTCCTTTCTTTCCCGTTTTAATTTTTTATACTTCTTAGCGTTGTTCGTTCCGCCGTATACTTCTCTTAAGGGAGCCCGCTCTTATTATCTCTAGCTATTGGCTTGCCCTCTGTTGGTTAACGTTGCGTTCACAGAGCACGCCTTCTTCGTCTAGTAATATCTTCCCAGACAGACTCTGTAACGGTATGCTAAAAACGCAAAAAAACGTAAGTTGCGGTCTTGTACACACATTTTTCACCATTCTTCGCTCATTCCCAGATAAAAATAAGAAGATTGATAAATTTCACGTAGTACACACTTAAGACAGAAAAAGACGTTACCGTGAATGAATTATCCGCACCTTCGTCGTCTAGTGATATCTTCCCAGTCAGACTCTGTAACGATATACTAGAAACACAAAAAAATCTTCAGTTGTGGTTTTCGTACACACATTCTTCACTCATTCCCAGATAAAAATAAAAATTATGATAAATTTCACGTAATACGTTCTAAGACAAAAAAATACGCTACCACGAAGGAATTATCCGAGTGGGACGGAAATCGGTAGATATGATGTACATGTGCAGAGAAACAAATGATTACAATTTAAGAAAAATTTGATAATTCATTGAAGCACAGTCCATGACTGCAGCGTCTTAGACCGCTCGAATTGAGCAAGTCAATAACACGTTGGCCTACCTCTGGCCCTTATGAAAGCTGTTATTCGACTAGGCGTTGATTGACAAGAGTTGTTGGATGTCCTCCTGAGGGATGTCGCGCCACATTGTCTCCAATTCTTGTGTTAGATCGTCAAAGTCCCGAGAGGGTTGTAGGTCCCTGTCCATAATACTTGAAACGTCCTCAATTGGGGAGGGATCCGCTGACCCTACTGGGCAAGGTAGGGATGGCAAGCACGAAGACAAGCAGCAGAAACTCTCGTCGTGTGCGGGCGAGCGATATCTTGCTGAAATGTAAGCCCAGGGTGGCTTGCCATGAAGGGCAGCAAAGCGGACGTAGACCTTCGCCGACGTACCACTGTGCTGTAAGGGTGCCGCGGAGTGACATCCAAAGGTGTACTGCTGTAAAACGAAATGGCGCCCCAGACTATCACTCCTGGTTATTGAGCCTTATGGCGGGCAACAGTCAGGTACCTGGTATCCCACCCCTGTTCGCGGATTCTCCAGACAGGTCTTCGGCCTGGAATCTCATTGACTGGAGCAGATGAGCCCTGCTTAGAAGTGAACGCCGATGACCAGCGAAGACCTGTTCGGAGACTCCACAGACAGTGACGAGATACCAACCTCACTGTCGTCCGGCATGCTGCGCGACAAGTGAGGTGCCATTTCATTTTACAGCAGTACCCTTTTGGTTGTCGTCCGCAGTAGTCTTAAAGCACAGCGGTATGTCGGCGATATTCTCTGGCTCGTTTTTAGGTTAGCCGGAATAGCTTCCTGGACTCGGGTAGGCGCGCCGGCCCCGGATCGGATCCGCCTGGCGGATTAACGACGAGCGCCGATGTGCCGGCCAGCCTGGATGTGGTTTTTAGGCGGTTTTCCACATCCCCCTAGGTGAATACCGGGCTGGTCCCCACGTCCCACCTCACTTACACGGCTCGCAGACATCTGAACAGTTTCGCACTATTCCATGGATTACACTAGTCGCAGACAGTTGGGGTACACTAATTCCTTCCCGGGGGGTATGGGGTGGCGGCAGGAAGGGCATCTGTCCACCCCATCAACTAACATTGCCACGTCTGATTAAGCATGCCGACCCTGCGTATCCGC
This sequence comes from Schistocerca americana, assembly GCF_021461395.2. Classification (NCBI taxonomy): domain Eukaryota; kingdom Metazoa; phylum Arthropoda; class Insecta; order Orthoptera; family Acrididae; genus Schistocerca; species Schistocerca americana. Next base: position 447,335,495 of record NC_060122.1, on the reverse strand, counting down.
GGGAAAAACGGCACAAGCGAAAGAAGAAAGAAAAAGAATTCTCTGGCTCGTTTTGTTGCCCTTCATGGCAAGCCATCCTGGGCTTACATTTCAGCAAAATAATGCCCGCTCGCAGACGGCGAGAGTTTCTGCTGCTCGTCTTCGTGCTTGCCAAACCCTACCTTGCCCAGTAAGGTCGGCGGATCTCTCACCATCCAGAACGTTTCGAGCATTATGGGCAGGACCTTGCATTCTTCTCGGGATTTTGACGATCTAAAGTGCGAAATGCACAGAATTTGGCAGGTTATCCCTCAGGAGGACAGTGAATTATTCTAACAATCAATACCAAGCCGAATAACTGTTTGCATAAGAGCCGGAGATGGACCAACGCGTTTCATCGTGATCATTGATACTTTAATATGCACTCACCTCAGTGTGTTAGTTGCTTTTTTTTCTGCATTTAACACTTTTCCGCAAACAATTCGAATAATTTACCACCTGATATTTTATGGATGGTTGAAACTAGTTATAATCATTAGTCTGTAAAGGAAGTACATACTGTCGCAGTGTTGTACAGTACAATGTTCTTAGTCATCGAAAGGAATACCAGCACTAATACCGCTAACACCATGTATACAGTCGCAAACGGGACACTCAATCTTTCCGCCTTAAAATCATTGCAGATGACTGATCTTTTCACTGTTGTGAAGTTATTTTCACAGAAACAATGTTAACAGAAGTTTCAGTTAGAATAATGATAATTACACTACCAGCTGGAAAATGCTTCAGCTGGAGTAAAAAAAAGAAAGACAATATAATACTCTCACGGAAAAGTAGGCAACCATCTGCCTCAATCCTCATTCCGCTTTTTTTTTTCATGTAGGATGGGGGAATGTGGTAAATATTTTCTTGGGTATAACGTTCTGAAGAAGTGTAGCTAAGTGCCACAAATCGATGAAGAAATTGAATTTCTTTTAAGCAACTGGTTGGTGATTAGTTCGATGTACAATTTTTTCGTGCAAAGTTCGCCGGTCTGGGGAGGGGGGGGGGGGTTGAGACCACCGAGCCTATATATGATCCCCTCTCATCTCTCTTTTTTCATTTCCACATCTCTCTTGCTGTTGTCTCAGTTCATCTCTCTTTCCCTTTCACTGGAGGAGGGGCGGGGGGTCGAGACTTCCTCAATTTGTGAAGCCCTTTCTCTACAACAAATCATCCAAGTTTTCTGAAATTGTAGTTATTTGTTTATCTGTACATGTATATCTCACCCACTGATTTCCGTCCTATTTTTTTTTTTTTTTTTTTTTTTTTTTTTTTAGGTTGTATTTACTGATGCCAGGGGAAAGTATGATCTGACAGACTGTCTAATCTTGTATTCGCGATCCCTATGGGAGCGATATGTAGGGGAATGTAGCACGTTCCTAGATTCCTCATTTGAAGTAAGCATCCTCGGGATAGTTGGTCTGTATTCTCTCGGATCTGGAAGTTCAGTTTCTGCAGCATCTCCTTTACACTCTCCCATGGGTCAAACAAACGTGTCACCAACGATGCTGTCCATCTTCGTATATATTCATTATCTCATATTAGTCTTATTTGGTATGGATCCAACACACTTGAGCCATATTCTAGGACGGGACGCACCAGTGCTTTGCAAGCAATATCCTTTGTAGTTTGACTGCATTTTCTTAGTGCCCTACCAATGGCCTCAAGTTTCCCGCCTGATTCAGTTAACGCTGAGCGTATAAAAATCGTTCCATTTCATATCCCTATAAATGGTTACACCCAGCTATTGGTATAAGTTGACTGAACCCAGTTCTGACTCACTGATATTGTAGTTATAGAATATGACATTTTTCTCATTTAGTGTGTTTAGTGCACAATTTTGTATTTCTGATCATTTAACGAAAAATTTATACGTTTCACGTTTAAAGTGAGTGCGTGCTGTCTTTTTCAGATAAATTGCATTTGACGTAAGTTAGGGTCATCGGTGGTCACCACAGAGCTCATTGACGAAAACTTTCCTGGTAATCTGGTTTCCAAAAACATAATTGGGCTTGGTGGTGAACTGACGTTGCTTAGAGACTTCAGACTGCAGTTACAGTCAGCACGTGCAATATCTAGGAGTCAATCGTGCAACCTTTATTTAGATTTTAGGTTGTTTTGCTAAATCAGTCTTTATAACTGCTAGAATGAAAATTGCCACAAACGCAAGTGCGTTTGGTCTCAGCAGAACTGCCACAGCTCCATCGCCAGTGACTAAGACGTCGCTTGCGCTTTAAATCCTTAAATGAAAAGGTAAACATGTAACATTCGAGGTAGCAAGTGTACCTTCGTATCTCAACCTTTGGCGATGGATATTTTAAGTGTGCTAAGAACATAATGATTACAGGAATTTAAATATCTGCAAGTGCTGTGGTGTGTTTGAACGTGTACGTGCACTGCAACTTGTTCTTTAGCGATTAACATATCAGGCTTAGGACCCGGCAACCAGAATGTCACCGTTTTTAGCAGTGCACGTGTTTCTTCCACGCGCGCGTTTAACAGCGGTTCCACTTTAAGATTCGTGTCCTCTGGGGCTGAGTGAGTTACGTAAACGCACAGCGCTAATAATGGTCGGTATTCTTAAGAAGAAGGTTTTTAATGTCTTAATGCAAATATATAATTATTAACTGCACGACGAATATCACGTAAAATATAAATATTGTATCATTGGGAAAGAATGTTATGATTTTGGAATAATGAGCGCTACGACAAATCCATGTAAGGGGTCCGCCAGGTGTGGGCACTATTAAGCACAGTAGTTGCAGCATCAGAGACAATTTACATCCCTCTATTACAGTTCAAAGAATCTGTAACTATAAATTTCGGAAAAAGTTTTGCGACATGTTTTTTCATACAAAAAATTAAACAATTAGACTACAATTTACTATATGGCATAAATAAAAAAAATTAAAGTAATGCTTTGTAGTGGGCAAGTGAATTAACCATCACTTCTGATCAATGCCAAGATGTAATTAGCTGGAATAAGTTCAAATGGTTCAAATGGCTCTGAGCACTATGCGACTTAACTTCTGAGGTCATCAGTCGCCTAGAACTTAGAACTACTTAAACCTAAATAACCTAAGGACATCACATACATCCATGCCCGAGGCAGGATTCGAACCTACGACCGTAGCGGCCGCTCGGTTCCAGACTGTAGCGCCTAGAACCGCACGGCCAATCCGGCCGGCCTGGAATAAAAGTCTTGTTATATAAAATATGCTAGCGACGTGGTTATCTTTTGCGTTAATAGTGATAAAATAAATATATTAGTAGCTAAAACGACGCGAAGCCATAAACTTGCTAAACAGTAACACTAACCAACAAAAAAGAAACATAATGGATTTTATTAAACTTTCTTTCAGTTACAAAAACAATATACAGGTACACTGTTTTCGCATGATAATTCGCCCCTGAATCCAAATCTAATTTGACAATTTCTCTATCGATCTTAGTGCGCATGAAATACTGATTGTTGTAAATACTTAATTTAGTCTTTATCACACGGTGTGATTTCGCTAAATAGAGGCAAAGTGCAGGAATCTGTCCCTGATAGGATAAGGCGTAAAAATGTCATATGGACACAGGGCCTGAGATACACACAGTTGAAGGTAGAGGTAAAACGTATTTGACAGTGTAGGGTTCATCGATTGGAAGCATACACGAGAACATACAAGGCAAGTAGGAATGTTCTGGCTACACCAGTGTTTGACCTCCACATTCAAGAGGGCCTTATTGTCGTCCATGATGCGGCGCCCTCACACATGAGTACTACGGGGCCCGACGTCTTTTTGCAGTCATTATGCCACACAGCCTTTTCCTAGCTAACATAGCGACATTCGTCCTCAAGCATATTTGGAATGGTATTTCTCGAAAATTGACGCGTTGGAGTTCCCTGTTTTCGAGAATATTCTAACGACTCTAGCAGGCCCAAAGCGAACACTGAAGCATGACCTTTGGCTTAGATTTTTGCGTAAACATAAGCGTTTTAGATAACGATCAGCTTGGCTGTAGGAAAGGTAAAGGCATAAGAGAAGCAGTTCTGACGTTGCGGTTGATAAATCGCTCTATTTCCGCATTACAACGACTGCACTGCTTTCGGAACTCCCCCCCCCCCCCAAAAAAAAACAGCGAATACTGCTACCGGCCATCTGTGAGTGGTTACTGCACGTTGGCGTCAAACATAGGCGGTGGTCACATAAATGTGACTGGACTTTGTAAAATCTATTTAAGTTCGAGGAATTGGAAGACACGTTCTAAATACGAATTTCTACTATATTATTTTGCAATTTACGTTATGATTCTCAGGATCACAGTATCAACATTTTTACACATGTACCGCACGCTCCAAGCCAAAATCGTAAAAGTCAGCAGGTGGCCATATGCGTTTCTTTGCTTGCTCGTCGTCAATTGGCTCGTGAATAACACCGACCATTCCTATCGTCTATCATTACTGGTGACGAGAAATGGTGTCTTTACGCTAACGAAAGGACAAGGAAGAAATGGCTGAGCCCAAACAAAGCAGCAACTCCACGTACAAAGATTTGCACGCACTCACAAAAGATAATAGAGGTTGAAAATACCTGTTCAGTACTTTATTTTCACACGACCGTTTCGGACTGTTGTAACCCCATCCTCAGGTGTCGTAGCTGTGCTGTGGTCCCCGAGCGCCGCGTGTAACAGGCGCGGTGTGTACGCACGGCGCTCGGGGACCACAGCACAGCTACGACACCTGAGGATGGGCTTATAACAGTCCGAAACCGGTCGTGTGAAAATAAAGTAATTTACAACTGAAGCGGTATTTTCAACCTCTGCTATAATGCTCAGTTGCGGATGTTCTTCCAACAGGATTGTTTGTACAAAAGATAATGTTATGCATCTGGTGAAACAGCGACTGCGTGGTGTACTACGAATTGCTTCCCCGAGGTGTAACCACCACTGCTGACATTTATTGTCAACAACTGACGCGTCTTACAGAGACAGTCCAAGACAAGCGACCAGGAATACTGCATGAAGTGATGCTACTGCGCCATAACGCCGGTCCGCATTCTGCTGGACTGACAAAATACACCGTACGGGAGTTGGGTTGGGTAGTCATTCCGCACCCACCTTATCCACCTGATCTTGGGCCCTCAGATTTTCACGCTTTCCATTCTCTATCAAACAAGCTACAAGGAACCTCTTTCCAGATGAAAATGCGCTCCGAACACGGCTCGACGAGTTCTTCGCCTCAAAATCGAGAATTTACCTCAGTATCGCCACACTGTTGTAAATAGTGAAGGAGGATACATTATTGATGACTAAAGTCTCTGTTATGTGTAGCAGTTGTGTTTATTAAACTTATGGGAAAATGCTACGAACTTATGCACCAACGCAATATAAGCACACGGTACTTGCCAGTGTCCGTTAGTTGTTACTTGCAGCTAATCACAGTGTAACAGCTACGGTGATAGATAACACCAGGAACATTTTAACGTTGCTCGGAGGGATACAAGATGTGAATTCGTCTTTCAAATCTGCGACAAACCACGAGTAAAAATTCTGATTATAGAAAGAAACGTTAATAGAAATAACTACACTACTGGCCATTAAAATTGCTACACCACGAAGATGACGTGCTACAGACGCAAAATTTAACAGACAGGAAGAAGATGCTGTGATATGCAAATGATTGGCTTTTCAGAGCATTCACACAAGGTTGGCGCCGGTGGCGACACCTACAACGTGCTGACTTGAGGAAAGTTTCCGACCGATTTCTCAAACACAAACAGCAGTTGACCGGCGTTGCCTGCTGAAACGTTGTTGTGATGCCTCGTGTAAGGAGGAGAAATGCGTACCATCACGTTTCCGACTTTGATAAAGGTCGGATTGTAGGCTATCGCGATTGCGTTTTATCGTATAGCGACATTGTTCCTTGCATTGGTCGAGATCCAATGGCTGTTAGCAGAATATGGAATCGGTGGGTTCAGGAGGGTAATACGGTACGCCGTGCTGGATCCCAACGTCCTCGTATCACTAGCAGTCGAGATGACAGGCATCTTATCCGCATGGCTGTAGCGGACCATGCAGCCACGTCTCGTTCCCTGAGTCAACAGATGGGGACGTTTGCCAGATAACAACCATCTGCACGACCAGTTCGACGTCGTTAGCAGCAGCATGGACAATCAGCTCGGAGACCACGGCTGCGGTTACCCTTGGCGTTGAATCACAGACAGGAGCGCCCGTGATGGTGTACTCAACGACGAACCTGGGTGCACGAATAGCAAAACGTCATTTTTTCGGATGAATCCAGGTTCTGTTTACAACATCATGGTGGTCGAACCGTGTTTGGCGACATCGCGGTGAACGCACATTGGAAGCGTGTATTCGTCATCGCCATACTGGCGTTTCACCTGGCGTGATGGTATGGGGTGCCATTGGTTACACGTCTCGGTCACCTCTTGTTCGCATTGACGGCAGTTTTAACAGTGGACGTTACATTTCAGATGTGTTACCACGCGTGGCTCTACCCGTCAGTCGATCGCTGCGAAACCCTACATTTCAGCGGGATAATGCACGACCTCATGTTGCAGGTCTTGTACGGGTCTTTCTGGATACAGAAAATGTTCGATTTCTGCCCTGGCCAGCACATTCTCCAGATCTCTCATGAGTTGAAAACGTCTGGTCAATGGTGGCCACGCAACTGGCTCGTCACAATACGCCAGTCACTACTCTTGATGAACTGTGGTATCGTGTTGAAGCTGCATGGGCACATGTACACGCCATCCAAGCTCTGTTTGACTCAATGCCCAGGCGTATGAAGGCCGTTATTACGGCCAGAGGTGGTTGTTCTGGGTGCTGATTTCTCAGGCTGTATGCACCCAAATTGAGTGAAAATGTAATCACACGTCAGTTCTAGTATAATATATTTGTCCAATGAATACCCGTTTATCATCTGCATTTCTTCTTGGTGTAGGAATTTTAATGGCCAGTAGTGTATTATGGGAAAATACATTGTAGCCCAACTCTGGCTCTGTCTCTCGCCAGTTTTCAGCAGACCACGGGCAGCTCGGAAGCCGAGCCTGGCGGCGGCGGTTGGTCGGGTCAGCGCCTCGCCTCGCCTCACCTCGGCTCGCCGCGGTGTCAGGTGTCGGCCAAATAGCAGCCGGCCGGCCCTGACACGCGCTGGGAGATAGCCATCTAGCGACAGCTGCGTGCCGGCGCCGTGATCGCGCGGCACCGATTGAGCGATAAAGGCCCCGCTCGGCGGCGCTCAGTAGTAGTTTGCCGGCCGCTGGGCTACCATCAGCGATCGCCGGCGTCAGCATGGCCGGTAACGTTCTCCGGCTGAAAGGCGGGAACCCGGCATTAGGAGAGGTTGCCGACAGCCCAAGCAGCTGGGCCGCAGAGACTCCTCCAGCAGCGCAGTGAACGCTTCTTTCCCGCAGTCGTAGGATGTCAACGCGTTCCATGCAGCAGAGAAAAAACTATGAACTATAAAAGCTCTGCTAACTTCATCCAAGAGAGAACTCAACAAGATCTTACCGTGCTGTGTCTTCCGATACATCGAAAACAAATGCCGTCTGTGTGCTGGCATTGAACATATGTAGCGATCCTATTAAATGTGTAGGTGTTGATCTATTGGAGCAGGTGGCCAGTGATCAAAGTCACCTGCAAAAACCATTGTGAAGTTTCATTGCCTGTACTGTAAGAGGACTGTACCCCACAGACTATCAGTCTGAGAAGATCCCTATTATGTTGTCTTATACATGGTGTAAACTGTAACATGTCCAAGCAGTGTATTACTACAGTTTTCTACGCTGCTATATATTTTGTTTCTCCGCCAGGACTTCAAGATCTCTGTCAGGTTCTAAGCTAACATTAATAAGTTTCAGTCTATTGGCTCTCACAGAAAACTGGACATCGCATGGTGCAAATCGTGTCACTGCTGCTCCCACGACACACACACACACACACACACACACACACACACACACTGGATGATTGAAATAAAAGACAGTCACAACATAAGGAAACTGGATGAGTCCTGCAGCACTGTGGACCATTTTCAAACAGCTGTCGAAAGGTGATTGACGACCTATACCTTTAAGCTGATCTTTCACAGTGTCGGGGTAGCAGATGTCTTGGTGTTCCATTTCGATTGATCCCTCATACTGAAGTCATGTACTCAATCACTGTTTCAGTGCTGGCAATCCCCGGAAGTTGTTGCTCCTCCACCAAGACATAAATTTTGAATCTGTCAGTGCATGTGAAGCAGTGTATGGGGCCCAAGGCAGAGCCTTGCGGGACTCAAGCTTCGATGGCAACGCTGACAAGAACTATGCGGTATTATTTACACATATATTTGGTGTCTAATGATCCCTTCGGCACACGCACATTAATCACGAACACTTACCGGTATCGGCGAGATGCCGTGAGTAATGAGGCTAATGAGCAGGGGCACTACATCAGAAGTGTGTGGTACAAGGCGAAAATTTGGATCTGACGGGAGACGTGCTAGGGTAGGTGACTACAGTGTCCGGATGGCGTAGTCGTCAACGCATCTAGTAGCAGGAGACCAAGGTTCGAAGCCTGATCCGGCACAAATTTTCTACTTGCCCCATTGATCTAATTCAGTGCCCGCTGGCAGCTAGTGTCTAATTTCTTTGTGCCTTAGATACTATTTACTTAAAATAATCCTCGGAGATCGTCATATCAGAATCAATGACACAGTCCTTTCCTGGAAAAACAGCATGCATACATTGGCATGAAATTCGCCAAGAGACTGACATTTAAAGATTACGTCATTGGCATTTACAATAAAGGATCCGGCGTCGTTTTTAGACTTCATCAAGTAATAGAAGGAAACGGGGTAAACTTCTTATAAAAAATTAGAATTTTCAAACTGATCCTTCCCAGACATTACATACGGTTGCGAGAGATGGTCCGTGGCCTGCGGCGCTAACATCACTAAAGCTCAGCGAATCCAGAACTTCCCTGTATGCTAGGCAGTACCAACCAAACAGAGAGATGTTAAGAACCAGATTTGCCTAAGAGGTTGTGCACTGGGTTGCCTAAAGACATCCATGCAGCGGTTAGATTAGCATTGGTGTATGAAGAAACTGAAGTGTCGACAGGTATGAGGGATGAGAGAAGTGTGTTCACGTCGAATGTGAAATGTTTTAATTGCGAACGTGCAGGTCATGTGCAGAGGCAATGCTACCTGCCACAGAGGAGAAATAAGGATGACTTGGACTTACGATGATTTAATTGAAATAGTATTAGGGATGGTATGGATCAACGGTAGTGATATGGGAGTGACAGGAGAGGTCTCAGGGTAAGAAGCACCCATTAAACTTAAGAGTCGTCGAAATGAGTTCCCAATGAAGGTAACTGCAGTAAAAACGAATGCAAAGCCCATTGTGCCATAGTGAGCGTTGCAGATGATAGGGAATATAAAGTTTTATTAGACACAGGAGTGCATGTGTCAGTGGCCTCAAGAGAGCTAGCAAGTAGGAGGGGAATTGGAACCCACTACGTTACAAGTAGGGGACAGTGACATGCGGCCACTGGTATTTGCAAATATTGCATGACCGCTTACACAGTTGCTGAAGAAGAGTGTCAAGTTTTTGTATGGTCAGAAGAATGTCAGGGACTGCCCGTCGAATTAAAGAAGGTGTTAATAGTAAATCCAGTGTTGGTGTTTCCAGACTTTCAGAAGTAGTTTATATTGTCTTGTGATGCACTGAACCACGCTCTTGGGTGTGTTTTGAGCCAGGAGATCGATAGTCAAAAACACTCTGTTGCTCTTGCATCAAGACATTTGAATGGGTTGGGGTAGAATTATTCTATAAGAGAGAAAATGCTATGTTTCATGTACAGAGTAACGTGCTTCCAGCATTTCCTATGCAGAAGGAAGCTCAAGGTAGTGATGGATCATGCTGCTTCCAAGTGGTTAGAAGGTCTGAGCGAACCATCTCGTAGACTGATGAGATGGGCATTAAAACCCAGGGAATCTGAGTAAGAAGTAACCCACAAACCAGGGAAGAAGCATGGAAATATGGACTAGTTAAGCAAGAAAATAGCAGTAGTACAACCGCTGGGTCAGGATGTTGTGGAATGGCAAACAAGACAAAACTCTGACAAGGAGTGTAAACAGTATAGCAGACAACAGCAGTTTAGCATGTATGAAGAATTGTGTGGAGAAACGAAATTAGGACCACTGGTGGTTGTGCCAGCAGATCTGAAGCAAGAAGTACCTCGTTAAATGCATGATCACATCTTATCAGGCAATGACGGATGCAGCGCGACGGCTGGGAGACTGGAGGAGAAGTATTGGTGGAAGGGAAGAGCGACAGAGGTCTGTCAGTATGTCAGAAATTATGTGGAATATCCACAGTGTGCAAATTTGAATCAGGAACAGATACTGTTGCAGACATGGCGAGAAGCCATGGAACTGTTTATTTTGATTGGGTTGGTCGACTGGACGTGTTACAATCATTCAAACGAACACCAGCACGTAATCGTTTTGCGCTGACCGTAATAGACCATTTTCCTCGTTTCTCGAGATGGTGCAGATGTTGGTCCAGCAGGTAGTCACAGTCGCCCAAGCGTTAGTTAACAGGGGAACTGAACTTTGAGGTGCCAAAGACAGTAATTATGCATCAGGGCACAGACTTCATACAGACCTGGTGAAAGAGTTGTATTTTTTATTAAAAGCGAAAAAGTTGTATTTTTTATTAAAAGTGAAAAAGTTAAGAACTACTCCACTTAATCTGGAAGCTAACGAAGGACAGAACGAGTTCATCAGACAATTTGGAAGATGCTTAGTTAATATGTGTATACACACCATTCACATTGAAACACGCATTTATCCTTCACAGTAAGTGAGTACAACTCCAAACTGCGCACTAGCGCAGGGTCACCATTTTAGATGATGTATGCGAAGAAGATACCATTACCATTCGACATGATTAGACAGAAACGAAGCAGGAATGGAGAGTTCGTCACATAATTGGCAAGAACGGTGAGTCAAGTGTGGAGAAAGGTCCAGCAAGCAAATACTAAGGCGTTGGATAAGCAAGAAGGGGCAGTAAAACGAGTGGAAACGTTATCCCTCTATAACGTAGGCCAATAGGTTATTTTATAAAGTCCATACATGCGAAAGGGAAACACGAAGAAGTTAGCAACGGAATATCAGGGTCTGCACTAAGTAGTGAAACTACAACACCAGTAAATGTAAAGATGCAGCTGCTGACAATGTCAGCAACTGCATGTGCTAGCCGTCTCTGACCATTTAAGGATGCATCTAAAGCAATTCCATGGGGAGAGGGATGGGAATGAAAGTGAGGGAAGAGGCGAAGGAGAAGAAGGAGAAGCATGAGCAACAAATCAAAGGATACCTCATGCTCAGTATTCATTGAGGGTGAAGTGTCAGTTGATATGTATTGTGGTTTGTGGTTTTTGGTTATTTTTTCTTTTGTGTATAGTGTAGAGCATTAACGTTCTTTTACATAAGGTTGTATGTCTGTGATGGTATAGGATTTATTATTAATATGTTAAGACGTGCTGCTTGGAGACAGCAGGCGTCTGAGGGGAGGGAGGTGATCATAGTCCCTGGCCTCAGATTGCCGGAAACGATCAGGATGTGGGGAATATGTTGGTTATGCAGGTGATGGAAAGAAAAGAAAGGGAGGATGGTGTGTGAACGGTGTCAAAATGCAAGTTCCATGGAATTTAAGCAAGGCACATATATCAAGTAGAATTGTGGAGTCTGAGCTAAAAGAATGGGTGTGGACTGTATCGAAGTGATTAAGCGTGAAGAAAGCAACACGGGTCACTAAAGTGCAGTAGTATCTGCAAAACTGTGGGATAACAGGTGTTGTGCTTAGGCCAAAGAGCATGGGACAGAGGCACATGAGAGTAAGTGCATATTCCGGTGATTTCTACATTAATGCAGAGAGGAACTGCCAATGATGTGTTTTATGTACAACAGGGAGTGGAAAAAGAATTTATTAATGGTGGTGTTGGAGATGTTGTAGGAGAAGACGAACATCGATATGTGGCGAAGAGACTGAGGGTGAGCTTCAGCAACATCAGAGCAAGGTAGCCACCATATACCTGGCTTGCGAGGCTGTAACAGGTAGGAGCACATGCATCATGCAGCGGTTCAGAGGTGAAGCAGAGGAACTCCACGCCAAAAATAGATAATCGAACCCGAACAGTATCTTCAGAGAGCAGATTGACATTGGAGACACTCAGTATAGTACACCGTAGTGTTGGTATCTAAGTGCTATGAGCAAGGAGAACTCATAGGGGAAAGACAGAGCTGAGAGATAGTGGACTGTTAACTAATAGGGCTATGGATGATGTTACAGGACCGCTGTTCCCTTTACCAGCTACTATGATGGCAGTTACTCTGTCGAGTGTGACACAGCCACATCTGTAATGGCCAGACAAACATCGAGAGTTGTTGTCCAAACGCTCTCACGTTCCTTTACAATACCTGGGAGCGAAGCCTGTACTGTTCACTTACTCAGATGTTTGCAGTGCAGGATGGGAAAATTACTGCAGAGCAATTTCTGCAGCACGAGGAACAGCATCGGGATGACAGATATCAGGTAATACTAACCTTGAGTGTCGCAATTCCTGGCGTCATAGTAATTCTGATTTCACTTTGCTTATTTTTTGTGTGTCTGAAACGACGGGCCATGTAGAAACCCACTTCAGGCGTAATCAGAGTTCTCGTAGACTGGATTCACTGAGGAATGAAAAATAGATTTAGAGTGTTAAAGATTAATATGATATTGTAAAATAGTTAAGAGTAGCCAGAGGCAGTGTAGTGTCACTGACCACCTTTTTAGAAAAAGTAATAAGAAATAGTGAGAAAGCCGCCATGAAGTGTTGCATTAGCAGCTGCAGGCTAGTAGCCGCAGTATGGGGACATGTGGGTCGGAACAACATGCACGTAAGGGAATTGAGAGACGAGGCTAGATGCACTCACCAGAAAACTGCACCGCACAGCAATAATGAAATTAGTGGGCAGGTCGATGTCACCGTACCAGGGCAAGTCTCACGTTATGAGTGATGTGACTAGGTGCCAAATTTTATTGAAACAAATGTGCCTTAGAGCGATATAGGTATGTCTGAATTTTGAGCAGAAACGTCGAGTCCAGCAGAACCATCACGAGCCCAGGACCACGCTAGACGACTTGGCAGGCTGTGCCTGCTACCGCCAGCAGTGTGTTCCTTACGAGTCTTGGTGCCATAGCACTACCAATCTGCTGTCCTCCCCTGCAGCAGCCAGCACTAACTTCCCTCCCTAGGACTTAGTCCCATAGCGCCAGCCGCAATCCAACACCTGCCAGGGAGCAGTGGGTCGAATCCCGCACTTGTGAGTTAGCGAGCATTGCGCTCTCATTTAAATATATGGCCGAAAGAGTCAGCCTACAGGAATTGTGAAACAAACCCAGTCGTCCAGGACCACGTGCCACAAAGGGCGTAGATGCACCATGAGATGGGGAAACTCACAGGCGTCTATTGTCTGTTGAGGCCTATGCACTGTAATGTGTGAGTGAGACAGACGAGAACCTACGTCATACGGAAACGCAGCAGAAGCCGTTTGTGGCCAAGGAGACGTAGTAGTGTTAAATATGGCGGACCTAAGATCGGCCATAAAGGGAAACATTTATGGCAACTATTGAATTCTGTAGTAATGCAGGGAATGAAGCCACACTAATTTTAATCTACCATCCTTCATAAAGTTTCATGGTGATTCCAATAAAACTAGAATATTGATCATATCTATGATAGTTTAGGATTTACTGTTAAAGTGAAATTCACAAGTTTTGTAACAAAGACCTGAATGGTAAAATCTGAACGCTTTAGTCGATGTTAACGATCGACATTTCATATAGAAGCGCATCATAAAAATGACAGATGTTGTAAATATCAACTCTGTAACTTTATTTGTTTAAAAATATAGTAAATTTAAATTACCAGTATTTTCAGTTAAGCATCAGATCATCATTTCCTCCACACAAAACACATTGAACGATGATAGCATGAGGGATTATTGAATCATTAGGTAATAGAATAATTGTTGTAAAGTTTAGTGTATAATAGTTACTTTTGTTCATTATTTATTTATAAGAAAGCACATTGGTCCAAGGCTACTGGCCGTGACATTCAAAGTTAAGAAGTAAATTGTATTGGTGTTATGTAAAAGAATTTAACATTTGTTATGTAATGGTTATTATTGTTGCTTTATTTAGAACGTGGAAGTGTCAAACTTTGATTATTTAAATATGTTAAAATGTAAAATAATGTAGAATAAGCTGTAGCCAATCAGATGGACGGCTTCAGGAAAGGGGACTGCGCTATTCAGTTGAGCGAAGATGTTCGGCGCGCCGGAAACGCGGCAGGGGACGGGCAGAGCGAGTGCTGGTGCAGACGCCAAAGCGGACAGTTCGGCTGGAGGCACCAAAGGGTACAGTTCGGACTGAAACGCGAAAGCGGACAGTCGGTCTTCAGGCAGCTAGGAAGTGAAACGACTTAGAAAATTTCGCGATGTGTGATATCGCGGGACTTAGTCTCTGAGCGGTGATCAGCCGCGCGCCTGGTGTCGACTCTAACTTTTCGCGTACATAACTTGTATTTTGCGATGAGATTGTGAATGATAGAACTATGTCAATTGAATATACGTTCGAGTTTAACAGTAATTCTAAATACGACTACTTTCACTATTAGTTTTCTTTCTGAATAAACATTATTCTAACCAAATCGCAACTGTGTGGCCTACATCATTTATGGGTCGTTAATTTAGTTCCCAATACTATTATTACTGTTGTTATATGTTATATTAACTTTTATTTCGCAAACTTGTCATCAGCCAGACAATTTAACCAAAGGGTCACTGGTGTCTAATTTAGTGTGTGTAATGCGACACGTGCGGTTCAAACCCTAGACGAGTTTGAGAAAAGACATTTCGAAGAAGACGAACCGCATGTGAGCCTGAAACCTTCCCGTCTCCTCTATATCTCTTTTGTTACGCCATAACCGTCTCCTCTATATCTCATTTGTTACTCAACCTTCCCTTCTACAATAACCTACGAAACCTTTCCTTAGGATTTCTATCTCTTGCTTAATAATAACAAATGAAATCTTCCCTTTGAAATTTATTCTCTTTCTCAATCTTCGCATACAAATTTAATTGCTGTTTATTAAAAGCGATTTTCTGATTATTTCGACGAAACATAGAATGTGTCGTCGTCGTGGGCCCTCAGTCGTTGTCTGCAATAACCCAAAACTGTTCCTTACCTTTTTTACTGTTATTGGATCGCCATCTGACTGCTGCATCAAACTGCGACATGAATATACTGATTTACTGTACTGTATTAACTGCTGGTGGGCTGTCATAATAAGTGGCTGTCTTTATTACCAAAGCTGACGTTATTCTTTGATAGCAAAGCTGTAACTTTATTCTTTAATTAATTTGACTGAAGTTACGTAATTCATAGTTACACTTTTTATTGACACCAATAAAATTTTTGCAAAGTTTTACGTTGATGGTTTTTGGGATGGATTATAATCAGTAATGCAACATTGCTGGCAAAAATTAATTATATTCTGAAAACGCTTCAAATATTTACTGTTGGTAATGAAATGATTTTAAAAACATTCAAATGGGACTTACTTTTTATAATAATCTTAAAACTAGCATTGCGCAAACATACCTTCAGTACTCTTGAGTTTCTCAAAAATTTAATTAAATAATATTAGTTCCTCTTATTATAATAGTTAGCTGATGTCTCTGTACATCCGTTTATAATCTCTTGTAAATCATAGCTGGTGGCTGGCGGGAACACCGCTCCTCTTAACCTAAACCTGCTACCGACTCGCTTCACATCCCGCTTACTACTCACTTCCTACGAACGCTAAAGTGCGGTCTCTCCTGCCAACAATGCTTTCTGGTGCAGACAATCCCTGCTACCATTACAAAATGTATCAGTGCCCGGTCTTTCCCGCTCTTTTCTTAAAATGTATCCATACGCGGTCTCTCCCGACCTTTTTAAAATTATATCAATTTGCTGTCTCTCTTGCCAAAATACTTTGGTGCAGACATTCCCTGCTACCACAGTTATTTCCAACACGACAAATATTAATTATTCCTACTTAATCCTATTAATAAAATATAAACATCTTTCATAAATTGTGGTTTGACAATAGACAATAGAAAGATACACGTCTTACAAGCCCGAACATCTGTGGGATGTTAGTTCGCACACTCAGCAGTCTACACACACCGCCGTGGTGTCCATGTGCAGATGCGAGGAGCCATCCCAGGCTCCGACGCCGATGTAGCGCTAACGCACCACTGACGTCATTGCTGTGGCCTACAGTGCCCACCGACTGACCACGGGCGTGTTGTCTGCATTGCTGGGTGCCTACACAGCATCCTCTCCTATGTCAGTGTCAGCGACGGTCGTCTGAGGTCTGTTTGCTTCAAGTGCCACGATAAAGCACGTACCAAGACTGAATGAAAGCCTTATTTACTGTCAGCAGTGCTTCCGCAGGGCCCTGTGCCGCCATACCACCACCTTTCCCCCCCTCTCCCCATCCTCTTCCCCCCACCACACCGCCACTCCCCAGTGCATCTGCACTCTTCAGTGACCCGGTGTGAAGTCTGCAATATAACTCAATGCAAGCAGGAAATATTTAGATCCAATATTGGCGACTTACAGCTTACTGAAAACTTTCTAAGTTGCACAAAATGAGCAGTCGTTCTTTGAAAGCCAGCCTGGACAGAAAGTCTGTCCTCTCCTAACACCGAAT
The DNA here is from genome assembly GCF_021461395.2 of Schistocerca americana. Classification (NCBI taxonomy): domain Eukaryota; kingdom Metazoa; phylum Arthropoda; class Insecta; order Orthoptera; family Acrididae; genus Schistocerca; species Schistocerca americana. Next base: position 447,318,665 of record NC_060122.1, on the reverse strand, counting down.
ATAGTCAGAATGACCTAGGAGAATGAAAACTGCCGAGTTTGGAGTCTGCTGTCAAAATGACCCAGTATAAATGAAACCTACTGAGTTTAGAATTTCACAACTGAATGATCAAGTTTCCGCTTTCTGTGGCTCGTCACTTGAGCTTAGAGCAGTGTGTCCGAGCCTCCCCCACGACCAATTGGTGGGCAGACGTGAGGTGCAGCTTCTATCAAAATAATTTATAATAATATTTACGCTCCCACCGGCGTGTATAGCAAAGAAGAGCCAATCAGACTCACCCCCCCCCCCCACCTCGGGCAAAAAACGTGCCTTTAAACCACTCCTCCGGCTCGACATGCCGGTACCACATTTACTCTCTCACAAGAATTTAGCCAAATACCAAACATGTATTATTGAGTGCTTATCTGAACTGACTAGTCTGGAGAAGAGGCTATCAGGCCTGAAATCTCTGCTGCCTGCTTTCCTCCGTCTCCGACTTGACCCATAAACACCATTATTTGGCATCCACTTCTCCAGCCTCCATAAGTGAAAGCTAAAGTCAATGTCCTACCGCTGGCCCTATGCGTTGTCTGTCCGTTATGTCTAAGGAGAAGGCGGCATGTCGGTCCAGCAGAGCACAGACCAAAGCTACTCCTCCTGTTGTTTACGACACACTCTTGGCTGCACATGACATTTCTGTTGTCTAGCAAAACACAGGCGAAGGAACCGAACTTTGGCCAGAAGGCTACGCCCCAGAACAGCAACTGCAACATTGCAGTCATAAGTGAAATATAAATTTGTGAAATGAAATGAACTGGACAACCATTACACCTGAACATTGTAGCCGCTTATATTGACAGAGAGAGCAAAGCTGACATTATCTCAGAAATGAAAAACCGTGAACTTTAATTTAGTTTATAGAAATCTGGAATTAAAATGTGAGGAAGAGGCCCAAACCGGGCCAACGCCGCACACTTTGAAAGAGTCATGGATAAAATAGGATTTAATAGGAAATTCATCAAAATGACCTTTGTATGTGTACAAAGAGCGTGCATCTAAATCAAGATTAATGGTAATCTTTCAGAACAGGTGCAGTTGCAGAGGGCTCTCCACCAGGGCTATCCTTAATCTGCTTATCTGTATGCAAAGGCAGTGTAAACACACCTCTCAGAATTGTGGACTGCTTTGACCGGATACTGTATGTAATGGCCGAATATTTCCGTATGCCCATATAGAGATGTCATCTTTCTATTTTTAAATGATGAGCAAAATTAAATTAGTGCCACTGACATAGTAAATTAATATTAAACATGCAACTCCCCCAGAAATGTTTTCTGTACAATGCCAGACTCAGCGCCTGCGCCTCATATGTAAAATTCCCTGTACACAGAATTACAGGGTGTCCACTTGAAACGTCCCTGATTTTCAATTGGAAATAGGCTATACGACATAGATACTTCACAGATACATCATGTAAAGTGCCTCAGAAAGTTTTGTACCATAAATTAATTTACTTTTACATGGCTTCCTTCCATAATCTGTAAAATGTCTAGATAATACTGTATCTCAGTCCATATGCACACAAGCAAGTCTGGGGCGATGGTGGCTATTGCATGCACGTTTCTTTTCTATAGATCGTAAAGCTGACTCACAGGTGAGGTATACACCATATCTTTCATATAACCCACAAGAACAAATCCAGAGGGGTTATATCCTGACATTGTGCTGGCCCCTTGGCTGATCCATGATGTCCTGGACAGTGTTGTGCAGTCGTTCGGTCCAGGAAGTCACGAAAATGTAGCACCAGTGCGGTGGTGCACCATCCTGCTGGAAGGTCACATTTGACTCTGTAGTTTAAAACAATGGAACGATTAGTGTAGCTTCTGTCTGTCGGTTCACTTTGAAGAAGGAGGAAGGGTATACAGAAGAAATATTATAAACAGAAAAAAAACAGATTTTATGTGACTACATTCCTGAAAGTTAATGAATCAATTAATATGCCGTGAAAACATAAAGATGCACTTCAGGCTCCTATTACTGTTTGGCTGATAAAGCAAAATGGTCCAACTATGCTGTCTTTGTTCAGCACCCACCACATATTCACCTTCTCGCTGTGCCTGGGGGTTTTCTGAACCCTAATGCGAATGTTGTCCCGATTAGCCCTCCAACCTGTGTGGAAGGGTGCTTCGTCAGAGAAAGTAATATTTTCTAGATAGTTTTGGTTTGGCCACATCCTGTCTAGCATCTCAGTAGCAAATTCGTGGCGAAACTGTAACTCGTTTCGCTTCTTGCACAATTTGAACTTTGTAGGAGTGCAGGCGAAGTGGTTTATGCAGCATCTTGCCAGCTGTTGAGTGGGGGATATTTATCCCTAGTCATGCTGGAGAACTGCCTTTGGCACGATTCTTTGGAATGTCTCTCTAATCTTCGGTGCCATTACACCAGATGTAAGTGTTCTGGTTGAACTTCACTATTTACGTTTCCAGTGATTAGGAACTTAAGATACCAAAGTTAATCGTCTTGACGTCTGGTGGCTCTCTTTGGAACTCTCGTTAAATATTTCTTTGGACTGCAATGGTGTGATTTCGCTCCAATATATCACATCACACACTGGGTTTTGTCTTGATGTGTAGTCAGTTCCGGTAATTATGTAGCACCTGAAACAAAAGAAAAAGAACCGTTTAATGCAATCTCCACAAAAATTTTTGAGGTGTTTTATGCGTAGCCGCAAACCGCAAGTAGCTTTACGTTTTAGCTTTTCTTAAACTGCATTTGGAAAACGACGAGGTTTCGTGTGCGCACATTGTATTTTCCTTAGCTCTGAATGAGAGTTTTTATGCAAAATCCTACCACATCCGTCTATTGCAATGACTTGCTAGACCCAGTAATGTGAACAGTGTCTTGCCTATAGATAAAATTTTTGCTGTTATAAATACGCCATAAAAAGCATAGCTGAACACATTAAAGTTTCTTAGTAAGTGTCAAAGAGTGTAGCACTCATACGTCGCACGAGGCTAAGAGGATGAAATTTAGCTGGAGAATAGTTACAAAAAAATATTTTTTTTTACAGTAATGTATTTTGTACTTCTGTGAGACGTGCTTGGACTGCACCAGCAGTCGTGCACTGCCTGCGAAAAGACACGTACTTGGGTTCGAGCTGTTGTCTCGCAGTTTGAAAGGAGCATAACAACGCCATTGCAGTAATAACACTGATAACGTAGCAGTAGAAAACAGCAGAGCCGTCTCCACAAGCAGAAGACTATAGACTGGATCCACTTAATTTAGAGACAGGATACAATAGGACGTTTACGTTATCGCAGTCGTTTTATGTACTGAAACATATCTGGCAACGTCGCTAACACAACTTGGATGGTGAGAGAGAATCGTTCTGTACCGGAGATGAAAGAAAAAGAGATATAGAACACGGAAACACTGCAAATGGAAGCCGTTAATGACACATTTACAAGGTGCACATTTCTGCGCGGCATGTATTCAGTCCTCAACCGCTCCAGTAATAATCGTACTCTCTGTAACGGACTCATGCATTCGCGGTAACGCGCAAGCAAATCAGCGTGATATTGAAGGCACTGCAAACCGGGTCTCAGGACATCTGTAGTTTCTGCTCCCGCAAAGGAAATGCAATTCTCGTTCAATCTCTCCACGCAGATGACCTCCTGTAGCTGCAGAGTCGGAGGTGTGGTTACACCGCACTTTAATTTTTGCGTAACGTTTCTAAGTTTCATATAGTCACTCATACTGCGTTAGGAGAGACAGACATGTAATATAATGCCTTTAATAGTTATTATTATAACACAAAAGACCTCTTCGAAGAGGTAATAAACGGTGATAAATCAGAGCAATAGGCACTAAGAGGCGACGATGGCGTTTTGATGCGAAACTGGGACTCAAATTAAATAACAGATATAGAATGGTATAATTTGAATATGATGTCGGAAATGACAGAGGTCACACTACGTTGCTATGATAGAAATGAAAAGCTGACGGAGATGGGTTGGGCATGTAGCCAGGTGAATTGTTGGTATATGGCTCAAGGAAGCTATTTACTGGACTCCAGGAGCCAACAAAACACTGAAGTAATAACTTAATGGCGCGTCGATGGATCAGAAAATTTGCACTAGCAACGGAGGTGCCTTTAGGAGAAGGCTGTAATGGATGGAAAAATCTAGATGATGTTTGGATTGTGGGGCGCTCAACTGCGTGGTTATCAGCGCCCGTACAAATTCTCAACCTTTTCTCACTCCAATCTTGCCACGTCCATGAATGATGATGAAATGATGAGAACAACACAAACACCCAGTCATCTCGAGGCAGGTGAAAATCCCAGACCCCGCCGGGAATCGAACCGGGGACCCCGTGCTCAGGAAGCGTGAAAGCTACCGCGAGACCACGAGCTGCGGGCGAAAAATCTAGAGTAAGCTTTATCCAGCTGCATATGTCAAATAGCTGATGAGGATGGTGATGATGTATAGAAGAGGTACAAATTAGGAATTTAATTTATGTTTAAGTCGTAGTTAACAAAGGAAAAAAGTTAAAGTGATAAAATTTCAAATTTCTAGATGCTGGCCAACATATTTCACCAGTAGGTGGCATATCAAATGCAACACTTACGTGGGCAACGTCAAAAGTTTTCAGCTTGAAACAGAGATCTAAATCTACGTCTACATATACTGGATTTCCCTCTTAAGAGTCATGAGGCCCAGTGTTCACGGAAAGCGTCGGTTTGTTTCCCGATGCATACAAAGTGATTTTTAAAGAGAAATTTTACGTGTCCATTTTGTAGAGTGGTGACAAATTAGTCTAGCTCGATATTCGTTTCATCGATATGCATTAACAGGTACAGTAAAACACGAAGGATAACCAATAATCCAGCAGCGATAGCACCGCCCTGGCCCGCGCTCTCTGCTACCACCATACAGCAGTGATGCTCAGTCGCTGTTGGAGTACTCGATTTTTCTTCGCATTTCACTGTCCCTGTTAATATAAATCGATAAAACGAATATTGCACTGGACTAATTTGGCACCGCTCCATCGCATGACTTTAAAAGTCATTATGTTTGTAATGGGAAACAAATTCACACTTTCTGTAGACAATCGGTGCTGCATGATAGATGTGATGAACAGTATTATTTTGGACTAAGTCCAGCTAAATATGCAATTGCAAACATCCCTAAGCTGTCTTATTGTGTGTGATGGAGCATGGCACCACTATCTCCTCCCTCCTTCCCAGGTCCATTCCAATGTGGTGTCAAACATCCATATGAGTTCTAGAATGAAATTTTCTCTCTACAGCGGAGTGTGCGCTGATATGAAACTTCCTGGCAGATTAAAACTGTGTGCCGGACCGAGACTCGAACTCGGGACCTTTGCCTTTCGCGGGCAAGTGCTCTACCAACTGAGCTACCCAAGCACGTCTCAGTTGGTAGATCACCTGCCCGCGAAAGGCAAAGGTCCCGAGTTCGAGTCTCGGTCCGGCACACAGTTTTAATCTGCCAGGAAGTTTCATATCAGCGCACACTCCGCTGTAGAGAGAAAATTTCATTCTAGAAACATCCCGCAGGCTGTGGCTAAGCCATGTCTCCGCAATATCCTTTCTTTCAGGAGTGCTAGTTCTGCAAGGTTCGCAGGAGAGCTTCTGTAAAGTTTGGGAGGTAGGAGACGAGGTACTGGCAGAAGTAAAGCTGTGAGGACGGGGAGTGAGTCGTGCTTGGGTAGCTCAGTTGGTAGAGAACTTGCCCGCGAAAGGCAAATGTCCGGAGTTCGAGTATCGGTCCGGCACACAGTTTTAATCTGCCAGGAAGTTTCATATGAGTTCTAGTTTATCTGATTTTCACTGATCTTCGACTGGGCATGTAAAATTCTTCTTCAAATATCACTTTGCTCGTAACGGGAAACAGACTGATGCTCTCTGTCGACAATGGGCATATGAGTAATGATCACTCTTATTTTTACACCGTTCTCATGTCTCGCAGCATGTAAGGGAGGAAGTAATATGTTCCTCAACTCTTCTGGGAACGTTCGCTGTCACAATTTCAACAGTAAATCTCTTCGTTATGCACAACTGCTGCATGGATCCTAGCATTGAAGTTTGTTGAGCACTTACTTAACACTCACGTGCTAACTAAATGATTCTGTGACAATGTGCTCCGCTTTTCGTTGGATCTTCCTAATCTCTTCTACAGGGCAGGCAAAATAAAACTGGCTCAGAAAATATTATCAGTAATACTGACGCAGACTTGACCCTTGTTCATGAGTATCTCATAAGGTGCTGGCAATGATTGCCACTGACATCAATGCTGCGCTTTGCTCGATTTATTGAACTACAACACACACGTAGCAGGTCTAAGAGGGATAGTAGCAGCAGCGTTTTCAGTGTTCTGTTGTAGCTCTTGTAGTATGTGGAAATTATTTGAGTACACGTGACCCTTTAATTTGCCCTGTAGACAAAAACCACAGGGAAGAGATCAGGCGATCGAGATGGCCAGAAGGCTCCACTGCCCCTGCTGGTGGTCGTTTCAACGAACACTTCATACACCCGTGACAAGGTTGTCAAGGCGGTGTGAGCAGTTGCTCTGTCTTCCTGAAAATATCCATACAGTCGTTCATTTTCTGCCAGCTGATCCACAAACGAATTAAAAAGTTTTTGAACATACCAATTAGCATCAACAGCTCTATACAATTTGAAACCATATTCGTTCCACCCGGCAACATGTTTCCAGTCATCAACAGTCCAATGTCGGTGTTGACTGGCCCATGCGAGGCGAAACGCTTTGTGTCGTGCAGTCGTCAAGGGCACACGAGCGTGCCTTTCGCTCCGAAATCCAATGTCCATGACGTTTCGTTGAATGGTTCGCACGCTGACAATTGTTGATGGCCTAGCATTGAAATCTGCAGCAATTTGTGGAAAGGCTGCAGTTCTGTTACGTTGAATGATTCTCTTCAGTCGTCGTTGGTCCCGTTCTTCCAGGATCATTTTGCGGCCGCAGCGATGTCGGAGGTTTGATGTTTTATCGGATTCCTGATATTCATGGTACACTCGTGAAATGGTCGCACTGGAAAATCCGCACATCACTGTTACCTCGGAGATATTATGTCCCATCGCTCGTGCGCCGACTATAACACCACGTTCAAACTCACTTAAATTTTGATAACCTGCCATTGTAGCATTAGTAGCCGATCTAACAACCGCGCCAGACGCTTGTTGTCTTGCATAGGCGTTGCCGTCCGCAACGTCGTATTCTGTCTCTTTACACATCACTGTATTTGAATACGCTTGCCTATACCAGTTTCTTTGGCGCTTCATTGTATATAACATTTGTATATACTGAGAGGTGTTTTGTTACAATTTGAGATGCGATATGGAGCAATATGTAACAACTTTACTGTGACATAAGGTATTTTTCCACTAACTTTACCGAGCGAGGTGGCGCAGTGGTTAGACACTGGACTCGCATTTGGGGGGACGACGGTTCAATCCCGCGTCCGGCCATACTGATTTAGGTTTTCGGTGATTTCGCTAAATCGCTCCAGGCAAATGCCGGGATGGTTCCTTTGAAAGGGCACGGCCGACTTTCTTCCCCATCCTTCCCTTCTCCGATGAGACAGATGACCTCGCTGTCTGGTCTCCTTCTCCAAATAACCCAACCCAACCCACAAACTTTTAAGTCTGTCTCTCATTATCAGACATTGCAACATGTTAATTATTAAGTATCATTTCATGTAAAGATGTGCTAAGTCTCTTCAGCAAAGCAACAACTGGACTGTAAAATATTTCTGACACTTTAAATGTATGAACTTTTAAGATTCTATCTCGAACAGCTGAACTGTAAAGTCTCGTGAGATGTATGTATGATGGACTAAAAATATACCTCAACTTGCAAAAATATTATTTATTACATATTCTGATACAACTTTTATTCATTGTTTATATACATGTTGTACTTTATGAGCTGTGCAAAATAAATCATTACACAGATACTTAAAACACTGTCATTCTTTTTCCTGCATCGATCATATTCACCACTTACAATATTTTCAAAATATTTTGAACGTGGCTGCGCTTCAGCAACGGTTAGAGATAATTAAATGATTCTGAAGCAACCAGCCACACCACCTTTAGTTGCAACTCGCTGGCTGCTTTTGATTCATTTACTCTCCGAAATAACTGTTTTTCTATGCATTAAGTTCAGATCGTATTTCACAGAAACCAGCTGGAACATTAATAGACATAGGAATGCTATCCGTATGTTTCACTGACACGGAATTTCTGTTTACAGAAATAATACTTACAGACTTGGACGTAGAAGACGTACACACACCCTTACACATAACTGACTCCTCATCCTCAATGATAACTTTATGTTCTAATATATACTGTTAATAACATTGAAGAGCGGCTTAACATACCTTCGCCATTGACTGAGTCTCTCCCTGCACCATACAACCGACGCAGATTTGTTGGGTTCTGACATATTAAATTCGTCCTAACACCCGCAGATGTGTCGGTGATGGATACTGTCGCTGCCCAATATATCGATATCTCGATAAAGTGGAATGCACTCAGTTATCATGCAATCTTCGAAGTATTTCACCTTGCTGCATAGATGATCCCACTCCATATCACTGAACAGCACATATCACTTACGCACTCAACGTAAGTGACTAGTGATGGACTAACGAACATGAGTGTCAACAGACTATGTTGTTTTATGACTTATGGATCTGTGTGCTCGCAATATGTAACAGCGTCAGGAATGTATTTAATGGTAATGACAACGACTTATAAATGTCTCAGCTCATTTTAGTTGACATGGCTCAAAGCCACAAAAATCTGCTCTTGATAATGGCCTGAGGCCGAAATTTCGATCGTGAAATAATGCAAGAGTTACAGTCACTGGCGTAAATATGATGTCTTTTATAAAGTTCTACGTGACTGTGACTCACAGGTATAAAAAGTTAATAGCGATCGTATCATACTTCCCTGGGGCACTGCTGACAATACCCTTGACTCTAATGAACACTCGCCGTCGTGAATAACACAATGAGTTCTATTGCTTAAGAAGGGTTCGAGCCACTCACTTATTTGGGAACCTACTCCATATACTCGTACCTTTGTTAACAGTCTGCAGTGGGGCACTGTGTCAAATGCTTTCCGGATATCTAGAAATACAGAATATGCCTGTTACCCTTCACCCATAGATTTCAGTACATCATGTGAGAAAAGGACAAGCTGATTTTCACACTAGCGATGCTTTCTAAAGCCGTGCTGTTTCGTGAGCATAAGCTTCTCGGATCTCAAAATGACGTGCACTTAGACATTAAGTCATTAACTGTGTAACATTTTGGTGGTACATTTTGCAGCTTCATATGACCACATGAACGTCGGTCGTGAAGATGCAACCGGAGTTAGATGTCATAGACAAACTCAGGTTTTTTTTCAACCGGATGTGTAATTTCGTTGTTTCGGACGCTTCATAACGCTTTGCTGTTTCTCAATCCTGGGCATATATATTTCAACAAGAAACGTATGAGGCGTTCCAAGTCATTGGAGATTTGTTTCAAAGAGATGTTGAACAGTTACGCACAACTATAGATAACTGATTTCAGTAAGTCGTAGGATTTTGAAGCAGATTTTATGTTGACGTGTTATGACTTAGAACTGGGGAATCTGCTCTGGAAGAGTGACCATAAATTCCGCAAAGAATGATCGTGTAAAACCCGGGTCCTTCTGTTCGTCCACGCAATCCAGAGGCAGTAGATACCGGCTTTTTCTTTCGTGTGGTATTCTGTAGTTTCCGGAAGACGTTTTATGAGATTCCTCTCTGTCACCTTATAAAATATAATTGTACTGAATGTGACAGAATTTAAAAGTTCCTTGCAAGCAGAACACAGCATGTCGTTCTTAACGGAGAAATCTTCAGACGTAAAAGTGGCTCCAGGTCTACAAACATTACTACCCATAGTATTTATAAATAATCTAATGTGTAACGTCTCATGTATCATGAGGCTGTTCGTATATGATAACGACTATATAGGAAACTGTAGTGAAATGCAAGGTGACCATTACGTACAGAGGATCGACGCTTGGTGTGGAAATTGGCAGTTGAGCCTCAACGACATCAGATGTAACGCACTGTGCGTAAATAAGCAGAGAGACCCATTATTGTTCGATTACACGATTGCCGAATAGTCACGTCCGTTAAATATCTGGAAAACTGCCAAATATTACGGTCCTAGGTCAACTGCATGACACTTAAGACGGTCAATAAGTGAGTTTTTGGCAACTAAAACATGATACTAATTTGGCGTACTTGTCGGTTTCATTAACTTAGAAGCTTCTATTTTGTACATAACGAAAAGTCCGGGTACCTTACTACGTGACACATTTTCACTCGTTACCAATAACCATTCCCGAGAGAAATCCGAGCAATGTGATGTTCTGGCGTTACGACAGTACGAAAACGAACGACAAAAACGGAAAGTTTTCTTAAGATTTTATTACACATTAATACTTTTCGCGTTTACTCGTATAACTTTGCTGCTACTCGTTGTCTCGTGCCAAATATTACGGTCCTAGGTCAACTTCATGGCACTTAAAACGGTCAATAATTGAGTTTTCGCTAACCAAATCATGATTCGTAATATAGCGTAGTTGCTGATTTAATTAACTTAGAAGCTTGAATTTTGTACAGAATGTAGAGTCCGGAACCCTTAGTACATGCCATGAATTTCCATCAGATAAATGAAACCGTTTCCGAGAGAAATGCGTGCAATGTCATATTCTGGCATTATGGCAGTAAGATAGCAAATGAGAAAGATGGTACGTTTTCTTCACATTTCATTACAAATTATTTCTTTAGCGTTTTCTTGTATAACGTTGCTGCTACACCTCGTCTCGTGCCAAATATTAAGGTGTAGTACATCGACGAGATAGCTTACAAAACCCCTTTTCGACCGACAACTGTGTATCGCTCCTCTGATCCCTACGAAGTGGGACTGATATAATACATACAGAAGATCACCGAGCGAAGTGGCGCAGTATTTAGCACACTGGACTCGCATTCGGGAGGACGACGGTTCAAACCCGCGTCCGGTCTTCCGTTCCTAGGTTTCCCGTGCTTTCTCTAAATTGCTTAAGGCAAATTGTAGATGATTCTTTCGAAAGGACACGGCCGCTTTCCTTCTCCACACATCCCCCATCCGAGCTTGTGCTCCGTCTCTAATTACCTCGTTGTCGACGGGGGGTTAAACACTAATCTGCTCCCTCCTCCCTATAGAAAAGACTGCTAGAAGCACAGTGCGTTTCGTCACAGGTTTGTTTAGGAAGAGCGAAAGCGTCACGAAAATGCTCATCCAATTGCAATGGTAGGCACTACAAGAGATGCTTTCTGAATCACGGCGCGGTTTACTGTTAAAATTCAGAGGACTTGTGTTTCTTCCTCCTACATACAGTATACCTCCCGGGAAAGCCATGAAGGTAAAATTAGATAAACTCGAGCGTAACATACGTGACTTGTACACGTAATGGGAAGTCAGAGTATAAAACGTGATAGACGCCTCCACAAATGGTAAGGTGTCATGCAAAACGTACGAGGGGCGTTCAGCACGTAACGCAACACTTTTTCTGGCAGCAGGCTCGTTTTATTCAGGATTTCAATACACCATATTATTCCCCAGGCATTTGGCTACAAAACTCTACTTTTGAACATAATATCCGTTCAGTGCGGTGTCCTTAGACCACATTATTGGGAGGGCCTGTATGCCTGTCTGGTACCACTCTACTGGTCAACGTCAGAGCCAACATCTTGTTGCATCAATAACCTCCCCATAATCCACGAACTGCTTCCCGCGGAGTGCATCCTTGATTGGGCCAGACAGATGGAAGTCGGGATGTGTGAGATACGGGCTGAGGGGACGACGAGGAAGAACAGTCCAATGAAGTTTTGTAAGCTCCTCTGGGGTGCGCAGTCTTGCTTGAGGCCCTGCGTTGTCATGATCCGTCCATCACCTCAAATGAGAGTGTCTGCACGTTCCGACATAGCAGGAGAGACAGCTGTGTGCGGAGGTCCGGCATGCAGGAGATCGGAAAAGTTTACGTCACGTTGTTGCAATGAAGACTGAAGACCCGCCCAACGTTTCGCCATTTACTGCCAGATATCCGTAGACATTCTGCAAGTGCCAATAAATATCTGCAATGCTCTATTTTTCCACCAAAAGCAACTCAGTGACAGCTCTCTGCCCCTAACGCACCTCCATTAAAGATTCCGTTTTGAAGGTTACATATATCTACATCTACATTTATACTCCGCAAGCCACCCAATGGTGTGTGGCGGAGCGCACTTTACGTGCCACTGTCATTACCTCCCTTTTCTGTTCCAGTCGCGTATGGTTCGCGGGAAGAACGACTGTCTGAAAGCCTCCGTGCGCGCTCGAATCTCTCTAATTTTACATTCGTGATCTCCTCGGGAGGTATAAGTAGGGGAAGCAATATATTCGATACCTCATCCAGAAACGCACCCTCTTGAAACCTGGCGAGCAAGCTACACCGCGATGCAGAGCGCCTCTCTTGCAGAGTCTGCCACTTGAGTTTGCTAAACATCTCTGTAACGCTATCACGGTTACCAAATAACCCTGTGACGAAACGCGCCGCTCTTCTTTGGATCTTCTCTATCTCCTCCGTCAACCCGATCTGGTACGGATCCCACGCTGATGAGCAATACTCAAGTATAGGTCGAACGAGCGCCGCCACTCATCAGAGCTTCATGAAACTATAGGGGGCTGAAGCTGGAGTATTCCATGATGTTCCAAAAACAAAATTCACAGTTTTTCAACCGAAACTTGCAGTGAAAAAAAAAAGTGTGGCATTACTTATTGAACGTGTCTCGAATATGAGAGACCATTTTCAATTCAGGCTATATTTCGGACTTGGTTTTGTAATTAATCTGCCTTCCAAAACTTAGCACGGAACTTACGATAGTGGTACCGGAAAGACCTTTCACCGTACACACATGTGGCTTATGGAGTAGAGCTGGAAATGTACATGAACAAAATCTCTCGATGCACAACAATCAAATGATTTATACGGGGCCGAGAAATAGTAACGAACCATTAGTGTTGTCGATCTGGATACCGCCGTACACCTGTGCATGATGTATGGCAATAGGCGAAGGAAACAAGTAGTCTCTTTCCGCGCTATTATATGTAGCTCTGTCTTCAACAGCTGCGCCCGATAACTTATGTAGAGGCTGGCAGCGAGCACGGCGCGTCTGGCGCGGTCCTCTTTCTTATCCTGCAGCAGCTGATCGCCATAGAGAGCGGCCTACGAAACAGAAAAATGTTCCCAAATATTTCAGATCCAAACAGGAAGAGTTATATGGCACCATAGAATAAACTAATGCGTTCGTGTGTGTGTGTGTGTGTGTGTGTGTGTGTGTGTGTGTGTGTGTGTGTGTGTGTGTATTTTTGATTGCTTGAAGTTTCGTGCATGAAAGCAGCTGAACTACCTGCCTGATTAATCATCACAGCCCACGACGATTACATTTTCCAGTTCCAGATTCCACATCTACGAGGGGCTTTCGATAAGCAATGCATTACATTTTTTTCTCGGCCAATTTTATTTGAGAATGCGGAATTCATTGTGGACCATCGCGGAATATATTTGTTCCGATAGGTGGTGGCACTATACGTAGCCTTCAAAGTAAAGTCTGCAACGGAGGTGCGTCCCAAGCAAAGAGCTGTCATTGAGTTTCTCTAGGCGGAAAACTAGTGCATGGCAGATATTCATAGGCGCTTGTAGTATGTTAGGAGGGTTGTAGGAAAAAACATGCGGTAACACAATAACGTGCTCTTTTCAAGCGCTGACAAGATAGAGCCAAAATAAATTCCAGCTATAGGCCAGGGCTCTGTCCTCTTCCATCTCCTCTACCTCCTGTACACGCCAGATATGCCCCAACGCCCCCCCCCCCCCCCCACCGCCTCCAGTAAACCTCCTGCAGTATGCCGATGACACCGCCTTCCTTACCCTCGATCCGACACTTCAACGGTCCCAAAGCTTTCTCCAGAATCACCTTGAACTTTTTGTCGCATGGTGTAACCAGTGGCTCCTGAAAATCAACCCTTCCAAGACCCAGGCAATTATCGTAGGTCGTACCACTCGCTCCTTCTGGCTCCTTGATTTCTCCCTTACCATCTGCGCCTGTCCTGTCCGCCTCTCCCCCACTCTCACCTACCTTGGCCTCACCATTGACAGTCATCTCACCTGGATCCCTCATCTTCGCTCTATCCAATCCAAAGCCCACAACTGCCTCCGACTCTTCAAACTCCTCTCTGGCCGGTCATGGGGGCTGAACCCCTCTACCATCCTCGAAACCTACAAATCCTTAATCCATCCCATCCTCTGCTATGCCAGTTCCTTCTCGATATCCACCCCCCCCCAATTCTATAAGTCCCTCCAGATCCTCAAGCACCATGCACTCTGCCTCACCTTCCGTATACACCTTCTGCCCCCCACGCGGATCCTCTATGACCTGATTCCTTTCCTTCATCTGCTGCTATTCCTCGAACATATCTGCATCCTCTACACCTCCTGCTGCCTTGATCTCTCTCATCCCCTGCTTGCTCCTCTCCTCTCCAACCCCTGCCCAACGCCGTGTTTTCACCGTTGTGTCCCCCCTACCCTCCACCTCTACACCCTTCATCTCCTCTCCAATGGTGGCTTCCGTCGACTCCCCCTGCCAGGTGATGCCCTCTCTCCCTCAATTTATCCCTCCTATCAACTCTGATCCTCATCTGCCCCTCCCTTTCTCTGTCCTTTTGCCAGGCCCCCTCTCTCACCCCTTCGCTCCTGTTTTTTCCCGCCTACCCTCTCCCTGCCTCCCTTCTCTCCCCCAAGTCCTTTTGCTCTCCCCTTCACTGCCTTTCCCACTCCTTCTTGCATCTGCCCAGCCACCGTTTTTTTCTATGCCCCCTCCCTCCATCGGCTCCCCACTTTTTTCCTTTCCTCTCCTCCCCCCTTTTTCCCCTTCATCGGTACACCCCCCCTCCCCCTCTGCCGCCATGTCGCCTCTATAGTGCTGGCATAAGTGAGTGTTCAGTGTTGTGCATCCCCTGTCAGTGTTGCAAACAGCCACCATACTGCCGCTTGTTGTGTTTTTCTCATGCAAACAGAAACCAGAATGTTGCCGTGCTTTTTAATTTTGCATATCTCAGCTGGTCACAAAATTAAATTACAGTGTCACTACTCCACCACCCTTTTGAAGTCTGTAGAGCCAAACTTTTGCGTTGATAAAACATCCTTGCGTAACAAGGAATGATAGTTTAGAGTCTTCATTGGGCATCTACAGGGTGTTACAAAAAGGTACGGCCAAACTTTCAAGAAACATTCCTCACACACAAAGAAAGAAAATATGTTATGTGGACATGTGTCCGGAAACGCTTACATGCCACGTTAGAGTTCATTTTCTTACTTCTCTTCAAATCACATTAATCATGGAATGGAAACACACAGCAACAGAACGTACCAGCGTGACTTCAAACACTTTGTTACAGGAAATGTTTAAAATGTCCTCCGTTAGCGAGGATACATGCATCCACCCTCCGTCGCATGGAATCCCTGATGCGCTGATGCAGCCCTGGAGAATGGCGTATTGTATCACAGCCGTCCACAATACGAGCACGAAGAGTCTCTACATTTGGTACCGGGGTTGCATAGACAAGAGCATTCAAATGCCCCTATAAATGAAAGTCAAGAGGGTTGAGGTCAGGAGAGCGTATAGGCCATGGAATTGGTCCGCCTCTACCAATCTATCGGTCACCGAATCTGTTGTTGAGAAGCGTACAAACACTTCGACTGAAATGTGCAGGAGCTCCATCGTGCATGAACCACATGTTGTGTCGTATTTGTAAAGGCACATGTTCTAGCAGCACAGGTAGAGTGCCCCGTATGAAATCATGATAACGTGCTCCATTGAGCGTAGGTGGAAGAACATGGGGCACAACCAAAACATCACCAACAATGCCTGCCCAAACGTTCACAGAAAATATGTGTTGATGACGTGATTGCACAATTGCGTGCGGATTCTCGTCAGCCCACACATGTTGATTGTGAAAATTTACAATTTGATCACGTTGGAATGAAGCCTCATCCGTAAAGAGAACATTTGCACTGAAATGAGGAGTGACACATTGTTGGATGAACCATTCGTAGAAGTGTACCCGTGGAGGCCAGTCAGCTGCTGATAGTGCCTGCGCACGCTGTACATGGTACGGAAACAACTTGTTCTCCCGTAGCACTCTCCATACAGTGACGTGGTCAACGTTACCTTGTGCAGCAGCAACTTCTCTGACGCTGACATTAGGGTTATCGTCAACTCCACGAAGAATTGCCTCGTCCATTGCAGGTGTCCTCGTCGTTCTAGGTCTTCCCCAGTCGCGAGTCATAGGCTGGAATGTTCCGCGCTCCCTAAGACTCTTCGAACGTCTTCCTGTCGGGACACCTTCGAAAATGGTTCAAATGGCTCTGAGCACTATGCGACTTAACTTCTGAGGTCATCAGTCGCCTAGAACTTAGAACTAATTAAACCTAACTAACCTAAGGACATCACACACATCCATGCCCGAGGCAGGATTCGAACCTGCGACCGTAGCGGTCACGCGGTTCCAGACTGAAGCGCCTTTAACCGCACGGCCACACCGGCCGGCGGGACACCTTCGTTCTGAAAATCTGTCTCGATACAAACGTACCGCGCCACGGCTATTGCCCCGTGCTAATCCATACATCAAATGGGCATCTGCGAACTCCGCATTTGTAAACATTGCACTAACTGCAAAACGACGTTCGTGATGAACACTAACCTGTTGATGCTACGTACTGATGTGCTTGATGCTAGTACTGTAGAGCAATGAGTCGCATGTCAACACAAGCACCGAAGTCAACATTACCTTCCTTCAATTGGGCCAACTTGCGGTGAATCGAGGAAGTACAGTACATACTGACGAAACTAAAATGAGCTCTAACATGGAAATTAAGCGTTTCCGGACACATGTCCACATAACATATTTTCTTTATTTGTGTGTGAGGAATGTTTCCTGAAAGTTTGGCCGTACCTTTTTGTAACTCCCTGTATATACTGATACAGGTTAATTATCTGTGGGTGTGGGCAGTGGGATCGTACATTTTTGTCGTACCCGTTCCGGGATCATGACGGTGATTGCAAGCTTCGTGACGTAGTCAGGAATATAAACTTGCACTTTTAATTCTCAGGAATATTTTTAAAACATTTTGCCTAACGCTATGCTCTTACAGAAAAAGAGAGACGTAAAACTTTTGACTATTAAAATTAGATTGGTTTATAATCACATTTCTAGAGACATACATCCGTGTTAGTCATAGAAAGTCTGCTGGCGCTAATTAAATAATCCATGTATGTGACAGCTGAGGTTTCTCTGGTTTATATGGATTTTGCTCCACATCCCATCCATCTATCTGCGTTGGTACAGCGTCGAAATTATTTTGGATGAATTTAGTAATATTTAATGTACCTGTACGTGAGATGTTTTGAATACGTGTTTGAACGAGGATTAGGAGTCAGACGAGAGCAGCTATGGAGTTACTTAAGTGAACGGAAGTTTCGAATATGGGGCGTGATCAAGATAGGAAATTATCAGGTATGGGGAAGGAGCTGATAATGATTCCCAGTGAACGGACAATTCAAGTCCAGCTGTACTTCAAACTGAATAGACAGAGACTGTCGAGTCAGTGGGGGCGATCGGAAATGACAGGGAGAAGGAGAAAGAGAACACCAAGATCGCTTCACGACACGAGAGCTCGGTTAAAAGGATCATAGATTACTGGGTAGAGGGGAACAGCAGGGCAGTTTCAGCACTGCCGACGCATTTTCAGTTGAGTTCAGGAGCGTCAACTCCCAGTAGAAGAGATGAGCAAAGCAACTCAAAACTTGCTTTGTTGCAATTTTTGGAAAAAATGAAACAAAAGAATGAGTCAGCGAGAAAGGAAACGTTACTTTAAATAAAGATAATTTGTGAAGAGGTAAAAGAAAAATGGGATATTTTCACCGAAAATTTGAAAGATGTAAAAGTATTAGCGGCGGAAGCAAAGGGTGATTCTACAGAAGCCAAGAAGGTAGTGCAATCAGCTAAACAATTGGCATAATATGTACAGAAAGCACAGCATGGAATAAATACGCAATTACAACAACTTCCAGTCCTGGAAACGAAATTGGACAAAGGAAGCAGGAGGCAGAAAGAACAAACAACACTCATGGTGGAAATCGGAAGAAGGCTGGACAGTATTGATGCTGATTTTGTCACTAACTTAGATGAAGCCACACCACTGTTACAGTCGCGCAAGGAGAAATTATTCTCACACGAAATACGGAAGAGACGCAAGGTTCTTAGAAATTCAAAACTAGCTTCAACCAGGGAAATTGACGAAAATCAGTCATTGGTCCAGTTGAGCACAGCACAGGAAAGAAGAATTAGTAACGAGAATGGTTTTCGTGAGCTGATCACACCACGTTCATGTCTGGAGACGGATGACAACGCACGGAATAATTGTACACCACTCACGAGGACGCATGCAGGGGCCGTGAACGAGTTTGTCACAAGGGAAAGTATAAATAATGAGCCAACAACATACGGGGCACCTGCAGCAGGGTACAGAGAAACACAAACAGCTGGCAGGAAGTACGCATGGGAGGAAGAAGCAGTTGATTTTAAGCACTGCATTTCTCTACGGAAATTCCATACTTGTATGGACAAAGCCAAATCTGTTTATCCCACAGTGTGATATCTCAGTTCAGTTTATCATTACCAGGTGTTTTGGCCATTGCAACAAAAGCTAGACTTCGTGTGTGCACATTTAGGAATAGATCCAGCAGTCGGAATGAGAGAGATCGCACAAACATGTAGGTCTTATCAGGAGTTTAAAGATGCTTTCCTTGCGGTATAGTGGTCGAAGGGAACTCAAGAAGCGCATGAAGCAAGAAATTGCGATACACAAATACTTAGAATCATCAAAACAGAGGAATCCGTAGAAGTTCTTTGGTAATCTTTTACGCAAGGATCAGTACTTGGACACGCCATATAGCCCGAACGGAATAATACGATTTTTCTGTGTGAAATCACCTATCAGGTATCAGCAAGTATTGGCCGGCAGATGTGAGAGAGACATAAAACCATTTAAAAACGTATTACAGGCGCTAGAGTTTATTTTCAACGAGAATCAGGTGAAGAAAAGAAGAAGGGAAGCAGAGAACAAAAGGAAAAAATCTAATAATTTTCGTGGACTGCCGCGATGGGAGAACAACGGAAGAAACAACAGGAACAGACCGCCAGACATACCTGTAGGTGGGCAGTTCCAGACTTTCCCATTAATCAGAGGCGCAGAAAACTATTTACAACCAAATAATCGCCCGTAATTTATAGCCACTTGTCCATAACCTAACGAAAGAGTGAAGAAAGCAGAAATCATGGAGATTAGGCCACCACATGGTCTCGACAGAGGCCACGCAGGAAATCAAAATCAACAATGACAAATGTCAGAAGCTGGATCGCTCATTAGAATACCTGCAGAACAACTCAGAGCAGGCCAAGTCGATACTGTAGATTCTGCAAACATGTCAAAGAGCGGGAAGGGGGCAGCAGCAAAAGGGAGATGAAAATTATGAGGGAAATGCCCAATACGGGTTGACAGCAGTAATGAAAAGGAACTAGTTGTGAATAATGATGGAGATCAGAAACAAACATTTATACGTTAAGCCACGCTGTAGAGAAAGACGAAAATGAGGGAGAAGAGGACGGTGAAGACCGGGAGTCGGTTCCTGACGATGAACAAGACATAGACGAAGAATCATTTTTAAGACTTTGGAAAGAAAATTTTGAGTATCATGAGAGGAATTTGGAAACACAGGCTGGACCAAAGGTAGTGGAAAATCTATGTCAGAGCGGAAAAGATGGGAACAAAATGAACTACCATCAAAGAGGTGAACCCATAGAAATATCAAGCGAGCATTGGGTGAGAAAGGAAGTGTTAAACAGTGTAAACTTACTCAGGAACGAAGACATGTCGGAGGACTTGTTGGAAGAAAAGGGAGTATTGTGCGGTCAGGAGCTACACCCAATGGTAAAAGTAAGAGTGGGTGAAGGTAGAACTGAAGCGAGTTTTTGATACTGGCAGTGTAATCTCTGCGATTTCCGATGTTGCCTTTGAAAGATGTGAGTGCCGTTGCTCTGAGTTGTCTTTAAAAAGATACGCATAAAGGGGGCTATTGTAGGTAAATACACGGAAGTAAACAGGCAGGCTAGAATAGAATTTGCATATCAGGGACATGAACTAGAGTTGTGCATAAGCTTGCCACAAATTTGATATTCGGCATAGATTTCATAAGGGAAAATAAAGCCAAATTAGACAGGTGACGAGGCGTAACTACGTTTCAAAGAGAGAAAGAAATGCTAATACGTATTGAGGAAAAAGCTAATAGGGCACAGGTCCCACAGAGTTGTCCAAGATTGCTCCTGGAACCAGGAACGAAGGTCGGATCGAACGAAGAATTTTGTCGGAACCAGCTGCGTGATTTTGACAAGAGGATACCCAGATGACGGTGAGATATATCAGAAGATTAAGGAAATAGTGTAGGCAGAGCATGGTGCAGAGGATCAGCAAAAGTAAGAATTATATGGTATTTTACAAGGTAATCCGGAGATATTCATGCCACACAGGTGCTATAAGAAATCTCCAACACAAATTCTCAGTCAGGGACCGTCAGACGTTTTGCGCAACACCATATGCAATACGGCTTATACACTGAGATGCGAATACGATGCGGACATTTTCCGACGTAAGTGCTAAGCATATCCTTCAGGTATTTTGCAGTTGAGTACGTCGGAGCACCAATGTTGCCGACAACTGGGCGTAACGGCACTGCTCTGGATTTTGTCGGGCATCTTAATAACTTCAGACTTCATGATTCGGACATCCTTGTGAATTTCGATGTTGTCTCTCTCTTTGCGACGGTACCTTTGCAGGAATCCTTGGAACTTATTGGTCAGAAATTTGAGACAGAGACGACCATCCTTTTTAGGCACGTCCTGATGTCGACATGCTTTCTCTTAGACAGTGGATACTATGAGCAGATGGAAGGAGGAGCCATGGGGAGTCCACTTTCACCAGTCGTCGCCAACTTGTTCATGGAACATTTCGAGAAGGAAGCCCTGGATTCAGCGCAGGGGAAACCTACCTGTTTCTTCCGCTATGTTGACGACACCTTTGTCATATGGCCACATGGCAGAGACAAGCTGAATCGTTTCCTCACACATCTCAATTTATAACCCTACCACTAATATTTTAATTTAGTATGCTTCTACCTAAATAACAGAAAACCCTGTCTCTACGTTGCCACTTATAACCCTCTTACTAAATTTAGTTTAGTTTCCAAATAAAGTACACTATGGGAGGGTATTCCTGTTAATAGGAAGAGCTAATCAACAGAGTTACCCTTTTTACAAGATTTGGCCGAGTGTTGTGTCTAATGGATAAGTAAATCAGACTATTCAATACTTTTCCTAAGATCTTACCCAGTGGTTAGAAAGAAACGCAGTATAAATAATATTATATTGAAGCTAGGACAACTCAGTCTCAAGTTCATTTAGTGGTTTAAAACATGTACTAATGTTCGCCAACCTATC
Organism: Schistocerca americana; assembly: GCF_021461395.2. Taxonomy (NCBI): domain Eukaryota; kingdom Metazoa; phylum Arthropoda; class Insecta; order Orthoptera; family Acrididae; genus Schistocerca; species Schistocerca americana. Next base: position 447,296,966 of record NC_060122.1, on the reverse strand, counting down.
CAGGCAATGAAACAGAGAAGAATTTGAAAAGCAGAAGTATGAATTTTCTACTTTCTTGCTACTGTTGAATTTGGTTCTTCAAATAAATATTACTCCACTTAAACAATGTTGGACTACACCCTTATACATTACTTTTTTAAAAGAGAAGAAGCCCAGTAGATAACTTCAAGGAAGCTAAAAAAAATTGACCAGGGGGGATTTTTAGAAAAGCACTTTCCATAATCAACAAACTTAAATAGTAAAATACTTAGATACTAAAGCACACACTTTTTATACTGAACATTTCACTTCAATAAAAACTCTTCCTTAATGTAATATACTTTCAAAAGCTATTTCTCTTTGAACTAACTCTCTATATTCATTTAATAGATTTTAGTAACTTTGCTTCACTCTGACTGAATTTTACGTAAGCAAACTTTTACTATAACACTTTGCAATAGTTAAGAAAACTTTCTCATTATTTACAGAAAATAATTTAAATGGTGCCTCTTTATATTAACTTGGCACTTCATAAGTCTGTAAAACGGGATACTCGGATTAATCAAACACCAGGAAGGAACCCCATATAGGTGTATGATTAAGATGAAATAACAGAGCCAACCAGTTCCTCTAAAGTTCAAGAATGATTATTAAAACACAGCTTAAATTAATGTATCACGCTGTACAAAATTAAAATACAAATAAATCTTATCTGGTGTCTGTAGGATTGAGAGTGGTCAACAATTATAGCGTCTACACTCCCACAGTACGGCCTGAAGTATCTTGCTGTTCGGGCTCAATTTCTCTTCTTGGCGTCGTTAAATTTTACATGTAGTATCCCAACAACTCGCAGCTACGCCGTAAGCCGTTTATAGTCTTTATACGAGGCATTTTTGTGCACATTTTCAGGCAAAGGTTTTCCTGTTCCACAAGGCTGTTGACTCAATCACTGCTGTCTACAAACTGTGACTTACTTCCCGCACTTGCCCTAGGTAGCGCGCCAGTTCGCCATTGCCTCCTTTTCCACTCCTCAGAGCCACTTTCGTTTCAAACAAAAGCACACTGGCTTTTACGTAACATCTATTTCTTATATTGTTGCTAAGCGTGACCATTTCTTACAACTGTCAAATTTACATCAACATGAACAGTTTATATACACAAATATTTTTAAATACAAAATGTCATCAGAAAATTATTTAACGTAATAAACAATTTACATAGTATTTTACATACATTACTCACATTCAATACAAAGAACTTCAACTTCCAGTATAGTACACTTCACTTTACATGTAGAGAAAATATAGTACCAATACGCGAATATTTTATAGCAAAATATTACAAAAATTTAGATGAACCGTAAACAAATAGTATTATATATGCCTATGTTTCAATTATGTGTACCTTCAGGTAAGCATGATTGAAATACCCAAAAATAATAGGTTTCATTGGTTCATTTACGTTAATATAACATTACTTACATGCAAACAAATGCCACCATCCAGCGCAGAGGAACGGCGTCCTCAAAACATTGGTTCATAGGGCCTATACCTTGTCTAACAGTGAGAGCCTTAACCAAGAACTTGAGATCTGAGGTCGGTTTTCCGGAAAAGCGGCTACACAGAGAAGCAAATTCGGAGAGCTCTGCGTCCCACACAGACTGTGCAACCGGAGGAAATAGAAGAGGAACCTCGGCAGGATGGGAGCATAAATATTCCGTTTTGCGGCGCTTTATCGGGAAAGATAGGTCGAATTCTTCAAAAACATCAAGCGAAGACTGTCTTCTACCCACGAATTAAGACACAGGCACAGCTTGGTAATGTCAAGGACGATCTAGGACTACGGAAAGCCGGTCTCTACCAGATCCCCCGTGAACGTGGCATGACTTACATAGGTCAAACGGCGGGCACTATTGAAGATCGTTGCCAAGAACATCAATGGCACACCATACTGCAGCAGCCCAACAAGTCGGCGGTTGCTGAACATTGCCTCTCGAAATTACACAGCGTGAATTATGACCACACCAAGATTCTGACACAAACGTCCAAATACTGGGACTCTGTCATTAAAGAATCCATCGAGATTCGATTACGGGAACCGCTGATGAATCGAGATAAAGATTACATCCTTAATGACGCCTGGGAACCCACTTTGAACCCGATTAAAAGGAGAACGAAGACATCCCATCACGAACTGACTTCGAGAACAGGTGAAGACACTAAGAAGACGCCACCAGCACGTGCCCCCTGGCGCGGACCGCTAACGGAACGGATGCCGGACACTCCGCACCTGGGGCCACATGGGGTAGCTGCACGGTCTGAGGCGCCTGGCCGGGTTCGCGAGGCTCCCCCCATCTGGGGATCCGAGTCCACCCTCAGGCATGGGTGTGTGTGTGTGTGTGTTGTCCTTAGCGTGAATTAGTTTAAGTAAGAATAAGTAATGTGTAAGCCAAGGGACCGATGACCTCAACCGTTTGGTCCCACAGGCTCTTACCACAAATTTCCACGCTTGGGCGCAGACCACCTTGGAACATCTGGGGGGGGGGGGGGGGGGGTAGGCAGGAGATAAGAGCCTGGCACCGGCGCCTCGGCAGTCAGTTCGTCAGCGCACCTGACGATGACAACTTGGTTGCTTGTTGAAATACTGCGTACTGCGGCTGTAGGACTGTAGGACTCTAAGGCTGTTCACCCGTTAACTGTTTCATCATAAAGTATGCCAGGAGAAACTGAAGAATCACATAGAATTTCTTGTACCTGTTGGTATGATTTTAGGCCATTGACACAAAGAATGTAGCTTTCATAAAAAGAGAAACAAAATACTGAAGGACATAGAGCCATTGTAGACAGGCTTTGTGTAAAAAGCAATGGGGCTGAGCTTATGAATCAAAATTTATTGTAGATATCGCTACAACCACTCTTCAATGTATGATACATGAGAGTCAACAACCTGCTGGATGTGAGATTTCCTCGCTTCAAACTCTGCCATGGACGCTGAATCTGGGATGGCTTTCAAAGCCCTCGTCATGGCAGTTTGGACCTCCTCCAGGGTCCAATGACAGTGTCCTCTCAGGGAAGTCGTTAGTTGTGGGAACTAAAAAAGGTCTGGCGGGGCGACATCGGTACTGTAGGGTGGCTGAGGAATCGTTGGAATCCCTTTCTTGGCCAGGTAGCTGGCCATCAAGAATCAGGTGTGACTCTGAACATTGTCATGATGCAGCTTCCAATCATTGGCGATGGCTGGCCTCACGTGACTGACCCTGGCTTTCAGTCTCTTGAGCATATTGCAGTAAAGAGCACTGTTGACAGTTTGGCATTGGGGCACACACTCATGATGAACCACGCCTCTGACGTCGGAAAACACAATCAGCATGGCTTTCATCTTTCGAGTGGTCATACGCGCTGTAGTCATGGACTGTGCGGCTGGTCCCGGCGGATGTTCGAGTCCTCCCTCGGGCATGGGTGTGTGTGTTTGTCCTTAGGATAATTTTGGTTAAGTAGTGTGTAAGCTTAGGGACTGATGACGTTAGGTGTTAAGTCCCAAAAGATTTCACACACATTTGAACATTTGAGCTTTCACCTTTGATTTGGTCATGCGAGCATTTTTTGGATGTGGAGATGCTGCGATGTGCCATTCAGCACTCGTGCGCTTTGTCTCTGGGTCATACTGAAACACCCATGTTGCGACTCTAGTGATAACATTATCTAAAAATTCTGGATAAGCTTCAAGGCTCTGAAGATTGTCTTGGCAGGCATCCACACATGCTTGTTTTTGAACGTCTGACAAAATCTTCTGGACCATATTGGTACAGATATCCTCGTCGACAATTCTACGGTGATGATGCTGTGCTCGATCATTTTATCAAGGCTGAGGTTGTCTGCTATCATCCTGACACTCATCCGACGGTTGGTGTTCAATAAAACGCGCGCACAGTCGATGTTTTCGACAGTTTTGCTGGCTGACGGGCATCCGGAGTGGTCCTCGTCCTCAACGCTGTCCCGGCTCTTTTAAAGCACTTCATCCACCTGAAAACATAGGCTTTTGACAGGCAATCACCGTACCAGGCTTTCCGACACAGATCCAACGTTTCCGTACCCTATTTTCATAGTTTCACACAAAATTTGTTGGCCTACTTTGCTCGGTCGTTTGGTGCATGCTGCGCAACGACCGACGACTTTGCGACGTGTCCACTCAACGCACCTTGCTGCCAATACAAGAGGCTGCAGTCGACTGGCACGCAGCGCGTTTTCCTCCACACACACCCCACCACCAGTTCCCCCGGGCGAGCGCGTACTGCGAAGTACAGTCGCGTCAGCAAACAATAAGTCTCATTACTTTTTATACAAACACTGTATATAAGGGAATTTCATACATAATTTCCTGAGGAATACTTGCAATTAAAGTTTAACCAGGCTAATTTCTGATTTACTATGTATGTACGAATCTAATGTTTAGTTGGAAGTAATGTGCAGATGACACAGGACTGGCGAGCAGATCTCACTTACGCTCACGAAAGAGAGAGGAAACCACAGTAAGACGACCAGCGGCTACGAAAGCGTAAGTAGGGGCTGGATGACCCACTTTCTATGGGAGAAGACTACAGAGGGGGGAAACAAGCATCGCAAGATGGCAGAGCTGGCACCTTGTCCGGCATGGAGGGCCCTGTCGTCCACACAGACTGCACCCATGGCCAGACAACGGCAGACGCTGACGTCAGGGTATGAGGTACAATATTCGCCAACGCCATAGTTTGGACGTTGACAGAAACAACTCTGCATCAGCAGCTGAAATCAAGCAATGACACGAGCTGCCATCACATTAAATGGAGCTAAACTAATCCATAACCCAAAATCAGTGCCGCGCATGGTATCCGCGTGGTCTTGGGGACCTTGCCACGGTTCGCACAGCTTACCCCCGTCAGAGGTTCGAGTGCTCCCTCGGGCATGAATGTGTTTGTTGTCCTTAGCGTAAGTTAATTTAAGATAGATTAAGTAGTGTGTAAACCTAGGGGCAGATGACCTCAGCAGTTTGGTCCCGTAGGAACTTACCACTAATTTCCAAATTTCCAAAATCAGTGTTTACATGGCCCTTTGTGATGTACCGTGAACTACAGGGTCAAACAGCATATCCGATTAACCCATTCCGATACTACATGCCATAATTATTTTCTTGCACCATGTCGTTATGAATCCCTTGTATGACTACACTCTTTCCTGGTACATGCAAGATGCAACAACCATAGAGCTTCTTGATGAATGAACTAAAAGCAACCCAAGCCAAAACAAGAATCATGGAGTGGAGTTGTGCAGTCCAGGCGTGTGTATATGGTAATGCAACATCATAATGAGAACCTGACTCCTCAGTAATGAGCCCTGTGTATCCCCAGGGCAGGTGTCACTAATGGATGAGATGTAACGGAGAATGACAGCAACTGTGACAGACTTCTCCTCGCCAAGAAGCAAGGACAGTGTCACCCCTTTTCGTCGAGCAACTTGATCTTTGCACCCCGCAGACGGGCTGGAATGAATCATTGTTCCCATTACAAGTGTGTCAACCCTGTGACTCGAAAAGTACGGAAAAAGGTGTTGTCCGGTGTGTCGTATGCCATCTCTAATTCAGTGTTAAATCAGTATAGGAAACTTGATGGACTTTCTTTGTTTTTCAGCAGAACTGTTCTGGAAGTCGTTGTGAACTTTAACTCTTATATCTATGTCATTTATTTGTTTTGACACTATTTAATCCACTTGTTTCTCAATGTTGAGCTAAATCATTTACCTCCAATTTTATCATTATATGATTTTGTAATTGTTGTAATGTTTGAACTGTTGTAAAAGTGAGAATCTCAACTTAGTACTTTTTGAATCTCTTTGCAGATTAGTAGTGTATTTATGAATTCACTTCTGAGATTTACTTTTACAAAAAAAAAGTCCTTTTTGATTTATAGTGCATAGTTATTGTTTAATTGATTACTTCTCTCATTTGTTCATATTTAATTTCAAGTAAAAGTGAATGGGAATGGTAGATGTGTGTGTGTGTGTGTGTGTGTGTGTGTGTGTGTGTGTGTGTGTGTTTGTGTTTGGATATTACGTTAAATCTTGTTTACCGTGTAAATTAGCATTAAGAGGGTACCACCTAATTGATAGACAAGAGAGAGAACACATGATGCTGGAACTAAATACACTCTTTCCCAAGGTAAGAGTGACTACTTGTTTTTCACTGAAGAGACCTGAACGCAATTTCTTTTGTGTTTGTTTAAATTATTGAAGTTGTTGCCACCCTAAAACTGAACTATATATGTGGCTTGTAACATACGTAGATGCCTTCTGCATATCGGAGAACAAGTATGTATCGATTAGGGTAGTTCCCATATGTTTTAGTGTGACAATAAGCATTAGGATGGCACTGCATCCTTTCCCAATAATCATAGTGAATTTTGTTTCCAGATACTCAATGGGTAGGGATACTCAAATTTTCCTCTAGTCAGTCACACTAAAGTCTGTCAAAGACCTCGCAAAATTTCAAATGTAAATGGGATGTAGTGAAAGACGGCAAAACTGACTGTTTCATCGACTTTAACATTAGCGGTATTTGAGGTACAAATTATATAGAATGATATGTATATCGAATTAATTTGATATGAAAATAGAATATTTCTTTATTTTTGTTAGATTATCAAATAGTGATGCCAATATATGAGGTATGTGTAGGCATTTTATTTCTTGGAGACACGTTTGGCTAGCTGGCAATATCACAGACAGATAGCAGATCAAAGCGGGCCAAAGAGCACCACTAACTTAATGCAGGTTGTAAAACGAGACGCCGACGCGAGTTAGGACAGCGTTCGCCAAAAGCTGCTGTGTCTGCTGGACCTGGCGAGGCGACGCCCATCGCGAATCGACACAATGAGGGCAGCAAAAAAAAAAATGTATGTGAAATCTTATGGGACTTAGCTGCTAAGGTCAGCAGTCCCTAAGCTTACACACTACTTAACCTGAATTATCCTAAGGACAAGCACACACACACACACCCATGCCCGAGGGAGGACTCGAACTTCCGCCGGGACCAGCCGCACAGTGCATGACTGCAGCGCCATCAGACCGCTCGGCTAATCCCGCGCGGCTGAGGACAGCAGATAACGCTGTGGTCGCCGTGATGACTGCGGCGGAGTCATGGGAGCTCTGTACGAGATGACTGCTGCTCCCACGTTCCTAAAGCGTTTTTCTGCAGTGACGGCATTTTAAAATACAGTAAAGGTCCCATGAGGCGGGCGGCAGTGAGCCTTGGGCGGAGAACGCAGGGAAGAGGGCGCCAGTTTGCCAACAGGATACAACCGGGTGATACTACGCAGGCTATGTGAAGGTTACAGGTTTTGTGGCTTTATGCTCTAGGCAGAACATGGCAGGCGAGGTGTGAAGACTTGAGGCACTGGCAGGACAGAGCGAAAACAAATTACTTTCTTTAGCTATTGGCCTCTTCGCGCAAAAATGTGGGAATTTTATTCTTCAGCCTGGTCTGATGTAGCAGTTTTGGAAAATTATTGAGAATGGGAGGACGCTCCACGAGAATGGATACCCGTCATCGGATGACTGCTGGTGAGAGGCTAGGATTGGCTCTCGAAAGAGGGGCGAATGTTAAGAAGCTCCAACTGAACATTGATGTAAAGTTTGTGTTAGGCAGCTTCCCAGGATTCGCATGCATCATCAAACAAAGTGGCCACCAACATCAGCACTGGCAGACAGCAAAACGACGATGTTTAAAAAAAATGTAAGATCTACAATCGGCTTCAGCGTGTACTCAATAAAGTAAGAAAATGAACCACCTACACCTGTCCTTAACATCTTATTTATTATGTAGCTACCAGTTTCGGCGCTTCAACGTGCCATCTTCAGGGTTTAGTTGATGCTGAAAAGGTTACCACGAACAATATATATACTGCATCAGTGACCAACATAACTGGTTTACGCAGACTACCTGTAACTGTGATATCAGCACTCCAGCCATCAACTGAGTTACAGATAGTCTGCGTAAACCAGTTATTTTGGCGACTGATCGTGATAACCCCAACAGCATCAACTAAGGCCTGAAGATGCCGCATTGAAGTGCCAAAACTGGTAACTACATAATAAATAAGATCATAAGGACGGCTATAGGCGTTTCATTGTCTTACAGTAGTGAACGCTCGTGGTCCCAAAGACCTTCAGTCAAAAGGATGGATATACAAAAACTTTTAGTACTCAGTAAACGTTAAGTGTTAATGAGTAGGAGGAAGGCGCAATTCAAGCATGCATAATTAACCGAAATCAAATTTCGGCAATCTCTGTCGCCAGTATGTACTAACCTACCTATCGGCTTCTTGTCTTGAATCACCGCCGACCTCAGTTACTTGTACCTGCTTCGTGTCCTGATAACCTGTCAGGATGTTATTCCACATGTTCGTCACATACTTCAGTGTAACTACTGCAATCGTTTTGTGTGAGGCTTTATAATAAACAATAGAAGTTACAATAACTCTGACTTTCATTAAAAAGCTATCTCATCTGGTCACAAAATTACAGTACCCCTTTGAAGTCTGTAGGGCCATAATTTAGTGTTAATAAATAATCCTTTCGTTAAAAAAATGATAGTTTAGAGTCTTCATTTGGCATCTACATCCCGATGCAGCTTAATTACCTAAAGGTGTGGGCGGGAGGGTAGTATGAATCTCACAATGCGAACCAATAAGGTAAATACTTGTGAACTTCACGATCTCTGTGTACGATTAACAAACCCACATGTAAATGACCTACTCCAGCACACAGCCGAACTGCTCCTTACCACATCGTCGTGACACAAACACCGGATGTGTCATCAATTTGACCAGACAAGACTTCAGACTAAACTCAACAACAAACCACACTACTGTGTTTCTCCAAACACTCTACCCATCGTTTGTTGCGAGGTGCTCCGGGACTTGATTGGCTCGCTAAAACACCTTACAGACTGTGCCGAAACAAACATTGTTGGTAGCATTCGCTAATCAGGTACAGAAATGTAAGAAAGGCGAAACAATCTAGTAGTGAAAGTTGGAAGTGTGACACACAACTTTCAAATTTCTCCTTTCCCTGTTTCATTCATTACTATTATTATGCATCCGTATGACTCGATTTTTTTCTGTTTTTAGGGTTCCATTCCTCAATCGATAAAAACGAAACTCTGACATGATCACTTTCTTGACCGTCTGTCTGTCTGAGCGTTAAAAACCCCTTTTCTCAGGAATGGGTAGACGTATGAAGTTGACATTCAAATCATACATTGACTTCTATGTTCTCTTGACGGTGTAAATAATTGAAGCATGTCAGTCACTGGAATAAGAAATACCGCCATTTATGTTACATATTTTGATACTCACAGACCCACTCATCCAAATGCCATAGAATCATGAAATGTGCCATGAAGCAAGGTTCCACAGCACAACTAAAGGAAAAATCTGAAATTTGTTAATTTGTAAACATACCACGCAAAAAAAGTATATTTTTTGTATTTTGCTGCCCGACTCTCTATCTGTCCGTCTCAGGAATAGTTGGACGTATATCTTGCCTGTATCGATACCGACAACAGGCAAATCTTGTCGAGATGCTCGATTCCTAGGACGGATAACCCACCTATGTACACATAATTAAGTTTTTACGGAACCCTCGGTCCGAGTTCTACCCGCACTTAAACTGATTTTTTTTCCTTCGCTGTCTTTGCATGAGATGTGTCTGAGGAGAAGTTTCATATTATCTGGCCCTGTTTTGAACATACGCTTTTGTAATTTTAACATAAAACTCTTCCTAATACACAACACATCTTTTGTGGCGTCTGTCAGTATAATCTGAGACATCTATATTTTTGAATATCCGTGTTTTTCGATTATCCGTTACGTGTCGGGTCCGCATTAACGCAGGTAATAGTGAGCTTGCTGTATTTTCTGGGGATGAATCTGGCTATTGAGGTAGTACAGTTCTGCCGTTACTAGGGTAAAGATGTCCAATATTTGGTGGACGATGAAGTGTCATCACATCCAAAAACCGACAATTACTCATGGGCAAATCTGCACAGCACCAGAAATATAAATCGCTTGGAACTGTTACACCTGTGTGAAATAACACGCGCTGTCACAAAGTCATACGTAATAGTTACTTTTACAAAGAAAGACACATTTGAGGTCCATCAATGTTGTCTCGTCACGTTTATTGTGCTTAAATAGTGTATTAGTTTTCAAATGCAGAGAGTGTATGATTACTGCGCAGCTGATGTGTATGGGAAGTCACGAAGGAGGAGCTGACACGGCAACGAGCAATGTACCGTGTACCGCGTGGCGTCATACTGTGTGCTTTTGTTATGGAACCGGCAAACACATTACAGTAATGGCGTCAAGGCTGATTACGCTGTCGCTACGCCCGGCATCAGTTACGAGCCATTGCTCACAACGGCCACACCCAGTGCATTTCTGACGAATAGGTCAGAGCCACACAGTCAGAAGTGCATCCATACTACACGCCAGGGCAACGTGGAAATTTTCCAACTGCAAGATAGTGAATTTTTAGGTCAAAATCACACTTATTTTCGGTGCTGTCTCATTTTAAATCAATACACCTTCTCTAATATATTTCCACAGACAATGGGAGGCCACGACACTCGGATCACAGAGACAAACTTCGTACACTTTTAGTAGCCCATTAGGACAACATAATGAGGCGTACTACTTAGGCAATTTCGAAAAAATCGCAAGAGAAGTTTAATGCGTCAGTGATGTACAGGTGCGTTGCGTGCCTGAGTACGAGGTGCCAACGGTCATGTAAACGTTCTTGCTCGGTATTCGGTGGATCTTTGGCTCAAATTCTGCTCATCTTTTTTCTTTTATTTGTTATTTTTTCAGCACTAGTAGTATTATTTCGTACATATTACATTTGAAACGTAATATGATGAAGAGACACATGTGTTTGCACGAACGTTTACTGAATTTCCAGTGATATTTCGCTGTTTACTAATTTTTATTATTATAACAAACATTATGCTACTCTTTTTCTATAGGCAAGTTAAAAACTTTATCAAGCGCCTTCAAACTTGTTCACATTTGGCTGACAACCAACGACAAATTGCTTTTGTTGAAGATGGTATTAAAATACATTCAATCGAACATCGCCAGTTTTCAGCACCGATATTTAAAAAAATGATTCGTTACGTATGGTCTGCACCCAAATTGTCGGAAGAAAGGGAAATTTTGTCATCGAGCTTTGTTTTTCCTTAAAAACTCTGAACATCCTTGTGCATACGGGATAACTGTATTTATTCTGTGTAGTGGATGCCGTTTTAATTTATGTTTTCCGTGTCTGTATGAAAAATAGTATCCTGCAATTTATAATGTCGAAACCACTTCCGACGATTGATAGTGGATTACTCTCATATTCTGGCATATTGCAACTCATTGTATTATTGAATAACGTTTTTTACAGGTTTATTTGTCGATGTTTGACTTGGGCTTTCCAAGCCTGTCCCTCGTCCTGGAAACCTGTGTCTGCAGATCGAAGCTTCCAGATGCAAAGGAGTTCTCGGTAACTTACCTGATTGCAGGTGTAAGGGATTTCGGAAATCACGGTAGGCATACATTTTCAGGAAAGCATTATGCATTATGCGTTTACTTGTCGATGGTTAAAAATATAATATTTGTTGCCAGAGTAAGAATTTGCAAACAGCCAAATAACATTGGTACTTCAACAAAAGTTCGTGAAAATACACGGTGTCTTTCCTTTACGATACCTTTCGAATGTATAATATGACTATAGCTGGAAAAAATTCAATTAAAAAGAAATTAATACCCAAGGTGACTACTCATAGCTGTGTGGTTGCACTACCTACAAGGCTGTTTCATTAGAGTACTGTGGCCGACTTCATATATTAGATCTTTGTAACATTTTACATAAAGTCATATTTACACCAATAATGAACTACACTTAAGTATATTTGAGAACAAAGACATACATAGTTTAATTTACAAATTTCTGTAAAATAATTAGTCTTCCTAGCATAAGTATGTTGAGATCATCGACTTCATAGATAAGAGCTTTGCAACAAGTGGTCAAAAGTAACATGCTTCTAAAATAGCGACAAAATATTTCTAACTAACTTTGTGACAACTACGTGCAGTCATAGGAGCAAGGACATACTGGGCATAATGTATCATTAAAGATTCGTCCTTAAAGTAAATTGTAATCCTAGGTCATATTGGGATATGACTTGTTTCTATATTATATTCATTAGTGATTCTAATGGATCCAATGAGCAATGCTTCCGTTTTAGATACCTGAAAATGGCCTAAGGCCGAAATTGTACAATCGTACATCAAATAAAGAGAACAGCGGCTGAAAGCATCACGAAATCATTCAAAACGTTCATCGCACAGACCCTGTCTCAGCGAAGATTATATAAATCAGTACCCTAAACTCCGCTCCTGGTAGCTGAGTTGTGAGCGCGACGGAATGTCATGCTTAACGGCCCGGGTTCGATTCCCGGCTTGGTCGGTGATTTTCTCCGCTCAGGAACTGGCTGTTGTGTTGTCCTTATCGTCATCATTTCATCCCTATCGACGCGCAAGTCGCCGAAGTGGCGTCGACTCGAAAGACTTGTACCAGGCAAACGGTCTATCCGACGGGAGTCCTTAGTCACATGGCATTTCCGTTTTAATACCATAAGCAAATTATATCTCTTTATCTTCAATGTTGTTGTATGTCAGTCCTCTGTCGCTAGTACTAATAATTTTTGTTATTGGTGACACATTATTTAAGTACTTCCACCAACGCTTTATCTGTGGATGCAAATGTAATATTCTGAAAGAGGAAATTATATTTCCTACGCCAGGAAAGTGGGAAATGCGAGTTTCGCTGTGTTGCCTCTCAGATTGACATCAGAAAAGCTGCAACTTCTTGGTATGACATATTTTTCACCTTCACAGTTTGTTTTCTTCTCTTCTAAAGAAAGCAGCCTGGTAACTGGTGACGGATTCCGTTCCATTATGCTGGACAGGTCGCTAAGGCCTGTACCAGGAAGCGGCACAGAAAAAGAGGGTACCCTATTTCGGCACTGTTCTCTTAAGATTCGCAACGGCTTTGACAGCATGACGGCGCCAAAACCACCAGCGCGCCAAGGAAACAGCATCGTTTCCCGTCAACAGCACGACGAACCTAAGATGTGCGGGAATCGCTGAAGCCACAACATTTCTCATACGCTCGACAGTGCTAAATGTGCAGTTCATTACGATCTGATACAATAATCTCCATAAATGCGCAGCAATTCTGCAATAAATAAAAAATCTGTACCCTCAAATTCGAGGAAGGTGTAAGTTCTTCCTCATACCTTTCAGATGCCTATGTTTCGCAGGTTTACCGAAAGAATGAAACAAAACAACGTGCTCCCTTTTGGTTAGGCAACTGCAAGGTCTGTGTCGTCTCAGGCAGCAAGCAGTAATTTTGGCCTCGAGCATCCCATTACGACCAAGAATTGCTCTAAGAAAATGGGCAAGAGAGCAACTGGATATTATCGGGATTTCTTTATCAACAATATCTGCATACACATCTATACTCCCCAAGCCACTTGACGGTGTGTGCCGGAGGGTACTTCTCGTAGCGCTATCTGATCCCCCTTCCTTGTTACATACACGACTGGCGCGTGGAAAGAATGAGTTTCGGTAGACGTCCGTATTAGCTATTATTTCTCGAATTTTCTCGTTGTTGCCATTTCGCGCGAAGTATGTGGGAGGAAGTAAACATGCTGTCCGACTCTTTCGGGAACTTGAAGTCTCGAAATTTCGATAACAAATCTTTCCGTGACGCACAACGCTTGTGTTGTAGCACCTGCCGCTGGAGTTCACTGAGCATTTCAGTTACGCTCTCGCGGCATCTAAACGATCCCATGACGAAACCCACCGATCTTCATTGGATCCCCTTTAAGTCTCCTATTAATCCAACGTGCTAAGGGTAACAGACTTATGAGAAATACCCAGTAATCGGATGAACAAGCGTTTTCCATGACTAATTCGTGGATGAATTACATTTCCTTAAGATTCTTCCAATGAAACTCAGCTTTGCATCTGCTTTTCTACGAGGTGCATTCAAGTTCTAAGGCCTCCAATTTTTTTCTCCGGACTGGAAAGAGATAGAAACATGCGCATTGTTTTAAAATGAGGCCGCGTTCATTGTCAATACGTCCCAGAGATTGCAGCACCGTACGGCAAATGGAATTTTACCGCCAGCGGCGAGAATGAGAACTGTTTTAAATACTTAAAATGGCGACGTTTTCCTTACTTGAACAGCGTGCAATCATTCGTTTTCTGAATTTTCGTGGTGTGAAACCAATTGAAATTCATCGACAGTTGAAGGAGACATGTGGTGATGGAGTTATGGATGTGTCGAAAGTGCATTAGTGGGTGCTACAGTTTAATGAAGGCAGAACATCGTGTGACAACAAACCGAAACAACCTCGGGCTCGCGGAAGCTGGTCTGACGACATGATCGAGAAAGTGGAGAGAATTGTTTTGGGGGATCGCCGAATGACTGTTGAACAGATCGCCTCCAGAGTTGGCATTTCTGTGCGTTCTGGGCACACAATCCTGCATGACGACCTGAAAATGAGAAAAGTGTCATCCAGGTGGGTGCCACGAATGCTGACGGACGAACACATGGCTGCCCGTGTGGCATGTTGCCAAGCAATGTTGACGCGCAACGACAGCATGAATGGGACTTTCTTTTCGTGGGTTGTGACATTGGATGAGACGTGGATGCCAGTTTTAAATCCAGAAACAAAGCGCCAGTCAGCTCAATGGAAGCACACAGATTCACCGCCACCAAAAAAATTTCTGGTAACCGCCAGTGCTGAAAAAATGATGGTGTCCATGTTCTGGGACAGCGAGGGCGTAATCCTTACCCATTGCGTTCCAAAGGACACTACGGTAACAGGTGCATCCTACGAAAATGTTTTGAAGAACAAATTCCTTCCTGCACTGCAACAAAAACGTCCGGGAAGGGCTGCGCGTGTGCTGTTCCACCAAGCCAACGCACCCGCACATCGAGCTAACGTTACGCAACAGTTTCCTCGTGATAACAACTTTGAAGTGATTCCTCATGCTCCCTACACCTGACATGGCTCCTAGTGACTTTTGGCTTTTTCCAACAATGAAAGACACTCTCTGTGGCCGCACATTCACCAGCCGTGCTGCTATTGCCTCAGCGATTTTCCAGTGGTCAAAACAGACTCCTAAAGAAGCCTTCGCCGCTGCCATGGAATCATGGCGTCAGCGTTGTGAAAAATGTGTACGTCTGCAGGGCGATTACGTCGAGAAGTAACGCCAGTTTCATCGATTTCGGGTGAGTAGTTAATTAGAAAAAAAATCGGAGGCCTTAGAACTTGAATGCACCTCGTACAACTTGTCTTATGTGGTCATTCCACTTAAGGTCGATGCAGCCCATCACGAATTCCTCTCCTGTGACACGAATTCCTCTCCTGTGGTTCAAATGGCTCTGAGCACTAAGGGACTTAACATCCGAAGTCATCAGTCCCCTAGAACTTAGAACTACTTAAACCCAACTAACCTAAGGACATCACACTCACATCCATGCCCGAGGCAGGATTCGAACCTGCAACCGTAGCGGTCTCCTCGGATCCAGACTGAAGCGCCTAGAACCGCTCGGCCACACCGGCCGGCTCCTCTCCTGTGCCAGCTTTCTCATTTCAGAGTAGCAACTGCAGCCTATGTCCTCAATTACTTGCTGGATGTATTCCAATCTCTGTCTTCCTCTCCAGCTTTTACCCTGTACAGTTCCCTCTGTTATCATGGAAGTTCTTGCCTGGTGTCTTAATAGATGTCCTACCATCCTACCCCTTCTTTGTGTTTGTTTTGCACATATTCCTTTCCTCGCCGATTCTGTGGAGAACCTCCTCACTCCTTACGCTATCGATCCACCTAATTTTCAACATTGTTCCGTAGCATCACTTTTCAAATGTTTCGATTCCTTTCTGTTACAGTTTTCTCACAGTCTATGTTTCACTGACATACAATGCTGTGCTCTAAATGTACATTCCCAGAAATGTCTTCCTCAAATTACGGCCTATGTTTGACACTAGCAGACTTTCCTTGGCCAGAAATGGTCATTTTGCCAGTGCTGGTTTGCTTTTTATGGGTTATTTTCCTGCCCAAGTAACAGAACTCCTTAACTTCGTATACTTCGTGATCACCCGTACTGATGTCAAATTTCCCACCATTTTCATTCCTGCTACTTCTCATTACTTTCGACTTTCGTCGATTTACTCTCAATCCGTATTCTGCTATCATTAGACTGTTCATTCCATTCAACACATCCTGTAATTCTTGTCTACTTTCAGAAAGAATAGCAATGTCATCAGTGAATCTTATCAGTGGTTTCCTTTCATCCTGAATTTTAATTCCGCTCTAGAACCTTTCTTTTATTTCCATTATTGCTTTTTCGATGTACAGATTGAACAGTAGGGGCGAGAGACTACACCCCTGCCTTACACCCTTCTTAAGTCGAGCACTTCGTTCCTAATCTTCCAGTCTTAGTGTTCCCTGTTGGTTCTTGTACATATTCTATATTACGCGTCTTTTCCTATGGCTTAACCCCATTTTTCTCAGAATTTCGAACATCTTGCATCATTTTACATTATCGAACGCGTTTTCCATGCCGACAAATCCAATGAACATGTCTTATTTCTTCAGTCTTGTTGCAGTTATCAACTGCAACGTCAGAATTGCCTCTCTGGTGCCTTTACCTTTCCTAAAGCCAAACTGATCGTCATCTAACACTTCCCAAGTTTTCTTTTCCATTCTCCTACATCTTATTCTTGTCAGCAACTCGGATGTGTGAGCTTTTACGTTGATTGTGCGACAGTTGTTTCTCCTTTCGGCTCTTGATATCTTAGGAATTGTCTGAATGGATGTTCTTTCGAAGACCTAATGGTATGTCGCCAGTCTCATATATTGTACGCACCAAAGTGAGTAGTGGTTTTGTTGCCGCTTCCTCCAACCTTTTTAGAAATTCCGTTGGTATGTTACCTATGCCCTCTGCCTTACATTGTCTTAAGCCGTCCAAAGCTCTTTTAAATCGTGATTGCCAATATTAGATCTCCCTGTCGACTCCTGCTTCTTCTATCACGTCATCAGACAAGTCTTCCCCCTTGCAGAGTCCTTTAACGTATCTTTCCATTTCTCCGTTCTCTCCTATGCACTTAACAGTTGGATTCCCATTGCACTCTTAATGTTAATGCCTTTGCTTTAAATTTCACGGAAGGTTGTTTTGGCTTTTCTATATGCCTTGTCCGTCCTTCCGACAGTCATTTCTTTTGCGATTTTTTCACATTTTTCACGCAGCCATTTTGTCTTACCTTTCCTGCATTTCCTATTTGTTTCGTTCCTAACTGACTTTTATTTCTGTTTTCCAGAATTTCCATGAATATTTTTTTTACTTCCTTCTTTAACCGATCAACTGAAGTAGCCTATTTCTTCCGTTATCCATGGTTTCTTCGCAGTTACCTTCGTTGTACTTAGTGTTTTCTTTCAAATTTCTGTGACTACCATTTTTAGAGACGTCCAGTCCTCTTCAGATGAACTGCCTACTCAGCTATTTATTATCACGGCATCTATAGCCTCAGAGAACTTCAAGCGCGTTTCTTCATTTCGTAGTGGTTCCGTTGCATATTGATTTTTCCTGACCAGTCTCTTAAACTTCAGCCTACTCTTCATCATGACTAAATTGTGGTCTCAGTCTATGTCTTACACCTATATCTGATTTTGGAATCTCTGCCTGACCGTGATGCAATCTAACTGGATAGGCACTCCTAGATATGGTAAGGGAGTAGCTGTTTCCAGCAATTTTGTACGACTAGTATAACTGTACAGTAGTAATCTGTCTCTTCTCATATGAACGTGCAATATGTTACATTTATTTATGTTCAGGATAAACTGCCATCATTCAGCAATCTTTTACATCTTCCTGCAATTCTCTACAGTCTTCTGACGTTACTGCCTTCTTACAGACAACCGCATCTCTGAAAATAAACTCATAGACTTCCGACGTCATCCACCAGATCATTTGTATACATTGTAACGTGTGAGGCTCCTATCGCACTTCCTTGGGGTAAACCTGAAATTATCTTTACATCTGTCGATTTTGTGCTGTTAAGGGTGACGTGTTGAATTTTGTCTGCAATGAAGTCTTGAGCACAGTCCCAAATCTGGTCCAATCCTCTGCACGCCCATATTTTTTTCACTAAACGACAGTTGGGAATGTGTTAAATACCTTCATGAAGTCAAAGAACGCGGCATCAACCTGAGTGACGATGCCTACGGCGCTGTGCAAGATTACTGGTACCTGAATATCTTCGTAGAATACGGTTGAAGTGGCCAGGTATCAAGGCAAGCCTTAAGCCGTCCTCATAGCGGACGAGGCAGCTAACGTTATCGTGGACGGGTACGTGACATACGATCTTGCGAGAGAGGGCACCATTGACACACAGGACGAGCTGGTTAACGTGATTTGCGCTCTCAGCGTTCTCCAGCGGCGGCTGTCGGCTTTATCTGGCTCGCAAACGACAGTTTTCTTACGAGAATGGACTCGCTGAAACAGATGCGTTAACCCCATTAGCGATTGTCGAAGAAGAGCGGAGAAAATCGCTCCGGGCTTGAACAGAGAATTGCTGGTAGAGGAACAGTACATGGTGCTGTATAAAGATCTTCGATACAGACTAGTTGTAACAACAGAATTTTCATCACATTTTTTTTAAAAATTGAATATAGTAGAGGTGTAGTGTCTAGTATCTGTTTACGTCAGCATAATATCCATATTCTCGATGTTGTCTCGACTACCAACGCTCTGAAATAACGTACTTCCTCACATAGATTCAAGATCGAGATTCGTTTCGTAATTTCAGTCTTATGGAAAAGCAGATTTTTTGAAGCTGCTCACCATCATTGGAAAGGATCTTTACCAGCAAGATAACAATCATGAATCAGCCCATAAACACAAAAATACGTGTATGTATATTACATAGAAAGTTTCACAATACGAAAAATTTCCAGTGTTTAACTTGTGTTTCCTTTCATACACTGACTGGCAGCCACGTTACGATTTCTGGCAACTGGGGAAACATTCGAATCGTTTGGCATTCCAACAATAATTGCAGCATATACATTATTTATAATAAATAACATTGACTATTGTAATAATACTTTTACAAAATCAATCTTTTAGAAAACAAAAGGTGAAAAAAACTGCAAGGAAGTGGAGGTGCTTTCTTTTTCTTCTCAACCCGAGAACTTGCCACGTTTTCAACTGCGCTACACTTTCGCCATAGCCGCGAGAGAAAGAAAAGCCATCAAATACGAGGTTTAACGTCTCCTCTGTTCTGCTTGTGACGTACAACTATGTCGCACCTCACTGGCCACGTTTCTCTCCACGAGGAAAAAATCTGACAAGCCAGATTCTTTGTTTCACGCTTCGCAGTGTAGTAGCTGAACACCCTTCATGACTACCAACGGTGATCCGAGAGCTGCGCAATATCGGGGCGAGGTCCTAGTCCTGCAGGATATTGCCCAACCTCGCAATCAACATTTCGACGATGGGTTCGTCTTTGGCGACAATGGTGCACGAGCTCATGTGGTACAAAGAAATGTCCTTTCGTTTTCGTGTGAATTTATGCGTAATTTCCTAGTCTTCCCCAGAAACAATCCAAAACAATTTTAGTATTTTATTCGCCTTCTGTACTACTGACAATACACGTTACTTACACTACATACGGTTTTTTAATATTACCTGAAATGGATGAAATAGGCTTAAACGCTTGGTAAACTAAAGAATTGAATACTATTGGGTTTAGCCTCTTTGTTGTGGGCATTATTTTGTATTTATGCACAAGAGGTTTTGCATTTAGTACACTTCATATAAATACTGTCTAAATCGTTCCGAATATTGTTAAAAATATACAGCGATGATTTATTTCAATACGAAACAGTATCGTCAGTGAGTAATGACAGGGTTCTGCTGGTTCTAGCCGATAACTCGTTTACCTGTACATATGACATAAACGGCCTAGTAAGCCTCGTTGAGATACTCACGATGTTAGTTTCCATTGTTTTTGTACTTTGGCGTTCAATATAATTTAATGATCTTTATCAGTCCGCGGCTCGTGGTCTTGCGGTAGCATTCTCGCTTCCCGCGCACGGGGTCCCGGGTTAGATTCCCGGCGGGGTCAGGGATTTTCTGTGCCTCGAGATGACTGGGTGTTGTGTGTCTTTCATCATCATTTCATCCTCATTCACTCGCAAGTCGCCGTACTGGCGTTAAAGAACCTGTGGAGCGGCGGTCGAACCGCCCCGCGAGGGACGCTCATTATTATTATTATCTTTATCAGACAATAACTCTTGGAGCCAGTGACATACACTGACGGGAAAAAGCAGCACCAAAAAATAATGTAGAGTAATGAAATTCCGAAATACATTTGCCTAGGTAACATATTTAAGTGATTAACATTGCAAGATCACAGGTTAATGTAAGTGCGAGATGAGCTATCGGAAATATGAAATGATGGTACATTAAAACCGGTGTAAACACCAATATGTTGAATGCAAGCATGCAAACGTGAATGCATTGTGTTGCACAAGTGGCGGAAGTCGGTTTGTGGGACGGGAGTTCCATGCCTGTTGCACCTGATCGGTCGATACAGAAACCGTTAATGCTGGTTGTGGATGACGCTGGAGTTGTCGTCCGATGATGTCCCATACGTGATCGACTGGAGACAGATCTCGTGACCGAGCAAGCTAAGGGAACACGTCGACACACAGTAGAGCGTGTTGGTTTGCAACAGCGAGCGTTATGCTGTTGGAAACCTTCCCTTGGAATGCTGTTCATGAATGACAGCACAACAGGTCGAATCCCCAGTCTGACGTACAAATTTGCAGTCAGGTTGCGTGGGATAACCATGAGATTGTTCCTGTTGTTATTCGAAGTCGCACCTCAGACCATAGCTCCAGGTGTAGGTCCAGTGTGTGTGGCACGAAGATTGGTTGCAGGCCCTCAACTGGCATCAAACACACGGCCATCAGAGGCACGGTCTCACTGGGGGTGTCTAACCCTGGGACTGCTGCCAGGCTGGTCCTATGTTTCTTGCACTTATTTAGGCATTTAAAGCCGGATAACAGCCTTGGAACTGTGTTATACCTCGCGTTACAAAAGCCTTTTCCGCCACTGATGTTCCCTTCATCCACAGCTGTGCCGGCCACCGTCGCCGAGCGGTTCTACGCGCCAACCTGTTACACTGTAGCTGTCTAGCCGTAAAACTACTTCCATATCTCCCTCTACGACATCACAGACCCAGATTGTACTACAAAGCTTCAGGTTGCAGGTAATTGAAATGTAGCGAATTCGGTCACGGAAGAGCTTCCAGGGAATGTAACTCCTATCCCAGACATCTGATTATACACTGAAGCTCCAAAGAAACTGGTACAGTCATGCGTATTCAAATACAGAGAAAGATGAACAGGCAGAATAAGGCGCTGCGGTCGGAAACGCGTATATAACACAACAAGTGTCTGGCGCAGTTGCTACATTGGTTACTGCTGCTACAATGGCAGGTTATCAACGTGTAAGTGACTTTGAAAGTGGTGTTATAGTCGGTGCGCGAGCAATAGGACACAGCATCTCCGAGGTAGCGATGAAAAGGGGATTTTCCCGTACGGCCATTTCGCAAGTGTACCGTGAATGTCAGGAATCCCGTAAAACATCAAATATCCGACATCGCTGCAGCCGGAAAAACATCCTGCAAGAACGGGACAAATAACGACTGAACCGAATCGTTCAACGTGACAGAAGTGCAACCCTTCCGCAAGTTGCTGCAGATTTCAATTATGGGCCATCAACAAGTGTCAGCGGGCGAACCATTCAACTAAACATCATCAATATGGGCTTTTGGACCTTAAGGCCCATCCGTGTACCCTTTATGACTGCACGACACAAAGCTTTACGCCTCGCCTCGGCCCGTCAACACCGACATTGGACTGTTGATGACGGGAAACATGTTGCCTGGTCGCACGAGTCTCGTTTCAAATTGTATCAAGCGGATGGACGTGTACGGGTACGGAGACAACCTCAGGAATCCATGGACTCTACATGTCAGAAGGGGACTGTTCAAGCTGGTGGAGGCTCTGCAATGGTGTGGGGCATGTGCAGCTGGCATGATATGGGACCCCTGATACGTCTAGATACGACTCTTGACAGGTGACACGTACGTAAGCATCCTCTCTGATCACCCGCATCTCTTAATGTCCATTGTGCATCCCGACGGACTTGGGCAATTCCAGCAGGACAATGCGACACCCCACACGTCCACAATTGCTACAGTGGCTCCAGGAACACTCTCCTGAGCTTAAACACTTCTGCTGGCCACTATGTTCCCCAGACATGAATGTTATATCTGGGATGCCTTGCAACGTGCTGTTCAGAAGAGATCTCCACCCCTTCGTACTCTTACGGTTTTATGGACAGCCCTGTAGGATTCGTGATGTCATCTCTACCTCCAGCATCACTTCAGGCATTAGTCGAGTCCATGCTATATCGTGCTAGCGGGTGCCCTATACGATATTAGGCAGGTGTACCAGTTTCTTTGGCTCTTCAATATATAAAGGAGCAGACCGTCAGTTAATGACGTGGTCTAATTCTTTGAGCAGTGCCTTTGAATTCCCCTCTTATCTGATAATTCTAACAATAGTCAACCACAGCCACTAGCTGCCATCGTGACCGTGATGTCGCAAAGATCGACTACAGATTAGGCCCCAAACAGGAACATTCTGAGTAGTGTCGGTGGCACGAATTTTCACTGCACCTGGCTTACGTTCCTCGTGGCGAACTTCCAGAACGCTTCACATCGATACAGTGTCAACAGGAAACTGCCGATTAGTTAGAATGGATCTTTCAATATCTTGAGTCTAACTGTACTGTCTGACTGGCCATTTCATGGCTGTGGAAGATACTCCATCTTAAGACGGTTTCGAACTTCCCCACTGACTAATTGAATCATTGGCACTAAATCATTTGACAATGTCAGAAGTTGTGTCAACACTGGTTTGTCACATGTCACCGAGCGACGATATATATAATCATGTTATGTTGTATTCTCGTAAACTTTCCGAAACGACGATGTATATAAACATTTTATGTTGTATTCTCGTAAACTTTCCGAAACGGAAAACAGGGCCTGTGAATTCTGGCATATTAGAACGTGTTTTCCTCAGTTCGTGCAATGTGCCGAGACGTGGCGCCTGCAAGTCTTCAGCCGTGGGTTGACAATAACGGAATTCCTGGAAGTTACCTAACAAAAGTTCTCACAACCAGCGGTCGTGCGAGTAAGACGCTTTGAGGGTCTCTTAAGCCAGAGTGCTACAAAACCGCCTTTCATAGCCGAGCTAGCCAGGAAAAGTAATCCATTTTCTGAACACGGCCTGTAGGGGGTGCAAAAGACAGAAGCAGAATATCAGGGCCATCGCAATGTTCCCGTTAACAGCATAGGTAGCGACCTGCATTTACGCGACCGTATTTCTTTCCGCTGATAGTAAGGAGTGGGTCAGTCTTCTGTCAACTGTCAGAGTGTTAACAGAGAATACAAGAATTGCTGGATGAGAAAATTCTGCAGGCTTTCCCCGCACGCAGGAACAGAGAGGAAGATATTCGGTTCTCACTGTGTCGAACCTTGCTATTTCCTCTTCTTCTACGGTAATTTTGAGAAGTGAGAGCGATAACCTAGTTGGGGTCCGCTTGGAGTGCGGAGGTGTCGATTTCTGGGCGAGTGTACCATTTTCTTTGGCTCTTCAGTGTATAAACGAGCAGAGCGTCAGTTATTGACATGTTATAATTCTTTGAGCAGCACCTTTGAATTCCTCACCTATCTGACAACTCTAATAATTCTGTGTATTCTCTGTTAACAATCTGACAATTGGCAGAATAATGACCCTCCCCAGAAAAACCTAGAAATCGTTAGCATATTCAGTAGAACCTCAGTTTCAAACATAGTGACTGAGACGAAATAAATCAGTATATTTGAAAATAGCTTTTCTCACTCTATAACTTCAAAAATGGCTTTGAGCACTGTGGGACTTAACATCTGTGGTCATCAGTCCCCTAAAACTTAGAACTACTTAAACCTAACTAACCTAAGGACATCACACACATCCATGCCCGAGGCAGGATTCGAACCTGGGACCGTAGCGGTCACGCGGTTCCAGACTGAAGTTCCTAGAACCGCATGGCCACACCGGCCGGCCTATAACTTCCTCCCACAACATTCTTACGAGGCGACTCTTATAATATCGTTAGTGGATACTTACTCACCGAATTGCAGTCCCACTGTGACGGTGTTTCCACTATTACACAAGAGCCATAAGGAGAAACATTTCGTTTTCATTTAATCTGAAAAGTTTCTTGGGTAATTTTAATTGTACCAATTTAATTAAATTTTTATTTCGTTAATAACGAAATGCCTTCTCCATTGGTATATATCAGTATGAGGAATTATCAACTTAAAAGTCGTAAGATTGTGTTGGATTCTATCGGAATATACAATCGGTTATCTGACCTTTTCTGTGTTGAGTTCTCGACTGTGGCAGATAGTTTGTGCTAACGACTGCTGAACTCCGCTCGACTCGCACATGTACGTTCAATAGCACAGACAGCCGCAACTTATCAAAGTCCTTAATTACTGCAAAATGGCGCATATTGGTCTCTGGGCCTTATTGTTAGCAACAGTAGCTTTGTTTAAAGTAGAGCAACAGTAATATACAAAATTTTGTATCGTTTACATAAATGAACTGAGAGGTGAGCGTATTTGGTAACGACTTCAACACCTGTTTCCTTTCCGTCTCTCTAGCGAGAGAGCAAGGTCCAATACAAACAGAGCGTCGTCTTGCATTTCACCGTCAACAAGAATAGCCACCGTGAAACCAAAAACTCAGGGGAAAACTGCGTGACAGCAGTATCAGGCGCCACGTGATATCCTCCAGAACGAAAAGCCTGCTGTGAAGTATGCCAACTTGTGATTTTTCTTGGAACTGTCTCATGCGACCAGATGGCTGCTGCTTTAACTTTCGAAACTCTGTTTAAATATATTCTTCTCGTTTTTCAGATAGCATCGACTGTTTTTGATCACTACTTCTTACCGTTCCCCTTGGCCTTTATTCAGAGACTCGAATTGCTATCGTCAGTCTGACTTTTCCTTCATAAACCACTTAAGTTAATACGGAGTCATCTTCGCAACAGTTATGTAGCGTCGGCAAACGGGTAGTTCCAGCAGGGAAGAAACAAAGCTACGGATCCCTTTTGATTAACTAGTTTAAGTAGGATGTGAAACAGAGACAAAAGCACAACAAAAGAAACAAGAACCCATCACACAGCACTGGATGCTGAACATCCAACAGAAACGAGAAAAAATTTACACTGTTTCGGAGGAAGCTATGGATCCCTTTTGATTAACTAGTTTAGTTAGGATGTGAAACAGAGACAAAAGCACAACAAAAGAAACAAGAACCCATCACACAGCACTGGATGCTGAACATCCAACAGAAACGAGAAAAAATTTATACTGTTTCAGAGGAAGCGTAATTGGCCGCTAATGTTCTTGTACGCAAATGGGTTTCT
This sequence comes from Schistocerca americana, assembly GCF_021461395.2. Classification (NCBI taxonomy): domain Eukaryota; kingdom Metazoa; phylum Arthropoda; class Insecta; order Orthoptera; family Acrididae; genus Schistocerca; species Schistocerca americana. Next base: position 447,271,284 of record NC_060122.1, on the reverse strand, counting down.
CCTATACAGGATGTCCCACCGACCGAGGTGGTGCAATGATTAGCACACTCGACTCTCATTGTGGAGGACGACGGTTCAAACCCGCGTCCGGCCATCCTGTTTTAGGTTTTCCGTGATTTCCATAAATCGCTTCAGGCAAAAGCTGCGCATGGTTCCTTTGAAAGGGCATGGCTGACTTCCTTCGTCATCCTTTCCTAATCCGATGGGACCGATGGCCTCACTGTTGGTCCCCTCTCCCACATTAACCAACCAATCTGGATGTCCAAGGAGCAATGGTCAATAATCAGGGATATGACAGGAACGATCATTCGAAACATAAAAGTCTATTAAACATGTGCTGTAAAATGTATACCTTTAGAGCTATGAGCACTTGTTCACTAGAAGAGATGTATTTCCCAGTAGGGAAGTTAACAAGTGCTAACGCGTCTTAAGGCATGCATTTGAGAGCCCGTGTTTAATGGCCATTTGTTTCTTGTTTAGGTCGATACTTCCTGCTCCCAAAATATGGATAGCAAAGAGCTTGCAGTAGAAAAGATTTGTTTCACAGTGTCGAAGATGAACAAGTGCTCATAGATGTTAAGGTATGCATTTCAGAGCCCATGTTTACTAGATTTTTGTGCTTCGAATGATCGTTTCTGTCATACCCCTGGATACTGGCCACCCTGTATAGTCTAATGCTTTCTACGATTACTTGTTAAAGCCGTCCGTGGTGGCCGAGCGGTTCTAGGCGCTTCAGTCTGCAACCGCGCGACCGCTACGGTCGCAGGTTCGAATCCTGCCTCGGGCATGGATGTGTGTGATGTCCTTAGGTTAGTTAGGTTTAAGTAGTTCTAAGTTCTAGGGGACTGATGACCTCAGATGTTAAGTCCCATAGTGCTCAGAGCCATTTGAACCATTTTTTACTTGTTAAGGTTCTGTGGTCTACAGGGAAGTGTTGTCACTATCGTAGGTCTCAGTTACGTCACCCTTGTTGGAAAAAAGTGCAGCATTGAATAGAGAATATAAGTGCTGACACCGTCACGAAATTCCGTCGTCGCAGCTTGATAATTTTTTTTTTCCCAGGAAGATAGAGCTTTACAGCCACCCCTCGTAACATCAAATAAGAGCACTTGATGGAATGAAAATAGGAGAGTACCTGCGGCCTCCGAGACGGGATCTTGCGCCCGCTGCCGAAACACTTTGCTAAGCTCCGAGCAGAAACAGGGTACGGTCCAGGGCGGATCTATTGATTATTACCATTCCGATATCTCGCGCTGCCCGTTGCCGACGCGGCTTGTTTTGTACCTTTCCGCCCCTGGGCCGTAAATTAACATTTTACGGGCCACCATCTGCTTGCGATGGCTGGTAATGAGCACCGTCCGGACGCGTAATTCCCCGCGGGCCGTCCGCGTACGCGCCTCTGTTGGCAGCCAGCTACTTAGGTTTCGGAAAATCCTCCCCGCCGCCTGCCAGTAATAAATGTTATTGAAGATACTTAAAACGGGCCATTCGTCAATCACGTCGCTTTTTCCGCTCCTAACTCTGGCGAGTAACTCCGAGGCGTCAAGTGGGACGGTGATAGCGCGCGGGTCGGGGTGTGCAATTACGCGCCATTACCAGAGATGCGCCGTGACATTAGGCGCCCGGCGCCGCCCACCGCAACACGTGACACCCGCGCGTAAATCGCGCCGCGCTATGCCCGTTTAGGCGTCGCTTCTCTGCTACCGCGCGCACGCCTCGCGAGCGCATCATCCCGTGAAACCGTTTTCGTGCGAGGTGGGTGCCTAAACTGGCACGGCTCCACTCTGCATCTACGGCGGACCCTCCATAATTCGTTAAATGCTGTGGCAAATGAACGAAATTCTTCAGTCTTGAAGTTTTTATCAGCTGTGGCTGACGCAGGGCGCATCTCTGTGAATGCTTCGGCTGTCCTGTTGTAGCAAATAAGCCAAGAGATCGCCAAACGCAATGATTATTCGCGTAGTTTATCTGACAGACCACACCAGAAGTATTGTAGTTTACACTGTACTGTAGCTGCTCTGTTTAGTTACTCAACTACTGAAGCGCACCCAAAAAATTGGGCACCCGAGTCCGCTCGTACAGATGAATCGTTAAGCCTTTACCAGTGGCGCAGCGATCAGTCATGTGCTCAACCGCACACGCTCTGCCTCTGCGTGAGCACGAGGCAAAAGTGATTGGTGAGACAGTTATGTTTCAAGCTACCATTGTGCGGAAACATGCGTAAATGTGCGGATGTGACAGAGTGCCAAAAAGGGCCAACCATGTCTGACTACCCACTGCGGGTTCGGTGGTTAAACCAGGCCCGAGGTATTCCTGTCTATCGTTAAGAGGCGACTAAAAGGCATCTCTAACCTTTCGGCTTACTGAGTTATGGTCCCCTTTCCGAGTTTGACCCCTATCCTCCCAAATTTCTCCGAAGTGCGGGCCATTTGGGTAAGGGCGACTTACGTGGTGCACTATATACTCTTCATGCATTACGATCTTCAGCACCTAATAATATCATGGCACTACAACTCCACCCGTATTCCAGTTATTTGGGTGTGGACACCTTAAGGGGCATAATCTCATTCGGTTGTCTGCTGTCCTCTTTTGCGCCATGACGGTAGCCACATCGTGGTGGGACCATCATGTACCCTCTTGGTCATAGCCCCCTGACAATACAGGAATCGCACTGCTGAAGCCTGAGCTGCAAACTCCCCAAGTGTTCCAAGGAGACTCCTGACAACGGCATCGGCCAGATGGCCTTTGCTGTGTCTGGGTGGAGCCAGTGGGAGAGCTCCTGATAAGAGTGGGCGACATCAGGACGGATGACTGACAATGAAGCGGACAAAGTCATCTCTTGCTGGGGATCGAATGGTCTCAGCAGTCTCCAAAAAAAGGGAAGGTTGACTACAATGCTGCGATGTACGACCCCAAGTCATTCCCTTTCTTAACTACACCATGGGAGGAACATAGAGCTACAGACAGAAGAGAGCCATATTCGCCTCCTTATTTAGTGTTCTGGATACCAAGCCACTTTCTTTCGTCGAACACCTTTTGGGGAAGTGGCTGTGCTGTCCAAAATGCACAATGGTTCAGTCCTAATTCAGATGGCGTCCCCAGCCAGTCCCAGACGTTACTTGCATGTGACAAGCTGGCTGACATTCTCGTTACAGCCATGCTCCGTAAAACCTCAAAATGTCCAGGGGATTATGTTTCATTGCGACCTCCTGTTGCAGTCCGACAACAAGCTACGCGCCAATTTACAAAATATGGGCATTCACTTCATCCGGCGCGTCTGTAGGAGACCTAAAGACAACAGGGTTGCTACTGGTGACTTCATCTTGGTCTTTGAAGGTGATTCGTTACCTGAGAAGGCAAAGGTAATGGTCTACCAATGTGATGTCAAATTCTACATCCTTCCCCTAGTACAGTACTTTAAATCCTGGAAATTGCAGCACATATTTTCCCAGTGCCATTCCAGTGCCACATGTCGACACTGCAGACGTCCACTGCAACCGAATGCTCCATTTGCACCTCCTCCCACCTGTGTCAGCTGTGGAGAACACCACTCCCCCTGCTTGCCAGACTACACAGTACTCCAAATGGAGACGAAAATTATGCAATGTAAAACCCTGCTCGATAGGAGGACTTATAGAGAGGCTAAAACGAAATATGGAAGGTTGTACCCCATTCGACTGCTATCATCATACGCTGCCGCCACGACGACGTCACCCTCCTTAGTGACGACAGTCTCCTCATCTAAACCTTCTAAGTGGTCCCCCAAGGCTGTCCATCTCCATGCCCCCTCCTGGTGGTTGGGGGCACATCTTCTGTTGTTCCCATAGCTTCTCCTTTGGGAGCACCAACCTCCCAAATGCTGGGGATGCAGGTTCCCTCCCCCAGCCAGAGAAGCAACAACCTCCTCTGGTTCCTCTTCCATGGAAAGGATCCCTTGGGACTCTGCCTTCCTAGTTCTCCACAAGTGCAAAAGTGGACACCAGCCAATGGCTGAAGGAGCCACTAACTGCTGGTCTAAAGGCTTCACGGTCTTCATCTGTACCTCAAGCTGCTTCCAAGAAGGAATCCCAGCAAGCTCCTAAAGAGCAGTGAGATGGTAAACAGTCCAAGAAGAAGACTGTTAAGAAACAGGTGACTCTGGTGGCCACCACACCACCTCTCCCTAACAGTTCCGCATCTGAGGACGAGGTGGAGATTCTAGTGTTCCCCAAGGACCTGGATCTCGCTGACGCTTCAGACGCAACAGTCCTGGCTACCAACACTCAACCGATGGTGGCAGGTGACCCTTGTTGTGACTTGGCAAGACAGCCAAGTCACTATGAGAGGAAGCCGAAAGGCACGCGCTTAAGCTCACGCAGACTGGCGTGAGGTCTGGAACAGTTAAGGGAATTTTTAGTAGCAAATAAAGTACGTAGTTGATGTAATACTTAACTTTAATCCATAAGTGGTGTACATCGGTCTGACGGTACAGGTATCACCAGTTAAATATCTATTGATAATGGCGCCTTGCTAGGTCGTAGCAAATGACGTAGCTGAAGGCTATGCTAACTATCGTCTCGGCAAATGAGAGCGTATTTGTCAGTGAACCATTGCTATTAACGTCGGCTGTACAACTGGGGCGAGTGCTAGTAAGGCTCTCTAGACCTGCCGTGTGGTGGCGCTCGGTCTGCAATCACCGACAGTGGCGACACGCGGGTCCGACGTATACTAACGGACCGCGGCCGATTTAAAGGCTACCACCTAGCAAGTGTGGTGTCTGGCGGTGACACCACAACCCTGAAGTGTAAAATGCCTCCTTAGTCCCTTCATGCCTTCCCAGACGACTGACAGCATCATCTTCCTTTGGAACTTCGGCGGTTTTTTCTCCCGCCTCGTGGAGTTATGACTACTTTTAAGCGTTACGCCTGCTTTTCGCGTTGCCCTTCAGGAAGGTTTCCCACGATGCAGATCCCTGCCCTTTGTGGCTATCAGGGGTACTACAAAAACTGAACTGACTGTGACAGACCGTCAGGTGGAGTCTGTATCTATGTCCTTACCTCTGTCTGCAGCGATTCTGTGCTTCTTCAAACACCTGTAGAAGCTGTGTCTGTCAGGGTGAGGACAATGCAGGAAATTACCATCTGTAATATCGACCTCCCTCCACATGGTGAAGTGCCGCACTGTGTATTGGCTGCACTAATTTCCTAACTCCCTCCAGCTTTTCTATTTCTGGGTGATTTTAATGCCCATAGTTCTTTGTGGGGTGTAACCAAGATTACTGCCCATGGTAAAGATGTTGAGGACCTGATAATTCAAATCGACCTTTGACTCCTAAATACAGATGCTTCCACCCATTTCAGTGTGACACGTGGCACATACTCAGCCATTGATCTCTCAGTTTGCAGTCCTGGCCTTCTCCCCTCTATTCACTGGAGTGCTCAAGACGACTTGTGTGGTAGTGACCAATTTCCACTCTTCTTGTGCCTACCCCAGCATCACTCACCTGGTCACTTGCCCGGATGGGCACTAACCGATGCTGACTGGGACACTTTCATCTCTGCTATCACAGTTGCATCTCCATTGCATGGCAACATCGATGAGGTGATACTCATCCTCAGTACTACCATTGTTGCCACAGCTGAATCGGTAGTCCCTTGTTCCTCAGGTTGTCCCCAGTGGAAGACAGTGCCATGGTCATCATCATAAATCGCTGTGGCCATTAGAGGCCATAGGTGAGTCCTCCAACGTCATAAGTGCCACCCATCCCTGGAGAACCTCATTGCCTTCAAACGGCTCTGTGCCCAGGTCCACCTACTCATCTAACTATGGAAGCAGGAGTGTTGGGAATGGTACGTCTCCACTATTGGAACATGAACCTCCCTTTCTCGGTTTTGGACCCAGCTCTGACGCCTTTATAGCTATCAGAACCCTGCAGGTGTACCTGGTATTTACACACATGGAGCTGTATCTGCCGATCCAGACACTATCACAGAGCATTTTGCCAAGCACTATGCTCGCACCTCAGTATCTGAAAATTACCCCCCCCCCCTTTTGTCTCCTCAAACAGCAGGTGGAACGACAACATCTATCTTTTGCTCCACACCACCCTGAGTCATATAACGCTCCCTTCAATAAGTGGGAATTTCTGAATGCCTTTGCTGGCTGTCTTGACAAATCCCCTGCCCCAGACTGCATCCATTCCGAAACGATTAAACATCTGTCAGCGGATTACCAGCGCCATCTCCCTGCCGTCTTCAACCGCATCTATAGTGATGGCAAAATCCAATCGCAATAGTGGGAAAGTATAATCGTTCCAGTGCTAATGCCTGGTAAGAACCTGCTGGGTGCAGGTAGCTATCGTCCTATCAGCCGCATCAACGCTCTGTGCAAGCTACTCGAATGTATGGTGAGCTGGCAGTTGTCTTGGCTCCTTGTGTCTTGGGGCCTTCTGACTCCATCCCAGGGCAATTTTCACCAAGGGCGCTCCACCACCGAAAGCTTGGTCTATCTGGAGTCTGCCATTTGATTGGCCTTTTCCCGGCGACAACACGTTATTGCCGTCTTTTTTGACCTGACAAAGGCCTACAATGCCAGTTCGCGACACCACATCCTCACTACTCAACATGAGTGTGATCGTCAGGGCCCTCTCCCGATTTATATACAGAACTTCTTGTCGCTCCATCGTTTCAGGGTTTGAGTTAGTGCTTCCCACAGTTCACCCCATATGCAAAAGAATAGGATTCTGCAGGGCTCTGTCCTCGGTGGCCCACTCTTTTTAATTGCCATTAATGGTCTCACACTAGTAATGGAGTCCTCAGTATCTCCCCTCCTATATGCTGACGATTTTCCTATTTCAAACTGTTCCTCTTCTATGGGTGTGGATGAACATCGACTGCAGGGAACCATACGAAAGGCACAGTCGTGGGCCGTCACTCACAGCTTTCAGTTTTCGACCACCAAGACTTGTGTCATGCACTTCTGTCGTCGTCATCCCATCCAGAACTTTACCTCGATGGCTAACTACTTAATGCAGTGGAGACTTACCACTTTTTGGCACTGATCGTCGATGCTCATTTAACTTTGCTTCCCCATCTTCGTCAGCTTAAAGAAAAGTGCTGATGGCATCTTAATATTATTCGATGCCTGAGCCACACCGACTGTGGTGCTGATCGCCCTACACAGCTGTATAAAGCCTTCATGCAGTCCTTTCTGGACTATGGGAGCCTGGTCTATGGCTCAGCATCAGCCTACGCATTGCCACTGCTTGACCCTATCCACCACTGTGGAATTCGACTTGTGATGGGAGCTTTCCAAATGAGCCCAGTGAACAGCCTCCTTATGGAAGCTGGCGTTCCTCCACTGTGGCCCATGCAGCAACTACTGCTTGCTAATTATACCCCCCCACATTTATAGCTCGCCTCATCATCCAAATTACCATCTCCTTTTCCTTAACACAGCGATCCACCTTCCGCAACAGCGGCCCAGAAAGGGGATTCCAATTGCTGCCCATGTCCGGTTGCTTCTTACTGAACTCGACACATACCCTCTACCACCTTTCCTGTGGGTTTACTTAAGTACACCTCTATGGTCCACGCTTTGGCCGCAGCTTCGTCTGGACCTATTGCAAAGCCCAGAAAGCTCAGTTCCACCTAATGTCCCCCCACCACTATTCTCGGCGAGAATAGTCTACACCAGTGGATCAATGGTCGACAGTCTTGTTGGCTTCACTTAGCTCACGTTGGACATCCTGAACAGTGCTCCTTGCCAGATGGCTGCAGTGATTTCACTGCAGAATTGGTAGCCATCTATCGCACTCTTGAGCATATCCACTCCTGTTCTGGTGAGTCCTTCCTCATCTGCAGTGACTCCTTAAGCAGTCTTCAAGCTCTCGACCAGCGCTTCCCTCGCCATCCTTTCTTTGGTAGTGACTATCCAGGAGTCTCTTCATGCCCTCGGAAATAGTGGACATTCAGTGACCTTCATTTGGACCCCAGGACATGTTGGGATCCCAGGTAATGAACTTGCTGGCCGCCTGGCCAAACAGGCTACTGATAAACGAATTCTGGAGATCGGCGTGCTGGAGACTGGTCTCAGATCTGTCCTCTGGCATAAAGTATTCGCGACCTGGGATACTGAATGTGCCGGCCGAAGTGGCCGTGCGGTTAAAGGCGCTGCAGTCTGGAACCGCAAGACCGCTACGGTCGCAGGTTCGAATCCTGCCTCGGGCATGGATGTTTGTAATGTCCTTAGTTTAGTTAGGTTTAACTAGTTCTAAATTCTATGGGACTAATGACCTCAGCAGTTGAGTCCCATAGTGCTCAGAGCCATTTGAACCATTTTTGATACTGAATGGCCCACCCCAGTATATCAAATAAACTATGTGTTATCAAGGAGACAACAAACGTGTGATGGTCATCAATGTGAGCCACTTGCAAGGGACTCTGTTGTCCTTTGCCAGCTCCACATCAGCCATACTTGGCTGACACATGGTCACCTCCTCTAGCATGAGGACCTGCTTCGGTGTTACTTTGGATCCCACATGACTGTCGCCCAGATCTTGTTGGACTGCCAGATTTTAGCCGCTCTGCGTCGGACTTTTAAATTTTTCACCATACTGGTATGGTGTTGGGAGACAATCCCTCAATGACTGATGTTGTTTTACGTTTTATTCGTGAGGGAGGTTTTTATCACACAATCGAAGGGTGGGTGTCTGGCCTTCTCTCCCAGGCCCCCACCCTCCCTCCATTTTAACTCTTCCTCACTCCTTCTTTGTGTTTGTTTGCCTTGGTGTTCTTCTTGTTCCTATGTGTGTTCATTTCGCCTTGTCTCTTAGGTTGGAGATTTTAGCGAGTTGCAGAGTGGTTGGCTCATCCTTTCTTATTCTTGTAATCAGTTAGCCCAGGCCATCTACTCTTTTATTTTAACATCTTCCACTACTTTTTCCTTTAGTGTCCGTAGGCTTTTACTTTCACCAACTCCATTTGGGATTGTTTTTAGTTCGTGACCTGTTTGAATGAGGAAAAAGGGACTAATGACCCCGTAGTTTGGTCCGTTTACTCCCCAAACCAATCAACCAACCAACGTTTTTGACTGTGACCGTGACAACATGTGTGGAATTGCTAGATATTTTGGTGTTTCTTGGCGGACTGTTCAGCGTACGTGCAAGCAGTGGTGTAACACACAAGACCACAAAATAGGACGTCAGACCTATGGCTGTTGGTGTAATATCGATACATCGATATTTCTTCCAAAAAATTTCTATGGGTGTATGCGACTCATTTTCACCCATATATCGATATACCGATAGCGAAATAGCAATATCGAGTGACGATATTTTTGTTTATGTTATATTTTTTTCGCTGTTTTCGGTGAATATTTAAACTGTTCTTTTGAAATTGTGGTAGAACATAATTTTACTTGGTGTGAAGAAACCTAACTACTTTTACGCTTTCATCAAGACCATTCTTGCTCTTTCTTGTGAAGCGAGTGTAGGTGGTACAAAGAAGAAGTCTGATTGCACTGGGGAATGGCGGTGTGAATGGAATATAGCAACGTCCTATATCAAGTATGCTTCTAACAAAATGTTGAAGTCAATACACTAGTTCGTGTGTCCATGTATCGTGCAGTTAACATTGAAAAATTAAAAAGTCCTGAGCGCTGATGCTCAATGCAAATCAGTCCTCGACAAACGAAGATTAAATATTAATCCTAATTGTTTGCTGCATTATGAAGTAAAGATAAGTCCCAACTGTGGCTAACACGAACAATTACAAGTCGCTACTGAACTACCAGGGGCAAATAAATTCAAGTCCCGACAGTCTGATACGCCACAGATACACTCGAGTGTAGTTAGCTTGCCAAAAACTTGACCAGCATCCACTGCTGTAAATATGACAAGTTCTCAGAAACACACTCGAGATATCAACCAAGTCCACGAAACCACAGAATAACGGGAATTAAGGGAACATTCCGTCAACAAACTCTGGATGTTCAAATAGTACCGTAACTCCTAGTAAGGTGGTGCTGATGGAGAGAGGTGAGTCGTGGTATTCATCATTTATAAAAATGGAGGCCCCTTAACACGGATATGTACGACAGTCTGCAGTCGCCCTGTAGCAGACACAGGCGTAAGGGTCTTGCTTCTCAGTCCCTCCACATACCTTTTCAACCCACTGATATGCTGCAGTAGCAGCGGAGGTGATGTTTTCCTCGATCTCTACCCTTTTCTTTGCGGCGAAGGGGGAAGTTGCGGCAGCAGCAGAGTTCACATGAAGTATTTTGCTGGTTCTCTCAGGCAGACATCGACAGCCATATCTAGTGTGGTGTAGTCGTCATACAGAAGCGACGAGTCATGGCCTGACACTTTCGTGCCTTTTATCTTCGGTTTGACACTTTTCGCAACATATTTGGTTTTACTAGAATATGACGGACTAATGTAAGTTTCAGAAACGGTTCTAGGGTTCTTTTATGTGTCTGTCTGACGTATCGAACTAATTCGCCTTTATTGTTATTCTGTAAGGTTAGGTTGTACGTATTACTGAGTAAGTTTATTGACTGTCGTTGCTAAATAATGGCAAAGAATGGTGGTTATAAAGCCTTGTTGGCTTCTCACCCCTAGGAACTTGTTGGATTTTTCTCTCCTCCGAATAGGTACATTACTACTCCATGCAGGCCATTTACCAGTGCAGTTAACACAGTATGCAGGAGGTGAACACGGCATTCCTACTTTACGGTCAGCCCGTTCACACTTAGTCCTGTTTGCTTACTGCTTCCGTACTACCTCGGTATGAGCCAACGCTTAAAACACCTCGACGGATCTCGTTTGTCCGACCGCATCTTCAGGCGTATCAAATTTGCTGCTATACCGGGTGTCTCTCCTAAGAGTCAGCAGGTACATTTTCTCTGGTATTTCCGTAGGTATCTGCAGTTTAGTTTTTGAATTGTGTAGCTGGAGTGAACCCAAACGATTCCTGCTCGTCCAATCTTTCATGGTGGGCCCAGTATCAACAGAAAGTGTTGGTTTGTTTCCCATTACAAACTAAATGATTTTTAAATTGGGATTTTACGTGCCCAGTCGATAGAGCACTCCCAATTTCGTGTAGTTCGATATTTGTTTTATCGATATGTATTAACAGAGACAGAAAAACGGAGGATGAACAGAAACCCAGCAGCGACTGACTAGCGCTGCTTGCTTGGCGGTAGCAGACAGTGCGGGCCAGGGCGGTGCTGTCGCTGCCAGAGCGCTGGTTATTCCTCCAGTTTTCTGGATTTCCGGAAGGCTTTTGACACTGTACCGCACAAGCGGCCTGTAATGAAATTGAGTGCTTATGGAATATTGTCTCAGTTATGTGACTGGATTTGTGATTCCCTGTCAGAGAGGTCACAGTTCGTAGTAACTGACGGAAAGTCATCGAGTAAAACACAAGTGATTTCAGGCTTTCCCCAAGGTTGTGTTATAGGTCCTTTGCTGTTCCTTACCTGTATAAACGATTTGGGAAACAATCTGAGTAGCCGTCTTAGATTGTTTGCAGATGACGCTGCCGTTTATCGACTAATAAAGTCATCTGAAGATCAAAACAAATTGCAAATCGATTTATAAAAGATACCTGAATGGTGCGAAAATTGGCAGTTGACCCTAAATAACGAAAAGTGTAAGGTCATCCACATGAGTGCTAAAAGGAATCCGTTAAACTTCGGTTACACAATAAATCAGTCAAATCCAAAGCCCGTAAGTTCAACCAAATACCTAGGAATTATAACTACGAACAACATAAATTGGAAGGAAACACATAGAAAATGTTGTGGGGAAGGCTAACCAAAGACTGTGTTTTATTGGCAGGACACATAGAAAATGTAACAGATGTACTAAGGATACTGCCTATACTACTCTTGTCCGTCCTCTTTTAGAATACTGCTGCGCGGTGTGGGGTCCTTACCAGACAGGACTGGCGGAGTACACCGAAAAAGTTCAAAGAAAGGCAGCACATTTTGTATTATCGCGAAATATGGGAGAGAGTGTCACAGATATGATACAGGATTTGGGCTGGACATCATTAAATAAAGGCGTTTTTCGTTGCGACGGAACCTTCTCACGAAATTCCAATCACCAACTATCTCCTCCGAATGCGAAAATATTTGTTGCCACCGAACTACATAGGGAGAAACGATCACGACGATAAAATAAGGGAAATCAGAGCTCGTACGCAAAGATATAGGTGTTCATTCTTCCCGCGCGCTATACGAGATTGTGAAACGTCCCCTTTGAACAATTATACAGGACTGTGCTTAACCTGACACACAATATTTTTAGCGCAACGCAATCTGACTTTCAAAATTCCCTACTAAAGAATGGCCCTGACAAACATTAAACTATACCTTTCACAAATCACTTACCTCACAAAAATCTTCGCTGCTCAAGCTACTGCAATACAGCGAGCGCCACTACTGCCAGCTAAATAAAAGATTCAAACTACTGAAGGCACTAACTACTGATAGGGGTAGTTAGCAAATGAAAGATATTAATAGAGAGCAAACAATGTATTTACCTTAATATCATCACAAGTCATAATATATATATCAGTTCATGACAAATTACAAAACTCCGCCATCTCTCTCCCCACATCCACCACTGCTGGCGGCTCACCTCCAACTGCGCAACGCTACGCGCTGTTCACAGCCAGCTGCCTAACACTACAATGGCGAGAATTACAACAATGCAAAGCAGCCACAGACTGCACACAGCACAGCCAGTGATTTTCATATTGAGCGCTACGTAACGTTGCCAATAAGAAAACATAAACAGCCTACTTACATAGAGAAAACATAAACAGCCTACTTACATAGCCCCCATGCTCCCCACAAAAATTTTACAAATTTTTTTTGGGCAGTGGCCAATAATGATTTGATAAAATTTTTCATAATTACAATAACAAAGAAATCAAATGCACACACTTATTGATACAATGTTGGTCAAAAGCTAAAATTTTCTCACAGTCCATAAAGATAGTCCTGATCATTCATCATAACAGTAATTACAGGTTTTTTTTCAAAAAGTCTCATTAGTAAAAGAAATTGCACACAGAAGCAGTGGATTTCCATGCAGTCTTGAAGAAGTAGTGTTGTCCTTCCAACGGGAAGACAGTGCTGACTCTTGACATGCATACAGGTAATGGGCCACAACAGAGCAAACCCACAGCAGAGTCAGTCGAAATTTTGAAGAGTATTGGTAGGTAGGTCATCACAGAGCAGACCCACTGTAGTCCTGGTAGAGATTACGGTATTGGTGGGCCACCAGAGGTGCAGACCCACTGCAGTCCTTGTAGAAATAATGGTATTGGTGGGTCATCAAAGATGCAGACCCACTGTAGTCCTTGTAGAAATAATGGCGTTGGTGGGTCATCATAGATGCAGACCCACTGTAGTCCTTGTAGAGATAGCCAGCAGCCATCTGTTGTGACTGTGCAGGTGCACAATCACCACTGAAGAGTCTTGCGGAGAATATAGCAAGTCCATAAACCACCACTTGTGCACTCACAAAGTTTTTGGAATTGTCCTTAGAACCAGCAATGCTGTTATCCAGTCCCTTGCTGAATTATTAACACACTTGCAAACACTAACAGTCCCTACTTCTCACATATTGTCCATATACTATGACCAACAGAAACGTGTGCAGTGAAATGTAACTTAATTTGAAGAACTGGTAACAATTACAATTTGGTAACATAAAAATACAATAACAAAGGTACACAATACATCATTAAAAACATAACAATATAGATAACATTTGTAGTAATAGGGGCTTTACAAAAGAATAGAAATAGACATATACATCAGTGTTACAGGAATTATGACATGAGTGCATACATAAAATAATGAGAATAGTTTTCGAAACATTAATTTCACACATGAACATTGAAACAGAACAGAATTGTAAACAACTTTACAAAGAAAATAACATATTATTAATGCAACTTATATTTGAGGATAACAGTATTCCTCCTCATAGTGAATATAGCTTAGTATTAGAAGAGAAAAAAATTCTGTGAAACAGTACACAGAGACAGGAAGAAAACAAATACTCAAGGGTACACAAACACATAGTGGGATAACACCAATAGGAAAGGACAGGGTTCGTTTTCAGTGTAACATTTGGTACTGCAGTCCAACCCAAAACTTCATATATCTTTCCTCTTATTTCATCCTTTGTTTCCACCAAAAAAAATTCTATCTAAGCATGCTTTCTGTATTTATATGTTCACACATTTCTTACCTCAACATTTATTTCCAAGAAAATCCTACCTAAACCTGTTTTCTCAATGCATTTCTTCCAATTCATCGCAACTCATTCTCTTAGAGGCTACCCCCTCTTAAGCTAACTTAAATCTACTGAGCTCAGATGCTAAACTAAGGGACGAGGCAATGCAGCATCACATAACAAATCAACACAAACAGCAATGCAAAAAATGCAAATTGGCAAAGCTAGCAGCATAAATGAGCAAAAGTCAAATTCAATAACACTATGCCTGGCAAACAGCAGCAACTTATACCTAAACATGACATAGCGCAAGCAGAAAAAATATTACACTAAACAACAATGCAGATAAGGGAAATGTATATTCACATCTTAATGTCTATGTAATTAAAGTGGTGCACCACAAGAAGTTATTCTACCAAAAAGTTACCAATTACTTGAAAAGAAAATTATGAATGCAGTTACTAGTTCCTTCTTATTGTTCTTTCCTTTCCAAGTGCTCCTTTTTTAAAGAATGTGGATCATAAAATAATTATTTAATAGATCTGTTGACAGAAAGTGTTCACATTAGCAAATGCATTTCATTTTATAAAAGCAATGCTGCAACACAGCTGGAAACCAGATATCAAATGAAATAAGCAATTACGCAAACCAAAGCATAAAAACATCATTCAATAGCTATGTGGCATTTCGTAAGTCAGTAGCTCTCAATTCTCGTAGAAAGACACTTGTCATTATCAGGTTTGCAGGTGTAAGAATATTTCCAAGGATAATGGCCTCCCCTTTTTTTTTGTGCTACCTGTGCCGCTGAAAAGGGCTCGCAATAATGGCTTTTTCTCCAGGCGTCTGACACTGCTGGGTGCCCGCGACGCATTACGTGCAGGTGGTCACTTAACTTTCGTACGGAAATATTTACGACAGGAGATTCTGCTACCGTGGTAGTCTCATATAAAAATATATCACAGGTCAAGAATTAGCGTTGCAAATCTGTAGAAACAAAACCCTATAAATATAACAGTGTCCAAAACAATTTTCAGTGGCATTGTGATACATTCATGCATATACACACACATTTCATAACTCTTAAAGTACGATTCTTGGTTTCCAACAACCTTTTCATAAATCAGAGTCCCTAACCCCTACTCCTTATTCCTTACCTTATTACACATATACATATTCATATTCATCAACACGTCTTCAATACTTCATCATAATAGCTACATAGCATAATCAGATTCCTCATATAGCATCAGCTTATTTATCATAAACATACCTCAACAGCATAGTACACATCGTCGTGGTAATAATAACATCATAACACTTCAGTCAAATCTTAAAAACGTCGTAACTTCCTCCAATAATTTCAAAACGTAAAAAAAATTCTCTGCTCATTTCAATAGTGTCATCTACCTCAAACGTACTTTAAAATCATGCTCCCTTACCAAATATATCATTCAAATCTCTCATAGTATCACAATGGTTCCGAAAAAATATGAACAGTTTACAAAGTACAGATAAAATACAGTTTCATAAGTGTGAAGTTATCCAACCGTGTAATTGCGTAAACATCTGTCACTGATATAGTAAAATAAATGTTTGTCTCTCTCAGTTAAATGATCAGATAGCTGTGTAATTTGTGTGTTAGAGAAATATGGTACCGATGTGTAAAGTTGTATAAGCAAATACCATATTAGCTAGGGTTCCTTGTGGTTGCCACACACATGGTACACAAAGTAGGCATGTACCCCCCTGAGGATAAATGTAATTATGCCCTCAGGTGTTACAAATTACAGCAATGGAATGAAATGTATCACGGAAAACTTTCTTTGTAATTAAAAAAATCTTTAAAAATAAATGTTTCAAGTACAAAATTAATCACTCAAATACGTGTACTGTAGCGCTAAATGTGCGTCTTGTTGCAACATAATCTGTGTGGAAGTGTCGTAGTTATCGTCCTCCGAAAGCTAAGTTCTGCAGAAGCCAATGTACTTACCTCATGATAAACAAAAGTGAAATGCTTTGCGTATAGATATCATACTTATTACGCTTATTGCCGTGATGAAGAAAGTACTGTGCTGTAACGTATTGTTGTGCTACAGAAAAGGCTGTCTCCTTGTAGCTATACCATAAAAGTTACTACTAAAACATGTTTTACTTTCCAGAATAATACAGAAAAACTGTGCAGATATAAAACAGAAACACCGCAAAATCAACATTGTACATTGTCACTCATTAGTAGCGTCGTGATAAAAATCGTGTAGCTATCACATAAACTAACCACTGTGTCGTCTGGTATCTCACAGAAAGTACTTTAAACCCAGAATGTATTTTCAAGTAAACCAAAATGTTGCATTAAAATCTCATTAGCAGTACCAGTATGTGTCCTAAGTATGTAACCCTGATAGTCGTTACGTAATCGTGCAACTAACAAGCAAGAATGTACAAATACAACACTGTGTCGTCTGTTCACTATAACAATGCATTCGTAATTTCTGTTTTAAAAATGTTCCCTAGGTTCTAGATTGGATATTTAACTTCAAACATTGTTGCATGTTAACAGTTTCTTAAGTCTGACAAAGCATACTAAAAATGTGAAGTGAAAAGTTATATGACAAAGACAAAGTTAAAAAGCAGATTATCTTTCAATAAATGGATTTACATGTGAAATGTGGTGTAAACCTTTACTCTTCCTAATACGCAGAGTTTCAACTTCAACGCAATTATCATGTGGTATACGTCGGATTCTGTATGGTCCATTGTAAACTAGAAAGAATTTGTGACTCAAGTGTTTCTTCTTATGTGACAATGAATGAGCTTTAATGAGAACTTTCTGACCAATATACAATTTCTTTGCATTTGCTTTACCGTGTAGTTTTCTCCTTTTGTCTGCTGCAGATTTTATATTTTTAAGAGCCAAATCAATTATGTCTTTGTGTCGAAGTTTACGTGTATTCGGGAAAGGTACAAGCTCTCTGATTCTGTTCGGTGGTTCTTCATTCTTCAGTACAAGAGTAGGTGGTAAAGCAGTGGAATCATGAGGCATTTCATTCAGTACGTTTTGAAATAAGTGTAAATATCTGTCCCAATGCTGATGCTTTGTGTGACAATAAAGCCTGCAAAGCTTATTGATTTCTTTCATAATCCGTTCGGAGGGGTTACAATGTGGTGAGTACAATGAAATAAAAACAGGTTTGATTTTATGGTTGCGAAGCATGCGTGACCAAACAGCAGATCTAAATTGCGGTCCGTTATCTGAAATGACTTTAGCAACGTGGCCAACTTCACGTAAGAAATTTTTAACAAAGGCGTTGGATACAGACCGTCCAGTGGCTTTACGTAACGGAGTGAAAGAAACAAATTTTGAAGTAAGTTCAACAGCGACTAGAACGTACGAAAATCCATTAGATGTTCTGACAAGCGGTCCCAAGAGATCAACAGCAGCAAATTCTTTTAATTTAGAAGGAATAATAGGAAACAACGGAGCACGATGTGAGACAGTAGATGGTTTCGCCTTTTGACAAAGTTTACAAATAGATAAGACTCTTCGAATTCTTTTTTCCATATTGTTAAAATAACAAGTCGTTCGAAGAATATGATAACATTTTCGTGGACCAAAATGTGCGTAGCTGAAATGAATGTACCAAATGAGCTTATTAACAAAATCGTCTGGAATGCAAAGTACCCATAGCTTGTCATCAACAGTGCAGCGTTTGAAGAGTATGTTGTTTCTAACCAGGTAATAATGCCGAATCTGTGTGTGTGTCTTTTCATGCCATTTGCTCTTGATGTCTTTCCAAATCGGATCTTTATCTTGTTCATGAGCAATGTCCTTTAAAGATGTGGTGATGAAGTTTTCAAAGGCGACTTTCTGAATGTAAAGAATACTGAAATTTTTCTCGAGGTTGCCTTCTGTGGTACTTTTCTCAAGCCCAGCCGGTGCGCGTGACAGTGCGTCCGCAACAATGTTCTCCTTGCCGGGAATGTAGACTATTGTGAAGCGGAATTCTTGCAGAAACAATGCCCAACGTTTTAACCTGTCATGATTTAATTTTGAAGACATAAGAAATTGTAATGCACGATGATCACTGTATACTTTTACGTGCTTACCAGAAAGAAAGAAACGGAATTTGTTAAATGCCCAAACGATAGCTAAAGCTTCTAATTCAGTAACGGAATAATTTTTTTCAGATTTTGTTAGCACTCGGCTAGCAAAAGCAATGGTTTTCTGAACAGTAGTGTCATTTTCTGTGGCTTCTTGAAATAAATGGGCACCAAGACCGACTTTAGAAGAATCCGTGCTAAGGCAGAAATCTTGTGACAGATCTGGATGAGCTAAGATTGGCGCGTGAAGTAACGCTTCTTTCAAAGAATTGAATTCCAACTGTGCTTGTTCGTCCCAGTTCCAAATAGTATTTTTTCCAGTGAGAGAACAAAGTTTTGGTGTAACAAGAATTTGCATATTCAGAAAACGACGGTAAAAATTTACGAGACCTAGAAAACTGCGGACTTGTCTTTTTGTAGATGGAACTGGAATGGCTCTGATTGCTTCTAACTTTTCAGGATCCGGCTGAATGCCTTCAGAAGAAATAATATGTCCCAAAAACTTCACTTTTGTCCTACCGAATTCAGACTTTTCCAAGTTAACTGTAATTCCAGATTCTGCAAAAATATGTAACAAACTGTTGAGAATGCGATTATGTTGTTCCCATGAAGCTTCTGCTATCAGAATATCGTCCACATATAAGGTGATGTGACGTTTTAAGAACTCAGGTAATATGGAATTTAACCCACGAATGAATGCTGCTGAAGAAATGTTCAAACCAAAGGGAAGTTTCCGAAACTGATAACAAACGCCGAAACAAAGGAAAGCTGTGTATTTTCTGCATTCTGGATGAAGTTCGATCTGATAAAAGCTGGATCTGAGATCAATGGAAGACAACACTTTTACACCATTAAAATTTTGAAGAAGTTCTTCCATCGTCTGCGGCCTGTCTGTTTCAGGAATAATGATAGTATTGATTTGTCTCGAATCTAAGACAAGTCTGATCGATCCATTTTTCTTCTCAACAACATGTAACGGATTGTTGTATGAGCTTACTGCAGGCTCAATAATGCCCTCGTCAAGCATAGATTGTATTTCTGTTCTAACACGGTCCCTATAATGCGCCGGAATTACGTATGGTCTAACACAAAATTTAGTATGCTCACGAACACGAAATTGGTATTGAAATCCCTTGATTGTTCCTGTTTTATGAGTAAAAACTGTGGGATGTTCTTGTAAAATCTCAAAAAGGTCCTGCCTATTAGTGTCATTACAATTCTCAATTGCTTGAATTTTATTCTGAATTAACTCATTAATTTCAAATATGCCGTCGATGTCATCCCTGTCAGTACTTGCAGAGTGATTGTTAGTGTCAAGTTCCGTCGAAAATTCCGAACTGTTGTCTAACAGAAGGTAAAGCCGATTAATTTCCTCGTCATGGTTTGAGAGCCAATCTTCAAATTTCAAAGCTACTGACTTACCTTCTTTTTCTAAACTTATTTCAGCATCGTGAAAGTTTAAGATTGCTTTGTATTCATTCAAAAAGTCTACTCCCAGTATAATTTCCGTCGACAATAATGGAACAATAAGAAAGTTCATAGAGAAGCTGTGGCTTTGACAAAAGAATTCTAAGTTGGTTTGTTGGCGTACATCTACACTTTTTCCAAAGATTGCACCTTGTAATTTAATCTTACGTAACGGAAGTGTGGGGCAATCGTTCGATTTGTTGCATTTGCTAAAGGCTGTTTCACTGATTACTGAAATGGGACTGCCAGAGTCAAGTACTGCCGTAAATTTTATGTCATTTACTGTAATGTGAATCACAGGATATGCAATGTTGTTATGTTTTATGTCGTGTTCCTGGAGTAAGATGTCCCTAATGTCTTCCATTTTTACGTAATTACTAGCTACGGCAGCTGCGTCGTCAGTTTCATAAGTATGTTTTGTGGCTGCCAGCGGTGTGAGTCATTGCCTATTGTCTCTTTGTTGGCGCGCGTCGTTATTGGGATTTGGAGACCTAACTTCTACAAATTCACCTCCTCGAGAGGGCCCTGCCCTGTTTAAATCCCGCCAGTTCTGATGCAATTCAGGTCTGTCGTTACGATCACATCGTCTGTCGTCATGTCGGTAGTTCCTGTAGTTCCTTTCTTGTCGGTTAAGTGGTGGAGAATTTCTCCCTGAATCGTAACTGCGCGTTGGACCGTTGCGTCTAAAGTTATTCTGTCTCCCTTGATAATAATTATTTTGGTTCCCAAATTGTCTGTTTCTCTGATTGTCTCTGTGATAGTCACTACCGCGGAGAGGTGATCTTTCCCTGTAATTATTACTACTCTGCCAACGGTTGTAATACGCGTGGTGTCTATTTCGGTCACGATTTGTGTTGTGAGAATAGCCTTGTCGCGTCCAGTTATTATTTCTTTCATCGCGGAATTGCGACGGATGTGACCTGTAATTGCTGTGTTCCTGGTTTCGCGTTCCGCGATTGTCAGTGTCAATTTCTAACTCTTGTAAGAGTCCCTGAAATGCTTCAATGTCGTCTTTGCAACGTCCTGCCAAAATAATATGTCGTAAATGTTCAGGCAGTTTGATTAAGCAAATGCGGATGAGTTCTGAGGGGCTGTATGGGTTAGACAGGTATTGATTCTTGTGCAACATGTCTTCAAAATATTTCACAAGACTGGAAAATTCAGATTGTTCGAAGTGTTTCATCATTATGATGTTATGTTTTACACGGTCTTGTGTAGCTTGAGACCAATACGCTGAGAGGAAGGCATGATAAAAATCTCCTTCACTGTGACAATCGTGAATGACCGATCGCATTCTTACACCTGGTTCATTCTCTAAGTAGCCACACATAAATTCTAACCTGTGCTCCAATGACCAGTTGGGAGGGAAACAATGAGAGAATTGATGGAGCCACGCTTGTGGATGAATGTCGTTGGCAGAATTCTTAAACGTTTTGAATTTACGTGTAGTAATGAACAGCTTATAGTCAAAATCATCATGTCGGCAAGTCGCATGTCGGTCATTGTAACTTCGTTTCGGCGGTTCCATCTCGAAATTCGGTGCACATTGCCAGTTTCTTTCATAACTTCCGAAATGCCCTGTGTTATTATTTTGCGTCTTTTCCGTATTTCTAAGTCCCTCTTCCCGTGTTGGGGCGCGAGTGTCCTCTGAAATACGTAATTCTTGTATTACCTGTGTCAGCTGATCTTGTACTTCCCGGATTTCTCTTTGGTGTTGCGTATCAATTTGATTCAGATTTTGTTTCAGTTTCCTAATTTGTTCGCTCTGTTCTGTGTCATTAAAGACTACCGGTTTTGCGTCATTCAGATTATCATCTACCTTCGTAGATAAATTATTTAGCTGTTCCGAAAGTTCAACTACTTTCTCTGATAATGAACACATTTCCTCAGTGTGTTTTTCTGAACCAAGCTTCAGAGTGTCCATTTGTGTTGAAATCGAATCTACTGTGTCCTTTAAGTTTTCCTGAGTTTTTGCAAGTTGCGTAACCGAATCGGTAGATGCAACTGAGTCAATTTTAGCCCACAAGGTCTCATGATTTTCATGAACAATGGTTTGCAGTTCTTTTATGGCTGCTTCGTGATTCTGTAATGCATTTTCATGCCGCGAAAAAATAGGTTGAAAATGCTCACAAATTTGTGTTTTTACGTCATTACACACTTTCTGACATTTCGATTCAATGTTATGTAACTCAGCAGTTAAATCTTCACGCGTTTGTTCAAGAGTTTGTTCCAATGAGTCTAACTTTTGAAGCTGTTGCTGTGTTTGTCTCTGATTTTGTTCCAGTGTGTCTAACTTTTGAAGCTTTTGCTGTGTTTGTCTCTGATTTTGTTCCATTTGTTGCATTAATTGCAATAATAATGTATTAGTGTCTGGAATCTGTTTCTCTACGCTTTTCGGCAGTGCATTTGCACCGGCAACATTCACATTTTGACAAGCAGAAAATGTGTCTTGGCTTATTTGAGAAAACGGTGATGACCCAAAACCTGAATCTACAGTATTTGCGAAATTGTGTCCTGTCATTTCGGATTCCTGAGGCGAGCTGTTGCCGACCGATCGATCGATAATGCTTCCCTCTTCACTAATTGTTTCACTGTCCATGCCATTGTTTGCCGCCCGCTCCATTTCCCTATTCACAATTACCAAATTACTACTTTGAACATCAGTTAATTCACTACTCGGTGGCGCTAACACACTGCTTTCGTCTTCACTGTCATTTCTCAGTTTACTTTGGAGCCTAGTATTACGTTTTTCACACGCCATTATTGTCACAATATTTCACACGACAACACAGAAAAACACGATTTGAAGATCAAAAATAAGAGAACACATTAACATAGCACTGAAAATAATATCTAGTTAATTGCAAGCGCAGCTGCGAAATACTTGCTGCAAATCTACATGCATGCCACAACTGTTATACTGTACAACAATGAAAAACTACAACTACAAAGGAAATTCTCTCTATAATTACGCGCTAGCAATAAACAAAATCTACACTAAATACACAAACTACAAGAAAAAATCAGAAGATTCCAGTGAGGTATCCTAGGCTAAGGGTCGACATATGAAACGTCCCCTTTGAACAATTATACAGGACTGTGCTTAACCTGACACACAATATTTTTAGCGCAACGCAATCTGACTTTCAAAATTCCCTACTAAAGAATGGCCCTGACAAACATTAAACTATACCTTTCACAAATCACTTACCTCACAAAAATCTTCGCTGCTCAAGCTACTGCAATACAGCGAGCGCCACTACTGCCAGCTAAATAAAAGATTCAAACTACTGAAGGCACTAACTACTGATAGGGGTAGTTAGCAAATGAAAGATATTAATAGAGAGCAAACAATGTATTTACCTTAATATCATCACAAGTCATAATATATATATCAGTTCATGACAAATTACAAAACTCCGCCATCTCTCTCCCCACATCCACCACTGCTGGCGGCTCACCTCCAACTGCGCAACGCTACGCGCTGTTCACAGCCAGCTGCCTAACACTACAATGGCGAGAATTACAACAATGCAAAGCAGCCACAGACTGCACACAGCACAGCCAGTGATTTTCATATTGAGCGCTACGTAACGTTGCCAATAAGAAAACATAAACAGCCTACTTACATAGAGAAAACATAAACAGCCTACTTACAATTGGAATAATAGAGGATTGTGAAGGTGGTTCGATGAACCCTCTGCCAGGCACATAAATGTGGCTTGCAGAGTATCCATGTAGATGTAGATGCAGATGTTGTTTTACTATCACATTTAACACATATAGCTAAAACAAGTATTGCAAGAAACCAGTGGTATCCACAAGGGGGTAATTACCCCCTTTGGGGTGAAATGCAATTTTCTGGGGGGGGGGGGGGGGGGTAAAAACTAAATGTCCATTATTTTTCAGTCAGTTATTTTCAAAAGATCACTATTATTATCACAATTTTGTTAGAATCTAATACTGCTTATATTAGTCATCAATAATTACTTTTTCTCAATTAGTAGCATTTATGTGGTGGATGTCTCAGGTTCCTACTATAGTCCACCCACTACGCTGATATCTTGTGCTTTGTCCCGTACATCGCTGATGATAAAAGTGAGACATGAACGTAACAAATGTTAAATATCTCAAGAAAATATCTTTCCCAAGTTTTAGATAGTACCTGTAGTAGTCCAGAAATTACTTCAATACTGGCTTCGAAACAGATAAATGAATCAATTGTCTGCACGACAGAGCAGTAACTACGTAAGGGCTACTTTAGTGCTGTACACATTATTATTATTATTATTATTATTATTATTAGAGTGGATAGACACAAAACATTAACAGCTTGAAGTCGTCCAGTTTCTGCCAGTTCAGAAGTAATCAAGTGATTTACAAACAGTCATTATAGTGCACACATTTGAACTTGTTTGATTTAAAATGGGATTGCAGTGTGAAGGTCAAGCAAGAGCCGCAATGGAGAGGAGTAATGCAGGGGAAGCATGTTTTGTGACAAGTGTCTACTCTCACTGTGGAGGTAGCACTTGCGATGCACCACGAATTCCTTCATGGTTCATTTTAAAACACACATACACAAACAAACAAACTAATAAATATCATTCATCTTTCGTAATTTTAAAAATAGAAGTGTTCCAATGAAAGCCTTTCACTCTACAGTTTAGTCAGGTGCTAAAGTTGGTGGTAACATGGTGGGACGTTGGAGGGGGGGGGGGGGGGGTCACGGATAATAGTTAATGTCTGATTGTACTCAGTAGTAACAGTCTAAGCAAGGTTGTAAACCACTGCACTAGACTAATCTACTGCCTTTATATTGAATGGGCACGTAAAATTCAGCTTTAAAATCATTTTGTTTGTAACTGGGAACAAACCGATGCCTTCCGCCGACACTAGGCGTCGCATGAGAGATTTAATGAGCACTTCATGTTTCGGCTAACTCCAGCTACACGATGCAAAAAAGAAATTGCAAATATCTTCCGAAACACCCGAGAAAATGCATCTGACGACTGTTAGGAGAGACGCCTTGTATATTCACGAGTGCTGGTGCTTTGAAGCTTAACAGAAAGGCTGTTGCCTTCTTAAGATCGCCGTTTACTTTCTTAATATGAAACACACTTACTCTCAATCTTACATCAGATCATTTGTATTAAGATGCATGATGTTGTGCGTTACAATGCGTATTTGAGCGAGTTCTGCAAACTGAAGCAGAATCGAATAATCTCCAAGACTGCAATAAGTACAGTGGTATGTCGTTGTTGGCTGGGAGCACCCAAGTGGTAGGTTCAACCTCCTAGTCGGAAAGGGTTTTCTTCCGCTAAGCACAATGGCCCCTTTCGTTGCCGACACGTGAAAGCTGTCTTTTTATGTGTATGTGTCGAGTGTAGGTGAGCGTAATGGATACATGTACAGTGAGGTGTTATGTTTTTCTTTGTGATTACGAGGGATGGGAGAATGTGAAACTCAATTCCGGCACATAGCCTACTCCTTTCAGATAGCACCAAGGAGGCCGTCGACCCTAAGGTACCCGTCCACTGGACGTACCTCTATTAACAGTGTCACGTGCCTTCACTTCATGAGAGATAGTGGAGTGATTTGGAATTTAATCCAGGATATTGACTCAAACACTGGTGATTAGGAACTTTACGCCATTACAGCTCCTCCCGTTGCTGCTCAAATACTGCCAGTGGCAGTTTCATCCATCACCAGGATTCGAACCGGCTCACCCCTGTACGGAAGACTACCGCTCAAGTGACTGTTAGCGACCTCGACTACGGAGCGGGTAGAAATTAAAAGTGTTGGCGCCTCACAGGAGGTAGCAGTTTCTGTTGGTAGTTTCTCAGTCGCGTGCCTTTTCATGGATTTCAGCGTCATTGTAATGCCACCCACAGTTTTCTGTGTATAGAAATATCGTAAACTTTCAAAAGTATTTTCTTCTAATTTCCTAACAGAAAATGTTCTTTCTGATAAGCGACTTATAAGGGGCGATCGAAATGTTGCAGTTTGAGGTCGTCGCTAACCTGGCGCGACTCCGGTGGTAGTGTATAAACACCAACAACGGGGTTGGTGTAGCACTCGTGTCCTACAGTCGCGCGCCCAACAAAAGCGGAAACGTGAACTATGGCGATTGCGAGCTAATAGCCCAAAGATGTTCTGGCTCACATTCTTCGTCGAAACGTCTTGGCTCAAACTCGTCTGGGGGTCGATCCGCACGTGTCGCATTACAGATCCTAAACTAGACACTTGTGACCCTTTGGTTAAATTGTCTGGCTGATCGCAAGTTTGCGAAATACTAAGTTAACATAATATATAATAACAGTAATAATAATATCGGGAACTAAATTAACGACCCATAAATGATGTAGGCCACACAGTTGCGATTTGGTTAGAATAATGTTTATTCAGAAAGCAAACTAATAGCGAAAGTGGTCGTATTTAGAGTTACTGTCACACTGGATCGCATATCCATTTGACACAGTTCCATCATTCACAATCTCATCGCGAAATACAAGTTATGTACGCGAAAATTGAGAGTTCACACCAGGCGCGCAGCTGCTCACCGCTCAGAGACTAAGTTCCGCGAAAATTTTCTAAGTCGTTTCACATCCTAGCTGCCTAAAGAGCGACTGTCCGCTTTTCGCGTCTCAATCCGAACTGTACCCTTCGGTGTCTCCAGCCGAACTGTCCCTCTGCCCGTCCCAGGCCGCGTTTCCCGCACGCCGAACATCCTCGCTCAACTGATTAGGGCAGTTCCCTTTCCTGAAGCCGGCCACCTGATTGGCTACAGCTTATTCTACAATATTTTACATTTTAACGTATTTAAATAATCAAAGATTGACCACTTTCACGTTCAAAATAAAGTAACAATAATACCCATTGTTAAATTCTTTTACATAAAACCAATACAATTTCCTCCTTAACTTTGAATCTAACGACCAGTAGCCTCGCACCAATATGATTTCTGATAAATAAATAAAGAACAAAAGTAACCATTACACACTAAACTTTACAACAAATATTCTATTACGTAATGGTTCAATAAGGTGTCATGCTGTCATCGTTCAGTGTGTTTTGTGTGGAGGAAATGATCTAATGCTTAACTGAAAATACTGATAGTTTAAATGCACTATATCTTTAAACAAACAAAGTTACAGGGTTGACATTTACAACGTTTGTCATTTTAATAATGCGCTTCTATATGAATTGTCGATCGGTCAGATCTTTGCATCCAGGTCTTTGTTACTAAACTTGTTAATTTCACTTTAACAGTAAATCCTAAACTATTATACATATGATCAGTATTCAAGCTTTATTGGGATCACCATGAAAATTTATGGAGGGTGGCAGATTAAAATTACTGTGGATTCATTCCCTACACTACTACAGAATTAAAATAGTTTCCATAAATGTTTCCTTTTATGGCTGGTCTTAGATCCGCCATATTTTACACTGCTACGTCTCCTTGGCCACAAATGGCTTCTACTGGGTCTCTCTATGACGTAGGTTCTCGTCTGTCTCACTCGCACACTGCAGTGCTTACGCCTCAATAGACAATAGACGGCTGTTAGTTTCCCCATTTCGTGGTAAATCTGTGCCCTTTGTGGCAGGTCCTGGACGAGAGTGTTCGTTTCACAATTCCTGAAGGCTGAGTCTTTCGGCCATATATTTAAATGAGAGCACAATGCTCGTTAACTCACACTACGTTATAATCACATACGTCCCAACAGGACCAACGTGCTGTTATTCTTTTCTTAGCTCCCGAAAGACAGACAGCGGTAGACATCGATTGGATGTGTATAGGGCAGCATGTCTGTCGAAAATTACCGTTTGCATAATGGAGCGCGAAGTGGTGCTGCTGCTCCATGACAGCGACGCCCCCATATCGCAAATTTCGGGACACACGTGTTACGTCGTTTTAAGTGGGAGACGCTCGAGCACCCGACCTATAGTTCTGATCTCTCCCCATGCAGTTATCACACCTTCTGTCCCTCAAAAAGCGCCTTGAAGGGTCGACGTTTGCTGTAGGACGAGGATGTGTAGCAGGCAGTTACGGACTTCTCCAAGCAGCAGGACACGGTGTTTCACCAAACGAGTATTTTCAGTCTAGTGCGTCAGTGGGATGATTGCCTCAGTGCTCCCGGCGATTTTGCCTGATTGGCATAACGATTCTGGACTGTACGCATATCGAGCGGAAACATTTTGATCATCCCTTTATATTACTATTGTTCTCTGCCTCCTACTGCTATTGCCTAACGACGCACCTAAACCGTCGGAAGCGTTGTTATGGGCAGTAATGTTCACCATTTCGTTCCCACGAGGACTCAGCCACACCCGCTTACGTGAGCAAGCCTTGCACAACCACGTGCTGCGGGTGAGCCAGAGGTGGCCGCTAACAGCTGTTTCACCTCCACAGTGCTCCACCCCATCGGCACGTAATACACCTTGAGAGTGAGGCTTCGTTTTTATTTTTTAATAGAACTTTCAACCTTCATAGTAGTCAGGAGGATTAATTCAAGATCCCGCACTCCGTGACTCACAACGTTCCATAGTCACGCCTCACGGCTAAAGCCATCCTCACAAAGGACTTAAAATCGAATATGGACGTGTAACTGGACGAAATCTACGCCGTCACAACATGGAATTTCACGTTGCGGAGCTTTCCCAAGAATAAATGGCGTCAGGCCTTCTGAATGTAAAGATGACCCTGACCAGTTAGATCCAAGATCGTTTCCTACGTCACAAACAGAACTTTGGAGAGGACATACTGGATTACGTCGTTTACAGTTGGTGCCCTATTGTGTGGTTACCGTATTATAACTTGTGCTATACTGTTTAAAAAACCAGCACACTCGAAGTCCCTCGTAAACGCATCAGTTTTGGTACGAATTGTTATACTAAAACGACGATAAACGCCATGTCATTGGTTAAAGCAATTTATTATTTGCTGTTTGTCGTATTATAACTTACATACATCTACATCCACATGATTACTCCGCAATTCACAGTTAAGTGCCTGGCAGATGGTCCATCGAACGACCTAAGATTAGATTAGATTAATTATTCATTCCATAGACCCACAAAAGAGGGGATCCTCCTGGGTGTCGAATATGTCAGATAAACACATTACAAAAATGTAATAAGAAAAGCTTGAGTTTCATTAATTTTAATGATCCTCAATCAATAAACAGTAAAATTATGCACATGAATTAAAATTAAACTTCCAATACTTACAGGTTTAATACTTACATCTGCTTTCATTAAATGCATCATTCACACAGTAGCTAGTTACTTGGCTATTACAACCAAGTATTGTCAAAAATGGAAGTAAATTAATCATTTCAATGATCCTCAGTTAAGAACAGTCAAATTATGTACAAGATTTAAATTTAAACTTCCACTATTTACAGATTTAAGACTTACATTTGCTTTCCATACAACTATCATGCACACATTAGGTAGTTACGTGGCTGTTACAACGAAGTATTGTCAAAAATTAAAGTATAATAAATTTTCGTTAAAATGTTGTACTGCACCTGTTGAGAAAGTCGTGGATGGAATTGAAGGAGTTGGCCACCAAAAATTCTTTTAAATTATGTTTAAATTGTGCCTCGTCTGAAACTAAACTCTTAATGGTTCCTGGTAACTTATTGAAAATATGCGTTGCTGAATACTGGACTCCATGCTGGGCAAGAGTAAGTGATTTTAAATCTTTATGTATATTGTTCTTATTCCTAGTATTGATACTCTGTACTAAGCAGTTAGTTGGAGAAAGAGATTTATTATTTACAACAAACTTCATTAAGAAATAAATATACTGAGATGCTGTTTCTCTACCATTCCACCCTCGAAGTGCACGTTGGAGAAACGAACACTTTCCGTGAGAGCTCTGTTTTCTCTTATTTTATTTAGATGATCATTGCTCCCTATGTAGGTGGACGCAAACAAAATATTTTCACCCTCTGAGACGAAAGTTGTTAATTAAAATTTCATGAGAAGGTCCGCAGCGAAAAACGCCTCTCCTTTAATGACCACCCCACCAACTCGTGTATTATATCCGTGGCACACTCTCCCATATTTCGCGAAAATGAAAAACGAGGTGCCCTTCTTTGAACTTTTTCGATGTCCTTCGTCAATCCCATCTGATGCGAACCCCACCCGCACAGCAATACTCGAGATGATGGCGGACAAGTGTAGTGTAAGCAGTCTCTTTAGTAGAACTGTTACATTTTCTAAGTGTCCTGCCAAGAAATCGCAATCTTTGTTTTGCTTTCCCGGTAACGTTATATGTGTGATCGTTCCAGTTTAAGTTGTTCTTAACTCTAATCCCTAAGTATTTGGTTAAGTTTATAGCCTTTAGATTTGTGTGTTTTATTGTGTAACTGAAATTTAGCGAATTATTTTTAGTGCTCATGTGGATGACTTCACTATTTTCATGATTCAGAGTCAATTTCCTCTTTATGCGCCATACAGATACCTTATCTAAATCATTTAGCATTTCTTTTTGATCATCTGCTGACTTTACAATCTAAGAGGGCGGCTCAGATCGTCTCACAAATCGTTTATGTATATCAGGACCAACAGGGGCTGTAGCACTTCCTTGGGAAACGCCGGATATTACTTCTGTTTTACTCGATATTTTCCCATCAGTTATTACTAACTGTGAGCTTTCTGACAGGAAATCACTGATCGAGTCACACAACTGAGACAATACTCCATAGGCACGCAATTTAATTAAAAGTCGCTTGTGAGGAACGATGTAAAAAGCCTTCTGGAAATGTAAAAATATGGAATTAATCTGACGTCCCTTGTCAATAGCACTCATTACTTGTGAGAATTAAGAGCTAGTTGTGTTTTTCAGGAACGATGTTTTCTGAATCCGTGTTTGCTTCTTGTCAATAAATCGTTTTTTTCCAGAATGAGATTTTCACTCTGCAGCGGAGTGTGCGCTGATATGAAACTTCCTGGCAGATTAAAACTGTGTGCCCGACCGATACTCGAACTCGGGACCTTTGCCTTTCGCGGGCAAGTGCTCTACCATCTGAGCTACCGAAGCACGACTCACGCCCGGCCCTCACAGTTTCATATCACCGCACACTCCGCTGCAGAGTGAAAATCTCATTCTGGAAACATCCCTCAGGCTGTGGCTAAGCCATGTCTCCACAGTATCTTTTCTTTCAGGAGTGCTAGTTCTGCAAGGTTCGCAGAAGAGCTTCTGTAAAGTTTGGAGGGTAGGAGACGAGATACTGGCAGAAGTAAAGCTGTGAGCACCGGCCGTGAGTCGTGCTTCGGTAGCTCAGATGGTAGAGCACTTGCCCACGAAAGGCAAAGGTCCAGAGTTCGTGTCTCGGCCGGGGACACAGTTTTAATCTGCCAGAAGTTTCAAATCGTTTTTATTTTATTTTTATTTTTTTTTTAAGAGATGATTCGTAATGTTCGAGTACAGTATATGCTGCAAAATCCTACTGCAAATCGACGTTACCGATATGGCTCTGTAATTCAACGAATTACTCCTACTTCCTTTCTTGGGTATGGTGTAATTTGTGCAACTTTCCAGTCTTTGGGTATGGATCTTTCTATGAGCGAGCAGCTGTATATGATTGCTAAACATGGAGCTATTGTAACAGCATACTCTGTGAGGAACCTGTCTGGTACACAATCTGGACCAGGAGCCTTACCTTTATTAAGTGTTTTAAGCTGCTTCGCTACGTGGAGGATATCAACTTCTAAGATACTCATGATGGCAGTTGTTGTTGACTCGAATTCAGTAATATTTGCTTCGTCTTCTTTCGTGAAGGAATTTCGGATAATCGTGTATAGTAACTTTGCTTTAGCGGCACTGTGATCAATAACAACACCATTGTTATTGTGCAGTGAATATACTGATAGCGTCTTGCCACTGATGTATTTTTACATATGACCAGAATCTCTCTGGGTTTTCTGCCAGATTTCGAAACAGTGTTTCGTTGTGGAAACTATTAAAAGAATCTCTCTCTGAAATACGCGCTAAATTTCGAGCTTCTATAAAACTTCGCCAATCTTGGTGATTTTGCGTTCTTTTAAATTTTGCCTGCTTCTTTGTTGCTTCTGCAATAGTGTCCTGTCCTGTTTTGTGTACAATGGGGGATCAGTACCATCTGTTACTAACTTATTAGGTCTATATCTCTCCACTTCTGGGGATGCTATTTCTTTGAATGTGAACCAATCTGATCTACACTTACATAGTCAGACTGGAAGGAGTGGAGTTGTCTCTTAGGAAGGTGTCAAGCGAATTTTTGTCTCTTCCTTTGCGTTTATTTTTGGTGGGTCTGTATGTTGTGATGCTCCCTATCCGATCAGGATTATTTTCCATAAGAGATCAAATATGTTTTCGCAATCATTTACACTTCGAGTAGGTTTCTAAACTAGTTGTAATTTTCTGAGAAGGCATTCAGAACGATTTTGGACGACGTTTTATGGCCACCACGGACTTTAAACAGATATTTTCGCCAGAATATCGAGGGTAGATTGAGGTCACCGCCAGCTACAATTGTATGAATGAGGTACCTATTTGAAATGACACTCAAGTTTTCTTTGAACTGTGCAGCAACTGTATCATCTGAATTTGGGTGGTCGGTAAAAGTAACCAGTTGTTAATTTACTCCGTGTGTCAAGTATATACTCTACCCAAACTAACCCACAGGATATCGGTTGACTCTTACACAGAAGATTACAGCAACCAGCCACTTTTTACACTCCTGGAAATTGAAATAAGAACACCGTGAATTCATTGTCCCAGGAAGGGGAAACTTTATTGACACATTCCTGGGGTCAGATACATCACATGATCACACTGACAGAACCACAGGCACATAGACACAGGCAACAGAGCATGCACAATGTCGGCACTAGTACAGTGTATATCCACCTTTCGCAGCAATGCAGGCTGCTATTCTCCCATGGAGACGATCGTAGAGATGCTGGATGTAGTCCTGTGGAACGGCTTGCCATGCCATTTCCACCTGGCGCCTCAGTTGGACCAGCGTTCGTGCTGGACGTGCAGACCGCGTGAGACGACGCTTCATCCAGTCCCAAACGTGCTCAATGGGGGACAGATCCGGAGATCTTGCTGGCCAGGGTAGTTGACTTACACTTTCTAGAGCACGTTGGGTGGCACGGGATACATGCGGACGTGCATTGTCCTGTTGGAACAGCAAGTTCCCTTGCTGGTCTAGGAATGGTAGAACGATGGGTTCAATGACGGTTTGGATGTACCGTGCACTATTCAGTGTCCACTCGACGATCACCAGTGGTGTACGGCCAGTGTAGGAGATCGCTCCCCACACCATGATGCCGGGTGTTGGCCCTGTGTGCCTCGGTCGTATGCAGTCCTGATTGTGGCGCTCACCTGCACGGCGCCAAACACGCATACGACCATCATTGGCACCAAGGCAGAAGCGACTCTCATCGCTGAAGACGACACGTCTCCATTCGTCCCTCCATTCACGCCTGTCGCGACACCACTGGAGGCGGGCTGCACGATGTTGGGGCGTGAGCGGAAGACGGCCTAACGGTGTGCGGGACCGTAGCCCAGCTTCATGGAGACGGTTGCGAATGGTCCTCGCCGATACCCCAGGAGCAACAGTGTCCCTAATTTGCTGGGAAGTGGCGGTGCGGTCCCCTACGGTACTGCGTAGGATCCTACGGTCTTGGCGTGCATCCGTGCGTCGCTGCGGTCCGGTCCCAGGTCGACGGGCACGTGCACCTTCCGCCGACCACTGGCGACAACATCGATGTACTGTGGAGACCTCACGTCCCACGTGTTGAGTAATTCGGCGGTACGTCCACCCGGCCTCCCGCATGCCCACTATACGCCCTCGCTCAAAGTCCGTCAACTGCACATATGGTTCACGTCCACGCTGTCGCGGCATGCTACCAGTGTTAAAGACTGCGATGGAGCTCCGTATGCCACGGCAAACTGGCTGACACTGACGGCGGCGGTGCACAAATGCTGCGCAGCTAGCGCCATTCGACGGCCAACACCGCGGTTCCTGGTGTGTCCGCTGTGCCGTGCGTGTGATCATTGCTTGTACAGCCCTCTCGCAGTGTCCGGAGCAAGTATGGTGGGTCTGACACACCGGTGTCAATGTGTTCTTTTTTCCATTTCCAGGAGTGTACAATGTTATTTATTTATTCATCTTCAAACGGCTAGTTCACGTTCATAATGGCGCGGTTTCTTCATCTGTACCACCACCCCTAGAAAATTTCGTCAAGTGAGAAAAAGAAAGGCGAAATCTAATTTAAAACTGAACTAGCCGTCTGAAGATGAACCTGACAGTTCGAAACCGGTAACGGCGCTGTTTAAATAAGTAAATAGCATTGTAAAAAATGGCTGCTTGCTGTAATCTTCTGTGTGAGAGTCAACCTCTTTTTTTACACAGCCACGGGCTCAAAATATCAGTTTTTCACAAAATAGCATTAACTCACAGGAACTGTCTGCTTCAATTTCACAAGAAGGTGAACTTCTTGTGACAGCAATATGCACTCCACCACGAGCGGTATTTAATCTACCATTTCTCATCACAGTTACACCCTTTGTAAGAATTTCGGCTGAACTTATTTCCGGCTTTAGCCAGCTTTCTTTATCTATAACGATTTGAAATTCAACGCTTTCTGTTAGCGCTTAAAGCTCTGGTTCTTTTTCAGCACATTTACGACAGTTTACAGCTACAATAGCTATTGTTCCTATGTCTGTTGTCTTCCTGTGTTTGCCGGCCGTGGTGGCCGAGCGGTTCTAGGCGCTCAGTCCGGAACCACGCGACTGCTGCGGTCGCAGGTTCGAATCCTGCCTCGGGCATGGATGTGTGTGATGTCCTTAGGTTAGTTAGGTTTAAGTAGTTCTAAGTTCTAGGGACTGATGACCATAGAAGTTAAGTCCCATAGTGCTCAGAGCCATTTGAACCATCTTCCTGTGTTTGTCCTGCATCCTTTGAAACTGAAGCCTTTCCTGGACTTTTCTGGGACTATCTAAACTAAAAAACCGCCCAGTACCCCCACCAGCCTCCAGTACCACGTGGCTACTTCCTGTATGTAGTGGACCACTGCCCTATTTAGCAGAACCCGCAAATCCGCCACTCTATGGCGGAAGTCAAGGAATCTGCAACGTACACGCTCGCAGAACCAAAGGACCGCAATCGGTTTTGCCGACGATGCTACAGACATTGAGCTCCGCCTTCATCTCACAAGCAAGACCAGCAGTCTTTACTACTTCAGCTAGCCACCCAAAACCAGAAAGAATCTCTTCTGACCCAAAGCGACACACATCTCTACTATCAACATGTGCCACAACCCGTAGCTGGCTGCACCCTATACTCTTCAAGGAATACAGAAATACCTGTTCCACATTTGGAGGTATACAAACAGACTCCACACCGGATTCCTTGGAAAAATGGCGTTTTAGTGCACAGGTGCACTGAAGATTTAAAATTAGCGTCGTATCGCATTCAGTTTCATATAACATCATGTAAGGTCAAATAAGCTTTAATTACATATGTAGATAGTAGTGGAAGAAAGCAGGTTCTGGCCCACTTTTGATATCAAGTTGATATCGATTTTGATATAAAAATCAATTAATCAATCAATTAATTACCCCCCCCCCCAATGACATCATGGGTTTCCCTGGCCAGCAAGCGAGTCTGCTTGAGGGAATTCCTAGCCCACTCCCATCCTCCTCCCCTCCCCCTCCACTCCTGTGATGTAATCCAAGATGGGGGTGTGGGGAAAAATAGTGGGAAATTCACTCAGTCTGCGCCTAGCTGCTGGCGTGGGAGGACCTCGCAATGGTAGGCTAATACAGCATGCATAAGGAATTGTTAAACAATTTGTTCAAGAGTATTGTTTATTCATTTCTGAAATCATAGTACACCTCAAAATTTACAGTGGCGTTTAAACAATTTAGCCGATATTAAACAATTGTGGTACTTTTTTTTACTAGGATAGTGAAAGGCATCACATAATTACACTCTCGCAGATTGCACTGAATCTTATCTGGTGATTGCATCTCACCATCCACCAGAGTCACACCTGCAGGAAGGAGCTATGCACCAGGGTAGCAGTACTGGCCAGGGTCAGACGTGTGACAGAAGCAGGATGATGACAAGCACTTGCTGTCACATGGGAAATAACTTAGTCTTCTTCCTCCTCCCTGGCACACTTTCTTTGTGGCACATGGATACCCATTGTCATTGAATATGAACGGCTTCAGGAGATATTAAATCTGATACCCAAGCAATGTGTGGAATATTGTCACAGAGATATCTTGAAGATGTCACAAAACTTTGCAAATGCTGCTGCTTCAGATGGTATGCCACAGGAAATGCCAATTAAACAATTCGTTTCACAAAACTATTACTCGAAACACACTTGCATGGACAGCACTGTGAGAGCTGTAGTTGGAGGTGCTACCAACTCCAGACTCTGGAATTTCATCAGTATTTACTCTCTAAGCTATACCAATGAGAAGTGATTCGTCAATCGCGAATTAATTTACCAGTCAGCTGCAATATCAGATTTTACACGCCAAAACGACGATAATAGGAAGTCAAAATAAATATCTCTGTAACTCTAAATAGGATGCCCCCAGTATTAGAGGTTTCACTGTTTGTTTGAAATCAATGCCAGTGAGACAAAAATTTCTGAGTACTACAGTTGCTATGGTGTTCATCACTTTTTTGAAACACTAAGTGGACGTAGTTTATATTTGCTGCTGGAGTCCGTGATTTTAAGACTCTTATTTTTTATTTTCGTAACTTCTCGATGCACATTGGTATCTAAGCACAGATGGGAAAATCAGAACAAATTCATATCTAAAAGTTCATGACATATTTTGAAACCCACAGGACATTGTGAAACAAAAACACAAACCCATTTCGAAGCACTGTCCTACAGTTGAACAAATTGGCTGGAATTTTTGGTGAATTTTCGATGTCCTTCAACTGCTGGTCTGGAGATGCTCTAAAGCTACAGTGGCAAGTGGGGACAGCATCCCACCTCTCTGAACCAGAGGAGGCTGGTCTATTTGGACTTGTCTCTGAACACTTAAACAAATAAGAGATAATGTAACACTCAGACATCACGGGACTCTCCATACATACCTTGCCCCTGTCTTGTTCAAACCAGTCTGTAGAGGCTCCTATGTCCCACACATAGGATGTTCTGTCATTTTTAGACATCATGGAACTTCCCATGAATGGAGCATTCCGATTGGATCTTAATGAATTTATCCACCAAATTGCTGCTGCCGGTATGGGAGCACTCTCCACCATTTTCCACAGACGGGCAATTTACTAGAATTTCAGCCGCAAACTATTTTCTACAGACCGAAAAACATAGAGTCATATTGACCTGACAGTTAAACCCTACAAAAGTGGCCTACAGATCATGAAATATAGGCACTGTCCCCAAAGACACTTCAATTACACTGCTCTTCCGCTGTCGTGGAAAGCTTGGATTTTTCGAAGTGAGTCGATCTCGAACCAAGCTATGTCACCGCAAACGATTTTACCATCATACCAAATCGATGTAGTAAACACAGTTCGTATCCCACACCAGACAAAATCATCACTTCTGCATCCCACACACAGCTGTCGACCATCAGACACTCGTGCATATACTGTGAAGATGGACAGATTCCAAAAAACGTAAGGACATGCAACGTATATAGTCGCAGCACTAGGTATTTGCTGTGAGGTCGGTCGGTCCTTCACCATAGCCAACAGTCATGAGGCAACTGCCCCCACACATGCTGGCCTGATGCGCGATCAGAGCGCCCTCTGTGGACAGCAGTTACTCTCCAGTCTGGTGTACAAGGGCTGGTGAGGTTCTCCCTGCACAAAGGAGTCCACTAATGATAAAGTTTCCTATCTGGACTGCTTGCTGCCATCGTTTCTGCAACGAGTTGTGATCATCTCCAGACTCTGTGATTACAAGACATTTCACTTTCTGAGAACTGTCGATCAGAAATGCAATCATCAATTGTGAATTAATTTACTGATCTCAAAATGAATGTCACCTGCAATATCAGATTTTACACGCCAGGAAATGAAGTATTTATGATACTTTTATGCTGAAATCATCGAGCAGAACATGAAAAATTTGCAATATCATGTATTTTCACATGGTTTGCCAGAATAACATACCATTTACGCGATAGTTCTCGATATCAAACACATAGCAGTGTGCTACCTACCACTTGCATAGTATAATTCCGAAGATAAAGAGTGGAAATTATACATCTAGAAACCAAAAACCTTAAGCAAGGTTCGAATCCTGCCTCGGGCATGGATGTGTCTGATGTCCTTAGGTTAGTTAGGTTTAAGTAGTTCTAAGTTCTAGGGGACTGATGACCACAGATGTTAACTCCCATAGTGCTCAGAGCCATTTGAACCTTAAGCAAGGTCACTATTTGGAACGCACAGCAAAACCACTATATGTCAAAAGTATCAGGTTTGTGAAAATCTTTACGGGAAAACTCGAAAATAGAGGAAACTGGTAGTTCCACTCTTTATTTTTTAGCAGCTACCGATGTCAATGACACAACAGGGTCTAAATCATCCTTGCACTATACAAAGTCAACTAAGGCTTTCATACTTATAGTCCTACATGTTTGACGTGTCTAGAGAACCAGCAAACGTCTCTTCCACTTGTTTTTCACCATCTAGATGCACAGAACACACATCACTATCGATGTTCTCTCAATCAAATAAAGACAATGAAAATGTAAAACGGCAGTACCAGTAGTCAACTGGTCAATTTACATGGGCGAGACTTGCTGTCCAATGCAAACACTCACCCATATTGAATCTTCTCAAATTTCTACGGAGAATACTTGCAACACACGCGATCACGCAATGCATCAGTAGGTCAAAGTCATATGAAATGTACAAAATCCTATGACCAATGTGCTGGCTTTTCAGATCAATAGTGTTACACTTTCTGCTAAATATGCTGTCTTCGATTTGAAACCAAGTCACTCCACTCAACCATATACTTGCGTTGGATCCCATGGAGATGTCTTTTAATGATTGCAGCCACTAGTGAATCATATTTGTAGCAGTCACATTTCTAAATGAGTCACCTTTATCAAACCTATCTACTAAGAACCCCATACAGCAAAACTACATTGTGGGTTTCAATAGTCTTTCTCCACATTGTAAGTGTTCCTCAGTCCCTGCTCTGACCTCACTGCAGCGTTGTCCATGTGATCATCCCAATTTAAGTCACAACTGAAGTCAGAGAGTTCTGTATCTACCACTTTCTGCAACTGTGGAGAAACTTCGTGAGCTGAGTTCATGCGATAGGACCATGTTTTGACCAGTCAGTGGAAATGGGAAAATGTCATAGCTCCGCCAACTGAGTACAGTGTGTAAGGGCAGTGCCAAACGAAGCTTTCTCCCAGAACACAAGGTAGTAGAAAAGACAGTAAGAGTAGTTACATGGGTGTTTGTTGTCGGGAAAATTAGGAAGACTCCACATCATACAGAAACTGGAAGA
This sequence comes from Schistocerca americana, assembly GCF_021461395.2. Taxonomy (NCBI): domain Eukaryota; kingdom Metazoa; phylum Arthropoda; class Insecta; order Orthoptera; family Acrididae; genus Schistocerca; species Schistocerca americana. Next base: position 447,231,959 of record NC_060122.1, on the reverse strand, counting down.
AACATGAAGTGTTTTGTACTGCACTGCTGCGCATTTCCAAACTACATACAGATACTGCAGTCCAAATGGAATCTACATCCCGCAAGGTGCATTCATGTCTGTCACCCAGACATTCTTTTTATCATCGTTACTATGTACTATCTTAAAGAGAAAAACTGGAAGAGTTAGTGCCATTGTGGACCGTTTCCAAACAGCTTTCCGAAAATGATGATCTGTACATTTAATCTCATCTTTCTCAGTGATACGTTAGCAGATGTCTCAGTGTTGTGTCACTCAGTAAAGAAGTCAATAAGATTTTACATCTCTCTCTTCCGATGTATCGCGCAACTAATACCGTCTACATGTTGACACTGACCAAATGTGGTGATCCCATTAAATAAACATCTATTGCTCCATGAGAACAGGTGGCCAGTGTTCTGAGACCTTGTATTGACCAGTGTAAAGTTTTATCAGCCCTATATATTACACTGACTATCAGTCACAAGAGAAAGTCCCTGTGTTGTTGTTTGATACATTGATTTTCTACTGTAACACGCCCCAGCAGTATATGGCTACAGCTGTGTCCATAGCCATAAATTTCGTTTCTCCATCACAACTTCTAGGCGTGTGTCAGGTGCTAAACTGACGTTAAGTGTAAGCTCTTCTGCTGCTCCCACAAGACACAGGATGACTGGAATAAAAGACAGAGGCAGTGTTTCTTATTGACAAAAATGTGAAGACATTACATCATATTGAAACTGGAAGAGTTTGTGCCATTGTGGAGCGTTTCCAAACAGCTTTCCGAAAGTGATGATCTATACATTTAATCTCATCTTTCTCAGTAACACGTTAGCAGATGTCTCAGTGTTGTGTTTCGATCGATTCCTCATATTGCAGTTGTGTACATGATTACTGTATTGATGCTGGCCTACTTCGGAAGGTGTTGCTCCCACCAAGACTCTCCATCTCAACGCATAGCAGCAGTGTTTGACATGTGAAATACACGCCATGCTTCTCTAACTCTGGGAGCAAAACACAGTCTCTTCCACAAACATCATCTGTCAAGCTAATGTATACACTGGGATTGCCATACCTCATAATCACCTGCCACTAACTTAGAATTGCCATAGCTATGAAACTGATGACTTATGTCCAAGATGTGGCAGGGGAATGGAGTACAACACATAAATCATAGTTCATCTAGGGGAGGGTGCTGAAACAGGTTTTCCATCAATGAACATGTTTCATCACACATGAATTGGAAACCCTCTGCTGACTGTGGTGTGGAGAGGTTTGCTGTTAAAGATGACAGATAGACAGTGCAGTAAGTCACACACAGAACACGCAACTGTATATGAGTCGAACGCAGGCTATACCACACAACTGATGCAACCTGAGAGAACAACGGTAAGAAAGGGTTAAATGCTCCATAACTTACCTGCAGCAACATCTCCCTCTCTCTAGAACACATCATCAGTCTACCATTAAATCATACCTCGTTACAACTCCATCTCAACTTATCGCTCCCCCTTTCTATCGTCCTTTAATGCAGATCCAAGCCAACTTAGAGGCAGATAGTTCTCTTTTCCAGGAGAGCATCAAAGAGAGCAGTCAACTTGCATGTATCACTATTACCTCAATAGACATACAGTAGCTTGTTGTTACGCTTGTAAATAAAACATGTTTGATTTTCACTGTGGTTTCCATTTTGCGACCGATCAGACCTTCAAAAAAGTAATCCCGTATCTGAAACCTATAGTCTGGTTAAAGTTACCTGATGGTTGACACTTCACGAGCTGGAGCTGGTTTTTTCCAGTCAGAGCGCCAGCGTCACGCCCGAACAGTTCGCCGTTGCTGAAGTTGCCACAGCGACTGGTCAGTTCACTTCCTGTCCCTTGTCTGGCATTGATGTGTTTGAATCTCGAATTGTGTGTCTGGCACTTTTATTTCGTATTTCATCACAAATGATAACCACACCAGAAACGACACAAAATCACACACACACAACGATGCTAACGAAATTCAAACATTTCATACACAGCACTAACTAAACACTACTCGACACCTCCGCACAAGACGCGATTCAGCGTTACATATGCAGTTAGCATCATTACCGAGATCAGCTAACATTAGATAAGCTTCACATTAAATTGCGTAAAGCCGAATATTTGAAGACTGCAATTCACCGTTGTGACATGGTGACCACAGGCATAAATATATCAACTTAATTGTTGTGGCGTGGCGCAATGGATAGCGTATGAACCTGCTGAGTTAAGGGTCGAGGGTTCGAAATTCGTTAAAAGCTACTATTTTCTTTATTTCTAAATCTAATCAAAAGAATTTGATTATGGTTTTTATTCATTGAAATGGGTTAAATGGTTTTTTTTATTTCTAACTCTTTGCCACACCATTTTCATCATCGTAGTGACTTTTTTATTTGCTCTTCTTTTTCCTCCTATCATTGTGTTTTCGTTTACAACGTGCCTGTGTCGCCTATAATCCGTAACCAAATGCGAACGAGGGCTCATACTCTCACATGTGGTTAATTAGTCCAAGGTGAATGGTCTCTCATCAAATTCCAGTAAGACCAGCTTTATTAAGTTCTGTACAAAAACAGAAAAAGAGAGAAAGATAAGTGTGACATGTGGTAATCAGTCGATAGAAAGAATGGAAACAACAAAATTGCTTGGATTACAGATTGACAGGAAAATCAACTGGTCTTCGCAAGATCCCTGTAACAGGCTTAGCTCTGCTACGTATGCTTTATGAGTTGTCACTACATGTGTTCAACCTAAAACTGCAAAAGTGGCATACTGTGGCAATTTTCACTCACTCATTGAATACGGCATTACTTTTTGGAGCAACCAGCCACTAACAAGGAAAGCGTTCATTGCTCAGAAGCGAGCTTTAAGAGTTATATGTGGATTGCGCCCAAGAATCTCATGTAGACATAGCTTTCTAAAATTTAAAATCTACACAGCAACATGCCAATATATTTTTTCTCTCATGTGGTTTGTCTGTAAAAATATAGAGATATTTTAACCAAGCAGTAATTATCATGCGCACAACACACATAGGAAAAACGACATACATAGCGAGCCCAGAAATTTGAGCTTGGCGCAAAATTTTGTCCACTACACTGTAACAAAACTCTTCAATGCTCTTCCTCCTGAAATAAAGACAGAGATTCATAACAAGAGTAAATTTAAGAAAGAACTAAAAATATATTTGCTAGAAAAAGCTTTTTACAGTGTAGATGAATTTTTAAGTAAATAAATTGTAAAATTTTAATAATGCCAGTAAGAATGTTATTTAACTTGAGTTCTGTATCCGTTTGTGCTCTGTGTCTGTTTTTTCCGTAGTTATTTAATGATTCTAAGAATATATGTAGTCTTTTTCCTGTATTGCTGCTCAAAGAATTTAATGTATAAATTTTTATATAATCATGTACTCAAATGTCTGTATATGCTATAAGATTATCATATTGTATTTGTAAAAAACTGACACGTTCCACGTCCTTGTAAACCTAACACAGTTGGACCTGTGGAACACGAAATAAAATCAATCAATCAATCAAACAAACAAACAAACTTCTCGTCGGTTGATAACTGAGCAGCTCGTGTGGCCAGTGTGATGATACTTTCAGGTAACCAGTGATAACGAGAAATTACCGTTTGCTTTTAGCGTTGAAACTCAAATTTCTCTCTTTTGAGTTTAATCGCCGTGAACAAAGCGATTGTGATTTTAGTTCTGCCGCAGGTTGTTGTCGGCCCTGTTCTCGGATACATGGCGTATCACGAGGCTGTGGGTAGCTTAGGACATGAGTTTAAACTCAAGGCTATGGAACGTGTCTCCTGCCGTAGTTCAGTCTTTGGTCACTTAGATCAGCTGTCGACAGAGCAAATCGCATTTTCGACGTACCTCGCGGTGGCCACTTCCAACAACGCTCCATCTTAATTCATTAACAGCATTTGTGAAGTGAGCCGCTGTATTAGTGTGAGCTATAACCGAACTGTAGCCGGCAGCCGATGTTGCAACAAGTAATTTTAGTAGGACTATAGTACGAAATGGATCTGCATCATGAGAGTGCCTAATACTGTGATATCATCCTCAAGAATATACTATGCTGTATACAGAGAATACAGTATTACAAGGCCAACTTGCAGTTACATCGCCGCGTGGGATTAACCGAGCGGTCTGGGCGCTGCAGTCATAGACTGTGCGGCTGGTCCCGCCGGAGGTTCGAGTCCTCCCTCGGGCATGGGTGTGTGTGTGTGTGTTTGTCCTTAGGATAATTTAGGTTAAGTAGTGTGTAAGCTTAGGGACTGATGACCTTAGCAGTTAAGTCCCATAAGATTTCACAAACATTTGAACATTTTTTTTTGCAGTTACATCCTTACGTACCTGAAGCTGAACTGTCGTACTGAGAACTTCTGCAACTGAAAACTCAGAACTATCACACTTCAGAATACAAATAACCTTTCCGGCAAAGATCTGAGCTGTATTTGAATGATACAACACTGCTGATGTCACGCTTTTCCCCTATCTCTCATCACTAACTTCTTTTATCTGATTTATTTTAAAATAAGAGACAGTTTCCAGAATGCGACGGACTGTATTGTATTTTGACGCTTTCTGGCAGATTAAAAGTCCGGGCTGGACCGAGGATGTTTTCGCTCAATGCCCTTGACAACAGCTCTGCAGGCACGACTTACGGCTCACAGTTTCAGTACTAAAAGTGTTTCCAAATTGGACAAAAATCTCTCCTGTGCACACTGCAGGCCTATCACTTTGGAAGAAAGCTGTTTGGCTGTGTCGTAAGAGTCGTGCTAGAATGGCTCAGTCATCATGAACATTTCTCCGAAAGGGAACGTTACGATTCAGAGTGCTGATTCGCTACGCAACATTAATCTGCCATAAAATTTGAAGCCGCAGATAATCGTTTTATTTTAATTTTGAGTAAAAATTATAATCGTTACGGTTTTTTATGTATTAATGTGCGAGGAATGAGGAAGAAATAACACACGCGGGTGAGAATGACAACGATATAGTTGTCAATATATTCATTACTCTATTTCTTAAGACATGAAGGTCTGTGTACAAATACGACACTTTCCAGTAAGGATGACGAATCAAGTGTAGAATTTTGACTGTTCCACTGCACTATACGTTGAGTACAAGCTTTCTGGAGCTTTAGGTAAATCGTGTCAAATAACAGTACTTTCAGTTTCATTAAAATTTTACTTTGGCACGTTAACCATGTTAAAACTGCAAAATATGAACTATAAGGCTGTAATATGTGAAGCTGCGGCCAAAAAGATGACACGAATGATGATTATCGTCCACGGCTTTTGTGGACGGAGTGGTCGAAGCTGTTCTCTCTTTTCTCGATGACTCCCTTGAACTGATACTCCGACGCTAGCTGAGTAATTTAAGTAAATGGACTGACTCTTCTACTGATAAGTGGGTCTGAAACGCAGTAATGCAATTACAGCACCTGTTTTCAAACTATACGAGAAATTTCGGCAGTTCTTAGGCCGTTATTACAATATCGTATTTCTTTGGCAAAGTTGATATAATTCAAATACCTATGTCAAAGAAATTTGACAGTGTAATAGAGAACTTTCTCAAATCTCGCCTTTTGTCAAAGAAATATGATCAAATTTAGAACCTAGCCGTAGATTTGATCATAAAAGTCGTTCATCTTCTGTTCAATGCAATGTGAAATGTAACCGCTTGGAGCGCTGGCATCGCTACAGCTATTTGACGTATCTGTAGTGTGTTTGTAAATATGGCTTCTAAGTTTGTGTGTGTCTCCGACTCCTCTTTTAATAACCTTGCTCTTCGACTGGGGCGGGGGGGGGGGGGGGGGGGGGGTGACCAAGGGGCTCATTGTATGCTATTAATCGTGTGCTGATGGGTAGGGGAATATGCTGCAGGCGACTGTATATCCACAGTCACAGCTATAACCATACACCTCTACATCTGCAAACGTACAGGCAGCTTTTCTGCAAGCCGGAATAGAGAAGGTGGTCACACTCACAATAAAAAAATTTTTCTTAGCTCTCCATTCTACTTTGTCTATTTTTTAACTCTAGATGCCCCATGTTAAAAAGGTTTTCATCTGTTTCGTGCTTTTAATTAATTTTGTAGTTGTTGAAGCACTAATTCTGTTAATCAAATTATCCAAAAATAAAAGTAGTAGTTGTTGCCCATATAGTGTACTATACATTTATTTACGTTCAGATAGTCCCCCTTCAGTGCTTTATAAATGGCTTCACACGTTTCTGGAATTATTTTGGTTATGTGCATTGCGGTATTCGAGTGCTGTATTATAAACTATAGTAGCTCTCTCCCGTATCAAGAAATCGCAGTGTCACAGTAAGCCTGTCTTCTGCACATATAGCGTTTCTCAAGTGAGTATTCTGTTCTGTAAAATAAGAAGCCACTTTCCTGAGCAAATACTGAAATGCTTTTATTATCGCGACGCGTCAAAAACATATGATAGTGTAATACCGGCCTTAAACCGAACGTCTGACGAAAATGGTACTGTTTCAGTTTGAAAGAGCGTTGTTTCTTGACATTATAGCGTGCGCGTGGCGGTTCCCCCATCACTGGATTTCAAACTATGCTGCGAACGGTGAGTTAAGAGCATTGTTGCCAATTTAGTGCTTTTCCCAATAAATCCACTGATTTTGAGTACCTCTCTGGAATGTAAATTTTGCATCTGGTGGCTAGTGGTAATTATCGTGGACTTTAAAAATATTTGGGTGGTTTTACGGTAAAATTATTTTTAGAAATTACGTAGTCCTGTCAACATACAGCTACTGAATCTGCTAACGTCTAGTAGCCCTTAAATTTATATCACCTAAACATACATAATACACGGTATTCCGTCTTCGTTCCTATATTCTTACGCTCCCGTATTATTAAGCTCTCTAGTATCATAAATCTTCAACTGCATAAATACTGCATACATGTAGTTCCGGTGCTAATGTGTTCTTCTTTACGTCAACGGATTTGTTTTAGCGCAAAAAATGGTTCAAATGGCTCTGAGCACCATGGGACTTAACATCGCAAGTCATCAGTCCCCTAGAACTTAGAACTACTTAAACCTAACTAACCTAAGGACATCACACACATCCATGCCCTAGGCAGGATTCGAACCTGCGACCGTAGCGGTCGCGCGGTTCTACACTGTAGCGCCTAGAACCGCTCCGCCACCCCGGCGGGCTAATGTGAACAGACCTGTATAATAAGTCCTTCGCTGCAAAACTGACTTACACATCACAGTGCAAAAACGAACAGAGCAATGTGCCAGCCATTGAATATTACATTATATCAGATAGTCTCATGGTTTTAACCAATCGATAAGGACATTTCCATAAAAACTGTCGATTTCCATATTTATAATATAAACCAATAATGCAGCTTTAATGTTTTGTATTTGACACTATTGACACACAATCTGACTGTTACATAAGTTCTGTACATTAGCTTATAACATTTCAAAAACTACTCTCTGAAGTAGAAAAAGCACACACCAAAAATTGATAGTAAAATTTTAAATAATATCCTTAAAATAACTACAATACATCACTCTCAACACAGTCTTCTTTATTCATATTAACCAATGCCCATTCCTTCAAATATAATGTTTAACATATTACCGAACTTTTTCTTGTGATTCGAATACCTTCTAATTTTGTGGAATTCACACAGCATGTGTACCTTGAACTCTATGGTACTGTCGGATCCTAATTTGTTAAGGACGTAATTAACAAAATTTCCCAGCAACCAGTACACTGCGTTATTTTTTGCCTCTGGGAAATAGCGCGCTACAGGCCTGTGTATCAATGACAGTGATATACGTATACTCAGGGGATGTCCTTGTAATCAGAACTACTTTCTCTCGGATCCACTTCCAACTATTCATGTGACCGCTGCAAGTATATCTACGAATTATTGTGTCAACTAGATGGCATTGTTGACATAAATTTGTGTCACAGAGTCCGACTGCTTACAGTCTTTCATTGGTGCTAACTATGTTTTCAACTGTCTTGCACCATGACGTTATTATATTAGACGTAAACACATTAGAACTAATGTTTTTCTAAATCTCTGTCCACTCAATGTTTGGAAACTGTCATTCTATTTTGTTCCTTCCTTCGCTTCTCTTTCTTTCCCGCATTATGGCCTGCCTGAATTCGGCACTTACATAACTGAACCCAACACAGAAAACCCTCACATGCTGTAAACGACTGTTGATATTCTGCACGTCAATCGGGGGAAGCAGGCTTCGAGGTTTAATGATCTCTAAAAGTTGGCTGGTTATGCTTTCTCGCGAGTCTCTTATTAAATTAACTTGCCTTTTGATAAAAGGTGCAGAGGCTTTATCCGTTATATCAGTTAATCTTAGTCCACCATTTTTAGGATCTAAAGTGGCGACTTTAGAGGTACTCTGAACACTTCTCCACAAAAAGTTTGTGATTTTGAACATTATTCTCCTCGCTATCATTCTTGGTACTGGAAACAGCTGGGCAGTATCATAAGCTTTAGCGAGGATGCCTGAGTTGATATACTTTGTTCTTTGAACTTGGTTCATATATGAGTGAAATTCTCTATAATGGCTCCTTGCAGTTTATCTACTGCAACTTTCCAAGTTAAAGCCGTCATTTTCATGGGGCATGCTGTCAGGGTGATCCCAAGCGTTTTATGTTGTTGGACTAATTTTGCCCACTCGACGTTGATATTATCAAAACCTCTGAGATTTAACATCTTACTTTTTTTTCGTTTGCATTCGCTCCAGATGCTGTACAGTAGCGTGGTTACCTCGTCATTATTCCTTATAATGACCCCTATATCGTCAGCATAGGCTCATAACTGTTTTATTTCCTGATAATGCTAAGCCTTTAAATCTAGCATGGACATGTCCAGTTAAATGGCGTAGAGCGACATGAACAAAGGACTTCCTTGAGCAACACCTCATTGTACTTGTATCGGCCTGGATTGTTGACAATTCACCGCTCTTTTAGCATTTATTCCAGTTGCTATGTTCTTTATCAACTTTACGACCCTATCGTTGAAACCTATTTTCTTCAACGTCCGTAGATGATATTCATGATTTACTGCATCGAACGCTTTGTAAAAATCTAAAAAAAAAATCACATTTTACGTTTGTTACAGAAGCTATTGCAATGATATCCCTGAATTCTGCTGGATTTTGAAAAATGGTTCTGCCTTGCGTGCAGTTCTGATGTTGACTAATAATTTTATCTGTAAGGCATGAAATTCTCTTGTTTACTATTCTAGCTATTAATTTATAATCAGAATTCAGCAGTGAAATTGGACGAAAAGCATTTAAATATTTGTTTCCATTATTTTTTGGCACCAGAACAATTTTACTCTCCTTAAACTCAGCCGGAATCATTTTACCCTGAATAATCTCATTTACAATGTCCGTGATTTTCGCACCAACTGTTGGCCAGTAACGGATGTAAAACTCTGCCGGCGGACCATCCGGTCCTGGGGATTTTTTTGGTGGTGAGGCACGCAGAGTCTCATACACGTCCTCTTCACTGACAACCTCGAGGAAATTTTCATTGTCATCTTCTGTAAGCTGTGGTGCTAGGATGTCAAGGAATTCGTCCAAGGAAGCATCACTACTTTGATTTACAGAATATAGCTCGCAATATTAGCGATAAATCTCGTCCATTATATCCTGCTGGGTTCTGAGAATCGTACCGTGATTTGTTCGAATTTCATCAATAAAAGTCCTTCTCCCGTTTTGCGTATGCTTCACTAAACGATACAGGGAAGCAGTTTCATCTTCTGACACCGAATTTGCCTTCAGTTTTATCTTCAACCCTTCCATTTGACTTCTCTTGATATTAAGTGACTTGGATTTGACTTTTTTGATGTCTGTTATCCGAAGTGAAGAACCTGCTGTGACCTGATCATACAGATCTTTCAAAATGGAATAGTAATAGTCTATAGTGCATTTCATTTCTCTTGCGCTCTGAGCACTGTATTGAAGAAGAACCTTCCTCAACTTTGGCTTCGCCATTTTAACCCACCAGTCGATAGCAGTGGCATATCTACTACGAGCAGGCAGGCATATTGCCCATGCTTCTTTAATCAGGTCTTCTAAATCATAATTTACTGACAAGGAAGTGTTCAAATTCCACTGATTCTTGAATCGGCGAACTGGCTGTGTTGTTAGATTTATGCAAACTAAGATACTTGAATGGTCGGAAAAGTACGTAGGAATGGTTTCTATTTTTGCCACGTTAAGTTTCAAGATTTTTAGAAATATATAATCTATAAATCCTGCTTCGAGATGTTGCCGTGACATAAGTGAACTCAACAACGGAGGGGTATTTGATTTCCCATATCTCCTTTAATTCTAAACCAGTAACTAGTTGTTTTAGTTCACTTGAGAAATTAAAATCAGATACTGAACTTTTCGATTTAAAACACAATTAAAATCACCTCCAAGTAATATCTGTCTTGTAGTTTTCCGTAACAAATATATCAGGTCATGTTTGAAGAAACGTGCTCTGTCAGCTCGTTGAGAACTTCCTGAAGGGACATACAAATTGATGATAGTCGCTTCATAGATATTTAGTCCAATTTCCCTTCCCGATTCCAGTCGCTTCACCTCGCTTACTTTAATCCCTTCCCTCACCAAAACAGCTATTCCAACGCTTGTTTTGGGAGACACATTTATGTAACTGACATAACAGGGAATTACTAAATCCGACATTAGAACTTCTTGTAACAGGGCAATATCAGTCGCTGATTCGTACAAAAATTCCTTAAGTGCCGATAATTTCAAACCGGACGTAATTTTATTTATGTTTATAGGGGTGACAGAATAAGATTGCGTCATTACGCTGTCACTATGTAGTTGTTTGATCAACTAATTTAGTTTTCTGTGGTTCAGGGTTCAGTAAAGCTATAGCAGTTTTCTCGGAAGGCTGAACTTGGAATAACACTTTAATCAGTTTATTACTTACTGTCCCGTTTTTTCTTTTTTTCTACTTACGTTTTCTCTTATACCCCAAGCAGACAGATTTCCTTGTAAACTTTCGGACTTTTCCTCCAGTGATTCGTGTAGGACCGTTTCGTACCGAACATTCTTTGGGCTTGGGTCGCCCTTTCCGGATTTTCCCTTCCCTTGGTTACGAGCTACATTCACATGTGGTTGCGTTTGTGTTTTACTTTGCGGCTCATCTGGAGCAGCAGCAGACGCTTTCGCAATTTCTGTTGCCGGCGCCTGCCCTGAGGTGTTGACCGTGATTTCATTTTGGCCACCACTTCCTCGTTCTTTATTAATATCACTTTCTTCCTGATCGAGGGAAACAAATGGAGTCGGCAGTTGTGCAACCTCTCCCAGAATTTTTGTACTAACAGATAGCTGTTGATCTTTGCAATCAGCTACTGCACCTGTTGTTTCTTGCAAATTAATTCTGACTACACCCCCTTCATTTTCTGGTACCGTATGTGTATTATCTTTCTGTTCATTAGTTTCCATTCGCATTTTGCCTTCCGGTTCCTCTGCCTCCTCAACGCACTGTTTTGCTTGCAAACTGAGGGAGCTGAACAGAACAGTTCGTCCTCTAAACAACTATCAGTTGTCTCCAGAGGTTGCATTTTCGGTTGCATTTCAGTTTCACGTGTAGTGGTAACAGGGTTTCCCTTTGTTGTTAACGGGGGAAATTGACTGTTATCGTGAAGAGAGACATCAGCTTGGCCCGCTGCGTTAACATCCTCAACCAATTGACCCGGGCTATTCTTTCGTAACAGATCATTTAAGGTAAGCTTCTGACGCTGTAACAAATTACTTTTAAGAACAACCGTTCGCCGCGGACATTCCTGTCTGAAGTGGCCGGTTTCGTTACATATATGACATGTAACTTCCTGACCTGTATAAACAATTTGTGCCTTATACCCACAAACAGTTTTCTGAGACGGAATATTTGTCTTAACGTTCATCTCTGCACAGCGGGCTCCGTTGAAACACTGCAGTCTAAAGAGAGGCGACCATCTTTCATTTGCAATTGATTTAACGTCCCCGTAGTTTGAAAGAGTTTCCTTAATCTTATCATTTTCAATTTCAATGGGAAGATTCAAGACACGAACAGTTTTATAATGTATGTCAGCTCTATAGATGGAAACATTACTTCTATGACCATTTCTATGCACAAAATCTACTTCATAATCCCACTTCCGTAACGCTTTATCAACAGTCGCAGCACTGAATAACCTGACAAAAACACGGTATCTTTCCTGATCCAGTCTCCAGCTATGGACGGTTTCGGAATTGAGACGACCAATTACCTGTGTAATCCAGTCATCTGTTTCCAGGGATGTCGGCTGAACAGGACGGGATTCCTTGTCAAAAGCAAATGCCACGGTACTCTTCCTGAGGTTTGTAGCCATGGTTAATTCAGTGACAACCGAAATTCCAATTAGCAGCAGCACGACCAGAAGGAGCGATCAGATCACAAAGAATATGAACGAGCAGGCCGGGTGACCGAGCGGTTCTAAGCGCTTCAGTCTGCAACCGCGCGGCCGCTATGGTCGCAGGTTCGAATCCTGCCTCGGGCATGGATGTGTGTGATGTCCTTAGGTTAGTTAGGTTTAAGTAGTTCTAAGTTCTAGGGGACTGATGACCTCAGCTGTTAAGTCCCATAGTGCTCAGAGCCATTTGAACCAATATGAACGGAGATTAACGGACGGACAGCACTCGGCGAAGCACAAGTACAACGATGTAAACACGGAAATGCAGCACAGCACTTAACAGCGTCCACTCGCTAGCGCGGTTGAAACGGAACTGCGGTACCTCTATCATTGAATCTAACCCAAAAAAATATTTTTCTATGCCTTTCTTCGGGCCCTTTTTCTATTCCTTTCTTCGGGCCCATCTTCTATCAGATCCAATGCATTCATCGTAATAAATACAATTGTAACCTTGCCTTTTCTACCAATAATAATTTGAAAAAACTTCATTCATAATTTAAAATCGACTCGTTCCTCTTTAGAAAGTTATGGCGTCTATAAAATTTTCTGCGACTCCTGCTCTTTTTACTACATAGGACAAACAGGATGTGCCTTTACAACCAGATATAAAGAACATCTTTTAAGAAAAAATGGCACTAGCATCCAAAATTCGTCTTTTGCTCCCACCTGATAATAGGTCACGCGCCTAAAGCTATTAACGATATCAACATTTTGCACACCGAGAAGAAAAGGCGTAGATTAGATACTCTTGAAGAATTAGAAATTTTTAAACATCTTTCTCGAAATGATAGTCTCATTCTCAATAAGCAGCTGCAGTTGCGTAATAAATATTTCTTCAAACCTTTACTTAATACTTAATTTCGTTTTTCCTCGTCCACTTACCGAAATGTTTTTTCCATCTAAGTCAACTCATAATTTTTGTTTATTAAACGGTTTATTGGCTGTATTTCATGTTATATCGTTTTCTACAAGCTTTGTCAATCCACCCTTTTTGTATTTTCTATAATGATGTTTTCATTTTTTAAACTGTTCTGATGTAAACAAAAATGTTACTTTATCTGCCGCTGTTAAACAAAATGTTGCCATTCACATCGTGTACTGAATACCGTTCATCATAATATTCTCCTGTCTTTATTTGAATGTTAAGTAGTCAGGTTGTTCTTGCGGCTACCAGATGGCACTTTCGGTGCAATGTTCACCTGCCCGCAGTTGTTAACGAGGGCGCCTCAGTCTGACGCTACCTGTAGCTCGACATATGCGCGCAGCCGGTGGTGGCTTATTTTCCACGCATTCTGCATTAAAATTGTAACTAAAGTTTTTTCATTTAATATTTATTTTATACGTGACGTGTAAGTACTGCCTCTTTTTGCATTGTTAATCAGTTATCAGTCTTCAAACTGTATTTCTATGCTTTTACATAAGCAAAAAGTTACGACGTCTGCTGTTGTTAAATAATACTTCGCCTGTTAGTTTATGTACTAAATACTTTTCATTTTAACATTCGGCTGTCTATAGTTTAAATGTTAAGTAGTCTATTTATATTTACGGCTACTAGATGACATTCTTGGTGTAATATTCACCTGCCCTCACTTGCCAACGCGGGCGCCTCAGTCTGTTGCTACCTGTGGCTTTATAGGTATGAGCAGCCCACAGTGGTTCGCCTTTCATGTATTCTCTTTAAAATTTTTGGGACTAAAGCCTTTCTGGCTTGATATTTATTTTATACGTGACATGTAAATACCCTCTCTTTCTTGTACTGTTAATCGGTACTTACTTTTACATAAATTTTGTTTTGCTATAACTTCGTACTTATGTTATAGGCCACATTAAATGTTTAATTTTTGATGAAGGCACTCATAGGAGTGTTGAAACCTGGTCAAAAAGACTAAAAATTGTGACCGAGGGCTTATTTAAGTCAACTTTGCCGTAGTTCTTTGTTAGCGCGTTATGGCGATGTATTAAGCTACAATGACACAAAAAACGCAAGACAGTCGCAACGCCACTTTCTAGTTTAAGACAAAACAAAAATACCTTTGGAAACCGTAAAAGGATCTTTAGAAGCGAATCAAACTGAGGATTTCCCTGCCTTATTTGTTTCCAACCACTTGCTATCATGTCATGTGCTCATTAAAATTCAAATCAAATCTTCAAGTCTTTGTGAATTTCTAAGGGACCAAACTGATGAGGTCACCGGTCCCTACACTTACACACTGCTTAAACTGACTTAAACTAACATATGCTAAGAACAACAAGTACACTACTGGCCATTACAATTGCTACGCATCGAAGATGACGTTGCTACAGACGCGAAATTTAACCGACAGGAAGAAGATGCTGTGATATGCAAATGATTAGCTTTTCAGACCATTCGCACAAGGTTCACGCCGGCGGCGACACCTACAACGTGTTGACATGAGGAAAGTTTCCAACCGATTTCTCATACACAAACAGTTGTTGACCGGCGTTGCCTGGTTAAACGATGTTGTGATGCCTCGTGTAAGGAGGAGAAATGCGTACCATCACGTTTCCGACTTTGACAAAGGTCGGACTGTAGCCTATCCCGATTGCGGTTTATCGTATCGCGACATTGCTGCTCGTGTTGGTCCAGATCCAATGACTGTTAGCAGAATATGGAATCGGTGGATTCAGGAGGGTAATACTGTACGCCGCGCTGGATCCCAACGGCCTCACATCATTAGCAGTCGACATGACAAGCATCTTATCCGCATGGCTGTAACGGATCGTGCAGTCACGTCTCGATCCCTGAGTCAACAGATGGTGACGTTTGCAGGACAACAGCCATCTGCACGAACAATTCGACGACGTTTGCAGCAGCATGGACTATCAGCTCGGAGAACATGGCTGCGGTGACCCTTGACGCTGCATCATAGACAGGAGCTCCTGTGATGGTGTACTCAACGGCGAACCTGGGTGCACGAATGGCAAAACGTCATTTTTTCGGATGAATCCAGGTTCTGTTTACAGCATCATGATGGTCGCATTCGTGTCTGGCGACATCACGGTGAACGCACATTAGAAGCGTGTATTCGTCATCGCCATGCTGGCGTATCACCCGGCGTGATAGTATGGGGTGCCACTGGTAGCACGTCTCGGTCACCTCTTGTTCGCATTGACGGCACTTTGAACAGTGGACGTTACATTTCAGATGTGTTACGACCCGTGGCTCTGCCCTTCATTCGATCCCTGCTGAACCCTACATTTCAGCAGAATAATGCACGACCGCATGTTGCAGGTCCTGTACGGGCCTTTCTGGATACAGAAAATGTTCGACTGCTGCCCTGGCCAGCACATTCTCCAGATCTCTCACCAATTGAAAACGTCTGGTCAATGGTAGCCGAGCAACTGGCTCATCACAATACGCCAATCACTACTCTTGATGAACCGTGGTATCGTGTTGAAGCTGCATGGGCAGCTGTAGCTGTACACGCCATCCAAGCTCTGTTTGACTCAATGCCCAGGCGTATCAAGGCCATTATTACGGCCAGAGGTGGTTGTCTAGTATTATACATTTGTCCAATGAATGCCCGTTTATCATCTGCATTTCTTCTTGGTGTATCAGTTTTAATGGCCAGTAGTGTACACCCATGCCCGAGGTAGGATTGGAATCTCCGGCGGGAGGGGCCGTGCAATCCGTGACATGGCGCCTCAAACCGCACGGCCACTCCGCGCGGCGTCACTGAAGTAATTCGTGCAAGAGTAAATTCACAGACAGCCACGTTGCCAGAAAACTTCACACATGGAACAAAGTGTAATGCAGTTATCAAACATGTGGCAAGGCCCTATTTTATTGGAAATTTGCGGCACGACATCGGTGACAGCATGTATAGCATTCTAGTTGATGGGTCAACAGACATCGCATCCACATACATACTACGTAAGCCAACGTACGGTGCGTAGCGGAGGGTACCATTTGCCTCTACTTGTCATTTCCGTTCCTGTTCCACTCGCAAACAGAGCGAGGGAAAAATGACTATCTATAAGCCTCCGTATGAGTCCTAATTTCTCGTATCTTATCTTCGTGGTCCTTCGCGCAATGTATGTTGGCGGCAGTAGAATCGTTCTGCAGTCAGCTTCAAACGCCACTTCTCTAAATTTCCTCAACAACGTTTCGCGAAAAGGACTTCGTCTTCCCTCCTAGGATCCGTATTTGAGTTCACGAAGTATCTACGTAATATTAGCGCGTTGATCAAATCTACCGGTAACAAATCTAACAGCCTGATTCGATGTCTTCCTTTAATCCCATCTGGTGCGGGTCCGAAAAACACGAGCAGTAATCAGGAATAGGTCGCATTAGCGTCCTACATGGCGTCTCCTTTACAGATGAAGCACACTTTCCCAGATTCCTCTCACTAAAATGAAGGCAATCATTCGACTTCCTTACCACAATCCTCACATGCTCGTTCCATTTCATATCGCTTTGTGACGTGACTGGTCAAGCACGACACTGCTAATGCTGTATCCGAACATTACGTGTCTGTTTTTCCTACTCATTCGCATTAACTGACATTTTTGTACATTTAGAGCCAACTGCCATTCATACACCTATTACAAATTTTGTCTAAGTCGTCTTGTATCCTCCTACAGTCACTCAACTACGACACATTCCGTTGCACAACAGCATTGTTAGCAAGGAACAGCAGATTGCTGCCCACCCCGTCCGCTAGGTCATTTATGTATGGAGAATAAATAGTGGTCCTATCACAATTCGCTAGTACACTTATCTTGTCTCTGATGAACGCTCACCCTCGAGTACAACATACTGGGTTCTGTCACTTAATAAGCCTTCGAGCCGTTCACATAGCTGGGTTCAAATGGCTCTGAGCACTATGGGACTCAACTGCTGTGGTCATAAGTCCCCTAGAACTTAGAACTACTTAAACCTAACTAACCTAAGGACAGCACACAACACCCAGCCATCACGAGGCAGAGAAACATAGCTGGGAACCTATACCATTACGCTCGTACCTTCATTAACAATCTGCAGTGGGCCACTGTTCCAAATGCTTTCCAGTAACCTAGAAATATGGACTCTGCTTGTTTCCGTGCATCCATAGTTCGCAGTATATCATTTGAGGAAAGAGCAAGTTGAGTTTCGCACGAACGTTGCTTCCTTAAACCATGCTGATTCGTGGACATAAACTTCCCGGTCTCAAGAAAACTTATCAAGTCCCAACTGCTAATATTTTTAGGAATAACAGTAATATATTACAGTGCTGCCACAAATACGATAATTTCAACATTTCCGAAACTAGCCGATCTCGAGCTCTGTAATGCACTGTCTACTGCGGCATCAACTAAAGAGACGCTTCAAGAATTCAAATTAGATCCAAGCAAGTTGCAGGGAGTAGGCACAGACAGTGCGATTATAACGATAGGTGTTAACAATTGTGTCCACCAAATCTTGAAAGAAGACATTCCGCACTTGGTGCATGTGCATTCCATTAAGTTCAAATTGTTGTTTCTGCAGCGAATGAAACGCTGCCAAGAAATGCTGACTTCTTAGCGGGGAAACATATAAATGGTTTTTTCATTCTTAACTCGTAACAGTTGTATCGTGATGTTTATCAGACAATCAATGAAGAAGCAGAACCCTTCAAAATTCGACGGGCATGTGACGCCATGGTTGTCCATAGAGCCTGTGGTAACAAGAATTACAGATCGGTGGTTATAGCTTAGGACGCACTTTGAAATAACGCGAATCAAATGCTTTATGCAATGTTTCCTGATGAATGCAGTTTGTCGTATTTATTATTTTTAAAGCCTATTTTTCAGATATGCATATGGTTAATAAACATTTTGAATCCAACACAGGGTATTTGTGCAAGCTGTTAAATGACCTCGTTGCGCTAATAGAGTCATTAACGAAAAAAGTTGTTGTCACCACACATCCTGTGCAAAAAAATTAAATTTAGATTTTGAATAGAACTTAGATCTCAAACCATATCTAGGGTATGAAGTCGAAAAAATATTGATGAACTGAGAAAATCTCAACTACACCCAGAACAAAAACAAATATTACGTCATAAATGCACCCAGTTTGTCTGGCAATCAATAATTCAGTTGTTGCAAAGACCTCCTGAAAACATTGAAGTTTTGAGGAAAATTTCACTTCTTTCAGTGTCCGAAGCTCTTCGGATCGTTAAAGAGCCACTGATTCCTTTCCGCGAATCATGTAATATTGATCTTGGCATACTCTTTAGGTTAGAAGGCCTCGGGAAAGTACGGGGTGGGCTGCAATCTCAAAGGGTGCATGGCAAATGCAGGACGTGCTTGGATCAAGGAACAGTCGGAATTGTAGTTGCAAATTGTTGTAGTTGTGCTGGGGAAGTCCCTGAGCTTCAAGTGCTAATAGAAAGCACAGAAGCTGAAATCGTTATGGGTACAGAAAGCTGGCTAAAGCCTGAAATAAGTTCTGCAGAAATTTTTACGAAGTCTCAGTCGGCGATCAGGAAAGATAGATTAGGCAGAATTGGTGGTGGACTGTTTGTGTCTGTCAGTAGTAGTTTATCTTGTAGTGAAGTCGAAGTAGATACTCCGTGCGAATTGGTATGGGAGGAGGTTATACTTAACTGCCGAAATAAGTTAATAATTGGCTCCTACTACCGACCCCCAGACTCCGATGATATAGTTGCTGAATAGTTCAGAGAAAATTTGAGTCTCGTAACAAATAAATACCCCACCTTCCCTCGATATGTTGGCAAAAATAATTGTTCAAAACCTGTGGTAGGCAGAAAACATCTTCCGAGATTGTCCTAAATGCTTTCTCCGAAAATTATTTCGAGCAGTTAGTCCACGAACCCACGCGAATTGTGAATGGTTGCGGGAGCGCACTTGACCTCTTCACCACAAACAATCCAGAGCTGATAGAGAGCATCATGACTGATACAGGGATTAGTGATCACAAGGTCGTTGTAGCTAGGCTCAATACCGTTTCTTCCAAATCCACCAGAACCAAGCGCAAAATAATTTTATTTAAAAAAGCGGATAAAGTGTCACTAGAAGCCTTCCTAAGAGACAATCTCCATTCCTTCCGAACTGACTATGCAAATGTAGACGAGATGTGGCTCAAATTCAAAGATATAGTAGCAACAGCAATTGAGAGATTCATACCTCATAAATTGGTAAGAGATGGAACTGATCCCCCGTGGTACACAAAACAGGTCCGAATGCTGTTGCAGAGGCAACGGAGAAAGCATGCGAAGTTCAGAAGAACGCGAAATCCTGAAGATTGGCTAAAATTTACAGACGCGCGAAATTTGGCACGGACTTCAATGCGAGATGCCTTTAATAGGTTCCACAACGAAACATTGTCTCGAAATTTGCTAGAAAATCCGAAGAAATTCTGGTCGTATGTAAAGTACACAAGTGGCAAGACGCAGTCAATACCTTCGCTGCGCAGTGCCGATGGTACTGTTACCGACGACTGTGCCGCTAAAGCGGAGTTATTGAACGCAGTTTTCCGAAATTCCTTCACCAGGGAAGACGAATCGGATATTCCAGAATTTGAAACACGAACAGTTGCTAGCATGAGTTTCTTAGAGGTAGATACCTTAGGGGTTGCGAAGCAACTCAAATCGCTTGATACGGGCAAGTCTTCAGGTCCAGATTGTATACCGATTAGGTTCCTTTCAGATTACGCTGATACAATAGCTCCCTACTTAGCAATCATATACAACCCCTCGCTCACTGATAGATCTGTACCTACAGACTGAAAAATTGCGCAGGTCGCACCAGTGTTTAAGAAGGGTAGTAGGAGTAATCCATCCAACTACAGACCTATATCATTGACGTCGGTTTGCAGTAGTGTTTTTGAGCATATACTGTATTCAAACATTATGAATCACCTCGAAGGGAACGATCTGTTGATACGTAATCAGCATGGTTTCAGAAAACATCGTTCTTGTGCAACGCAGCTAGCTCTTTATTCGCACGAAGTAATGGCCGCTATCGACAAGGGATATCAAGTTGATTCCGTATTTCTAGATTCCCGGAAAGCTTTTGACACCGTTCCTCACAAGCGACTTCTAATCAAGCAGCGGGCCTATGGGGTATCGTCTCAGTTGTGCTACTGGATTCGTGATTTCCTGTCAGGAAGGTCGCAGTTCGTAGTAATAGACGGCAAATCATCGAGTAAAGCTGAAGTGATATCAGGTGTTCCCCAGGGAAGCGTCCTGGGACCTCTGCTGTTCCTGATCTATATATATGACCTTTTTCGTCGCGGCGAGATCTATTTACGAAATTTCAGTCACCAACTTTCTCTTCCGAATGCGAAAAATATTTTGTTGAGCCCAACCTACAAAGGTAGGAATGATCATCAAAATAAAATAAGAGAAATCAGAGCTCGAACAGAAAGGTTTAGGTGTTCGTTTTTCCCGCGCGCTGTTCGGGAGTGGAATGGTAGAGAGATAGTATGATTGTGGTTCGATGAACCCTCTGCCAAGCACTTAAATGTGAAATGCAGAGTAGTCATGTAGATGTAGATGTAGATGTAGACTAACAAAAACTGTTTTTCAGTGGGAAACTGTAACTCTTGTGAAACGGTTCGAATCCATAGGCACTACTGATTTCTGATGTGAAGCGCTTAAATATAGTTATGACACGCATTTCACCAAATTATTTACAATGCTTGCTTTTCTCGACTAATGTTACCATGGTCGACTGAGGAACTGGAAACACTTAAAAAAGTAGATGAACATTATTCAAACTAAAGCGAGAAGTAGGATGAAATTCGAAACGATGAATTCGCTTTTGTCTATTCGAGCAGAATTGAGAAGGAAGAAACAATGTTGGCACTATATTACGTACCAACAGGCCACAATATTATCAAATGCCAACAGAAGTGTTGGAGCAGATGGGAACAGTTACGGCGTATAAAGCATCAGAATGTACTTCATCGACTACTACGTCTGCCTCTGGTGCTGAACCTTCCGTCGGGGAATACGTTGACGATGCCGAGGCGTTCATTTTCTCTTAGGTAAGTTCGCCGTGACACATTTCATAACACTGTTCTAGCTACAAACACATTGTATAGCGAGATAGATCTGGCGCACCGCAATTTTCGTGCAATGGCTTATTGCTACAAAAAAAAAAGAAGATAACTGCAGAAGAATACCTCTCTTCTCTGGTACGTGTTTTTGATGAGTCTGCCGCTTCTAAGGCCACCATTGGAGATCGGTTTCGCGAATTTTCAGAGGATCGAGAGTACCCTCAATATGATCCCCGTGCCGGTCGCCCAATAACGGCAGTTTCCCAAAAAAACATTTATGCTAAGAGGAAAATGATCGAAGATTATCCTCATCTCACATACTGTGACACTGAAAGGACCTTAAATATTGGGTTGACAGTAGCGCAGATTGTCGTTCACGATCATTTAGGCCTAACTAAAAGATGTGACCGTTGTGTGTCAGTTTTCCTGACAGTAGCCCAAAACACAAAGGAATGGATTGGTGTCGCTTTATGCTTGAAAAACTTGACCAAGGGTGGCCCAAAGGCACAGTGGCTGTACCATCACGACCCTGGGACAAAGAGGCAATCTTGAGTACAGTGCTTTCCAGGTAAGTAAACAGCCACGAAAGTTCCAAGATGTAGGAACTCTGGATAGAAGATGGTGGCTACATTCTTCATCAGGATAGATCATTTCAACTTTGTGACCCTTGAAGCACGTCGAACAGTCAATGCTGAGTGGTAAGTGACCGAATGCCGAAAGCCGTCGCCATGTGGAGATTACAATGTCCAAAATCGACGAGTAGACACCTTCTTCCTCATGACAACAATTCCTCAGCATACAACGGCTGCCAGAACAATGGCGTTCTTGGAGAAGGAGAAAATGCGAGTGTTACCGCACCGGCGCACCCACACTATTAAGCCGGCCTAGCTCCGTGTAACTTCTCCCTGTTCCCAAAGACAAAGGAAAATAATGCGTAGGTAGTGTTTTTCGTCCGATGATGAGGCTATCGCAGCATAAAACAGCACTCTTAAGTGACTTCCCTAAAAATACTTGGATGAGACATTTTTAAAGTGGTTTCAAAGGATGGAAGAATGTATAAGTGCTCATGGAGAGTATTTTGAAAAATTATAACAGTTGTATATGAAAAATTTTTCTGAATTTCTGCTGAAAACTTAACTCTTGTAAAGTATCCAAGGTTAATGAGGGATACAACAAAACTCAGGTGGGAAACAGAATCTTTCGGTTCGTTACCATTGGTTCGTCGCAACTGGTGGACGGTGTAAATCATTAAATGGACATTATGCGGACTGTATTAATAACTTGAAAAACTAGCGCGCGTCTAAGAAGATTCTGGAAGCTCTGGGCAACTCGCTCTAACTTCACAATACAGGTCGAATCCATATGTACAAATTAACTCTCTCAGGCTCCAGTCGAGCCGCATGCCCGATCTGTTTACGACTAGTTGACCAACCGGGATTGCCTGGGTATTTATTTTCCGAATTTTCTATTAGAAACGGAAACGAAAAATGAACTGTGTTTTTAGTATAACATTGAACAAAATTCATTTCTGTGAGTTCCTGAAAAAAACCTTTAAATTATGGAACGGTCGTACAAAGAAACATGCATGATTTATCAATGTATAGGTAGAGCTGCTTCGCGTATCTACAACGCAATTTTGTAGAAGTCTCTATAGCAACGCCTATACAAAGCTCTACGGACGGCTGTTCTTTCCGCCTACAGCCGTTTACCGCTTCGCAGTTCAAAGCTTGTAAGCGGTCCGTAGGCCCTTACTATAAGTTTGCACTCGGCACAGGTCGATAGGGCAAACAATCGATAGTGTGTCGTGTTGCGAGAGCGAGTGTGAGTTCAGCCAGTTTCCAGGTTGCGGGCCGAGCCGTGTGGAGGCCTGTTGTTGTAATGCAAGGCTTTACCGACAAAGGGAGTGGCCATCGCCGCGGTTTAACCCCTTTGTGATAGAATAATACGGGAAAGTGAAAAAGTATAATTACGAGAGTGATCAGTGATATTTCTGTGCCGATATTTGTGGTTCCGCGTCTACCGCGCCGGCATCATTTGGATTGCAGTGTTGGGTTGCAGTGTTGGATTGCAGTGATTGAATTTGCGTGTGACGATAATGAATAGCGAGGAAGCCTGTGCTGAGATTAGCCGTAATTACATATGTATGACGAAGGCAGTGGCTGTCTCCTTCCTTTTGTGTTTTTGAGACGAATATAGGTCCTTGATTAGTGAAGCTGTGTTGGCGTTTCTTCTTGTCACCGGACATTTCATTATTACAGCATTTGAGAAGGACAAAATGGAATGTAACAACTCCGTAGCAGTCAAATCCAATTGCCAGCCCCATTAGGTACACGGTCACATTAATTAATATTTATTTGGGCTGCTCTCAGATCCCGATCGAGCGGGATACGTAAATCGGACTTGTTACACCCTTGGCTTACCGTGAAAGGACAAGTGCAATTTTCGGACGAACAGTAAAGAACAATAGGTAATTTTACCTTGCTTAACGCGAGAAAATATTTTTCAATGTTGGATCGAGACAGAGCATAAATTTTGAAATCGCGACAAGAAACAGTGCATTTTGAACAATACGAAGTAATAGCAATTTACGATTGTGACTAAACTGTTTTTTCTTGCCATATTAGATAAGAATAATAGTGTCAATAAACTGTGTTATAATGTGCAAATGCGTAAATCCGCGCGAAAAACTGTGAAAAGTGAACACCAAAGAAAGACACGTGTGAACATTACAACAGCAAAACGAACTAAGAATTCGTCACGAAAGCTTTACAGAAGTGTTTAATAGTAATATTGTGACTGGAATTGCTTTTTTAATAGTGAAAATCAGACAGCTTCATGTGGACCCATAAACTGTTATGCGGACGGCAATTTATGTGGCGACGCAATTGTTGAGTGACGTCACGCAGCCCCATGTAGCAGTTGCGCCAAAGAGCTTCGATCTGCGAGGTGATTTCACACGTCATCCCAACTACCTGTGCAAGGAGTAGTTCAAGCACAGACGCACTACACCGACGGTCTTCAGGGCGACTTCGAGACACCGAGCGCTGACCCGGCATCTAGCGGCCGAACTACAAACTACACCCGCCTGCAGCGCCACGGAGTGGCCGACAGAGAACTACGACGACTCGCCACAGATCTTCAATGCGACTTCACGCGGCTCCGGCGGCAGTACAGCGCCACGCCCACTTCAAACGTCAAAACATCGCGTTTCGTGGTAACGTCAGTTGGTGAGTGAAGATGACTGGTTGGCATAACGTTAAATTGCAGTGTGCAGTCTTCGCGGTAAATAGACAATTGTAAACTGAATTGCACATTAGGAAAAGTGCCCAATTACAGTAATTTTCGAAAAGTTTGCGAAACATACTCTGAAATATAGCGTACTTATTTATGCATACTGCATTGTCTAAATGGTAATTATACAGATATGCTCATTGTTTTTGGGGATTTTACATTTATAGATTTTATGAGTGGTGTGATTTATCTTATTTAGAACATTTTACATAAGCTGTGTATGTGGGAATTGATATTTGAAATTATTAGTTTTTGAGAGTTGTTATGTTCAGTATTCATACATAGTGTATCAATTTGGGATTAACTGAAGATACTGCAGTTATTGTTTGATTAGTTTCGCGATAATTAGGAGTGTTTTGGGTTACTAGAGGTTATTCTGTATTACTTGCCTGTGCATTAAAAATAAACCAAACATGTCTACTGAAGATAAGCAGGTTTGTGAGGCAGTAGTTGAAAGGAAAAGGATAGGACAGAAAGACAGAGATGATTCAGGAATCAGTGGTTATGGATTGTCATTAGATAGCCCATTAGCACATTCAACTAGTTATCATGAGACACCGGGACAAACGACGAGAAATAAGTCAGTTTCAGAGGGTGCCGATATGTGGTCGGTGTTGGCAGACTTGCTAAAGGAGGTTAAGGAAACTAGAGAAGAGGGAAGAATATCCCGAGAATCATTAGAGAAAGGTCAGAGAATCATTAAAGGAAGATTTACGAGAAACTAACGCATCATTAGAGAAAGGTCTCAGAGAGTCATTAGAGAAAGGTTTACAAGAAACAAGAGAATCACTAAAGGGTTTACAAGAAACTAACGCATCATTAGAGAAAGGTTTACAAGAGATCAAAACATCGCAAATGAAGATGGAATGTAATCTGAAGAAGGAAATGCAGGAGTTACAAGAACGACTGAAGATGGACATCAACGAGAGAGAGAGAGAGGAAGCTCCAGAAGAGCATAGACCAAGTCCAGGGAGACATGGAGAAGATGGATGGAAAGTTAACAAAAAAGATGGAAGACGATATTGAAGAAACGAAAGCCGAATTGGGAGAAAGAATCAAGGAAGTGGAAACAAATTGCAATCATCGAATCGCCGAGGTGACGCAGGTGCAGAAACAACGCAATGATGCGGTTAAGGGGATAGGAGATAGGCAAAACCAACTGGCAGTCAATCTGAGAAATGCTATAGCCGTGCAACGAGAAGAGGATAACAAGAGGGTTGCAATGGAGGTCAGGCAATTACAACAGGGAGTGCAGCAATTGGAGAGCAAGACAGAAGAAATTGATAAACGAATTAGCAATGCCACTTTAACCATTGGGGAAGGTAAAGTCGTTACCTTGATGAGCAGTGATAATCGGTACGTCCAAAATAATACAGGGCAGAAATTTAGACCGAAAGGAGGGTTGCACCCAATGATATTTATGAAATGGTTAAAAGGAGTTTTCCCAGCACATCTTAAAGACTCAGACAAGATTCAATTTGCAATAGATAGAATGGAAGGTGAGACCTTCACTTGGGGAGTCAGGAAGAAAGAAGGGACTACTAGTTATGGTCAGTTTGAAGAGGAATTCTTGAAGAAATACTGGTCCAAAAGTCATCAGTGTGCAGCGATTGAGGACCTACTACACCGCAAGTCACTTAGTATGTGGAGAGGAACGTTGAGAGAGTCTGCCGAACATTTGTGGGAATTGAACGAGACCTTGGAACAACCCCTGAGTGATGACGTAATGATATCAGCGATAAAAAGAAAAATGAGCCAGAGAATGCAAGAAACTGTATCCGGGAGCCTAATTAAAGATAGGGAGGCCTGGATGGAAATACTGGAACAGTTGGAATCTGTTCGATCACAGGAACACAGTCAAGCTAATGATCAAAACCGAGAGGGAAGTAATGACCCAAGGAATCATTTTAATCATTCGTCTGATTATAGAGGAAGAGGTGGAGGGACCGGAAAATTAAATGACACTCCAGGTGAGGTCCGGTCAAGAGTGAGAGCTACAAGGACCCAAATAAACCTACTAAGATATATTTAGGACATTTAGTTCAAAAATGGTTCAAATGGCTCTGAGCACTATGGGACTTAACTACTGAGGTCATCAGTCCCCTAGAACTTAGAACTGCTTAATCCTAACTAAGGACACCACACACATCCATGCCCGAGGCAGGATTCGAACCTGCGACCATAGCGGTCACGCGGTTCCAAACTGACGCGCTTAGAACCGCACGGCCACACCGGCCGGCGGACATTTAGTTGTTAAACGGACATTTGAAAAAGGGGCATGTTTATTTGCATTGTATTTTTTGATGTATTATAACTAGAACTTCATATTTCATATCGACGATTACCTGAGAATGGGTATAAAACCTGTAACAACTAATTTGTAGTATAAGGATTCATACGTCATGTGTTCAAGTAATAATTTTTGATTGTATGTTGTGTGTTTCATTCAATATGAACTATAGAGGACTATTGCTGCTTGATAAAAAAATTGTAATTTAGACAATTCCATATTTATGAGATGTAATAACCTTTTGTAGAAATTATTGTGGAGGCAGCTCACTACCGGAGTCGAGGGATTATTTGGTGAATTGTAATTTCATTAATTATTTACACTGTGTGTTTTGTTCAGATGTAGCAATGTCTAATTCCCTTGCCGATTCCTTTACGCCAGAGGCTCCAAAGAAGTTTTTGAGGGCGGGGATGTAAGGGGTCCGTAGGCCCTTACTATAAGTTTGTACTCGGCACAGGTCGATGGGGCAAACAATCGATAGTGTGTCGTGTTGCGAGAGCGAGTGTGAGTTCAGCCAGTTTCCAGGTTGCGGGCCGAGCCGTGTGGAGGCCTGTTGCTGTAATGCAAGGCTTTACCGACAAAGGGAGTGGCCATCGCCGCGGTTTAGCCCCTTTGTGATAGAATAATACGGGAAAGTGAAAAAGTATAATTACGAGAGTGATCAGTGATATTTCTGTGCCGATATTTGTGGTTCCGCGTCTACCGCGCCGGCATCATTTGGATTGCAATGTTGGGTTGCAGTGTTGGATTGCAGTGATTGAATTTGCGTGTGACGATAATGAATAGCGAGGAAGCCTGTGCTGAGATTAGCCGTAATTAAATATGTATGACGAAGGCAGTGGCTGTCTCCTTCCTTTTGTGTTTTGAGACGAATATAGGTCCTTGATTAGTGAAACTGTGTTGGCGTTTCTTCTTGTCACCGGACATTTCATTATTACAGCATTTGAGAAGGACAAAATGGAATGTAACAATTCCGTAGCAGTCAAATCCGATTGCCAGCCCCACTAGGTACACGGTCACATTAATTAATATTTATTTGGGCTGCTATCTGATCCCGATCGAGCGGGATACGTAAATCGGACTTGTTACAAGCTGTCAAAAGCAGTGCCAGGTGTCAGGGATTTCCTTACGTTGACTCAACTGTAGGAGTGTCTTACAGGGGAAACACCCACCCGATTTAGTCGTGAGACGGCCCACTGGATAGCTCGTCAAAAACTGAGCACAGATCAAGCATGAAAACAGGAAGAAGGTGTACTGAACTGTGAAAAAAGAAAGAAGGAACAGAAACAGTGAACGGTCCAAGAACAAGAGGTTCATCATCGAGTGTGGTTGCGTAGCCACGGCGTCATGGTTATGCGTTCACGGTGTTGGACGGCGAACGGGGAGATTCCATGTGCAAATCCAACTCGTGTCCCAATTTTTTTCCAATAAATTATGAACATTCCGTCCGGTCTTCTCTCCTTCTGTAGTTTTGGCAGTTGTCATAATATACACTGGTTGTAGAATATGTCATGTGGGAACAATATATTACCGTCGCAAGTAAATGTGACGAATAGTGAGAGCAAGCGAAATGCCGCATCGACCTTTCACAGAAATGAAAGCAACAGATAGGCGGTTATGAACCATGTTACAACAAAGTAAAGAAGTCAAATCATCCAAAACGGAAAAAAAGAGTCATAACATGTGGCATTCATGTAGAACAAATAAGAGATACGTACATCTGGAGGTCCCTTTCTTACAACTCGCTGTTGCAGATGGACGTTACACCGCGACACAGACACTAATCTGAATACAGCGAACAGGCACGTCAATAACCGGGCGGAGAGTTCACAACTTTCTATAAATAAAATAAAATAAACCTAGTAACATGAATGACATTTGAACATGGGTCTTCCCCTTCACAGACACACACCGTATCCACAGGACCACGACACCGCGGGAACAGACGTCTGCTTGATGCTGCATATGGTAAGCTTGAACCGTACTCGGTTTCTATTTTACTTCTTTTTCACAGTTCAGTACACATTCTTCCCATCTTCATGCTTGATCTGTGTACGGTTTTTGGCAGTCTATGCACTGGGCCAACTTACGACTAGATCTGAGGGGTGTGCGCTGGGGAATTTCCCTTGTTAGTAGTGAAGAATGGATGTCTTACGGGGGATAGGACGTCAAACGGACCGACTTGGAGCAGGAGAGGCACCACAGGACATTTTTATTTCCACTGTCTATACTTTTACAAAAAAATTCATAAAACTTTGTCAGCATGACCAGGAAGGATTCAGAATTCACACTCATAGCAGTGGAAGCTCGAAAACATAACGAAATAATTTTTTTTACATGTGAAATTTCATCATTTTTTTCACTTACTAATGGCAGTATTTGTTGCTATACGTACGCTTTTGTTCATAAGTAAGAGAGATTCTTCGATGAATTGTGCACAGCATACAAACCATACTTAAAGGTTTATGAAACTCTAGAATTTTCGAAATCTATTAAAAACTGTGGTAAAAATTGAGGTAATTAACTATAAAATTTGTGTTTTTCCTAAAAATGAAGTTTAAAATATAACAGTTCATTCGTTTTTTCATAAATTAAATAAATTCTAGAGTTTCATACACCTGTGAGTATGGTATGTATGATGCGCAAAATTCACCGAAGAATCTCTCTAATTTATGAAGAAAAGTGTACCTATAGCAACAAATGCAACCATAGTAAGTGAAAACATGATGAAATTTCACATGTAAAAAAAATTCATTTTGGTATGTTTTCGTACTTCCACTGCAATGAGTGTGAATCCTGAATCCTTCCTGGTGATGCTGAAAAAGTTTTATGAATTTATTTGTAAAACTATAGACACTGGAAATTAAAATGTCCTGTGATGCCTCTCCTGCTCCAAGTCGGCCCGTTTGACGTCCTACCCCCCTTAAAACATCATGTAGGCAAGAAGTCATATCTCTTGGACTATGTGTGGTACCATGATATAATTTTTAGGCACATTTAGCGGAGTATGTAAGTACTATCTGAGTAATTTATTGCGAAAAGAGTGCATAGCATAGAAGTAATAATTTTAAATGTCATGCATGGTTCGACAGGTTTGATTCATATCGCTGTTTGTGACATATTTTCTGATCAATGAACAGAAACGCGCACGCGCGCGCACACACACACACACACACACACACACACACACACACACATGAACGCGCACGCATACACACTGTTATGACAAAAGTCATGGGATACCTCCTAATATCGTGTTGGACCTCCTCTTGGCTGGCGTAGTTCAGCAGTTCGACGTGGCACGGACTCAACAAGTCTTTGGAAGTTCCTTGCGGAAAGACTGAGTCGTGCCGCCCTGTAACCGTCTATAATTGCGAAATTGTTCTCGGGGCAGGATTTTGTGCACGAACTGATCTCTCGATTGTGTCCGATAGACATACTATGAGATTCACGTTGGGCGATTTAGGTAGCCAAACCATTCGCTCGAACTCTCCGGAATGTTCTTCAAACCAATCGCGATAAACTGTGCGCAGGTGGCTTGGCGCATTGTCATCTGTAAAGATACTATCTTTGTTTGGGGTCATGAAGTCCATGAACGGCTGAAAAAGGTCTCCAAATAGCCGAACATAAGCATTTCTAGTCAACGATTGTTTCACTTGGACCAGAGGACCCACTCCACTCCATATAAACACAGCCCACACCTTTATAGAGCCACCAATGGTGCGTTGTTGACAATCTGGATCCATAGCTTCGTGGGGGTCTGCGCCGCACTCGAACCCTACCATCTGCCCTTACCATCTTAAATGGGACTCATCCGACCACGCAACGGTTTTCCAGTTGTCTAGAGTCCAGCTGTCAACCTCACGAGCCCAGGAGAGGCGCTGCAGACGATGTGCTGCTAGCAAAGGCACTCGCGTCGGTAGTTTGCTGCCATAGCCCACTAGCGCCAAATTTCACCGCACTGTCCTAACTGATACGTTCGTCGTACGTCCCACATTGATTTCTGCGGCTGTTTCACGCCGTGTTGCTTGTCTGTTAGTATTGTAAACCCTCGTCGTCAGTTTTGTAAAGGCCTCGTCTCTACTGCTGTGGAGGTCGAGTTACCACTTTTTGTTACGTTAGGCCGAGTCTGACAGTTCGTGAAACCACTTCTGGCGCAATACATTGCTAAGACAACTTCTCCCTGCCACTATTACACAGTGTGCCCCAGGGTCAGGTAACAGGATAGAAGAACGAAGGTTCTACAACACTAAAAAAAAATTAGTAACGAAGTCCCACAAATGAGTTAAAAAGTGTTTACTTATCTTTGTGACTTTCTGACTAACGAAGTCTGCAGTACTGCATGTAATGTAACACAAAGAGGCCGCCAAGGGCTAAGTGCAAACAATCGTTGGTAAGCTTCACAGTACATAGCAAATGCAATTTACAACAACTGTCTATTCGCTTCTAAACGACGTTCCCTGTCTAAGTCAGTCCTGGACGATGATCTGTAACCAAGTAGGAGAGAGCTGCTCTTCTATCTTCCGAGTAGGTTTCTGTCCGTTGTCTTCCGGTCATTGGTGGATTGTACACGGCCGGCGATCGGCCGGGGTGAAGCCGATAGCTTCATCCTCAGCGCCGCCCGTGGCGCTGGTGAACTCGCGAAAGTGGCGAGTCTCTATGGCTCTGGCACCAGCTCGCGTCTTTGCACCTGTAGTGCTGTTGCCCTGACTATGTTAAAAAATGGTTCAGATGGCTCTGAGCACTATGGGACTTTACATCTGAGGTCATCAGTCCCCTAGACCGCAGTTCTAGACTGAAGCGCCGAGAACCGCTCTGT
The DNA here is from genome assembly GCF_021461395.2 of Schistocerca americana. Classification (NCBI taxonomy): domain Eukaryota; kingdom Metazoa; phylum Arthropoda; class Insecta; order Orthoptera; family Acrididae; genus Schistocerca; species Schistocerca americana. The sequence continues at coordinate 447,200,048 of NC_060122.1, read as the reverse complement.
CACACCGGCCGGCCCTGGTTGTGTCTTGTTCGGACGACACAGCAGATAGCACTGACACCTCTACGTAAACGGCGCTGCGCTCGGTCGTTAAGTTCACAAATGCAAATGGCTCTGAGCACTATGGGACTTAACAGCTGTGGTCATCAGTCCTCTAGAACTTAGAACTACTTAAACCTAACTAACCTAAGGACATCACACACATCCACGCCCGAGGCAGGATTCGAATCTGCGACCGTAGCAGTCGCACGGTTCCGGACTGCGCGCCTAGAACCGCGAGACCACTGCGGCCGGCAGGTCGTTAAGTGAAGACAATCGGCACTGCGTTGTCCGCGATGAGAAGCAATGCCTGAAATTTGGTATTCTTGTCACAGTTTTGACACTATGGATCTCGGAGTACTGAATTCCCTAACGACTTCCGAAATGGAATGTACAAGCGTCTAGCTCCAACTACCATTTCGCTTTCAATGCCTGTTAAATCCCGTCGTGTGGCCATGACCACGTCGGAAATCTCCCCATATAAATTACGTTCACGTCGGAAATCTCCTCACATAAATTACCTGAGTACAAGTGACAGCTCCACCGATGCACTGCCCTTTTATACCTTGTGCACGCGCTACTATCGCAATATGCTTTATGTGTGCATATCGCCACCCCATAACTCTTGTCACCTCAATCTATACATGCTTACATACATTTTTATAATATGTATGTATATAGCATATTAGTCAGATTACAATTGATTGTTAATGCTTAATTCCAGATAAAAACAGTTTATTTATTCTATCAAGAAGGGATGTTTGCCCACGTTTCTTGTTGCGTGACTCTCTCTTCTCAGTGTAGGGTTTTACGAGAGGCAGGCTACTTCTTAAGTCACTGGACCGGTGTGCTTGCCGCCGTCTAGTCGGTCTTCCCCGGGCTGGGACGTGCTTCGCCTCGAGCAAGCAGCAGTGTAATGAACTGCCACGCAGCCTTTTATCGGGCGGCAATCTTATCGAGATGTTAGCAGTAATGAACACATAATTTGGCCACAATCGTCGTCAACCAGTGGTGAGTTTTTTACCGTTAAATATCTTTTTATACAAGCCGGCAGTATAAAACGCTGCCGCTTGTCTCTTTCCCTGTCTATCCGCTTGTCTCTTCCCCTGTCTATACCGGTGCATTATATCGTTCGTCAATCTGTTCTTAACAGCACTGTCTCGCTGTGATAGGGTCGGAGGAATATGGAATATCTTATACAAACGACGGCAAATCGGATCACCAGCTGTTAGTTTGTCTGAGAAGATAAAAAGATATTGTAAGAAAAATCCTAAGAAATTTTATATCGCAAGCAGTCAGAAAACAGACGATTCATAAGCCTCGCGAAATATTTCTCAAGAAATTCCAAGCAACAAAGTAGAGGGCGGCAACTATCAACATCATCTACATACCGCTCACGTAGAGAGTACATTGCAGAAATGCATATGAAGAGGTTGGCGGAAGAAAGTGCTAATCCTCCATTTAGTAAGGATTAGTGTGGTCACTTTCTCAGTTTTGTATTCGAATACACTGCATGTTGGTAACAAACAATTCTACATGCACCGCTAGAATGTACGGTCTTCTACATATGTTGCATTGTCTTACTGTGTTTATGTTCTTGTCTGTGAATCTAACGACATGTACACTGAAGAGACAAAGAAACTGCTACACCTGCCTAATATCGTTTAGGGCCCCCGCGAGCACTCAGAAGTGCCGCAATACAACGTGGCATGCATTCGACTAATGTCTGAAGTAGTGCTGGAGGGAACTGACACCATGAATCTTGCAATCCGTAAGAATACGAGAGAGTGAAGGTCTCTTCTGAACAGCATGCTGCAAGACATCCCATAAACACTCACTAATGTTCATGTCTGGGGAGTTTGGTGGCCGGCGGCAGTGTTTAAACTCAGAACAGTGTTCCTGGGGCCACTCTGTAGCAATTCTGGACGTGTGAGGTGTCGCACTGTTGTGCTGGAATTGCCGTCGGGATGCGCAATGGACATGAATGGGTGCAGACAGGATGCTCACGTATGTGCCACTTGTCAGAGTCGTATGTAGACGTGTTAGGAGTACCAGTCACTGCAACTGCACACGCCCCGCAGAATTACAGAGCCTCCGCCAGCTTTAAAAGTCCCCTGCTGACATGCAGTGTCCATGGATTCATGAGGTCGTCTCCATACCTGTACTCGTCCATCCGCTCGATACAAATGAAGCGAGACTCGTCCGACCCGGCAATATGTTTCCAGTCATCAGCATGCTCACTAATGTTCATGTCTGGAGAGTTTGGTGACCAGCGGCAGTGTTGACGGGCCAAGGTGAGGTGTAAAGCTTTGCGTCGTGCAGTCATCAAGGGAACATGAGGGTGTCTTCGGCTCCGAAAGTCCATATCGACGATGTTTCGTTGAATGGTTCGGTCGCTGACACTTGTTGATGGCCCAGCACTGAAATCTGCAGCAGTTTGCGGAAGGGTTGCATTTCTGTCATGTTGAACGATTGTCTTCAGTCGTCGTTAGTCCCGTTCTTGCAGGATCTTTTTCCGGCCGTAGCGATGTCGGAGATTTGTTGTTTTACCGGATTCCTCACATTCACAGTACACTTGTAAAATGGGCGTACGGGAAAATGCCTGCCCATTTCATCGCTACCTTGGAGACGCTTTGTCTCATCGCTCGTATGCCGACTATAACACCACCTTCAAACATAAAATCTTGATAAACTGCCATTGTAGCAGAGTAAACGATATAACATGTGCGCGAGACACTTGTGTTATAAAGGAATTGCCGACTGCGGCGTCTTATTCTGCCTGTTTACATATCTCCGTATTTCAATACGCAAGGCTGTACCAGTTCCTCTGGTGCTTCAGTGTATAACATGCTATATCGTAAAACACTCTCTTGTGGATTAGCACTTTCTTCCTCCAACCCCTCGAATAAGTTCAATTTCTAAGTGAAATGAGAAGAATCCGTAAAATATTGCTTTACCAAGAGAGGCTACACGTTAAAAACAGCAACCACCTCTGCTTCGATATAACGACACAAAACATACGAAAAAGAAATCATCTAGACCACAGTCTCTTCGAGCTGTTAAAGGATGTTCTACGCAAGTTAAGATATACGTTATTAAATAGGCGAGCACTGAAAGCAATAGAGCGATCACCTTACCAGTAGGTCACAAAGCAAAACCCCTCTGAAAGCTTACCTTGTCAGGCCAGAAAGTAAAGTGGATTAATAAAGAAAAAGTTCAGATGGTGTTTTTAATTATCCAAGCTTTCCGACCCAGTCCCCCTCCCCCTCACCCACACGCACATACACACACAGACACGCACGCACACTTCAGCACAACGCACAGAAGGTTAATATAACCATCTGAAGCTGTCAGAAAAGCCCTTTTTTTGAGACTTTGTGCGACTCACATGTTACATCTACAGCTATACCGCGCAAGCCACCTTACGGTGTGTGGTGGAGGGTACCTTGTGTGCCAGTGCCAACTCCCCTTAACGTGTTACATCGCGTACGGTTCACGGGAAGAATGATTGCTGGTAAGCGTCCGTGTGGGTTCGAATCACTGTAATTTTATCTTCATGGTCCTTTCGCGAGATATACACTACTGGCCATTAAAATTAATACACCACTAAGATGACGTCCTACAGACGCGAAATTTAACCGACAGGAAGAAGATGCTGTCATATGCAAATGATTAGCTTTTCAGACCATTCACAGAAGGTTGGCAACGGTGGCGACACCTACAACGTGCTGACATGAGGAGGAAAGTTTCCAACCGAATTCTCACACACAAACAGCAGTTGACCGGCGTTGCCTGGTGAAACGTTGTTGTGATGCCTCGTGTAAGGAGGAGAAATGGTTACCATCACGTTTCCGACTTTGATAAGGGTCGGATTGTAGCCTATCGTGATTGCGGTTTATCGTATCGCGACATTGTTGCTCGTGTTGGTCGAGATCCAGTAACTGTTAGCAGAATATGGAATCGGTGGGTTCAGGAGGGTAATACGGAACGCCGTGCTGGATCCCAACGGCCTCGTATCATTAGCAGTCGAGATGACAGGCATCTTATCCGCATGGCTGTAACGGATCGTGCAGCCATGTCTCGCACCCTGAGTCAACAGATGGGGACGTTTGCAAGACAACAACCATCTACACGAACAGTTCGACGACGTTTGCAGCAGCATGGACTACCAGCTCGGAAACCATGGCTGCGGTTACCCTTGACGCTGCATCACAGACAGGAGCGCCTGTGATTGTGTACTCAGCGACGAACCTGGGTGTACGAATGGCAAAACGTAATTTTTTCGGATGAATCCAGGTTCTGTTTACAGCATCATGATGGTCGCATCCGTGGTTGCCGACATCGCGGTGAATGTACATTGGAAGCGTGTATTCGTCATCGCCATACTGGCGTATCACCTGGCGTGATGGTATGGGGTGCCATTGGTTACACGTCTCAGTCACCTCTTGTTCGCATTGACGGCACTTTGAACAGTGGACGTTACATTTCAGATGTGTTACGACTCGTGGCTCTACCCTTCATTCGATCCCTGCTGAACCCTACATTTCAGCAGGATATTGCACGATCGCATGTTGCAGGTGCTGTACGGGCCTTTCTAGATACAGAAAATGTTCGACTGCTGCCCTGTCCAGCATATTCTCCAGATCTCTCACCAAGTGAAAACGTCTGGTCAATGGTGGCCGAGCAACTGGCTCCTCACAATACGCTAGTCACTACTCTTGATGAAATGTGGTATCGTGTTGACTCAATGCCCAGGCGTATCAAGGCCGTTATTACGCCCAGAGGTGGTTGTTCTGGGTATTGATTTCTCAGGATCTATGCACCCAAATTGAGTGAAAATGTAATCACATGTCAGTTCTAGTATAATATATTTGTCCAATGAATACCCGTTTATCATCTGCATTTCTTCTTGGTGTAGCAATTTTAATGGCCAGTAGTTTACATTGTGTGACCCTTCCAGCAATGTACACTGTCGGTTCTTTAACAGTAGACTAAAACATGACGCAGAAAGCCTCTCTTGCAGCGTCTGCCACTTGAGTTGATCATCTCCGTGGCGCTTTCGCACTTTCTAAATTAACCTCAAAGGAAACGTGCTGCTCTTCTTTGGATCTTTCTGTTTCCTCTATCAGTCCTATTTGTTACGGACCCCATACTGATCGCACTTTCTAAATTAACCACAAAAGAAACGTGCTGCTGTTCTTTGGATCTTTTCTGTTTCCCCTAGCCGGCCGGTGTGGCCGAGCCGTTCTAGGCGCTACATTCTGGAACCGCACGACCGCTACGGTTGCAGGTTCGAATCCTGCCTGGAGCATGGATGTGTGTGATGTCCTTAGGTTAGTTAGGTTTAAGTAGTTCTAAGTTCTAGGGGACTGATGACCTCAGCAGTTAAAGTCCCATAATGCTCAGAGCCATTTGAACCATTTGTTTCCCCTATCAGTCCTACCTGTTACGGATCCCATACTGACAAGTAATATTCAGGTCTTTGTCGAATTAGTGTTTTGTAAGCCACGTCCTTTGTTATTAGACTACATTCCCCAAGGATCTTCCAACGAATCTCAATAATCTCAATCTGGCATCTGCCTTACTCGCGATTTATTTTACGTTGTCGTCTCACCTTCTTATCGTCTCTGTACATATAGTGCTAGATATTTTGTGGAAGGAACTGTTTTTAGCGATTGTTCTGAAACTCAGATGTATACAATAAATGACGTTTCTGTCCATGTATTCGCAATAAGTTACTCGTTCGTTTGTCTTCGTTGAGAGTCAGCTGCCGCCACTCTCTGCACCAGGCGTCAATCCTCCACAGGTCTTGTGCATTTCGTTACAGTTTTCTGGCGTCGTGCATTCCCTGTATACAACAGCAACACCCGCGAGAAACCTCATGGAACTACCGACGTTATCTACTAATTCACTAATACATGTTGTGAAACTTAAAAGTCGTACAGCACTCCTCTGGGGCACGCCCGAAGTTATTTTTAAGTCTGAAGATTTCTCTCCTTTCAGAATGACGTGCTGTGTCCTGTTTGCTAGAAACTCTTCAATCCAGTCAGACAGTTGGTCTGATATTCCATACTCTCGTAATTTTGTTCATTATGCGGCCGTGCGGAACGGTATCGAATGACTTTCGGAAGTCAAGGAGCACAGTATCTACATGTGCGCCTGTGTCTAATGCTTTCTGTGTCTCGTGGAGGAATCGAGCGACCGTTATTTATGGAGTCGATGTTGGTTCCTACATAGGAGATTTTCGGCTTGCTGGAATGTAATAATACGCGAGCATAAAACGTGACCCAAAAGTCTACGATAGACCGACGTCAGAGACATAGGTCTATATTTTTGTGCGTCTGTTCTACGTCCATTCTTGAAAACTAGGATGACATGTGCTTTTTTCCTATCATCAGGAAGAGTCCTCTTGTACACTGCTGCCAGAAAGGGGCAGGTTCTTTTGCATAGGTTATATCGCCAGGATGTTGACTTTTTATATGTGTTTCTGCAAGTGACGTTTTGTCTTTGGTTCGTTTTAAAAGCACCAATCACGTCAGCAATGATAGCTTTTTTCCAGAAAAGAATTGTCCATGTTTTGCTTTTCAACGAAGTCGCCGCAGGCGTCCACGCGTCGTTGTTCTTGTTCGTGACTCAGGGTCTGCGTATCAAATTTTTCCACAAACTTTTTTCTTCTTCAAAACATTCTGCAGAATGTCTTGAACAGCTGACTTAGAGATACTGCTCCATTGCGATTTGCGTCACTACAACGTTGACACACTACGGCTGCACGTCCAGTACTTGACGCTGCCTGCTCGCAACTGACTGGTCGAATACACATCTTTTGTTTACAGCTGTTAGTTCAAGCTGCCACCGTAGTTTACCCGCAGACGTCGCTTGTACGTCCGGAATAAAAACAGTCGCGAAATGTTTTGCACTCAGAGTGCAAAGATCTTGACCTATAGACTGGAGAGGCCCAGGAAGACCAAAGTAATTATGGCCAACGACACAGGCTGTGCCCTCTGATCTTTGAATGAAGAAATGAAATATGATGGAGATGGAGTAGCTGCCACGCATTTTATAGTGCTTCACAGGCTACACACATGGGTGTATCTGGAGCACACTACAGTTTGTAGTTGGATTGGGTTATTGCACGTGATGAATTGTTGCCATTCTGGTAAAACTTTACAGTATTACGAAGATAGTGTCCTATTACTTGTGACTTTCGAAGACTTCTGTTGTGAAACATATTGGGCTGCGCGATCTCGAGCCTGATTGTGCTGAAGCCTTCTTGAGTGAGTCTCATTAAATTACTTAAATTACATGGGAACACCCGCAGCCCAATAATTCGTCTTCTGACAGTAGTGTACCACTGCTGAGCCGGACAAAGTTCGCTACAAAGTACAACCGTGGGCATCGTCCATGTTTCTACACTAACATTGTTATCGCAAACCGCACTGTAGCTGTCTAGCGGTAGAATTACTCCACTCCCCCTCTACGACATCACAGACCCAGATTGTACTACAAAGCTTCAGCTTGGAGGTAAATGAAATGTAGCGACCTCACTCACGGAAGAGCTTCCAGGGAATGTAATTCCTATCCCAAATGTCTAATTACACAATGCGGCACAAAGAAACTGATATAGGCATGAGTATTCAAATACAGAGAAACGTGAACGAGCAGAATACGGCGCAGCTGTCGGCAATACCTATATAACACAACAAGTGTCTGGAGCAGTTGTTACATCGGTTAATGCCGCTACAATTGCAGGTTATCAAGATTTAAGTGAGTTTGAACGTGGTGTTATAGTCGGCGCGCGAGCGATTGGACACAGCATCTCCGAGCTAGCGATAAAGAGGGGATTCTCCTGTACGACCATTTCACGAGTGTACCGTGAATATCAAGAATACGGTAAAACATCAGATCTCCGACATCGCAGTGATCGGAGAATAATCCTGCAAGAACGGGTCCAACGACGACCGAAGAGAATCGTGCAACGTGACAGAAGTGCAACCCTTTTGAAAATTGCTGCAGATTTCAATGCGAGCCATCAACAAGTGTCAGCGTGCGAAGTATTGAACGAAACGTCATCAATATGGGCTTTCGGAGCCTAGTGGTACAGAAAGTACCCTCCGCCACACACCATTAGGTGGCTTGCGGAGTATGATGTAGATGTAGATGTAGATGATGACTGCATGACACAAAGAGCCGGCCGATGTGGCCAAGCGGTTAAAGGCGCTACAGTCTGGAACCGCGTGACCGCTACGGTCGCAGGTTCGAATCCTGCCTCGGGCATGGATGTGTGTGCTGTCCTTAGGTTAGTTAGGTTTAGGTAGTTCTAAGTTCTAGGGGACTGATGACCTTAGAAGTTAAGTCCCATAGTGCTCAGAGCCATTTGAACCATTTGACACAAAGATTTACATCTCGCCTGGGCTCGTCAACACCGACATTCGACTGTTGATGATTGGAAACATATTACCTGGTCGGACGAGTCTCGTTACCAATTGTATCGAGCGGATGGACGCGTAGGGGTATGGAGACAACCTCATGAATCCAGGGACCCTGAATGTCAGCAAACGACTGTTAAAGCTGGTGGAGAGCCTGTAATGGTGTGGGACGTGTGCAGTTGGAGTGCTATGGGAATCCTGATACGTCAAGACACGACTCTGACAGGTCACTTGTACGTAAGCATCCTGTCCGAGCACTTGGATCCATTCAAGTCCATTGTACATTCCGACGAATTTGGGCAGTTCCAACAGGACAATGCGACACCCCATACGTCTAGAATTACTACAGAGTGGCTCCGGGAACACTCTTCTGTGTTTAAACACTTCCGTTAGCCACCAAACGACCCAGACATGAACATTATTGTGCATATGTGGGATGCCTTGCATCGTGCTATTCAGAAGAGATCTCCATTCCGTCGCACTCTTACGGATTTATGGGCTGCCCTGCAGGATTCATGGTGTCAATTCCCTACAGAACTACTTCAGATATTAGTCGACCCCATGCCACGTCTTTTTGCGGCACTTCAGCGTGCTCGCGGGGGCCCTACACGATATTAGGCAGGTGTACCAGTTTCTTTGACTCTTCAATATATTTATTAAAATATGCTGTCTGATCAAAAGCAAGTGGTCATCCCCACGTAATATGGATTTGACCACTAGATGACACCAGGGACGGACCCGCCAGACTATAAGGAGCCGAGGAGTACTGTGTTATCAGTAGAGAAGCAGTAACACAGAATGGGCCGGACGGAAGACTTCAGTCAGCTCTGACATGGACTAGTCATGAGATGCCACCTGCGTAACAAATACATCAGGGACACTTCAACACTTCCAAAGCTGCCAAGCCGACTGTTGGTAATGTGGTTGTGAACTGGAAACACGAAGGATGACCGCAGCTAAACCATAACCAGGCATGCTCCACGTACTGATGGACAGGGGCCATCGAGCAGAGCGGAGGTGGTTGCAAAAATCGCAACAAATCAGCGTAAGGAATCATTCGTGAGTTTCGAAGCGCTACCCGCAGTTCAGCTAGCAGGCAGTTAAATAGGATAGGGTACAACGGTCGTGCAGCTTCTCCTAAACGAAGCTTGAAGTGGTGTAAAGAGCAATGGCACTGGACAAAGCATGACTGGAAACGAGTAATCTGGAGTGATGAATCATACTGTACCCTAGGGCAATCCGATGGAAAGGTTCCGGTTTGGCGGATGGCTGTATAACGTTATCTGCCATCACGTATAGTGCCAACAGTGAAGTAGGTAGCGCTGTTAGGGTGCGAGGGTATTTTTCGCGGTCATAGTGTGGTCAACCTATTTTTCTTAATGAAAGCTAAATGCAAAAGAATATGAACACGTTTTACAGCATCGTGTACTCCGTACAGCAGAGAATCAGTTTGATGACTATGACTGATTGTATCGACATGCCAGAGCACCCTGTCATAACGCTACATCTGTGAGGCAATATTTTGTGGAGAACAATATTCCCGAAACGCACTAACCTGCTCAGAGGGCCGACCTGAAACTAATGGAATAACTTTGGGATGAGTCATAACGGGCTCCCATTCCTCCATAGACATCCAAACACCTTACGATCAGATGGTGTACAATTGAAAGCAACATATTTTTGCCAGCGAGTTACAATTGCATTTCATATGTTGGACAAGGAGCTGTTGTTGTGGTCTTCAGTCCAGATACTGGTTTGATGCAGCCCTCCATGCTACTCTATCCTGTGCAAGCTTCTTCATCTCCCAGTACGTATTGCAACCTACATCCTTCTGAATCTGTTTAGTGTATTCATCTCTTGGTCTCCCTCTACGATTTTTACCCTCCACGCTGCCCTCCAATACTAAGTTGGTGATCCCTTGATGCCTCAGAGCATGCCCTACCAACTGATCCCTTCTTCTAGTCAAGATCTGCCACAAATTTCTCTTCTCTCCAATTCTATTCAATACCTCCTCATTAGTTATGTGATCTACCCATCTAATCTTCAGCATTCTTCTGTTGCATCACGTTTCGAAAGCTTCTATTCTCTTCTTGTCTAAACTATTTATCGTCCACGTTTCACTTTCATACATGGCTACACTCCATACAAAAACTTTCAGAAACGACTTTCTGACACTTAAATCTATACTCGATGTTAACAAATTTCTCTTCTTCAGAAACGCTTTCCTTGCCATTGTCAGTCTACATTTTATAGCCTCTCTACTTCGACCGTCATTAGTTATTTTGCTCCCCAAATAGCAAAACTCCTTTACTACTTTCAGTGTCTCATTTCTTAATCTAATTCCCGCAGCATCACCCGATTTGATTCGACTACATTCCATTATCCTCGTTTTGCTTTTATTGATGTTCATCTTATATCCTTCTTTCAAGACACTGTCCATTCCGTTGACCTGCTCTTCCATGTCCTTTGCTGTCTCTGACAGAATTACAATGTCATCGGCGAACCAGAAAGTTTTTATTTCTTCTCCATGGATTTTAATTCCTACTCCGAATTTTTCTTTTGTTTCCTTTTTTTGCTTGCTCAATATACAGATTGAAAAACATCGGGGATAGGCTACAACCCTGTCTCACTCTCTTCCCAACCACTGTTTCCTTTTCATGCCCCTCGACTCTTATAACTGCCATCTGGTTTCTGTACAAATTGTAAATAGCCTTTCGCTCCCTGTATTTTACCCCTTCCACCTTCAAAATTTGAAAGAGAGTATTCCAGTCAACATTGTCAAATGCTTTCTCTAAGTCTACAAATGCTAGAAACGTAAGTTTTCCTTTCCTTAATCTATTTTCTGAGATAAGTCGTAGGGTCAGTATTGCCTAACATGTTCCAACATTTCTACGGAATCCAAACTGATCTTCCCCGAGGTCGGCTTCTATCGGTTTTTTCCATTCGTCTGTAAAGAATTCGTGTTAGTATTTTGCAGCCGTGGCTTATTAATCTGATAGTTCGGTAATTTTCACATCTGTCAACACCTGCTTTCTTTGGGATTTGAATTATTATATTCTTCTTGAAGTCTGAGAGTATTTCGCCTGTCTCATACATCTTGTTCACTAGATGGTAGAGTTTTGTTAGGCCTGGCTCTCCCAAGGCTGTCAGTAGTTCTAATGGAATGTTGTTTTGCTTCTCACATGTTGGACAAGGAGCTATAAAGAGTTTAAAATTGATTTTTTCCATGACCTTCCCACCTCTTCTGTAGAATCTTATCAGAAAGAACATGCCACAATAAGTCAGTGAAATACCTTCAACGGAGGAAGCTACAAGGGGCGCCATTGAATGAAGATTTCTAGGAGTAATTGATTTGGTTCTGGGAGGGAATATGGGACGAAAAATTTGTAGGTAAATCGCTCAAATTACCGACAGCGTCACACGAGTCATTATCCCCATGTGACGAGAATGACACAAGAGAAGATGACATTGCGGAAACTGACGACTATGATCAAAAATTACTAGAACGCAGTTTTTAAATGATTCGAAAATACTTCCATAGTCACTGTTGAAGCAAGGGATGCATCTAAATCCTCTGTTTGTTATTGCCTCAAGTGCCTTCAGCATCTCTAGCATACAAAGCAACGTAATTTATCCAACATAAATTCACTAGCGAAAAACAATTAATTTGACTGCAAAATATTCGTGTAAATAAAGTTGTCTTCACAGAACAAATTTCAGTCAGTTAAGTTCATACTGGACACTACTACTCTTAACATGAGAGATCACAATACCGCCGTCACTGGAAAACATAATGAAGTGTTTCAGATGGCAAACGAGAGTATTTCGTCATAGGTAAGTGTACTCTGAAATGTGAATAATTACCCGCAAATTCGAGATTCTCGACCCATTACTTGCTATATAAAATTAGCAGAACATGTCATATGTCTCCAGAATGAGATTTTCACTCTGCAGCGGAGTGTGCGCTGATATGAATCTTCCTGGCAGATTAAAACTGTGTGCCCGATCGAGACTCGAACCCGAGACCTTTGCCTTTCGCGGGCAAGTGCTCTACCAGGTTCGCAGAAGAGCTTCTGTAAAGTTTGGAAGGTAGGAGACGAGATACTGGCAGAAGTAAAGCTGTGAGTACCGGCCGTGAGTCGTGCTTCGGTAGCTCAGATGGTAGAGCACTTGCCCGCGAAAGGCAAAGGTCCCGAGTTCGAGCTTCAGTCGGGCACACAGTTTTCATCTGCCAGGAAGTTTCATGTCATATGTCAATGAAAAAGCTTTTGATTGATCAGTTAGCTCCACAAATCTGGTACATGACAATATTATTACTTCTAAAGTGGCATACATGTGTAAACGTAAGCCCCACTGCTTTACAAAAATATCTTACACACACACACACACACACACGCACACACACATGCAATGATATAGGTGATATGATATGAAGACCTACAAAAAAAAGCATTATGTCTGTATGGAAGCGACCGATTACCATAACTGCACTACGTGAAGTACCAGACAGGAAGAAGTCTGAGTTTAACACTGCAGCTTTTCGTGTGTACTGATCAGCTAAGAGTTTCCAGAGTTACGAGAGAGAGTAACCTGAAGTGCATACAAGCGCTTTCTGCTGGACGATTCGTGAACTTCCAGCACGCACCTGCTCGTTCCGTCCGCTGACCGCAGCTGAGGCAAAAGGAGAAGGGATTTCGTCCGTACTTCGCTGGGTTCACACACGTAACAAAAATTTCGCCTCAGCTAGTGGCATACTGCAGTTGCAGTGTAGCTGCATGAATAAACGCCCACTTTTTAATGGTGTAAACTGAGGGACGCAACTTTTGTCGGGCCACAAAAAGCTCAACTTGCTTGTACTTTGTTGCGCCACTTTCCTCCCATCACTGCTCCCTGGTGGCATTATTTCAATACACGAGACTTCTGTCACATTTATCGTGGAGTAATTGCTGCTGTTATCTATTCGATTTTAGTGTGTTTTCATTTTATTACCGAAAAAAGTGAAAACGGTGCTTGGCCGGTACACTTTCGCAGCTTCTGGAACGACAAGTACATTATTTTCTGTAGTAATGAGTATGTGTGTGGTGGGAGAGACAGCATTTGGAAACCAGTGGCGTATATCACAATCTTAAACGATTTTTGGATGAATAAATAAGTAAGCATAATATACATAATCAAAAAAGCGAGTCGTATAAACTTTGTGGTCTGTGAGACTAGGTATTGTATAAATTACGGATTATATGCAGGAAAGAACTCCCAAGTGTGATGTGACAGCTGTCAAATTAAAAATTAGTTATTGAAATTTCTATATAATGAATAAACAGGATTCTAAAATCTTGGAAGAGTTCCGTGTCTGCAGATGATATTTACATGGCAGCTGTTCGTTAGTTTGCCATTGTAGACAGCATTTTCGTCTCCGAGTGTCATTTCTTTTTATAAATGTTGTTTGTGCCCCCTGATTTATCCCTGTGCGAAATCTATTTTCGGATGCAACACTTGGGTTTCCCCTTCCTTGTATTTAACTCCTGTCATTGCTCTAACGCCATGATCTACACAATAACATTCATACACATAAGATTTCAATTGACGCCATACTGAAAGCTGTGTATCTACGTAGAACTGGTGGCGTCCTGAATGATCAGTAGCTCACGATGCCACTACAGAAAGCCACAAGCTTTGGCGCCACATAGTTCCGTGTGCGAACCCGGCTTTATGCTGTACGTACTTCTGGCACTGCTCTGTTTTTTTCTCGATTTCTTTAAACTGCTCATTGCAAAGTAAAGAGGATACTTGACGCAATTTTATAGAAGCTATAAATTTTTCATTATGGTTACACTGCCACTATAACTGTTAAATACACAGTTTTTAAGGAAGTGTGTCAGTCGAAAGCATAGATGATATCACGTATAACATCATGCAACCATTAGCTGAAAGGTGAAAGGAACGTATCTAACACGAACGTTCTATTTCAGTGTTTCCAGTACGAACCTCAATCTTAAGATCTCCATCATCATTTGTATCGATTAATATTTTTGATTATACGATAAGTTCTGTCCTGTTAATGATTTTGTGGGCCACGCAGTGGGGTTATCTTTTAGAGGGCGCCTGTTGCTTATGTGAAAACCTCCCCCAGTTTTATGTGCCACCATTACAAAAATTGTGATCATGCTAAGACGTATGCACAGATATAGGTATAAAAAATACTGTGACGACGTGTGACAGAAAACATTAGTCAGCGACATAGCTCAGTGAGTTGTCAAGTTCATGTAAACAATTTGTACGACTGCAATGTTGTAAAGTCTGGAGCGTCTGATGCTCATCCATAGCAAACTACCGCTATTTTTTTCCATAGGTTTGCAATTCAGCTCTTGTGGACAAGAAGCTCCTTTTTTTATATTGAATCATCTCACGGCGACTACAGCAGTATAAACAGACACGTTGTTATTACAGATTCGTGGAGAGTAGTGTGGAGATACCACAGCGTTTGTGGAGAGAAACTGGTCTCACTGAAATACGGGTAGTTGGTCAGTTAACTCCATGTTCCGTTGATTATTTGGTCGTTTTGTATTGAAAATATGTGGAAAGAGTCGGTTTCCAAGTGAAGCTGAGTTCGTTCGATGTATTTTGTTATGCTTACTTGACGCACACTCCAAACACAGCAAAGAAACTCTAGAATTGGTCGCTCTAGTTACTTGTATACGGTTCCTTTTCAGATCCACCGCTTTCTCCCGGAACCATTCCAACAAATCTGTCCTCCATTCGCCTCCCCCAATAATGATTTTACGTGATCGTCCCACTTCATATCATATCTTAGTATTATCTATAAATATTTATATGATGTGTGTCGTGTTCTAGTTGTTCACCACTAATACTGTAATTGGATGCTATCGGGTTTTTATCCTCAAAAAAAAAAAAAGAAAAAAGGCAATATCTTTCACCTGTCGATATATAAAGAGTACGGTGCGTGGCAGGAGTACCTTGTACCACTACCAGTCATTTCCCTTCCTGTTCCACTTGCAAATAGAGCGAGGGAAAAACGATTGACAATAGGCCTCCGAATGAACCCTAATTTCTCTTATCTTATCTTTGGGGCCCTACCTCAAAACCTAAGTTGGCGGCAGTAGAACCGTTCTGCATTCAGCTTCAAATGCTGATTCTCTAAAATTTTCTCTATAGTATTCCTCGAAAAGAATGTCGTCTCCTCATTTTAGTCCGCCTGTGAATTGCTTTGATGTCTTCCTTTATTTCTACTTGGTGGGGATACCAAACACTCGAGCAGTACTCATGAATAAGTAGAATTAGTGTTCTATACGCCGTCCCCTTTACAGATGAGCTACGTTTTACCTAAAACTCCCTCAACAAACTGAAGTGGACCATTCGCTTCCCCTGCTGCCGTCCTTACATGCTCGTCCCATATCATGAAGCTTTGCAACGTTACGAGCAGATATTTAAACGTCGTCACTGTATCAATTAGGACACTATTAACTCTGAACCCGAACCTTACGGGTTTGTTTTTCCTACTCATCCACATTAAGATACATTCTTCTACATTTAGAACTAGCTGCCATTCGTCAACCAACTATACATTTTGTCCGTCATCTTGTATAGTCCTATAGTCACTCAGTGACGACGCTTTCCATTCCCATACACCACAGCACCATCAGAAAATAGGCGCAGTTTGCTTTCTGCAATTCCTTACGATCGTCCAAGGCTGATTCTTTGCCACAGGCAACAGCATTATTAGCGAACAGTCTAATGACATACATATTGAGACCATTAGAGCTTTTTATTAAACAATCTTGGAGCACACCTGATTGTACTTTCGTCCCTCTAGAACATTCCCCCTCCATAATGACGTATGGGGTTGTACTAGTGAAACATTCTTGGTTCTTGGCTCTGAGCGCTATGGGACTTAACTTCTAAGGTCATCAATCCCCTAGAACTTAGAACTACTTAAACCTAACTAACCTAAGGACATCACACACATCCATACTCGAGTCAGGATTCGAACCTGCGACCATAGCGGTCGCGCGGTTCCAGACCGTAGTGCCTAGAACCGCTCGGCAACCCCGGCCGGCAGTGAAACATTCATCGAGCCAAATCACACAGTGGCGAAAATAATTCAAACGATCCTATATTGTTTAGTACATGACGATGTGGCGTCCCACGAAACACTTGATAAGCGGTATTTGTTTGCGCTCAATTTATCCAAAATGGTTCAAATGGTTCTGAGCACTATGGGACTTAACATCTGTGGTCATCAGTCCCCTAGAACTTAGAACTACTTCAACCTAACTAACCTAAGGACATCACACACATCCATGCCCGAGGCAGGATTCTAACCTGCGACCGTAGCAGTCGCGCGGTTCCGGACTGAGCGCCTAGAACCGCTAGACCACCGCGGCCGGCTCTCAATTTATCCACACACCGTAAAAAAGAAATAGCTCACAGCTACCCAAACAACGGATAAAACGTATCATATCACTTTTAGACGGACACCCGGTGTACAATGTATTTAAAAAATACTGTCACATATTCCTACATAACCTAGTATTTGTCAAAAGCAGAAGAAAAGTTCCTGTAACGATGTCCAGATGAATACGCCTCACGCTCGTATAACGTCTGTACATTGTCGATGTTTCGGGAATACACCAATGCTTTAAATGTCCCCGTAGACGGAAATCCAACGAATTCAAGTACAGTAAACGGGGAGCACATGTTCCTCGACCAGTCCGTCGCTCATGAAACGTTGCGGTGAGTTATTGTCACGCAGCCCGTAGAAAATGGGATGGTGCCTAGTCGTGCATAAACCACAGAAGATGTCTGTCAGGAAGGCTAAGATGTCTGTCAGGAAGGCTAACGTACTACAGCAGCGCTCTTAACTTGTGCAGTCCCGGCGGAGGTTCGAGTCCTCCCTCGGGCATGAGTGTGTGTGCTTGTCCTTAGGATAATTTAGGCTAAGTAGTGTGTAAGCTTAGGGACTGATGACCTTAGCAGTTAAGTCCCATAAGATTTCACACACATTTGAACATAACTTGTGCAGAAATGGGTTAACCACAGGACCTGTCCATTGACCATGTGGAGAGGTTAGAGGAGCATATGACCAAAACACGTGACGCAGTCCTAACAGAGCCGAAAGGGAGTGTGATTCACTGCGAACAAGGGCTGAAGAAAGTGTCAGGATGAGTGGTAACAACATGCCACACTTCCTTTAGTGTGTGCTTCTACGTAACAGACAGATAGGAATGAGAGGGCAAATTGACCCTCTCAACGGGTACTCGTTTCCAGACATATCGTTAGCAGGACTTTTCTTCTGGTTTTGATACATAACATCTCCGGTAGGAACATGTAACACTTCCTTTTAAAACACGCTCTTTATTATGGAGATGAAGTTAGAATGCCTGATGCCTTGAATAGACGGCTACAAGATGAGGATAAACACAGTTGTGGAAAAGGAAACGTTCCTGAACTTAGCTCCTCGAGCATCTGAATGTATCTTTACTTCTGTTCAGCGCACACTCCGCTGAAGAGTGAAAATCTCATTCTGGAATGCGCAGACCGTTTAGAAAATTCGTAATTATTTTATTTATGGGCAATTTCCTTAGTTGCAGGCAGCACAACACTAAAACATTAAGCACATTTATACTATTATTATTATTGTTATTATCAGCATTATTATTGTGGTTGCAGCAGACAACTGCAGAGGGCTATACAGCGATTGTTAGAAGGTATAGCCTCTACAAAAGGAAGCAGATCAACGAACAGTTTCAAATCAAATAGCTCTGAGCACTATGGGACTTAGCATCTGATGTCATCAATCGCCTAGAACTTAGAACTTCTTAAACCTAACTAACCTAAGGACATCACACATATCCACGCCCAAGGCAGGATTCGAACCTGCGACCGTAGCAGTCGCGCGGTTCCGGACTGACGCGCCTAGAACCGCTCGGCCACCACGGTCGGCAACGAACAGTTTATCAAGCGTAATCATAGAAAAAAGAAATACACACCCGGACAGCCGAGCGCGTTAGCCGGCACGGAACCTCAGCGTGTTCGGTCAGAGGATTAGCTGCCATCGTAATTAAAAAAAATAAAAAAAACTGAGTGAATGGATCAACGATGAACTTGAACGGATGTCATATGGACGTCCGCTCTGAACAAAGGCAACGAACATAAACGGACAAAATGAAATCAATAAAAAAAGTGCGTTGAAGAGCACGACTCCCGGATCGAACCCACCCGGTAGATTAACTACAAGGGCCGGATGTGCCAGCCAGTCGGATGTGGTTTGTAGGCGGTTTCCCACATCCGACTAGGTGAGTAGTGGGTTGCTATGCACGTTCCGCTATAGATAGACGCAACGCAAAACTTTAGAAAACGTGTTCACGTGGGGTACACAGATTTCTTCCCGGGTGGTGGCGTCAGGCAGGTCACCCGGCCACCCTCTGTTATTATCATTACCACATCCGAATCAACACGGCGACGACTGGGAGATACAGGAATAAGCCAGGAAGAAGATGAAGATCAATGAAAACAGAAATAAAGAGTCGTATGGCATTGTAGATCCTTGTTCAGCCGCCTGATCGGAAATGGTTTCGTTCCTCTAAGTGTAATGTCAACTTTCACAGGCACTACAGTTATGAGAGTTGTGTGTCTAGTGTAGGTGACTGTAATGCATGTGCATATGGCGTAGTAGGGATGGGCAAAATTCATCGATATATCAAAATATCGATGTTGTCCATAATGAAATCGATATATATCACAGATACCTAAGTTATCGACATACAGCTTAGTCGAAATTAAATATTGAGTGTCGGAAGTGACTGTTTCAGCGTGTACCAATCTAATTCCACCAGTAAATTTCTTACAATGGGATTAATTTAATTTCATATTCAGTACTACAAACGAGCACCAGATTTGAACATGAATGAATCTGTACTTCTTATTCACGAAACTTTTTGACTTCCGTGTGTCATTTCTACCATTGTAAATGATTGGAGTGACGTGCAAAATGAACAAGTCTGGTGATAACATTGTATGACAATGGTGAAAACTGCTACTTCTTGCTTCCAACTATGAGGCAGAAGTACGCTTCCTTACCCCCTGAGTGCCTGGATCAAGAAAAGATAGACGCACTGTAAAAGTAATGTAGACTCCACACAACTGTTACACACGTTACTGCACTATTGTTTAATAGAAAATGGACTCGTATCCCCTGAAATGTTTATGTTAAGTAGAATATTTCATGCGCAGAACGCATATCAGAAGTGTTTCACTCCCGAAACTTCCGCCGAATTGGGTTGCACCAAAAACATGGACATGTGAAAATATCGATATCGATAACTGTGTCTTAATAATGTCGACATCTTTTCTATAAATATCGATCCAATAATATCGATATCTGAAGATATCGATATCGATATCGATATTATTGGATCGATATTTATAGAAATCTTTGTTGTACGATGATGAGATGATGTTTGCTTTGTGGGCCGTTCAACTGCGCGGTCATCAGTGCCCGTACAAAGTCCCAATTTCTTCATAGTCCAGTTTTTTTCACAGTCGAATCTCGCCACTGTCACGAATGATGAGGATGATGATGATATGATGAGGACAACACAAACAACCAGTCCCCGGGCAGAGCAAAATCCCAAACTCGGCCGGGAATCGAACCCAGCACCCTGTGATTCAGAGGGAGCAACGCTATTCACTAGACAACGAGCTGTGACAGTCGTATTATGACAGAAGGAAGAGAGTAAAACCTAGTGCCAGTATCTCAAATAATACCAAAGGGTGACGAGAAACTTCA
This sequence comes from Schistocerca americana, assembly GCF_021461395.2. Lineage (NCBI taxonomy): Eukaryota > Metazoa > Arthropoda > Insecta > Orthoptera > Acrididae > Schistocerca > Schistocerca americana. The sequence continues at coordinate 447,179,780 of NC_060122.1, read as the reverse complement.
TGCCGAACCTCTCTCCCTTCCCCCCCCCCCCCCCCCCCTTGCTCGCCAAATACTCGAGGTGACAACATGTCCACCACCAGTATTCGAGCCGGCTACCTCAAATCAGAGCACCACCGCACAGCCGTGCGTCAGCGACCTTGGCAAATTAGAATTTCTTTCTACTACTATCGCACGATCGGAGTATTTCGTTGCTATACAAATTACGCTGTCTTTCAATGACTCTGGACTTACGTACATGAATCCGGTGGTCAGTATAAATACAATGAAGTGACAGAAGTCATGAGCTACCTGCTAATATCACGTCGGACCTCTTTTTATCTGGCTTTGTGCTGCAACTCGACGTGGCATGGAATCAACAAGTCCTTGGAAGTCGCCTGGGTAAATATTGAGCCATGCTGCCTCTGCAGCCGTCCATAATTGCCAGTGTAGGATTTTGTGCACGAACAAACCCCTCGATTATGTCCCACAAATGTTCGATGAAATTCATGTCAGGCGATCTGGGTGGTCAAATCACTCACTCGAATTGTGCAGAAGGTTCTTCAAACCAATCGCGGACAGTTGTGGCCCGGTGACATGTCGCATTGTCATCCGTGAAAATTCCATCGTTGTTTGGGAGCATGAAGTCCGTGAATGACTGTAAATGGCCTCCAAGTAGGCGAACATAACCATTTCCAGTCAATGGTCGGTTCAGTTGGATCAGAGGACCCAGTCCACTCCATATAAATTCATTCCATGAAAACACAGCCCACACCTTTATGGGGCCATCACCAGCTTGCACAGGTTCTGTTGACACCTTGGGTCCATTGCTTCGTGGGTCTGCACCGCAATGAAATCGAAACTCATCTGATCAGGCCTCGGGGAAGAGCGCCGGTCGTCTGCTACCATAACCCACTAACGCAAATTCCGCCGAACTGTCCTAACGGATTCGTTCTTCCTACATCCCGCACTGATTTCTGCGGTTATTTCACGTAGTGTTGCTTGTCTGTTAGCACTGACGCTTCTACGCAATCACCACTGCTCTCGGTCATTAAGTGTGTTGTCCCTAGTGACAGGTAATGCCGGAAATTTGGTATTCTTGGCATACTCTTGACACTATGGATCTCGGAAGACTGAATTCACTAATGATTTCTGAAGTGAAATGTCCCATGCGTCTAGCTCCATCTACCATTCCGCGTTCAGAGCTTGTTAATTCCCGCCGTGCGGCCATAATTACGGCTCTGAGCACTATGCGACTTAGCTTCTGAGGTCATCAGTCCCCTAGAACTTAGAACTACTTAAACCTTACTAACCTAAGAACAGCACACACATCCATGCCCGAGGCAGGATTCGAACCTGCGACCGCAGAGATCGCTCGGTTCCAGACTGTAGCGCCTAGAACCACACGGCCACTCCGGCCGGCGTCATAATTACATCCGAAGGTTTTCACATGAGTCACCTGAGTACAAATGATAGCTCAGCCAATGCACTGCCATTCTATACCTTATATACGCGATACTACCGCCATCTGTACATGTGCAGATCGCTATCCCATGAATTTTATCACCACAGTGTATTCCATCATTAATCAAGTGCACGATTGCCAGTTACTCTTGTCTATTCTAAATCTCAGACAAAATGTTTCTACCTGCTATAATCGCTTCACCTGACGATACACAATTAAGAAATTTACTAATTTATGTTTCGGTTTCAACTACGTGACACATCATAATACGAGGGTTATTCTGAAAGTAGCGAACGATCGGTTGCAAAATGGAAACCACAGTGAAAATCCGATGAAGTTTTGCACAGGTATGTTGGGTGGTGTCTCTAGTATGCCCGTCGAACGCTTTACGTCGTTCTTTTTAGTTCTGGGCTCACAGGGAGCACATAAATATACCTAGAACAATAGTGTCTCCTGCCAAGTACGAGGGCCTGGTAAGAAATTTCGCCCGAAGCTATGCAGCCAACGTTACATAACTTTCGTTCGTTTTCTTCTTCAAGACAACAGCCCCGTCCTGCAGGAGCAATGAAGATGCTCCTTCATCGTTTTCAATTGGAAATATTTGATTACCCGCAGTACAGCCCGTAATTGTTTCCCTCTGAGTTTCATCTCTGCTCACACGAACCGCTGGTTATGAAGACAACATTTTGGCACAGACAACGAGGTGTAGGCCAGCGTAGAGAATTGGCGGAAAGCACTGGCAGCTGCCTTCTATGACGAGGGTATTGGAAAGTTGGTACAGCGCTACGACAAATGTATAAGTAGGAGGAGGAGATTAGTGTTTAACGTCCCGTCGACAACGAGGTCATTAGAGACGGAGCGCAAGCTCGGGTGAGGAAAGGATGGGGAAGGAAATCGGCCGTGCCCTTTCACAGGAACCATCCCGGCATTTGCCTGAAGCGATTTAGGGAAATCACGGAAAACCTAAATCAGGAGGGCCGGAGACGTGATTGAACCGTCGTCCTCCCGAATGCGAGTCCAGTGTGCTAACCACTGCGCCACCTCGCTCGGTGTATAAGTAGGAACGGCGGCTATATATAGAGAAGTATCTGGAAAGTGTAGCTGACTGTTGCAAATAAAACAGTTTTGATTTTCACTGTTGTTTCCATTTCGCGACCTATCGTTCCTTACTTTCCGAATAGCCCTCGTATTATGTGAGGGCGACAACGTTTTTGATGGAGTGAGGTGGCACCCTCGTTAAGAGAGCGAGAAAACAGCGGTTCAAGTCTCCTCCTGCCATCGACATAGGTTTTCCATGGTTTCCCTAAATCGGTTAAGACAAGGATCAGAATAGTTTCTTTAAAACGAACACGGCCGATTTCCCTTTCCATCCTTCCCCAATCCGGACTTCTGTTTTATTTCTAATAACCTCGACGTGCGCGGGACATTAAAACCGGGGGACTGATGACCTTAGCTGTTTAGTCCCCCTTAAACATCCCAACAACCACCACCACCACCACATTAAAACCTAATCTTCCTTTCTTTGCTTTGTTGGAGAGAGATCACTTCTAGGATTTTGCTGCGAACACTTCAGCAATCACTGAACGAGATGGCGCAGTGTTTAGCACACTGGACTTGCATTCGGGAGGCCGACGGTTCGAATACCCTTCCGGCCATCCAGAATTAGGTTTCCCGCATTTTCCCAAAGCCACTTAAAGAAAATGCCGTTTTCCTTCCTCCGAAAAGTTTGCGCTCGGTCTCTAATGGCCTCGTTGTCAAGTGGTCGTAAACTCGTATCTTGCTTCCTTCTTTGAAATTAATTATAAGAGTCTGGATCGCGAGACATGTTTATTAAAAGGCGACTGCTTGCGATCAGCATTCGGTCGTCTTCAGTACTGCAATCATACTGCTGGACAATGGCTGTGCATGGAACAGAAACCGCTGAACGACGATAGTCAGCAGTTGACTATCATCATTCGGCGGTTCCTGCTCCATGCACAGCCATTGTCCATCAAAATGGTTGTAGGTCTGAAAATGATCATGTGATGATCGAAACCAGTCGCCTTTTAATAAACGTGCCTTGCGATCTAGACTGTTTCAATTAGTTTTAGATATGATATCGTGCTCACTGATTTCCCCGGTAATGTTCTCAAAAATAATTCCTTCCTTTTTGTTCAAATGGTTCAAATGGCTCTAAGCACTGTGGGACTTAACATCTGAGGTCATCAGTCCTCTAGACTTACAACTACTTAAACCTAACTAACCTAAGGACATCACACACACCCATGCCCGAGGCGGATTCGAACCTGCGACCGTAACAGCAGCACGGTTCAGGACTGAAGCGCCTAGAACCGCTCGCCACAGAGGCCGGCTCCTTCTTGTTGGCTTCGGCATTCAAAAATATCTATTTAAAAAATTTTAGTTTTGCACATTTAATATTCGAACGGTGTTATTGGGTCCTGAAATTGTAAGTTTTCTCTGTGTGTATGAGAATTTCGCTTAATTAAGACTGTTTCCTACGAATGTTCACACACAAGAGCCCGCTTCCAGGCTATAAGTGAGCAGTGTAACTCTGAAAGATTGCCTACTGTAGCACAGATAGAGCACTGTACATCCAATCTCGTCACAAAAGCCACGAAGCCTCTGGTTTAGACCATCGACTCAGCTCCAGATCACAAGACAGCAATCAGTTCTTAGCAAGAGGCTACAGACTGTCAGCTGTGATAGACCCCACGAGTGGCGGCGCAATCTGACTTCACCACTTCCGCCAGTCACCGGAAGGAACAGAAATTGGTCTCAAAACCCAGACGTTGCTGCCGACAACGACGAGATATAGGTGACTGCAACCCGTGCTTTCAGTTGTTTTCCGGAGGCCACTTGCCACTTGATCGATGACTCCTCCGCGACATACGTGGAATGCACGTCAGACTGTTTCCCTCTCGGCACGACATTTCGGTAAGCGAGGCCATCTACGTACATCTACATGTGCACTCCACAAGCCACATTATCGAGTGTAGCAGAGGATACTTTGTGTCTTCACGTCACTTTCCTGTTCCAGTCGCGAATTGTAAGCGGGAAGAATGAGTCTTGATGAGCCTTCGTGTGAGCTCGAATCTCTCTAATTTTACGTTTATGGTCTTTTCTCGAATTATACGTCGGAGGAAGCAATATATTGCTTCTCTTTTCTAGGTATGTATGCTCACAGAATTGTAAGACCATCTACAGGTGTGACTGAGATGGAACTCAACGGTCAGGCGATCTAAATTAGGAACTAGTTGCCGTCTAGTTGGCAACGTAGTTCCACACACTCCGCAAATCTAAAAGTGAGAAACTCCAGTGGTCGTGAGCGAGCGTGGAGGTGGGAGATTATTGCCTGTCACACTCGAGTATCTTTTCGTTATATTCACCATATCGTTTATAGACTCGAGCTCAGAGGAAGATATAGATAGCTCTTCTCCATTATCATTACACACGAAAGAAAAAAATATGAAAATCCTGGGTTCATCCGTTCATCAAAAGAAAAACTAACTGAAGGCTCTGAGCACTATAGGACAACATCTATGGTCATCAGTCCCCTAGAACTTAGAACTACTTAAACCTAACTAACCTAAGGACATCACACACATCCATGCCCGAGGCAGAATTCGAACCCGCGACCGTAGCATTCGCGCGGTTCTGGACTGAAGCGCCTAGAACCGCTTGGCCACTGCGGCCGGCAAACTAACTGAAGGCTGTATGCTGCGGCCAAATAGCTGTGACACAGGGAATTCGAAATTCACAGCCTGCTACAGAACGACTAACAGTGATACAGTGTCTTAGCGCAACTGTTGAAGTCAAGGACATGGGGAAGAGAAATAATACAGAATCAATTCGGTTTAAAGTGCTGCTACGGTGCATCATACCATTACATACCGGTGCCATTACTGCTACAAAAGGAGATCAATATGGTGCCCATCAGTGTCCAGAAGAGACTGGAAGCGCAGGATATCATTCTGCACAGCAGAACGATGCATGTCCGTAGGTATGCCGGTTACCTCTCTTGATATGCTGCGCTTCGGATAAGCACATGTGTGAATGTTCCCCTGGTAAAGCTTGTCCTTCAGGTAGCCCCAAAATCAGTAATCACAGGGAGTGAGATCATGTGATCGTGCCGGCTAAGCATTTGGAAACGATCGGCCGATGATTCGATCGTTTCCAGTTGTGTTTCGGAGAAGCAGGTGGACTTCACGAGCGATGTGGCCCATCTTGCAAGAAAACTGTTGAGTTCAATGAGTCTCTCTCCTGTGGGGAGGGTATGAAATACTGGCGAAGCATTTCGCAGTAACGCTGGCACTCACATTGCAATTCTTTGGTCCTTGAGCGCCAGCCTGTTCACAAAAGAATGGGGCAATGCTGAACGTAGCCGTGAAGCTATAACATGTTCACCATACAAAGGAACTTCATGCACAGTGACTGGAGGTGAAGATCCTCACACTCGACAATTCTTTGTGTCCACCTCACCAGTCACAGAAAAAAAAAAATTCGTCTGTCCATAGGATGGTCCAGGGCCAGCCATCGTCAACTTCAGTCCTTGCGAGAAAGTGGAGAGCAAACTCAACACGTCGTTGTGCCTTCTGTGGCACAAGCTGCAGTACGATATGTATCTTGTCCGGATACCATTTGAGAATGGTTCGAAACACCTTCCGTACAGTGCACCACGGGATATTCAACTTTCGTGACACAGCACGTGCACTGCCTGACGATCGGGAATTGCTCACAGCGTTGTCTGCCGTAGCAACAGTGATTTCATCAATGACCTATGGTGCTATTGGTCGTCGGCCTCTTCCGGGAGCGACGCCCAGTTCTCCAGTTGATTCGAACTTCTTCATCATGCTCCGCACAGCAGGTGGAGAAAGAGGACCCTTCCGTAATCCTTTCAGGCGGCGCTATTCTCGAAGTGCAGCTGCAGCATTACTGTTGTTTTGTTAATAGAGCTTCACCAATAATGCCCTGCCCATTTTGTCCAAGCTCATGCTGGCACGTCAACAAGTGTACTGCGACTGGTCAGGTATGTGAGACTATGAATCACGATGACTGATCAGGAGCACCTGGTGGCCATTTTTGGAAGTGGACGGTGGCGGTGGCGTTGTGACCCATGGAAATCATGCACCCCGTACTCTGGACATTAATGCTTCCAAGTTTGGTACTCGTAAGGTAATTAGTTTCCGCATTACGACGTGTTAAATAGGGAAAATTTAATTATAGTACTTCTGCAGAACGACGCAACCTGCTAGTCGCATAAAAGAACATTTCCATTCCGATATACATTGTTTTTTTTTTTTTGTACATTCGTTCCCATTGATGCATTTGTAATTTTCATTCAAACAATAGGTGCACAGTACGCAACGTACATGTCATATGAAGTGATCTCTCAGGTTTTCTCGGCTGAACATCCGTAAGCACTCCATTAATGTCATAAGAAATGCTTTTCCCACTTCACACCACACATTCTGTCTCAAATTCGTCCTGCAGTAGCCTGGGAGCTTGTAATTGTGTAACACGGAATGTCGTTCCACTTCCCGTACAAAACTGATGTTCATACCCTGCTCGTTCATCTTCAAACTAAACGAACACAAAGCTGTTAGGATATGACGCAACTCAGATCGCTTGGCAATGCGGACGCCGAGTCCCTGGTAACTGGCTGGTAAAGCGTTGCAAGCGATTTACTAGCGAGTTTTTTTTTTTATTTGGCCTTTGAGTGTGTACTCAGTTTAGCCATCGGCAACACATAGTGACAATGTACACATAATTGAATAAACAAATACACAAATGCAGATTTACAAGAATAAAAAGCTTAACTGTTACTGTTTTGTACATAATGTTTTAAAAATTGAATTGAATTGAATTGGAAAATAATTAAAAGTGTCTTGGCTTACAATTCACACCAATTCTGAAATATCTTCATCAGCAAGACATATTTATAATTCACGTACACCATTAAAACCTACAGATTGTAACCAGTACTCTTGATGAAGTTAACTATCACTTTATATAGACGAACATCTTTAGTACACAAAAGAGAAGAAGTTGATTGAGGAAGATGGTAGCCCATACTCAGCAATGTCTCCAGAAAGACCAACCGTTCACGGTCAAATTTGGGGCACATAAATAAGATGTGGTTGACATCAGCTTCCGACTCAGGATCATACTCACATGCTGGTGAACTGTAAACGTTGATCCGATGTAGATGTTGTGGGAAAGAGGCATGATTGAAGCGGAGTCTTATGATGGTAGAAATCGTGGATCCGTCCAGATGTGTCCTCATGAACCACGGCTGTGAAGGAATCCGAGGTTGTAGCACTGCGTAATAACCGCCTTTTGTCTGTTGAGAAACGTTCCACATTTCCTGCCATTTTCGTCTTGCGTGATCCTTGACTTCACGTAAGTAGTCTGTATAAGGAAGGTGCAGATCCAGGACGGTGCCTAAGGTTGCCGCTTGTTTGGCTAATGCATCAACTTCATCATTACAGAGGATACCAGAGTGGGAAGGTACCCACAACAAATGGATCGTCCGGCCCGTGCGTGTGCTGCGAATACTAGCGAGTTACTCGGCAGTTCGCCAGCTGCGGTGTCCTCTTTAACTGCGCAGGAAGTGATTGGCAAGCGATCGGTTACCAACTCGCGTCAGAAACGGTTTCATTTGAGTCGCCCCGTGTTCTGAGGGCGTAACAGTAAACCACACCGTCACGCAGAACGCCTCTGTTTCACCGTGTGCCGCTGCTCTTGGCTGAGCATCTCCGTGACGCTTTCGCGCTTCCTAAAGCCGTCCGCACAGAGAGCGACTCAAATGAATACAGTTGACGACGTGAGTTGGTAATCATACGCTGTGTAGTGAATAGAGCTCTGCGAACAACGCGACTGCACATCGACTCACCAGTAAATCGTTCGCAACGCGTTACGAACCAGTTACCAGCGAATCGGCGACCGCGGGGAGAGAATAAACATACCATTCAGTAAAACCACAGGCTCAGAAGCTACTGCAGGAGAGAACTGACAAAGAAAGAGTGGTCTGAAATGGGAAAAGTAGTCCATATAATCGGTACGTAGTGTTCTGTACATCTATTGTTTAAAATACAATCACCGGTAGTGTCTGTGGGAGCAAATGTACACAAAAATGGAAATCACACCACAAGTGTTACACTCAAGCGCCAAAGAAACCGGTATAGGCATGCATATTCAAATACGGTGATATGTAAACAGCCAGAATACGGCGTTGCGGTCGTCAACGGCTATATAACACAACAAGTGTCTGGCGCAGTTGTTACATCGGTTACTGTTGCTACAGTGGTGGGTTATCAAGATTTAAGTGGGTTTGAATGTGGTGTTATAGTCGGCGCACGAGCGATGGGACACAGCACGTTCGAGGTAGCGATGAAGTGGGGATATTCCCGGATGACCATTTCGCTAGTGTACCGTAAATATCAGGAATCCGGTAAAACATCAAATCTCCGACATCGCTGTGGCCGGAAAAATATCCAAATTGAACGGGACAACGACAACTGAAGAGAATTGTTGAACATGACAGAAGTGCAATCCTTTGACAAATCCCTGCAGATTTCAATTCTGGGCCATCAGTAAGTTTCAGCGTGCGATCTATTCAACGAAAGATCATCGATATGAGCTTTCGGAGCAGAAGGCCCACTCGTGTACCCATGATGACTGCACGACGCAAAGCTTTACGCCTCGCCTGGCCCCGTCATTGGACTGTTGATGACTGGATCATTGTTGCCTAGTCGGACGAGTCTCGTTTCAAATTGTATCGAGCGGATGGATGTGTACGGGTCCATGAATCCATGGACCCTGCATGTCATCAGGGGACTGTTCAAGCTGGTGGAGGCTCTGTAATTGTTATAGGCGTGTGCAGTTGGATTGGTATGGGAACCCTGATACGTCTACAGATGACACGTGCGTAAGCATCCTGTCTGATCACCTCCATTCATTCATGTCCATCGTGCATTCCGACGGACTTGGCCAATTCCAGCAGGACAATGCGACACCCCAAACGTCCACAACTGCTACAGAGCGGCTCCAGGAACACTCTTCTGAGTTTGAACACTTCCGCTGGCTACCAAACTTCGCAGACATGAACATTACTGAGCTTATATGGGATGCCTTGCAGCGTGCTGTTCAGAAGAGATCTCCACCTCCTCGTATTCTTACTGATTTATGGGCAGCCTTGCGGGATACATTATGTAAATTCTCTCCAGCACTGCTTCAGACATTAGTCGAGTCCATGCCACGTTGTGTTGCGGCACTTCTGCGTGCTCGCGGGGGCCCTACACGACATTAGGCAGGGGTACCAATTTCTTTGGCTCTTCAGTGCATTTTGTGTAAACAGCAACGCTTCTGTTGTTCTGTAATATTATTGTATTGTCGTGTGCAAAAGGCAATGAGAATGATAGGAAAACAACAGAAAAGCTACCGATACGTGAAAACACAATGGTGTCCACATGTCAATGTTTTAAGGAAAACAAACCACCATCACTACATTTCCACGTGTATAAATCTAATGACGTCGGAGTTACAATTGACAGCGTATTAAACTGAAGTATTTATTTGCTTTTCATTCACATAGTTCAACTGTAATGAACATGAAATGAATATTCAAGTGCAGTAGCTCCATTGCCATGAGTAAGATGCACATGGGGTTACAAAGTAATTTGCTAAATAATTTTTTAGTACATTTGCTGGCGAATTAGGAAAAATTCTCATTTTGAGACTTTTGTAATACTGCAGCATCATTAGCGGTTTCATCGTGTTGTCAATTGTGTGCAATAACAATTGAGCACCACATATTCCTGTGAACGAATACCTGTACTCGACAAGCCGAGCCTAACAAAAGGCAGCTCGGTAGTCACACCCAACACTGCCCCTGCACCGCGGTCACACACGGAAGTTGCACTTTCTCCTTTCAGTGTTGCCCCGTGAGCGCAAATTCGTTGCCAGCCAGTCCGAAATCAGTTGCTTGAAAATCACGCAATGTGCACCTGTCGAAACAGCAGCGGCTGTCGAAGACATTTGAACATTTTATACGCCAGGAGAAACTCAAGTTTCTCAAAATCTTCAATGTTTTCTCCGACGGCAGGTTTTATGTTTCTCGATAACCTTTGAATGGTAGAATGGATAAGTTCCCCTGCTAACAACCATTCTTCCCCATAAAGTGACGGTATAAGCTTGTCGTGAACCTATGAGAAATGAACAGTGTACATTAGCTGCGTAGCCCCATTCACGATTGGACACACGGTGCGGTCCAGTGAGCTGCACTGAAATTTTTAATTACACTACTGGCCATTAAAATTGCTACACCACGAAGATGACATGCTACAGACGCGAAATTTAACCGACAAGATATGCAAATGATTAGCTTTTCAGAGCATTCACACGAGGTTGGCGCCAGTGGCAAGACCTACAACGTACTGAGATGAGGAAAGTTTCCAACCGATTTCTCATACACAAACAGCAGTTGACCGGCGTTGCCTGGTGAAACGTTTTTGTGATGCTTCGGGTAAGGAGGAGAAATGCGTACCATCACGTTCCCGACTTTGATAAATGTCGTATTGTAGCCTATTGCGATTGCGGTTTATCGTATCGCGACACTGCTGCTCGCGTTGGTCGAGATCCAATTACTGTTAGCAGAATATGGAATCAGTGGGTTCCGGATGGTAATAAGGAACGCCGTGCTGGATCCCAATGGAGTCGTATCATTAGCAGTCGAGATGACAGGCATCTTATCCGCATGGCTGTAACGGATTGTGCAGCCACGTCTCGATCCCTGAGTCAGCAGATGGGGACGTTTCGAAGACAACAACCATCTGCGCGAACAGTTCGACGACGATTGCAGCAGCATGGACTATCAGCTCGGAGACCATGGCTGCGGTTACCCTTGGGGATGGTGTACTCAACGGCGAACCTGGGTGCACGAATGGGCAAAACGTCATTTTTTCGGATGCATCCAGGTTCTGTTTACAGCATCATGATGGTCGCATCCGTGTTTGGCGACATCGCGGTAAACGCACATTGGAAGCTTGTATTCGTCACCGCCATACTGGCGTATTACCCGGCGTGATGGTATGGGGTGCCATTGGTTACACGTCTCGGTCGCCTCTTGTTCGCGTTGACGGCACTTTGAACAGTGGACGTTACATTTCAGATGTTTTACGACGCGTGGCTCTACCCCTCATTCGATCCCTGCGAAATCCTACATTTCAGCAGGATAATGCACGACCGCATGTTGTAGGTCCTGTACTGGCCTTTCTGGATACAGAAAATGTTCGACTGCTGCCCTGGCCAGCACATTCTCCAGATCTCTCACCAATTGAAAACGTCTGGTCAATGGTGGCCGAGCAACTGGCTCGTCACAATACGCCAGTCACTATTCTTGACGAACTGTGGTATCGTGTTGAAGCTGCATGGGCACCTGTACCTGTACACGCCATCCAAGCTCCGTTTGACTCAATGCCCAGGCGTATCAAGGCCATTATTACGGCCAGAGGTGGTTGTTCTGGGTACTGATTTTTCAGGATCTATGCACCCAAATTGCGTGAAAACGTAATGACTTGTTAGTTCCAGTATAATATATTTGTCCAATGAATACCCGTTTATCATCTGCATTTCTTCTTGGTGTAGCAATTTTAATGGCCAGTAGAGTGTGAGCTAAAATCGGTCATAAGCAAAGTATACACAGTGCGTAGGGTACTTTCACACCAATTCCCAGTGCCTCAAGCAAGTGCCGTAAATGTAGTGTTTTCCTGTCTTCAAAAAGAGTACTTACAAAGACGTTTCAGATAAAATAACACAAACTATATAGGTTTGTGCAAAAAAATCTGAGCGGTTTAAGTATCGTGCCAGGCTTCCCCCTCCCCAACTTCAGTTCCACAGCTCAGTTAAAAACAGTACACGCACAAGAATTCTAAACATCGTTCACACTATACAGATATACAGTTGTTCGAATCAAAAATATCAGTACACTCATATGTAATACAATACTGATAACTAGATGCCACCAGAGACGGACCTGCCAGTATAAAACGAACCCTGGAATGCTTTGTTGTCAGTAAAGAAGCAACGACAGTAGAACGGATTGGAAAGCGAAGCTCAGAGATTTCGAACGTGGAGTCATCATTCGTTGCCAGCCGATGTGGCCGTGCTGTTCTAGGCACTTCAGTCTTGAACCGCGTGACCGCTACGGTCGCAGGTTCGAATCCTGCCTCGGGCATGGATGTGTGTGATGTCCTTAGGTTAGTTAGGTTTAAGTAGTTCTAAGTTCTAGGGGACTGATGACCACATATGTTAAGTCCCATAGTGCTCAGAGTCATTTGACCCTTTTTTTTCGTCATTCGTTAGGTGGCACCTGAATAACAGATCCAACAGGGACATTTCAACCGTTCTAAAGCAGCCGAAATAGAGTGTTGTTGTTTGACTATGATGCGGAAATACAAAGGAACAACCACAGATAAACCAAGATCAGGAAGACTTGAAGCATTGAGGAGTCTGGTTGTAAAAAATCACATGAAATCAGTGGAAGAAATCGTTGGTGAGTTTCATAGTGCTATCACCAGTCCACCTTGTAGAATGATTTTGCTTAGCGAGCTAAAAAGAATGGGTTGCAATGGCCGAGAAGCTCTTCATATGGCACACATTTCTGAAGTCAGTACCAAATGATGCTTCATGAGGTGTCAAGAGCGACGTACTGGGCAGTAAATGACTGGAAACAAGTGATTTGGAGAGGTGGATCACACTATACCCAACTGAAACTTCATGGAAGGGTTAGATTTGTCAAATATTTGGAGAACATTATGTACCGTCATGTATAGTGTCAAAAGTGAAGTACGGAGGAGGTGATGTTACGGTATGGAGCTGTTTTCTTGGTTACGGTGTGGTCCCCTTACTGTGCTTAAGCAAATGATAAATGTGGAAGGATATGAACACTTAATAGCATTGAGTACTGCATACAGCAGAGGAACGGTTTAGAGACATGGCATCAGCATGTCAATGTACCATGCCATAAAGCAACATCTATGGACAATGGTTTGTGGACAATAACATTCCTGAAATGGACTGGCCTGCAAAGTTTCCCTAACTGAACCCAGTGGAATGTCTTTGGGATAACTTCGTTCTAGACCCCAGCGACGAACATCACTACCTTCTCTGGTTTCTGCTATCGGGGAAGAACGGGCTTCCATTCCTGCCATTCAGACACCTCATTAAAGGTGTCATCTGCAGCGTTCAATCCATCATAAAGGCGAAAGGTTGACACAACCCATATCTATGTCCACTAATATGTGTCCCGATACATTTGATCGGATTGTGTACTTCCATAAGAGACGTGGATGGACCGTACCCCAGTAGGTCTGAATGTTGCAAGAATGTTCCTGAAAATGTTCTCAATGAGCTAGCCGCCAGGATAATCTCGAATTATTTTACACTGACGGGAAAAAAGCCGCAACACCAAGAGGGAGTTGTGCGACATAACCGAAAGATGGTAGGTTTATTTCTACATGTGAAAGATGATGTCTACTTAAATTTCGCGCCAGTTGCATAAGAGTGGCGTCAGTAAAGCCACTTGCCTTTAAAGACACGCTGTAGCGGTCGTGAGCGTTAGTTAGACTGGGCATGGTGAGCTGGTGTCAGTCAAGAGTGCCTTTAAGGCGACAAAGAGGCCATTATCAACACCTCACTGAGTTTGAACGAGGTCGTGTAATAGGGCTATGAGAAGCTGGATGTTGCTTCTGCGATATTGCAGAAGGACTTGGCAGAAATGTAGCCGCTGTACATGATTGCTGGTGAAGGTGGTCACGAGAATATACGGTCGCAAGAAGCCGGCATCCGGACAGTCACGTGACACTATCGACAGACCATCGTGTTCGGCTTAGTCGGTCGCGTTGGTCGAGCGGTTCTAGGCGCTTCAGCCCGGAACCACGCGGCTGCTACGGTCGCAGGTTCGAATCCTGCCTCGGGCATGGATGTGTGTGATGTCCTTAGGTTAGTCAGGTTTAAGTAGTTCTAAGTACTAGGGGACTGATGACCTCAGATGTTGAGTCCCATAGTGCTCAGAGCTATTTGTTCGGCTCATGGCTCTGGCGCATCGTACTGCATCTGGAGCAGCAGTTTGAGCAACAGTTGGCACCACAGTGGCACAAAAAAATTGTTACAAATCGGTTACTTCAAGGACAGCTCCGAGCTAGACGCCCTGCAGCATGCATTCCACTGACCCCATTTGCGACTTCAGTGGTGCCAAGTGGGAACTCACTGGAGGTCAGGGTGGAGAGCTGTTGTGTTTTCTGATGAAAGCTGGTTCTGCCTCGGGACCTGTGACGGCCGTGTGCTGGTTCGGAGGCGGCTACTTGCGGGCCTGCAGCCAACTAGTATCCGTTCTAGACACACTGGACCTACACCTGAAGTTATGGTCTGCGGTGTAATTTCGTATGACAGCAGGAGCGCTCTCGTGGTTATCCCACGCGCCCTGACAAACTTGTACGTCTGCCTAGTGATTCGACCTGTTGTGCTGTGACCGGGAGTAGACAATATTCCATTAGAACTACTGACGGCCTTGGGAGAGCCAGTCCTAACAAAACTCTACCATCTAGTGAACAAGATGTATGAGACAGGCGAAATACCCTCAGACTTCAAGAAGAATATAATAATTCTAATCCCAAAGAAAGCAGGTGCTGACAGACGTGAAAATTACCGAACTATCAGTTTAATAAGCCACGGCTGCAAAATACTAACACGAAGTCTTTACAGACGAATGGAAAATCTGGTAGAAGCTGACCTCGGGGAAGATCAGTTTGGATTCCGTAGAAATGTTGGAACACGTGAGGCAATACTGACCCTACGACTTATCATAGAGAACAGATTAAGGAAAGGGAAGCCTACGTTTCTAGCATTTGTAGACTTAGAGAAAGCTTTTGCTAATGTTGACGGGAATACTCTCTTTCAAATTCTGAAGGTGGCAGGGGTCAAATACAGGAAGCGAAAGGCTATTTACAATTTGTACAGAAACCAGATGGCGGTTATAAGAGTCGTGGGGCATGAAAGGGAAGCAGTGGTTGGGAAGGGAATGAGACAGGGTTGTAGCCTATCCTCGATGTTATTCAATCTGTATATTGAGCAAGCAGTAAAGGAAACAAAAGAAAAAATCGGAGCAGGAATTAAAATCCATGGAGATGAAATAAAAACTTAGGGGTTCGCCGATGATATTGTAATTCTGTCAGAGACAGCAAAGGATCTGGAAGAGCAGTTGAACGGAATGGACAGTGTCTTGAAAGAAGGATATAAGATGAACATCAATAAAAGCAAAACGAGGATAATGGAATGTGGTCGAATTAAGTCGGGTGATGCTGAGGGAATTAGATTAGGAAATGAGACACTTAAAGTAGTAAAGGAGTTTTGCTATTTGGGGAGCAAAATAACTGATGATGGTCGAAGTAGAGAGGATATAAAATGTAGACTGGCAATGGCAAGGAAAGCGTTTCTGAAGTTGGGAACTTTGTTAACATCGAGTATAGATTTAAGTGTCAGAAAGTCGTTTCTGAAAGTATTTGTATGGAGTGTAGCCATGTATGGAAGTGAAACGTGGACAATAAATAGTTTAGACAAGAAGAGAATAGAAGCTTTCGAAATGTGGTGCTACAGAAGAATGCTGAAGATGGGTAGATCACGTAACTAATGAGGAGGTATTGAATAGGATTGGGGAGAAGAGAAGTTTGTGGCACAACTTGACTAGAAGAAGTGATCGGTTGGTAGGACATGTTCTGAGGCATCAAGGGACCACTAATTTAGTATTCGAGGGCAGCGTGGAGGGTAAAAATCGTAGAGGGAGACCAAGAGATGAATACACTAAACAGATTCAGAAGGATGTAGGTTGCAGTAGGTACTGGGAGATGAGGAAGCTTGCACAGGATAGAGTAGCATGGAGAGCTGCATCAAACCAGTCTCAGGACTGAAGACCACTACAACAACTTGCTGCCATTTATGAACAGCATTCCAGGGAGTGTTTTCGGACAGGATAATGATCTTACACTTACAGCTGTTGTAACCCACCGTGCTCTACACAGCGTTGACACGTTGCCTTGGCCTGCTCGATTACCAGACCTGTCTCCAACAGAGCGCATATAGGACATCATAGGAGGATAAACTCAGCTTAATGCACTACCAGCATTAACCGCCCCTGTATTGACAGACCAAGTGCAACAGGCGTAGGACTCCATCGCACAAGTGACATCTGGCTCCTGTATAACACAATGCACTCACTTTTACATACTTGTACTCAACATGCAGGCAGGTACACAGGTTATTAATGTACCAACTACTCACATTTGCAATGGCTTATCTCTTGCTTACATTAACCTGTGATTTTGCAATGTTAACCACTTAAATATGTTAACTAGACAATTACTCTACGTTAATTCTTTTTTGGTGTTGTGATTTTTTTCTGTCAGTGCAATTATGTCCTAGGAATAGAAAAGCAACTGAAATCACTCAAAAGAGGAAAGTCCACTGGACCTGACGGTATACCAATTCGATTCTACACAGAGTACGCGAAAGAATTTGCCCCCCTTGTAACAGCCGTGTACCGCAAGTCTCTAGAGGAACGGAAGGTTCCAAATGATTGGAAAAGAGCACAGGTAGTTTCAGTTTTCAAGAACGGTCGTCGAGCAGATGCGCAAAACTATAGGCCTGTATCTCTGACATCGATCTATTGTAGAATTTTAGAACATGTTTTTTGTCCGCGTATCACGTCGTTTCTGGGAACCCAGAATCTACTCTGTACGAATCAACATGGATTCCGGAAACAGCGATAGTGTGAGACCCAACTCGCTTTATTTGTTTATGAAACCCAGAAAATATTAGATACAGGCTCCCAGGTAGATGCCATTTTCCTTGACTTCCGCAAGGCGTTCGATGCAGTTCCGCACTGTCGCCTGATTAACAAAGTAAGAGCCTACGGAATATCAGACCAGCTGTGTGGCTGGTTTGAAGAGTTTTTAGCAAACAGAACACAGCATGTTGTTCTCAATGGAGAGATGTCTACAGACGTTAAAGTAACCTCTGGCGTGCCACGGAGGAGTGTTATGGGACCATTGCTTTTCACAATATATATAAATGACCTAGTAGATAGTGTCCGAAGTTCCATGCGGCTTTTCGCGGATGATGCTTTAGTATACAGAAAAGTTGCAGCATTAGAAAATTGCAGCGAAATGCAGGAAGATCTACAGCGGATAGGCACTTGGTGCAGGGAGCGGCAACTGACCCCTAACATAGACAAATGTAATGTATTGCGAATACATAGAAAGAAGGATCCTTTATTGTATGATTATAGGATAGCGGAACAAACACTGGTAGCAGTTACTTCAGTAAAATATCTGGGAGCATGTGTACGGAACGATTTGAAGTGGAATGATCATATAAAATTAATTGTTGGTAAGGCGGGTGCCAGGTTGATATTCATTGGGAGAGTCCTTAGAAAACGTAGTCCATCAACAAAGGAGGTGGCTTACAAAACACTCGTTCGACCTATACTTGAATATTGCTCATCATTGTGGGATCCGTACCAGGTCGAGTTGACAGAGAAGATAGAGAAGGTCCAAAGAAGAGCGGCGCGTTTCATGATGGCATTACGGACATGTTTAGCAAATTCAAGTGGCAGACTCTGCAAGAGAGGCGCTCTACATCGTGGTGTAGCTTGCTGTCCAGGTTTCGAGAGGGTGCGTTTCTGGATGAAGTATCGAATATATTGCTTCCCCCTACTTACACCTCCCGAGGAGATCACGAATGTAAAATTAGAGAGATTCGAGGGCGCACGGAGTCTTTCCGGCAGTCGTTCTTCCCGCGAACCATACGCGACTGGAACAGGAAAGGGAGGTAATGACAGTGGCACGTTTAAGTGCCCTCCGCCACACACCGCTGGGTGGCTTGTGGAGTATAAACGTAGATGTAGATGTATAACCTGTAACGTAACAACAAGCGTTTTCTTGTACCATATAATATCTTACAAGCACGTTATCTTGCTATTGATAACACAGGGAGACACTGTCATTCATGGACGGCCGCTTTCGTTTCGCCTGCGCGTCCCGTGCTGTGGGTTGCGTCACACGCGTTCCTGACGCTGCAGTCTGGGAACGCCGCGAGCGCCACGTCACTGGCCGTATGTTGCCGCGTCATGGCCTCAGTGCCATCGGACGCGTCGAGCTGCGGGGAATTCTGGGAAGATGGAGTGCAGCCGCGGCAGATCGACGGCTGTCTAAATCTGTTCGCGTCGTGGCTTAAATTTAGTTTTACCGCTTCCCCACTCTCAACACAGAAAGACACCGCTGAAGTCGAGGATCACAGCCTCTCGACGTAGTGCCGAGGCAAGCACGTATCCTGCTCCGAGCATTTCATCATCTTGCCGCTCCTTCGATTGAAAATTCTGACTAGCAGGTTTCACTAGCTCATAGAAAGAACCTTCACCTTTCGTTCCCCCACAGCAGTAATAGCAGGAAAACATAACACGGAGCGCTATACGGGGCTATATTGGTCCATTATTGCGCAGATAACACTTTGGTATGCCAAAGAAATGGGTCGGACTGATAGAGGTATGCCTAAATGACACAAAACTTAAGGTTAAGGTAGACAATAAAATGACAAAGCTTCCAAGCTGTAATGGGATTACACCAAGGAGATGAGCTATCACCTGTCCTCTTCAACCTGGCACTTGAGAAGGTAACGCGGGATTTCAATAAAGAAAACTTCCAGGGCATTCAAATTGGCAATTAACACATTACATATCTGGCCTATGCAGACGACATTGCACTATTAGCATGCACACAAGAAGATCTGATAAGAAGTATCCAGACGTTGGAGTTATTGGCAGCTAGGGTCGGTCTACAAATTAGCTCTGAAAAAACTGAGTATATGACCATAGGAAGAGAGATCAAAAACTCGCAGTCTTTCTGGTAGTTGTTCTTTAACTGCGTCTACTAGACGTCACGATTGTTGAAATAAAATGTCAGCGGTGAAGCTTACACCTCAAGGAAGCAGTTCGTACCACATCATACCGTCGCTGTTCCACCAGATGCGTAACATAATCTTTTGTTGATGCTCGCAGGTCTTTGTACGGAGAGTTTCTGCTTTGCTTGCGCACATCGATTCCTTTCTTTTCGTTTCTCAGCGTAAAAACACCGTTTCTCTTCAGCAGTAACGATGCAGGACAGGAATGGTCGGTATTGTTCACGAGCCAATTGATGACGAAGAAGCAGAGATGCATATGTGGCCACTCGCTGATTTTTTGTGATTTTGGATTAGAGCATTCCGTACCCATAAACCGAATTTTCCCATTGCATTCAAATGTCGCAGTTCTCGAGTACACTGGCGTGGATCATTGTGGATTGGTGTTCTAGACGATCTTCGTTAAACCCCGAAGGTCTTCCTGAACTTGGAGAGACACTAATGTCAAAACGATCCTTCTCAAAACGAGAAAACTGTTTTCTTGCCGTGTTCTGTCCAGTGACATTATCCCCATATTCTCTGCTGGTGTTACCCCTCTATTGAACTCATGAAGAAGAATACGTCGGAAATATTCCGATTTCTCCAGTTCGCACTCCGCTTTCTAACGTCCGTACCTCCACTATGTTCAAGTGACAAAATGAAAATATGTAAACACAAACAGCAAAAATGGACTACAAATAAAAAGTGACAATCAATAAATAAAACTGTAGCAACCGGAATACCAACATATAAAACAAAAACGCTACGAACTTACACACCAACCGAATAGAATGTGTCTTTTAGCGTTTTTTCCTGTGTTTAAGTATTTTTGAGTCGTGAAACCAGCAGATTTTGTCACTTGAACATGTTCATTTAGAACGAAACCCGACTGTGGCGTAATAGGCGTTCATGCACTGACAGCTGTGGTGGCTTACAATTAATGCTGTGAGAGTGTGGCATTTTAAGCAGTGCTTCAATGTGCGTGTTTGTGCTGGTAAGTAAGTTTTCCTACCTCATATTTATGCGTCCAGTACAAATCTACATTATTACCATGTGTTCATACTTTCCTTCGAAGTGAAACTCAGCTGAAAACCAGGTCGTGTGGAGAAATATCTATGTCATTAAACCGCTAACTAATTTGGTGGTGCACAACACTAGTTGCTGGTTGCCTACATAACAGCCACCAGGAGCAACCAAAATTTGATTTTCAATATTTCATATAGTATTTGCCCGAATTTAAAAATTTAAAATCGACTCATTGAGAGGTATAATGTTATGTCAACCAGTTCTTGCCTGAACTATCAAAAACACATAAATTTTCCAGTTTTTGATGGATCACGACTGAAAATTATAACCTAACAACAGTCAACTTTTTTTAGACTTGATTTTTTTACGAGTTTATGTGGGTGGTACTTTTGAGTAACGTCTGGCCCTCTCAGTACAGCAATTTTCCTAAGAAATGAATCAAAATGTTTTAGACTGATCTAATGGCCCAGATCAATGAACGTTAGCAAGTTAGCTACAGAGTTACCAAATAGAATTCAGCAAAAGTTTTTTATTTCCATTATTGCAATAAAGATTTTGAGTTTGGTCTATACTGAACCTTTCTTTTGCTACGTTCCTCACATCTTTCCCTGTTTGCTGCGGAAGTGACAAAATTAACAACTTTATTCGCTAATCTTACATCTTTTGGAACTAATTTCTTTCTTTTGTTGAATATATTAGTTTCTGTTACAAGTTGCCTTGCAGTTCTGGGACTAATACACTACTGAGGGAGGTGGCGCAGTGGTTAGCTCACTGGATACGGATTCAGAATGACGAAATTTGAAACCCGCGTTCGGCCATCCTGATTTACGCTTTCCCTGATTTTCCTAAATAGCTTCATGAAAATGCCGCCATGGCTCCTTTGCAAGAGCATGGCCGATTTCCTTCTCCATCCTACCCTAATCCGCGCTTGTGTTCCGTCTCTAGTGACTTCAATGTCGACGGGGCGTTGAACGATAATCTCCTCCACTGATACGCTTTGCTCTCGCCTGACCCATCAGTCCCCGAACAACATTTCTTCTTAACTCCAAAAATGGAATATTGCCACACAGCTCACGGTGTTCACAGGCATATGCAATTTTTTTCCTTGCTTCCAGCTCATTAGTAGATCTAAATCTGTCATCATGGTTCACACCTCTCGTATAACAATTGTAGTCCTTTACTACAGAAGGGCACTGAAAGTAGATTTTTCTGACATCCTTCTGCCTCCATGGTAATTGGAAGTCAAACACAAAATTTGACGTATTTCCACTAAAATACCCCCTTTCCAGAGGATGAAATGAGATGAAATGATCGTATGGTGTTATAGGCCGGGAGATCCCACTCTGGAGTTGTTTGTCTGTCTAGTACAATCCACGAGCTGATGCTGTTGTGATGCCTCGTGTAAGGAGGAAAAATGCATACCATCACGTTTCCGACTTTGATAACTGTCGGATTGTAGCCTATCGCGATTGCGGTTTATCGTGTCGCGACATTGCTGCTCGCGTTGGTCGAGATCCAATGTCTGTTAGCAGAATATGGAATCGGTGGATTCAGGAGGGTAATACGGAACGCCGTGCTGGATCCCAACGGCCTCGTATCACTAGCAGTCGAGATGACAGGCATCATATCCGCATGGCTATAATGGATCGTGCAGCCACGTCTCGATCCACGAGTCAACAGATGGGGACGTTTGCAAGACAACAACCATCTGCACGAACAGTTCGACGGCGTTTGCAGCAGCATGGACTATCAGCTCGGAGACCATGGCTGCGGTTACCCTTGACGCTACATCACACAGAGGACGCCTGCGATGGTGTACTCAACGACGAACCTGGGTGCACGAATGGCAAAATGTCATTTTTTCGGACGAATCCAGGTTCCGTTTACAGCATCATGATGGTCGCATCCTTGTTTGGCGACATCGCGGTGAACGCACATTGGAAGTGTGTATTCGTAATCCCCATACTGGCGTATCACCCGAGGTGATGGTATGGGGTGCCATTGGTTACACGTCTCGGTCACCTCTTGTTCGCATTGACGGTACTTTCAGCAGTGGACGTTACATTTCTGCTGTGTTACGACCCGTGGCTCTACCCTTCATTCGATCCCTGCGAAACCCTACATTTCAGCACGATAATGCACGACCGCTTGTTGCAGGTCCTGTACGGGCCTTTGTGGATACGGAAAATGTTCGACTGCTGCCCTGGCCAGCACATTCTCCAGATCTCTCACCAACTGAAAACGTCTGGTCAATGGTGGCCGAGCAACTGGCTCGTCGCAATACGCCAATCACTACTCTTGATGAAGTGTGGTATCGTGTATAAGCTGCATGGGCAGCTGTACCTGTACGCGCCATCCAAGCTCTGTTTGACTCAATGCCCAGGCGTATGAAGGTCGTTATTACGGCCAGAGGTGGTTGTTCTGGGTACTGATTTCTCAGGATCTATGCACCCAAATTGCGTGAAAATGTAATCACATGTCAGTTCTAGTATAATATATTTGTCCAATGAATAC
Source organism: Schistocerca americana (assembly GCF_021461395.2). Taxonomy (NCBI): domain Eukaryota; kingdom Metazoa; phylum Arthropoda; class Insecta; order Orthoptera; family Acrididae; genus Schistocerca; species Schistocerca americana. The sequence continues at coordinate 447,156,814 of NC_060122.1, read as the reverse complement.
CTGTTTATCATCTGCATTTCTTCTTGGTGTAGCAATTTTAATGGCCAGTAGTGTACAACTTACAAATCTAGTCTGTTACAAGGAGGGATTGGTTACAGAACAGATACTCCTTAATAATATATACCCTGTAATCTAAGTGTAACTGGAACCTTACTGTAAATGTTGCTTAGCATATTGGTATGAAGATATCCCATAACTTTTTCTCGGGAGGTTTCAATCGCGAGTATTCTAGTCGCATGCACACGTTAGACTTACTAGAATAACAACCAAAGGGTGTCCCACGAAAGACGCGCGGGAGGTGTTCGCGGGTCACGCGACGCGTATGTGCCAGAACTGCGAGCTCGCATCAATGATGCTTTCGAACTCAGTGATGGGGACATGCTGCGCCGAGTGTGGGAGGAACTTGATTATCGGCTTGATGTCTTCCGAATCACTAAAGGGGCACATATCGAACATTTGTGAATGCCTAAAAAAACTTTTTGAGTTTGTGTGTGTGTGTGCAAAGCATTGTGAAAATATCTCAAATAATAAAGTTATTGTAGAGCTGTGAAATCGCTTCAATCATTTGTAATAACCCTGTATAATCGCTTCAAATGTTGTTGCTAGACGTCACCATTGCAACTGCCTCAAGTCCGGGTCTTTCCCTGGCCATATGTCGCTGGGACCGGTCGTTAGACAAAAACACCGTGTGCGTGTCTTCTACACAGTGCGACTGAATATTCAGGTGTTTTGTTTTGAGTTTCCTGTCGAGTTTCCACTCGGTATGATATACACAAGGATCAATGAGTGTTTCTTGTGCTGAACTATGCAAAAACGGAATCGTAAGTCGACTTTAATTCATACGAAAATTTCCCGGTGTGCATGTTCCCAATGATTCCACGATACGCGGATGAGTAACGAAATTTCAAGAGACTGGATCTGTGTTACACAAACGAAGGCCTAGAGAACCTAGTGTTTTAACCGAAAATAAGTTAGACGAGATAGGGAAGGCCTTTGAAAGAAGTCCGAAAAAGTCCCTGCGCCGTTTGGCACTTCAGACTGGTGTAGAGAGCATCTGCTCACAAATTGCACGAACGGAAATTGACAGTATACAAAAATTAACGGTACGGCATCAAGTGAGGAACTCAGATACTGTTGTTGTAAATGGCTGTTACAGTCTGTGCACGATGGGGAAGTTGATCCTGAATGCTTTTTTTTGGATGAAGCATGGCTGCATTTGTACAGATACGTAAATTTCCATAACAATAGACGATGAAGCTCCTAAAATCCCCCTGAATTACATCAAAAACCTCTGCATGATGTGAAAACAAGATCGTGGTGTGCAAGTAGTGTGCGAAGTATTATTGGACCATTTTTTTTCCACGAAACAATACGTTCTGACAGCCATGTGAACAATATACTGCATCCAAGCACTGACACCTAACGAAAAGATGTATGGTTATTTCATACAGGACAATGCAAGACCACACATCGCCAATGCTTCTACACTGAAGCGCCAAAGAAACTGGTATAGACATGCGTATTCAAATACAGACGCAGAATACAGCGCTGCGGTCAGCAACCCCTATATAAGACGACGAGTGTCTGGCGTAGTTGTGCGATCGATTACTGTTGCTCCAGTGGTAGGTTACCAACATTTAAGTGAATCTGAACTTGTGCTATAGTCGGCGCACTAGTGGGGATTTTCCCATGAGACCATTTTACGAGTGTACAGTGAATCCGCTGAAATATCAAATCTCCGACATCGTTGTAAAAAGATCCTGCAAGAACCGGACCAAAGACGAATGAAGAGAACTGTTCAACGTGACAGGCGTGCAACTCCTCCGCAAACTGCTGCCTATTTCTGTGCTGAGTCGTCAACAAGTGTCAGTGTGCGAACCATTCAAGGAAACATCATTGGTATGGGATTTCGGAGCCGAAGGCCGACTCTTGTACTCTTGATGACTGCACGACACAAAGCTTTACACCTCGCCTGGGCCAGTCAACACCGACATTGCACTGTTGATGACTGGAAACATGTTTCCGGGGCGGATGAGTCTCGTTTCAAATCGTACGGAGTGGATGTGCGTGACCTGGTATGGAGACAACATCATGAAACCGTGGACCTGGCATGTCACCCGGGGACTTTTCAAGCTGGTGGAGGCTCTGTAATGGAGTGAGGCGTGTGCAGTTGGTGTGATATGACACTCCTGAAACGTGTAGGTACGAGTGTGATAGGTGACACATATGTAAGCATCCTGTCTGACCACCTGCATCCATTCATGTCCATTCATGTACACTGTGCATTCCGACGAACTTCAGCAATTCCAGCAGGACAATGCGACACCTCACACGTCCATAATTGCTACAGATTGGCTCCAGGAACACTCTTACCAGTTTAAACACTTCCGCTCGCCACCAAACTCCTCAGACATGAACATTGTTGTGTATAGCTGGGATGCCTTGCAGCGTGCTGTTCAGAAGAGATCTCCATCCCGTTGTACTCTTACGAATTGATTGACATCCCTGCGGGACTCATGGTGTCAGTTGCCTCCAGCACTACTTCAGATAGTAGTCGAGTCCATGCCACGTCGTGTTGCGGCACTTTTGCGTGCTCGCGGGGCCCTATACGATATTAGGCAGGTGTTCCAGTTTCTTTCGCTCTTCAGTGTATGGGAGCAATACGAAGTGTTTCTGATGATAGAATAGTTGATTCTCCTCCTCTTTCTCCAGATCTAAATAGGTTTGATTTTTGTCTCTGAGAAATGTTAAAAGATAAGGTATGTGCAACCAATCCTCAAACGCTTGAAGAATTGGAAGACAGAGTTCGGCTAGTCATTTCCCAGATTTCGGCAGCCGAAATTCGTTGCGTGTTTGCTAATGTTTTCAGGGGATGTCAGGCTGCTCTTACCAGAGACGAACATCATTTTGAGCCCCTATTGTAAATAAAGGTAAGCTTGAGTTAATCACATGGCAACGTTGTTTATGTTTAATTCAGGGGAAGCTACCGGCAGATTAGTCGGCAGCGGCGGCGGTCGCCGGATGCGGTGGCAGCGGCCGGTGGCCGCGCGCGAGACCTGCGGACCCTTCCCGAGCGTCTTTCGTGAGAGACCCTGTACATCGACTTTGATTTTAATTTTTCGTTTTTGTGTTTTCCCAATTGCTGTAGCCGGTAGCATTTAGCGTCACTATGAGATGGCAGTGAAGAAAGACCTGATTTACATCAAATCGAATTCTGCGCATTTGCCCGCGGCAGTAAGGAAATTGGAATCTCCTGCAGTTTCTGAAGAGGTTGAAAAATCTTTGCAGTCACCGTATAGGGAAGTGGATGAGGCAGCAAAAGATAAGATGAACAAAGTTCCCAGAATAAGATTTTCACTCTGCAGCGGAGCGTGCGCTGATATGAAACTTCCTGGTAGATTAAAACTGTGTATCGGACCAAGACTCGAACTCGGAACCTTTGCCTTTCGCGGTCAAGTGCTCTACCCAAGAACGACTCACGCCCCCGTCAAAGTTATCGGATCAAATACTGATTTTTGATTTTATGAAAAAATTTGAAGAAACTGGGTGCTGCGTACTGTTTTAGATGAAAATATAAATAAATGTATAAATGAATTCTGATACCGTATATTTTTATTGTTTTCCTGCCATATTATGCATGTTTAATTATATCATACTGCATGAATGCATGCGTGTTTTACTACTTGATAGCACTTGAAAATCCGGGCTCTAGTTATAAGTAATTGAATTTGAAATGGTTTACATTTAGTGATGCGTTCAATGAAGATACTCTTTGCACACAATATCGAAAGCTATGAATGGTAGCAATCGGGAACAAAGTGAATATCAGTCCAGAGCTATGAACAGTCTTCTGACTTCTGTGGAAACAGCTATTCCCGTCAGACTCTGCTCCGAGAGTGAACGATTAATACTTGTTACGTCATAATACGAGGTACACATTTGCCTAAGAGGTCATGTGCAGGTGATACTGTTGCAAATTACTTATAACTAAAATGAAACACAACATTACACAACGACGAATATAGTGTCAGGCCCATGGCGAACTGTAGCATTTGATAGCCAAAGTTGCTAGCTAGCAAAATCAACATATTCTAGCGAACTGCCCCTATTCAGTTCTAGACAGACGAGAGGCCAAGAGAATGTGGGTGCACTGTACTGGGACGGAGGATACGAACTGCACTGGCACAAAGACGGTAAAGTTTATTCCTTTCATTTAATTATACGTAAGCAAAAACAACAATTTCCAAATCGCATTACATCCCGTTTCTAGGAGACTCTGATTTAAAAGGCAAATTAGCTTTCACACACAGAAATACATCTCAGTGATTGAAATTCATCTATAACCGTTAGAAATTCTTATAAAATGTATTTTTTATTATGATATTTGAATGGAAAACGTGTGTTCAAGACAACGCAGTCACACGCTCTACTTGTCGAACATTATCTATGTAGCGAATACAGAGATCACTTGGCGGATAAACTTCGTACGAGAATGTGTAAGTGGCGCAATTCCGACTTTCTTGTAAAAGTCATGCTTTTTCAACGCAAATTGCCTCAGACAAGCTTTGATAAAAAATCTGATTGGCTGATATGCAAAGTCAAATTACTCTGAATATAATTGTTTTGGTGCCACGGATCATCGGAAATTAGTTGGCTTACCTTCTGACTGCCTTCGTTGTTCCGGGCGCTTACTACATTTCATGGTTTTCTTCAGATTTTGGTGACTGGGGACGGATACGTTCATCTTGCTCGCCAGTTGTCTCGTATCAAACTGTTGCTCAGCAACGGCGTAGGACGCTGCAGAAAACCCTGTATTGTTGACAACTGCGTCACGTCACGATACTGCTGTTTACTCTAAGAGCATATACGGAAAATAATAACCACACAGTCAAAGAAACTATTCAGTGATAACAGCAGGGGCGTAACTAATTTTGGACGACCGAGGCAATGCCACTGAGGATGAGGTGCCTCTGGAAATTAGCGAGACAAAATTGAAACAGGAAGGAAACGTGAAAAAATTAGCAAAATCAATCAGTCAGAGAAATCCGTCGCCATGTTAAAATAATGAAAGATTAAAATCATTCCGATGTCAAGATACGCTAACCATTTATTTCCTGTATATAGGTCAAAGATCGAGCTGGATTGGGATACATCTCTGTCAGCTGAATATATAGAACTAAAGGTACTAGATGAGCGCAAGTATTTCGGCCAAACCTATGACGGAGCTATCCTGGGTGGTGTATACAATGGAGTGCAAAAAAGGATAAAGTCACAATTTACGTTTACTGGTTCAAATGGCTCTGAGCACTATGCGACTTAACTGCTGAGGTCATCAGTCGCCTAGAACTTAGAACTAATTAAACCTAACTAACCTAAGGACATCACACACATCCATGCCCGAGGCAGGATTCGAACCTGCGACCGTAGCGGTCACGCGGTTCCAGACTGAAGCGCCTTTAACCGCACGGCCACACCGGCCGGCTTACGTTTACTCCTGGCCGCTCTAGAGACTAAGCAGTTAATCAAGAAACAGCGCCGTAGTCGAAGCAAATGAGAAATTATACAAATTTTTTGGTCACAGCGTGGTTTCAAAATTTTGTTCAGCGAGTACTCGCCAGAAAACACAAAGATGCTAAATTCAACGCATTGGGCTGGCAACTGAGAAATCATCTATACGCTTAAAGAGAGATTCATTGTCATTGTTCTCGCTCTGACTAACATGATTCGTAATCTTAAAAAATGTAATCAAAGAAGTGTAGAAATAGCTGTTAAAAACATAATCTTATCCTTTTCAGATTCAATATAGCGCATTTCACGAAGTTAATACACCACCGAAGGCATTGTAGTTTGAGAGTATGGACGTTTTAGCTGTACATGACTTCTTTGGAACGGCTCTATCAGAGCTGAAGACGGAAGCTTAGAGTTTAACGCTCCGTCGACAACGGTGTCATTGGGGACGGAGCGTAAACCCGGAGAGGGGAAGGATTGGTACGGAAATCGACCGCACGCTTTTCAAAGAAATCACCCCGGCATTGCCTCGAGCAGTCTGGGGGAAATCACAAAAATCCTTAATTTGGATGGGCGCACATGTATGTGAATCGCTGTCTTCCCGATTGCAAGTCAGTGTCTGACCTACGCGACATATTGCTAGGTTGCTCTCAGAAATTAGCTACGAGCATCAAAGGGTCATACGACAAACTACTTGTCGAAATTTACAACATTAGTGAAAGATGGGCCAATGTGTGTATTTTGGCTAAGAAACAAATTAAATCAGTGGAGAAGCACTTCGACGAGCTTTTCGAGGAGAGAGGTTGACAGAGCCCCTAACTGGACTTACAATATTACTTTTTTTATCCAACGATTGTAGATACCTTGTTTTAAGGAAAGGTGTATGTTGTAGACGGTTACGTAGCAATACAACCGTCTTTGAATCTACTCTCTGTGACGAAGATCTTAAAAAAAAAAGCACGTAAGTTGTCAGTGGCATTTTCTCAAATTGTGAACAAATCTGTCTAGATCGTTTAATATATTATTTTATTCATTACGTCGACTGTCTCCGCATCCGAATGGTTCCTGGAAAGGACGCCAGCGAAACAGAAAAAGCACGAACTAGCATCAGGCACGAATCATAACAGAAATAATGAATGTTTGTCGTGGATTAGAAGCTTTCACCCAAGGACAAATAAAGGAGATTATCAAAATGAAAAGACTTGGGATAGAATTCATGCGTAATATACGGTACACAGTTGCTGCAAATCACAGAAAAATACTCACCAGTATACGAGCCAATATACTTCAACACAGTCTAAGGATTCTTGACGAAATATAAGGGGTGGATCTGGTGAACATCTGCATAACGTTTGAAATAAATTATGTGGCACAAGTCCTGCCAGTGCCGAAAGACATGGCCAAAAGAATTCTACCTGCTCTCGATCACTTCGTCAGCCGCGAACGCATCTTGAAAGTGAAATATGAAGCGCTGACATTAACTACAGACAAAGGAAGTTAAAACCTAGCAGATGTGTACAATAAAGTGCAAGTGCTGCACATCTGTAAAACGTACAAACAGTAGAATAAATCACTTAGTAAAAAGACGGCATCAATGTTAAATCAAAGAGCGCCCCGCACCATCGACACCCCGAGCAGATGTCCATCGCATACCGAATTAATTATACCATCTGAAACATTTCCTCAAAGACTATAGTCATATTAAAATGAGAAATCCTAAAAAAATTATAACCAAAGTGAAAGAGGTGTACAAGAATTTGATGCAAAGTTAAAGTGGGAATGCCATAGAAAAAAAGATTTTAACTAGCGTAAAATCTGAAAGAATATTCACGACCCGCTATTACCTACTAATGGTTCAAATGGCTCTAAGCACTATGGGACTTAACATCTGAGGTCATCAGTCCCCTATACTTAGAATTACTTAAACCTAACTAACCTAAGGACATCACATACATCCATGCCCGAGGCAGGATTCGAACCTGCGACCGTAGCAGCGGCACGGTTCCGGATTTGAAGCGCCTAGAACCGATCGGCCACAGAGGCCGGCACCTACTAATGTTAGGGCAAAGTGGTACTACGCTGTCAACAGAAAGTACCCAACAAACTGAAGACTACTTCGCATTCATCCCAAATTCTCCACTGTGTGCCAGCTGCAATCTTACTGTTCACCGAAAAATATCAGTTTGTTTATGTGAATGCAGACAACATATGGTTGTCCACGAGAAAAAATTAGCGAGTATCCAAAGGACATTGTCCAACACGATAACACGAATGAGCCTTCTACATCCAAGTACATTAACCGAAAATGAAGAAAAATGCAATCAACTTTTTAATGGGTCATAAGATATTTTACGTATTTTCAAAAAGGGATGGGAGTGAAGAAGATTTCTGGTTGTACACGACTGCGCAACACCAGAAACAACAAGTTAACAATTATTATGAGTAATATACACTCTTCCTCAAGTGAACTGTAATGTGAGTTCTACAAAAGCTCTCATAAGAAATTACTCAGTGGACAATATGCTGCAGATATCCGCACTGAAGACTGAAACGTCAATGTGTTGTAGAGTATACAGTTATTTGTAATTTGAGTTTGTTTTCTGTTATGTGATGTGATTATGTGAAAGTGTTAAATGAAAAATAAAACTTCGAAAAAAAGAAAATGGTTAAAGTCGCTGCAATTCGGAAGAGCACGGTTGCGATTCCCAGCACGTCCTCGGATTTTTTCTCCAGTATGGAGGTCTTGAACGGATCCACTCAGCCCTGGTGAGGCCAAATGAGGAACTGCTTGAATAAAGAAGCAGCGGCATCATCAGTATTCCTCTACTGGCAATAACGGCTGGAGGCATTCTCAGCATGCCGACCACATCACAGATCGCTCCTCGTACTGCCTTGCAGGCAACTGGTGCTTGGTGTTGCATTTATTAAGTCGTTTCGGCTACTACCATCATCAGGTCAAAACCTAGAATTTCTGAAACACCTTTCAGTGTCAGCCGATAAATCCTGTGCCTAAGCGGGGCGTCAAGTGTCAACTTTTCTCATGACGTTTCTCATCCGTTGTCAACACAGCTAATATCGGTCATTACCTATATCGATTACTTACCATACAAATGTAAAAAAAATGTTTGATGTACAATACTTAGCAGGGCTGATGTCGAGCTACCCTGACGTATCTACAGTCGTTCTAATGTATCTTCCAAAATCTACGGCTGTTGCAATAACTCAGCCCTCTCTTTCTAACTTTAAAATATTTTTATAGAATAATTACACTCTACAGTGGATAAGGAGTAGCTATCCGTTTTGCTAGTACTATCAACAAGGAAGGACGACGCAAATGATTACAGGCTTCTTTAATTGGTGAAAGAGTGTAACAGAAATGCTGAAAAATTTAACTGGCAAAATCCGAACCAAGACGCAGCACGTCACTCTATAACGTCCTGGGAAAACACTAAGACCCATGTTTCAGTGCAGAAACCAAGAATGTTCAGCCAGCCACGTATCTGTATCGCACAAACTGTACATATGAAATTAGGCTCGCACGGGGGCGTAGAAGCAGCCATTCTTCACACACTCCATCCACGAATAGATCACGGTTAGATTCTGGTTTATGGTCCAATAAAACGAATGCTGTGCCGCCGAGTTCAGAGTGATACAAACTGAGATGAACCAGCAGATGTATTAATTTGCTAGCTAAGTACAAGGCACTGCCCAGGTGTGTATTTATTCCAGTCCTCTTTTAGTCCATCTCCTCCTTTCTGCTCTCCCTGTCTATCTCCTCCATTCCACCACTCTCTGTCCACCTCCTCCTGCCCCTCTTTCCGTCCATCTCCTCTTACCCTTCTCTCTATACACTCTTCCCCCTTCTCTCTGTCAAGGTATTCGATCCCCCACTATCCATTTGCCCCTTCCCCCTCCGTCTAACCCCTCCTCTTTCCTTCTCTATCCATGTCCTACTCTCTCCTCTCTCTGTCCATTCCCCTCTCCCCCTCTCTCTGTCCATTTCCTCCTTCCCCCACCCCCGCCCCCTCCCCACCCTTCTGTGTCCATCTGCGCCTTCCCTCTACATCTATATTTACATCTACATGGATACTCTGTAAATCACATTTAAGTGCCTGGCAGAGAGTTCATCGAACCACCTTTACAATTCTCTATTATTCCAATCTCGTACAGCGCGCGGAAAGAACGAACATCTATATCTTTCCGTACGACCTCTGATTTCCCTTACTTTATCGTGGTGATCGTTCCTGCCTACGTACGTCGGTGTCAACAAAATATTTTCGCATTTGGAGGAGAAAGTTGGTGGTTGGAATTTCGTGAGAAGATTCCGTCGCAACGAAAAACGCCTTTCCTTTAGTGATGTCCAGCCCAAATCCTGTATCATTTCAGTGACACACTCTCCAATATTTAGCGATAATACAAAACATGCTGCCCTTCTTTGAACTTTTTCGATGTACTCCGCCAGTCCTATCTGGTAAGGATCCTACACCACGCAGCAGTATTCTAAAAGAAGACGGACAAGTGTAGTGTAGGCAGTCTCCTTAGTAGGTCTGTTACATTTTCTGTGTGTCCTGTCAATAACACGCAGTCTTTGGTTAGCCTTCCCCACAACATTTTTTATGTGTTCCTTCCAATTTAAGTTGTTTGTAATTGTTATTCCTAGGTATTTAGTTGAGTTTACGGCCTTTACATTTGACTGATTTATCGTATAACAGAAGTTTAACGAATTCCGTCTGTCCGTCGTTTCCTCTGCCCTCTTCTGTCTCCACGTTATCACCCCCCCCCCCCCCATTCCTCCGTTAGGACGCTGGTGGGTCTTACCCACAGAGTATTTATTTCTAGATCGTAACTAGTACGTGTACCACATTTGGTTGTAATCGTTCCAGGGGTTCAGGAAGAGCTTTCTAACCGTGGCTCTGCTAGCGTACATACATGTCAAATTTATTTCACGTATATTTAATACAGCCAACGGCCTTTCCGCAATGGTAACACCGGTTCCCGTCAGACCACGGAAGTCAAGAGCTGTCAGGCTTGGATGGGTGAACATCCGGCCTGCCGAGCGCTGTTGGCAAGCGGTGTGCACTCAGCCCTTGTGAGGCAAACTGAGGAGCTACTTGACTGAGAAGTAGCGACTCCGGCCTCGTAAACTGATAGACAACCGGGAGAGTGGTGTGCTGACCACATGTCCCTCCGTATCCGCATCTAGTGACGCCTGTGGGCTGAGGATGACACGGCCGCCGTTCTGTAGCGTTAGGCCTTCATAGCCTGTTCGAAAGGAGGTTAGTTTTTATATTTAATACATTTCACACTTATTTGTACACACATTTCACCTGAATCGCTAACGAATCCTTGCAGTTTAAATTTCATGCAGCTCAATGTTTAGACGTCTTATCATGTTTCGTTCAATGATATATATTTTTGTAGGTACATTCAGTGGCATATGTAGATACTGCCTGCGAAATGTATTGCGAATAGAGAGTTAGCAAATAATAAATAATCAATTTAAACGTAATACATGATGCGACAATTTTTGACACATCTCAGCGTTTGTGAAGACATATCTCCTAAACTATTCGTAGTATTGTGATGTAATTTAGCTGGTACATTCAGTGATATACGTGAATACTGTCCGCAAAATGTGTCGCGAATAAAGTTAGTAGTAAAGAAGTATAAATTAAAACGTCATGCTTCAGGCGGCAGTTTATCCGCAGGAACAGCGAAATTGTAGTAAGCGACAAACTTTATTCCTTCCATTATTTCGAGGTCGTATCAGGGAGGAAAAGTTTCGAAAAGGTTTGAAATAATGTGTAAAGTTTGTTGCAAGTCCTTAAGTGCTCTCATTCTCAAATATGGATGAATACAGTATGGGTATTCGCGCGTTGTGAAAAGCACTCCGTCTTCAGACCACGAGTGGCCTACCGAGCCCATCCGACCGCCGCGTCATCCTCCGCGGAGGATGCGGATAGGAGGGGCGTGGGGTCGGCGCGTCGTGAGCTACACTGTTTTTTCACCCCTATCCCTTCGGTAGGTAGATGGTCCTCACTCTCTCAGCGATTTTCTCCAGACCGTAAGTGATATGTGTGCCAAGTTTGCCTGACATCGGTCCAGTGGTTTAGGAGGAGATGTGCAACAGACATACATACGTACATATACAGGGTGAGTCACCTAACATTACCGCTGGATATATTTCGTAAACCACATCAAATACTGATGAATCGATTCCACAGACCGAACGTGAGGAGAGGGGCTAGTGTAATTGGTTAATACAAACCATAAAAAAAATGCACGGAAGTATGTTTTTTAACACAAACCTACGTTTTTTTAAATGGAATCCCGTTAGTTTTGTTAGCACATCTGAATATATAAACGAATACGTAATCAGTGCCGTTTGTTGCAATGGAAAATGTTAATTACATCCGGAGATATTGTAACCTAAAGTTGACGCTTGAGTACCACTCCTCCGCTGTTCGATCGTGTGTATCGGACAGCACCGAACCACGTAGGGATCCAAAGGGAACGGTGATGGACCTTAGGTACAGAAGAGACTGGAACAGCACATTACGTCCACATGCTAACACCTTTTTATTGGTCTTTTTCACTGACGCACATGTACATTACCATGAGGGGTGAGGTACACGTACACACCTGGTTTCCGTTTTCAACTACGGAGTGGAATAGAGTGTGTCCCGACATGTCAGGCCAATAGATGTTCAATGTGGTGGCCATCATTTGCTGCACACAATTGCAATCTCTGGCGTAATGAATGTCGTACACGCCACAGTACATCTGGTGTAATGTCGCCGCAGGCTGCCACAATACGTTGTTTCATATCATACATATAGTTTGCTGGTACATTCATTTCTGTATAAGAGACTAGGCCTAATTTCCACATACAAGAACGAGAAAAAACTCATTTAAGTAATTTTTGTTTTATGAGCGTTGGGCCGTGGTCTCAGGCATTTTTCTGTGTCTGTTTCGTCTCGTAATGCTGGAAACGCCATCAGAGGCTATAAAGAATTCATACTTAGATACGGTCAGCAAGTCGAACTATTTCGGAGCTTGTAGTGAGGGCTAGTTGGCGCCGTCTGCTTTATTCAGCACTAAGGTCCATAAATTGTCTAATTTCAATGCTTCAAAAGCACAAAAACGATTTTAACAGAAAATAAGCCTTTAAAAGTACAAAAAATGACTCTTACAGAAAAGAAGAAGTTGTGCGTCGTAGTGCTACGTAAAGGAAACATTGCCAACTGTTCCTCGCCATAAGAAAGAATATAAGCTCCATAACATAGGTCGACACGATTCTGCGATATTCGGCAGCGATCTGATGACGTCAGTATCAGCCCACTGCACGGATGCGTGTAAACATTCCGGCTTATTAAGCTTGTTTAAGTTTGAAACTCTATAAAGACTTAGGTCTGTATTGCCTCTGGTGATGTCTTCAGCATTAGGAGGCGAAACGTTAGGCACAGAAATGAGCCTTGGACCCCGGCCTCACGCTCATCAAATAAAACTTACCAAGGACGCAAAAACCGGCCGTGAAAGCCTGCATTGCAATATCATTTCAGTAAGACAAGAATTTTACACTACTGAACACATACATTTCATCAGCAGTTTAAGTTTTTGCGAGGATATTCAAACTTATGTTCCACTCTGGAATTATGTTTGTTTTGTTTTGGCTCCCGGTACACTATTACGTATTATTCCACTTTTTGTGACGTTATTCATGCTTGTAATCAATTAATTTTCGATATTTTGTTATTCTAAACGTGAAAAGAGTGTCTTACTGTTCCAGTACTGATTCTCATAAGAAACCGTTTGGCTTTGTATTTAATTAAAACGTACCTTTGGTAGAGTGCAGCATTTGTTATGTGCAATTGTGAAGGGACGAATAGCTGTTTCATGAACGGATAGATCAGGAAAAGATTGTTAAGATCGTATTTCGGTTCATCGACCTATTTAAAACAAAGTAGCCTGTTTTACGAAGTTTTATTTCTCTTTTTGACTGAAGTGGGAGGAGTGAGGCCGGGAAATAGTGTAATGCAGTGGGCGTAACTTGTCTGCACAAACTAAGTTGGCACTCGACGGGGTGGATATTGGAAGCGACCGCAAAGGCGAAATGCATTTACGACCGATTCCCTTAGCCGCTGCACCGAGAATCAACTTCGTTTGCGTGGACGGTATGTGAAGAGGCAGAGAGAGGGGAGTGGGGGAGGGAGTGTGGATGACCGCATGACTTCACTTATGGCCATGGCAGCAGACTTCATATTATATCAACGACGTTTCGTATACATGGATGTATACGGTGAAATTGCGGAATACCTCGTACGTGCAGCTACTCAGATTTTCTCTTCCTTGCTGTAGAGAGCGCGCGCATCAGTCCACAAGTACGGACGTCGCTTGGCTTATTGATCTGTATAAACAGTTGATGCGCGTTGCCGGCCATGGCGCATGGTAAACAAGACGCGTCGCTACGTACCACGTGTTATTCGCCGTGTGTTGTGATTCATCGGGACACAGATCGCGTCTCGCAGAGGGCAACGACCTCTGTCACCGACATGGCTTGAATACGAAGAGTGAGAATGGATGTGTCGAAGACTGCAGGAGAGAAATCAGGGAAGGCAGAAAGTTTTCGGTAAGAAGAAATTCTGTTTAGTATGGTGCAGCATTATGTGGTAAACAATTCATAGGGGAGCTCGTCGCTTGCTACAGCCCCCTCGGTCAGATCCAAATCTGAATTAAAGTGTTACCAAGGCGACAACTTGCAGAGTTGGTGTTGTGAACTGTATTTCCCGGCTGCATCCAGTGTGAACATGGCTGTTCCTTGACCACACCCTTCAAATTATTTTTCTTTATTACTATTTTTTTTCTCACGACTCTATTTTCCAGAAAGTGTGAGCAATGTTTAAGAAATCTACAGGGCCAGTGTTGCACTAGAACCACTTAATTTTTACTCAAGATCTGGCCACAGCCACTGATTTGTTTTATAAAGAAATGGAATGATTTATCAAAGAACTGAATGGTCTTCTGCTATAGTGCAATTTTCGCAGTAATTAAAAGCAGAAACTGTTTACATGTTTTCGACTTCGAACGCTCGTTTTATACGCCGGTATTTGAGTTACTTTGTACGTATTACTACGGCTTCGGTACTGAATTTTATATTTGTCACCATTCGTAAAACGATGAGAATCAAAATAAATATTGTTTTGTTTATAAAATAATTACTATTTGGCGTCCACAAGCACGTGTTGATAAATTCAGGGAGACTGGAAAAACTTGTTTCATAACGAATGGAAACAAACTATTTCGTATTGTTGTTTAAAATCTGTGTAATTTTTTTTAACAAAAAGGCACGTGTTTCGACTTGTAGTGTGACTGACAAAACACTTCGCAGTATCCGGTCCCGTTAAACAGGACACATCGATACTAGTCTCACTGCACGAGAAAATGAAAAAATTTGGTACACACGTTGATGCACGACAACGCTCAAAATGCTGTATACTTCTCTATAGATATGTTACCCAATTATAAACAGAGTACAACAGCATTCGACGCTTTGAAAAATCTGACAGGCAATCGACGGGCGTACCGTCATCCAGTAGCATTAGCAAGCACATACAGAGCCTCATATAAAAGTGACAGGTTCACGGTTACTTAAACCTTTCTCATTAACTGAACCATTTGTTGCGTTCGCTAACAATGCACAGTGGAAGTATTAACTCGGGAAATGTTCGTGTTAAAAATTTAAATGTGGTATAAGAAACTGAGTAACTCCTCAAGGCAGCAGGAATGGTACTTGGTTACGCCGTGCCCTGAGAATGCGTGACTTCTTATGTATCACATGAATATTTTATCCGACAATAACGTGGTTGTAGACAGAACTACGTGTAATTGCAAGTGACAACCCAAGCCTTATTAGGGTTACAGACTGAGACATAGGAGCGGAAGTGTGTGTGTGTGTGTGTGTGTGTGTGTGTGTGTGTGTGTGTGTGTCTGTGTGTGTGTGTGTGTGTGTCTGTGTGTGTTGTGTGTGTGTGTTTGTTTGTTTCCAACCTTCAGAATAAAAAGTTCCAGACTGGATCCTCAGGAAAGGCCACTGTCACACCTATGACTGAAGGAAGAAGAAATTCATAAGTTCGAGGCCTGGTATGATGGCATAGTACTTTTACTTAAGTAACCTCTGTGACTTTTAGGTTAGTGCCGACGTCTGGATCACTCTCATGGACAGTGTGCGAGAAAAGTTGTTGTTTCTGTAAATTACAAGATAAAGGTACTTGGGAATACGTGATTCGTAATTTGTTTTGTAGATGTCACAGCTGTCATTGACGATTCATTCATTCATTCATTCATTCATTCATTCATTCTTTGCGCTCTGTAGAGTCAATCAGGAGAACATAAGTGGTGTGTAACGAATATAGTTAGACGTTAAGAGTAGTTGTCAGGTACTAAATCTGGGTGTTGTGCCAGCAGCTATGAAATAAAGTTGTCCCGAAGACGAACTGAGTCTCGACCTTCCACAGCACTAAAGTTTCTCAACCACTTCCCCGTGTTAACAAAGCTACGAACAATAAAGTATCCCAGTTGCTACAGCGTGTTTGCTGTTTTCCACTTACGTCCTAACAAGGAAAAGATGCAGAGAAGGACAAACAAATCATACATATGGCCGAGTAATGTATAAAACGTTTTTAACTTATATTGCTAAACCACTCATAAAATTTGCGACTGGAGCTGGTACCAATTCTCGGTTACCGCCAATCTGGTGTTGTCAGTATAGTGTGTAAAACAGGATATTGTGTACTTATTTTATATGTGATATACCACTGGAGAACTTTTAATTAACTACTGCATAAACCATAAATTGACTTTCTTTGAACAAAATATGGAGTAATAATATTCATGATGGTTTAGTAACAATGTAACGGTTCCCCTCCCCACCCCCCACCCCTCTAGTGTTCTAGGGATAAAATATTTTGGCACAGAATTATGCATAATGTGGTTTGCTTTCGTATTAAAACAGGGCTTTGTCGCTCAATTACACAATCATATCGATTCATATACCGTAAAAACAGTAACGTGGAGCACTATTTAGAAAGTTGGCATAGGAACAAGGGACATCTCGTGAATTGTATGACAGAATCAAATAGATTTGCAGTAATAATTGTTGGCTTTGACCCATTGTGGACGATGGACTAGCTGTAGCAATAAAAATTGCAAATAAGTGTACAAATAACAAGATGGCAGCGAATGGTGTGAGGCAGAGGCTATAGTTACAAGCAAATTCAAGATACAGAGGATGCACTTAAAAGCAAATTCAAAATTCGTGACAGCGTTAGTCGTTGTGCAGCTCTTAGCTCGATGTAAGCATTTCATTTTGGCGCCATTTCAACGGCTTACCCGTGAAATGCGTAGATAATTACTCGATCAGCTTCTCAATTGACACACAGAGTGTACGCTGTTCCACACTTTCCCATCGCAGAAAAGTCAGAGGTGGTCACCTAGGATAGTAGAGAAGCCTATGCCCAAATGCGCAGAAACATGCTAAAATGTTTCATCAGTTCAAAAGAAAGAAAGAAAAAAAAAAAAACGAAAATAAGGCAGCACTGTAGGCTGATCCTGATCCACGAACGATAACGGTTCGCGCATGTCGAGGCACGGGCGACGATGGTATTGTTGACGATTCCAGGCAACAGTTGCGGTAGGCTCATACGTGTGCTTTTCACGTGAAGAAAGCGTATATCCTGCAAATTATGACTTTCCCTTGCTAATGCGGAATGTATCACGTTTGACCACCATCAGCGACGACAGCTCGTAACAAATGAAATAAAAATTCATTAAGCAACTCGCTGCAATCACGTTTAATGCTCTCTTGAGCTACGGCATTTAGAGCAGATCGCTCAGAACACTACTGGACGCTCATTGGCTCTCGGAGAATGCGTGACGTAGGTGCGCAGAACATGCCTAAACGCCGTCCGGAGTGGCCGTGCGGTTCTAGGCGCTACAGTCATGCCTCAGGCATGGATGCGTGCGATGTCCTTAGGTTAGTTAGGTTTAATTAGTTCTAAGTTATAGGCGACTGATGACCTCAGAAGTTTAGTCGCATAGTGCTCAGAGCCATTTGAACCAGCCAAGCCTAAACTCGAGCGCCATCGTTCGTGACTCCAACTATAGTGGTATGTCTTTATAGGAACAAAACGAATATCATGTACTGCAATAAGATATATTACTCCAGGTGCGTTTAGATTTTGGAAGTAAAGTTGTGAGGGCAGGTCGTCAATCATGTTTAGGTAGCACGATAGAGCACTTGTCCTCGACAGACAAACGTCTCGGTCCAGCACATAGTTTTAATCTGCCAGGTAGTTTCACCCTCACTGGACGTTTGTTAATTTTGGTTCAACTGATAACCTTGGAGTTTCCTCTTAAAGTAGTCAGACACTGCAGTTACACTTACTGTGTGAGCATTTCCGGCACGTTTGCGATGAAGACTGTCTGTACAGCGTTACTTGGAAAATCTTAGCTGATGACCTATCCATCAGTTCACACGTTTGCCACGGGAACAGTTAATATTTTAAATTCAGGCCTAGAAAAAACTAGTGCATTAACAGACACAGAAGTACTACATAGCTGGTCTTCAACTGCTGTAAAATTTAATTATCTCTTGAGACGGAAATGCTATTGACTACACCGTAAAACTCTCATTGACGTCCGCAGCTAGTGGTCTAGTGACTTGAGTCTGGATCACGGGGTCCCGGGTTCGATTCCCGGCCGGATGTGGGATTTTTCCTGGCTGGGGACTGGGTGTTTGTGTTGTCCGCATACTTTCATTATTTTCATCATCATCATCATCATCATCATCATCATCATTCATGACAGTGGCTACATTGGAATGTGAACAGAAAATTGGAGTGTGGAAACTTGGGGCTTTGTATGGGCGCTGATGACCGCGCAGTTGAGCGCCCCACAAACCAATCATGACCACCACTATCATTGACGTCTAAGTACGATATATTCTGCGGATTCATGTAAATGCGAACTACAAGCATTATTTTCTCGTAAGAGGGTTATGGAAGCCTAAAACCGATTCAAATGTTTGAGAGATGTAGAGTGCCACTGCTATACCGAGACCGGGCACTGCCATCTACTGATACTTAAAAGGGAAATTCCCCATCGCACCCCCTCAGTTTTAGCGGTAAAATGGCCCAGTGGGTAGCCTGTCAAAAATCGAATACAGATCATGCATGAAAACTGGAAGAAAGTGCACTAAACTGTGACAAAAGCATCAGAAAAGGGACAGTGAACAGCCAAAGCTCAAGAGGTGCAACATAAAGCGAATGGCAAGAATCACGGCGTTGTAATTGTGTGGTCGTGGTGTTGGACTGCAAAGGGTGATCAGTGTTCAAATTTCCAACGTGCCACATCTATTTTTTCCCAAATAACTATGAACTTACCATCCTGCCATTGACGTGTCTGTTTTCCATCTGTGGTCTTGGCAATTGTCATTTTATACGTTGGTTATAGAATATCAGCCATGTTGTAAGAATAGATTACCGTCGCAAGTAAATGTGATGAATAGTGAGAGCTGGCGAGATGCCGCATAAACCTCACAGAAATGAAAACAACAAGTAAATGGTTGCGGACTGTGTTAAAACAAAGGAATTAGTGTGTCAAAACTTTCAATACGGAACGCGAGGGCCGTAACATGGGGTACTTCGGTAGACCAAATACCAGGTATGTACACCTGGAGGTCCCTTAAACCTCTCTGCTCCAAACGGACATTACACCACGACACAGGCACAAATTTGAATCCAGCAGACAGACACGCCAGTGGCCGAGGACAGTTCATAATTTTGTGAAAGAAAAAGAGAATGGAACGCCATTCCTTCTTCATAGTTAAACACCATGACCACATAACCACGACGCCATAGCTGCTCAAATCCGCTCCATGTTGCACATCTTGGGTTTGCACCATTCACTGTTTTGATATAGCTTCTTTTTTCACAGCTCAGTAAACCTTCTTCCTGTTTTCATGCTTGATTTGCGTTCAGTTTTAGACTGGCTGTCCGCTGGCCCATGTTGCTACTAAATCGGAGGGGAGATGCGATGGGGAGTTTCTCTTCTTAGTGGGGAGCAAGTAGGGGCCGGATGCGTGGTGTCGACCTGGAAGCTACGCACTACTGGACGTTCAGCCACTATCGTTGCGAACCAAAATAATTTAAGATGATACCCAACGCACAGTGCGCTCTTCCACGCAAACCGACGAGCTGAAGAAAGTTCCGGTTCCAGCCACACCACAGTTTTACTGTGCGACTGAAAGAGAGAAGATGGAGTAAGCTATGGAAGGAAGTCAAGGGAGGGGAATAGATAGTTTATAGAGTAGGTTTTGGTGTTATTTTACTAAGAATGGAGCGCTGCACGTGCTAAACGTCTGGCGACAATAAATTGAACAGTTGGTGAACGTCGCAATTAGCCACAAATACTTTCTAAATGTTTTATTTTACTGCCGCATAGGGTTTCAGGCTACCATGCCCATCTTCAGATGGATGATATTTTTCGTTACATAGGTGTTTTCATCAGTAGCACGCCATCTGCTCCTCACTGTACAAGAATATTAGAATATTTAGTGCCACTTTATAAATTGTTTCAATAATAAAAATATGCATTTTTTATATACGGTGCGAAATAGATGTGTTCACTTACATACTTTCCAGTAGATGGCGATTTGTTTTGTTGTGGTCCATGTGGTACTCTAGCTCGATGTGTATGTTCTTGAATGTCACACGGCACACACATTGTAAATAAATTACTGTGGCACACGTCATAATTTTCTTAAAATGAATGTTAAGCACCATAGATGTGCTATAAACTTAATGTTTTTGTTTACAATGCAAAGATTATCACTAAGCAAAGATTGAGAGATATCATTCATTAAATATTGATCGATGGTGTAAAAAGATGATGCACGGGATGTGCAAAATGCAACATGTTAATGACAGAAATTTTTGCACTCCAAGAGTAATCTTATTATAAAACCAGTAAGATAAATTGTTTTAGGAGGATGTTTTTTTTCTTCTTTACTGTCAGTGTAAATTATAGACGAAATACTTCAAAGCAAGCAGAATGCATATTATAAAGTAGACACATATTTGTGTGTATAGGTATCTGATTATCATTACAGTTCAAACTTAACTCCAGGAAATACAAAATTAAAAAGTCGGAGGGAGGGATGAGAGCAACACTTTTGTTCATTATGGAAGTTTTGTATTTATACAAATGAGTGATGCTCAACCCACAATTTAGGAATATCATGAATTGTGCCACAGTAATTTATTTACAATGTGTGTGTGTGTGTGTGTGTGTGTGTGTGTGTGTGTGTGTAGTTCAAGAACATGCACATTGCGCTAGAAAACCACATGGATCACAACAAAGCAAATTGCCATCTTCTGGAACGTATGTAAGTGAACACAACTATTTTGCAACATAGATAAAAAATGCAAGCATTTTGGCGCGTTTTTGTTATTGAAACAATTTATGAAGTGGCACTATATACCCAAATATTATAGTGCAACGTAGAGTACGAGATGCTGTTGATCAAAACATCTGCCACGAAAAATATTAGCCCTCTGAAGAGTTGGAATAGTAGCCCGGAATCGATTATGGCACCAAAATAAAACAGTGTTTTTGGCTAGTTGGATCATTCACCAACTATTATTAACAGTCGCAGAAATCACAAGATCCGACATGGATAAAATAACAGTAAATTAAATGATGATTCGCACTTGTATTCGCCAATAGTATGCGCACACCGTAATGTTGAAAGCATTTATTCGCAGATTGTGTATGAATCCGCTTATCGTCCAAATAAACAATAATCTTTTGAATTTAGGTGTTTTTTTCATAGAAACTAAAACAAATATGCCTTCTTTGCAACTTTGTTTTGTCGTTCATACATGATCATTCGTTTAAAGTGGCACCTCTCAAAACCATATCAGCTCAACATAATTTTTTTTTTTTTTTTTTTTTTGCAAGTTTCCTTACTACCCTCGAAGCCCTGTCATAAATACGCGCACTCTTTTCAAAACTTCCAAATAGAAAGCCTCGTTAACTGGCTAAGCCTAAGGAACAAACACTGAATGGATGACACTTCTCACATCGGCAAAAAACAATTAAGCATTGTCTTGATATACGATTTCACCTGACACGCATTCTTGGGGCGAGGCGAACTTTAAGTTGTTGGTTTGATGCAGGGTCGTAAGCATAGCATCAAGTTTCGTCATCTGTGAAATTTTTTTTGTAAGCGTTTGGATCATTTCGGGATTCTTCTTTTAGACCATAGCATGTTTCCACGCGACCTTGTTTTTGTTCAGCAGTCAGGGCACGAATTTGGCAGCCACCCTGTTCATTCCCAAATCGTCTGTCACAGTTCGCTGCACTGAATTTCAATTCACTCCTGACAGCTCCACAATTTCTTCAATGGTCCGTCGTCGAACTTCGGGGACGATTGCAAGAACGTTTTCAACATTTTCAAGCGTTCGGGTCGCGAAAGGCCGAACAGGACGGGGTTTGTCATCTGTTGGCCTTTCATCATTTTTGAGACGGGAAACCACTCAAAACACTTGAGTGTTCCCAATAGTACATTTTACAACATTTCAAAAGTTTGTTCCACGTTTTCCGAGCAAAAAGCACAATTTCACTGCCGCACGCTGTTCACGAAAAAACAGCCATTGCAAAAACGATAATCATACGAAACAATTTTCATTATAAACTCTGTCGAAACTAGTCCAGACCTTATTCAGCGACGGCACTCGAGTTACTGACTCTGGAACGATCGCTCTATGCGCACCTAGCAGGAAAACGCGATACTACAAAAGTTCTGCCCACCAAAAAATTAGTTTTGTTTCTTTTGTGTACCTCGTCGTATACATCCACTCGCAGAAATCAGGTACATAACATGGAGGTACAGTGCTACCTTTTGAATCAAATTCACGAGCACTACACCCTCAGCTCTTCGTTGCTCCTTATTGCAATGTATTCTTGTCCGAGTAGCAGTACTTAAAGGCAAATAAAGACAGGAAGCAGGCATATCATGACTCTTCACTATCACTAGGCTAGGCGGTGTTAATGGCCAAAGTAAGCTGTAATCTTTCTGTAGAGGGAACTAAGTCGCGTTCAGTTCAGAAGACTTTCCTCACTGTTTAGTGACAGGCAGAAAAGAGGGAAGAACCGACGAAGAAGGTGACGCAACGGAGCTCCACGATGTGTAAGATGGCTGTCAGTCGTGTGGACATTACGCAAGATGGGACGCGAAGTCGGAAAGAGTTTAGCTCCTCCAAGGAAGAAGCAAAGAACCAACAGTAAGTATTCCGTTAACGATTTTCAGCAGATTCTGCTATACTGTGAGGTATGCAGGGAGATGCTGACTCTGCAAAAATTTAAACCGTATTTATGCAGCATGACAGGGCTTCGAGGGTAGTAAGGAAACTTGTAAAAAAAATAATGTTGAGCCGATATGGTTCTGAGAGGTGCCACTTTAAACGAATGATCATGTATGAACGACAAAACAAAGTTGCAAAGAAGGCATACTTGTTTTAGTTTCTATGAAAAAAACACCTAAATTCAAAAGATTATTGTTTATTTGGACGATAAGCGGATTCATACACAATCTGCGAATAAATGCTTTCAACATTACGGTGTGCGCATACTATTGGCGAATACAAGTGCGAATCATCATTTAATTTACTGTTATTTTATCCATGTCGGATCTTGTGATTTCTGCGACTGTTAATAATAGTTGGTGAATGATCCAATTAGCCAAAAACACTGTTTTATTTTGGTGCCATAATCGATTCCGGGCTACTATTCCAACTCTTCAGAGGGCTAATATTTTTCGTGGCAGATGTTTTGATCAACAGCATCTCGTACTCTACGTTGCACTAGAATATTTGGGTATATAGTGCCACTTCATAAATTGTTTCAATAACAAAAACACGCTAAAGTGCTTGCATTTTTTATCTATGTTGCAAAATAGTTGTGTTCACTTACATACGTTCCAGAAGATGGCAATTTGCTTTGTTGTGATCCATGTGGTTTTCTAGCGCAATGTGCATGTTCTTGAACTACACACACACACACACACACACACACACACACACACACACATTGTAAATAAATTACTGTGGCACAATTCATGATATTCCTAAATTGTGGGTTGAGCATCACTCATTTGTATAAATACAAAACTTCCATAATGAACAAAAGTGTTGCTCTCATCCCTCCCTCCGACTTTTTAATTTTGTATTTCCTGGAGTTAAGTTTGAACTGTAATGATAATCAGATACCTATACACACAAATATGTGTCTACTTTATAATATGCATTCTGCTTGCTTTGAAGTATTTCGTCTATAATTTACACTGACAGTAAAGAAGAAAAAAAACATCCTCCTAAAACAATTTATCTTACTGGTTTTATAATAAGATTACTCTTGGAGTGCAAAAATTTCTCTGTCATTAACATGTTGCATTTTGCACATCCCGTGCATCATCTTTTTACACCATCGATCAATATTTAATGAATGATATCTCTCAATCTTTGCTTAGTGATAATCTTTGCATTGTAAACAAAAACATTAAGTTTATAGCACATCTATGGTGCTTAACATTCATTTTAAGAATATTATGACGTGTGCAACAGTAATTTATTTACAATGTGTGTGCCGTGTGACATTCAAGAACATACACATCGAGCTAGAGTACCACATGGACCACAACAAAACAAATCGCCATCTACTGGAAGGTATGTAAGTGAACACATCTATTTCGCACCATATATAAAAAATGCATATTTTTATTATTGAAACAATTTATAAAGTGGCACTAAATATTCTAATATTCTTGTACAGTGAGGAGCAGATGGCGTGCTACTGATGAAAACACCTATATAACGAAAAATATCAGCCATCTGAAGATGGGCACGGTAGCCTGAAACCGGTTGCGGCACTAAAATAAAAGCAGTCTGATTTGTGGCAGTCGGGCGACTGTTTTTTCCATCATGACAATGCCCCTCTTCGCGCACCGCTGTCTGTGTGACCATTCTTGACCGAAAATGATACGACCCCTGTTCCTTCCCCCCACCCCTCCCCCACACTCACCCGACATTGCCCCGTGTGACTTTTCTTGTTTTCTAGAATGAGAACACGGATGAAAGAAAAGCGTTTGCTGATGCTGAGGTGAAGAAAAAAACGGAGGTGTTGTCAAGTATAACAAAAGATGAATTTAAATAATGTTTTGAAAAATTGAATGAAAGATTATACAAGGATGTTAGTGCAAGTGGAGATTACTTTGAAAGGGATTGAAGGTTTATGCTTAAAATGGGAGTAAATAAGTTTAAAAAAGGTAAGTTCGGTTTCCTTTGGGTACTCTCCTTGTATGTTTGGTCAGCAAACGGATTGTGTTACTCCTACATATCCTTACAGGTTTGATGGGTTCTGTCAGCTGTGTTACTTTGTTGTTGAAGTAGTAGTAGCAGTAGCAATAGGAGCAGCAGCAGCATCTCAACTTATTTTATCAAGCTTCATTCTTAGCATCTGTCAATATGGGTGATATCCGGGCGGAAAACGTAAAAGAAATAGATCTATAGCAGGTGGATCGCTTAGAAATTCGTTAGTCTGTTTGATGCAGCAACATGATGTTGTAATGCAAATCATTCATCTTAAAAGTTGAACAGAAACGGTTTCCGTATCATAACAAATCACTACACTGATTTCGTCGACGCTGCGATCGTGCCTGCGCTCTCTCTCTCTCTCTCTCTCTCTCTCTCTCTCTCTCTCTCTTTCTCTATCTCTCTCTCTTTCTCTATCTCTCTCTCTTTCTCTATCTCTCTCTCTATCTCTATCTCTATCTCTATCTCTCTCTCTCTATCTCTATCTCTATCTCTCTCGCGCCCTCTCTCTCTCTCTCTCTCTCTCTCCCCCCCCCCCCCCCTCCTTCTCTCCCCTCTCCCTTTCTCTCCCCCTCTCCTACGACCATATTCAGATTTGGATTTTCCGTGGTTTTCCTAAGCTATTTAAAGCAAAACGTCGGTATGGTTCTTTTGAAAAGATCACGACCGATTTCCTTCTTCAATCCGAGCCTTATGCCCCCTCTGATCGATCATCGACGCGAATTTAAACACTAATCTTTCTTACTAAACACAAGCAAACAGAGTAGCTTCTCTCACTTTTCGCCGCTTCTTAATTAGTGACATCAAAGAAGGAAACAACGGAAAGCCGAAAACATCTGGTATGTGTTGCTTGATCGACAATTAGAAATGTTACTACACCATTACCAATTGACAGACGCACTTCGAAATCCAGTTATGCGGTAAGCAGCTCTCACTATCTTGAACTGTGACTAACATTCTAGAGAGTGAAACTTATAAGGTGTATTTGCAGATCAGAGCGCATTTTACTTTATTTCCAGTCTTGCTCTTTCACAGGCCTGAAGTAAATGTATCAGTGCTGCAGTACGTAGTAAGGAGCGAGTGGTAGGTTCCCACGCTGGCTAGCAGAGGCGATTGGTCATCTGGCGCTTTCAGAGCCAGTGGGTGGAGGGGCCGATGCAGAAATTGCTCGCGACGTCGGCAAAGAGATAAGCAAAAAATGGTTCAAATGGCTCTGAGCACTATGGGACTTAACATCTATGGTCATCAGTCCCCTAGAACTTAGAACTACTTAAACCTAACTAACCTAAGGACATCACACACATCCATGCCCGAGGCAGGATTCGAACCTGCGACCGTAGCAGTCGCGCGGTTCCGGACTGAGCGCCTAGAACCGCTAGACCACTGCGGCCGACAGAGATAGGCAGGGAAAGAACTTTTATTCTGGTGCAAATCAAATAATTGTTACCAATAAAAATTTGCTTACAAAAGTTACCTTTTGCCACTCTGAGATTAGTAGTAGTCTACAGGTTGTACATACCGTATTTCAGTAATTTTACAATACCAGGAAATGTTGAAATAATTGAATAATTTGGTATAACTGAAGATGTTCGGTCTTCTACGAACCATACCGATTTACGATCAACACAGATTGTGCGCCATAATCGGCAGTTGTCGGTAGGATGTCTTTCGATCTACACTAATGCTCGTAAATTAAGGCTAAATGCAGAACGTGGCACTACACAAAACTGGCGCTAATAGCATAGGCACATAGGGAACACATACGACACAAATCTGTAAGTCCACGGTACTGGTGATAAGTTCATAAATCCGTCCCGAAACACATCGGCTACAAAACACCACTGTTCCCTGCGCATGAATACCGACATCAATATGGAATATGATCACCATGCACACGTACACAGGTTGCACAACGGGTTGGCATACTCTGGATCACGTGGTCGAGCACCTGCTAGGGTACAGCCCATTCATGCACCAGTGCCTGTCGGAGCTCCTGAAGTGTCGTAGGGATTTGAAGATGTGCAGCGATACGTCGACCGGGAGCACTCCGGACGTGTTCGATGGGGTTTAGGTCTGGAGAACAGGCAGGCCACTCCATTCGCCTGATATCTTCTGTTTCAAGGTACTCCTTCACGATGGCAGCTCGGTGGGGCGGTGCGTTATCATCCATTAGGAGGAAGGTGGGACCCTCTGCAACCCTGAAAAGGCGGACATACTGGTGCAAAATGAATTCCCGATACACCTAACCTGTTACAGTTCCACTGTCAAAGACTTGCAGGGCCGCAAGTGCACCAATCATAATCCCACCCCACACCATCAAACCACGACCCCCATACAGGTCTCTTTGAAAGACATTAGGGGGTTGGTATCCGGCTCCTGGTTCACGCCAGATGAAAACCCGGCGAGAATCACTGTTCAGACTATATCTGGACTCGTCCCTGAACGTAACCTGAGACTACTGTTCCAATGACATGTACTGTGTTCGTGACACCAGGCTTTACGGGCTCTGCTGTGACCACGGGTCAGTGAAATGCACCTTGCAGGTCTCCGGGCGAATAAACAATGTCTGTTCAGTCTTCTATAAACTGTGTGTCTGGAGATAACTGTTCCAGTGGCCGCGGTAAGGTCCCGAGCAAGGCTACCTGCAGTACTCCGTGGCCGTCTAAGGGCACTGATGGTGAGATATCGGTCTTCTTGTGGTGTTGTACACTATGGACGCCCCGTACTGCAGCGCCTGGACAAGTTTCCTGTCTGCTGGAATCGTTGCCATAATCTTGAGATCACACTTCGTGGCACACGGAGGGCCCGTGCTACGACCTGCTGTGTTTGACCAGACTCCAGCCATCCTAGTGTTCTACCCCTCATAACAACATCAATATGTGTTCTTTGAGCCATTTTCAACACACAGTCACCATTAGCACGTCTGAAAACGTCTGCACACTTACTCGCTGCACCGTACTCTGACATGCACCAACACACCTCTGTGTATGTGGACTGCTGCCAGCGCTACCGTGCGACGATCGCAGGTCAAATGCACCGCTTGGTCATCCTCCGAGGTGATTTAGACCCGCAAACCGCCTACCAGAGCGTTGTTTCACCATGTATCAGCATTATCTTTAATTTATGAGCATGAGTGTAGTCATTTGGTAGACCATGCTGTCGACCGTTAATAAATGGCTCTGAGTACTATGGGACTTAACTTCTACGGTCATCAGTCCCCTAGAACTTAGAACTACTTAAACCTAACTAACCTAAGGACATCACACACATCCATGCCCGAGGCAGGGTTCGAACCTGCGACCGTAGCGGTCACGCGGTTCCAGACTGTAGCGCCTTTAACCGCTTGGCCACCCCGGCCGGCTCGACCGTTAATAGTTAACGTACAATCAGTGTGAACAAGTTCATTTTACAATGTTTCTTAAACAAACGCGCCATAATGGCATCTCGTGTAAAGAATTATTTGGGCAAAAAAAACTTCTTACTACTTCGTTACGTAAAACATAAACAGTAGTATTGAACTTTCAGAGTCCGACGGCGCAGCTACGACTCGGCAAGCGGTCGTAAAGCTACAAGAGCATCTCCACACAGCGCGTAAGAAGAATTCCCGCGGCGGCTCACTAAGTTAGTTCAAAGACGGACTGGCTTAATTATTGCAAAACTCCGGTGGGAAAGCGTGGGCAGTTATATTGTGAGACCCTTTTCCGGTACCACCGTCCACAGACTCAACTGCTAAACTGAGACATTTCTGGAGGTTTAGTACGAGTGGAGGATTCCTGCAAACTGCAGGCCCTGATGGAAAGCATGTTAAGTTTCACACGGAGAGAAGCGTATACCTGTATCCATTTCTCTGTTTTCATTTATCGTTTAAGTCTCCTGCAGCAGTTCAAATGTGTGTGAAATCTTATGGGACTTAACTGCTAAGGTCATCAGTCCCTAAGCTTACACACTACTTAACCTCACTGGACTCGCATTCGGGAGGACGACGGTTCAATCCCGTCTCCAGCCATCCTGATTTAGGTTTTGCGTGATTTCCCTAAATCGTTTCAGGCAAATGCCGGGATGGTTCCTTTGAAAGGGCACGGCCGATTTCCTTCCCAATCCTTCCCTAACCCGAGCTTGCGCTCCGTCTATAATGACCTCGTTGTCGACGGGACGTTAAACACTAACCACCACCACCACCACCACCACCACCACCACTACTTAACCTAAATTATCCTAAGGACAAACACACACACCAATGCCCGAGGGAGGACTCGAACCTCCGCCGGGACCAGCTGCAGCAGTTCCTTATGACTGGTAAGTATCCTACTTCGTTTCGTTTATACTGAGAATAAAACGATTATGTATGTAAAATTATTGACCAGGATCAAGTGGCATTCTCCAAAATGATTAAGCGTAAAAAGGACAGCTTCTGTGCACAAATTGAGTGCTTTGGGAGGCATCGAGTACGAAACACGGCGACTTCAACTATAATTGTACACAATAACTATATTGCAATTAGTACTGCATCATGGGGAGTTGATTGGGTTGGTTGGTTGGTTGGTTGGTTGGTTTGGTCTCCTAAGATTCATGGAAAGCGTTACAACGAAAGACACTTTTGACTCATAACAGTGTGAAAGTGTCGTCTTATGTAAATGTGTAATTTGACAAATTCTCCATAGGTAGAATACCGTATACTGTCATCGGCTACGAAGTTTCGTGCATCAAGGCGAAAGTGATGGTCAATAACTATATGGAAACCCAGAATGACTTAACCGAAATTTACACACACCTTAGAGACCGTTATGAGTGGCATTTCGCCCCCACAGTCGGAAAAAAGATAATGCTCTAAAAACAAATCGAATTTTTCGACTACAGCATTAGGAACAAAACACTATCGCGGCCATTACACGTCTAGGGATAACGTTTCGAAAGGACATGAAATGGAACGAACACCTAAATTCAGTTTTAGAGAGGGTGAATGTGAATGATTTGTGAAAGGATAGTGCAATTGAGCTCGAGCTCCTCCGTAGGGTGGTTAACAGGAGGTTTTAATGTGCAGCAGTGAGACTTGTTTACGTTTTGTTATTAAGTAATAAAATTAAAGACAGGATTAATATGCCCTAAGTCTGGAGGTTGCTTTGAACACCGCAATGCATCGCTAGTCGTAGTCCTATGGCGGCTGTGCCCTGCCCTTTCCTTATTTCCGACTTTCCAACTGCCTTACCCAGCCGATAATGTGGCGGACTCACAATTTGAAGTGGACTTTGAACCGAGCCACAACCTGTCATTTTTCTCGTATACGAAATCTCAGAGGTGAAAGGAGCGGTACACTACAGGGACAATACCACCATCAAAGGAGGACTGAAGCAGAGATCTTTGGATTTGTAGTCTGACATCTTTTCACTTAGCTACCGAGCCAGTTAGCCTGACATAATTATCACTAATATTACTTTTTCGTCTCGTCTTAATTAGTCTTTATTTTCTGTAATTTACATATCAGTGTGTTGTACCTGCAAACAATCTGGCCTAACAGTCATATTTTAGTTACCAGTTATCACTATATTACGAACTAACATAAAATTTGTGGCTGTGTGGTCGAAACTTCAGAGCATTGAACTCTTCCCCTTAGAGGTCTCATGTTCAAAACCATATAGGCGCAGGGACTTCCTGCCTCTCCAGTCCCTCCACGACGGCCTCGTGTGTCGTCATCTTACTGGTAGGACTGTTGATGTTTTCGGGTATCCCATATATCGATATTTCAAATGGTTCAAATGGCTCTGAGCACTATGGGACTCAACTTCTGAGGTCATTAGTCCCCTAGAACTTAGAACTAATTAAACCTAACTAACCTAAGGACATCACAAACATCCATGCCCGAGGCAGGATTCGAACCTGCGACCGTAGCGGTCTTGCGGTACCAGACTGCAGCGCCTTTAACCGCACGGCCACTTCGGCCGGCTATATCGATATTTAAAAGCGACGTTTAAGACTCTATGCTTCGAAAAAAGGAATCGATTTATCGAAGGAGAAATATCAGCATATCAGACCATAAAAATATCGGCTGCAAATGGTAAATATACTGCTGATTTTAGAGTTACATGTTTAAGTATTGATTTATAATTAGACATTCTGCACATCGATAAACTAGCAGCCTGCCTTTCCCCCTTTGAGCAAGAATTGAATTAAAAACACATAATTTGAAAATTTGTAAATTAATTGTGGAATTTTGTGCAGGTGAAAAGCTTCTATTACAATACCTTTTTGGTTGGCTGTTGTGTTGTTAATTAACAACAGTGTACATGGTGTATTGTTATGATATATTTCATTCCAGTTAAGCTCGAACCCTTATCTTTTTTAGTTTGTCATCTGATACACGTCGAAATAAACCTTTTTTCACGCTGATGTATGAAAATTGTGAGGTGAAGCTAAAGGTTGCAGTTTTTGTTGGTAGCGCAGCAAAGAGTAATCTCGTCATTTAGATTTTCTGCTATTGTTTTTGAAGAAAACTATTGTAAAGAAATAGCAGACTAGCTGCTTTAAAATTTTTTAAACGTAACCGGTGCGCTATTTCTTCACAGAAGGAGCCTTGTTATACCATTTACACCGCGCCACCCGCACTGCCACATATACACTACTGGCCATTAAAATTGCTACACCAAGAAGAAATACAGATGATAAACGGGTATTCATTGGACAGATATATTATACAAGAACTGACATGTGGTTACATTTTCACGCAATTTTGGTGCAAAGATCCTGAGAAATCAGTACCCAGAACAACCATCTCTGGCCGTAATAACGGCCTTGATACGCCTGGGCATTGAGTCAAACAGAGCTTGGATGGCGTGTACATGTACAGCTGCCCATTCTGTTTCAACACGATACCACAGTTCATCAAGAGTAGTGACTGGCGTGTTGTGACGAGCCAGTTTCTCGGCCGCCATTGACTAGACGTTTTCAGTTGGTGAGAAATCTGAAGAAGGTGCTGGCCAGGGCAGCAGTCGAACATTTTCTGTATCCAGAAAGGCCCGTACAGGACCTGCAACATGCGTTCGTGCATTATCCTGCTTAAATGTAGGGTTTCGCAGGGATCGAATGAAGGGTAGAGCCACGGGTAGTAACACTTCTGAAATGTAACGCCCACTGTTCAAAGTGCCGTCAATGTCAACAAGAGGTGACAGAGACGTGTAACCAACGGCGCCCCATACCATCACGCACGCCTGGTAATACGCCAGTATGGTGATGACGAACACACGCTTCCAATGTGCATTCACCGCGATGTCGCCAAACGCGGATGCGACCATCATGGTGCTGTAAACAGAACCTGGATTCATCCGAAAAAATGAGGTTTTGCCATTCGTGCACCCAGGTTCGTCGGTGAGTACACCCATCTGTTCACTCAGGGATCGAGACGTGGCTGCACGATCCGTTAGAGCCATGCGGACAAGATGCCTGTCATCTCGACTGCTAGTGATACGAGGCCGTTGGGATCCAGCACGTCATTCCGTATTACCCTCCTGAACCCACCGATTCCATATTCTGCTAACAGTCATTGGATCTCGACCAACGCGAGCAGCAATGTCGCGATACGATAAATCGCAATCGCGATAGGCTACAATCCGACCTTTATCGAAGTCGGAAACGTGATTGTACGCATTTCTCCTCCTTACAGGTGGCATCACAACAACGTTTCACCAGGCAACGCCGGTCAACTGCTGTTTGTGTAAGAGAAATCGGTTGGAAACTTTCCTCATGTCAGCACGTTGTAGGTGTCGCCACCGGCGCCAACCTTGTGTGAATGCTCTGATAAGCTAATCATTTGCATATCATAGCATCTTCTTCCTGTCGGTTAAATTTCGCGTCTGTAGCACGTCATTTTCGTGTTGTAGCAATTTTAATGGCCAGTAGTGTACTTCAGAGTCAGGGAGAGACTGAACGTGATGAAAGCCCAAAGGGTAGTAAGACCCGGTAACACAGTGAATGTAAAATTATTTTCCACTTCAATTTCACAAGAAAAATTGCAAATATTTACCGAAAATTGCGAAAAAACTATAATATAAAAGAAAAATATCACTCGATATTGACATTTTGACATCGACATAACGATATATCGGGGAATAATATCTCGCCGATATACACTCCTGGAAATGGAAAAAAGAACACATTGACACCGGTGTGTCAGACCCACCATACTTGCTCCGGACACTGCGAGAGGGCTGTACAAGCAATGATCACACGCACGGCACAGCGGACACACCAGGAACCGCGGTGTTGGCCGTCGAATGGCGCTAGCTGCGCAGCATTTGTGCACCGCCGCCTTCAGTGTCAGCCAGTTTGCCGTGGCATACGGAGCTCCATCGCAGTCTTTAACACTGGTAGCATGCCGCGACAGCGTGGACGTGAACCGTATGTGCAGTTGACGGACTTTGAGAGAGGGCGTATAGTGGGCATGCGGGAGGCCGGGTGGACGAATTGCTCAACACGTGGGGCGTGAGGTCTCCACAGTACATCGATGTTGTCGCCAGTGGTCGGCGGAAGGTGCACGTGCCCGTCGACCTGGGACCGGACCGCAGCGACGCACGGATGCACGCCAAGACCGTAGGATCCTACGCAGTGCCGTAGGGGACCGCACCGCCACTTCCCAGCAAATTAGGGACACTGTTGCTCCTGGGGTATCGGCGAGGACCATTCGCAACCGTCTTCATGAAGCTGGGCTACGGTCCCGCACACCGTTAGGCCGTCTTCCGCTCACGCCCCAACATCGTGCACCCCGCCTCCAGTGGTGTCGCGACAGGCGTGAATGGAGGGACGAATGGAGACGTGTCGTCTTCAGCGATGAGAGTCGCTTCTGCCTTGGTGCCAATGATGGTCGTATGCGTGTTTGGCGCCGTGCAGGTGAGCGCCACAATCAGGACTGCATACGACCGAGGCACACAGGGCCAACACCCGGCATCATGGTGTGGGGAGCGATCTCCTACACTGGCCGTACACCACTGGTGATCGTCGAGGGGACACTGAATAGTACACGGTACATCCAAACCGTCATCGAACCCATCGTTCTACCATTCCTAGACCGGCAAGGGAACTTGCTGTTCCAACAGGACAATGCACGTCCGCATGTATCCCGTGCCACCCAACGTGCTCTAGAAGGTGTAAGTCAACTACCCTGGCCAGCAAGATCTCCGGATCTGTCCCCCATTGAGCATGTTTGGGACTGGATGAAGCGTCGTCTCACGCGGTCTGTACGTCCAGCACGAACGCTGGTCCAACTGAGGCGCCAGGTGGAAATGGCATGGCAAGCCGTTCCACAGGACTACATCCAGCATCTCTACGATCGTCTCCATGGGAGAATAGCAGCCTGCATTGCTGCGAAAGGTGGATATACACTGTACTAGTGCCGACATTGTGCATGCTCTGTTGCCTGTGTCTATGTGCCTGTGGTTCTGTCAGTGTGATCATGTGATGTATCTGACCCCAGGAATGTGCCAATAAAGTTTCCCCTTCCTGGGACAATGAATTCACGGTGTTCTTATTTCAATTTCCATGAGTGTATATCGAAATTATCTGGGGTAATAGACATATCGACATGTTATCAGCAGACCTGCTTGCTATCACTTGAGTATAGAGGGTCCGAGGAACTTACCCAGAGTTAAAGGTGGCTTGAGCAAGAGGCCGGCCACCCTTCGTCCCCCCATCCTCCCCCTCCCCCTCCCCCCCCCCCCCCCACCCTCCTAGTGGCAAGGCGAGTAGAAAACCAGACAGTTCCGGCCCGAGCTTACTCCACAGACTTTTTCTTTACCTCTCAAAATAAAATTTAATACCAATTTGAATACACGATGCCTTTCACAGAAACAGTTAACTAGAGTTTCCTAAGATTTGTGATTGCTTGTGTGCCAATTTCCTTCGTACTCCTTGAGAGAAATAACTTACCGCACCACTTTCCGCGAAATAATGGCGGATACGTTTTTTGGCAGTTTATACGACGATTCTTCTGTTTCCACGCTGTGACTCGTTCGAAGACATTTTGGCTGATAAACTCTAGAGCACACTAGGGGCCACTACGTTTTCTCAAACTATTATTCTTTGCCATTGTCGTTCACTTGTAGTAATTTTCTGCTAAAAGCTGCAGTTTTGTAATTATATTTATTTTTTCTCCATTTTTCTAACTTACAGTAAGTCTTTACTGTGTTTGCATTTATTAAAATGAAGGCAAATTCTTAAAGTTGTGTTTTGACAGATGTAGGATTCCAGATGTGCAAAATAGACACGTCTGTTAAGTTTACACTGTCTTTTAAAATGTATGAACAAGAACTAAAATGTGCAATGCGTAATGTACTGTGAGGTTGTTTATTAAATGTGTTTATCTTTTCTGTAACCCATCATACTATATACTGAAATGTAGTATAGCAACTTGTCTTTTAATTAGTTTTTATTCATTATTTTCATTTTATGGTGGAGGAATCTCTCCTACACTGTTCTAATATACGACCGCATGAGTTACACACAGGGCTGTACAAATCTTTTCCCTCACCACAAGCTTGAATTTAACGTTAGTTGGCAAACTGCTCCTGGCGACGCCAGGTATGTGTGGTTTCGTAATAATGTGTTGCAACTTTCGATCGTAACGTTTGTAATATCACACTTTTGTATTTTCTTAGTGTTGTTGCCTTTCTTGTGTTCCAGTTTATACCTGAAGTTGACCTGCAGCGCACATTGAAACAGGTACTCGGTAATAAAAAGTTATGATCCAGACGTTGAACGTACGAACATTTCTTATGTTCTCATTACGCATGGCGGCTCATGGTGTTGCTATCTCTGCATGAAAATATCGCCTGTGGATGGTCTTAAGGAAATGCAAAACGACTCAGAGCATTGCCATCTGGTGTTTCTGTTTCTGAATGAATAAATGCGAGCTCGTGCCTATAGCAGAGATAAGGACCGGGAAATAAAAGACTAAAAGTTCGGTGGTAAACTTCTGGAGACGCACATCAGTAGTGTGGAGGGCGAATAAAATACTTTGATTTAGCAGGAGAGATCTGGGGAAGTGCACCTTAAGGGAATCTCACTAAAGCAGCGAGTGCGACTGGTTTTAGAATACTACTTCCGCCATTGGAGTCGGTAGGAAAGAAGCATGACAGCAGCCATTAAAATAATCAGAGATGCACTATTGCATGTCAGTACATTCATCAAAAAAGGTTAAGAGCGTATCAGAGCACTCAACTGGGAATATTTGGATGACGTAAGACTTCCTTCTGGCTCTATTATGTGACTTAAAGTATCAGTGTACGAGGTAGCGTACGCAACACTCCCGCTTCTGTCGTACATCTCGAGCAGCACACGTGAGAATCCTCAGCACAAGAACACGAAAATTCATGTGTTTATACGGGGTGTTCAAAAAGTCTCTCCGCAGTGCCGTATGATTGTTCACCTGCCTGGGTTACTTCACTTCAAGTGGACTCTCCCAACATTCCACTGTTTCGTTTCTCAGCTAGCGTCAATAGTATCGTTGGTGTGTGTCGTTGCGTATTGACGTGAACGTTTTAGTTCCTTTGTTCGTTTGTTCCGTTTTTGTCGCTGTTAAAATGCTAACCATTGAAGAACGTGTGTTTTTAGTCGAACAAGTGTTCAAAGCAGGCGGTAATTACACAGTTTCAGTTCGTCAAACATTTAATTCAGTTTTCCCGGAGACAACACTCCCACATCGCGATACTGTGCGAGATTTGATTAACAAATTTTGAAGTACGGGTTCAGTGACAGATGCACCGAGATGTGGTCGTCCTAGCGTCTTGTCTGAGGGTAAACTAATCGATATTTCCGATAAAATGTCCATGAGTCCGAAGAAGCCAGTAAGAAAACTCGCCCAGGAAATCGATGTTAGTGTCGGAACGGCCCACCCAGCAGTAAGGAAAAATTAGAATTTTTCCCGTACAAAGTGACAAACTGAAAAATACTGATCATGGCAAGAGACTGCATTATTGTCAATGGTTCAAAAATTTCGTTCAACAAAATGGAAGGGATGTTCTTAATGACGAGACGTGGTTTCATTTATCCGTGTACATGAATTCTCACAATTCTCGTATGTGGAGTACTGCAAATCCATTGTGTATTAATGAGGAACCACTTCGTTCTGTGAAAATAGGAGCTTGGATTGGAATTTCTAGACGTCGGTTGTGGGTCCCATATTTGCCAACGAAACAATAAACGCACAACGATACTGCAGTGATATTCTGTACCAATTCGTAGGAGAACTTGTGTTAAGTGAAATACTGAACTGTTATTTTCAACAAGGTGGTGCAACCGCGCGTGCTACTGACGTTTCAATGTCACTGCTTGCTGCTGTTTTAGGTGATTGCATAATTTCACAGGGACTTCGGCCTCCACGATCGCCTGACCTAACACCACCTGACTTTTTCTTCTGGGGTGCAGCGAAAGCAACTGTCTATAAAAACCGTCCACAATCCATCGATGAATTGAAAACTGCAATATCCACTTTCACTGTTTCTGTTACAGAAGAAATGTTACAGCTTGTGTTTGGAAACATGATTAGACGAATTGAATTGTATATTCAACAACAGGGGGACACTTTCAACATTTAATGTGACAATTTGTAAATAAAAATGAATATTCAATAAATTAATAACTTGTATTTCACTGAGTATCGTTTCAGTATCTTCACTGCGGCATACGGCACTGCGGAGAGACTTTTTGAACTCCCCGTATTATTTGTTAGTTTACTCTTCTTGAGTGTTAAGCGGAAATCCGTAATAATTACTTGAGAGAAGGTGCACTTCTTAGCCCAGATCACTTGTTCACAACCTTCATTGTCGACTACCAGTTTCGATAAGCATGGTTACCATCTTCAGATCTAGATAAAACGTTGGTACGTGTCTCCTATACCAGCTGTACAAGTACTCTTTCTAAAACATTGCTCGGTGTGTGAGAGACGAGATGAATGATGCATCGGCAAGTTAAGGTTAAAATCACAACATACAGAGTAATTCGCCAAATGTTCGTGTCTCATATCAAACACCAGTTCGTACTTCACTGCAGTCCAGCGGTACCCTGGCTGTAACGTACACTGCAGTGTGTGCCAGGGAACACGAGGATATGGCAAATTACTCTGTATCTTGTGATTTTAACCTTGACTTGCCGATGCATCGTTCATCGTGTCTCTCACATACCTCGCAATGTTTTAGAAAGAGTAATTTTGCAGCTGAGCTGGTATAGGAGATATGTAATAACCTTTTACCGAGATATGAAAATGGTAACCAATCTTCGAAACTGGTAATCGACAATTAAGGTCGTTTACAAACGATCTTGGCGAAGAAGTTCGCCTTCTCTCAAGTATATGTTACTTGTACTGATACGTATCTAAATATAGATGATTTTCGATACGTCTCACTTTTTTGCGTAATTGACATATATTTATAACAATGTAATTAGCTAATAGCTTCGCAACTAAAGTTGAAATGGAACGGAAATCTGAGAATAGTGCGCGTACAGAGGCTCAGTCAGTTATGTGCGAAGTACCCTCCTCCATACGGTGTGCAGAGGTTCGCTGAGCGTAAATGCAGATGTACGTGTGAAAAGGCTGCAACTAAAAATGTCATGAAGCGCATTGTACCGTTTACTATGGTGTCGAGCGAGTAACTAACGACGTACACGTATCCGAGCATTTAACGGTAGATCACACGAAGAATGTAATGGGAACTCGGTGCCGTCGTGCGGAAGTTGCACAAGCGCGTGCAGTTTTGCGGTATGCGATCCGACGTCGCGTCATGCCGCTTCCTGGAGTTCCACATTTACCGGCGCGTGGCGCACGTGACGAGACCAGCGCAGCGCCCCGCGCGCATGCAGGGTGGGCAGGGAAGGGTGGCTTACGTGCACGTGGTCACAGCGGCACCTCTGCGCCGGCTGACGCAACGAGGGCGCAACGGCCGGAGGCGTGGCCCCGCCGCGTCTATTTTCCCCGAACTGTCAGCGCGCGAGTCGGCGTCGCGTGTCGCCGCTCAGCTGTTTCAGCTCCACGCGCACCGCGCTAGTCAGCCGCGCTCCCCACCGCCGCTTCGCGCCTGCTGGCTTCCCGTTGTAGAGGAGCAGCAGCGGCGCGCCGTCGCTGGCTTGACTCACACCGTACGCTCAAGGGCACCTTGGAAACTCGCGCCCGCGCCTATTCGCGACGGGATAAAGGCGGCTCGGGAGGAAGTTCGGCGAGTTTTCTTTCCGACACTGAGGTACGTGAGTCTCGGGGACCATGAGTGGTACGTAAGCTACCAAACGGCACTTTAACCCCTTCACTGACGGCTATATGTAACTGCTTACGCAGCAGTTTAAATTTAATACTGGCAAGTGGCACGCCCATTTATGTGTCAACGCACTTCAATTTATCGCTTTTAAAATACCTAATAATTTCCTTCATAAATATATATCGTACTGTTTCCACCTTTCTTAAGTAATTCGTCTATCTACACCAGCGTGTTCTTTTTTTTTTCTTTTTTGTATTTGTAATGACTGTTCTGTTTCTCTTATTAAAAATCGGTGGCTATTTTTGGGCTTGTTGAAATTTATGGCGCCCACTGCGCACACGCTATTGTTAAAATTTAAATACATGCAGGTCATCTTTGTCCGTAAATTGCTCTCTAATTGGAGATTGGATTGATCTGTCCAGCGAAGTAACAATGTGAAGTGAAGGTGAGAGTTTACTTCGGTCTGCTCTTTATACATTTTAACTTGATTTTTAATTTTTTGCTAGGTTCACATTCCTGCGACTCAACAATTTTTTTTCGGGGGGTAATAGTATCACCCTTCGTCCTGACGAAAAAGGAGGGAAAAACCCTACGTTAGCATTAGCCCCCGGCGGTTATTGAAATTAAAATGGATGCGATAACCGTAGGCAGATTTGAATCCTAACTTTACTTTTTGAGTCTCAAGCGTTCGGTTGTTGACCCACCAAGATCGATCCGTCTCGCCTTCCAAGTCAGAAAGTCAGTCACGATTCAAGTGAGGTTATGAGCCAAAGGATCGAGTGGTGGGAAAAACTCGTCACTATTTCGGAAGCGATATTAAAGCAGCAGTATTAAGAACTGATTGCTTAATATAGTTTCTCCATACTCAGTGTATTGACTTACACATTTTCCGTGCGAACGCCGTCTTTGTTCACGTCCGGCTTGCTGCCAATATAGTTCTTACACTGCAGCTATTGGCTACGCAAGGGTTGTTATTCTCTAAATAATTCTCGAGGAATTAAAAAAAAAAAAAAATATAATTTCGTTGCTAGTGTAGTGTATTACGTTAAGTAAAAGACGATGGAGACGATATAAAAGGTTTGCATCTGTTGTGCGCCAGTGGCTTCTTACCGCAAAATGCATGCATACCGCTGCGTTTGGACGTTCTTTCCGAGTTCAGATTGGTGTGCTGCGTCTATATAAAGTGTAATGTTTTATTTCTCTTCATTTTTCCTCTCAGCAAAAAGCTTTTCGCTAAAATATTGTCACCGTTATCAGTTTTTCACTGTACATATGGTTATTTATCCGGCCGGCCGGTGTGACCGAGCGGTTCTAGGCGCTTCAGTCTGGAACCGCGCTACCGCCACGGTTGCAGGTTCGAATCCTGCCTCGGGCATGGATGTGTCTGATGTCCTTAGGTTAGTTAGGTTTAAGTAGTTAGTTCTAGGGGACTGATGACCTCAGATGTTAAGTCCCATTGTGCTCAGAGCCATTTGAACCATTTTTTGTTATTTATCCGCTCTGCCTGAAATGGAATTATGTTTTTACGATTCGAGTGTCATTAGCCATGTCGAAACTAAATATAGCTAGTGTTTGTGTACAGATGTTCGACGCATAACATACTGGTGTATAAGGCAACAAAAGCGCCCCGCTACAACTAAATTGAATAGAAGCTTATCTTACTTTTTTAAAACTAAAATTAGAGGCTTTAGAGAGACGCAGTACCAAGCAGATACATGTATTTCCTTCGACAATCTAGATTTCATGTTCTCGTAACTCCAGTTACCGATGGCTTATTAAGCTCTGATTTCTTGATACCACGTTCCGTACTGTTGATGATACATGAATAGCAGTCAATTGCAAACATACAAACCACGCTGACGAGTGTAACAGTTGAACAAATCTCATGTTTCATATTCACCCAACGAGGTTACGCATCGGTAATAGGGCACTAGACCGTCTTCGGGAGGAATACGTACAAATTCCTCCCCATTCATAAAGATTGTTTCAACGATTTCCCTGAATAGCTTAGAACGCATACTGGGGTGGTTCCTTCGAAAAGGATGCTGTCGAATTAATTTCCGAACCTTGTTCAATTAGAGCTCGCGTTCGACCTTAATGACCCCGTGCTTGGCAGAATGTTAAATCCTTAACTTCCTTTACGTTAATCACCGTAAAATTTCTCACGAATATGATCTGTGAAACGCATAAATTCTCTTTCGGCACTGCAGTGGTTTCTTAATGTAGAACGTGGATATCAGAGACTGTGCGATGGACATCTCTTCAGTAATACAAACATTCTGGCATGTACTACTGACCTCAGTTCCTTCAAAAAATGGTTGAAATGGCTCTAAGCACTATGGGACCTAAGTATCTGAGGTCATCAGTCACCTAGACTTAGAACTACTTAAACCTAACTAACCTAAGGGCATCACACACATCCATGCCCGAGGCAGGATTCGGACCTGCGACCGTAGCAGCAGCGCGGTTCCGGAATGAAGCGCCTAGAACCGCTCGGCCACAGCGGCCGGCTCAGTTCCTTCCTTCGATCGGAATCGTAAGGAAATGCCCAGTCGTTAATATGACCATATCTGTTACGATCTGGCAGTCTCCAGAACCTGAGAGAGTATTATTCTTTTGTTTAGCGCGAGGTGTTTCGTAGACCACTATTCAAGGCTGGCTGCGTATTGTTCCGCGTTCAGTATTGCGCACATCCGTCGTCGGGCGATAATGACACAGAGCTACCAGTAGGCGGACAAAGTACAAATAAAACTCCCGAGCACACGGATGCTGCGGTATTGGAAAGTTCGGCACAAGAGTAGCTAAGAATTTTAACTTCTGCTGTATTTTCAGGAAATCTTCTGAGCTCTGAAAGGACGAGTAATATCGATTAAAAACTGTATTCACTTGTCACAGTACACCTGTTATCGCAGCTGAGGACTGTCGCTAAGATTTACGAGGTACGATT
This sequence comes from Schistocerca americana, assembly GCF_021461395.2. Taxonomy (NCBI): domain Eukaryota; kingdom Metazoa; phylum Arthropoda; class Insecta; order Orthoptera; family Acrididae; genus Schistocerca; species Schistocerca americana. The sequence goes on along the minus strand of NC_060122.1, from coordinate 447,114,704 downwards.
TATCTGGATATACCGTCCCCTTCCTGTGAAGTGGCCACTCACCGTATTTAGAAAGAAGACGTGTTCGCGCTATAGAGGGGACACACCGCTTGCGCGAACCGGCTGGTGCGTGACGTCACTCCAGCGGCCGGATCCTCGCGCTGCGATTCGCTGAACAGTGCCTGCCCCGCCGGTGCCCTGGCTGTCGTGCCAGTTTCCCGCCTATCAGCTGTTACCTCGGCTCAGTAGCCGTGCGCGACCGTTCCTGGCAGGTTGTGGGTTGCCCTATCTTCTGCACTGAGTCCTCTGCTCTCGGTAAGTGTCGCACCAGCCAACTTCGCTTACTAATTCTGCCCTGTGCTGGGTGCTGCGATTGCGATAAGGGACCGGCGTCCTCTAGCGCCGTGTGTGAAATCTGTTGTGAACAGCTGAAAGTGACGGCCTTCCACTGCGGCCGATCGTTCACCGCCTTAACCTATCCCACGTCCACTAGTAGAGTCCGCTGATCGTTGTAGGTGCGTCTTTCGATACTGCATTTGTAACCATTACCTCGAGGAGGTTGTGTGACCCCTTGGACATGAACACTGGCCTTCTATATGGGGCAACAAACTCCTGGAAATTAAAGACCTGCCAATGGCTTAGAGACTTCCTGTGACCCCTCTCGTGACCAAAGCAGCTACAACCACCTCGAGAAGGTTGTCGCAACTAGTTTAGTCTTAAACCCGGGTCAGTGCGAACACACCAGATCATGCAACAGACCTCTGTGACCGCGTAATAGCTAGAGGGCGACAGCAGCATTATTAAGAACGTAGTATTGCCTACTGTATACGGGTATACAACGTTGTTCACTCTTGTAAATAGGGAAAATGAACAACAGCAAGATACGTGGCTGCTTTTACTGTTACCTTGTGTCGTTTGGGGTATTCAAAAAAATATATAGAAGTCCACTGGACAGCCGAGGCTGCTGTACAAAAAGACAAAAGCGGTGCATTTTGCTGGGCGTAATGTGTCATTAACCTAGTGGCAAGTGTGCGTAGGAGCTCGTTTCGGGCTGCACCAGCTGTAGGCAACGTAGTGCGCGGGCGCACTGCGACGATTATCTGACCCACTTTCACGCAGGATACGCACCCGAGGGTGAAGCAAGCCGGCGGTAGGCAGGTGGCTGAAAGTGGATCGATGGCTGCGTGCACACAGAGGGCGATTCGAGGTCATTCCAAGGACGTGCAAAAAGGAGCCAGCTGCTTGCGGTGTGTGGTCTCTGGATCTGAAAATACCTCAGCTGTGCGCTGGCGGCTCTTGATATCGCACAGAATAGATACCGGAGCGACGGAGAGAGACGCAAGTTAAACTCGCGCTGTAGAGGCCACGAAGTGTGATGGTTCTTCGTGTCACAGGATGAAATTCTGCGCGTAGGGGCGTAGGTGGTGTGTAGGGGTAGACAGAGAGACGAAAGTGAAACTCTGGTTCGTGAGGCTATTGACATTATGCTGTTAGCGGAGCCTTTAGCAGATGGTTCACCAAAAAGATACGCGCTTTCTTGTACAGAGTCCTCAAAATTGAAAAACTCCTTAAAACCACGATCATTTTTCTGTTACCTGTGTAATACGCTGAAGAAACTAGTATTTAAAAAATCAAGTGTGGGTAAATGTGTTACTAGATCAGTATGTAACAGCACGTTGCGCCATTTTGAAGGAAATTACGTTAATTTATATATTTTGAATCAAGAAAATTGAAAAAACTGTGGAACATTGAAGCTGCTTCTTGTATGGTGACCAAAAAATAAGAACTTCACAACTGTAGAGAGTCTGGGAGTAGACTATTGCTAAAGAAACTACAAAATTTTAATTAATTTTTTACTGCTTAAGTGAACGTTACATTCTTGTTAGGGCACAGTTTAATGGGTATTCTGTTCATTTTTTCTTAGTTATTTACTAAATTGCCGCGCGGGATTAGCCGACTGGCCTAGGGCGCTGCAGTCACAGACTGTGCAGCTGGTCCCGGGGGAGGTTCGCGTCCTCCCTGGGGCATGGGTGTGTGTGTTTAGACAAACCTTCTGAAAAGCTCCACTCATGTCAATTATACATCAGAATATTAAAGTAAATTTTTTCAAGTGTTTTAGATGATACATAGCTACTGTTACCGATGAATGCCACTAATAAACGAAAAATTCAGTTTAATCCTCTCACTTCCCCTATCGAGATACTCCGTACAAACGCTATAACCAACGCATTACTGCAGGTTGTCAAAGATTTCCTATTCAAAGACCAGCGTCGGAACGAAACTCCTTACAAATAGTAAGCAGTATTCAGTGTTCGAGCACGGGATGTTTCGTTACTAGGCTCCTTCTTCGACGCAGACAGCTTAATTTCAACAGCTACCACTTCATGAACTATAGGTTTTGATAGCACAGTTACATTACGAATCGTAGAAACATTTTGTCGTCAATAGTTTGCTAAACAACCAACTTCCTCTTACCAATTAATCGAAGAGTGGACCCTGACTTACATTCCACCGGCCACAAAGGGTTCACTTCGTTGCATAAGCCCTCCCATTATTACCCAGGGTGCTTCTAGGATATACCCATTTCTGTGGCCCATTAATCAAATAATCAAGGCTAGCGTATTCATATTTCATGAAGTCCATAACTTACTATCTGTGCACAGTGCTGAATGCGTGTCATTGTTCAGTCCGTGCATTCTTTTTTTCTTATCTAACAATTTTTGCGAGAATCATAACAGTCTTGCCACTCTTCGCTGAGATTCGGTCAAACCATTCTTAAAGTTTTCGTACAGTTATCGTAAAATTGTTGTTATTGTATATTTTGTTACACTACATTAAAATAGGGGAAATAATTCTACTTGCGGCCAACCAAACTGTGACGTTTTTCAAAGTTTTAGAGCGTCGGAGATATAACTCGTGCCTTCTGACACCAGTGAGGGTGACTCCCGAAAATATGACAGCAATATCGAATACAACACCCGAAGGAAAAATGGAAATATCGCATGGAAATGCACGCGTAAATGGGTGCGAGTGCAACAGGTGGCGGTTAGCGATGCACATGGCTCACCTGGCTGAAGGAAGGCTAATAGCAGTGAGTCACTCAGTGTTCACGTGAAAACTTGCTGCCTCGCACATGAACGTGGGTGACATTGCATTGCGCGTCATATAGTCTACACAGGATCCCCAGTATTATCGACGACGTACCCAGAGACGGGACAGGGGTGAGCAAGTACTACCCTCCGCGGAAACCCCCGGCCCCCAAGCATAACCACAAACCGAACTCTCAACATGTCTGCTTCAATACGGATCTTAAATATTAGCAAATGTAGTCATTTGTCGTGAAACACATATTAGTTATTCTCAGCATAACTACACCACTGGCCATTAAAATTGCTACACCACGATCATGACGTGCTACAGATGCGAAATTTAACTGACAGGAAGAAGATGCTGTGATATGCAAATGATTAGCTTTTCAGAGCATTCACACAAGGTTGGCGCCGGTGGTGACACCTACAACGTGCTGACTGGAGGAAAGTTTCCAATCGATTTCTCATACACAAACAGCGGTTGACTGGCGTTGCCTGGTGAAACGTTGTTGTGATGCCTCGTGTATGGAGGAGAAATGCGTATCATCAAGTTTCCGACTTCGATAAAAGTCGTTTTGTAGACTATCGCGATTGCGGTTTATCGTATCGCGACATTGCTGCTCGCGTTGGTCGAGATCCAATGACTGTTAGCAGAATATGGAAGCGGTGGGTTCAGGAGGGTAATACGGAACGCCGTGCTGGGTCCCAACGGCCTCGTATCACTAGCAGTCGAGATGACAGGCATCTTTTCCGCATGGCTGTAACGGATCGTGCAGCCAGGTCTCGATCCCGAATGGGGACGTTTGCAAGACGACAACCATCTGCACGAACAGTTCGACGACGTTTGCAGCAGCATGGACTATCAGCTCGGAGACCACAGGTTCTGTTTACAGCATCATGATGGTCGCATCCGTGTTTGGCGACATAGCGGAGAACGCACATTGGAAGCGTGTATTCGTCATCGCCATACTGGCGTATCACCCGGCGTGATGGTATGGGATGCCATTGGTTACACGTCTCGGTTACCTCTTGTTCACATTGACGGCATTTTGAACAGTGGACATTACGTTTCAGATGTGTTACGACCCGTGGCTCTACCCTGCATTCGATCCCTGCGAAACCCTTCATTTCATCTGGATAATGCACGACCGCATGTTGCAGGTCCTGCACGGGCCTTTCTGGATACAGAAAATGTTAGACTGCTGCCCTGGCCAGCACATTCTCCAGATCTCTCACCAATTGAAAACGTCTGGTTCAATGGTGGCCGAGCAACTGGCTCGTCGCAATACTACAGTCACTACTCTTGATGAACTGTGGTATCGTGTTGAAGCTGCATGGGCAGCTGTGCCTGTTCACGCCATCCAAGCTCTGTTTGACTCCATTCCCAGGCGTATCAAGGCCGTTATTACGGCCAGAGGTGGTTGTTCTGGATACTGATTTCTCAGGATCTATGCACCCAAATTACGTGAAAATGTAATCACATGTCAGTTTTAGTATAATATATCTGTCCAATGAATATCTGTTTATCATCTGCATTTATTCTTGGTGTAGCAATTTTAATGGCCAATAGTGTAATAAAGTTGCGCTGCCTCCACCTCCTTCCCTCCTCAACTTAAATCCTGGGTATTGTATTTTAGTCGGGGAATGAAAGTCTCGTTTCGCTCAAAAATGCAGTTTACGGCGCCGACCGCGTACTGGACAAATCCCATTGTCCAACGTCTTTGCCTTACGGAGTTGCACTTCTGATATGCTATTCCAGAAGTGTTCCGGTAACATACTGATTGCCCTCAAAACTTTTCGAGCTACAAATTTCTTTAGATGTGGGAATAAATAGAAGTCAGATGCTTCCAAATCTTGTGAACAGCGTGGATACATCTATTATTTATAATGAAAATTCTCCAGATTTCCCACTGGCAAAGCTGTTTTGTGGGACGGTGCATTGCACTGATGTTCTGTTGCTTTCCTCTTTTACGAGTTGTACTCAAGTATTTTCATCATATTGTCCCGTAAAACTTGCTTAATAGCCGTTAATTTTTTTATTCTTTGGAAGCTTCAAGAGCATTCCTTCCGCAGTCCAAAAAACATTGCCGTTTACCTCGAAGCCAGGTGAAATACTTCGCCTTTTTGCGCGAGACCACCAGCTTATTCCACCCACTGCTTGGGTCGTGGCTTTGTTTCTGGCCTGAAGTGCCCATATAAACCGCATCTACATAACAATAAGGGCTACACCGCATGCAGTACCTGTCTTGCACAAGCTCTTCTCACAGTTATTTCTTCGTGCAGAAAGTTCAATACCTGTTATTCCCCTCAAGTACCGATGGCGTCAGTGTTTTGTATGCTTCTTAATAACAGATTGTTCAATACGATTCTGCGCACGTCTGTGGCTACGGTTTTGGGACATCCACCACTGAATCATGTTAAAGAGACGTAACAACCCTTTTGAATTTAGTATCCTATTTATAAATGATAGAAATTGAGGGCGTACGTACCTTGTAGAACATCAGCTTTTGATGAACTTCCGTTGAAGATAAGTCGTCCAAAACAAGAATTTTTCAGTGTGGTAGTCCAGTTACTTCACTTCACTAAATCACAAACAGCACTACTACTTAGATAAGCCGAGTAAAAAATTATTTCGCAGGTCTTGTTTACACTTAAATGTACAGATACAAAAGTAAATATATGTATATAATCAGTGTAATCACGAGGCTGGGTTTTCTGGCTTGTCTGCTTATTAATAGTTTGCTGGAAGGTGTTTAATGCAGATAATGTTATTGTTTTGCAAAAATAGAACACTGCAGTACTTTCGGGGACTTCAGGGAGTGTATGTTAACGGCCAAGGGGCTAGGGAGAGGAGGGTGGTGGGGGACCTTGAACCAACGTCATGATTCTCCATGATATACCGGTAGGAACCACAGGTACAAGGACACGTAAGTGCGTCGTAGTGGGGTACCCTCCATTTGTAACGAAAACGAGGTTTTCACTGTCCCTACTGTTGGCACATGTAGTCGGAAGAAGAATATTTCTTGTGTCCACCCTCAAACCCGTTCGTGGAGTTTTCTAAGCAGCTTTTCGCGAGATATTAGCCGTCGTTCTCGTCCTTCAGTTCGGATCAGTCTACATCTCGGTTTCTCAATCACTCAGATCTATCAATATTCGCACTGCCCTTCATCCACATTTTTACTTAATTATTTCGCAAGCCAGTAAAGTATGGAAGTACTTTGTACTAATATAGGTTTTCCGTCCTATTCTGTTCGCGTGTCGAGCGAGGCAAAATGACTGTATATGCGTCTCCGTACGCGCCCTAATCTCTCTTATCTTCTCACAATTCACACGCAAGATAAAAGATGAAGACCTGTCACACACGCTTCCTCAAACACTGGTTCGCTGTTTTGACCCAACAGGCTTTCACAAGAGCAGCGTCAACTTCCTCCCTATTTTTTTATATGATCTCCGCAAGCATTTTTGTTTGACTTGGGGTGTGGACCATACTCACCTGTAAAGAACCTAGTAACGTGATTCAGAATTCATTAAATGTCTGTTGTCATGGTCTGTACAATGGCTACAAACGCTTGGCGAGTACCCTGCATTTGGTCAGACAACCGTCTTGGTTATATCTTTTTTCAAAAGCACTGCTTCGTCCCAGAATTCTACCGACAGATGTGCCTTCCATTCGCCTTCCCTACTAGAAGTTTCACCAGTTCGTCGTAATTTACGTCGCTTTAGCGCTACCCTGAATATTTAAACGATGAGACGGTTCTAGAACTATACCACTGATATTGGAATCACGTTTGGTGTGTGTGTGTGTGTGTGTGTGTGTGTGTGTGTGTGTGTGTGTGTGTGTACGTGTGCTGTTTCTTTGTGCATGTGTCTGCCGTGTGTGTCTGCCGTGTGTGTTTCACCCGAGTGGTTCTCCCTTCACCCATGCAGTTCGTTAAGAGAAGCTTGAACCCTCCAGAATCATCATCACTATGCATAAATTGCTCTGTAATTGTGTGCAACTATTCGTTTAACCCTTATCGTAAATAGGGGTGACCTTCAACCCTTGCCCAGCCACGCGAGACTCTTCAGCATGCGAGATAAATAAAGAGTTCAGAAAGGGGCTGATTCCATGGCGCATTCAGTGTAATATATAACAATGGAAAATCCAGGATGGAATGTAACAATACCAGAGAAGGAAAGTTGCTACTCACCATATAGTGGAGATGCTGAGTCGCAATAGGCACAACAAAAATATTCACACAATTATAGCTTTCGGCCACTCTCACACACACACACACACACACACACACACACATACAAACGCAACTTGCACACACGTCTGCAGTCTCGGAGAGCTGAAACCACACTGTGAGCAGCAGCAACAGTGCATGATGGGAGTGGCGACAGGAGGGGGGTAAGGAGGAGGCTGGGGTGGAGAGGGGGAGGGATAGTGAAGGGTTGCAGTTTAGACGGAGGGCAGGAGAGAAGATGGGGAGGATGGACGGGGTAAGTAGTGGAATGGAGAGAAATAAAAAGAAATTAAAAGACTGGATGTGGTGGTGAAATGATGGCTGTGTAGTGCTGGAATGGGAACAGGGTGGGGGCTGGATGGGTGAGGACAGTGACTAACGAAGGTTGAGACCAGGAGGGTTACTTATGCCCTCCCCCTCTGCACCTTCTCTCCTGCCCCCCATCTGAACCGCAACCCTTCACTGTCTGCCACTCCCACCATACATCCCTCCCCCTCCCCACCCCAGCCTCCTCCTTACCCTCACCCAGTCGCCAATCCCATCATGCACTGCTGCTGTTGCTCGCAATGTAGTTTCAGCTCTCTGAGACTGCAGACGTGTGTGTGTGTGTGTGTGTGTGTGTGTGTGTGTGTTTTTCTACTGCTGACAAAGGCCTTAATGGCCGAAAGCTATAATTGCGTGAATCTTTTTGTTATGCCTATCATGACACAGTGTAATATCTAGTAGTTTCGTGAGGGTCTTGTGCCTTATTCTTTTTTGTACACACTAAGAAAAAAAAAAAAAAAGACGCACCGAGAAAGAAGTATCTGAATGGGATGGAAATTGGCAGACGTGATGTACATGTACAGACAAACAGATGATTACAATTTCAGAAAAACTGAGAAATTGAGCAATTCAGTAATGCATTGGTCCACCTGGCCATCATGCAAGCAGCTACTATGTTTGGTTCAAAATGGTTCAAATGGCGCTGAGCACTATGGCACTTAACATCTGAGGTCATCAGTCCCCTAGACTTAGAACTACTTAAACCTAACTAACCTAAGGACATCACACACATCCATGCCCGAGGCAAGATTTGAACCTGCGACCGTAGCAGCGGTACGGTTCCGGACTGTAGTGCCTAGAACCGCTCGGCCTCAGCGGCCAGCACTCTGTTTGGCATTGGTTGATTGAGTTGTTGGATGTCCTGCTGGGTATTGTGCCTAATTCTGTCCAATTGGAGCGTTAGATCGTCAGTATCCTGAGATGGTTGGAAGTCACTGCCCATAATGCTCCACACTTCCTCAGTTGGGTAGAGATCCAGTGACCTTGCTGGTTAAGGTAGGGTTTGGCAAGCACCAAGACAACGGAATAACTTAGACGAGGTAGGAGCAGCACTGGAAGTCCGAAATATAGCTGAGCCGGTTACTAGTTCGGACTGGTGTCTCTAGTGTCTCTTCAGAACAATGTATGAACTCAAACTGAAGCCATACATAGTGGCAGTAGTATGTTGACTGATTCAGTTCAGGTACTGTCTCTCGATGTCACTCCTGCAAAGGCTATGGCAGAATGCACTTGACTGGAGACGTTGATCTTGAAACGATCTTTTCTTTCTAATGGAAATGAGCGTTTGGCATCATTGACCGTGGGGGACCCCTTGCGGGGTGCGTCTGGCTGCCTTGGTGCAGGTCTTACAACATTCGATGCCACATTGGGCGACCTGCACGCCGGATGGGGATGAAATGATGATGAAGACAACACAACACTGACTCGCTGAGTGGAGAAAATCTCCAACCCAGCCGGGAATTGAACCTGGGCCCGTAGGACTGCAAACCGTCACGCTTACCACTCAGTTATCTTTTTGTTGTTGATGTTGTTGATCTTTGTGTTTGGTCGTTGTGGACGTCACATGACATCCTTTCCGTTAAATTTCGTTTGTTGATTCTTCCAGTTTTTTTGCCGAGGCCAACCAGCTCTTTGACCGAACACGCTGAGCTACCGTGCTGGCTCTGTCGGGGCGGACGTCTTTCTCATGAAGCATGGCTACTTTCATCAGGGCATGTGAACTCACAGAACAATCAATGTAGGAGTTCTGAAAATCCTTTGAAGTTATATCAAGAGCTTGTTCATGGCTTGAAACAAGTGTATGGTGTGCAGTTAATGGAACATGTTTGGGTTTCTTCGCGTAAAAGGAGAACCTGATGTCCAATAATTTTGTTTGCAAACACGGCTGCTGCAGGAGCTGGAAAACTAATTGACGAAAAAATATATTATCTTTCATCAGAGAACTAACAACTAAGGAAAGCATCTACGATTACTTCATTCAGGACAATGCAGTGGAAAAGCACACACCGTCGGTGCATCTGCAACAGTATTACAATGTGTTTTTGAAGATAGTTACAATTTTTTTGGACTTATTTTGCTCGGGCCTAGTTTGCTCGGGCCTAGTTTGCTCGGGCCTAGTTTGCTCGGGCCTAGTTTGCTCGGACTTACTTGCAAACCCTTTCCTAAGTCATCCTATTGATTGCAAAGGTTCTCTACACTGTGCAACTGACAGGAGCGTCACGCGGTGAATGCAGCCTGCATATTGGCCAGTGTCTCCCTTTATTGGCAACGCCGGGGACAGCGGTTACGTCATCAGTGAAATAACCTGTTACTGCAGAGGGAGGCATCTTTGCTGATGACTACGTGGCATGATGTATGGGCATAGGGTGACCATACCGTAATTTGTGGTACTGGTTACCACTATGTGCAGAGGTACAGAAATTCAGGTACTGCATCCACATGTGAAAGTGTTGAAGTTTACCAAAATGTCTTCTTTATTGGTGATGATGTTCATCCATGTAAAAGGAGGGAAAGCTGAAAAGTGGAAGGTATGCTTAGATGGGCTTTGGAAACGAACTTGAAAACAGTGCCATAGAAAGGGGTAGATGAAGAAATGGGAGATTCGATAGGCAAGAAAATGTTGACAGGGCACTGAAAGATCTAAATAGAAGAGACATTCCCTTAATTATTGAAATCCTAGGGAGAATTGGCATTGCTATATCGCTGTAGCGCAACCCAATACCAATTGCAGGTTGTGTATCTAACAGCTTCCAGCGGCAACAAAACTAGATTCTCAATATTTCGCGTAATTGTTGACCATATTTAAAAGTTTAAATGCGGTCATAATCTACTCTTTAAGATGTATAATCTTGTGTTAAACTATGGCGAGACATTTGAGAATGACAGCATTTTCCAACTTCCGAAAATTTTAAACCTTTACAAAAGATTTTTTCGCTGCCATCCCCCCCTCCCAAACAAGTGGCGAAGGGAAAAAGTTAATCGCTTACTACATTTTTGCTGTTTGTGCAATCAGACTTCATCATCAGCCTTGAAGTTTTAATTTATTACTACTTTACTATTAATTCTTTCGTCATCCAATGTTCCTGCACAATTACATCGTTGTACGACGCACAGTTCAAGAGGTATGGGCATCGTAAATATTTAAAAGGGCGTAAAACGAGCTTTTGCTTAAAATCGAGCCCAAATTATTGGACTATATTCACCAGTGTTTCATTATGAGAGCATTTAGTCACTTCCAGCAAACTTTAACCATGATTTCAAACCTTTCCTAAACTTTTTTCTCCCTTGCATGTTCAAAATGAAATACTTAACACATTATCTATATTTGTAAAATACACGTTTGAAGCTGTTTTACACATGCAGGCTAGATTCCTTAAAGAATCAGGGCTTTTACTGGTGACAAAACTGTTCCGCGTCGGTGGAAGATATGAGATCGGAGAAATACCCTCAGACATCAGGAAGTATGTTATAATTCAAATTCCAAAGATAGTAAGTGCTGACAGGTTCAACAAGTCATGACTGCAAAATAGTTATTCAGATTATTTAGAGAAGAATGGAAAAACTGGTAGAAACCAACCCTCAGGGAAAATCAGTTTGGGATCCGGAGTAACGTTGCAACGTGTAAGGAAATACTGACCCTACGAATTATCTTATTAAAAGATCAGATGATGATGATGATGATGATGATGATGATGATGATGTGGCGGCCTTTAGTCCGAAGACTGGTTTGATGCCGCTTTGGTGCTTCTCTCTTCAGTGCAAGCCTCTTTCTCTCTGAATACTAAGTGCAACTTCCATCCTTCTGAATCAGCTTACTGTATTCATCTCTTTGTCTTCCTCAATGATTTTTTACCCCCCATACTTCCCTCCAGTACTAAATTGGTGACCCCTTGATGTCTCAGAAAGTGTCCCACCATGGTATCCCCTCTTCTAGTCAGGTTGTGCCATAGATTTTTTCCCCAATTCTATTCAGTACCTCCTCCTTAGTTTCGTGATCTACGCATCTAATCTTCAGCATTCTTGTGTAGCACCACATTTCAAAATATTCTATTTTCTTCTTGTCTAAAATGCTTATCGTTCACTTCAATACATGGCTACACTCCATACAAGTACTTTTAGAAAAGTTTTCCTAACACTCAAATCTATATTCGATGTTAAAAAAATACTCTTCTTCAGAAATTCTTTTCTTGCCATTGCCAGTGTCTATCTATCCTCTCTGCTTAGACCATGATCAGTTATTTTACTGCCCAAATAGCAAAACTCATCTACTGCTTTAAGTGCGTCGTTTCCTGATCTAATTCCCTCAGCATCATCTGATTTCATTGGACCACATTCCAGTATCCTTGTTTCGCTTTTGTTGATGTTCATTTTACATTCTCCTTTCAAGACATTGTCCATTAGTTCAACTGCTCTTCCAAGTCCTTTGCTGTCTCTGAGAGTATTAAATTGTAATCGGCACACCTCAGAGTTTTTATTTCTTCTCCCTGTACTTTCAAGATTTCCTTTACGGCTTGCCCAAGGTACAGATTGAATAACATCGGGGATAGGCTACAACCCTGTCTCACTCCCTTCTCATCCACTGTTTCCCTTTCATGTATCTCGACTCTTGTAACTGCCATTTGGTTTCTGTAAAAGTTGTAAATAACCCTTCACTCTCTGTATTTCACCCCGATTTCAAAGAGAGTACATCAATCAACATTCGTAAAAGCTTTCTGTAAGTCTGCAAATGCTAGAAACGTAGGCTTGCCTTTACTTAACCTATCGTCTAAGATACGTCATAGGCTCAGTAGTGCCTCGCGTCTTCCTACATTTCTTCGAAAGCCAAAATGAGCTCCCCCGGAAGTTCGAGTCCTCCCGCGGGCATGGCTGTGTGTGTGTTTGTCCTTAACTGTCAGAGTGGTTGATGGTGGTGGTTAGTGTTTAACGTCCCGTCGACAACGAGGTCATTAGAGACGGAGCGCAAGCTCGGGTTAGGGAAGGAGTGGGAAGGAAATCGGCCGTGCCCTTTCAAAGGAACCATCCCGGCATTTGCCTGAAACGATTTAGGGAAATCACGGAAAACCTAAATCAGGATGGCCGGAGACGGGATTGAACCGTCGTCCTCCCGAATGCGAGTCCAGTGTGCTAACCACTGCGCCACCTCGCTCGGTTTAACTGTCAGAAGATGGATTAAACAAGGAAAAACCTACGTTTACAGAATTTATAGTCTTGGAAAAAGCATTTGACATTGTTGACTGGAATTGCACTCTTTGAAATTCCGAACTTACCAGGGATAAAGTACAAGGAGCGTAATATTGCGTACTGCTTGAACTTGTACACAAACCAGGTTGTGTCGCAGAACATGAAAGGGAAGCAGTAGTTCAGAAGCCAACAAGACTGGGTAGTAATCTATCCCCGATACAGGACCGGTTAAAGCCCAAGCGCCGGCCGAAGTGGCCGTGCGGTTAAAGGCGCTGCAGTCTGGAACCGCAAGACCGCTACGGTCGCAGGTTCGAATCCTGCCTCGGGCATGGATGTTTGTGATGTCCTTAGGTTAGTTAGGTTTAACTAGTTCTAAGTTCTAGGGGACTAATGACCTCAGTAGTTGAGTCCCATAGTGCCCAGAGCCATTTGAACCATTTTTTTGAAAGCCCAAGCGACACAAGCCACTGCTCGAGGTGTCAAACTGGGAGGGTCGCCCTAGTGCAAGATCTGTATACAGTGCGTATCACAATTAGCAGCGAAAACTGACACGGATTAAAGTATAAAGGGGAAAGAGGAGAGGGGGAGGCAAATAAATAGCTTTACTTGGAAAATGTTCTCGAATCAGACCTGCATTGATGTTATTCAATCTGCACACTGAGCAAGCAGTTATACACGAACGGAATATCTGCACAAAAGTTTAAACTTCAAGAAGAAGAAATAAAACTGAGTGCGCTGATGATATTGTGATTATTTCAGATAATATAGGACTCTGAATTGCAATCGAACGAAAGGAATAGTGCCTTGAAAAGAGGTTATAAAATGAGCGTCAACAATGGTAATGGAATGTAGTCAGATTAAATCAGACAATGCTGAGGGAATTCCACTAGGAAACGAGACACTAAAAGTAGAAGATACATTTTTCAATTTGGGCAGCAAAATAACTGATGGTGGCCAAAATAGAGATGAAACAAGGACTGGCTACAACAAGGAAGGTATTTATGAAAAAAGAGGAATTTGTTAACATAGAATGTTAATTTAAGAGTTATGAAGTCTTTTCTGTTAACTATTTGTCTGGAGTGTAGCCTTCTGCAGAAGTGATATGTGGGCATATGCCGCTCAGACAAGAACAGAATAGAAATTTTCGAAATGTGGTGCTATAGAAGTATGCCAAAGATGGGAAGGGTAGATCCGGTAATGAATGAAGAGGTACTGAATCAAAACTGGGAGAAGAGAAATTTGAGGCACAACTTGACTATGAGAGAGAATGAACTCATGTGACACATTCTGAGGCGTCAAGAAATAGTCAGTTTGGAATTTGAGGGATGTGTGGGCGGAGGGAAGGAGGGGGGGGGGGGTAAAAATTTAGAGGGAACCCAAGAAATGTAGACAGTAAGCAGGTTGGATGAAGATTGCAATATGAGGATGGTCTGAGAAGACTGGTAAATTTCCATGAAAGAATAGAACATTTTTGTTACCGCTTAATGGTAGGTAAGCTTGATTATTCCAAAGATCTTATGAAGAATTTTAACAATGTACAGCCTACAGTCCATTGTTGACGGCCGTCTGAATTGGGAAGTGCCTCGGCTGCGATTGAAAATGGAGGAAAACAGAGTTTTGTTCTGTTATTAAAACGTTTTCATTTGGCGGGCTGGACTGCCGCACAAATCGAAACATAATTGGATGAAGTTCACACGGACTCTGCACCATCATTGAAGAACATTTACTTTTGGAATAATGAATATAAACGTGGTCAGACAAGAACCGAAAACGAAGCGAGCTGCGGCCGTCCAATTGGGATCACCACAAAGGAAACCATTGACAAAATCAGTGATATGGTAATACAAGACCGGCGAGTAAAAATTCGTAGAACTTCTAACACTGTAGGCATCTCAAGTGAGCGAGTGCATAATATCACGCACGGGGAATTGGCTATAAAGAAGCTGTGTGCAAGGTGGATGCCACAGTTGCACAGTCTCCCAAAAGCACACCGAGCAGATCATTCCTACACAATGTCTGGCGATATTTAACCGCAATCCGCAAGACTTTTTGAGCCGATTTGTGACTGTTGATGAAACATAGGTCGATCGTTACACACCAGTCAAAACAGTGGACAAAGGCTGGTGAAAGTGTACAGAAGAATGCAAAGTCCATTTTGTCAGCTGATAAAGTGACGGTAACTGTCTTCTTGGGTTTCCCAAGGAGTAATCCTCGTATATTACGTGGAAAAAGGTAGAACCATAACAGGATCCTATTATGCTTCATTGTTGGATCGTTTGAAACTTGCGTTGGCTGAAAAAAGATAAATATTTGTACGCAAAAAGGCGCTCTTCCCACAGGATAATGCACCACCCTACTCATCGGCGATAACGATGGCGAAGGCGCATGAACTGGGCTTTGAATTGGTTCCCCATCCACCTCATTCACCAGAATTAGCCCCAAGTGTCTTCTTCGCGTTTCCTAACTTGAAACTTTTTCTTGCTCTGAAGGAATTTTCATCCAGTGAGGAAGTGACAGCTGCAGCCACCAAATATTTTGCAGAAACTGACAACTTATTTTACCGATGGGATGAAAAAGCTGGAGAATTCCTCAAAGGAGGCTGTCGAGAAGCAAGGGGACTTTTTTACAAAACAAACATTTATCTTTTTACCAGACTTTCGTAGCTACAGAGATGAAGAGGTTTGCACAGGATAGACTAGGGTGGAGACCTGCCTCAAACCAGTCTTCGGACTGATTTGAAGACCACACCACCACTTATCCTGGAGACTGCTGTACGTCACATGAATCGCGACAAAGCTACCTTGTTAAAGATTGTATTGAAAATTAATAACTAATACTCTGAAAAAGGAACAGTATATGTATCTAGGTAGCGCACAATAATAAGTGTTTGTAGTTATAATATCCTAACCTGAAGGTAACTTGCTATAAATCATATAACCCTCTGAAGCCTGCAACTTTTTGCATTCTTATCGTAGCAGCCTTTGGAGATGAAAATGTGAAAAATTTGACTTATCGTTTCTTTTAGTATTCGCTAATACAGGGCGTCGTATTCTGAAGCAACACTCGATGGGGCATTTTGCAGAGGCGCGTATTAAGGATAAGTATAATAAGTGGTACCCACTTGCTATGGTTTTATTTACCGATTGTCATTTTTTATTTGTAATTCAATGTTGATATCATACGAAGATAGCGAGTGGAGCTGTGGACCCTAGAAAATTGAGTGCCAAGTGGAGAAATCGGAACATTTCCGATATATTCTTCTGTTTTGACTTAAATAGAGGGATGAAAGCAGCGGGAGCAGCCAGAAACATTTGCGTCGTGTACGGGGATAATGCTATTGGACAGAGCACGACAAGAAAATGGATTTCTCGTTTTAAGCATTCTTATATTAGTGACTCAACGTTCAGGACGACCTTCGAGGTTTGATGAAAATCGTGTAAAAGTATTAATCACAATGATACATGTCAGTGTACTCGAGAACTGGCAAATGTGATGAACTGTGATCATTCCATCATCGTACGGCATTTTATGCAGTGAGGAAGGTTCATAAATCGGGTGTATGGATACCGCATGCTCTAAGCCAAAATCATGTGCTCATCATCAATCGGCTCGTGAACAACACCGACCATTCCTACACCGTATCGTTGCTGGTGACAAGAAAAGGCGTCTTTATGCTAACATAAGGAAAAGGAAAGAAATGAATGGTCTCGGGCCAAACAAAGCAGCAACTTCCGGTATAAAGACCTGTGGCACTCCGTCTTCAGGCCACAAGTGGCCCATCGGGAGAATCCGACCGCCGTGTCATCATCAGTTGAGGTGCCTGTGCGCAAGCACAAAAGATAAATGTTATGCATCTGGTGGAACATCAATGGTGTGGTGTACTACGAATTGCTTCCCCAAGGTATAACCATGACTGCTGACATTTATTGCCAACAACTGAGACCTCTTGCAGACGCACTTTAAGAACGACCAGGAATACTGCGTGTAGTGATGGTTCTCCACGATATCGCATGCCCCCTTTCTGCCACACTGACAGAAAATCCTATACAGGAATTGGGTGGGGAAATCACTCCATCCCCACCTTATTCAAATGATCTTGCGCCCTGAGATTTTAACTTCTTCTGCTCTCTATCGAAGAACCTTGAAGGAACTTCCTTCCCGTATGAAAATGCCCTCCGAACATGGCTCGACGAGTTGTTACCTCAAAACAAAGTGATTTCGCGGAATCGAAAACTTGCACCAGTGTTGGCAGACTTATAAATAATGAGTTAGAATATATTATTGATGACTAACGTCTGTTGTGTGTATCTGTTGTGTTTATTAAACTTATGGAAAAACGCTATGAACTTATACACCAACCTAATATATTTTCAAAATATTAAAGTAAGCAGTGTCGTTAGAGAATCCTCCGATGACCATTCTAAACTGTCACGTACAATGATTACCTTCGCATGGGTCTACTAAAATTCTGTTTCGACAACTTGAAAAATTGAATCTGAGGTACGATGTGCAGAAAAGCGAATTGAAAACATAAACAGTGCCCACAAATGCCGTGTGTCAGGTTCATCAAGTGTTGTCAACATCTGAATGGAAAATATTGTCAAACCGTCAATACTTGATCTCTCACGTTCATTATGCATTGACAATACAAAGCGTATTTGGGGGTCATCAGTACTATTCGTCAATATTTCTAGTATTGATAATACGTCAAAATACGCGCCTTCAGACGGTCAGTATATTGACGTTTTGAGAATACTAACAAACGTGTGAGCGCCCCTTGATAATAATGCTCTTTCGTCTTGTTTTGACCTCATTTTCCGCACAACTACTGTCCTAACAAAATACCTTCTTGGGCTGTGCAACAAGTGAGAGACTGTAAAGGATATTGTCACTACTGCCCCTGTCCGCAGGCAGGACAATATGTTTCCGAAGTTTTTAGTGTTTTCAATATTATTACGCAACAAGTCAATCTCAGTGTCATTGCACATCCGGGAAATTTGTCAGTGATGTTGACGGTCAAGGGGCCGCTTTTCAACGCCGCTTTGTGCGCCTGATCTTGATTTTTCTCTTCGCGGTCATTACTGAAGTGATTAGTTGGGTGCTACATATGTACCTACATATCTTACTTAACGCTGGTTCTTGAAAGCTTTGTAAACAGGGTTTCGCAGGATAGTTGAGACAATAATAAAGTGGTTGACAGTTCAGATTTACGTCACTTCCGCGATACTCTCTCGTGGGTCAGATTCACGTTTATGCAATAAAAAAGGTGCGTTGTACACACGTGTGTGTGTGTGATTTATTGCAGACCAGTCGTCGCATATTTACTTTGTTAGTTTATATACCTATACAAATAACGACAGTATAAAGCCACGATCCGAGATCTGCTCCTGGCTCGTCTGTGTACTTCCCCTACTCACAAAAGCGTGGTGGTGTTCCTTGCCGGCATTGTCCCGTTGGCGGCTGTTGTCCACGGTCAGGGCTGCCCAAAATAGTCCGCGGTCAGGGATATCCAAAATAGTTTGCGGTCAAAGATGTCCAAAATACTCTTGCGTCCCAGTTCTGTTAGCACTGCGGCTGTCAAAAATAAAGGCCATTGATTATGTCAACAAAATCACTGTATTTATTCGTAATAGTCTCCCCCTGAATCAAAACACAACTGAAGTCATTTTAAACGTGTTTTGAAACAGTCACTGTAGTCCTTTTTTGGAATTTCATTAAAACCTGCAGTACAATTTTCTTGGATGTTATTAACTGTGGCATAATGGTGTCCTCTCATTGCCAACTTCAATTTGGGGAGCAACCAGAAGTCAGTTGGGGCCAAATTTGGCGAATACGGTGAGTGATCCAGAACTGTGATCTATTTGCTGGTCACATACTCGTGCACAGTCTTCACCTTGTGGGCTGGAGTGCCGTCATGGAGAAGATACGAGGAACCAGCCTCTCGGTATTGGGGGTCGAATTCGACGAATTCTAGGGCGCAGACGCTGGAGGGCGCAAAAAAAGTTGATGATATCTCTCTGCCTGGCTAGTTTGCGTACTTAGCTGAGAGGCAACGCGTTTGCCTGCCATGCATCGGGCGCGGGTTCGAATTCGGACCAGGTTAGAGATTTTCCCTGCTCATGGACTGGGTGTTGTGTTGTCATCATCATGTCATCGCCACGGAAGCACAAGTCGCCCAATGTGGCGTCACCTGAAGTAAGACATGCACCCGGCCGCAGAACTTCCCTGTTGGGGCCTCCCGGCCATTACTGCCACACAGTCATTTCATTTTACTGCTGCACTGCCATTTCCGACGAGTGTCGGACACCTACTTGCATTCACGTTCAGGACACCTGGCGCAGCTTTGACTTACTACGCAGCTATTTTTGAAACTTCAAGGGTCGTAACGCAGCAACTCGCCATGAGATAGAACTGCAGTTTGGAATTTCACACAAGCAGTCCTAATGGACCTGAGAGACACTATGTACATTTTCGCTCGCACTCTCACACTCATACATTCGGTGATGTTTCAGCAACACATTTACTTGTATGATGCATTAAAATGCTGGGTCTTCTTCGGATGTAGTTAGAAGCTGCCTGTGTTGAAACTCTTAGTGAGAAGAAAGGCGACAAGAAGTCTCTTGTCATGAATATAACATTGACAGCGGAAACAAATTTGTCAGTAAAAAAAAG
Organism: Schistocerca americana; assembly: GCF_021461395.2. Lineage (NCBI taxonomy): Eukaryota > Metazoa > Arthropoda > Insecta > Orthoptera > Acrididae > Schistocerca > Schistocerca americana. The sequence continues at coordinate 447,095,230 of NC_060122.1, read as the reverse complement.
AAAAAAAATGTAGAAAAGAGGCGTTAATGTTACTTTTATTTCATGCATTCTCCTTAGAAGGAAAGGATTGGTTAAAGTTTACGACTTACCACCAACTCTGAATGTTAATGATAGTCCAAATGTCCGACAGCCCGAAATGTAAAAAAAGCTGAGTTTGCAGAAAAATACGCCAAAATGAAACATCCGAGACTGTGCTTGTTGAAGACCAAATACCATTTTCAGACACATTTTCCAGTGAGAGATCTCAAAAATTCAGATCGTATTTTATTATTATTATTATTATTATTATTGTCATCGTCAGTCACTGTTATTATAACAGTAAAAATGGTAAATACGTTCACTATGGTAGATTTCGTATTTTATCACTAGTCAGACGATTCCTGATCTTCTAGAACTGCCCAATGTATCAGTTGATGATTTTTGCAAATCCCAGTAAAGCGGCATTTTGTAACTGGCAGATGGATATTTTATCAATACCAGTGGTTTTCAAATGTCCACTAATACACTGACGAGCCAAAACATTGACCATAGCCCACCGCAACATTGGATGCCACCTAGTTGCATTGCAGGCACGTGGCACGGTAAAAAATGTAGGCAGAGCAGACACGGGCGGGGGATCACCCTAGCGAAGACATGGGCTGCAAATGGGGAAATTCATTGAGGTAAGAGACTTTGACGAAGGGCAGATTATTATTATGCAGCGCCTGTGAACGAGTATCTCGAAAATGGTGAAGCTAGTCGAATGTTAACGTGCTACTGTCGTGAACATCTACCGAAAGGAGGACAGAGAAGCAACTATTAGGCACTCAGTAGTTGGACGTCCGAAGCTCTTCACAGCACGTGGGGTTCAGAGGCTTGTCTGATCTGCATTGTAGGTGACCCATGACTGCCGAAAGACCACAATGCTGGTGCACACAAGTGTTTCGGGGCACACCGTTCATCGCACACTGTTGAACATGGAGCTCCACAGCAGACCACCTCTGTGTATTCACATCTTGACCCAACAACATAGTCAGTTACAAATGTGGTGGTCGTAGAACCATTAGGATTCAACTTTTGGTAAGTGGAAACTTGTCAGCTCCTCAGGTGAATTACAGTTTTGCCGCACTAGATCGTTTGTCACCTCCACAAGGTCCATCATCGAGGTGAATGGTGGCTCAAATGTGCAGTGTGGCATGGACGCAGACTGATGGGAGCAGTATTGTGCTGTGGGAGACATTCTCCTGTGCTTGCATGAGCCTGTGGTAGTAACCGAATACATGTTGACAGCTGCTAACCACCTGCATACCTCCATGTTTGGTGTCTACACTGACGGCAATGTCATCTTTAAGTAGTATAATTGTCTGTGTCTTGGAGCCAGAACTGAGCTACAGTGATTTGAGGAGCATTATAACGAACTTGTGTTGATATCTCAGTGTCCATCACAGTGTACGCAAATCAGTGGCCTGTTATTTACGTGAATTACATGACCTGTGCGTAGACATCTAATGCCACATACCTCCACAAAAATAAGATCCATGACATGCAGAACTAGAGATGTATTTCATCCCAAAGATGGATAAACAAGCTGTTAAGCAGGTGGTCATAATGTTTTGGCTCATCAGTGTATCTTTTGACACTGCTCCTAGTGTGACAAGATCCCAAGGGACAACTTTCATTGGTTTGCGCCAGTGTCGCTGTAGTTTGATTTTCAAACCCTCGTATCTGACAAGTTCTTCATGTGGTTTTTTGTGAGTTCTGCTATCTCATGGGATGACAGTCTGTGATGCATATTTTTTTCCCACAATTGAGATGTGTAGTGTATCCTGGTCCAGCATTGAGCGGTCTGAAATCCCACAGTAATTTGACATCTTTACTTTTTTTTGACAACTTTTTCTGGTTCTTAATCCCACCAGTTCCTTGCCACCATGGAATAAGTTTCGGTGGTTCATTTGTACATCATCATCTCAGTTGTTCTTCAGCTAAGCAGAGTCTTACTAACCTATCCATCTGTGACAGAACTATTGTTGCTGTGACTTATAATACTTTTCTGTTTGTAGGAAATTCTTCCTAAACAGTATCACTATATGGTGTAAGTTAGGGGACCTGACAATTTTTCACATGTCTCCCTATTCTGTTCACCATCATTTAAGTATATTTGCATGGGAACTCCACATACCTGTTGTTCTTTCTGGGATACACTTGGATGGAACAGACAAAACACTATTTTTGATCATGTCCTTGCATTTTCAGCAGTATTTAGTTTTCCAGTAAGAAGTATATAATTTTTGTAATCTTCCCATTTACTCAATTAAGTATCACATTTAGCCCTCAAAAGTGGACAGACTTAAGGCAAAAAGTCTTCCAAGTTTTCAACTGATCTTTTGGAAGTCCTTGGTTAATGAAGTAATCACTCTCCTCTCTCAATCCTCCTGCCTAAAAAGAAGAGGAAAAATTTGTGCACATTCCCCCCCTCCCCCCCACACACACATGTAGTAGTGAGTAGTTTGCTAGTAGAGAGAATTCTGGGAGTTATTCTTCTTATTTTACTGTCACAATCCAAGTATGTAATGTTTCATTTGTTCCTTCTCTAAGGATAATAATACACAGAGACAAACACATTTGATATAATGTACAGTCATTTCAGTCAGTTTATTTATAAACTAATTTTTTTACAGGAATGGCTGAAATTGCAAGTGCTCTGTTGAGCGAAGTGGCGGAGCCACAGGGAACATCCGGCAACAAGGTCACAGTTGTGGGGGTTGGTCAGGTTGGAATGGCATGTGCCTTCAGTATACTGACTCAGGTAATCCAAACATTAGCAGAAATGACTTGAGACTTCATAACTGAATTCTGCGAAGTTTTGGTGTTTCATTTGGCGTAATTTTGTCTTCATTTTTAGCATGTTGCAAGTGAAATAGCACTGGTTGATGTTGTTGCTGACAAACTGAAAGGTGAAATGATGGATTTGCAGCACGGTCTTACTTTCATGAAGACAGGAAAGATTGTGGCTGGCACAGGTATTTTTTAATATTTTAAAGTGTAGTTTGATAGTTCTGTAGTTTTTCAGTTTCTGAAATTGTGTGCTGTGTATGCCATAAGGAAATTACTTAAATGAAGTTTACCACTTTAATTGAATCAACTGTGGGTTGTCGATGAAACAGTGTTACTCAACTAACCAAACACTGTTCTTTGCCTCATTTAACAAATTTTATTATGCTTGCTGCACGACCCAGGTTACAAGCCCATTTTCAAGTATGTTACTGATTCCAAATATGATAAGGCAAAGATAAAGATCTCAACTTCTTAATTTATTGATCCTTGGCTTAATATGAAATTTCTTCAATGTCCATTTAAAAAAAAAATTATGTATGGAATTAGGCAATTCAGCAATTACACTAATACGACTAAACATACCTAGAGATAAAGTTATGCATCACCCTAGAAGTTTCCTTGTACTCATGGATTGAGCCCAAAGTTTTACTTTTATCTAGAAGTTGTGATGTCCTGTAAAAGAGGTGAATAATTGAATTGGGTTTGCTCATTTAATAATAGGTGTTGGGATATACACACAATTTTTATTTTTTTTTTAATTTTTAGACTGTCTCTTTGCCAAGTTTTGCCACCTTTTCTTCTAAGTGTGAGACTTCTACATCTATTACATATTTGCGGTTTTTGTTAAGGCAATGTTCTGTAAAGGTTGAATCAAGCTTCTTCAGCCATCAGCTTCTATGACGTTCTTTAAACCTGATGCATGTTGACCTCCATCTGTCCCATGTAGCAAGAATGACACTCCCAGCATATGATCTTATAAACATCACTTTTGTGAGGTCAGTTTGTTTGTCTTTTGCATTGAACAAGAAACTACCTATTGTCTGAGGGACGTAAATGAGCACAGAGAGAATCTTTGCCTTGAAAATATTACTTATCCTTTTTGACATTTTCCCTATGAAAGATAATCTGCACCATTTGTTTTCCCCATTTGTCTGTGTTTTTCATTGCGGACAGTAGGGACCTGGTTTGCTTTTTGCTCTTATTAATTAGAATTTTGTCAATGACTTTGGGGCCAAATTCATTATTTGTGGCTATTGTTTTTATTGTATAAAGTTGCTGATCAGTCTTCTTGGGACATGGGAATAGAAAGGAGACTGAGGATCATGTGGTGGAATGCTGCATGTTCATATGCTGTTGGATGTTGGGAGGAAACAGGGATGAATGTGTCAGTGAATGAATCTTTTTGATAATTTTTATGTTGCTGTATTCTATCTGTAAACTAATGTCCAAGAAATTTATGCTGGGTCTCTCTAACTCCATGCTGACCTTTATATTAGTGACTCACTGTTTCATATTTTCCACAAATCTTTGGAGCTGTCTATTGGAATCTTTCCACATACAAAGAATATCATAATCATATCTGTACCATTACACCAAATGTTTTGCCAATGGTTCCCTGTTAAGAAAATCAGTCTCCCACTTGAATGAGATTTTCATTCTGCAGTAGTGTGTGCACTGATGTGAAACTTCCTGATGGATTAAAACTGTGTGCTGGACTGGTACTGGCAGAATTGAAGCTGTGAGGGCGGATCGTGAGTCGTGCTTGGGTAGCTCAGTTGGTAGAGCACTTGCCCGCGAAAGGCAAAGGTCCTGAGTTCGAGTCTTGGTCCGGCACACAGTTTTAATCTGTCAGGAAGTTAGTCTCAAACTTGTCCATAAACATTTCAGCTAGAAGTTGGATAAGGGTGACCCCATTGCCAGACCATCCACTTGCTTATAATAGCTCTGTTGAAAACAGAAATAATTTTCATTTAAACAACATTCCATTGTACTAAGAATGCTCAACTGTTCTTCTGAATGAATGTTGTGTGAATACAATGATTATAACACAATATCTACACAGCTTTCACAGGAATACTTGTTACCCAGCTTTGGACATCAAAAGAGACTAAGTTTGCATCTGTTGGAACCTTGACATCTGTTAACTTGGTAATTAAATCGAAACTGTTCTTATTGATTTATTTCCCTTTGAAGTTCAGTTTCTTCTTCAGGAAGGTGTTGATCCTCTGGCAATCTTGTGTACTAGAACTTGTATTGCAGATACAAGGTCCAGTACAGAAGATTGCCATGGGAGATCAACACCTTCTTGAAGAACAAATTGAGCTTCAAAGGGAAATAAATCATTAAGAACAGTTCAGGTTTAGCCAACAGGTCAACAGATGTTAGGGTTCCAACAAATGCAAAATTAGTCTCCTTTGATATACATAGTTTGTTCACAAGTATTCCAGTGAAAGACTGTGTAGATATTGCATCACAATCATTGTATTCACCGACATTAATCCAGAAGAAGAGCTGATCATTCTTAGTACAGTGGAATGTTGTTTAAATCAAAATTATTTATGTTTTCAACAGAGCTATTATAAGCAAGCAGATGGTCTGGCAAAGGGCTCACCTCTATCCTCCTCACTAGCAGGAATGTCCATGGACAAGTGGGAGACTGATTTTTGTAATAGAGAGCCATTGGCAAAACATGTGATATATTGGTACAGGTATGGTGATGATATTCCTTGTTTGTGGAAAGGTTCCGATAGACAATTCCACAAATTTGTGGATAATATGAAACAGTGGCACACTAATATAAAGGTCAGCATGGAGTTAGGGTGACACAGTGCAAATTTCCTGGACATTAGCTTACAGATAGAAGACAGAAACCATAAATTTAAAATTTATCAAAAGATTCATTCACTGGCACATTCATTCCGATTTTGTCCCAACATCCTGCAGTGTATAAGTATGCAGTATTCCACCCCATGTTCCACTGTTTCCATTCTGTCCCCATGTCCCAGAAAGACTCACTAGGTACATTATACGAAAGAAAAAAAAAAAATAGCCACAAATAATGAATTTGATCCGAACACCATTGACAAAATTCCAGGTAAAAAGAGGAAGAAGCAAAGCAAGTCTCTATTGTCCCCAAGAACAACAAAGACAAATGGTGCAGATTACTTCATATAGGAAAAATGTCAAAAAGAATAAGTAACATTTTCAAGGCACAGTGCTTCTCCATTCTTGTCTATGTCCCTCAGACAATAGGTAGTTTCTTGTTCAATGCATAAGATAAACAACCAGCCATTACAACAAATGAGGTTCATAAGATCACATGCCAGGAAGATCAACATAGAAGCTGGAGACTGAGAAAGCCTGATTCAGCCTTTTCAGAACATCGCCTTAACAAAAACAACAAATACATAATAGATGTAGAAGTCTTACACATAGAGGCAAAGGCAGCAAACTGTAGCCAGTTAGAAATTGTAGAAATTAAAAAAAATCAGATGTTTGTCTCCACACCTATTATTAAATGCACAAACCCAATTCAATTATTCACCTCTTTTAGATGATATCACAATTCCAGATAGAAGTAAAACTTTGGACCTCAATCTCTGAGCCGACAAAAAGTTCTAAGCTGATGCATAACTTTATTATTAGGTATGTTTAATCCTGTTAGTGTAAGTGCTGAGTCGTGTAATACCATACGTAATTGGTAGAAAAAAATGGTCATTGAGTAATTTTACATTAAGCCAAGGATCAATACATTAAGAAGTTGAGGTGTTTATCTTTACCTTATCATTATGTTTATCTTTGCTTTACCATCTTTGGAATCAATAACATGCTTGAAATTGGGCTTGTAACATGAAATCTAAGTTGTGCAATAACCATAATAAAAAATTGGTTAAACAAGGCAAAACTATGTTTGTTTAGTAAAAAATGATCATCTTAATAAGCATACAATGCCATTCTCTCACTTCTCAATCAATATATCTTTGTTCTGAACAAAGACGAGGTGACTTACCGAACGAAAGCGCTGGCAGGTCGATAGACACACAAACATACACACAAAATTCAAGCTTTCGCAACAAACTATTGCCTCATCAGGAAAGAGGGAAGGGGAGGGCAAGACGAAAGGAAGTGGGTTTTAAGGGAGAGGGTAAGGAGTCATTCCAATCCCGGGAGCGGAAAGACTTACCTTAGGGGGAAAAAAAACACACACACACACACACACACACACACACACACACACACACACACACACACACACACATATACATATGTCTGCTTGTGTCTGTATATGTGTGGATGGATGTGTGTGTGTGTGTGTGTGCGCGCGCGAGTGTATACCCGTCCTTTTTTCCCCCTAAGGTAAGTCTTTCCACTCCCGGGATTGGAATGACTCCTTACCCTCTCCCTTAACACCCACTTCCTTTCCTTTCGTCTTTCCCTCTCCTTCCCTCTTTCCTGATGAGGCAACAGTTTGTTGCGAAAGCTTGAATTTTTTGTGTATGTATGTGTCTGTTTGTGTTTCTATCGACCTGCCAGCGCTTTCGTATGGTAAGTCACATCATCTTTGTTTTTAAATATATTTTTCCCGCGTGGAATGTTTCCCTTTACTATGTAGATATAATGTAAGTGGTAAGATGATCAAATTAGCCCCTGATTATTGTTATGTTTACACTTCTGTGTCTTTGCAGATTATGCTGTAACAGCAGGGTCAAGATTGTGCATTGTTACTGCTGGGGCTCGACAGAAAGAAGGAGAATCACGGTTGGACTTGGTTCAACGTAACACAGATATTTTCAAAGGAATCATTCCAAACTTGGTGAAGCACAGTCCAAATACCATTTTGCTTGTTGTTAGTAATCCAGGTTAGTTGCCATGGACAAATTAATACTTGAGTGTCCTGTTTTTTTCCTGTTTTAATTGTAGGTGATTTATTTTGTAAAAAAAACTTTCATTTTGTATTTGACCCATTTTCTACAGTTATCATATACTACTTAACACTGGTAATGTGTTATGATGTAGAAGTGCCAGAAGATAAAGTTCATAGCCAGCATGGATTGAGTGTCACATATTCATTTTGTTTCCCAAACTGAGCTGCTGAACCTCACTTCACAGCACTATCTGCCAGACTCTGGCATATTTTGTTGGTTCTTTTGCCTGGAAAGTGACAGTGTCAGTAATTTTCTCTAGCATTTCACATTAGTATTTATTGAACAAGAAATGTGTTTCCTTCACAGAGACTTCAGACCTATAAATATAGCTAAAAGTAGCATTTCATTGTGTAATTCAATTTAAATTATTTTGCAGTTGATATCCTAACATATGTTGCTTGGAAACTGAGTGGCCTTCCAAAGAATCGTGTGATTGGATCTGGCACCAATTTGGATTCATCTCGTTTCCGATTCTTGATGTCACAGAGATTAAATGTTGCTCCTGCCAGCTGTCATGGGTGGATAATTGGAGAGCATGGTGACACCAGTGGTACGTGCACTTGTCTGCATTATATACATTTGTACATATCAAACAGTTAAAATTTATTCTGGTATTAATAACGTTTGTCTGTAATTAACTGTTCAAACAATTTTGGCACAGAGCAGTTTATAAAATCAAATTTTAATATACAGCTACTAACGAGTAGGTTTATTTTAAGCTCAGTTATGGAAATTAGAAGTCACAGTATATGAAGGGCTTTATTGATTAATGTAATATTGTCTCAGAATATAAATGTTAGGCTCCCCAGATTGAAAGGTCTGATATTAGCTTACAGGTAGAATTAGTGATTACCTGTTCACCATTATTCCCTTGTTCACTTGTCTTTCACTTGCTGCTGTATGACACAACATTGGTACTTTAATTTTTCTTCATTCTAGAGATGTCTCCCACTATATCTCTTTTAAGGCACCTGCATGTTAACAGTCAAATGTTAAATATCACTTAATTGAGAAGTGTAGTTGGAGGAACAGGGAGAATTTCGCCAAAATAAAGTATGGAAAAGACTGATGACCATGGAAGAAGTTAAGTTGGACAAAAGGATTGTAGACTTAAGAAGTAAATTCCTAAAATTTCATCATTATTTACAAAGAATAAAGTAGTAGTTTAGTCAGATAAAATTATCATGAAGTGTAGTGTTCATAAGATGGGTTACCTTCATCTAAACAAACTGAAGAATGAGTGAAAGGACATTCTTTGCCTTCACAGGGAAGTAGTAGTATTGGGTCAAAGACAGTATAGTAAATAGTGGAAAAATGCAGAAATTAAAGCAATTTAAAATTGAAATGTAGAAATATAATCACAAACTACACCTTAAAGTGAAGAATTTCATATGTGCCTCTAGCCAGCAATCTTTATGAAGTGAATTGTTATGAGAATATGTAAAGGTACCTTTTCACAAAAAAATTGCATTAATATTGAAATACAATTCCATCTTATTAATGATAGCTTTATATCAGTGAGGTTATATTAACCATATTTTGATGTGTCTCCCGTACACCAGTAAAATGATTAGCATATGTGTGTTATTAGATAAATAAATCACAGATAACATGTGTGTTTTGGGCATGACAAGAAATTCCTGAGGAGGATATTCAGAAGCTATTTATTTCTGTGCCAAAACAAATACAACAATGTATTCATGTCCTGAGTGTTACATCTTGTACTTATTTAGATAATGGACATTAGTCCTGAATGGAAAGAAAGTTTTCTCATTTAATACCTGTTACATATGAAAATCTCCAGAAGGTTCCCTAATTTGGAATAGTTGCTTTGTAGTGTAGCTTTCCTTTGCAGTCAGTGTATATTATTTCAAGGAATGTATGTTGTAGTCACAGGCTGATGTTTAGTGTATCCTGAATCTAGCTCGGAAGATGACAGTTTGGTTGTGAATTGATCAAGTTAGTGAATGTTATGTCTACATCTGCATCTATTCCTTGCCAACCACTGTGAATGGATGGCAGAGGGTAATTCTCATTGTACCATTTATTAGATCATCTTTTCATTCTATTCAAGAGTAGAGTGCATGAAGAATGATTGCTTGGATGTATCTGTATGCAGTGTAATTAGTGTGGTCTTGTCACTGTGGTATCTACAGCAGTGAAGCATAGAAGGTTTTAATATATGCCTTGATTCTTCATTTCATACACTGGTTCCTGAAACTTTGTATGTAGGCATTCACGTGATTGTTGGTGTCAAGAATCTGCAAATTCAGGTTTTTCAGTGTCTCCTTGACACCATCCCATGGCTCAAATGAAACTGTGGCCATTCATGCTGTTCTTCTATGTATACATTAAACATTTCCTGTTTGCTTATTTGGTATCTACCCCATACACTTAATCACTACTCTAAGATGTCTCACACAAATGTAAACTGGCTGTCTTTTCCCAGTGTCCTCCCAATAACTGGAAATCTGCCACCTTATTTACTTCCATTACCTTAGAGAGTAGATGAGACATAACACTTATTCATTGATGTGTTCATTGATGTGCAGATACTATCATGAAGGAAAAACATTTGATATGTTTAATCAATAAAAGTGGGCTTTAAGAGGGGGTTTTAACTGTCAGAAATTCTCTCTGTAAGTTATATTGGCAGTTAACTACCACAGATCTGCTGTATTCCAATTGTGCTTACATAGGCTGTACAAAACATAATACAAGCAGGTAGTACATCTGAAATTGTTGCTGCATTGTATGTTATACTGGGTAACAGCTTCAGTAACACTAGCATGACTTTGTTAATGACTGCTGTTAGAACAGAGACCTGTTCACAGTAAAATTATTAGTAGTAGGCCTACTGCTGTTTAGTCATTGCCAGTTTTGGAATACATACAATTTTTATTTGCAACTGTTCATAGCTTCTAAGAGACCTTTGTATCAGGAGGCAGAACCTCATTGTCAGCTGTGCACAGGGAAATGTCTTCTTGTCTTGAGAATCAGTGGACCAGTTTTGTGAAACTCTACATTATTGACAACAAACACCCTTAATGAGTAAACATTCTAGGGACTGAGTGTAAGCATTAAGAGCTTTCTAGATACATCTGAAAGTTGCATACGTAACTGTGGTATATAGTATTCTCTTTGCTTCTACCATATAAATACTTCATATATGTTTGGTGTGTTGCCCTGCAAGCTCATTCCATGAGATAACTTATTGGGAAAGTATCCATGATAAGCTCTAGCACCCTTCTCTTTAAGTCACCACAAGACACCTGCTTCTCTGAAATAAAGGGGGAGGTAGCAAAATGTGTTTTTCAGTTAGTTTTCTCTGCATGACTACTTCTAGATTGTTATCCAGAAATAGAGTAAGGAATTTTACATGAAAATGTTTCATTTAGTGTGTGACCATTTGTATCAGCAGGTCGTATTTATTCATCTGAATTTACAGAATGTGAGCCTCTTTGCTATTAGGGTGTTGAGAGGGGACAGGGAGAGGAAAGAGAATTTGTAAATCACTGCTTTTTATTAGTTTTGGATAAGGACACTGTCCAAAAGTGTAACAAAGTAACTTAATGACTTCCATTATTTCTATTACTGCTGAAAATTGTCAATCATTGTATTATTTTAATAACAACTTGTAAATGGTGGTTGTACTTTTCAATTAATATAAGCTATTGTAATTTTGCTGGAGGGAGGAAATGATCCATAGATGATGCCAGGTGTCTAGATCAGTAGTGTCTACACTGCCTGACAAAAACAAAAAAAAGGCCACCATAGTGCATTAGTGTTTTTGGTGTTTAGGGTTGCCACCTGGCCTGGAAGGGATGTGCACCGCATCAGATGTTGAGTGATAACTGTAAAGGACACAGAAATGCCACACACTCATATGAGATGGTGTTATCACTGCAAGACAGATTTTGCTAGGAGCCTCATTATGGTTCTCTATTTGGGCAGCTAGTTTAATCCTGCAGTAGCCAGGTTTGTGGGCCATTCAAATATGACAGTGGTCTGATATTGGACTGCATGGGAACATGAGGTCAGATATACTTGATGTCGAGTCTCCTTGTTGACCATGTCTGCCCACCATGAGGGCAGTTTGGAATATTGTGCACCAAGAACATAGTAATGCCCTTCATATCTGTCTGAAATTTAACAGTAATTGACTTGCTGCAGCATCGTTTCATTCTGTACTAAGAGCAGTCGAACTGGGAATTATCATCCCATGTGTAGGCCATTGTTAACACCACAACACACACAGCTATGTTTTGAGTGGTTCTGAGACTGAGAAGCAGGAACTGCTGATAAACAGCATAGCATTGTCTTCAGCTATTAACTGTGCTTCTGCACTGCCCTGGATGACTGTTGTTGATGATAGTAATCTGGAAAGAGGTTCCATTCTTAAATTGTTTTGGAGAGCCACATAGTGTTATTCCTGGCATCACAATGTGAAGAGCCACAGCGTGTGACATTCAAGACTTTGCTAGTAGAGATTGAGGGAATTCTGACAGTACAATGATATATCACGGATTTTCTGCATCCTTGTGTAGCCTCACACACAACAGTACCATGGTGCTATTATCCAATAGGACAGTGTTCTTCCACAACTGGCATGTTTGTCTGTAAATGCCTGCATGATGTTGCACAACTCCTAAGGCCAAAGGGATCACAAGTTCTGTCCCTGAAAGAATTTATGTGGGACTAGCTTGAATGTCAACCCTTTCCCAGTTCCAATAACCAGGACCAGTTCCAACAGTTGTAGAACAGCTTGCCTCAGGAGACAATTCGATGGCTTCATGTGACCCTCTCCAGTCAAATCAGTGATTCCATTCAGGCCAGAAAGGGTGCAACAGCATAGTGATAAGTGAGCTCTTACTGCCAAATTCTTTATAAATTTGACTTGATTTTATAATTGCTGATAACATCACATACCCTCTCAACCCATGAAGCTTCATTTTGTTTCCATCTCCTCTTTCGGGTGCTTCCCTGCCTTTGTCATGTATTGTATGATAGTGTCAACAGTAAGGCTTGCACAGATTCTCAGATTGATTTGCATGATCCTGTTAAACTGTCTGATGAAATTTAAAGTTGTCAATATTGAATGAAATTCATTGAGGATTGAGACCATGTTAGATAACTTACAGAATAACAATTTCTCAGCTTTAGTCACTTTTTTTTGGTTCAATTTTTATTGTCACAAAGGATATCAGCAGCATGCTGCCATCATTTCATGTCCGTTGTCAGTTAGAAATATATGTATAAGTAACATTTAGGCTCCTCATAAAGGCACCATACTGCTGAAACACATGCAGCCGTAAATGTGGGACAGAAAGCGAATGGAGCTGAGAAATTACTATTTTATAAATTCTGAATTAAATCCAAGACTACCGGCCAGAGTGGCCAAGTGGTTCTAGGCGCTACAGGCTGGAACTGCGCGACCGCTATGGTTGCAGGTTCGAATCCTGTCTCGGGCATGGATGTGTGTGATGTCCTTAGGTTAGTTAGATTTAAGTAGTTCTAAGTTCTAGGGGACTGATGACCTCAGCAGTTAAGTCCCATAGTGCTCAGAGCCATTCTTGAAACACAGGACCACACAATAAACTTATATGATGTGTGATAAAACTGAAAATATTTACAGCTGATTATTAGCTAAGTGACATGAGATTCAGAGCTGTCATAATACCATGTTCGTTCTCTCTCTCTCTCTCTCTCTCTCTCTCTCTCTCTCTCTCTCTCTCTCTCTCTCTCTCTCTCCCCCTTACTTGCAATACTTGGGAAATTACTGTAGATGTGCTTAACACTAACTAAACTCCTTATCATTTTTTAGTGCCTGTCTGGTCCGGTGTAAATGTGGCAGGTGTAAGGTTGCGAGATTTAAATCCAAATGTGGGGACTGTAGCTGATAAAGAAAACTGGGAACAACTTCACCAACAAGTAGTTCAGAGGTAAGTCTGCTGTGAAATCTGGTCCTGTGCAGTACCTATAACTTACTGACAGTTTCACTACAGAGAACTTGTATTATTACAAAACACTGTAGTTAAAAGCTCTGTGTTGCTGCCTTTTGCAAAAAACATAAATAATGAAGCTGTAGTGATTATTGGGATTACTAGCTTACAAAATTGTGCACTCAGTGGTCATTAATGTTTGTAATATGTTCTTTAACTGTTTTTACTGCAATTTAGCAGAGAGAGGTTTATTGGGATTACATTGACGGTGTTGCAAAAAGACGTGCTGCCTAAGTGTTGGTAAATAGGTTTTCTGTATATACCTGAGACTGGCTGTTTTGAGTTTCATATGAAGTTCTCTTTCCAATACTCAGAAATATTTTGTGTGCTCATTAACAACTGTTAACAATGTGTTTCTGCACTGAAATTGATAGCATTAGTGTTGTTGATGCAGTCTACCGAAGCATATTTTACAGTAAGAAAACACACACAATGTTAGATTTTAATGAACAGAGGGCAGGTGAAAAAAAACTATATTTTGGAGGGACATTGTTGATAATACTTCCTACATCTACATCTACAGCTATGCTGCAAGTCACTGTGAAGTGCATGGCAGAGGTTGTGTCCCACTGTACCACTTATTAATGCTTTTTCCTGTTTCATTCACATATTGAGCACGGGAAGAATGATGTTTTAAATGCCTCTGTGCATTCTGTTGTTAATCTAATTTTGTCCTCACAATCCATATGAGTGATACATAGGGTTTGTAGCATATTCCAAGAGTCGTCATATAAAACCAGTTCTTGAAATTTCATAACTAGGCTTTCTCAGGATAGTTGAAGGCTTTCTTAAAAAGTCTACAAGTTCAGTTTCTTGAGCATCTTTGTAACTCTTTCCCATGGATCAAACAAACCTGCGACCATTTGTGCTACCATTATCTATTACTTTCAATATTCCCCGTCAGTCCTATTTGGTAACTGTCCCAAAACTAAAGTAACATTCTGGGATGGGTTGCATGAGTGATTTGTAGGCAGTCTCCTTTGCAGACTGATTGCATTTTCCCAGTATTCTACCAATAAACTGAAGTCTACCACCTGTTTTACTCATGACTGAGTCTACATGCTCATTCCTTTTCACTCCCTATGACGCTTTACATCCAGGTAAGTAAGAGGTCACTGATTCCAGCTGTGCCTTACTAATACTACAGTCATATGATACTATGTTTCTGTTCTGATTTTTGAAGTGCTCAGTTTTACATTTCTGAATATTTACAGCAAGTTGCCAATCTTTGCACCCCCTTTGATGTCTTGTCAAGATTTGTCTGAATGTTTACACAGCTTCTTTCAGACAGTACTTCATTGCAAATGACTAAATCATCTACAAAAAGTCTGAGATTACTATTGATATCATCTGCATGACATTAATATAAAACATGAACAGCAATGGCCCCAACACACCTGAAGTTACTTCTACATCTGCTGATTGATCTCCTTCCATGATAAGTGGCTGCATCTTCCTGATCAAAAAAATCTCAAACCAATCACAAATTTCTCTTGATACTCCGCATGACAGTAATTTTGATAATAAGTGTAAATGTAGCACTAACTCAAATGCTTTTTGGAAATCAGGAAATATTGCATCTATCCGACTGCCTTGATCCATAGCTTTCACTATGCCATGTGAGAAAATAGTAGAGTTGGGTTTCACGTGATGGATGTTTTCAGAATCCATACTTGTTGGCATTGAGGAGGTCATTCTGTTAGAGATTCCTTGTTATATTTGAGCTCAGGATATGTTCTAAGCATCTACAGTAAATTGATATCAAGGATATTGGATGTAGTTTTGTGGATCACGTATACCACCCTTCTTGTTAAACGGGTGTGACCTGTGCTTTCTTCCAACTACTGGACATAATTTTTTGTTCAACAGATCTGTGTCAGATAATAATTAAAAGAAGGGCTAACTTGGCTACAAATTCAACATAGGAGCTGCTGAGGATTCCTTTAGGTCTAGAGCTTTGTTCAGTTTTAACAATTTTGTCTGTTTCTCAATGCACTGACACTAATAACTATTTCACTCATCTTTTCAGTGGTATGAGAACTAAATTGTGGCAGTCTCCTGGGTTTTCCTTTCTAAGGGAACTTTTGAAAATGGAGTTAAGCATTTCTGCTTCTGCTTTGCAACCCTCAGTTTCAGGTCCTGTCTCATCTGCAAGTGACTGGACACTAACTTTGCTGCCACAAACAACATTAACAAATGACCAGAATTTCTTTCGGTTTTTTACACCTATAACACAGTTGTCTCTGTGTCTTTAGAAGTTTTTTACAGTTACTGTACACCATGAGGGTCCCTCTCATTGTGAACTGTTCTTCAGGGTACATACATAACCAGTGCAAGGGAATCTGTTCACCTCGTCTACATGCTCCTACCCTGTGTTGAAAGTTTAAAGTTTGTCATTGAGATATGACACTAATGCTTTTTTTATATGGTTTACTGATCATATGTACCATTGTGTTTTCAAGGGCATATTATACTTATGTAACCAGTTACACTGCTGTGAATATTTTATTTGTTTGAACTATAAGCCTATTGGAGCTATACAGCCATCACCAGGTTATTTTTTCAAGTCCTGACTCCCATGCAGTATCATTGTTTCTGTTGCTGTCTATTTGTTACTGATTATATTTTATGTTAATGTAGCAATAATTATTAGTCTTCTGGTATGTTCTGACTTTTCTTTTAGTAGTGGTCAGAAATTGCCCAGAAATAAATCTTAGTCTGTAGTTGACATTTAGTGACAGATAATAAGCGATTTTGTTATCTCTGTTGCTGTCTTAATGTACTGGTCATATTTTTTTATCATTATTCTAGTATTAACCAGTTGTTACATTGTGACAGTTCATTAGAAATAGTCAGAAATAAACTTAATTTCCAGTTGAAATTTCATGACAGCAACTATGTCAGATTAGATGTACATACAATATTGCTGATCATCTGATGTAATTGCTGTCACAAACTTTCTGCTGGAAAGTATGTTTTATTTCTGACCATTACTAATAAATATCAGAACACAACACTCAACTGATTACTAACAGAACAACAATGAAAAATATAATCAGTAAACAAATAGACAGCAACAGGCAACAGAACAACGATATTGCCTGGAAGTCAGGACTTGAAAACATCACATAATGATGGCTGTATAGCTGAAATAGGTCTATAGTTCAAGTAAAACTAATATTCTTAACTGGCTATACAAATATTATGTCCTTGAAAGGTATTTATTACACAGTAGGCCCAGAAAATTAAAAATCTGTGTATTTCTTTCAGTTGCCCTTTGTATTTCATTTATCACTGGTGCCACAACTATCTCATGGTCATTGATATCTGTTTCAATGTTGACACTCTCAAAGACATCATGTCTATTTGTTGCCATTATATCTCAAATATTTCCATCATGAGTGGGGTTTTGAATAATCTGTTTTAGGTAGTTTTCAGAGAAGACATTTAGTACTGTTGCACAGGATGTTTTTCAAGTTCACCACTCACAAAACTCTAATTTTTCCAATTAATTGATGGGTGATTAAAGCCTCCTCCAATGATTACAATATGATAGGTGAACATAAGTACAAGCAAACTCAGATTTTCTCTAAAGTTTTCAGTTACATCAGGTTGTCAATCTGGTAGTCAAAAGAAGGATTCAATTACGTTAACACACAAACACACACACACACAAAATACTAGCCCTCGCAACCAACAGTTGCCTCGTCAGGAAAGAGGGAAGGAGCAAATCCCTCTTTCCTGATGAGGCAACCGTTGGTTGCGAGGGCTAGTATTTTGTGTGTGTGTTTGTGTTTGTTTGTGTGTCTGTCGACGTGCCAGCGCTATATATATATCCAAAACCAAAGATGATGTGACCCACCAAACGAAAGCGCTGGCACGTCGACAGACACACACACACACACACACACACACACACACACACACACACACACACACACACACATATATATATATATCTCACACAAAATTCAAGCTTTCGCAACAAACAGTTGCTTCATCAGGAAAGAGGGAAGGAGAGGGAAAGACGAAAGGATGTGAGTTTTAAGGGAGAGGGTAAGGAGTCATTCCAACCCCGGGAGCGGAAAGACTTACCTTAGGGGGAAAAAAGGACAGGTATACACTCGCGCGTTGCATGGGTGGCACAGGTGACAACCAAAGGGGTCCTGCTGTGAAATGAAATGAAGTGGCACCCCAGACCATCACTCTTGGATGTCAGAATATACAGCAGGTGACAGTCAGGCTGGTATCTCACTGCAGTCCAGGGAATATCTGGACATGTCTTCACTGGTTATGGGGGCTCAGTTTGAAACAGGACGTGTAAGTGAAGACAATTCTACTTCAGTCAACAAGATTACAGGCCAAAGGCACCTCTGGAGATGACCCAGATAGCTGGGGGATACCAATCTGACTGTTGCCTGCCATGCATGCATACTGAGAGCCGGGAATGATGGTCTGAGGTGCCATTTCTTTTATAGCAGGATGTGTTTGGTTGTCAACAATGGCACTTTTACAGCACAGCAGTACACCAGTAATATTCTACACCCCATTTTGTTGCCCTTCATGGTAAGCCATCCTGGGGTTACATATTGGCAAGAAAATTCCTACCTGTACATGGTTAGAGTTTTTATTGGTTGTATTATTGCTTGCCATACCCTACCTTGGCCAGTAAGGTCGCCAGATTTCTCTTAAATCAACAATGTTCAGAGCATTATGGACAGAACCTTCCAATCAACTAGGATTTTGAAGATATAATGTGCCAATTAGACAGAATCTGGCACAATACCCTCAGGAGGACATATAACAACTCTTATCAGTCAATGCCAAACCAAATAACCATTTGCATAAGAACCAGAGGTGGAGCAATTTGTTATTGACTTACTCAATTTGTAAAGCTTACTCTCTTGAATAACTCACCAATTTTTTTAAATTTTAAACATTCATTTATACATGTACATCACATCTACTGATTTCCATTCCATTTGGGTCATTCCTTCATGCTTTTTCCGTGAATGTGTATGAGTATATGGATTGGAGTCTTAGTTGCAAATGATTAACATGTGTTATCAGTCGTTAACTATGATAGTTATAATTCTAAAAAATGCAGTGGTATTCTTGTTAATGTTAAAACTGTTGTTTCTAATTATTATATTCCGTTGATAGGATTTTGGTTTCATTCTCTTTAAATGCAATTGCTTAATCTTATATAGCAATAATGCCCAGGGCTGCTACATGTGATTAATAATAGTTTTTCTCCTTTCCAGTGCATATGAGGTCATAAAACTAAAGGGTTATACATCATGGGCTATTGGGCTGAGTGTTGCGGCTTTAGCACAAAGCATTTTGCGCAATGCTCATGTTGTTCATGCTGTGTCAACACTGGTTAATGTGAGTAAAATCTGATTAACTGTTTGTTTATACCACCATTTTTGCTTTAAAATTATATTCTCATGTTATAATGTATTTTCATGATTGTGCACACGAAACACATCACTTATAAAATGTTATTAATTTATTTTACAGTTCTAACTTTTTTAGGGTAATTTGGTTCAGGGCTTATATATATATATATATATATCTCCATTTCTCATTTTTCCAGGGTATACTCTTTTTGCCCTAACTACTGGTTTTCTGGACCAAACAAAATAAAGTTGACTATGCATCATGTATGCAGATAGTATTCGTATCACTTGCGAATACGCAAAGTGTAACATTGGCTTTCTTTTTACGATCTGTGAAATGTTTGTCATAAACGATACATTCAAGAACAAGAAATACATAAAAGTGTCTTACTAGAATTTCATCATCTGTCCTCTGCAAACCTTGTGACATGTATGGTAGAGGGTACTTCCCCCACAGTACCATGTATTTAGTTTCTTCTTGTTTCATTTGCATATAGTGCTTCGAAAGAATGAGTGTTTAAATGCCTTTCACACACTGTAATTAGTCTTTGTCTTTGTGGCCCCTACTGTGACACTAAACAGGAAGCTATAGTAGAGTCCTAGATTCTTCGTTGAAGACTTGTTCTTCAAACTTTGTTCAGTACACTTTCACAGGCTAGCAGACCACTTGGAGTCATTGCTGGTTTAGATTTTTCAGCATTTGTGTGAGGCTATCCCATTAGTGAAACAAACCTGTGACCATTTAAGCAGCTGTTCTACACATATGTTTAATATCCCCAGTTGTTTGCATTTGCTATCGGTCTCGTACATTTGTCCAGTGTTATTGGATGAAAAAGTGTTCTGTAAACAGTTTCTATAGCTGGCATTTACCCGGTATCCTATCAATTCCCACTGCTTATACTCACAATTTGTTACACTCAGGTATTAATATGAATTGAATGATTCCAATTGTGACTCATTGATATTGTATGCATAGGATGCCACGCTTTGCATTTTCGAAGTGCCAAATTTTACATTCCTGATCATTTAAAGTAAGCTACCAGTCTTTGCTCCACTTCAAAATCTAATCAAGATTTTGCTAAATTTTTGTACAACCTTTTATCAAATAGTAATTCATTAGAGATATGGACAGCAAAATTAGCACTTCTTAGTGAAACAATGCAAAATGGATGATGTCTTATGAGCTATTACAAAATTTGTAATTTTGCCATATAAGAATTGAAACTTCTTTATTTAAATGTCTGAATCTGTACTTAGATTGCTGAATGACTGAGAAGATGAAACTTCTACATTATTTGATTCTGAAACAGCTGAGTAAAACTGAATGTACTGAGCCTACTTTCTCTCTACTTTTTCTTATCATGTTAACACTGACCCACAATATACTAGCACAACACAATCTGACTGCTCAAAAAAATAACAACCTGACTTCAAATAATTAATACAAAAGAATGGCCCTGAATAAGAAGCAATCCTGATGATAACCTACACATTTCATTAAGCACTTGCCTCACAAAGATCTTCAATGCACGAACTACGGCAATACAGTGAGCATTACTGCCAGCTAAATAAAAGATACTAACTACTAAAGCCACTAACTACTAATAGGCATGTGGTTAGCAAAGGAAAGATTTTGTTGCAAACGAAATAATGTATTTTTTACTTTAATAATGTGACATCCAGTTCAAACACAAGTATAAATAGTCATTGACATCCAGTGCAAAGATATATATAATCATGAATAATTTTCAATCTCCGGGTCGGATACTTCCAGATCATTAGCCTATGCTAACACTTCAGACCTCTACCCTCCATCAATGCTAACTTCTCACATTTAACATCCATCACTGCTGACTGTTCACCTCCACTGCCCAACAGTACTTCCATCACTGCTGGTGACTAACTTCCAACTGCCCAACACTACTGGTAATCTTCCAACAATGAGTCCAACCAGCCACAGAGTCTCTTACAAAGAAAGCGCAGTCAGAGATCCAATGCAAAGCGCTACACAGCGCTGCCTACATGGAAGCAGCCCACTTACAGAATGTTATAAGTGAGGACACCAGGTTACTAATACTCATAACTGACATTTTTTGAGTGTTAAAACTGGAGTTTGACTTCTTATATCCTCAAAGCTGAGGTTCATGTATAATCTTAAAGTGACAGTCCCATGCAACTTCGACATGACAAAGACAATAGGACCAAAATAAATAAAAAAAAAAAAAAACATAACTGGGGAAAATACACCAGATTTGGCAAAAGAATAAGACTGAATTTGGCAAAAAATACACACCAAATTTTACAAGATGATACCAGTTAATTTGACAAGAAAACACTGAACCAGGCAAAACTAACACCAGTTTGGACAAAAAATAACATCAAATTTGGTCACAAAATAAAGCGACTTTTTCATGTCCCTAATTGTAGATATCATCGTCATTGTCATCATCATCTCCAGAAAGTCCAAGATTAATATTATATGCTAGGTCATTCATATATAACAAGCAGTTCAATGGAAACTGAACACATTCACAACAGGTCCATGGAATTGTTCCATTCAAAAGTAATCTTCAAGTGTGAAGATATTTATCCCATTGGGAGATGAGATGATTAATTCCCGTTCCATAGAATGTGATTGGCCACTGATGAATCCACAACTGCGTCCACTCTTGTGCTTTCTCAGCTGACTGAAACTAACATCCATGCCTTTGTTCAGATCACCAAGATCTGAAAATCACACGGTGAAAGATATGGGCTCATGGATGTTGCAGTATTTCCCAACCAAATCGCTAAAGCATAGCCTTCCTCTGTTTGGCAGTGTGGGGACAGGCATTATCATGCAACAGTATGCCTAGTTCACAGAGTGCAGAACCACAATCAACACACAGCACTATGAAGGTACTTTGCAAAAACCACGGCATATCAAAAAGTCAAAATGCCCAGGAATGCTGTCTGACAGAATTATCCTGTTGCATGATAACATCCTCCCCCACACTCACACTGCCAATTGGATGAAGGCTACATTTAAGTTATTTGGTTGGAAAACACTGCAATGTCCTCCTTAGAGCCCAGATCTTTTACTGTGTGGTTTTCACACCCTTGCAACCTGAAGACAGTCACAGGGATGTTGGTTCCAGACAGACAAGGAAGTGCAAGTATGGGTGCAGCTGAGGACACACCAGTGGCCAGCTGTGTCCTACGAAACAGGAACTGACTGCTTTATCTCTCACTGGGATAAATATCTTAACATATGTTGGGATTGCTTTGAATGGAACCATTGCATGGTCCAATTGTGGAAGTTTTTCAGTTTTCATTTGACTGCTCCTTATTTATTAATGGTCTGTCATGTAATATAGACCTCCAACTTTTTAGAGATAATGTAGTTATCTATAATTAGGGACATGAAAAAGTGGTAAGTTGTTTTATTTTATAGCCAAATTCAGTGTTATTTTCCTCAAAACAGATGTTATTTTTGCCTGCTTAAAAAGAATTCATTGGCTCTCTCTCTCTCTCTCTCTCTCTCTCTCTCTCTCTCTCTCTCTCTCTCTCTCTCTCTCTCGACACACACACACACACACACACACACACACACACACACTCACTCTGTGTTGATTTGCTTCTCTTTTAATACAGATTTTATTAATATAAGAAAACTTTTACAGGGTTATCATGGTATTTCCAAGGATGTATTTCTCTCTTTGCCATGTGTGTTGGGAGAGAATGGAGTTACACACATAGTGAAACAGCCACTCACTGCAGAAGAAACCGCCATGCTAAATAAATCTGCTGATTTAATGTTTGATGTACAGACTGGTCTAAAATGGTAATTTTTGTGTTATACTGTTTTTTAAATTTATGCAACAGGATATAAGCTGATTCAATATTACAAGTGATTGAAGTATTATCATCAGACTGTCAAGATAATGATCTGAAAATCATATATAAACAGATCGACAAAAATACTCATAAATATTTATGCCAAAGTTGATAACTGCTGAGATGTAATGATAAGATACCAAAGTATTTATTGCATGATCTGTCAGTGTCAACAGTTTGAGTTACATAATTTACATTGAGAAGATGGTAACTACCTGAACAAAAATTACTAAAGCTTCTTTCCTTGCCATGTCATTTGAAAAAAAAAAATTATTTCTAAATTTTTATTTTTCTAATTGTATGTTGTGTATAGTTTTATACAGAGACTTTTGAAATTGTCATGTTGAATAGTAATTGTCATGTGCACCTGTTTCATCATTCAACCCTTAAACAGTGTTGAATTTCTTATTTATGTAAATACATGTAAGAATAGTCCATTTGTGCCATGTATGTGTGTTTGTGTACTTTAGTTTGCTTTTAATAATGTGCTACTAATGTGTGTGAAAGTGGAAATCTGCTCGTGCAGACAAGTTCCTAACACAGTATTGTGAAATTTGCTGTATTTTTGTTCTGCTGTGAAGCTGTCACTTAGGCTTTTGTCTTAGCCACTCACATTTAGTTTTCATGTAACTAGACACAAATCCTATCAGAACAACAATTATTTGTGTACTTCTTTTTAATTTAAAATAATGTTTCATAATTTTGTACCATGACATTTAATTAAGCCATATCTGAGAGAGCATTGAGGCAACTTTGTCTGCTGTTGTCTCAAGTTTACAGTATTTATTAAAAAGAATGTTACAAAGAGTATTTATTGTAAAAAAAAATGTCCGAGCATGTTGCCCACACTGTAAGTAAATGGAGAACTATAATTTAAGATTAAATAAAGAATACTGGAAAATACCTCGTCCAGCAAATGTAATTATCTTCAATAATTTATTGGACTGATGTTCTTCACTACAAATAAAACAATTTCTTTAACCTTTAAAAGATGTGAATGGAATTTTGAAATGAAGATACGCTGTTAATGTCATTAAAAAAGCAACATCACTGGAAGTAGAAAAGACTGACTGAAATCTTACTTCTGGGCACTGCATCACCAAACTCACATTTTGGTGCTTGTGTGGAATTGAGTTACTAAGTCAATGTTCTTCACTACACACATGGTTAAAACCTAGGCCCAATCAGCATCAGCCAGCAGTTCAACACACTAGTGAAAATGGTTGGGGTTGTTCCTTCTCATCTGAGGGAAATGTTGGACTAATTTCTCTTCAAAATCTTACACAGTGTGAAACACTCATTTTGTGAAAAAAATTAATGTTTATATGCAGAAGATGCAAGATACGTAAATGTGTACTGGGATTTGTGCTAGTTACTAATTTATTTGTGCTGGTTACTAATTTATTTGTGCTGGTTAGTGGTATTTTCTGCTGGTTAGTTGTACATACCTGCTGGTTAGTTGCACATACCTGCTGGCTAGTGGTATGTTTGTGCTGGTTGGTGGTATGTTTGTGCTGGTTGGTGGTATGTTTGTGCTGGTTGGTGGTATGTTTGTGCTGGTTGGTGGTATGTTTGTGCTGGTTGGTGGTATGTTTGTGCTGGTGGGTGGTATGTTTGTGCTGGTTGGTGGTATGTTTGTGCTGGTTGGTGGTATGTTTGTGCTGGTTGGCGGTATGTTTGTGCTGGTTGGCGGTATGTTTGTGCTGGTTGGCGGTATGTTTGTGCTGGTTGGCGGTATGTTTGTGCTGGTTGGCGGTATGTTTGTGCTGGTTGGCGGTATGTTTGTGCTGGTTGGCGGTATGTTTGTGCTGGTTAGCAGTTAGTTTGTGCTGGTTAGCGGTTAGTTTGTGCTGGTTAGAAGGTTATGTTTGCTAATCAACAAAATGAATATTTGACTTAAAAATTTTGTTACACCAGGAGCTGAATTAGACATTTCTGATAAAGGTTACCAGTTATCCCCCCCCCCCCCCCGTCCACCCCTCTCCACAGGTCCCCCCTCCTCCCCTCTCCACAGCTCTGCCCCCCCCCCTCCCCACACACAGTGATAATCTTTAATTAATGTTGCCATTTACTTAGTCTGCAGTGGATCAGGTAACAGGACTTCTACTCTGATTCGATGTAGAGTCCCTGTGTGTGACACGTTTTTAATGTTAGTAGGATTTGTGTTAGTAGTCTTTTTTTGTGTGGTGGCAACTGTCACTGCCTCTAGAATAGCAAAGTGTCATCAGTTTTATCAGTGTAATTAATTGTTTACTACCATAGTTGACAAATGAAGCAAAAATAGTAGATAAAACATAACCACTTCTAGCATGGGATGGTGAGTATTTAGGTTTGCTGACTGTTAGACAATATCTTGTGTGTACCTACAGTTAACTGATAGGAGCCCATAACATTTAGACTCCAAAAAAACAGCGTTCTTCTTTCACTCATTCCATAACAAATTAGAATGTATCAAAGGATTGAAAATGGTGGGTATTCGTAATATATCTTAATTTTGCTTACATATTTGTTGGTCCATTGTCTGTAATTCAATGTGCACACATCATATAAAGCACTGAAAAAGCCATCTACGTATATTCAGTTAGTGGTCTAGAACACGTTACACAATGCTCTGTATTGAGAGAAGTTTTTGCACTGAATACATCTTACACAAGGGATATTAATTCAGTATTACAGTCTCAGTTGCAGTGAGTGGGATTGGAGAGTCTTACACATTGCAGTTGGTTACAAGTAGCTGCTTTTCTCCATACCAAAAGCAGCATATTGGAAATGTTTCTAGTATTTGTCAGTTCTATAAACATTATGTTCTATGAGATGTATACAGATGCCTACTGTGAACAAATTTATGGAAATTAGCGATCATTAACTGGATTTGAGTGTTAGCCTTACTCACTTCAAGAGCTTTTGCAATTCAAGGCAGCACTGAATAAGCAATTGTAAAGACAAATCCTTGTTAGTCACTACTTCAAAGGTTCTGCATCATTCTTTGGCATAATGTTAAAATATTGGGCTCACATTCTGGAAGAACTTGATTGGAATACTTGTCTAGTCTAGGTTCATCTCAGTTTTGTTTCAAGGAAAGGCAGCCATGGTTGATTCCTTCCCAAACCTCTCCAAATCCAAGTATATGACCCACTTCTAACTCCGAAATCATGAAGTATTATCAAAGAGTAACTTTGTATTTTGTCTTTGGTTTGGATGTTGGTGAATGGTGGAGTTTCAAATGTCTCACTACCTAATTTTTCAAGTCTGAGAAAGAATGCTTGATGTATGTAAATTTACTGTTATTCTTCTGTAGATGCAAATATTTGGTTGATCCGTCATTTGATGTGTGCTGTTTCCAGACAGCATACTGAAGGTAGGTGAAGCAGAGATGCTGCCATTAAGGTGTTGATGCCATGTCAATATAAATGATGAGTCTTTAAAACTATTCATTCTTCTTAATAACATAAAAATGTAAAATAAGCCTGTATATGTAAATGAGACACCAGAGGGTTTCAGGTAGATTATGCAGGGTGTACCTGGGGGAATAGTCAATATTTGGAGATACAGCAGGAACAT
Organism: Schistocerca americana; assembly: GCF_021461395.2. Lineage (NCBI taxonomy): Eukaryota > Metazoa > Arthropoda > Insecta > Orthoptera > Acrididae > Schistocerca > Schistocerca americana. The sequence goes on along the minus strand of NC_060122.1, from coordinate 447,068,650 downwards.
TCCTATTATGAATGGTTACTAAGACACAGAAGTGAAGGTCAGTGTCATTAATTTAGATACATACAGGCTGCAGGATGCCTGGAGTTGAAACGGCTGCTAAGTCATGTTGTGTCTTACGGTAAACAGTACATTACTTAGTGGGGCCAATTCTCCTCCATGCACGTTATCAGAAAATCAAGTGGCAACTCTCATTGTTAGTGATCAATTCACTGTTGACACAGAATATCTTTTAGCGAGATGCCTTTCCTGTTTTTGGCTTCATGATGGTTAATGAAGTGCATTTAGTGTCATACAGCAGTCATACAGCACTGTTTGAGTACTTTGGGGCAGGCAGAATATTTCCAGGCACATGTTTCCCTTAAGCCATTGGCACTTCCTAAATATGATCACCTGCACCATCCCTCCCCCCCCCCCCCCCCCCCATGCTATTCCCTTCATCATGCACAACAAGGTAAAGGCCTAATTGCAGCACTGGCAGAATCAAGGGTCATTTCTCTTACCTATTCAATCAAGTCCTTTGGTGGTGGTTCAAACACCCAATGGTGCCATACACCTTCAAACCGATTTTTAAACAGACAGGCAATACAAAATGTGTCATGGATTCATATCCTATTATTTGGATGGCAGAGTTGTTGGTGAAGTCATCGGGGAACCAGTATTAATCACACAAAATGCCCACCAGCAGTTACTGTTGGATACAGTCTCTTGGACTGTCTTGGTTCTTCACACTCACTTAAGTTTTATCAGTTTTATCATTCGCCTTTTGGAATCTTGTCAGCACTGGGAATTCAACAACAGTATTGGTGCAGTTGGTTCTGAAATTCTCTGTTGCATCAACTACCTTGAAAACCTCTGTGTAACGGGCCCTACAAGAGAGGAACATTTACAAAATGTTGAGCTGGTTTTCCAATGCCTTCTGGTGAGTTGCCTTCACTGCAGGCTGGAAAAGTCCAGTTTCTTCTGCCCAAAGGTGCATTTATGGGACACGGGCTTAGCAAAGATAGCCTCATCCTGACAGATGACCACATCAAAGCTGTCATCAGCCTGCCAGCATCTAAGAAGGAGCTCCAGGCCTTTTTTTTTTTTTTTTTTTTTTTTTTTTTTGTGGTATTTCATATTATGCTTAATCCTTGAGCCACATACATCTGATCCTCTTAACTGACTTCACCAGAAGGGTGTTACATTTGTTTGCCAATAGGCTCTTAAGTCTCTTGAGCAGTGTTTGTGCTCTGTTCTCTGTCTGCCTTTTATGCTGGGTAAAACTTTCACCCTGTCCTGTTCCCAGTATAGCATTGATGGAATTCTGTCCCACCAGAACCTGGATGGTACAGAACAGCTTGCTGCTTGTGCATTGAGGATGCATTTTGCTGTGTGAGTGAAAAAGGAGGAGCAAGCTATTAATTTCATGGTTAAAAAGTTTCATGTTTTCTTGTACTGGTGAAATTCCTCCAAATAACTGATCACAAGCCACTGGTTTCCTTATTTGTACCTTGTTCCAAGCTGCCCAACAGGACTGCTCAAAGATTTCAGGGGTAGGCTCTCCTTCTCAATAACTATTGCTATGACCTTCGTTACCACTCCACCATTCAGCATGCCAATGCTGATGGGCTATTGTAGCTACCAGAGGCCCAAGTTGGAGTTTGATTCGCAGCAGACTCTCGCTTCTGCTTTAGATGATGGCTTGCGACAAGCCTTGTTGGCTTTTCCATTGCCAGTGTGAACAGTCATGACTGCCACAGCTGCTGACCCACTTTTCTGGAAAATCATTTCAGCAGTTCAGATGCGTTAGCTAGAGTGCAGCTCTTAGGTTGTGAATCCAGTATGGTGTAAGTTTTTTTTCTCCTATGAAACTGACTCAACCTTGTTCTGGTGGTACTTGGGCTTGTCATGGAGGAGCAATGCTACTGAACGGTTGCCCCCTAGCATTGTGCCCTCCCACACTTCAGTTGCTGCATGCGTCGCACTAGGGTATAGCTTGGTGCTATTTCACGTCTACTGGCCGTTAGTCAATTGTGACATCAAATGTTGGTATGGGCTTGCAAGGCCTGTGCACAGAACCAGGCTGCACCACCTGCAAGGTTTCTCCATGGCTACTTCCAGAGCACTCGTGGGACAGCATGTACGTAGATTTCATGGGTCTGTTCCTTGGCAGCGTGTGTTGGTGATCAACACATTATTCCAAATCTCCATTTGTAGCCAAGCTGTCCTCTGTGTCATTAACAGCCACTGTTCATCCATTGTTTTTGACATTGAGGGTCCTCCAGGATCCTTGTGTCCGATAACAGTAGGCAGTTGCGTGTTACTGCAGTCTGCATTCACAATGGTTTTCAGTATTGGACTACTGTCCCATTTCACCTGACTTCTAACTTGGAGATGGAGAAGTTTTTACATATGTTCAAGAATCAAATAAAGGAGTCAGTGTCTGTCTCTTCCTGCATTCCTGCAACAACACATTGTCAAGCTTTCTAGCTACATCCTGGGTGACTCCAGTCAACAGATTCAGTCTGGCAGAACGTTTGCATGGGCACCAGCTGTGGGGTCTCCGGGATTTGTGGTGCCCTGAGTCGCATGCTGTGGACCACCATGGCCTGCCTCTATTTCCTCCCAGAGCTGGTCCTTTGGTGGTCAGTATGCTTCTGGGTCCTCTGGTAGCCTCTCCAGTTCTGCACTGGAGGCTATGGCCCAAGCCTGGCTATTTTCAGACCTATATGGTCTTTCCAGGGAGGAGGGATTTCATATCCCTGCCAGCAGATATCACGATGGAGGCACATGAGCTAGCATGGATAGTGCAGCAGAACAGTGCAGAAACCTGTTGCAGAGGGCGCACAAACATGTAGTATGGGCAGATCTGCTGACAGAGTTGTTGTCTCTATGAGGTTTCAGATTTCATGCTTCCTGTAGATTGACATACATGGTGAGTTTTCATTTCCTCTCATAGGATTCTGTTCCCCAGTTGTCATTGAGACACTGTCAGACTATGAAGTACCCACACCAACAGTGTAATGTAGTGCAGTGGGCCTGTGCTGAAACTAAAGGGGGACAGGGCAGCCAGCCACTGCACAAGATGCAATAATGGTTAAACTAAATGATGATGTTGTGACTCATAATTCACAAGTTACTAGTACTTTTAACAATGACTTTCTAAAAGTAGCGGGAGAAACAGGATTAAGTGGTTCAGCTGAAGAAGCAAGAAAATATATTGAAAATGTCATTCCACACAACTTTAAGCAGCTAAAAGTAGCACCAACATCCTTCACTGGAATTAATAGAAATCTAAAAATTCTGAGAAACAGTGCTGCAGATGGAATTCCAAGAGTTCTTCAAAATTAATATGCAGGGTTTTGAGTGATTTATGTAATGTATCACTGGCACGGAGGAATTTTTCTGGATAGATTAAAATATGCCATTGTTAAAGCTCGTCATAGGAAAGATGACAAGAAAGACTTAATTATTTATCATTCATCCAATTTTCCTTACTGACTTCTTTTTCCAAAATACTGGGGGAAGTAATGTGATAAAGAGTATTTGAGGTGTTCAATAATTAACGCAACACATTTTTTTCTAAAAGCAGGTTGATTTTTATTCAGGATTCCATTACAATGAATTATTCCCCACTCTTTTGGCTAATCTCTGATAAAAGCAGTGGCCTTATGCCACCTTTCAGAGGTCCTGTGTGCCCATAAGGTACCACTCTTCTGGTCTGTATTGCAGGCAATGCCTTGCTGCATCAATAACCTCTCCAAAATCCACATACTGCTGCCTGTGGAGTGCGTGGTTCATTGGGCCAAACAGATAGATGTAAGTTGGAAGGTGCAAGATCCGGGCAGTAGGTTGGATGAGGAAGAACAATCCAATGAAGTTCTGAGAGCTCCTGTCATGTGGACAGACTGGAGTGAGGCCTTGTATTGTCGTGGAGAGGGCTAAGTTTGTTTGCATTTTTGTGGTGATGAACACACTAAACTGTGGAATTGATGGTTGCACCATGACACAGTGTATCAGCCAGAATAACCCTTTCACAGTCACAGAAAACTATTGCCATGACTTCACCAGCTGAGAGTGTGGCTTTGATCTTTTTCTTCAGAGGAGAGGTGGTGTGGCACCACTCAATGGATTGCTGCCTTGTTTCCAGTTGGAAGAGATGAACCCATGTTTCGTTGCCTGTAGTGATGCTCTCAGGTGTCATGACCAACCTTATTCAAGTTCTTCAGTCAGGAGAGTTAATTTGGAGTTGGAATGGCTGCTTATGATGAGTGCAGGATCACATATTGGAGTGATTCCTGTAGATTCTCTCAGTAGGTGGAATTATGCTAGACCAGGCCTTCACCACAACAGGAAGAGGGAGGATAAACTGGCTGAGCTAATAATAGAAAATTTTAGGAGGGTGGCACTATCCTGAGTCATGAAATACCAGTGGCTACATGGTTCAGAAAAGCACCTTTTGTAGTAGGGTAGGGAAGACAGAAAGAAGGTAATTGCAAGAGAGGTTAAGATCAAACAAAACCTTGAGGCTGAGAAAGAAACTAAACATGATTCTGGCATATTGCATCAGCACAAACAGCTGTTGGTTAAAAATTTTCAGCAATTGGCAGAAATCTTATTTCACTCCAGTTTTAGTTCACTCATTTGGGAATGTCAGGTGTCTTTAGTGCATCAAAATATCTAAGGACTAAAAAGCAAAATTAATGAATGAATTATCTGCATTGATTAATTGATCAAACCCAGCTGACATAATCTACCTCCCTGAACATCATGTGGCCACTGATGTAGATGTATTAAGTGTTATAGGATTTAGGTTAGCATCTCACTTCTATAGAGCAGAAACGGAGAAAGAGAGAGTTGCCACATTCATCAGGAATTGACATAAGTTTAAGAACATAGACATTTATAAATTTTGAGTAGAGCAGCATATGGAAGCATGTACAATAAAAGCAGAAATTGATAACTAATGCTTTTTAATAAACATTTACATGAAGATAAATTAACAAATGATGGAGCTGATCCCCTATGATACACTCAACAGATCAGAACACTGTTGCAGAAACAACAAAAAAAGGGTGCCAAATTTAAACAAATGCAAAACCTTGAAGATTGGTGACCTTTTACAGAAGCTCTAAATTTAATGCAGACTTCGATGCAAGATGATTGAAGCCTGGCAGAAAATCCATAGAGATTCTGGTTGTATGTAAAGTATGCTAGTAGCAATACACAATCAATTACTTCTCTGAGCAATAGCAATGGAAACAACCGTCAATGACAGTGCTGCTAAAACGGAATTACTGAACACAACCTTCCAAAATTTCTTCACCAAAGAAGGTGTAGTAAATACTCCAGAATTCAAATCAAGAACAGCTGTAAATGTGAATAACTTAGAAGTAGATATCAGAGTAGTGAAACAACTTGCATCACTTAATAAAAACAGTCTTCCAATCCAGACTGAATACCAATAAGGCTCCTTTAAAAGTATGCTGATGCAATAGTGCCATACTTAAGTCATATACAACCATTCGCTCAATGAAAAATCTGTACCCAAAGACTGGAAAGTTGCACAGATCACATCAATATTCAAGGATGGCAATATGAGTAATGCACTAAACTGCAGGCCCCTATCATTAACACTAACATGCAGCAGACTTTTGGAACATATATTGTATTTGAACAATATGAATTAACTCAAACAGAATGGTCTGTTGACACAGTCAACATGGATCTAGAAAACATCATTCTTGTGAAACGCAACTAACTCTTTACTCACACGAAGTGTTGAACATTGTTGACAAAATATTTCAAATTGATCCTGTATTTTTGTATTTCCAGAAGGCTTTTGACACCATACTTCACAAGTGGCTTGCAATCAGATTGCATGCTTATGGGATATCATCTCAGATGTGTGACTAGATTCATGATTTCCTGTCAGAGGCCACAATTCATAGTAACTTATGGAAAGTCATAGAGTTAAACAGAAGTGATTTCTGGTGCCTGCCAAGGTAGTGTTACAGGCCCTCTGTTGTTCCTTATCCATACAAATATTTAGGCAACAATCTGAGCAGCCATCCTAGGTTGTTTGCAGATGAAGCTGTCATTTATCATCTAATAAAACCATCAGAAGGTCAAAAACAATAGCAAAATGATTTAGATAAGATACCTGTATGGTGCAAAAATTGGCGATTGGCCCTAAATAATGAAAAGTGTGAGGTCATCCGCACGAGTGCTAAAAGGAATCCATTAAACTTCAGTTACACAACACATCAATTTAAAGGCCATAAATTCAACTAAACACCTAGGAATTGCAGTTAAAAACAACTTAAAGTGTAAATAACAAGTAGAAAATGTTGTGAGGAAGGTGAACCAAAGACTGTTTTTTATTGGCAGAACACTTAGAAAATTCAGCAGATCTGCTAAAGAGACTGCCTACACTACTCTTGTCTATCCTCTTTTTGAGTACTGCCGCATAGTGTGGGATCCTTAGCAGATACGATTAACAGAGTACATTGAGAAAGTTCAAAGAAGGGCAGCCATTTTGTATTATCGAGAAATGGGAGAGAGAGTCAAGGATTTGAGGTGGACATTGTTAAAACAAAGGTATTTTCTGTTGTGGCAGGATTTTCTCGTGAAACTCCAATCACCAACTTTCTCCTCTGACTGTGAAAATATCTTGTTGATGCCACCCTACTTAGGGAGAAGCGAACATCATAATAAAATAAGGGAAATCAGAGCTTGCATGGAAAGATTTAGGTGTTCGTTTTTTCCATGTGCTCTTCGAGAGTGGAGTATCAGAATTATTGTGAAAGTGGTTCAACGAACACTCTGCTAGGCACTTCAGTGTAATTTGCAGAGTAGCCACATAGATACAGAAATAGATAGTATGTGAATATCTATCACCTGTAGGTAATTTTAATCTGGTTCTATATCACCATGAAAAAATATAAATAAAAAGAAATAGTGGTTGTTGGTGATTTTCATAAACACTCTCACAGGCAATAATCAGTTAGTAACACTATCATTTGGCTTAATTCCTAACTTAAACTTCGCAACTAAGGTAGCTGATGCTCAACAACAACCACTGATAACATCTTTACAGAAAAGCATAATGGAAAAAAATTATATCGTAAAATCAATAGTAAATGGCTTCTCCGACCACGACATGTAGTTTCTTTTTTAAAAGACTGGGTGTAATATTTATTAACTCTGAATTAGAGGCTAGTCAGTAAGCCAAGAATGGATTATTTTAGCACACTCTTCAAAGACATGAACTGGGATGATAGATACAAAACTAACGGCATGAATTAAAACTACAACACTTTTGTTAACAAAGTATTTATCTTATTTGAACACTGTTTTCCCTGAAAATTAACATTGACTTGACCAAAGTCTACAAAGAAGCCAAGGATTACACAAGGAATAAACATACCATGTGAAACAAAAAGAAAACTTGTTTATCAGTCAGAAACACTCCGATGTTGAAGCTATAGTGTATTACAAGACATAATGCAAAATATTAAAGATAGTAATGTGGGCATCAAAGAAAACACATTACAAGAAAAAGACAGTCACATAAGATAACAAAATAAAGACAATGTGGCATATAGTGAAGGGGGAGACTGGTAGAAACAGACATGAAGAGGGATAAATAGCATCAAGAGTAAATTATGCATTGGTAACAGTTGTCTGCAGTGTTGCAAAACTTTTTAACAAAAATTTCTTAACTGTTCCTGAAAAGATGGGGTTGTGAGGTTCAACAGGTGCGGCTGTGGAGTACCTCAGACATCCAGTATATACAGCTTCACTAACATGAATATGACCCTCCCTAAACAAGCAGAAGTAATGTCCATCATAAAATCTTTAAAATCAAATACCTCTATTGGTTATGTTAAAATATCAATGAAGTTAAAGTGTGTCCTTCCAAGTTTTAGTAAAATATTAAGCTATCTGGGTAACCTGTCACTTATCAGTGGAACATTTTCTGAATGGCTGAAATATGCTGAAGTCAAGCCTTTGTCTATGAAAGGAGATAAAGAAATACCATCAAATTTACATCCAGTATCAATTTTTCCAGCATTCTCAAAAATTTTAGAAAAGGTAGTATACAGTCAGCTTCTTATCCATCTGACAACAAATAAAATACATTTTCCAAATATCACTTGGGATTTCTAAAGTGTTATGGTACTGAGAAGGTGAAAATGTACTTTATTCACCAGGAAATAAATTACAGGCTACTGGTATATTTTGTGACCTGTCAAATGCATTTGACTGTGTAAATCACAATATCCTTTTAAGTAACTTACAATATTGTGGTATAACAGGAAATGCTGCAAAAATGATTCAATTCCTATGTCTCTTACAGGAAACAAAGGCTGTCATAAGGAAAGTTATCAGCCTTTATCCAACTAGGAACCAATAACATGTGGTGTCCCCCAAGGCTCCATCTTTGGCGCAAGAATTGGTACCTAGGATATCCACAACTGGAAGGCATGATAATTACTTTAGAGTCATCCACTTCAGTTGTGCTAATATTTATTAATACCATGACCAGTTTTGAGATTCTAAAGTTCCACCTTCAGGTGTATGAAATTATAGAAATCTGTAATACATAATATGTGGTTGGGCCAGTCAGTGAAAGAGTTCCAGTCATTGCATGTGGGTGGAAAATGCCCACTGTTGGGCAGCCGCGTGGTAGGAACATCAATCACTACTGTATGGAGAACCATGCCGGAGGTCTGGAAGCACTTCCAGACCTCCAGTGTGGCCCTCTACACAGTAGTGCTTAATGTTTCCATTTTCCACCTACATGCGATGGTTGGAACTCCTGCACTGACTGGCCTCACCGCAAGTTATGTTTTACCAAAACTGAAATTTCATACACCTGAAGATGGGATTTTAAAATCTCAAAACCAGTCATGGTATAAATAAATATTAGTACAACTGAAGTGTATCTCTCTAAATTAATTATAATACCACCTTAACACTCTTTCTTGTGTTTATCAGTGACCTTTTATAAGTAACATTACCAGATGCCACGTTTGTTTTGTTTTTGCAGATGATACAAACACTGCCATAAATAGAAAGTCAACTGTAGCCTTAGAAAGGTCAGCCAGTGAAATTTTCATGAGCATTAATGAATGGTTCCTGGCCAATTCTCTGTCACTAAACCTTGAAAAAATATAGTATATGCAATTCAGAACTTGTAAGGTGTTTCCTACCAGTATATGCCTAAAATATGATGATAGACAGACAGAAAACGTGGACAGTTAAATTCTACAGAGTGCAGCTTGATAATAAATTCAACTGGGAGGAGCATACCACAGATCTGCTGAAGCACCTAAACAAATCTCTATTTGCAATGTGAATGTTGTCAGACATAGGGGATGTAAAAGTGAAAAAGTTGATATACCATGTGTACATTCAATACTGTTGAATGGGATCATTTTCTGAGATAACACATCAAGCCAAGCTAAAGTTTTCTGGGTACAAAAAGTGTAATAAGAATTATTTGTGGTGTGAACTTGAGAATGTAGAATTTAGTTTATTCATCTTATAATGTACAGTTACAAATCAAAGGTTTTTGTACTGGAGACATGTCAAATTACTTTAAAAAATATTATAAGAATTAACATATTTCAGCAGGCATTTCTGCATTTTTACACATGAAAAATTTAACAAGTATATCACACTTATGGTCATTTTGCAGCTTGCAATAAAATTTATACAATATATTAACAATTTATTAGGTGTTTGAGCATAAAGTTTTAAATTATGAGAGGGAAGTTTGAAATTGTCTGTGTGACAAGTACTGTAATTGTGATTGAAATGAAAATTGTCAAGTGAGTTTTGATTTTTGTAGATGAAAATAAAAATTTTGTAGGTGTACAGAGAAGGAATGGTTAGTATTTTTAATTCTTTAAATAATGTGTGACATGTTCTTTTTTGGACTAAACACATGTTTCTTACGACTCTCTTTTGAAGTGTAAGTAATCTTGGGCTGTTCATAGTGTTCCCCCAGAAAATTATTCCATATTGAATTAAAGTCTCAAAGTAGCTGTGGTAGACTATCTTCCTGGTGTCCATAAGGGTGGAACCAGATAAGACATTCATCACATAAGCTAGGCTGTTTAGTTTGTTTGCTAAGAAGTATACATGTGCCTTCCAATTGAAATTTGTGTCAAGATTTAGACCTAGAAATTTTATAAATGATTGAAGCGATTTCACAGCTATACAATAACTTTATTATTTGAGATATTTTCACAATGCTTTGCACACACATACAAAAACTCAAAAAGTTTTTTTAGACATTCACAAATGTTCGATATGTGCCCCTTTAGTGATTCGGCAGACATCAAGCCGATAATCAAGTTCCTCCCACACTCGGAGCAGCATGTCCCCATCAATGAGTTCGAAAGCATCATTGATGCGAGCTCGCAGTTCTGGCACGTTTCTTGGTAGAGGAGGTTTAAACACTGAATCTTTCACATAACCCCACAGAAAGAAATTGCATGAGGTTAAGTTGGGAGAGCGTGGAGGCCATGACATGAATTGCTGATCATGATCTCCACCACGACCGATCCATCAGTTTTCCAATCTCCTGTTTAAGAAATGCGGAACATCATAATGGAAGTGTGGTGGAGCACCATCCTGTTGAAAGACGAAGTCAGCGCTGTCGGTCTCCAGTTGTGGCGTGAGCCAATTTGCCAGCATGTCCAGATATTCGTGTCCTGTAACGTTTTTTTCGCAGAAGAAAAAGGGGCCGTAAACTTTAAACCGTGAGATTGCACAAAACACGTTAACTTTTGGTGAATTGCGAATTTGCTGCATGAATGCGTGAGGATTCTCTACCGCCCAGATTCGCACATTGTGTCTGTTCACTTCACCATTAAGAAAAAATGTTGCTTCATCACTGAAAACAAGTTTCGCACTGAACGCATCCTCTTCCACGAGCTGTTGCAACCGCGCCGAAAATTCAAAGCGTTTGACTTTGTCATCGGGTGTCAGGGCTTGTAGCAATTGTAAACGGTAAGGCTTTTGCTTTAGTCTTTTCCGTAAGATTTTCCAAACCGTCGGCTGTGGTACGTTTAGCTCCCTGCTTGCTTTATTCGTCGACTTCCGCGGGCTACGCGTGAAACTTGCCCGCATGCGTTCAACCGTTTCTTCGCTCACTGCAGGCCGACCCATTGATTTCCCCTTACAGAGGCATCCAGAAGCCTTAAACTGCGCATACCATCGCCGAATGGAGTTAGCAGTTGGTGGATCTTTGTTGAACTTCGTCCTGAAGTGTCGTTGCACTGTTATGACTGACTGATGTGAGTGAATTTCAAGCACAACATACGCTTTCTCGGCTCCTGTCGCCATTTTGTCTCACTGCGCTCTTGAGTGCTCTGGCGGCAGAAACCTGAAGTGCGGTTCAGCCGAACAAAACTTTATGAGCTTTTCTACGTATCTGTAGTGTGTCGTGACCATATGTCAATGAATGGAGCTACAGTGAATTTATGAAATCGCTTCAATCATTTGTAATAGCCCTGTACATCTGTTTCTCTAACCAGTAGCTCAATTCATAGAATCAGTACTAGAAGTAAGAAGAGACTTCAGATACTTTGGTTCAAAAAGGTGTCCATTATTCAGAAACACACATTTTCAGTAACTTGCAGGTAGCCACAAAAAGTTTAAATGCCAGTATGTGTGCACTTGTGTGAAATTCATTGCAGTAATTCAATCATTGTAAAAAAGTTTTTATTTACATCCATGATGATAATTTCACTTGGGATATGTGGAAGGTACGTTAATATATTTGTTTTTCATTGTAAGTCGTATTGTTCTTCTGACATTTTCTACATCCTGGAGGATCTCCTCACTATGGATCAATTGGTACAAAAAGTACATATAATCTAATATAATGATGTTCAACAAAAAAGTGTCACAATTGGCCTTGTAACAGGCAAGCAATTCTGCATGGTTGGTCCTTCATTTCTCTTTGTGGTGAGTAACCCAGGGGGCACGCACCTTAGAGTACCCCAACTGGTGGACGAGTGTGTCAGTACTACCAACAGAGACATCCAGGTGTGCAGCAAGGTGTTTAATTGTGATCCGCTCAACACCTTGACTGAGTGTGTCTGCACATTCAAACATTGCAGGACCCAGGCATATGGGAGATTGGACAGGTTTGTGTGACCTTGTTTATCATAGACACCTCTCCCAACAACTCACCATGCTTTTGTTCACTGCCAGCTCTCCATAGACTTCTGCAAGCACCTACGAATATCTGTAATGCTCTGGTTTTGCACCAAAAGAAACTCAACGACAGCTCTCTGATTGGAATGCACCTCCATTACAGATGCTATTTTGAAGGCTACATATAGTGCACCAACTATCAGAACTTCAAGAACCTATAGGGGGTGAAGTGGGAATATTCTCTGATGCCCCACAACAAATTCCACATTTTTTTCAACCAAAACTGGCTAAGAAAAAAATTGTTTGCAATATTCACTGAAAACCCCTCATCAAACTTAAGTATAAAAATTTAACTTAATATATCACAGTTTGGGTTCCAGAAGGATTGAGAACGCTATTTATAAATTCACTCATCAAATAGTACATGCCTTAAACAATAAAATATAACCAGTTCATATTTTTTGTGGTTTTTCCAAGGCACTTGAGTAGATCATGTTACATTCTCATAAACACTTGAGTTTTGTGTAACTGATGGCTTTACAAATAGCTGCTTTGAATTATACTTCACAAACAGAATGCAAATAGTTGTGCTGAATAACTCAAACAGTGTTGGAAGGGTAGAAGATTTTAGTGATTAGTTAGGAAATGCATAGGAAGTAACACAGGGTTCAACTTTGCATCCACTCTGATTCCTTACATATGTGAATGATCTTCCACTCAACATTCAACAATCTGAATTGGTACTTTTTGCAGACAATACTAGTGGTGATATAATAAATCCCATTAGAGAGAAAACAACAGAAAAGATTGTAAATGATGTTTTCCAAAGAATTAATAAGTGGTTCTCAGAAAATGGACTCTCCTTAGATTTTGGAGAAACACATGCTGTTCAGTTCTGTACAACTAATAGTCTTATCAACAATTGATGTATCACATGAGGAGGAGTCAGTAAATAGGGTAGAATACACCAGATTTTTGGGCAAACATGTTGATGAAACCCTGAATTTGAAGAAGCCTGTTACTGAGCTTCTCAAACAGTTAAGTTCAGTTTCTTTTGCTGTTCACGTAACTGCTAATCTTGGAAACAAACAAATTAACCTCCAGACATATTTCACGTGTTTCCACTCATAATGCCTTATGGAATAATTTTCTAGAGTAACTCTCCACTGAGAAAGAAAATATTGATTGCACAAAAGCAACCAGTAAGAATACAATACCTCTCCAAGGAGCCAGGCATATTAACTGCTCCATCACAGTACATTTATTTGCTGATGAAATTCGCCATAAACAACCCATCACAATTTGAGAAAATGGTGAGGTCCATACTTAAAACACTAGGGGGAAAATTGACCTTTATTAGTCATTATTAAAGCTGTCATTCATTCAGAAAGTTCAATGTGCAGCAATAAAAATCTTTGATCATACGCCCAATAACATAAAATTTCTGACAGGTAGGAAAACAAATTTTAAATCTAACCTAAAATCATTTCCCCTGGACAACTTCTTCTCTTCCATGGATGCATTTTTATTTAAAAAAGGGTAGCCAGTTAAAAAAGAGTTCTATAGTAGTATGAGTCAGATTTAAAAAAGTGTTCATTTATGTTAGCCTAACCATGTATATGATACATATCCGTAAACATATCAATTCGATAAAAGAATAGCTCAAATAATGTGTAGAACATTTAACTAACTAACACCAGGACCAGATACAGATTTTGATCATAAGATATTGATTATTACAAGAAGGTAGCAAATTAAGGAGATGGGACCTGGATAAGATGTAAGAAGCAAAGGTGGTTGAGAATTTTGAAGGAACCGTGAGGCAACTATTGACTGACAGAGACAAAAGGAACAAAATAGAGGATGAATGAGTATGCCTTAGAGATGGAATAGTTGTTATTACAGAAACAAATATGTGAAAAGACAAGTACCAGTAGAAACCATTGGGTGAGATATTGGAATTAACTGAGGACAGGAAAAAAAATATATAAATACACCACCTGTGAAGCAAATAAAAAAACGTGAAATTGGTAGAAGGTACAAAATAGCAAGTCTGAAGTTTGTAAAGAGTTGCAGTACATATATTTTGATGACTGGTTTCAAACCACCTTTTTCATATTCAAGCCAGATGCCCTGAGGCTGCACTGAAAGTACCTGATATTAACGACAACCTTCTAAAATTGGCAATACATACATCACACAGTGATGTTAGATAAAGGTCATAGTATACATATGCTCACTACACAAGTCACATTTATTTACTGTCATTATGCAATGTACATACTGCCAATTCTAGATGGTTGCCATTAAGATCAGGCCTCAGTAGGCCTGGCTTGAGAATGAACCAGTTGGTTCAAAACTATGAGGGTTGAATGAAAAGAAATGCCTCCACCTACGTTAATTGGGTTTGGATGGGAAAATTTTAAGAAACCAAATGCAGAAATAATCCTTAGAATGTGATCTTTAATTACCAATATTCACTTTTCCACATAATTACCAGCCAATTAGATACATTTCTGCCAACTATGAACAAGTTTTCTGAAGCTGTCACAGAAGAAGTCCACACTGTGTTTCCACAACTATTTTCACAGTTCTCTCAACATCTTCATCAGAAGCATAATGATGTCCCCGCAGATTGTCCTTCATTATCGGGAACAGATGGAAGTCAGACAGTGCTAAATCTGGACTGAATGGAGCATGCCATACGGTTGAGAGATTCAGGCTCTGAAGTTCACTGTGGTAGCACGTGAAACATTGTCATGCTGCAGGAAAACAAACCCACACATTCTTGTGAAACATCAATTGTGCTTGCAGTTTCTCTCTGAGTGATACAACGATCATCCTGAATCAATCTGTCAACATTTTGCTTGTGAAACTCAGTGATTGCTGTCATAGGACGTCCAATTCTTTGTTTGTCAAGTAGGTCAAATGTTCCCGCCTCAACATCTTTAAACTTACTCACCCAACGATGCAAAGTACCCGCATCAACACAATCACCATAAACTGCTTTCATTACTTGATGAATCTCTTTTGGGGTGACGACACCTTCTGCTGTCAAGAACTTAATGACTGAACATTGCTTAAATCGCATTGACTGACCGTCTGCGCAGAGTTCCATACTTTACACTGTAACAACACAACCATTCAATGATAAGGTTTCCCGCCAACTGGAACTGTCGAGGAGAGGCTACAGAACAAGCCAGTACCTGCCACATATAAATGCCGCCAGCTGTTGAAGAGCTACAAAGGAGGAGGCATTACTTTTCAGTCAACCCTTGTAGTTGCCAAGACATCTGTACTGCAACTGTGGCAGATTTGTAATAAACTCATCATGAAGTAACAGGGTTAGTGGTTCTACATCAGCAAAATGTTGAAACTGCATAAAGTATAAATTTCTAGAGGAGAAGGGCAAAGCTGTAAAAATATGCAAGAGTCAGAAAAATAGATGTTGCCTGTAGGAAAATTAAAGAAATCTTTGAGGAAAAAAAGAGAAAAATCTGTATGAATATTAAGAGCTCAGATGGCAAGCCAATAGGCCCAAAGGTGGAAGGAATATATACTGAGGTGACAAAAGTCATGGGATACCTCCTACTATAGTGCTGGACCTCCTTTTTCCCAGCATAGTGCAGCAACTCGACGTGGCAAGAACTCAACAAGTAACTGGAAGTCCCCTGCAGAAATGTTGAGCCATTCTGCTTCTACAGCCGTCCATAACTGTGAAACTGTAGCCAGTGCAGGATTCTGTACACAAACTGACCTCTCAGTTACATCCCATAAATATATGGTGGAACTTATGCAAATCATTTGTTTGAATTGTCCAGAATGTTCTTCAAACCAATCATGAACAGTTGCGACTCAATGACATGGTGCATTATCATCCATAAAAATCCATTGTTATTTGGGAACATGGAATCTAGGAATGGCTGAACATCAACACTTCCAGTCAATGATACATGTGAACACAGAGCACATCATTATGGAGCCACCACCAGTTTGCACAGTGCCTTGTTGACAATTTGGATCTGTGGCTTCATTGGGTCTATGACACACTTGAACCCTACCATTAGCTCTTACCAGCTGAAATCAGGACTCATCTGACCAGGCTATTGTTTTCCATTCATCAAGGATCTAACCAATATGGTCACAAGCCCAGGAGAGCAGCTGCAGGTGATGTAGAGCTGTTATCAAAGCCACTCTCATCTGTTGCCTGCTGCAGTAGCCCATTAACACCAGATTTCATTGCACTGTGCTAACAGATATGTTCTTCATATGTTCCACATTGATTTCAGCAGTTATTTCACAGTGTTGCTTGTCCGTTAGCACCGACGACTCTACGCAAACATCGCTGCCCTCGGTCATTAATTGAAGGCCATCAGCCACTGTGTTGTCTGTGGTGAGAGGTAATGGCTGAAATTTGTTATTCTTGCTACACTGTTGATACTGTGGATCTCTCAATATTGAATTTCTAACAATTTCTGAAAGTTGATGTCCCATGTGTCTAGCTCCAACTACCATTTCACATTTAAAGTCTGTTAATTCTCATCTTGTAGCCATAATCAAGTCAGAAACCTTTTCACACGAATCATCTGAGTAAAAATGACAGCTTTACCAATGCACTGCCCTTTTATACCTTATGTACATTAGACTACTGTCAGCTGTATATGTACATATTGCTAACCCATGAATTTTGTCACTTCAGTGTGTAAGAGGTCTTTACAAGAAAAATGGACTTGACAATAAATTATGGAAAGGGAAGAGGCAATAGATGTAGATAAGATGGGAGATAAGATACTGCAGGAATAATTTGCCTGAGCATCAAAAGATGTAAGTCAAAACAAGATACCTGGTGTGTACAACATTCCTTATTATTATTATTGGGCTTTTTTGGAGTAAATATTATGACAAAACAATTAAAACATGTAAAAGAGATAAGAAATACTCTTAGACTTTGAGAACAGTATAATAATCCCAGTTTCAAAGAGAACAGTATAATAATCCCAATTCCAAAGATAATGATGTATAAAATACTGACACATACACAGAAGTATGGAAAGAGTGGTAGAAGCTACAAGGCAGTGCCAACCATATGAGGGTTTTCCGTAAAGTAAGATCTCCAACAATCTCCGCTCAGAAATGAGTGAGCTAGCTTAGATCTGACAATAGCACCATGTTCCTTGCTTCCCATACCACTATTCTTGCGAATCCCCACCTCTCTCTGATGCTCATTCTTGGCACAGCAGCTATTAATCATAGAAAGGAAAATCAATGTTCCCACCAATTGTAAATTGCATTCTGTGATTAGATTTCTATGGTTTAAGGGGTCAATCCCTATCGAAATCCATCACCAGTTGACAAATGCGAATGTAGAAAAGTGTATGGACATAAAAAAATGTGTGTAAGTGGTGTAGGGAGTTCGCAGATGGCTGTGCGAACATGCATGATGAGGCCGCCTGTGGGCATCCATCAAGATGATGATGAATCGAAGTAGTTTTCCTTCCAGATCAGCATGTGATTGTGTGAGAGATTGTCAAACTGACAGGGCTCTAAGACTACCATGAACAAGATTCTGATGGACATTTTGACGCATCACAAGGTTTATGCCAGGTGGGAGTTGCAGATGCCTGTACCTGTTCCATTATTCTCATGGTATGGATGCATTTAGGTCCTTTATCAATATACCTGGATCATCGGCAAACATTATAGTTAATGAAGTGTCCTCTAGTGTCTCAAATTAATCTTTTATGTGGATGAAGAACAGATTTTGGCTAAGCAATGAACTTTGTTGACAACTTATTTAATGTTTTCTACTCTAAATTTAATTTCTTTTCCTGTCATATCATTTGCTAATGATGTCCTTAGTTTTCTGTTGTTGAGCTTAAGCTGGATTAATGCAAGGGAGAGGCCCTTTATGCCCTATTATTTTAGTTCCCCTTGTAGAATTTTATGATCTTCACAATCAAAGGCATTAGTAAGATCACAGAAAATGCCAACAGGGCAATCAACACAGTAAGGTATTGCAAGACACTAAAAAAGCTATACTATGCTATACAGAAAAAAAAGGAGGGATCAGTCGACAAAGGGAGTTCATTTGCACCTTGACAACACCCACTCTCACATTGCCAGCACCATGAAAGATATCATTGCCAAATTCAGGTGGGCAATCATCAACCATCCTCCATACAGCCCAGATTTTTTGTTCCCCACTTGAAACAACATTTGGGGGAGAATGAAATTCTCAAGCAACAAAAAGCTAAAGGCAGCTGTCCATTCCTTCCTGCACAAGTTGATGGGAGAGTGGTATGACATAGATATGAAAACCTTCCGGAGAATTTCCAAAAATGTTTCAATTGTGATGAGGACTGACTTGAAAAATAGCTAAAAGTCCAAGGTTTCAGCATCTGTAATTGTTTTTGCAGTAAAATCATGTTTACTATTTGAAAAAGCATTGGAGACCTTAATTTACGGACAACCCTGGTATGACTTACCTTAGAAGGTTGGCTGAAGAATGGCAAACCTACTTCTATAGCCTTTGTAGATTTAGCCAAAGCTTTTGATAATGTTGACTAGAGTACAGTCTTTGAAATTCTGATGGTAATGGGGATAAAATGAGGGAGAGAGAGGTTATGTACAACTTTCACTGAAACTGGGCTGCAGTTGCAATTATCGAAGGAAAAGCAAACAGAATTTTGTATATCAATGACAATGTTATTGTGTTAGAGCTGGCAAGGCTTACTGGTAATTAATTTTTTAATGGTGCATTAACGCATGACATAACAAAGTTTTGTCTCAGTCATTACATCACATTCTGTGTGCAGTGCTGTTTTTTCAAATTTATGGCAAAACATTAAATGAAGTGATAGTCTACCAGTAGCATTGGTTCTGAAGTGGAAATGAAGTAATGTACTCTAGCTTAAATGCCATCTTTTGGCTTAAAAAAAGTGACAATGTGGGGAGAGTCTGTTAGTAGCTCTGTAACTGAAATGGCTCAGAATCTGACCACTCATTGTTAGAGGTGGGGAATGTCATGGGAGAGAATCAACCATGGTCTTCTTTTCATGAGATGAAACTGACACAAACCCAGACTACACAAGGATTCCAATCCAGTTCTTTCAGAATATGATTCTAGTATTTTAACACTATGCCAAAGGATAATTCAGAATCTGTGAAATTGTGACTAACAAGGATTTTCTTTACACTTGCTCATTCACTACTCACTTGAGATACAAAAGCTCTTGAAGTGACTAAGGCTAACATTCAAATCCAGTTAATGTTCTATAATTTCTATAAATTTGTACACAGTAAGCATCTGTATATATTTCTTAGAACATAATATTATTAAAGTGACAATTTCTGGAAATGTTACCACTATGGTGCTTTTGTGGTGTGGAGAAAACAAGCTACTCGTTACCGACTGAAATGTGTAACACTATCCCATCCTCCTCAATACAACTGACACAATGTAATACTAAATTAATATCCCTTGCACATGATATATTTGATGCAAAACAATAAACAATTGTGAATCTCAAAATGTGAACGCGAGTTAAATGCACTGCAGCCACATCAGCCCATGGCTGCTGTAGCAGTCAAGCACACTCAGCCCACTGCAGTCGCAGTGTTGACCTCTCACAACAGCACATTTCACTACATAAAACTCTCATTGCTGTAAATCCATATTATCTGCTGCGGGTGAAACACTAAATTAATATTTTATCTATTATCCACTAATATTGTTGTTCATTCTGTTATGGAAAGAGAAGTAATGGCAAAAAGAAATTTTCACCATAGGATCCGGTTTAGATTTGGCCATGGAGACTGAACAAAGATTCCAAAATCTGAGAAAGAATTGGCTTCAGACTATTAGAAAATGTTTTCATGGACAAAAAATTTAGAATGTGGTTAAAAATAGTCCACAAGACCAATTCCTCTCTTTTGCTTTCCTGAATTTTGTTTCTTTGAAGTTTCAGTTGGTAACTTTTAATTGGGAAAATGTTTTCTAATTGAATAATTGCTCCTATCTTGATCATGCTAGATCAAATGTAAGATTCTAAACTAAGGTAGCACCTCATTGTGTTCTTCCATGATTCATAAATGGTATTTATCTTGCCTCTGTTGATGTGCAGTTCTATATAGATTTTCAAGTAATGTTTAACCCTTTGACTTCTGCTGACAGATTTAAGAGCAGCCTTTGAGGTTTTCTTCATTGCTACTGACGAGTCAATTCGGGCCTACTTGCTGACACTTGGGTACTAATGATGAAAATAAATGCACAACCACTCAACTACCTGAGTGCAATTACGAGTTTAAGTGTACAGCAGAATTTCTGACTCATATCTCAGTAGCTTTTCATAGTTTTGCCCAAGAAGTTGTGTTCAGGTATTTTTTTTGTTTGAAATGTCTTTGGTTTGAGTTCTACTGTTCATCAGGATTGTCAAAGAAGAAAATAACAGCATGTTGTGATTACACTCAGGAGGAGATTATAGAAAGACTTTCTCAAGGAGTGACAGTGAGAATGAATTGTTTGCTGTCAATGTATATGACAACTCCTCTACAGATTCTAAAAACAACAGCCCTAAGCCATCTATGTTAGTACATGTAACATTACAGTGTTATATTTCAACAAGAAATGTAATTGATAGCTCTTGTGAATCTGATACTGACTTTTGGAATGGGTTATCAAAATCAGATCAGAAACTGCTGAAGGAAAAACCATCTTCATATTTCTTGCCGATTTGCAACAACCATAAATTTGCAGAGAAGCTTCTAAGTTAAAACCTAATTTTTACACCTACAACAATGTTCATCTCTGCTGCGACAGATAGTGATGGGAGGGGTCATCACTGGAAGCACTCCAGAAATATTTAGCACATTGCAATGCAAGCAATTTGGGTAACCCCATCCTAGGCAAATGTTGGATACTAAGTGTCATTAAATGCATAGGTGATAATGATGCAGTGCTCAGCTGGTCACATACTGAGCACATCTGCAGCAACCAAAAGGTTAATAATAAGCTATAATAACTTCAAGTCTGTTAATCAATTTTTGTATTTTCCTGGAAGGTCAGGGGGATGGCCATGTCTTTATTTACCTTCAGTAACTACCTTCATATTCGCTATAGGTGGTTTATGAGAAACTCATAGCAGGAGGTTTGTGCTGGTATATGGAAACTGGTCTCTTGAAATGTGAAACCACTGCTTCAGCTTCCTCAATATTTAAGGAAATACATGTTTATGAACAACACAAAAGGAACTGTAAGCCATTTGTCATCAACAGTGAAAATCCATCCACACAGTAAATGATATTTTACAAGCTATTGTGATGCAAATGGAACTGGACAACAGTAGCACTACTCTGAGAAAAGGTTGTTAAGTCATCTTGAAATAATTTTTAATAATCTTGGTAGTTAGAACTTCCAGCAAAATCTTAATGAATATGCTTTACCACTGTTCTTGGTAAATGTTCATCTGAGCACTGTAAAATGGTGGGACATTTAAAAAAAAAAAAAAAAAAAAAAAAAAAAAAAAGCACGAAATAGATGTCTAAAGCCGCTGGCATTGCTGTTCTGTTCTGTAATGGGGAAAAAGATAAGTATTTTTTCAGGGGGAAATGAAGGCCAACAACAATTCTTAAATGTCTCACTATTTGCTTTTCAAAAACCTAACACTTCCCCCTCCCTGCTGGCCATTAAAATTGAAGCATATGAATATGGCATGCAACAAACATCAAACTGGCATGAAATGCACTTACATGCTTTGATAAGCAAGTGATAAGCATTTCAGTGTAACTATAGAAAGCAGATAGGAGTAATGCTATCTACACTGTGTAATTAAGGAATGAGTATGCACCAGATTTCTCGTTCAGCAATTGGATTTGAATGTTTGTCATCATGAGAAGATCATGTTATACCTTGAATAAGAAGGAAATGTGTCTACCAGCACATGTTGGAATTTGACAGGGGCAGAATAGTGGCCTCTAGAGACTGCATTTTATTAGTCTGCTACTGTTCCTGTCAGTCAGGATCCCATGACAGTCCTGTAAAAATGGAATTAATGGTTTCAAGAGGGCCATACTCAATGTCAACCAGGACCACAGAGCCATGCCACATAGGTTTCATCAGGAAATTGGCTTGTTTGCAGCAAGGTATGTATCCACATGGGCAGTGCTGACAGCTAGAGACACCAGCAACCATTGTTGCAGCTTCCTTTGACATGGCATCAGAGAGAGGCATAACAGCAGTGGGTACACCCAACAGCAGCAATGGACACATCATTTTGGATAAGTCCTGATTCTGTATATAGCACACAATGGAAATACCTGTGTGTGGAAGTCCTGAGGAGAAAAATGATGATAGACTGCATTTGACATTGCCAAATGGGACCAGCACCTAATGTGATGGTATGGCATGTCATTAGGTACACAACACAATTATCTCTACTGGCCGGAGTGGCCGAGCGGTTTCTTGATGCTACAGTCAGGAACCGCGCGACCGCCACGGTCGCAGGTTCGAATCCTGCCTCGGGCATGGATGTGTGTGATGTCCTTAGATTAGTTAGGTTTAAGTAGTTCTAAGTTCTAGGAGACTGATGACCTCAGAAGTTAAGTCCCATAGTGCTTAGAGCCATTTTTGAACCACAATTAACTCTGGTTTGCATAGTGAGTAAATTGGGCAGCAGGCTTTATACTAAGTGACTTTAAGCCATTGGCTGAGCTCTCTCTTTCAGATCCCTATGGGATAATATTTACACGAGAAAATTCAAGATCATATGAAAGCTACCTCAATACAGAGGATGTTCATTTGTGCCTTACTCAACATGTTCTTCAGGTCACACATCTATTGAAAATATTTAGGTATGGGTTGCAGAGAGATAGGTATGCTACCAGTCACCATCACTGTGACTGGTCATCTCTGGCATCAATCTGAAGTTGCATCGAGTAAGGTATCTACATCTGTTATACAAGGTTAATTCTACTTGATATCCAGCTGGATTACAGCAATTGTTGTTGCCAGATGTGGCATATCTATGTAGGGGGCCAATTTTCTTTGCACTTGTATACTTCAAAGCACATACAGATGTTATTACATACTTTTATTAATATACTGTATGCCCACAATAATTTAGATAAATACTATCCTTCACGGTGTTGTAGTTTTCAATGGTCAGCAGAGTACTTATTTGTACCAGATCACTGAAGAAATTATAACAACACAAAGAAAACTGAATACAAAGCAGGTTTCTTTGTCAATTTGATATGAAAAATAAATTATTTGTAAACCACAAGCAAAAGTAAACTAACTGTAGTGAGTTGTCTCTGTTTCTGAATGTCCATTTATAAATACATAAAACCACCCTTTGAAAGAAGTGTACTAACATAAGATCTGGTTGTATGGTAGAGGAAACATGTGGAGGACTGCATTTCTCATCTGCCTGTTGATCCTAATTCATGTTTCTGGAAGAAATAGTTTCTTGAAATTAATGAGTTGCCTTTATATTGTTTTCCAAAAATAGTTTTTTCGGAATTTACAGAATGATTAGTATACCTGCAAGTATATCTCATAGTTTTTTGAGAAAAGCATCACACATTTATATATTTTCGTTGTTTTAGGAGGTTGAACCTGAAATAATTAGGACAAAGTATTATATTTCAAATACAGATTCCCATAAGAAATATCTCAAAAAATTTTATGTTATTCTTTTTATCAAATATATATTTTATTTACTGTTTCAGCACATAATGAAGAGCATTTGCTAGTTTGAATTTTGTAGTTTTTATTCACTTTTTAAATTAAAGGAATCTACAGTTCCAATAAGTGCTATGGCTACATACTATTGCTTGATATATTTCATTTTCATTATGTATAAGAAGTTTAAATCATATGTAGGTCATAGAATATGTCTAACACTGGAGACACTTACAAAACTATAGGAACATAAGGAAAAAGTTATTTGATGTCTTTGGATGATGCTTTACAAAAGACACACGACACACTTTGATATATTAACTCTATTCATAAAAAAATAAATTACACACAACATATTGTGTAAAAAAATGCACAATATTTATCTATGAACTTGCTCATGTTATCACACACAATAGAAAGTGACAGTCTCTGCACACATTACTTCAGTGAACAGAACATATTTCTGACATTTGCAGTTCAGGCCACTGCATATAGTGTTTCAGACAGTAATAGGTGTTTTCAATTGTGTTGCTGTCTGTTTGTACCAGAATTTATCTCTGCTTTCAATTCTCTTGCAGCTGATGAACTTTATGGTGAATTTGTCCTGCATCAGCTGTCTGGACAGTGGTATATCTGTTCAAAGGTGATGAAGAATCCATTGAAGTTGTTCTCATCATCAGAATGAAAATGGAACCTTTGGCTTGTTGCACCTGGCTGATACACAGCTAACCCTGAAACAACACAATTATTTCAGTTTTCTAAGTTTATTTTGCTTTGCATTAGACCCCTTAGAGGAACTGCAAATGTAAATTTGAAGGGTTGCATTATAAGCACCATGGTATCTGAAATAATTTCAGTATTGTAAGACATGTAGTGGACTATATTTGTGTTTGCTCATGATTATGTAGGTTTTTTATTTATTTTTTCAAATTGTGATGTAGTGTAGTTTAAGGTAAAAGTTGATTTAGTAACAGTGATAAACATAAAAAATATCAGTATAACTTTTGAAATGAAATTAATTTAAAGAATCCATAGTCAACGTAGACCATAATGCTCTAAAATCTTCTTGCTATAAATGCTATTAAGAAACATGAAGAGAAAAAAATATCTTCTTGTAGAGTATTTAAAACTTTTCTCACTTCAGTAAAATACTGTAGAACATAAATAGCTTTGTTTGTTTATTTCTATCTTATATTTGACTATGTGTTTGACTTTACCACTTGTACCATTCTATACAAAGGGTACTGTCAACAAACAATACCAAAATGTTCCTTTAGACAGTGTGCAGAGTCTTCAGATCTCAGAAAATTGAACCAGGATGCAGGAGGGAGTTGGAGCAGTATATGCAGAACAGTAAGCAATGTAAATGTAATACAGAACCAAAAAATTTCACTGTTTAGGAACTATCAACAGCTAAACTTGGCTGCAGACAGAGAAATTAAAATAACACTTAATCAGATGAAAAAATACAAATACTATTAGTATAAAAGATTAATTTCACAAATATGATCACTTTTCATTAGGAACTTACAAAATATGCAAATAAAATCTGGGCAAAATTCTGAAAAAATATGCAGCAGTCTGGCACTGCATTATTTTGGAAACAAGCTTTTTGAAAGACTGTTTCTTCCTTTTCCTAGTCTCTGATAGGGCTATAAATTAAAAAAAAAAAACTGAATATCAGAAAGGATCTACGGACAGGGTAATTGGGACATGTCATAATGGGGTGTGAGCGTATGTATCAACTCTGAAAAAACACTACTGACTGACTGTCAACCAAGTCACTGCAGTACAGTACAGTTTCCTTCTTATTTAAGGTTAAATATCATCCCAAACACTTTTTCATCTCTTTTAAAAATCACTTGGTACCAAGTCCAGAAAATAAATAGTGTGGTCCATCATCCCCCATTTGAACTGCTGAAATGGTAGTTGGGTTGACATTGCAACATACAGTTGGCATTGTTGCGTAGATAGCAGAATTACACCTAGTGACAGCATGGCTCTTCATTTTGTATGGTTCTTGGAACCTTCACAGTGTTTTCCCTTCTTCTTCTTTTTCTAGAGCTTTTGTTCTGCATTACCACAGGGTCGGCATTGTTAGTTATGGATTTGACATGGTTAATTTACGCGGTGACCTGATGTCCTTCCTGTCATCACCTCAGTACTCCCAGGATGAAATGTGAGTAGCCCAACTGTCTGCATGAACTGCCATACATGTGAAAGTGAGTGAAAGTTTTCTGAATGTTTGAAAATCATGTAAGATGCAGGAATTGGGTGTCAGCTCAGTATTCATGTCGCAGGATGTAGGAAACCACCTAAAAGTCACATCCATGCTGGCTGGCACTCTGGCACTTGTTGTTAATCTACCAGGCAGATTCAATCTGCAGTTAGCACAAAACCACATCCTGGAAGCAACACTTAAATGCATACAGCTAAGCAGGTGGGTAATTTCTGGCAGTACTGAGCTTCAGTGATAGTTCTCTCCAGCACTACAAAGTTCCATGGCCGCCTCATGAAGAACTACAAAGAACCTTTCTGGCATGGGGCAGAAAACTGCTGTCAATCATTTTTGCAGAGGGGATAGGAAAACGGACAGACTAAAAACTAAACTGAACTCCTCCGGAACAGGATCCTTATAGGGCTTCATTTGAAGGATGTGGACCATATCTCTGATCTTTCGTCGTCTTGTATCAGGGTCAGAATCTTCAACTTCATAAGTAACATCAGACGACTGTCTTACAAGCTTATAAGGTCCAAAGTAGTGCCTGAGGAGCTTCTCAGAGAGACCAACCTTCCGAACAGGAGTGAATAACCAGACGATGTCACCAGGCTGGTAGACAACAGGGTGGTGGCTCGCGTCATACCTTCAGTGATCGTTTCCTTGAGCCTGCAGTGTGCAGTCTCTTGCTAACTGCCGAGCTTCCTCAGCTCTGGTTAACACCTGGTCAATGTGGTCGTCATCCACATCATCAGGATGTAATGGAAACACAGTGTTCATCATCATCATCATTGCCTCATGCCCATGCACCAGGAAAAATGGTGTAAATCCTGCAGTGTCTTGTTTGGTGATGTTGTAGGCAAACGTCACAAAAGGTAGCACCTCATCCCAGATGCTCTGCTCAACATTGATGAACATTGATAGCATGTCGGCAAAGATCTTATTAAGGCATTCAGTAAGCCCGTTAGTTTGCGGGTGGTAGGCACTCATCATGTGATGAGTAATGTTGCACTGACGGTTTATCTCTGTCACAAGATTTGATTGTAAATTTTCCCTTGATCTGTAATTAATGACCTTGGGGCACTGTGTTTTAATACAATGTCTTCTATGATGAATTAGGCTACCTTGAATGCTTCAGCTGCTTTCACAGCTTTTGTAATGGCATAGCATGTCAGATAATCAGTGCAAATAATAATCCACGTATTGCTACTCGCAGACGTTGGAAAACATCCGAGGAGGTCACTCCCAACATGCTGGAAAGGTATTTTGGCTGGTGGAGTTGGTATGAGTCGTCCAGGTGGTTTCCTAGGAACTTCCTTCCTCCTCTGGCACTCTCGGCAGTGTGACACATAGTGACGGACACTCCTAAATAAACCTGGCCAGAAAAATCTCTTGCGGATCCTCTTGTGTGTCTTAATAAATCCTAAATGCCTGGCCTCAGGTGTGTCATGGAATTTCCGTAGAACATGCATGTGTTTAGTAATCACTGGTAGCCATCTCTTTCCAAACAGATCAAAAATTTT
Source organism: Schistocerca americana (assembly GCF_021461395.2). Lineage (NCBI taxonomy): Eukaryota > Metazoa > Arthropoda > Insecta > Orthoptera > Acrididae > Schistocerca > Schistocerca americana. Next base: position 447,041,073 of record NC_060122.1, on the reverse strand, counting down.
CTTGTAAAGTAATCCATTAACCACCTTATATTGTCCTTTCACATCCTCTGGCCAATTTAAGGCAAGCATAATTTGAGATATCTTGGCGTCCTTCTTTTGCTCAGCAGAGAGATCCTGGAGTGTAGTGAGACAGTCACTATCTTCATCAAAGTCTTGATGGTCTAGCACAGGGTGTCTTGAGATACAGTCAGCATTTGGTGTTTTCTTCCGCTTTTGTACACTATGGTAATGTCATACTCTTGGAGACATAGTCGTTCTGTTGGATCCTTAAGACCTGTCAACCAACAAAGTGAATGATGGTCTGTAACAGCTGTGAATGGCCTTCCATAGAGATACTGTCAAAATTTACACGTGGCCCAGATCACAGCAAGACATTCTCTTTCTGTAGTTGAGTAGTTTCTCTTGGATTTTCTAAGTGTCCTAGGAGCATAGGCTATAACCTTCTCTTATCCATCCGAAATCTGCACCACAACAGAACCGATTCCATACCCACTATCATCTGTTTGTAGTTCTATAGGTGATCTCTCATCATACAGACCAAGTACAGGGTCAGTCATCAGACCTTTTCGCAGCACATTGAAAACATCTTGTTGAGCACCACCCTAGATAAATTTAGCATCAGCTTTTAACAAATCTTGGAGTGGCCTGACTTTGATACAAAAGTCTTTGATAAATCGATGGTAATAAGAACACAATCTGAGGAAGCTTCTCACATCTCTAATACTTTTAGGAATGGGAAATTCTGTTATAGATCTCACCTTTTACGGGTCTGGCCACACATCTTTGTTTGACACAAGGTGTCCAAGTATTTTGATTTGTTTTGCTCCAAAGAGGCACTTTCTTGGATTAAGTTTCAGTTCAGCTTGTTGGAGACACTTAAGAACCGCCCTCAGTCTTTTTATGTGTTCATCAAATGTCTCTGAGAACACTTTAATGTCATATAATTAACAAAGACACATCGTCCACTTCAGGTGACTTAGAAGATTATCCATCATCCATTCAAAAGTTGCTGGTGCATTACACAAACCAAACGGCATTACCTTAAACTCATACAGGTCCTCAGGGGTGATGAATGCAGTTTTCTCACGATCAGCCTCATCTACTTCGATTTGCCAGTATCCTGAGTACATGTCTATGGCTGAGAAAAACTAGTGTATCGTCAATTCATGGAAGAGGGTAAACATCCTTTTTAATTATCTTATTAAGGGGACACAGTCGCTAACAGGCTCAAAAAAATCGAATTTTTTTTTTTAGTCTTAATCTATGCTCCAATTATTTGGCTACAAAATGCCGTTTGTTTCATACAAATCTGATTATTAAATTCGGAGTTATTAATTTGTTCGTGACGCATGGTAACTAGCGCCATGTCCATTTTTGCTGTGTCTTGTGCAGTAGTCAGCATTGACTATAGCACAACAATCATTTATTTTCCACGGATATAAATACTCTTTATTTGGGTTGCAAGAGAGAATTGTTATTCTGATGTTTGCCAGCCTGTCTGCATTGTCGACTATCATTTCTTCATCCTAGTTGTTTATGTTTTGGTGATACAAATGTAATGATTTTGTGAAACATTATAACACAATGGGTAGAATAAGGAAGTTTGGATATAAGCCTAAGTTTCATGGAAATAAATATGTAAAAATAAACCACGAAACTGCTAGTTTTGAACAGAGGGCAGAAAATAATATTGAAAGTGAAGTCAGTGCGAGTGTCAGTGCTTCAAACAAGAAGCTTCTAGGTGCTGCTGGTTTTCCAAGTGCCTCTCAAATGCGTGACAATGCAATATGCGGTGTGAACAGTGTTTCTGTTGTTACTGACACAAACAATCAGATCTTCATGAGGTTATTACGTGAACTTATCGAAAAACACACAAATTGTAAAAACTGTGGTGGAAACGTTACTTTGCACGAAGATGTGGCGAAAACCAAGGGAATTGTTTGTAATTTAGTTTTGACATGTTTGGGATGTAGCTGTACTGCCAATACAATGTCATCCCATGTAACAAGAAGCAGATTGTATGAAAACAATATAAGATTAGTGTATGCACTTAGATCTATTGGAAAAGGGCGAAGTGCAGATGCTGTTCTTTGTGCAGTGATGAACATTCCTCCACCTCCAAGAAAGTTTGATGTTTACAAAAAGACTATTGGTGCAGTTGTAGCTGAGGTAAGTGAATCTACAATGTTGAAAGCAGCCAAAGAAGCAGTTCAGTTGAATGATACGAAATCTGACCCGAGGCAAATTTCTGGTGGTTTTGATGGCAGTTGGCAGAAACGTGGGCATACATCCCTAAATGGAACTGTGTCAGCAACCTCTTTTGATACTGGGAAGGTTCTGGATATTGAAATTATTACTAAGTTCTGTGACATCTGTAGCAAAAATGCCACTACACAACATATGTGCAAAAAGGACTATGATGGTTCTAGTGGAGGCATGGAAGTGGCTGGTGTTGCTAACATTTTCGAAAGGTCTGTGCAGTCAAGAGGTATCCTCTATACAGACTATCTTGGGGACGGGGACAGTAAGGCTTATCAGAAAGTGGTAGAAGACAAACCTTATGGGCATAGAGTCAAAATTAATAAACTGGAATGTATAGGACATGTACAGAAAAGAATGGGATCACGACTTCTAAAGATATGTAAGGAAAAAAAGTTAGGTGGTAAAGGGGAGCCTGACAAAGGCTGAAATAGACAGGATCCAGACTTATTATGGTATGGCCATTAGAAATAACTGCAACAATGTAGAAGCAATGAAGAGAGCCATCTGGGCTATATTCTTTCATAAAATTTCAACAGATGAGGAACCACAACATAACCTTTGCCCACGGGGACCTGACAGCTGATGCAAATTCAACAACCCAGTTACATCTTCCAGCTATAAGCACAAACATTCAATTCCAGAAAAAATCCTGCTAGCTGTGAAACCCATTTTCAAAGACCTTAGTGAACAAGAGCTCTTGAAAAAGTGTCTCCATGGAAAAACTCAAAACCCAAAGGAAAGTTTGGATTCTGTCATTTGGACAAGGCTACCAAAAACTGTTTTCGTTAGAAAAGAAACACTAAAATTTGGTGTTCATGATGCAGTGATGTGCTTCAATGCTGGTGTGTCAAAGAAGACTGATGTATTAAGACTCTTGGGAACAAAGGATGGTATCAATACTGAAAAGGGACTGAAAAAGATTGACATGGACCGTACCCGTTATGCTGATATTTCTGCAGGAAATGCTACCAAGGAGGCCAGGATAGCCAGAAGATCAAAGAAAAGAAGAAAAGAAGAAAAGAAGATAAAGATCAAGAAGCTGAGCCACAGTATAGCCCTGGAATGTTTTAAAAGTGTGTCTGTATGACGTTGTACATTACTTTCTTGCATGTAAAACTTCAATACCATTTTTCTCAAAACTACATTTTTTGACCTTCCGGTACACTTTTCTCAAAAACTATGACTGCTACAGACATCAGACTTACAGTATCTCTTGTTAATACAACGATGATTAATTAGATAAAAAAATAGACCAGTAGTGATAAAAAGAACAGATTTACAAGCTCCAAGGTGTTTAGAAAAGTTTTAATTTTTTGTCTTATAGAACAAAAAAATGATTACTCATGAAATATATAAAATACATTAACCATTTTTTATGTGATTTGAGAATGATGTTTCAGCTGTACACTGTAAAAGTTTCAGGTCTTTATCTCCATTAGGTACTTCAGAAAGTGTACCTGACGCGTGCTCGTTTTAGCATTGATTCCTTATGGGAGTTCCCTAGCGACTGTGTCCCCTTAAGCTTCCTGTAATCAACACAAAAGCACCAACTGCCATCCTTCTCCCTGACGAGAACCACTGGTGACGACCATGGGCCCTGCAAATGCTGAATGATGTCATTCTTCATCATTTTCTCTACCTTGACGCGAATTATTCGACATTCTGTTGCTGACACATGGTAAACTCTCTGGCTTATTGATTGATGGTCTCCAGTGCTAATCCAGTGCTTCACTGTGAATTTGTCTATTTTGCTCTTCACCTGTGGATTGAAGCATTCGGAGAACTCTTGAAGAATGGCAAGTAGCTTCTTCTCTTGTTCCTTAGTGATATCTGGTGATAGTCGAGCTATAAGATCTTGTCTCATAGTGGTAGTGCCAATTTTGTACACAGACTCGGCATGGGAGGTTTCAATGATGCTCAGCTGTTCTGCAATTAACGTCTCAGCGTTTGCTATGCACATGCGTCTTGGAAGGATCTGCAGTTCTCGGCAAAGGTTAACTATCCACAATTCCCCAAATCCGTTCTTAAACAAGATGACATTGGCTGGAATGACCAAGTTATTCTTCAGCAGTATGCTTCTCTTACATTCCACTACAAGATCCATGGGTTGATGCCTGGCATGACAGGTGACAGTTACCTTTCTAGTGCTGACTGCAGGAATGATCACTTCATCCAGCACACATAGTCTCCACACACTCGGATGCGCATCGTCCTGTCCACAGTATCTCATCTCGTCTAGCATAACCTCCGAGCGACCACAATCTATAATTGCCTGAGAAACTATCAAAACGTCCCATCCGAGAGTGACGTCATGACTACACGCTTGTAAGATGATGAATTCTAAGGGCTGTGAATGGCCGCTTATACCCACACAAATGACACATCTTCCTGTAGGTTTTACATACACTCCTGTAAATGGAAAAAAGAACACATTGACACCGGTGTGTCAGACCCACCATACTTGCTCCGGACACTGCGAGAGGGCTGTACAAGCAATGATCACACGCACGGCACAGCGGACACACCAGGAACCGCGGTGTTGGCCGTCGAATGGCGCTAGCTGCGCAGCATTTGTGCACCGCCGCCGTCAGTGTCAGCCAGTTTGCCATGGCATACGGAGCTCCATCGCAGTCTTTAACACTGGTAGCATGCCGCGACAGCGTGGACGTGAACCGTATGTGCAGTTGACGGACTTTGAGCGAGGGTGTATAGTGGGCATGCGGGAGGCCGGGTGGACGTACCGCCGAATTGCTCAACACGTGGGGCGTGAGGTCTCCACAGTACATCGATGTTGTCGCCAGTGGTCGGCGGAAGGTGCACGTGCCCGTCGACCTGGGACCGGACCGCAGTGATGCACGGATGCACGCCAAGACCGTAGGATCCTACGCAGTGCCGTAGGGGACCGCACCGCCACTTCCCAGCAAATTAGGGACACTGTTGCTCCTGGGGTATCGGCGAGGACCATTCGCAACCGTCTCCATGAAGCTGGGCTACGGTCCCGCACACCGTTAGGCCGTCTTCCGCTCACGCCCCAACATCGTGCAGCCCGCCTCCAGTGGTGTCGCGACAGGCGTGAATGGAGGGACGAATGGAGACGTGTCGTCTTCAGCGATGAGAGTCGCTTCTGCCTTGGTGCCAATGATGGTCGTATGCGTGTTTGGCGCCGTGCAGGTGAGCGCCACAATCAGGACTGCATACGACCGAGGCACACAGGGCCAACACCCGGCATCATGGTGTGGGGAGCGATCTCCTACACTGGCCGTACACCACTGGTGATCGTCGAGAGGACACTGAATAGTGCACGGTACATCCAAACCGTCATCGAACCCATCGTTCTACCATTCCTAGACCGGCAAGGGAACTTGCTGTTCCAACAGGACAATGCACGTCCGCATGTATCCCGTGCCACCCAACGTGCTCTAGAAGGTGTAAGTCAACTACCCTGGCCAGCAGGATCTCCGGATCTGTCCCCCATTGAGCATGTTTGGGACTGGATGAAGCGTCGTCTCACGTGGTCTGCACGTCCAGCACGAACGCTGGTCCAACTGAGGCGCCAGGTGGAAATGGCATGGCAAGCCGTTCCACAGGACTACATCCAGCATCTCTACGATCGTCTCCATGGGAGAATAGCAGCCTGCATTGCTGCAAAAGGTGGATATACACTGTACTAGTGCCGACATTGTGCATGCTCTGTTGCCTGTGTCTATGTGCCTGTGGTTCTGTCAGTGTGATCATGTGATGTATCTGACCCCAGGAATGTGTCAATAAAGTTTCCCCTTCCTGGGACAATGAATTCACGGTGTTCTTATTTCAATTTCCAGGAGTGTATTTCCTATTAGCCACCTTCAGCAGAGATGTTTTGTTGTCGATGAATATGGTTTTCTGCATCTGGCAATGGTACTTCTCTGAAATGACTGAATATGATGCTCCAGAGTCCACAAGAGCTTGAGGATATTGACGTAATTTCCTACCATTATCGTAGTGATCGACGGCAGAGGATTTTTCTCTTCAGCGGCCTCACCTCCTAGGAAGGTCACACCCTTTAGTTTTCCAGGTTTCAGCGGCTAGGTGATCGGCTGGAGCTTCTAAATGGCAGTGGAGACCTTGAGCGGTGTGTTGGGGAGCATCCTCTCCAGTGGCTAGCTTGCGGTGATGGTGACCTGCGTCACCATGCACCCTCATCTTCTTGTTTATCTTCATTGTTCTGGAGTTGGCATCGGCTAAGATCGATCTGCTGTCTTGTGGTACAGGTGTCTTCAAATATCCACCACCTTTCTCGAAAATAGTGCACCACATGTCCCAGTCGTCCACAGTGAAAACATACTGGTTGGTTATCCTGGGTCCTCTAGATGTCAGTCTTTCTTGTATCCAAACAGGTTCTTCGTGTGGCATTGTAGGAACGTAACTTCATGTGGGTCTTGACTTTTTCACCGTTTTAAAGGAAAATGAAGGACATGAGGTTGGGTTCAGTGTCTGTTCCACTTCCTCCCTTATGACCTCTTGAAGCATATCGGTTTTTTGGTCACCGTGCAATCCAAGTGCCATCTGAACTTCCTCTCTCACTATCTGATGAAGAGCACTTGTGAAATCAGTTTCTTCCTCCATCACAGACATCGATACAATGTTTCGAAGCTGTTCAAACTTGTTGCGTGTAATTCTTTTTTGATGCATTGTCTCTATATAATGTGCAGTATGACAAGTGCCAATACCCAGCACCTCCACCAGAAATAACGTCACATAGAAGAAGGTGTAAGTAGATGAATGACAAACACTAACTTCACTTAACAAAGGTTTATTCAGCACTTGCACATACAAGAGCATGGAGCAAACTGCCTCCGGTCAAAACACATATGGTATATATACAGCTACAGAATATTCCAGTACAATGAGTCTTGTCACTTGTGGATGCTTTTAGAATGTACTTGAACCAAATATAGAAATTAAAGTTTTTCAGATCAGGTGAGTTTTGACTTCACGACCCTCCATGCAACCATGTAGTTTCATAACTATTACACTACAGCAACTGTGCTAGTAGCACAGTCGCTGTAGTGTAGTAGTTATGAGACTAGACGGTTGCATGGAGGGTCGTGAAGTCAAAACTCACCTCAGCTTCTTCTGCGACAATATTTGTTAATTTCAACCTTTAAACAAATAATTAGGCCTAACACTTGTAGTAGAAGAAACTGTTAAAAAGAAGGAATTTTTCTATATATTAAGTTAATTGAATGAGTTATGTTTTAATTATAATTTCTGTAAATTAAACATCGAACAATGTGTAGTTTCAGTATCTATTATTGTGAGAATATATAAAGACCAGATTTTTGGTCCCAAGACACTCAGACCATGGCCGATTTTCAGGCGAGAAACCTGTATTGGTTAGATCAACAGCAATGCATTAACTTAACTGTGACATAAGTGTAACACAAATAGGCCATGTGTTATAATGACAGTGTCTGTTCAATAGTGTGACACGTACCATATTATTCTGTAAGAACTGTGTGGTTAGGTTTTACTGCTCACAGATGTTCAACAGTAAACTATTATAGCAGTATGCTGACGTTTTCCTGCAAACTATTAATGAGGCTTCTCAAAAGTTAACCAATAGTGAACTGGCCATATTAACTGTCTAATATTAGGTAAAGAACTGTGAAACACAGCTGTGCAACTGTTGGCTATATTATTTACAGTAGTCAGTTTTGAACTTCTACCCTCCCCCCCCCCCCCCCCTTACAGAAGTCAGTTTTGAACTTCTACCCCCCCCCCCCCCCACCCCCCCACCCCCCACCCCCATTTTTCAGCCAGCATAACAACACATTATGTTGACACCAAGACTATCAATAAAGAAATAAAGCAGGTGAACGTCACAAATAGAAGAGCAAAACAGTCCAGCAATGAGTCCTTGGGCAGTAGTTAGTTTCAGATGTGCTATGACAGGCAAGCTGAAGATGGAAGTACAAACTCTGAATTTCCTTTGGGTCACAATACTCGAAAAGGCATTCACGCAAAACAAAATAACTGATGAAAAGGTGAGGTTTGCGGTGGCTGTAAATGTATTAGATCCCAAAGCTAACCCTACAGCCATAGACAGAATGCTTCAGCCCACATCAGAATGGCAATATACATTTTGAAATAAGTAATTGATCAACAGAATGTCTAAAACACTTGAACAATGCATACAACAGGTGGGTGACAGGACCCCATCTGAATATTGGCGACACCTACAGGGCATTGTCGGAGAAGGAGACTTACCTGGCATGACACTGTGGTACATTTGGATGGCACAGATGCCCAGTGCAATCAAGGTGGCAGTAGTTACCTGCACAAAAGACAATGTCCACACATTGATAATGACAGCAAAGTTCAAGTGACAATGGACAGTATAAAGCATGTATGACACTGGCTGTGGAATGTTGTGTGCAACAAGAGACCACAACTGTATGGAAGAGCCGTCATGGGAATTTGGCCAGATGGCTGCATGAACTTACAGATGATGCATTACAGCAAAAGAAAGATAACAATGGGAATAACAGTGGCAGCCAGTGGAGAAGATGTGTTAGTACAACTGGTGGTTTGGCAAAAAGGCAAGAAGATGTACAAGATCATGTAAATATCCAAATGGTGATGATGGTGGGCAGTAGGTGTGGCAGGCCATGAGAACCAACAGAAATGTCTTCAGCAGGGAGGTGAACACAATGAGGGACCTAGGATGATGAGTAATTAATGAAAGTGATCCGCTCATTCATAGAGGTTACATGTTAAAATATGTGGGATCGTGTCATTACTGTTTGACTGACTCAGAGTCAGACGTCAGTGCACTCCATCAAGGATTATCAAACTACCACCACAACCTCACAGGTGCACCTGATGGTGGCAAATGCAACGCCAATAATGACTTATGACACCTACAAAATGGAGGTGGATTTAGGATTTAGACAGAGTTGCCACTGGAACTTTGTGCTAGCAGAGGTGTAAAAGGCCATATAAGGTGCCAACTTCCTGTGTAATATGAGAATTGAGACAAATACCAGGGCTGCACAGATTACAAGAGATGATGAAGTCGTCATAGGTATAATAGGAAGAGACATACATCACACCACAGGCTGCATGCACAAAGAGATGGCAAGGGGCAAAAATGGTGCTTCAGCCAGCAGTGTCACTTAACACAGTGCACAACATTAGAACACCTGATCAGCCAGTATCACAATGACCAAGAAGGTTAGCCCCAGATCGCTTTATAGCTGCAAAAGCTGAATTCAAGGGTTTGTTAAAAGCACGTGTGCTACATAGTTATGATAACCCAATGGCGTCACTGTTATGCTTAGTAAAAAAGAAGGATGGCACATGGAGACCTTGTGGTAACTATTGGAAGTTAAAAATGCACACATGTCCAGACAATTACCTGGTACCCAACCTCAGGGATGTTACTAATGTCCTTGCAGGATCTTTAGCATGATTGGTTGTCAGAAGGCATACCATAAAATATGAGTTTCGGAGGCAGATATGCCAAAGGTGGCAGTCTCAACACCTTTCCGGTTGTCTGAGTATGTCAAAATGCCTTTCGGCCTTAAAAACACAGCACAGAGGTTTGTGGAAGAGGTACTGTGACATTCAAAGTGTTGTTTTGTGTACCTAGATGATATATTGATGTACTCAGAGACAAAACAGTTGCATGAAGAACACCACAGGTCCATTTTCAAAAGAATTAAGCAATATCAAATAGTTATCAACAGGGAGAAATGCACCTTCCAACAGCAGGAGGTGACATTTTTGGGTCACACGGTGTTAGCAAATGTAATATGCCAGCTGACAGATAAAATAGCCATGATCAAAGAAATACCTGGACCACTCGATTACCAAGAACTTAGAAGATTTTTGGGGGCAGTAAATTTCTGCTGTCGACACCTGCCATGGGCAGCTGAGATTCAGGCATCATTGACAGTGGCACTGGTGGGAGAAAACGTGGCTGGCAAGCGGCTCCTGAAGTAGACTCCAGACATACAAAACACATTTCACCAAGTGAAAGTAGATCTGAAGAAAGCAGTTATTGTTGCACACCCAGCTGCGGAAGACAACCTTCAGCAGCATTCATGGGCTGGTGCACCCCAGTTTGAACAGCACAGTGAAACTGTCAACAGTTGGCTATAGAAGGCGATGCAAGTCAACAGGCAATAGAAGCAGCCCCCCATCAATTGCAGAAAACCACTGGCAGCCTCTGATTTTCTTTTCACACAAACTCACAGCAGTGAAGGTCAAAGGAAGTGTTTATGGCAGAGAACTCATAGTAAGATATGAATCTGTAAGATATTTTCATCCCTACATTGACACCAGAGCATTCAATGTTAATGCAGACTACAAACCTATTACATAAGCATTCATCAAATCTAATAACAACTGCTCTCCATGACAAGCCTGACAACTAGAGTTCATTGGCCAGTTCATGACAGATTTGCATCATATTAAGGGAGCGGAAAACATTGTGGCAGATTTCTGGTCAAGGGTCAATACCATCTCCCAGATAACCGATTATGAACATTTGGCAGCTGTAGAGGCCATGAATCCCCATCTACAAGAGTGCTGGCAGGATGTCACTAATGGACTGAAAGTCACCAAGTGAGGCTAGTCGGAATGAAGGTTAGCATTTGGTGTGACAAGTCATGAGACAAACCTCAACCCCTTGTTCCTGAAGAGCTGCGGAAGACAACCTTCAGTAGCATTCATGGGCTGGCGCACCCCAGTATGAACAGCACAGTGAAACTGCCAACAGACTATTTTGTGTGGCCAAGCATTAAGAAAGATTGCTGTAGGTGGACAAAAATGTGCATGGTATGCCAAAAATGCAACATCGGATGACATGTGAACACACCCATAGAAGAGTTTCTACCATATACGGGGCAGTTCACACATGTTCCCCTAGACATCGTAGGTCTGCTGCCCCCCCTCATAGGGATACTATTATTTGTTTACTGCTGTAGACTGGTTCATGTGATGGGTGAAAGCAGTGCCATTGGGTGAAATAATGGTGAGAGTTTAATGGCGAGAGTTTTTGGTGACTTGGATTGTTCGTTTCGGTTGCACTCTACATGTGACCACAATCAAGGCCACAAATTTCAATTGGCCTTATTTTTAGAGCTGGAAAAGTTGTGTGGATTCCAGCACCACCACATGACAGCCTACCACCCTCAAAGTAATGGCATTATCAAGTGTTGGCACAGGACCTTGAAGGCTGCATTGTTGCGCCACGCTGAAAGATGGACCTCAGCCTTATCAGTGGTTTTGTTCAGACTACAGACAACTTGCGAACCAGATTTAGGAGTTCCCACCCACAACAGAGTTGGTTATATGGGACAGCCCTATCCCTGCCAGCAGAAATTTTTGCTGCACCATTAGAAACAATGGTGAGAGACATGCCCTATGTTCTGCAGGAAGTGCAAGAACACATTTCCAACTACATCCGGCATTGGGTTCCTGGCACAGAGAGGGCACCCAGTTTGTACACACAGACCTGGGGTACTGCTCCCATGCGTGGTTATGGGCTGATGCAATATGACCACCCTTACAATCATCTTACTCTGTGCCATACAGTTATTAGCAAGACGGTAGAGTTTTATGGAAAGTAGGAAACTGTCTCCATAGATTGAGTAAACCTGTCCACAAGCTGTTGCCTGAAGGAGAGCCAGGACAACAATGACAGAGATGGCCCCTGTGCCACAGGAGGAAGAGACAACACGGGTAGAGAGCCCACTGCCATCAACGACTCTGGCAGCCTTGGAGAAGGAGTCGCAGATGCTTCTGAGACATTCTAAAACTGGCAGACACATAGGGGGAGGGGGCTGTGTGGGAATCACAAGACATCACAAGATTGAGCACACAGTGTACAATGTTGTTTATTCATTGTTATATTTGTTTTTCTGTGTTTTTCAAAAACTTTGCTCCTTGTATGGAATTGGTTCAGTCTTTTTTGAATAAAGTTATAGCCTTCCTGAAACAGTATTTGTCAATATTAATTACAAGGATACTGTGAAGCAGTACTGAAAGATGTTGTTAAAATGGTGGACAAAATTTCAAACAATTTAGATCAAAAGATCGATGACTGTGTTACACAGGCGGTAGCTCGCTTAGAGCAGGCCGAGCAGTCATCGACCCCCGCACCATTCAACAATAAATGAATGAGATTAATTTTGCTACTGAAATATTACTGAAAGAAATTATTAAGTAATTTTCCAGAACCAAGCCATGACAGGGACAGAATTAATCAATTGAAAGGTACTTGACAGTTTAGTCCATAGTTTACGATTATAGTGGTCACCGTTCGAGGTAAGCAGAAAGCTCACTTACTTGCGGGTAGGACAAACTTTATTGTCTGTAATACAACATACAGTCACCATTGATCTTTATTTTACAATTTCCATTACCAATCTTAGCCCATACAAAAATATACTCATCGGCATTCAATTTCTTCTTCCTTCTGGTAGTCAAAGTAAATGGTATACTCGGAGCAACTGTACCATTGATCTTGCCAAAAGCCGAGAAGCGATTCTTCTTGGTGTTTTAGCTCCCTGGGGCACTCTGGGATGCTCTCTGGGGCACCCTGGGATGCTCTGTGGGCTGCTCAATAGATGTCGAGCACAGTCTCTGATTGGTTGTCTTGGTTTTGGCGCGCGATTCAAATTACGTTTGAGCAACACGCTCCCTAGTATTACTAGGTGTGTGTTGCTGGAAAACTCACTTCCGGTTGATTGCGCAAGCTGATAAGAGTCCACATCCGCTGCGTGCGCCAGGACTGATGCTATAAATAGCACACTGTTCTGTCTAGCGCATTCACTCGGTTTGAGTGAATAGCCACTGAGGCACTGCTTCTTACAATGATGCGTAAACGTTGTTTTCGTCGTCGCCGGCGAATGCTGGTTTACAAATCACTTGTCAATGTGGACGGCACTCTTGGTGCTTCGACATCTTCTGCGAAGGGTAAAAAGAATGAAGTAAGAGGAGTAGGTAAAACTACTCAATTTGTTCTTATTCATGGACCTACTTTATTTTGTGGTGCGAAGTTAAATTTTTCTTTAATGAAAGTTTCTTCTTCTTCCAGTTTGGGTAACGGATGGATAACTGTAGCTTTCGTTGCTTGTAACAATGCAGGAAGAGCAGGTTTAGAATCCTTTGAAACTAGGGAAATCCTAGCTTACCGTACTATACCTGTTTCTGAGATTATTATTGCTAGTGAGGGTTCCTACCTTTTACCGCACGGGAGTTTGTCTTTGTCTTGTCGTAGACGTTGTAAGATAAATTCCGATTGTAGTATTCACTTATGGGTGAAGGCTAGTGGTCCTGCTTCTTTGGAAGATTGTTGTATTGTGGGTGATTGTACTTTATATAATCATTGAAAGCAGTTCTCCCCCTCTAAATTTTTTCAGGAGGAAGCCTTTGATGTCAGAGTCAGTAATTTCAGTGATTTATGGAGATAAAATAATGACTGGTTCAAATATCTCGTATGACTAATAATATTGAATCTCATTCAATACAATAACTTAAACAAAGTCGGGCAGCTGAAAAATTGTTGTGATCTGAAGCAAAGTGCAGTTTTTGTGACAACTAGCCTTTAGTGCTTAAAAGGTTGTGATTTAAATATCCCAGGGAAACATTACAACTGGCACTGGTTATCTTAGCAAGATGTTGTAATGTGCAAAACAAGCTGAAAACTAAAATCTTAACTCTGTTTAAGATCTAAGGTAGAGTTTGTGTCTAATTCTCTGCTGTTCTGTTCTGGGATGACATTAATGATGTAACTGTGGGATTTAGACACATTTAAACAGCAGTTTCATGATATCACATCCAGAGGAGCAAACAGAACTGTCAATTGATGGATATAGAGGGTAGAGAGCATAAGAACTATTGCAGACACCCCATGCAATTACGAAAAACATATTTGCTTAAGAAACAAAGAAAGATACTGTTGCAAAGAATAAAATAGGATTTCTGTTGTTGAAAAAGAGAAGGCTAGTGTTCATTTTCATGTAATTCAGCTGGTACTACTACAGGTCATTTTATTGCATAGGTTTGAGATTAGCTCACTGTAATAGATGACACATATAAAATATCTAAGTTTGAATGATTTTTCAAAGGATATGAACATTGTTAATATTATTTTTCGTGGTAACTTACATGTAAAGTTGAGTGATCCACAGAGGAAGCCGCATCCTGGAGTCTGCAAGAAGTCTGAACACGCACCTCCAAATGGTGTTGACACAGATGGTTCCAACTCAAAAGACGTTGATCTCATTCTCACACCACATATAAAAGGGTTAGGTCTGTAAACAAAATAAATACAAAAAATATGTCTAAACATAAAAATCAGCAGCTGCAGCACACATACAGCATGTGCACATGTACAACCACACACAAAAACACTGTTCTTCCTAAAAATTATCAAAAACTTTATACATTATCTTAAAGTAACTATCTAATGAGACACATTACTTCATCTGTAAATGTCGTAACACACAACACTTTCCGCTGCATTTCAGAGAGCACAAATTCTTTGTCACTTGAAACTTATGTTCTCCCTACTGACACTGAATGTTTTCTCCCTTCTCAAACATTATCCACACATGTAGAATTATGTTATGAGTGACATTAAGCTCCCAGTCCATTTGTGGCCAGCCTCAAATGCACCATTGGGCTAGCCATGTATAATGTCATCCAAACATGTTCACATTTCCATCTTACTTCTGTTTAGTGTGCCATCCTGCTTCCTTGTGAATCACGTGTGCATAACATGTAGTCAGAAGCAGTATGCCAGAGGCTTTTGGCCACATGGACCATGCAAGTCACATGTTTCCATGCTGTACACCATAGTTTAGCCCACACAGTTTTGCCTTGATGTCATAGTTTTTGGGGATCTTTAAGGATACTGTACTTTATAGATATATATTCACTAATGTTACTCCATAAGCCTACTGTCTGAGTCATACACGCTACTCTCTAATACCTGTTTTTGTTCCATAAGTAACAGAACAAGTACCAACAACTGACAGAAAATGAAGGAAGAAGTTAGATAAGAGTTTAAGAGCCACAGCCGTTAGAGAAGCACAATGTAAGAGTGAGGAAGGATGGGAGAGGAAATTGGGAGTGCCATTTCAAAAGAAACAACCTGGCATTTGCCTTGAGCAATTTAAGGAAATCATGGAAAACCTTGATCTAGATGGCCTGAAAGAGTTTTGAATTGCCATCCTCCCAAAAATGATTTCAGTGTCTTACCACTATGCCACCTTACTCAGTGGCAACAATCGCATTAAGTCAGTGACAGCAAGCCGTTTCACAATTAATTATTATTGATACAATTCTACATGCTTTCTGTCTCAATTGAAGAATGCATTTTAGCACGGTTTACAGCTGTATTTGTAGGTGGCAACACACTGATCTACCTGTAAAAAGTGGCTGCTGCAACTATAATTTTATTTTTGTGTTTTCCTATATTCATTTTTTCTTTGGTATTTATGTGGATTTTATCTGTTTACACTACTGATATTGGTTATCATAACTGGATGATGCAATGCAGAAAGTAAACTGAAAGTTAAAATCAAACAATGAGTAGGAGTTTAAGATATGGCTTATGTGCCCAGTACACTGTTGTGCGCTGACATATCATCAGTAAGCAGACAGCGGTATTTACAGCTTCGCAGAAGGATTAGCATGCAGCACCCAGTTCCAATCATGAACCATAGAAATAAAGAAAAACATCACTTAAGTTAGTGGCATTTCCTACCCTCAGCAGCTATCCTGAGTTCACATGCATGGCTGTATGTTCTCCAGGACATGTGAGCAGCACACAGAAGACTCAGGTTTGAATTCAAGCCCTACTAGAGGTCTTTTTTTTTTCTTTTTCTTTTAAAAAGGTTGAGAATGGCTTGTGGATATATCTGACAAGCTACATGAAGAGAAGCATAAACTACAGTCTTGAAAACTGACATTAATAGGAGAGCAGTGCACTGACCACAATCATGTCTAATGTAGGCCTGACACTATTTTTGGTTATCCAGCCAAAATCTGGCAGTAAAACAGCATTATAAAGTTCAGTTTTTAGTATATTGGATCTTGAACCTTGAGCTGTATGATTGGTTTACATTCTAATGAGTTAATATTAAAAGAGCAATCCTAATACCTCTGAGGTTGCTTCTGCACTCTCACTTATTCTTCCTGAAAGTGCAACAAGCTACAATCAAGAACTGGACTTAGGAGCAACTGAAATAAGGTTGGTAGATACAAAAATTTAAAAATGCATTTGAGTCTTGAGCTATATGAATTACTGAGAAATCTTTTATGTGAATAAAGACAAGGAAAACTGAATGTTATATATAAAGGTGGCAAAGGAAAGAAAGGTCACTCCAAATCTTATCTCATAAGGGGTCCTGGGTACATGGAATGCATGGAAGGTAATAATGGATTAATAGTCCTGATTTGACTATCAACTTATTTCCAATGTGGCTGACAATTAAAAGAGCTTAACTAGAAATAATGAAATAGGAAAGAGGTAGACAAAGATGAGGACTTAATTCAAAGGAAATAAAGAGGAAATGATATTAGATGATATGCCCAAATTCCAGCTTTATTGGTGATGAGGCCATTAAGTGCAGACCGAACAAGGACAGAGAAATAACTTGGGCATGATCTTGTTTAAGAACCCTTCCAGTTTGTGCCTGATGATTTGGTGCTATCACAGGAAACCATCATTTGATGGTTGAGTGGAAATTTAGGTCCCATCCCTCTTGAATATGAGTCCAGTGTCTTAATTTCTGTGCTCCTTTAGTTACTATGAGTAGGAAAGAGGTACAATCTGCAAATGCAAACAAAAAGAAAGAGAATATAAAAAGGATGAGTGGAAGAAATTATGAAGGGATGACGAGGGATGATGAGGCGCAAGAAGAGGAGTAATATAAAATAGAATGAAAGTGGTGAAAAAGCTGTAAGATGTGGGCTAAAGCAAAAGAATTAAGGAAACAATGATAAAAAGCCAGAAAAAGAAAGGTGGTGCAGAATTCAAGGGCGAACGGCATAAAAGAGTGGTTGTAGAACTGAAGACTAAGAGTTTGGTTTAATTTAAGACTATATGGATGACAAGAGTGCATTATGAGCAGTCAAAGTAGGTTCACATCTGCAGTGTTTCGAATATTACCTTTGAGATCCAGTTGAGCTACATAGTAAAACAAGTGCTTAAATATTTGTTGTTGTTTTGGTCTTCAGTCTGATGACTGGTTTGATATACTTCTTCATCATCTTTGGAAATAATTGGCATATAAACTTGTACTATTGTGGTGGGTGTTGACTTTTTGTGTATCTTGGCTGTGATAATGAGTTCCTTATGCTGTCCATTATAGTTAACTGACATTTCTACTTTCTTAATAGTTATTAGGCCTCCTCCTGCATCAGCCAGATTTGTTTTTGTGTTCATAATGCTGTACTTCACTAGCCAGAAATCCTGTTCTTCCTGCCACTGCTCTCGCTAATTCTCGCTGTATCTAACTACAAACTATCCATTTCCCTTTTTAAGTTCACTAACCTACCTACCAAATTATGAGCTCTACAATATCACATTACAACCAGCAGAATGACTGTTTTGTTGTTCCCCATGACAACATCCTTCTGAGTAGTTCTCAGCCACATATCTGAATGGTGAATTATTTTCCCTTCAAAGTATTTTATCCAAGACAATTTCATCATCATTAAACCATATGGTAGGGCTACACACCCTTGGAAGAAATAACAGCTGTAGTTTCCCCTTGCTTTTAATTGTTCACAGAACTGTTATGTCAAAGCCCTGATGGCTAATTTTATAAGACCATATGAGTCAGTCACCCAGACTGTTGCCTCTGCAGCTACTAAAAAGGCTGCTGTATCTCTTCCACAGCCACAGGTCAGTCTGGCCTGTGCACAGATAATCCTGCATTGTTGTATGCCAACTTCATATTCACCCTGGAGAGTGGGAAAGAAGAAAGGGTTAAGAGGAGTATGGTGGGTCAAATCTACTGATACTGGACATTGGCTTTGATGTGTACCATAATGAATATGCGAAGTGTGACTTCAAACTTGTGCAACAATGATAGAAAAGAACATCCCCAATATTTATTTTACTTCTACTCTGAAATGGAAACTGTTACACTGTGAACATCTTGATGTGACGCAAGGAAACAGATACTCCAGTATTTCCACGAGAGCTCATTTTTAGCTCAGAAGAAAGGCATTCCTACAGTTGAAGAATGGTGTGAGTATGTGATGGCTATTGGTTGTGTCTCTGGAAGTTTTCAGGTACAGACTGCAACAAAGCATGCCCAGAGGAAATGCATATGCAGCTAATTGCCATCTTCTGGACTCTGAGTAAGGTAGGACCATTGGCATGAGGACATGGGAGCATGACAGACTGTTGCCTGTAGTCTGACGATTGCAGAAAGAATGGCATTAAATGGACTCCGGCCATAAGTGTGGCAGGAAGAGTAGAAATGGGTCCTTCCAGAAGTCATACAAACTCCATCCAGACAGACCTTGAAGACCCAATGAAACTGACTAAGCATCATGTCATGCCCAGTCCATAGGCATGACTGGATGTGGATATGGAGGGGCATGTGATCAGTACACTATTGTCCCATCCATTGACAGTTTTTGTGAGCACAGCTGCTATTTCTCTATCGAGTAGGTCCTTAGTCAGAATCCACAAGGGCTGTGTACACCCCACTTCCCAACAATGCTCAGCAGACCCAGACCATCACCAATCCAAGTGTTAGCCATGCCTGACAGCACTTAACTTTGGTGAGCTGATGGGAACCGACCAAAAGACATTGTGTAACTGGTTTGATGACTAGATAGATGACAACACCTGAAATCCATGCAGAAGTTACAGATATAGTGTCACCACAAACCAATGGGAACAGATTACTGGTAGCTGAGTGGAAATTTCAAGTTAGCAGGCATAATTTACTGCTGACACTACACCACAGGCAGCAGAGACCTGCACGTTGTAAAGTCGTAATCATCTGTGATACTGAGAGGCATTCAGTGGTGTTCATCAATGGGTTGTTTTTGTTGGTCAGATCAATGCCAAAGTGTCTGAAAATGATGTGGTGAAAGATGACAGAAAACAGTGAGTGTTGAGCTTGTTCTTGGGGGGGGATTTTGAGTATGACGGTAGGACTGATTTGACACCTATGTAAGGGAGGCTGCATCTTTGCCAGTATGTGGCCAGAGTGTTAAACTGTGATATCATATTCTCCGTGACCAGGATACCAATTGGGATATCTCAGCAGGATAATGTAAAACCTCTGCTTCCTCCCCAGTGTGGTTCACACAACAAACTCATTGAGGGAACTGTCACAAAGGCAGTAGTTATAGGTGGAGACTGCAGATTCTAAAAATAACCCCAAAAAATTTTGGTTTTAGGTAAAATGTATGAACACTACAAATAATTCAATACCTTCTCTTGCTGACAGTATGGGTAATGTAACTGACAATGATAAACAGAAGGCTGAAATTCTAAATCTAGCCTTCTAAAACTCGTTTATGATATAGGACTGCAGCACCATATCCCCTTTCAATTATTGAACAAAAGGATGGCTGACATAGTGTTTAGTGTATCTGGGATTGTAAAACAGTTAAGATCCTTAGACACCAGGAAGGCATCTGCCCCAGACGGTATCCCCATAAGATTTTATGTTGACTATGCTACAAATATAGCACCATTCTTATCCATCATCTATCAGAGATCATTGGAACAGTGGAAAGTTCCACAGCACTGGAAGAAGGCCCAGGTCATAGCAATCTATAAAAAGGGTAGAAAATTAGATGCACATACTTACTGGCCAATTTCACTGACATCAATTTGTTGTAGAATCATGGAACATATTTTGTATTCAGACATAATGACCTTTCTAGACTCTGAGAAGTTCATCTACAGAAACCAGCACTGTTTTAGGAAACAGCACTCATGCGAAACACAGCTGGCCCTCTTTGTGCATGATATGCAACAGGCTCTAGATACCGGCTCCCAGGTTGATGCAATATTTCTTGACTTTTCAAAGGCATTTGACTCAGTTCCACACCATCACTTGCTACAAAAAGTGTGTGCTTACGGTATATCTGATGACATATGCAGTTGGATAGAAAGTTTTCTAACAGACAGGAAGCAGTATGTCATCCTGAATGGGGTGTCTTCAACAGAAACAAGTGTAACTTCAGGTGTGCCGCAGGGCAGCGTAATAGGTCCTTTGCTTTTTACAATTTACATAAACAGTCTGGTTGATGGTATTGACAGTGGCCTTAGACTGTTTGCCAATGATGCTGTAGTCTACAGGAAAGTAGTATCACATGAAAGTTGTGAACAAAGCAATGAGGATTTGCAGAAAATAAATGCGTGGTGTAATGACTGGTAGTTATCTCTCAATATTAGTAAGTGTAACCTACTGTGTATAACAAGGCAAAAATCCCCATTAATGTACGAGTACAAAATAAATGCCCAGTCTTTGAAGTGGTAACGTCCGTCAAGTATCTGGGTGTGACTATTCAAAATGATCTCAAATGGAATGATCAGATTACACAAGTAACGGGTAAGGCAAACTCTAGATTGTGGTTTATTGGTAGAATCCTGAAGTGATGCAGTCCTTCAACAAAGGAAATAGCTTACAATATGTTAATTCGTCCAATCTTGGAGTATTGTTTGTCTGTGTAGGACCCTTACCAGTTGGGTATGATTCAAGAGATTGAGAAGGTCCAAAGAAGAGCGGTAAGATTTGTGACTGGTACATTTAGCCATCGTGAGAGCATTACAAATCTCATAGAAAGTTTGAAGAGGGACACTCTTGCTGACATGGTGCGCTAAACAGAAGGGGCTGCTCACCAAATTCCGAAATCCGATCTTCACCGAGGATGTAGAGCATATATTATTACCACCAACTTTCAAATAATGCAATGATCGCCATCCAAAGATAAGGGAAATAAGAGCTTGTACTGAGGCGTTCGGACAGTCGTTTTTCCCTCGTGTGATCCGTGAGTGGAACAGAGTGGGGGAAATATGACTTTGGCATGAATTGTGCCCTCTGCCACACACCGCCCAGTGGCTAGCGGAGTATATATGTAGATGTAGATGTAGAATAAATTCAAAAAATAATGACAGTGTCTGCTCTTTACATCATCATCATCATCTTGGACAGTTTCCAGCCTCTGGCTGGGTCTGTTTGGAACATAAGCCTCTCCATCTTCTTCTGCCTTGAAACCATCTCTTTGTCTTCACGTTGGTCCAGTCTTCTCCTTTCTTCTGGACACATTCCTTTCAGCCATCTGTCTCTTGGTCTCTTTCCTTCCACTTTGATCTCGTGTACCCTCCTGGGTATCCTCTTCTCATCCATTCACTTAACATGCCCATACCATCTCAGCCTTGATTTCTTTATCTCCTCCTGTAATGGTTCCACCTTCATTAACTCTCTGATCCTCTCATTTCTTAACCTGTCTATCTTTGTCACTCCAATACTGTTCCTCAAGAATTTCATCTCACTAGCTTGTACTTTGCTTTTCTCTCTTCCTTTCATAACCCAGGATGCATATGTCAGGATAGGGACATAGTGTGACCAGTATATAAACTTTTTACTGATTTGGGGTACATCCTTGCTCCATATCAGACTTCTGACACTCTTCTGAAATGCCTCTGCTTTGCTGCCCCACTTGTTTATTTCTCTGTCATTTTTCCCATCTTCCTGTATCAGGATACTTAGGTACTTGAAACTCTCCATTCTCCTCAATCGTTCCTCACCAATTGTTATTCCAGTTGTTTCTCTCTTCTTCATTCTTGTTGTGATAAGCATCTCACTCTTACTTAAACTAAATTTCATCCCATATTTTTGTATTGTTCATTCCATATGTCCAACTGCTTTTGTATTTCCTCCTCCTTATTCCCCGAAATCATCAGATCATCTGCAAACACCATAGCTTTCATCTTTCCTTCACCAATTACTTGTGCTATTGTACTCATTATGTCATCCATCACTACAATGAAGAGTAATGGTGCACTTCCCCGCCTCAAGCCATTCTTTTAGTCAATTCAAGCTGAATCTCTCTTCTACCACTTTCACACAGCTCACACTTCCATGGTACATTTCTCTTATCCCCCAAATAATTTGTTTTGCTACTCCTCTGTTCTGCAGGGCTTTCCATCCTTTGCTTCTACGTACACTATTATATGCCTTTTTAATGTCCAGGAAGTTCATTAGTAGATCTATTCCATATTCATAATGCTGTTCCTGCAGTTATCTTACAGCAACAATTAGATCCACTGTGGACCTTCCTGTTCTGAAGCCATAGTGTCTTCTTTCATCCCTCCTTCTAATTTTTCCCAAATTCGTGCTTCCAAAATTTTCTAAAAAATTTTTGATCAATGACTCATCAGTGTTATCCCCTGATAGTTCTTGCACTTTTCCTATTTCCCTTCTTAAGGATTGGGACAATTATTTCCTTCTTCCAGTCTTCTGGGATCATCTTCTGTCTAGACACAGTTTTCATTACTCGATATAGCCATTGTATCCCCACCTCTCCTGCTGCTCTCACCATCTCTACACCTCTTGTAACAAAGCTTTGGTCCACCAGGATGTGTGTTGGTCAGGCATAAATGAGGGCATTATAAGGCTTCACTCATAATGCCCAAAATTTCAGAGATCGCTTGTCCATGTACTTCACAGGCCTGCTTATAGAGACCACCTGGGTCTGACCCTGGCATACTCTGGTGAGCTGCCAAAGAAGCAGTATTATTTAAGTGATTGCAAAAGAGTGCTCGGCCTATTCTATAAGCTGTAGTACTGTTGTCCATTCAGTGTGTTCAGTGTTACGTGCAACCAGTACTTCATTATATTTTACATTGGCTCTATAAACTACTATGTCCCATAAATCATGTTTGGTCTTGCTATAACATACTGCTTACTGCCATTTTTATGTCTCTAATTTTAACACTAACAAATTTTATGCACTCTGATTCTTGAACCATTATTTGACCAATATATTAAACAAAAAAATAAAAGAATGACCCTACCAATCTGAGTTGACTTTTATTAGCTCCAGACATATAACAATGAAAACTGCTCTATGCCTCAATTTAATCCAACTGAGTGGAGCAGCACACTGGACTTGCATTTGGCAGGATGATAGTTCAAATCCAAGATTTGGTTTTGTGTGATTTTGTCAATTTTCTTCTCAATTCTTTTTTAATCAAAGCTTGTGCTCCTTCTTTAATGACTGCACTGTCAACGGGATGTTAAACTCTAATTTTCCATTTTTTTTTTCTATTTAGTAAAGTAAACAGTTAAATTTCACCCCGCATTGCTTTCTTCCTCTATAAGAAAATTGTTAATCCACTGAGGTAGCTATGCATTAATGTGTGAAGACCATCAGCTCTTGGAAGCAAGGGCTATCTTGATGCTACTGTAGGTAGTCCGAGTCGGTTTTACTGGTCAGTGTCACTGTGATTTCCAGGCAGTTAGCCACACTTCTCTAGGCTGCTGACCTGGATAAGTGTTTCAACCTCAGTTATCCCATACATAAGTACAAAGAACACAGAATAAAGTGTGCTATAGAACAGTAGTGTGAAGATTGATTTCAACAGTCATAAACTCACTTGTGGATTTAGTCATTCTGTTTATGTGTAACATGCACAGAATATAAACAGAACTGGACTGCAGTGGTCCTGCACCCCTGGCAGAATTGCAAAGCTACACCCTTCTCCCAGAAAAATTACCTTTCTACAATTTTTTCGAACAGTTTCATCAAATTTTATACTCTTGTAAGAAGGTTTATTAAAAGTTAATCATTATTGAAAAACTGTACTTGAATAAACTATATTGATGAAAAACGTGACAAACAACAAATTGAAAGTCTCCCAGGAAGAACAGCCAGTATTCTGTGATATAACAGAAACAATCATTCTAAGCAAAAAAGTCCAGTAAACAAGAGCTCTAAAATGCATACCTTAAGAGCTACGAACACTTCTTTATCTTCAATACTGTGAAACAAATCTCTTCTACTGCAAGCTCTTTGCTTTACATATTTTGGGAGCAGATAGTATAGATAAAACAAGAAAAAATGCCTAGTAAACATGGAGTATAAAATGCATACCTTAAGAGCTATAACCACTTGTTCAGTACATCTACATCTACATCTACATCTACATTCATACTCCGCAAGCCACCTGACGGTGTGTGGCGGAGGGTACCCTGAGTACCTCTATCGTTTCTCCCTTCTATTCCAGTCTCGTATTGTTCGTGGAAAGAAGGATTGTCTGTATGCTTCTGTGTGGGCTCTAATCTCTCTGATTTTATCCTCATGGTCTCTTCGCGAGATATACGTAGGAGGGAAGGTATGTTCTCGAAACTTTAACAAAAGCCCGTACCGAGTTACTGAGCGTCTCTCCTGCAGAGTCTTCCACTGGAGTTTATCTATTCAATAGTAGAGATGTGTTTCACAGTACTAAAGATGAACAAATGCTCATACATCTTAAGGTATGCATCATGGTGGTATGCATTTTAGAGCTCATGTTTAAGCCTTTTTTTGCTTTGAATGATCGATTCTGTCGTATCACTGAATCCTGACCATTCCTCCTGGGACATCCCGTATGTATTATTGTAATAAGTAAATTACAGATTGCATACACTTTTAAAAAACTGAAACTAAAGGAAATTAGGAATCTTATTGCAGCTGCTTTTAGTGTGAAGTATAATAGGAATAGATTTCATTTGTTTATCATAAATCATTAATGAGAAATAAAAGAAAAAGAGCTATAATTATTTTGAACAAAGAAAACTTGTTTAACAGGTCGGTTGTTTGCTGTAGACAACATTGCAAAATTTGAGCCTGATTCCACTCATAATGGACCTTAAGTATTTTCTATCATCTTTAATTTGCTGAAACTTCTTTCCCAAGATGAAAAAAAGGTATAGTTGTCTGTAGGAAGAATGACTGCAATATATTATTAATCAGCTTACAGCCTGTTCGTAAATCCTGTTTTATTTGCACAGCAGGTAGTATCAACCTGAACTTGAAAAGCAAATGTGCTTGATAGAGGGGCAAGATGAGAGGGGAACCAGAGGCACCCCTCCTCGACATGCAAACATCTGGAGAGATCTTGTGCCCTTGGATGGGTGCCATGAGTAAGAGTGGTGTGGAACAGTTCTCGATGAACAGCTGGTATAGACTAAGGTCACTCTGTTCCTTCACAAAATGCAGAAAGTAGTGGGTATAGTACCCTCTACCCTCCTACTGTTGGTCAGTTGCAAATTAAATCGATGGCAGTGGTGCAGGGAGAGTTGATCAGAGGCAATGCAGGGAGATCTTTCAATATCCAACTTTATACTATGAATGCGAGTATACTCTGTGATCCCATCCACATAGGGAAAGTTGGCCAATCACAATAGTAAATTATGCACTATGATCAAAGTGCTAGAACTATGTAGATAACCTAACCACATCGGTATAGGATGCTGTCTGGTATACTTTGGTATATATGTCTGAGAATTAACCCTGAATGGATGTACTGCACAGTCA
Source organism: Schistocerca americana (assembly GCF_021461395.2). Lineage (NCBI taxonomy): Eukaryota > Metazoa > Arthropoda > Insecta > Orthoptera > Acrididae > Schistocerca > Schistocerca americana. Next base: position 447,015,252 of record NC_060122.1, on the reverse strand, counting down.
TCTATCTACAGTCACAAACTAGTATGTGGTACTCGCAAAGTAGTGGAGGGGTGGTTTAGCGATGATACAGAAACTGTGAAGCATGCTGCTGTGTCACTGATGCGTTGAAATTACGGAAAAACTGGTAAAATTGCTAAAACTGATCGCTCTGTCACCTGTGATGCTTATTACAGTACATCGCTCCATATCGATTGTGTCTTTTCCCTCCTATCTCTCCACTGGTATGCTGTTGACTACTTCATAATGAGTGACTGACACCACCTGCTTGAGATGGGGAGAGTCTTGGTGGGAGCAACACCTTCTAGGGATGGCCAGCACTGAAACAGTGATCATGTACATGGCTGCAATATGAGGAATCAATACTCTTGGCCTCTTTGAAATAGAACTCTGAGACATCTGCTGCCATGTCACTGTGGATGACGAGATTGAATGTAGAATCATCATCTTTGGACAGTTGTCTGGAAAAGCTCCACAATACCTCAAACTCTTCCAGTTTCCATACGTTACAATTTCTTCCACTTTTTTGTCAATAAGAAACACCGTGTGTGTTGTGTGAGCAGTGTAGTTTACATCATGAAATGGCCTATCAATGGATTGAAACGTATTAATACCGGTTTAACTTGGTGTATGTGTGTGTGGGGAGGGGGGGGGGGGGCAATCTCTTACTCATCGAAATTAGGTTGATTCAAATGCTGTATATCGAAGACTGGAAGATTCGCGATAATATGGCGGCTAAGCGATATTCTGACGAAAGGGGAGTTGAGAGGTGGGTTCTATGCCGCTTGTTTTAAGTTTTGTGAGCAAACATATTAGAGCCTCTCACATAGGTCTCGCGAGGTGGCTATACTGTTAAAATTAGGGGCTAATACAAAAGTTTTCTATAGAGAGACAATCAGCAGCAGAAGTTCCATCTTTTGTTTTCTCGATAAATAAGAGACAATATTCTTCCACGAGTGTTGTGTGCCTATAAATGGATGGGCTGGAATCTTAATAGGCCTCACACATCAAAAAAGTTTTGCATCAACCCGATTCCCAGAACTCCTGAAGACAGACGTTGACTGTGGATATTGACTGTGGATACTGTATTACAGACACAATCCCTTCGACTGTTCAGAGATGTCACTAAACCCGCCCAAAGATGTAAACAACCATGCATCAGCAGCGCCTGTTAGACGGAGGGGTGCGACAGCCAATCAGTTCCAGTCATTCCGCCAGGAAGGAGGTTCACGACTCGTGTTGTCTGTAGTTCAACCATGCCTAGACGGTCAATACCACCGTTCGATTGCGTCTGCACTGTTACTTTGTGCCAGGAAGGGCTCTCAACAAGGGAAGTGTCCAGGCGTCTCGGAGTGAACCAAAGCGATGTTGTTCGGACATGGAGGAGATACAAAGAGACAGGAACTGTCGATGACATGCCTCGCTCAGGCTGCCTGAGGGCTACTACTGCAGTGGATGACCGCTACCTACGGATTATGGCTCGGAGGAAACCTGATAGCAACGCCACCAAGTTGAATAATGCTTTTCGTGCAGCCACAGGACGTCGTGTTACAACTCAAACTGTGCGCAATAGGCTGCATGATGCGCAACTTCACTCCCGACGTCCATGGCGAGGTCCATCTTTGCAACCATAACACCATGCAGCGTGGTACAGATGGGCCCAAAAACATGCCGAATGGACCACTCAGGATTGGCATCACGCCGGCCGGAGTGGCCGTGCGGTTCTAGGCGCTACAGTCTGGAACCGTGTGACCGCTACGGTCGCAGGTTCGAATCCTGCCTCGGGCATGGATGTGTGTGATGTCCTTAGGTTAGTTAGGTTTAAGTAGTTCTAAGTTCTAGGGGACTGATGACCTCAGAAGTTGAGTCCCATAGTGCTCCGAGCCATTTGAACCATTTTTGACTGGCATCACGTTCTCTTCACCGGTGAGTGTCGCATATGCCTTCAACCAGACGATCGTCGGAGACGTGCTTGGAGGCAACCTAGTCAGGCTGAACGCCTCATACACACTGTCCAGCGAGTGCAGCACGGTGGAGGCTCCCTGCTGTTTCGGGGTGGCATTATGTGAGGTCGACGTACGCCACTGGTGGTCGTGGAAGGCGCCTAATGGCTGTACGATATGTTAATGCCATCCTCCGACCGATAGTGCAACCGTATCGTCAACATACTGGCGGGGCATTAATCTTCATGGGCGTCAATTCGCGCCCCCATCGTGCACATCTTCTGAATGACTTCCTTCAGGATAACGACATCGCTCGACTAGAGTGGCCAGCATGTTCTCCAGGCATTAATCCTATCGAGCATGCCTGGGATAGATTGAAACGGGCCATTAATGGACGATGTGACCCACCAACCACTCTGAGGGATCTACACCGAATCGCTGTTGAGGAGTGGGACAATCTCGACCACCACCTCTGAAGGTCTCGCTGTATGGTGGTACAACATGCAATGTGCGGTTTTCACGGGCAATAAAAGGGGCGGAAATAATGTTCATGTTGACCTCTATTACAATTTTCTGTACAGATTCCGGAACTCTCGGAATGGAGGTGATGCAATTTTTTTTATGTGTGTAGGTAGAGTAAGTTTACATTTATTTCTATAGGCTTGCTTCGCAAACCATCGTGATATGTGTGGCGGAGGGTACCCGTACCGATACCAGTGATTGCCTTTCCTATTCCACTCGCAAACAGAGCGAGGGAAAACGACTACCTATATACCTCCTATGAGTGCTAATTTCTCATATCTTATCTTTGTGGTATTTATGCGAAATGCTCGTTGGTTGCAGTAGAATCATTTTGGGGTCAGCTTCAAATGTCAGTTTCCAATTGTGTTCCTAAAAAAGAACGTCGTCTTCCCTCCAAGGATTCCCATTTGAGTTCTCGAATCATCTGCACCCTAATTTGGCGGGAGCCTACAGGAACGCTTCTATAGAGCTGTATTCTGAGGGAATCCTAGGTCTGCAGACTCGTACACGTTTGGGATGTGGCGGTCAGTAGACAGGTATTTTGTTATTTCTCACTGTGTCAGCCTTTCCGCGATATTTCGAGAACACATCTAAGAACGTTTTGGTTTGCAGGAGATATGAGGTGAAGCAAATTGTTCAACATCCTGGTATTTACCACAGTGATACTTACACACCCAGTCCTTCTGAGAAAGATAGGACAACTTTTGCGATTCTGGAATCATTAACAGCGGTCCGACACAGCAACCGGTGGGTTGTCGGCTCCGAGCGGTACAGCCTTGGCGTGTGAGCAACCCGTTGGCGGCAGTGGCAGCTGTTCATATGCAGAGGCATCGCGGGGGTGGAGAAGAGAGTGCAACATCCTACTGCTCCCACAGCAGGATGACACAGTATGACAAGACAACCGAGAGACCGAATGCAATTACCATGGGATGCCTTCTGCTGTTTGACGACGGTTACCACTCATTTTGGTATCGGAAGAAGTGACTACCTAGTCTGTGGGAAACCTCCGAAGACGTCACGGAAGAGTCTGAGATAGTTACCTGGTGAGTGTAATCTGACTGCAGGAAAAAAAAATTACTCATCATGCAAAGGGACTCTAATTATCAATTTAATTACCTAGGCTATCAATTTGATATGAATGACAAGCCATCGGGTGGGTAGAAGAGATGGAGAGAGTATCATGGGTATAATTTAAGAATTGGAAGGGTAATCAGGCGTTTTTTCATTGCAGACAGATCTTTTAACGAAATTTCAATCTCCCATCTACACAGGGAGAGATAACCGTCATAATAAAACCAGCTATATTACCGGATTTATACACTGATACGTAGTATAAACCTGATATTTACCACTTGTCTGTGGTGCTACCTTGAGAGGTTTCGTATATGACGAGACATTTGTTTACTTTAAGAGATATTGAAAGTGAGGAGCAACTCCGTGACGGAGGCAGGGCATGATCTTAGCACTCTGTCATGAGACAAAAATGTGTTTAATAATCTAGTCCTGTGATGCAGGATGTGGCAGATAAGAACAGATTTTTCTACCTGATGAGAGAATACTTAGTGGAAACATAGCCTACACCATAGCATTGTACAAATTTTTCGATAAGTAACGATAATTTATCGATGTGAAGATGCGTGTATGGTTCAATTTCTTCTGTGTTCGAAAATAACTCGTATAAAAGGGAGGAATATACACTGAAGAGCCAAATAAATTGGTACATCTGCCCAATATCGTGTAGTGTCCCCGCGAGCGAGCAGAAGTGCCGCAACACGACGTGGCATGGACTCGACTAACGTCTAAAGTTGTGCTGGAGGGAACTGACACCATAAATCCTGCAGGGTTGTCCATAAATTCGTAAGAGTACGAGGGGGTGGAGATCTCTTTTGAACACCACGTTACAAGGCATCCCAGGTATGCCTGGGAAGTTTGGAGACCAGCGGAAGTGTTTTAATTCAGAAGTGTGTTCCTGCAGCCAATCTGTATCAATTCTTGACGTATGGGGTGTCGCATTGTCCTGCTGTAATTGTCCAAGTCGGTTGGAATGCACAATGGACATGACTGGATGCAGGTGATCAGACAGGATGCTTACGTACGTGTCACCTGTCAGAGTCGTATCTAGATTTATCAGGAGTCCCTTATCACTCCAACTGCACACGCCCCACACCGTTACAGAGCCTCCCCGAGCTTGAATAGTCTCCTGCTGAAAGGCACGGTTCATGGATTCGTGAGGTTGTCTCCATTCCCGTACACGTCCATCCACTAGATACAATTTGAAACGAGACTCGTCCAGGCAACATGTTTCCAATGCCGGTGTTGACGGGCCCAGGCGGGGTGTAAGGCTTTGTGTCGTACATCATCAAGTGTACACGAATGGGCCTTCGGCTCCGAAAGCCCATATCGATGATGTTTCATTGAATAGTTCGCACGGTGACACTTGTTGATGGTCCAACATTGAAAGCTGCAGCAGTTGCGGGATAGTTGCACTTCTGTCATGTTGTACGATTCTCTTCAATCGTCGTTGGTCCCGTTCTTGCAGGGGTCTTTTCCGGTTGCAGCAATGTCCAAGATTTGATGTTTTACCGGATTCCTGACTTCACGATACACTCGTGAAATTGTCTTACGGGAAAACCCCCACTTCATCGCTACCTCGGCGATGCTGTATCCCATCGCTCGTGAGCCGACTATAACACCACGTTGAAACTCACTTCAATCTTGATAACATGCCATTGTAGCAGACACTTGTCTTATTTAGGCTTTGTCGATCGTAGCGCCGTATTCTGCTTGTCTACGTATCTCTGTATTTGAATACGCTTGTGTACACCAGTTTCTTTGGCGCTTCAGTGTAGACTTCGCGTGAGAAATTCGAGGTATATTGGCAAAACGACAACACCCCTGTTTCTGACTTCTTAAAACTGAGGTGTCTGTGTCGTTAACGATGAAATTGCAATTAGTCCGCACTGTGTCGCGGCCAGGGGCGGGAGTGGCCACAAGGGTGTCGGGCGCGACAGAAGTCAAGGCTTACGGCCGTCGCGGCTGAAGGCTGTACCGGCAGGCTGGCTTTTCGGGTATACATACGATACACTCGGTAGATGGGGCTGGACTAGACTGTAGGTGACTGATCATTTTTCTTTTTCGTCTTGATACGCTGTGCTCATGTCAGATAATGAGTACTATATTCATAAACAATATCATACGAAATGTTTCCCATATTTCTGTTGGCTAGGAAGTGACTTGTGACTCGTAAATAGGTATATGTGTGTTTCATTCCCAAATGATGTAGCTATAGGAGTCCTGTATATAGGGGTAGAGTGTTACAGGCGCAGTTGTTCAGTAAGGTCTTCGAGTCTATCCTTTCCTGGCGTATTCATCACCACCTTAATCAGCACCAACTCCTTCCTCCCCTTACCCAGTGTGGCTTCCGGCCCTCCTTCTCAGCCGACGATCAGCTCCTTAACCTTCCCAATCTTTTTTCCCTACAACTTAACTCCCTTTGCTCCACAATCTTTGTTTCTCTCAAACTCCAGAACACCTATGACCGTGTCTGGCATCCCAGGCTCGTCTTTAAACTCCAGACCTACGCTCTTCCCGTCAATTTCGTCTGTCTCGTTGGTTCCTTCCTCTCCTGTCGTCCCTCCTATGTCACTATCCACAATACCAACTCCCATACTTTTTATCCCACCACTGGTGTTCCTCAAGGCTCTGTCCTTTCCCCTCTCCTCTATCTCCTGTATACTGCAGACATGACCAAACCTCCACCACCTGTTCATCTCCTCCAATTTGCTGATGACAGCACCTTCCTGACCCTTTACTTTACCCTTCAATGGTCCCAACTTACCCTTCAAACCCACTTTGACCAGTTCACCACCTGGTGCAACCATAGGCTCCTTCGCATCAACCCTTCCAAGACACAGGCAATCACCATAGGTTGTATCACACATTCCTTCCAGCTCCACGATTTTTACCCTCACCATTTATGTCACCCTATTTACCTCACTTCTATCCTGTCTTCACCCTCAACCGTCACCTCACCTGGAGTCCTCACCTCCTTACAATTCAACACAAAGCCCACAATAGGCTCCGCCACCTGAAATTCCTGTATGGCCAGACATGGGGACTGCACCCTAACACCATCCTTCACACCTACAGGTCCTTGATCCATCCTATCCTTTGTTAAGCCAGCATTGCCTGGATTCCTCTATGAATTCCCCCAAATCCTTGAACACCACACACTCTACCTCACCTTCTGTATCTGCCTTCTGTCCCCCACATGGATCCTCTCCAACCTCATCCCTTCCTACATCTTATCCTTACCCTTAAACACATCCGCACCCTGTACATCACCTGCATCCCCTGGTGCCTTCTGTCTTCTCTACTGCCAGCCTGTTGCCGTGTCTTTACTGTGGTGTCCCGCCCTCCAGCTCCTCTCCCAATGCAACTTCCAGCTCCTATCTTTCCAGGAAGATGAGCTTCACCCTGATATCTACTTCTCTCACCAACTCTAACCCCACCTTCCCCCCTCCTCTGGGCCCCCTCCCCCTCTTCTTCTCTTTCCCTAAGTGTTTTTCCCCCTCCTCCACCCCCTCCTTTTCCAGTGCACCCCTTCTGCGTCTCTGCGCTCCCTCCAGACTTGCCTTCCCATATCCTGCCCCTTGGTGCTCCCCCTGATCCCACTTGCTTTTCCTCCCACGCTCTCCAGCCCCCCTCCTCCTCTGCCACCTGCTGTCCCCTCTTTAACCTCCTCTCAGGCCTCCCCTCGTTTGGCATGTCCCTCCCAGCAGGTTTTACTCTCTGTCTCGGGCAGTGGCTTGTAAGTGTCGTCATTCTGAGTGTTTTAATTTTGCGGTTAACTTTTAACTTGTGTGTGTGACTTTTGTGTTTTTTACACGCTATGCACATCGCCCACTGTGTTTTCTAACTTTACGTGTACTTTTTTTAACTGTCCATGTACGTGTGTATTTTAACCCCCAATGTCTCCCCTTACAATGATTTTATGTCCCCCTTGATCGTCTTTCATGTGTCTTGTTTTTCTCCTTTTATTAAATGTATCACTCGGCTGAAGAGCGACGGATTGTACTGCTGCCAGCTCTCCCCTTCCCATGTGGGGCAGAGGAATGAAATAACAATAAAGCGGAAAAAACCAGGCGCAGTGGGACTGTGGGTCGCTGTCCTAATAATTTCACTCGTAGATCGGCAGGAGGCTACTCCCCTGTACTTCAGTGATAGCTTGCTGTCCCATTATTATTATTTCCCACATAGGGCTACAGGCTAGACTTCCTAGAACTACTCTCTAGCGATAGACTAATAGCGAAAATATCCACTTCACATCCAGCAGTTACTGACGAAACTGGCGGAGCTTCTGTCTAGCGCTCAATCAATGGAAACTCAAACTGTTTAAATAAACAATATTCCAGACTGGATACAAAATGAAGACTTATGTCTGTCCTATCCATCAGCCCAGCAAAGACTGAGTCTTTTCCCATCAATTTCCAGATGGGGGAGAGGAGGGCTGTGAGACGGAGGGAAGTGGGGGAGAGCCAACAGCGCCCTCTGTTGTTGTTGTTGTTGTGGTTGTGAACTAGGTCACTTGGTCTCCGAACCTCAAAGCGAACACACAAAATCTGATATTCCCGCCAAATGATGATGATGATGATGATGGAGAGGGTTTTAAGGGCGCACGACGGCAAGGTCTTCAGCGCCCGCTCTGTAACAGATTGAGACGGGTGTCAAGAAAAGACTCAGAACAATAAGATTAAACAGAACGTAAGACGCAGGAAACAAGCTTGGAAAACTATGTGCCTGCCCACACCGAAGCGTGGGACGAAGCATGCCGCCAGCAGTATAACATGGACAACTCAGGAAGAAAGTGTTAGAGGGAGCTAAAGCAATATAGCAGATGGTAGTGGCTGGCTGACCGCAAGGAGAAGGGGAGGAGCCAGCCACTCTGCAATACACTAAAACCTCCAGCCTAAAAGTTTAGCCCAGAGTCCAGACACATCACAAAACTTTAAAACCCTAGACACACACGTCTCATCGTTAGCTAAAACACAGGGCAGATCCCCATCAACTTGTGCTTCTGCCCTTGCATCACGGTATAAAATGCAGTCTGTTAAAATGTGCCGGACAGAGATGTGCACACCACAAGCATCACAAATCGGGGGATCCTCCCAAAATTACAATTGTCTGGCATTTCCAGGGTGGGGTGGGGAGGGGAGGGATCCATGTGCTGACTGCGGAAAACCCATGTCATCATCAGGGGGTGTGGGTAATTAATTGATTAATTAATCTTCATAATTAATGCGATATCAATTTGATATCGAAAGTGTCCCACTACTACTTTCGTGCGATACAAATGTGGATCAGAACATGAGAGATAGGAGAACTTACGTAATATCTCGGTTGATTCTTGTAGTATCTGCATCCTTACTCTGAAAATCTCGGTGATGTGCATGGCAGAGGGTACTTTTTATTGTACCAGTTATTCTGGTTTTTTACCCTTCAATTCCCACATTGAGCGCAGGAAGACATAATTGTTTAAAAGTCTGTATATGTACTGTAATTAGTCTGGTATTGTCTTTGTGATCCCGCAGGAGCAATACATAGTGGATAGTAGTACAGTCGTAGACTGACCACTTAACTTTGTAAGTAGGTTTTCACGACATAGTTTGCGTCTATGTTCAAGCATTTCGCAGTTCAGTTCTTTCAGCATTGCTGCAACGTTCTCCCATCGATGAACCAAACTTGTGGCCGTTCATATTGCTCTTCTTTGGACACTCTCAATATCCCCTAAGAGTGCTAAATACATTAAAATACGGGACGATTGGCACCCCAGTTTCAAGCGTTGACTTGTACAGACTGTCTCAGAAATGGGGTCCCTGACAACACATGGCTCGAAGCATGTCCTATACAGGTTGATTTTGCAACATAGAATCAATCTGCTGGATACGATCGCTCAGAGGGTAAGGAGCGAAAAAGCCACGTGAATATACGATTGGAAATGCATTCCAAAAGGAGGTGCACCCACTTGAAGGTGGAGATAAAAGATCTTTGACAGAGCAGATTACAACCACTGAAAGCACAAAGCACGCAAGTGGGAATGTTCTGTCTGTCCACTACTAGCTTTTTAGCCCACACGGAAGAGGGCAGTGGGCTGGAGTATCATCACGTAGTAGCCAGATTATCCTTGGTACCACTAAAGGCACGTCTTCCATCAGGGGAGGCGGGGTCACCAAAAGGAATGTCAGATGTCTCGCCTGTGAGGCGTTGTAGAAGGATTTCTGATCCCACGAGGCGATCACCAATAATCGCCGCCCACACATCGAGGCTGAACCTGCGCTGATGGTTCACTGCCACCATACCATGGGGACTCTCGCTAGCCCACAGGTGGATGTTGTGAAGGTTGACGATACACTCAGGTAGCCTTATCTGTGATTAGGATGGATAATCGGAATTCCAGCATCGTGATGGCCTGTGCGACGAAACAGCGACAAAACCGTAGCTGCTGAGGCAGCTCCATCAGAAAGAAGGAGGAAAGTTATTTATTAACCATTGAAATATTGGGAAAATAATAATGGGGGACGCAGAAGTTCACTCCTCTGAGAGAGCATCACCCTCCCCCATCCCTTCATTCAATTTTTTTGCGTTTTTTTCAATTTTTACGAAAAACGATTCATTTTTCGAAGACATGTATTATAACATCTAGCGGAATACTGCTCAAAGCAAGTCATATGCGTGTTTTAAAAAGATAACCTGTTTTCGAGAGATTCTATCTGGAAGATTAAAGATCCATTAACCTGAGAGTTTGGAACAATACACATTTTAAATAGTTATGAGCAATTGAAGAAGTAGTAAATCACGGACCACAGATTTCTCTGACCATTGCTGCATTCCTGCGCGTGAAAAGTGCTGCAGTTTGCGTGTGCAACGACCTGATTGGCTAACTTTAATGAAAAATAATTCGCAAACGGCGCAACGTATCGAATTTTTTTCTTACAAGCAAGCTTTCTAGACTGTTTCAAACTACCTTTTAAATATAGCACATAAATGATGATACTAAAATACGAAGGTAGAGAGAGAGAGAGAGAGAGATTCCTTTTAAAACTGACATTTATTGAATCAGAACAATTCTGTCACGTAACTTTTTGCTCAGTATTATCCACCTTAATACTTATATTGGAATGTAAATAATTTGCCATGAGAAATAAGAATAATTGCAAAATTAATCAACAATTACTGTCTTTGTAATACACATATAATCATCATATGTGCATTACTTACACATCTAAAATACTACAATATCTGTTGAACATTCAAGCTGTTGTACATAATTATTTGCAGAAAATCATCCTCCAGATCTTCTGTCAAATCACAGCGATTCAAGTTAGTGCAGCTTTGTCCTCGACAGCTTTTATACATTGTTGTGCAGAGGAAGTCAGACTTCACACACTTACATTTTCTTCCTCAAATTTGAGCGCAGACGCACGAAATCAGTGGTAATATCTTATCTGGAGTTCGTGATCGTTTCATGTGAACTGAAGGGAAGGATGAGTTTGATTACCTTCAACCTGAGTTTCTAGGCTCTACGCTGTTTTCCAATCATAGTTGGACCTGAAGATATATTCGGTGGGAGTGGAATCATGCTGCGTCAATAGAGGGAAAAGAGAGAGTATGACAGCATTGTTTGCCTGGCCACAAGTACCTTAAATCATTGAAATCTGATATCAGTTAAGGTGTCATCGCCAGGACACTTTACTACTTTTGTGTAGAGAGAGAGGATAAATTTTTCTCCTGCTTTTGCAAATTGCCTCAGGAGACGACGTTGGATCACTGAATATTTGTGGAATATTTGAAATGTTGTTAAGATGCAGGGATCAGTTGAATAGCTGGGAAGTCTGCAACTGCCCTTTACCAAACACGGCTGAAGTGCTGTCGGAGCCACTTACTGCATGAAGAAACACAATTGATTCCTTGCAGTCGTGGATGAGTGAGGAGCTAGGCGGATCTTCAGAACTGTAACACCACTTTCTGATACTGTCTTTACCTTTCTTCATTATAATTGTTTCTTTGTCGTCTCGAGGAAAAGCTGTAAGTAGCAGGTTCTAGAATTATTCTTCCCTCAGTGCACAGAAAAGAAAAGAGAATGGAAAAAACACTTGATAACACAACAAACTGAACTGCCTCGCACGGCTTAAATATGTTCACGATACAAACTATGTTAAACTGGACACCTGTACGGGAAAACGGCAGCAAGTGGTAGAGGAACGGTGTGTGAATAGGAAGTGGAACTCACTGCTTTAATTGCTGGGCACCTAAACCTGCTTTCACGACCGAAAGCAGTAGCGTTTGACTAGAGGTATCAGTGCTAACAGAAATGCAACATTGCATGGAATAATCGCCGAAAGCAATGTGGGACTACGAAGGATGAATCCGTTATACAGTGCGACGCAGTTGGGCTACAACAGCAGACGACCGGCGCGAGTGCCTTTGCTAACAGCATCGTCTGCAGCAGCTTACCTGGGCTCATGACCATGACCAGATGAGTCTCGATTTCAGTGGGTAAGAGCTGATGGTGGGGTTCGAGTGTGGCGCAGAACCCCACGAAACCATGGACCTAAGTTGTCAACGAGGCACTGTGCAAACTGGTGGCGGCACCAAAATGGTGTTTGCATGGAATGGATTGGGTCCTCTGCTCCAACTGAAGTCCAACTGTAGGGATCATTGACTGGGAGTGGTTATGCCTGGCTACTTGGAGACCATTTGCAACTATTCGTGCACTTAATATTCCAAAAAAACGATGGAATTTTTGTGGATGACAATGCGCCATGTCACCAGGCCATGATTGTTCGCGATTGGTTTGAAGAACATTCTGGAGAATTAGGGCGAGCCATTTGGCCATCCATCGAACATTTATGGGACATAATCGAGAAGTCAGTTCCTGCACAAAATCGGCACCGGCCACACTTTTTCAATTATGGACGGCTATAGAGGCAGCAGTGCTCAATATTTGTGCACGGGACTTCCCAGTGACTTGTTGAGTCCATGTCACGTCGAGTTGTTGCACTACGCAGGCCAAAAGGATGTCCGACATGATATTAGGAGGTATCCCACGACTTTTGTCACTTCAATGTATACGCTGTTTAAAATGGATAATTTGTCAGTTAGCGGGGCAGATATAGGTGTCATGAAAGAGTTTTTAGAGAGGAATTTTCTGTTTGTTACATTACTATTGTTTATTCTGAATATTTAAACTACAAACATACGATAATGAAGTTTACTTCAGTATCATTCGTTTATTTTACATTACCTTGATATACTTCCTCATGCAGCTACATATCATTTTGGACAATAGTTGTGGAGATAGAAGAGCACTGAATTTTAGATCCTCCAGTGGCTGGACACTACAATGTAGCAAACATCTTCTCTTCGCGGCGTACAGCTTCTCACATGACTATATTCCCTTTCGTTATCAGTGGTTTCATGATGTTCAGCAACTCCAAAAAGCATGTCTCATCCATTAATAGATAATTACGAAAAACATCGACTTCCAGCTCCTTAAGTAATAGAGCATGGGTGAATTTTTTTGTTCACATGAACCGCTTCTTCGCCACGGTTTTTTGTCGGCGTTTCTTGGCCTTGTTACGTTTAAAACAGCCAAGGCGAATCTCAATTCTTGTTTATGCGTAAAAAAAACAGCACTTCGACGAACATAACCGCAATTAATTTACTATAAATTATTCGTAACCAGCGATTGGAATATTGCGGCGCTCAATCGCCGAATGCAGGTGATCGGTATGTGTGTAGGGTGCCATGAAATTGGTTGACTGGTCGGATGATAAACAGTAAAGTTCGTAGGTCCCTTAAGCGATATAGACGGTGGGAACTGTAGTGGAGAACTTTTCACACGGCGTCTGGCTTACCCAGGTTGGTGGGCCACCTTCCTCGTCCAGGGCCACTGTTCAACGATCTTTTTTCCGTCTTTATTTGGGTGGACAGCCTTTGGAATACATTTTCGCTCAATGTCTATACGAACTTTTTTGCTCTCCTTTTATCCTCTTACGGATCGTTTCCTGCAGCTTGCCCCCATTTAGGAGAATCGACCAGTACAGATAAACCGTGTGCGGGTGGTTGTTGATAAATGAAAGGGGAGAATGGATTTAAATTAATATATAATGTAATTTATTCCTTAATTCCATAAAATCTTACTATCAAAGAATTCAAATGTGCCTGGAATAAGGATGGAGGCACCTGATACGCAGTCTTACCTTAAATTAGAATTAATGGTTCCCGATATGTGGCATAACCGTGAAAGATTAAAGATTCTTGAAGTGCAATCTGACTTTAAAGTAAATCAAACACCCAAAAACGCTACATGGGTGTAAAGTTATGGGCACCTGTGATTGATAGTGAAAACAGTGTGAAGCAACTCACTGAATAAAATGCGCAACTCAGAGATAAATCTGATTAACGAACTGTAGTTGAAAGCAAGTCATTAGGAAATGCAAGTTTGAATCTGTATTCTAAACCGGAATAAGTAAACCTTACGGGGCATTGGTCGTTCAGTAAAATTCGCTACACCATAACTCCTGATGGTTTGGTCTCACCATATTACCTGTTGAGATGACGAAGCATGAATGGATGTAAGTTGTGAAGTTTTACACTGCCTGGTGTGAACTTATAATCTCGCGAAGGCTGCACTGGATCACGGCGGTAGACAGCTACGGCAGGTGTCGTGGAGCGGCGCTTCTCGGACGAGCAACAACAGTTTTATCCGACATCAGGAACAAGAGTGTCCTTTCTGAAGTTATGAGATTTTCCTTTTCCGTTCGGTTTGTGGGGGCGATCTGTCTCTGAAGTTAGATGGGTGGACTTAAGCGTATCAGAATGGTTGTTACCTCCATAAAGATCCCCTTCCTATACTTTTGTCTATTGTGGTTAAACAGGAGGCGGAAATGTCTTATTGACACGTACTTTGCTGCCTTCAGCCAGTGGTGGGTCTCTGTTCTAAGGTAGTTTATTGTTATTAATGAATGGGAAGTTTGCATCTCTTAAGTGGAAAAAATGTTGGTTTCCTCTCCACGTCGTTTAAAGTGAAAAATCCTTTGTTTTGGGAGCAACCTGCTTTCTCGAGAGGCGTCAGAAGTGTACGTCGGACAGTCTTCTGGCTTGGGCATTTCCTTGCAGTAAACTGGGGAAGCGAGCTTTACTTCGCATCGGAGTGGATCCGTTAATCTTTACGAGCGCGCGTTGTATCCGAAGGCGCTGGGGTGATTCAGTCTGCCTCACGCTTCTGACTTGGCCAAGAGAATGTAAGCGTCCACGGCCGTACAGCCGAGCTGGGGTTCCCGAAATGAATGCACGGGCTACTACTAACTAGAACTTCAAGTGAAATAAAGGAACCGTAATACTCTGTACTGTAACTCGCTTCCTGTCAAATGTGATTGCATATCATGTATCTCAATTTCGTATACTGTAAACTGAAGGTGGAGGGGGCAGGAAAGAAAGGAAAGTGCAGGAACCCATGATGTCAGCTCCATCAGGACTGTATGCAGAGTCAGTGACAAGTGAAAATGTATACCGCACTGGGATTTGAACGTCGGATCTCCTGTTTACTAAGTAGTTGCATTAACCACTGTGCCACCAGACACAGTGTTTATCGCAATTTTGAGGACTATCTAGGTACCCTCCCCCGCCCCCCCCCCTCAACTGATCCACATTCCCACCTATCCACAGACCACATCTATGTCCTCCGTGCTCGATTACTGCAGGAGATCGAACGTGACTGTGCATTCACACTGATGGTGGTGGATTCATAGCCCACTGAGGTGACTCAGTTATATAGAGTGAATCGAAGAAGATTTAACAACTTTAGAACGATACAGAAATTTATTGATATAAATTACAGAATCGGCAGATGTGATATTTTGTAGCACACAACCACAAGTTTCACATAAAAGTGTCAAGTGTCATTTTGGTTCGATGTGACCATTTTTGATGTGGTTAATATCCCACCAGTAATCAATTTCTTTCCATACTTACTGCAGCAAATCAGGCGTAACTTGTGCAACGGCAGCCTAGATTCGATTTTTCAGGTCGGCTAAACTGTTTGGTAGGGGAGGAACATACATACACTCTTTAATTAAATTTCAGTGAAAGAAATCCAGTTGTGTCAGTTCTGGGCAGCGAGGTGGCCATGTGATTGGCCCTTCACCTGGAAAGCGATTATCGAGGAAACCTCGAACTTCCACGAAGTAAAGATATGGTGTACCGTCGTGCTGGTAGTAAACCATGCCATTCAGTTATTTCGTTGCTCTGGAATTAAAAATTTTTGAAGCATATCCAGATAGACAATGCCAGTGGCAAGTTTTCTCCATGCAGGAAAAAGGGCCATACACGTTCAGTTTGCTATGGGTACAAAGCACATTAACTTTGGGGTTGTGTCAAATATGTTCCAGGGCTGCATGTGGATTTTCGCTGCTCCATATTCTGCAGTTGTGGGATATCACCATGCCACTGATATGAAATGTTGACTCATCCTTAGAGATTACTGTGGTCAGGAATGTCTTGCCACCCTCAATTTGATGGGACATTTCCCCAGAGAATTACTCACGAACAACCTTATCTGTATCAACGATGTGCTGTAATATTGTGAACTGTCTGGTTCCAAGTGTAGCCGTCTTCGCAGTACTCGGCAAACAGTCTTTTGTGAAGTTCCGGTCTAGCGAGACGCACCTCGCGTTCATTTTTGTGGACTAAAATGCGGAGAAAGCTGTCCCTAACCTGTTCAGACATAATCATCAACACGCAGGCGACCTGGTGACTTATCATGTGGCAGTGAACAACCCGTCTCAACAAAGTTCTTGTGCCAATAAATTGTAGAAACGCTTGGAGGTTATTTAGTGTGTTTGTTGCTAAATTTACTCCGAGTACTTGTTGTAGAGTAGGTATCATGAAACCAAAACACACAGCGAGCACACTTCGCACAAGTGAAAGTAGGCATTTTAATTGCGCACTACGCTGGCGCTCCTCGTGGCGGTGTGGGGTTACTGATGCACTACGTGAATCAAACCTGATATTGTTTGCTACAAAAGGACACTTCTACCGATTCTGTAAGTTACCTCAATAAATGTCTATATCATTCCAAAGTCATAAAATCCTTTTTCACTCGTCCTGTGAGTATAATTTCGTATAAGTTCATAGTGCTGGGGCAGAATAACACTCTGTGTTTGATGTAATCTGAGGGGTGTAGAAAAATTTCCGCTAACAGTCACAGTAAAAGGTTATTTATTTCTCACACGACCGGTTTCGGGCTTGCGCCAATCCTCAGGTGCTTATACATTCATGTACATGTTTATATTGCTGGAGATCACTCTATAAATACAAAAAATTATTTGCTGGTGACCAAACAGATACAAGTGAGACAATTGTAAGTGACAAGGCAGCATTCGTCGAAAATATATCTGTACTTACATAAAGATGAAGCATCATTATTATAGTTACGTTGTGGTGACAGTTTTCCCACTTAGTTGCACACTTATTATCATTTTCACGTCCATCTTTCAGTTTTATAAAGTTTAGCTGCATATTTCACTATTATGATGTGCACTAGTGAAATACACTGTGTTTATGTACAAACATGTGGTCTATGGTCAAAGATCTTAGATGTAGCAGGTGTAAAGATGTTGCTCATACAGAAACATGTAGGTTATGGTCAAAGAACTTAGCCACAGGAAGTGCAAGGGTGTTGCACATATAGAAACTTATAAAAAGCTATAATAGACTGCAAAGTTTTTTGATACACATCATGCAATTTTGAATATTCAAAAACAAAAACTAATTATCCTCTGATATGATAACAAAGTAATATTCTATGGAAATTCGATGTAGTTCAAGTGTCATTATCGTAATTTGTAATAGTCATATTGTAAACACAAGCTGTAACTGTCATTGTATAATTTGTAATAGCTTTCAAAATACTAAAATGTAGACTTTCATGGCCGGAAATGTCATGCCCATTGTAATTATCCATTTCACGGCCGGAAATGTCATGCCCATTGTAATTATCCAGGCTGCTATGCCGTGGTCGCTTCGTGAATTCTTTGTCAAATCCCAACGTTTCGTCCCCGTGTGCGGGAGACATCTTCAAGGGCGTCTGTAGCTCGATGGAAGGTGCAACACACCCACCTTCCATCGAGCTACAGGATTTTATTTAAATGGTCATTTTAGAATATAAAGTTGCCACCCTTCCACCGTAAGAGTTCTTTTAAAAACAAGTTGCACTTTCGGTGGCAAATAATTTTTAATGTGAGTGTATTGTACCATCTCCATCCGTCTTATGGGGTTCATAGTTTATGTGTTTGTGTGAGTTGTTAAAATTTTTAGTTTAAAGTAATCTGGTGTGTTGCAGATTTGCACCAGCGTAGTCTTTCAGAGGTTGTTGTGAGCGGTCGTGACCACGGCCGTGTTGAAAGGGAGCGGCAAGGTTCTCAGCCCGAAAGCTCATACTATATAAAAAAAAAATATATTTCTGCCTCTGAATATATTGTAACTTGATATTTACAGGGTGCTTTCTGATGGTAATTTTAAATCTGTTTAGAAAAAGGGGCTTTTAGGAATAAAATTTCCATTTATTGAAAAAAAAATTTTTTTAATTTGTTTCATCAGGTAACCACTGGCAACTAGTTCCATGCTCACACAGTGTGACTAAATGTGTTAATGTTCTTGATGAATAGCTAGTAAATAAAGTAAATTCTTAAGAAAAGGTTTTGAAAATAAAATTTAACGGTTCATCCAGCAATATAAACATATACATAAATGTATAAACACCTGTGGATGGGCACAATCCCGAAACCGGTCGTGTGAGTAATAAATAACCTTTTATTGTGACTGTTAGCGGAAATTTTTCTAAACCCTATAAAGGAACAGTCATGGAGTTCAACAGCATCCACTATGGATAAAATTTATCTAATTTGATGGATTTTTAGGTGGAATAATCAAATGGTTCAAATGGCTCTGAGCACTATGGGACTTAACTTCTGAGGTCATCAGAACTTAGAACTACTTAGACCTAACTGACTGAAGGACATCACACACATCCACGCTCGAGACAGGGTTCGAACCTGCGACCATATCAGTCGCGCGGTTCCAGACTGAAGCGCGTAGAACCGCTCGGCCACTACGGCCGGCTGGAACAATCGCGACTGCATAGTTGGCACAAGTGAGGGATGAAAGCAGACGAGTGACGTGGCTCACCTGACGAACTCGTAGACGCAGTCCTGCCCCGGCGGGTAGGGCTGCGGGTAGCCGGGCGTGTGGATGGCGCCGCGGCGGTTCCTCACTCTGGCGTAGCACGGCCGGCTGGGGCCGGGCCCCGGCAGCGCGCCCACCGCCGGCTCCTGGAAGAGCCCTCGGCAGCTGCGCAGCAGGCGGTAGCGCAGCCGGAAGCGCAGCACCGCCCCTGCCACGGGCCGCGGCCGCCGCGAGCCGCCGCTGCTGTGGAACTGGAAGCGCAGCGCGCGAGACCCCGGCTGGAACAGGAACTGGTCTGCCCGCGCGCGCGCCAGCAAACCGGACACCGCCACTGTAGCTGCCAGCGAGAACGGGTTAACTCTACACGGCGGCTAAAGAAGAGAACTTGAGGATTAGGAGCTAATCATCACAAAAGAATATTTAGTTTCTATTCGTCCACAAATTTGTTGTTGTGATCTTCAGTCCCTTGTTTGATCAGCTCCCTACCTATCTTACACATCCACCGAGATGAGAGACGACCAGGAAACATGTCAATGCGCGTAACCACAGCGCTGCCGCCGAGGTACGAGCAAGGCAAGGGGCGCTCACTCTGTGTGACCGCTTCCGTTGTCTGCCCCGATAGCTGAATGGATCTGCCGGCACGGTAGCTCAGAGCGTTCGGTCAGAGGGTTAGCAGACCTCTGTAATAAAAAAACTGAGCTAATCGATCAACAACGAACTTAAACGGATGTCTTACGACGTCCGTCCCGAGCAGATGCAACAAACAAAAGCGGACAAAATGAGATTTTTTAAAAAAATGGTCAGCGTGACGGACTGCCGTCCAAAGGGGCGCGGGTTCGATTCCCGGCTGGGTCGGGGATTTTCTCCGCTCAGGGACTAGGTCTTGTGTTGTCTTCATCATCATTTCATCCCCATCCGGGGCGCAGGTCGCCCAATGTGGCGTCGAATGTAATAACACATGCACCAACGCAGACAGATCTGCCCCGTAATGGGCCTCCCGGTCAATGACGCCAAACGCTCATTTCCATTTCCATTTCCATTACCGCTTCCGTCGCGAGTATAAGTCGTTAGCGCGTGATCTTCACTGAAGAGCCAAACAAACTGGTACACCTGCCTTTAATATCGAGAAAGGCCCCCGCGAGTGCTCAGAAGTGCCGCAACACGACGTAGCATGGACTCGACTAATATCTGAAGTAGTGCTGGAGGGAACTGACACCATAAATCCTGCAAGGCTCTCCATAAATCCGTAAGAGTACGAGGGGGTGGAGATCTCTTCTGAACAGCACTTTGCAAGGCATCCCAGATATGCTCAATAATGTTCATGCCTGGGGAGTTTGGTAGCCAGCGGAAGTGTTTTTAACTCAGAAGAGTGTTCCTAGAACCACTCTGTAGCAGGTCTGGGCGTGTGGGATGTCCCACTGCCCTCTGGAATTGTCCAAGTCTGTCAGAATGCACAATGGACATGAATGGATGCAGACAGTCACCTGTCTGAGTCGTATCTAGACGTACCAGTGGTCCCACGTCCGCCCCTCTAAGCTGAGGATGGAGATTTCCTCCGCTCAGGGACTGGGTGTTGTGTTGTCCTCATCATCATTTCATCCCCATCTCCGACGCGCAAGTCGCCCAATGTGGCGTCGAATGCAGTAAGTACTTGCCCTCGGCGGCCGAACTTCCCCGAATGGGGGACTCCCGGCCCACAGTGCTGTACGCTCATATATATAGGTCCCACATCACTCCAACTGCATACGCCCCACACCGTTACAGAGACTCCACCAGCTCGGTCTCCTGCTGATATGCAGGGTCTACGGATTCATGAGGTTGTCTCCATACCCCTACACGTCCCTCTGCTCGATACAATTTGAAACGAGAGTTGTCCGACTAGGAAGATGTCTCCAGTCAACAGTCCAATGTCGGTGTTGACGGGCCCAGGCGATGCGTAAAGCTTCGTGTCGTACAGTTATCAAGGGTACACGAGTGGGCCTTCTGCTCCGAAAGCCCATATCGAAGATGTTTCGTTGAATGGTTCACACGCTGACACTTGTTGATGACCCAGCACTGAAATGTGCAACAATTTGCGAAAGGGTTGCAGTTCTATCAAGCTGAACGATTCTCTACAGTCGTCATTGGTCCCATTCTTGCAGGATCTTTTTCCGGCCGCAGCAATGTCGTAGATCTGATGATTTAACAGAGTGCTCATATTCACGGTACATTCGTGAAATGGCCGTACGGGAAAATTCCCTCTTCCTCGCTACCTCGGATATGCTGTGTCCCATCGCTCGTGCGCCGACTGTAACACCACGTTCAAACTCACTTAAATATTGATAACCTGCCATAGTAGCAGCAGCAACCGATCTAACGACTGCGCCAGACAGTTGTCTTATATAGGCGTTGCCTACTGCAGCGCCTCGTTCTGCTTGTTTACATATCTCTGTATTTGAATACGCTTGCCTATACAAGTTTCTTTGGCGCTTCAGTTGAGAATCTGACTGTAAAGTTCAGTTCGTTTGAAAGACCAGTTTTTTGATTATTTGTGTAAGCATCAGTATTTGTAATTATATTCAGCATTCGTTATTTCTTTGTCCACCCACAACAGCTATTCTTTTTGGCCCATTAGAATCAGGTACGAGTAAACTCATTATGCCTTGCTCCACTGATACAGTGAGCGAGGTCCTAATTTCATTAAGTTCTGCACAGAAACACATAGTTCTTCAAGTGTATAAAACAGTGCTATTGCATCCAGAACAATCAGCGGCTGATATTGTTTTGAAAACTACAGCACCTACAGGTGTTGGTCGTTCTTCGAAGTAACGTATACTAAGTGAATGCAACACCACGTATGTTTGTCCTTAGGATAATTTAGGTTAAGTAGTGTGTAAGCTTACGGACTGATGACCTTAGCAGTTAAGTCCCATAAGATTTCACACGCTTTTTTTGCAACGCCACACAGTCTTTGAAGCTTCCTCAGAGAGAAAAATCACGTCAGAAGCTTTCAGAAGGTGTTGACGACTTCGATAGAAACGCGATACCAAGGAAAGTGGGGTCAGGGATTTTCTCTGCCTCGTGATGGCTGGGTGTTGTGTGCTGTCCTTAGGTTAGTTAGGTTTAAGTAGTTCTTAGTTCTAGGAGACTGATGACCATAGATGTTAAGTCCCATAGCGCTCAGAGCCATTTGAACCATTGAACCAAGGAAAGTACATGATCTTATGTTTTCGTAACGAACTGTCAACAATTGACAAAGTGCTTACCTCTGTGAACAAAAGATAATTTTATAAATTATTAAAATAAATGAATTTTAAATACGTTCGGTTTGGACGCGATAGCATACTAATAGACAAGGACTTTATGGAAGCGGCGTTATCTACGAAGCATTAAATTGTTGAGAGGTGAAGGAAGACCAATTTACTATTTGCACGAGACATGACTGAACGCGGGACATACCCGAAGTAATTCCTGGGTAGATAACGCCATATAATCCTTTAAACAAGCGTACGTATCTGTCCGGATTATCCGCCGGAAACAAGGACCACCCGAGTAAAGAAAAACGCCTGATTATCATTGACATTGGCAGGAAAGCAAGTTTCGAAAAAGGCTGTTTATGGATTTTCTAATCCAAGAAGAGTGCAGATTATAATGGGCAAATGTGAGCCGATAAGTTCGAGAAACGGTTTCAAGACGTTCTTCCTCGCCTTCAAGGAAACGCAGTTATTTATCTTGATAATGCGCCGTACCATTCTCGTCGAAAAGAAGTCCCTAATACGAATTTCAATAAGCAAGATATAACAGAATGGCTAAAATCTAAAAGTATCGCCTTTGAAGATGGTATGTTGAAGAAGGAGATACTACAAATCGGTAAGAGAAAATCAGAGTAGCACACAAAGAATACGAAGCAGATGGTGTGCAGGGAAACCTGTTCTTTCAATCCTCCGTACCACTATGAATTAAATGCAAGAATTAAGAGCTATTTTGCAGCAAGAAACAGAACATGCAAAATGTCGCAAGTTAAAGAACTATTAGCACAAGCATCAAGAACAGTGACTGCAGAGGAATGGAACAAATGTGTCCCCCACATGGTGGACAAAGCTGAAACTCAAATGCGGAAATTAGACTGCATTACAGAGGAGAGAGAAAGGTGTTTTGTTATAAACCAGAATGAAAATAAGTTCGGCAGAACGTACATAGTTTTATCGTTCCTTTAATATTACTGTAAATGGTATTATTTATAAAATCGCCTATGTTTGAATCTGCTATGGTCGGTTTACTAAGCTTTGTAGCGCAACTTCATAACACAGGGTTTTCTCATGAGCGACGCATACTTCTTTATGCCGTCAGCCCGGCGGCCAACTGCAAAGCATGCACGGTTTGCCGACACCCCTGTTTTGCCGGTATTGCAGAATGATATTTTTTTGACAAAGAAATATGATCAATATTCGTCAAATTTCTTTGACAAAGATATCTCACATAGTGCTAAAAAGGGGTATTATACAGTCGTTTTTCGTCAAATTTCAAGATGGCGGACAGCAACCAAGTTTTCGTTACACGCTGCAATTACTTGTACTACAACTGCATTGTGTGTTCATTTGGAAGAAAAGCGGCGGAAAAAAAACGAAACATACTTGAGTGAAGTCTTGGGTATTACGTCGAGATAATAAATTATTCAGCAAAATTTGTTATGACGGCTGCAAGTGGAGAACGTGAAGTCTTATACAAATTACGAATGGATGAAAGTGCATTTGAATATTTGCTCTGTAAAGTGGATTCTCATACTACAAAACAGAATACACACTTGAGAAATGTTCAGGCTCACCGTGGCACTGCAGTTTCTTGATACGGAGAGAGCTATGCTAGTTTACAATATAACACTCGAGTACCGTAGTGCACATTAAACAAAATAATTCCAGAGCGTGTGAAGCGATTTATTAACTTCGGATTGTTGCAGATGTCACTGCGCTCGTGTGTGGTCTGACATTATCATCCGCATGTGGGCGAAATCTTCGAATGCGAAACTCGATTCCAGTACGTTGTTTCTCATGCAGCGACATAATTACATTACACACCGGCATGTTACACGCTACAATTCGAAGCCCTCTAGCGCCGGGCTGCAAATATGTAGGCATGAATAATAAAGATGTAGAATGCTTATAAAGTTTGTTTTATATAAAAAGCTATGAGAGTTTTCACCTGAGAAATTCGATGGAATTACTTTTCAGCATACCCTCGCACAAACTGGATAGCTTTGGGGATAGGTTACAAAACTGTTTCACTCCGTTTTCAACTAGTGCTTCAATTTCATTTCCTTCTACTCTTAAAACTGTAATGTAGTTTCTGTACAAGCTGTATACAATCTTTCACTCCCTGTGTTTTATCCCTGATACCTACAGAATTCGAAAGAGTGTACTCCAGTCAGCATTGTCGAAAGCTTTCTCTAAGTTTACAAATGCTTTAAGCGTAGGTTTCCCTTTCGTTAACCTGTCTTCTATAATAAGTTATATGGTCAATATTGCCTCACGGGGCCGGCCGGAGTGGCCGAGCGGTTCTAGGCGCTACAGTTTGGAACCGCGCGACCGTTACGGTCGCAGGTTCGAATCCTGCCTCGGGCATGGACGTGTGTGATGTCCTTAGGTTAGTTAGGTTTAAGTAGTTCTAAGTTCTAGGGGACTGATGACCTCAGAAGTTAAGTCCCATAGTGCTCCGAGCCATTTGAACCATTTGTCTCACGGGTTCATACATTTCTCCGGAACCCAAATTGAGTTTCCCCCTGGTTGGCTTCTACCAGTTCTTCCGTTATTTTGTATATAACTCGATCAGTGTTTTGCAATCATGACTTATTAAACAGATGGTCCAGTAATATTCAAACCTGACAGCACTTGCCTTCTTTGGAATTGTAATTATTACATTTTTCTTGATATCTGAGGGTATTTCCCCTGTTTCATATATCTTGCATACCAAGTGGAATAGCTTTGTAGTGGCTAGCTTTCCCTAGGACTTCAATAATTTTGAGTGAATATCTTCTCCAGAGGCCTCGTTTCCACTTAGATTTTTCAGCACTCAGTCAAATTCTTCTAGTACTCTCATGTCTCCGATGTCATCTTCCTTATCCCTTTCTACAATATTGTCTTCAGGTTCATTTCTTTTGTGTATATTCCATCCACCTTTCAGCTACGTCCTCACATCTCCGTAACACCTGAAGAAGTTTCTACCAAAGTTGGCACACGTATCACTTGCTGCGTAGAAAAGTTATTGACAGTAGGACACCCTTATTGGTTATGGTGGGAGTGAAAAATGCTGACATGAAAGCATATCTCAGAAACGTGTGGAGCCATTTTAGCCAAATTTGATATATAAAAGACATGTTCAGAAAGTAATTTTATAATTTTTTTTTAGAAAAAGTGAATATGAAAAAAAAATTCACAGGGTATTGTTGACACACTTGTTGATTATTTTTCCACATATGCGCCATCTCGTTCAGTGCATGTGGTAAGCCGTGTCATAAGCTTATTTTGCGCTCTTCGATAAAATCCCCAGCTGGCTCCTTCTCCCACTTCAGAACCTCTCTCTGCACCTCGGATGAAAATTTAATTCCTCTCATGCGTGCCTTCAGGGAGGTGAAAAGATGATAAACTAAAGGCGCCAAGTCTGGGGCATAAGGAGGAAGGGAGGAGGTTCAAAACATCTCAGCCAAGTTAAGTTCTGGAGCGCCTTGGTGGCCAATGCTGTGTGTGTGTGTGTGTGTGTGTGATGACAAGCAAAAGGCATACTCCTCTCGTCAGCATTCCCCCTCCTTTTGTTTTGAAAGCTCCTTTGTTTACTAGGAGTCTCATTACATCGCTGGCACTGATAGTCTCCCACAGAGGCAGAAATTCAACCAGAATGATGCCTTGGTTCCAAACCATTGAGACCATGATTTTTTTGCTCGACATTGAGAGTTATAATTTTTTGGCAGATGGGGAATTGACGTGGGGCTACTGTGACGAATGTCCTTTTGTCTTAGGCGTGTAATGAGCCGCCCACGTTTCATCTTCAGTTACAATAGAGCTCGGAAAATCCTCATTTCGAATTCAAGTCTCTTAAGAAACCCGCGGGCGCTACTGACTAGACCTTTCTTGTGCTGCTCTGTCATCTTGCGCAGAATTTTCGGTATCACTATGTTTCTGTAAGTGTGTCATATAAGAGAGTTCTGGCGAATTGTGAAAACATCGCAGACATTTAATCTACAGTCAGTCGGCGATCTTTACGATCAGCTTTCTCGATTTTTTCACCAACTCATCCGTCGGAACGGAACGTCTTCCATTCCTCAGTTCGTGATGGACGTTTGTGCTGCCTACACCACTTACGCACACTCGTTCTGTTCGTAACATCTTCGTCGTAAAGTTTTCATTCGTGAACAAATTTCGGTAGGTGTTACTCCTTCCGCGAGTGTAAATCAGATAAGAGAACGTGGCTCGCACTTAGCGGGATTCCTTACGGCCATTTTTCGCGCAACTTGGCCCTACAACGTGAGTTTACGTACTATGGTGTTACTGCAATGCTTGCTCTGTTAAAGGGATTCTCCTCTATTACTTTATGTTACCAACCCTCAAAAAACAAAAACAAAAAACTACAGCCCGTGATGGTCATAGAACAATTAATTTCTGAATATCCCTCGTACATGACTCATTACTTGTATAAAGCTGCTGTGGGAGTAAGATAACTCTATTACCTCTTAGGGTTGAGGTAGGAATGAGGAGGTGTGACATGTAGATGTGTCCAAAAACGATTTTCTGGTAATTTTTTCCTGTACTTGGTTGACTTTTAATACTTGAAAAGTATGTACCGCAATCTGTCTCCTATTTCTGTTGTTAAGCCGGCCGCGGTGGTCTAGCGGTTCAGGCGCTCAGTCCGGAACCGCGGGACTGCTACGGTCGCAGGTTCGAATCCTGCCTCGGGCATGGATGTGTGTGATGTCCTTAGGTTAGTTAGGTTTAAGTAGGGGACTGATGACCACAGATGTTAAGCCCCATAGTGCTCAGAGCCATTTGAACCATTTTTCTGTTGTTAAAGGCGTCAGCCAGGTAACGAAAACGAGCTGTGCAGCTAGCCAGTCTCACTAGCGCTTGCGACAGACCCAGAATTGCAGTACTCGTTTCGAAACAAACAGTAAACCCTGAAACGTCCCCTTAGAAAAATTTATGAATTACTGTGCTGATAAACCTCTTACATTATTTGATTTTCAAACAGCTGAGCAGAACTGAACGTACTCGGACATTTCGATTTTCACCTATTCTGACCAACACTAAACTGACACACAATATTTTTAACGCAACGCAATCTGACTTTCAAAAATCCCTACAAAAGAATGGCCCTGACTAACAAAAACCTCTACCTTTCATGAATCACTTGCCTCACAAAAAATCTTCGTTACTTACACTACTGCAATACAGCGAGCGCCACTACTGCCAGCTAAATAAAAGATTCTAACTACTGAAGGCACTAACTACTGATAGGCATAGTTAGCAAATGAAAGATTTTGATAGAGAACAAACAATATATTTACCTTAATAGTGTTCAAAGGTCATAATATATATAGCAGTTCATGACATCCAGTCTTACAAATTTACTGTCTCTGTACAGATCATCCGCTCTCAAAACTCCGCCATCTCACTCCCCACATCCACCACTGCTGGCGGCTCACCTCCAACTGCGCAACGCTACGCGCTGTTAACAGCCAACTGCCCAACACTACAATAACAAATTCCAACAATGCCACCCAGCTACAGACTGCACACAGCACAGCCAGTGATTCTCATACAGAGCGCTACGTGGCGGTGGCGTTACCAATATAAGAACCTAAACAGACTACTTACAACCTCCATTCCTGATTCTTTAAGGAATCGAACTACCACGCATAACAACAGCTTCAAAGATGTGATTACTTTACGAATGAGGTAAAATATCTGAGGTTACGTATGTAACGGAGAAAAAGTTAAGAGGACGTTTAAAACTGTGTGTACAGTTTGTTAGAAATCACTAACTGTTCTCATTCTCAAACACTCGATGAATATATTCTGGATAATTTGGAAGCGGTTAGTTATGATGCCTCAAGACATATACATAGCTTCTAACTGCAATACTTGTCTTGCTGTGTTAAACTTTTAGCCTAAGTTTATGCATCTTATTGACTAGATTACGACGCCATTTTAAATTGGAGATTTGGTCGATGATTACATTAAATATTGGAAGACAAATTTTTGTTGCCCCTGGAAGCAGTTAGATATGTCCTGCAAATGGGACAGTGCACCGAGCTATCCATTTAGTAATACAAATGCTCATGACAAAAAGGCTGCTACAATCCTGCAACGCTGCACATGGCATTGTTATTGCTACATCCAGTGGCGGATTTGCATACAGGCCCACTAGGCACGGGCCTAGGGGCGGCACCTTAAGGGGGCGGCATATTTGCTCTGTACTCATTTTAACCTTTTACGTTTTAAAATAACTGCGCTTACAAACGGCATAAAATTTTAATATCGTTAAACAGCTTGCTAGTTTAAATAGGCCTTAAGAACGAAATTCGACAATACAAGCTTGAAAATATACACTACTGGCCATTAAAATTGCTACACCACGAAGATGACGTGCTACAGACGTGAAATTTAACCGGCAGGAAGAAGATGCTGTGATATGAAAATGATTAGATTTTCAGAGCATTCACACAAGGTTGGCCCGGTGGCGACACCTACAACGTGCTGACATGAAGAAAGTTTACAACCGATTTCTCATACACAAACAACAGTTGACCGGCGTTGCCTGGTGAAACGTTGTTGTGATGCCTCGTGTAAGGAGGAGAAATGCGTTCCATCACGTTTCCGATTCTGATAAAGGTCGGATTGTAGCCTACCGCGATTGCGGTTTATCGTATCGCGACATTGCTGCTCGCGTTGGTCGAGATCCAATGACTGTTAGCAGAATATGGAATCGGTGGGTTCAGGAGGGTAATACGGAACGCCGTGCTGGATCCCAACGGCCTCGTATCACTAGCAGTCGAGATGACAGGCATCTAATCCGCATGGCTGTAAAGGATCGTGCAGCCACGTCTCGATCCCTTAGTCAACAGATGGGGACGTTTGCAAGACAACAACCATCTGCACGAACAGTTCGACGACGTTTGCAGCAGCATGGACTATCAGCTCGGAGACCATGGCTGCGGTTACCCTTGACGCTGCATCACAGACAGGAGCGCCTGCGATGTTGTACTCTACGACGAACCTGGGTGCACGAATGGCAAAACGTCATTTTTTCGGCTGAATCCAGGTTCTTTTTACAGCATCATGATGGTCGCATCCGTGTTTGGTGACATCGCGGTGAACGCACATTGGAAGCGTGTATTCGTCATGGCCATACTGGCGTATCACCCGGGGTGATGGTATGGGGTGCCATTGGTTACACGTCCCGGTCACCCCTTGTTCGCATTGACGGCACTTAGAGTGGACGTTACATTTCAGATGTGTTACGACCCGTGGCTCTCCCCTTCATTTGATCCCTCCGAAATCCTACATTTCAGCAGGCTAATGCACGACCGCATGTTGCAGGTCCTGTACGGGCCTTTCTGGATACAGAAAATGTTCGACTGCTGCCCTGGCCAGCACATTCTCCAGATCTCTCGCCAACTGAAAACGTCTGGTCAATGGTGGCCGAGCAACTGGCTCGCCACAATACGCCAGTCACTACTGTTGATGGACTGTGGTATCGTGTTGAAGCTGAATGGGCAGCTGTACCTGTACACGCCATCCAAGCTCTGTTTGACTCAATTCCCAGGGTTATCAAGGCCGTTATTACGGCCAGAGGTGGTTGTTCTGGGTACTGATTTCTCAGGATCTATGCACCCAAATTGCGTGAAAATGCAATCACATGTCAGTTCTAGTATAATATATTTGTCCAATGAATACCCGTTTATAATCTGCACTTCTTCTTGGTGTAGCAATTTTAATGCCCAGTAGTGTACATAGTTTACTTGGTGACTGAATGGAAATTTAACATTGGGTTTCTGTCTGGTATCAATTTCACGATTGTGCAAAATATTTTGAAGTAAGCTGTCAGGGCGGCAATCTACAATACAATGTTTGAAACATTATTCCGAGAATGTTGTCGGCTTCTACTTAACCCTACCATATTTTCCCCGTGAAAATACCGGGATCCGTGAAAAGATGTGATAAACTAATCAGCAGTTTCTTAAATACTGTAACATGTGTGGCCCTCAGTATGTAAAACCTGACTCCACTTGCATTTCTTATAGAAATTATGGGGAAGTATCATGTCAGCCTTCCATTACTGTAATTAACGTGAAAGCTCTTTGATCTTCAATATCTGAGCTTTGATTTAATGACACCCTTTATCAAAGCATGTTTATTCTGGGAATGTTTTACTTTTTTAAACACATGTTTATACGAAAAGAACATAAGCAGGATTTCTAATAATGTGTGTAATACACTTCACAACAGGTTACAAACTTTATTTATTTACTTACTTACTTTTTTGGCGAGAAAAGAAAATAACTTTCCTTTGTCTCATTTATTGTGCTACAGCCTGCACGATATCAAAGTCCCCACTCTGTGCAATCGAATAGTGCGTGGCACTGCAAACTTTATATTAAGCTTCTTAACTAAGCTTTTTTTTTCTTCGAGGAACGGTTATTTTTATTTTATATTGGATTGGTTCAAATGGCTCTGAGCACTATGGGACTTAACCTCTGAGGTCATCAGTCGCCTAGAACTTAGAACTAATTAAACCTAACTAACCTAAGGACATCACACACATCCATGCCCGAGGCAGGATTCGAACTGTAGCGGTCGCCCGGCTCCAGACTGTAGCGCCTAGAACCGCACGGCCACTGCGTCCGGCTTTTATATTGGAACAAAAGGTGCATTTGCATGTAGACATAACAGCAGTGTTCACACAAATGACAACACACCGCATCATCTGTCAACAAGACTACTTAAACTTCGTAGTCTGTCTTCTCTGCCAGCAGAAACCTCTAAAATGTTATGAGTGGGATAAGAGTCGATCCAACACACCTCACTGCAAGGAATTGCAAAAATTATTTGCTTTTTAAATTAGAAAGGCAGTGTAAAGAATATTCAGAACATATTTGCGTCCCAGCTAAAATTCCGGTGACACTGGAAACAGAAGCCAAAAAAGGGATTGTTCCGTTTTCTTTACGAGACGAATTCCAGCCGGCTAGTGTGCTTCTACTGTTCACTGACAACAGAGAAACAGGCAACAATGAAATTAAATTATTCTGTATTGTCGTTCTTTCGTTATGTCGAGTAATCCGAGTTGGTCAGTTCATCGCTCCGTGTTTAACGGAAAAATCTTTGTGCTCGTGTGCCGTGTTTAAAGTGAAAAGCTTTGTGTTCACGTGCGGTGTAGTACGACTGTAACTGGATACAGTCTTTCTTTCTTTCCTTTTACAATTTTCTTTTGTTTTGACTGTTGGTTGACAATTTTGTAAGTGCCTTAACATGAATAACAGTGAAAAAAATCAAACGTGTAAAATTAAGTTTTGCGGCATTTCGTAAATTATCGAAGGAAAGGCTAGAACGAGACGCCAATATTCTAAAAACGCTTAGCAGAGCAGAAAATTTTTTCGCAAAAAATGTTGCTGGTTCTAATTCGAGTTAAAGTAGTATAGATGATATTTCTGGCACTGCAGCTGTTGTAAAAGAAGTAAATACAGACGAAACAAAAGTTATAAATGAAGAAAAGCAAATTGTTCCTGACTTAGAATTTAATGAAAAACTAAGCGTCGAGTCAGACATTGCAAAAAGAAATAACCTCGTTAGTGATGATCTTGCAGAATGGTGTGTCAATGAATCAACAATCGACATTCTCTTACAACGTGGCATTAATCTAAATTGTAATGGTGATTTTTCTAATTCAAGAAGATCAACAGGCGATAAAACCAGATATTTGAACAAAAACGTATTTTACCGTAAACCTTTAAATGGTGAATAAACTTTGCGTGATTTTCTAGTATACTCCTGTAGTAAGGGAGCTGTTTTCTGTGCACCATGTTAATTGTTCGGAGGTAATGCTGCGATTGCAACTAATGGTGTTGCAGATTGGAAAAATATTTCTAATACTTTATCTCATCGTGAGAATTCTCTTGAACACAAAAATTCTGAGTTATCACTCTTAACAAGAAAAAAGTCACATGGAACAATAGATAACTATTTCGAGTCATATGCTGAGACAGAAAAAATGTACTGGCGCAGTGTGTTGAAAACGGTGTTTGAGGTAGTGAAGAAGCTAACAAGTCGTGGACTTCCCCTAAGTGGACACGTTGAAAGGTTCCATTCATTATATAATGGTCAATCTGTGATGTCTCTTGAACTTATAGCCGAGTTTAATCCTTTTCTCGCAAAGCACATTGAACGATATGGAAATACAGGGCAGGGACATACAAGTTATCTTACTTCAACAATCTGTGATGAAATAATAGAGCTTCTTCCTGAACGAACAAACAGCATTATAAATAAAATAAAACAGGCAAAATATTTCTCTATAACCGGAGATTCTACTGCAGACATTTCACATATTGATCAGTTATCTTTCATGTTAAGATATGTGAACGAGAATGGTGAACCTGTTGAACGTTTCCTTCTGTTTTTAACAAACCCGGGAGCCAAGTCCGAAAACTCAGCTGAGACTGCACTAAAAGCCCTGCCTACAAATTCCATTGATATTACAGACTGTAGAGGCCAGTCATATGACAACGCCAGCAATATGTCAGGAACCTACACTGGTTTGCAGGCACGCATTAAAGAAAGAAATCCGAAAGCGCATTATGTGTCTTGTGCAGCACATTCTTTGAATTTAGTCGGCACTAGTGCTGCAAGCTGTTGTCGGGAAGCATGTTCATTTTTCAATGTATTGCAAAGCCTTTATAATTTTTTCTCTGCTTCTACACAGCGCTGGGATAAACTTCTTTCTTTCATGAAACCAGGAAGCAATACGGCAAAAAGTTTATCAAAAACACGTTGGTCAACAAGAGAGGAAGCGTGTGTAAGTCTATATGAAAACTGGGAGGGTGTTATCAGTGCCCTCACACATATTGACAACAATAAGTTTGAAAAACTACTTGTGCGAAATGAGGCTTCAGCTTTATTGAATGAACTCAGCAGACTAGAAACAATATTCATGATGACAGTTTTGGAAGGACATACTCCAGAGATTTAATAGTGTAAATCTGAAATTGCAAAGAGTAAATACTGATACTAAAATAGTGCATTAATTATTTGAATCACTTGTAGGATTTACTGCATCTATTCTTGTTATATTCGACTATTATGAAAATAAATTCATGGTGAATGTGACTGATATAGACTATGAATGCACCTATAAAAGAACATGAAAACGCAAACTTCATGATGACGAAGAAGCGGACTCTGAAGAAGTTTTTCTGACTGGAAGGGAAAAATTTAAGAGTCGAAGCATTTCTCCCAGTACTCGACAACTTGGAAGCCGAATTAGTGAGGAGGAAGGAAAGCTATAGAACACTGTTGGACTCCTTCACAGTTTTCAGTAACCTTAAGAATAGTTGACCAGACGATATTGCTGAACGTGCAACAAAGTTCCAAGAGTCATATGACAGATTTAGAGCCTTCCTTCCCTAGTTAACTGTACAGTTCGCGGAACTTTTGAGATTAGTGATATACCAGTCGAAATGAGTAAATTTTTACGAAAAGAGAGGCTACAGTGCGTGTTTCTGAATGTTGACATTGCTCTTAGAATATTTCTATGTATGGCACTTACAAATTGTTCAGCAGAACATTCGTTTTCGGCTCTTAAAAGACTGACCGCACCTACGTTCTACGTTGTCTGTGGAGAGATTGAACGCCTTGTCCATTCTTCACATCGAAGCCAACCTCCTAACTGATAACCGTCTGAACTATGAAGATGCGATCAACGAGTTTTCTGCCATCAAAGCCAGACGCAAACTTCGCTAACTGAGTTTGTATATTTATTCATATTAGTTTTAAAAATTTAAGATTATAATGTGATTTTTATTATAACTCAGAGCACATTCATTGGATTTACATACTACGTATTACCTCTTTATTTTACAATTGCCGATGGCAGAAGGCAGAACTAAACCTCGTTTACGTACAGACGTAACCGAAGGAGCCCGACAATACTAAACAATACCCGAATGACGCAGGCCCTCAGCTCTGTGTATCAGTCATACTGATACTGTACTATATTACAACTGATTCATATTCTTGGCGTCTGCTGAAATGTATAGTTATCGCGGAAATATATGTTATCGGAGAGTACGCTCAGTTGAAAAAGTGTTAATAAATAACGTAGTTCAGTTATGTCGATAAATACGTAAAAGCTTTGCTAAAACCGTTAGAAAGAGCTATGGTGAGAGCAGTAGCTGTAGTACAAAACTGTTCAGCCCTTACATGGATTAAAGGTATTGTGTACACGTATTATGCAGCAGATAGCTACACAGACCCTAATGCTTTACTTGTTAAATATTAGATTATAGAACAAATTTAATGTTTCCACATTAGTCTGTAGAATTATGTGATGGGAAATCCAGTTCTGTGTTTGTTCGACTGTATTTAGTTATTAGTTCGTGCAACGAAATCTCTATTTCATTTTCATTTCTTACGCATACCTATAGTACGTGTTAATACCGAAGAGGTTTTTTTTTATCTGCTACACATTCGAATTAATAGATCGTAAAACGACAGTCTAATTTTAATTTTGAACGCATCTCTGTAAAAGTACGTATTAATTTCTAATGTAAGACACGTTCACTTTAATTTTTAGATCGTAACACAACTTTTTTATTTTCATTTTTAACGGTTTCGTGTAGAGGAACATATTAAAAGTGAATGTATAACAAAAATCCGTTGTCTCCTACACGCTCTGCTGAATTTGTAGACCATAGAAGAAAAATTATTTTCCTTTAGTTCGTTTCTGTTGTCTTTCGACAGAAGAATACGTTAACACTATGCAGTTTTAAGTTTGTTTTATCCGCTGCCGAACACCAGGTACAGTTCAGGAACCAGATTACATTTTGATTGACCGCGACTAGACCGCTGACGCGTCCTTCAGAACAACGAATAGCAGAGTACGGAAACAGCTCACAGCGCTCCCACCCAAAACGGCAATTGTGAAGTTATTGAGTAAAAGTTATTATTCAAAACATGTTTTTTTGGCTGGGGGGGGGGGGGGCGCATATAAAATGGTGTGCCTAGGGGGGTAAAATTTTTAAATCCGCCACTGGCAACATCCGTAAGGCTGCTGATAGGCGCACACAAAACACTTGCGACCGTGTCTTTCAACATGTTCCTTTCTGAACTACGTAGCCAAGCTATCAAGAAAATTTATACAAACGGTAAGAGCAACAGGCGTCTTTAAACGACAAACTGTTTTTGGATGAATCCATTTTGTCGTTAGACGATGGACACGTTTGTCTATTGCAGTTTTAGCAAAATCGTGCTTGCTTATCTCCATGTGAAACACAATCTCTCATTAAATGCGGTCATATTAATGTAACTTGTAAGAGTTACAGCAGAGAGAACTGATGTCGACATCTACATCTACGACAAGCAGAAGGGGCGACACCAGGGTAGAACATTCTCGTATTTGATTTGGTAGGTTTGGAGACGTGTCATGGTACAAGAGCTAAATTTTATATGAGAAACCAAAAACTTATTATTCTTATTTGTATTATTAAAATATTTACGGAAGTGACTCACTTTGAAGCTGATGACCTAAAATTGTATCCTTATACGATTAATATATATATATTTATATTCATATCGATAACGTTGGGTTGAAACTGTAGATTAAAACATACAAATAGGAAAAAATCAGAACAGTTCAGCAGATTTTGTTGCATTTCAACAATAAGAACGAGTCAAAAAGCGACTCTGGGCAATATTTATCAAAAACGATACGGCAGAAAACAAATATTAAAAATAATACTCGCTCACTTTCATTGTCTACTTTATCATTGTTTACAAAAGATGACGTCAATTCATGTTAATACATTTTTCTACTTAATTTTCATATCTGCATTCTTCTCTAGACATTAACAAGCATATATGAAGTTTAACAAGCATGTGTTGGAAGCTGATTTTATGTTGGTTTCTTAACGCGTAACCCAGGCGCAGTATAGGCCAGGGTGAATGTAAGGAACTTCCGAACACCACACTCAGTTTTACTAACAGACCAGTGTGCCACAAAGCAATGCGTAAATTGTGACGGAGTATATTTCGTAACAAGACAGACTACATCTTTCCTGTTTAATGCATTATCGTGCAGCCGTATGAGTAGGGTGCAGAATTCATAATTCTATATATTCACATTGAATGGTTTTGCCACGTTGTTCAGTTTGAGAAATGGCAAGTACCAGAGGTGACTCCGTTTACAGCTTGAATAAAGTTTTGTGCTGTTTTTTCTGGAGTAGTAATAACTGCATAATGCTCTACTTTAGGCTTAAGAAAGCTAGGGACACGTTCTTTCGGCATCATTGCGAGAAAAAGATTGTTAGACCTGTAGTTGATTGGGTATGTCCTTTCAGAAGTAGTAGGGCTACGATGATAATGAATGGCATTTATTTTTGGGTACGACGGACTTGGTCTTTAAATATATATAAATGCATATTATGAAAAAACTGTTTGAATTATTGTAATCTTTTAAGCATATTTTTGCTCATATGCCCATTTCTCTTTGATAGAGCAATGTTCATATTAGTTATATTTTCCCTCTTTCGAGAAGTGAGTACTTTACTCATGGAGTTTCTTTCTTACATACTACGTTTCTCAGAAATTCGCATCTCATTTTGTTTCCTAGAAAATGACAAACATCTGCCTTCCTCCACTATTTAGTCTGAAATCGCAATATGGACTTCACCCTTGCGCAACAGTTAGTTTGCGTAGCCAGTTGTTACTCTATGATCAGGTAGTTGCTTAAGCCTTTCTGGACCCAGCACTGCAGGCAAGTGTCTCACTGTACTACTCAGTCTTGCTGAAGCCGGAAATGTGTTCAGTGCAGTTAAGAAAAAATCACTAAACTGAAGCTAAGTATTTAAGTAAAATTGCAGCAGTTCATGTCTCAATACGGTGAGAAAGTGTTTTCGACTGAAGGTAAATTACTATACTGTAAGTGAGAGTAGTTACAGAGAAATCATTCAACGTTCCTCAGCATGTGGCAAGAGAAGCACATAAACGTAGAGTATAGCAGTTTCGAAATGGAAAAAAATCTACAGAAAATTCTCCTAGTGGAATCCCGCCAATCTTATTCACCATCCTATAATGAAATTTATACAGCTTTTCTTTGTTCTGGCATTCCCCAAGTCTGGGGAGCTCAACCATTTTAGACTTGAGGTATATTGACTTAAAAGTTCATATAGATTTAAGCACAAAACAACACTACAACCAAAATTAACCATTCTAACTAAGCAAAATATGTAAAAGCTAATTTTCTCTCCAGTAAAAGTTGCAGGCCCACTATTTTCAAGACATTACACATGTGGAAATAATTAAAATATACACCATCATAAATGTTGAAAAACATTTAGTGAGATACTTGGCTTTGCATGTCATTGGCAAGTTTATGATAATCTGGTGAATAATTTGTTAGACCTGACATTACACAGTCTGAAAGATGAGAATTAGTCAAGTTAAATTATGCACTTAGATTTCACTATGTTCATGGTTGAAAACGCTGCCTTACATAGATAAGAGGATCCAAAAAACGATAAAACATACGATGCCAGTTCTACATTGTTAGGGTACGTTTTTACTCTCACTAATTTCCAAAATTTATCTCCTTGCATTCCGAGTTTGACGAAATTTTGTTTTGAAATCAAATTATTTCCTCTTCAATTTCAGTCGTACTACAAGAGAAAAGAGTACTCTTTTTACCCGAAATATCTTCCACATCTGGTTTTTGGAAAGGTTTATTACGAAAAATCAGTTTTCAAACTCTCTCTTCAGTGCTGTCATGTTGGCCACATCCTTCTTTGCAGATACTTAATCCAATGATGTTTTTTGGTCCGACAGTTCTGAATGCGTTTCAGAAAAATATTGTACATTTAATTTCTGTAACTGTCGTAACCAATAGTCAAGTTTTTGCACGAAATATTTTATAGAAAACATAACACTTGTGACTGTTCAGTTTTTCCCTTGAAGTTCTTTGCTTAACTCGTTTAGTTTAATTGTCATATCATTTACTAACGCCAGATCCAACAACCACCTCAAACCATACAGTCATCTTCCTCCCTTTCAGACACAAAAAGTTTTATCGCTGGTAGAAATTCTCTGAAACTGTTTACAATCATAACTCAGCCATCGAACTTCAGTGTGCACTAGCAAGTC
Source organism: Schistocerca americana (assembly GCF_021461395.2). NCBI lineage: Eukaryota > Metazoa > Arthropoda > Insecta > Orthoptera > Acrididae > Schistocerca > Schistocerca americana. The sequence goes on along the minus strand of NC_060122.1, from coordinate 446,977,172 downwards.
TCCTTACCGGTTATCCAATTATTATAGCACCCTAAACTTCCTTTTGTGCTGTGATTATGAGCGAATCAAATTCATAATCTTTGTGACAATACTCGTAACATGTACCAGTTTCAACATATGTCCACAGAGCACTTGCTGATGGCCGATACAATGATACTCAAAGAAAGGCGGGAAAGCTTCGTCGTTTGCGTACAAGGTAACAAATCTATCGTGTGTGCTTACAATGCACGGTGCTCCATCAGTAGGGGCCAAGTAATAGATGCAAGTTTCTGAACTGGCAAATCATATTCAGAAATGAAGCGTTGAATGCATTGTGAAAATATTATCCTCGTTTCGTGTCTTTCAAGCAATTCTTCTTTTACACTGAAATCCGCAATTGGCAATATTACAAAATCATAACTAAATGTGAATCGATGCCATCTACTGATTGGTCTAACTGCAATGAGAAACACAATCAGAACTGCAAATCTGTTATCAGTTGACCTTTTATATTTTCTATCATTAATTCAACTTTCTTGTTTTTTTTTCTTGATAGAGACATGTATCTGATGAGATATTGTCTCTGGCTCGTTTTTTAATGTGGAAAACAAGTGCTCATTAGCTACCTTATAGCGCTCCCTAACAACTGTGCCACTGTCAAATGTTTCTGCATGATTCATCTGTACTTCTGATACATAACATGATGTTATGTTTGATGAAAGAATTTTTTGTACAGGCTTTACAAAAAGCGACTGCTGTGATTGTTACTGAATTTTAAGATTAGAAAGATTCTTCCTCGTCAGCTCACTGCCAACAGCTGCTTCCGATTCGGAGTTGTAGTGAATTGGCGTTCAATATTTCCCTTTTTAGATATGGTTAAAACGTAGCATTGCATATCAAACATGTAAACCTATCTTTATGCATTGTAACAAAAAACTGTTCTTGCGACTGACCATGGAAGTGTTCCTTTGTTTAGCTGCTCTCAGTTTTCACAAACGTATTACTAATTGAGAACTATAACTTGACACGTGGACTCCCTCGTTCCGATTGGGGGCACTCGGCAGTGGTCGGGAGACTTCGCGCCGAAGTGGTTTTGCGATGTTGTTTGCCAGTTGTGCAGCATAATATTCGCCGGTGTTGACTGCATTGTCTGTGGGCGGAGGTGTCGCTGTGGTGTGTGTGTGTGTTGTTGCGTTATTTTTATCGTGATTATTTCGAAAACGAGTGATGAGGCGGTTATTTGACATGTCAAATACAAAGAGCGATCTCAGTTTCAGTAATGCAAAGTATTTCACTGCTCATCACATTGTTGTTTCATGGAAGTTTGAAAACAAAGGTAGGTGTTGCCTTCTGGAGGTGGAGCTTGTAATCCTCCTCCGTAGCGCACACCGCACCTCATCTCGCAGCAAACCCTGAACTTACTGCCCGCTTACCGTAACCCCCGCAAACAATGTGCCCAGTACAGTTCGCGAGTAACCCCATCACGCAGGAGGTAAGACCGCTGTTTGGCGTGAGCGTTGAAGGCGGTGAAATAACAGTTGGAGAAGAGAGGGGCGGAGACAGTGCTTTCAGTTTTACTGCCTACGAATAACGTGCGAGACAATGGTTATCGACAAACTGATTTCGGACAAGCGTGTTGCAAGATCGACTTGTCAAGCTGTGACGATCGACCGGTCGACCGCGATCGACGGGCTGAGCACCCCAGAACCAACGACAAGTTCGTGAACTCTTAGAAAAATACACAGGTGAATCTCTCCCTGATTATTCTACATTAAGAAAGGGCGCCATGAGCCGAAGCTACGAAAAAACAATGCAACAAATCACGCAAAAGATTGCAAATTAAAAAGATATGGGTATAAATTTTATATTTATATCTACTGCCATAACTGGTTTCGAGGAATCTGATTTGCTATTAGTGAAGCAGACTGAAGAACTTAAATAAATTATGAACAAAATAGAAGCTGTTTGTGGTAAAGCAGGAAAAGAAGTGTCGAAAAAAATGCAAAAGGTTTTAGGGAAAAAAAGACATATAAGTGCGAGTAGGACCCCTGCTCTGAGGGTACCACACAAACTTAGGTACTGGTAGTTCAATTAAAGGTTTCGATAAGTGAGTTTTTGGGTATCAAAATATGTGACGTAAATGGTGATATCTATTAACTGCATTGAATTAAACGCTTAATTTTTTTACACCACCAAGGGACCGTAGACCTTAGTATTTAACAAAAATTTCGTTCCTGAAAAAAGGGATCTTAACAATCAGACAGACAGATGGACAACAAACTGATCCTATAAGGCTTCCGTTTTTGCCGATTGAAACACCCAAAAATACGAAGGATGTTATACATCGTGTCCCATTTCAATGATTTAGTTGGCTGAAAAGCTCTCTCTTAATCATTTAGATTCCGATTCAAATGATATTGTCCAATTTATGGTTCTCTTGCGTCAGCTGAAGTAGAAAGAAGTTTTTCGACTTACAAGGCAGTGTTAGCTGACAAAAAATGGTTCAAATGGCTCTGAGCACTATGGGACTTAACTTATCAGGTCATCAGTCCCCTAGAACTTAGAACTACTTAAACCTAACTAACCTAAGGACATCATACACATCCATGTCCATGGCAGGATTCGAACCTGCGACCGTAGCGGTCGCGCGGTTCCAGACTGTAGCGCCTAGAACCGCTCGGCCAAAAAATGGCTCTGAGCACTATGGGACTTAACAGCTGTGGTCATCAGTCCCCTAGAACTTAGAACTACTTAAACCTAACTAACCTAAGGACATCACACACATCCATGCCCGAGGCAGGATTCGAACCTGCGACCGGAGCAGTCGCGCGGTTCCGGACTGCGCGCCTAGAACCGCGAGACCACCGCGGCCGGCACCGCTCGGCCACCCCGGCCGGCAGATGACAACAGAAAATCTTTTTATTTAAAAATTTTCTCAAGGTATTCGTTGCATATTGCAACTCAGAACTCATACATTGAAGTAAAAATGAAAAAGAAAACATGCCCACATCATAGGTTAATTCCATTCTGATAATATTAATAAAACATATACTACAACATCCAGTTCCATAGTTTAGCTTGCTTCTCATTTGAATTTTATTCTTAAATAAATTACTACTAATTTATTTTACACCAGAAACTTTACCTCACTTCAATATTTTTACGTAATATTTTTTAAGATACTTTGGGTATTATTGCATTTTTCTGGTTACAGCATCATGGTTTTTGGTACCTATTATGGTGATTTGTATGGTATAAAATTCGTAGCCCTAAAAATTAGCCTACTAAATATGGAACTGACATTTCTCTGTATTAATCAAAGTGAAGCAGTGTTTGTAGCCGAGGACGCTCGTCCCAGAGGTAAGCCGTTTTGAATCCTTGTGATGGAAAATGTTCACTGCCAGTATTTGCCCGGCAGGGGGTGGAAAGGTGCTAGCGCGAAGTTCCTAATCAGCAGTCCTGGCGCCAGTGCCCTGATCTAAATTTGAAACTTTTGTGCAATGTCTCGTGACGTGCGAGCATGTCAAAATACTGACGTTGATCCGTTTTTCGGCCGGGGAAGTTACGCTCGGCGGCCATTCTCATGCTACTCAAGAGCAGTAGGCTATGTGCCGGCATCGGGATTCACCTTCTCCCTTCCCATTATATACTGAGGTGACAAAAGTCGTGGGACAGCTATATGCACACATACAGATGTAGGTAGTATCGCACACAAGGTATAAAAGGACAGTGGATTTGCGGAGCTGTCGTTTGCACTTACGTGATTCACGTGAATAGGTTTCCGACATAGTGGTGGGCGCACGACGGTACTTAACAGACTTTGAACGCGGAATGGTAGTTGGAGCTAGGCCCATTGGACATTCCATTTCGGAAATCGTTAGGGAATTCAGTATTCCGAGATTCCAGTGTCAATAGTGAGCCGAGAATACAAAATTTGAGGCATTACCCCTCACCACTGACAACGTAGTGACTGACGGTCTTCACTAAACGGCGGAGAGCAGCGGCGTTTGCGTGGAGTTGTCAGTGCTAACAAACAAGCAAATGCGTGAAATAACCGCAGGTATGAATGGGGACGTACGATTAGCGTGTCTGTTAGGGCGGTTAGGAGAAATTTAGCTTTAATGGGCTATAGCAGCAGACGACACATTTGCAGTGCCTCTCTAGGGCTAGTGATCATATCGATTGGAGCCTAGACGACTGGAAAACCGTGGCCTGGACAGATGAGTCCCGATTGCAGTTGGTAAGAGCTGGTGGTAGGGTTCGAGTGTGGCGCAGAAACCACAAAGCCATGGACACAGGTTGTCAAGAAGGCACTGTGCAAGCTGGTGGTGGCTCCATAATGGTATGGGCTTTGTTTGCGTGGAATGGGCTGCATCCTCTGGTCCAACTGAACTGATCACTGAAACAATATTATGGAAAGGAATGTTGCTACTCACCATATAGTGGAGTTGCTGAGTTGCAGATAGGCATGACAAAAAGACTGTCACAATATAAGCTTTTACCCAACAAGGTCGTTGTCGAAAATAGACGATAGACACACACACACACACACACACACACACACACACACAAATGCAACTCATACACACATGACTGAAGCTATACTGCGAGCAACAGCAGCAGTGCATGATAGGAGTGGCAACCGGGTGGGGGAAGGAGTAGGCTAGGGCGAGGAGGGGAGGGATAGCCGGGTAGTAGTGGGGGACAATGGAGTGCTGCTGGGGTACACAGAAGGATGGTGTGAAGAGGGGTTAGGGCAGGTAGGTGCAGTCGGAAGGTTAGGCGGTGGGCAGGGGAAAGGGGGAGGTGGATAGCAGAAAAGGAGATAAGTAACAAGACTGGGTGCATTGGTGGAATGAGGGCTATGTTGTGCTGGAATGGGAACAGACAAGGGGCTGGATGGGTGAGAAGAATGACTAACAAAGGTTGAGACCAGTGGGGTTACAGGAACATAGGATATATTGCAGGGAGAGTTCCGACATGTGCAATTCAGAAAAGCTGGTGTTGGTGGGAAGGATCCATATGGCAGAGGTTATGAAGCAGTCCTTGAGATGAAGGATGTCGTGATGGGCAGTGTGCTTAGCAACAGAGAGGACCACTTGTTTCTTGGCCACAGTTTGTTGGTGGCCATTCATGCAGACAGGTAGCTTGTTGGTTGTCATGCCCACATTGAATGCAGCATTAGTGGTTGCAGCTTAGTTTGAGATTACATGACTGGTTTCACAGGTAGCTCTGCCTTTGATGGGGCAGTTGATGTTTATGACCAGACTGGAGTAGGCATTCGTGGGAGGATGTGTGGGACAGATCTTGCATCTAGGTCTATTACAAGGATATGAGCAATGAGGTAAGGGGTTGGGAGCAGGGGTTGTATGGGGATGGACGAACATATTGTGCAGGTTTTGGGTATGGAGGAATACTGCTGTGGGAGGAGTGGGAAAGATAGTGGGCAGGACATTCCTCATTTCAGGGCACAATGATAAGTAGTCGAAACTCTGGCAGAGAATGTAATTCACTTGCTCCACTCCTGGGTGCTACTGAGTTACGAGGGGAATGCTCCTCTGTCGCCAGACAGTGAGACTTTGGGAAGTTGTGGGAGACTGGATAGATAAGGCATGAGAGATTTGTTTTTGCACAAGGTTGGGAGGATAGTTATGATCTGTGAAGGCCTCAGTGAGACTCTCAGTTTATTTCGAGAAGGATTGCCTGTCACTGCAGATGTGATGACCACAGATGGCTAGACTGTATGGAAGGGACTTCTTGGTATGGAATGGGTAATAGCTGTCGAAGTGGAGTTTTTGCATGTGGTTAGTAGGTTTGATGTGGACAGAGGTACTGATGTAGCCATCTTGAAGGTGATGGTCAACATCTAGGATGGTGGTTTGTTGGGTTGAGTTGGACCAGGTGAAGCAAATGGAGGAGAAGCTGTTGAGGTTCTGGAGGAATGTGGATAGGGTTTCCTCACTGTTGATCCAGACTGCAAAGATATTATCAATGAATCTGAACCATGGGGGAGTTTAGAACTCTGGGTGTTTAGGAAGGATTCCTCTAGATGACCCATGAATAGTTTATCATAGGGTGGTGCCATGCCATCCTATTCCATGCCCTTCCCTGTTCCCATTTCAGCACTACACAACCGTCATTCCATCAACACACACAGTCTTTTTACTTCTCTCCTTTTCCACTACTCTGTCCCCCCACATCTCCCCTGCCCTCTGTCTAACCTTCCGACTAGAGATGGGCACACTCGTTCATCCTTGGGAACTAGTTCACTGCTAATAGTTCTTTTTTGGGAACCGTTCATTTTTCCTCGTTCACCGTTCATTTGTGCTTGGTATATGGTTCTTATGAAAAACTGAAAACTAGTAGCGTAGGTGACTGAAGGATGGGGAGTACCAAGAGGGGGCACTTGCCTCCCCCCTGGAGTATAGCTTTAATTCATTACAGAATTCTTACACACTTTTAGAAGTAATTTCTGTGATTCTGCAGAACCTCTCGTTTAGCCAACGGCAGCCTTGTGTGGCTGATCGCAGGGAAATAATGTAGGGTGGCGCACGGAATACCGGCCCCGAGTACAGACTGCTCGCCAATTACGGACGATGTGTTGCCCGTTACGAGCAGATACAATAAACAGACAAACATGTAATAATTAGGCAGTGAAGAAATAACAAGCTAATGCAAGCAACAATTGCGAAACAATCGATGACGATGTGTAGAGAGCTGGAGAAGAGAACATGAAAATCTCACGCGACGCCCATGGGCTATAGCTCATGTAGTCTTGTAAACCTGTTTGTGCCTGTTTCCCAACTTAATAGACCACAAGTGTCTTGTATAAAATTCTTCGTTTCGACTTCCACTACATAGCTATGTTACGTTGTAAACAATAATCGTTTACATACTATATATACTTCACATTGTCTCTGAGTTCGTAGGCGAAGTAGAGACTTTATGGAAGCATAAAATAAAAATGTGGTTTTCTCATACTTGCATCACACGCTTAGTAAAAATTAGGTTTTTATATTGCATTATTAAAGTTAATGCAGCAATAACAATAATAATTAAGTTTGCAGTAATAAAGTTTTTGGTTTGAAAGCTCGTTCTGAACAAATGTTCTTGAGATAATAAGTAAATATGATTTTATGGCAATCTATGTCTTTTCAAATGGAGAGGCACCTCTTTTCCTACTGAACCAAAATGACCCACAACCCATTTTTTTTCAGAGAAACCACACTAGCAGGTAATGCAAATTGGAAACAACCAAACTTAAAAATAATTAGAGCCTTCCTAAATGTAATGTTTTGTGTATGAAAGGTACACCAAAATCGTTTTATATGAATTTTCTTACACTAAAAATTAAGCAAATTATTGAAAGTTAGCTGCTAAATCAAGTCGATGAATCCAAAAAAACATATGAATAAAAAAGAAACTTGCCTTGTTATGAGTATGTCTTCTGCTGTTCATCGATATAATGAAGTGAGCTGATATGCCCTTTTGTTACCTGAAAAGACGTACCTATCACATACAACGTAATTTTTATGTAATTTACGTAACTATAAAATACTTTTTGATTACCGGTCGTGGACGCTGAATAGCCAGAACCAAGTGCAAGAACTGTTTGGAACACATGTAAAATAGGCGAGCGCAGTGAACGAAAGGAACGACTGGATACTGAACTAACTAAGAGCAGTCGGCAGTGGAACTGAGACAGGTGGTCATGCGAGGAACGAGGAGAGCGGCCGAGGGAGACCGAGACTGAGACGAGCACGCGACCGAGGCTGGAACGAGAACTGCCAAAGTGACCGCCGCGACCGAAGTAAACTACTGAACTATGAACCGATCGTTCCTCGTTCCCGGGAACTGTAAGTAGACCGCCGCGACCGAAGTGAACTATGAACCGATCGTTCCTCGTTCCCGGGAACTATAAGTAGACCGCCGCGACCGAAGTGAACTATGAACCGATCGTTCCTCGTTCCCGAGAACTATAAGTAGACCGCCGCGACCGAAGTGAACTATGAACCGATCGTTCCTTGGAATTCGTTCCTCGGTCCTTTCGTTCATCTTGGTGAACCGTTACTTTGCATCCGTTCGTTCGCGAACTACCCATCTCTACTTCCGACTGAACCAAGCTGCCCTACCCTCATTCTACCTCATTCTTGTGCACTCCCCAGCAGCACTTCACTGTCCCTCATACCTACTCTGCTATCCCTCGCTCTCCCCACCCTAGCCTCCCCCCCCCCCCCCCCCAGTTACCACACCCATTATGCACTGCCACTGTTGCTCACAATGTGGCTTCAAATGCCAGATGCTGCAGTCATGCGTGTGTGTGAGTTGCATTTGTGTGTGTGTGTGTGTGTGTGTGTGTGTGTGTGTGTGTGTGTCGTGTATTTTCGACAAAGACCTTGTTGGCCGAAAGCTTATATTGTGACAGTCTTTATGTTGAGTCTATCTGCAACGCAGCATCTCCACTATATGGTGAGTAGCAACATTCCTTTTCATAATATTGTTACATTCCATCCTCGATTTTCCATTTTTTGAATTGATCATTGACTGGAGATAGTTATATTCAGATAATTGGAGATCATTTGCAGCCATTTATGGACTTCGTGTTTCGAAACAACATTGGAAGTTTTGTGGATGACAATGTGCAGTGTCAGTGGGCCACAATTGTTTGTGATTGATTTGAAGAACATTGTAGACAATTTGAATGAGTGATTTGGCCAGACAGATCGCCTGACATGATTCCTATCGAATGTTTATGGGACATGATCTCTTGAAGTCATCTGGTGGGCAAAATCCGTGCACCACAACACTTTCTAAATTATGGACGGCTACAGAGTCAGCATGGCTCAGTATTTCTGCAGTGGATTTCCAAGGACGTGTTGAGTCCATGCCTCATCGAGTTGATGCACTACGCCAGGCAAAAGGAGGTCAACACGGTACAGTTAGGTATTCCATGGCTTTCGTCACCTCAGTGTACATAACACCACAAACCTAAGACTACAGAGTGTAAGCACTCATCGCAATCATGCACACGAGACAGATACACAGTTGACACTTCGGAACAGGTCGGTGGAAGGCAACGAACGACAAACCACTTCCACCAGGACCTTGCCGAGAAAGGTGGCGCAGGATTTCTGAATCTACTTCCCCACCCTCCTTTCCTGAGTATACGACTGCTTTGACTTGATTCAAAGTAACAAACCTCATCTCGCATTTACACACTGAGAAAAGGAAAGCAGGAATACAAAGAAGTATTGCACCAATGGCATTCTAAGTAGTGTGAGGTATTTCTATTAAGTGGTGATGCTTGCCGTTCTGAAGAGTAATCTGACTACTACAAGAGCGTGTAGCCTGAAAACGCAGCTGACCCCACGCAATAAAGGAAACTGCAGCGTGCGACGAACGACCGCACAATACAGAGAGCTGCCTGATACTGAAGCCTATGTGAATGGGAAGCTTTGAAGTTGATGGGGACTGATCTCCGATAATGGTTGATTGTTGTTATAAACTAGTGGACTGAGTGAGACTGGCTAAATACCTGGCGTGGTTCCTAGCCGTTACCCCACAGTAATTTACAACATAATTTAAGCTTGCACAACGTAATACACGAGATGCTGTGCCACACAGCAAAGCATAAATTTTGGAGGAGTATATGTCATAATCTACTGTACTAAGGCACAAACTCGAAATAAGTAGTTAAACAACAAACAATCGAATTAAATTGAAACTGCAGTATACTACCGCACCCAAGTTCGCATGCATCTGCGTCGTTCGTCTGTAAAGGTTGTCTAACTAATTTAAAATGTTACGGAAGGTAAATTTCTACTAAGACTTCACACATGTTGTTGTGGTTTTCAGTCAGAAGGCTGGTTTGATGCAGCTCTCTATGTTACTTTAACTTTTGCTACGCTCTTTATCTCCGAACAACTAACTACTGCCACCTGCATCCTTCTGAATCTGCTTAGTGTACTCATCTCTTGGTCTCCTTCTACTACTTTTACCCACCACAGCTCCCTCCGGTGCTAAACTGACGATCCCTTGATGTGTCACAATGTGTGCTATCAATCGATCCCTTCTATCGTCAAGTTGTGCTGCAAATTTCTTGTCTCCCAACTACATTCAGTACCTCCTCATTAGTTACTTGATCTACCCATGTAATCTTAAACATTCTTCCGTAGCGCCACATTTCGGAAGCTTCTATTCTCTTTTTGTTTAAAATGTTTATCGTCCATGTTTCATTGACATACATGGCTATGAATTCTTCTGAAACACCTCCTAACGCTTAAATCTGTATTCGATGTTACAAATTTCTCTTGTTCAGAAACGCTTTTCTGGCCATTGCCAGTCTACATTTTATATCCTCCCTGCTTCGACCATGATCAGTTATTTTGCTGCATAATAGCAAAACTCATGTACGATTTTATGTGTCTCGTTTCCTAATCTAATTTCCTTATCATTACCCAATTTAATTCGACTACATTTCATTGTCCTTGTTTTGCTTTTGTTGATGTTCATCTTATATCCTCCTTTCAAGACATACATAGTACTGTATGTTTTCTAGTACCACCGAGTGTGTACACTTGATGTGGCAAAACATAGAAGCACTGCCCACCGCGATAATGAGTGCTGCCTAGCTACCTTACGGGAACATAATCTGAAAAAAAAAAAGTATAAAAGCGGAGCACAGACGAACGGAAACATTCTAGCGACGTACGGACCGCGAAAGGTGAAATCCTCTGACGTAATCGACTTTGACAAAGGGCAGATTGCTGCGCCTGGGAACGGGAGACTAAGAAACAACTAACCTGGTCCGCTGTTCGCGTGCCCCTGCCATGAGCATCTATGGAATGTGATTGAAAGATGGTGGAACCTCGAGCAGTCGACAAGGTCTTGGGCGTCCACGCCTCATCACGAAACGAATAGGACAGATGCTCACCCGCTCTGTAAAACAGGATAATCAGTGATCTGTGACAGATCTGACGATGCAATTTTCGTTTCGAAGTGCACAGTCCAGCGCACCTTGTTAATCCAACGACAACGTTAATTACGATTGTAGTGGGTGGGCGGGATCACTGAACTGGATCGTAGACCAATTCAAACGTGTCATCTGCTTAGGTGTATCACGTTTCTTGTTACATCAGGTTGTTCGTCATCTCCATCAGCCAGGTGAATGGTTGCTCGAAACATGCACAGCGCCACAGACGCAGGCCGGAGGGCTCATTCTCCTGGGCCTTCTTGGCAGCTGTGGTAATATTGCGGACGCATTCATCCATTCATGCTTGATGTTTTCTCCCTGGCAATGGGATATTCCAGCAGGATAACTGTCCGTGTCACTAGTCCAGAACAGTATGACAGTAGTTTGTGTAGCATGATATGGATAGAAAAGTCGATCTGTTAAAACCGATGCCGGTATTTTAGTTCTGAACAACCGATATTTTTCGGTATTTGTTTGGTCTCGGTTACAACGTGTGTTTATTTTTACTAATAACTGAGTAAAAAAACTAAATATCTATTAGCGATAGCAGCAGTGCCAAAATATTTCGTTTTTCAATAAATCTTTTTTAAAAAGGAGAAATTTTTTTGTAAAATTTGCAGTGGTTTGAAATATTGCGTTGTCATAGCAAATGGGAAAGGCGAGCTGTGCTATTTTAATAATGCCGACACAAACGAGCAACAGACACGTGGCATAAGAAGTAATTTAGCATTCTGAGATTATAATGTCCCTTTTGCCGTGTATCGTGCTTTAAATACGCACGTATGTGCAGTGTGAAGGGTGCCCCCACCTGGTTTGTACGGTAGTTTTTCGTCGGCAGACATCCATTTTATTACGGAATGGCACCAACCCTATTCTGGAAGTATTTGTAGGAAGTGACGTAGGAATGAGTACAATACTTCGTTTGCCTTAAAAGATTAAAGATTTGTCTGCTATTTCTGTGGAATAATACAAGAGGAATGAAATTATGGCAACAGTAACGTATTAAAAAGTTAATAAATCATTAACAGTATACAATAAAAATAGATAGTAGCTGTTCTGCCCCCCGTGTCTACATAATATACCTTTATCTTCTTGTATCCCTTGAAAACGGACAAGTTAAAATGAAAAACAGGAGTTCCTCAACTTTACATTCGTAATATCCATATAATAGTACGATCCACAATTACAACATGATTTCTGAGCAGGGTTTCAAATAATTAAAATCAGTAGGAGAATTCTGGTGATTGTTCGTAGTATTCAAACGCTTACCACTTTTCGAGGAAAGCAGCGAATGGTGGGCGGACTAAGTTTTCTTTTATTTGCCTAGTTAATTTAATATTTTGAGTCCGTGTATTTTAAAACTGAGAAAGTCAGAATTTTTCAGTTTTTGCTAGTTTTCTATATTTATCGCCGGAAATAATGGGAACAAAAACCGAAAATCAGTTATTTCTGAAACCATTTATATTGAGCAGTGTTAACAGGTAGGTTAAACTGAGGTGAAACAACCGGCCGGAGTGCCCGAGCGGTTCTAGGCGCTACAGTCTGGAACCGCGCGACCTATGCGGTCGCAGGTTCCAATCCTGCCTCGGGCATGGATGTGTGTGATGCCCTTATGTTAGTTAGGTTTAAGTAATTCTAAGTTCTATGGGACTGATGACCACAGCAGTTTAGTCTCATAGTGCTCAGAGCCATCTGAACCTTTTTTTTTTTGACGTGAAAAAAACCGATATAACCGAAAACCTGTTGCTTCAGCGATAACTGCAATTTCTAGAGTATGACAGTGAACTTACGTAGATGTTGTAGCCTGAAAGTTCCTTGATTCTAATCTGGTGGATATACCTGGGACGCTGTCCGACGCCAGTTCCGCGTCCGCAAACTCCCAGCCCGTAATTTATGGAAACTGCATGATCTGTACATAGACATATGGTGCCACATACCTCCTGAACCCTAGCAAGGACTTGCAGCTGTAATCAATGCCACGCAGAATCACTGCTGTGTTAGGTTCAAAAGGTGGACCATCTCAAGCCGGCCGTTGTGGCCGCGCGATTCTAGGCGCTTCAGTCCGGAACCACGCGGCTGCTACGGTCGTAGGTTCGAATCCTGCCTCGCTCATGGATATGTGTGATGTCCTTACGTTAGTTACGTTTATGTAGTTCTAAGTCTAGGGGATTGACGACCTCAGCTGTTAAGTGCCATAGTGCTTAGAGCTATTTGAACCATTTGGACCATCTCACCAATAAGCAGGTGGACAGTTCTGGCTTGTCAGTGTGCTTTGGCTGGTTGGGGCCATTAGTCTGTAGGCTGGACTTTCGCTGCACAGCTGCCTGCTGATCGACGAGGATTCTCAGGAGGCCACTGCATTCGTTGGCAGTGCAGCAGGCGGCGCAACCTTTAGCAGAGCGACCAGTGAGGCAAGGTTACGGCAGCCAAGTATTTGGAACCACAAGGACTCGGAATTCCATTGCGCTCAGGGAAGCAATCGCAGGAGCGGCTGTGGTCGATGCAGGAGGGCAAAATCTGTTCAGCTACGTTCTCCCTCAACTGCTACAGGTCCACAAGTTACGATATTATTTCCGTCGCGAAAGTGGCAATCCTTTTCCTTTTTCATTTCTTTCCCTCCACCTGTCTGAGTGATTAAATGTCGTTCTAGAATCGAGTCTCGGTCCTGTGATTTGGTCCTTCGTGGGTGACGTTCTGGCATTAGGGCGATCCGAGTACATGCAGCAGACGGATTCTCAAACCAGTCAGTCGTAGGATATAAGTCCAGGTTCGAGTCTCAATCCACTGAACAGTTTCGGTCTGTTAGATGAATCCAAATTCGAAAACAATCTGTAGATGTGCGAGAGCTTTAATCAGTTGCTTCATTTTTTCTCCGATGTACTATCTGTCCACCATTATGGTTTGATTGTTCCGAGTCTATAGCATTTGTTTTGTCTCCACAAACCATTAATGCGCAAAATTTCCCATGACAGGTACTACAGATTACATGAACAAGCCAATATGTTTATGTCTTTACCACTTTTACTGCTTACTGTTCCGTTATTTGCAAGTCATTTGATGAAAAAGCAGACACCTGAATGGTTAGTTGTAATGTTAAATGGGCGGGATAATATGAAAGATTATAACAGACTGAATATTAACGTATAGTGAAGAACTACTCAACCAAATTTATAACAACAGTGGGGTAATTACAAATACAGTACAGGTATTTTTCTGGATGTGGTGTGTCGGGCAAGAGGCAAATGTTACAGTTGCAGGTCCCATTTAGATTATGTGTGAAAAAAAAGCTTGCCAGAAAATTGTAGGGAAAAATCTGCATAAAAAAAGGAAATCTAATAGTATTTTTTTTTTGGTGAAAATCGAGATAGTGTTGCGGTTAATATTGCGGTTTTCATTTCAGGTGTCATTTTTGGAGCTAATTGATGAAGTATGTTAAATGAAATTCTTAGGATAGTGTCAAGACAAAATTAGTGGTTTCGTTGCTTTATTTATTTCTTTATTTATTTGCTTGCCAAAGGGGGGTCCAGACAATGGTAATACCGGTTCTTATTGTATGGGTAGATTATTCCAAAGTTTATATTGTTTATTGATTTATTTACCTCATGTTTTTATATAATACTGTTTATTTACAGAGTTATGTCTCGTTTGGTAATGTTAGGGATATCTTGTTCAAATATTTTCATAGTTAGTCTTGACTTGAACTCATAGTATGTGCCTTTATTTGGGAATATTCAGGTGCTATTTATCAGTACCATCCAATATTCTATAATAATAACTCTAGTTTGCACAGAAATGTTCGTCTGCGATAGTTTTAAGCTCTCCTGCTTTTGAAAAGTGAACTAACTCTGATCGTTTACCTTGACTCCCCTTTTCCCCCTTTACGTAACTTAGTGATGTGGTTTATGTGAAATATTGTAGATTGACATTCCAGCTAAACTTTGATACCACAGTTACCACTTGTGCTTGTTGCTAAAATTTAATTTGCGATAGTAGCTTTAGTTTCTTTACATAAAAGTCTAGGAAAAATGTGTATTTCGAAAAATGAAAACTAAGGGCATTTATATATTCGAAAATCGAGAGAGTTTGTCCATATATTGTAGTCTCCACTACGTTTGTGAAGCTTTTTGCCGGTAACTGATTCGTTTCCTTTCCAATAAATAATTACAATTTGTCTGGTGGTATTCATTCGATCTACTTCTGATAGATCCATAACTCAGTACAGAAGACTCCACTAGAGCTACATAGCTAAAATCTACTCTGCGACACTTGCTTCACTTCATTTACGATAACGTATGTCACTTTTTTAAAATTTTAGTCTTTATCGTGTGACGCGTTTTCCACTGCAGCTGTAGGGCTTAACTTTCGACATGTTTGTTTTCTCCTCTACACTGACGAAGCCATTTCAATTACACTTCTAGACGCGATAACTCGCCTAGACGGATATGTTCCTCCCTCCGTGACTTCCCTTATCGCTCAAGGCATATGCCGGGATGGTTCCTTTCCAAAGGCCACGGTCGATTTCCTTCCCCAGCCTTGAGAACATTCCGAGTTTTTATTCCGTCTCTAACGCCCTCGAAGTCGACGGGACTTTAAACTCCAATCCTCCTTCCTCCCTCTGTGTGACACGCTTTTTGCAACACGATCTTTATGCTTCAGGGTTGACGACACCGTCTTTGAAGTCATTTTCTCGGTTCCGTGCTTTAATCTGTAAAAACGGGAACTCCTATAGGAGCGTTCTGTTGACCGCTGTGTCTGCCTGTTCGACTGTTAAAAAGAATACTTTCTCCCAGGAAGGAGTAGACGTATGAAGTTCAAATTTATGTCACATACCTTGGTCTATGGTCCCTGGGGTCATCAAGCCAATCAATACAAGTCAGTGGTCTTCCTCATTAGTTATCCTTTACAAAACCTTCAAGACGTATTCGACAGTGTGTGCGACGTAAAAATTTTAATCTTCTAAGCCAATGCAACGAAAAGATATGGCCATTAATGTCACGTATTTTGATACTCGAAAACTCGCTCATCAAAACCAGTAGGATGCTTCCCATTGACCTAGAATCATGAAATGTGGCAAGAAGCAAGTTCTCACAGTTAAAGTAAAGGAAAAAAATCCGATAATTGCTAATAGGTAAGTATATAACACGAAAAAATATTTTTTGTCATTTTTTATCCGTTTTCTGTATGTCTGTCCGTCTGGTAAGACCATTTCTCTCTGGCGCAGACTGACGCATCACGTTCAAATAAATATCACGTACTGAGTTCTATGGTCCCTTGGCGGTATAAAAACTTTAAGCTTCTAAGCCAATGCAATGAAAAAATGCTACCATTAATATCACATATTCTGATACTAGAAAGATCACTTCCCGTTGACCTAGACTCATGACATCTGGCATGAAAGCAACGCTTCACAGTACAAGTAAAGGGAAAGAAGCGAAACTGTTAATTTGTAATTATCTCACTCGAAAAGAAATATTTCTTTTGTCATTTGTTATCTGACTTCAGATTTGAAATTAAAACACTCTCGGATGTCTTGAAATCTCTGAGGGCCGGTATATTAATTACCAGTGTCAATGTCGATAAGAGACAAAAATCGTCAAAATCTTCGATTTCAGGAATGGATAAACTGTCCCATGGTTAAGTTCGTACGGAATCCTCAGTGCACGAGTTCTGCTCACACCTGGTCAGCTTTTTTACAACTGGTTTATGTACTCCAGTACGCTGTGCACTGTCGAGTAAACAAAGCAGTGGGACAAAGAATTGAATAACTTAACAATTATCGACGCAGTTCGAGTCACCCAGTGTTAGACCGCCGCTTACTTCGAATGACAGCGTGTTTTCGGGCGATCTGTCCTGACAAACGGTTCGATTTATCGATAGTACCAAAACACAGTGAATTCTTCGATTTTTCGGTGTTTCTACAAGGGACCGGTTAACTGGGTTCAACATATCCATAAATTCGATTTTTCGAGAACCGTACTGGCAAGAGTCGACTGTACTGTACCGGGTGATCAAAAATTCAGTATAAATTTGAAAACTGAATAAATCACGGAATAATGTAGATAGAGAGGTACAAATTGACACACATGCTTGGAATGACATAGGGTTTTATTAGAACCAAAAAAATACAAAAGTTTAAAAAATGTCCGACAGATGGCGCTTCATCTGATCAGAACAGCAATAATTAGCATAACAAAGTAAGACAAAGCAAAGATGATGTTCTTTACAGGAAATGCTCAGTACGTCCACCATCATTCCTCAACAATAGCGGTTGTCGAGGAATAATGTTGTGAACAGCACTGTAAAACACGTCCGGAGTTATGGTGAGGCATTGGCGTCGGATGTTGTCTTTCAGCATCCCTAGAGATGTCGGTCGATCACGATACACTTGCGACTTCAGGTAACCCCAAAGCTAATAATCGCACGGACTGAGGTCTGGGGGACCTGGGAGGCCAAGCATGACGAAAGTGGCGGCTGAGCCCACGATCATCACCAAACGACGCGCGCAAGAGATCTTTCACGCGTCTAGCAATATGGGGTGGAGCGCCATCCTGCATAAACATCGTACGTTCCAGCAGGTGCTTATCAGCCAGGCTGGGGATGATGCGATTCTGCAACATATCGGCGTACCTCTCACCCGTCACGGTAGCAGCTGCGAAACCAGAATCACGCATTTCCTCGAAGAAAAAAGGCCCGGTAACGGTAGATGTGGTAAATCCAACCCATACCGTGACTTTCTCGTCGTGCATTGGAGTTTCCACGACAGTTCTACGATTTTTGGAAGCCCAAATTCTGCAGTTGTGGGCGTTGACAAACCCTCGGAGTGTGAAATGAGCTTCGTCGGTCCACAACACGTTACTCAACCAACCGTCATCTTTCGCCATCTTTTGAAACACCCACACCACAAATGCCCTTCGCTTCACTAAATCGCTAGGTAACACAGATCATGATGCCGATGGATTTTGTACGGATAGCATCGGAGGGTACGCCTCAGTGCCAACCAAACAGTAGTGTATGGAATACCGGTGCGACGTGAGACTGCACGAGCGCTGACTTCCCCGTGCATAGACGAACCTGCTACAGTCTCAATTTCTTCCTGAACTGTCTCAGCAGCATTACGCCTTGCGCTCGGTCAGCCACTACGGGGTCTATCGTCTAAACAACCCGTGGCTTCGAACTTCGGAATCATTCTCGCCACAGCTGCATTTGTCAATCAACGGACCTTCCTATGGCGATAGCATCGTAACGCTGAACTAGCACATTCCGCATTCTGATAATACGGCTTCACTAAAAGCGTCTTTTCAGGTAACGTAAACATGCTGCGACTGCTGGCGCATCTGATTCTCTCTCTCATTACAGCTCCTGTTATACACGATTGTCATGTGCAGTCACTGACGTTTTGCTGTCCAGCGCCATCTGTCGGACATTTTGTGAACTTTGTTTTTTTTGTTCTAATAAAACCCCATGTCATTCCAAGCATGTGCGTCAATTTTTACCTCTCTATCTACATTATTCCGTGGTTTATTAAGTTTTCAAATTTATACTGACTTTTTGATCACCCGGTATATTGCTTGTGTAGGGCGTCATCATTATTACATCCGGTCCTGGCGGGATTACCCGGCATACCGGGAATACACGCCCTTGGTTAAATATGGCGGCTGTGAATGGGACTCCTTTAAGATTCCGGAGTGCGGATTCCAGTCCGGCACCAGTCCCGCTGACATTCGCAACAGCAACGCAGAGCAGAGTCGGGCGTAGATGCCCCCCGGGATAGCGACGCCGCCGCTCCCAGGAAACCCGGCATTGTCTCGGTCATGCATCTGCGCGCGCGGAGCCGCCGGGCGTCGTTTTGTTTTTGTTCCGCGTGCTCCTTCTCGTTCTCTCATCTCGTGTCTGTCTTTCAGTCGCGCACACGAGCCGCTAGTAAGGCCGCGCGGCGCACGTAAATTCCCGTAATCAGTCGCTGCCTGCGTAATGCGAGGCAGAAATTGGCTTTGCGTCTCGTTCTCGACGAGGTCATCAATTAACAGAAGCTATCTGACTAAACGGTGCTCGAGGGGTATACTGGCACGACAATTGCACCATATTAAGCCTCTTCATGCAATTACAGGAAAAAATACTCGCTGCTGTAGATCCGAGCGACAGTAGGCCGATCAGCATATTACGTGCAGCGTCTAAAGGCTTTCCCTACATCATTCATGAACAGCTGACTGATTGCCTTAAGGGAAAGGTCCTCCTTGAAAATTAAAAAAAAATTTTTTTCGCTTAAAATGTTCTCTGGTTTGTTTGTTTTACTGTAGCTTTCTTCACAAGATTGCTAGAAACTACGTTATCCAGTTACAAAGGGATTTATGAAAAAGTGTCTCCTAAAATCATCCACAGCGAGGAAAAAAATAGTCGACATAGATGCCAGTACGGCAGCATGTAATTTCAAAGGGATATTATGACAGTGCTCGAACGTGAGATCGGACGATCCTGTTATACAGCTTCTGCGCTAAAGCGGACGAAAAGTGTATCGAGCGAGCAGAGCAGCGAATGACAGATACTGCCAAAAAGGCGCACAGGACCTCGATGTCCACGACGAAGACGGAGGAAGACGTCTTTTTCAATTGAGAGGTATTGCTGTATGCTCTAGGTATCGCTGACTAGTGACATGTTTAAGTGAACTACAAAAAATTTAACCCAAAACTTCGCGTTTTTCTCGAAACAGCATGTTTCGAACAGGCGGGGAGCATAACATTGGACCTTTAAAATACGATTTTGATCGGAATTTGATACCAGCATTCTAAACTGATTTCTTTGTCAGCATACGTAGTCGTTTTACGATATCTTCAAAAGTCTATATTTGGTGCGCTCTTTTGTCTCGATTTTTTAGGCGAAAAAATTCCATTTTTTTCAAAGGTCACCATTTGATAAAATTTGATACTTTTCAATTATTTTTTGAATACTGATAGCAAATATGTTGAAAATAATGTATACAAAATTATTTTATTACAGGTCCAATGGGAGAGATTTGGGAACTCTCACCGATGAGCAGTATTCCGGCTGCAAGGGGTCCTTCCTCCCACCTTGTGCAGCGGTTATAGTGAGAGTCCTATGTGGACACAAAGCTCTTATAGACAAACGTGTAATGAATAGAACTACATCATCAGATTTAGGATCACTGTTTACTTAACTTGAAAAAAATCATGAGACATCACCTATTTTTCACGCGTTCAAAGATGGATACCCCCTTAAGACTTGTAACATTCACGATAAACAACAATCACACTTCCGAAACACTACACCACATATGAAATACTATTACAATCTGATATAGATTTCTTGTTTTTACATTTCTTTGCCTTTGTTTCTTTAAATTCATTTCACGCTGTAGGCAGCTACAGTAGTACAGGTTTCGGGTTAGTCTTGTACATGTTATGCTGTTGACAATTTGTGGAGCTGCTGTTTGTTTTTCTCTACAGTTACGCATTTAAAATGTTTCTATACAGGTTGTCACGGTTATAAGTGCAGATAATTTTACTTGTGTTACCTTCATATGTACACACATCAGTGTATTGCTTATTTTCTTTCTTTTTTTTTTTGTTTTTTTGTTTTTTTTTTTCCTCTGCGTCGAACATTCTTCCCACAAATACGTCACATTATTTACTACCTGGTGTTTTCTGTAGATTCGTAACCGCACCAATAAGAAGGCTACCACTGTCAGTATAGACTAACCATTGTGCGTCCACGCATCCATACTTCAGCACCTGACCTACTGCCCAGGAGAAAACGAATATTCATGGCCCGCTCTTGCTACATGTACTAGGAGATTCTAGCCAAACTAAAAACATACGACTTGTAGTTGCTATAATTTGTAGTCTGCATATGACATAAATGCTGATGTAATGTTGTTCGGTACACCGTCCTCGCAAACCAATATAAATATTTGCAATTATATTCGTCACATCTTGTATCTATAAAGCTGTATATAAATGTGAAACAGTGGTTACACGTAAACGTGTAAAACATTGCAATTTGTGAGATGTTATGCAAGAGAAGTCGAGTTTTAACACTGTATCGATATGTCGAATGTTGAAACAGTTAACAAAGAAGCCTGGAGTGCACGTAAGAGACTGATTGTTGTATCGTGTGCTAGTCCAGGAGTTCTGCGTTCGAGGCCTCAATTTTCAAACTTTTTGTTTTTGTGTAACAAAAAATGGTTCAAATGGCTCTGAGCACTATGCGACTTAACTTCTGTGGTCATCAGTCGCCTAGAACTTAGAACTAATTAAACCTAACTAACCTAAGGACATCACACACATCCATGCCCGAGGCAGGATTCGAACCTGCGACCGTAGCGGTCGCTCGGCTCCAGACTGCAGCGCCCAGAACCGCACGGCCACTCCGGCCGGCCTTTTGTGTAACACGTACGATTTAGATACACACCGTGAACGATGAAATTAAAAACTAAAAATATTACATAATTTATATCGTGGTCCAACACGTAGAAAATTAAACTTGAGAATAGAATGTGCAGTTTGCGAAGACACATGGTCGCGGAGTGAACGGTATTCGATGTGTACGATGGACTACAAATTTTAACTACAGATATAATGTAGTATTTTCACATCGTGGATTGTCGTCTCAGAAAGTAAACTGCGAAAGTACGATGTCTGGAAAATGCAATAGTTTGCCGAGTGGACGGTTTCCACCGTCTAGGGGAAGCACCCATGGTCTAGGGGTAGCGTCCTTCATTCATAATCAAAACGTCTTCAGTCCCGGGTTCCAATCCTACTGCTGCTTAAATTTAGATTAATAATCAGCATTGACGGCCGAAGACTTCCGGCACAAGAAATCACCCCTCATTCTGCCAACGGCCTTGTCAAAGAGGGCGGAGGAGCGGACAGAGGTTCAGGGCACTCTCTTGTCCTAGGGGTGGGAAATTGCCCCTAAAGGCGGAAGAATCAGCACTGATCAACGGCATGAGGATGCAGAAGGCAATGGAAACCACTGCATTAAAGACACGTAACGTGTACCCACAGGACATGTGGCCTGTAATTGAAGGAGTGTCATGATGATCTCTCCATTGGCAAAGGATTCCGGAATAGTCCTCCATTCGGATCTCCGGGAGGGGACTGCCAAGGGGGAGGTTACCACGAGAAAAAGATTGAATAATCAACGGAAGGATAACGTTCTACGAGTCGGGGCGTGGACTGTCAGAAGTTTGAACGTGGTAGGGAAACTAGAAAATCTGAAAAGGGAAATGCAAAGGTTCAATCTAGAAATAGTAGGGGTCAGTGAAGTGGAAAGAAAACAAGGATTTCTGGTCAGATGAGTATATCAATAGCAGCAGAAAATGTTGTAACAGTAGTAGGATTCGTTATGAATAGGCAGGTAGGGCAGAGGGTGTGTTACTGTGAACAGTTCAGTGACCAGGTTGTTCTAATCAGAATCGACAGCAAGCCAACACCGACAACGATAGCTCAGGAACACATGCCGACATCGCAAGCTGAAGATGAAGAGATAGAGAAAGTGTACGACGATACTGAAAGGGTAATACAGTATGTAACGGGATATTCAAATCTAAAAGCCATGGGAGACTGGAGTGCAGTTGTAGGGGAAGGGGTAGAAGAAAAGGTTACAGGAGAATATGGGCTTGGGACAAGGAATGAGAGAGGAGAGAGACTAATTGAACTCTGTAACAAGTTTCAGCTCGTAATAGCGAATACTCTGTTCAAGAATCACAAGAGGAGGAGTTATACTTGGAAAATATCGGGTGATACGGGAAGATTTCCGTTAGATTGCATCATGGTCGGTCAGAGATTCCGAAATCAGATGCTGGATAGTAAGGCGTACCCAGGTGCAGACATAGATTCAGATCACAATATGGTAGTGATGAAGAGTAGGCTGACGTTTAAGACATTAGTCATGAAGAATCAATACGCAGAGAAGTGGGATACGGAAGTACTAAGGAATGACGACGTAGGGTTGAAGTTCTCTAAGGCTATAGATACAGCAATAAGGAATAGCTCAATAGGCAGTACAGTTGAAGAGGAATGTACATCTCTAAAAAGGGCCATCACAGAAGTTGGGAAGGAAAACATAGGTATAAGGAAGGTAACTGCGAAGAAACCATGGTTAACAGAAGAAATACTTCAATTGATCGATGAAAGGAGGAAGTGAAGTACGAAAATGTTCCGGGAGAATCAGGAATAGAGAAATACAAGTCGCTGAGGAATGAAACAAATAGGAAGAGCAGGAAAGCTAAGACGAAATGGCCGCAGGAAAAATGTGAAGACATCGAAAAAGAAATGATTGTCGGAAGGACAGACTCCACATACAGGAAAGTCAAAACAACCTTCGGTGACGTGAAAAGCAAGGGTGATAACATTAAGAGTGCAACGGGAATTCCACTATTAAATGCAGAGGAGAGAGCGAATAGGTGGAAAGAATACATTGAAAGCCTCTATGAGAGGTAAGATTTGTCTGGTGTGGTAAGAGAAGAAACAGGAGTCGATTTAGAAGAGGTAGGAGATCCAGTATTAGAATCACAATTTGAAAGAGCTTTGGAGGACTTAAGATCTAACAAGGCAGAAGGGGTAAATAACATTCCATCAGAATTTCTAAAATAATTGGGGAAAGTGGCAATAAAAAGACCATTCACGTTGGTGTGTAGAATGAATGAGTATGGCGACATACCATCTGACTTTCGGAAAAGCATCATCCACACATTCCGAAGACGGCAAGAGCTGACATGTGCGAGAATTACCACACAATCAGCTTAACAGCGCATGCATCCAAGTTGCTTACGAGAATAATATACAGAAGAATGGAAAAGAAAATTGGGGATGCGCTAGATGACCATCAGTTTGTCTTTAGGAAAGGTAAAGGCATGAGTGAGGCAATTCTGGTGTAGCGGTTAATAATGGAAGCAAGACTAAAGAAAAATCAAGGCATGTTCATAGGATTTGTCGACCTGGAAAAAGCGTTCGACAATGTAATGTGGTGCAAGATGTTCGAAATTCTGAAAAAAGTAGGGTTAAGCTATAGGGAGAGACGGGTCATTTACAATATGTACAACAGGCAAGTGGGAATAATAAGAGTGGATGACCAAGAAAGAAGTGCTCGTATTAAAAAGCGTGTAAGACAAGGATGTAGCCTTTCACCCCTCCTGTTCAATCTGTGCATCAACGAAGCAATGATGGAAATAAAAGAAAGGCTCAGGGGTGAAATTAAAATTCAAGGTGAAAGGATATCAATGATAGCATTCGCTGATGACATTGCTATCCTGAGTGAAAGTGAAGAAGAATTGCTTGATCTGCTGAACGGAATGAACAGTCTAATGAGTACAGAGTATGGATTGAGAGCAAATAGAAGAAAGACGAAGGTAATGGGACGTAGTAGAAATGAGAACAGTGAGAAACTTAACAACAGGGTTGAGGGTCACGTAGTAAATGAAGTTGCGGAATTCTGCTACCTAGGCAGTAAAATAACCAATGATGGATGGAGCAAGGAGGACATCAAAAGCTGACTAGCAATGGCAAAAAGGGCATTCCTGACCGAGAGAAGTCTACTAGTATCAAATATCGGACTTAATTTGAGGAAGGAATTTCTGAAATGTACGTCTGGAGTACAGCATTGTATGGCAGTGAAACATGTACTGTGGGGAAAACCGGAACAGAAGAGAATCGAAGCATTCGAGATGTGGTGCTACAGACCGAATGTTGAAAATTAGGTAGACTGATAAGATAAGGTATGAGGAGATTCTGCGCAGAATCGGAGAGGAAAGGAATATGTGGAAAACACTAATAAGGGGAAGGGACATGATGATAGGAAATCTGCTAAGACATGAGGGAGTGACTTCAATGGTACTAGAGGGAGCTGTAGAGGGCAAAAACTGTAGAGGAAGACAGAGATTGGAATACGTCAAGCAAATAATTGAGGACGTAGGTTGCAAGTGCTACTCTGAGATGAAGGGATTAGCACAGGAGAGGAATTTGTGGCGGGCCGCATCAAACCAGTCAGAAAACTGATGACCAAAGAATGAAAAAGAAGGGGAAGCTGTGAACTTAATGGACGTACAGATTAGGGTGGTTGTACTATAAATAATTGTGTCGCAAACTAATAAGGCGGTGGTTATCCGTCGGGACAGTGAAGAAAGTCACTTATACCAAGTTGAATGCTTCATATGTACAGTGATAGCTGTGATATTGTGGTAAAACAATTAATTTCTTACCACCATCTACATATTCACGGAATAATAATCGAAACACTCTAATGTCGGGACTGTGAAGCAATGTGTTAGACTTGGTGGGGCATTTAGTCGGCTGTAATACAGCGTGATTCCGTGTCGATGTTAGAAGCTTACAGGGATGATGAAGAAGAGTAAATGCATAAATTTTAGGTAAGGGACCCTGGTCCGGAGACGACCGAGTCGAAAGTTATAAGCGAAAACCATTCTGATACCTCTGACAGTGGAACACATGCACATGTGTTGTTGTTGTTGAGTGTGCAGTGTAGGCAGTCCCAACGAGCACTTAGCTGTAGAGGTTGCGATGGCAAAATTTCCATTGTATATGGCGTACTGTGTACTGACATGAGCAGTTCCGGTGTACAATATCTGTACTGCAGTAGACCACAGCCTGTGTTTGCAAGTTGAAGTACTAACATGGTTCAAATGGTTCTGAGCACTATGGGACTCAACTTCTGAGGTCATTAGTCCCCTAGAACTTAGAAGTAGTTAAACCTAACTAACCTAAGGACATCACACACATCCATGCCCGAGGCAGGATTCGAACCTGCGACCGTAGCGGTCTCGCGGTTCCAGACTGCAGCGCCTAGAACCGCACGGCCACTTCCGCCGGCAGTACTAACATCGATCAGCGCTAACCAAACTGATTTGTACCAGGTGACAGAACTTTTAGACATGATTTTCGTGTGTGGGCAAGCAAATGGAAGCAGCAGAGAAGGGGAAAGGTTGAACTGGACCAAATATCACCATACAAGACATCGAATTCAAACTATCTTTCCCAGACTGTTCCAACTATTAAGTGAAATAGGACAGTTGGTATCTCAGTACAACGACCGAGGATGACGACGAACTAAACGGACTTCCTACTTACAAGTGGAGGCCGCCAATTGTGAAATTCAGTTTCGATTCATACTGCGCATAATAAAAGCTCATGGCCAGAGGTGTAACGTGGCGAAGCACCGAGATGCACTTCTCAGCCGTTGTCGAGAAAATCGACAGTTAAAAGAAACTGTTGCAGTGAAATACTCTCTACGATTAACTATTTTCCACAGCGTCGTGGCGCAGCGGTAAGCACTCTGGTCTGAAATCCGAAGGTCGCCGGATCGAATCTCGCACCATACAACTTTTTTTTTTGCATTTGTTTTTTGTAATTCAAATGTGTATACACACACACACACACACACACACACACACACACATATATATATATATATATATATATATATATATATATATATATATATATATTCCCGGCAATCATTTGCAACAATCATGCATATAATAAGTTGTTGAAAGTCGTTTGTCGTGGAAAAACTGGCAACTTCGAACATCATTATGTTTTCCGCAAACAAAGTTGTATTTCACAAATGTTATTAATTGTCTTCATAATGTTAACCACGTATAGTTAACGGAAGACGTAGAAACGATATTCCGAAACGAATACGTATAGCGTAAGTCAAACGTTCGAATTAGAATAGAGACCCCACGAACACAAATTCGCTGTGGCAGGTATGAAATATAAACTCCGTTACTCGCTCGTTACACTTGAAGGACAGATGTTGAATGGGGCGAAACGAGCCGCTGCATAACAGCGTAGTTGCCTGCTAACTTCGAAAGAAGGTAGATGCGGTCCCTAGCGCAACTTATAACATCGTCGAAAATCAGTGCGGACGGGAGAGCTTTGGTACACCCTGTTAAAAAAACGGAAAAATGGAGGCGGTACAATTGGAGAGCGATCCGCCTTCACCAACATGCATAAGCAATTCATTAATATATATATATATATATATATATATATATATATATATATATATATATATATATTTGAATTACAAAAAACTAATAATAAAAAAAATTGCATGGCGCGAGATTCGATCCAGCGACCTTCGGATTACGAACCCAAGCGCTTACCGCTGCGACACGACGCTGTGAAAAGTTGTTAATCGTAGAGAGTATTTCGCCGCAACGGTTTCTTTTAACTGTCGATTTTCTCGACAACGGCTGAGAAGTGCATCATGGTGCTTTGCCACATTACACCTCTGGCCATGAGCTTTTATTATGCGCAGTATGAATCGAATCTGAATTTCACAATTGGCGGCCTCCCCTTGTTAGAAGATGCAGTGTTCGCTCGCGTGGATGAGGAGCCTGCAATCAGCACTCGATCAGCTGCGAGAGAAATGAATGTTTCACAGAGTACTGCGTGGCAAGCAATCGGGAAATGCATATAAGCCCATACCATCGACAAAAGATGCGTTTTTTGTCTCCTGCTGACTTACGACCTCATGTTGAGCTCAGCCAAATGGTTCTCGCAGCGCCTTGCAGTCGATCCGCACTTTTCCGCGTATGCAATTTCACAGGTGAAGCCTGTCTAACCAGAGACGAAATGATAAATTATCTCAACAGTCATATTTGGGCCGATGAAAATCCCAACGCTTTATTGTGAAGAGCCATAAACACAGATTGCCAGTCAGCGTGTTGGGCAGGCGTAATCAATGATTACGCTACGTACTAAGCCTGTTTCTTCCTCTCCGCTTATCGGGAAATGTCGGTCTCCTTGACATCAAGTTACTTGGTCCGTTACTAGTCCATCAACAGGGAAAACTATCTGAGAGTACTGGGGAGAATTCAGCAATAATTCTGTACGTCAAGAACAGCTTTCGAAAGTTGACGCCCTTAGTTTGAGCGCTGCACGAGGCTAAGGTCGAGCAGGAATAGATTTTCGATTACATCTTCCGACTCGTTCGTTTCCCGGACGAGTGTCCCTTCCCTCGAAGTGATGATTTTCTCTTTTCCATCATGCCTGAGCGTTTGTAACAATATCACGGTATCATCCTGTAACGAAGAGCATCTCATCATAATCTGATATGAAACTACAGCATTTTGGACTGTGTCGAAAAATGATTGACAAGCTTTGTGACATCGGTAAACATTATGTGTTTTTTTGCTTTGAGCGGAACGTTCGATCTACATCGCTGACTGCAGATACTTCAGTTAACGAAGAGGCTGTAAATATCGCACTTTCCTTCTGCATCTACAAACGAGTGGACAGCAGTAGGGCTTCTAAGTGATTACACATCGGTCTTTATATAACAGATAGACAAATGTCAGAAACATAATTTGCACTGAAACTATTTTAGAACTTCTCTCTGTTACTACTCTTTCACGTAACTGAAACCCCGATCATTTTTAAACAACGCTTACAATGATTTCAAAAAATTGAAATTAAATTAATTTCTTCTGTTAAATGACTTTCGATAGAATATATTTCACGAATATTTTATCTTTCGTCATTGCTTTCATTCTTCTAACGATTACGTGTGCCACGTATTTATTTGCAGTGACAAATTTTTTTCAGCTCTTGTTTTTTTTTCATCTTTTACTTCATATAAATGTGTAATTGCAGTGCTTGTGACGGTTGCCCTTCTCTTTTGCGTGTTTATCCAAACAGTGCGTCGAATTTTGTGCTATTTAATGTAATTTGCTAGTAAAATACATACATCGTATCGTGATCACCGTTAAGGCAGTTGGCCACAGCCAGTCAGAGAAGGGTACATGTGGGTTCATTTGTGAAATATTTAAGACTGCGGGCAAACTTTGAAGCATACAGCTGTATGTTGCATGGCATTTGTTCACGTATCGGCATTTGTCATTCTACAATATACCAGTGCTATTGCGGGGTCTCGCTTGCTTGTTTGGTGAATATTAGTAAGCGGTTCAGTATGGGTGAATGTAAAACTTAGTTAAGAACAGTTACAATTTTACACATTTCACTAGAAATTTATCAAGTTTCCTCCACTTTTAATGTGTTGTTTGGGCTCATTCTGCTACAGTTTAATACATCTGTTTCTTATTACAAATTTTTTTTTATCAGCACAGTAGTTTCTAAGAAGTAATATTAGAGAGATTCCTGTTTTCTTAACGCACAGCAACTGCACTGATCGAAGTGGCTGACGACAACAAGCATGCCAACGACAGACGCGAAGAGACTATTTTAACGCTAGCTTCGACTACAATAAAAGAAAAATAATAATGGTGCAGTTTTTAATCAAGGATTCCGTATCGTTTAAAAGTACTATAATACTGAACTGCTTGGGGTGTTCAATAAGTAATGCAACAAATTTTTTTCTCAGTCAATTTCGGTTGAAAAAATGGGAAATTTATTGTGGGACATCGTGGAATCTTCCCGCTTCAGCTCCTACAGTTTCATGAAGATCGATATTTGATGGCGCTGTAAATAGCCTTCAGACTGGCGTTTGCAATAGAGGTGCGCTCGGAGCAGAGTGTTTCTTTTGGCGGAAAACGAGAGCATTGCAGATATTCATAGGCGCTTTCAGTATGTCAATGGGCAACAGGCAGTGACACAATCACGGTGAACCGTTGGGTGAGGCGTCTGTCATCATCGCAACAAGGCCGCAGAAACCTGCCCGGTCTCTCGCGTGCCAGCAGGCCGCACACACACTTGTGACTCCTGCAATGTTGGAAAGTGCGGACACTCTCACTGGTGGTGATCAACGAATCACGCTCTAACACTCCGCTGTACAACTGGACGTCTCAATTGGCAGTGCAGACACACTCGTCCACTATCTGGGATACTCAGAGGTGTGTGCCCGCTGGTTTCCTCGTCACCTAACAAAAAGACCATAAACAGCAACGATGGAACATCTGCACGAAGTTGCTTGCGCACTATGCAGCTGATCGTGACACTTTATTGTCGAACGTTGTCACATGGGCCGAAACATGGGTTCATCACTTCGAACCAGAAACAAGTCCGCGCCGATAGCTGAGAGGTCCGCGTGACGGATTGCCGTCCTACGGGGCCGGGTTCGATTCCCGGCTGGGTCGGGGATTTTCTCCGCTCAGAGACTGGGTGTTGTGTTGTCTTCATCATCATTTCGTCCCCATCCGGTGCGCAGGTCGCCCAGTGTGACGTCGAATGTAATAAGACCTGCACCAAGGCGGTCGGATCTGTCCCTTAAGGGACCTCCCGACCAATGACGTCATTCGCTCATTTCCATTTACCAGAAACAAAATGGCAATCATGGAGTGGTGCCACACTCCGAAGAAAAATTTCAGAGCCGCACTCTCAGCCGTTATAGTTATGGTTACGGTTTCCTGTGACTCTTAAGGGATTATTTTGTTCGATGTCCACCCTCACGGTATAACGATCAACTCTGAAGTGCATTGCGTACGCTCAGGAAATTGATAAATGACCTCAACGTGGTCGTCGCCACAAAAATGCAAACGAACTTCCACTTCTCCATGATAACGCAAGGCTTCACACAAGCCTGTCCACCCGAGAGGAGCTCACACAACTTCACTGGACTGTTCTTCTTCATCCGCTCAACAGCCCGGATCTTGCACCTTGCGACTCCCACCTGTTTGCTAGAAAGAAGGGCGCGCTCTGCGGTAAGCAGTACGTGGATAAGGGGGAGGTTACTGATGCAGCAGGACCTTGGCTCCGGCGTCGACCAGTGGAGCGCTGCCATGCGGGCACGCAGTCTCTCCCAGTAAGGTGGCGCAAGGACATCGAATTGAACGGAGATTATGTTGAAAAATAGGGTTTTGTAGCCGAATAAGTGGCGGACAGTGTGATGTATTGGAATCCTCAAGAAAGTCAAGTTGGTTCCAGAAAAAACGCCTCTCGTACATGGAAACGTGCTGTAAGTAAGAAAACAGTATTACTGTTATTGTTCTGCTAACTTACATTCTCCATAGACCACTAGCACTTCTACCTTCTCTTCGTTGGTGTTCATTCCACTCACACAAAATTTCAACTGAAGACGTTGACTGAATGGCTGGTGTGCACTTTCCTTCGGTTTCCATTGGTTCACTTTACTGTCAACTCCAGTATATTGACGATTTACTAAAAAATGACGTATTGGTTACGTGATAGGTTACTGAACGGATCTTGAGAAGAAATGGATTACCAAATAAAAGGTATACAGAGTGTAGCTTAAAAAAGACGTATTTCTGCCATTATCTTCGTAAGGCACGAAGTTAGAAGAGTGGCAACCATGTTGTTTGATGTCCCCCTGGTAGCTAAACAACATTTACATTTGCTTGACTATTTTTTAAATTTGTTTCTGGTCAAAAAGTTTGGGATGGCTAAGCTAAATAAGAGTGTGAGAAGTACTGACAAGAAGTGTATGTTAGAGCTGTTTTCAGTTTAGCTACTTCATGTTGTGTATTCATAGTGTATTCTGGATTTTATATTTATTTGTATTAGTTGGAGAACGGTTTTATTTAAATAATGGGGGTACAGATTACTTAATTTAATTTCTATCAATTCGTGTCCGTTACAAAAGTCTCCGGGATTCGCAGTTTAGCAACTGCTATATATACTTCAGCCGAAGTCTGGAACATTTCCTCCATAAGACGCGTTCGAAATTTTGCGTGAAAGAAATTCAAGTGTTAGTGGGGCGGTGCACGTCGACTTGGTGCTGAACATCGACACTGGTTTGAATAGCTTGCTATCCCAGGATGCCTACTTCTTCCTAAGAGGTATAAATCACTGTACGGAGCTTCGACCTGGTACATAGTGACCTACTATCGGACTTTTTATTATGGAGACTCGAGTTTAAACTTTAATTACAAGCAAACCAATAAGCCTATCGTAAAATGAGTTACACCAATATTTTTTTGTTTTATTCGACTTCAGGCCATACTGAGCGATTTGGTTTAAAAGTTCAATACATATTTTTTATTATAGATTGTAATCAGGATAGTCCTGTTTTCTGTGTCTTCGATACGGACTGCTCACTTCAGAACTATATAGCTTGAAATGTATTTGCCCTATATTTATGAAATTTAGGTTGGTTATAGGCATATATATACTGACAGTGGAAATTTCAAGTTACAGAGTTTTTCAATCAGCCCGAAAAAGTTCTTATGATTTTTCGAAAATAATTTTTCCTCAGCGCAGGATAAACATATGACAGAGATCGTGGGTTTGTTTTGAAGGTCTCTTTCGTATTTGTAAGAAGCTACAACCACAGTGTCCGTACAGTGTGATATGGATTTTATAAAGAGTGATATTTAAGACTGGTTCTGTGCGTGATGGACCGTGGGAACAACAGCGGGCGCACTGGCGGAATCAGGTGCTACGTTGCCAGTCACAGGCAAACCATTTAACGACGGCGAGGTTCGCGGCGATGACGCGTCGACTTTCACGGTCGTCCACACTGTTAATCGCGAGGTCCAGCATGCAAAGAAGCAGTCGTAAATACACTACTGGCCGTTAAAATTGCTACAACCAAGAAGAAATGCAGATGATAAACGGGTATTCATTTCACAAATACAGGGTGTTACAAAACGGCACGGCCAAACTTTCAGGAAACATTCCTCACACACAAATAAAGAAAAGATGTTATGTGGACATGTGTCCGGAAACGCTTAATTTCCATGTTAGAGCTCATTTTAATTTCGTCAGTATGTACTGTTCTTCCTCGATTCACTGCCAGTTGGTCCAATTGAAGGAAGGTAATGTTGACTTCGGTGCTTGTGTTGACATGCGACTCATTGCTCTACAGTACTAGCATCAAGCACATCAGTACGTAGCATCAACAGGTTAGTGTTCATCACGAACGTGGTTTTGCAGTCAGTGCAATGTTTACAAATACGGAGTTGGCAGATGCCCATTTGATGTATGGATTAGCACGGGGCAATAGCCGCGGCGCGGTACGTTTGTATCGAGACAGATTTCCAGAACGAAGATATCCCGACAGGAAGACGTTAGAAACAATTGATCGGCGTCTTAGGGAGCACGGAACATTCCAGCCTATGACTCACGACTGGGGAAGACCTAGAACGACGAGGACACCTGCAATGGACGAGGCAATTATTCGTGCAGTTGACGATAACCCTAATGTCAGCGTCAGAGAAGTTGCTGCTGTACAAGGTAACGTTGACCACGTCATTGTATGGAGAGTGCTACGGGAGAACCAGTTGTTTGCGTACCATGTACAGCGTGTGCAGGCACTATCAGCAGCTGATTGGCCTCTACGGGTACACTTCTGCGAATGGTTCATCCAACAATGTGTCAATCCTCATTTCAGTGCTACTGTTCTCTTTACGGATGAGGCTTCATTCCAACGTGATCAAATTGTAAATTTTCACAATCAACATGTGTGGGCTGACGAGAATCCGCATGCAATTGTGCAATCACGTCATCAACACAGATTTTCTGTGAACGTTTGGGCAGGCATTGTTGGTGATGTCTTGATTGGGCCCCATGTTGTTCCACCTACGCTCAATGGAGCAAGTTATCAAGATTTCATACGGGACACTCTACCTGTGCTGCTAGAACATGTGCCTCTACAAGTACGACACAATATGTGGTTCATGCACGATGGAGCTCCTGCACATTTCAGTCGAAGTGTTCGTACGCTTCTCAACAACAGATTCGGTGACCGGTGGATTGGTAGAGGCGGACCAATCCCATGGCCTCCACGCTCTCCTGACCTCAACCCTCTTGACTTTCATTTATGGGGGCATTTGAAAGCTCTTGTCTACGCAACCCCGGTACCAAATGTAGAGACTTTTCGTGCTCGTATTGCGGACGGCTGTGATAAAATACGCCATTCTCCAGGGCTACATCAGCGCATCAGGGATTCCATGCGACGGAGGGCGTATGCATGTATCCTCGCTAACGGAGGACATTTTGAACATTTCCTGTAACAAAGTGTTTGAAGTCACGCTGGTACGTTCTGTTGCTATGTGTTTCCATTCCATGATTAATGTGATTTGAAGAGAAGTAATAAAATGAGCTCTAACATGGAAAGTAAGCGTTTCCGGAGA
Organism: Schistocerca americana; assembly: GCF_021461395.2. Classification (NCBI taxonomy): domain Eukaryota; kingdom Metazoa; phylum Arthropoda; class Insecta; order Orthoptera; family Acrididae; genus Schistocerca; species Schistocerca americana. The sequence continues at coordinate 446,943,195 of NC_060122.1, read as the reverse complement.
CATGTCCACATAACAAAAAAATGGTTCAAATGGCTCTGAGCACTATGGGACTTAACATCTACGGTCATCAGTCCCCTAGAACTTAGAACTACTTAAACCTAACGAACCTAAGGACAGCACACAACACCCAGTCATAACGAGGCACAGAAAATCCCTGACCACGCCGGGAATCGAACCCGAGAACCCGGACGCGGGAAGCGAGAACGCCACCGCACGACCACGAGCTGCGGACTCCACATAATAATAACATATTTTCTTTCTTTGTGTGTAAGGAATGTTTTCTGAAAGTTTGGCCGTACCTTTTTGTAACACCCTGTATATTATACTAGAACTGGCATGTGATTACATTTTCACGCAATTTGGGTGCATAGATCCTGAGAAATCAGTACCCAGAACAACCAGCTCTGGCCGTAATAAGGGCCTTGATACACCTGGGCACTGAGTCAAACAGAGCTTGGATGGCGTGTACAGGTACAGCTGCCCATGCAGCTTCAACACGATACCGCAGTTCATCAAGAGTAGTGACTGGCGTATTGTGACGAGCCAGTTGCTCGGCCACCATTGACCAGGCGTTTTCAATTCGTGAGAGATGTGGAGAATGTGCTGGCCAGGGCGGCTGTCGAACATTTTCTGTATCCAGAAAGGCCCGTACAGGACCTGCAACATGCGGTCGTCCATTATCCTGCAGAAATGTAGGATTCCGCAGAGATCGAATGAAGGGTAGACCCACGGGTCACAACACATCTGAAACGTAACGTCCACTGTTCAAAGTGCCGTCAATGCGAACAAGAGGTGACCGAGACGTGTAACCAACGGCACCCCATACCATCACTCCGGGTGATACGCCAGTATGGCGATGACGAATACACGCTTCCAATGAGCGTTCACCGCTATGTCGCCAAACACGGATGCGACCATCATGATGCAGTAAACAGAACCTGGATTCATCCGAAAAAATGACGTTTTGCCATTCGTGCACCCAGGTTCGTCGTTGAGTTCACCATCGCAGGCGCTCCTGTCTGTGATGCAGCGTCGAGGGTAACCGCAGCCATGGTCTCCAAGTTGATAGTCCATGCTGCTGCAAACGTCGTCTAACTGTTCGTGCAGATGGTTGTTGTCTTGCAAACGTCCCCATCTGATGACTCAGGGATCGAGACGTGGCTGCACGATCCGTTACAGCCATGCGGATAAAATGCCTGTCATCTCGACTGCTAGTGATACTAGGCCGTTGGGATGGAGCACGGCGTTCCGTATTACCCTCCTGAACCCACCGATTCCATATTCTGCTAACAGTCATTGGATCTCGACCAACGCGAGCAGCACTGTCGCGATACGATAAACCGCAATCGCGATAGGCTACAATCCGACCTTTATCAAAGCCGGAAACGTGATGGTACGCGTTTCTCCTCTTTACAGGAGGCATCACAACAACGTTTCACCAGGCAACGCAGGTCAACTGCTGTTTGTGTATGAGAAATCGGTTGTAAACTTTCCTCATGTCAGCACGTTGTAGGTGTCGCCACCCGCGCCAACCTTATGTGAATGCTCTGAAAAGCTAATCATTTGCATATCACTGCATGTTCTTCCTGTCGGTTAAATTTCGCATCTGTAGCACGTCATCTTCGTGGTGTAGCAATTTTAATGGTCAGTTGTGTCTGTGAATATAACTCTTTTTAAAATCCGAACCACACTGTACCGTCACCGTCGTTGTAGCGTTTTACAATGAGGAAAGAACAAACCAACTCTTTCTGTTACGTGATTATTACTGGACTGAGAAAAATTTGCTTTAGGAGACTCATAAGAACTTTTTTGTGGGCGACTGGAAAATTCTGTAACTTTAGATTTTCACTACTAATACACAGGGTGAACATTAATAATACCGACAACCTGCAGGGACGAATTCCTGACTGGAAACGGAGGAAGGAAGGTTCTATGAACATGTGTCCGAAAATGTATCCTTGCCACTGTAGATGGAGCTGACGAATGAAAGTTCCTTTGACCAAGTGCCGTGTGTTCCTTGAGTGCTGGAGGTTGTGCGATTGACGGAGCGTACTGTAAGCAGCAGAATGGTCCGATATTTATGCCGGGAACATGCCGAGATGGTGTTCGTGTACAGCGGTCGAGAGGCAGCATGGTTACACCAAAACAAGTATCCTCACAGACACCAACCACATCACACAGCATTTCAAGCCATCTTTGGACTTTATGTGATAATAGGTCCTTTGAGACAGACGAACGTACAGGGAGGCGGCGGACTGTGTGTATACTGGGTTTGGAGGACCGGATTCTACAGCATATTGAGAGAAACCCTAATACAAGCACTAGGCAAGTGGCCCGCCAACATGGTGTAAGCCAACGTACGATAATGTGAATCCAGCAAGACAGCTTCTACTATCTGTGTCACCTGCAACGAGTGCAACGATTATCAGCGGCGGATTTACCTCTACAAGAAGGATTTTGTCGATGGTTTTTGCACCAGGCCATCACAGTTGTGGGATATCTGTCATCAGTCCTCTTTACCGACGAAGTAAACTTTACCTTAACTGGAATCATAAGTCTGCATAATCGTCATCTGTGGGCTACAGACACGCTATGTGGTCAGAGGAACTTCATTCGTTAGCGTCATCTACCGCGGCAACGATGCACATGTTCATAGCATCTTTGTTCCTCCATTTCCTACCAGGAATCCGTCCCTGCAGTTTGTTGGTTTTATTAACGTTTAGTTGCCTATAAACCATTAAAATTCCGTTGATATAGGACGAATACATTTCAAGCTATATAGTGAGCAGTTCATAGCTAACACGCCGAAAACTGGACAACCCTAATTACAATCTACACTAAATAATGTACCAGGTGATCAAAAAGTCAGTATAAATTTGAAGACTGAATAAATCACGAAATAATGTAGATGGAGAGGTACAAATTGACGCACATGCTTGGAATGACATGGGGTTTAATTAGAACAAAAAAAAAAAAAAAAAATACAAAAGTTCAATAAATGTCCGACAGATGGCACTTTATCTGATCAGAATAGCAATAATTAGCATAACAAAGCAAGACAAAGCAAAGATGATGTTCTCTACAGGAAATACTCAATATGTCCATAATCATTCCTCAACAATAGCTGTAGTCGATGAATAATGTTGTGAACAGCACTGTAAAGCCAATAATCGCACGGACTGAGGTCTGGGGGACCTGGGAGGCCAAGCATGACGAAAGCGGCGGCTGAGCACACGACCATCACCAAACGACGCGCGCAAGAGATCTTTCACGTGTCTAGCAATATGGGGTGGTTCTAATAAAAACCCATGTCATTCCAAGCATGTGTGTCAATTTTTACCTCTCTATCTACATTACTCCGTGGTTTATTCCGTTTTCCAATTTATACTGACTTTTTGATCACCCGGTATAAATGTGTTTCTGCCCCCTGACTTATCGATGTGCGAAATGTATTTTCGGATCCAACACTTGGGTTCCGCCTTCCTTGTGTTTAACTCCTGTCACTGTTCTAACGCCATGCTCTACACAATAACATTCATACACGTCCATAAGGGTATAACTCATTTTGCATTAGGACTATTGGTTTGCTTGTAATTAAAACTTGCACTCGGGTGTCCATAAGAAAAGATCCAATACTAAGTCCCCTTGGTTCACTGTCTGGTGACTGACAATATTTATACAGGCGACTGTACGCCATCATGCAGCTGCTAGAAGACTTTGCAAATTATACGTAAAATCGTAAACTGATTTTGACCTCTTGATGGGGAAGAGGTGCCATTGTGGTGAGTGTGTTGGAGAGGTGAAGCGGTCTACTTACAGGTGGAGCCGGTGAGGTTCCCGCAGTAGCGCGAGCCGCCCTCGGGCACGCAGGACTCCATGGCCAGCCAGTCGGTCTGGCAGAAGGCACCGTCCGAAGGCTGCTTGCCCACCACCAGCTGCTCCGCTGCAACAAGGCCCACCGCAGATTCTGTTAGATTAGATGTACTCTTGGGTCCAATTGATCCATAGTGAGGGGATCCTCTGGAACGTGGGACATGTTAGAAAGCAAGAATTCGAAATAAATATAAACAAAATACAGGGTGGCGCACGAAATGTGTTACCATTTTGTTTTTGAATATAAACTTTATTGTCAATACAATCTGAAAGGAACATATACTACAATGAAGAGCCGTCCATGGAGATTTGTTCTAACTCAGCACGTGCTCAATATGTCCACCATTTCGTTTCGTAACTTCCTTCAAACGAACACTGAAGTTAGTGATTATCGTACGGCACATGTCTTCCATAATTTCACTGCAAGCTTGAAGAATAAGTCTTCTGAGCTCCATTAAATCACGTGGGCGTTTCGGGAAAATTTCTTCCTTTAGGTACCCCCAAAGAAAAAAGTCACAAAGATTGAGGTCTGGACTACTGCGGGGCCAACTTTGTCTGTCACTGAAGCGCCTTGAAACCTGAGTGAAATGATCCGCATGTCGAAATTCTCGTGTAAAAACTCCAACACAGTGTTTGCAGTATGTGGCCTTGCTCCATCTTGCATGAACCACTGCGTGTTGAAGGGCAAGGAAGTAGCAAGATGCTCTGGAATGAAGCTATTGCGAAGCATGCTCAAATAACGCTCGCTGTTCACAGTTTCTTCAAAGAAAAAGGGTCCAATAAGTCCGTGACTGGAAATTGCTGCGCACGCTGTAATCCTCGGATCATAATGCTGTCGTTCATGAAGCACTTGTGGGTTTTCATTGGCCCAAAAGCGTACATTTTGTTTTTTAACCACACCGTTTAAATGAAAATGCGCCTCGTCTGAAAACCAAATGTTGAGAGTTTCTTCCCTATCCTCCGCCTACTGGGCAAACAGTAGTCTCTGCTGCTTGTGTTCTTCAGTGAGCTTCTGTGCTCAGGTCATCTTGTATAGGTAAATTTGGAGGTCACTTTTAAGAATGCGTTGAACAGAGCGTCTAGATATTCCCAGTTGCACTGCTGCCTTTCTACACGATTTCCTGGGACTTCTCTGTGCAGCAACTCGCACCTCTTCAATATTCTCCGGCGAACAAACAGGCTTAGGCCGAGGTCGCTTCGCTTCCAATATTGTTCCTTCCTGTACAAATTTATTGTACAACCTGTGGATGGTCTACTTGCAAGGGACCCATCGTGTGTTAAACTGCTGTCGAAAACGCCTTTGAGTCACAACAAGGCTTTTCGTTTCATGAAAAAGTAACACAATTGCCAATCGTTGCTGTGTCGTCAGTCTTCCATTGTCAGCCATTGCTGCTTACTAGTCTCCTAGCGGCAGTATCGTGAATTACACGTCATTTCGTAACTCATTTGTTTTTCCAAGCTCTGCTGGTACTGCTGTAGAGATCCCAGCGGGATATCTAATGTGCGTCGTAAATTGTGAAAGAATTAATTGGTAACACATTTCGTGCGCCACACTGTAAGAACAGATATGCTAATATATCTTTCACAGATAGCAAATAAAACTGCTGTTGTGGATGTGGAACCGGTAAAAAAAAAAAACAAAAACCCTCAAGCATATTTACATTTAAAAGGATATAAAACTTGTCAACAAATATTAAATGTTCAAAACTCTTACGTGTATATGCTAATTCTTAAGGTGCTGTAACCACGCATCATCAAATGAAAAAAAATACAAAACATTTTACACCACTTATTTATAATAAACGCATTACTGCACAAAATTTGCGCAGAAGTCATTCACATTATGTGATATTATTAACAACATACGTAGCATTAATCGGTTCTGCTAAGAAATTAATCAATGGAGTTGAAGTAACTGGCCATCAATAAATCCTTTAGAGAACTCTCAGACTAACATTTATTATTAGTTAAACTATTATGGTTGCTGGCATGTTACTGAAAATGTCTATTGCCGAATAGTGGACAAATTTCTGAACCAGAGTAAGTGACTTTAAATCTTGGTGAAAGTTATTCTTATTTCTGGTATTGATTCGATGAACTGAGCTGCTCGTTGAAAAAAAAAAAAGATATATTTTTAATGGCAAATTTCATTAAGATGATGATGTTTGGTTTGTAGGGCGCAGTTATCAGCGCCCGTACAAATTCCCAATCTTTGCTCAGTCCAATCTCGGCACTTTCATGAATGATGATGAAATGAGGACAGCACAAACACCCAGTCATCTCGAGGCTTTCATTAACCAATAAATATACTGGGAAGCAGTAGTGTCTTTTCATTCATTAAAAAGCCCTCTGCAGGACGCTCCTAATACCACAAATAATCGGAATCTGAAAACTTTGGCTTGCTCGATAAACTGCCGCAGGAAATAATCCCGTATGACAGTGTGGAATGAAAGTAAGCATAGTACGCTAGCTTTTTTTATTTTCAAACCACCAATGTCTGACAACACTGGCATAGCAAATAGAGATTTGTTTAGGCGCTTCAGCAGTTCTGTAGTATGCTCCTCCCTGTTAAATTTGTTATAAAGCTGTAATCCCATTAACACTGACAACTTCTTATATCTGCTGGTCGTCATATTTCAGGCATATATTGGCATGAAGACTTTTACAAGCTATAAACTGTATATAATATATTTTTTTCGAGGTTTAGAGTCAGGGAATTGTTTAGGAACCATTTATTAATGTCCATGAAAATTTTATTAGCCTATCTTTCTAAGGCTATACTTAGTTTACCATTTATTACATTGTTGTATCATGTGCAAACAAAACAAGCTTGGAATCTGATAATGTTACTGTTGAAAGGTCATTGATATACATAAGGAAAACTAAGATCCCTAAAACAGAACCTTGGGGGACACCAGATGTTATTGGCTCCCAGTTGGATGATAGGTTAATACACGTCTCCTTCCTACTGCGACTCTGTTTTCTGCCAGAGAAAGAAGACTTGAACAGTTTTGCAGCATTTTCTGTCACACCATAACATTCTAATTTATTTCAAAGGATATTGTGATTTACACAGTAAAATGCCTTTGAGAGATCACAAACTATACCATTAGTCTGTAATTTATTGTATACACACATCTAAGTACAGCTGCAGATTAGCATCTCTGACGCCTACTGAGTAATAACTCAGATTGTGCCGACTCTGCAGAAAATACACACGCGAGTAGTGTAATGTTTTGTATCGGATATTGCTGTTTCTAGGCGCTTCAGTCCGGAACCGCGCTGCAACTACGGTCGCAGGTTCGAATCCTGCTTCGGTCATGGATGTGTGTGATGTCCTTAGGTTAGTTAGGTTTTAGTAGTTCTAAGTCTAGGGAACTGATGACCTCAGATGTTAAGTCCCATAGTCCTCAGAGCCATTTGAACCATTTTTCTCTCTCCGAGTCAGAGAAATCGAGCTCGCAGCTGTGATCACTATCGAGTGCACTAACACAGCTAGACTTGAGGTTCCGACATAAACACCACTCTCCTTGCGTCTCTGTAGCTACACTACTGATCAGAAATATCCGGATACGCCTATGGATTGTGGAATTCGCCGCTAGATGCCGCGAGAGGCGGTGAACGCTGTATTGTCAGTAGAGAAGCAGTAACAACACAATGGTGTGGTAAGGAGAAACTGGTGAGTTTGTGTGCAGACTAGTCGCTGGATGTCACCTGAGTAAGAAATCATCAGGGACATTTCAATCCCTCTTAAGCTGTTGTCCGAGCCGACTCTTGATCAGACGACTGTGAATTGGAAATGCGAAGGAATAACCACAGCTAAACCAAGACCAGGCTCACCTCATGTGTTGGTGGACTGGCACCGTGCACCATTGGAGAGGATGGTTGCAAAAAATCGCATGAAATCACCACTCGTGAGTTCCGAAGTGTTACCAGCAGTCTAACTAGCACAATGAGTGCACGTAGGGAGTTAAGAAAACGGCATGCAATGGTCGAGGAGCTCCTCTTAAGTTACACATTTTTCTAGTCGATGCTACGCAACACTTGAGGTTATGTAAAGAGTGATGCCACTGAAAAATGGATGACTGGAAACGAATGTTTTGGAGTGATGAATCACACAGGACCCTGTGAATGGCTTTGGTGAATGCCTAGAGGACTTTACCTGCCATCATATATACAGGGTGCTCCATTGATCGTGACCGTGCCAAATATCTCATGAAATAAGCGTCAAACGAAAAAACTACAAAGAACGAAACTCGTCTAGCTTGAAGGGGGAAACCGGATGGCGCTATGGTTGGCCCGCCAGATGGCGCTGCCATAGGTCAAACGGATATCAAGTGCGTTTTTTTAAAAATAGGAACCCCTATTTTTTTATTACATATTCGTGTAGTAGTTCCATTGGAACTACTGACGGCCTTGGGAGAGCCAGTCCTGACAAAACTCTACCATCTGGTGAGCAAGATGTATGAGACAGGTGAAATACCCTCAGACTTCAAGAAGAATATAATAATTCCAATCCCAAAGAAAGCAGGTGTTGACAGATGTGAAAATTACCGAACTATCAGTTTAATAAGTCACTGCTGCAAAATACTAACGCGAATTCTTTACAGACGAATGGAAAAACTGGTAGAAGCCGATCTCGGGGAAGATCAGTTTGGGTTCCGCAGAAATGTTGGAACACTTGAGGCAATACTGACCCTACGACTTATCTTAGAAAATAGATTAAGGAAAGGCAAACCTACGTTTCTAGCATTTGTAGACTTAGAGAAAGCTTTCGACAATGTTGACTAGAATACTCTCTTTCAAATTCTATAGATGGTAGGGGTAAAATACAGGGAGCGGAAGGCTATTTACAATTTGTACAGAAACCAGATGGCAGTTATAAGAGTCGAGGGGCATGAAAGGGAGGCAGCGGTTGGGAAGGGAGTGAGACAGGGTTGTAGCCTCTCCCCGATGTTATTCAATCTGTATATTGAGGAAACAAAAGAAACATTCGGAGTAGGTATTCAAATCCATGGAGAAGAAATAAAAATGTTGAGGTTCGCCGATGACATTATAATTCTGTCAGGGACAGCAAAGGACTTGGAAGAGCAGTTGAACGGAATGGACAGTGTTTTGAAAGGAGGATATAAGATGAACATCAACAAAAGCAAAACGAGGATAATGGAATGTAGTCGAATTAAGTCGGGTGATGCTGAGGGAATTAGATTAGGAAATGAGACACTTAAAGTAGTAAAGGAGTTTTGCTATTTGGGGAGCAAAATAACTGATGACGGTCGAAGTAGAGAGGATATAAAATGTAGACTGGCAATGGCAAGGAAAGCGTTTCTGAAGAAGAGAAATTTGTCAACATCGAGTATAGATTTAAGTGTCAGGAAGTCGTTTCTGAAAGTATTTGTATGGAGTGTAGCCATGTATGGAAGTGAAACATGGACGATAAATAGTTTGGACAAGAAGAGAATAGAAGCATTCGAAATGTCGTGCTACAGAAGAATGCTGAAGATTAGATGGGTAGATCACATAACTAATGAGGAGATATTGAATAGAATTGGGGAGAAGAGGAGTTTGTGGCACATCTTGACAAGAAGAAGGGACCGGTTGGTAGGACATGTTCTGAAGCACGAGGGGATCACAAATTTAGCATTGGAGGGCAGCGTGGGGGGTAAAAATCGTAGAGGGAGACCAAGAGATGAATACACTAAGCAGGTTCAGAAGGATGTAGGTTGCAGTAAGTACTGGGAGATAAGAAGTTTGCACAGGATAGAGTAGCACGGAGAGCTGCATCAAACCAATCTCAGGACTGAAGACAACAACAACGTAAAGAAATAAGAATGTTTTGGTTGACCCAATTTTTTCACTTTGTGATAGATGGCGCTGTAATAGTCACAAACATATGGCTCACAATTTTGTACGAACAGTTGGTAAAAGGTAAGTTTTTTAAATTAAAATACAGAACGTAGGTACGTTTGAACATTTTATTTCGGTTGTTCCAATGTGATACATGTATCTTAGTGAACTTATCATTTCTGAGAACGCATGCTGTTACAGCGTGATTACCTGTAAATACCACATTAATGCAATAAATGCTCAAAATGATGTCCGTCAACCTCAGTGCATTTGGCAATACACGTAACGACATTCCTCTCAACAGCGAGTAGTTCGCCTTGCATGTTCGCACATGCATTGACAATGCGCTGACGCATGTTGTCAGGCGTTGTCGGTGGATCACGATAGCAAATATCCTTCAACTTTCCCCACAGAAAGAAATACGGGGACGTCAGATTCGGTGAACGTGCGGGCCATGGTATGTTGCTTCGACGACCAATCAACCTGCCATAAAATATGCTATTCAATACCACTTCAACCGCATGCGAGCTATGTGCCGGACATCCATCATGTTGGAAGTACATCGCCAATCTGTCATGCAGCGAAACATCTTGTAGTAACATCGGTAGAACATTACGTAGGAAATCAGCATACATTGCACCATTTAGAATGCCATCAATAAAATGGGGGCCAATTATCCTTCCTCCCATAATGCCGCACCATACATTAATCCGCCAAGGTAGCTGATGTTCCACTTGTCGCAGCCATCGTGGATTTTCCGTTGCCCAGTAGTGCATATTATGCCGGTTTACGTTACCTCTGTTGGTGAATGACGCTTCGTCGCTAAATAGAACGCGTGCAAAAATCTGTCATCGTCCCGTAATTTCTCTTGTGCCCAGTGGCAGAACTGTACACGACGTTCATGGTCGTCGCCATGCAATTCCTGGTGCATAGAAATATGGTACGGGTGCAATCGGTGATGTAGTATTCTCAACACTGACGTTTTTGTGATTCCCGATTCTCGCGCAGTTTGTCTGCTACTGATGTGCGGATTAGCCGCGACAGCAGCTAAAAGACCTACTTGTGCATCATCATTTGTTGCAGATCGTGGTTGACGTTTCACATGTGGCTGAACACTTCCTGTTTCCTTAAATAACGTAACTATGCGGCGAACGGTCCGGACACTTGGATGATGTCGTCCAGGATACCAAGCAGCAAACATAGCACACGCCCGTTGGGCATTTTGATCAAAATAGCCATACATCAACACGATATCGACCTTTTCCGCAATTGGTAAACGGTCGATTTTAACACGGGTAATGTATCACGTAGCAAATACCGTCCGCACTGGTGGAATGTTGCGTGATACCATGTACTTATACGTTTGTGACTATTACAGCGTTATCTGTCACAAAGCGAAAAAAGTGATCCAACTAAAACATTCATATTTCTTTACGTACTATACGAATATGTAATAAAACATGGGGATTCCTATACTAAAAAAAAACGCAGTTGACATCAGTTTGACCTATGGCAGCGCCACCTAGCGGGCCAACCATAGCGCCATTTGGTTTCACCCTTCAAGCTGGACGAGTTTCGTTCTTTGTACTTTTTTCGTTTGACGCTTATTTCGTGAGATATTTCGCCCGGTCACGATCAATGGACCACCCTGTATAATGCCAACAGTGAAGTACAGACGAGGTGACGTCACGGTATGGGAGATTTTCTCGCGCTTGGAGTATAGTCTCCTTATTGCGCATAAGAAAATGCTGAATGCGGAAGGATATGAAGACATTTTACAGTACTGTGTGCTGCCTACAGTAGAGGAACAGTTTGGAGACGATGATTAATTGTATCATGATAATGCGCCCTAGCCTAACGCACCACTGTGAGGCTATGGTTTGTACACTATAACATTCCTGAAATGGACTGGCCTGTCAAGAGTTCCGACCTGAACGTAATGGAATACCTTTGGGATGAGTTAGAAGTTGACTTCGCTCCAAAGCCAAGTGTACATCATCAGTACATTCTCTGGTTTCGGCTTTTAGGGAGAAATGGGTTGTCGTTCACCCACAGACATTGAGACACCTCTCTGACATTGGTAGCAGCAGAAGTCAGAATGTAGTAAAGCTAAGGGTGGACACACCCCGTATTAATGTCCACAAATAGGTTTCCAGATACTTTTGATCAGATAGTGTGTAAGTTTTCATACAGACAATACCTTAAATGTGCGATTCAAATGAGAATACACAAACGTAACAAGAAACTGAAACAACAACTCAGGAAAAATACGAACACCAATTTACAAAACAGGCGTATGAGCCATCCACTCTGACAACACGTTGAAATTTTCTGTATAACAATTTAACAAGAACATTTATTCTATACAGAATATTAAAACACACCTCACATTCGTCTCATCAACAGGTACAGTGGAGAGCCGAACAATCGATATACTGATTGCTGTCCTCTATGTCATCATATAGGACGTTTCATTGTTATGAGGGATGATCAAGAAGTTCCCTGTGCTTATATACCGCATCGGTTTCGCTCTGGTTGCACATCCTCTGTAGCAACACCCTCTAACGGAAACTTTTTGATCGCCCCTTGTGTACGCCCCGCATTTTTTCTTCAACAATTCTTTACTGAAAATAGTGAGAATTACACACACGAAAGAATGGTGTTTTATCTACACACCCTATCTTTCCACGTAATCTCCATCCCGTTCTATGGCCTTCATCCAGCCGAAACAAGGGCTTGTATGGCCTGTCGGTACCAGTCCTTGTCGTGATGGTGGAGCCAGTGTTTCACTGTGTGAATCACCTTCTCATCGTCCTTAAAATGTCTTCCACGAATGGCATCCTGTCTGCGTCTGTCCTGGTGAATGACACCATTAGCTCGCTGCAACATTTCAGGTGTGACAGCCGTGGGTGGTCTTCCCAACCGCTGCAAATGGTGGAGCTCCGCCGAACCGCCTTCTGGTGACCTCACCCTCCGTGCCCAGCGACTAACTGCACTTCTGTCGACAGCAGATGCTCCATAGACTTTGCACAAGCGTCTGTGTATATTTCACACAATTTCTTTCTCTTCAGTGAGAAATTTAATGACAGCACGTTGCTTGTAACGTACATCACTTACAGGCGCCATTTTGAAACTGTACTGCAGCTACTCTATCTGTCGGAAGTGATGGAAACTTGGCGCGCTCAGTCACTAGGCTTCAAATAATACATATGTACGTTTTGCATTCGTAGCATTGTTTTCGGCTGAGAAAAAAAACGCGATGGGCAACCCTCGTATACTAACTCGCTATTAGTAAATGTCTTGTGACAAATAAGTTGGAAGAAATCTGCACATCATTGGATCTAAAGTGATTTGTAATGGAGCTAATTGCCCCGAAAGGTGCTGGTTGGAAACGTGTTACTCAACGATAAACTACAAAGAGATAGCGACGAATCATGATTCGCATCCTGAATTTGCTTAGAACTTTGTAATCCTGGGCTTGAAGCAAATGTACATATCTTAGGAAGAAACGTGAAAAAGCAATAAAAATTTTTTGCCTTCATGTTAAGCATCTGTCGCCAGGATATCAGTTCTGATGACATGCATTACAATAGTGCGTGCTGCCTAGCTCCCAGGAAACCATCTATTTGTCAGCCCTGTAAAAACATGGCATTTGCTTCAAAGGCGAGGAGCAGCGCTCACTACGAAAGCGACAGTATTTTATTGCTCTTCGCTTGCTGCTTTGTAAGCTTGCTTTGAGTCCAGGTTTACAAATTTCCGAACAGTTTCAGGTTATGAAAGTAATGCATTTAGGATAGTAAACTCAGTAACACTGTGTTGCGTTGTAATGTCGCTGTGAACGTTTGCTTGTATGTCAATATCGTTATTCCGTCGCGGGCGGTTTCCAAGTAATCGTCGAGTAACACTGTTAGAATCATCACCTTTAGGGCCATCTAGCGCTCTTAAAAATCACTTAAGACTCTTATGTTCTGCACATGTTTTCCTATGTATGTGTCACAAGGAATCTGCTCATGGTGAGTTAGCACATAATAACGAAATATCTTGCATGTTGACTAGAGGATAGCAATCAGTTTGTCAGCTGGTAGGCCCTCTTAATGTATGTGACGATGAGACGAATGTGGCCTGTGGTTTAATATTCTGTGTAGAGTATAATTGTCTAACTAAACTGTCTGGCAGAAAATTTCAGCATTTTATCTTTGTGATTGCCTCTTCCATAAGTGTTATAATTGACTACTTACTGTTTCAACTCTTTGTTCCATTTGTGTATTTGTGTTTTAGATGTATAGTTTAAGGTAATGCATACACGATCACCTGTATGTTTTGCACGCTTGCGGACAATTTCATGCATGGATTTGAATGAGGCTAGGAGAGAGGAAGTGAGATTTTACTGACATTTTTAGACAGTTAATGCATCGATTTAAAATATTTCGACGATTTTTTTCTCAAAGTATTTGTCAGGATAGTAATAATCACGCTGTTGTACGCTCTAAACTAAGTATCTACCGTGTATTTCGGCAGATAAGACGATAGTTGAAGCATAAAAAAAGGCGCTCAAAATCGGGATCGTCTTAAACGACAGATATAAAACATAGATTGAAACTGATATAAATTAAAATCATTGTGAAATAAAATAGATCACTCACCAACGCATTTAAATCGCTGCAAATCCACACACTCATCATATAAGGAAAGCAGCTCCTCACGTACATTCTCACTTTCGTTGTTGAGATGTTCGTCATGTGGGTTGCTTAATAAATCGTTCTCAGTGCCGGCCATTGCAACTGAAACTCCAAAATTCTTGGACGATTAGATCACTATTTGCACTTTTTCCTAAGATTTGATCACGAAATCACACAAAACATCAAGCGATGCAACCCGTATAGCTCCACTCTTCGTATACGACTTTTCGCCACTCATCATCCAAATTGTTCCATTGTTCACGCATGAGGTCTTTGAATGGTGTACTCCGAGGAACGTCTAAATATTGTAGCACTGAAATCAAACCAGCCGTATGACAGCAATCGTAATATCGCTTCGTGCTATGTGATTTTTGGAACTCTCAGTTACGTGACTGAGAAACATATCCAATACCAACAAAGTTAGCTGATTTCGTAGAGCACCTGGTCTGCCACACATTTTCCATCCACAGGTTTGCACCATCCTCCTCCATTCATCCCTTTTCGTGAAAATGTACAAAAATGCCTAGTGGTAATTTGATTTTGGGAATAGTTTTCCGCTTGAAAATAACCATGGGTTTTAACTTTGTTCTATCTACCGTGCCTTAATACCTTGTCTTTTTATGGCCTGCAATTCTGAACAGCTTTTACGCCTTTTGTTTCCACAGTTCTATTATTTATCATTTCGTAATTCTTCTTTGTTTCATCTATATTTCCAGTATCAGATAGTGGAAAGTTGTATTTTAGCATCATATGAATAACACGTTTATGAAAATTCGTAATTTTGTGATCAAGAATCTTCGGCAATTTCACCGCAATTTTTATCTTCTGCCGTATTACCAGCTTTTTTTTCTGTCTACTACGCTAAAAAGTTCCGCTAGCTTACTTAATCCGTGTCCAATAATCAACTGTTCTCCGCTCTAGAACTGAGCCACCAAAGATACAAAAGTTCAGAGATAATACTGTCACTGCAGTAGTAAGTCGACTATTCCACAGATGTCACACGCAACTGCTTCGCTCTTGTAATATGAAGTTTCCACTCATTCTGAACCTATCCGCAAATAAATGTCCATTCCTACCATATATGTCCACCTCTCAGAGCACACAGAAAACTATATATCTTTGACGAAAATTTGTCCACGCCTTATCTGAAGGTCATCTTATCCGTCGAAATTTACGGTAATCAGTCAACAAGCCAACTTGTTAATCGCAACAAGGATGAAGGTCTTCATGTTCATCGGCGTGTCAGTACTCATTTCACACGCTGGTGGGGAAGTGACAAATATATCAGTTACATATGCACGTCTGCTGGTTTGATGCTTCACACTTTTTCTGTATTCGGCCATCTTTCAGACTTACTTCCTAAGTTTTCGATTATTTGTGATTGATGTGAATGGATGGGAACTAAGACTTGAATGCAGTGAGGTGGTTCGAATGGTTGTAGGTTGTAGTCGTTTTTCAGAGATAAAGAGGCTTGTACGGAATAGACAAGCATGGAGAGCTACGTCAAACATGTCAGACTGAAGACAACAACAAAAACAACAACAACATTATGAATGAAATTAACTGCGCTGAAATGGCTTAATGGGTCGATAGGGATAAAATCAATGCAGATGCAGTAACGTGAAATTGCACCAGCACAAACCGTTCACAAATACTGAATCTGCAGTTTAATGAATTTGTTGACAGATGAAAATCTGTAACAGATAGGGATTCGAACCCATATTTCCTGCTTAGGGTATGTGGGAATAGTACCGCTGGGGGAACGAGGTATCAGTGAAGGATTGAGACAAGCCTGTGGGCGCGCCAAAATAGCCTAATTGTGTTCATACGACTGCTTGTGCTAAGTAGGAAAAACGTGTCAAAGTCCGGATCCGCTACGCATTTTCGATATCAGAACATACTCATGACATTTTCGTATTTGTGATTAACTACAAATCGTAAAATAGAAGACGTTTCTTCTAGGCTTGCAGGATATTTTCACCCTTTTCTGTTATTTTTTTGTGAGACAACAGGCAAATACCAGATTGCAAATCTCAAGGTTCCTGATTCGCTCAGTGGCTACTCCTATGTCACTGCTGCTGCTCATTATGGGTTTAAGGAGACTAAATACCTAAGGTTACAGCCTCGTTCATCCCCCAGATTGGAATTTTTTTAAACATATGTAAACTTTTATATACAAATTTTACAATCACATTGTTGTAGTGCAAAGGAATTACTGATATTTTAAAAGACATATCCTTTTTTACCTTTTTATGCTCGTTTGAGACAGTTTTTATTTTTCGTTTCGCTTTACAGTTCTTTTATGGCAGCTCTTTGTTTGTTAGGCCTGAAATTAGTTCTTCACATGTGCATATAATGTTTATTGCATTGAACGAAATATCTTGCTGAAAACATACTATTAGCAAACAAAAGTCGTAAAGATACTGAATTCTAGTCATGTATGAGTGTTATGGGCAGAGCGACAATTATTGTGGCATGTATTGTGGATCAGACATGAAATATTTGTTCAGATGAAAACTGATTGCTTAAACATTCTTTCTTCTGTTGCTTTCAGCACTGTTTATTTGAGGCATGGTATACGGTTTTAGTTGATTTGAAAAGACCGCATGTTCGTCGCCCATGAACGGCAAAGCAATACGCGTATTGAGTTATATTTCGGAGGTGCGAAATCCGACTTTGTATATGATTAAGATAAGGTGTAGGTAAAATATCCTTAGTTGGAAAGCATGTCATAATTCTAGTGCACGCTGCTGACAATGGTGTTATACCTATTGGCACATTACATTTTGACAGAATAGGTGAAGAATGATGGTTTTCACTTAGATAAACGAGTAATCATATAGCACATTTATACGTAGAAACACTGTTTAAATATAAAGTTACATGAGGAAAACAAAAATTAAATATACTGATAGTCTGTAATGATAAGCACTGTTGTCACACGTTTGTTAGGCCTGAAATTAGTTCTTCACATGTGCATATAATCAGTGTAGCCCATCTGTCTGTGTCTAGAGTAAATTGGATCTCCAAGTGTGAGAAGATTTCCTAAATGTTTGTGTAGCATGGGTACCATCCCAGTAATCAAATAGTGGTATGTGGAAAACCGCCTAAAAACCACATCCAGACTCGTCGGCACGCTGCTCAGCATAACTGATCCACTGGTGGTCTTGAACCGGAGCCGACGCCTTTCTGTGTCCAGGCAGCGGGCACTTCAACTCGTACGCCCATCCGGACGCGTACTTGTTAGTTTGTCTTTCACCGAGAGAGGTAGGGCAATAGTAAAGCTTTGGACTTGCGCTCTGGAGGAAGGTGGTTTCAATCTCTGTCTCGCCATTCAGATTTTCATTTTCCTTGATTGCTGCGATGGTTCGTTTGAAACTCCACGTCCGAGTTCATTTCTTCCAGTGCCAAACAACTTGTTACACCGTGATTTGGATCACACGTTAAACTAGAGGTACACTTTTAACTGGCCTTCTAAGCCCATACCCAGATCAAAACAATGTCATCTCCAATAGAACAATGGATAAAGTTTAAAGAAACGCCGTGCTGATTAAGGCATCTTTTGGTTTGGTGAATGCTGTGGTTTACTCACACAGGATTTGAAGTTCAAAGGAGTGGGGGTTCATATGTCCACAAGTTTAAGGATTTCATGGTCTTCTGAAAACCATTTCAGAGAAATTCTGGGTTGGTTTTCCAAACGAACTTCATGACATCGGGGACGACCAGATATTGAACTGAACTCCTCCTCTTCTTCCTCCAGTAGGACAATGGCTAATGGTTAAAAAACTATCGTTTGGACTGGTGACTATTGCTGTTTGCTCACACAGGATTTGAAGTTGGAAGGAGTGGGGTCCAGACTAGGGCGGTTGATGAAATGTCGAAATATCGATATTCTTTCCAATAAATATCGATATTTATGTGCAACATATTTTTCACTGATACATCGATACCAAAATGGCAAGTGCCGATATTTTTATTTTTATTTATATTTTTTTCGCAATTCTCAAATCATTTGATGTTGTGCTTTTGAAACTGTAGTAGAACATAATTAAATTAAAAAACAATTTTTAACGTAACTAGAGTGCTGTTTCTTCACACCGGCGATCTTCAAAAACACTAGCTGAAACTGATTAACGGAAATCTAAATCACAAGATTGGTCTTTACGGTGGGCTGAGATTTCTGACGGAAAATGCTGACGTAATCGGCTCTCGGCGCTACCAACACAAACTGCAACGTTTAGCTTCACCTCGCAATTTCGACACTACACCTGTTAGGTTGCTGACGTTTGAAAAAATGAAAAAACAGTGAAGTCGACATGTAGTGATCCTGATAAATCAGATATGTGAGGAATCCGAACGACGGACCCATCGGACACGTTTTATTGTGCCACTTATCTGCAGTTACCATCGTATGCAAAGTGGTTATCGCCAAGCAAGAAGTGCATTGTCTTCCTTTCACTTTTTGCTCTAAGGGGGATAAGCAGGGTGCTATCTTACTGATGTACAGAATATCTAGTAATAAATCAATACTTAAATATACAGCTCTAAAACAGCAGTATATTTACCATGTGCAACCAATATTTTCTTTTTCGCCAATGTGTCGATATTTCTTCAATCGATACAACGATACTTCCATTCGACGTGTCGAGCGCCGATAGTGACACTTTTTCCAATATCGATGTATCGGATTCCCGATATTTTTAAAAATTATAACAGTCTCAGTTCAGACGCCCTCCAGTTATCCCGTGGTCTCGCGAAAAACATTTCACTGAAATTCAGGGATGGCTGCTTTGATAATAGCAGAAAAATACCTTGTTCAATTATTTTCCAAACGAAGTTAATGACCTCGGACACGAGCAAATAGTAAACTCTCACCTTCTCGTCTTCCTCCTTACTCATGAAATAAAGGGTAGGTAATTGCCAATGTCTCTAAGGAATATTTGTTAACTGAAGTGGTTCCCATAACGGCTACGCTTTTGAGTTTCACGGTTGTTCAAGACACTTGTATAGCTTCTGCTCATCTCTACCATACTTCACTTTAGTACTGTAGATAAACGTTTCGGCAACACTGGGACATTTCACACGATGATTTGGCGTGCAAGAATTGTGATTCCTTGATTGACATTTGGGTACATTGGAGCCAAATTTTTTATCTAGTAAACGGTATCTGTTTAGTTCGATTCACCAACAACAGAGTGGTAAACAAATCTTTTTTTGCAGCCGTTAGACGTGTTCCCAGTGTTGACTGGGTATGGATGCATTACTGCCCACGGCCTAGTACGAGATGGAGATGAAAGAATGTGATTAAGAAAACTCTGAAAATTATAAGAAGGTCGCTAAGTGTGCTTCGCCGCAGTGATAGGATTTGTTTTAAGGGTATATGTCCCGTCGACATCAATGCTAATTCATAAGGATAGGGATCGAAAAACGTATTGTCCATAATACTGTTGAACTGACTACAGTAGAATACGCAGCATCTGAAACTTCCGGAGCAGAAAGGCAGCAAAGCTTCTTTACCTTGTTCCTTCAGAATTCGCATTCTGCCTCATAAACACGGTCCTCTTTCTCAAGGGTATTAATATACGATGTGAAGCTGAAGTAATTTGAGATACGATTAGTTACGTAATTATTTTTAAGTTAAGTCGATCATTCGCTCGATATGTGGTATAAGTGCGTGGTACAAGTCAGCGAAAAAACTAGCTATACATCACTGGTTAGCAGAGATAGTATGCATGCTAATTATAGGTATGAAAATCATACAACTTAATGCAGCTCAGTTACAAAGGAAAATCAACGTATTACTTTTCTAAGTTATTTAGTCTTCTCGCATTTAAATTAACAATGAGAAAAATATTGAACTGCTCAACAATAGATTCACTTAATACTGTTACGTCTTAATTGTGCTAAGTGTTTTGTACTTATTCTGCAAACGTGTGCAGCCTGTTGCGGTACGGCTTAATGTTTTGAGGAAACGCAAGTCGTGCAAAACAGTAATTCAAACCTAAAGATTGGTTTGCAACTGAAATGGTGTTTGTGATTTATATAAAGATAGAACACGAATATTTTCCATTCTGTTAACAGATTTTTACGACATTTTATGTCCCTGGGTTACTGCACGGTGCACTGCTTTCTAAGTCAGTGCAAGTTCAGTGAGGAATGATGTACCTTATATTTTCTTCTGGTCTTGTACTTTTAGACACAACTGTTGCTTTCAAATCGTAATCAGTTCTTCATTAAAATGTCATTAGAAAAAGTGTGTGTCGTGACATTGCTACTGAAATATTTTAGTCCTCAGAGAGGCATCTACAAATAAATATCAATGAACCCTACATCGTTGCCGACCCTGGTGGCCGAGCAGCTCTAGGCGCTTCAGTCCGGAACCGCGCGACTGCTACGGTCGCAGTTTCGAATTCTGGCTCGGGCATGGATGTGTGTGATGTCCTTAGGTTAGTTAGGTTTAAGTAGTTCTAAGCTCTAGGGGACTGATGACCTCAGATGTTAAGTCCCATAGTGCTCAGAGCCATTTGAACGTACATCGTTCTCACTGATAACTTCTGAGAAATAAACACTATCTTTCCTAGGATAATTCACCCGTGAATGTTATGTCTTCAGGTATCAAGCATAAAACACATGAAAAGCACATCGAAATTCTGATTTTGTTTGTTTGTAATAAAATACGGTAGTTATATGAACAGGTCAGCAAAGCGATTTTTTTTTTTTTTTTTTTTGTGGGAGAGAAAACTTCATAATTCTATGAAAGAAAAATCTTGTTTCAAGTAAAACGCAGTGTTTCATAAAATCTTATGAAATTCAAATACCTCCACTGAGACTTAATCCAACAGGATTGTTAAAAGCCATGCAGTAACAGTTCTAAGCAACGCGTATGGGAATGGAATCGCGTAGGTCATATGTCACGGAGACCGGTTGTCTCAGGATGCAGTTTATGCACATAATATGGTCATATGTGTCAGCTAGTACTGTCGTATCCAAAGCCGTGACGTGTGGGACCTTTGTGTTTGTGGGTCTAAATGAAGCCCAAGCGAAAGCGGTCTGGCTCGTTGTCTTCTGGGTTGCTTGCCTTTGCACTTTCGACATTGTGTTTTACGTCATAAGCTGCCGCTAACTGTTTTCTTTCACGACTCCTGTTTCAGTCTTGCTGTCCCAGACATGTGACGTAGTGGTTTAGGAGCTGGAAACGCATTCGGTCTTAGCTTTTCATGCCGTGATATAATTCTCTTGAATTATCCGCGCCTTTCGTCATTCTTAAGATCTACTGCAGTCTTTCCATTTAAATCTAAGAGATGCCTTCAGATGTGCAGAACAACCACAGTCTAACATTTAGTCGCGACCACTGGAGACTCCTGAGTATGCATTCAGGGTGTTCACAGATTTTTATATTCAGGTAAATATGAGAAAGTGAAATTAAAAACATCTGCTGTATAACAGTTATGCTGTAATTATACAACTACAGCCATTGCCAACAACAATAATAGTAATAATACTAATAATAATAATAGTAATAATAATAATAATAATAAGAAGAAGAAGAAGAAGAAGAAGAAGAAGACGAAGAAGAAAATACAGTAATGGAAAACATCGCAGAGCAAACAAACAAAGAACAACACGCAGCAATTAAACAATCAGAGGAAAACGAAATCTTAAGACAGCCACCAGAACAGGCACAAATAGAACACGATGTGACACACATGTTAGATATAGAAGAAAAATTTCAGCTGAAATATATACAGTACAAAGACACAAATACAGACATTAGAACATTCTTGCATAGACCACCAAATAACCCACAAGTCGAAACGGCAATAACAACTATCAACACAATCATACACAACAAAATAAATGAAAATACAACTATGGAAGAGTTACAACTACTGGTTTATATAGGAGCACTCACTACACTAAATATACACACTAGGCAGAGATCAGAACCAACCAACACACAGAAGAAACCCACAAAACCAGCATGGCAACACAGGCTACAGATCAGAATAGAAAAACTGAGAAAAGACTTCGGACAGCTAACAAAATTTATAAGAAATGAAATATCAGACAAAAAACGAAAAAGGTTAGGTAAAATCTCACAACAAGAAGCGATAGAGCAATTAGATGAAACGAAACATAAATTACAAGCATTTGTCAAAAGACTTAGGAGACACAAAAAAAGTGAAAATAGAAGGAAACAAAACCAAACATTCAACACAAACCAAAAGAAATTTTACCAGACAACAGATAACACACACATTAAAATAGACAATCCACCAAACATAACAGACATGGAACACTTCTGAAGCAACATATGGTCAAACCCGGTACAACATAACAGGCATGCACGTTGGATACAAGCAGAAACAGACACATACAAGATGATACCACAAATGCCTGAAGTGATAATTTTGCAACATGAAGTCACCTGAGCAATTAATTCTATGCACAATTGGAAAGCCCCTGGGAAAGATAAAATAGCAAATTTCTGGCTAAAGAAGTTCACCTCAACACATTCACATCTAACTAAATTATTTAACAGTTACATTGCAGACCCATACACATTCCCTGATACACTTACACATGGGATAGCTTATCTGAAACCTAAAGGTCAAGCAGACTCAGCAAACCCAGCTAAATATCGCCCCATAACATGCTTACCAACAATATACAAAATATTAACTTCAGCAATTACACAGAAATTAATGACACATACAACACAGAACAAAATTATAAATGGAGAGTAAAAAGGCTGTTGCAAAGGAGCACGACGATGTAAAGAGCAACTGATAATAGATGCAGAGGTGACATAGCAAGCTAAAACTAAACAAAGGTCGCTACACTACGCATACATTGATTACCAAAAAACTTTTGATAGTGTACCCAACTCATGGTTACTACAAATATTGGTAATATACAAAGTAGTTCCTAAATTGATACAGTTCCTAAACATAGTAACGAAAAATTGGAAAACCACACTCAATATCCAAACAAATTCAAATAATATCACATCACAGCCAATACAGATTAAGCGTGGTATATACCAAGGAGACTCATTAAGTCCTTTCTGGTTCTGCCTTGCTCTGAACCCACTATCCAACATGCTAAATAATACAAATTATGGATACAATATTACTGGAACATACCAACACAAAATCACACATTTGCTATACATGGATGATCTAAAACTACTGGCAGCAACAAATCAACAACTCAACCAATTACTAAAAATAACAGAATTATTCAGCAATGATATAAATATGGCTTTTGGACCAGACAAATGTAAGAAAAATAGCATAGTCACGGGAAAACACACTAAACAAGAAGATTACATATTGGATAACCACAGCGACTGCATAGAATCGATGGAAAAAGCGGATGCCTATAAGTATCTAGGATACAGACAAAAAATGGGAATAGATAATACAAATATTAAAGAAGAACTAAAAGAAAAATATAGACAAAGACTAACAAAAATACTGAAAACAGAATTGACAGCAAGAAACAAGACAAGCTATAAATACTTATGCTATACCAATACTGGCCTACTCATTTGGAGCAGTGAAATGGAGTAACACAGACCTAGAAGCACTCAATACACTTACACGATCACAATGCCACAAATATAGAATACATCACATACATTCAGCAACATAAAGATTTACATTAAGCAGAAAGGAAGGAGGAAGGGGATTAATCGACACAAAAACCTACACTATGGACAGGTAGACAATTTAAGAAAATTCTTTATAGAACGAGCAGAAACTAGCAAAATACACAAAGCAATCACTCATATATATACATCGGCTACACCATTGCAATTTCATAACCACTTCTACAACCCTTTAGATCACATAACGTCAACAGATACAAAGAAAGTAAATTGGAAAAAGAAAACACTACATGGCAAGCACCCGTATCTTCTAACACAGCCACACTTCGATCAAGATGCATCCAACACATGGCTAAGAAAAGGCAATATATACAGTGAGACGGAAGGATTCATGATTGCAATACAGGATCAAACAATAAACACCAGATATTACAGCAAGCACATTATTCAAGATCCCAATACCACAACAGATAAATGCAGACTTTGCAAACAAATAGAAACAGTAGATCATATCACAAGCGGATGTACAATACTAGCAAATACAGAATACACCAGAAGACATGAAAATGTAGCAAAAATAATACATCAACAACTTGCCATACAACATAAACTAATAAAACAACACGTTCCCACATCCAAGTGTGCTCCACAAAACGTACTGGAGAATGATGAATACAAATTATACTGGAACAGAACCATTATAACAGATAAAACAACACCACATAACAAACCTGACATCATACTCACCAATAAAAAGAAGAAATTAACATAACTAATCGAAATATCCATACCCAATACAACAAATATACAGAAGAAAACAGGAGAAAAAATTGAAAAATACATCCAACTGGCTGAGGAAGTCAAGGACATGTGGCATCAGGATAAAATTGACATTATACCAATTATACTATCAACTACAGGAGTCATATCACACAATATCCACCAGTACATCAACACAATACAGCTACATCCAGACGTATATATACAACTACAGAAATCTGTAATTATTGATACATATTCAATTACCCGAAAGTTCCTAAATGCAATGTAACATATACCGTACAGTTAAAAGGAAGTCACGCTTGATCAAGGTCCGCGTCACTTTCCATTTTTAACCAGACATAACGTCTGAGAAAGGGAAGAAATAATAATAATAATAATAATAATAATAATAATAATACTATGTAAAAATTGTGTGAAAATGATACGAGAGAGCAGGACAATCCTTAGGGGGACTATAAAAAAAATCCCAAGAAGAAAGTAACTGATTGTCATGGGGGACATGAGTGGAAGCGTAGGCTTAGACAATCATGTACGATAGAGGAAAAACATGGAGAGACAAAATTAATGACGATGGAGAACGATTGATTGAAATTTGTGAACACCAACACATTTTTTTAACACAAGGATATTCATGAATACCTTGGCAACAGAATATTAGAGAACTTCATTCCATAATAGATTTTATTATCATCAGACAGACAAGTAGTATCAACGAAGCGGATGTTAGATCTTATAGAGAAGCTCAGTGTGGATCAGACCATTATCTAGTATAAATGAACAGTTTATGGCCATGGAAGAAGGCAAAGAATGATGCAAAACTAAAACAAACTTACTGAGAAAGCTCAAAATCTACACTTTAATATTGACAGGCTACAAAATGAAAGTATACGAGCATTCTTTGCTGCCAGACTGGATAGGACATTGGCATAATCATTTGAAGGAAGTACAGAGATAATATATGACTACATAAAAACCATTGTTATAAATATGGACGGGCTGGGCGTAAGGGGAACGGCCACAGCCGTACAGCAGATGGTGATCGGGGGAAGCAGAGGTGGCAATCAAAGAAAAGACCAACGCATTCAACCAGTGGCTGAATGATAAATCGGAAACAAAAAGAAAAATCTGACGTGAGAGAAAGGTGAGGATTACAAAGAATGAAATATGGGAAAGGAAATGCGCCAGTGTCAAAAGCAAACTTGGATTTGGGGGAGCGAAAGATATGTGGTCAGTATTAAAAGGGCTTCGACAAGCGACGAAAGCCAAAACCAATCTTCAACTTATGACACCAAAGAAATCGGAAGAATGTTTCCGGAAATTGTTAACTGAGGATGGAAAAGAATATCTGAAGGAAGGAACAGGGGAGGGAAAGGAACAGGAAGGGAATGAGATCCAAATTTTAGAGAGCGAGGCGAGTAAGGTGTTAAGAACAGGGAAGAATGGTAAATCACCTGGACGAGGCAGTATCAGTATGGAGCTCTTGAAATATAATGGTGAGAACATTGTGAAACCAATAACACGGTTATTCTGTAAAACTCGAATTATTGAGGAATTTTTGTTAGAAAACATTACGAGAATTTTTGGGAAAAATAATGAAAAATAAGTTGGAAATAAATTTTAAAACCCAGGAAGAACAATGTTGTTTGATAACTGGTAGATCATGCTTAGACGATATTTTTACATTACAACAGATCTTAGAGAAACTTAGGGAAAAATCTAAAATATTGAAATAGTTTTCATAGATTTAGGGAAAGCATACGATACTGTTCCGAGAAAACTATTTTGGAAAGCATTACATATAGCGAACACAAAGAGTACTTTAATTAAAATAATACAAGAAATATATGCAGATAACATACTTGTATGTCAAGTGAAAATTGGTAACACACTTCCACAGAAATTTAGAACAAGCAAGAGTCTGTTACAAGGCTGTCCCCTGTCACCAACATTATTTAAAATCAACACAGGCATAAGTCTTAAGTAAATGCAATGGTATGTGGCTAGACATTAAAGATGGAGTTTATTTACATCACCTACTATTTGCTGATGATCAAGCAGTTATTGCACAAGGCGGGCAGGATTCAACTTATATATGTAATCAGTTAGCAATGGAATACAGAAACTAACGATTAAAGATTAATTATCAGAATACTTCACTAATGATCCAGATGACTTATACATGAGGGGAAGAGAATTAAGAAGGTCAGTACCATCTGTTATTTGAGATTCATTTTACAGATGGAGGGAAAACCAGAGGTAGAAATTAATAAAAGAATTAACAATGGGAGGTAGGTCTTTGGGACGCTCAGCTCAATCTTTAAGTGGCAGAAATGTACGAGGTTTTTTTTTAAGTAAGGACCGTTTTTATTTTTTAAAAAAGATACAAATACTTTTGTAAAAAAAAACTTTTATTTTCTGATTCTACACACTTTTACCTATTTTTCTACATAGTCGCCTTGTTTATTTAAGCACTTGTCATACCGTACAACTATGTTTTTAATTCCCTCTACAAATAGTTCGGCCAACTGCTCCGACAGCCAAGAGTTCACGGCCGCTTTCACTTCATCGTCGTCATTGAAGCGCTGCCCGCCAAGATGGTGTTTCAGGGACCGGAAAAGTTGAAAATCGCTAGGAGCAAGGTCGGGGCTGTATGGTGCATGGTCCAAAACTTCCCAGCCAAAAGAATCAATCAAATCCCGAGTCATTTGAGAGGTGTGAGGCCTAGCGTTATCGTGCAGGAGCAAAACTCCTTTTGTCAGCATGCCGCTCCTTTTGTTTTGAATTGCTCTGCGGAGCTTCTTTAGAGTTTCACAGTAGGCATCTGAGTTGATTGTCGTTCCTCGTGGCATAAAGTTCACTAGCAAAACACCGCGCCAGTCCCAGAACAGAGTTGCGATAATCTTGCGCTTTGACAGCGTCTGTTTGGCTTTGACCTTGACGGGTGAGGTTGTGTGTCGCCATTCCATCGATTGTCGCTTGCTTTCGGGAGTGATATGGGATACCCATGTTTCATCTCCAGTGACAATTTGACTCAACATGTCATCCCCTTCTTCCTCGTAACGAATCAAAAAGTCCAATGAAGTGGCATATCTCTTGCCTTTGTGGTCCTCTGTGAGGAGTCTGGGTACCCACCGAGAACACAGTTTCTTAAAGTTTAGGTTTTCAGACACAATTTTGTACAAAACCGATCTTGAAACTTGTGGAAATTCCAAAGAAAGAGTGGAAATTGTGAATCTTCTGTCCTCACGAATCTTTGTTTCGACTGCAGCCACCAAATCATCAGTGATCACAGAGGGCCGGCCTGAGCGTTCTTCGTCATGGACATTTTGAAGGCCATTTTTAAACTCTCTAACCCGTTGACGCACTTTACCTTCACTCATTGCATTCAAGCCATAAACTTCTGTTAACTGACGATGAATTTCTGCAGCTGATAGGCTTCTCACGGTCAATAAACGTATCACTTACCGTATCTCACACGCGGCGGGCGATTCAATAATCGTAAACATTATAAAGTAGCACAGCGATGCGTACACGTCAGCTACAGAGCTGCAACTTGCATCAGTGTGAACGGGAAGGATGCCGACAAGTGGCGTGGTGGCTTGTTGCGGCGTCCGCGCGAACTACGGGACTATACGCGCGAACGGCCCTTACTTAAAAAACAACCCTCGTAGTAACCGAACCAACAGAATCATATGTAAATCGATACTGGAGAGCATGTTTATGTATAGGGTGGAGAAATGGGCTACTAATCTGTAAAACGCAAAACAAAAACAGCAAGCGGAAGAAATGAACTTACGGAGAAGATCAGCAAGAATTTATAGAAAACAGACGATAAGAAACGATGAAATAATAAAGAGAATGGAAGTAAGAGAAAGACTACATGACGTGATGAAAAGAAGGAAGTTACAATGGTACGGGCATGTAAGAAGGCTGGAGGAAGCCAGAATACCGAAAATGATCCTGGAACGGGAACCGGAAGGAAAGAAGAGAAGAGGACTCCCTATGACGACCTGGCTCCAAAATGTACAATTAACGACGAGAAGAAATGGCACAGAGTAAGAAGATATACAAGATCGCAACTCTTGGAGGGAAACCCAGAGGACATCAATTAAGATCTTATGTAACAGATGCAATAATTTCCGGTTTTTGTTATGTTGGAGGAAAACCTTTGAATAGAGGAAAATCAAAGGTAATATTCAGCATCAAAGTGCGTTTTTGCACATGGTATTGTGCAATGTAGTGTGAACGTACTTTTACTGTACTGAATGCTACTGCATTTGGTAAATGCTAGTAGATCCTATGATGGGAGCATAAGAGTGTGTTCTATTTGCTTTTAAATTTTTGTTGCAGTGGGAGGATGATTGTTGTGCACTGATTTTTGCTAAAATGTATTGTTTGTAGTACGTGCTAATGACGTGTGAGCACATTTGCGTAACTACTGTTGCATTTTTATCATTTCCGAGGGAGAATGCTTTAGAGTTTAGACGCTAAGCCTACAGAGCATAATCATTCGCAAGAAGCATCACCACTCACAGTAGAAAGACATACTCATGTCGTGAGAAGATGTAATACCAATTCTATAAAAAGCTGCTAACATGGAGTTCCCCATTAAATGCGAGAAACTATGAAAAACTGATGCAAGAAGGACACTGGACTGGTACTTAAAATGCATTTAAATCGAGCTGTTCACACACTATGTGGCGCAACCAGCTTCTGGTTTGTATGAGGCCAAAACAAAAATGTAATTATTAAATTACTTACTCCATCCAGTATTATGAAAGCATGTAGAAATAAAGTAGCATAAAGCAACATATTCACAATGCAACTCAAAGAGTGCATTTCACATAAGAGGTCGTAATGAGGAACAGAATGTGATGAAAGCAGCTTCTGAGTTATGCAAGGTCAAAGGACACTGAGGTTTCAACACTTGCAAATGCGCAACTGTTTCCACTTGATAATGGTGATACATCAGAAAATTGGAATACTAGATAGTACAAATAAATAATTTTACAGTCAAAAGGCGACTACGACAACATTTACAAAATTTTGCATGGCTGTCCCAGCTACGAGAAGTTTATCTTAGTTTTTGAGTGAGATTTCACGAATACATTACTTGGCAAAGTCACAGAAAACTCTTCGATCTCGAGGCGGACGCTTCATACGTCATGGGTAGGCCTTGTAATCTAGAAGTAAATGGAAAATATTGCCACGTAAATCGCGTATTTGGAGCTGAGAGGACGGATTTTCGCGCTTACGCAACGCGGGAGTAATTTTTCAGTTCCCACGTTAGTTTCTTCAACTACCAAAGATTTGAGCAAGGATGGCACTGTTTGTTTGAGGTCTTCATCGTTTGTGAACTATTTTCCTCCCAAATACTCCTTTAGTTCTGGGAGTAATAGAAACCATTTGGTGCACAGCAGTACTGTAAGGAGGATCTCCAAAAATTTCCCACTTCAGTCGTTTAACTTCCTACTGTGGTTGTACAGACAAATGAGGCCGTATATTGTCATGAATTAAAATTACTGTTATTGACAACATTCCAGGTCTTTGTTTCGAATGGCGGACCAGAGCTGTTGAAGAGTTTCACAATAGGCGTCTGAAATGATAGTTTCTCTTCTTGGCATGAACTCCAAGTGGATCAAGCCTTTTCGCTCCAAAAAAAACTGATGCTATACTTTCTCGTATTCAGAGTTCATTGCCCGGCTACATCGAGTCCTGCTGTCTTTCTGTTTCCATATTGTAACGTAGGCCTTGCATTGCTGATACCTTGGTATTCTGTGGCAGTGGGGGAGACCCGGAAGAGACAAGAAGAAAGAACGCGGTGCGGGAACGCGGACAGTTATCGTATGCCGGTCATGCAGTACTGCACTGGCTAACCCCCCCCCCCCCCCCCTCCACCATCCCCGCCCCTGCCTCCCTCGCTCTCTCTCTCTCTCCCTCTCTCTCTCATCTCTACTGCTAATTGTTTACCAAGCACGGCGCGCTGCTGCAAGCTACGTCGGTGACTTCCGATAATGTCCCACAATCCGCATGGAAGTAACGGCTACAGTTAGCAGGAGCGGCAAATGGTTCACGAAGACAATAACCGCTAGCAGAGGCCGACGTGAACCTCGTTGCAAAAAAATTTGGGTTACACCACAGTCTAACACATATAGACGTGTCTGCTACTGCTCATTTTTACACTGCGACAGCAGCGCTCCAAGCAGCCATTAAGCTACACTTTTGTATACGATATCGGAAGAGCGCGAGTAGTATAGTTTATATTCATTTGTAACATTGTTTTAACAGTGAGGAGCGTAAGGCGTACCATAAAAATTGGCAGTAACTAAACAATGACAAAACATTTGTGTATTTGTCTTAGTTTGGTTTCCCAAGGACCGACGCAGGTACAAACAATACTTTACAGGACAGTTTATTTACAATTCTCTTGTAACCTAGGGATATTTAGTGAAGAATATCATTTTATTTTGAGAACAAAGAAATGGCTACTAAACAGCAGAAGAATGGATCTTTTGGAGAAACACGTCGTATATCTAAAATGTGAAGCTTTCTTCACTACACTTCCAATTAAATCAGCAAATATGGAACGTAGGAAACTCATATGAAATGCAATGCCTGTTTCATTTAACGTACCACGTAAGCCACCACAGCTGTAGTGCAAGGGAAAACCAACGCAGATATGAGAATAATTTTGTGTCTGTGGACGCCAAATCTCTGTAAAATCCAATGAAGATGGTTTCGTAATAACAAGTAGGTGCTGACGTAAGACAATAGAGTCTTTCGGGCATTAAATAAAGTGACTGAAGTTACCTGTCTCTTTGTATATCGATGTTTTTACTTGCGGTTATTTTATAGGCATTATGGTATACATTTTTTATTTGGTTGTTTCTCTTTTATAAATAGAAAGAGATTTTTTTCTCGTTTACAAATAGGAAAAATCGTAAGCGAGAATCATGTCGTATGCGCAGTGACAGAACAGCTTTTGTGGGGAATAGCTTCCATGAATTAGTACTACTTTTTTTTTTTTTTTTTAGGAAAGCCTATATAAGCAAATAAGGTACTTCATTCGAAGTAAGAGGTCAAAATACGTCGATCCTCATAACTAGTTTTACTTAAAAGACTTTTTCCAACTACTATTAATTAATTAAAACACCTATAAAGATATCATAAAACTTGGCCTAGACAAAGATCTAATTTCAGTTTAGTAATCGTTCGATGTGCATCACAATAACATTCTGTCTCATATTTTTTGGTATTTTTATATTGATTTTTTATTTGTATTTTAGCCCTTTCTCAGATTGGCTCAGTTAATGTATTATAAACACCATTTACATTTAAACAGACAGAAATTTTTGAGGGACTCCGAATGTTGTTAGGATGCACAGAATCGTCCATGTAATTGGACATCAGCAGTACTTAAAACTATGTGAAACTTAATTTGATACAGTCCACCAGAATAAAAGAAACAACCTCAAGTGAAATGATCAGTGGTTGTGGTTACGGTCTTGGAACAACATCGACGTGTTTAGTAAGTAGGCGCTGACATTTTCAAGATGATGCTATACTGTTTTGAGTGGTGTGAAGGTGGCAACACTATTGCAGCCAGGCAGTTCAGTGTATATCATTTGTTTATCCATGGACGCCGAATAAACAAACATAGCGCAAAGTTTCTGTCTACTAGTTATAATATTAAAGAGCTTCTTAAACAAAAAACTGTAAGCATGGATCTGCAGCTCTGGACAACCAACGACCACAAGATAGTAATATCCACACGGGTTGTAGATTTTGGTTTCCACATTATTATGGAGGCTCGAATTAATGCCACTTCAGATAAACGCAAGTACGTAGATCTTAATATCTTCCTTAAAACAGGATCATGGTCGATTTTCTCCTTCATCCTTATGTAAATTAACTCTGACCATAATGTTTGCTATTTATATGTGACTTGAAACTTCATGTAATTTGCTTCAAGATTGCTGAACATTACGGTATTATCAGTGTTTCATGCGCGTGAACAAGTTTCAACAATTTTTCAGAGATGAATGAATGTCAGTTTTTCCGGAGATAACGTCTTGTGGCCTGGATAAGCGGTGTCTATCGAGTTAACTTCAACACGTTTAGTGTTTTCCTGAATGCATGGAGCCACCCTGATTTAGGTTTTCCGTGATTTCCCGAAATCGCTCCAGGCAAATGCCGGGACGGTTCCTTTGAAAAGGCACGGTCGATTTCCTTCCACGTCCTTCCCTAATCTGATGGGACCGATGATGTCGCTGTTTGGTCCCCTCCCCCGAATCAACCAACCAACCAATCTGAATACATGAAACTTTGCAGTAATATATCATGGACGCTCCCGAGCTTCAGTTGCCGTAAAGGGCAGTCAATTGAAAACGAAAAAAGTAAGTAAACTGTTTATTATTTTAAAAGTTATCTCCACAGCTGATAATACATTTATATACCACTGCGAGACAAGACAGTCAATGCCTTCATGGAAAATGTTTGCGGCTGCCTACGAAACCAGGATTGAACCCAGATGTGCAGCTCTTCATACGAAGCAAATCAACGGTCACGAATGTCTTTCTTAAGGGCTAAAAAATTAAGGAAATCACATGGGGAGTGATCGAGTCTGTATGGAGGATGTGTAAAGGCTTCCCAGCGAAACTTCTGCAACATACACGAACCAACCTTGGCAACGTGTCGGAAATGTATAAGAGTTCCTAGAGAAACTTCTGCAGCGTGGTATATAAATGTATTATCAGCTGTGGAGATTACTTTTAAAATAATAAACAGTTTACTTACTTTTTTCGTTTTCAATTGACTGCCTTTTACGGCAACTGAAGCTCGGGAGCGTCCATGATATATTACTGCAAAGTTTCATGTATTCAGATTGGTTGGTTGGTTGATTCGGGGGAGGGGACAAAACAGCGGCATCATCGGTCCCATCAGATTAGGGAAGGACGTGGAAGGAAATCGACCGTGCCTTTTCAAAGGAACCATCCCGGCATTTGCCTGGAGCGATTTCAGGAAATCACGGAAAACCTAAATCAGGCGTGCATCTCTTTGCCCGAAACAAATTGACAGCCATGAATGTCTTTCTTCTGGACTCTATGAATATGGTAGCCACATGGGAAGAGATCGGGAATGTATGGAGGATGTGTAAGGGCTCCCCAGAGAAACTTATGCAACGTAGTCGAAACAACCTTGCAAATATGTTGCCAAGGTTGTTTCGAGTACGCTGCAGAAGTTTCTCTAGGAACTCTTACACATTTCCGATACGTTGCCAAGGTTGGTTCGTGTATGTTGCAGAAGTTTCGCTGGGAAGCCTTTACACATCCTCCATACAGACTCGATCACTCCCCATGTGATTTCCTTAATTTTTTAGCCCTTAAGAAAGACATTCGTGACTGTTGATTTGCTTCGTATGAAGAGCTGCACATCTGGGTTCAATTTCGGTTTCGTAGGCAACCGGAAACATTTTTCAAATGGATCTGAGCACTATGGGACTTAACATCTGAGGTCATCAGTCCCCTAGAACTTAGAACTACTTAAACGTAACTAACATCCATATCCGAGGCAGAATTCGAACCTGTTACCGTAGCGGTCGCGCTGTTCCAGACTGAAGCGCCTAGAACCTCTCGGTCACAGCGGCCGGAGGAAACATTTTTCCATGAATGCATTGACTGTCCTGTCTTACGGTGGTATAAATGTATAAATAGTAATGGAGATTACTTTTGAAATATGAAGCGGTTTATTTACTATTTTTCACTTGTCACATTTTAATTGACTGCCTCTCACACAATTTTATCCAAGTGTGAAGAATATGTACCACTGTACAATACAATAATTATCTGAAACAAGGTTCATACGTTTCCTTGTTAAATGCACCACCTCTCATCGTTTAGTGGAGTACTGTCGTGGCCTAAGAAGTACATGTTCTGGTAGGCTGTGAGTACTCTTTACATAGATTTTTCTTTAAGCAAAAACACGGTGATAGCTATGGAGTCACTGGTTCCTGTTTGCGACTGAGCATCTGCCTACGCCAGCTTCAGTTTAGTTGCATTTGCCACTTTTTTTATTATCACGAGCTGTAGAGGGGAACTGATTTTAAGACACGTGAAGTAACGTCTGTTAATATATTGTCACTTATATCTTCACCTTCTTGGTACTTTCAGGCAGCTGTATCTCAGAGTCACTAATAAAAGAGTATGTGTTGATGTAAGACTTATCAAGAAAGCTTTCAATTAAAGAAAGCATTCAATTAAAGAAAATTATTGTTTTGTTAGCATTAAAAATTTCTTTATCGGAAAGGCATACTTCTACTCATTGTGAAGAAGGGGAGTGATGGTTGCAGGCGTGCAAAACCGATATATTTTATACGTGACTGAAAAAGAAAAGTACTAAAAATTTTGTTTTGTTGTTTGACAACTTGTTAACTGTTGTTTATCGGAACTATGAAGGTTACAGACACCATGAATACACTACGGATATTATTACAATGGAGCAGACGACGTATAAATAAATCTACGACTTGAATGTCCTGGGGTGTTGTTAACACAACTGTCTGATAACGTTTCAGGCGACAGATCACGTGAATGTCGCTGGAGGAAGTTTTTGAGTACAGTGAATAATAATCATAATAAATAATAAGTGTGGTTGTGAAGTGTTAGTTATAGAATATACTCCTCAGCAGGACGTTCCAGAAGGGCATAACAAAACTACCCAAATAGGACCCGAACTGTTCCTTACCAGGTCTCTACTCGTAATTCCCTTTTGTCAGGCAGTTCACTTTAGTGCATTGTTTATTTCTACCCAATTTTATGGGAGATACTTGATATTCTTTTAATTATTCATTCCAAATTCTATCTTTTTTTTTTAATTCACAGTAGAAGAGGGTTGGAGGTAAGCTATCACCTTGTCTTACACATCTATTTAGTTTTAGGTGCTTAAAAATTTCGCCCAAGGGCTTTGCCTTTATTTGTATTATAACGAGAGAAGGTAGATGATGACAGGTGTGGATATTACTGATCTATCCGTTTAATAAGTCATGCTTGCAAAATACTGATACGAATTATTTACAGACGAATGGAAAGACTCGAAGAACTAGACTTGAGGGAAGACCCGTTTTGATGCCGGAGAAATGTAGAAACATACGATATAATACTGAAGGAAGGTCGAAGAAAGGCAAACTTACTTTTGTTGCAGTTATAGATTTAGACAAGCTTTCGACAACGTTGAGTGGAATTCACTGTTGGAAATTCTGTAGGTAACACAATAAAATACAAGGAGCGACACGTTTCTACAACTTGTGCAGAAGCCAGATTGCAGTTATGAAAGCCGAAGGACCTGAAAGGGAAGCAGCGGTTGGTAAGGAAGTGAAACAGGTTTGTGGCCTATCGCCGATGTTATTCACTCTGTATATCAAGCAAGAAGTGAAGGTAACTAGGGAAAATTTCGGAGGTGGAATTAAAATTCAGGGCGAAAAATAAAAGAAGCTTTGAAGTTTGTGGATGACATTTTCAGAAACAGCAAAGGACTTGGAAGAGCAGCAGAACGGAACGGATGGTGTCTTGAAAAGAGGTCATAAAATGAACATCTGTAAAAGCAAAACAAAATAATGGAATGTAGTCGAATTAAATGCGGCGATTCTGGGGAAATTAGATCAGAAACGAGACACTAAAAGTAGTATATGGATTTTGCTATTTCTGCAGCAAAATAAGATGATCGCCGTAGTGGAAAGATTATAAAATACATGTTGGCTATAGCAAGGAAAGCATTTCTTGCGTGCTGGCTATAGCAAGGAAAGCATTTCAGAGTAAGAGGTATTTGTTAACATCGAATATAAATTAAAGTGTAGGGAAGCCTTTTCAGAAGATATTTATCTGGAACGTAGTCTTGTGTGGGGGTGAAAAGTGGACAGTAAGAAGTTCAGACAAGAACAGAATAGAAGATTTTGAAATACGGCTATTCAGAAGAATGAGAAAGATCAGATGGGTATATGGAATACTAACGAGAAGGCACTGACTCCAGTCGGGGAAGAAAGAAATTTACGCCACAACTTGACTAAAAGAAGGGCTCACTTATAAGCCATATCTGGAAGCATCAAGGAATAGTCAATTTGATAGAGAAGGAACATGTTGGGAGTAAAAATTGTAGAGGTATATCATGACATGAATACAGTAAGAAGGTTCAAACGGATGTAGGTTGCAGTGGTTACTTGGAGATGGAAGGGTCTGTGCAGGATAGAAGAGCATGGAGAGTTGCACCAAAAAAAAGTTCGGACTGAAGACCACAATTAGACCTGAGATTAATTTTCTGTTGTGTTAGTCATTCTTCACAATTACAGCCTTTTATCTAGGAAGCTAATGTAGGCCTTACAACTCATATTTATGTGGCTAATAATAAATGAATATATTAAGTATTTATTCCCGGTAATTACAAGGGAAACTCCTCATCGCTCCCTCCTTATATTTGGTGGTAAGAGGGACCAGTGGACAGCCCGTCAAATATTGAACACAAATCAAGCATGAAAACAGGAAGAACTCTGGAAAAAGAAGCAAAGTAGAAACAGTGAACGGTCCAAGGACAAGAAGTGCAATATAGAGCAGACTGAAATAGCAACGGCGTTGTGGGTAAGTGGTTGTTGCACTGCAAAGCGGGCGAGCCGTGTTCAAAACTTCTCGTGTCAATTTTTTTTTTATTTTTTCGCTGTACAAATTTGTGTCGTAGTGTAATGGAAATTCGTGGTAAGGTCTTACGGGACCAAACTGCTGAGATCATCGGTCCCTAAGCTTACACACTACTTAATCTAACTTCAACTAACTTACGCTAAGGACAACACACACACACACCCATGCCCGAGTGAGGACTCGAACCTCCGACGGGGGCAGCCGCGCGAACCGTGGCAAGGCGCCCTGAACCGCTCGGCTACCCCGCGCGGCGTGGTGTAACGCCCTTTTCTAACAGTGAGGTGTAAGGTAGGGACCTACAATGACAGTTGATTCTGCAGAACTACTCTATTAGCAACCGAAGCAAGTGGCTTTCGAACAGGAACCGCAAATGTTTGATTACAAGGCGACAAGTCAACTGATCCTTCCACCAGCAAACACGTCTGGTGCGTCATACACGGCATTAGTGACAGTATGTTGGTCAGACGACAGAAATCTCTTACAGACGCACCTAATTTGTACGCCTGGTGAGCGAGTGAGATATGCCTCCTTGACCGATTTAGGTTTTTTACGAATGTGATCACTCCCAAAAAAACGATTAAAACATAATAGTTTGTCGCATAATGTGTAACAAATGAACGGAACAGTTTCACAATCACACAGTTTCTCTGTGCTCTGTCAAAAGATATGTTTTTAACGTTTTTGAAGCTGCATTCCGTTTTGGAAGTTTTGACTCTTGAATTCCTTTGTTGTAACGTAGTTCACACTCGTTTATTTGTTCTCATTTCTGTGAGACGTCTATGTGGTATCTCGCCTGCTCTTACTATTCATCACATTTACTTGTGACGGTAACGTATTCTTCCCATGTGCCTCATATTCTATAATGTTTAGAATGACAACTGCCGAGACTACAGAAAGAGAATAAACATTTTAGTGATCGGTCGGACAGTTCATAATGTTATGAAAATGATAAAATAAAATAAAATAAAATAAGAATAAATGGCACCAAGGAGATCTGAGCATGGATCTCCGCCTGCGCAGTCCATCACGTGACCACGTAACTACGACGCTACGGCTGTTCAAGTGCTCACGTTACTGCTCTTGCTAAGGCTGGACCGTTCACTGTTCCTATTTTGATTTTTTTCGTGGTTCGGTACACCTTCTTCCTGTTTTCAATCTTGATCTGTGTTCAGATTTTACGGGCTGTCCACTAGGGCATCTTACCACTAAATTTGAGTGGGGTGCGATGGGGAAACCATACAAAAATGTAAGAACTACAAAAAATACTAGCTCTACAACTGCTTTCTACCACTATAAAATTAAGGTAAAGCTCCTTAATCAGTTACTCAATATTAAAACTACTGTTGGTGCTAATATTCTGCTCTGTTTATGTTCATTCGTTGGGGTGCATCTAAACCGGAGATGGTTGTTTACGTTTCTGGATTTTGATCTGCTCTTATACCACCCCGGTCAGCAGCCATTTTCTGGTGAGTTCCTTGGGCATAGAGCATTACGTCAGAAGGTTTCCACTGAACAAGCGATTTCACGACTCACTGTAACGTCTTAGAATCCACATTTCCGTGATGATTTACTACAACACAATGAAAGTCGTGAAGACTGACGTTTTCAGGGAAGAGGAAAGTGATATTACATAAAGAGCGACCTTGCATAAAGTATTAAAGTATTTTATGCAATGATGTGGAATAGTATCCAGAAGGATTCTAATCTTCATGCCACTGACCGCGGAAACCTACATAGTTATGTCGATCTTACTGTTACGTAGCCATTTTTCTCTGAAACCGTCCACTAACATATTTCAGAGGATAGCAGCAAATTCCCTGATCAAGTAGTCATTCAGTTACACCTCTCAGTAATTGCAGACCTGGATCAGCATCGCCAGTGGCTGTTTTCACCCAGTGGCTGTTTCACTGTTTGCCTTCCCTTGCCTTTGTGAAACAGTGGAGGGTTCTGAAAGTTTCGAGTGAGGCTGGATAGCGAAAGATAAGGACTTACGAGAACAAGGCAGAGTTGTAAACTTGTTCCGGCTAGAGTGGGTTTCCGGAGGCGGCCAGAACGGCATTCGCCGTCTCGCCCCCCATCCTCCCGCGTGGCAGGTAGTACCTGATTCTTTGTCTCTGAAAGACACAGCACTCTGGAAGGAGGGTCCTTACAGCCAGATACAAATCGATGTGCGGACATTTGCCTCGCCGGACATTTGCCTCACCGGACATTTGCCACGATTTTACCTGCTCCGAAGGGTTGGGTCCCTTGTCTCCCCCTCCTCCTCCTCCTCATCGCTGTCGTGCAGTAAAGGTACTTACTGAGCCTTTCCGCTGGTTTACTTAACATAGGACCAGAATCTCTTTGGATTTTCCGCCACATTTCTAGAGAGACTTTCGTTGAGGAAACTGTTGAATGCATCTCACATTGAAATGCTTACCAAATTTCAAAAAAATGGTTCAAATGGCTCTGAGCACTATGGGACTCAACATCTTAGGTCATAAGTCCCCTAGAACTTAGAACTACTTAAACCTAACTAACCTAACGACATCACACACACCCATGCCCGAGGCAGGATTCGAACCTGCGACCGTAGCAGTCCCGCGGTTCCGGACTGCAGCGCCAGAACCGCTAGACCACCGCGGCCGGCTACCAAATTTCGAGCCTTAGTAAAACGTCGCCCATCTTGGAGATTTTGCGTTCGTTTAAATTATACGTGCCTTTTTCGGTGTTCCTGCAGCAGCTTTCTGTCGTATTTTCTGTATCACGGGGGATCAGTTCCGTCTCTTATTAATTTATTTGGTATGAATCTCTCGAGTGCTGTTGATACTATTTATCTGAACTTTAGCCACATATGGTCTTCACTTACATAGTTTGGAAGGATTGGAGTCTGTCTCTTAGAAAGACGTCAACCGAATTTATAGTTGCTTTTATAAATAGATATATTTCTCGTTTAGTTTTGGTGAATTTCTTTATTACGGAACTGAGCCTTGCTCGACTGTGTGTTCGCTAATCCCTGTATCCGTGATGATGCTCAGGATTATTTGTGGAGGTCAAGTGTGTTTTCTTAACCATTTACAATTTGTATCGCCTCTGAACTAATTGTTCAAAATAATTTAAAAAAAAGCATTTAGAACGATTACGGAAGTTGTTTTCTATCTACAATAGGGTCTGAAAATGTAGTTTTGTCGACATACGGAAGGTAGATTGAAGTCACTGCCAACTATAATTGTATGAGTAGCGTACCTACTTGTGATGAGACTCGAGTTTTCTTTGAACTGTTCAGCAGCTGTTTTATTTGAGACCGGGGGTCGGTAAAAAGAGCCAGTTATTAGTTTATTCCGGTTGTCGAATATAACCTCTGCCCATACTAAGTCACAGGAACTATCTGCTTCAATGTCGCTTGTGAGCTGAAACACACATTACATTATTTTTTCTTAAGCTGTGCTTCTTGTTTCTGTTGTAGTGCAGATCATTACAATTACGGCTTTTCCCTCCAAAACCTAGGATGCTTTCTCTGTGACCCTGTAAATACCAGAGCTAAACAATGTAGAGCAACAGCGTACGTTACAAGCATAGCCTTCTGTATTACTTCATTTCCTTATTTCTAACATTTTAAAATCGTGCGTCGACTTTAGATGACATGTCAATCATAGATGTTCTTATCTCTATTTAGTGAACGTATTTTCAGTCATGTTTTGAACATTGTCCCTCTACACTTTATTAACTACGGTAATGTTTCGCCGCAAGGGACATCGGATTCTAGAGAGTAAATTAATATGGAGTATGTCGTTCTCCTTTTCAAACATTCCCATTCCCATTTCTTCTTTCCTTATTGTCTTTTGGGCATGCAGCTCTAGTAATTAAAGTAGGCACAATCGTAGTGACCAAAAAGAAATGATTAGCGCACATTCGCATTCTCTTTACGTCGTTCCTCTCTTGTTGCTCCCATGCCGATGGATTGTTTCTATCGCAATCAGTAAGCGTGAAAGGAAGCTACCGTACAGACAGAGGCATCTATATTTATACTTGGCAGAACTAATTACATACTGACATAATCGTCGGTATTGCTTTCGTTTCCCAAAAGTTATAAATATTTCGATTTCGGAAAAGAAGCTCTGTATTTCGCCAAGATGTCGAAGAAGGAGGTCCCTTAGGTACTGGTTGTATCGAGTAAAATGTGGAGACGGCGGTTTGAAAGCGGACAGAAGAAGTACGAGGAAGGGCGTCCCTTACCTGAGGGATTGCTACTCAAGCCACCTGGCGAAGGGGCAAGTGTGGGAAATGTCCGGCGTGGCTAATGTCCGGCGTGGTAAATGTCCGGCATTCATAAAAATCTTCTACATAGGCGTTGTTTCATTTGGCCAGCTGTGGGAAGTAAGGTTGAGTCCGCAGCCGTGCCAGCTACGGCTTGTTAAAATTGTTCAGAATACAGATTTCCTACTAGCTTAGCTTCTCCTTCTCAAGATTCAGCGCGCTTTTGACTTGAGGCCTGTGAGGCGAGATTGCTATTCGTCAATTAAAGAATACTTTCATGGAGTGGGACAGGTCTCCTGGCTCCGTTTTCCCGCCTCTGATCGATTGTTTTAAGGATAATGAGGCGGAAAAGAGTATAAGATGGTATGAATCATTGTCAGTTGCGCGTTTTTCATTCGTCGGAACTCAGAATCTCTGAATTCACTGGGCAATGAGTTCCCGCTGTGGCGAAAAGACAGTAAAGTTATAGAGCGCTTACATAGAAACACTTCATCATAGGACAATGAAGAGTGCATTTCACTTTATGTTTCTTCAAAATAAAGACTTCATGCTAGGATTTTGCAGTAAACAGGGTGTTAAAAAGGTACGGCCAAACTTTCAGGAAACATTCCTCACACACAAATAAAGAAAAGATGTTATGTGGACATCTGTCCGGAAACGCTTAATTTCCATGTTAGAGCTCATTTAATTTCGTCAGTATGTACTGTACTTTTTCGATTCACCGCCAGTTGGCCCAATTTAAGGAAGGTAATGTTGACTTTGGTGCTTGTGTTGACATGCGACTCATTGCTCTACAGTACTAGCATCAAGCACATCAGTACGTAGCATCAACAGGTTAGTGTTCATCACGAACGTGGTTCTGCTGTCAGTGCAATGTTTACAAATGCGGAGTTGGCAGATGCCCATTTGATGTATGGATTAGCACGGGGCAATAGCCATGGTGCGGTACATTTGTAT
The DNA here is from genome assembly GCF_021461395.2 of Schistocerca americana. Lineage (NCBI taxonomy): Eukaryota > Metazoa > Arthropoda > Insecta > Orthoptera > Acrididae > Schistocerca > Schistocerca americana. The sequence goes on along the minus strand of NC_060122.1, from coordinate 446,900,524 downwards.
CGAGACAGATTTCCAGAACGAAGGTGTCCCGACAGGAAGACGTTCGAAGCAATTGATCGGCGTCTTAGGGAGCACGGAACATTCCAGCCTATGACTCGCGACTGGGGAAGACCTAGAACGACGAGGACACCTGCAATGGACGAGGCAATTCTTCGTGCAGTTGACGATAACCCTAATGTCAGCGTCAGAGAAGTTGCTGCTGTACAAGGTAACGTTGACCACGTCACTGTATGGAGAGTGCTACGGGAGAACCAGTTGTTTGCGTACTATGTACAGCGTGTGCAGGCACTATCAGCAGCTGATTGGCCTCTACGGGTACACTTCTGCGAATGGTTCATCCAACAATGTGTCAATCCTCATTCCAGTGCAAATGTTCTCTTTACGGATGAGGCTTCATTCCAACGTGATCAAATTGTAAATTTTCACAATCAACATGTGTGGGCTGACGAGAATCCACACGCAATTGTGCAATCACGTCATCAACACAGATTTTCTGTGAACGTTTGGGCAGGCATTGTTGGTGATGTCTTGATTGGGCCCCATGTTCTTCCACCTACGCTCAATGGAGCAAGTTATCATGATTTCATACGGGATACTCTACCTGTGCTGCTAGAACATGTGCCTTTACAAGTACGACACAACATTTGGTTCATGCACGATGGAGCTCCTGCACATTTCAGTCGAAGTGTTCGTACGCTTCTCAACAACAGATTCGGTGACCGATGGATTGGTAGAGGCGGACCAATTCCATGGCCTCCACGCTCTCCTGACCTCAACCCTCTTGACTTTCATTTATGGGGGCATTTGAAAGCTCTTGTCTACGCAACCCCGGTACCAAATGTAGAGACTGTTCGTGCTCGTATAGCGGACGGCTGTGATACAATACTCCATTCTCCAGAGCTGCATCAGCATATCAGGGATTCCATGCGACGGAGGGTGGATGCATGTATCCTCTCTAACGGAGGACATTTTGAACATTTCCTCTAACAAAGTGTTTGAAGTCACGCTGGTACGTTCTGTTGCTGTGTGTTTCCATTCCATGATTAATGTGATTTGAAGAGAAGTAATAAAATGAGCTCTAACATGGAAAGTAAGCGTTTCCAGACACATGTAGACATAACATATTTTCTTTCTTTGTGTGTGAGGAATGTTTACTGAAAGTTTGGCCGTACTTTTTTGTAACACCCTGTATAGGAGAGGAGAGAGACATGGTAAGAGATGATTGGTGAGACAAGCCTTGCTGCCACTAGAAGGCAGTAAGTACAAACAGAGGGTTGAAATCGTACTCCAGTCGCTGCTGCCGCTGCTGCTGCTATTCCTTTACTCACGCTCCGCGCCATGTGCCGCCGTCGCAGCGGGCGGTGCTGTTCGGATGCGAAGTTAATTTGCTCCCTTCAGGAGACCAATACGTTAATCTCAAGTCACACACCCAGCTTGTTGCTTTGAATGTGAATTTTGGCGATCATGTCTTGTTCACTCGTTTCTTTCCTTGTACTTTCTCCACTTAATAACAACTTATGCAGTCAATAGTCATGCTTGCAGATTATTAATAACGTATTTGTGTTTCATCCTCCCTATCCACCGGTGCCACGGTTATGTTTTAGAGTTATAATCCATTATCTGTTCGCCAATGGTTCTTTTTAGTGTAGCAGTGGGTAATTATAATGTTTAAAGACAATGTTTCATGGTTAACTGCACTACAACTACTAATATTCATTTAAATAAGACGTTTCCATTGCGTAACAATATGCTTGTTTTGAAAAAAACCTATTAGATATAGTATTCTGGCGATGGAAAGATTTGCCGCTGGAATATCTTCCAATGTTGCCCAGGGTACGCTCGATCGTTTGGTTTTTCGTGACATTAACTGGACGATCTACAGGGAGGCTCTTTCCGTGTAACAGTTGGGGCGCACAACTAGGTGTTCTTCGCACATTTGCACTGTCCTCCGCTGCTGAATATGCAGCACCCGTGTGACAAAACTCCACCCATGCCAAACAAGTGAACATTGCCTTAATGAAACAGGACGCATTGTCACTGCCTGCTTGCAGGCAACTCCTGTTAATAAAGTATATCATTTCATGGGCTTAGCACCTCCACATATCAGATGAGTAACAGCAGTAGAAAAAGAGTAGCGGAAACAGGAGACAGATCCAAGACACCCCTTGTTCGGATGTGAATACTAACACCCAAGATTAGGATCAAGAAGGAGTTTCCTCCGTTCAACGGAACCACTGTTAACGTCACCTGCAAATCGTCGAATACAGCTTTGGCGTAACTCACCATCAGAGAGGTACTGGAACAACGCTAAAGAAGAGCTTGCTAAAGCACATCACTTCCCATATAAAACACGGAAGGTCCCCAACAGGCTGAGAACTGGTGAACTCTTATGCAAGGTCAATCTGAAGAAATGGGGTTTCTCTCCAGGAGATGAACTATGCGAATGTGGCAAACAGCAAGATCATCAACACCTGCTCAACTGTAGATACATCACAGCACCATGCCCGATGGATGATCTGGTTATTGCCAATGATACAGCAGTTCAAACGGCGGAATTTTGGATGTCATATGGAATTGAATCAGGTACTTATATTGTTTATGAATTGATGTCATATGGAATTTAATCATCTATTGTTTGCAAATTGCTGTCTATCGGCTATATATGTTTGTTATGTTCTGGACACGAGTAAATAAATAAAGATTTGTTTTAAACTAATATGCATGATCATTTGAGCTGGTCTGATGGTCATCAGAGTTTGGTGTTTTCATCATAGGAGTACACTCTAAACACAACTGACACCCTACATTACGTAAGTTGTATATAAAGATTAAAATGTAAGATTGGAACCCTTATATATGTACGCAGCCTAGGCAGTTATGAGATTTATAAAGGAAAGATTTTTTTTCCATTTGAACGTGATGTAAAGTCTTGAAAAACAATTTTATTTGGTGGTCGCCGACCTCAATTGCCTTCTCTCCATTTGCAGAGTATACTGCTAGTCAAGATGCCAGCATGCTGAAGCGTTGTTGAACACCCCATGAAATCGTCTTTCGCTTTCCTTGGCTTTGGGATCGAGCATCCTTAACGTGTGACGATCACTACCCACTGCATCTTTGTAGAGCGCACAGTCCCACAGGGTGTGCTGTGGAGTGTGCACACTGTCGTAGCCAGAGCTATCATTCATGTCTTTTGATTTTTTACAGATACGTAGAATACGGCCTATGACCAGTCAGGAAATGTGTCAATCAGCTCGACGGGTGAAGAAATCTCATTTTAGTCTCCCCTTGATGTTATGGAGAAAGTAGTATGTTCTTCTGCTTGTACATATAGTGTTCCATTCATTTTGCCACAGCTGTAATATGCGATCTTCCATTAACTTTTGTAGCATATCGTAATATTATAATCTGATCCGCAATGTTTACGGTCTTTGTCAGCGTCTGTAGAATATTTCAGAAGCAGTATTACTCGGGTAATACAGATTGTGGTCGTCTTGTAGCTCTACTCAGTGGTTCTTTTAAATTATAAGAAGCAATTATAGAAAATCATTTTGTCCTTCTTCCTCGACCCATACAGTCAAAAAAGGAGGTACTGGTATTGTTCTGTGATAATGAAACTGCCGGTTATTTGAACTCAGAATACTTCGATATTAATTATCGGAGATACTTTCACTAAATATATATAGCCGATGTATGAAGGTAGTATCTGTTCCTGAAAGAACAGTTACCGTTGATGACCATGCAGCTTCGCTAGAATGAAATGATAATTTAACGGACATCCTAGCTGAAAACAGGCGCTGATATACTTCATTGGGTACATGTTGAAAATGTGTGCCCAGACCGGGACTCGAACCAGGGATCTCCTGTTTACATGGCAGATGCTCTATCCATCTGAGAACAGTTATCTTTCAGGGGCAGATACTAGCTTCATATTCAGTTAAAATATGGCTTCCCGGCCATTGACCTTCTTGTGCGAACGCACACGCTATGCCCGAACTCGTACGGTACTTGGTAGATTAATCTGCCACGAGTAATGAGTATGATGGGCAAACATCTATTAGGCGCACTACTAATGCAGTGGTGTGGACATGTTGGGAATGTGTGTCTCACGGGGAACGTGCAAGGTATAAGTCCCTGCAGGCGCACCATCCTCTGTGTCCTCGGTGGCTCAGATGGAGTCGGCACGGTAGCTCAGCGTGTTCGGTCAGAGGGCTGCTCGCCCTCTGTAATGAAAAAAAAAAAAAACTGAGTAAAGCAATCAACGATCAACTTGAACGGGTATCTTGTGACGTCCGCCCAGACCAAACGCAAGGAACAATATCGAACAAAATGGAAGAAAAAAAAAATGAATGGAGCGTCTGCCATGTAAGCAGGAGATCCCCGGTTCGAGTCCCGGTCGGGGCACACATTTTCAACACGTACCCAATGAAGTATATCAACGCCTGTTTGCAGCTAGCGAGTCAATTTAATTATCATTTCATCTATAGCTGAGATTTTAAATGTAACTTGAGAGTTCGATGTATGTATGTAAAAGGTAAATGTTAATATGTATAATGTGTTCGTATTTCTCTCTGGAGAGGCTATTGAGACACCATCCTGCAATTTCACGACCTTTTCAAAGAATGGAGTGTATAATAGATTCCAGTCAAAATTATTTTATATTTTTTTATTTAAATTTCTGTGACGTTTGCGCGTATATTCGCAACAAGTTTGGAACTTCACTTTCAAACCAGACGTGCTCTAACAGCGCTTATCACAGCTAAATTTCACTGACATACATAGGTAACATCTACACAACACATAGTCATACAACAGATATGGAGTGATATTCTCCATATCTGTTGTATGACTATGTGTTGTGTGGGTGTTACCGAAGTATGTCAGAGGAATTTTGCTCAGATAAGCACTTTTAGTGCAGGCGTGGTTTGAAAATGAACGGCAACGTTCGAAACTAGTCACCAGTATAGATTACACGCCAACTGTGACAGAAATCTAAATAAAGAATTGTCAAATCTAAGTTGCTGGTTCTCGCCCTGAAAAATATTGGAACTATCCAAAATTATTTGTAATCTCACGAAGCCGCCAGATAGACAAGCAGACATAGCATTGTTCATTTGTGCTTGCAAATACATGCCACACTTTTCGTATTTGCCTCAGTTCCAAGTATCCTTCGTACTTCCATTGCTTTGCTTTTCTTCAAAAAAATAAACGGCTCCCTTTTTCTGATTTTCGAGTCCAGTGGGCACATTCCAAGTGTTACTAAAACTGCCAGTTGGCCCTCGTAGTCAAAAGTAATTGTATGTATGTGGACCGGAGACCTAGAAACGACGGAGAGGCTCCGTCCCCGCCGCAGCCGCAGTGGTCCACAACCCCACGACCACTACCGCAGTCCACTTCACCACTCCGTCGCCCCACGCCGAACCCAGGGCGGATTTGTGTCGAGGTCCGGTGAACCGGCCGGTCTGTGGATGGTTTCAGGCGGTTTTCCATCTGCCTCGGCGAATGCGGGCTGGTTCCCCTTACTCCGCCTCAGTTACGCTATGTCAGCAATTGCTGAGCAAACAAGTTCTCCACGTACGCGTACACCACCATTACTTTACCACGCAAACATAGGGGTTACACTCGTCTGGTGTGAGACGCCTTGGGGGTCCACCGGGGGCCGAACCGCACGATAACCCTGGGTTCGGTGTGGGGCGGCGCAAGGGTGAAGTGGACTGCGGTAGTCGTTGTGGAGTTGTGGACCACTGCGGCTGCGACGGGGACGGAGCCTCTCCATCGTTTCTAGGTCCCCGGTTAACATACAATACATACAATACAATGGTAGTGTACGCGTACGTGGAGAACTTACTTGCGCAGCAATCGCCGACATAGTGTAACTGAGGCGGAATATGGGGAACCAGCCCGCATTCGCCGGGGCAGATGGAAAACCGCCTAAAAACCATCCACAGACTGGCCGGTTCACCAGACCTCGACACAAATCCGCCGGGCGGATTCGTGCCTTGGACCAGGCGCTCCTTCCCGCCCGGAAAGCCGTGCGTTAGACCGCACGGCCAACCGGGCGGGCTAGTCGAAAGTAATACGTAAAGAACTGTACGGCTGTGGTGGCCGCAGTCTGCTGAGCACATGGCTCGCGCTGGCGTGGTCGGTAAACAAGTAGATTTCTCCCGGTGAGTTGTTGACGGCCGCAAGTGGCGCCGTGCGGGGCCGTGGCTCTCTGCCGCTCCGCGCCGTGTTGTGTTGTGACGTGATGTGTCGCAAGGCGCAGCCCCCGGCAGGAATCCGGCCGCGTGGCCGACACAGACGCGGCCTGAGTCACGGCGGCCGCCTGTGAGCGCCTCGCGCTGAACTGGTTCGCTCCGCGCAGGCAGTGAAAGTGCTCGCGCCGCCGCGCCGCTGACGCAGGTCACGATTCCCGGCGGGCCGCCCTCGGAGCGCCGGGCCGCGCCGCCGCGACGCACGGGCCGCCCGCCCGCCAGCCGGCGCCGACGCCCGCGACCTTTAGACGCGACACAGTCTCTGGGCGACAGTCGCTCCCTGTCTCCGACTCTCGTTGTTGTTGTTGTGGTCTTCAGTCCTGAGACTGTTTTGATGCAGCTCTCCATGCTACTCTATCCTGTGCAAGCTTCTTCATCTCCCAGTACCTACTGCTGCCTACATCCTTCTGAATCTGCTTAATGTATTCATCTCTTGGTCTCCCTCTACGATTTTTACCCTCCACGCTACCCTCCAATACTAAATTGGTGTTCCCTTGACGCATCAAAACATGTCCTACCAACCGGTCCCTTCTTCTAGTCAAGTTGTGCCACAAACTCCTCTTCTCCCCAATTCTATTCAATACCTCCTCATTAGCTATGTGATCTACCCATCTACTCTTCAGCATTCTGCTGTAGCACCACATTTCGAAAGCTTCTATTCTCTTCTTGTCCAAACTAGTTGTCGTCCACATTTCACTTCCATACATGCCTACACTCGATACAAATACTTTCAGAAATGACTTCCTGACACTTAAATCTGTACTAGATGTTAACAAATTTCTCTTCTTCAGAAACGGTTTTTCCTGCCATTGCCAGTCTACATTTTATATCCTCTCTTCTTCGGCCATCATCAGTTATTTTGCTCCCCAAATAGCAAAACTCCTTTACTACTTTAAGTGTCTCATTCCCTAATCTAATTCCCTCAGCATCACCGGAGTTAACTCGACTACATTCCGTTATCCTCATTTTGCTTTTGTTGATATTAGAAGGCCTTAATTTTGTGAGATAACCTGGCACCTGCGAGAAACGAAGGTACGATTTTCCGCAGGTGCAAGTTTCAGGTGGGTGGGGGTTGGTTTGGCGGTCATGACCCTCTTCGGAGAGAGCATTTAATTAAATGCTTTCATAAATGTTGTCTTAAAAACATTCCACAACCCGAGGTTTGAATCTGCATTTACAGTAATACTCCGCAAACGGAGGGTGGCGGAGGGTACTTTTTGTACTAGTGTCACTCCCCTCTTTCTCTGTTCCAGTCGCTGATTGTTTGCCTGGACTCGAATCTCTATAACTTTATCTTCATTGTCTTTTCGCGAGATATACGGAGGAGGAATTACTGTATTGGCTGACACTTCTAGGAAAGTATACTCTGCCTATTGTGCTGATTCTGCCACTAGAATTGACTGAGATCTCCGTGACGCTTTCGCGCTTAATTGAACCGGTAACTAAATTCGCCGCTCTTCTCTCGATCCTCTATATTTCCTCTATCAACCGTATCCGATACGGATCCCAACCTCACGAGCAGAATTCAAGTTTTCGTCTAACGAGACTTCACCAGGCTACTTCCTTTGTTGATGGACTACACTCAAAAAAATGGTTCAAATGGCTTTGAGCACTATGGGACTTAACTTCTGAGGTCATCAGTCCCCTAGAACTTAGAACTACTTAAACCTAACTAACCTAAGCACATAACACACACCCATGACCGAGGCAGGATTTGAACCTGCGACCGTAGCGGTCGCGCGGTTCCAGACTGTAGCGCTTAGAACCCCTCGGCCACCTCGGCCGGCCACTACACTCAGATGGCAGAAATCATGGACTAGCGATATACACATATAAGGATGGCGAAAGTATCACGTACACAGGATATAAAAGGACGGTGCACTGCCGCGGTGTCATTTGTATTCAGGCGATTCGTGTGGTAAGGTCTCTGACCTGATTATAGCCGAACGGCGGGAATTAACAGATTTTGAACACGTAATGTAGTTGGAGCTAGACGTATGGAATATTCCATTTCGGAAAACGTTAGCGAATTCAATATTCCCAGACCCACAATGTCAAGAGTGTGCCGAGAATACCAAATTTCAGGCATTACCTCTCACCACGGACTTCTTCCAGTAGGGGAGGCAAAGTCACCCGCAAGAAACTCCGATAGTTCCGGCCTGTTAGGCGGTGTGTAAATAAGACTGATCTCAAAATACCGCCAGTTATCCTGGCCCCCACATTCCGACACCACCGATGATGATGATGATTCGCTGTCACATACCATGAGGGGTCTGCGTACTATCCAACAGATGAGTGTAATGAACGCTGAAGATAGCACTCCGTGTACAGGTGGCCTTATCTGTGAATAGGATGGATGGCACAAATCCCGGAATCGTGGTTGCCTGGTGAAGAAACCAGTGACAAAACTGCTCCCGATGTGGAAAGTCTGTCACTACTAAGCCCTGCATACACTGTAAGAGATAAGGATAGTAACATTGTCACAGAGAATGTTCCACATTGTCGTATGGCTTACCCTGTACTGGCGGGCCAACTGCCTGGTAATTACACGGCGGTCGCCTTCCACAGTGTTAATTACATTTTGCTCCAAGTCTGGTGTCCGAACGTTTTGGGTACCTCCTTCATGATTTCTTGCTTCCTGATACGATCCTGTCTCAGACAAACGGCGAAACACTGTTGCAAACATTGAGTGCCGTGGTTTTTGTCGGCGGGGATAGGACTCACGATGCAACCTTGCTGCTCTTTTCATAAGTAAACACTCCGTCGGCAAACCCTCGATTCGAATACGGAACCATTGCGTACAGCTCTGTATCACATCCACTATAAGGTGAGTCAGCAAGAGAAGTGAATCGTACACAACATTACCAATTACTATGGCAGGAGAGGGCGCTAGGGCATGACGTATGAGGAACAGTAACACCCCTAGGAGCCACCCCTATGTGGCTGCATGCTACACCGCGAATGAGACAGCAATCACCGTAATAAAGTACGGTATGATTGGATAAATAGTGTCTAGCATGGAAACCATGCATTTCCGGGCATAAGCCTTAGACCTTTTTTCTTCCGCATCCTCTCATCGATCAGTCCCTAGAGTTTGTACACGGTGGAAAAAATCACTCTGTACTATTGAAATAATTACTTTCACACTTTTCTTATCCCATCTTCGGACGTACCATTGATTTCACTTCACGGAAATGCTGGAATATTTATTGGCTGACGTATCCTAAGTTTGCAAAGGTATTTCGAAATTTTCCTCATTATTTCTCAGCTCCATAGGTCTTTTCTTCTTTTTCAAAAAACGATCCTTCCTTCTGGTGTCTCTTAAATCTCGAGCTTATAAGTCAATGTTCCATAACCACATTCATATAAACGTTCTGATCTAACTACGGAAGTGCAGTAGCTAAGTTTTGCATTTCGAAGTAGAGGGTTTCCCAGGAGGAGTGGTCAGTATTCATGGATTATTCAGAAACGCTCATTTGAAGCAAAGAACTCCATATGGACATATGGGCTACTTCGAATTGTTTATGAGATATAACACATTTAATGTACATGTTGATGGCTGTAATCATTTCAGAAGAGCGAGTGACGGGTCGGAATTACTTGCATTTCTTGGAACATTCATTTGTCGAACACCTTGAAGACATTTATTTGATAGTGCGGACTGCAATGTACGTTCAGTATGGCGGAGCCTCTCAACATTTTACCAGACGTGTGATGGCACATCTCGGCCGCAGTTACCCTAATCGCCGGGTTCGTCGTGGTCGTAGAATTAACTGGCTACCAAGATTGCCAGACCTTATGACATTAGATTTTTTTATGGGGATGGATGATGTCTGAGGTGTAAAAACGAAAGATGAGCACGCGAGATGAATTGCTTGGTCGCATCGCTGCCGTGAACAAGCACTCCGACAGACAACACATATTCTCTATATTAGATCATTTAGTATGAACTATAGAACAGTTGTAATGTGACGTGTACGTTAATGATTAAGGGGGAATGTATTAAAAATTCATACTTTTTTCAGCTGATACTTTGTGGAAGGCATGTTTTAATGTTTATTGGCTGTTGTACATGTGTAAACTTCTCAATGTACTGAATAGTACAGAAAATAAATAACAATGTACATTAAATGTGTTCTGTTTCGGAAACCATTCACAATAGGGCATATGTCCAAACAAAGTTTTTTGCTTCCTGCTGGGACAGGCAGTATAAATTTTTGCTTACAGATATTTTTAATCAAACATATGCTCTATCCATTCTACTGATTCATTCTTTTGTAGCTAATTTCTCCAATTTTTTGCCCTTTTTAATTAAGTCAAGATATTTAAAATATCTTCTATTTTTCCTATTTCATGAAGAATGTATTTTGGTGTATGTTTATATTTCTTGTGATTTTCATTTAGATTTCTCAGTTAAAATTGTGTCTAGAACCGTTTACTATCCGCGAGGCGCTTAAGTTTTGCGTGTTAACATTTCCGGCTGCTATGGGATTCTTAATCGATTGTCTTTTTTATTTGTAGTTCACTGTTGCTATTTGAGTTTATATATTGTTATTTTGTCATTTGCAGATAATGAGTGAAGTTGTGGACCCTAGAAAAGGGAGTACGAAGTGGAGAAATTGCAACATTTCCGACATATTCTTCTGTTTTGAGTCCAATAGAGGGATGATAACAGCGGAGGCAACCACAAACACTTGCGCCGTGAGTGGAGATAATAATGCCCTTGGACAGAGCACGACAAGAAAATGGTTTTGTCTCATTAAGGAGGATAATTTTGACATCAGTGACTCTGCACATCCAGGAAGACCTTCGGGGTTTGATGAAGATCGTTTAAACGCATTAATCCACAACGATCCATGTCGGCGTACTCGAGAACTGCAGTAGTGATGAATTGTTGCCGGCCGCTGTGGCCGAGCGGTCCTAGGCGCTTCAGTCCGGAACTGCGCTGCTGCTACGGTCGCAGGTTCGAATCCTGCTTCGGGCATGGATGTGTGTGATGTCCTTAGGTTAGATAGGTTTACGTAGTTCTAAGTCTAGGGGACTGATGACCTCAGATGTCAAGTCCCATAGTGCTTAGAGCCATTATTGATGAACTGTTATAATTCCACTTTCGTGCGGTATCTGAATGCAGTGGGGAAGGTTCAAAAATCTGATGTCTGGGTACCGCAGGCTCTAAGTTCAAATGGTTCAAATGGCTCTGAGCACTATGCGACTTAACTTCTGAGGTCGTCAGTCTCCTAGAACTTAGAACTAATTAAACCTAACTAACCTAAGGACATCACACACATGCATGCCCGAGGCAGGATTCGAACCTGCGTCCGTTGCGGTCGCTCGGTTCCAGACTGTAGCGCCTAGAACCGCACGGTCACTACGGCCGGCCAGGCTCTGGGTCAAAATCACAAAAATCAGCGGGTGACCATATGTGCTTGGTCGTCATCAATTGGCTCACTATAACACCGACCATTCCTTTACTATATTGTTACAGGTGACAGAAAATGGTATCTGTATGCGAACGTAAGGAAAAGAAAGGAATGGTTGAACCGAAACGAAGCAGCAGCTCCCCGTACAAAGACCTGCGCGCATCCACAAAAGGTAATGTTATGCATATGGTGGAAGAGCGACGGTGCCGTGTACAAGGAATTGCTTGCCCGAGGTGTAATCACCACCACCAAAATTAATTGTCAACAATGAGGCGTAGTCCAACAACAACGACCAGAAAGACAGTATGAAGTACTGATACTCCACGAAACGCCGGGTCGCCCGCATTTGCTACACTGACGAAAAACAGTATACAGGATATGGGTTCGAAAGTCATTCCGCGACCACCTCATTCACCTGATCTTGCGCCTTCAGAGTTTCACATTTTCCGCCCCGTACCGAGCAACCTTCCAGGAACTTCCTTTTCGGATGAAAATGCGCTCCCAACACGGTTCGTCAAGTTCTTCGCCTCAAAACCACGCGATTTCTACAGTCGCGGCATCGCAAAGTTACCCGAGCGCTGGCAGATTGTTGTAAATACTGGAAGAGAACATGTGACTGACGTCTAAAGTCTCTCTTCTGTCGTGCTTATTAAACTTATAGGCAGACGCTACGAACTTATGCGCCAATACAATACCACGAACCACTTTGTTCCAAGCTATGCCTGTAAAATGTAATTGTAAGAGGTGTCACCAACACAGCCCGCCTCGTACAATATGGCTCTGAGCACTATGGGACTTAACTTCTAGGGTCATCAGTCCCCTAGAACTTAGAACTACTTAAACCTAATTAACCTAAGGACATCACACATCCATGACCGAGGCAGGATTCGAACCTGCTACCGTAGCGGTCGCGCGTTTCCTGACTGAAGCGCCTAGAACCGCTCGGCCACTCCGGCCGGCCCCGCCTCGCACAGCTGCAGACTTGGCCGCGGTGACGCGTTTTACTTGGGTAGCGCGGTTGCAGCCGAGGCGGCGAGGGTGACGACCGCTGGAATGCGCCGTGACGAACTCGTCAGCTCCGGGGCCGCGCTCGACAGGCGCCCCGTATACTGCGTCTAATCGCGCCAGCAGCTCGTCAGTCTACGGTCGGTTGTGGACAGTAACATCTCTCTTACGCGCAGGTGTCTAGTATACAAACAGTATGGACTGTGCTGCTGGTCCCGGCGGAGGTTCCGAGTCCTCCCTCGGGCATGGATGTGTGTGTTTGTCCTTAGGATAATTTAGATTAAGTAGTGTGTAAGCTTAGGGACTGATGACCATAGCAGTTAAGTCCCATAAGATTTCACACACATTTGAACATATACAAACAGCGAAGCCCGACTCTGTAAAGAATCGAACTCTCGTGTGTGAAACGGCTTCAAACATCCATTACTTTGCAAATGAGTTAATGTGTTACATGTTCGCCGTTAAGCATGTACATCTACTCTGCTATTCACAATAAAGTGCCTGGCAGAGGGTCCAATGAACCACCTTCAAGCTGTCTCTCTACCGTTCCACACTCGAACGGCACGCGGGAAAAACGAGCACTTAAATTTTTCTGTGCGAGCGCTTATTTCTCTTATTTTATCGTGATGATCATTTCTCCTTATGTAGGTGGGTGCCAACAGAATGCTTTCGCAATCGGAGGAGAAAACTGGTGATTGAAATTTCATGAGAAGATCCCGCCGCAACGAAACACGCCTTTGTTTTAATGATTGCCACTCCAATTCACGTATCATGTCTGTGACACTATCTCCCCTATTTCGCGATAATACAAAACGAGCTGACCTTCTTTGTACTTTTTCGATGCCATCCGTCAGTCCCACCTGATGCGGATCCCACACCGCACAGCAATATTTCAGAATAGGGCGCACGAGCGTGGTGTAAGCAGTCTCTTTAGTAGACCTGTTGCACCTTCTAAGTGTTCTGCCAATGAATCGCAGTCTTTGGTTTGCTCTACTCACAATATTATCTATGTGTCCGCCACCGGTAGCTGAGTGGTCAGCGCGACAGATGGTCAATGTCAAGGGCCCGGGTTCGATTCGCGGCTGGGTCGGAGATTTTCCCCGCTCAGGGACTGGGTGTTGTCCTAATCATCATCATTTCATCCCCATCGACGCGCAAGTCGCTGAAGTGGCGTCAAATCGAAAGACTTGCACCAGGCGAACGGTCTACCCGACGGGAGGCCCTAGTCACACGACTTTTTTTTATTATCTATGCAATCGTTCCAGTTTAGGTCATTTGTAATTTTAATCCCAAAATTTGCAAAATTTTTGAAATTATGCTTTAAGTTTGTTAGAAGTCTCTAAGAGCTCTCTTTTTGGATCAGCGCACGAATATTAACTGGTTGATCTGGACTCCATTTTAAACAAAAGTTTTTCACGCATTTTAAAGTTTATGTCATCATATGTCCTGAACTATGTGTCGTACAATGATATAATTTTACAGTTACATTCAGTGCTTGTGTGGGTAATGTCGGAAGTTCCATGTGGCTTTTCGCGGATAGGCAAATGTAATGTATTCCGAATACATAGAAAGAAGAGTCCTTTATTGTACGATTATACGATAGCGGAACAAACACTGGTAGCAGTTGCTTCTGTAAAATATCTAGGAGTATGCGTGCGGAGCGATTTGAAGTGGGATGATCATATAAAATTAATTGTTGGTAAGGTGGGTGCCAGGTTGAGATTCATTGGGAGAGTCCTTAGAAAATGTAGTCCATCAACAAAGGAGGTGGCTTACAAAACACTCGTTCGATCTATACTCGAGTATTGCTCATCAGTGTGGGATCCGTACCAGGTAGGGTTGACAGAGGAGATAGAGAAGATCCAAAGAAGAGCGGCGCGTTTAGTCACAGGGTTATTTGGTAAGCGTGATAGCGTTACGGAGATGTTTAGCAAACTCAAGTGACAGACTCTGCAAGAGCGGAGCTCTGCATCGCGATGTAACTTGCTGTCCAGGTTTCGAGAGGGCGCGTTTCTGGATGAGGTATCGAATATATTGCTTCCCCCTACTTATACCTCTCGAGGAGATCACGAATGTAAAATTAGAGAGATTCGAGCGCGTACGGAGGCTTTCCGGCAGTCGTTCTTCCCGCGAACCATACGCGACTGGAACAGGAAAGGAAGGCAATGACAGTGGCACGTAAAGTGCCCTCCGCCACACACCGCCTTGTAGCTTGCGGAGTATAAATGTTGATGTAGATGTCTGCACACTGTGTTGCGAATAGAGTTAGCAGTAAAGAAGTAATAAATTAAAACGTCATGCCTGATAATGAAGTTTCACTGCGCGCCATGTTAAGCAAAAGCCAGTTTTCGATGCATCTAAATGTATACGATCTCATTTTCCTGCAATGTGTGCCGTGCAATGATATAATTTTGCAGTTACGTTCAGTGGTACATGTAGATACTGTCTGCAAAGTATGTTGCGAATAGAGTTAGTACTTAAGAAGTAATGAAGAAGAACGTGATGCCTCATGCTGAAGTTGAGGTGCATTAACAGGGAGTATGCAGTAATACATCAGATGTATACGCAACTGCGAATATGGACAACAATCAGCTATAGAATGGAATGACGATAATGAAAATTTGTGCCGGACCGGGTCTCGAATCCGGATTTCTCGCTTATCGTGAGCGGTCGCCTTACCATTTTTTTTCCTTGCATTTCATTCGTTGTTGGTCGTTGTGTTTGGTCGTTGCGGACGTCACATGTCATCCGTTGAAGTTCGTTTTGTTGATCCTTCCACTCAGTTTTTTTTATTACAGAGGCCAGCCAACTCTCTTACCGAACACGCCGAGCTACCGTGCCGGCCACTTGGCTATCCGTGGACGACTCACAGCCACACCCAAACCTCCATATGTCGTCAACCATACTTCTACAACCTGTCCTCGTACATCGATTATGTATTTTCCCGCACTTTCACTTGAAAGTTACTTGCCCGGTGTCGGCGGATAAATACGATATTGCAGTGCCTGTGTTATTCTGAATTACGATGCAAAGTTCCTTTCGACATGCATGCACGTCCAAACGAACAGCCGGCCGCAGTGGTCTAGCGGTTCTAGGCGCTCAGTCAGGAACCGCGCGACCGCTACGGTCGCAGGTTCGAATCTTGCCTCGGGCATGGATGTGTGTGATGTCCTTAGGTTAGTTAGGTTTAAGTAGTTCTAAGTTCTAGGGGACTTATGACCACAGATGTTGAGTCCCATAGTGCTTAGAGCCATTTGAACCATTTGAACCAAACGAACAGGTACTGACTGCGGCGACTGCAACTGTTATGAAATACATTAAATGTCTTCGCAGCTGCAAATATGAACAACCTTCATCTGTAGAATGGAATGACGACAGTGAAAATTGGTGCTAAACAAGCAAGAAATCCGGTTTCGAGTACCTGTCCTGCACAACTGTTCATTGTCGTCATTATAGCTGATGGTTGTCCGTATTTGCAATTGCGAACACCTTTAATGTATTTCATAGCGACAGCGAGAAAAAAATTGGCAATAGTTTGAAATTATGTGCAAACTTTGCTAAAAAATGTTGCTAATTGATCAAATTTTCGATTACTGGCTGGTTGTCTTGTGACAGCCAGAGCGAGAGCACCAGCAGCAGCGAGTACTGTTTGTATAAAGCGTTTATTTTGCATTTTGTTTACGACCATCCACTAAGGAAGGGATTCTATTTGTGTTTATCTGCTCTGCATAGTAACTAACAGTTCTTGATAAAACTTTACGTAGTTTTCGTGTTAGATTTCTTAGTGTTTTCTTGATCGTTTAGAACAGAAAGCGCCCTAAAACCGTCTTTTGTTTGTTTCGCGGCCGTTAGCCACTAGTCACTTGAATCAGCAGTTGTCTTGTGACAGCCAGAGCGAGAGCACCAGCAGCAGCGAGTACTGTTTGTATAAAGCGTTTTTGTACTTATTTGCTGCGCTTAGCTTTTAAATAGTTTTTCTGGGAAAACCTAGCGTAGTTTTCGCGTCTCGTATTTCAGTGAGTGTTTCTTGATTATCAGAGTAGCTCATCAGAAGATTATCTTGGGAATTTGTCACCGTATAGAGTAGGGTAAACATAGTCATGTGTAGGGACTGTGGTTGTTGTGAGCGGACGCAAGGAGAATTGGCCACTCTTCGGGGGCAGGTGGAGGCTTTGTCTGTTAGGCTCATCGAGCTCGAGGCGCAGGCGTCGGCTCGTAGTGGCGTTGGGGCAACTGTGGTGAGACCTATGCCTACTTCGGTGGCCTTGGAATCACATGGAACCCCTGATGTCGCTGCGTCTTCCGGCAGTGAGCATCTTACCGGTCAGCCATCACTCCAGGGTGAATGGCGGACAGTGGTGGGCTCGCGCGTGCCTGGCCGAAAGGCAAAGGTGGGATCTGGCCGCGTGGCAGCTGCCTTACCCCTTTCCAACAGGTACGGGGTGCTTCCTAGTGGTGATGACATCGTTTCCGAGCCACCACAGGATGCCTCGCCTGTTGGGCCAGTGGCCGATTCTCCGGCAAGGTCCCGACAGTCACAGAGGGCGGGCCTATTAGTTATAGGGAGCTCCAACGTTAGGCGGGTTATGGAGCCCCTCAGGAAAATAGCGGGTAGGTCGGGGAAGAATGCCAGTGTGCACTCGGTGTGCTTGCCGGGGGGTCTCGTCCGTAATGTGGAGGAGGCCCTTCCGGCAGCTATTGAACGCACTGGATGTGACCGGCTGCAGATAGTAGCACATGTCGGAACGAATGACGCCTGCCGCTTGGGTTCTGAGGCCATCCTTGGTTCCTTCCGGCGGCTGGCTGATTTGGTGAAGACAACCAGCATCGCACGCGGAGTGCAAGCTGAGCTTAATATCTGCAGCATAGTGCCCAGAGTCGATCGCGGTCCTCTGGCTTGGAGCCGTGTGGAGGGTCTAAACCAGAGGCTCAGACGACTCTGCGACTATAATGGTTGCAAATTCATCGACCTCCGTTATTGGGTGGAGAACTGTAGGGCCCCCCTAGACAGGTCAGGCGTGCACTACACACCGGAAGCAGCTACTAGGGTAGCAGGCAGAGTACGTGTGGCGTGCACACGGGGGTTTTTTAGGTTAGAGGGACCCCCCCTTGGGCGAAACGATAAAATACCTGACGGCTTACCAGAGAGGACATTATCATCGTTGATAAAGAACGTCCGTCCTCAGAGACCAAAAACAGGAAAAGTTAACGTAATATTGGTAAACTGCAGGAGTATCCAGGGCAAGGTTCCTGAATTAGTATCTCTTATTGAAGGAAATAGTGCGCATATAGTATTAGGAACGGAAAGTTAGTTAAAACCGGAAGTGAACAGTAACGAAATCCTAGACACAGAATGGAATATATACCGCAAGGATAGGATAAACGCCAATGGTGGAGGAGTATTTATAGCAGTAAAGAATTCAATAATATCCAGTGAAGTTATTAGCGAATGCGAATGTGAAATAATCTGGGTTAAGTTAAGTATCAAAGCTGGGTCAGATATGATAGTCGGATGCTTCTATAGACCACCTGCATCAGCAACCGTAGTAGTTGAGCGCCTCAGAGAGAACCTGCAGAACGTCGTGAAGAAGTTTCGTGATCATACTATTGTAATAGGGGGAGACTTCAATCTACCAGGTATAGAATGGGATAGTCACACAATCAGAACTGGAGCCAGGGACAGAGACTCTTGTGACATTATCCTGACTGCCTTGTCCGAGAATTACTTCGAGCAGATAGTTAGAGAACCAACTCGTGAAGCTAACGTTTTAGACCTCATAGCAACAAATAGACCGGAACTTTTCGACTCCGTGAATGTAGAAGAGGGTATCAGTGATCATAAGTCAGTGGTTGCATCAATGACTACAAGTGTAATAAGAAATGCCAAGAAAGGAAGGAAAATATATTTGCTTAACAAGAGTGATAGGGCACAAATCGCAGAATATCTGAGTGACCACCATCAAACGTTCATTTCTGAGGAAGAGGATGTGGAACAAAAATGGAAAAAATTCAGAAACATCGTCCAGTACGCCTTAGATAAGTTCGTACCGACTAAGGTCCAAAGCGAGGGGAAAGATCCACCGTGGTATAACAATCATGTACGAAAGGTACTACGGAAACAAAGAAAGCTTCATCATAGGTTTAAGAGTAGTCGAATCATAGCTGATAAGGAAAAGCTGAACGAAGCGAAAAAGAGCGTAAAGAGAGCAATGAGAGAAGCATTCAACGAATTCGAACATAAAACATTGGCAAACAATCTAAACAAGAACCCTAAAAAGTTTTGGTCATATGTAAAATCGGTAAGCGGATCTAAATCCCCTATTCAGTCACTCGTTGACCACGATGGCACCGAAACAGAGGACGACCGAAGAAAGGCAGAAATACTGAATTCAGTGTTCCGAAACTGTTTCACTGCGGAAAATCGTAACACGGTCCCTGACTTCAGCCGTCGCACGGACGCCAAAATGGAAAATATTGAAATAAACGATATCGGAATTGAAAAACAACTGCTATCACTTAGTAGCGGAAAAGCATCCGGACCAGACGAGATACCCTTAAGATTCTACAGTGATTATGCTAAAGAACTTGCCCCCTTTCTATCAGCAATTTATCGTAGATCGCTGGAAGAACGTAAAGTACCTAGCGACTGGAAGAAAGCGCAGGTCGTTCCCATTTTCAAGAAGGGTCATAAATCAGATGCGAATAATTATAGGCCTATTTCGCTTACGTCAATCTGTTGTAGAATAATGGAACATGTTTTGTGTTCTCGTATTATGACGTTCTTAGATAATACAAATCTCCTTCATCATAACCAACATGGATTCCGCAAACAGAGATCATGTGAAACTCAGCTCGCCCTATTTGCCCAAGAAATTCACAGTGCCGTAGACACTGGCGAGCAGATTGATGCCGTATTCCTGGACTTCAGGAAGGCATTTGATACGGTTCCGCACTTACGTTTAGTGAAAAAAATACGAGCTTACGGAATATCGGACCAGGTTTGTGATTGGATTCAGGATTTCCTAGAAGAAAGAACACAACATGTCATTCTTAACGGTTCAAAATCTGCAGATGTAGAGGTAATTTCGGGAGTACCGCAGGGAAGCGTGATAGGACCTTTATTGTTTACAATATACATAAATGACTTAGTTGACAACATCGGTAGCTCCGTGAGGCTATTTGCAGATGACACGGTTGTCTACAAGAAAGTAGCAACATCAGAAGACTCGTACGTACTCCAGGAGGACCTGCAGAGGATTAATGCATGGTGCGACAGCTGGCAGCTTTCCCTAAACGTAGATAAATGTAATATAATGCGCATACATAGGGGCAGAAATCCATTCCAGTACGATTATGCCATAGGTGGTAAATCATTGGAAGCGGTAACGACCGTAAAATACTTAGGAGTTACTATCCGGAGCGATCTGAAGTGGAATGATCACATAAAACAAATAGTGGGAAAAGCAGGCGCCAGGTTGAGATTCATAGGAAGAATTCTAAGAAAATGTGACTCATCGACGAAAGAAGTAGCTTACAAAACGCTTGTTCGTCCGATTCTTGAGTATTGCTCATCAGTATGGGACCCTTACCAGGTTGGATTAATAGAAGAGATAGACATGATCCAGCGAAAAGCAGCGCGATTCGTCATGGGGACATTTAGTCAGCGCGAGAGCGTTACGGAGATGCTGAACAAGCTCCAGTGGCGGACACTTCAAGAAAGGCGTTACGCAATACGGAGAGGTTTATTATCGAAATTACGAGAGAGCACATTCCGGGAAGAGATGGGCAACATATTACTACCGCCCACATATATCTCGCGTAATGATCACAACGAAAAGATCCGAGAAATTAGAGCAAATACGGAGACTAACAAGCAGTCGTTCTTCCCACGCACAATTCGTGAATGGAACAGGGAAGGGGGGATCAGATAGTGGTACAATAAGTACCCTCCGCCACACACCGTAAGGTGGCTCGCGGAGTATAGATGTAGATGTAGATGTAGAATAAATTGCATGAATTTGCGAGCTGTCAGTTGCGCTGTCTCAAGACTAACACATAGTTTCTAACTGTAGTACTTGTGTTGTTGTGTTAAACTTTCAGCATAGCATGATGCCACTCACTAAGTAGGTTAAAACATTTTAAATTTTTAAATTCGGCTAGTAATTACGCGAAATATTGAAAATCGAATTTTTGTTGCCTCTATGCTGACTGGTACCGTGTTCCGGGTTAGCTTTCAAGTAATGTAGATGAATCTGGTCCTAAGTGAGCCCCACGTGGTACTAGAATCCGTCATGTCCTTCGAGATCTCCACTCTGGGAGGTTATAGCAACGCGTACGGCGAAGGTTAGTTGGTGCGTCAGAACATCTCACCAACTTCTATTCCATTCGTAGGTGGAAGCAGGCAGTGTGACTGCCAGTACCACTCTGTATAAGTACGAATTTCTTTAATTACCATGACAGTCACTAACAGTCACTACGCGAGAAGTTTGTTGGGGGAAATAAACTACTGGCCATTAAAATTGCTACACGAACAAGAAATGCAGATGATAAACGGGTATTCTTTGGACAAATATATTTTACTAGAACTGACATGTGATTACATTTTCACGCAATTTGGGTACATAGTTCCTGAGAAATCAGTACCCAGAACAACCACCTCTGGCCGTAATAACGGCCTTGATACGCCTGGGCATTGAGTCAAACAGAGCTTGGCTGGCGTGTACAGGTACAGCTGCCCATGCAGCTTCAACACGATACCACAGTTCATCAAGAGTAGTGACTGGCGTATTGTGACGAGCCAGTTGCTCAGACACCATTGACCAGACGTTTACAGTTGGTGAGAGATCTAGAGAATGTGCTGTCCAGGGCAGCAGTCGAACATTTCGTGTATCTAGAAAGGCCCGTACAGGACCTGCAACATGCGGTCGTGCATTATCCTGCTGAAATGTAGGGTTTCGCTGGGATCGAATAAAGGGTAGAGGCACGGGTCGTAACACATCTGAAATGTAAGGTCCACCGTTCAAAGAACCGTCAATGCGAACAAGAGGTGACCGAGACGTGTAACCAATGGCACCCCATACCATCACGCCGGGTTATACGCAAGTATGGCGATGACGAATACACGCTTCCAATGTGTGTTCAGCGCGATGTCGCCAAACACGGATGCGACCATCATGATGCTGTAAACAGAACCTGGATTCATCCGAAAAAATGACGTTTTGCCACTCGTGCACCCAAGTTCGTTATTGAGTACGCCATCGCAGGCGCTCCTGTCTGTGATGCAGCGTCAAGGGTAACCGCAGCCATGGTCTCCGAGCTGATAGTTCATGCTGCTGCAAACGTCGTCGAACTGTTGGTGCAGATGGTTGTTGTCTTGCAAACGTCCCCCTCTGTTGACTCAGGGATCGAGACGTTGCTGCACGATCCGTTACAGCCATGCGGATAAGATGCTTGTAACCTCGACTGCTAGTGATACGAGGCCGTTGGGATCCAGCACGGCGCTCCGTATTACCCTCCTGAACCCACCGATTCCATACTCTGCTAACAGTCATAGGATCTCGACCAAAGCGAGCAGCAATGTCGCGATACGATAAACTGCAATCGCGATAGGCTACAATACGACGTTTATCAAAGTCGAAAACGTGATGGTACGTATTTCTTCTCCTTACACGAGGCATCACAACAAAGTTTGACCAGGCAACGGGGGTCAACTGCTTTTTGTGTATGAGAAATCGGTTGGCAACTCTCCTCGTGTCAGCACGTTGTAGGTGTCGCCACCGGCGCCAACCTTGTGTGAATGTTCTTAAAATCCAATCATTTGCATATCACAGCATCTTCTTTCTGTCGGTTTAATATCGCGTCTGTAGCACGTCATCTTCGTGGTGTATCAATTTTAATGGCCAGTAGTATAGTATGTTTCTTGTCACGTTGTGTAATGTGGGCTCTTGGAGTTCTGAGAGTGAATCTCTGCGCGTTGCACACTATTTTCTTGTATTATGTTCCACTAGTTTTTCTAAACCATTTCTGTGACGCTCCTGTTCTAAGAAAACCTGTAACGAATCAATCGAGATATTCTGTAACCTGTACGTGTTCCGTTAATCATACATGCCGTAGACTTGCGAACATTAGGCTTACTAAAGACTCAATCAGCGCCCATCGTCGTGGACGACTCACTCTTTCTTAGCGCCCTTCTACCGAATCTGATTAAGGCGGTCGCTCAACCACATTTTTGTAACTGTTCCTGCTCCTATCGCTCCGAAGGGGTACCCTTTGATATCTGACGGTGACAATTCTTTGATAATGGTCTGGTCTAATAATATCGGACGTTTTCGCCTATTTGTACGAATTAAATTACTTTTCATTCAGATTTTCTACTGCCGTTAACCACATCTGGTGGATCAATTGTAATTTGTGCCGGATCGGGTGTGGTGGTGGTGGTGTGTTGGGGCTTATGGGCGCTCAACATCGAGGTCATCAGCGCCCTAACACACATTAAAAGGAACGAATGTGGACAGACGTAAGAAAACTAAAGTACACACTCAAAGAAAGCAGGAAAAGAAGGAAAATACTACATAAGAAAGTAAAACCTAAGGAAAGGGGAAACATAGCAACAAGAATGTCACAGGAAATTGTTATTGGCTGGCCACTTACATAAAATATGGGCGAGCTTGTCACACGGTGAGCAAATTAAAATCCTCTCCCTAAAATCTTTGTAAAAACATTTGACAGGGCACAGAACTTTAAAACTTTAATCACATTCGTCCGAGTGTTGCCTAAAAGAGATGGCAGGCCCGCTGGCAAGTCAGCCGCGACCCGCTGGTCAGTAAATAAAACGCAATCCAATAAAACATGGCGCACAGTGACCTGGACGCCGCAAGCACCACAAATTGGAGGGTCCTCTCGCCGGAGCAGGAAGCCGTGCGTCATAGGGCTGTGGCATATTCGAAGCCGAGTGAGGAGAACCTCGTCCCGTCGATGGGGCTGAAAGGAAGTACACCACACACGCGTTGTGGGCTTGACTATACGGAGCTTATTGTCAGTCACTTCCAGCCACTCATCCTCCCACCGATGCATGACCCGTGAGCTCAACAGCGAGGTGAGTGCGTGCAAGGGGATAGCACACTGAGATACTTGTGGGGCGAGACACGCCTCCTTGGCTGCGAGATCTGCCCTTTCATTCCCAGCAATGCCAACATGCCCCGGAACCCAGCAGAAAGCTACAACCTTCCCCAGTCGCTGTAGTCGGAGGAGGGCACCCTGGATAGTCTGGACAATTTTGTCTGCCGGATACAAACGTTGCAATGAGTGAAGGGCACTGAGTGAATCGGAACAGACAAGAAATTTAGGAGAGGAAGAATGTCTCATGTGCTCCAGTGCCCGCAAGATCGCAAACAATTCTGCATCAAAGACAGTAAAAGTCTGAGGCAGTCGGACCTTGAGGACACGATATGGAAAAACAACTGAGCAACCAACAGAATCCCCTTGTTTCGACCCATCCGTAAAAACAGTTACATAGTCGTGGTGCTCAGATAAGATGGCAGAAAATGCTGCATTAAAAACGGTGGCAGGAGTGCAATCTCTCTTGTACTGCAATAAATCTAAAATCACTCCGGGCCCCTTCAGTAACCAGGGTGGCAGGCGGTTAAAACCTTGGATTTGGGGTTGTACAGACTCCACACCGAGGGACTCTAGTACACGTTGCACACGGATCCCAAACGGCAACGTAGCCCGGGGACGCGGGAAAAAAGGCGGTCCAGAGGTGGATGGGCAACAAGACGTTGAGCACCAGCAGGAGCTGCCGCCAGATGGTAAGAGGCGGTTCGCCAGCCTCAGCACAGAGGCTGGGTACGGGACTGGTCCGATAAGCACCCGTGGCCAGTCGGATCCCAGCATGGTGAACAGCGTCAAGGATCCGCAAATAAGATGGCCTCGCTGACCCATATACTGTGCACCCATAGTCCAGCCGTGAACGCACAAAAGCTCCATAAAACTGAAGGAGACGCGCCCTCTCCGCGCCCCAAGACCTGTGGCTGAGGCACTTGAGGATGTTCAGTGCCTTCAGCGTTCTGGCTTTCAAGTCACGTAGGTGTGGCAGCCATGACAACCTGGAGTCAAAAATTAGGCCCAGAAACCGCACTGTGTCTCTAAAATGTAGGACAGTATCCCCCATATGAAAAGCAGGCTAAGTAAAAAGATGACGAGAACGATTAAAATGAACACAAACACACTTATCGGCAGAAAAACGAAAACCCGTCTTTGCAGCCCACTCCTCTAACCGCCGCACTGTTAGCTGCAACTGACGGCTCACGGTTGCAACACTGGAGGAGGAACAGAAAACAGCAAAGTCGTCCACAAATAAGGAGCACTGTACTGGACTCCTCACTGTAGACGTTATACTGTTGATGGCTATGGCAAAGAGGGTAACGCTTAAAACACTGCCCTGGGGGACACCGTTCTCTTGCTCAAAGCGATCAGTGTGTTACCAACGCGGGTCCGAAAAAACCGCTGAGACAGGAAAGACCGAATGAAAATCGGGAGGCGGCCACGAAAGCCCCATTGATGCATTTGTGCAAGAATACAGTGTCTCCAAGTAGTATCATATGCCTTACTGATATCAAAGAAGATACCGATACAGTGATGCTGACGGAGAAAAGCCTACTGAATAGCCGCCTCTAGGAGGGTCAGGTTGTCGACCGTGGACTGAAATTTTCGGAATCCACACTGAGAGCGGCTAAGGAGCTGTCTGGTCTCTAACAGCCAGACCAGACGACGGTTAACCATCCGTTCCAGGGTCTTTCCGACACAGCTTGTAAAGGTGATACTACGATAACTACCGGGACACGTGCGGTCCTTTCCTGGTTTGAGGAGAGGGATGAGGATTGCCTCCCTCCACGAGGTGGGGAACACTCCTGTCTGCCATATGAGGTTAAAACATTCGAGGAGGATTTCCTTTGACGCCGCTGGCAGATGTCGAAGCATGGAGTACCGGATGCGGTCGTAACCTGGTGCAGTGTCAGAAGTCTCAGTAAGTGCCGATTCAAGTTCCCACATGGAGAAAGGGGAATTGTAGGCCTACGAACTGTTCGACCGAAAGTCCAAGGTCGCTCTTCCGACAGTCGCATGGTAGCGACGAAACTCTGGATCCTGATTTGCAGTGGCAGTACTTTGTGCAAAATGCTCTGCCAGCGTCTGAGCAATGGCTCTGGGTGTCGTTTGGAGGCATCCCTGGTTCAGGACAGCAGCTATTGGTAAACGGCTATGTTTACCGGAAATCCTCCGGATGGCTTCCCATACTCTTGTGGAACAAGTGGAACGGTTGATGGAGTCCAGGAACTCCTGCAATGACCTTTTCTTGCTCTCTTTAATGACACGGCGTGCCCTGGCTCTCGCGATTCGAAAGGCGGTAAGATTGACCGCTGTTGGGCGGCATTTAAATCGGCGAAGAGCCGCACGCCTGTCCCGGATGGCTGAACGGCACTCTTTTGTCCACCAAGGCACAAGGCGCCGCTTAAGAGTGCCAGAAGACTGTGGTATGGACGGGTCAGCAGCATGATGGACCACAAGCGTGATGTGATCCACCCATTCCTGTACGTTATTGTGGCGGTCAAAGACAGCCAACCGAGTGAACAGTGACCAGTTAGCCCCGCCAATCATCCACGATGGTGGCCGCTGCTCCAGCAGTACACCATCCAGGAGATGAATGCGGATAGGGAAGTGATCGCTGGAATGAAGGTCGTCACTGACCTCCCAGTGAACAGAGTCGGTGAGGGTTGGAGAGCAGAAAGATAGGTCAATGGCTGAGAATGACCCAGCAGCAGCAGAGAAATGAGTCGGAGTACCTGTGTTGAGGATGCACAACACTTGAGATGTTAGGAGGCTCTCCATAATTCGACCTCGAGCGCAAAGAGAAGTGGAGCCCCACAGGACATGATGGGCATTGAAGTCTCCCAGGAGGAGAAATGGATGGGGGAGTTGGTCGATAAGATCTGTGAGAGCGTCTAAGGTCATTGCATCCAGAGGGGGTAAATAAAGGGAGCATACGGTAAGCCTCCGAGGTGAATGAATTTCAACTGCAACTGCTTGCAGGTCAGTATCCAGGGAGAGAGCAGAGGAGTGGTGGTCATTATTGACAAACACAGCGACTCCGCCTTTGGCCCTTTCTCCAGTCAGGTCATCTTTGCGATATGACGTACAGCCCCTTAGTACAGGAGCATCAGATGGTTTTAAATGCGTTTCCTGTAAACACAAGCACAGGGGACGTTGCCGTGCTAGGAGGTTCAGTTCCTCCACATGTGCCCGGAATCCATTCATGTTCCACTGTATAATGGGAGCCATCTATCAGGGTGGGAGTACCTTCATTCTCACTTTCTGTCGGGGAGGAGAGCCCACAACAGGTGGAGGCTCAGTTTTGGGGCGAGATGATTGCCCCAGTCTGACATCAACCTCCATCGCCTCAGAAGAGGAGTCGAGAGAGACGTCAGAGAGAATGACATCCACATCAGGAGACTGTATAACTGCAGTCTCCTTTAGTGGGCGAGTCTTCACCTTTGTCTTTGGCTTCGATGTTCTGGCCTGAGGTGGCGTTGGAGCCAAAACCTCAGAAGCAGTAGGGGGTGTAGCAGCGCTGGGCAGTGTACAAGACTGGACCCGGGAAGGGACAGGAAGTTCCATGATGTCAGCTACCACAGCCTGGTCAGAAGGCCGGGGGGGGGGGGGGGGGGGGGGCGGGAAGCAGGCTTCACAGGAACGGCAGCGGCACACGTACATTGACAAGCGCAGGTGCTAGTGCTGACAGTAGCAACCTCCGTTTGTGTAGCGGCATCGGTTTTCAAGACTGGTTGTTTCAGAACGGAAGAAAAGGAAGCAGCGAATGTGGATGGCTGCATGGACTTGCAAATTTTCTTCGCCTCACTATACGGGATGCGTTTTGTAGTTTTTAGTTCCTGGATCTTCCGTTCCTCAAGGAAAACTCTGCATTCCCTACTCCACACAGGGTGATCCCCAGAGCAGTTGACACACTTGGGAGGAGAGGAGCAACCAACTCCCTCATGGGCGGCTTTACCACCATTCCCGCAAGTGGCCTCCCCTCTACAGCCGAGAGTAGTGTGTCAAAAGTGTTGGCATTTAAAACAACGCATGGGGTTGGGGTAATAAGGCCGTACACTGAGACGTAGGAAACCTGCCTTCACATGCTCTGGCAATTTGGTGCTGTTAAATGTAAGGATAAATGAGTCAGTCTTTATGAGAGCACCATCCACCCGTTTCATAATGTGTTGCACGTCGACAATTCCTTCCCGGGACCATTCAGCCTTCAGTTCGTCTTGGGGAATGTCAACGAGACTCCAACCCAAATTTCCCGCTTTAAGCGAGCGTTCCCCTTAACTGCCTCGGCCATCCCAGCATGCTTCCCTTCCGACACCAATTCCCAGGCTGTTGCTCACTGTTGACGTAGTGACACGTACCCATTAACCCCTTACTCGCAATTCCTGATCCCCATAAGAGATCGGGCAAGGTGTACAACACTGGAAGAAAGGATCGTTGGTCGGGTCGTCATCTTATCGATATGTATAGCGGAAGCGTGCTCGCATGGCGGAGGTGGTTAAGGCGACCGCTCGCGTAATGCGGGAAATCCTGGTTCGATTCCTGGTCTGGCACAAATTTTCGCCTGTCACCATTGATACATTTCAATAGCCAAATGCAGCTAACGTCATAAAAAGTTTGAACGATGCTTAAACCAAAACATTATGACCACTGCCCTTTGCGACGTTGGATGTTGCATGGTGGCGTGGCGGGCACACGACGTGATTACAAAAGTATGGAAGCGGAGCGGACATGATGATATGGGATGCAAATGGGTAAATCCATTGACATAAGCCACTTTGACAAAGGGCAGATTATTATTACGCAGATCCTGAGAACGAGTATCTTGTGAACGACGAAGTCTGATGTTCACGTGCTACTGTCGTGAGCACATATGGAAAGAGTTGGAAGGTCGGAAACTACAATTACACACTTAATGAATGGACGTCCACAACTGTTCACAGAATGGATCGGAGGTATGATAGATGGTGATCTGTTGCATATCTACCAAAAGAGCACAATGCTGGCGCACGCACAAGTGCTTTGGAGCACACTGTTCATAGAACGTTGTTGAACATGGAGCTCCATAGCAGACTACATCTACGTGTTCACATGATGACCCAACGACATTTTCAATTATGACTGTAGTCGGAACGGGACCACTGGGATTCGACCGTCGATGAATTCCGAACAACATTTTTGCTACACTAGGTCGTCGGTCGTCTCCGCGAACGCCGTCATCGAGATGAACGTCGTCTAGAAACGTGCAGCGCGCCACGGACGCAGGCTGTTGGCAGCAACATTATGCTGTGGGAGACATTCTCTTGCTCCTGCATGGAATCTGTAATAGTAATCCAAGACGCGCTGACAGCTGTGAATCACCTGCATTCCTTCAAGTTTGATGTCTTCCCCGACGGCCAAGTCATCTTTCAGCAGTATAATTGTCCGTGTCTAGGAGCCAGAACCTTGCTACAGTGGTTTGATGAGCGTCATAGAGAACGCACGTTGATGTCTCGGCGACCAAATTCCCCTGATGTAAATCCTATGGGACCCATCTTGGTCGCAATCAGGCGCTCGGGCGCCGTCACCACGTACGCAAACCAACGGCCCCTTATTTACACGAATTTCATGATCTGTCCATAGACATCTAATCCCACATGCCTCCACAAACCTACCAACATACCGTCAGATCCATGATACGCAGAATCAGTAATGTATTTCGTTCAGAAGACGGACAAACAAGCTATTAAGTTATATATTAATTTTATATGAAGATGGTATCTGTTCTTTCGGACATGTCCGAAAGAACAGATATATATATATATATATATATATAGGCTCACCGGTCATTTGACCATCTTATTCTGTGCGGATGCACAAACAGTGCCCGAACTCTTACGGGAATCGGCAAAACGCCGCGAGTAAAGAGTATAATGGGCAGGGGCACTATGAATATAGTGCGGTACAATAAGTTGGGAATGTGGGTCTCACGGGAGGCGTGCCAGAGATAAGTCCCTGCAGTCGTGCTATCCTCTGTGTCATCGGTGGCTCAGATGTATAGAGCGTCTGCTATGTAAGCAGGAGATCCCGGGCTCGAGTCCCGGTCGGGGCACACATTTTCAACTGTCCCCGTTGACTTATATCAACGCCTGTGTGCAGCTAGGGGTATTGTAGTATATTATTTTTGCTGGTGGGGGACTCGGCAAGCCATCCTCGCTCAAAGTGCTGATATGAAGGTCTTTCTGCATTATCTGACTAGCGTTTTCTATTAATGTGACCTCCATGTATCAATCTTTGATGTACGCGAACGGAGCTTTCGACGTTATCTAGGTCATTTACATATTTCGTGAATAGAAATGCCTCTGTGTCACTCGCACGAAACTGAGCCAGTTCTCTTTCTGGGCTTCCGGTGGTTCCTTAAGGCGCATTACTTTTTCGCTTTCACAGACTTAACGTAGTCCCTAAGGGGAACGAAATTCTGTAATTATGTTATACAGCCTCGAGTGAGTGTATCTCTTGGGCGAATCAGTTGGCTAGTTAGTTCGTACCGGATTAGAAACATCCGATGATGACTGACTAGGAGGTAAATAGTGGTCATTACCCCATTTGTGAGACCAGAGACTGAGAAATACAATAAAAATATTGTTTTCACTTTCGTTTGATATGAAATCGTCACTTCAACGGCGTGCCTAGTTTTCCGTAACTATTTTTACGACGTGGCAGTGTGTGAGTTATCAAGACTTCCCGAAAGTGTGGTCACATAGTGCGAACTTATGTACCGCCATCTACCCCATTCTGGGTCTCGCTAGTGATAAAAGCGATCTGGGCTTCACGTAATCGGTGTTCAAGAACTGCATTTGTTTCTTTGATTCTTACAGAGAAATTATTTGACCTTCAAGAAAGTCACTGTTCCTAAGGATACAACAGTTATTTAATCTTACTGATATTTTGCAGTAAGAGGCAATTTGCACCCCATTGAACGCACGCAGCATAAGTAGCAATGTATTTGTGGGTGAAGGGACAGTTCGAGCTTGCTTCCGATAATGTGGGACAACAGCACTTGTCATTATCAGTAATGCTCAGACTTTTATTTGTTAACGCATCTTAAGCAAATCAGTTACATCACGCAGATACACTAGATTTGAAATGAATGCTATCCGTCGAAATCAGTCTTTCTGAACGTTAGATCTACTATTATGCAGCTCTATCACAGCTATTTTCTACATAATTCGTAACAAAAGTCGTAAATATATCTCTCAAACATAGAATAAATGACAGAAATTATAACTCCCTACAGATTTTTTCATTTATTGAGATGCTATCAGTCTATCTCAGTTCTAGGTTATGAAATCAGGTCCCTACGACGCCTGCTAGAACCACAAAATATCTGACGTACCTGGTTCCGTACAATTCCCTGCACATCTGATTTTTGAAGAATGTAGACAAGCGGTAATTGGAATGTGCCAGAGCTGGAGTGAAGGGAAAACGCACGAGGAGTTCCAAGTCATCGGAAAGAAAATCTGCCGAGTCCATTTCAGTGGTGCAGTCCCACTATTTGTCTTAATTTTATTTGGGAAGAATACAGAAAACTTCAAGCTGGATGGCCGGATAGGAATACGGTTCCCCTTCTCCCAAACGCGAATTCGCTGCCTCATATGCTGCGCCACCACACAATTTGGTTCCCAGTCAGCGACTGAGAAACACAAAGAATGCTTTGCTACATTTCAACCAAGCCAAAGTCCATTGAATAACTATAAGCTCTCTATGACTGGAAATTGTAAAATTGTTATCATCTCTAAACCCTACACGAACAAAACTGATCGTTGATTACAGAATTGTAGATAAATCTACTGTAAGAAGACCTCCCCATAACACGAATCCAATCACCGAACACCGTTGTCGCAACGGTCCGTTTTTGCGAACCATTTCTTGATGACGTCTGTTGCTCCATTTGGTAACAAATTATTCACTGTCCATCGTCAGAAGTCACAGAAGGTAGGTATTACATTCTTCAGTTTTTATCATGCTAGTCAAGTGTGTTTCAGTCCAAATCCATGGTTCAGACTAGACCAGGTTATCAAGTACTGTTAAGTGCGAGTAAAACGAGCGTTTGTTTGCGTAATTTCAAACGTAACTGTCCATGAGAACACTTACAAATTTTTCGATAATTCTGCCGTACGAAATGTAACAATGCTGGTAAAAGTAAACCGTTCCGAGTAAAAGGTATGAAGCATTTCCAGTATACTCGTATCTTTAGGACCCGCACCCTATACTGTCGATGAGTGATATGACATGAAGTCTGCAATACTGACCAATAGTACTCACAATAGCTATATCCGTCTATTAAAATGGAGCGAAAATCCTGATAGGAACGGGATCACAATATGAAGTGTTTTAAGTTCATTACCAGGTGATGAATATTATTCTCTGAAACGCGTTGTGACTAATAGAAGCACCAAAAGGAATGATAACTTCAGCATTTTACTATTGGGTACAAAACAGCTTAACACCAAATCACGAAATTTTTAAACACATCGTAAGTTAGTGTACAGATAAAATGTATCTGATATAGAGGGTCTTCCACAAGATTTTGTTACAGTAACCTAAATTTAAAAAAAAGTCGGGCATAAATTTTGAAAATATCAAAAATAAGTACAAATAAATACATACGCATATCCTGTATATAAATATAAGTACACAAGATATTTGTAACTAAAGCTGAAAAGCAGCATTTGGCAAACTAACTGAAACACTGAATATGTGGTGCTGATTGCTGCAATGGTGTTTCGAGTCCTAGAAACGAATGTAGCTTTTAATTTCTTCTTCCTTTTCCCCAAGTGATTCACTCTCACTCACAAAGGAACCATCACATCCATTAATCACAGATTTTGATAAGTCTTAGGTATGTCGTAGAGGTATCTGTTCTGAGTACGGTACCTGGCTAGTGGCTTTTCTAGCAAGGGCCCTGCGCACATGCTTTATATTTAACGTTGGCACGTTTCGACCGAGCGGTCATAGTGCTGTTGCTTCCGGGCTACCACGCTGCCGGTAAGGGTTCAGACTCTAACCATAATTCTTTTTTTAAATTTAATCGTATAGAATGCAAAATTATTCAAAAACATCCATTTTCGTCGCGGTAATTTCATTAATAAATCAATCTTACAACACACGTTCTTTAAATGTGTGGTTCGTAGTTAAATTTCTATATATTTATATTTGGACAGCGAAAGAATTCTCAACGATGGACGAAGTATTAGCAGCTACGGAAGGACTCCAAATACAGACGACAGTACCCATCCCTAATTTCCACCCAGCTGCCAGTGCCAATCGATATACAATAGCTATATCCGTCTATTAAAATGGAGCGAAAGTCGATTTAAACAAGATTACTCATTCCTTCACAGTCACAGTATACTGTAACTGTCTAAGAAAAGATATTCCATTATGTTTTTTGTGTTTGCAAAAAATGGTTCAAATGGCTCTGAGCACTATGGGACTTAACATCTGAGGTCATCAGTCCCCTAGACTTGGAACTACTTAAACCTAACTAACCTAAGGACATCACACATCCATGCCCGAGGCAGGATTCCAACCTGCGACCGTAGCAGTCGCGCGGTTCCGGACTGAAGCGCCTAGAGCTGCTCGGCCACCGCGGCCGGCAATGTCCCATGTTTGTAATTCCAACCATCATTCCGCGTTTAAAGTCTGCTAATTGCAGTCGAGTGGCCATAATCACGTCTGATAGCTTTTCACACGAATCAGTTGAGCTCAAATGACAGCTCCACCAACGCACTGCGCTTTTATACCTTGTGTACGCGATACTACTGCCATCACCGAATGTCCATGTCTCCATCCCATGACTTTTGTCACCTCATTGTACGTATCTACACCTACATCTGCATACATACTCTGCAATCCACCATACGGTGCGTGGCGGAGGGTGTCTCGTACCACAACTAGCATCTTCTCTCCCTGTTCCACTCCCAAACAGAACGAGGGAAAAATGACTGCCTATATGCCTCTGTACAAGCCCTAATCGCTCTTATCTTATCTTTGTGGTCTTTCCGCTAACTATTAGTTGGCGGCAGTAAAATTGTACTGCAGTCAGCCTCAAATGCTGGTTCTCTAAATTTCCTCAGTAGCGATTCACGAAAAGAACGCCTCCTTTCGTCCAGAGACTTCCACCCGAGTTTCTGAAACATTTCCGTAACACTCGCGTGATGATCAAACGTTGAAACGCGTATGTATTCAGTACCAGCGATGGCGAGGCATGACAGAATCTCTGACCAGAGAGTTGTTTATCGTTGCTAGTCTGCGCTTGACTGCGCGAGAGTTCAGTTGCGAGTTGTACTCAGTCGGAGTAGTGTGTGAGGAGTCGGCGGGCGTCGACATGGATCTTTGGTCAAGGTTCGGGACGAGGTATATTGTTAAGTAAGGTAATGAAGCAGCATTGCGCACATCTGATAATGTAATGTATGTTAATTGCAATTAATTTGTTCAAGAAATGCCCCAATAATAATTCTGTTTTCAAAGCAATCGTTTTTAAAAAAAAGAATCATTCCAATTGAAACAATATTTCCTATGCTTTTCCCCCCAGAATCAGTTTATCAGATTAATTATTGCACAGGGCCTAAGGTCAGCGATGCTGCCCTATTATTATGGGTTTAAGGATTAATCTTCATTTTTCAATTTTTGTGTCGAGTTTACATTGCGCCATTATTTTTCAATATTTTTGTAGCGAAGGTACAGTTGCTTTTATTTCAATTTAACGATGTTTTGTGGGAGCTCAACAACATTTGGCTCTATTTCGATTAACATTCAAATATAGTCTTTTTACATTTTTGCGGGGAGATTATTGTTTTGACATTATTTGCGGGGAAATTATTGTCATTTATAAAATTTGCTGGAAGGTTACGTTTAGCACGATGACCATTAACATTTAATTAATCATTTTCCTACATTTTGTGAGAAGGTTACACTTGGCTCTATTCCCATTAATATTTTAATATTGTCATTGAAAATTTTGCGGGGAGGTTACAAAGTAACAAATCTAGCAGCCCGCCTCTGAATTGCTTCTATGTCCTCCGTCAATCCGACCTGATAGGGATCCCAAACGCTCGAGCAGTACTCAAGACTATGTCGTATTAGTATTTTATATGCGGTATACTTTACAGATGAACCACATCTTCCCAAAATTCTACCAATGAACCGAAGACGACTATCCGCCTTCCCCACAACTGCCATTACATGCTTGTCCCACTTCATATCGCTCTGCAATGTTACGGCCAAATATTTAATCGACGTGACTGTGTCAAGGACTACACTACTGATGTAGTATTAAAAAATTACGGGATTCTTTTTTCTATTCCTCTGCATTAATTTACATTTATCTATATTTAGAGTTAGCTGCCATTCTTTACACCAATCACAAATCCTGTCCAAGTCATCTTGTATCCTCCTACAGTCACTCAACGACGACACCTTCCCGTACACCACAGCATCATCAGCAAACAGCCGCACATTGCTATCCACTCTATCCAAAAGATCATTTATGTAGATAGACAACAACAGCGGACCTTCCACACTTCCCTGGGGCACTCCAGATGATACCGTCACCTCCGATGAACACTCACCATCGAGGACAACGTACTGGGTTCTATTACTTAAGAAGTCTTCGAGCCACCCACATATTTGGGAACCAATCCCACATGCTTGTACCTTAGTTAGGAGTCTGCAGTGGGGCACCGAGTCAAACGCTTTCGGGAACTCAAGGAATATGGCATCCGTCTGATACCCTTCATCCATGGTTCGCAAAATATCATGTGAAAAAAGGGCGAGTTGCGTTTCGCAGGAACGATGCTTTCTAAAGCCGCGCTGATGCATGGACAGCAACTTCTCTGTCTCAAGGAAATTCATCATAGTCGAACTGAGAATATGTTCGAGAGTCCTGCAAAACCGATGTTAAGGATATTGGTCTGTAATTTTGAGGATCCGTCCTTCTACCCTTCTTATATACAGGCGTCGTTTCCACTCGCTCGGGACTTTACGTTGGGCAAGAGATTCGCGAAAAATGCAAGTTAAGTAAGGAGTCAATGCAGTAAAGTACTCTCTGTAAAACCGAATTGGAATCCCATCAGGACCTGGGGATTTATTTATTTTCAACCCATTCACCTGCTTCATAACCCCAGGGATGTCTATCACTATGTCCTCCATACGGGAATCTGTACGAGACTCAAACGGCGGTATGTCTGTACGATCCTCCTGCGTGAAAGATTTCTCAAATGCTAAATTTAAAATTTCAGCTTTCGTTTTGCTGTCTTCCGTTGCCAGGCCAGAGTGATCAGTGAGTGACTGGATGGAAGCCTTCGGCCCGCTTACCGATTTTACGTAAGACCAGAATTTCCTTGGGTTTCCAGCAAGCTCTTTTGCTAAGGTATGACGGTGGTAGTGGTTAAATGTTTCACGCATCGCTCTTTTTACAACAGCACGAATCTCAACTAACGTAGCTGTAGATTTACAAACACTGACACTCCACTGGCGAGTATGTGACATACTTCTGTGACTGAAGATGATAGACAGCATTAACAAGCAAGATGAAGATGGCAACCAGCTGTGGGACTTACCATACAGCTTGACCCCGCAGTAGGAGGTGGAGGGCCTGGCGATGTCGTAGCAGCAGTCGAGGCCCGGCGGGTAGTCTGCCGGGTAGTTGGGCGAGTCCAGGAAGCCTTCTGGAGTCTCCAGCCGCGCGTAGCAGCCCGTCCGCGTCTGCGTCACGCTGGCTGCCGACACTGGGCACACCAAACACGCGCACCGTTAAGGCAACGAACGAGCCGCAGAAACAATACTCTCTGTTAGATTAAGCGGCTCTACGAGTACATCCAGTCGAGACGGACGTGACTACTGAGGGCTTTCTTAAAAGAAAAAGAAAAAACAGTGCCAAAGTACAGCTCCTAATGGTGGTACTGTTACATAGGGTGACCATGATATACTAGACCAGTCATATTCCTCGTAAACGGTTAGCACAGCACCTTGAAGACAAAACCAAATGAGTCCGTACCCGGAGCATGTGTGGATTAGTGCATCACCATTAAGAGCCTAAGACGCCAGAGAAGTGTCACACAGGTGCATTCAGCAATATCTTATCTTTGTGTGCCCTCGAGGTGTGTTGTAGGACTGTCACTATTCATAATAGACATTTACGGAAAAAAATCGCAATATCGAAAAGTGGAAGTGCGTCATAAACGAAATTTTGTACGCATGTTGCTACATCTGAAAGATTTCGTGCCACTCGCCCAAGGCCAGCGCTAGTAGCGCCGCTATCACAATGCAAATCCTTTAAATACACGCTGTAGCGGTTAGCGTTAGTTACCTTTTAGATTGGACGTGGTGAGCTGATGTTAGTCAAGGATGCCTTCCAGACGACAAAGACTAAGACGCCATTATCAGCACTTCACTGAGTTTGAACAAAGTCTTGTAATAGGGCTGCGAAAAGACGGATGTTCCTTCTGCGAGATTCCAGAAAGACTTGGCAAGAATATGACCACTGTACATGATTACTGGCGACGGTGGTGGCCAAGGACGTACGGCAGGAAGAAGACGGTGGTCTAGACGGCCACGTGGCACCACCGAGAGGGAAGACCATCGTGTTCGGCTTGTGGCTCTGGTACATCGAACTGCACGTGCAGCAGCAATTTGAGCTGCAGTTGGCATCACTGTTACACAACGATCTGTTACTAATCTGTTTCTTCAAGGACAGCACCGATACAGACGCCCTGCAGCGTGCGTTCCACTGACACCAAACCACCGCCATTTGCAACTTCTGTGCTGTCACGCGAGAGCTAATTGGATGGCCGAGTGGACGTCTGTTGTATTTTCTGGTGAAAGCCGTTTGTGTCTCCGTGCCTGTGACGGCCGTGTGTACGTCAGGAGAAGGCCAGTTGAGGGCCTGCAACCAACCCGTCTTCGTGCTAGACACACTGGATGTACACCTTTAGTTTTGGTTTGGGATGTCATTTCGTACGACAGCAGGAGCACTCTCATGGTTATACGCCACCCTGATTGCAGATTTGTTCGTCAATCTGGTGATTCGACCTGTTGTGCTGCCATTCATTAACAGCATGCCACGGAGTGTTTCCCAAGGGGGCCAAGGCTCGCCAAATACCGCTGTTGTAACCGAACATGCCGGCCGTGGTGGTCTAGCGGTTCTAGGCGCTCAGTCCGGAACCGCGCGACGGCTACGGTCGCAGGTTCGAATCCTGCCTCGGGCATGGATGTGTGTGATGTCCTTAGGTTAGTTAGGTTTAAGTAGTTCTAAGTTCTAGGGGACTGATGACCACAGATGTTAAGTCCCATAGTTCTCAGAGCCATTTGTAACCGAACATGCTCTACAGCGTGTAGACGTATTGCCTTAGTCTGCTTAGTTACCAAATCTGTCTCCAGTCCAATATATACGGAATACCATCGGACAACACCAACGTCATCCAAAACTAGCATTAACCATCCTTGTATTGAAATTCTTCCAATCCGTATGTGGCATACAGCAAACCAGTGCTTAACAGTATTGGTTAAAAACAGTCTTGGTTGCAATTTTAGTTTTTTATTTTTCAACGACGCGTTTCGCCTTATTTAGGCATCTTCAGGTTATCTCTTCTAGATGGACGCGAGGGGCACCAAGATCTGCATAACGCGTGAACGGGAACGCGTTATGCAGATCTTGGTGCCCCTCGCGTCCATCTAGAAGAGATAACCTGAAGATGCCTAAATAAGGCGAAACGCGTCGTTGAAAAATAAAAAACTAAAATTGCAACCAAGACTGTTTTTAACCAATACATCCTTGTATTGGCGAACCAAGTGCAACAGGCATGGAAGTCCATTCCACAAACTGATATCCGGCACTTGTACAGCACAATGCATGCGCATTGGCATGCTTGCATTCAGCATTCTGGTGTTTATACCGGTTATTAATGTACCAGAATTTCACGTTTGAAATGGCTTATCTCCCGGTTATCTTAACCTGCGGTGGTGCGATCTTAATCACTTAAGTATGTTATCTAGGCAAATGTATTCCATAAATTTCATGACTTTACATTAATTATTTTTTGGTGTTGCTACTTTTTCCCGTCGGTGTATATATAAATTACCTAGTGAATAACTTCGAAATTTCCATGCAGGTTTTCGCAAATGATGTTTTTGCAAGGCTAGAAAACTGTAGCAAAATGAAATATCTACATAGCTGCGATATTTGATGTAGGGGTTCCCGTTTCACCCTCATGTTAATCGAAGGTTCGATGGCGGCTGTGGACTACGTCGACTTTACTGCGGACGACTCACATCGCTTCGTACTTCACGTCTTCCCCGACGGATGTGGCACCTTCCAGCAGGACAACCGACCGTGTCACGTCAAACTCGAACTGCAGTGGTTTTAGGAACATGCTAGCGAACTCACACTAAACGTGTTTTCCGACAAATGCGGTTGATCTGCACCCGATGGGACACACCACAGATGCTATCGGGCAATAGATCTGTGTTACAGTCTATCGGCCCTTATCTGACGGGAACTGCATAACGTGGGCGTAGACAGCTGGTGCCATATACTTCCACAAACCTACCAAAGACTTACAGAATGTTTGCCCTGCACAATCTCAACTGTGTTGTGTTTCTAATGTCGACCAATACGCTATTATGTAGGCGGTCATCGTATTTTGGCTCCTCATTGAAGAACTCTACCAGTCATGGTTTCCTCAGCTTCTGAGATTCCAAAATCCGATACTGAATCTGCAGGAACCTCTTAGAGGTTGGTCACAATCTAGCGTCGCATCAGTCTATAAAAACAAAAATCGATACAGGAAGGACTTGGATAATTACAGAAGAATTACCCTACCGAACACTAGCAGCAAAATGTTCATTACTATAATCAAAGTTAAACTTCAGTGCTTTTATGAAAACAATTTGACGCGCAAGTCGCCGAAGTGGCGTCAAATTGAAAGTCTTGCTTCTGGCGAACGGTCTACCCGACGGGGGGCCTAGTCGCACGACATTTACATTTATTTATGAAAACGTTTTGAGGGGAGAAGAAAATGGTTTCAGAAAGAAGTTTTCATGCTATGATTGTTAATTTATAATTATACTCTCGGTGGGGAAATACGGAGAATTTAACGTGGAAACATATGTTACCTTTCAAGATTATGAGAAATGAACTTAGGAAGTAATCTGACACAAGCCGCTGAAAATACTAGTGCAAGATCGCATACCACAAAATAACATTCTAAATATTTACATATATGCCATATACACACGAAAACTCTAATGATACTAAGAACTGAAGACAAATTATGAATGTGGAAACAGTAACATCGCCGCGCGGGATTAGCCGAGCGCTCTCAGGCGCTGCAGTCATGGACTGTGCGGCTGGTCCCGGTGGACGTTAGAGTCCTCTCTCGGGCATGGGTGTGTGTGTTTGTCCTTAGGATAATTTAGGTTAAGTAGTGTGTAAGCTTAGGGACTGATGACCTTAGCAGTTAAGTCCCATAAGATTTCACGCCCATTTTTTGAACAGCAACATCATTGAGGTTAGACGAGAATGTGGAATCTCTTCCCCCTGTTAGCATATACAGGGCGGTCAGAACCTGCCTGAAAAGTTTGTAAAGGTGGTGCAGAGTGGGTTGTGCTGAGAAACAACTTTTAATAAAAAAACATACGTTTCGTCGTTTCTGAGTTACTTAGCACTCAGGTTAGCCAACCAGGGCGTTGCGCGCTGCCAGAAACGAAGTCAGCAAAGGTGTGCTTCGTTTGGCTTCCTAAAATCGAACAAGCGAGCGAAAAAAAAAAAAAAACTGGACATGGGACAGTAGTAAGGATCGGACCCGAGCCTAAAGCTGAGCAATCTCGTTCACCAGTGTCTACGCTGCGCAACGTATCGAATTTTTTCCTTAACAGTTATTTCTCAGCACAACCTACACTGCGACACCCTTACAAACTTTTCAGACTCTTTCTGACCACCCTGTACATGAATGCAATAATGCTACAATAAGGTGAACGCAACATACACTGTGTGACCAAAAGTATCAGAACACCCTCCAAAGCATACGTTTTTCATATTAGGTGCATTGTGATCCCACCTACTGCCAGTTACTCCATTACAGCGATCTCAATCGTCATTAGACATCGTGAAAGAGCAGAATGGGGCGCTCCGCAGAACTCACGGACTTCGAACGTGGTCAGGAGATTGGGTGTCACTTGTGTCAGACCTCTGTACGCGAGATTTTCACACTCATAAACATCCCTGGGTCCTGTGTTTCCGATGTGATTGTGAAGTGGAAACGTGAAGGGACACGTAAGCACAAAAGCGTACAGGCCGACCTCGTCTGTTGACTGACAGATACCTCCGACTGTTGAAGAGGATCCTCCTAATGTGTAATAGGTAGACATCTATCCAGACCATCACACAGGAATTCCAAACAGCATCGGGATACACTGCAAGTGCTATGACAGTTAGGCGGTAGGTGAGAAAACTGTATTTCATGGTCGAGCGGTTGCTCATATGCCGCACATCACGCCGGTGAATGCCAAACGACGCCTCGCTTGGAGTAAGGAGCGTAAACATTGGAAGATTGAACGGTGGAAAAACGTTGCGTGGAGTGACGAATGACGGTACACAATCTGGAGATCCGATGGCAGGGTGTGGGTATGGTGAATATCCGGTGAACGTCATCTGCCAGCGTGTGTAGTGGCAACAGTAAAATTCGTAGGCGTTGGTGTTATGGTGTGGTCGCGTTTTTCATGGAGGGGCTATCACCCCTTGTTGTTTTGCGTGACATTATCACAGCACAGGCCTACACTCATGTTTTAAGCACCTACTTGCTTGCCAATGTTGATGAGCAATTCGGGGATGGAGAGTGCATCTTTCAACACGATCGAGCACCTGTTCATAATGCACGGCCTGTGGCGGAGTGGTTACACGACAGTAACACCCCTGTAATGAACTGGCCTTCACAGAATCCTGACCTGAATCCTGTAGAAAACCTTTGGGATGTTTTGGAACGCCGACTTCGTGGCAGGCCTCACCGACCGACATCGATACCTCTCCTCAGTGCAACACTCCGTGAAGAATGGGCTGCCATTACCTGATTGAACGTATGTCTGGGAGAGTGGAAGCTGTCGTCAAGGCTAAGGGTGGCCCAACATCATACTGAATTTCAGTATTACCGATGGAGGATGCCACGAACTTGTAAGTCATTTTCAGCCAGGTGTCTTGATACCTTTGATCACATAGTGTGGCTACAGCCCTGTCAATCGAAATTTACATCTAGCAGCAGTGAATTTTGCAGGCGAGATATCCGTAAAGGAAACTGCAAAAGAAGTTTCACGGAGATCTATCGCTAACACTCATAATGTTTGAGATAAATGCTCCATGAAAATATCAGCTGGAAATACAGAAATAATCGTCTTCTGTGCCGAAAAACTCCACGCCGAAAAAACTTGATACAGGGTGTTGCAGAATGACGGTTTTAAAAATTTGGGAGATGATAAAGTATGAAACTCAGATCATTTTGCAACTGGAACCTATAGTCGGAAATAAAACTTTCTACAGTACTATGCACTTTCTACTCATCCGGTAGTCTACATCAAGCACTAGAATACTCTAATTTAGAAATCGTATATTGACCGTTGTATACAACCAAGTTGTGCAAATAGATTCTATGGCTTCATTAATGCAAAGTAAATGTTCATTATGCCGACCATCAATTTCGTTACGTAATGGGCAACGACGAACCATAATTAGTCTGTTTCTCCGCAGGATCATGCGCTCCTCCCCTGATGGTATCAAACGCTGTAAAGATTCGCTTAATAAGCTCAGGTGTTGTTCCTACTGGTGTTGTGTACACAAGGGACTTTACATAAACCCAGAGGAAAATGTCAAATGGGTGAGATAAGGGGGCGCACAGGCCAATGGACTGGGCCTCTCATTGCGATACACTACTTACTCTCTTT
The DNA here is from genome assembly GCF_021461395.2 of Schistocerca americana. Classification (NCBI taxonomy): domain Eukaryota; kingdom Metazoa; phylum Arthropoda; class Insecta; order Orthoptera; family Acrididae; genus Schistocerca; species Schistocerca americana. The sequence goes on along the minus strand of NC_060122.1, from coordinate 446,857,776 downwards.
CCGAAAGATATGATCCCCATTTGACTGTACAACAGATTTTATTTCACGATCTAGATTTCGGCCTTAGGCCGTTATCAAGTGTTACAACTTCAATAGCAAAAAGCTGGACAGATTACTTAAGGAATTCTATACATACTAGGTACTTTACACAGTCCGTAGCACACGAAATGAAAGACCTAATAATTCCAGACAACGGTATCCCTGTTTCATTCGATATATCAAATATGTACACTAGTATTCCCATAACAGAAACTACTGACCTAATACAGCAAAACTTGATCAAGCATAAAAATTGTCACTAGCTAAAATCACTGAAATAATAGAACTTTAAGAGTTAATAACAACTAACAACTACTTTGCCTTTGAAGGTGAAATTTATACCCAAGAAGATGGACTAGCTTTGGGCTATTGTTTAGCAGGAACTCTTGCTGTCATTTTTATAAATGACTTGGAACAAAAACATTTTAAAGAATACAAACTGTTAACTAGGAAACTTTGCTTTTACAACAGAATTTTAGATGACTCAGTTCTCATATTTGATGGCACTGTAAATGAAAAAAACACACTGCACAACCATCTAAATAGCCTCCACCCTAAAATTCAATTTACAAAAGAGACTGAAGAACAGAAATAATAAACTTCCTAGAGTTGAAAATTACTAATAACAACGACAAATGTACCTTCAGCATCTACAGGAAATCAACAATCACGGATTGCATAAATGATAATAATTTCAGCCATCCAGTGACTCACAAAAAAGTTTATTTTAGTTCTATGGTACATCGGCTAGTGAACCTCCCTCTGCAGAACAGTGAAGATGAGAAAGATCTGCAGATGCTATAACACACTGAAGTCACAAATCGATATAAGTCATATATAGTTACCAAAATATTTGATAGGAAAGCTAGGACTATTAATGATCATAATATGATGCAAATCGTTTTACACAAAGAAGAAGACAGATTAATAAAGAACAAGTTCATTTCTGTCCCATCACTGGTGCTATCTCAGATAAAATTGCTAGAATATTTGACAAAACTACTATACAGATAAGCTTCCACACATACAAGAACTTGGGTAACATCCTTAAGCATGCCACACACAAAACTAATTCAATGAGTAGATCAAGCATATATAAGATTGTGTGTGATACTTGTGATTGTTGATACATTGGCCAGATGGGATGTGCTTTGAAAGATAGGTATAAGGAACATATTAGGAGAACAGAAAGCAACACTTCAATATTTAGTAAGACTTCAGAGCCACTAATCACCAAGTAGAAGAAATCAATCAAGATTTAAAAAGTCTACACACAGTACGAAAAAGCAAGGAAATGGATGTGTTGGAAAAAATAGAAATATACAGTGAAGTAATAAGAGCCCCCTCAACTCAGTGAATGAGCAACTAGAACTAAAGAATAAAAAGATTTAGATACCTTCAGATAAATGTTGGTAGAAACTTAATTCATCATTTTTATTTTAGACCATGCTTAATGAATTTGCTACATTTACTATAATTGCTAATGCCATACTATAAGAGGCTTATTGTCCTTCTGCATACTTGTGCAAATGGTATAGCAGTATAGGTGTACATGTGGGTAGTATTGTGAAGATTGTGTGCATTGTTTTTCTCCTTTACACCTACCCATTTGTCTTCGCCTACCTAATCAGATAACCCCTCCTTACGTCCCCTCCCATACCGTCAATACCCCACCACCCCTTATCTACTTTGCTTAAAAAGTGTCGAGCCTTCATTATACTTTATTGTTTTTTGAAATAATGGAACAACTGGTATTATATTGCTACATCTTACGTTTTTTAATGTTCAGTCAATTGCTACAATTGTTAACCCTCATACAATGTGGGTTACTATTCCTTCTAAACAGTTGTGTAAACAATACTGCAGTATAAGTGGTGAACACTGTGTAGATGGTAAACATTAGTTTTCCTCCTTCCACTTCCCCCTTTTTTAATCTTCACCTATTTATTCAGACTATCCCTCCCACACCAGCCAACAAGTTTCTTTCAGATGTTGTTCCCCTTCCACAATTAAATCTGGTCTATTGTTCACAGTCCTTTTAATAACAGAACACCTAAAAAGTGAAGACTGTTCTTTATACTTTAATATGATTGAAAATAATGGAACAACTAGTGTTCTGTACTACATTTTTATAATTACGATGAAGAGCTGCGCTGTACATTTTATGTTTTTAGTATTTAGTACACTTATCACAGCTGGTAACCTTCATATCTCCCTCCCCTCCCCCCCTCCCTCCACTTCTTCTACTTAATCAGACTACCTCATCTTTCCTCCCTCCCACATCAATAACTCGCCACACCTTATCCATTTAATATGTTGATCCATTCCTTTTCCCCTAACGTGCAACATTTCCTTATTCACTATGTACCGCCCCCTCCCCCCTACCCATACCACCACTTTATTCCCCATTTTGTTTCGTTGTACATTTGGCCTTTTGTAACGATTATTGATGCTTTTATGTAAAGGGTTTTATATTCCAACGATGTGTGACGATTTAACCAATTATTTAAACATAGTTGTAATTCATAACAATGTATAACTTGGCATCATCTACCCAGTTCAAAGATAATGTAACCAGCTTGTATAATAAGGAGTCCAACTAACAGTATTCAAGACATACCACAGATCGCGTGGTGCAAACTGGGATGACTTTATGATGATCTTTGACTATCGTTTCACTCATGCTTATGTCAATGGCTGCTTTGGCCCAGTGTAGCAAAGTCTAAAACCTCTGATTTGGTCATCTATTTTATTCCACAACCATATCAAGTGAGTCATGTAATTACCAGTAAATTAGGATATTACACAAATGTATTCGCATTGACTTTTGAAAAATTTGGTTTATATAACCGAAAATACATATTTTGACGATTACTTCGGTTCTACTCAAGTCTAATGATTTATAATACGTAAGTAAGAGAACAAGTCATGTATCCCAAGCATTGATTTAACTGTTTGCCATGCTATTTTTCTGGTACTTTGTCTGATACTTGTACTTTTATTGTGCTTCAATATGCTGTAGTTGCAACAGTTGATAATGGCCTAAGGCCGAAATCTACATTATGAAATGAAACCTGTTGTACAGTCAAACGGCGGTTATATCTTTCAGAAAGTTTTATATGACTGTGGCTCCATACAAAAGTAAAATCATTAACATTTACTCCTTGCCTTGTGTTGTCTGTGAGATATGCCTTGGCCCGACGATTAAAGTGAGCTGGAGCACCATCGTTTAGAAACTACAAACCAGCTCACTGTTGCAAGGGAAGGTCCTCCAGAACTTCCGGTAAGGCAACCAGAAAGTTCAAATACCATGCATCATTCAACGGTCTGGTATGATGTGTGGTCCATTAGGTGATCTCCCACAATTCCTGCCCAAATGTTCACTGAGAATCTCGCCTGGTAACTCCTCGAACGGGTATTGCGTGGATTTTCAACATCCCAATTGTGGCTGTCGAAACTTCATTTCACACTTCTCCCTGTAGGTTCCTCATATCAAAACGTTCAGAATTTCATCCTCTACAATCGCTCAAATTTTTAAAACGTAATCCTACAACACCCTGTATAAATGACAAGATTTTATAAAGGGTGAAACAATTTAAATATTTTGGTTTTTAACTATTACCTGGGGCAGATTTAAATATCGCAGAGGAAATTGTGAGGTTAAGAAAACCGTGTGAATAATAGAAAAAAAGCAGTGAAAGTAAATCAAGCGCAAAAACGCGTTCGCATGTCCCTGTACAAAACTTTGGCAATGTCTGTGCTTTGTTATAATGGCAAGTCACTGATCTACAAGAAACGATGAGAGCTGAGTGGCAGCTAATAAGTAAAGACAATGTTCCGAACAGGAGGCTACACAAAACGGGACAGAAAAGGAAATGAAGAGTATCTACAATATCTTGAACTCCAACGAATTTTTATTTATTTAACTTGATCAGAATAGGGTACTGAGGCCCTCTCTTACATCAGACCGGTGTTAAATGCACAGAGTATTTTTTTTTTTTTTTTTTTTTACATCTTGACTCATACACTATTAACATCGTAGCTGGCAGATAACAATATGACAAATAGTAATAAAATAGTATCAAAAGAATTAAAAACGATTTGAATTTATGTAAAAGAAGTAAGGAAAGTTAGATTTTAGCGTGCCGCTGACATCAAGGACATTAGAGACGGGAGCATACGCTCGAAATGTATTAAGCATGGGGAAGGAAGTCGGTCGTGTCCTTTCAAAGGAACCATCCAGCATTTGCCTGAAGCCATGTAGGGGAATGACAGAAAACCTAAATCCGGACGGGGATTTGAATCAACGTCCTCCGAATGCAAGTACAGTGTGCTAATCATTGCGCTACCTCAGTCGGTGAATGTACGTAGAGATACTGTGAATAAAAAGTGCTAACAAAGCCCGGAAGTTTTAAATTAATACTACCAGTGCTATTGCCACAGCTTCTACTCTTTCCGCTACAATAACAATAATAATAATAATTACAGTGATAGTGGCAGATTCAGAATGTACTTGTGACTGTGTACAAAAGTTATTCGTGACAATAGCGAGTTCTGAACGAAAAAATGTAGGTAGACTGCACCAGCTAAGAGCATTGGAAATTGATGAAGATCTGGTTGGGATGAGGGATGTAATTGTTTAATAGGTGTGTAGACGAGAAAAGGTAGACATCGTCCTTGCTTCAGTAGCTACGCGGCGCGGGATAGCCGCGCGGTCTAGGGCGTCCTGTCACGGTGCGCGCTGCTCCCCCCGTAAGAGGTTCGAGTCCTCCCTCGGGCATGGATGTGTGTGTCGTCATTAGCGTAAGTTAGTTGAAGTTAGATTAAATGCTGTGTGAGATTAGGGACCGATGACCTCAGCAGTTTGGTCCCATAAGAACTTGTATGTATGTACTGTATGTATGTATTGAACTGGGGACCTAGAAACGACGGAGAGGCTTCGTCCCCGCCGTAGCCCTCAGTGGTACACAACACCACTAAAGGCTACAGCAGTCCACTCACTCCACCGCCACCCAAACCGAACTCAGGCTTATTGTGCGATTCGGCTACCAGTGGACCCCTCGTGAGCGTGTCATTTCAGACGATGTTTGCGCGTTAGAGTAATTATGGTGTACGCGTCGAGGAGACAGTGTTTGCGCAGCAATCGCCGACGTAGTGTAACTGAGGCGGAATGAGGGGAACCAGCCCACATTCGCCGACGCAGATGGAGAAACGCCTTTAAAACCATCCACAGACTGGCCGGCACACCGGACCTCAACACTAATCCGTTGGGCGGATTCGTGCCGGGGACTGGCACGTCTTCCCGCTCGGGAAGCAGTGCGTTAGACCGCACGGCTAGCCGGGCGGGCCCCATAAGAGCTCACCAGAACTTTCCAATTTTTTTTTCAGTTGTTGTGTCATTAATTATCTTATCAAGTTACCTTCCGTTAGGAATATGGGTGCACTCAACGACTGTGATATGACTTTCAAATTATAGAGCACAGCAATCAGTCGTCCATTTATTTCGGGTTTTATTAGGCAAATCTACATTTCAGATAGTGCCCAGCAATTATCATCACTGAAAGAAAAGCAAGACTGATAGTTGTGCTCTATCATTTGAAAGACAGCAACTATCCTTTGAAGCTGAAGATGATAGTCTAGTTCTCTGATATGATGAGGTAGGTCACTTCTGTGTCGGGCTCCTGCTACTGAAAAGGACTTCGAGAAAGCGGCTGTGCGATGGGATGCGACAGAAATAATTTTGCTCTGCTGGAAACGAGTGTTTCTGACGTGTTGTTCAGGCAAGTGGGTTAAGGTGGAAGAGAGGTAGACGGACAGTGTACGATGATAAGATTGTAGAGGAAACAGAGTGTACAGAAGTATTGGCACGTAGAAGGTGTAATCAGCTGAATGATGAACATTAACTTCACTTAACGAAGATTTATTCAGCACTTGCACATACAAGAGCGCGGAGCAAACTGCCTCCGGCCAGAACACATACAGTATATATACAGCTACAGAACATTCCAGTACAATCATTCTTGATACTAGAATGTATTCGAGTTGAATATAGAAATTAAAATCGTACAGCCGAGGAGAGTTTTGAATTGACGACCCTCCATACAATAGGTTAGTATCGTATCCACTACACCACGGTGATACTCAGATTCTTCTGCGACAATATCTACGCGAAATATCTGCAGTTGTCTATACGTAGCCAGGATAGCTGTGCATAAGACGGTGAAATGTGATCAAAGAGTTGAATGCCGCAGATGTATCTAAAAGAGGCGTTCATCACCTGTTCCAGGCGCCGCGAGCTTCCTTGGAAAAGCTCTTGCAGGATAACATCGCCATAATTAATAGCCGGAAATATAGGTGTTTGTACAAGTTTATTTTCAGATCAAAAGGGAAGGGCTTTTTATATTTTTTGGAGGGCATGGAGAGGTCATTGCACCTTTGTGCTCAACTGAGTTTAGCTTTTCATCTGTTGTTACTCCTACACTCGTTTCTGAGGGTGAGAAGTTGAATTTGCTGTCCAGTGAAGAATTAAAGATGTTAGGGATTTCCGGGGCTTATAAGCACAGAATGACCAACGAGGACCGCTCCGTGTCCATTTTGATAATGCACACCGGTCAGCACTGAAATTCTCCATAGTTGTATTCATGTTTGTTGATATTGCACTTGCATACAACTGGAGGTCATTAATACACGCGTAGTATTTACAGAAGGACAAAGCTAATGAGACATCAGTGATGAACAGTGAATAGGTTATAGGACATAATGCTGAATCCTGGGGCAGGTCTTGTACTACGTGCCTTTTTGGGACCAGGCGTGAAGCATTGCTGGTGAGACGTCTGATACGAACAAAACCACTGCACTGCACTTGGAGTACGAATGTTAGTGGTAAGAAAAATTATTACAACCTGTCACCCTGACGCCCAACACAGGAATCCTAAAAGCAGTCTTAAACTACAGATCCACTATAATTAACAGTATCCTGTTTTCTTAGACCGACAGACAGTTGAACAAAGCGCCGTATTTGAGTTCGTAGTATACGAAGTGCTGTGCGCTGCGGTGTTCGTCTTGCACAGTGTCTCAGCGGAGAAGTAAACGATTGCCGAAGTCACGAAGCTTTCTGAAGTTAAACCGAGAAAGTTCCCTCAAACGACGGTGCGACAAGGCCGGCCTTGGGCGCTGCTCGCCCCGAGCTGAGAGTACGTGCCCCGAGGCGAGGCGGCCGCTGTAGTAGATGGCGGCTTCGGCTATTGGGAGAAGAGCAGGCGGGGTTACACGGAGGGTGGTGGTGTACTGTGTCAATGGATGATCTTTCATCCTGGGAACTCCATCTGACAAAAGAATCTAGTACTACAATATTTACTGTTCTTTTGTAGCTACTGTAACAGCCATAAGAGTTGAGATTTGTTCTTCAAAGAGGTATCTGAAGCTGAAGAAGCCAAATGGGCCACTCCATTCATTTTCTTAATAAGTGAAAAATTAATTTCTGTTTTTATTTCGTCAAAAACATAGAAATGTACCGGCGATATACCTTGAAGAGCCAAAAACTGGAACACCTGCCTAATATCATGCAGGACCCCCGCGAGCATGCAGAAGTGCCGCAACACGATGTGGCATTGACTCGACTAATGTCTGAAATAGTGCTGGAGGGAACTGACACCATGAATCCTGTAGGCTTGTCCATAAATCCGCAAGAGTGCGAGAGGGTGGAGAGCTCTTCTGAACAGCACGTTGCAAGGCATCCCAGATATGTTAAATAATGTTCATGTTTGGGAAGTTTGGTGGCCAGCGGAACTCACAAGTGTGTTACTGGAGCCACTCTTTAGCAATTCTGGACGTGAGGGATGTCGCATTGTCCTGCTGGAATTGCTTACGTCCGTCGGAATGCACAATGGACATGAATGGATGCAGGTGATCAGACAAGATATTTACGTACGTGTCACCTGTCACAGTCGTATCTATACGTATCATGGGTCCCATATCAGTCCAACTGCACACGACCCACACCATTACAGACCCTACACCAACTTGAACAGTCCCCTGCTGACATGCAGGGTTCATGGATTCATGAGGTTGTCTCCACACCCGTACACTTCCATCCGGTCGATACAGTCTGAAACGAGACACGTCCGACCAGGTAACATTTTTCCATTCATCAACAGTCCAATGTTGGTGTTGACGGGCCCAGGAGAGGCGTAAAGCTTTGAGTCGTGCAGTCATCAAAGGTACACGAGTTGGCCCTCGAATCCGAAAGCCCATATCGACAATGTTTAGTTGAATGGTTCGCATGCTGACACTTGTTGATGGCCCAGCACTGAAATCTCCAGCAATTTGCGGCACGCTTGCACTTGTGTCACGTTGAACGATTCTCTTGAGTCGTCGTTGATCCAGTTCTAAAATCCCTAATTCACCGCGACCTCGGAGATACTGTGTCCCATTGTTCGTGCGCCGACTATGACACCACGTTCAAACTCACTTAAATCTTGATAACCTGCCATAGCTGCAGCAGTAGCCTATCTAACAACTGGGACAGACACTTGTCTTATGTAGGCGTTGCCGACCGCAGCTCCGTATTCTGCCTATTTACATATCTCTGAATATGAATACGCATGGCTATACCAGTTTCTTTGGCGCTTCATTGTATAAGAGATAGCCAAATGGGAACGAGATAGTTGGAAAAAAGTAAGTAAACTGCTTGTTATTTCCAAACTATTCGCCAAAACTATTAATACACTTATTCTATTGTGAGACAAGACAGTCAGTGCCTGTATGGAAAAAATGTTTTTGATTGTCTTTGAAACAAAAATTGTACCCAGGCGTGAACTTCTTCGTCCGAGGCAAATCGACGGCTACGAATGTCTTCCTTCAGGGCTGCGTCAGAGCTGCTGGAAAATAAATACTAAAGCCGATGCTGATCTACAAGAGTCCTCGTGATAAAGGTAAGCTGAAGGATGGAACACTTCGTGCGACAGTCCTCGGTTTCAATCCAGATAGCGGGTGTGTAAACAAAGAATTATTATTGGGGAGAGATCGGGACTATATGGAGGATGTATAGGGGCTTCCCACTGAAATTTCTGCAGCGTAGTCGAAACAACAGGCAAGCCAGCTCTAGTAAAGTCATGATAATTTCTTCCACCTCAAGGGCCCGTTTCTCATTGACTTTCTGGAACACGGGGCAACAACAAACGCACAGCGGCGTGTGGACACTATGTAAAACCTGAAGCACGCCATCAAGAGTCCATACGTCCAGGGATGTTGACAGGAGACACTATTCTGTTGCAGGATGATGGCCACCCACATACTGCCAAAGTTGTTTCGACTATACTGCAGAAATTTTGCTAGGAATCCCTCGCACATCCTCCACACAGTTCCGACCTGCCCCCCCCCCCCCCCCCCCCTGATTTCCATGTGTTTGGAGTTCTGAAGAAAGACATACGAGGTCGTTGATTTGCTTCAGACGAAAAGGTGCACGCCTTTGTACAATCACGATTCTGCAGGCAACCGCAAACATTTTTCCATGAAGGCACTGACCGTTTTGCCCACAGTGGGATAAATGTATTAAGAGTTATGGTAACGCTGCCATCAACGGTCCGGTTACATAAATGCACCATCGCTATAGTTTTGTTTGGTAGATAGCTGCTGCCATCTAGCTTTGCTGAACCGACTTACCAGTTGAGAAAGAAGCCACCATCTTAGTTTGGAAGTTGCAGGTTACAGTGAAGCCCTGATGTAAATGCATGAAGAAAATTCCGTTATTTGATGTATCGCTGGGATGAAATTGCATTGTGTATGGTGGTAACGACGATTACGGCAGGTCTGCATGGAGTATACAATTGGTAAGCGAGGTTTATGTACTTTACATGGGTATATCTATATATCTGTATTATTTACCGCAACTTCCTGGCTAATGGCGAGTATACAGACGTTATGGTATTGGCATCATTGAACCACTGCCAACGCCCATGAATGGACTACTTGTCCGTTCATGGAAACACCGTAAAGTAACCTAAGGGTATCATCTGTACAAGCAGTATTAGGATTTATTTATGTTACTAGCAAGAAATACGTGCAAGAGGCCATTCCAGTTCCTCTGATTGATACATAAATGTAGTTTAAAGTACAAATATTGCATTTGTAAAAAATGACTGCAGTTAAATATTTAACAAAGGATTTTAAATTATTGGACTACGTTAAAATTATCCTAGGAAGTTTGAGTTAAATGCAGTCGTTAATTATATTTATTACTGCAATATTGCTAGGACATGAACTTTTTAAATATATATTGGAACGAAAACAAATTTTATTTCATACACTACTGGCCATTAAAATTGCTACACCAAGAAGAAATGCAGATGATAAACGGTTATTCATTGGACAAATATATTATACTAGAACTGACATGTAATTACATTTTCACGCAATTTCAATTTGGGTGCATAGATCCTGAGAAATCAGTACCCGGAACAACCACCTCATGCCGTAATAACGGCCTTGATACGCCTGGGCATTGAGTCAAACAGAGCTTGGATGGCGTGTACAGGTACAGCTGCCCATGCAGCTTCAACACGATACCACAGTTCATCAAGAGTAGTGACTGGCGTATTGTGACGAGCCAGTTGCTCGGTCACCATTGACCAGACGTTTTCAATTCGTGAGAGATCTGGAGAATGTGCTGTCCACGGCAGCAGTCGAGCATTTTCTGTATCCAGAAAGGCCCGTACAGGACCTGCAACATGCGGTCGTGCATTATCCTGCTGAAATGTAGGGTTTCGCAGGGATCGACTGAAGGGTAGAGGCACGGGTCGTAACACATCTGAAATGTAACGTCCACTGTTTAAAGAACCGTCAATGCGAACAAGAGGTGACCGAAACGTGTAACCAATGGCACCCCATACCATCACGCCGGGTGATACGCCAGTATGGCAATGACGAATACACACTTCCAATGTGCGTTCACCGCGATGTCGCCAAACACGGATGCGAACATCATGATGCTGTAAACAGAACCTGGATTCATCCGAAAAAATGACGTTTTTCCATTCGTGCACCCAGGTTCGTCGTTGAGTACACCATCGCAGGCGCTCATGTCTGTGATGCAGCGTCAAGGGTAACCGCAGCCATGGTCTCCGAGCTGATAGTCCATGCTGCTGCAAACGTCGTTGAACTGTTCGTGCAGATGGTTGTTGTCTTGTAAACGTCCCCATCTGTTGACTCAGGGATCGAGACGTGGCTGCACGATCCGTTACAGCCATGCGGCATGCGGATAAGATGCCTGTCATCTCGACTGCTAGTGATACGAGGCCGTTGGGATCCAGCACGGCGTTCCGTATTACCCTCCTGAACCCACCGATTCTATAGTCTGCTAACAGTCATTGGATCTCGACCAACGGGAGCAGCAATGTCGCGATACGATAAACCGCAATCGCGATAGGCTACAATCCGACCTTTATCAAAGTCGGAAACGTGATGGTACGCATTTCTCCTCCTTACACGAGGCATCACAATAACGTTTCACCAGGCAACGCCGGTCAACTGCTGTTTGTGTATGAGAAATCGGTTGTAAACGTTCCTCATGTCAGCACGTTGCAGGTGTCGCCACCGGCGCCAGCCTTGTGTGAATGCTCTGAAAATCTAATCATTTTCATATCACAGCATCTTCTTCCTGTCGGTTAAATTTCGCGTCTGTAGCACGTCATCTTCATGATGTTGCAATTTTAATGGTCAATACTGTATTTAACAGTCGCGTACTTAGGTTCAAATGGTGTTAAAGTTTACCATACGATTTTCAAGTCTTCTGAAACTCATTTCGAAAGTAACTTTTGTTTTATGAGTATTTAAACTGTATTCAAACTATTATTTTGCAGTTTTCAAAATGCCGAAAGGTGTTAAGTATGGAAAATGAAAGGAAGAGAATATGACGTTGCTGGGCGAAATGGTGGTTTCGGTTTGAATGCTGCTGCAAAGCAGTATAGTGCTCCCAAACCAACTCTCAAACATCATTTGGATGGAAAAAAAATGGTTTGCTGCGGCGGACAAGAAAATAATCTGCAGCGTTAGTGACTTGCCTTCTGAAGCGGAGCATAAGATATTTTAATATGTGATGTAATTAGAAGAGTTTATGTTTGGCATCGCGCCTAAGGACTTACGAACGATAGCGTTCGAATTTGGCGAAAGATTCAACCGCGAGAAAAAGATGGCCTGCTAGAAATGGTACTAAAATCGTATGAAGATCTCTCTTTCAGACAACGAGAGGCTAAATTCATGGCTTATGCCATTGGATTCGAAAAAGAGAATGTTGCAACTTTTTTGACATTCTCACGAAGAGAGTCGATGAGAATATTTTGGAAGCATATACAGTTTTTAATGTCGATGAAGCTGGGCTTTTCACCGTACAGAAAAAGACAAGGAAAGTAATTGCTAAGAAGAGGACACAACAAGTTGGATCTACTAAAGTGGAGAGCGTTGTGTTACAACAACTATTGTTTGCTGCGTCAGAGCTGCTGGAAAATAAATACTGAAGCCGATGCTGATATACAAAAGTGCTCGTGATAAAGATAAGCTGAAGGATGGAACACTTCGTGCGACAGTGTTCGGTTTCAATCCAGACCCAATCGCTTGGCTATTCCTTTAGCAGACATTCCTCCTAATCCCACAGGTGTCACGTTACTGAAGGCCAGGGCAAGAAATAGCTCACAAAAAGATTTAATACTGACAAATTCTCCGTACAAGGACCAATTAGTACGTGGCGTTAAACCTTCCATTACCCTAAAGAGAAATCTGCCTGTAGCGAGTCACACTACACAAGTGAAAAGCACCAACACAAATGATCGATTTTGTGAACTATATCAAAATCGATCAGCGGAAAACATGATTCAGTGCATGGCATGTACGGAGGTGGGTGCATGAAAACTGCACTGGATTTAGGAGGAACAGTAAAATATACTTCTCTTTTAATTACAGATAGACTGTATTGCTGTGTTACGGAAATTGATGTTCAAAATCGTTCATATGGCTCTGAGCACTATGGGACTTAACGTCTAAGGTCATCAGTCCCCTAGAACTTAGAACTACTTAAACCTAACTAACCTAAGGACATCACACACATCCATGCCCGAGGCAGGATTCGAACCTGTGACCGTAGTGGTCGCGTGGTTCCAGACTGTAGCGCCTAGAATCGCTCAGCCACCCCGGACGGCGAAATTGATGTGAACTGCCTCACGGTTTGTTCACTGTTATAAGCAATGGCTATTATTTCATAAAGCAGCCTAAATTGCGGTGAATTTCTTGATTATGCCAGTATGGAATTGCAGTGCAATATTAGTCTAATTCAATTCTTTTTATGTTCAGAATCAACAGTCTTCTTTCATATTAAAATTAATTTCCACTTACTTGTCCTTTCATTTTCTTAATTATACTATGTGACCATATTCAAATCCACCCAGCCGTTGTATACACGAATAAGAGGTATTAAATCAAGAAATTTCTGATATACGTCTAATGGTCCAATCACGGAATTCATCTAGTCCACTGTTGGAAACGGATATCCATGAATTAATCTTTATGGAAAATAATTCAGCATTTTTTTCTGACGGTGTTAAAGGTATTTCAGGTGAAACGTTATACAGTGCAAATAATTACGTAAAGTATTCTGATAATCAGGTTCACAATATTTGAAGCACTAGATTTCCTTCAATTTGAGAGAAAAGTTAACTGGTGTTTACTTTGGGAATAATAAAACGTTTACTTGTTGTTTTCCCATCTGTCTCGTTTTCGTTTGACTGCTCCTTATGCAAGTCAGTGAAAATGTATTTCCGTACTACACGTACCAGTTCCCCACCAAGCCTCTTCCTCATGATAGCCAGCTCTTTGGCTACAGAAGGTCTCGCTATACCGGCAAGAAAATACAGCTTATCTGATGGAGTAGGGTTCAAGCAACTAGTAAATAGGCCACAGGTTTCGTTTCAGCATGTATCTAATTGTCTGATTAAGATGGCCTGTACCAGTTTGAGGAAATACACCGCCAAGTTATATTAATGTGACCACCAGCCAAAAGCCTGAATAACCGCATTTTGCAGCGCGAGTCGTACAGAAAAGAGTCAATGAGGTTCTGAAACCTACCTACAGGGATATGGAGTCATAGTGAATCCCGTGCCGCGGCAGTATGGGCTATGTTTCTCAGCTGAGACTCCATGACGCGAACAGCCCGATCGAAGTGATCCCACAGGTTCTCGATTGAATCTATATCTTGGAGTTTGGTAGCCAGAGATGTTCGATTATCATCCTGGTATTCTTCGAACCAAGCACATACACTGTGGCTGTGTGTCACCTTATTGTCCTGGTGCCGAAAAACAAACTACATGTAGGCATGGACATTCTCCACAAGGATAGATGCAGACTTATGTTGGTCCATTGTGACTCACAGAATGACGAAATTACCCAGGGAAAGCGACGAAAACTTTCCCCAGACCACAACGTTCCCTCCTGACTGCAGGGTGTCTGCTTTCAGACGATTCACGCCGAACATGCCAACGACCATCTGTCCGATGGGGCATAAAAAGTGATTCATCTGGAAAGTCCACCTGCTGTCACTCAGTGGACGACCACTTGCAGTACAGGCGTGCAAATTCCAGCTTTCGCCGACGATGCACAGCAAAAATGGTTCAAATGGCTCTGAGCACTATGGGACTTTACATCCATGGTCATCAGTCCCCTAGAATTTAAGACTACTTAAACCTAACTAACCTAAGGACAGCACACAACACCCAGTCATCACGAGGCAGAGAAAATCCCTGACCCCGCCGGGAATCGAACCCGGGAACCCGGGCGCGGGAAGCGAGAACGCTACCGCACGGCCACGAGCTGCGGACGATGCACAGCAGTCAGCACTGGTGCATGACCGGGCGCTTGCTGCGGAGGCCCTTACGCAGAAACGTTCGCTGAACAACCGTTGGGAAGAGAATATCGATAACCCCTTAGTTTACCTGTGCTGTCAGTTGCTCAACAGTTGTACGTCTATTCACTCGTACACATTTCCGCAGACTTCGTTCACCCCTGTCATCCATAGCCCGTGTGAGCCGTTAGTGGCTCACGTTCATGTCATCTATTATTTAACATCTTGTTTTTACCTTACGGCCGCCTCGTCATTTTAATTTCACTGTCACTGAATTGCTGTCTTGTCTGCCCGTGAGTGTCAGCAGCAGTGCGTATCGATATTAGCCCTGTCGTATTATCTTTGCTGGACGGCTATTACTTCTCGGTCGTCGTGTGTTGAGATCGCACCTGGCAGTCGATGAGTTGGAACGCGGCAGTAGTGCAGTCGGGACGTAGCAGCAGTCGGGGACAGAGCGCTAGGCAGGTGCTGACAGCCAGTACTCGCCGACCGCTCGCGACTCAGCATGAACTGTCCGACGGACGGAGATGGCAGCGGGATCTGCCGTGCGTCGGTCGTTCAGTTGGTCACCTATTTGGGCGACGTGTGTTTGGTCTTTTGACCATTTCTGGGCCTTGTCACTGGGTCATCATGCTGGACGTGGCTCGGTTCCTTCTTGTGCGGAAATGTCGTGGCCAATGGGCAAGAGTTACCTCTGCATGATTGGGTTTGAGCCAGTGTGGCCGGATCGCCGTGTCTCCCAGTTCCGAACGGCCATCGGGATGAATCGGGTTGGAGTTGCAGTGAGCTCCGGACAGTCAAGAATCGCCCGACCGTTGCTGACACACATGGTTTGAGTGGCAAAGACCTTAGTTGGTTGTTGGTCGGTCGTCTGGTGAGACGAGGTGTGTTTCGTTACGAGGTGCTGGGGCTAGCAGTGTATTTAACACTAAATTCTTCTAGAATCTTCATACGTAAATGATACTCTAAGCCCCCTCCCCCCCATTCTAGCTCCGACTTTGCTGTTGCACATGGATTAAAAAGAAACGCGAACTGAGTGTAATCGACCCTGCAAGTGGAGTAGAAAAGAGTTTGGCACCTGCAATAATTTAATTTGATAAATAAGTTAAATAAAGGAAAGTTTCATTAATGTAGTGAGGAATGAAAGGGTTGCTCTACCGATCAACAGAATGAAAGTTCTGTCCAAAATAACAATATGATTTATTATGACTAGACTCAAAATAATAAACAAAACACATGAAACATATACAATAAATCAAATTAGCTCAAATTGGATACTCAAATAAATGCTGTGAAGGTGAAGTTGTCCCTAAACTAGATTGTGACATTTATGATGAAGTGGTATGTGGAGCCAATTCCTTGCAACTCAAATCTTAAGACAAACACACAGCAAACCCAACATTAATTGCTGCTACAGTAGTGAGAACTCAGACAATGAACACCCAAGACAGAACAAAGTTAGAAAAGACGAACAGGCGCACTCTGCTGAGCTCTGATTATCACCTAGCAAAATTGCCTGCTTTGCCAGTGCTGCGGACGTACATTACCAAGCTGTCTTCTTAACTGCAAGGACACAATCTGGCGTACCGGAGGTGATGGCTGGTTGCTTCAACGTCCCGTCGTAGTGATGATAATGTCGCGAGTATAGCCCGAAACAAATTATCCTGGTCTGGTTGTTCCAGACTAAAGACTCCCTAGCAATACAAATGCGCCTCTGAGCGAGACGAAGAAGGCTCACCAAACAATCACTGATGGTACAGTGATTGATTTTAACAAGTGAAGTCACACAGTAACTCCGATACAGTCAACTTTAGTCAAAACTGCTCAAGACAGACAACATAGGCCGCTTGTACGCAGAACGCTCAATTTCCAACTACGCAGAACGCTCAATTTCCAACTGTACTCAGAAAGTTACGTTGAAGTCGAAACTTCAGCAACTTTGTCAAACAGTTACAATTAAATAAAAGTATATTAAACAGCCAACGGAAGGCAGGCTGTCCAGAGCAGCCAGAGCTCAGTCTTGTAATCTACTCCGACCGAAAGGCGAGAGCCGACCCCCACAAGAGCACCCGTACAAACCGAACACAGAACATTCCCGCCCCCACGAGAGTGGCCATGGGTTAAACGTTCCAATCAGCAACTCGAAAACCGGCGGAAAATTCCACTCTATTGCCGAAGCACTACCATTCAACCAATGGAGATTCTTGGCGCCAATTTCTGCGCCGATTTTGCTACGTCACGGAGCTATGTCCTGAGCGAGCCAATCACAGTTACGATTTTGCACAAAACGCGGGAATTTGCCCGCCAAGACTGCCTGGGGACACAAGTCATTCCCACGCCTCGCTGGTAGCCCGCCAGAAATTGTTTTCGCTAAGTTTCTGCGAAGTAACGGAACGTCTAGGCCAGCCGCTCCGTCAGGCCCCTGCGGGCATGTCTCCGCCGCTCTACTGACAATGTCGGCGTCTGGAAAGCATTCACTCGAGTCCCTCACACCCGTCGGCTTAACCCTGTGAAGATCAGCAGTGCCCGCCTGTCACCGGACCACCCGGGTGACGAGAGACACTGCGTGGGAAGTCCGTGTGTGAAGCAATAGCAACTTTTCACTGCATGCAATTAGAGAGGAAAATCGAATTACTCAGTGTAAGATAGAAATATGAGAGGGGGCTTCTGCCACCTCTCATCGTCACCAACCGTCTTTCAGTTTTGTGTGTGTGCGTCCGCCTGTGATTTGTTCTAGTTGTTCATCAGTGATTCGTTTTACGAGTATTCGAGTTTCTTGTGGCACTGTCTCGCCAAACACTGTGTACCCTGTGTCAGTTCGACTGAGCAATGCTTTAAATGCTGTAATGCTGCCTGGTACTGCAGTAGCCAGTAGGTTGTTTGCGACGGAGCAGCGAGTGAGTGTTTTGATGCTGTATGCCACGGCATGTAGTTCCACAACCGTTGCAATGTTTATGTATGTCAGTAATTATTGTGCCTTGGTTTATTAAAATACCAGCCTGCCGCGGTGGCCAAGCGGTTGATTCTAGGCGCTTCAGTCCAGAATCGCGCGACTGCTACGGTCCCAGGTTCGAATCCTGCCTCGGGCATGGATGTGTGTGATGTCCTTAGGTTAGTTAGGTTTAAGTAGTTCTAAGTTCTAAGGGGACTGATGACCTCAGATGTTAAGTCCCATAGTGCTCAGAGCCATTTGAACCATTTTATTAACATACCAATATTTGAAGACGAGTGTTACTGGTCTCTTCGCCTCGCTAGCATTTTGGTTGGAGTGCCGTAGGTCTGGTAACCGAAATCAGGTAGTTGGTTGCTTCGTCGGCTGTCGGTTGGGTTGCCTTCCGATTAAGTGATTGTTGGTCAGACTGGCTGTCTCGCCTAAACAGGCGTTAGTGTTACAATTCCAGGCCGACACTTGGAAACTTCTGAGCGCCGTTCCGTGTTTGTTACATAGTAACTTCCCTCTTGAGTTTAAATTATTGTGTTGATATATGGCCTTCAGCCAAGTTTTAATATCTCTTAAATTAATGTTCCTGTCTTGCCCTTCAGGCATCAGATTGCCATGCTTTTATATAGGGCCTTTAGCCGAATTTTACTTCAAATGTTTTAAAAAAGGCCTTCTGCCTTTTAAATTGAAGTTCTTCTTTCTAGGCATAAGCCGTTAAATTATTGATTAATAGGCGACCTTCAGGGAAGTTCCATTAAAATTAAATTGCTAAAGCCTTCAGCTTGTTTAGATTGAAGATTTAAAAGGTTTTTGGGGGTAAAAGGTGAAACCTCTAGAAGAACCTTGTATTTTAATTTCTTGCTTAGGCCTTGCGCCTTGGATTTTGACGTTAATTAAAGGAGATCGATTAAAACTTCGAGTGTTTTGCATCTTTGTGTAATACTGTGTGTGGACAAATAAAGTTTGTAAGTTGAGTGCAACTGACAGGAACTCATTTTGGCCGCTTTCCTCAGCCAAATCCGCTCTGGCCCGCTCCTCCAGGCATTTCACCGGGGTGGACCACTTTTGTCTCGGCGCTGGTTTTCGATAGTGCCATTTTGCCTTGCACGGTATACTTCAAACACGGTGACACGTGAACAGTTTACAGTGTTTGTCTTTTCGAAATACTTCTACCATTGGCCCGAAAACCAATGATCATTCCCTTTTGGGCGTCAGACAAGTCTCTCCGTTTCATCATTACGACAGTGGCTGCCCCACTGTCCGCACCCGCGGTTCCTCCCCTCCCCCCCCCCCCCCGGACAAGCTTTATTTTATTTATATTTCCCTCCGCTGCTAGTGCTGCCACCTGCCGTCTGTGAATTGTTGTTGAACGTTCACGTCGAACGTAGGCGCATGTGAGTCGACCGTATACATTCAAGACGAGGAATAAGGCAATCACATTGTGAGTGCGCGGTTTTTCCGGGGGAGTGAGCCTGATAACGAACCTGTAGTTCTTGAAAGGACTGTCTCTGTCAAACATTTCTCCCGAGTATTTTCTGATGTTACTGTGCAGTTGTCAACGAATAAAAATATTTCAGTTTGGAAGATTGCATCGCAATTGAGAATATACATCAATGAAGCAATTTGTTGTTCCCCGGGCGTTTTCAGGAATGCTAACATACAAAAAAATGACCTGATTAGTTTTCTATAGCACACTTGACTGTTATATAGTAAACAGCAGAATGAAGGCTGGTAAGATTCTTTTTATCATCGATGCACTTGTATACAAGCTGAAGGCAAAAGCGCATCATCAGACAATTATTCCGAAGTCCAGGGAGGCCAGCGTTTGCTACAAAGACTGGTAACAGACCGACAACATAAACATGTTATTGTTGTGGTCTTCAGTCCAGAGACTGGTTTGATGCAGCTCTCCATGCTACTCTATCCTATGCAAGCTTCTTCATCTCCCAGTACCTACTGCAACCTACATGCTTCTGAATCTGTTTAGTGTATTCCTCTCTTGGTCTCCCTCTACGATTTTTATCCCCCACGCTGCCCTCCAATACTAAATTGGTGATCCCTTGATGCCTCAGAAAATGTCATACCAACCGATCCCTTCTTCTAGTCAAGTTGTGCCGCAAATTTATCTTCTTTCTAATTCTATTCAATACCTCCTCATTAGTTATGTGATTACCCATCTAATTTTCAGCATTCTTCTGTAGCACCACATTTAAAAAGCTTCTATTCTCTTCTTATCTAAATTATTTATCATCCATGTTTCACTTCCATACATGGCTACACTCCATACAAATACTTCCAGAAACGTCCTCCTGACACTTAAATCTGTACTCGTTGTTAACAAATTTCTCTTCTTCAGAAACGCTTTCCTTTGCCATTGCCACTCTGCATTTTATATCCTCTCTACTTCTAACATCATCAGTTATTTTGGTCTCCAAATACCAAAACTCATCAACTGCTTTAAGTGTCTCATTTCCTAATCTAATTTCCTCAGCATCACCCGATTTAATTCGACTACATTCCATTATGCTCGTTTTGCTTTTGTTGATGTTCATCTTATATCCCACTTTCAAGACACTGTTCATTCCGTTCAACTGCTCTTCCAAGTCCTTTGCTGTCTCTGACAGAATTACAATGTCATCGGCGAACCTCAAAGTTTTTATTTCTTCCCCATGGATTTTAATACCTACTCTGAACTTTTCTTTTGTTTCCTTTACTGGTTGCTCAATATACAGATGGAATTACATCGGGAAGAGGCTACAACCCCGTCTCACTCCCTTCCCAACCACTGCTTACCTTTCATGTCCCTCCAGTCGTATAACTGCCATCTGGTTTCTGTACAAATTGTAAATAGCATTTCGCTCCCTGTGTTTTACCCCTACGACCTTCAGAATTTGAAAGAGAGTATTCCGGTCAACATTGTCAAAAGCTTTCTCTAAGTTTACAAATGCTAGAAACGTAGGTTTGCCTTTCCTTAATCTTTCTTCTAAGATGAGTCATAGGGTCAGTATTGTCTCACGTGTTCCAGTGTTTCTACGGAATCCAAACTGATCTTCCCCGAGGTCGGCTTCTATCAGTTTTTCCATTCGTCTGTAAGAAATTCGCGTTAGTATTTTGCAGCCGTGACTTATTAAACTGATAGTGCAGTAATTTTCACATCTGTCAACACCTGCTTTCTTTGGGATTGGAATTATTATATTCTTCTTGAAGTCTGAGGGTATTTCGCCTGTATCATACATCTTGCTCACTAGATGGTAGAGTTTCGTCAGGGCTGGCTCTCCCAAGACTGTCAGTAGTTCTAATGGAATGTTGTCTACTCCCGGGGCCTTGCTTCGACTTAGGTCTTTCAGTGTTCTGTCAAACTCTTCACGCAGTATCATATCTCCTATTTTATCTTTATCTACATCCTCTTCTATTTCCATAATATTATCCTCAAGTACATCGCCCTTGTTTAGACACTCTATATACTACTTTCACCTTTCTGCTTTCTCTTCTTTGCTTAGAACATATTTGTGAAATAATATCGAGTCAGCCATTATTCCCGCGCACGACGCGTGAATGCAGTGGGCAAAGGAAGAGGCTGGTGGGCGGAGGGGGAGAGGGGAGAACATGTGAAATTAGAAGTCGGTGCATTTTGTGTCACGCATCGTACAGTTAACTGCAGAGTGCAGACGTAGATGGCGGGCGTCTTAGAAGTCGCTACAGGTTTCAAGGGATTTTGTTCTGACTGAAGCATACTTACTTCAGTTGTAAGAAGATTTACGTTTCCTCAGCGAATGAGGAGTCGCTAGTGGCGGTAACATGGCAGCCACAGCAAGATGAACGAAAATTGCTTGCAAGAATCGAAAGCCCTGACTGCCAGAGGATTGTCTTACCGATAGGCATTAGGTCTGTAACGAAGAGTGCTCCTCTTTGAAGTTGTAAGATGCACCATCATAAAGTTATAGCACAGAAAGTAAGCGCAAATAGGTACAGTGTTTTTCGCGAGTGGGTGAATGTCATCTCCCGCGAATGATGTAATAATAAGCACATGCAAGTAAATGGAGAGTTACCAAACTGGAGTGAGTAAATACTGAGACGATAAAGGAAGATGGTACAGTCCACTTTCATAGAGTTGTGGAGCGTGTCCTAACACTGGTCGGTCCGCCTCTTGCCTAACCGTGCTGCGTCATACCTCTTCTCGTGGTCCTACGAGCCTACATAGCTTCTGCATTAGCTCGTGGTTTCGCTAAATATCAAGCAACCGGCAGGCGGATAATTGCTGAAAGGCCTTCAGACTGCATTACAAATCTCACACGTAACGGTGCACGGGAACGTACCTTCACATGCTAGCCGAAAACCGAACGTAATCGTTTACGAACCGCAGTTACGGAACTAAGGTAGGCTACTGAACCTGCTGTCCAGCAGTTGAAAATATTCATCTTTTCTAGAAAAACAATGCCATCATACTGGCTAAGAGAATGGAAACTATGGCGTCCAGTTCGGTCTTATTTTCTTAACACATAACCGCCACGATACACGTCTTGAAAAGTATCACTTGACCGTCAGTTAACGCCATGTACACAATTTTGCCAGATCGTTATAGATAATATGAGACATGCTGATAACGTCTCCAAGTTATGTAGATATCTTTGTTAAAACTGTGTACCATCTATATTCGAGAAATACTGAACAAAATACCTGCTACTCTCTTTTCAGTAAATGTCTGTTACTAGGTCACTAGAGATCAGTTTTCTACGTCTTTTACATTCAGAGGGACCAGGGAAGCTGAGAATAAGCCTTTTGAAAGTAAAAAAGAAAGGTACTGTTTTACTTTTGTTTCGCCGGAACTAAAATACAGGCAGTCTGTCCAAAAGTGCACATATACAGGGTGGTCGGAAATTCCCATTACAGACTTCTAGGGCTTGTAGAGGGGAGTGAGTACATCGTATTTTGAATAGAAACCCAGCTCCAGAAACGTCATCCAACGAGACTACAGAGCGTCAAAGTTATAGGCGCGGGCGTCTGTAAATGTGCGTATACACGGGGTGATTCCGTGATGATGTTACAGATTTTCTACGATGAGGGAGAACGATACATGTATTAATTTGAAATAAGGATCCCGGTATCAGAAACGAAAGAGTCGAAAATAGTAAACGAAAACCGTTCTGATACCTGTGACAGTTGAATACATGTACCGGTTCTTGCGTTGCAAAGAGTGTAGGCTTGGTAACTTTCAGAGGTGTAGTATGGACAAAAACAAGAAAAAATGACCAATAAACGTGGGCTCTAAAATGCACACCTGAGGAGCTATGATCATTCGTTCATCTGGACTAACGTGAAACACATCTCCTCTATTGAGCAAGTGTTCATAGCTGTTAAGGTACGCTCCAGACAGTGCTCCCACAGACTACCACCATTTTAGATCAGCGGCACACGGCGTGGCTGACCACCAGTTCCGATCATATAAGCTAGTGCAAATGTGGATCGGTTTATGGACTTTCGAGTCCTCCCTCGGCTATGGGTGTGTTTCGTTGCTCTTAGCGTAGGTTAGTTTAAGATTAAGTAGTTTGTAAGCTTAGAGACCGATGACCTCGGCAATTTGGTCCCATAGAAACTTACCACCACCACCATTTATGGAGTTCCCCAAAAGACGCCCAGTTCTTCCGCCGCGGGATTCGTATTCTGCCCAAAAGATGGGAGACAACAGTGGCCATCTATGGCCAGTACTTTGAATAGTGAAGTTTTTGCAAGTTTTTTTACAATAAGGCCTCGAACGTTGAGAAAAAACGGCGGAAGTGTAGTTCATCTATCTTGTTTTCGTGGTTCCTGAGCGAGGCTGTAGTATATTAACCTATTCGTCACTACGTACGGATTCTTATACTAAGTTGATGTCTGTCTTCAAGTGTACGCAGGTACACATTTTCAGAACTTTCGGGGTGCTTCCCTGTGAATAAAACTAACTAATGATCATACATACTGTCTCTCTTTGTATACGTTCAGTATTCCTGTTTCTAGACCGTAAGGATCCCAAGAATGGGTCGCATGCATCTTTCCCTATCGTTTACAAAAATCTAGCGGTCAGGAAGCCATGTGTGAAAACGAGATTCATCGAAAGAATCGTCGTGAATTTTAATCCACCCACGAAGGAGGCTTCGGCCAATTCTTATTATTCGTCGATCTGGGATTCTAACGAGTTTGGCTGGCCGATGTGACCGAGCGGTTGTAGGCGCTTCAGGTCGGAACCACGCTGCTGCTACGGTCGCAGGTTCGAATCCTGCCCCGGGCATGGATGTGTGTGATGTCCTTAGGTTAGTTAGCTTTAAGAAGTTACAAGTCTAGGGGACTCATGACCTCAGATGTTAAGTCCCATAGTGATTAGCGCCATCTAACGAGTTTGGATTTAAGCGAGAAGTACATAAGGTCCGAAGAACATCACAAAAATGCTCAGCGAACTACAATGGGGACACTGTAAGATAGTAGTCAGTCTCAGAGAGCTTCATTCTAGCAATTCTGAGACCTTGCGTTCCAGTGAAAGTGAAGAAACGTATTACATCCTCCGACGCCCACCTGTCGTGATAACCACGAGGGTACCGAGTATCATTTTCTTGCTTATCATCTTTATCACTGAAGGCCTATCTCGGGGCACAGTCCCAGTCGCAGGTTGCCTTTCTAAAGATGTTCAGGGGCAACATCGATTTTCAGTATTTCGTATAATTATTGGGATAGTTTTAAAATTAAAACTGTTGTCCTAATCTCTTTAATAAGAGGCCTAATCTTATGTTAAAGCCTTAATACAGTAAGTCAAGTATTACAGTGAGAGACTGTGTTTATGTCTTGTCATAGTCTACCTAATAAAAGGTATTACGTTACAGATTTAACACAGTAAATCAGGTATTAGAGTTAGAAACTGTTTAAATGTCTTGAGTCAGCTAAACTCAGTGCGCGTGTTCGTTTGAGAATAAGAGGACTTACTGATTTCCAACAAACTTAAGACACAGTTTCAAATCTCTAAGAGCCTTTTTCTCGCCGACATCCCCAAAAAATGAGAAAACGAGAAAGTTTATCTCTTACTACATTTTCCTTGTCCTTGCGCTATAACTTCAATATCAGGCACGACGTTTTAATTGACTGCTTCTGTACTACGTACTCTATTCGCAACACATTTTGCAGACAGTGTTCACATATACCACTGAGTGAAACTGCAAAATTACATCGTTGTACGACACATGCTTTAGGTGTAACGTCACAAACATTGAGATGGATGCAAAACTTGCTTTTGCTTAAAACGGAGGGCAAATTACCCCGACTACGCTCATCCAGTGTTTGACAATGAGAACACTTAGAAACTTCCAGCAAACTTTAAATTTCTAAGCTTTCGTAAACTTTTTCTCGATTATATGGTTAAAGTCAAATGTTTAATACATTAGCTTCTTTTATTAAATAATCAGACGTTTGTAGATGTTTTATATAGTGGAGTTTGATTCCTTGAAGATTCGGGGCGAGGCATTGCACCCTCCGACAGTCACCTTAACGTAGTTTCAGGGCGTGTACGCCCCGGGACAACGGGGAAATCCGGGAAAACATGGGTATTTTTTCTTCCTGGCGAAGGCGGATAATGCCCCGCAACAGATATAGGCCGACAAGGACATATTTTAATCCATAATGCGGTGACAGTTCGTGATTTTAACATAGAGTGGACAGTCATCATTGCTGATGGTTTTTATCAATTGAGGGGGGGGGGGGGGTGAGACCTTTGCCTAGCCACGCCAACTGCTACTCTGCGGCATTCCGTAACAACTCCCTATACCATTATGACATAGCGTTTACATAAGCCAGAAGATGCAACTTAAAAGTTGCGAAACCGGTTGTGCGCGTCTCTAATCGACTTAAATACAGCTACAGTGAGCTATTGCACTTTTCATTTACTTTTATACTTTATTTGTTTTGACATCTGCATTTAAATACTTATTGTACAGTGAACTGTCAATAATCTATTATGTATAACTATTTTAGCTGTAGCTGCCCTGGTTGTTAAAATTATCTGCCTACCCACTTTGAAAAATTTTGGGCACGGAAGACGAGACATTTATTTCAGCTTCATAAATTTTACTGGCACATTTGTGTTTCATATACATTTTAAAGGGTAACACACACAAAAAGATATATACACTGAAGCGCCAAAGAAATTGGTATAGGCATGCGTATTCAAATACAGAGATATGAATACAGGCAGAACACGGCGTTGCTGTCGGCAACGCCTATATATGACAACAAGTGTCTGGAGCAGCTGTTGGATTGGTTACTGCTGCTACAATAGCAGATTATCAAGATTTACGTGAGTTTGAAGGTGGCGTTATAGTCGGCGCACGAGCGATGGGACACAGCATCTCCGAGGTAGCGATGAAGTGGGGATTTTGCCGTATGACCAGTTCTCGAGTATACCATGAATATCAGGAATCCGTTAAAACATCAAATCTGCGACATCGCTGCGGCCGGAAAAAAATCCTGCGAGAACGGGACCAATGACGACTGAAGAGAATCGTTCAACGTCACAGAAGTTCAATCCTTCCACAAATTGCTGAACATTTCAGTGCTTGGCCATCAAAGAATGCCAGCGTGTGAACCATTCAGCGGAAACATCGTCGATATGGGCTTTCAGAGCCGAGGGCCCACAGGTGTACCCTTGACGACTGGACGGTAGAAAGCTTTAAGCCTCGCGTGGGCCCGTCAACACCGACACTGGACTGTTCATAACTGGAAACATTTTGCCTGGTAGGACGAGTCTCGTTTCAAATTGTATCGAGCAGAGGGACGTGTACAGCTATGGAGACATCATCATGATTCCATGGACCGTGCATGTCAGCAGGAGACTGTTCAAGCTGGTGGATGCTCTGTGATGGTGTGGGGCGTATTCAGTTGGAGTGATGTGGGACCCCTTACACGTCTAGATACGACTCTGACAGGTGATCGTCTGCATCCAATCATGTCCATTGTGCATTCTGACAGACTTGGACGACTGCAGCAGAACAATGCGATACCCCACACGTCCAGAATTGCTACAGAGTGGCTCCAGGAACACTCTTCTGAGTTTAAACGCTTCCGCTGGCCACCAAACTCCCCAGACATGAACATTATTGAACACATCCGGGATGCCTTGCACCGTGCTGTTCAGAATAGATCGCACCCCTTCGCACTCTTACTGTTTTATGGATAGCCCTACAGGATTCATGGTGGCATTTCCCTACAGCACAACTTCAGACGTTAGTCGTGTCCATGCTACGTCGTGTTGCGGCACTTCTGCGTGCTCGCGGGGGCGGTACACTATACTAAGCAGGTGTAGCCGTTTCTTTGGCTCTTCAGTGTAGAATTAGCTGACAAAAGCGAATCGCACTCTCGATTTTAGTGCTTCGGAAAATAACGTGTTGTCTTTGGTGGAGCCGGCTGAAGTGGCCGAGCGGTTCTAGGCGCTACAGTCTGGAACCGCGCGACCGCTACGGTCGCAGGTTCGAATCCTGCCTCGGGCATGGCTGTGTGTGATGTCCTTAGGTTAGTTAGGTTTAAGTAGTTCTAAGTTCTAGGGGACTGATGACCTCAGCAGTTGAATCCCATAGTGCTCAGAGCCATTTGAACCATTTGTCTTTGGTGGATTCGTCTTTATACTTTCGTAATGCTAAAATATGCACCGTACATGTTTCTGGGTATCAAAGATCTTTCCAAAACGAGTTTTTTTCCGGGGGGGGGGGGGAAGAGATTTCGTTTCATGAAGTGCAGAGAAGTTCTACACTGGTGTATAATACGTTTACCATTCAAAGGATACATTTTACAGTTTCGAGGGAAACAAGGAGAAAGTGTATTTTCACCCGGGAAAATGTGTAATTTTTAACCGGGCAATCCGGGAAACATCCGGGAATTTTTTTTCTTTGTCCGCGTATACACCCTGTAGTTTGCAGGTTACAGATGTAGATACAGACGCTCATTCGATAAGAGTAGCGAGGGTTATATTGCTCGTTGTCGACGACACAGAGATAACGTCTGCTACGTTCGCTTTAATGCTCCCTGAGCTGGGCACACCTGGCTGTTTTACATGTGCTTGGTACACAAAAGCTGGGCGTATTCTTCTGCAACATGGTCCTCATGACGCCGAGTTCTCAGGACCTCTGCTTCCCACGTTCTACGAGATGACTGCTGGTCACGTTGGTTGGGCGCGTCGAATGCAAAGGGCGCTGCCGCACCAGAGCCTCCTTCCCATGTTGCTGGCTGTGTCAGAACGTGCCGTACGTGACAGTAATATTCTGGGAGCGGCGCTTTCGCCACGCTGGGGTGGTAGTTTCAGTGCTGGCAGTGCGAGCACTCGTCTCTGACAACTGTGTCGTTCGGCTCACTCGGCCAGCGTTAAGTGACATATTGCGAGGCGTGGCGCTGCGCAGGTTCTTGTGCCTTATGAAGCAATCAGACTGCAGAATGGTCTGCAGCAATTACCCTCTCCATCTTATAGGTTCCTTTCCAGTTTACCGCAACCTTCACAGCCAACGTCTCCTCACAAGAAAATTGCGCTATATACGATCCTTGAGATATGCGGTACCTTCTCCTTTTTTGTCCCTGTATAACTGAGCTAATGATCCCTCTCTAATGACCGCTTCGTCGATGGGACCTTAAATGCCAATCTTCCTTCCTTTGTGTTAATCAACATTCATTTATCCTTGTGAGCATACGGAGATAGGGACCTCGTTATATACTTTGTACCTACAAAAATCGACATTGAGGGGAATCTTATCTACGTAGCACATCTCCTACAATGAAGCGCCAAAGAAACTACTATAGGCATGCGTATTCAAATACAGAGATATGTAAACAGCCAGAATACGGCGCAGCGGTCGGCAACGCCTATATAAGACAAGTGTCTGCCGCAGTTGTTAGATTGGATACTGCTGCTAC
Organism: Schistocerca americana; assembly: GCF_021461395.2. NCBI lineage: Eukaryota > Metazoa > Arthropoda > Insecta > Orthoptera > Acrididae > Schistocerca > Schistocerca americana. The sequence goes on along the minus strand of NC_060122.1, from coordinate 446,828,998 downwards.
AATAGCAGATTATCAATATTTAAGTGAGTCTGAACGTGGTGTTACAGTTGGCGCACGAGAGATGGGACACAGCATCTCCGAGATAACTATGGAGTGGGGATTTTCCCGTACGACCATTTCACGAGTGCACCGTGAATATCAGTAACCCGGTAAAAGATCAAATCTCCGACATCGTTGCGACCGGAAAAAGATCCTGCAAGAAGGAGACCAACGACGACTGAAGAGAATCGTTCAACGTAACAGAAGTGCAACCCTTCCGCAAATTTCTGGAGATATCAATGCTGGGCCATCAACAAGTGTCACCGTGCGAACCATTCAACAAAACATCATCCATATTTGCTTTCAGAGTCGAAGACCCACTCCTGTACCCTTGATGACTGCACGACACCGAGCTTGTCGTTCGGTCATTCAGCTGCACCAAGCGTGTGCAGTTGGAGTGATATGGGACGCCTGATAAGTCTAGATACGACTCTGACAGGGGACACGTGCGTAAGCATCCTGTCTGAACACCTGCATCCATTCATGTCCATTGTGCATACCGACGGACTTGGGCAATTCCAGCAGGACAATGCGACACCCCACAAGTCCAAAATTACTACAGAGTGACTCCAGTAACACTTTTCTGAGTTAAAACACTTACGATGCCCACCAAACTCCACAGACATGAACATTATTGACTATATCTGGGATGCCTTACAAAGTGCTGTTCAGAAGAGATGTCACCCCCTCGTACACTTACGGATTATGCACAGCCCTGCAGGATTCATTGTGTCAGTTCCCTTCAGCACAACTTCAGACATTAGTCGAATCTATGCCACGTTGTGTTGCCGCACTTCTGCTTGCTCGCTGGTGTCCTGTACGATATTAGGCTCTTCTGTGTAATTTGTACCACTACCACAAAATTCGTTCCTCTTCTACTATCGGTCATATAGTAAATTCGACGTGGGTAACGTGCTTCTTGGAGGCGTACTGTCAGCTATGAGTCCTGTGTATTAAGTAACAGTTGGAAGACAGCATTGATTTTGTTGTAGTTTTTACCTAGCCTTACTTTTCAAACAGTCACGACTGTGTTTTCTCTGTGATTCGTTTGTAGGAATCTGACAAAGAGAAAATGGTGACGTTGCCTATAATGTGCCGCTGTAAGTGTCCGATATTATACTGCTATAATTTAAGAAACTGCCTCGTAAAGCTAATGTTAAAAATGTGGATTGTATAATTATTTCAACTTGATGTTTAGTAGGGACATAATGTTTAGAAGAGATCTAAAAAGTTTTCTAACGCGTTCTTTACCCCAAGTAATTAATTAAATAATTATTTAGTATTACAGTATGGCCACAGGAAGGCGTTATGGAAAGTGGAGTACAGATGAATAGCATTTAGTTGAAACGATATATCTGAATGGCGAGCATGGATTAAATGTATGTGTATGCACATAAAATGTGCCTAAGCCAACAGCTAAGAGGCATCTTGCAAATAAAAACAAAATACAAACGGGGATGTAAAAAATTGTGGCCGCAGTTAAGCGTTTTCCAACAAATATGAAACGAACTGGAAGAGCATCTTCTTCCATTTGAAGAAAAGATGTTCAGGTTATGGATGTCGGACATGACAAAACTTGCTTTCCACATTACAGAACAAGACGGATTTCCCCATAGCTTCAGTCCAGAATAAGCCATGGTAGGCAACAAGTGGGCTAACGGTGTCCATCCAGGAAATATCACCAAATCTTATCTAAATGAAAGTTGCAAACAAAATTTAAAGACCTAGCCAAGGAGCCTGTGAGCTGACGAGCCACCTATGCAGAAAAAAGTTAACCGTAGCGAAGGATGAGAAATCAAGAACTACAACTTCACCCGTGAAAATGAAGTGTTTTGGAGTCTCTGTGGGTATCAGGAGGGTACTGCGAGTTGTGTGAGGAAGATCGAATGGACAAAATGGCCAATGTATGAAATGCAACATGTGGATTCGTGGGGAGTGTACAGGGGTGAGGATGGGAGTGAAAAAGTTGTATTCTAATGCCTGAATGTAGTGATGTAAGATCTGAAATATGGAACAGTTCCTTAAACTTAGGCTAGGACATTTCTTCATGCTCGGGACATAGTTTATAATGGCGGTACAATTTATGCATCTACAGGTACAGGTTACAGAATTAGATTACTTATTTGTACCATTTGCAGATGTTTAGAAAATTAAGTGTAGTAGTCATACAGTGTAGGCTTTCACGGCTGGCATCTTGTTCAGGTAAGACTTCCGGCCTGAAAGATCGTGGTCAATGTATAGTACTGCTTCCTCACGTTTCGTCTCCAAATGCGGGAGACATCTTCTACATCTACATCTACATTTGTATTCCGCAAGCCACCCAACGATGTGTATAGTTCGCGGGAAGAACGACTGCCGGAAAGCCTCCGTGCGCGCTCGAATCTCTCTAATTTTACATTCGTGATCTCCTCGGGAGGTATAAGTAGGGGGAAGCAATATATTCGATACCTCATCCAGAAACGCACCCTCTCGAAACCTGGACAGCAAGCTACACCGCGATGCAGAGCGCCTCTCTTGCAGAGTCTGCCACTTGAGTTTGCTAAACATCTCCGTAACGCTATCACGCTTACCAAATAACCCTGTGAAGAAACGCGCCGCTCTTCTTTGGTAGCTCTTCCGAGGTAAAGCGGCTGCTGCTACGATGATTTGAGGGTCTCTTGCATTTATGGCGCGCATAGAGCGCACCACCATACGTCACGTGATGCCGACTGTGTGACTATCTCTGGACGTCGTCATCGTTCTCGATTAAAAATAATCGCTTGTCATTCTGTTGGCGCAAAAGTCGATGTCTATATTTTATCTAACTTAAAACCTTATTCTTTTCTATTACAATTATTACGGTATTTTTAAACATCTGTTGTTCCTCTACACACGCGTGCGTGATAATGCGATGTCCTTGCTAAAACGCTTATTTCACTTTCGTGGTTCCTGTCTTGAATAATGCATTCTGCTAAGGAGGATTTTTCGGTGTGTTCCAGATGACAGTTCATTTTGTGTTCGGCTATGCGGGGGTTGACACTTCTTTTCGTGGTTCCAGTATACACTTGTCCTCAACTCCACTTAATTGTATATACCGCAGCTGTTCCTAGGGGGCGCCGTGCATCTTTCGCTGTTCTTAAATATTCATTAATCTTCTTTTGGGTCTGAAGATCGTTTCGCCCTCTTACTTCACCAAAACTAAAACTTTCCCGATGCGATCTACAATTTTATTTATTAACGGGAGGAAAACTTAGCCAGAAGGCAGCTGTTGTTGCGCAGTATTTCTGCCTGTTTCTCCTCTTTGATGGAGTGTTCGATCAATTTCGTTACTAGCATATCCATTTTTCTTGAAGGTCGGCCTTAATTCGTCCTGCAAGTAAACCGGCCCACAGATTTTGTTGGCTCTGTCCACCAATGTTTTAATGACTCCTCTTTTTTGTTTAGGATGGTAGTTTGATTTCTTGTGGAGGTATCGACCAATATGTGTGTCCTTTTCGTATACCTTATGGCTCATTAACAAAGTGACCTAGAGAGAATTGATGAATGCTGCAGCAGAACCTGAACGCAAATAAATATAAAATATTGCTCATACATATGAAGAGAAAGTCGCTGTTGTACAACTGGCTCAAATGGCTCTGAGCACTATGGGACTTAACTTCTGACGTCATCAGTCCCCTAGAACTTAGAACTACTTAAACCTAACTAACCTAAGGTCATCACACCCATCCTTGCCCGAGGCAGGATTCGAACCTGCCTGCGACCGTAGCGGTAGCGCGGTTCCAGACTGTAGCGCCTAGAACCGCTCGGCCACCATGGCCGGCCTGTTGTACCACTATACTGTTGATGAGAAACTACTGTAAACAGTATTTCCGTGAAATACCTAGGAGCAACTATGCGGAGCGACCTTAACTGGAATGACCACACAAAACAAATAGTAGGAAAAGTAGATGCCAGAGTGAGACCCAGAGGAAGAATCTTAAGGAAATGGAACTCATCCGCAGGGCGCTTGTTCATCTGATTCGTGTGTATCGTCCATCAATCTTGGACCCTTACCAGATAGGACTTGTTGAACAGGTAGAGAAGATCCAACGAAGAGCGGTGCGCTCCTTCACGGGGTCGTTTAGTCGGCTCAACGAACTCCAGTGGTAGGCGTTACAAGAGGGGCACTGTGAATTACTGAGACGTTAATTTCGAGAGAGTACTTTTCGGGAAGAGTCGAACAACGTATTACTTCCTTCCTATACACATCTAGCGAGATGACCATAGTGAGAAAATTCGTGAAATTACAGCTAATACAGAGGCTTACGCCTCATTCGCTAGTTTAGTCTAACAGGGAAGGTGGGGTCAGTTAGTGGCATCATTAGTACCCTCCGCTTGCCTTAGGGCCAGAGATGCCTTATTGACTTGCTCAGTTTGTGAAGCTCTTTCTCTTTAAATCATCCAATTTTGCTAAAATTGTAACCATTTGTTTGTCTGTACATGTACGTCACGTCTATCGATTTCATCTACATCTACATTCATCTACATTTATACTCCGCAAGCCACCCAACGGTGTATGGCGGAGGGCACTTTACATGCCACTGTCATTACCTCCCCTTCCTGTTCCAGTCGCGTATGGTTCGCGGGAAGAACGACTGTCTGAAAGCCTCCGTGCGCGCTCTAATCTCTCTAATTTTACATTCGTGATCTCCTCGGGAGGTATAAGTAAGGAGAAGCAATATATTCGATACCTCATCCAGAAACGCACCCTCTCGAAACCTGGCGAGCAAGCTACACCGCGATGCAGAGCGCCTCTCTTGCAGAGTCTGCCACTTGAGTTTGTTAAACATCTCCGTAACGCTATCACGGTTACCAAATAACCCTGTGACGAAACGCGCCGCTCTTCTTTGGATCTTCTCTATCTCCTCCGTCAACCCGATCTGGTACGGATCCCACACTGATGAGCAATACTCAAGTATGGATCGAACGAGTGTTTTGTTAGCCACCTCCTTTGTTGATGGACTACATTTTCTAAGGACTCTCCCAATGAATCTCAACCTGGTACCCGCCTTACCAACAATTAATTTTATATGATCATTCCACTTCAAATCGTTCCGCACGCATACTCCCAGATATTTTACAGAAGTAACTGCTACCAGTGTTTGTTCCGCTATCATATAATCATACAATAAAGGATCCTTCTTTCTATGTATTCGCAATACATTACATTTGTCTATGTTAAGGGTCAGTTGCCACTCCCTGCACCAAGTGCCTATCCGCTGCAGATCTTCCTGCATTTCGCTACAATTTTCTAATGCTGCAACTTCTCTGTATACTACAGCATCATCCGCGAAAAGCCGCATGGAACTTCCGACACTATCTACTAGGTCATTTATATATATTGTGAAAAGCAATGGTCCCATAACACTCCCCTGTGGCACGCCAGAGGTTACTTTAACGTCTGTAGACGTCTCTCCATTGATAACAACATGCTGTGTTATGTTTGCTAAAAACTCTTCAATCCAGCCACACAGCTGGTCTGATATTCCGTAGGCTCTTACTTTGTTTATCAGGCGACAGTGCGGAACTGTATCGAACGCCTTCCGGAAGTCAAGAAAAATAGCATCTACCTGGGAGCCTGTATCTAATATTTTCTGGGTCTCATGAACAAATAAAGCGAGTTGGGTCTCACACGATCGCTGTTTCCGGAATCCATGTTGATTCCTACATAGTAGATTCTGGGTTTCTAGAAACGACATGATACTCGAGCAAAAAACATGTTCTAAAATTCTACAACAGATCGACGTCAGAGATATAGGTCTACAGTTTTGCGCATCTGCTCGACGACCCTTCTTGAAGACTGGGACTACCTGTGCTCTTTTCCAATAATTTGGAACCTTCGGTTCCTCTAGAGACTTGCAGTACACGGCTGTTAGAAGGGGGGGGGGGGCAAGTTCTTTCGCGTACTCTGTGTAGAATCGAATTGGTATCCCGTCAGGTCCAGTGGACTTTCCTCTGTTGAGTGATTCCAGTTGCTTTTCTATTCCTTGGACACTTATTTCGATGTCAGCCATTTTTTTGTTTGTGCGAGGATTTAGAGAAGGAACTGCAGTGCGGTCTTCCTCTGTGAAACAGCTTTGGAAAAAGGTGTTTAGTATTTCAGCTTTACGCGTGTCATCCTCTGTTTCAATGCCATCATCATCCCGGAGTGTCTGGATATGCTGTATCGAGCCACTTAATGATTTAACGTAAGACCAGAACTTCCTAGGATTTTCTGTCAAGTCGGTACATAGAATTTTACTTTCGAATTCACTGAACGCTTCACGCATAGCCCTTCTTACGCTAACTTTGACATCGTTTAGCTTCTGTTTGTCTGAGAGGTTTTGGCTGCGTTTAAACTTAGAGTGAAGCTCCAGTTAAGTAAAATTACCAAATAGAAAATAGGCAGGCGTTCTTTAATAACAGCTTCAGTTAATAAAATTACTAAATGCAAACAGGCAGGCCTTCAATAATAACAGTTGTGTATGTGTGTGTCGTCTTCAGTCCAGAGACTGGTTTGATGCAGCAATCCATGCTACTCTATTCTGTTCAAGCTTCTTCATCTCCCAGTACCTACTGCAACCTGCATCCTTCTGAATCTGTTTAGTGTATTCATCTCTTGGTCTCCCGTTACGATTTTTACCCTCCACGCTGCCCTCCAATACTAAATTGGTGATCCCATGATGCCTCAGAACATGTCCTACCAACTGATCCCTTCTTCTAGTCAAGTGAACGCATTATTGTGGCCAAGATAGACACGAAGCCCACGCCTACTACGGTAGTACAAGTTTGTGAAGAGTTTGACGGAGCACTGAAGACCTAAGTCGAAACAAGGCCCCGGGAGTAGACAACATTCCAGTAGAACTACTGACAGCATTTTCTTTTGCCTCCTTTACTGCTTGCTCAATATACAGATTGAATAACACCGGGGACAGGCTACAACCCTGTCTCACTCCCTTCCCAACCACTGCTTCCCTTTCATGTCCCTCGACTCTTTTAACTGCCATCTGGTTTCTGTACAAATTGTAAATAGCCTTTCGCTCCCTGTATTTTACCCGTGCCACCTTCAGAATTTGAAGTAGAGTATTCCAGTCAACATTGTTAAAAGCTTTCTCTAAGTCTACAAATGCTAGGAACGTAGGTTTGTCTTTCCTTAATCTAGCTTCTAAGATAAGTCGTAGGGTCAGTATTGCCTCACGTGTTCCAATATTTCTACGGAATCCAAACTGATCTTGCCCGAGGTCGGCTTCTACCAGTTTTTCCATTCGCCTGTAAAGAATTCGTGTTAGTACTTTGCAGCCGTGGCTTATTAATCTGATAGTTCGGTAATTTTCACATCTGTCAACACCTGCTTTCTTTAGGATTGGAATTATTAAATTCTTCTTGAAGTCTGAGGGTATTTCGCCGGTCTCATACAACTTGCTCACTAGATGGTAGAGTTCGTTAGGCCTGGCTCTCCCAAGGCTGTCAGTAGTTCTAATGGAATGTTGTCTACTCCCGGGGCCTTGTTTCGACTTACGTCTTCCAGCGCTCTGTCAAACTCTTCACGCAGTATCATGTCTCCTATTTCATCTTCATCTACATTCTCTTCCATTTCTATAATATTGTCCTCAAGAACATCGCTCTTGTATACAGCCTCTATATACTCCTTCCACCTTTCTGTTTTCCCTTCTTTGCATAGAACTGGGTTTCCATCTGAGGTCTTGATATTCATGCAAGTGGTTCCCTTTTCTCCAAAGGTCTCTTTAATTTTCCTGTAGGCAGTATCTATCTTACCCCTTGTGATATGCGCATCTACCTCCTTACATTTGTCCTCTAGCCATCCCTGCTTAGCCACTTTGCACTTCCTGTCGATATAATTTTTGAGACGTTTGTATTCCTTTTTACTGCATTTTTATATTTTCTCCTTTTATCAATTAAATTCAATATCTCTTCTGTTACTCAAGGATTTCTATTAGTCCTCGCCTTTTTACGTACTTGATCTTCAGCTACCTTCACTATTTCATCTCTCAAGGCTATCCATTCTTCTTATACTGTTTTTCTTTCCCCCATTTTTGTTAATATTTCCCTAATGGTCTCCCTGAAGCTGCATACAACCTCTGGTTCTTTCAATTTGTCCAGGTCCCATCTCCTCAAATTCCCACCTTTTTGCAGTTTCTTCAGTTTTAATCTACAGATCATAACCAATAAATTGTGGTCAGAGTGCACATCTGCCCCTGGAAATGATTTACAATTTAAAACCTGGTTCCTGAATCACTGTCTTACCATTATATAATCTATCTGAGACCTGCCACTATCTCCAGGCTTCTTCCACGTATACAACGTTCGTTTATGATTCTTAGCTATGATTAACTTATGCTCTGTGCAAAATTCTACCAGGCGGCTTCCTCTTTCATTCCTTAACCCAATTTCGCCGGCCGAAGTGGCCGTGCTGTTAAAGGCGCTGCAGTCTGGAACCGCAAGACCGCTACGGTCGCAGGTTCGAATCCTGCCTCGGGCATGGTTGTTTGTGATGTCCTTAGGTTAGTTAGGTTTAACTAGTTCTAAGTTCTAGGGGACTAATGACCTCAGCAGTTGAGTCCCATAGTGCTCAGAGCCATTTGAACCATTTTTGAACCTTAACCCAATTTCATATTCACCGACTACGTTTCCTTCTCTTCCTTTTCCTACTATCGAGTTCCAGTCATCCATGACTATTAAATTTTCGTCTCCCTTCAGTATCTGAATAATTTCTTTTATCTCATCACACATTTCATCAATCTCTTCGTCATCTGCGGAGCTAGTTGGCATATAAATTTGTACTACTGTAGTAGGCGTGGGCTTCGTATCTATCTTGGCCACAATAATGCGTTCACTATGCTGTTTGTAGTATCTTACCCTCACTCCTATTACTTTGTTCATTATTAAACCTACTCCTGCACTACCCCTATTTGATTTTGTATCTATAACAATGTATTTACCTGACTAGAAGTCTTGTTCCTCCTGCCACCGAACTTCACTAATTCCCACTATATCTAACTTTAACCTATCCATTTACCTTTTTAAATTTTCTAACCTACGTGCCGGATTAAGGGATCTGACATTCCACGCTCAGATCCGTAGAACGCCAGTTTTCTTTCTACTAATAACAACATCCTTCTTAGTAGTCCCCGTCCGGAGATCCGAATGGGGGACTATTTTACCTCCGGAATATTTTACCCAAGAGGACGCTACCATCATTAAACCGTACAGTAAAGCTGCATGCCCTCGGGAAAAATTACGGCTGTAGCCTCAAACCAGAGGGACATCACACGGCAGATCGAGCTACTGGCGCCAGAAATTCGAAAGGCGACGCCAGCAACCCCGCCACGGCTCACCTTTGATTACTCGAGTGAAGGTAAATCTGTAAGCTTATACTTTGGAGACTGTATGTACGCCCATCCACATGCCTACGTGGATCGTGTGGTCAGTTTGAGCCCAATTTTACGGCGGAGAGAAAATTCTGTTCTTGTCTTTTGGCTCATCTCATCTTCTGGCTCCACGTGCTGTATTCTGTACGAGGGTTGTCGCAGCTTCCTCGAGACCGCTGGTTATATGAACTGAGGTTAGTCTCTGATAGACGTTCTCAGGCTACGAACTACGAGAATTATGGTGAGGTTTGGGTATGCGTTTTGCAGCTGGCATAGTACTCTGTCTACAATGTTTCAGGTCTTTAAATGTGCTGTCTCTAGTGTTCAGAGTCAACTTCCGTTGTTCGAAGAGGTAGAGTACCCTCCCTGTCCGTGGTGCTGTATCTGACTTTCACTCATTCATCCCTGTGGTTGGGGTACAGCCTATGTCACGTTCTCGCTAGTTGAAATGTAATCAGTATTTGCTCATTATCTGCACTTTTTCTTTGCTAAATTTTACGTATATTTTCACCCTGCGTACCATGCGGTCCATCAATGCACAAATGTAATCTCTTTCTGTTACTGCTTTTGAATTGAGTCTTATTCATCAGCAATATAACTAGTACATTAGAGGCCATCACCAGCAGTCCGGCGGCGACACACATCTCAAATCCTAACACGGCGCCGCGAGTAGCCAACGCCCCACGTAACGGTTACTGCGAGTCTATGATTTACTCCCCTCCCTAGTCACTTATGCAATACATACTTAACATGGAATGACATATGCTTTTGTACTGATTTTCAAATTCGTATATATATTAAGATGGTATCTGTTCTTTAGGGTGGCCGAGCGGTTCTAGGCGCTTCAGTCTGGAACCGCGCGACCGCTACGGTCGCAGGTTCGAATCCTGCCTCGGGCATGGATGTGTGTGATGTTTTTAGGTTAGTTAGGTTTAAGTAGTTCTAAGTTCTAGGGGACATGTCCGAAAGAACAAATATCATCTTAGTATATACACTCCTGGAAATTGAAATAAGAACACCGTGAATTCATTGTCCCAGGAAGGGGAAACTTTATTGACACATTCCTGGGGTCAGATACATCACATGATCACACTGACAGAACCACAGGCACATAGACACAGGCAACAGAGCATGCACAATGTCGGCACTAGTACAGTGTATATCCACCTTTCGCAGCAATGCAGGCTGCTATTCTCCCATGGAGACGATCGTAGAGATGCTGGATGTAGTCCTGTGGAACGGCTTGCCATGCCATTTCCACCTGGCGCCCCAGTTGGACCAGCGTTCGTGCTGGACGTGCAGACCGCGTGAGACGACGCTTCATCCAGTCCCAAACATGCTCAATGGGGGACAGATCCGGAGATCTTGCTGGCCAGGGTAGTTGACTTACACCTTCTAGAGCACGTTGGGTGGCACAGGATACATGCGGACGTGCATTGTCCTGTTGGAACAGCAAGTTCCCTTGCCGGTCTAGGAATGGTAGAACGATGGGTTCGATGACGGTTTGGATGTACCGTGCACTATTCAGTGTCCCCTCGACGATCACCAGTGGTGTACGGCCAGTGTAGGAGATCGCTCCCCACACCATGATGCCGGGTGTTGGCCCTGTGTGCCTCGGTCGTATGCAGTCCTGATTGTGGCGCTCACCTGCACGGCGCCAAACACGCATACGACCATCATTGGCACCAAGGCAGAAGCGACTCTCATCGCTGAAGACGACACGTCTCCATTCGTCCCTCCATTCACGCCTGTCGCGACACCACTGGAGGCGGGCTGCACGATGTTGGGGCGTGAGCGGAAGACGGCCTAACGGTGTGCGGGACCGTAGCCCAGCTTCATGGAGACGGTTGCGAATGGTCCTCGCCGATACCCCAGGAGCAACAGTGTCCCTAATTTGCTGGGAAGTGGCGGTGCGGTCCCCTACGGCACTGCGTAGGATCCTACGGTCTTGGCGTGCATCCGTGCGTCGCTGCGGTCCGGTCCCAGGTCGACGGGCACGTGCACCTTCCTCCGACCACTGGCGACAACATCGATGTACTGTGGAGACCTCACGCCCCACGTGTTGAGCAATTCGGCGGTACGTCCACCCGGCCTCCCGCATGCCCACTATACGCCCTCGCTCAAAGTCCGTCAACTGCACATACGGTTCACGTCCACGCTGTCGCGGCATGCTACCAATGTTAAAGACTGCGATGGAGCTCCGTATGCCACGGCAAACTGGCTGACACTGACGGCGGCGGTGCACAAATGCTGCGCAGCTAGCGCCATTCGACGGCCAACACCGCGGTTCCTGGTGTGTCCGCTGTGCCGTGCGTGTGATCATTGCTTGTACAGCCCTCTCGCAGTGTCCGGAGCAAGTATGGTGGGTCTCTGACACACCGGTGTCAATGTGTTCTTTTTTCCATTTCCAGGAGTGTAATTAAGGCTCACCGGCCATTTGACCCTTCTTCTTCCGTGCGGATGCACAAACAGTGCCAGAACTCTTACGGGAATCGGCAGTAAAGCCGCGAGTAATGAGTATGATGGACAAGGACACTATGAATATAGCGCGGGACAATAAGTTGCGAATGTGGGTCTCACGGGAGGCTTGCCAGAGATAAGTCCCTGCAGTCGCGCTATCCTTTGTGTCCTAGGTGGCTCAGATGGATTGCCTGCACGGTATCTCAGCCTGTTCGGTCAGAGAGCCGGATGGCCTCTGTAATAAAAAACTGAGTGGAAGGGTCAACGAACGAACTTGAAGGGATGTCATGTGACGTCCGCAACGACCATACACAACAACAACAGCAAAAAAGGAGATGGATAGAGCGTCTACCATGTAAGCAGGAGATCCCGGGTTCGAGTCCCGATCGGGGCACATATTTTCAACTGTCCCCGTTGACTTATATCAACTTCTGTATGCAGCTAAGGGTACTCATTTCACAGTAATTTCAAATTAGTACTTAACGCGAGCAAGAACTTCATTGTGGGAGACCTGTTTGGCACACTTCGCTGATCTTGAGGAGAAACAAGTTTCTGCAACGAGCGTAACGCTATCTGTAATCTGAGCAGCTCGCTTTTCATATGTTTCCGGAACGCATCCTGACTTGCTGAAGTAATTGCGGTTTGTATTTTGTTTCTTTAACCTTGTACCCGTGAGGGGCAGAGATAAAGATATCTTAATGTTACAGTCTCCACGCAATTTTCCTTTCATTTGCTGCCTCCCAAAGTGTTAAGCATCACTTTTGTTACCTAAATTTCATAACTCAATTACTCTTGCTCACTGATAATTTTTGATTAACTTATGTGAAATATGAGAATAATGAAATGCTATTAAAGGCACAGCTGACCTCTATATCAGAATCCCAACGTGTCATACAACCTTCTTGGTTAGGCGACCTGTTAAACAGTAAATGGTTCAAATGGCTCTGAGCACTATGGGACTTAACATCTATGGTCATCAGTCCCCTAGAACTTACAACTACTTAAACCCAACTAACCTAAGGACATCACACACATCCATGCCCGAGGCAGGATTCGAACCTGCGACCGTAGCAGTCACGCGGCTCCGGACTGAGCGCCTAGAACCGCTCGGCCACCGCGGCCGGCAAACAGTAAATATAAACTGGTATACTACCAAGTGCTTTGCACTATGAGCGTTGTCCTTTGCGTGCAGTGGCCGTATTAGAAGATACGTTATTGACTATTTATTTTGTAATAGCAACCAGCAGTGCACTCCGCTCGCATCTCGAGGACTTTTAAAAAATCTCTGATTTTAAACACTAGTTTCTTAATCGTTACACGGAAATTACACCAGATCTTATACAAATACATGCAATTACCTGATACTAACACATAAATGAGAGTATAATCGTTTTCTTGTTCCACTTTTAAAGACGAATTTTGCTTTTAACTGTTCACTCTGGTGTCTTCAACGTACTATACCACTCCATGTATTCTGCAGCTACATCTGTACTCTGTGAACCACTGCGAAGTGCATGGTAGAGGGTACATCCCACCAGTTATTAAAGCACTTTCCGGTTCCACTCCGGTATGGAGCATGGTAAGAATGATAGTTTTAGCGCCTCAGTGCATGCTGGAATTAATCTAATCTCGTGCTCAAGATCCCTATGGGAACAACACGTAGGAATTTCTGTCCATTGTCAGCATCGCTTCCTTTTCTTTGGTTATAACTGGTAATTAAACGCCATGTTTGCACTGTAGATGACGATGCCTATCTCGAATAGCATCAACTGACTACCAGACGTAACCTTCCAATCCGACGAACCGATCACCATCAACAGTGTCACATGTCATAATTCCTTTAGACATACGACGTCCAAATGGTGACGATGAAATTTGTTACACCACTAAGTTTCGACCCCACTATCCCTGTGTCGAGCGCCACAGCACAAGTGTGTGCTAGCGATCTCGGCTGCGGATGTGGGTGCCAAAAAGAGAGAACAACATGGAATAAAGAAGTGTGGAGGCAGGTCACAAGACAACGGTCGGAATAGTGCAGCAGGCGAACGAACATTCCTGACAAGGTGAACCACACACCCTGCCATTTCCACGCCCTTCTTGTACAAGCGTAAAACAATACCCAACTCACCTTCACGGTCTTCGAAATGAATCCCGTTCCTGTAGATTGAGACATAGCAGCTTTACGGTATCATGATATACTGAGACAATCTGCAATAACCTCTAGGTTGCGCGCTTAACATTTCATTAGACTGGAGGTCGCCGCAGGCGGGGCATTTCCGCCCGTGAAAGATAAACTCTGCCAGGGCAGGGGCCGTGATCTGTGCAACGGCGTTTAGATCGCGCTATAAGATCTGTAATGGCCTACGATTTCTTTGGAGTGATTGCAATGGCGTCAAAGCCAAAATTAAATTGAGAGCACAAGTAAACCTGTCAATCGGAGCTGGAGACATCTTTGGACAGCGCAACTGGTAGTACACTGCCAATGTAAGGCAGATGTCTAGCTTCGAGTCCCGGCGAAACACGCAGCTAGAGAACAACCGAACAGGCCTCGAAAGGTCGAATGGCACCGACCGACCGCCGTGTCATTCTGAGCCGGTAGGCGTCACTGGGTGTGGATGTGGAGGGGCAAGGGGTCAGCACACTGCTCTCCCGGCTGTTGTCAGTTTTCGTGACCGGAGCCGTTAATTTTCAATTGGCCTCACAAGGGCTGAGTCCACCCCACTTGCAAACGGCATTCGGCAGACGTGGACGGTCATCGATTCAAGTGGTATCCGAAACTGATAGCGCTTATTTTTGGTGATCTGACGGGAACCGGTGTTACCTCTATGGCAAGGCCGTTGGCACACAGTCAGAACTCTTTATAAAGTATCTAACAAAAAACATTTCACTTTATTTTAGTTCACTCTTGTCTTTATGTGCCGCTGTATTATAAAGTATCAACACCTGCTCCCATAGCAGAAGTTTCTAACGCACACTTCTGGGGTGGCGTTTGTCCCAGATGCAGCTGGTTTGAATCCTGGTGGTGGAAGAAAGTTTCGGTATATAATAGGCAGACTTCCTCTTAGATGTATCAAATTTTATGTTTCTTCTGCACATGTGGGAAGTTTCGAAAGATTCCGACAGACAGCAGAGCAGTAGTCTACCAAGAAAATGGAGTCTACGCAAGACACTGGTAACAACCAACTTGAATGCTTAGTTGCTCAAAAAGAAACCCTGAAACCGCGGTGAACACACATGAACATTAGTGTGGAATTTGTGGTAACGATGCGGAGGTACTGTTGGGCGATGACTAAAGAGACTTAAATTAGCAGGAGGCGCACAAACTGAGTTCCATGGACAGCCACATTTGGGACGGCCTGTCACAAAGTCGTGTAGACCGTTGCACCACAACTCGACAGTTGGCTCTGTAGCTGTCGGTGGTCATTGGATGTGCATGTGCAGAGATTGAGGCTCTTGGATATTCAGAGGTGTGCTCAAGATGGGATCCACGGATGTTCACAACAGACTGCAGGAGTCAAAGGAAAGCATTTAATCTGAACTGTTGGAGCAGCTTTAGGCCAATGGAGACGCCTTTCTGATCATTGATCGTTACGGGTGACGAAACGCAAAATTCGTTACTTTTATTCGGAAACAATAAATCAGTCGGTGGAATGATAGCCCTACAACCTGCATTCACCTCAAAGAAGAGATTGTAGGCGGCTCCATCCCCTGGCCAAGTCATGATGACAGTTTTTTGGATAGTGATGGCGTCATCCTAGTGAATGTGTTGCCAGAAGGATCAACCATTAATTGAAAGGCGTGTGTGATGACTCTGAACAAACTCAAGAAGTGTTTGCTCAGAATCCGAAAGAAATCTTGCTACAACACGACAGTGCTCGTCCACATACAAGTATCAGAGTCCGGGAACACGTTGGGTTGAACATCGTTACCTCATCCACCCAATAGCCCAGACCTAGACTTCTATCTGTTAAGGCCCCTTAATGATTCTCTACGTGGAACACACTCTGAGTATGAGAGCGTAATTAAGTTAATGAAAACATCGTTACAAAAACAGGACAAGACATTTTTCCAAAAGGGAATAGATGCTCTTGCACAATGCAGCGTAAGGCCATAGAATGTGGTGGAGAGTGTGGAGAACAACAGTACATGTTAACGAAATGTTGACTGATATTGTCACGAAATTCTTACTCTTATGAATAAATATGCTGTGAGAAAAAATTGTGGGATACTACTTACAGAACGAACCTCGTATTTTGCTGCAAGTGTGGGGGAGATGGTGCTCCAAATGTTCTGATTTCTAGACTTCCCATTAGTGTTCTGGCCCATCTTCCAGACCCTCTGTCTACCCAAAATATTTAAGTGGTTAACATTGCAAGATCACAGGTTAATGTAAGCACGAGTCAAGCATTTTCAAATGTGAAATGCTGGTACAATAATAACCGGTGCGACTGCCAGAACGTTGAATGCAAGCATGCAAACGTGCAAGCATTGTGTTGTGCAGGTGCCAGATGTCTGTTTGTGGGACGGAGCTCCATGCGTGTTGCATGTGGTTGGTCAATACAGGAACGGTTAATGCTGGTTGTGGATGACGCTAGAGTTGTCACCGGATGATGTTCCATATGTGCTAGTTTGGAGAGAGATATGGTGATCGACCGGCTAAGCCAACACGTCGACACTCTATAGAGCATGTTAGGTTACAACAGCGGTATGTAGGCAAGCGTTATCCTATTGCAAAACACCTCCTTGAGTGCTGCTCATGAATGGCAGCACGAAAATTCGAATCACCAGATTGACGTAAAATTTTGCAAAAATGGTTCAAATGGCTCTGAGCACTATGGGACTTAACATCTGAGGTCATCAGTCCCCTAGAACTTAGAACTGCTTAAACCTAACTAACCTAAGGACATCACACACATCCATGCCCAGGCCGGCCGGCGTGGCCGAGCGGTTCTAGGCGCTACAGTCTGGAACCGCGCGACTGCTACGATCGCAAGTTAGAATCCTGGCTCGGGCATAGATGTGTGTGATGTCCTTAGGTTAGTTAGGTTTAAATAGTTCTAAGTTCTAGGGGACTAATGATCTCAGATGTTAAGTCCCATAGTGCTCAGAGCCATTTGAACCATTTGAGCTCTCGCCGGACACTACTGAATTCGCATTGGCGGTGGTTTGGGGTCAGTGTAATGCGCGCTACAGGGCGTCTGTCTCGGAGCTGTCCTTGAATTAGCACATTTGTAGCAGTTCGTTGTGACACTGTGGTGCCAACTACTGCTCAAGTTGTTGCTGCAGATGCAATACGATCTGTCAGAGCCACACGCCGAAGACGATGGTCTTCCCTCTCGGTAGTGCCACGTGGCCGTCCGGAGACCGGTCCTCTTGCGACCGTATATTCTCGTGACCACCGCTGCCAGCAATCATGTACAGTGGCTACATTCCTGCCCACCCTTTCTGCAGAAGGAACTTCCAGCTTCTGGTAGCTCTATTACACGACCTTATTGAAACTCAGTGACATGTTAATAATGGCTTTTTTGTCGCCTTAAAGCCATTCTTTACTAATATCAACTCATCACGTCCAATCTCAAATGTAACTAACTCCCACTACCATTACTGCTTATATTTAAAGAAAATCTGATTTGCATCATCATAGTGTCGCTCTTATGCGACTGGCGCGAAACTGGAATATACTTCATCTTTCATATATAGAAACATGTCTATCAACTTTCGTTTATGTCGCGCAAGTCATTCTTGGTGTTTTTTTCCATCAGTGTGTCTGAATCACAAGTTTCACACTTCGCGAAAGGAAGATTCCATTTTCACTAAGAACGAACCTTTGCAATCGGGCAGCTGAAGTACCCCACGGGGCTTCTAGTGAACAGTGCCGTATGACCTTTATTTTGTTGCATATTAATAAACTAGGTTTCTAATAAATCTTGCCTGCTGCAGTGTTCTGATTTGCTGGCAAAGCATGTTTCTTAATGTTTTTTTCTTTCCGCATTATATCAGAAAAGGGAAGCACGTTATCAACAGTCTTATATATCGAAATTTAAGCAAATAAATTTAGAAATGTATTAATTAAGTCTAGTGAAATCTCATACACCAAAAATTATAAAATGATGGCGGCGGCTGCGAACAAAAGTACTGCCCCATCACAAACGAACACGATGTCGACGTGCTGTGTCAAATATAACTTTATTTTTTTCCACCCTTCCGAAAAACGGAAGGCTTAAAGAGAACTTGAATGAATCGCGCGATCGTCCTTCTGCTACGCGCCTCAAAGTTACATATTGTTATGCAGGTGGCTAAAATGAACTGTCAAATTTTGGGCCTCAAAATTAATTGGGCACGTACAGAGTCTTTAATGTAGATATGGTTTGAATTTGTGAAGAACTACACTGTACTGGCCTGGAAACGAAAATAATAATAATAATAATAACTGTTCCGGTAAATGCATGTAAGGCTGTTACCCTACTTAAGGAACATAAGACCTGCTCTTCACAGAAGGTGCTGGAAACGACTACCGTTGGCGACCACGCAGTGCTGTCGAGGTTTGTCAAACTGTGAGACACGTATTGGCACCTCCGTCACAGGGATGGCAGCAACAGCGCTTTCCAGTCTAGGATTGCATTCACGGCGTGCTTTTGCTCCTTGTGTCTCAAGGCATCAATACATCGGTGGATCCACAAATGAATTACACAGGTTAAAGAATTACGGCTCAACTCTCCTTGCGTCTAAACCCATAGAGGCTCGCAAAAGGAAGATCACCAAAACTTCTTTTTTAACAATTTATGTGAGGAGTTGAACTTACAACAGCGGGACAAGCAGTTAAAATTCTAAAGGGGCTCTCACACGATTCAGGGGCATTAGCACCTTCGGGTCATAGAGAGAGTCCCAGTGTGGAACACATCTTTAAGTTACTGCACATAATTAACGTAGCGTATACGAGAGTACAAGAATTCCATTGGATAACTATGCTTTCTCGAGGTAGATCTAAATTATTTAGTGGCCATTAGTTCTGTTGAAGCGCAATTTATGGATAGGCCGTGTGTGTCAATAATTAGACACTATACACTGAGGTGACAAAAGTCATGGGATAGCGACGGCGCTACTATCACATAAACAAGGTATATGAAAAGGCGGTGCAGTGGTGGAGATACCGTTTGTACTCAGGTGATTCATGCGAAAAGGTGTCCGACGTGCATACGGCCGCACGGCGAGAAAATGTGTTCAAATGTGTGTGAATTCCTAAGGGACCAAACTGCTGAGGTCATCGGTCCCTAGACTTACAACCTACGAAAACTGTCTTAACGCTAAGAACAACACTTACACCCATGCCCGAGGGAGGACTCGAACCTCCGGCGGGAAGGGCGCAAGATTAGTGACATGGTGCCTCTAACCGCGCGGCCACGCCGCGCGGCACGGCGAGAATTAAGAGACTTTGAACGCGGACTGGTAGTTCGAGCTAGACGCAGGGGACATTCCATTCAGGAAGTCGATAGGGAATTACGTATTCCCAGATCCAAAGTGCCAAGAGTGTGCCGAGAATACCAAATTTCAGGCATTAATTATCACCACAGACGGCGCAGTGGCCGACGGCCTTCACTTAACGACCGAGAGCAGCTGCGTTTGCGTAGAGTTGTCAGTGCTTACAGCCAAGCAACACAGCTTGAAATAAGCGCCGAAAATAATGTGAGACTTAGGACGAACGTATCCGTTAGGTCAGTGCGGCGAAATCTGGCGTTAATGGGCTATGGCAACAGACAACCGACCCGAGTTCCTTTGCTAACAGCACGAAATCGCCTGCAGCACCTTTCCTGAGCTCGTGACCCTATCGGTCGGACCTTAGACAAGCGGAACACCGTGGCCTGATCAGCTGAGTCCCGATTCGAGTTGGTAAGAGCTGATGGTAGGGTTCGAGTGTGGCACAGCCATGGACCCAACTTGTCAACAAGGTAGTGACTCCATAATAGTGCGGGTATGTTTACATGAAATGGACTAGGTCCTCTGGTCCAACTGAACCGATCATTGACTGCAAGTGGTTATGCCCGGCTCCTTGGAGATCCTTTGCAGCCATTCATGGACTTGATGTTCTCAAACAACGATAGAATTTTTATGATGACAGTGCTCCATGTCACCGGGCCACAAGTGTTCGCGATTGGTTTGAAGAACATTCTAGACAGAATGAGATTTTCACTTTGCAGTGGAGTGTGCGCTGATGTGGAACTTCCTGGCAGATTAAAACTGTGTGCCGGACCGAGACCCGAAATCGGGACCTTTGCCTTTCGCTGGCAAGTGCTCTACCAACTGAGCTACCCAAGCACGACTCACGACCTGTCCTCACAGATTTAATGTAGGAGAGCTTCTGTGAAGTTTGGAAGGTAGGAGACGAGATACTGGCGGAATTAAAGCTGTGAGGACGGGTCGTGAGTCGTGGTTGGGTAGTTGGTACCGAGCGAGGTGGCGCAATGGTTAGCACACTGGACTCGCATTCGGGAGGACGACGGTTCAATCCCGCGTCCTGCCATCCTGATTTAGGTTTTCCGTGATTTCCCTAAATCACTCCAGGCAAATGCTGGGATGGTTCCTTTGAAAGGGCACGGCCGATATCCTTCCCCGTCCATCCCTGAACCGATGAGACCGATGACCTCGCAGTTTGGTCTCTTCCCCCAAAACACCCCATTAACTTGTCGAATTTCCAAATGAGGAAAATAGCTGGTAACATAATTTAACGCCGGCACGGTAGCTCAGCGTGTTCGGTCAGAGAGTTGGTTGGCCTCACAGTTTTAATCTGCCAGGAAGTTTCACATTCTGAACATTTTGAGTGAATGATTTGGCCGCCAAGATCACCAGACAAGAATCCCATCGAACATTTATGGGACATAATCGAAAAGTCAGTTCCTGCACAATATCCTCCATAGGCAACACTTTCGCATTTATGGACGGTTATAGAGGCAACGTGGCTCGACAATTCTACAGTGAACGTCCAACGACTAGTTCATGCCAAGTCGAGCTGCTGCACTAAGCTGGACAAAAGGTGGTTAGACACGATATTAGGACTCACCTCATGGCTTTGCTCACCTCAGTGTTTATTATAGATAATTCAAAAATGTTTCTCTTTGCGACTGACGCACGTGTTGTTGTGAAAGAGCCGGTCGATGTGGCCGAGCGGTTCTAGGCGCTACAGTCTGGAACCGCGCGACTGCTACGGTCGCAGGTTCGAATCCTGCCTCGGGCATGGATGTGTGTGGTGTCCTTAGGTTAGTTAGGTTTAAGTAGTTCTAAGTTCTAGGGGACTGATGACCTCATTAGTTAAGTCCCATACTGCTCAGAGCCATTTGAACCAGTTTTTGTTGTGAAAGACGTGGCATATAATGCAAATTATCTAGCTAACACGTAGTCAATAACATTTGAACGTGGCTTTCAGAGAACAGATTAGCATTTACTTGCAACAACATGCAACGCATAGTTTCGACACGGAACTCTCTTAAAAGCGAATATTTGTGTTCCAAGTCGGTCAAGCAGTTTGTTTAGTTGCCCACTTTAAATCCTCAGGACTGAGGGAAGATGAACAACTTTCTTGGAAGCGCTATCTTCAAGATCTTGTGCATAAACTGAATACTGGCTTTCTTACTATAAAAATAATCCCCACTCTCTTTGCCAATGAAAAGCAAAAGCTTGTTTACTTTCTCGTGCTTCCAGCCGTCTCAAGTAATTTAAAATCCAGGAGATTTCGGCCGAGTACTCCTCGGCCATTGTCACGTGTTCACCACTTGACACTATCAGATGGTGACACTTGACAATGGCCGAAGAGTACTCGTGGTTTTTAAACAACTTGACGCGGCTGGAAGCTCGGGAGAATTTTATCAGCACATATTGCGCGAAACCATGTATTGGCTTGTTTACTTTGCTTACTTTCACTGCAATACCTCCTATGATATCACGTTCTGTGGCAGCTCTGTGCACTTACTGAGAATATTCTTAGCTCAGAAAACGGTGGTTGGACAAATCTGCGGCGTAAGTTCTTGAACTACATGGAGATCGAAACTTCCTGGCAGATTAAAACTGTGTGCCCGACTGAGACTCGAACTCGGGACCTTTGCCTTTCGCGGGCAAGTGCTCTACCATCTGAGCTACCGAAGCACGACTCACGCCCGGTACTCACAGCTTTACTTCTGCCAGTATCTCGTCTCCTACCTTCCAAACTTTACAGAAGCTCTTCTGCAGGTTCGCAGAAGAGCTTCTGTAAAGTTTGGAAGGTAGGAGACGAGATACTGGCAGAAGTAAAGCTGTGAGTACCGGGCGTGAGTCGTGCTTCGGTAGCTCAGATGGTAGAGCACTTGCCCGCGAAAGGCAAAGGTCCCGAGTTCGAGTCTCGGTTGGGCACACAGTTTTAATCTGCCAGGAAGTTTCATATCAGCGCACACTCCGCTGCAGACTGAAAATCTCATTCTACATGGAGATCGTTGTGCAGGTATCTCGAAAACGTAACTGAGCCGACCCTGTACATTTACTCCATCGTGAGATTTGTTGCTGACAATATTTAGTCAGTAAACATTCGTTCCTTGGGATCGTGGTTGTTAGCGCCGTCATACTGGAGCGGGATCAGGTTTGCCTACAGCGGCGCGTGTGTGTCAGATTCGGGTGAGAGTGAACTGGATGAATCATAGGCTCTACAGTGGACTATGGAACGTGGCGTCAACATGGGAGGACGTGCCTCATCCATATGGCGGTGACACACTGCACAGCTTCCTCTCAACTGTTAACACATAGATGCAGCACTGCTGTTGGTTTCCATTACATGCTAATTTACTGAAATCTGTTGCGCCGTGACGTTCTTAGCATGATCATCTGGCACAAGACCGTGCCTGCGTCGAGATACGGCTATTTTCAGCATCGACTGATACCTTACACATGTATATTCCAGAACGGCACCCCACCTTCTACCCAGTGATGTAGCTGTACTCTTAACATTAAAATGCTCTTCCAATAGCTGTCTCTTTGATAGATAACACTCATCCTCCGGCGACCAATTAAGTTTAAAAGCCGGTCGGGGTGGCCGAGCGGTTCTAGGCGCTACAGTCTGGAACCGCGCGACCACTACGGTCGCAGGTTCGAATCCTGCCTCGGGCATGGATGTGTGTGATGTCCTTAGGTTAGTTAGGTTTAAGTAGTTCTAAGTTCTAGGGGACTGATGACCTCAGAAGTTAAGTCCCATACTGCTCAGAGCCATTTGAACCATTTGAATAAGTTTAAAATCGGAATTTGATGTAAGCTGACTGAAATAACATTTTCGTTTGCACGAAGTGCAGGGACTAATGAAGATTATCGTTGGCACGTATATTGATAACGTGGCCATCATATTCAAACTTCCTTTGTATTCTTATATGCACTTGCATTTATACATGTACTCTATTGACCAGTTCATTTTATTTCGTGGTAGTTTTATTTTACTCTCTTCTTATTACATTCGTTTATGGTGCATGACAATAATGCCTCTGAGTGCGTTGTAAATGGTCTAATCGCGCCTTTGCGGTGCATCCGGCGGCGATATACAGGGTGTTACAAAAAGGTACGGCCAAACTTTCAGGAAACATTCCTCACACATAAGGAAAGAAAATATGTTATGTGGACATGTGTCCGGAAACGCTTACTTTCCATGTTAGAGCTCATTTTATTACTTCTCTTCAGATCACATTAATCATGGAATGGAAACACACAGCAACAGAACGTACCAGCGTGACTTCAAACGCTTTGTTACAGGAAATGTTCAATATGTCCTCCGTTAGCGAGGATACATGCATCCACCCTCCGTCGCATGGAATCCCTGATGCGCTGATGCAGCCCTGGAGAATGGCGTATTGTATCACAGCCATCCACAATATGAGCACGAAGAGTCTCTACATTTGGTACCGGGGTTGCGTAGACAAGAGCTTTCAAATGCCCCCATAATGAAAGTCAAGAGGGTTGAGGTCAGGAGAGCGTGGAGGCCATGGAATTGGTCCGCCTCTATCAATCCATCGGTCACTGAATGTGTTGTTGAGAAGCGTACGAACACTTCGACTGAAATGTGCAGGAGCTCCATCGTGCAAGAATCACATGTGTCGTACTTGTAAAGGCACATGTTCTAGCAGCACAGGTAGAATATCCCGTATGAAATCATGATAACGTGCTCCATTGAGCGTAGGTGGAAGAACATACTGACGAAACTAAAATGAGCTCTAACGTCGAAATTAAGAGTTTTGTAAGAAACAAAAATTATACAGACTGATTTATTTATAAATTTGATTTTGTTATTCTCTTGTAAAAAAAAGGTAAGAGAAACGGAAAATTGTGTTCGTTGATTACAATTCTACTAGTTAAAATATTTCTGCTATATTTCTGTCCTTGTACAACGGCAAATAAATCGCAGTGCCTCTGTATTAATGGCAGTTGAAACAAAATCATTCTTATTGACGCTTAGAAGCAGTTTTCTGTAATGGCTAGAACGTTCTTGATAAATTATTTATTTTCTAGTTTATCTAATTATTTTTTGCAGTGATGGAATGGACAGCGTAATTCTGTGGTATCAGAATACTTTCTCAATTTTTTGGATGCAAATGAGTTATGTACAAAAAGAGATACATTGCTTTCCGATTTTGATGACAAATGTGAGATCTGGCACTTGGAACGTTTTCCGCTTCCCCTCTTCATTTAATATTCACTTGTGGCAAGTTTCAGCAACACGGAGGATTGAGAAACGTCAGCCGGCCGATGTGGCCGAGCGGTTCTAGGCGCTTCAGTCTGGAACCGCGCAACCGCTACGGTCGCAGGTTCGAATCCTGCCTCGGGCATGGATGTGTGTGTTGTCCTTAGGTTAGTTAGGTTTAAATAGTTCTAAGTTCTAGGGGACTGATGACCTCAGATGTAAATTCCCATAGTGCTCAGAGCCATTTGAAACATTTTGAGAATGGTCAGCGTATCGCGTTACGGGTCTTTTGCTACAGAATGATATCCGTGCTTTTTCCAGCGGTTGGCGAGCAGCCCTACCCAATTTTACGTGATCCTGTGTCTTCCGGGAGGGTTTATGGAATTCGTAGGGTTCCGTGTATTTGTGGGGAGATGTACGTGGATATGACAAAAAGAGAAGTAAGAAAAGAAAAAAGGATTAGAGGGAAACTGCAGAAGAGGGGAGACTGGACAGATCATGTTTTGCCGAACATGCTTTGCCGCCAGTAGACCACCGCATTCATTTTAATAGGGCTCAAGTACTGGCAGCCACAAGCGGGTACCATGAAAGGCTATACAGAGAGGCCATAGGGATTGTAAAAAAAATCACTATGAATTTCAGTAGGAAGGAGGTGGGCGTGAAATTGAATGACATGTGGTTCCGGTGCTGAGGAAGATGTGTACCAGTCTTCCACCATGGGGTGATTGCAACAGCGGACGACGGCAGTCGTCAACGGCCAACAGCGCTCGGATATTCAAAATATGTGACACCCACGATACTTAGCGAAAGCAAGCGGAAGCGGAATTCTGCTGCAGTCACTAGCGAGTCAGGTTGTGAGTCGGTCATTCAAAGAATCTACGATCCTCCTTGAAAATGTTCCCCGCAGATAGGGACGAAACGCTGGGTTTTCATGTGAAATCCATTCGACCACGGCATAGTAGCCCGGAGCATTTTATTAATTGTAGGTAATGTAATTGTTTGAACTGTCGTAATTATTTGAAACACAAAGAGTTGTAACTAGGAATCTGTTTGTAAAAATCTGTACGTATTTTTGGTTAAATTCTTCTTCCACAAAAAATGGTTCAAATGGCTCTTAGTACTATGGGACTTCTGAGGTCATCAGTCCCCTAGAACTTAGAACTAATTAAACCTAACTAACCTAAGGACATCACACACATCCATGCTCGAGGCAGGATTCGAACCTGCGACCGTAGCGGTCGCGCGGTTCCAGACTGTAGCGCCTAGAGCCGCTTGGCCACTCCGGCCGGCTCTTCTGCCACAGTCTCTGTCTGTATCTTCAGGCTAATCTCATGAACTGCTGTAGCGATATTGATACCAATAGACAGACTGATTCTGGAGGAAGATTTGTGTGCATAATTTATTACCACTACGTCAGAGAAGTTGTCGGGCCGTAGGTTCTTATTGCTGGCAAGTGTGAAGGTGGGGAGGGACGTACTACACGTACAGGCACCAAGCTGGTACAATAAGAATGGAAGAGCAGGAGAGAAGTGCTCCGGTTGCAAGGATGCAGTCTTTCTCCCAAGCCTTTCAGCATGAGTAGGTAAGCCATGAAGCTTACAACAGCAACGGTCAGATCTGGGATTAGTATTCAGGGTGAAAGGGCATCAACGATAAGATTCGCTGATGTCACTGGCGTTCTCTGCGAACAAGGAAGACTTGCCGGGCATGCTGAATGGAATAAACACACTACTGAACACGGAATATGTACTGAGAGCAAAACAAAGAAAGACGAGTAATGAGGAGAAGCAAAAATGGGATAATGGGATTGACGATGAACTAGACAGCAAAACTGAGGACATGTAGTACATGAACAGAAGGAATTCTGATAACTTGGAAGCACAGTTAACAAATGACGGACAAAGCAAGAAGGACACAAGAAAGATAATAGCACAGACAAAGAGGGCATTATTCGCTGAAGGATACTTGCAAATATGAAACACAGGTCTGAGTTTGACAAAGGACGTTCTGCGAAAGTACGTCTGGAGCACAGCATTGTATAAAACAGAATTATGGACTGGAGCAAAGACAGAAAAGAACAGCATCAAAGCATTTCAGATGGTGTGCTCTAGAATGTGTCGACAACATCTGTATGTGCACTGTACGGATTTTACATGCACAAACGGTCACCCTTCAATAACTCCGGACTAGAGCACGACTGATGGTTCAAATTTGATCCACCGGTGTTCCGGAATTTGGTCTAAGACAAGTTTTAATCATTTGAAAAAAATCTTACTTCGTTTCGATTTTACGTGCAAAAAACGCTTTCTTCTGGGAGATTTTTGAATCGCGGCATTTCTATACTTTAAACTTGTACGAATCGGTTGAAACATTTCAAAAAGGTACACAAATGAAAGAAGTCAAAGCGATGTTTTTGTCAAATAATCTTCATCCGTTGTCGAGAAATGATGGTTTAAAGTCGAGCTAAATATAGCACGTAAAATTCTTTCTTACGTTAATTGGATGTGCGGAAACGGTTGACAGTAAGTTAAATAAATAAAAAATTTATTCTTAGGATAAAATTGAAACTCGCTCCAGAAATCTAGCTTGATTTGGATTCTACGTGCAAAAAGTACGTTTTTTATGAATTTTTTTTACGTTTTCCACTTCTGTGTTTGAAATTAGGACGAATCGGTTCAAATTTTGTAACAAGGTAGACAAATACATTAATTAACAATCGTCCAGTTGTTTCGCGAAAGCTTTATCCGTTGCCACGATATAAGCAACATAGTTCGAAAGACAATAAAAAACCTATACCAGATCTGTTTTTGCCCTAATCAACAAAAATCTACATCGGTTGCCAAGCTATGTCAGTGTAATGTCAAAATTATGGTATCGTAAAAGTTGAGAACCAGGACGAAAAATACTTCTGACATAGCACAAAATAGGCCATTATGTCTAGGGTAGAGTTACGGATGTAAAAGAATGGAAATAGCTTTTCAATGTATCTGGCAGCTTCAAAGAATTGAAATCAAAGGATCTTGACATATTCGCGCTTTTTTCGCTTTAATGCTATTTCCCCAGCGAAGCGAGCTCTCTTATCTGCATGGTACTGGATGCTGGCACAGCTACATCTTGTAATTTACAGGCTAAAGTCCCTGATACTGTGCCCAAAAACCAAAATATTCCGCAGCCATAGTAAATAAAATAATATTATCATATCTTTTAAGGGCGTATAAGTAACAACTAAAACTTTTTCTGGGGGGACTAAAGTTTATGGGGTTGTGTTTGTTCCTGGGTAGACGCTAAAACAATTTTTTTCTTTGTGAGTGGCGGGGGAGTGGGCTGATTTTTTCGCCTAGGGCACTACTCCTCCCACAAATGCAACATAATGCGTACATAATACGAAGTATTCCCAAGTGTGGATGAACGTCGACCGCTGTGGCGAGCGATTCTAGGCGCTTCCGTCCGGAACCCCGCTGCCGCTACGGTCGCAGGTTCGAATCCTGTCTCGGGCATGGATGTGTGTGATGTAGTTAGGTTAGTTAGGTATAAGTAGTTCTAAGTCTAGGGGCCTGATGACCTCACATGTTAAGTCCCGTAGTGGTTAGAGCCATTTGAACCATTTTTTTTCTTTTTTTGCGGATGTACGCATCCTAAACTTTAATGACACGTTGTGCGATGTTGCACGACATGAGGAATGTCATGTTGGATGACACGATGCATGTGTCATGTTATATGACGTGACTTCACGTATCATGTTACTTTATTTGACATAATACATTATATTACATTAGATGGATACTAATCACTCCGTCGTCAGGCCACGAGTGGCCTACTGGGACCATCCGACCGCCGTGTCATCCTCAGAGGGGGATGCGGACAGGAGGGGCGTGGGGTCTGCACACCGCTCTCCCGGTCTTTATGATGGTATTCTTGACCGATGCCGCTACTATTCGGTCGAGTAGCTCCTCAATTGGCATCACGAGGCTGAGCGCACCCCGAAAAATGGCAACAGCGCGTGGCGGCCCAGATGGTCACCCATCCAAGTGCCGACCACGCCCGACAGCGCTTAGCTGCGGCGATCTCACGAGAACGGGTGTATCCACTGCGGCAAGGCCGTTGCCACATTAGATGGGTACTAACAAGTAAAATAGCGCGAGTAAAAAGATGTTTTGATTTATATGATTTTGAAGCTGCCAAATAAGTCTAAAAGCTAGTTCCCTTCTTTTAAATTCGTAACTCTGCCCAGGACGTATTGGCCTTTTTGTGTTGTGATAAGAGCATTTTTTACTCTGGTTATTTCTATGTTCAGAAATTAAGAAATTTTGTTTTTTTAGCTTAAGTAATTTGCACATATATTTGTTTTTTTGAAAATATGTTTGTTTTGCAATTGTTGATGGCTGAACAATGTAATTGTTGAAGGTTAAAGAATGTAATGTCAGTGGCCAAAATGTGTATCCACGCCTTCGACCATAAATATAATAGACTGGCCCTGACGTCATTTTCGTGGCTCCAACATCTATGGGCTGAAGTCACGTGAATGTTGGCAAAACATGGTTGTTTCGAGTTGCGCTTATGGCTGTACTCAGTGTTTTTCCGGGGGAAATGGCATTACATTTCGCGTGTAAGTGTTTCTATGATAGTGCAGATGCGTTTATTGAAATCTGCTGAAGTGACTGTTGTATGCTTTTTACCCTTGAAAGAGAGTATCACGTAAATTATAGTGTTGAAGGGGATGCCTGTAAAGTCAGACTCATATTACGTTTTGCAAAGTATCTGTGATAATTCGGTTACAGGAGTAAGTATAATTGTTTCTCGTTCCTACTCGTAGGTTCCCTAAGGATGAAAACGGAAGGCAGCTTTGGATACAGGCCCTGAAACGGAAAAACTTTAAGCCATCTGCACACATACGCGCCTTTGCTCGAAGCACTTAGCGGAGAAGTGTTTTGATAGGTTAGTTATTATTTACAATGTATATTTATAATTTTTATTTACAGTGTCTGTCATATTTAAACCTAGGCTCCAAAATTATTTTATGAAACTTCAAAGTCTCACCTTTGATCTAAAATATCATTTTTCTTAAAGTGATAGTTTAAACTTTTGTAAAAACAGTGGGAACTGAACCTTTGAAGTGCACCTAAAACTGATACTCTAAAATGGACCTGCTCCTAAAGTCGACAATTTTTGCACCTATAGTTGACATAATTCCCATATCCCATTTTCTTTTATAAGTGACAAGAGCTCAAAACGCGGCGAATCCAATGTTTACAGTTGTGACACGAGCCCACTCTTACTGTTTAAAAGAATTTTAACGACATTTTAGTTTAATTGACAGTTTATAGTAATTACGTCCCGCTGCCCACCAGAGTGGCTCGTGCGGTAGCGTTCTCGCTTCCCGCGCCCGGGTTCGATTCCCGGCGGGGTCAGGGATTTTCTCTGCCTCGTAATGAGTGATGTCCTTAGGTTAGTTAGGTTTAAGTAGTTCTAAGTTCTAGGGGACTGATGACCATAGATGTTAAGTCCCATAGTGCTCAGAGCCATTTGAACCAACCCACCAGAGTGGCGTTCGATGTATTTGTTAGATTTTTATAAATGATACTGTGAACAAATCCAGGTCAAATGTAGTTCTAGCATAATTTTTCGCAAATAAAAAAGTAATTTTTGTTGGAAGCGTTTGGCAGTCAATTGAGAAATGTGGGGAAAATACGGTACAAACATAGGATGGCAGACCGCTGATTTGAAATCCCGCCACGTTTTGCCAACAGTCACGTGGTTTATGTTGGAGCCACACCAGCCCCTATAGCTTCTTCACAGCAAGGCCAGTCTACTAGTATCTACGGTCGAAGATCCATGCAGAATACCAAATAGGAAGGTAATGCTAGACGTTTAGCGCCAGTTAGGACGCCGCTGGAGCCTCCACCTCTCGGGAGTAAACACGGCGCCGCTGACTGTTTCCGGGAGACGAGTTTGTGGTGAGTCAGTGTGGTGTGGGGCAGGCGGGAGGCGACGGTGCCGTGACTCACCGTTGAGGCGGTGCGGCAGCGGCAGGTCGAGCGCCGCCAAGTCGATCTGGAAGGCGACGGCGGCAGCCGGCGCGAGCGCAAGCGCCAGCAGCGCCGGCAACAGCAGCAGCGGCAGGCGCGGCCGGAGCGCGCGCGGCGGTCCCGTGGCGTCCATGAGCGCGTCTCGCGGCGCACTAGCCGCTGCCGGCGAGCAGTACCAGCCAGCCAGCCAGCCGCGCGGCGGCACGCCGCAGCAACTGGGTCGGCCGCCCCGCCCGCGGCCGGCGCAGCCTTGGCCGCCACTCGCCGCCGCTGCTTACGCAATTGCACGCACTCCTTCCTCGCTCGCTCCTTCCTTCCCATCTGCGCGGCCTCGGGATTCACTGGTGATGCGTACCGCCCCCCGTCTCCTTCCGCGCCGCTGTCGGCGTGCGAGCTCCAGTCACGCCGGGCGCTTCGCTGGTCGTAGCAGTGGCCATTCTACATCGTGGGTGGTAGTAGTCGCTACTCTACATTCAGCTAGGTTCGAACTGCAATGTGTTTATGCTCCAAAGAGCAGCTTTAATCCAAATTTGGTACATTCAAGATATCTCAAACCTTTTGAGTCAAATTGAAAAAGGCGGTAAGGGTATAAATACGAGTAAATAAATGTCGTGTGACTAGGGCACCCCGTCGGGTAGACCGTTCGCAGGGTGCAATTGTTTCGATTTGACACCACTTCGGCGACTTGTGCGTCAATGTGGATGAAATGATGATGATTAGGACAACACAACACCCAGTTCCTGAGCGGAGAAAATCTCCTACCCAGCTGGGAATCGAACCCGCGCCCTTAGGACTGACATTTTGTTGCGCTGACCACTCAGCTTCTAGGGGGTGGATGGCGATATAGGTCCATAAACGATTATACTGAGACAGGGAGCCAATGATCGGAAATGAATATTTATTATGAACATACAAAGCGCACACCGCACAACAACAAAATGGTTCAAATGGCTCTGAGCAGTATGGGACTTACCATCTGAGGTCATCAGTCCTCTAGACTTAGAACTACTTAAATTTAATTAACCTAAGGACATCACACACATCCATGCCCGAGGCAGGATTTGAATCTGCGACCGTAGCGGTCGCGTGGTTCCAGACTGAAGCGCCTAGAACCGCTCGGCTACCAGCGGCCGGCACCGCATATCAACAACGTAGTCCAAAGTAACTGTTCAAAGCGATGACACCAGTCTCAATGCATGCATGGCAACGGTACATGTACTTTCGCCACACTCTCTCAAAGACCCCTGGTGTCAGTTGTACCAGAAGACAAGCAGCTTGCACCGTAGCAAGCGGGTCTTCATCATTTTCTATGGGGATTTCATACACCAACGTCTGCGTGTAACTCCAGAGGGAAACGTCCAGAGATGTGAGCCGGCTGGTGTGGCCGAGCGGTTCTAAGTGATTCAGTCTGGAACCGCGCGACCGCTACGGTCGCAGGTTCGAGTATTGCCTCAGGCATGGATGTGTGTGATGTTCTTAGGTTAGTTACCTTTAAGTAGTTCTAGGGAACTGATGAGCTCAGAAGTTAAGTCCCATAGTGCTCAGAGCCGTTTGAACCATTTTGAACCAGAGATGTGAGACCCAGCGATCACGCTCACCATGGGACAAGACCATCCCTTCCAATCCAGTGATGTGCATAAATGTTGTTTAGGTGCTCGCCGATATTAACATCAAAGTGGGATGGTGCACTGTCATATTGAAACCACATCCTTTTGCCGACAACAAGGTGTACAGTCTCCAAGAACTGTGGTAGCACATCTCATAGGAACACCAGGTAATTTGGACCAGTCATTCTGGGAAGGAAGGAAGGAAGATTGGGATTAAACTCCAGTCGACATCAAGGACATTAGAGATGGAGCACAAGTTCAGATTACGTCAAGGAGAGGGAACGAAATCGGCCGTGCCCTTCTGTATGAACCATCCCGGCAATTGCATGGAGGTATTTATGGAAATCAGGGAAAACCTAAATCTGGATAGTGGGACATGGGCTAGAACCTTCATCCTGCTGAATGTGAGTCCGGTGTGCTAACCACTGCACCACCCCACTTGGTTCAAACGTGGGGATAGCAAACAACATCTTGTTAGATGATCGCAGACAATCCTCGCCTATACGTTGGTGCCCATCAATGTGGGCCGTGTCGGGATTGACCTCACTCCAGATATGGCTGTTGTGGCTGTTGAAAATACCATCACAGGTGAGTGACATATCATCAGTGAACAACACAAACTGTAGGATGTTCCACACTCCAGCACTCCAGTAGATGATCCACTGACAGAAGTGAACGCAGGGTTCGAAATTCCTTGGTTTCAGTACTTGCACACATTCCTTGTGATAGGGGTCTACAATAGGAAGAATTCGAGAGTGTCATAGGGGTGTAATACCTGTTCCATTAGTACTCTCCACATTGTATTTTTCGAATTGTGCATTTCACAGGCAAGTTGACAGGTGCTTGTTACTGATGATGATGATGAAGATGTTTGGTTTGTGGGGCACTCAGCTGTGCGGTCATCAGTGCCCGTACAAAGTCCCAATTTTTTCACAGTCCAATTTTTTGCACAGTCCAATCTAGCCACTGTCATGAATGATGGTGATGAAACTATGAGGACAACACGAACACCCAGTCCCTGGGCAGAGGAAATACCCAACTCGGCCGGGAATCGAACCCGGGAGCCTGTGGTCCAGAGGAAACAATGCTAGCCACTAGACCACGAACTGCACACTCTACCTTGTTACTGGGTGGTTGGCCACACGATCCAACACCATCTCCACAAAATTTGGTGTTTGGACATGTCTTTGGCAAGAACCTTGGCTGTCTCTCTGTAGGTAGGTGTCCACAGAGATAAACTTCTTCCAATTAGC
Source organism: Schistocerca americana (assembly GCF_021461395.2). NCBI lineage: Eukaryota > Metazoa > Arthropoda > Insecta > Orthoptera > Acrididae > Schistocerca > Schistocerca americana. Next base: position 446,795,548 of record NC_060122.1, on the reverse strand, counting down.
ATGAGGCCTGTTGAGACATACAGATGTGCTGGTTTATGTGCATTGGATCCTGCAGCATTGTATATTAAAAGCATGTCTCATAACTCTCGTGATGAGTAATATTCTCTCCTTGACTTCATGTCATGCACTGTACACTGTAAAACACCTCAACATGGACACATCACATGCTGTCTGATGCAAAGGACAACAAACACCAGGGATAGTGGCGTGTCTGTGGCACAGGTTAATGCACTGATGCAATGCACGCTGCCGTGACATGACACACATGCTATGAGCTAAGCTGTGTACACTATGTCTGTTTTGTGGTAAGGGGTTACGCTGTGTATCACCCAGTGCCTGTTCCAGTTTACAACAGACACCCAGCACCTTTGTGAGAATGCAGCATAACTCCATGCACTGCTGCGATGCATGCATAGAGGGTGGCGGTCGTCGCTTTGAACAATAACTGGAAGGTAAGTTGTTGTTATGTAGTGTATGCTGTGTATGTCCATAACACAATAAATATGCATTTCTGACCATTTGTTTCCTATCTCAATATAATCAGTTTTTGTCTGTCGGAACCGAGTGGGCTGGTTTTAAGAATGAGTAATTTCCCCATGAAAGCCAGTGTTTGCCATCATCAGTGACAATGAAACTACTAAAAGTCTACATATACATCTAAATCTACACTCCGAAATGTACCTTATGGAATGTACCAGGTACTTATAATTAAAGTACAGCTACGTATGGAGGTCCAGTGTCGACTGTAATTATGATATGACAGCGAAACTAGGTAGATATGCTAATGCACTAACCCAACATATGAGTTTAGCTGCTGATGGTTCAACACGTGAGTTTCAAAGAGGTTCTGTCCGGTTTTTTGCAACGTGACTGATACGCTGCAACTGTCTACCAGGCAGAAGGCACTGGCGGTCATCAATTGAAAAATAAAAATCAAATTTTATACTATTAAATCCATTCCGAAACGGCCCCCACTATACAGTACCAAGGCATCTTTCATAACGCGCATTACGAAGTTGATGTTGCTTTATGGCCACCCAAAAAAAGAAATCGTTAACTGTTTCTGAATTATGTTAGCAACACACTTTTTAAAGAGGTACTGACGTGTATGTAGGGTCCAGAACCTGAAAATACCTTTTAGCTCAACGGTATCAATATCAATGTACTTTCACTGTGATGTTCTAACGACTTCTTGTCCACCACAAAAAAATTAAAAAATGCCAGTTGACTTCATTCTTAAAGAGATATTAATATGTAAGTAAAGCCCTGAACCTCGAAATATTGAATACGACAGTCATTGAGGAAAGTGAAATCTGCTATGGAGACATAAATTTTTGGGTCAAGTTTAACTAAAATTTTTAAAACATATGTGGAATCTGGCAGAAGAATGCATTAAATATAATAAACATTATTTCAAAATTTTAAAATTTAACGTAACTGACTAGATTTCAATATTTTCATATTTTCATGAGATGGGCGTAGAGTAACTCCCCCCCCCCCCCCCTCTAGTATTGCGAGGCTAATCGTGAACCAATATTTATGCTGGAAGAACATTTGTTCCAGTTTTGGCCACCAGGTGCAAACCTGCCACTGTACAGCGTCTCGTCGACTTCTCCGGTATTCATATTCAACAAATCGTGTAAGCGGCAGTTAATAATAAAATCGGCAACATGCCTTTCTCAGTTGTCTCACTTTTTCTATCAACGTCCCTTTCCTAGTACATTACACGTAACTGTACGTCTACATCTTGCATTCACAGCGCCAGATTACCACCTCGTGGCCAAAACTGGAACTATTTTTTTCTTCACTGTAAATCAATTCAGCGTTAATGCATTAGAATACTTTCGAATCTTATTTAATAGTTCTCACTGTGATGTCACTATCCCCACCGAGGAAGTGTTTGCACACTTGTCTTACGCCAATAACGTGGGACTCCCCGCTCTCATGTGGAACTTACCAGAGCAACCGATGGTACTACCGTCTCCTGACAATTGGCCATCTCTCCCCAATCGCTCATATTCCCAACTGGTCCAATCTTTAACTGACCTGGTAAACAAAGAGTCAGGGCAGATTACGCTAGACCATGCCACGGCGCATATCACGGATTGGCACCACCAACAGTATCTCAGTCATATAGTTATTCCTAGTTCTGTACGTACCCCTTTAGTAATTATCCTAATTGGTTTATCCCTATGGGTAGCCTTTAGAAAAGGACTTTTTGCACGACTTCGGTCGCCCTTACCTGCTGTCCCTGAACAGCAACCTTCTGCGGAATATCACGCTTAAGTCTTGTACTGAGAACAGGAATGTTTCTTGTTGCCCCATACTGTAGAAAAAAGCCATGGTCTGAGTGCCATGTGGATAAAGAAGGAATAGTAAATAACTACAATACCTCCAAAAAAAAGGTGGGAGGCATGGTCCTCCTCTAGATGTAAGTGATACAGTGCCCTCCGCGTGCATGTGAAGTGATGCAGAATGTTAATCCCCTTCCCCTCCCCCCTTGTGATCTGTGCATCGCTCCTTCCGGAACCCCCCACTTAAGGCCGGTTCCCACTAGGGCTGCCGCGCGTCAAAACGGCGCGTCAGCGGCGTGGTTGCCATGGAAATGGCGTCAGCGGCAAGGCGCGGCGGGCTCTGCGTCGCGGTTTGACCATGTCGAACCGCTTCCGCTGCCGCGTGCCGCGCTCCAGGTGCGCGCCGCCAATCACAGAACGCGCTGAGCGTGACGTCAGGTACGGACTCCCGGGCCACACGAACTTTCGCCGAACCGCTGGCGCGGACGCGGCGGCAGCTATGAAAAACATATCATCCGATTCCAAGGAAACTATTCGGTAGAAAAATTTGATTCTTGGGCATGTTATAGCCTGATATCTTCTCTCGATAAAGGACCGAATTTCTTTTCGTTATTCGTCGTAGTTACTTGCTGTATCGCATTTACGTAAACCTTTACACGAAATTTTAATGAGTGTGCAGAGGTGAAAACGCATTGCGTGGACTTTGCGTACAGTTCATTTTAGGTAATACATTATTGCGTATGAAATTTAGTCAACATATCGAAATTGTTTTTAAAGCTGAGAGCAGATCGATAGCTATCACCGTTCTCGAGATATTGACTGATATGTCGGCGGACGGGCTGTGCCGTCACCGCTCGCGGGTTGCTCGCGACGCGACCGGTACTTCGTCCTGCTCGTCGTAAACCATGTGGTTGTATCAACCGCAAATTTCGTAGACGGTTCAAGAAATCGTATTGGTTTTTTTTTTTTTTTTTTTTTTTTTTTTTGCAAACGGTAACTTGTGAAAAGTCATGTATTTCGTCGCATGATAAATATCCTAAATCTGTTTATCTACCAAGATATGAAAGTAACTACAGTTTTTCAGAAGGGATAGATGAATTTTTTTAAATGGCATTAATAGCATGTCGAATGAGAAGTTAAACCAAAACTAATTTGCTGGTATGTCATAAGATGTAATTTACTAAATATGTAGAGCTATTGATTATTTCCTTTCTTTTTTCTTTATCCAGTGTACTTTACAGATTCAAGACGCGTTTCGCCTTTTACTTTAAGGCATCTTCGGTGGAATCTAGAATGACTCAGTTTTGTTTTGATCTGTGATACTTGGAGATTATAAAACAGTTCACATCTTTTTTTTACGTGAATGACTGATTACTTACAGTGAATTGAGTTTTTGGCGGACATATACGTTTCCCCTCACCTGCTCACATGCTGGAGGTTGAACTAAAACTTATATTATGGAACATAAGCACATTTTCATGTTCGCTCTTTTCTCTTCTGTCACTAGCAGTAGACGTTTTACCGAAAACTCTGATTTAAAGTCGTAACTACAGTGTGTTCACCTCATGTCCCTTCCTGTCTGGTTTGTTTATGTACATGTTGCCAACCTGCAGAATTATATGCTGAAAACTAATGTTTGTTTATTTTTGTTCTCCTTATATCTGTATGTGTGTGTGGCTAGCCAGTGATAGTTATAGAAAGTTGAAAGTGAATCCAGTAGTTGTCAGACAGTGGTTGAAAGATTTGGTGTTCAGCTGATTTCAGTTTTGGTTTAAATGTTTTAAGGAGTGCATGGAAGAGTAAATTCACTGCTTACATTAATAGATAAAATAGTAGAATAGTATTTCAACAGATGATTATTATCAGAATACTATCACCCAACCCCTTTGTCCTCACTCTTTGACGCCCCACAATACGCCCTGTCAACTAACCCCTATTGTCGTCAAAGTTGTACTGTAATTTCCTCTTCCTCCTCTATTTAATTCCGTACCTCTTCTTTAGTCACACGATCCTCGTATCTAATGTTCAGCATTCTTATGAATCACCACGTTTTGAAAGCGTCCATTGTCTTCTTGACAGAAGTGTTCATCGTCCACGTTTCACTTACATACAAGGCTGCACTCCACACAAATACCTTTGTAAAATAGTATCCAACCATTAGCATTTATATTCGGTGTGAACAAATTTTCTTTTGCAGAACGCTTTTCTTGCTATTGACAGTCTTCAGTCAGGTTTGCGTCTGCACCAGAAAATGCCTTACAATTTACAATCTGGTTTCGAAAACTGTTCCAAATATATATTATTCTTTCGTGATTCTTAAGCAAGGTGCTGGCGATGATTACATTATGCTCTGTGGGAAATTCTATCAGGTGGCTTCCACTTTCATCCCCTCCACCTAGCCTTTGTGTTCTTACTGTTTTCGTGTACCTGCTACCGTACCACATTTAAAATTTTGTCTCGCTTAACTATCTGAATAATCTCTCTTGTTGTACATTGTTTCACTGTGCTAGGAGATAGTGAACAATCGTGAACGGTAGTCATGAAATCTGTTTATGGTGAAATGAGAAAACATGAATAATGAAGTATGTGAAAGAGCACATTGTACAGAAAATGAAAAATTGGTATGTCTTCACCCAACTTCGTCTTTCCTTCACGTAGGTGTAAGATATAGTTAATCAAACGCACCGCGCGTTTCAGTGGGTCCTGCCCCGTACCTCAGTGGCTGTCCGTCATTGGCTACCGCTAACGTCTGCCGCTTCCAGATGGGAACGCCAATTCCGCGAGCCGCCGCGTCAACGCGGAAAACGCTTGCCGCTGCCGTTTCCGCACGCCGCGCTGCCGCGCTCTAGTGGGAACCGGCCTTTAAGGCCGGTTCCCACTAGAGCGCGGCAGCGCGGCGTGCGGCAACGGCAGCGGCAAGCGTTTTCCGCTTTGACGCGGCGGCTCGCGGAATTGGCGTTCCCACCTGGAAGCGGCAGCCGCTAGCGGTAGCCAATGACGGACAGCCACTGAGGTACGGGCTGGGACCCACCGAAGCGACCGGTGTGTTTGAATAACTATATCTTACACCTAAATCAAGGAAAGACGAAGTTGGGTGGTGACATACCAATTTTTCATTTTCTGTACAATGTACTCTTTCACATATTTCATTATTCGTGTTTTCTCATTTCAACATAAACATATTTCGTGACTACCGTTCATGATTGTTCACTATCTCCTAACACGTTGAAACAATGTACGACAAAAGAGATTATTCAAATAGTTAAGCGAGACAAAAATTTAAAATGTGATACGGTAGCAGGTACAGGAAAACAGTAAGAACACAAAGGCTTGGGGGGAAGGGATGAAAGTGGAAGCCACCAGATAGAATTTCGCACAGAGCATAATGTAATCATCGCCAGCACCTTGATTAAGAATCATGAAAGAATAATACATATTTGGAACAAAGTTTTCGAAACCAGATTTTAAATTATAAGACATTTCCTGGTGCAGACGCAAACCTACAATAATTTATTGGTTATGAGCTGCGGTTTACAACTAAAGAAACAGTAAACGGTGGCAAATTAAGGAAACAGAACTTGAATAAGTCAAGACCCACAGTTATTCGATAATCTTAAAGTTACTGTAATGCAACGACTGACTGAAACAGAGGGAGGAATCCGCTAGAATACGAATGGATATCTTTGGGAGAAGAAGTGGTCAGTGCAGCAGAGTATGTGAACGGGAAGAAGGTACAGTAGAAATCGTTAGATAAAACGTGATATATTAAATTTGATACGAGGGAAAAATATAAAAATGCAGCAAATAAAGTAGCCCATAGGAAATAGAAATGTCTAAACATGACGTTGACAGAAAGTCCAAAATTGCAACGCGATTTTGCACTTGGAAAACATAAGAGAATGAAAATGAGAAGGAACAAAGTAAACTTTGCTCAAAGGAGAAGCAACTGTCAAGAACTCATTTGGCAAGTAAAAACTAAGCAAATAAGAGAAGGCTAGAAAGTGGAAGGAATATGTAGAGAGGAGAGGGGGAGGGGTTGTACAAACTAACATAAGCACGATGTTAAATTCCTGTGAGATGTCTGAACATGCAAGGCAATACTGATCCTACCACTTAGCTAAGTAGACACACTGAAGAACTGCAAAACTGTGTTTATAGCATTTGCATGTTAAGAGAAAGGTTTTGACAATCTTAATTAAAACATTCCTTGAACCTCTGGGGATGTCATCGATAAAACACAGGGCCACAAGATTATCTACAACTTGTACAGAAACCAAATTGCATTCCTAAAACTTGAGTGACTTGAAAGGGAAGCAGTAATTGAGAAGGCAGAAGTAGAGAGGATATAAAATGAAGACTGTGAATAGCAACAAAAGCGTTCTGAAAAAGAAAATTTGTTCACATCGAATATAAATTCTAATGACTGGGTACTATTTTACAAAGGTATTTGTGTGGAGTGCGGTATTTGTGTGGAGTGCAGCCCTGAATGTAAGTGAAACATGGCCAAGAACAGTTCTGTCAAGAAGACAATGGACACTTTCAAAACGTGGTGATCAATAAGAATGCTGAAGATTAGATAAGAGGATCATGTAACTAAAGAAGAGGTACGGAATTAAATAGAGGAGGAAGAGGGGTAAGTTGACAGGACATATTATGAGGCATCAAAGATTGAGGACAAAAGGGGTTGGGTGATAGTATTATGATAATAATCATCTGTTGAAATGCTATTCTACTATTTTATCTGTTAATGTAAGCAGTGAATTTACTCTTCCATGCACTACTCCACAAAACATTTAAACCAAAACTGAAATCAGCTGAACACCAAATCTTTCAACCACTGTCTGACAACTACTGCATTCACTTTCAACTTTCTATAACTATCACTGGCTAGCCACACACACATACAGATATAAGGAGAACAGAAATAAACAAACATTAGTTTTCAGCATATAATTCTTTAGGTTGGCAACATGTACATAAACAAACCAAACAGGAAGGGACATGAGGTGAACACACTGTAGTTACGACTTCAAATCAGTGTTTTCGGTAAAATGTCTACAGCTAGTCACAGAAGAAAAAAAAAAGAACATGAAAATGTGCTTATGTTCCATAATCTAAGTTTTAGTTCAACCTCCAGCATGTGACCAGGTGAGGGGAAACACAGATGTCGGCCAAAAACTCGATTCACTGTAAGTAATCAGTTATTCACGTAAAAAAAGATGTGAACTGTTTTATGATCTGCAAGTATCACATATCAAAACAAAACTGAATCATTCTAGATTCCACTGAAGATGCCTTAAAGTAAAAGGCGAAACGCGTCTTGAACCAATAAAGTACACTGGATAAAGAAAAAAACGTTTGTTACTTCCAAACGAAATAATCAATAGCTGTAGACAATTAGCAAATTACATCTTATGACATACCAGCAAATTAGTCTCGGTTTAAGTTCTAATTACACATGCTATTAAATGCTGTTTAAAAAAATTCATCTATCCCTTCCGAAAAAACTGTAGTTTCTTTCATATCTTGGTAGTTAAACAGATTTTGGATATTTATCATGCGACGAAATACATGAGTTTTTAATGGTTATCGTTTGCAAGAAAAACACGTTTCGATTTCTTGAACCGTTTACGAAATTTGCAGTTGATTCAACCACAAGGTTTACGACGAGCAGGACGAAAGTATCGGTCGCGTAGCGAGCGACCCGCGCGCGGTCACCGCACAGCCCGTCCGTCGACATATCATCCAATATCTCGAGAATGGTGATAGCTATCGTTCTGCTCTCAGCTTTAAAAACAATTTCGATATATTGACTAAATTTCATACGCAATAATGTATTACCTAAAATGAACCGTACGCAAAGTCCACGCAATGCGTTTTTACCTCTGCACACTCATTAAAATTTCGTGTAAAGGTTTACGTAAATGCGATACAGCAAGTAACCACGACGAATAACGAAAAGAAATTCGGTCCTTTATCGAGAGAAGATATCAGGCTGTAACATGCCCAAGAATCAAATTTTTCTACCGAATAGTTTCCTTGGAATCGGATGATAAGTATTTCGTAGCTGCCGCCGCGTCCGCGCCAGCGCTTCGGCAGAATTTCGTGTGGCCCGGGGTGCCGTACCTGACGTCACGCTCAGCGCGTTCTGTGATTGGTGGCGCGCACCTGGAGCGCGGCACGCGGCAGCGGAAGCGGTTCGACATGGTCAAACCGCGACGCAGAGCCCGCCGCGCCTTGCCGCTGACGCCGTTTCCATGGCAATCACGCCGCTGACGCGCGGTTTTGACGCGCGGCAGCCCTAGTGGGAACCGGCCTTTACACGCTCCGCGGAAGTTGCAGTGCGTCACAGCGCACCACTGCCCACTGCGGCCAGCGACCTTCGCCGCTGCCAACACCAACAGCTGATCGCCACGGCTTGCGCCGCCATTCGCAGCAACTCACACCACCACCGCACCATCTGCCGTCGTCCAAATTTTGTCACCCAAGATTTCATTACCATATTATTGTCATTTTTTCAATGCAAATTTAAAAGAAAAATCCAAAATGTATTGTTAAAATTATGTAAGGCCATCCTCCACATGAGCCCCTCAGTAACTGTCAGTTTGTCTCCCCCCTCCCCCAAATGCTTCACTCCTGCAGAGGGGAGAAGGGTGAACAGTGGGGGCCGTTACTGAATGGATTAAATAGTATAAAATTTGATTTTTGTTTTTAACTTGATGTTCGCCAGTGCCTTCTGCCTGGCGGCTACTTGCAGCATATCAGTCACGTTGCGCAAAACCAGACAGAACCACTTTGAAACTCACGTGGTGAACCATTAGCAGCTAAAGTCACCTGTTGCTGAAGAGGTAATGCTACCGAACTGTGCATCTACAACTTGGCTGTCCAATAGGGAGGGCTGTAGGCGGTCATGTGGGGCGGGCAGTGGGGGGTGGGGCGGGGGGGGGGGGGGGGGGACTGCGGCCAGCTGCTGGGAGTGGACACGCTGACCGCTCTCTTCTGCTGGCAGCTTCCGACTCGACTAGACGCTCTCCTCTCCTGCTCTCTTGGGCAGCAGCTCAGTCAGTTTCGGCGGCTTCTTCAGGTCTGTATGGCATTAAACAACAATGCACTTAAAATTCGTTTGATTTTTCACCTCAACGAGTGCCCACTACTTTCCCATCCTCGCCAATCCTGACACATTAACATCTGGTATCGGAAGTGGGATCGCTCACCATTAGACCCGTCTTATTGACCTAACTGAAGATTAACATGCTTGCGTGACCAAGCGCTTCGCTGTGCCACACAGCCTGCCGCCGCCGCTGCCGTTGCCAGACAGTTCGATGGTACGCCACGCCATGGCTGGCCGTCTTCCACGCCACTCAGATGTAGCGCGGTGTCATGTTCTAGACGAGCGCCGCCATCCAGGAAATGCGCATGTTCCGGCCGACGAGCCGAGGCTTTGCTCACAGCCATCGACACTGCTGACATCTTCTTTGCCGCTGTTTCCTGCCGCCGTCGTCCAACCAGATGCAGCCTCGACCACTCACCACCACCGAAACTGCAGCTTTTGTAAGTCCATCATTCAAATTTCTCCTCGCCGCTGCTTCCTAGCTGCCAGCTACGCCGTCATCTTTTCTTCCGTGCTCAAATTGTAAAGTTGTTGGAGGGAACTAGAAGTCTTAACATTGTAACGATGCGTCAAACCCATAGTATCACCACTGGCGAAGGGAACTCCCCACCTACGGAAGAACCAGACCCAGTAGCCACCCTTCAAGCAGAAAGAGATAAGTTATTATTACGAAAAATAGAATTGACAGAAGAATGCCAAAAATTGGCTGAAATCCAGTTTGCCTATCCGCAGAAGTACACCCTGCTGCGCCGCAAAGGACGGCTGCAAGCACCTTAAGTAGCACAGTAGCCCAACCACCCACTGCAACTTTGGCTAACAGTTTCCCTGCAGTCAACTTCATCCCGACGATTTCTGGGAAACGTAATGAGCAAATACAGTACTGGCCATTAAAATTGCTGCACCAAGAAGAAATGCAGATGATAAACGGGTATCATTGGACAAATATATTATACTAGAACTGAATGTGATTACATTTTCACGCAATTTGGGTGCATAGATCCTGAGAAATCAGTACCCAGAACAACCACCTCTGGCTGTAATAACGGCCTTGATACGCCTAGGCATTGAGTCAAACAGAGCTTGGAAGGCGTGTACAGGTACAGCTGCCCATGCAGCTTCAACACGATACAAATAATTCCCCTCCTTTCTCGTTACTCTGTAATGACCTAGTCCTTGTCCATCTTTATTTTTTAGTTACTGGAAATAACGTCAGAAAATCCGGTACGCATCTATGTTTCCTATACTTCGATCACATTAATCTCATGGAATGAGGGCGTGTGACACTCATGAACGTTATCCACACGTAGCATGGGAACATTGAGGTAGGTAGCTGTCTGTCTCCTGATACCTAGCTGCGACCCGTCTCCCACCCTTTAACTTCCCTACTCCTCGTCTACAGCTAGCTTTGCTACCTCTAGATCACGACGTCCTGGGTTCGATTCTTGGCCGGTTTGGGGATTTTCTCTGCCGGGGGACTGGGTGTTTGTGTTGTCCTCGTCATTTCATCATCATCATCATCATCTTCATTCGTAACGGTGGACTGTGAAAAATAAATGGGCTGTGAAAAAATTGGGACTTTGTACGGGCGCAGACGACCGTGCAGTTGAGCGCCCCACAAACCAAACATCATCATCATCCCTACTCCTCCACAAGAACACAAAGACAATATTAGAATGAGAAGGCTCTCATGAGGCATCCATGTGACAGACACACTGAGAGACGTGTAAAATGGGTTAAATGTTTTAGATCGAACTAACAGTAGATACGTTTGCTGAACAGGAGAAAAATTGAAGAGATGCAGGACTGACTTCAGAGCAATTGACTTGTAATCCTAGAGAAACTTGTTCGATAATATAAATAAAATGAGATGTCGCAGTTTGTCTTGAACAAGGACACGTTACATTTATTTAAAATAAAGTAAGTGCTACAACTTTGTTATCTGCTCCGGACGCTGTGGCCGAGCAGTTCTAGGCGCTTCAGTCCGGAACCGCGCTGCTGCTACGGTCGCAGGTTCGAATCCTGCCTTGGGCATGGATGTGTGTGATGTCCTTAGGTTAGTTAGGTTTAAGTAGTTCTAACTCTAGGGGACTGATGGCCTCAGATGTTAAGTCCCATAGTGCTTAGAGCCATCTGAACCATTTTGTTATCTTCCTTGTATCATAGTGCATTGAGCTCTCCTTGTGAATCCCGAAACATTCGCATCCTTGAATATACACTCAGTAAATGTGTATATACTGTTCGCGAGAAGGTGATATGGGACCTTAATAGTCATTTGGAAATAAAGATATAGATCATTCTTCTGACCACCTTTAGCCACAACTTTCTTGGGCTAGTGAGTGAAAAGGGCAGGATAGATTTTATTTGCTCACTGCCTCCAAAATCGACATCGGTTAATATGCACTGATTTCTTAACTGAAAGGTAAGTGGAAATGCTAGAATGTATTGTTTCCCGCCAGTTTCTTCCAGAACTGTCCTGTAGCTAATATAAAATTAGAATATAAACAACCATTGTTGTTGTTGTGGTCTTCAGTCCTGAGACTGGTTTGATGCAGCTCTCCATGCTACTCTATCCTGTGCAAGCTTTTTCATCTCCCAGTACCTACTGCAACCTACATCCTTCTGAATCTGCTTAGTGTATTCATCTCTTGGTCTCCCTCTACGATTTTTACCCTCCACGCTGCCCTCCAATACTAAATTGGTGATCCCTTGATGCCTCAGAACATGTCCTACCAACCGATCCCTTCTTCTGGTCAAGTTGTGCCACAAACTTCTCTTCTCCCCAATCCTATTCAATACTTCCTCATTAGTTATGTGTTCTGCCCATCTAATCTTCAGCATTCTTCTGTAGCACCACATTTCAAAAGCTTCTATTCTCTTCTTGTCCAAGCTATTTACTGTCCATGTTTCACTTCCATACATGGCTACACTCCATACAAATACTTTCAGAAATAACTTCCTGACACTTAAATCTATACTCGATGTTAACAAATTTCTCTTCTTCAGAAACGCTTTCCTTGCCATTGCCGGCCTACGTTTTATATCCTCTCTACTTCGACCATCATCAGTTATTTTGCTCCCCAAATAGCAAAACTCCTTTACTACTTTAAGTGCCTCATTTCCTAATCTAATTCCCTCAGCATCACCAGACTTAATTAGACTACATTCCATTATCCTTGTTTTGCTTTTGTTGATGTTCATCTTATATCCTCTCTTCAAGACACCATCCATTCCGTTCAACTGCTCTTCCAAGTCCTTTGCAGTCTCTGACAGAATTACAAGGTCATCGGCGAACCTCAAAGTTTTTATTTCTTCTCCATGAATTTTAATACCTACTCCGAATTTTTCTTTTGTTTCCTTTACTGCTTGCTCAATATACAGATTGAACAACATCGGGGAGAGGCTACAACCCTGTCTCACTCCCATCCCAACCACTGCTTCCCTTTCATGCCCCTCGACTCTTATATCTGCCATCTGGTTTCTGAACAAATTGTAAATAGCCTTTCGCTCCCTGTATTTTACCCCTGCCACCTTTAGAATTTGAAAGAGAGTATTCCAGTCAACCATTAGGTTGGAATAATTAATCAACATTGAGTAATGAAATGCATGTTAGTGTGGAAGCACAATGGGACGAGCTGCCAGTACTCAGCTGAGCAGCGAAGCCCCGTAGCCAGATAGGGGGATCACGTCTTTGGAAATTCTCAGAAGGACGCACTGGACGGGCTGTAGGTTACTGCCACTCACCTGACCAGACAGTACTTTTGAATTAGCATAACTAGAAGCTGGGCTTCCCGCAGGCAACATAGATACCATATCCCATGGCATAAGGCCTTCAGCTGCAATTGCTTTTACGACTGGTAGGTGGAAAGAGGAGAAATGCTGTCTTTAGTAGGAAAACGCATTACTGTGAATGATTTGTTAAAGCTGTGTTTCTTTTGGATACACAAGATGGGTGAGAGCCTGCTATTCGGGGCCTCTTTGTAAGTGTTGGACACCGTCGAGCATTGGGTATGCCACAGAAGGAGGTAGATGGAGAGCTGTGTTTCTTTTGAATGCACAAGATGAGTCAGAGCATGCTGTTCAGGACTCGTTTGTAAGTGTAGGACACCGCCGAACATTGGGTCCACCATAGAAGGAATAGAGGGAGAGTGAGATGCCTTTTATCAACACTAAATGGCACGAAGCATATTACTGGTTAACCGCTCGAAGAAAAACTCAGGGAAGGGGACCAGCATCTTTTGAGAAATCTTTTTACTGGCCAGTTCTCGGAAAATCTGTGGTCCAGACAATCTGAGCAAATTAATGGATACAAAATGTTGAAATAGAGTTTTCCTTTTTAAGAATCAGTCAGTACAAATACATTCGACATTTGGTAATGGACTCTTCAACTTTTTTTGCTTGACCACCGGGAGCCATCTCCTCTGGCAGGCTTTCATCGCCACCAGGGTCCATCCCTGAGAAGATAAGGTGAGGGACTTAAGGGGGGATGTAATGGATTTTTATCCAAAAAATAGACTTTTCAAAAATATTATTTTCGTGATCTACACAGTTTAATTTATGTTGTGTGTGAATTTTATCGCCGCGCGGGATTAACCGAGCGGTCTGAGGCGCTGCAGTCATGGACTGTGCGGCTGGTCCCTGCGGAGGTTCGAGTCCTCCCTGGGGCATGGGTGTGTGTGTTTGTCCTTAGGATAACTTCGGTTACGTAGTGTGTAAGCTTAGGGACTGATGACCTTAGCAGTTAAGCCCCATAAGATTTCACACAATTTTTTTAAAAATTTTTATCGTGGTAGCAGCTTTAGAAATGTCTTTAAATTGTTGAAATGATTAACTCGGCACCGGTGGCCAGTCCCACCTTTTCCGACATTTGGGAAACTGCTTGCTTCAGTGGAATTTTTGTCAATGTGAAGGCTATTTTCTTTCGATGTCTTTGCCTTACATCTATATCTCTCGCTGACATCTATACCTTTGTCTGGAAATTTCCTTGCATGTGGTTCATTTACGTTTTGACAATACTAACACTTATTAGTAGGTGGAAGGTTGAATTCGAAAACCTTTACGTGGAAGTCAAGATCTATTCATAATGGGTGGTGGAAAACTTGATTTTAGGAAACGGAGGTTTCATGGAAATCGGTTTACCAACAAAAAAGAGGAAGCAGCCCGAAATGAAGAACATAAGCTGGTGTTGTGAGGATGTTCTCCAGATCTAAGCACCAGTATGGTGTCAAATATACTAAATACCTTCGTGATAGTGACTCCTCTTCGTTCAAAGCTGTAATAAATAAAAATCCGTACAATACAACAATATAAAAGTTGGAATATGTTGCCCACATCCAAAAGGCGCTTGGTGGTAGGCTTCGTCGCTTGGTGAAAGAGAAGGAACGTGAAGTACTTGAGGATGGAAAACCACTAGGGGGAAAAGGCAGGCCTAATCTGAAAGAAATTGATTCTCTTCACTTATTTTATGGGGGAGTTATCAGGAAAAACACACATGACTTAGAGGCAGTGAAGCATGCTGTGTGGCCAGTTTTTTTCCACAAACTATCCACTGACCGAACACCAATTCACAATCTGTGTCCGAAAGACAATTGGTGTAAGTTCAACAACAGAAATGAGACGTATTCACATAAACACTCATTACCAGAACCTGTTATGGATGCAATTAAGCGCACATTCAGGTTTATTGCAAACCCTAATTTACTGAGGAAGTGTCTTCACGGAAAGAAACAAAATGCAAATGGAAGCCTCAATAATTTAATTAGGATTAGATGCTCAAAAAGGACATTCTGTGGACTTGAAGTACTCAGAATAGGTGTCTAGGATGCAGTTGCATGTCACAATAACGGAAATAATGGCAGAATTGATGTGCTGAAGAGAGTTGGCGTAGATCCTGGTGTGTTTACAAGAAAAACATTTTACACCATCGACGAGAGCAGGGTCGAGAAAGCTAACAGGTCAGTGTCTTACCTGCAAATACAGGCCCGGCAGATTCGAAGAGGAGAGAAGAGAGACCTGGAGGATGAGGAGTATCAGTATAGAGAATTTTAAAATTGAGATAAGCTTATTACTTGTAGAAGTATGAGAAGAAAATATTTGAACTTCATTTTCTCTGTTTTACATTTTTTACGTCATTAGAAGCCTTTTCTCAGAACGTATACGCGCCAATGCTATGAAATTTTCAGAAACTGTTCGCAACGTGTTTCTGTCTCCGTGGAACTAAAAAATACGAGATCCTGCAATTACATTCTGATTTGTAGATGATTATATGTAGAACAAAAGTTAATTTTGGATGTGCAAAATTAAAAACTTTGTTAATGATACAATTTGTACTATAAATTAATAACTCTAGTTCAGTGGTCTTATATCCTTCTGAGGACACTACAATAAAATTTTCATATTAACTGCATGATTAGAATATGAGTTACGTATTTTTATAAAAAAGACTATAAAATTAAAAATTCAAATTTCTGGTAAAATATAAATCCTGCTTATTTTATTACATTTTTCCGTTGAAACACAGCTCTTTTGCGTTACACAAACAAAATTTTAGATTTACACATTAATAGATATGGCTGTAATGATTTTTTGAATAAATGTTTACATTTTCCGTTACTTCACCCCTTAAAATGCGACACATTCCCTTCTACAGTATCGTACGTCTATTATACTAACATCACGACAATCAGAGTACAACTTTGCAACTGCTATCGTTTTATTTTTATACGCAATTTTCAGAATCTTATTCTAGATCTTTCAGTCAGATGTTCCAAGATTATACCTTAGAATTACTATTGTTTGTCAGGAGTCACTCTCACATAATAAACCGAATTAATTATGGTTCTTGTTTCATTTAGTAGTCATTGAATTTCTGATTCATTATTTTGGGAGGTGTCTAATTAATTCATATCAGACAACAGAGACAGAATACATTCAGACTAGACAACCCGATACGAAATGCAGTGCCTGTATTATTCAGAATTACAATGCAATGTACCTTTGTACATGCGTGCATGACCAAAGGCACATTGCATCGTAGTTCAGAATAACACAGGCACTGTGATGCCATATTTATTCGGCGACAGTGGGAAAACAATCCTCAAGTAAAATGTCTCACCTGTACGGGAATTTACATAACGGATGTACGAGTGGAGGCTGTAGACACATGGTTGACTACATATAGTGGTTTGGGTATGGCCGTGGGTCGTACCCGGATAGCCAAAAGGCAGTCTGCCTGTTGTGGACTGACAAGACAGCCAGTCCACAGTGACGGGTAACCGAAAGGCACGCGTTTAAACTCACGCAGGCTGGCATGAGGTCTGAAACAGGATACGGAATGAATGCTATAAAGAAAAGTACGTAGCTTCTGGAATACTTAACTTTAATCCACATTTGTAGAACATCGCTCTTGATGATACATGTTATAACCACTATATATATAGCAAAGGATTATGGCGCCTTGCTAAGTCGTAGCCATTAACTTAGCTGAAGGCTATTCTAACTATCTTCTCTGCAAATAAGCGAGGCTTCGTCAGTGTTGCATCGCTAGCTAAGTCGTCCGTACAACTGGGGCGAGTGCTAGTACGTCTCTCTAGACCTGCCGTGTGGCGGCGCTCGGTCTGCAATTACTGACAGTGGCGACATGCGGGTCCGTCGTATACTAGCGGACCGCGGCCGATTTAAAAGGCTACCACCTAGCAAGTGTGGTGTCTGGCGGTGACACCACATTCCTCCCCCGCAAATCAGCGAACGGTGGTGTTATAAGGCTTCCGCCCGCCGAGGGGAGGACCCCATGTTGGCGTATGCGACGAGGTGGGGAGCCTAACAACAGGCGAGGCTGTGCCACCCGCACCCGGCCATTCGGTCCGAGGGGAGCTAGGAAACGCCAGAAAACCTAGTCCAGGGTGCACGCCAACATGCGGGTTATGCGCCCTAAGATAGTCAGGAGGGGCCGAAGGGTCGACCTCCATCGAGTCGGAGCACCCGACGGGCGAAGATGACATCTGGTCCGGAGCGGGCTAGAGTTCCATGCCGGAGGACAACTGGTCACGGGAAGCGATCGGCGGCGCGCGACCCAGGGAGGCGCCCGGCTGTTGCAGCGACGCGTCCACTGCGGGCGGCGCCGGCGGCGGCTGCGGCGGCGGCGCGACGCCATGGGGCAAAATGGAAGGCAGCGTCGGTAACACCTGGGGATGAGGCGAGCCAGTAGATGGGTCCCAGGGCGCTGACCGGACGGCACCGTCGCTGAAAGCAGACGGGGAGCGGCAGAACCCAGGCGACGACAGAGGCGCAGCTGATTGAGATGCCGACGCACCTCACCAGAGGCCCCCAAAACCAAATACATAGCGCGGCCGAGGCAGCGAAGAATGCGCCCTGCGAGCCAACGCCGTGAACCACGATAGTTGCGATAGAATACAACGTCGCCAGGGGCAAAAGCAGGTGGCTGCCGCTGCACAGGAACCTGATGCGGCGGATGCAGCAAAGACATCAAGGTTCGATGAGGACGACAATGGAGCAACTCAGCCGGCGAGCGACCATCTCGGGGCTGAGAGCGATACGAAGGCAAAAAGAGCAATAACGCGTCCTCTCGCGAATGCGACTCTTTCAGTTTCAACATCTGTGACTTGAAAGTCCGGATCAATCGTTCAGCGGCACCGTTTGACTGAGGCGGAAACGGCGCGGATGTCAGATGTTGAATACCATTGGCCTTGCAGAATGACTGAAATTCTGCGGACATGAATTGTGGGCCATTGTCGGAAACAATAGTCCTTGGAAGACCTTCAATGCAAAAGACAGCGGATAACGCTTGGATGGTGGCAGATGACGTCGTGGAAGACATCTGTACAACAAATGGAAAATTACTGAATGAATCGACAACAACCAACCATCGAGCATTCCAAAATGGACCAGCAAAATCGATGTGCAAGCGTTGCCAAGGGGAAGTGGCTTTCGGCCACGCAAAGAATTTCCGCGGCGGTGCGGATTGTTGTTCGGCACACGCCATGCAAGAAGAGCACATATTCGTAATCGCAGCATCGATTCCGAACCCAGTAGAGTGCTGACGAGCAAGTTGTTTCGTTCTCACTATACCCCAATGTCCTTGGTGGAGAAGCCGTAAGACAGAGGACTGTAACGAACGTGGGACCACGACCCTGGACTGATCATTATCAGAACGCAACAGCAAAACACCACGTCGTACAAAAAGTCTCTCCTTGTGAGCAAAAAATCGGCGAACCAACGGATCCTCGATCCGGGACTTTGACAAGGGTCATTGCGTAGCAACAAAACGCAAAACTGTAGCAAGGACAGGGTCAGCAGCTGTGGCTGTAGCTACACGACGAAAATCAATCGGAAACGATTCGACCACGTCATCGGTTTCCGAATCAATGAACATGCAAGCAAGTTCGGAAGAATCGAATGCTCTATCCTCAGCAACAGGGAAACGGGACAACGCATCAGCGTTTCCGTGCTTAGCAGCGGACCGATACAAGATATCGTAGCGGTACTGCGAGAGGAAAATAGACCAGCGAAGGAATTTCTGCGCTGTACGTGGAGGTACAGGCTTGTTCGGATGAAAAAGCGATGTCAAAGGTTTGTGGTCTGTGATGACGGTAAAGTGACGACCATACAAGAAATCGTGAAACTTAGTAACACCAAATACGAGAGCCAAGGCTTCTTTTCTATCTGTGAATAATTTATTTGCGCAGACGAGAGCAATTTGGACGCAAAGGCATAGGGCGATCATGCGAACCATCTTTGTGCGCAAGCACAGCTCCGATCCCGAAATCCGATGCATCTGCCATCAACAAAAGGGGTTTCCAGGGATCGAATGGCGTAAGGCAAGTATTTGAAAGCAACGCCGACTTCAACTGGCGAAAGGCGCGTTCGCATTCCGTCGACCAGACGAACGGAACACCTATACGGCGTAAGCGATGAAGCGGAGCTGAAATGGAAGAGGCATGTGGGATATGGTTATGATAATACAAGGTGATTCAAAAAGAATACCACAACTTTAGGCATTTAAAACTCTGCAACGACAAAAGGCAGAGCTAAGCACCATCTGTCGGCGAATTAAGGGAGCTATAAAGTTTCATTTAGTTGTACATTTGTTCGCTTGAGGCGCTGTTGACTAGGCGGCAGCGTCAGTTGATGCTAAGATGGCGACCGCTCAACAGAAAGCTTTTTGTGTTATTGAGTACGGCAGAAGTGAATCGACGACAGTTGTTCAGCGTGCATTTCGAACGAATTATGGTGTTAAACCTCCTGATAGGTGGTGTATTAAACGTTGGTATAAACATTTTACAGAGAATGGGTGTTTGTGCAAAGGGAAAAGTTCTGGACGGCCGAGAACGAGTGATGAAAATGTAGCACGCATCCAGCAAGCATTTGTTCGCAGCCCAGGAAAATCGACTCGCAGAGCTAGCAGAGAGCTGCAAATTCCACAATCAACTGAATGGAGCGCCACCACAATGGCACTTATCTGTCCATAACTACCCGAGGCGATGGATCGGCCGCCAGGCAGCCCGTGACAGAGCACTTCATCACTGGCCTCCAAGAGGCCCTGATCTTACCCCTGCGATTTTTTCTTATGGGGGTATGTTCAGGATATGGTGTTTCGGCCACCTCTCCCAGCCACCATTGATGATTTGAAACGAGAAATAACAGCAGCTATCCAAACTGTTACGCCTGATATGCTACAGAGTGTGTGGAACGAGTTGGAGTATCGGGTTGATATTGCTCGTGTGTCTGGAGGGGGCCATATTGAACATCTCTGAACTTGTTTTTGAGTGAAAAAAACCTTTTTAAATACTCTTTGTAATGATGTATAACAGAAGGTTATATTATGTTTCTTTCATTAAATACACATTTTTAAAGTTGTGGTATTCTTTTTGAATCACCCTATAGTTAATTTTTCCCAGCA
The DNA here is from genome assembly GCF_021461395.2 of Schistocerca americana. NCBI lineage: Eukaryota > Metazoa > Arthropoda > Insecta > Orthoptera > Acrididae > Schistocerca > Schistocerca americana. Next base: position 446,775,228 of record NC_060122.1, on the reverse strand, counting down.
CACTCTGTAGCTGCTTCAAATTCTGCGGCGAAGGCAAGTCTTGTATGGCACGAAGGTGCTCTGGACTCGGATGTATGCCGTGGGCATTGATTACATGACCCAGATATGGTAAGTCACGAGCAAAAAACACACATTTGTCCTTCCGCAAGCGAAGACCATTTCGTCGCAAAACCTGAAATAATGTTCGGAGGTTGGCTAAATGTTCTTCTTCTGTCTTTCCAGAGATCACAATATCGTCCAGATAGTTTGCTGCAGTAGGGACCGACGCACAAACAGTATGTAGATATTGCTGAAACAATGCAGGGGCGGATGCACACCCGAATGGCAGTCTTTCGAAGCGATACAAACCAAGATGCGTGTTGACCATCAATACGCATTGGGATTTTTCGTCCACTGGTATTTGCAAGTACGCATCTGCTAGGTCCAACTTAGAAAAATATTTACCCGGGCACAGTTTGTCAAAAAGATCTTCCGGGCGGGGTAATGGATAAGTTGCAATCACTACTTGTGGATTCACTGTTGCCTTCAAGTCCACGCAAAGTCTCAATTTTCTGGAAGGTTATGGCGATATTACTAAGGGTGATGCCCAGAGAGAAGCCTGCACACGTTCAATCACACCTTGTGATTCTAAATCGTGTAATGTTCTTGCGACCTCATCACGCAAGGCGTGGGAACATTGCGCGCTCGGAAAAATTTCGGTTGCGCGTTTACTTTCAGTTCCAAATGTGCTTCATAGTTCTTAGCGCAACCAAGGCCCGGTGCAAAAATGTCTGCAAATTCTTCACATAGACGAGACACACTGTCTGATGGCACAGTCTGGTTCACTGATAGGACCTGATTGACTATAGACAAGTTAAACAACTGAAATAAATCTAAACCAAACAAGTTCACTGCAGAAGAAGAACGAAGGACGTAAAATGGCACAAGTTTTGTTTGTCCCTTGTATGTTGCAAGAAGGCTGCACTGTCCTAACACAGGGATATGCTGTCCGGAATATGTAGTTAGCTTAACATTTGCGGCACGCAACGGAGATTTGCCCAGCTGTTTGTACGGGTCTTTATTGATCAATGAAACTGCAGCTCCGGTATCGAGCTGGAATGGGATCACGTTGCCATTAATGTCCAAATCTACAAAAAGTTTATTGTCCTGCTGACGACAAGAGCGACTGTCTCGTGCAACGTGAACAGACACTGGTACAGAATCACTCGTGACTTGACGTGATTTCCGTCGATGTCGACGCACACTTTTTGTGGGACGAACACAGTCACTGTTAGAGAGAGTGGCACTGAGCGGAGTGGAATTAATTACATGAATTTCCATGGGTGAAGGTTCACGAGCCTGAGTATTCTTGGTTCGATTCCGGCACGAAGCAAAGGGCCTGGAATGGTTTTTAGTGTCCGATCGGAGCTTTTTCTGGCAAACACTCTGAACATGTCCTTTTTTATTACAGAAAAAGCAAATAGCCTGGCGTGACGGGCAATTCTCACGCGAATTTCTAGTAGCACACTGCGGGCATGACTTTAGTACTGCATTTGCATGCTGGCGCGGGACACGTGGCTGCGCGGACGTGCGCGAGGGCTGCTTACAGTTCCGTGCAGCTCGCCCGGCGGGCCGGTTAATGTGACACACAGTTGGCGAAGTTGCAAATGATTCCTGAGCAAAGTCAAGTGTGTCTTGCCTATCCAATATGTCTATCACTTGTTGAAGGGAGGGATTGACTAGTTTCAAAATTTGCTCCCGTATACGAACATCAGAAACGTTCTGAGCAATTGCATCACGCACCATAGTATCTGAATAAGGGAGTCCAATTCACACTCAAAAGCACAATCCCTTGTAAGGCCTTGCAAAGTTGCAACCCACTCCCGATTAGTTTGACCGGCCGTACGTTTTGTACGAAAGAACGTATACCTTTTTGCAACTACATTAACTGATTCCTTGAAATAGGCATCTAAAGCAGACAAAATTTCTTCGTAGGACAGAGTTGCTACGTCGCGCCGGGGAAATAATTTCACTATCACACGGTACGTTTGCACCCCTACACACGCCAATAAATGAGGCTGCCGCTCGTTACCTTGAATTCTGTAGGCGGCGAGATGAAATCCAAATTGGCGTGACCACACCGTCCATGTTTCCATTGCTGCATCGTATGGACGAAACTGGGGTGCAAGAGCATGTTGTGGCTGCGGTAGCGGTGAAGCGGCGGCTGCCGCATCGTTTTGCATTGCACGTTGACCCTGGACGAGCTGTCCAAGGGCATCCAATAACGCCTGCGTCTGCTGATTCTGCAAGCGATAAAATTCGGACAGTACATCTGGAGATTGTGGCGAAGCCATGACACAAGTAATCTAATCAAGTATAAAGAACAAGACCCTGTTTTTGCTCGTCGCCAAATAATGTTGTGGACTGACAAGACAGCCAGTCCACAGTGACGGGTAACCGAAACGCACGCGATTTAACTCACGCAGGCTGGCGTGAGGTCTGAAACAGGATACGGAATGAATGCTATAAAGAAAAGTACGTAGCTTCTGGAATACTTAACTTTAATCCACATTTGTAGAACATCGCTCTTGATGATACATGTTATAACCACTATATATATAGCAAAGGATTATGGCGCCTTGCTAAGTCGTAGCCATTAACTTAGCTGAAGGCTATTCTAACTATCTTCTCTGCAAATAAGCGAGGCTTCGTCAGTGTTGCATCGCTAGCTAAGTCGTCCGTACAACTGGGGCGAGTGCTAGTACGTCTCTCTAGACCTGCCGTGTGGCGGCGCTCGGTCTGCAATTACTGACAGTGGCGACATGCGGGTCCGTCGTATATTAGCGGACCGCGGCCGATTTAAAAGGCTACCACCTAGCAAGTGTGGTGTCTGGCGGTGACACCACCCTGCCTCCTGCAGAACTGAAGCTTGGACGTCATGTTTACGTCCCTGCCTCGTTAGCGCGCGATGTGTTGTTGTGATTTATAGTCGTGTAAATGCAGCTTACTTGCTTCGATGCACCATGACATTTTCACGACGAAAGTCGACATTGAAGTTCAATTTTACGACCGAGTTTGTGCGACCGAAAGCACTGGCAATTAAACAGTTTTTACGAGATGACTGTCACATCGATTATCACAAACAACAGGGGCTCACCTCTCCATCGTAAGCAGTCGGATGACGGAGCTACTCCAAACCACGACCATTCTTCAATGGATACATTCGGATGGACACATTGGGGCTGTGATATTAGAACATGCAGGTCTAGGTCAGAGGACGGTCTCTGTCTTCGAGTTGCTGTTTGACGTGCTTGCATACATAGTGATCGCAGCGTTGAGGCCCGATGGCACTGTGATAAGCGATATGGTGGAAAAATGGGCGCACTTTACCATGTACCCAGTTCTTAAGCGGTGCAGCAGGTGCTCATAGACCTTACTGTCCGCCCCGATAGCAGAGTGGTCAGCGTGACGGATTGCAGTCCTACGGGCCCGTGTTAGATTCTCGGCTAGGTCGGGGATTTTCTCCGCTTAGGGACTGGGTGTTGTGTTGTCTTCAGCATCATTTCACCCCCATCCGGCTCGTAGGTCGCCCTATGTGGCGTCGAATGTAATAAGACCTGCACCAAGGCGGCCGGACCTGCCCCGCGAGGGGACTCCCGGCCAATGACGCCAAACGCTCATTTCCATTTCCATAGACCTTACTAAACATGTCCCATCCTATGTGAACTTGGGCGGATGACGTGGCATCGTAATTTATGACGGCCAGCCAAATACCTCTTCGGGATGCGGGTAAGAAGGACAGCTCAGATCAAGCTCTAGCAATGGGGCATTACACAACTGCCGACGGAGGAGGAGAGGACGTCGCCCAATCTAACGGTGCTCCAGTTGATGTAGAGGCACTTTAGACTGTTTCTTCTGATCTCCGACTGTCGACAGAAGCGTCGCCTTAATTCGGCACTGAACAGCCTTCGATGCGGCGGCAGCGCACTACAGACGGACATTCTGCACTGCCAGAGCAACTCGTGGCATCGGTTTTGCAATACGAAGGGGAAACGGCCCTGCAGGAGAGGTTTGGCACCGCAGATATGCTGGCGAGAACCGACAGTTTTGTCCCTGATGGTAACGATCCCCGGCGCTATCGGGTAGCACCTATGTTCCAAAACAACGAGCTCCAAAGCGACGGAAGAAACGTCGACTGGCTCCATCCGATACCTGCTGCATGATGTCAACAGAAGACGAAGATCTCGTAGGTGACGACCATCACCAGCAGGACGATATGGTCGTTGGTTCTCTTGACGGGATTCGATCAGCAATGGATCGGAAGGAGGCCTTTCACAGTGCCATGCTTCTGGATGTTGGACAGCGGATGGATTCAGTATCTGACCCTAGATGTACTGCAACCTTCAGCTGCCCGTTAATTCCGAGGGACGTTCGCAGCACAAGTCTGACTGCGTGGGCCGACGATGTCGAGAACGTGACGTCTGCTGCCGTCGCTAAAGCGGTTGCAATTCCTTCACATTACTACAGTTAAATACCAGTGGACATAGGAGAGGACCCGTTGTTGGTAGCAGGGCCTTCTTCAGATCCCCCAACTCGACCTCTCCCAACAGACGCCGCATATACTACCTCCCCCTGCCAGGCCTACCGGATTGGCACCACCAACCCCAATACCATCGTTCTGAGGTGAAGCTGCAGATGTTTTGTGACTTGTTGCACCAACAGATCTCGTCGTCGCCCTCCAGGAAGTGCGCATCGACCAGTTCCCCTCTGTTTATCGATACGACGTTTATAAGGCGCCATGCACGGATAATGGCTGTGGTACTGCCATCATTGTGAAGGAAGGCATCGCGACCGATGGTATGATCTACCTTCCGTCATCATGAGGACTTGCTATCATACATCAGGGCGTCAGGGTTGTGATCGTGTATGCCCCCTACGGTACAGACAACGCGAGAGACGTTTGAGATTTTATGCGGAGGAGGTCGCGCCCTTATTTGATGGACGCTACGATCATATCATTCTAGAGGACGACTTCAATTGTGTCTTGTCACCAAAGGATCAAATACCACATTTTAGCACATGCAGGGAAGTGCAGCGCGTGGTGCAAGATCTTCTCCTCGTCGACACCTGGCGGAGTGTCCATGGCAACATACGTTACCGGGTATTCGGCGAGTCGCCTTTAGCGGGTCTATGACTCCCCAGGGACCTACGGCAACGCCTCTTGATGCTGAGATATGACCAGCAGCCTTTACGGATTATGATGCATAACTCTACACCATCTACTTTCCAAGAATGAGGGTGTGACAGAGCAGGAGAACATAGAAGATGAATGTAGCTCCCCTCGAGGATCCAGAGTGCTGGCAGAGGATAGTGTAGACTTGGAGAAACTGTGAGAGGCGGCATTCGACGTTTCCTTCTACGACCCAGTGGTAGCTCGATTGCCCAAAACCTGCACTGCAGCGTGTGATGATGGACTGCGGTCGAGGGGCTATGTGCTGGCAACGACAAACCACGGAATAAATTTCTTTTATTTCGCGTTTGTGGTCACAATATGTGGTCGTCAGACTACCGGTTTCGGTCAGCAATGACCATCTTCAGATCTGTTATACGAGGGTTGGAACTTTAATAATGGCAACTATTTATTTACAGCTCGTACAAAATAGATACGTGTTTCAAAGTTTTACTGATCTTCAAAGTAGTCGCCAGCATTGTGTATAACCCGTTACCAGCGATGTGGAAGTCGTAGGATACTCTTAGCAGTCCCAGTTGTGTTGACAGTTCGAGCGGCGCGGTCTATTGCCCGACGAATTTGTAGCAGTTCTGAAGCGAATACCGTGAAGTGTTTTCTTCAGTTTAGAAAGCGAGCTGAAGTCATGAGGGCTTAAGTCAGGGGAGTGCAGTAGCTGGTATAACACTTAGCAGCCCCATCAGTCAAACAAATGAGTAACAGCTTGCACTGTACGTGCTTGAGCATTGACCCCCAAAATGATGGTCAGGTCCTGCAAAAAGTGTCATCACTTCTGTCTCTAAGATGGTCGTAGGCTGTGTTCCAAAAATGAACAGCATAGAGACACAGCAAATCTTGCCATGTATGGTTCAAGTTTCATCGAGCTATGTTACTCGACAGTGACACAATGTGAAAAGGTTACTTTTGTCCTTATGTCTTGCGCATCATTATATGACCAGATGGAACAAAGTGACACTCACCTGCTATTTTAGTCGGTACATTAAAACAATAAACTCTGGAAGTGTCTGACAAATAGTTGACTCAACATAGCACAAGATTCTGCAGATATCAACAAACTAAATGTTGCTGTAAATTATGCAGGTATCGAAAAACGTTTAGTGCTTGGGATCCACAGTCACAACGAAGTTTTTTAAGGTCATCCTATACGGAGCTCAACAAATCATCACTATAGAAATTTCGTCCAACGTGGGGAATAAATCCAAAACTGCACGCTTCAGGTACAGTGGAGGGGGTAGGAAACGATTGGGGTCAACTGTCAAAACGAATTTTTTGAAAGTCGTCCTACATAGAGCTTAAGAAATCCATCAGCATAGAAATGGCGTCCAATTGGGGCATAAAACCAAATGTACTCACTACAGGTACAGTGGATGGAGGATGAAACAATTAAAAACGGCTGCGCAGATAATAAGTTATCCTATTATGTGTCTGATGTGCTTCATCACCTGCTGATTGACTACGGTCAGTTGGGAACAAACATGCAGCCTGTAGGTCTCAGTCTTACACTGAGGATATTTGGCTTCAAAGCCAGGCGACCTCAGCGAGGTGGACAGTGAAAGGTACTCGCCAATTCCCGCAAGTGGGGAAAGACAAACTTCTTTATCACTCAGCTGCTGGATGAACGTTTGTAAAGTGTAAACGTAGCAGTATTCAGGGACCCAGACGGAGTGATGAACGTACAACTAATCTTCAGCCCATGTCTAGCTCCCAAAGATAGACTGCGCAATGGCCTTACTGTATCGATTCATAAAAACTGCAAATTACCGGTGGACGTGTTTGTTTTACTTTATGCGGTCTCCTGTCGCTTTTCTCTCACACAACTGTTTCCAACTCCATAATTTATTCGTTGTTGGTTTACCTACAACGAAATGACGTTCAGAAATTGTTAAAAACGGTTGTTCGGAGAGTAGCGTCGCTAAATAATTTTCCCCAAAGTGACACTAACACTAGTAACCTTATCAACACATATACATACAAAACTTACACCGAAGCGCCAGAGAAACTGGTACAGGCAAGCGTGTTCGAATACAGATATATCCAAACTGGCAGAATACGGCGCTGTGGTCGGTAACGCCTATATAAGACAACAAGTGTGTGGCGCACTTGTTAGATCGGTTACTTCTGCTACGGTGGTAGGTCGTCAAGGATTTAAGTAAGTTTGAACGAGGTATTGCACTCGGCGCACGAACGATGGGACACAGCATCTCCGAAGTAGGGATGAAATGGAGATTTTCCCATACGACCATTTCACGAGTGGACCCTGAATATCAGGACTGCGGTGAAACATCAGATCTCTGACAGCGCTTTGGCTGGAGAAAAGATCCTGGAAGAACGGGACCAACGACGACTGAAGAGAATCGTTCAACGTGACAGAAGTGCAACCCTTCCGCAATTTGCTGCAGATTTCAATGCTGGGCCATCAACAAGTGTCAGTGTGCGAACCATTCAACGAAATATCATCGATATGGGCTTTCGGAGTCGAAGGTCCACACGTATACCCTTGATGTCTGCACGACACAAAGCTTTATGCCTCACCCGGGCCGTCAATACCAACATTGGACTGTTGATGACTGGAAACATGTTGCCTGGTCGGATGTGTCTCGTTTAAAATTGTATCAAGTGGAGTATAGAGACAACCTCATGATTTCGTGGACCCTGCATGTCAGCAGTGGATTGTTCAAGTTGGTGTAGGTTCTGTAATGGTGTGGGGCGTGTGCAGTTGGAGTGATATGGGACACTTGATACGTCTAGATAGGACTCTGACAGGTGACAGTATGTCCGATCACCTGCATCCATTCATGTCTATTGTGCACAGGGACCGATGACATTAGCAGTTTGGTCCCATAGGAACTTACCATCATAACAACCATTGTGCATACCGACGGACTTCGGCAATTCCAGCAGGACAATGCGACACCCGTCACGTCCAGAATTATTACAGAGTGACTCCAGGAACACTCTTCTGAGTTTAAACACTTCCGCTGGCCACCAAATTCTCCAGACGTGATCATTACTAAGTATATCTGGGGCGCCTTCCCATGTGCTGTTCGGAAGTTTTTTTACGATTCAGTCTATGTTTTACGAATTTATGGACAGACCTGCAGGATTCTTGGTGTCAGTTCTCTCCAGCACTACTTGAGACATTAGTCCAGTCCATGCCACGTCTTGTTGCGGCACTTCTAAGTGCGGGCGTGGGCCCTACACGAAATTATGCAGGTGTACCAGTTTCTTTGACTCTTCAGTGTGTAATTATGATGTATTTGCTACAAAACCACTTATTCAGCTCCTGAAAGACCATTAATGGCAGAAGGTGCATAGTGCATGCCCATTTCGTTGAAAAACTCAACGCATTTAAGTAGCCTTATAGACGTGTAAACAGTCTTCAATTATCGTGTGTTGTCTGTGTACTCAAACTGGACGAAAATTTCTTAACAAACACCAATTAGACGAATATTTTTTGTATTTGAGTTCTGTAAGGTGGGAATATAAATGTTAGGAACTTTGAATTGTCCAGAGAGTAGATGCTTTGAGAAATTTTTGAGCGTCACGAGGACAAGAGGAAAAATCCTTAGCCTGACTCGAAGATGGCGTTGATACTAATGAAACTTCATTTTCGTTACGTTACGACATTTTGCACAATAACGTTGGCTTGCGTAACGGCTATAATTTTTCATATTCTTGAAGAAATCAAGTATTGGCGTATTTCGTTCAAGTGGATAAACTGTGATGTGATGGGGTCGTGCATGTATTGTTTGGAGCTGTTTATTGCTAACAAGAATTGATCCATACTTGGTGAAGGATTGCAAGAAGTCTATTCCTAATTCTAGAGCTGATGTGCTACATTACGTGCTGCCATTGAAGGTGTATGGAATAAACTACGCCACAGGCACACCAGAATAAAGAGTGACTTAATAACAAGGTTCGACGCGTTTCTTGGATGCGACATACACCAAAGGCTAAAATTAATTTCTCATTAATGTTCTGCTTAGAATTCTTCATGTGGATTCTTCACATGGCATAAGCGAACACATAAAACACCATAAAACGCTGACATGGTCAAACACGGGCTGTTTTGTACAATTTGGTGGAATCCTGTGCTTACTGATAACGGCTTAGCTAGACCCTAGGCTATTAGTAACGGTATATGGTAGTGGTATGTTCCTATGGGACCAAACTGCTGAGGTCATCGGGTCCCAAGGCTTACACACTACTTAATCAAACTTAAACTATCTGACACTAAGGACAACACACATACCCATGACCGAGGAAGGACTCGAACTTCCGACGGGGGCAATCGGGCGAACAGAGACTATCAACAAACCTTTACGTATGATAACCCCACGTACATGAAGGCGAACACAGGGAGCTATGACGTCAAACCAACAGTTTGTCTCACAAAGTCCCATTTGTCACTAACTGATAACTACCACCTGCGAGAGCGACCCTGCGAAAATCATTAAAAGAACATTCATATTATTGTTTTTAAATCATATTTTTAATGGAAAGATGTTAGTTGCTTTGGTTAAACAATCGAAGTAAGGTATTAAATAATTTTGTAGAGTGAAACTGACATAAATTTAGCTGTGGCCAAAGTACATGAATAATGAGCAAATGAAAGCAATTAAAATGGACCTTCAGTGTCTTATCAAATCCTAGTATTTTATTCTTTGCAATAGCTGCATTTAAATGCATTAATTTGGATGTTTGATTGCTATACGATGGAGTTAAATAATTCACTCACAATTAACAAATACCATTACCTAAGTTAGCTCTAGGAGCTGGATAATATTATAATTCCATCAGCAGGTAAAATACACCGAACCGCCAAGGAAACTGGTATAGGCATGCGTATTCAATTACAGAGATATGCGAACAGGCAGAATATGGCGCTGCAGTCGGTAATCCCTATGTAAGACAACAAGTGTCTGGCGCAGTTTTTAGGTCGGATACTGCTGCTACAATGGTAGGTTATCAAGATATAAGTGAGTTTGAACGTGGTCTTATAGTCGGCGCACGAACTATGGGACACAGCATTTCCGAGTTACCAATGAAGTGGGGATTTTTCCGTACGACCATTTCACGAGTGTACCGTGAATATGAGGAATCCGGTAAAACATCAACTCACGGACATCGCTGCGGCTGGAAAAAGATCCTGCGAGAACGATACCAACGACGACTGTAAACTGCTGCAGATTTCAATGCTGGGCCATCAACAAGTGTCAACGTGCGAGCCATTCAACGAAATATCATCGATATGGGCTTTCGGAGCCGAAGGGCCACTCGAGTACCCTTAATGACTGCATGACACAAAGGTTTACGCTTTGCCTAAGCTCGTCAACACCAACATTGGACTGTTGACGACTGGAAACATGATACCTGGACTAACGAGTCTCGTTTCAAATTGAATCGAGTGGATGGACGTGTACGGGTATGGATACAACCTCATGAATCCACGGACGCTGCGTGTCAGCAGTGGATTGTTCAAGCCGGTGGAGGCTCTGTAATAGCGTGGGGCGTGTGCACTTGGACTGATACAGGGCCACTGATACGTCTAGATGCGACTCTGACAGGTGAAACGTACGTAAGCATCCTGCCTGATCACCTGCATCCTTTCATGTCCATTGTGTATTCCGACGGACTTGGGAAATTCCAGAAGGACAATGCGACACTACACACGTCCAGAATTGCTACATAGTGGCTCTAGCAACATTCTTCTGAGTTTAAACACTTCCGCTGGTCACCAAAGTCACCAGACATAAACATTATTGAGCGTATCTGGGATGCCTTGCAACGTGCTATTCAGAAGAGATCTCCACCCCGTCGTTACTTTACGGATTTATGGACAGCCCTGGAGGATTCATGGTGTCAATTGCCTCCAGCACTACTTCAGACGTTAGTCGAGTCCATGTCACATCGTGTTGCGACACTTCTGCGTGCTTGCCGGGGCCCTACACTATATTAGGCATGCGTACCAGTTTCTTTGGTTTTTCAGCGTAGCTTTCCAGCATGGGGCTAGCAAATTGTTCTCCATCAATTTCATCATCAGATGCATAAGATCAGGTAACGTATGCCAAAGATATGAAGGCATTTGATAGTGGATCTAGATGGCTTGGCATTGGTTATACTCTTAACTCTAACTCTTTTTGGAAACAGTTTTATTTCAGATATATAAGTTTATGTGTCTCCGTACTCATTCCACTGTATCATTTCGCTGAAGAAATGAAAGCCATTTTATGTGCCTAAAATGATCTCTGGACCAGAAGTACTGTATATATACTATCTGATCAAAAGTGTACGGAGACCCCTACGTAATGCAGTATTGACCACCAGACGTCGCGAGAGCCGGGCCAGTCAGTATGGAAGGAATCTGGAGAAGCAGCAACAGGCGAATAGATTGCTCGGGAGAGCTCAGTGACTTTGAACGTGGACTAGTCATTGGATGTCAACTGCGTAACAAATCCAGCAGACGCATTTCAACCCTACTGAAGCACCACAAGTCGACTGTTGGTGACATGATTGTCAAGTGGAAACGCGAAGGAAGAACGAGATCTAAACCAGGACAAGGCAAACCTCATGTACTGTCGGACAAGAACTGTCTAGCATTGCAGTGGGCTGTTGTAAATAATCGCAGTAAATCAGTGGAGGGAATCACTTGTGAGCTCCGAAGCGCTACCAGCAGTCCATTTAGCACAAAGACCATTCATAGGGAGTTAAAAAGTATGATCTACAATGGTCGAACAGCTCTTCATTTCTGCAGTCAATGTTAAGCTGCGCTTGAGGTGATGTAAAAAAAAGTATGAGGTACAGTGGTCGAACAACTCTTCATAAGCCTCACATTTCCATAGACAATGCTAAGTGGCAGTTGAGGTGATGTAAAGATCGACGTCACTGGACAGTGGACGAGTAGAAACGAGTTATTTGGAGTGATGTATCGCTCTGCACCATGCTGCAATCTGAGAAAGAGTTTCGTTTTGGCACATGCCTGGAGAACGTTACCTGCCATCACGTGTACTGCCAACAACGAAGTACAAAGGAGATGGTGTTACGGTATGGGGGCGGTTTTCGTGGATAGTTTGCGCTTCCCTTATAGCGCTTAAGAAAAACCTAAATCTGGAACGGCACTTCTGAAATTGTCTCATTTCATTTATGTAACTACCCGCACCTGAGTTTCAGGCTGGATTCCTCATCTACGTTCGATGCTGAGGTACTATTACAGGGCCGGCCGGTGTGGCCGAGCGGTTCTAGGTTCTTCAGTCTGGAACCGCGCGACCGCTACGGTCGCAGGTTCGAATCCTGCCTCGGGCATGGATGTGTGTGATGTCCTTAAGTTCGTTAGGTTTAAGTAGTTCTAAGTTCTAGGGGACTGATGACCTCAGCTGTTAAGTCCAATAATGCTCAGAGCCATTGTGAACCATTGTAGTATTTGGAGAGCCTTGGCAATTCTGTTCGTGTGTAAGGAGGAATTTAAAATGAACAGGAGTGGCAGTGAGAATTTGGATCGAAGGGGGAGGTGTCCAGGGTAATCCGTGCAACTGTGTGAACTGCTGTGCGAAGGTGGCTTAAGACCCAAGTTCGATTTGTGAGGTAACAGGCGAGTTGTGGCCGAACGGGCCGCTCGGTGAGCGTGGGCTGCTCGGCAGGCCGACCACGTGGTGACGGACGTTGGCCAAAGCAAGTGGGTCCAGCCCGAGTGCGTGGCCGGGAATTTCATGGAGACGCTGTGTCGATGAAAGAGACTTGTATGCCGAGAGTGCCAAAGATGCCAGACTTTGTGAAACCATCATGGCAGACATTTCACAGTTCGTATAGAAATTAACAGTAGCCAGATGAATCATGATACCTCAAAAAGAAACATGTACATTACTATTAGTTGCACAACGATTCTGATGGTGTAATCAGATTTTCAATGACTTTATTAGTTTAAAGTTTAGTATCTGATGGAAAATTATACAAGTAAGACCCAGCAAGGAATTTCCAAAATCTAAACCGTTCATCCGATTTCGTCGATCGACGTGTCTTTAGAAAGCTATTACCGTAAACCTAAATTGGTATAAATTACAGGCATGTAACTTGAGTAGTACATGAGTTATTGAAGGTCAAAGTAGCCGATTACTGTCGATCGCGTCAGGCCATAAGTACTCCACAGGTACATGAAAAAACGGTAGCAACGTGCTTATAAATATTTTTATTCATCTATGTCTTAGTTTATATCCGATATAACCTATTCATGAAGAAATTGGTCAAATATTTACTGTGTTTTATAAAGTACAGAGGCTTAGGCTACTGGCCTACTTTTGCTTGTTATTCCTTTGATATATGTCTGTTTAATTGGTTTATGCATTTAATAACGTGTGTTAGAGCGTGTTAATGGTCCAGCCGTAGGAACATTTATTTAATTTCAAGTTATTTAAACGTAATTCCAGTATTTAGAATGTGTTTTAAAATGTTTGTGAGTGTGCATTGGCTTGGAGATATGACGGAAGCACTATCGCCAATCACAGCGCTCTTTACTAAGGGAGGGGGAGTTCGGAACGGGGTGGCGCGAGAGACAGTCGCACAGGAACGGGTGCTGGACGTCACGGCGCGACGGACGCACGGTCGCGGCAGAGATTTGGAGAGTGTGGAGCGGTTTGCGAATGGTCGCGGCATATAGAAATACTTCGAAGTGCCGACTTGTGCACTTGTGAGTTGTCCGTGGCTTCTACAGCGAAGACGTAGTGTGCGTTTAGAAGTGAATATCTTGCGAGATATGTTGTTGTTCATAACTAATTACGTGAAGTAGGAATCTATTCTTCCCCTGTTATTCAACTTATATTTTATTTAATTGCTGGACCATCGACACCAATAAATGTTTTGCAGAAATATACCGCATTCTCAAAAGTACTTCTACTATCGTACTCATCATTTAAAGTCGTTAAGATAGTACCTGCAGATTTTATTTAATTGCAGTCTTTCATTTATAAAATTCGCAATTGACGAGTGATAGGAAACTTCGACCATTCGATTAATGTGTGTATTCATACTGTATACTGTAGACTCAGCAGTATTTGGTCTGTAATGCGGAAGCTACGTATCCCAGCCCCTAGACAACGAAACCAGCCAAAACTTTTAATATTTCAACTTTGAGTCTGAGGGTATGTAGTTGAGGGCCATCACACCATTTCATTTTTGAAGCCCGCAGATTCCATATCTTGGTACAAATTTTCACTCGCCGCCTCACTCTATGTTCAGGAAATTTCTAAAATGGCTGAGTCTGTAAACTGGCAGTGGTTAAAATATATGGTGCTTGGCAAAATGGCGCACCCAAAACCAGCGCCGAGGAAACTATGGTACACCAAAGGCCATAGATGACAGGGGTGAATGACAGTTGAGGATACGTGTACGGGCGAAAAGACGTGTAACTATTGAGCAACTGATTGCCCAGATGAATGAAGAGGCTATCAAGAGTGTCCATCAACGACCGATCAGCGAACATCGCTGTTTATGGTCTTCCGCAGGAGGCGCATGGTTCATGCTCCAGTGCCGACTCCTGTTCAGCGGCAATGAAGGCTGTAATTTCCATGCCAATGGCGCAACCGGACTGCACTGAGTGGGGACAGGGGATCTTTCCAGACGAATCACCTTATATGCACCATCGGACATTGGTGTGTAAGACAAGAAATGTCTGAAAGCAAGCAAGGAGGGAGCGTTATGGCCTGGGAAATGTTTTCGTGCCTTCCCTGTGTGATCTTGTCCTCCAGAAGGCACAATGGTTCCATACGAGTCTGGATCATTTATCCTTCGGGACTATGTCACACATGCAGTTAGTTTTTCCTTGTCACGATGGCAACTACAAGCATGACAAGGCAACGCGTGATGCAGTTCGTAGCGTACGTGGGTGGTTCTATGAGCGCCAGGGTGAATTTACTGTACTGCTCTGGCCACCAAACTCTCCGGATTTAAATCCAATGGAGAATTTGTGGGGCAGCCTCGATCGGCTGTTCGCGCCATGGATCTTCATGCGAGACACCACCGCAGCAGGTCATGTCAATGGAGTTGGCATGCCTCCGTATCTCTGTTTATACCTTCTAGAACCTCACTGATTGTCTTCCTGCGCATCTCGCAGCGGTTCACAGTGCAAAAGGTGATTGTTCCGGCTTTCCACAGGTAGTCTCATCAATATGAATGGACACTGTAGAACTGCTACCACTCAGTCACTTTTCCCTGCAGCACTATCAGTTAGTCAGTTGTACGGGCCTCATCAGTCGATTTCAAATCCTAGAGTAATTGCTGCTGTCAGTGAACGCAGGTCAATCTCGACCGAGCGAGTATTTCGAGGAAACTGATTGCAATGGTCATCTGAAGTCAGATATCTCGCAAAAGGCCATTGCACAGAGCGGCACATAAGACGTTGATAGGACGAGCAACACAGGAACGTGACGGTACCAGACTGAAGTTGTGTAGTGAGGACTGATGAGTCGAGACCTCGCTTCTTTTCAAGTGAAGCAAGATGTCGAGTGCACTGATGGTCCAACGCTGCGTTTAGCCTTCAGTGTGTGGCGGCTGTAGATCATTTTTTCCCATCACGTTGGGGCCCTAGTCGTCCAGGGTATCGTGAACATGAACTGGGATGTTTATTTCCATATTATCAGTGAACCAGCTTAGCCACTTCTTCTACATTTTCATGACGAGTCTGATGGGGGCATTGCAGTCTTCAAAGATAACAGTCGTGTTCGGAGTTCTGCGCGCATACGTTCCTAGTCTAGTCCGAGCTGAGTGGTCAGCACGACAGAATGTCAATTGTAAGGGCCCGGGTTCGATTCCCGGAAGAGTCGGAGGTTTTTGTCCTAAACACCATCACTTCATCCCCATCGACGCACAAGTCGCCGAAGTGGCATCATATCGTAAGACTTGTACCCGGCGAGCAATCCACCCGACGGGAGGCCCTAGTCACACGACATTTACATTAAAAAAAGAAATGAAGTGGCCGGCAAGGTAGTTCAGCGTGCTCGGTCCGAGGGCTAGCTACCCTCTGTAATAAAAAAACTGAGTTAATCGATCAACAACGAACTTAAACGGGTGTCTTACGACGTCCGTCCCGAGCAGATGCAACGAACGAAAGCGAACAAAATGAGATTAAAAAAAAAAAAAAAAAGGTGGTAACCTGCTCACCTCTCATGCAAGCGGGCCCGGGTTCGATTACCGGTCAAGTTGGAGATTTTCTCCTCTCGGGGACTGAGTGTTGTGTTGTGCTCATCATCATTCCATCCTCGACACTGGCGCGCAAGTCGCCCAACGTGGCGTCGACTGAAATCAGACTCGCACTTGGCGGCCGAACATCCCCGAATGGGGCCTCCCGGCCAACGATGCCATATGGTCATTTCCATTTTTACCCCCAATTTAATACCATAGAAAGTACAATGGACTATTTTTTAACAGTATATGAAACGTTACAATGAAATTTGGTAGGTCTACTGGATCTAAATATCAATGAACGGTTTGAACTTGATATAACATATCTGAAGAGGCTTATCGACTCAGTTACTCCTTTAATTAATGTCATTATGAAGGCTAGTGGCGAAGTTACACGGCATTAAGGTGCCGTTTTCTGAGGATGACTAAATTTTTGCCTGGTGTTTTTGTTATACTGTGCAGGGTGGTTTGAATTAACAGGACAAATGTAGCAATTTATCTTATTTTCAGTAGCCAAAAGTATAAAGACGCTAAATTTCTTATTAATTAAACAAAAATTATTTAATAGCAAAAGCCACGGCCAATCAAATTAATTGGCCACTGGAACTGTTCTGCAATGTTATTTCCATACAAACTTCTAGTCTTTATTCGACTTAATGGCGCAGGAATCAAACTCTAATGTCAAACAGCTTTTGAAATCAGTACACGTATTTATTGAGCTTTAGATCTGTGGCGCAAATTAAATTTGAGCTATATGCGATCTGTGCCATATCACTACATTTGTCCTCTTCTTCTCTATTTCGCCTTCGTTTAGTCCCAGACGTTACATTGCTGTAGCTAAGTTCCCTGGGATCTATATTTTCTAGTCTTTCATTTTCAGTAGCTAAAACCGTAACAAGGTGAACAAAAGGAAACATGGAATGCTGGTATTAATCCATAAAGCATCAAGAGCGATTGGTGGAGGACTACGGCAAATATATTGGCGATCCGCTATAACCCAGATTTTCGGTGGGCACGTCAGGATACTTTGTAGACCAGAGATGAAGAACAACCATCCACATTCCTCGCTACCAGGCCCCGCTGGAAAATTGGTGTACGTAGTGTAGCGGGGCTTTGAATTTCGCCGCGCTACACTCGTTCCCTCAGATAAAAAATATCTCGTCGCAGCGGTATGAGCGCTCGACAGCAGAGAAACTACCAAAATTGTTAACGTTTTTTGTTTTTTTATTCCGTTTCAATTGTCTCTTGATAGCGGTAGCTTAAGGCAGGCGTGATCGGATGCTGACGTAAAAACTTAATGGCTAATCTTGATCTGATTGTAATGTGTAGACATTGTGGAAGTTATTAAGAAATTCGGTGGATGGAAGTAGCAAAGTGAATTAAATTGCATACAGTATCAAGATGATTTTAATTGGTATAAATTAGTGATCCCTGGACTATTACAAGATTTCGGAGCAGATTTTTTCACGCTGAAATGAAGGAGATTTTTGAAGACGTGGACGCCGCCCGAAAGAAGATAAGTTAATCTGGTAAAGGATGATCTCTCGTCTACGCCACTTCCCCCTGTCAGTTACATTCTGTTATTCTCTGTTTCTTTTCAGTAATTTTTGTAGTGAAAATTGGTTTAACTTTTGCTCAAAAACGCCACAAGGACCACCCCAACAATAGCTTTTTCGAATAACGAAGTCCGATAGCTTTTCTGTAATACAAAGTCCGATTTGCTTTTCATTCTTTCCCTTTTTCACGGTCTCTCTTCTCCCATTTTTTTTATTAAACAATACAACTGGCTCCCGCGACTGGACGCAATTTTCGGATGTGTCGTTTTTGAGCAAATTTGAAACTTTAATTTGTATTTTTCCCAACAGAGAATAAAATCCTGAAGTTTAAAGGGTAACGAAAACACCAACTTTATTGTACCTAAGCAAATGATAGCACAATATTGTAAAGAATTTTTGTAACTAATTCAATCTGTTTTTCTTTTCATGGCATATATTGATGCAAAACTGTTATTTTGAGACCTTTTGGTGATTATCCGATGGAGATGTATTAAGAAAATCCATATTTTGACGAATACGATTTACGCAGAAGTGATTGACCAGCCGTTGCAGGACAGAAAATTTAATGGTGAGTCACACAATTATGTTTCATTCAAACATTCAATAGCCAACTGCAGAATCCATTTTTCCTTTTCCACACATCCTGTAGTTTTCTTCTAGATTTTTACAAAATTATCTATCTCTATTGTAGTTTGTCTTAATTATAGTATTGTTGTAGCATATGAAGATCGTGAATTTGACCGCCAAACAGTCATTTGTTACGAAAAATTTTGTCCGCCCTGCTGCATCTTTCTCAACCATTGTTTGCAATAGAGCAATCATTTACATTGACGAGAAAATATTTCAACCTAAATTTGAGTCAAATCTTTATTAATCAGACTTATATTATTCCCTTTTTGACTTACTATTATACATCCTATTACAATGGAACGTGGTAAGGTAGAGATAGTTTCGGCAGATGAGTTAAGTGAAGTAGATTCATCTTTCAACCAACAAGAAAGTCCGCGTTTCCCTCCATGGACGAGTTCACAGATCAATGCAATGATTTTGCCTCAAACTCGCAACATTTGTGATAATACACAGATGGCGACTTTAAATGACGAAATGTGGAATGGACGCGAGACTAGACCGTCAGCGCCATTGTTAACATCAATGTCAGAACCGAATATGAGACAAATTCAGCAATGTGACACAAATCGGACACAGGAAACTCACAAACTGGACCGACTATTAGAGTTATTTGCAGACATGAAACGAGACGTTAGTCAGAAAATTGACATATTAAACCATACTATGACCGAAAATTTTGAACGGACGACAAAACAGATGACAGAATTAAATAACACCACTCAAAAGCTCAGCCAGAGATTTGAAACTTTGTCCGACCGAGTCACTAAACAGGAAGAAACTTTGGTTACATTCACACACGAAACAAAAAACAATATCACCCGATGTGAGAATCAGTTAACTCAAATAGTTAATGTGCAGCAGGAAGTGAACACCCGTGTGGAAGAGTTAGCTCAGGCCCACACTTCAGCTAGCTCCACCCAAGAAAAGCTGACTGAAGAAGTGGGAAATATTACCCAACAACTTACAATGGTAGTTCTTGAACAGACCCACCTCAAAGAAAAGATAGAAAAGTTAGAAGATCGAGCGGACCTCGCGTCACTAAACAACGACACCAACATGGCCGAAAGAATTGTACATGAATGTAAATTGTGTGACGACTATCTGGACAAAAAACTTGAAACAATTACACAGGACATACTTTCAAAAACAAAGACACATGTTAAAGACGAGACAAAACACATAGAAGACGAAGTGACAAAATTACGAGACAATGTTGTGCCGTGTTTGGCGATAGGTGCAAACGCATCGTCAGGAAACGACAAAACAGCTAAAACCATGGCTAATGACACAGACAGAACACCACCTATTGTGGAATCACCTATTTCAAATCAAAATTACAATGTGCCGCTTTCTTTTCCACCGAACGAGCAATGTTACGTTACCGGCATGGCCGATGACACGTTTGTAAGACATGGGTATTTCCAGACATTTTCCAGTGAGGACAAGCACAAAGTCCACCCTATTGTGTTTATTAGATCATTTGACGGTGTTTTTCCACGTAGTTGGTCAGAAGTCGATAAAATCAGATACGTCACCAATCTCATGAGAGGACGAGCAGCTAAGTGGGGTGCCGCTATGAAACGGTGGTGCCTTACGTTTGAACAGTTCGAACAAGCCTTCTTGGACGAATTCTGGTCCGAGAATGAGCAACAGAGTCTAAGGAGAGAAGTGTGCAACCCCGAGACCTATGACCCTAAAAAAGAGACATTAAGACAATACTTTGAGAGGTACTTAGACAAGACACTGTACTGGTCCAAACCAGCCGACTTGTCAGCGATAATTGACACTTTAAAGAGCCACTTACCCTTTCCATACCGAGACAGATTAATAGGAGTACCGGAGAATGACGTTAAGACTTTCTTAAACTTCTTAGATCAAATGGACGTAGTTTACAGAGGCGATTCACGCCATTCAAATTTTATTCATATTAGTAACCAAAACCAGCGCCCACCCCAAAGGAACCGTAGTGACGGTGGTTGGTGGAACCATCCGCCTGCGCGCGAAACGTATTCAAATGGAAACGTGTATGACAGTAGAAACAACCGCAGAAATTCGTGGAATAATAACAATAATTATCACCCATATCAAAATGGTAACTACAAGCAAAATGAAAATTACAGACAGTACAACAACAACAATAGGAGACGTGAGAATAACCGGTACAACCCGGGCTACTTTGACAGGAACATGACATATAAGAGACATAATTACCACCAAAACAATACCAATCCCAACAATCACCGACAGAATATGTGGAACACACAAAATTCACGCATGACAAATCATAACCCTCCACGGAAACCGCCGCCGTTCCCCGGTACAGTTATGCACTCCCCGCCACGAAGTAGCAATAACAATTGCGGCGCGCCATCAGCTGACGCGTGGGCGCCAACCGGCCGGAATGTAAACATAGTGGAGCTGGTCAATGAACCCGGCCAAACACAGCAGACGACGGAAAACAGTCGACGACCGAGCTAAGCGCTCGTGCTACGGTCGTGGGGTGTTGTAAGAGCGCAACGGCTGAGACGGTTTGTTTCCTCAGGTAAAATGACAGCAAAACAGGAATTAACAAACCTATCAGGTTGATGACCATGTTCTTTTGCGTTCACATCCCAAGTCTACAAAATTAAAACAATTGAACAGAAAATGGCAGCTATTATATTCAGGTCCTTTCAGAATAGCAAGCATACCTCACCCAGGTTGTTACTCCCTAGAATACCCGTTATCTCACAAGCCGAGGGGGCTGCATCCCCACAGACATTTGAAACCCTTTGTGCACTAAAACAACATAATATAATGATAACTAAGTTGAACATGAGCAAGTTGCTGTGAAAACGAGATCATAAATATTTGTATTGAATACACGAACATTAAGTTATACAGCCTAAGAACACAAACATTCATTTATGGAAATTATATACTGCAGTTACACTTGCACACATAATTATGAAGAGAAGGTAAACCCAGGCGAGTACACTTACTAAATGAGAAAAGATATTCATATAGGAATGAGGTCTATGCAGGTTACATTGGTTGTTAATTGTAAATTATAAGGTGAATCAACAACTAGTTAGTTATTTCAAGGCACTATAATGAGAGGAAATAATAGCTATTGACATCAGTAATGACATAGGTATGTAGCAGAATGAATGAGGATGTAAGAATGAATGATCAGTATGAATGAGTTAATATTTAAGTTAATATAAGAAGGTAAGTTACTGTGAAGTAGTTGGAGACAAGAGATTATTTGAGGAAAATATTATTGGAGTTTTATGAGAATGGAAGTGCCAAATGGCCCCACGTATGTGATATATTAATGTTTGATGAGGAATATGTTTAATGTATAAGGATATATATATATATATATTATGATGAATATGTGAGTAAGGAATGAGTGAGAATGTTTTGGTAATATTGTGCTACATGGAGAAGTGAGTAAACAGTTTACATCTTTAAGATTACATAAGAATTTCAGTTTGAAAGAAAACATTTGTGATGAGTTAGAACACGTGAGTACAAGACGTTAAATGTGAATCTATTTTCAGTGCCCTTGAAAAGGAATGAATGCAAGAAAAGCAGAGTGAACATAACGATGATTACAGCTGTGGAAAGAAGTGTAATAAGAATGTAACTTGGAAACACATTAGCTTTAATTTATTTCAGAAGTGTAACTTAGTAACCTTTCGTTAAGTTTTGTTACGCCATTGTGTGGAAGAAAGCATTTATAGTTCGTGTTCAGACAGGAGAATGATATTTTAAGGAACTTGAGTTGAAACATAGTTTTTACACAGCCCTCATGTGAATGCATTTGTTAAAAAAAAAAATAAATAAAAAAATACGAAAGTGAAATTTAGTGCCATATTAGCCTTTATTATAATTACATATGACAGAAAACCCTGAGGAAGCAAAAGATAGGAGAGTTATTAAGGCCGTTTTGCGACTCGTACAACACCTCCACTTAAGCGAACAGATGACAAAATTACATCTACGTTGAAGACATTTGACTTTTTAGGCTATGCAAGGTAAGTGCAAAGGAGCAGTGACCATCCGTGCAGCCGACGTCGAGCAACGGACAGTGAGAAAGAGACATTTTGCTGTCAATTATAATAATATGTTCTTTGTTTATAATTTATAGATAGAAATGATATATATATATATATATATATATATATATATATATACTACATACATGATATTTAACCTTCACTAAAGTCGAAGAAAGTTCATGGTTGAACTCTTGAGAGGAAATTTGATATGTTACCATATAATACACATTATGAGAGAGACAATCTCTGAGATACATTTTCCATTTGTATAGACGGTATCCACAAGAAGTGGAGTTATTGAGGAAGCACTGAGGGGACATGCGATTCACTCATGCAAGGATTTGTTAAGGTATAATACACTAAGTCATATGAACAGTCAGAACACAAACAGAGAATCTGTCATGATGTTACACTACACAGACTTGACGTAAGGACACTTACATTTACCCATGATTTGGTAAATTGTAAGCACCTCCTTTCACACACCCCTTGAAGGTGATGCAAACGTTACAATGTATTATATTCTCTTTTTTTATGTATTAGCTGTAGGATTTGGTAGTTTATAGGTAGTGAACAGTTTCTTCCAGTCTATCTTTCTTTCTTTCTCCATTATCCTACCACATACTGCAGCTGGGTATTGTTTGTTTATGGAATGTAAGAATATATTGTGTGACAGTAAACTTTCAGGTATGAATAAAAAGACATCAAGAAAACTGAATATTGATGGCATTACAAGCCTGGTCAACCACTAGCCAGCCAAGATATGGAATCAAAGAAAAGAAATAAATAATAAATAAAGGAAAGCCTGTGCTTTTAAACATTATGTCTTATATCCCTTGGCACGTCAAAACCTTAATAAAGAAAATCAAAATGACCATAAACCCCAATAAAAGAAAGCCAATGGGACTTAGTATAATTTTTTTTAGCGTAAATATTTCACGTGTATATTCTTGTAAATTTATATGTATTTGTATATGTGTCAAAACTTTGCATATTGTCAACATTTTGAAACGTGACCACGAAATGTAAGCTTTCATAATTAACGATGTAAACATGCTTGGACAAAGTGAACTGTTGAAATGTAAATGTGGCAAAAAGTGATGCAAACTGTGTTAAACAGTGAACGTTATAAACGACGAATTTTGTGTTGTTTGTGAAACTTATGGCGCATAAACCAAATAACTGTTTATAAATCGATATAAACTGCAGTTTACTTTGACGATAATGAGGATTTTCACACTGCAAATGAACGTTTGTTGGCAAGTGTAAACAATGTGGTGAAACACCTACCTTTGCGAACATCGACGCCGTTGTTCCTGGCCGGCCTTCAGATGCTTGGAGACAATAAACTCAGCACCTGTCGTAGGCGATGTGGAGGCTAAAAACTACATCGACCATATATGCCCCGGGAACAATAGTCATGAAAACGCACAAGGACCTGGAGTGTTGTGTCGTAACAGAAGACATGGACGTTGCTTCAGATCACGCACACGCTCAATCTTATGGTGTCACCGAACTTAACACGCCATTTATGCTGGAATAACAACTTGTAATGAACACTATGTGAAAGTGAATACTGTTGAAGACTGTCATAACACAGCGATTTTGAAACTGCCGCACGCGAAATTCAGTGATGCTACTGCGCATGCGCAAAGACTACGTGCTGCCAGATGTGCATTGGGAAACCAACGCTGGGAGCACACAACATTAACTGCTCTGGTGAACAGCTTGTTCAAACAAACTGTATGTATATATATATATTAATTGTGTAAAAAAGGATCCAAACTGTAATAATTGTATTTAGTATATAGGTTTAGAAAGTAAGTGTTGGTTAAGATTATCCCCTATGGATGCACGTGGCCTTTCCAATGAAAATTACATGTATTGACTTTTAGGTTTGCTAGCCTGCCACGCTAAATGTTTTAGCGTGACAGTCGAGGGGGCGATGTAGCGGGGCTTTGAATTTCGCCGCGCTACACTCGTCCCCTCAGATAAAAAATATCTCGTCGCAGCGGTATGAGCGCTCGACGGCAGAGAAACTACCAAAATTGTTAACTTTTTTTGTTTTTTTATTCCGTTTCAATTGTCTCTTGATAGCGGTAGCTTAAGGCAGGCGTGATCGGATGCTGACGTAAAAACTTAATGGCTAATCTTGATCTGATTGTAATGTGTAGACATTGTGGAAGTTATTAAGAAATTCGGTGGATGGAAGTAGCAAAGTGAATTAAATTGCATACAGTATCAAGATGATTTTAATTGGTATAAATTAGTGATTCCTGGACTATTACAAGATTTCGGAGCAGATTTTTTCACGCTGAAATGAAGGAGATTTTTGAAGACGTGGACGCCGCCCGAAAGAAGATAAGTTAATCTGGTAAAGGATGATCTCTCGTCTACGCCACTTCCCCCTGTCAGTTATATTCTGTTCGTTCTCTGTTTCTTTTCAATAATTTTTGTAGTGAAAATTGGTTTAACTTTTGCTCAAAAACGCCACAAGGACCACCCCAACAATAGCTTTTTCGAATAACGAAGTCCGATAGCTTTTCTGTAATACAAAGTCCGATTTGCTTTTCATTCTTTCCCTTTTTCACGGTCTCTCTTCTCCCATTTTTTTTATTAAACAATACAGTAGTAGCCAAACTGCAATCTTAACACTGTTCTGTGCACTTACGATTTTGGATTATTCGGGCCATTGTCTTCGGATGATGCAAATTTCACAGTTGGTAGTGCGCGTCGCTAGACTTGGGAGCGACTGTAAGATAGTCAGCCGATGCTTGCCTCTGTCATGTAAGCGGAATGCAGGCCGCCGTTATCGTGATGCAACGCCTCTCTAGCCGGTCTGTCGAGTCGTTTTGTTTGATTCATGGCCTCCAGGTACAGCCAATAAATCTCAGTAGCGATGGTTGGATTCCTGGAGGGCGCCTTGCTGTACCCAAAGCCTATTTTTCACCAACAAGAAATTCATGTCTTCCAAGGATCAGTTTTACCTGTTTGATGAACCCCAGCCTTTGTATTATGATTCACCTACTCCTTCATCTACGACTATAGCGGCAATTCTCTCCACCAAGAGTAATGTGGTACCAAACTGATCGATATCGTTCGCTAGATTATTAAAGAAGTGCGAACAGACAAACACTTACGTGCTGAACACTATGTTTCTAAATTGCCCTCCACAAACCAGTAGGACTCGTTGTGGTCGTTGTAGAGCTTACGTCTCTGATAGCAATACTTGTTGGTGACATCTATCATTACCCAAGTCTGATGTGTGAAATAGCGATACTCTAATTTATTTTGACTCTGGTTATTAATGCACTTATAACCCTTAATGTTGCCAGCTGTAGTGGCAATGGAATGAGATACGAACCACAAGTGAAAGTAAGGGCACCGAATGTCTAATGCGACACGCGAGCATGAGTGT
Organism: Schistocerca americana; assembly: GCF_021461395.2. Taxonomy (NCBI): domain Eukaryota; kingdom Metazoa; phylum Arthropoda; class Insecta; order Orthoptera; family Acrididae; genus Schistocerca; species Schistocerca americana. Next base: position 446,749,182 of record NC_060122.1, on the reverse strand, counting down.
AATGTTTACGTTTGCAGTGGGCGCTATTACCAAGTTTGGTGGCTTCAAATGTAATAATTGCCAGAGGCATCGTAAATTGCTGTCGCTCTATCAAATGTGGACACAGTGCAGTGGAACAGAGTGTTTCACATTTTTTTCCCGTTGATGCAATGGTGCTGGTCATTCTATGGGTAAATCAATAACCTGTTTTTTGTTCGGTAATAGTGTTACCATGTTTGAAAGTGAGTCTTAGGTATTTCTGAGCAAAATATAAAATGATTTGTCTGCTTACTGTCTGTTTAAGTTTTGCGCCATTACGTCACTATAGCCCAAGTAAAATACGCTTAATTTTGATGATAGTGTTGTGTGCTATGGCAGCACAATCCGTTATCGAAAATAAATTTACAAGAACGATGGATTCAAAAATTGAACTTTCATCACCTGACATGTACTATCTTTAAGGATTCTAAAGAATCATTACACAAGTTTGCTGTATCTAGATAATAAAAAGTATTTCCAGATATATTACAGTGTTTCGCTGTTTTCTTTTTAGGTAATAAACAATTTTTTGGAAGAATGTTTCATGAGGTTAAACTGCCGTTTAATTCTACATAAGATTTTTTGGAACCTTGTTGTTACATGTATGTCGCGCTGGAGTTGTGCGTAGTTGTCCTGCATACACCAAGTTGTTCGATTTTAAACATCTGCGAGCGCATTTCACTTAAAGAATTCACTATCACAGCGCGTTCGTTGTGCATGGGCGCGCGCGCGCGCGTGCGCGTGTGTGTGTACTGTATATAGTATTTCCAGCTTTCGCTGTGTGTTTTTAGGTTGCATTATGATGTCTGCATACATACTAATATTCGCTTGTTTGTTATGTAGGTATGTGTGTGGTCAAGAGATGCCCTGGGACAAAAGAGGGCAAATGAGTGGAAGAAATCACTTTGTTTTAATATACATGTTTGTAGTGGCGAGAATGAATAGGTTATTGAGCTGATGGTCCCCTAAATAACTGTTTCTTGTGATTAATGTGACCAATGAGTCGTTACTTTTATTAATTTGGTCATTTACTAAATACTTGCCAATTGCAAAGCCTCTTTGTATGTGGATATTTTGTTGTAATATTAGGACTTTCCTGTTGCTATTCTTCAGAGTAATAATTTTCCTATCCTCCTTTATGTTTGATGGTTCGTTTTTATACAGTGTTCAATGCAGTTTTAAATTTTTTCCTGTCAACGTGACGTTCACTGATCTGCAAACTTAGCATTATAACTGTTATATACGGCTCCTTACTATTTGTTAGGTCTTTCTACTAATGTGTGTAAATGTTCTGTATGCTATGTGTAATCCTTTTTTCCTCATTGTATTTGCTGACTTGTGTGTGTGTGTGTGTGTGTGTGTGTGTGTGTATGAGTGGGCGTGTGTATGTGTTAATACGTACTCTTTTTATGTTTTTAGTTATGTCGTGATGTTTGTGTTCTGTGTGTTGATCTCTAGTGTAGTATCTGCATTGGTTGTGGAGTTATGTGGTGCAAGGGTTCTCTACTTGTTTTCATTTTTCCTTAGTTGTGTTTTGATTTTATTATTTGATATCTCTACTATAAGGGTTATATTCATCGTTTTTGGCTGTAGACTGTAATATTTTCAATTTCTTTTAACAGTTTTCTTTGTTGGGTGGGATTTTATTTTGTCTGTGTATCATGAATTGGAGAGCTGATAGTTTGTAGTTTTGTAGGTGATTTTATGTATCAGTTATAATCGTGTCTGTTGCTATTGGTTTTCTGTAAATGTCAAACTTGTGCTTGATGCTGTTTCTTTTTATTATCATTTTTATTAAATTTATCTGTTTTTGTGTTTATTTTTCCATTCTGAATTGAATAGTTGTACTTAAACTGTTTATGTCTGCATGAAGTTTATTTATTCCCTCTGTTGATTCATCTACCATACATATTATATGATCCACAAATTTATACCAGTAAACAATTCTGTATCATTTCATTGTGATTATTATATCAAAGATTGCATTATCTATGTGGTGGATGGATACGTTTGTCAATGTTCCTGACACTGGAGTTCTCATCGGGAGGTCATATTTTTGTACGTAATATCCGTTCCCACACTGGAAGTAATTTTGAAATGTGATTAAGGTCTTGGTTGTTTCTCTAATGTTATCTGTACATAGTTTAGTAAATGCCGATTGCTTCTTTTCACTTAGTTTTAGCATGTTAGCGGTTGATATTGAGGTGTACATGTTCTCTATGTCGAGGGAAATAACTGGAGATATTTGTGTAAGTCTTTTATTTTTGTTGTAAGATCGTTTGCGTTTCTCACTCTTCTGTTGCTTCCTCATTTCATAGTATTTGTGATGATAGTATTGTCTGCGATGTGAACACCATTCGTTGTTGCAAATAATGTTCAACGAACGATGGGTACAAAAATCAGGCTTTCATTACTCGGTCATTCTTCTATAAAAGTTTTCAGGATGGCGTTCTCAATCATCCACAGTTTTAGTCCTGATAAATATAGGTTTGTATCTCACTTTTAATTTTCCTATTTTAGACCTTTTTGAGGTTACGTTCCACTGGAAGTACATAACTCGAACTTTCATCAGAGTTTACCTTCATCTCCAAGTGTCCACTGCATGCAGCTTCTTCTCAAACTAAGCTCGGGAACTGCTTAAGATTGCTTTCATTCACTGACAGCATCAGTTACCGACAGTATTGAAGTCGATTGTCATTGAGAAGATGTGACATTCGTCCTCGGTCCTCGTCGGTTGGGGCGTTTAACGACCATTGTTCTTAAGTCATGTTGCATGACTGTGAGTGGCACTCCGTCGCTAGCAGACACGTGCAACAGTCTGTGTCGATACACCAACAATTAGAGCAACTTCCTTTTCGGAACAGCTACATCACGCCGCTATGGTTCCTCGGCTATTTAAGGCTTTGCCGACGTAACAACTGCTGCAAATATTTGCTGTCGTTGCACTGATGGTGTCCTTGAAACTGCACAACACAAGGTGTCCCAGGAGGAAGGTCAATATACAGAGATATGGAAATGAAGAACACACTTCATACCCACGATTACAATATAGTAACAGTCATCTGATCTAAGGGGAGAACATGAAGATGATCTGAGGGAGGGGGGACTACAATTAATTCCACCTTTTATATAAAATACAAAATTTCACTTACCTTATGGAACTTGTAATGAAAGTGACATGTTACGTTACATGAAACCAGAACACAAAAGACATGCCACATATATACGTATCTTAATAAAAAACACGCTGTAGATAAGAGTCACACACTTGATGACATCCTCATACCATCCTTGCGCATCACTACGTTACAGGCAGAATGTTAATGTAGAGACGGTAGATCCGCTTCAAAGTTATCTGTTTCGCCGTTGGACGGCGTAAGTAGTACATGCTAAATTATCACATGCTGTGACTACGGCGGATGAATAGCGGTGCACCAGAAATAAATACCGGTTTTTCAAAGTGTCTGATAGAACAAATCGGAACGCCAACTCAGCTTACATTTAAAATTACCATGGGCATACGCTCTTTAGTCATAGATATCTTTTGTTTGTTGTACAGTGAGGAAATTACAGCAATAACCAAATTTTTAAAAAGTAATCTATACCTTTAATTAACAAACCAATGTGAAGTGAAGAGAGAACCCCATTAGTGCGAGTGTGGATCCTAAGCTGGCCAGACGTGGAGGGGTCTTGCAAAATATCAGCCATAAAAAGAGTTAGATATGCAAAAATCATGTGAGGCTGAACTTACTTCGAGAGTTATCTAATTCATATGCAAGTATTATTGGATGCGAGGTGTCTAATACAGAGTCAAATTGAAATGATATGTGCTATATAAAGTAATGTAGACAGCTACAATGAAATTAAAGGTAAGAGTGGGTTGTAACAGTGTGTATTTGAATAGATCATGACAGCACGTGAAGAATGTCTGTAATCAATGTGTGCATCATTGATTAAAGATACAGCTTGTTTTTAAAAAAATTGTTGATTGATAATGTAATTTCCTCACTGTGCAATAAGCAAACAGTATGTATGACTATAGATTGCTTATGGAGCTAAGCTCATGGTAATTTTAAATGTATGGTTACTTGGCATTTGGAATTATTGTAACAGACATTTTGAAAAATCCATCTTCATTTGTGGTGCTCCGCTAATTTTTTCTTGTAACTACAGTATGTGGTAATTTAGCATGTACTACTTAAGCCATGCAATGGCGAGACAGGTAACTATGTTAACAGTCCGTTTATAGCTTAGTCATATGTGGTAAGCTTCAAAGATGTGAATGATATGAATGCGTGGTGTTTGCTTAAATCGGATATTTCAGAAAGTACAGACACCACGCATTCATTTCACTGATTCGCCTACATAGGTAACAAATCCAATTCTTCAATGCGGATGCATAAATAAATTCGACTTCAAGTGAGAATCTCAGAGCAGTGAGCATGGAGAAAATGAACAGAGACTGCGGATAGGTGGCGCTGAACATGAGGGGGGGGGGGGAGAGAGGGGGGGGGGGGGCTGGTCGAGAGGCATGCCGAGATAGTCTGCTGCGCACGTAGGATAAACACTGTGTCTGGTTGCCATAGCCGGTTAACTCACCTTCTTAGTAAGCAGAAGACCCTAGGTTCGAATCCCGATGCAGCATACATTTTCACTCGTTGCTGCTGAATCCGAGTAAAGTCCCAATGCAGCTGACGTCACTAGTCCCTTTGCTTTCTTCCCCCCTCCACCTTCAATTTACATATAAAACTTGAGAGATTCGTTTTTGACGACGGTATGCATGGATGGTACGAGAATATTATCAAGTGTGTGTATTTTATCAGCTGCGTGTTTTTTTTTTATCATGATAGGAACGTTTGTGGAGTGTCTTTTGTACTTGACTTCATGTAATGTAATATGAACCTTTTATTACAAGTTCCACAAGGCAAGTGAAATTTCGTATTTTATACAACACGTGAAATTAATTGTAGGTTCTCCCCCCTAACCCCCTCAAGATGATGGCAGTATAAGACTGCTGAAACTGGTCAACTTGGAAGTTTCTATACTGCGAGTGCGACGTATGAAGTGTGTTCTTCATTTTCAGTCATACAGATCACACCACAGCACTACATGTGTACCTTACAAATTTTTGGGGGTGTTATATAAATCATCATTCGAAGCAAAAAAGTATGGTAAATATGGGCTCTAAAAATCATACCTTAAGAGTTATGAGTACTTGTCCATCTTCGTTACTGTGAAACACATCTCTTCTACTAAACAAGTGCTCTTAGCTCGTAAGGTACGCATTTCAGACCCAATGCTTACTAGACATAATTGTCTTGCTTTGGTACTTACTATCTCCTCTTAAAATATGGAAATCAAAGATCTTGCAATAGAAAAGATTTGTTTCAGAATATCGAAGACGAAAAATTGCTCATAGTTTTTAAAGTAAGCATTTTAGAGTGCATGTTTATTAGACTTGTTTGCTTCGAAAGATCTTTCCTGTCATATCCCTGAATACTGACCAGTCCTCTTGTGATAGCCAATATTTTTACGAGACGGCTGCTCTTCATTTTCAGGTGCGACTGTGGCTAAATGTTGTGGTTCGCCAATTTATGCGCACGTTTGTCTTCCGCCTCCCAGCCAATCGCTATAGCGCTACTGTGTTGTTCGTAGTTTCAGTTTGTGAACAGCAGTAGCGCCGCTCCGAGCTTTCCTGAGGCAGAGGGACACAGAGTGATTAGCCAGCTGCTCGGAGAGGAAACGACACCAGGACCACTGTGGAAGTGGTTGATATCCCACGGCGCACCGCCTTAGCCCATCATTGGTGTGACGACCGAGGATGTATGGGGCATCGGTGGGATGGTTAAGGAGATGCTGGAAGCTGACGAGTTGCGAGGCGGCGCTGGGGACGCGGTCGTGCACTGACCACACCTGTTTGTGTCGCATGGCTGGAGAAGGACTCGCTACGGGACGCATGCAGCAGCAAGGAGCAGAAGAGGACATCGTCTTGTATCAGTACCGGAAGCGCGCCGTCCAAAGCTGTACTGTACCGGAGTGGCTGGCCAGGAGGTTGCCCGCAGTTGTCCGAGGAAGGTGCTGCAGACGTAGCGAACGGAGGCAGTTGCTTGAAGGCCAACAACGAGAAAGAAATACTGCGACATTCAGACCCGTGGAGACAGGCAGCTTTTTGGAAGAGTCGGAATGGTCTACGCACGGCGTGGCCAAGCTTGAAGAGAGGACTGCGTATTTGCACTCCGTGCAGAAGCAGACGGCAGCCCACAGCAAGAGACAAGGCGTGGTGGAGACTTCAGCTACAACAGAGTTGTGCAAAGCACCAAATGTTGTGCCTCTGTGGCCCACATCTATGAATGGGCAGCTAATATACACTCCTGGAAATTGAAATAAGAACACCGTGAATTCATTGTCCCAGGAAGGGGAAACTTTATTGACACATTCCTGGGGTCAGATACATCACATGATCACACTGACAGAACCACAGGCACATAGACACAGGCAACAGAGCATGCACAATGTCGGCAATAGTACAGTGTATATCCACCTTTCGCAGCAATGCAGGCTGCTATTCTCCCATGGAGACGATCGTAGAGATGCTGGATGTAGTCCTGTGGAACGGCTTGCCATGCCATTTCCACCTGGCGCCTCAGTTGGACCAGCGTTCGTGCTGGACGTGCAGACCGCGTGAGACGACGCTTCATCCAGTCCCAAACATGCTCAATGGGGGACAGATCCGGAGATCTTGCTGGCCAGGGTAGTTGACTTATACCTTCTAGAGCACGTTGGGTGGCACGGGATACATGCGGACGTGCATTGTCCTGTTGGAACAGCAAGTTCCCTTGCCGGTCTAGGAATGGTAGAACGATGGGTTCGATGACGGTTTGGATGTACCGTGCACTATTCAGTGTCCCCTCGACGATCACCAGTGGTGTACGGCCAGTGTAGGAGATCGCTCCCCACACCATGATGCCGGGTGTTGGCCCTGTGTGCCTCGGTCGTATGCAGTCCTGATTGTGGCGCTCACCTGCACGGCGCCAAACACGCATACGACCATCATTGGCACCAAGGCAGAAGCGACTCTCATCGCTGAAGACGACACGTCTCCATTCGTCCCTCCATTCACGCCTGTCGCGACACCACTGGAGGCGGGCTGCACGATGTTGGGGCGTGAGCGGAAGACGGCCTAACGGTGTGCGGGACCGTAGCCCAGCTTCATGGAGACGGTTGCGAATGGTCCTCGCCGATACCCCAGGAGCAACAGTGTCCCTAATTTGCTGGGAAGTGGCAGTGCGGTCCCCTACGGCACTGCGTAGGATCCTACGGTCTTGGCGTGCATCCGTGCGTCGCTGCGGTCCGGTCCCAGGTCGACGGGCACGTGCACCTTCCGCCGACCACTGGCGACAACATCGATGTACTGTGGAGACCTCACGCCCCACGTGTTGAGCAATTCGGCGGTACGTCCACCCGGCCTCCCGCATGTCCACTATACGCCCTCGCTCAAAGTCCGTCAACTGCACATACGGTTCACGTCCACGCTGTCGCGGCATGCTACCACTGTTAAAGACTGCGATGGAGCTCCGTATGCCACGGCAAACTGGCTGACACTGACGGTGGCGATGCACAAATGCTGCGCAGCTAGCGCCATTCGACGGCCAACACCGCGGTTCCTGGTGTGTCCGCTGTGCCGTGCGTGTGATCATTGCTTGTACAGCCCTCTCGCAGTGTCCGGAGCAAGTATGGTGGGTCTGACACACCGGTGTCAATGTGTTCTTTTTTCCATTTCCAGGAGTGTACTTTGCCAGAGTAAGTTATAGTGCGGCAGGTGCCGAACGTGGTGAAGCCTGCTGGTGTGGTGGTTTCACACACAGGGAAGCCGTTGTGTGAAGTGAAATTTTATACTGCCTAGCAGGGTCGTGGTACATAAGAGAATGATGTTTTATTCTACTGTGATTGTTCTGCTTGCGAAGGGAGTGTGATTCAACCATTGTATATTTGTAAAGCACTACGTTTTTCTATGTTGTGCTGTTATCCTCTTTCTGTATACTACGTAGCTCTGAGTAATTGAGTTATCCATTAGCATTGGTTGGGCGGTCGGTGAAGGTTGATGCTGGTAGGGTGTGTCTCTTTTCTATGGAAGCTGCTCTTTTGTTATTTCATTTGGTTTCAGGCAGAATCCATTTCACCAGATACAATTGCTGCACATGATACAAACAGTGCATTGGTATAATTTCATTACAAAATGAAAAAGTAATTAAACAAGGTAAGGAGTCAACAAAGTACATTAGGCTAATTGCACCATTACAATAAAAGCCACGAGCTTTTGTCTTAAAATCAAATTTTGTACAAACATAATGAAATATGAAAGATATCCTCAGATTCTAAAGTTTCGTTTGTAAAGACCAATGAAAAGGCGAATACATTTCACAACGTATAGATTCATAGAGATAAGTGTTGTCCTAAGAGAAAAACAGTTCTCAATTTTTACAAGATTACACAATGTAATTGTTCTTGGATGATGCTACTTAACGCATTCAGTGAATATAAGTAAAATTTTCTCGTCAATGAGTCAGGAGCCACAGTTCAAAGAAGGAATGAATTCTAAAGAATATCTCGTTTTATTCGCTTTCGCATGACCTGCTCTTAGTTTTGTGACATTCACCTGCTTTGTTTCTTCGTTCATAGTCCTCGCTGTCGACGTACTGCATTGTTATACTGGCTGAAAAATAGGGGGTTGAAGTTCAACATTGACTACTGTAAATGTGTAAATGATGTAGCCGACCGTTGCGTTTCACAGTTCTTTATTTTCACTGTTCATAGCCCCCCCCCCCTTTTAACACAGTTATATGGCCAGTTCACTATTGATAAATGATAAGCCTCATTAATAGCTTGTGGGCAAACATCAGAATACTGCTACAGTAGTTTGCTGTTGAACATCTATGAGCAGTACATAACTAACCAAACTTTTCTCAAATAATTTGAACAGACACTGTCAGTATTTTAACACATGGCCTAATTTGTATTACACTAATTCCGTTATTGTTACTATAACTGATACAGGCTCCCAGTCTCAAAATCGGTCGTGGATTGAGTGTCTTGGGAGCAAAAATCGGGTCTTTTTATATCCTTACAATAATAAGCACTGAAACTACACGTTTTTTGATGTTTAATTTACAGAAATTAAATAAAACTTAAATCATTCAGTTAACTGAATACATCTAAAACTTCTTCCTCTTTAACAGTTCCTTCTATCACAAAGATTAGAACGAATTATTTGTTTAAATAATGAAATTAACAGATATAGTTATACAAACAATACTTTTGACAAACTTGTTAATTATTTGGCATTAATTAAGGGCTGGCTTTGCTAATATGCTCTTGAATGGAGCCAAATACTTTACGTATCCTAGCAGTTCTTCTTCCAAATTTTTACAATTAGTACAGAATTTATATTTGTTTATAAATCAACAATAGAATTTAAGTCATGAAACAATTACTGATTTCACTCTATAATGATGGGTACCAAAAGATATTAACTACGAATGGGCAAAATAAATTAGGAAATTGATGAGATACACAAAATCTAAGCACAAAATTAGACCTGGTGCTATATTCCTTAAGACTGAGAGCCAGCCTTTCTCTTTATGGAAATGCAGATTATACTCATGCATGTTAAACGTAATTAGGCAAAAATGAAAATAGAATGAATTTAAGGTGGCAGATGGCAAAACAAGAGAGGAAATAGAAAGATCCTAACTTGCTTTGTCACAGTTTGTTAAAAGTAACCATTTTTTTCTCAGGAGCGCCAAATTGAAAAACGATGCATGCCTTGCAACCTGTTCCTGAGCAGCCAGCTGCTCTTCTTAGTTAAGCCCTCTTGTAAGATACTATGGGCTGATGTTGCGATATTGTTTGCTGATTGGTGCCCAAAAATAAAGTCATCTGGGCTGAGTAAGATTACTGTTTGGGAAAAATTGGATCTGTTTATCATAAGATTATGGCTATTTTGTTGTGCCCAATGTAATTACATCTACATCTACATCTACATCCATACTCCGCAAGCCACCTGACGGTGTGTGGCGGAGGGTACCTTGAGTACCTCTATCGGTTCCCCCTTCTATTCCAGTCTCGTATTGTTCGTGGAAAGAAGGATTGTCGGTATGCCTCTGTGTGGGCTCTAATCTCTCTGATTTTATCCTCATGGTTTCTTCGCGAGATATACGTAGGGGGGAGCAATATACTGTTTGACTCTTCGGTGAAGGTATGTTCTCGAAACTTTGACAAAAGCCCGTACCGAGCTACTGAGCGTCTCTCCTGCAGAGTCTTCCACTGGAGTTTATCTATCATCTCCGTAACGCTTTCGCGATTACTAAATGATCCTGTAACGAAGAGCGCTGCTCTCCGTTGGATCTTCTCTATATCTTCTATCAACCCTATCTGGTACGGATCCCACACTGCTGAGCAGTATTCAAGCAGTGGGCGAACAAGCGTACTGTAACCTACTTCCTTTGTTTTCGGATTGCATTTCCTTAGGATTCTTCCAATGAATCTCAGTCTGGCATCTGCTTTACCGACGATCAACATTATATGATCATTCCATTTTAAATCACTCCTAATGCGTACTCCCAGATAATTTATGGTATTAACTGCTCCCAGTTGCTGACCTGCTATTTTGTAGCTAAATGATAAAGGATCTATCTTTCTGTGTATTCGCAGCACATTACACTTGTCTACATTGAGATTCAATTGCCATTCCCTGCACCATGCGTCAATTCGCTGCAGACCCTCCTGCATTTCAGTACAATTTTCCATTGTTACAACCTCTCGATACACCACAGCATCATCCGCAAAACGCCTCAGTGAACTTCCGATGTCATCCACAAGGTCATTTATGTATATTGTGAATAGCAACGGTCCTATGACACTCCCCTGCGGCACACCTGAAATCACTCTTACTTCGGAAGACTTCTCTCCATTGAGAATGACATGCTGCGTCCTGTTATCTAGGAACTCCTCAATCCAATCACACAATTGGTCTGATAGTCCATATGCTCTTACTTTGTTCATTAAACGACTGTGGGGAACTGTATCGAACGCCTTGCGGAACTCAAGAAACACGGCATCTACCTGTGAACCCGTGTTTATGGCCCTCTGAGTCTCGTGGACGAATAGCGCGAGGGTTTCACATGACCGTCTTTTTCGAAACCCATGCTGATTCCTACAGAGTAGATTTCTTGTCTCCAGTCATTATACTCGAACACAATACGTGTTCCAAAATTCTGCAACTGATCGACGTTAGAGATATAGGTCTATAGTTCTGCACATCTGCTCGACGTCCCTTCTTGAAAACGGGGATGACCTGTGCCCTTTTCCAATCCTTTGGAACGCTACGCTCTTCTAGAGACCTACGGTACACCGCTGCAAGAAGGGGGGCAAGTTCCTTCGCGTACTCTGTGTAAAATTGAACTGGTATCCCATCAGGTCCAGAGGCCTTTCCTCTTTTGAGCGATTTTAATTGTCGTCTATTTCGATATCTACCATTTTGTCATCTGTGCGACAATCTAGAGAAGGAACTACAGTGCAATCTTCCTCTGTGAAACAACTTTGGAAAAAGACATTTAGTATTTCGGCCTTTAGTCTGTCATCCTCTGTTTCAGTACCATTTTGGTCACAGAGTGTCTGGACATTTTGTTTTGATTCACCTACCGCTTTGACATCAGACCAAAATTTCTTAGGATTTTCTGCCAAGTAATTACATAGAACTTTACTTTCGAATTCATTGAACCCCTCTCGCATAGACCTCCTCACACTACATTTCGCTTCGCGTAATTTTTGTTTGTCTGCAAGGCTTTGGCTATGTTTATGTTTGCTGTGAAGTTCCCTTTGCTTCCGCAGCAGTTTTCTAACTCGGTTGTTGTACCACGGTGGCTCTTTTCCATCTCTTACGATCTTGCTTGGCACATACTCATCTAACGCATTATGTACGACGGTTTTGAACTTTGTCCACTGATCCTCAACAATATCTGTACTTGAGACAAAACTTTTGTGTTGAGCCAACAGGTACTCTGAAATCTGCTTTTTGTCACTTTTTCTAAACAGAAAAATCTTCCTACCCTTTTTAATATTCCTATTTACGGCTGAAATCATCGATGCCGTAACCGCTTTATGATCGCTGATTCCCTGTTCTGCGTTAACTTTCTCAAATAGTTCGGGTCTGTTTGTCACCAGAAGGTCTAATATGTTATGGCCACGAGTCGGTTCTCTGTTTAACTGCTCAAGGTAGTTTTCAGATAAAGCACTTAAAAAAATTTCACTGGATTCTTTGTCCCTGCCACCCGCTATGAACGTCTGAGTCTCCCAGTCTATATCCGGCAAATTAAAATCTCCACCCAGAACTATAACATGGTGGGGAAATCTACTCGAAATATTTTCCAAATTATCCTTCAGGTGCTCAGCCACAACAGCTGCTGAGCCAGGGGGCCTATAGAGACATCCAATTACCATGTCTGAGCCTGCTTTAACCGTGACCTTCACCCAAATCATTTCACATTTCGGATCTCCGTCAATTTCCTTCGATATTATTGCACTTCTTATCGCTATAAACACGCCTCCCCCTTCACTGTCCAGCCTGTCTCTGCGGTATACATTCCAATCTGAGTTTAGGATTTCATTACTGTTTACGTCTGGTTTCAGCCAACTATCTGTCCCTAGTACTATATGGACGTTGTGACCGTTTATTAATGAGAGCAGTTCTGGGACCTTTCTGTAGACGCTCCTGCAGTTTACTATTAGCACATTAATATTGTTATTCCCTGTTGCATTTTGCCTACTCCTACCTTGCCGCGTCTCAGGAGGCGTCTTGTCGGGCCTAGGGAGGGAAGCACCTAACCTAAAAAAAACCCATGTGCATTCCACACGTACTCCGCTACCCTTGTAGCCGCTTCCGGTGTGTAGTGCACGCCTGACCTATTCAGGGGGACCCTACATTTCTGCACCCGATAGCGGAGGTCAAGAAATTTGCACCCCAGATCTCCGCAGAATCGTCTGAGCCTCTGGTTTAAGCCTTCCACTCGGCTCCAAACCAGAGGACCGCGATCGGTTCTGGGAACGATACTACAAATAGTTAGCTCTGATTTCAGCCCGCGAGCGAGGCTTTCCGTCTTCACCAATTCCGCCAACCGCCTGTACGAACTGAGGATGACCTCTGAACCCAGACGGCAGGAGTCATTGGTGCCGACATGAGCAACACTTTGCAGTCGGGTGCACCCAGTGCTCTCTATCGCCGCCGGTAAGGCCTCCTCCACATCTCGGATGAGACCCCCCGGCAAGCAGACAGAGTGAACACTGGCCTTCTTCCCCGACCTTCCCGCTATTTCCCTAAGGGGCTCCATCACCCGCCTAACGTTGGAGCTCCCAATAACTAATAAACCCCTCCCCCCGTGTGCCTGCTCGGACCTTGCTGAAGGAGCAGCCACATGTCCACTCACAGGCAGAGCGGGCGATGCCACACGGCCAGGCTCCACATTGACCCTCCGCCTCGTGCGCCGCGAATGCCGCTGAACCCGCCACTCCCCTTGGGGAGAGGGTGGCCCAACCGCGCCCAATACACGCGAAGATGTCTCGACAGCAGGGACAGTGGGTGAAGCATGTAACACCTGGGGTGTACCTTGCGACGCACCAGACTCCCCACTGCCGCTACACTCCGAGGCAGCAGCCTGAAGACGGCTGACCGCGGCCATCAACACGCTCAGCTGTTCGCGAACAGTGGCCAGCTCCTCCTGCGTCCGTACACAGCATTACGAAGCATTCCTGAGCAGAAAATTGTTTCTTTATGATTTTAAATGTGGATGAGATTTCTGTTGAAGTTGTTATGAGTTTCCAAGTTATAATACAGGAGTAAATCAAAGGTTGTTTGAAAGTAAGAGCAGACTTACAGAACCCCAGCCCAGACCCCACTCCATCCAACTGCTGTGCTACAACATATAGTCACATCAGGTTTTGTCTGCCAGAACAATTTGCTTTCTTGATTCTGGAGACGGCGTGAGGTATGGAGAGACCAAAATAGTCTCATACGTCTCTTACTAGAGACGTATGGGACTCAAGTCATTAAAGGGAGATTGTATGTCCATTTTCATGAAAAATTGACATTTTCTGTTTTGTATTCCATGATGTACTTTAGACCTCGCTGAGCGTTTTGTCGTATCATACTCTAAAATCATACAATTTTAAGACAATTGAATAATATTTTTAAATTTGATATGTGATGGACAATTTTTAGCGTCTCATATACACTTCCAGAATCAGCAATGTTCAACAGCATGAGGATGCACAAGGCAATGGAAACCACTGCATTGAAGACACGTACTGTATATCCACAAGACATGTGGCTGCGAAAAAGTGTCATGATGATCTCTCCATTGGCAAAAGATTCTGGACTGGTCACCTATTCGGATCTCCGGGAGGGGACTACCGAGGGGGAGGTGACCATGAGAAAAAGAATGAATAACCAATGAGAGGATAACGTTCTCCGAGTTGGGGCGTGGAATTTCAGAACTTTGAACTTGGTAGAAAAGCTTTTTTTTTTTTTGGTCATCAGTCTACTGACTGGTTTGATGCGGCTCGCCACGAATTCCTTTCCTGTGCTAACCTCTTCATCTCAGAGTAGCACTTGCAACCTACGTCCTCAATTATTTGCTTGACGTATTCCAATCTCTCTTTCCCTAGAGTTTTTGCCCTCTACAGCTCCCTCTAGTACCATGGAAGTCATTCCCTCATGTCTTAGCAGATGTCCTATCATCCTGTCCCTTCTCCTTATCAGTGTTTTCCACATATTCTTTTCCTCTCCGATTCTGCGTAGAACCTCCTCATTCCTTACCTTATCAGTCCACCTAATTTTCAACATTCGTCTATAGCACCACATCTCAAATGCTTCGGTTCTCTTCTGTTCCGGTTTTCTCACAGTCCATGTTTCACTGCCATACAATGCTGTACTCCAGACGTACATCCTCAGAAATTTCTTCCTCAAATTAAGGCCGGTATTTGATATTAGTAGACTTCTCTTGGCCAGAAATGCCTTTTTTGCCATAGCGAGTCTGCTTTTGATGTCCTCCTTGCTCCGTCCGTCATTGGTTATTTTACTGCCTAGGTAGCAGAATTCCTTAACTTCATTGACTTCGTGACCATCAATCCTGATGTTAAGTTTCTCGCTGTTCTCATTTCTACTACTTCTCATTACCATCATCTTTCTCCGATTTACTCTCAAACCATACTGTGTACTCATTAGACTGTTTATTCCGTTCAGCAGATCATTTAATTCTTCTTCACTTTCACTCAGGATAGCAATGTCATCAGCGAATCGTATCATTGATATCCTTTCACCCTGTATTTTAATTCCACTCCTGAACCTTTCTTTTATTTCCATCATTGCTTCCTCGATGTACAGATTGAAGAGTAGGGGTGAAAGGCTACAGCCTTGTCTTACACCCTTCTTAATACGAGCACTTCGTTCTTGATCGTCCACTCTTATTATTCCCTCTTGGTTATTGTACATATTGTATATGACCCGTCTCTCCCTATAGCTTACCCCTACTTTTTTCAGAATCTCGAACAGCTTGCACCATTTTATGTTGTCGAACGCTTTTTCCAGATCGACAAATCCTATGAAAGTATCTTGATTTTCCTTTAGCCTTGCTTCCATGATTTGCCGTAACGTCAGAATTGCCTCTCTCGTCCCTTTACTTTTCCTAAAGCAAAACTGATCGTCACCTAGCGCATTCTCAATTTTCTTTTCCATTCTTCTGTATATTATTCTTGTAAGCAGCTTCGATGCATGAGCTGTTAAGCTGATTGTGCGATAATTCTCGCACTTGTCAGCTCTTGCCGTCTTCGGAATTGTGTGGATGATGCTTTTCCGAAAGTCATATGGTATATCGCCAGACTCATATATTCTACACACCAACGTGAATAGTCGTTTTGTTGTCACTTCCCCCAATGATTTTAGAAATTCTGATGGTATGTTATCGATCCCTTCTGCCTTATTTGACCGTAAGTCCTCCAAAGCTCTTTTAAATTCCGATTCTAATACTGGATCCCCTATCTCTTCTCAATCGACTCCTGTTTCTTCTTCTATCACATCAGACAAATCTTCACCCTGATTGAGGCTTTCAGTGTATTCTTTCCACCTATCTGCTTTCTCCTCTGCATTTAACAGTGGAATTCCCGTTGCACTCTTAATGTTACCACCGTTGCTTTTAACGTCACCAAAGGTTGTTTTGACTTTCCTGTATGCTTAGTCTGTCCTTCCGACAATCATATCTTTTTCGATGTCTTCACATTTTTCCAGCAGCCATTTCGTCTTAGCTTCCCTGCACTTCCCATTTATTTCATTCCTCAGCGACTTGTATTTCTGTATTCCTGATTTTCCCGGAACATGTTTGTACTTCCTCCTTTCATCAATCAACTGAAGTATTTCTTCTGTTACCCATGGTTTCTTCGCAGCTACCTTCTTTGTACCTATGTTTTCCATCCCAATTTCTGTGATGGCCCTTTTTAGAGATGTCCATTCCTCTTCAACTGTACTGCCTACTGCGCTATTCCTTATTGCTGTATCTATAGCGTTAGAGAACTTCAAACGTATCTCGTCATTCCTTAGTACTTCCGTATCCCACTTCTTTGCGTATTGATTCTTCCTGACTAATGTCTTGAACTTCAGCCTACTCTTCATCACTACTATATTGTGATCTGAGTCTATATCTGCTCCTGGGTACGCCTTACAATCCATTATCTTATTTCGGAATCTCTGTCTGACCATGATGTAATCTAATTGAAATCTTCCCGTATCTCCCGGCCTTTTCCAAGTATACCTCCTCCTCCTGTGATTCTTGAACAGGGTATTCGCTATTACTAGCTGAAACTTGTTACAGAACTCAGTTAGTCTTTCTCCTCTTTCATTCCTTGTCCCAAGCCCATATTCTCCTGTAACCTTTTCTTCTACACCTTCCCCTACAACTGCATTCCAGTCGCCCATGACTATTAGATGTTCGTCCCCCTTTACTTACTGCATTACCCTTTCAATATCCTCATACACTTTCTCTATCTGTTCATCTTCAGCTTGCGACGTCGGCATGAATACCTGAACTATCGTTGTCGGTGTTGGTCTGCTGTCGATTCTGATTAGAACAAGCCGGTCACTGAACTGTTCACAGTAGCACACCCTCTGCCCTACCTTCCTATTCATAACGAATCCTACACCTGTTATACCATTTTCTGCTTACCCGATACTCATCTGACCAGAAATCCTTGTCTTTCTTCCACTTCACTTCACTGACCCCTACTATATCTAGATTGAGTATTTGCATTTCCCTTTTCAGATTTTCTAGTTTCCCTACCACCTTCAAGCTTCTGACATTCCATGCCCCGACTCGTAGAACGTTATCCTTTCGTTAATTATTCGATCTTTTTCTCATGGTAACCTCCCCCTTGGCAGTCCCCTCCCGGAGATCCGAATGGGGGACTATTCCGGAATCTTTTGCCAATGGAGAGATCATCATGACACTTCTTCAATTACAGGCCACATGTCCTGTGGATACACGTTACGTGTCTTTAATGCAGTGGTATCCATTGCCTTCTGCATCCTCATGTCGTTGATCATTGCTGATTCTTCCACCTTTAGGGCCAATTTCCCACCCCTAGGACAAGAGAGTGCCCTGAACCTCTATCCGCTCCTCCGCCCTCTTTGACAAGGCCGTTGGCAGAATGAGGCTGACTTCTTATGCCGGAAGTCTTCGGCCGCCAATGCTGATTATTTATCAAAATTTAGGCAGTGGCGGGGATCGAACCCGGGACCGAAGACATTTTTGATTACGAATCAAAGACGCTACCCCTAGACCACGGGTACGTATGTAGAAAAAGCTAGAAAATCTGAAAAAGGGAATGCTAAGGCTCAATCTAGATACAGTGGGCGTCGGTGGACTGAAGTAGAAAGAAGAGAAGCATTTCTGCTCAGATGAGTATAGGGTAACATCAATAGCAGCAGAGAATGGCATAACTGTAGTAAGACTTAAGACCGTATAAGGTAGAAGGGACATATAACATTCCAACGGAATTTCTTAAAGCATTGGGGGAGTGGCAGTAAAATGACTATTCACGTTGGTGTGTTGAATATGAGTCTGGGGGATATACCATGTGACTTCCGGAAGAGCATCATCCGCAATTCATAAGATTGCAAGAGCTGATAAATGGAAAAATTATTTCTCGGTCAGCTTAACAGCTCATGCATCCAAGTTGCTGACAATAATAATACATAGAAGACTGGAAAATAAAATCGAAGATGTGTTAGATGGTTAGTTTGGCTTTAGGAAAGGTAAAGGCACCAGAGAGACAGTTATGACGTTGCGGTTGATAATGATCGCAAGACTATAGAAAAATCAAGACTCGTCCATAGATTCATCGACCTGGAAAAGGCGTTCGAGAATGTGAAATGACGCAAGATGTTCGAAGTTATGAAAGTAACAGGGTAAGAAATAGGCTAAAACGGGTAATATACAATATGTACAGGAATCGAAATGGAACAAAAAGAGCGGAAGACCAAGAACGAAGTGCTCGGATTAAAATGAATGTAATATAGTAGTGTAATCCTTTGCCCCAACTTTTAAATCTATACATCGAAGAAAGTGTTGTGGCGTAGCAAGACAGCCACGCCACGGAAGTAGCCGAAAGGCACGCGTTTAGTTCACGCAGGCAAGAGATAGGTCTGTAACAGCATACGTAATGAATGCTATAAAGAAAAGTACGTAGCTTCTGGAATACTTAACTTTAATCCATCCTTGTTGTATACATCGCTCTTGACGATAGAAGTGAGACTCTTTAGATACAAGCTATGTAAGGCTAATGGCGCCTTGCTAGGTCGTAGCCATGGACTTAGCTGAAGGCTATTCTAACTATCTGCTCGGCAAAGGAGCGAGGCTTCGTCAGTGTAGTCGCTAGCTACGTCGTCCGTACAACTGGGGCGAGTGCTAGTCCGTATCTCGAGACCTGCCTTGTGGTGGCGCTCGGTCTGCGATCCCTGACAGTGGCGACACGCGGGTCCGACATGTACTAATGGACCGCGGCCGATTTAAAGCTACCACCTAGCAAGTGTGGTGTCTGGCGGTGACACCACATTCCTCCCCCGCAATTCGGCGAACGGTCGTGTTATAAGGCTTCCGCCCACCGTGGGGAGGACCCCATGTTGACGTATGCGATGAGGTGGGGAGCCTAACAACAGGCGAGGCTGTGCCACCCGCACCCTGCCATTCGGTCTGAGGGGAGCTAGGAAACGCCTGAAAACCTAGTCCAGGGTGCACGTCAACATGCGGTGTATGCGCCCGTAAAGAGACAGGAGGGGCCGAAGGGTCGACCTCCATTGCGTCGGGGTATCCGACGCGCGATGACGTCATGTGGTCCGGAGCGGGCAAGAGTTCCATGGCGGAGGACAGCTGGTCACGGGAAGCGATCGGCGGCGCGTGACCCAGGGAGGCGCTTGGCGGCTGCAGCGAAGCGTCCACTGCGGGCGGCGCCGGCGGGAGAACAGGCGGCAGCGCCGGAGGCGGCGGCGGCGCGCCGCCATGGGGCAAAATGGAAGGCATCGTCGGTAACACCTGGGGATGAGGCGAGCCAGTAGATGGGTCCCCAGGGCGCTGACCGGACGGCACCGTCGCTGAAAGCAGACGGGGAGCGGCAGAACCCGTGCGACGACAGAGGCGCAGCTGATTGAGATGCCGACGCACCTCACCAGAGGCCCCCAAAACCAAATACATCGCGCGGCCGAGGCAGCGAAGAATGCACCCTGCGAGCCAACGCCGTGAACCTCGATAGTTGCGAGAGAATACAAAGTCGGCTGGAGCAAAAGCAGAAGTCTGCCGCTGCACAGGAACCTGATGCGGCGGGTGCAGCAAAGACAAATAGGTTCGATGAGGACGACCGTGGAGCAACTCAGCCGGCGAGCGACCATCTCGGGGCTGAGAGCGATACGATGACAAAAAGAGCAACAACGCGTCCTCCCGAGAATGCGACTCTTTCAACTTCAACATCTGTGACTTGAAAGTCCGGACCAATCGTTCAGCGGCACCGTTTGACTGAGGCGAAAACGGCGCGGATGTCAGATGTTGAATACCATTGGACTGGCAGAAGGACTGAAATTCTGCGGACATGAATTGTGGGCCATTGTCGGAAAAATAGTCTGCGGAAGACCTTCAATGCAGAAGATAGCAGACAACGCTTGGATGGTGGCAGTTGACATCGTGGAAGACATCCGGACAACAAAAGGAAAATTACTGAAGGCATCTACCAGAACCAACCATCGAGCATTCCAGAATGGACCAGCAAAATCTATGTGCAAGCGTTGCCAAGGGGAAGTGGCTTTTGGCCATGCAAAGACTTTCCGCGGCGGTGCGGATTGTTGTTCGGCACATGCCATGCAAGAAGAGCACATATTCGTAATCGCAGCATCGATTCCGAACCAAGTACAGTGCTGACGAGCAAGTTGTTTTGTTCGCACTATACCCCAATGTCCTTGGTGAAGAAGCCGTAAGACAGAGGACTGTAACGAACGTGGGACCACGACTCTGGACTGATCATTATCTGAACGCAACAACAAAACACCACGTCGAACAAAAAGTCTCCCCTTGTGAGCAAAAAATCGGCGAACCAACGGATCCTCGATCCGAGACTTTGACAAAGGCCATTGCGTAGCAACAAAACGCAAAACGGTAGCATGGACCGGGTCAGCAACTGTGGCTGTAGCTACACGACGAAAATCAATCGGAAACGATTCGACCACTTCATCGGTTTCCGAATCAATGAACATGCAAGCAAGTTCGGAAGAATCGAATGCTCTATCCTCAGCAACAGGCAAATGGGACAACGCATCGGCGTTTCCATGCTTAGCAGTGGACCAATACAAGATATTGTAGTGGTACTGCGAGAGGAAAATAGACCAGTGAATGAATTTCTGCGCTGTACGTGGAGGTACAGGCTTGGTCGGATGAAAAAGCAATGTCAAAGGTTTGTGGTCTATGATGATGGTAAAGTGACGACCATACAAGAAATCATGGAACTTAGTAACACCAAACACGAGAGCCAAAGCTTCTTTCTCTATCTGTGAATAATTTCTTTGCGCAGACGAGAGCAATTTTGACGCAAAGGCAATAGGGCGATCATGCGATCCATCTTTGTGCGCAAGCACAGCACCGATCCCGAAATCCGATGCATCTACCATCAACAAAAGAGGTTTCTGGGGATCGAATGGCGTAAGGCAAGTATTTGAAAGCAATGCCGATTTCAACTGGCGAAAGGCGCGTTCGCATTCCGTCGACCAGACGAACGGAACACCTGTACGGTGTAAGCGATGAAGCGGAGCTGAAAGAGAAGAGGCATTGCGCACATTCAATCACACCTTGTGATCCCAAATTGTGTAATGTTCTTGCAACCTCATCACGCAATGCGTGAGGAACATTGCGCGCTCTGAAAAATTTCGGTTGCGTGTTGACTTTCAGTTCCAAATGTGCTTCATAGTTCTGAGCGCAACCTAAGCCCGGTGCAAAAATGTCTGCAAATTCTTCACACAGACGAGAAACACTGGCGGAAGCACAGTCTGGTTCACTGATAGGATCTGATTTACTATAGACATGTTAAACAACTGAAATAAATCTAAACCAAACAAGTTCACTGCAGAAGAAGAACGAAGAACGTAAAATGACACAACTTTTGTTTGTCCCTTGTATGTTGCAAGAAGGGTGCACTGTCCTAACACAGGAATATCCTGACCTGAATAACTAGTGAGCTGAACATTTGCGGCACGCAACGGAGGTTCGCCCAGTTGTTTGTACGTGTCGTGATTGATCAATGAAACTGCAGCTCCGGTATCGAGCTGGAATGGTATGACCTTGTCATTAAAGTCCAAATCTACAAAAAGTTTATTGTCCTGCTGACGACAAGAGCGACTATCTCGTACAATTTGAACTGATACAGGTACAGCATCACTTGCTAAGTGACGTGATTTCCGGCGACGTCGACACACTGTATTTGTGGGACGAACACAGTCACTGTTAGAGACAGTGGCACTGGAGGAAGTGGAATTAACTACATGAATGTCCATGGGTGAAGGTTCACGAGCCTGAGTATTCTTGGTTCGATTCTGGCGCGAAGCAAAGGGCCTGGAATGGTTGTGATTGTCTGATCTGAGCTTTTTTTGGCAAACACTTTGAACATGTCCTTTCTTATTACAGAAAAAGCAAATAGCTTGGCGTGACGGGCAATTTTCACGCGAATGTCTAGTAGCACACCGTGGGCATGATTTTACTGCATTTGTATGCTGGCGCGGCACACCTGGTTTAGAGCGTGGCGGCAGGTGCGTGGACGTGCGCGAGGACAGTTTACCAGTCCGTGCAGCGCGCCCGGCGGGCCGGTTAATGTTACATACGGCTGGCAAAGTTGCAAATGATTACTGAGCAAAGTCAAGCGTGTCTTGTCTATCCAAAATGTCTATTACTTGTTGAAGGGAGGGATTGACGAGTTTCAAAATCTGTTCCCGTATGCGAACATCAGAAACGTTCTGTGCTATTGCATCACGTACCATAGTATCTGAATAAGGGAGTCCACATTCACACTCAAAAGCACAATCCCGAGTAAGGCCTTGCAATGTTGCAACCCACTCCCTATTAGTTTGACCGGCCGTACGTTTTGTACGAAAGAAAGTATACCTTTTTGCAACTACATTAACTGTTTCTTTGAAATAGGCGTCCAATGCCGACAAAATTTCTACGTAGGACAGAGTTGCTACGTCACGTCGGCGAAATAATTTCACTATCACATGGTACGTTTGCACCCCTACACACGCCAATAAATGAGGCTGCCGCTCGTTACCTTGAATTCTGTAGGCGGCGAGATGAAATCCAAACTGGCGTGACCACTCCGTCCATGTTTCCACGTCTGCTTGAAAATTACGGAATGGGGGTGCAACTGCATGTTGTGGCTGCGGTAGCGATGAAGCGGCGGCGGCCGCATCGTTTTGCAGTGCACGTTGACCCTGGACGAGCTGTCCAAGGGCATCCAATAACGCCTGCGTCTGCTGATTCTGCAAGCGATAAAATTCGGACAGTACATCCGGCGAAGCCATGACACAAGTAAATGTAAGCAATTAGAAAGAACAAGACCCTTTTTTTTTTTGACTCGTCGCCAACTGTTGTGGCGTAGCAAGACAGCCACGCCACGGAAGTAGCCGAAAGGCACGTGTTTAGTTCACGCAGGCAAGAGCTAGGTCTGAAACAGCATACGTAATGAATGCTATAAAGAAAAGTACGTAGCTTCTGGAATACTTAACTTTAATCCATCCTTGTTGTATACATTGCTCTTGACGATACAAGTGAGACTCTTTAGATACAAGCTACGTAAGGCTAATGGCGCCTTGCTAGGTCGTAGCCATGGACTTAGCTGAAGGCTATTCTAACTATCTGCTCGGCAAAGGAGCGAGGCTTCGTCAGTGTAGTCGCTAGTTACGTCGTCCGTACAACTGGGGCGAGTGCTAGTCCGTATCTCGAGACCTGCCTTGTGGTGGCGCTCGGTCTGCGATCCCTGACAGTGGCGACACGCGGGTCCGACATGTACTAATGGACCGCGGCCGATTTAAAGCTACCACCTAGCAAGTGTGGTGTCTGGCGGTGACACCACAGAAAGGATACTAATGATAAGATTCGCTGATGACATTGCTATCCTCAGTGACAAAGAAGAAGAATTACAGGATTTGATGATTGAAAAGAACAGCCTAAAAGGTGCAGAATATAGACAGAGAGTACATCGAAGGAAGACGAAAGTAATGAGAAGTAGCGGAAAGGAGAACAGCGAGAAACTTAACATCAGGACTGGTGATCACGAAGTAGATGAAATTAAGGAATTCTGCTACCTGGGCAGCAAAATAACCCATGAGGAACGGAGCAAGTAGGACATAAAAAGCAGACTAGTAATGGCATTCCTGTCCAAGGGAAGTCTACTGATATCAAACATAGCCCTTAATTTGAGGAAGAAATTTGTGAGAATGTACGTTTGGAGCATAGTACAGAAGGGAATCGAAGCATTTAAGATGTGTTGCTACGGTAGAATGTTGAAAATTAGGTGGACTGGTAAGGTATACAACGAGGAGGGTCTCCGCAGAACCGGCGAGGAAAGGAATGTGTGGAAAACATTGACAAGAAGTAGGGACAGGGTGGTAGGACATATTTTTAGACACCAGGGAATAACTTCCATGGTAATAGAGGGATCTGTAGAGGGTAAAAACTGTAGAGGAAGACAGATTGAAATACATCCAGCAAATAATTGAGGACGTTGGCTACAGACGCTGCTCTGAGATGAAAAAGTTGGGACAGGAGAGCAATTCGTGGTGGGCCGTATCGAACCTGTCCGAAACCTGATGATTCAAAAAACCGACTTCCAGAAATGAACAGTCATGTCTTGGGAACCATTCAGTCTATAAAGCTCTGCACTGTTTTGATGTTAATGTTCTTTCTCAAAAGTTGACATTATAAACAAACAAATCAGTCTTTTGTTTGTATGAAAATAGTGTGCTATAGTCCCATTCACATTCGTTGGATGAAGACAACATATTCAAGATGGCGCCGAATGAAATTCACGAGTGTGTTAGTTCCAGTAATAAATGTAAATTTAATGAAGAAAAGTGTGCATTTTGCAGAAATGTCGGTTGGTATTGTGACCAGTTATGTATTACGTGTTATATTGTGTTAAAAGTATCTGAAAAAAACTGTGATGCATCTATAAACTGTGAAAAAGAAACCATGTTGACGATCGGTAAACAGAACAGCATGAGTTCCGCAAATAAAAGCAAACAATCCGAAGTTTGTGTGAAGTGTAAGAAGTTCGACGTATTTAGTGATGGGAAGTGCATCTCTTGTTATTTAATTATGAAGGTGGTAGTAAAAAATGAGAAACTCAGTGTTTGCTTAGCATCAACTTCATCATACAGCCACGAAATTGCGCTTCAAGAAATAACAAACAGCAAACTATGCTCATGCAGAAAGAAAGTCGTTACAGGTATTATGTGCTTTAAGTGTAAAATTGTTTATCATTATAACTGTGCAAAGGTGGACTCAAAACAAGAGATATGGAAATGTGATAATTGCGTAAAAGTGGGCACTATAGACAGCAAGGAAGAAATAATTTCCGTGTTGTTAGAAGAACTGCAAAGACTGAAAGCTGAAAATGTCACATTGTCTGCCAGAAGTCAACAGAACAAAAGTGAATCCCAAGACGAGAGCACAAATTGTCACCAGCCCAAGAAGATACCAAAACATCTCGTTTCTCAGCAGTTATATCATCTGAATACAAGCAACCGTTTTAGTGCCTTAAGTGATAAAATTGATGAAACAGAGAAATCTACTCAGGTGGTAGGACGAGACAATGTTCCTAAAAATTCGACAAAAAGACCAATTGAGAGTCAGCCAACGAATAAGATTTTATTACTATCGGACAGTCATGGGCGAAACTGTGCATCATTGCTAAATGAATTTTTGAAACCCAAGTACTACACATCATCTGTTGTTAAACCAAATGCATGCCTCAGTGGTGTAGTTGAAGGGGCATCAGATCTTACTAGTGATTTCAATTTGGACGATGCAGTTATTATCCTTGCAGGAATAAATGACATTCATAAGAAAAACAACTTTATTCCAGACTTAGAAAAGTTGACTGCAGCACTTGATCATACAAAGCTATTGTTATATACCGTTCCCTACTGTTATGACAAGCCAGAAGTCAATGAAACAGTGTACAGATTTAATGAATATATAATGAATTTGTCATCTAATTTTGTTAATGTGAAAGTAATTGATGTCAATTTATTCTTGCAAAGGCCTGATTACACTAATCATGGACTACACCTGAACAAAACAGGAAAGCTCAGACTGTGCAGGAACATTGCTTCATCAGTATCAAACCCATGGAAACGGTGTGATGTAGTAAAAACACTTACAACCAGCTCTGCAAGAAAGGTCAGATTTTGTACCGGTACTGTAGAAACCAATTCATGCCAAGATAGACAGGGAACCAATGTGAATACAAGAAACAGATGTATAGCTATGTCTCACCCTGTCACTGCCAATGACATATTAATACCATATGATGAAGTTCCACCCAAAGAACCTCAAGGACTGGAAAATAATTCCGATGCAGTATCTCCAAGGATAAAAGGTAATCCCCGATTTTCTACGAGAGAAAGAAGAATTCCAAAAAGAAACAGTGATTTTTTATGGCCAGCACCCACCCGACCTCGCCAACGACATCTAGTGAACAAATCTCCAGCTGCGACATAGGTCTTAATGTATCCAACACAGTTTTGAGTGCAACGGGGACTAACGGTGTTAATGGACAAGCAGACCAGCAGAAGGACAGTAGAGGTAGCTATAAGAATCTTATTATTCTTCATCAAAATATCAGAAGTCTCAAAAGTAAATTAGAGTTTTTATCTGTAAATTTAGGGGACATGGACACTGTTGACCGTCCTCATGTTTTATGCCTTACTGAGCATCATGTAACAGTTGGAATTGATGGGCTGCAGCTTGATGGGTATGATCTAGCTACTCATTACTGCAGAACAAGTAAGGAGAAAGGTGGTGCTGTAATTTATATAGACAGTAAAATCATTTATAAATCTTTAGATCTAAGTAAGTATTGTGTAGATCAACATTTTGAAGTTTGCGGGACTGAAATTTCTGCAAAGGACATGTTACTTACTGTGCTTGCAATTTACAGAGCTCCAGCAGGGAAGTTTTGCATCTTTATGAATAAGTTAGAATCTCTTTTGACCAAATTGTTCTCTAAAACTAGAAATTTAATAATTGTAGGTGACTTTAATGTCAACTTCTTAACTGATAACAACCTCAAAACTGACCTGGACCACTTAATGAATTCTTACAACTTGGCTGCGATGGTTACCTGGCCCACTAGAGTTACAGAAAATTGCAAGAGCCTTCTAGATAATATTTTCATTGACAAGAACAGAGTCAACAGTGCTAGTGTGAGTAAAGTAATTTATGGCCTGTCTGACCATGATGGACAACTTCTGAAAGTAAATAACATCAGTTTGTGCAATAAAATCTCCCACACCTATAGGTCCTATAGATGTATAAACACTGAAACTGTGTCTGCCTTTAACGACTATTTGTCACAGATAGATTGGGAGCCAGTGTACAGCACATCAGATGTTAATGATAAATTTAACCTTTTTTTAAATGAATTTATATCTGTATTTGAAATGGCTTTCCCAAAAAAAAACTGTCAGAAAGAACAATGAGGTTTCTTCCAGTAAACCATGGATTACTGGAGGTATAAAAATTTCTTGCAGGACTAAGAGGGAGTTACATGCCTCACTAAGAGTATCAAATGATCCCCTTGAAAGGTCTCATTTTAAGTTATATTGTAAAATTTTAAAAAGGGTGATAAACAAATCCAAGAGCCTGTATATTAAGTCTGAAATTGATAAATCTGAGAACAAAATAAAAGCAGTTTGGAATGTTATAAAGAGAGAGTGTGGCAAGAGTAACAAGAATGTTAATACCACAGAGATAAGCTATAAGGATGAGGTTATTCATAATCCTGTAACAGTTTCCAACATATTCAACAATCACTTCATAACTGCAGCAGAACAAGTAGGTTGTAACGGTTCCTTAAATGCTGCTACGCATTTATTACACAGAGCTAACCCTAACACGTATGACCCAATTTGTATTGCCCCAGTTACTATTATTGAAGTTAAAAATACCATCAAGGCCTTAAAAAATAAAAATTCCACTGGTATTGACAACATTTCACCAAAAATACTGAAGCATTGTAGTGACCACATATGTCAAGTCCTGTGTCACATTTTTAATGAGTCTATCCAGCAAGGTGTTGTCCCAGAGAGATTAAAGCTTGCCGTTGTGAAACCACTTTTCAAGAAGGGTGACAAAACTAATTTATCTAACTACCGTCCAATATCACTACTAAGTAGTTTCTCAAAAGTATTAGAGAAACTAATGTATACAAGAATTGTAGAACATCTTAACAGCCACAACATACTCAACAGAAACCAGTTTGGTTTCCAAAAAGGTAGATCAACTGAGCAGGCTATTTTTTCTCTCACAAATGAAATTTTAGAGTCAATAAATAATAAAATGTCACCTATTGGAATTTTTTGTGACTTGTCTAAGGCCTTTGACTGTGTGGACCACAACATTCTCTTACATAAGGCTAATTTTTATGGCTTGCGAGGTAGCATTGGTAGATGGATAGAATCATATCTGCAAAACAGAAAACAGAAGGTGATAATTAATGGTGCCAATGATAGTCCCATTTCTTCTGATTGGGGCACATTAAAGTGTGGTGTGCCTCAGGGGTCCATCCTAGGACCTTTGCTTTTCCTTATCTTCATCAATGATCTCCCACTTTGCACAGACACCGAGTGTAAATTTACTCTTTTTGCCGATGACACCACTATTCTGCTTGAAAGTCGAACTAACAGTGACCTAGAAAATAAATGTAATGCTGTACTCGTTGACATCCTACACTGGTTTAAGTGCAACGGACTAACTCTAAACATTCAGAAAACTCAGTACATGCAATTTCACACATCTCAACAAGAAAATGAAGTATGCCACTTAAACTGTGGTAACCAAAATATACTATACTGTGAATCATCTAAGTTCTTGGGCATTCTAATTGATGGCAAGCTGAACTGGTCTGAGCATATCTTAGACCTACATAGAAGGCTCAGTGTGGCAACTTATGCTCTGCGTGTAATCACCCCCATTGGTGATGAGGACGCTACTAAAGCTGCCTACTTTGGTTATTTTCATTCTATCATGTCGTATGGCATAATATTTTGGGGCAACAAGCCTTTAGCCAAAAAAATATTTACTGCACAGAAGAGAGCTGTTAGAATCATGAGTGGTGTTCATCCAAGATATTCTTGCAGAGGTCTGTTTCATAAGTTACAAATATTAACACTTACCTCTCAATTCATATTTTCTTTGATGATTTTTGTTTCTAACAACCTATCTCTTTTTAAAACTAATAGTGAATGTCATGATCATAATACTAGGTCTAAAAATGATCTACACAGGGATCTGAAACATTTAAGTCTTGTTCAGAAAGGTGTTCATTATTCAGCCATAAAAATTTTCAACTCCCTTCCATCAGGTATTAAAGATCACATTAATGTCTTACCTACTTTTAAATGTAAATTGAGAGAATACCTAATGGTAAATTCCTTCTATTCTCTTGATGAGTATCTACAGATAAAGCAATGATTTTTTATACTGATAAAAATTTGTTTGCTATAGATCACATTAACTGTTTAATTTGGAAAATGTACTATATTTCCTTTTTAGGTATTGTGTTATATTACTTGAGCTATACCTTTGATTTGATTTTAACCTACAAACTTATTCATAATCTTATGGTACATTTTGGTCATTTTATATATGTGTATTATTTGTTTAATTTGGAAAATGTACTATATTTCCTTTTTAGGTATTGTTTCATATTACTTGAGCTATACCTTTGATTTGATTTTAACCTACAAACTTATTCATAATCTTATGGTACATTTTTGTCATTTTATATATGTGTATTATATCTGTTGTATGTAATCATGACTCATTCCACATCCTTGTGATTTATCACAATACGGATTAATGGAATACGAAATAAATAAATAAAAATAAATAAATAAAACAAACGAAGGCGCTTCGTGCATGTCGAGACATTGTCGGGGATTGCATTGTTGCTGGTTCCAAGTGACAGTTCGGTGCGCGCTTACACGTGTTTTGCGCCTGATGAAGCGTGTATCCTGCAAGTCATGTTTCGTGTTTTGCTTTTGTAGAATTCGTAGCTTACCACCGTGATTAACGAGGACAACTCGCAACAACTGGAATAACGTATCAGAAAATACGTCACTGTGATCGCTTTTAATACTCGCATTGCCTTCCGCATTCAAAGCAGAGCGCTCATAACGCTGCTGGTTGCTCAGTGGTTGTGAGAGAATGAGTGACGTAGGTACGCAGAACAAGGCTAAACTCGACCACCTTCGCTTTTGACTCCAACCACAGCCAGCAATTTCTGTAGTGTACCTGCATATATTGCTGTTTTAACGTATTTCAAATCACTAACTGTAAAAATATGTTTAAAAAACGCAAATTCGCGGATAACAGATATATCAGATACAAATTTACGTCTGAAGTTGTAGGCAAATGTGTGCAAACAGCGAAGGAAGTGCAAATAACTAGAATAATGAATCTGAAGTGACCACGCTCCCAAGTGCTTGGTGCAAGTATAGGCAAGCAGAATTTTCAGGTAACCTTTGGGATTATTGGTGGCAATCAAACCTATATTCAAACATTTGGTAAATCCACAGCCATGAAATATTTGCGTAGGGAGACGCAAAACGTGAATGAATTCTTCAATAGCGTCAAGTGGTGCCATGTGCCTACAGATGTTTTTGTTGTCCTCATGCGTCTACAGTCAGCAGTGTCTCAGGCTGTAATAACTTTTTACGATGGGAACTAGAAAAGACAGAAAGTTCTGGAGAAGGTGGGGGTGAAACTGGGGCCGAACACAATCAGACGTCTCTGAGAACTAGATGCCTTTTCCATTGACGATTTGGACTTAAAATTTGTAGCCAGAAGAAAACACCTTGTTTGTAAGTGTGGTTGCATGTGTAGAAATAAAATGATAATGTGTTTATTAATGTTAACACTAATAATGTGTACATATTCTGTAATCTGACTCGTTGCACATCATTTCAACAAAAAATCGTTCAACTGAGCCATGGAACGTGTAACTAACTAACTAACAAACTAACTGTAGGCGAATCAGAGTTTGCTGCTCGGCAGATGAGAAAAGAAGTTAGAAAAGAAAAAGACAAGCGTTCGGTGATTGAGACACTGAAGAGGGCACTTCAGTATCTTGGAACTACTTCTTTTGCCATAAATGACCCGTTATCTCAAAAAGTACAGAAGGCAGAAGCACGAACTTTTCATAGTATGCCAAGAATGAGATTCAACACATGTGAAACAAGACTAATAAAATTCAGAGAACTAATACACACGCCTCATGATACGATTTTTGCAATAATTCTAGTCTAGTACACCCACAAAAGTACATTCATTCATTATGGAAAACTGGGACTTGGTATCTTAAAAAGTATCGAAGACAATGACCACAAAGTTTGGTAATTTAATATTGGCAGCATAGGACATACAATCTCTCTTTAAAGAAGCAGTTGAAATTTGTATAACTAATGACCTAATCAACAGAGACACAGGATTTCATCAGCGTGAAAACTAGCAATGGCGCCACTAAAGCATTGTCAGCCGCAGAAAAACGATATGATCGAGATCACACCGATGGGGAATCGAAGCCAGGACAGCTAAGCCGGGCCGGCCAGAGTGGCCGTGCGGTTAAAGGCGCTACAGTCTGGAACCGCACGACCGCTGCGGTCGCAGGTTCGAATCCTGCCACGGGCATGGATGTGTGTGATGTCCTTAGGTTAGTTAGGTTTAAGTAGTTCTAAGTTCTAGGGGACTTATGACCACAGCAGTTGAGTCCCATAGTGCTCAGAGCCATTTGAACCATTTTTGAACAGCTAAGCCGGGAGCTAACATCTGGCCCTGACTCATAGGCTAAGGTCCGCTGCTTATGGCCTTTCCTGCACCACGTACGCGGATTCCCTACTCGTTTCTGCAACAGGGGGCTTTTCTAGTGAAGGGCCCATAAAACGGCTAGCCACAACAGCTGACCACACTCTCAGGCTGGAGAATGTCCAAGTCGATGCATTGTGGCTGGCGTTCCACAGGGGTCCACTGGCTTCCACTGGGTCCACTCCCGTACGCATTATTCAGCGCGGACCTTCCTCGCGGAGACCTGGTGAAAACTGCACTGTATGCAGATGACACAGCGATGTACCCAAGAAGCAGACGTATGCGGCACGTGCAGCGCCGACAGCATGGCGCCTGTGACATTCTCTGTGACGGGGCGACGAAACAGAGCACAGCCTTCAGCGCCACTACGACACAGTCACCAGCCACCTGCAGACGACCTCTACTGGCTGTCTTATCACCCGTGAGATTCCCAGATCACCATCCCAAGATGCAGCGCCTCTCGGCACCTTGGTCTGTAGGCGCCTCACTTGGCGCCAGCACGTCGAGGGGCTTCACCAAAAGGCAATTGTTAGGCTCATACTACTGCGCCCCATACTGTCGTCGTGCCGGGGAAGCTGCATCTGTCGATGGATTTACCAACCGCACCGATTGGTGTGTGTTTCTCTGCTGAGGGAACGTTTCAGAGAATCGTCCTAGAACATACTAGAAGAGCCAGGGGTTCGGAAACAAGCTAACCAGTCTCCACCTTCCGTCCGCCAACTCCGACAGTGAGAGCACTGGACATAATCCACCATACGGCCAGACTCACTGCGGTCATAGAAATGTGTCCCATTAAATTAGATTACTCTTATCAAACGCAAAAGCAGAAAAAACTAATAATGTAAGGAAAACCGAATAGTAAGTGCAATTATTACGTACATGCTACATGTAATGTTGAGTTAGCAGGTAAACCCCCAGGGTTATGACTGCATCTACCAAAAGAGGCAAAACGAGGTTCAGTGCAATATAAATGCTTCAGCTCTCAATGACATAACCTGGCAGATCTTGTAGGTACGTACAGTAAAGAGCCAAAGAAACTGGTACACCTGCTTAACATCTTGTAGGGCCCCTGGAGCACGCACAAATGGAGCAGCACGACGTGGTATGGGCTCCACTAATGTCTGAAGTAGTGCTGGAGTGAACTGGCACCATGAATCGTGCAGGGCTATCCATAAATCTGTAAGAGTACGACGGAGTTGAGATCTCTTCTGAACAGCAGCTTGAAGGCATCCCAGATATGCTCAATAATGTGCATGTCAGGGGAGTTCGGTGGCCAGTGGAAGTGTTTAAACTCAGAAGAGTGTTCCTGGAGCCACTCTGTATCTAGACGTATCATCGCTACCTCGGAGACGCTGTGTCTCATAGCTCCTGCGCCGAGTATAACACCACGTTCAGACTCTCTCAAATCTTGATGACCTGCCATTGTAGCAGCAGTAGTAACCGATCTAACAACGGCGCCAGACACTTGTTGTCTTATAAAGACGTTGTCGACCGCAGCACCATATTTTGCCTGTTTACATATCTCTGTACTTGAATAAGCATATCTATATCAGTTTCCTTGGCGCTTCAGTGTACATGGTACACCTTCACACTACGCCGGTGCGATTCTCAATTGATTGGACACCACACTTTCCAAGATGATGGGCGTAGAGTGACAGAATGACCCCCAGGAAAATTAAATCTTATCCCCTTGTTTTGGACAAAAGAACATTCTTACGAAACTCGCAAACAGAATCTGTTCAGTTTGGATATTATGCAAGTATTATAGTAATTTTCAACAACAGACATGAGGGCAGTTTTTCATTTTTTTTTTTTTTTTTTTAGATAAGCCCCGCTCTGAAGCACTACATAATCACAGTCGGTTGGTTTTGGTTCATTGTGAAGATCGGCGCGCAAGTCTGCAGCCATTTCAGAATGAGACTTTTGCCGTGCAGTGGAATGTGCACTGGTATGAATCTTCCTGGCAGATTAAAACTGTGTGCCGGACCGAGACTCGAAGTCGGGACCGTTGCCTTTCGCAGGCAAGTGCTCTACCATCTGAGCTACCCAAGCGCGACTCACGCCCCCTCCTCACAGCTTTACTGGTGTCATTACCTCGTCTCCCACCTTCCAAACTTTACAGAAGCTCTCCTGCGAACCTTGCAGAACTAGCAGTCCTGAACGAAAGGATATTGCGGAGACATGGCCTAGCCACAGCCTGGGGTATGTTTCCAGATTGAGATTTTCACCCTGCAGCGGAGTGTGTGCTGTTATGAAACTTGGGTAGCTCTGGTGCTAGAGCACTTGCCCGCGAGAGGCAAAGGTCGCGAGTTCGAGTCTCGGTCCGGCACACAGTTTTAATCTGCCAGGAAGTTTCTGCAGCCATTTCAGTTACAAAAAGTTGCTGGACTTCATTAACTTGAAGTCTGATGTGTACGGGAAACTCTGGATTGGAATCCAGTTATTTCTCAAGAAAATACACGAGATTTTCGCGATTGCTGTCTAACAAACACTTGCATACGTTTCCAGAAGCAGCCCACCACCATCTTGCTGAAGCTTCTGTGGTAAACACCGTGCATTTGCTCTGTACCTGCCCTCTCGTTCTCCTCTCTGTTACTTTCAAGGCTCAGTGACTGACAACTTAGTTCTTCAGATTAGTTCCTAGTCGGTACATCAATAATTTTCCGTAACAGATGGAGCAAACTCCCACCGTTGTGTGTTTTATGCATTATTTTCCCGTGGATAACTGGCATGTGCCAATAGTGACCCAGAATTGTTCAATCATAGCCGTTCGCACATTGTGAAAGGTGCTTGGACATTAGCCATGTGTTTCAGGTCAATATACGGAGTTGATATAAAAATGCAGCACCTCTGTTACTCGTCCGTAGCCCTTCATTCTGTGTGTAAGAAACTCAAACAAGCCGATTTTGAAAGACCAGCTACAGGTTACGAGCCCTGATGCTGAACGCTCAAAGAGGCAGGCAGTTCTTACAGGTTTTTGTTGTTGTGGTCTTTAGTTCGAAGACTGGTTTTCTGCAGCTTTCCACGCTGCTCTATCCTGTGGAAGCTTGTTCCTCTCCGAATAACTACTGCAACCTACATCCTTCTGACTCTGCTTACTGTTTTCATCTCTTGGCCTCCCTCTATGACTTTTATCCCCCGCACCGTGCTTCCTTCCACTGCTAAATTGCTGATTCCTTTATGACTCAGAATGTGTGTTATCAACTGATCCCTTCTTTTAATGAAGCTCTGCCACAAATTTCTTTTCTTCCCAATTATATTCAATACTTCCTCGTTAGTTACGCGATCTATTCACCTTATCTTCATCATTCATCTCTAGCACATTTCAAAAGCTTCTATTTTCTTCTTATCCGGACTGTTTACCGTCCACGTTTCACTTCCGTACAACACTACTCTCCAAACGTCTTCAGAAAAGACTTCCTAACACTTAAATTTATATTCCATGTTAATAACATTTTTCTCGTTCAGCAAACCCTGTACTTGCCATTGCTAGTCCGCGTTTTATATAGCCTCTACTTTGGTCACCATCAGTTATTTTACTGCCAAAATCGCAAAATTCATCTACTACTTTTAGTGATTCACTTCCTGATCTCATTCTTTCAACATCGCCTGATGTAACTCAACTACACTGCTTTTGTTGATATTCATCTTATACATGGCGTATCATGATTTATGGCGTAAACCCATGCACTTGAAAGTACACGATACTAGAAGCAAAGAAAATCTGGTAAACATGGCATTTAAAATGCATATCTTAAGAGCTATGAGCACTTGTTCAGTAGAACAGATGTGTTTCACAGTAGCGAAGATGAACAAATGCTGCTACCACTAAGGTATGCATTTGAGAGCTCACGTTTCTTAGATTTTTTTCTTCTAGTATAGTGTATTTTCAACTGTAACCGTTTACGACATTAATTATGGTACACCCTTAAACATACTGCCCATCTCTTGCAAGTCTTGCACCGTATCTGAAGCAATTATGAAGTTGCCATCAAATTTAAAATTAAAGCTGACTCACGTAACGACCGTTCCCCACCTATTTTTTTTTTAATCTCGTGGCTAGTGGCGACGAAGGAACGCAATAAATTTCTCCAGGGCTTCAAAGGCTTGGAAAAAATACACTGAGGTGACAGGTCATGGGATTTACTTTAATGTCATGTTGAACATCCTTTTGCCGGCGTAATGGAGCAACTCGACTTGGCAAGATCTTAACAGTTCTTTGGAAGTCCCCTGCAGAAATATTGACTCATGCCGCCTCTACAGTCGTCGATAATTGCGAAAGTGTTGCCGGTACAGGATTTTATGCACGAAGTGACCTCTAGATTATTTCCCATAAATGTTCGATGGGTTTCATGTCAGGCGATCTGGGTGATCAGATCAATCGCTCGAATTGTTCAAAAAATATGTGTGAAATCTTATGGGACTTAACTGCTAAGGCCATTAGTCCCTAAGCTTACACACTACTTAACCTAAATTATCCTAAGGACAAACACACACACACACACACACACACACACACACACACACACACACACACACACACATGCCCGAGGGAGGACTCCAACCTCCGCCGGGACCAGCCGCACGGTCCATGACTGCAGCGCCCTAGACCGCTAGGCTAATCCCGCGCGGCTGCTCGAATTGTTCAGAAGTTTATCAAACAAATGCACCGGTGACATAGCGATTCATTGTTAGGAACATGAGGTCCGTGAGTGGCTGCAAATTATCTCCAAGCAGTTCAGCTGGCCCAGAGGAATCAGTCCTTTCCATGTAAACACAGTTCATGGAGCCATCACTAGATTGCACAGTGTCTTGTTGATAACTTGGGTCCGTAGCCTCATGGGGTGTGCGTCATACTCGAACCGTACCATCACCTCATACTAACAAAAATCGGGACTGATCTGATCAAGCCACTGATTTCCAGTCGTCTAGCGTCCAAACGATTTGGTCACGACCCCAGGAGCGGCGCTGCAGGCAATGTCATTCAAACTGTCCTATGCGTCTATCTCCTACTACCACTCAGCATTCAAAGTCTATTAATTCCCATAGTGCGGCCCTAATCACGTCGGAAATCTTTTCACGTGAATCATCTGAGTACGAATGATAGCTCCGCCAGTGCACTGTCCCTGTATACATTGTGTACGCGATACTACTGCCATCTGTATATGTGCATATAGCTATCCCATAACTTTTATCACCTCAGTGTTGAAGTCGAAGAGGTTTACAATGGCTCCATTCAGCCACTCTGCCACTTCTTCAAGTCGACCCATCTTACTGTAGTTGTTCCCTACAACCGTCTGACATACAGACACTGCTTCACTGCCACGTAACGGTGGAGGGTCATATGATCACGTGGTCCCAGTTCTACACCACCTACAGAGCTCCAAAGCACCAGTCTGAGCTTTTTAGAGGATGACCAATATTTTGATCGATATCCTTGTTATGGATCTACTTAAAATATTAATCTAAATAGTAATTTCTGTTATATGAACTCATCTGTGAATAGGTGCTATGCAACCGTATTTAAATAAAAATTGTGTTTCTAGCTCGTAAATTGGTTGGTTCTACCTGTAGTACCATAGTTCCTGAGAGTGGCACTTGTAGATAACTCTTGATTTTTTTAGGACTAATCCGTGACGTATTAAGTGCAACTTTTAGAAAATGTTGAAATGTGTGTGAATTCCTAAGGGACCAAACTGCTGATGTCTTTGCTCGCTAGACTTGCACAATACTTAAACGAACTTAATCTAACTTATGCTAAGAACAACACTCACGCTCTTGCCCGAGGGAGGGCTCGAACCTCCGGCGGCAGGGGCCGCGCAATCCGTGACATGGCGCTCTAAACCGCGCGGCCATTCAGCGCGGGCAGCTTTTAGAGGTGGATGATATGCCACAGCTGAGGTGTAGTGACAACGCTGGTACTTGTGTAAAACAGAACATTAGACTGTTATGGGTACAGTCGAAATGGGCGAGTAGAGAACATTGAAAAGTGCAAATAACCCTATGCAGAAGTGCAGTTATGCCAGTATTACAACAGTGTTAATATCTAAGGCTACGATGGATGCTGTTTCCTATGGTGGAAGGATGCGTATGTGGAACGTGCAGGACGGTGCAGAGGCACACTTTCATGTGGCTGTTGGAGAATACATACCATGAATGTTCAACAAACGTGTATCGGTCATGCTTCAGCAATACAGTGGCCCTCATTGTCCCCAACTTTAATCCACTGGAATCCTTTGTGTGGGGACATTTAAAAGTTTTGGTGCATTGAAGGTCTGCTGATAGAGTCTATGTAATCCAGAAAGACTTTGTAGGTGGATGACAAGGCCTTCAGGACACAACTGGCATTTTTGAATGTGTGTGGACATCAATGAGGAAATGTGCTGAATACTACCTTCATGTAGACCGGCGGCCATGTGGAACACTTGTTGTAATGTGTTTGCCCTCAAGTGCTTATGTGCTGTTTGGATACTTGGGGACTCTGTTATGTGCACTGAAGAATCAAAGTCACTGGTGCATCTGCCTAATGTCGTGTAGAGCATGCAGAAGTGCCACAGAACAACGTGGCATGGACTCGACTAATGTCTGAAATAGTGCTGGAAGGAATTGACAGTATGAATCCTGCAGGGTTGTCCATAAATCCACAAGAGTATGACGGGGGTGGAGATCTCTTCTGATCAGGACGTTGCAAGATATCCCACATATGCTCAATAATGTTCATGTCTGGGGAGTTTGGTGGCCAGCGGAAGTGTTTAAACTCAGAAAATTGTTCCTGGAGGCACTCTGCAGCAATTCTGGACGTGTGGGGTGTCGCATTGTCCTGCCGGAATTGTCGAAGCCTTTCGGAATGCACAATTCACATGAATGGATGCAGGTGATCAGACAGGATGCTTACGTGCATGTCACCTGTCAGAGTTGTATCTAGATGTATCAGGGGTTCCCAGCGAACCGTAAGACTTTGTCTCGTGCAGTCATCAAGGGTATACGAGTGGACCCGCGGCTCCGAAAGACCATTCCGATGTTGTTTCGTTGAATGGATCGCACGCTGACACTTGTTGATGGCCCAGCATTGAAATCTGCAGCAATTTGCGGAAGAATTATACTTCTGTCACGTGATTCTCTTCAGTTGTCATTGGTACCGTTCTTGCAGGATCTTTTTCCGGCCGCAGCGATATCAGAGATTTGATGTTCTACCACAATCCTGATATTCACGCTACACTCGTAAAATGGTCGTATGGGAAAGTCCCCGTTTCGTCGCTACCTCGGAGATGCTGTGTCCCATCTTCGTGTGCCGACTATAATACCACGTTCAGAGTTACTTAAATCTTTCATAACGGCCACTGTAGCAGCAGTAAATGATCTAACAACTGCGCCAGACACTTGTCTTATATAGGCGTTGCCGACCGCAGCACCATGTTCTGCCTGTTTACATATCTGTGTATTTGAATCCGAATGCGTATACCAGTTTCTTTGACGCTTCAGTGTATAATAGTCATACACAGTGCGTACAAAGTGCAATAAGTCCAAATATTCTTGTATGTGAGATCTTAATATGTACACCCATCAGCGTGTTGCTTGTTTTCTCTCTGTGTCGAACAATCTTCCCAAAAGCACCTCAGAAACTTTATGACTCGATGTTTTCTATACAGCCATATCTACCAAATCAAGCAGACTACGCCTGTCGGCATAGACTAACCGGTTTGCGTCCACGCGTCCACACATCTACACCGGACCTGCAGTCAAGGGGGAAATAATCATTAAAGGCTTGTTCTTGTCTTATATACATGGAGGTACTAACCAACCTAAAAAGATACGTCTTGTGATAGCTGCAATTATTAGTCTGCAAATGACGTAAACACAGATGTAAAGTTATTCAGTACACCGTCCTCAGTCACCAGTAGAAATATCTGCACTTATATCCATTACATCGCGTACAACGAACTTCATAGCGAAGGAGACTAGTTCACACTCGTGATGAGACGAGTCTGCCCGCTGAAGCGAAAGAAGCGGGAAGCGTGGCTGGTTTTCTAACTGAGCAGCGCCGTGACGAAAGGTGGGGGAGGCGAGTGAGCAGACTCACGTAGCACGTTGGGACAGCCGGTGCTTTGTTTTCCGGCGCGCTGCTCGGCGCTTCGCCCTGGACTTTCTCCCGGCACGCCGCAGCGCGGCTCGGCGTGGCCGGCCAGAAGACGCAGACACGGGCAGCACGCCAGTTCCCACGCCTGGCTTACTGGTCGCTCTTGCGACACGCAGCCCACTACGCATCTCGCACCGTAGTGCAGTCACCTCAAGGCTGAACGCTCAAACTGATGGGCGAAACTGGGCTACAGGGCGAGGCGGCGCTCCAGTTACGGCACCTTCCATCCAGTCTGATGTAGGTTTTCGTTTGTTTCATCAGCAATTCCACTTCAGCCATCTACAGAGTGCGTGTACCCCTAGGTTAAAACAATACATCGTACAATGCCTGATAAAAACTATGAAGCACGCAAGAAGGGGAGCAGGAAACGAAATGAAAACTAACGGCCTCAGAGACTATGTGATCTTATTTCAATGATGGCAAAATCGAGTCAAATTTACAAAGAACTTGGCTGTATGAACTCACTTATCAGTGAGACGTTGAACCCGTTCTGCCCTGGATGCATGCAGTGATTTGGCTAGGAAGGGACTCATAACGCCGTTGTACCCTCCCCAAAGGCAAGTTATCCCACAACTGTTTTACGTGGTCGTTAATGTTCTGGATACTGGCGATAGGACGGAGTTGACGTCTGAGATGGTCCCACACATGTTCTCCTGCGGACGTCCGGAGCTCTTGCTGGTCACGGAAGTACCTCATCTTCAAGCATATACGCTACTGCCCATTACAATTGCTCCACCAAGAATAAATGCAGAGGATAAACGGGTATTCATTGGACAAATATATTATACTAGAACTGACATGTGATTACATTTTCACGCAATTTGGGTGCATAGATCCTGAGAAATCAGGACCCAGAACAACCACCTCTGGCCGTAATAACGACCTTGATACGCCTGGGCATTGAGTCAAACAGAGCTTGGATGGCGTGTAAAGGTACAACTGCCCATGCAGCTTCAATACAATACCACAGTTCATCAAGAGTAGTGACTGGGGTATTGTGACGAACCAGTTGCTCGGCCACCATTGACCAGACGTTTTCAATTGGTGAGAGATCTGGAGAATGTGCTGGCCAGGGCAGCAGTCGAACATTTTCTGTATTCAGAAAGAGCCGTACAGGACATGCAACAGGCGGTCTTGCATTATCCTGCTGAAATGTAGGGTTTCGCAGGGATCGAATGAAGGGTAGAGCCACGGGTCGTAACACATCTGAAATGTAACGTCCACTGTTCAAAGTGCCGTCAATGCGGACAAGAGGTGACCGAGACGTGTAACCAATGGCACCCCATACCATCACGCCGGGTGATACGCCAGTATGGCGATGACGAATACACGCTTCCAACGTGCGTTCACCGCGATGTCGCCAAACACGGATGCGACCATCATGATGCTGTAAACAGAACCTGGATTCATCCGAAAAAATGACGTTTTGCGATTCGTGCACCCAAGTTCGTCGTTGAGTACACCATCGCAGGCGCTCCCGTCTGTGATGCAGCGTCAAGGGTAACCGCAGTCATGGTCTCCGAGCTGATAGTCCATGCTGCTGCAAACGTCGTCCCACTGTTCGTGCAGATGGTTGTTGTCTTGCAAACGTCCCCATCTGTTGGCTCAGGAATCGAGACGTGGCTGCACGATCCGTTACAGCCATGCGGATAAGATGCCTCGCAATCGCGATAGGCTACAATCCGACCTTTATCAGAGTCGGAAACGTGATGGTACGCATTTCTCCTCCTTACACGAGGCATCACAACAACGTTTCGCCAGGCAACGCCGGTCAACTGCTGTTTGTGTATGAGAAATCGGTTGGAAACTTTCCTCATGTCAGCACGTTGTAGGTGTCACCACTGGCGCCAACCTTCTGTGAATGCTCTGAAAAGCTGATCATTTGCATATCACAGCATCTTCTTCCTGTCGGTTAAATTTCGTGTCTGTAGCACGTCATCTTCGTGGTGTATAATTTTAATGGCCAATAGTGTAGTTCACAGATACTTGGCATGTTTGGACGAGCATTGTGCTGCAGAAAAATGGCGTCACGGTAGTATCGCATGCAGGACCGCAGAGAGCCAGGAGAGCACTCCGTCTTTAGGCCACAAGTGGCCCACCGGGACCATCCGACCGCCGTATCACCCGCAGTTGAGGATGTGGAAAGGAGGGGCATGTGGTCAGCACATCGATCTCCCTGTCGTTATGATGGTTTTCTGCGACCAGAGACGCTACTATTCGGTCGCGTAGCTCCTCAATTCGCATCACGAGGCTGAGTGAACCCCGAAAAACGGCAACAGCGCATGGCGGCCCGGATAGTCACCCATCTAAGTGCCGGCCATACCCCACAGCGCTTAACTTCGGTGATGCGACGGGAACTTGTGTATCCAGCGCTACAAGGCCGTTGCCCGAGAGCCAGGACAGGGTCCAGGGAGAAATGTCTGAATCGGCTCCATCTCCAAATAGAGCTACCCAATTTAATTGTTAAGGTCTGTCATGACTTAAACATTAATGCAGTTCTGAGAATATTGAACTTATATAAAAAAAGTGCTCATTGGGGTGAAATGTTGAGTAAACATAATTTCTTACTAAACACTAAACATGTCTTCACGAATGCAATCGGTCTGTGCACGACATTGCACGATACTGATACATTCGGAAAAGCCACTCGCTTTATTGGAATTTTTGGAGGGTCATACCTCGGGTTCTTTTGGTCACAGGGATAAGGGGTCAAGTGCTTTAGATAGCTCTCGGCCTAACGACCATTTGTGTACCTATTGCAAAAACTTTCATACTGTAGCTATCCCACAATACAGGGTCAAATCTTAAATATCACACATTTTCTGCAGTCGCTGTAATTAAGCAAATCGGTTTGTTATTTTCAGTTAGGTGTGGTCTAGGGTGGACCTTAGGCCGCTTATGAAAGCAACCTTTATTCACAGCCGATCCTTGGGAAATCTTCAAAAAAGACGTCTTCTGAGTACCAAATGTACCAGTTGTGGGAACGACCACTTCTATAATTTACCTCGATGACAGA
This sequence comes from Schistocerca americana, assembly GCF_021461395.2. NCBI lineage: Eukaryota > Metazoa > Arthropoda > Insecta > Orthoptera > Acrididae > Schistocerca > Schistocerca americana. The sequence goes on along the minus strand of NC_060122.1, from coordinate 446,706,296 downwards.
TCTTTTAAAATTTTACCATATGTTCTTAAGATGATAGTCTCTCGGAACTCACAAAAGTTTCTCGATATGATTATCCATTTCCAAGATCCAGACGTTCAAAGTTATCGGAATTATGCAGTAAAATATACACGTAATATCCCCGGACTGATGTGTAAATGAAGTTTTAATTGATTTCTTGAGCACTTTGCAAGGGTTCTAGGGCCATTGCAAGGGCTCAGAGCTCACGAATCTGTTTTAAATCAGCATTTTTTCACCAATAAAACTTTTATGATGCATTGTCTCTGTATAATGACCATTTCATTTAACTTCTTGCTCAAAGTGATGCTGCAGTAACAAGAAAGGGGCTAAAACGGATCTTCAAAAGGCTGTCAGAATTATATAAAACTGGAAAAACTGCAAGTTCGGTAAAATATTTCTCATAATATTTTTATACCTTTATGATACATACAAATCACAAAGGAAGGCGTTTTCGAAAAAATGCGATTTATGACCAAAGTATCGAGAAAAAACGAGAAGGAAACGATTTTGTGTTAACCTTATATTACGTATCCTAATTTGTTTATTATATGTGCCAAATTAGATATATGTAACGAAGTATATAAACAAACTGTCAAAACTTTATTGAATTATAGGAATCGTTTTATACAAGCTGTATATGCTGTCGTAGCAGGAAAAGGAAACGAACCACGGGAAAAATGAACCTGTCGGAGTACAAAAAGGAGATATGTTCCTCTTGAAAAGACTGACAAAAAAGTGGGAAACCAGCTGCCTCAACCTTCATTCCGCCTTCTTCATCAAAATTTTTGGCATGCGAACGTATTCGCGTCTTTTTGTGCTGAACGAGAATGGCAGAGAGGCAGAGGTACTGATGATCAGTGTGAGACAGTGGCAGTAAAATGGAGATGCATGTATACAGAATCTCTGGGAGGAAAAGAGAGAGAAGGCAGTTGAAATGAAAAAGATAGGTGAGTGGACGCCATACCATAGGCTTGGGAGGTCTGAACCCTCCAAGATACATACGTGTAGTGGAGGGTGCACTTTGGACTGAAGGCAGAAGAGAGAGAGGAGACAGTGGCAGTGGGATAGTGGAACATGCTGTATATCTATGACAGAACAACGAGACAGTGGGAGAGACGAATAGCGGCAGTGATACGGAGATGCTGGACCTGAAGTTTCACTACAAACAGAGACTAGGTAAAAGGATTTACAATGTTCTATGTTAAAAGAACGCGAACGTGTTCGCATGGCTAAAGTTTTGGTGAGGATGGCGGAATGAGGAGCTGGTTCCCCACTTTTCTATCAGAGTCCTTTCATGAGGAACGTATTTATCTTTTTGTGCTCCGACAGAAGCATTGTTCCTCTTGTTTATCTTATCGAGCTGCACGTTGCACGAGATACCGCCGGCGGATTTCAAGCGAACTAACAGCTGTTTCTGGTGCAATAGTTGGATCGGAGCGCGCGGTAGTATACACACGTGTACCATCGAGCCACCATTAACAATGCTAATTTCAGTTCCATGTTGGATGCAGTGTTATCCTCTATTACGGAACACGTGGACATTCGAGAAAATTTATACAGACTGTGGCATGCCACCGCACTGCAATTAGAAAGCGGATGACCCGAAGAAATAGCGCGAATTGTTCCGACGGAGAAAGGAAATTTATAGGCAGGTGTATCAGATAAACTGATCCTAATTTTCTGGTGTCGTAGGGGACAAGAATATATACGTTACTTATCAATAATAGAGTGTCTGCAAATGCTTCGTACATAATGAGGCTTTCTATTCGAGCAGAAAACCACATTGCTCCTGTGAGAACAGCAGTATATCACATATTCATCAGAAAATAGTGCTATTGAGCTCGGAATTTGGAAAATGAGCGGAAAAAGCACGGCAGGCTGCTACTCGCTGCTCGATTTCGTTCATTCACAAACATCGGTCTAGACCATTTAATTTTTAACTTGTTTGAAGCGTCCTTAATAGTGGTGCAGAAAGTTCAGCTGCTCTTTTGGTGATGTACGAGTATTTAATTGCAGACTACTCAATTGATTTAGCAGCAGCGGCAAACGTTTCCTCTCTCGCTTTCCTACGTGCATTACGAGGCCTGCCTTTTACGCTGCCTGAAACCAAAACACGTTTCTGCCAATCGCAAGGTGGGGCCTTGCCAAAGCGTTCCCTGTCATTGTTTGCCCTGTCTATGGACGTTCGTGCACCCACACACATGCCACTAATCGCCCCTCCGCAGTGTAACGGAGACCACTTACGTCAGCCATGGCTTCACAACTGAAACAATGCAGCGCTGAAAAGAACAATACGTTACTGACAATAGTGTTTTCCATCCGCTTCAAAGCAGTGATAACAATACAAGAATTATTTATTTCTTAAACTTCAAGAGGGGTCGAGGATTTCTCGTCCACCTCCGTAGCTTTGTGGTCAGCGAGGCTGACTGCTATGCGCAGGACCCGGGTTCGATTCCCTGTGCTACTATCGATTCTTTCGTGGTAGGAGCAATGGAACGGGCCGACCCTGATTTGAGATGCCATTTGGTGAACTTATTAACTGAGTAGCCAGTAGCTTCAGATCACGAAAACTGACCACGACCGTGAAAGCAATGTTCTGACACCACGCCACTCAATACCGCATTCAGTGACACTATTGGCAGAGGAAGGCACCGCGGTCGGTCGATACCGATGTACTTGCTAGGTCCTGTGGACCGAGTTTATGTTCTTGGGGACTGCTCGCACATCCTATAGAAGAATGGTATTCTCGGGAGCTCTGTCTCTTTATCAACAAATCTCAGTATGACATAGTCTTAATTAAAATGGGTTCTTTGTTTCATTAACACAAAAAGCTAGACTTTTGCAGCGATACTTATGAACTGACGCCGCCACAATACTTTGCGTGTTGTAAGTCCAGAATTAGCCGGACCTCTCTGGGAGCTTTTGCTCTGCAGGTCAGATCAATGCCGGTGCCTGTATCGGTCAGGATATCTCAAATGATGTGAAGCTCGGGTAGGTGCCGTGTCTTGGCATGAAAGCAGCTGAACTGCAGTTCACGTGCATTTGCTTCCCCACCTCGGTCATCCCTCTACGATCTTGTTTCAAGTCTTAGACTTTTCTTGCTATAGCAGGAGGGGAGACAGTGCTGTCTGGCTTCACGCTGTCACTCATTGTCCATTTGTTAGTTTGCAGAAGCAGCTTTCCTAGCGATATACGTATTTTGTTTCGCTACAATATTTGGTATCGATACTAACACCTCAAATTGTGTCGTCACCATGAGAATATCGGAACAAAAGTATTGTTACCAACAGTATCGCAAGCTACTGAGTGCTCATGTATTTTTTGAACTATTGTTGAACACAAAGCAACATATATAGAGTAAAAAGCGAAACACGATGATCAGCCAAAACATTATATTTACCTACTCAACAGCGCGTAGGTCCACCTTTGGAACGCAGTACAGCAGGGATTCTACGTGGCATGGATCTGATAAGTCCTAAGCATCCAGATGTCTACGTTCGCAAACCCCGTAAATTACAGGCTGGTGGTTTGTGGGGCTGATGTGCTACATCGAACAAGCGAATCTGGTGGCCAAGACATCAGCGTGAGTTCCCTATCAGGCTAATAAAACCGCTGTAGCACAATCCTGACATTGCGGCACGGACAGTTGCCCTCCTGGAAAACGCGAACGCCGTCATGGAAGACATCGACGTGAAGGGATGTAAGTGGTCCGCAACAGATTTCATGTAATCCACAGCTGTCAAACTGTCGATTATGAATACCTCAGGTCCCATGGACGACCAGATGAATGCCCCCATAGCATAATACTGTCCCCACAGGCCTGAACCAAAGGTGTGACGCGTGTGTCGAGCAGTCTGTAGCCAAGATGATGGCATATCCGGACACGACGATCGGTCTGGTGTAACCGGGCGACACTTTTCGATTGATCCACGGTCAAATCTCAAAGATCCCGCGCCCACTGCAGCCACAGTTGACGAAGTCTTTGCGTCAGTTTGGAAACATGTAGACGCCGCCTGCTGCTGAGCCTTCTATTCAACAGTGAGCACTGAGCGGCGTGCTCAGAAACACTTGTGCATACACCAGCGCTGTACCGTGTCGTCAGATCAGTTACGGATCCCCACCTGCCCCGCCTTACATGGCGATGAAGCCTCCGACATATACGTCCAGTGATGAGACATGGACATCCAGCAACTTGTGGTCTCCTTCAACCACTTTCTATAGATGCACACAACACTAGTGCAAGAACAGCCGACCACCTTCTCCGTTTCCGAGATGGTCGTTCCCAGCCGTCGGGCCACAACAAACTGCCGTTAGTCAAAGTCACTTCCTCAGTGGATTTCCCTATTTGTGGCCCGTATCGTCGCTAGAATGATTCCCCATTCCTCTTTGCAGCTCGTCAGATTGACTCAGCGTTCTTGTCTGGATGTCGTGTGTGCCCTGAATTGACATCAGATATGCACGACGAAGTCCCTATGATACGAGATGGCTGTGTGCCTACACGAATGTTAATAAAGCTTGTACTTACATTTTGTAGCGACTTGTTCGTAGGGTTGCGTTGTGTGTTCCAGCTTTCTTTAATTGTGAAAAATATCGTTCAGGAAACTGTCTCTGTTGCTGACTGATTGGTTGATAGCTTGTACATAATCCGGTTTTTTACATAACAACATATTTTTTTAAATTTTTAACAGAGCCAAGCACACATACGTCTTATATCATGAACATTCATTTTAGAAGTACCTCTAGGTTCAGAAATGCCTGGGATGTTTGGAATAGTTCTAAAGTCAACAAGTTGTTTACAATATTAGTTTTGGGTACAAATGTTAAGAAGAGTTTACAATAGGCGTGGAATTTAGTGTACGTATTGGTGTGTTTTACACAAAAATGGGATGTTATAGTATTGCTGCTTTAATATGCACTCTTTTGTGAGTAGTACAAGTAGTTTGACTAACGTATTGTACTCTGAGCGATCTTGTCAACACTGATATTTTGCTATATGTTCCTCAAACCTGTGATACTTTTCGTGTCTTTTAAGTAATTTGGCAGTATAAAAATATACGTGGAGTTTTGAATATGACGAAGATGTGAACCAGTTGCGTATTTACGTCGAGTAATCCTCGGACTAACACGTTTGAAGGAAAGTGTGGGTTTTACTGTATTCTCCGTCAACTGAGCTTTATAATGGGATATAAACTTCAGCAAAGGTAATTAGCTTCTGATTTATGAATTTTCGTAAATCCTGTGTCACTTTAAATTAAATGTTGTTTTCATGTTTTGGTGGCTTTAAAGATTGTTTGCAAGTCGTGGCGTGTCAAAGACTACATTGAGTATCATTACCTTTTGCTGTAAGATGGTATTGTTATATTAGGTAGTTTGTCATAGTAGGGGTTTTGGCTTATCAGTAAATCTCATTATATGAAAGAGATGACATCGTTTTTAAGGTCAGTAAGTACATATCGTCATTTCAGATAGTCTTGAGAACATTATTATTCAAGTTACGAACGTTGATCTTTGCTGAATAGTAAAAAAATTGCCAAGGGAATTTACTGATATCACTTCTGACGAGATTAGCTCATTCATTTCTGAGTTGAGTATTAAGTGCAGGGATCGATAACAGAGGATAAGCGTTTCAAGCTCGTGTATACTTCCCTTATTGCACCAAGAGCCCGCAGCGCCAACAGGCTTCATTGAGTGTCCCAGGGGCATTGATCATAATGTTTTGGCTCATCCCTCTATGAATGAACGACGTGGTGTGGTGGTTGGCGCACTGGACTCCATTCGGGAGGTTCAAATCCGCGTCCAGTCATCCAGATTTAGAATTTTCGTGATTCCCCTAAATCGCTGCTGACAAACGCCACTATAATTCCTCTGAAAGGACACGGCCGTTTTCCTACCCCATCCTTGAAACACACCGAGCTTGTGGTCCGTCTCTTCTGACCTCGATGTTGAGGGTCGTTAAACTTTAATCTTCCTTCTTCTTCTTCCTCTTCATCAGTCTATGTAAATCACTTTGCGTTTTTATGAATCAGCTTGAATATAAATGTAGCTGCAAACGTAATGACTAAATAACGAATAATCCAACTGCAAACGACATACAGCCATTTATACAATTTTTATGCTACCCATACGAGTCATTACAGTGTGTTATTGCAAGCTTTTCTTTTAAGACGGAAGCATTCATTTACAGTAATACTTTTCCTTAATTTTTTTAAAGTAATAAAAGCCTCCACGTTGGATTCAAGGTAAAATATGTTAAAAGTTGGCAACATATTGGAACTCACAGCGTCCCCAGTGAAATAATAAGAAAAGACTTAAAAAATAGTATTTATAAAGAAGAGACATTGTAATGTTGTTGCCTTAATTTCCTATGTAAGCGGTGCTGATAGACAATAAAAGCGGGTTAAAAGCTGTGAGCTATGTGGGGAAGTTAACCTTGCATTATTGCGCAACTGTTTCACCTGGTATCCAGTCTAGCTTACCAAATTCCCAACCAGACTAACATTAATTATAATCTCTTAATAGTCATACGACAACCGTTGATATATATATATATATATATATATATATATATATATATATATATATATATATAAAGAGAATTTAAATAAAAAGAAAGAAATAAATCAGTTTATATTTCGAAATTTATTTTAACATCGATCATTGAAATTTCAGCATATTAAACTTGATTCATAACTAAACTGGTGCTTTATTTAGGATTGTGAAAATGTGAGATTGTAATCTTACGGAACACATCAAATATGGAGCCAAGATTGGGAGACTGCATACAACACTGCATTCATAAAATAACACACAAAGAACGTTGAAACATATGCAAGAGGAAATTAACCACAACCAACCGATTCAATTTTCACCCAAAGAAGTTACGTTCGTAGCGCAATCCTGTCTGTCATGTAATTACCTCACACTGGTATACTAAATTCATACTAACTCTCTGTGAAATCTTCCCGAAAAGAATAGCTGAGGGCTACTTTGATGATTACACCACATGCCTCACGTGGTCAACTTGGTTTACACAAAGAGTGTAACTCCACAATAATTTTGATAATTAAAATAAATTAGATCGAAAAGCAATTTACAAAAGAAAAACCTCGAACTGGTTACTATCGTCTTACTATTAACCTGATGGGTCAAACAATTGTATAAGTACGTGGTACTGGTCTCACAAAGTACACCCCACGTGGGTTGAACATAAAGAAAAGTTGCTATATTGAAAAATATTGTCAAGAGGAGACTTTATAATCTCATACACATGCGCAATTAAGATTGATTATCTTAGTTAGAGTTACTGATCAACACGTGGTTCCACTTTACTCACAAAGTAGTGACAAAGCAACTACCGGAATATATTCTGAACTTCACACTCGAATTACACTGCGTTGCAATTTAAGATAACATTAGATATTTTAGAGCTAAACCTGAAATAAAGCTGATTAAATTTTCAGTTAGGCTGAACTTAAGAAATCCATTGTCCTATGGACTTAGCAGACACGTGCTTAGCTGGAGATCTTACCACTTCAGACGCTCGCCGCGGACAGACTGCCGTGGTCCCTTCCTGAGGGTGGCTCACAAATACAAACGGAAGTGTCCAGAGGGGCAGCTTTCTATACCAACATGACAAGGGACGGGCGGGACCATACTAAGAATAGAAACCTCTCTGCTTTTAGAAAGCGTAGCTACCTGTTCGGGCGGTTGTCCTACTGTTCTCTAGCAGACAGGCTTGTCTGCTACCCTCAAGCATGCAAGTAGAAATACATTTGCTCATTCATCCTCTCACACAGAAAGGGGGGGGGGGGTTGACAGTATATTATCATATACAGTATATAAAAGAAAGCGGATGTAGGTCCCGTATGAGACTGTGTGACAAGAATTACATATAAACTGTGTTTTAAAGTATAGTAGTGTGACAGATCGTTCTTGTTTATGTGTAAAAGTAACACGTTTCACTGCTCAGTCTCCTCCCAGATAGTCAGTAACACCACAGTAAATTTAGAAGAGGAATTTATGCCGTAAATGACAACAGATTTAAGAAATTAACATGAAAGGAATCCAACAGAGACCTTTCATAACCCCAACGCTCCAGGAAAAGACTGTGCAGGGAATTTTCTGGCCATGCTAGGACATTCCCAAGCAGGCTTCTCACTCCCAACTTAAACCAAAATGTAAAGAAAAGGCAAAAGGTCACTAGCTACTTGCTAAAACACAATAATTTCAACACATCTTTAGAATCTACCAATTTCAAAGAGAAAAAAAACAATCTGTGACACCTATTTAAAAGATAGTGTAGACCTAATTCGGTCAGCAAGTAAAAACCATGGTTCCTGTGTCATTAATATGAAAACAATTTCTGGTTGTTACCCTTATGGAGTTCACCAGTATTTGCTCATTGCAAGAGCCAACTGATCACAGGAAAATTTATGACTGTTTATTAACAAGTAAAATTTATGAAAATAGCAAAAGCCACAGCAATTTAAAAAAAACATGAAAATAACATCAGTATTATAAAGCAGAACATTACAATGCACAATCCGCAAAAGCAAAAACAAGATAAGAGAAAAAACATGTTTTACAAAGTGGTTATCGCAAAAAAATTCAATATCTTATAAAACTAATAATTTGTAGAACTAAAATATCTTGGTGGCACTAATTTAATCACCCTACTATATTTCAGTCAGTTAGCAAACAATGATCACTGTGTCATTATACTGAAACTACAATTAATTATGTGATTGTTGCCGTTAAGGGGTCCCTCACTATAAATATGCCCCATGCAAAGGCTAATCGATCACAGTCCAATGAGAATGAATAGCTATCTGACTGATAAACGAAGCAATGCCACAGGAATGAATTTACGAAATAAAATATCACAAATCTAATACACCACACAAAAACAAACATTGAGAAATAAAACAGCTCTGAAAGTACAGTAGTCAACGTCTAAAAAAACACCAATAAATAAAACACCTGCAAAATACAAGAGTCAGTCTACTAAAAAAAAAACACCAATAAATCGAATCCCTACAAAATACACTATCAAAGTTTCTCTGAAAGAACACACGTATATGCATTGGACTAAGAACTGTATAATCACTGTTCAGTGGCAAACTCAGTAGTTCCACTGTTCCGAGGCAAAATGTAAGGGGGGGGGGGGGGGGGGGGTTCGTCGCCGCAGCTGTCAATAGGGAATTTTGTCCATCTGTTGCCTGCAATCCCGCCGTCTCTGCCCTCTCATGAAGTTTCTCTTGGTGGCCCGTGTCACGTACATCTCTATTTGGTTCCATATTTGTGTTGTCAAATTCGTGCGGTATCCTCGATTGACACGCCAGGTTGATATTCCTGGGCAAGGATGACACTTAGTGGCTCTTCTTTGTGCCACCCTTAGCAACCAGAGAACACCGAACCATAATTTACTGTCGCTTGACAATGGGCTTCCGCCAAGAAATGTTGACAGTCGCCGTTGACGCCTGTAAGTTTCTCTGGACAGTACCTGTCAAAAGGTTCCACGCCCCTTTATCCCCTGTCTCCTGTCGTTTCACCACGGCCGTCTCATCACGGTCGCGTGCGTGTGGTGTGTTGCCAGCAGATGGGTTTCCGCTTGGTGGACCGCTCGGCCATCTCAGGTCATCGCCTCCACGAAGGATCGCACTGGTGCGGCCGGCCTTTAGCTCCGGGTGCAATGGGAAGTGTTTGTCCCGTCCCCTTCTTTTGTTGTCGACCGCGCTCCCGAAGTGGCCCGGTTGACACTGTGCCTGCTGGTAAACCCGCCCGTTTACAACTAGTCCCACTGCTCCCGCTGTCTCGTAAGAGTTTAGCCGGTTCGCTTTCACGTTCTCAGCTGCATTCACAGAAATTGTTCATCATAGTTATGTGATTACAAAATGTTATATATAATACCAATTAGTATTGTCTTTCACAATTTTTAAGATCAAAAGTGAGACTTAATTTTTTTTAAATAAAAAAGTTAGATGAATCGACAATATAAAAATTAAAGTTAAATGACTTGACAATGTAAAAAATAAAAGTGAAAGGACTTGACAATGTAAAAAATAAAAATTAAATGAACTGACAATATAATATCTAAATGCACATCACTAATGTGGTTCACTTGCGTTTTAATAAATCAAATGCTACTTATTAATTCACTAAAATGAATAGGATTATGCCTTGTGCAAGTATAGGTCAATAGGTCAGGCCAGCATAGGGTTCACATGTTATTTACACACAAACACATACACACCTGTTGTCTATACTACAAACTAACTACCCATAAACATGTATTACTCAAAATTCTACTTCTATCCACTTCTAGTTAATCCAACAAGCTACTACAATGCTACTTCAACAAAGTGTTTACACCACTATAACATTGTTCTAATTCGTCCTCTTCCTGACGCTCGCCGCATATGTCTTGTCACATGATAAATATGGAGAAACTTTCCTTAAACATACACAGTAAAAAGAACAATGGTTATTTACACGCCAAAACATTTATACCAGTTGACGCACCTGATAAGAGACTCGCAGTTATACATTTATCATACTCATATATTCACACATAAAACAGTAAGAAAATTTCATCTAAGATTACGTTATCACAAGAATTAATCACACAGATGACTCTGAGAAGGGTAAAAATATTTTCATCCTACAGGTTATATTACATTTTCTTACCCATTTTCCTCTAATTTCGTTCCTTCTTTAAGTTACCTTTCGCTTCCAAATCAGTTATTTCGCCTGTGGTGGTTATTCTGGATTCATTTCTCATGAATGACAAAATTGTGGTCTCCTCTATTCCGTAAAACAGTTTCATCTTAACATATTGAACTTACAACAGACACAAAAGATCCGAATCCTCCTGTAGTTTAAATGACAAATGTTTTGCTTCATCCTTATTACCTTAAACCAAGCTTTCCTTCGGTCCCATAATCAAAATTATTTAATCTTCCTCTACCTTCAAGAGGGAAATTTCCTCAGTACAAATCATATAGGCTGCAGTGCATCCCGCACCAGAGAAAACAGTAAGCTGTAATGCTCACAGCATCAGCAAAACACATAAACGTCGCTTTTCTAGGACAAGTATTAAAGCAGAATAATTTTTCAGGCTCTGGCTCAACATCAGGCAAGACTACAAAAAGGATCCACATTTCCGTTCCATTCTCCATTTTCTGGATAACTGCTCGCTGTTTGACTGCCATAATAATATTTCAGGGCCACATAAATTACACAAACCACAACTCTTCTTTCACCTCGAAGGGAATCAATCTACTTCCGAAATCCACAGACAGCACTTTACATACTCAGCTATAAAGAACAAAAAAGACATATATCATCAATATTAACATATCATCGCATATTGGGAAGCCAATGGTTAAACAATCGTATTATCGCATCCTGTTTTCAAGATTCCAAACTCACTCATTCCCTTCTCAGAGTTCTCCTATCTTAAAATATTCATACAGCACGCATACTATAGTAAGAGATCCTCATTTATACTGACAGATATAGAATAGTAATAGATAGATAGTAGCACTGAAAGCAGAAAATCGGAAACAAGGCTACTAACAGCTGGGGACCTGGGTTTGCCAGACCCATAATACCCACAGATCGGATATTCCCCTGAGTTTTGCATTAATTCAACACAGATCTTGCTTCCCTCAGGAGCGACTCGTTTCAATTTACACAAAAAAAACATAAACAGCATTTCACTCGTTCACAAAGAAACCTTTTATCTTCACATTTGAACCAACCTAAATCCTAATTGCACAAGGAAAGAAAAAAAACTACAAACATCACTTCAATCAATCACATAGGAACATTTTTATCAATATTTTTACCAACATATTATTCAAAATGCATATGTCACAAATGTAAACTAATCAATTGTTTCTCCTCACCGTCCTCTCTACTCCTCACTGTCCTCTCTATATACCCTATGTACTCATTTGCCACGTCGCTCATTTGTTCCGATTGGGCGCCTTCTGCGCTGATCATTTGTCATTGCTGGTTTTGTTCATTTCCATTTGCTGGATTATGTCTAGGGGTGGCCGGCCGAATTTCAACATCATATGGTGCTCCGCCTACAATCCTATTCCCACCGTGTTCATCGTAGTATCGATTCTGGTTGCCGTACCTGTAGCATTCACGATCTTGTCCACGTCCTCGATCATTTCCGTTGTTCCACCTGTGTTCGCGACTGTTACCCCAGTTTCTATACGGCCGGTCCCGATTATTGTTCCGTTCGCATCGCGACGACCAGTCACGCCATTGATTAGTACTACGGCCACGACTGCGATCGCGCCGATGTGCCCCGTAATAACTTTGTGCCTGATTAGGCGGGCATTCTGCTGTATTATATTCCAACTCTTGGAGAAGTGTCTTAAACGTTTCCACGTCCTCTTTGCATCGTCCCGCAAGAATGACGTGGCGCAAGTGCATCGGCAATTTGGTGATGCATATCCTAATTAGTTCCGCAGGCCCGTATGGGTCGTATAGAAATTGATTTGCCTGCAGCATGTGGTCGAACAGGCATTTTGGGCTGCCGAAACCAGACTGGTTCAAATTTGGCAGCATAATTATGCCATGCTTGACCCTATCTTGTGCCGCTTCCGACCAATAGGCGGACAGAAAGGCTTGTCGAAACTCCCGAGTGGAGTTCCAGTGACTCGCTGCCGACCTCATGCGAATCGCCAGTTCGCTTTCCAAATAGCCACACATATATTCTATCTTATGTGAACTTGCCCAGTCGGGGGGAAGACAGAACTCAAATTGCTCGAGCCATGCCCGTGTATGTATTCCTTTTTGCGAATTTCGAAATATCTCAAACTTTCTCACTGTAAGGAAATGTTTGAAATCAAATCCCCGCATTTCCTCCCGGTGAGGCCCTTGAATGTTTCTATTTTTTCTCATGTCTGCCCCTCAAAATACATTCTTCCCTGTCGTCAAAATCTCCCTCGTGGCCGGAGTCCCTCTGCACTGTTCGTACGGCTATTTTTAGTGCTATTGGCGAGTTTCTAGATGCGCCACGCGTTCTTGTAATTCGTCTGTTACAGCTTTGTGCCGCCTGTTCACTTCCAACTGTCCCTTCTGAAATCTAAGAAGCGAACGCACTTCTTCGGTCTCTGCGACCGCTACCTGTGTAGTATTGTTATCGCTCTCCGTCACCTTCATCGTGCCTATGATGTCCGCTAATGCCGCAATCTTATCATGTATTTGTCTGTTGTACTCCGCCCCAGTCTGCTTCAATTGTTCTACTTGCTGTTCGAGTGCATGAATCGCTTGACTGTTGTCCGCTACTGTGTTGCTAACGGACGCGGGACAATGCGTTTCCGCCTCCTGGACCCTCGAGAGTACCTGCGGGCGTTCCCTTTGGCATTCTCAGTGCTTGGAAATTCCTAAGTAGCTGTACTTCGCTCTCTTTCGATTCTGCATCGCGACTCCGCTTGTCCTGTTCTAAGGCTTGCAGACGGTCATCGATTTGTTCAAATGTACGGCCTAATTCTTTCATAATATCGCTTTTTATTTCACTTGCCAGATTGTTTATTCTTTGTGAGATATCATCGGACACTCTCTGCATCGACTTCTCAACTTTATTTGTCTGCTGGATTAGTTTTTCGTCTATTTGTTCGCCTAGCTCGCGAATCGATTTTTCAGATTTCTGCGTCATTTGTTCGCCTAGCTCACGGATCGATTTTTCAGATTTCTCTGTCATTTGTTCGCCTAGCTCTCGTATCGATTTTTCAGATTTCTGCGTCATTTGTTCGCCTAGCTCTCGGATCGATTTTTCATATTTCTCTGTCATTTGTTCGCCTAGCTGTCGGATCGATTTTTCAGATGATTCTTTTTGTTCTCGGAACGATTTTTCTGCTTTCTTTGCGTTTTCTTTATTTTGTTGCAATAAGGCTTTCATGAGTTCTGCCAAATCAATTTGGTTAGTAGGAGGCAAATTAATTTCTGGCTCTGCTGTGAGCCAGTTCGTCATGTTTTCCATTTCGTCTGAAGTATTCCCCATTGCATTTTCGGAACCGCCCGACGTGTTAATATTCGAAATCAAATTATCCCCTTGGTCCATGGTGCTTAAGTTGTTGGACCACCTACTTTTAGCTTGGTTACGTGTCTGCATTAGTTCAATTTATACTCGGTATGCAACACACTAATCACAATAAATGTATCCCCCAAAAATTACGACAGTTACACGAAAGGTACCCAACTTTGTACGCACTTTTTCACACGCAAAACAAATTTTTATCTTTGATCGAAGCAGTGCAATTTACAAGCTAGAAAAAACACACACACACATATAAAACACACAGATATAGAAAAGGAAAACAAAACAACAAGACAAACAACACAACGCCGCTCAACAACGCCATGAATCATTTGAAAGTCTGCTCAGAAACAACGCAGAAGTTGTTTGAGTGCTGCAGGGAAAAAAAAACTAAGATTATACAACGCTCGCAATCTAACGTTTCAGAGATTCCAGAGTCTAGCGGAATCACAGAACAGGGTCGCCATGTGTAATGCTGTTGCTTTAATTTGCTATGTAAGCGGTGCTGATAGACAATAAAAGCGGGTTAAAAGCTGTGAGCTATGTGGGGAAGTTAACCTTGCATTACTGCGCAACTGATTCACCTGGTATCCAGTCTAGCTTACCAAATTCCCAACCAGACTAACATTAATTATAATCTTTTAATAGTCATGCGACAACCGGTGATGTATATATAAAAAAAGAGAATTTAAATAAAAAGAAATAAATCAGTTTATATTTGGAAATTTATTTTATCATCGATCATTGAAATTTCAGCATATTAAACTTGATTCATAACTAAACTGGTGCCTTATTTAGGATTGTGAAAATGTGAGATTGTAATCTTACGGAACACATCAAATATGGAGCCAAGATTGGGAGACTGCATACAACACTGCGTTCATAAAATAACACACAAAGAACGTTGAAACATATGCAAGAGGAAATTAACCACACCAACCGATTCAATTTTCACCCAAAGAAGTTACGCTCGTAGCGCAATCCTGTCTGTCATGTAATTACCTCACACTGGTATACTAAATTCATACTAACTCTCTGTGAAATCTTCCCGAAAAGAATAGCTGAGGGCTACTTTGGTGATTACACCACATGCTTCACGTGGTCAACTTGGTTTACACAAAGAGTGTAACTCCACAATAATTTTGATAATTAAAATAAATTAGATCGAAATGCAATTTACAAAAGAAAAACCTCGAACTGGTTACTATCGTCTTACTATTAACCTGATGGGTCAAACAATTGTATAAGTACGTGGTACTGGTCTCACAAAGTACACCCCACGTGGGTTGAACATAAAGAAAAGTTGCTATATTGAAAAATATTGTCAAGACGAGACGTTATAATCTCACGCACATGCGCATTTAAGATTGATGATCTTAGTTAGAGTTACTGATCAACACATGGTTCCACTTTACTCACAAAGTAGTGACAAAGCAACTACCGGAGTATATTCTGAACTTCACACTCGAATTACACTGCGTTGCAATTTAAGATAACATTAGATATTTTAGAGCTAAACCTGAAATAAAGCTGATTAAATTTTCAGTTAGGCTGAACTTAAGAAATCCATTGACCTACGGACTTAGCAAACACGTGCTTAGCCGGAGATCTTACCACATCAGACGCTTGCCGCAGACAGACTGCCGTGGTCCCTTCCTGAGGGTGGCTCACAAATACAAACGGAAGTGGCCAGAGGGGCAGCTTCCTATACAAACATGACAAGGGAGGGACAGGACCATACTAAGAATAGAAACCTCTCTGCTTTTAGAAAGCGTAGCTACCTGTTCTGACATTGGTCCTACTGTTCTCTAGCAGACATGCTTGTCTGCTACTCTCAAGCATGCAAGTAGAAATACATTTGCTCATTCATCCTCTCAAACAGAAGGGAAGGGGGATGACAGTATCTTACCATAAATGTCTCTGAGCACTATGGGACTCAACTGCTGAGGTCATTAGTCCCCTAGAACTTAGAACTAGTTAAACCTAACTAACCTAAGGACATCACAAACATCCATGCCCGAGGCTGGATTCGAACCTGCGACCGTAGCGGTCTTGCAGTTCCAGACTGCAGCGCCTTTAACCGCACGGCCACTTCGGCTGGCGGTATCTTATCATATACAGTATATAAAAGAAAGTGGATGTAGGTTCCATATGAGACTGTGTGACAAGAATTACATATAAACTGTGTTTTAAAGTGTAGTAGTGTGAAAGATCATTCTTGTTTATGTGGAAAAGTAACACATTTCACTGCTCAGTCTCCTCCCTGATAGTCAGTAACACCACAGTAAATTTAGAAGAGGAATTTATGCCATAAATTACAACAGATTTAAGAAATTAACATGAAAGGAATCCAACAGAGACCTTTCAACATTTAAAAATTGAATAATATACATTTTTTCTTATGTATCTGTATTGTAATATTTTCTCTATGTAAGTTTCGAAGGCAAAGAAGTATAACAAAATGATCTAAAGAGACAAGATAAGCTCTTTTGTTAACTTTTTTAGTCGTCTTCACTTCTCTTGTCTTGGTTGTGTGTAGACGAACATCTTGCGAGTGCTGGCAAATGTAAGCATATTTGTACTAATTAAGTAAATAATATATTGATTTAGTGTTATTGTGCAGTTTTAATTTGTAAGAGGTGATCCCGATTTCATGTCCACCTTCCTTTTAATTAACCTGCATTCGAGTAATTTACAGTTTAACAATCGCAGCGGCCGATGCAGCCAACTACGCCATTATGTGGTGATATTAACTTATAAAAATTAGCGGAAGCGAAAAACTCGCCCGCCATTAACATAATGTACATTTTTCTCCACAGCCGCCGGAAGTTGCAGAAAATACAAAGCTTTAAGATTCGTATTTTCAGTACAACAGCAGAGAGCCAAAGCCAGGACTCTGACTACAATGCAATGGTCAACGGAGGTAGGAAGAAATACTCTCGCGCGTGTGTGGGCCGCAATTGTAATTAATAACTAAAGATTTTTTGCTTTAAAGTGAGGTGACTAGCCGAGGAAATTAATATGAAAAGTTTATTCCATTATTCAACTTATATGCTGATGTTTTAAGATTCAGAGTCTAATGTTCATTAACGTAACAAATAATTTATACTGAAGATTAATATTGTTAAAAAAGAGAACTTCACAAAAGCATTTAACTGTAAATCAAAATTGAATGAAATATCATTTTGATTAAGGCCCACCACGTAAGTCCGCAACAATCAACATTACCAATAAATAATATATTAAATTACGACGGCCGACGGACGCGAGAAACTCATGCAATTTTTCTTGATTTATGTGAATTGTGCTACATTTAAATTTAGTAATGCGAGTTCAAAATTATCACTCAAACGACTTTTCCAAAGTAGTCGGTATTAACTAAATATTATTGTCGTATGTAGCTGAAATCAGATATGTTCACTATAGACTGCGTGTAGTATGTGATTTTTACTTCTGAATTTTTTGTGTACTGCATGAATACTGGATGCATTTTAATTCTCATTAAACAAGAAGAGAAATCCTTTAATTCTCCCAAGCGTCATTCGATGCTTTTTATTCCAAGACTCTGGTACTTTTTAGTACAGTTTATTAAGAAATCATCGAATATCTTCTACCAAAACAGAAATATCGACACGTAAACATACTAATGAGATTGTCTATAAGCATTCCACACAAGCTCCTAATAGTTTAATGATTTTCCCACGCCGTTTCGTAATGAGAACGCTATTGAGTGAGCTTTGTGCGAAAATATACAGGATTATCATCGATGATCCAACAACGTATTGGAGCAAATATGCCGCTACGGGGGAAACTTGGAAGATGTTCTTTTCAACGAAACAAATATGTTCAGTTCTGACCTTAAATGTTTTACATAGTATACAATGATTGTTATCCTTGTGGGTTCACTAATCATTATTCGTTTTACCTCGTCCTAGAGGATCAGAAGTGTATTATTGCATTTTTACCGCTCCAGTTGTGACTAGAGATGGGCAAAACTGTTCTTTTCAGAGATCGGATCAGAACTGTTCACTCCCTGAAATGAATTAGCTCTTTTTCATGACTCACCACTCATTTACAATAGAAAATAAATGGAAGGCACATTGCCCTTTAAACTTGGTTTATTCCAGTACTATACCTGTATTTTGATCTTATTCGATCCTATTTTGAAGTAACACAGATAATGAGTAAGAATTTTGTATTGTTTATTGAAATTTCCACGATATGACAAAGTTTTTGATTATTGATTTATTTTGCACTATCGTGGTTTTTTGGGTGATCGGAAAATGTTGTAACTTGAGATTTACATTAACAACATATTTGGCTACAATGTATTAAAATTTCATTAACCTCATACAAATACATCGCAAGCCATATATTTTTAAAGTGAACGTTTCCTTCCGAAGACGCCTAAAATCGCAAAATCCGTACCAGAATAAGAAAAAAACTATAAATTTGACTGTAAAACGAAAGTGCTGCATATAGCCTTACGCAGAATAAAACAAGGAAAATATTGGTGTATCACATTTTGCGATACGTTTATCGGTTCGCTCGTAATTAAAGCGTAAATTCGAGTGTCCATAATAAAAATCCTATAGTAAGAGGAGTCGTCAGGAACCTAATCTAATCAGTTTAAACAAATGAAAATAAAATAAAAACAAATGATGTATACATAACATAATAATGTAATATACGTAGCGGTATTACTACGAAGAACAATATCCAGTAGAGACGAACTCCGATGCAGAGCCGCTGAGTCGAGCAGGTCGAGCCGCGAGCTGTATTACTGCGTGAGCCGAGACCGCAGAGAGCAGAGTGACACCTGAGTCGCTTTGCTCAACGCTCTGGCTAGAGTCGAGACGGTGGGGTGAGCGTTGAGCGGGCGAGTTCCGAGGGTGGGGGGAGCGGTGAACTCACCCGCTCCGAGACAAATCGTCTGTTCTCTTGCGAGCAGGTTGTTGCAAGTAGTTCCTATGTTATCCGCTAGGTGGCTCTCTGTCCTGTTGCTCGCATCAACTGCCCAGAGGGCAGGACGTGCGACTGAAACGATCGCCGACAGAGTGCGATGCGAAGTCAAGCTGCGCCAGACACTGCGCGCGGCAGACGACGCACAGAGACGGCAGGGCATATGTGAAACACTAAATCCAATGGGGCACTGCACAATGGAGGCAGCCAAGGTAGAAGCAGGGCAGAGGCCGGCGCTGGCTGTGTTGTGTGGCGTGCACTGTGCTGTGACCAGCAGAGGCGCCGCTGATATGCTCCGTCTCTCTCTCTCTCTCTCTCTCTCTCTCTCTGCCGTGGGAAACGTTTGGAGCTACCGTTCTTTTTTTCTGAATCACTGATTGTTCACTCCTTTGAAAGATTCAACTCTATGAATTAGTTCAAGAGTGCATCCCCCATCTCTAGTTGTGACTCCACAAAGACTACAGACATAAAATGACAGCGAAGGGAAAGAGAAAGTATGACTGGTAAGTGGGCATGTTTGGGTGTTTGTAGCGGTACAGTTTTGTCCAACTAATCCGATACTGTGTTGTTCCTGACACGCCAAGAATTTTCAGAAGGGTGTGCTAATCATTTTTTCTACACCGTCAACCTTCTAGCGATCTTAGAAGCAGACATTTTGAATATTAGCTACAAAAAACTGTTATTTGATAATAAGTGCTTAAAATTTAACTTTTGTTTTCTTCTTCTCCATGGCCTTAGTTCACAATTACTGATTACGTGTTAGAATAAAAGTTCTTTGATGATACCTGAATAGTAACAAAAATTAAAAATGTGGCATTTAAATTTCATTATTAATAGCGTTGTTTGCTACAGTCTGTACTACCATATGTCGACTATCTCAGTACGCTTCTGTTTCTGCAGTACTGTTTTTTATCTTCAAAGATTATTGGTATTACAGTAATTTTTGCGTAACTGGTTTAACAGTGAAACCTTAATCATGAATCATCGCATAAAATTCACGTCTAACGTAACTAATCTAGAATAGGAATTTAAATGTTGTCTAGTTCCGAATGGTCAGCTAATATCTTTATTTTCAGCTAATTTATTTAACAAATGTGTTATTTAGTATAATAAGTATCAGCAAGGGTAAGGCAGCTCATAGGCACACACTTCTGCGTGTTTATCGATGATTGGTTATCATTTTGTGGCCTCTGCTCTACGTTAGTCCATTTTCAACCTATGGTTATGTGGAAAATTTTTCACGGACCTTATCTAGTTGTTTTTCTCCACCCTGTATAATAACTGAAGATGATAACCTAGAAATATTTCATTTATAATATACAATCACCTGCAGAGAAGATAAGAATTATTCTCCTGTGTTTAATACATAGTTAATGGTGTGATGAGATTCATAACAGGTAAGCTGAATACTTATTACATTAAATATGATGCATTGGTACAATCATAATCATGATCATCACTATCACCATCACCATGTAATTATCATCATCTGCACCATTATCATTATCAATACCTTGTTTCATAAAAGTAGCAGCTAACATTGGAATAATTCTTAATTTTTAATTCTTGTTACTGATTCTGCTCTTTTAAACCATTCTCAGACCAAGGCTCCAGATGACATGAGGAGGTAGTGCATGGAGCTACTGTGTTGTACCAGTCACAAACCCTTCCAACAACACTGTAATCATATGTACCATCAAAATTACTGTCACCCTTATCATCCTTACTATTAAAGTATCATCCATATTCTAGCGAACACAACCACCATCATCAACATTATTGTTATTATCCATGTTATTATATAACACAGAACAACAAATTTGAAGTGAAATTTTGTAAACTGCATGATTTTGAGTTACTTATGTTTATTTCAGCATAAAATGATACGAAATCATCATCTTCATAAATATTTGGCTCTATTTTTTTAAAGTAATCTACGTTTTTGTATTAATAACTCACTGACTAAAAATGGATTCATGTTCGAAGGTTCAGCTTAACAAATTTTAAGTGAATAAGTACTTGAATTATGTTATGTGTTATACATTGATAAATGTCAGTGCCATTCTAGAAGTTCAAGAGTTAAATATTAAGAATAAATGAATATGATATTACATGAATGAAAGTACTTTGTAAGTCTACTTTGTACCAGAACTATCTAAAGCACAAAAGAAAATATATAAATTAACTGGTTACAAATGTATATAAAGGATTACAAATGTTAAATGTCCATATTTACAGTATATACAACTACATATTTTGTTCAGAGATAAATTCAGAAGATGACCGTTTGCATTTGGCTTCACGTTTATACGCATACTCAGGAACATCTCTTATGACAGTCCAGCTGTAATCTGCTAAAATAGTAGGGCCTCACTTTCCGGCATACCTCTTCTCAAATGTGGCAATATATTGATGAAATCGCTCCTTATGT
Organism: Schistocerca americana; assembly: GCF_021461395.2. Taxonomy (NCBI): domain Eukaryota; kingdom Metazoa; phylum Arthropoda; class Insecta; order Orthoptera; family Acrididae; genus Schistocerca; species Schistocerca americana. The sequence continues at coordinate 446,684,826 of NC_060122.1, read as the reverse complement.
TCATCACTTACTGCACCACAATCTTTAGAGAAGAATTCAAGATGATGTAAGAAATGCATTTTCAATGACATGTTGCAACCAAGTTTTCTATAAGATGACAACATGTTTTCTACAATCTCCTTGTTATTTATTGCTCGTTTGTTCCCAAAGAACTGTAATCAGACTGTCTTAAAACATTCCCATGCATACTTCTCATCACCTTGTATGATTCCATCAAAAGTATGGTCTCTAAAACCCCTAGAGTCTGTGGACCTACAAAGATGCCCTCCTTTACTTTGGCATCACTTAAGTAAGGGAAGTTTTGCCTTAAGCACTTAAATGCTTCACCATCTTTGTTCATTCCCTTAGCAAAGTTTTTCATCACAACCAACTTGATGTGCAAGGGTGGGAGCAGAATCTTTTTAGGGTCTACTAGAGGTTCACTCTTAATGTTCTTTACACCTGGTTGAAGAGATTTTCTGGTGGGTTATTCAAGTTTTCTGTAATGAGATGCACGAGCTCTGCTATCCCATTCACAGAGAAAGCAGCAATATTTACTATACCCTAACTGCATACCTAATAGCAGTGCAACCACTTTCAAGTCACCACAAATATACCATTGAGAGTCATTATACTTGATGGATTATAGTAAAGTCTTTATATTTTGGTATGACCCTTTGATATGCACACTATGTCCAACTGGAATAGAAGGAAGTTCATTACCCATATGTAAAAGCACCGCTTTTAAGCTCAACTTTGATGAATCAATAAAAAGTATCTACACAGGGTTGTAATTAATTCTGAGAGCCTTCATTAGGCTATTTATGTCTACACATGCTACAAGACTATCTTGCATGTTAGAAAAAGGAATGAATTGTTGCTCTCTTCTGCAGTAAAATGAAACATTTACATTGCTTTCCAGAATATTATGCTGCTCCAATCTTGAAGCTAAGAACTCAGCCTTAGCTTTAGAGAGTTCCGAATCCCTAATGACAATTTTTGTGAATCATCGGTTGTTGATATATTTGGAAGAAACTCTGGATTTTGTGATGTACATGTCTCAGGACATTCAGAATCCCCATCAGAAGTAATCTCATGCTCTGTCGGTGGTTCAGGTAGTGAGAATCCTTCTCCATGCAGAAATGGACGAATGGCAGATGGAATGTTAGGATAGATCACTGTCCACTTCTTCTTCTTAGATATCCCCTTCTTGATAGGAGGAACCATACAAAAGTAGCAGTCACTGACATGGTTAGTTGGCTGACGCCAGATTATGGGCACTGCAAAGGGCATTGAACGTCCTTTCCCATGCATCCAGTTCTAGAGGTTGCTGGTACAAGTGTTGCAGATCACATGTGGAGCCCAGGGGTTATCCTGATCACCTATTCTGAACCCAAAACGACAACTTTTTAAGCAATGGAATTATTTGCTGTTGTTGTGAAGCAAATGTCACGTCTCCACACACATAGGAAAATGTGCCAGCACTGTTAACACAAACTTATGGTTTTTTTATTCACTTCAATAGCAGTCAACTTGAACAACTGGCAGTTAATCTGGAAACAAATGTGCGAAAATTATTACGTGCATTAATAGTCACTGAAGTTGAAGAGGATGGAAACAAAAAGACTGTTAAAATTGGTATCAAAATGTATATTGTAAGATGGCAAGAACTATGCCCATTACATGAAGTCATTAAAGATCACCTAACTCACGTTATGGAGATATTAATTTTGTACCACAGGTGGTAACACCATAGGAGTCATCAGCTGTACTACAAAATTGATTTGAACACAGGGGCTATGTAAGATGGCAAGAACTATGCCCCTTACATGAAGTCATTAAAGATCACCTAACTTACGTTGAGTGAACAGTAGGGCTGAACAAAAAATGACTGACAAGGCACAATGCATCTTGTAGAGTATGGAAGTATTGGAATAATCAATGTCGGGTGATGGTTTTAAAGTAATTCACACGACATGAAAACTTTATGGAAACGAGTCGATTTACTGGACGCTAGTTTACCCCAGGGAAGCATTTAGAGTTGGCTGTGGCCGGCTGGGGAACGGCGAAGGGAAGCGACAATAGGCAGCTTAGGGCAGCTCAAGCTCTGAGAAAGTGGTAATGTGGCGCAGCCTCCAGCCACCTTAAGATGAGTGACAGTGAATGGGTGGTTGACCCCGACTCCATGTTAGTGTACTGGGAAACAGACAGAGAACTCGTACACCTGTTGATAAATGTCCATCGTCCTGTTTTCTGTGAAACTTGAGAGAAAGCCGCGCAAAGCTACGGTGGAGCGGTCAACAGAGGTCAAAATATGCGTGTTCGTGACTAAAGCAACTTCATGCTGAATTCATGGTCGGCAGAGCCTGAAGTAAATCAGGTGAAGAGCCACAGCATGAAATGCACCGGCCTCCAATGGGAACATAGGACCAAGGAATTTGAAGTACTCTCCTGGGAGTCAGAATTCCGGAAATATTTGTGTTTGTGCAGACACTAACCTTGAAGGGTGGCCTGGGAGGAGCAAAATAGCAGAAGTTGAGAGGAAGGGAAATTTTGTGGGAATTTGTTCACTTCCCAGAGCAGGCATTGGTCAGCACTGGGAAGCGACGCATAATTAATGCGACTTGCGCTGCAATTGGCGTAAGTGATTTTGCTGGAGAGGAAACTGAGGCGAAGAGCGGACTGTGAGAAGTCTCCGTAGAGGTCGTCCATTCCCAGCTTGTCTAGAGTGCGGGCGTGGTGTTCTTTACTCAGCTTGCCTGAGAAAGAGAGAGCATCTCTGCAGTTTAGGATTTAGCAAATGGAACGATTGAGCTTGGAGATAGAAAGTTCTGGTTCAGCTATGTACTGAGCAAGATAGCTAGCCTTGCAGCACCACGAGGCCAGCCGACGTCCACACAACGACGCCACTCCGCAATGCTGTATTCGGTGATATTGCGTCCGCTCCGGCCACTGTTTAATTTGTTGGATCACGTCGGCAAAGTTTCCACGAGAGTTTCATGGGCTGTGTATTGTAGAATTCTTCTCGCACTTCGCATTATGCTTGGGTCAGTCGATAGGAATTACTTTTGAGTTATCGTGCTTTACTCCACACAAACGCAATTTATTACCACTGCCTGATGGGAGAGTCTTGTAATGTGATGATTGAAGGTCGGGAGTTAAAATAAATTTGTGCTAATCGACTACATCTGTTTTCAACCAAGTAGTTGAAATCCCAAGTCACTTTCTTAATTAATTTTATGTTCAACATTTGCATCTAGCGTTCAATAGCTGAATATAACATCAATGTGCACCCCTTTTTAGTTAAAAGTGGTCAATTCTGAATAAATTAATGTCAACACTGCCACCGCAGTTCAATCAGGAGTCACAGGGCCATATTACTTTTTTGCGTTATCCGATATTGCGGCAGTTTTGCACTCTCTGTTGATCTGTTAGTCAATTAGTTGGGGTGAACACACGTCAAAACCAGCTAAGTGATGGGTGAGGTGTTACAATATGTCCAAAATATTGCACACAGGGACACTTACATAATCCATTGTTAAGTTATTACGACTTTGACAAACCATTACAATATTTGATTTTAAACTTAACATAAAAATCCGTGTATACTTATCTCACCGAAATAAAACAGTGCAAAATGGAAACTAGAGTTAATTTTGAATTGTCTTTGTGATATACACGATCAGCAGATTATAACTGATAGGAATTGGCTATTTTCATTCGATTTACATTTTCATTATTGCACAGTGATAATTAAACACGCCACTATAATCCTCATTGCCCACATTTTATCTCTATCGCCCAGGCCATCTTTATACATAACGTCCCTATCCACGCTAACATCTATATTGTACCTATTATTGTCTAATGATCATCATCGTCTATTAATCACCCTCCCTCACAATTTATACCACCTACTTCCTTACATCACCCAGCCCTCTACATCATCCATCATTTCATCAACATTTGTGTGTACATCTCATTAAACTATTTTTAGAGTGCGCCTTGCGTTTGACGGCGAGTTATTGGTCTGCTCCCATTTGGTCTTTGTACCACTTCGGTTAGAAACTTCCTTTACCATATCCACTACGTGCTGAGGGTTTTATTTTATTCGCTACTGAATAATATTACGGTAGTAGTCTTTTCGTTACATTCTTGTAGCAACGTATTGACTAATGAGTACTTTCTGATTTTGTGTTTCATGCACTGGAAATGTATAGACTATTTCAGCTTCTCACCAAATCAGATTCTTTCACTTACGTATTTTTCTTAAGCTGTTCCTACAACACTCTTCTCTTCTTTTGTTCATTAAATATGAAGTTCAAATGGTGTGCGGATTCCTAAGGGATCAAACTGCTGCGGTCAACGGTCCCTATACTTACACACTACTTAAACTAAGTTACGCTAAGAACAACTCACACACCCATGCCCGAGGGAGGACTCGAACCTCCAGCGGGAGGTGCCGCGCAATCCGTGACATGGCGCCTAGACCTTGCGGCCACTCCGGCAAATATGAAGTTTTCACGATCTCCAGTCAATCTAATTGCATTTCAAAACACTAAAGTTCAACTACATACATTCGTGTAGCCATGGATATTACACTTTTCATTGATGGTTTCCTGTTTCCAAATCTTGTACTGCTCGGTTCTCTACTGCTGTACGAGGGGAAGTGTAAAGTTTCGGGCCGACGGTAAAGGTAAAAAAGAAAAAGAAAACTTATTTTTTGACACAGTCCCCTTTGGATCAATGGGAAAAATGAAACATTTCTCCTATAAGTGTGCTTTTCGAGACTGCAAAGTAAACATTTATTGTTGCCGTAACCTCTTCAATGGGCGCAAAACGAATTCCAGTTACAGATTTCTTTAGATTCGGCCATACGGGAAATAGAATGGTAGCAAAATCTGATGAGAAGGGTGTATATTCTAATAATTAGTTCTTCGATTTCCTCAGTTTTCCCATTGTTTGATTATTTTTGTCGACAGCTGCATTTGTTGTAAAGTAAAATGATTTTTTTTTCTTTTGAACTCCAAACAAGGTCTAACGTATCTTTTATACTTATAGTGTAGTATTCAGTAGCTGCTATTTCTCGCTTTGCACAGTAATCAATAAGATGAAGCTCACTCGCATTCCAAGAAAAATCTGTCCATATCTGAGGCAGATGAAAGAGACTTTGCCTTTTCTGATGTAGGGTCACTTGCTTACACTCTGCCTTCTGACAGCCGCTTCTCTGATGTGCAGTGATACACTAAGTATCGAATTCTTCATGTAGGACGTAGTGCACTCTTTCTTAAGGCATTCTTGTGGTACCAGATATTCACCTATCGTCCATTATATTATGTATATTCTCAACATTTTAATCTGAGAATGAAGATTTGGGTGTGCTTCAGGTGGATCATCTCATACAACATGATGAATATATTCAGATGGTGTATCATTACAACTAGTCCGCGGATATAGCTGTCAGTTGTGATTTTTGATAGCAGACGATAACTCTGGCAGGTCCTCATACATGTGCTCTGTCTTACTTCGATATAATTTTGTTATTTGTAAACAGCTTCATTTTTCGTGTAATATGTAACCTCCTGCTCTCCATGTATCTTATTTATTACAATGATAAGAAGAAGCTGGAAAACAGTATCTTGCATGAATCACAAACTATTTATTTAACTGCGTATGACTCATATATTCGGTCATAATGATACATGACGTGTGTCATAGTTCTCTGTTCACAATTAAGGCCTTCGTCATCCTTCATCACGTCCCCGACACATTACTAAGTTACATAATTTTGTCATGGCTGCTTCAACAGTTACGTTACACGAGGTGCCATTTTCATGCTTTCACTCTTTAAGTACCACTCTCTGGACATATTTAAAGCAATTATTGCGAGACAAATGTGAGAGAATACGTAAACGGAGCTTCTGGGACTGGGGTATCATTGATAATAATACCTTAGAAAGAAAGAAAATGATATTCAGACAACAGCTCACCACTCATTCCCTAAGAAACTCGAAAGTATTTATGTAAATGCAGACTTTCCTTTTCGATCGTCAAACTTTTCACTGCTACCCTTCCTATCTAGTGTTACATTTTTCATATCTGAATTCATGCTCCAGTTTTCCTACCAAATAATACATAATATTTTTTCTCAATGTTATTGCGTCGTAAAGCCCTTTTTTAACTGAAAGAAGTATTTCTAGGCATGGCCCAATCATTTGTCATAGATTCACGGAAAATTTTTACCAGCTTGTTTCTTGATCAGTTTCACTTTTTTCTTACGAACACCTCCTTCTTTTCGACTTCCGTAAAACTAAGTTACAAACTCACTGTGGCCTACATGTTATCTTATTTACGTATTAAATTTTACCCTTATGCATAATTTTTAAAAGAAAGAAACATTACCACGATCCTCATGCCCTTCGCTGATACCAGAACTTTTTTAGTCCCCGTCCGCAACTCTGCTCCAGGACGTTGTTTTCTTTTTCATTCTTCAGTTATTATATTCTATTCTTCCTTCTATTGTCCCTCATATATCCAACTAGATTGATCGTATTACATATCAAAATGTTCCTCAGTATCAACGAAGAATATTGACTTATTTTGAACTGCCCACTCCTTCCTCTAGTCAGCAGTCTTTTCTTGGTTTAAGACACTCCCTTCCATCTTACGCCCGTGTAGCTTTTGGATGATAATTTTTTTCGTTGATGGCAGTTGCAAGTGATCTCTTGAACCGCCCTAATTACAACATGCATATTTAACTACGTTATTATGTTACTAATTGTTTTATTGTGTGTTTTAAAGTACATCGCATATACCTTTACACAGAGATTATGTTTTACGTTCTGTGGTGGTCCACATTTTAGTGAGCAGCCATAAAAATTGTAAGGTATTATTTGTGAAAAAAGGATCTGGAAGGAAACAGGGAAATATTATTTAAGTGGGCAAATGATTGTTTAAGATTATTCTGGAATAGATTATCAGACAGGAGAGGTGTTTCGGCTACCTGAACAGTCACCATAGGTAATGAAGAAAGGGGTGAACATTTCGTTAAGAGTACGTAGATATAGAAATTAAAAATATTCTTATGTCTCTTCTTGAAATAATTTTCTTTTCATACCTTTTCAACGCTGCGGTGACACTTTGGTGTTTCTCTCCATTATTACTGGTGTCGTTGCAGGTCCTCATGATCGTCCAAAATTGTTTCGGTGGATTTTGGCTTATTTGCTGGCGTACACACTCGTCTAGTCTCTTTAAGATCCCAAACGCAAGATCACAGACGCATGTGTACACCCACCGAGATAAGTAATATTGTGAATATATTGCGTAAAGGTTGTGTGTGCAGATACATTCAAGGCAGTTATAAACAGTTATTTGAGTATTTATTTATCAGTCCACCAAAATCCACCGGAACAATTTTGGACCATAATGACGACCTGCAAGGACACCAGTAATAATGGAGGGAAACACCAACGTGACACCACAGCATTGAAGAGGTATGAAAAGAAAATTATTTAAAGCGACAAAAGAACATTTTAAATATCTGTATCTACGTATTCTCAACGAAATTTTCGAGCTTTTCTTCATTAGATACGGTGACTGTTCGGGTAGCCGAAACCCTTCCTTTGTCCTATAATGCATTCCAGAATAATCTTAAAAGATCATTTATCCATTTAAATAATATTTTTCTGGGCCTTTGCAAATCCTTTTTCCATAATAAATTACCCTAGAAAATACACGGTTTAATTATGTGTAATTGTTTATATGACGTGTGTACAAAAATGTTCTTCTGTCCGTTTCATGACGCACGGGGTTGTTCCACAGAAGCAGCAAGTCGGCAGTGCGGGTCGCTAATCACAAGACGGGTGACGGTCCGCGACAGCGACAACATCGGCTCATCCTTGTCAGCATCCCCTCTGTGTATTATCGTAAAGTTGATGTTTAAAACGAATTTATGAAAATTTATAAGTTCATAAGAAGGTCTCGAGCCTGTGACGATCATTGTATGGTATGTCAACGTTTTTTAAATAAAAAGAATGTTATTTAAATGTGTGTTAACTACATCTATTGAGTAAGTAATAATACAACCAACGAAAGATAGAGAAGTTATTGCAATTTGTCTTACATCGAGATAACATTCAAAAGACAATGATTGATGAATTTGAGGGAAGGATACGTCTTCAAAGTTAACCTATTGTTAGTCAATGAACACAACTTTGAATCTATTACTGAGCCATTTAATTCTGAAATATTATGCACCTCGGCGTAATCTATATTGAAAGTGTTGCCAATTTTGTGAAGCGGTGGCTGAAGTGGAGTTTGGAAAGCTAGAGTACTAAAAAGCTTAACTTCTCTGAAATAACTGAAAGTCGAAAATACAGCAAACTAGTTTATTTGATTACTTGAGAGTAAATTTGATTTTGATTTTAATTCAACATAATATGAGAGAACCCTTGAAGGTTACTTATTAACAGTTCCAGATTACAGGTGCGTTAGTCAGCAAATTTGAAACAGCAGTTTTTTAAGATTAACAAATGTTACGTTCTCTTGGAGGATATTAACTAACATTTTAAGAGGGAAATATTTTAAATAGATATATTTCGAAGTTACGTGGCATTTCTCTCAAATAGTATCTGTGGCCGACGGAAAATGAACGGTGTGAGGTGTCATTGATTTACTGGAAGAAAATGGTAATTTTTACACCACGACGACGATTTATTTCAAATTAAAAGACACCAAACGGTCCTGCTATGTATTAAGCAGAAACTGGAATCACATTTCCATCAAGGAAGATGTAAATTAATTTCGAAGAAATTTCCGCATGAGGCGTGGTCCCGTCGATTAACACGGTCATTTGTATTAACGAAAGAAGCTATCTGAAGAAAGAGTGTTACGTCTTATCATATCCAGAATACACCGACCGGGCTCTGTGGGCTGTTAAAGAAAGAGAGGCATTCAATTACTCATATTACGTCAAGCGAGAGGGTACGCAACCGGTGGAGACGGGCATAGCGACAGGAATCGGGAAGGGGCATTCAGTTCTTGGAGTAGTAAGAACCACGTAGGGATCCTGCAAATTCATAGCCTGTAACTGACGTATTTGATAAACATTTTTTGTAGATTATTACAAACAGCTGGTATACAAGGGTCATTCAATAACTAAAGAGACAAACTGGTCTCGAGAAAAAAGCGTTTATTTTCAGAAAACAATACTTTTTCTACTTTTCAACATAATCCCCTTGAAGATTTATGCCCTTGCGCCAACGCGCTACAAGCTTTTATATTCCGGCTGCAAAGAACTCTTTATCTTGATATTTGAAGCAATTTCCCTCAAACTTGTTCGCGTCCTCGTTGTCCTGGAACCTCTTCCCACCTCCTTCAGTGCACCAAACAAATGGAAATCGCTAGGTGCTAAATCAGGACTGTAAGGGGGTGAGGAAGTACTTCCCAGCCCATTTTATCGATGGTTTCACTGGTTAGTTGAACATTATGAGGACGTGCGTTGTCTTGCTGGAGAACCACACCTCTCCTCTGAGATTCACGACGCCTCTCTCTCATGGCTGGCTTCACCTAGTTTAAAAGAAAATCCGAGTAGTATTGGCTGTTCATTGTACGCTGCTCTTCGAGATAATCACAAAAACTGTACCTTCAGCATACCAAGACACTGTCAACTTGACTTTTCCTGCTGATGCTTGGGTTTTGAATTTTTTCTTGACAGGTGAGTTGGTGTTCTTCCACTCCTTGCTTTGTCTTTTTGATTCTGGCTCATAATTGTGAACCTAAGTTTCATCACAAGTTAAAATTTTGTTGAGGAAGTGCTCACCTTCTCTTTCATAGCGTTCCTTTAGCTCTGTGCACGCTCTCAACCATGTTTCCCTTGTAGCCGCGTCAACTCCTTTGGGACCCATCCTGCACATGTTTTGCGGCACTTCAGCTTGTTACAGATAATGTTATGAACTGTACCGGTACGATCATGAACCTTATCAACTATCATTTCCACAGTCACACGACGGTCGGCACGAATAATGTCATCAATTGCACTTTCAGGTGAGGGAGTTGAAACTACAACTGGTCGGTCAGAACGGTGTTCGTCAGGAACTGCTTTATACACTTGTAAAAGTTTGCACGATTCATACAACATTCACCATAAACTTTAGACTTTCTACTGTATATATTCACTGGTTTCTCGCCTTCGGCAAGTGAAAAAGAAATGAAAGAACGTTTTTCAACTAATGTGGACGTTTCAAGTTGACTCGCCACCTTGAAATGTATTTTTGAGGTTATAAACAAATCAGTGTTGATACATCAGCTGATCATGGCTCATCCCAGTGATGCCAACTGAAAGCCATAAAAGTACCAAACACGCCCTACTAACTGTTTTTTCCCCAGACCAAGTTGTCTCTTTAATTATTGAATAACCCTCGTATATTTTATGATGTGTATGAGACGCTGCTGTCAGTACTTTATTAATAAAACTGAGTGTCGCACAGTTCTTGAAATACTGTATTTAATTCTTAAAGGAGTGGTGCATTATTTATCGCATCATTCTTTGTTAGAAAAAATTGTTGACCTAGCAGTACTACATAGATGAGTACAAATTTTGGCAAGGTGCCGGCCGCTGTAGGCAAGCGGTTCTAGGCGGTTCAGTCCGGAACCACGCGGCTGCTACGGTCGCAGGTTCGAATCCTGCCTCGGGCATGGATGTGTGTGATGTCCTTAGGTTAGTTAGGTTTACGTAGTTCTAAGTCTAGGGGACTGATGACCTCTGATGTTAAGTCCCATAGTGCTTAGAGCCATTTGAACCATTTTGAATTGCGTGTAGTGGTTGTAAAATCACGCGTGAGTTCCAGTGTGCCACCAGCAGTCCAGATACCATAGTGAATAAACGTATACAGTTAAAAGAATGGGGTACAGCGGTCGAATAATTCCTCAAGTTCCTCATAAGCCACAAATTTCTGCAGTCATTGCTAAGCTACACTTGCGAGACTGTATAGAGCGACAACAATGGGCAATGGATGACTGGAAACGAGTAACTTGAAGTGATGATTCACGCTATACGCTGTAACAGCTGATGTAAGAGTTGTGGTTTGGTGAATGCCTGGAGAACTTTACCTGCCACAATTTATGCGAGGGCAGTTCAATAAGTAATGCAACACATTTTTTTTCTGAAACAGGGATTGTTTTATTCAGCATTGAAATACACCAGGTTATTCCCCAATCTTTTAGCTACACAACACTATTTTTCAACGTAATCTCCATTCAATGCTACGGCCTTACGCCACCTTGAAATGAGGGCCTGTATGCCTGCACGGTACCATTCCACTGGTCGATATCGGAGCCAACGTCGTACTGCATCAATAACTTCATCATCCGCGTAGTGCCTCCCACGGATTGCGTCCTTCATTGGGCCAAACATATGGAAATCCGACGGTGCGAGATCGGGGCTGTAGGGTGCATGAGGAAGAACAGTCCACTGAAGTTTTGTGAGCTCCTCTCGGGTGCGAAGACTTGTGCGAGGTCTTGCGTTGTCATGAAGAAGGAGAAGTTCGTTCAGATTTTTGTGCCCACGAACACGCTGAAGTCGTTTCTTCAATTTCTGAAGAGTAGCACAATACACTTCAGAGTTGATCGTTTCACCATGGGGAAGGACATCGAACAGAATAACCCCTTCAGCGTCCCAGAAGACTGTAACCATGACTTTACCGGCTGAGGGTATGTCTTTAAACTTTTTCTTGGTAGGGGAGTGGGTGTGGCGCCACTCCATTGATTGCCGTTTTGTTTCAGGTTCGAAGTGATGAACCCATGTTTCATCGCCTGTAACAATCTTTGACAAGAAATTGTCACCCTCAGCCACATGACGAGCAAGCAATTCCGCACAGATGGTTCTCCTTTGCTCTTTATGGTGTTCGGTTAGACAACGAGGGACCCAGCGGGAACAAACCTTTGAATATCCCAACTGGTGAACAATTGTGACAGCGCTACCAACAGAGATGTCAAGTTGAGCACTCAGTTGTTTGATGGTGATCCGTCGATCATCTCGAACGAGTGTGTTCACACGCTCCGCCATTGCAGGAGTCACAGCTGTGCACGGCCGGCCCGCACGCGGGAGATCAGACAGTCTTGATTGACCTTGCGGCGATGATGACACACGCTTTGCCCAACTACTCACCGTGCTTTTGTCCACTGCCAGATCACCGTAGACATTCTGCAAGCGCCTATGAATATCTGAGATGCCCTGGTTTTCCGCCAAAAGAAACTCGATCACTGCCCGTTGTTTGCAACGCACATCCGTTACAGACGCCATTTTAACAGCTCCGTACAGCGCTGCCACCTGTCGGAAGTCAATGAAACTATACGAGACGAAGCGGAATGTTTGAAAATATTCCACAAGAAATTTCCGGTTTTTTCAACCAAAATTGGCCGAGAAAAAAAATGTGTTGCATTACTTATTGAACTGCCCTCATAGTACCAACAGTGAAGTGCAGGGGTATGAGAGTGTTCCTCATGAGCCGGCCGCAGTGGCCGAGCGGTTCTAGGCGCTACAGTCTGGAATCGCGCGACAGCTACGGTCGCAGGTTCGAATCCTGCCTCGGGCATGGATGTTTGTGATGTCCTTAGGTTAGTTAGGTTTAAGTAGTTCTAAGTTCTAGGGGACTGATGACCTCAGAAGTTAAGTCCCATAGTGCTCAGAGCCATTTGAACCATTTGTTTCTCATGATGGTCCCTTACAGAGCTTAATGAAACGCTAAATGCAGAAGGAAATGAACACATTTTAAAGCATTATATACCGCTTACGGTAAAGGATCATTTCGGAGAAGGTCATTGTTTGTATCAGTATGACAATCCACTCTGTCATAAAGGATTTTCTGCGAGATAATAAAATTCCTAAAATGGACTGAACTGTCCAGATTCCGGACTGAATCCAATGGAACAATTTTGGGGTGAGCTATAACGTCGACTTCGCTCCAGATCCCATCGCCCGTAACTACGTCCTCTGTTTCCCGCTGTTGAGGGAGAATGGGCTGCCACTGCCTCCCAGACATTCAGATATCCCAAGCAGAGTTCGAACCGTGATAAAGGCGAGCGCTTGTCTAATGTTCACTAATAGACGACTGGATGCTTTTGATGAGGTAGTGAAATGTGGAATAGCGATTGAGGTAGCCGGAGAGGGATGAACAGGGAGACATTGTGTTTACTGACGAGTGCAGATTCCTCCTGGCGTCAGTGATGGAGAGTGCAGAATGGACGAAGAGAGTGGCAAGCTCCAGACTGGATCGGGCAGGGCCACGTAGGAACAGCTCAGGTCGTCGCTGTTTGTGGAGCTATTAGCCTACAATGGTGGCATACCTGCAGCGTGCATTGTTCTGCCACGGCGACAGATGGAAATACTCGTAATGTAGGCACTTTGTAAGTTATTTATTAAAACAACCCATCTGACGTCCGAACCGACGATTAAAGGGACAGATCACAGAAAGTGAACTCTGTTAGCGTCTGTTGGATATGAAAATATCAATTTTGTAAGTACGAAGTTTTTGCTCTCTACACGAGTAACAACGCGGATAGAGGGTTCAATTATTTTCTTCTTTACATGCAGTTTGTTCTCAAAGGAAATACAATAGAAAAGAATTTGGTCGACAGAAGGTTAAAGCAGACACAGCTTTAACGACGTACGAGATGACTGTACGCCGTCAAGTCTGCAACAGATCAGTATCTAAATGAATTAAGCTAGTGCTTTGTAAATAAGTTTTGCTTACGGGAGTGAAATACTCTCCGATTTCTACTTACATTAATATACTGTTCGCTTCGAATTAACCGAGCGAGGTGGCGCAGTGGTTAGCACACTGGACTCGCATTCGGGAGGACGACGGTTCAATCCCGTCTCCGGCCATCCTGATTTAGGTTTTCCGTGATTTCCCTAAATCGTTTCAGGCAAATGTCGGGATGGTTCCTTTGAAAGGGCACGGCCGATTTCCTTCCCAATCCTTCCCTAACCCAAGCTTGCGCTCCGTCTCTAATGACCTCGTTGTCGACGGGACGTTAAACACTAACCTCCACCTCCACCGCTTCGAATTACTTGTGAAGAGCTGTTCCAGATTACTCGTCATATCATTATTCCGTTGCGTGCTAAATAAACGTTGCAAAATTGTTCCAGTCATCAATTAACTTTGCGAAATGTGGCTGTTGTTGTAAATACTGTAGAAACTATATCTTCTCTTATATTTTTGTTGACCTCTTTCGTCAGCATACGTAGCCTGGAAAAACTTTTCTTGAATAATGTACTGTCTTAAAAATTCTCAGTGAATGAACATTAATAAGAAACTATCTTGGTCCAGTTATTCGGAGGTGACTGCGAAAAATGTATCAGATATATACAGCATGTGGTACATAAATTTGATAACAAGTTAGCTTCACTTTACGATCGGCTCCCGCTAATTTCTTCTGTCTGGCATGTTACCCGCAGCTTCTGGGCGTTGGTGATGTCGCCCTTTTTGCCAGACCGTCAACTGCTGAGGCAAATACGTTTCTGATGTGGGGTTCGGGTATTTGGATAAAAGTGAACCAACAATGCCTCGTAAAGTTACTAGTACGCTTGAGCAAAGTAACAACAAAAGTGTTAACGGAGAATTGTGTGATAAACTGCTTTTACACAAATTACTTCTTTCTGCCTGGCATACAACTGTTCTAAAATGGATAGTATTTGTTCTGGATTTTAAATTTAAAAATATATTAATGCAATATTACTAACGACATCTCCGAGCTGTTAATTTTTAAGTGTTTTTAGACTTAGTGGATATAATGAGAGGGAGTTCCTCGTGAGTTACAGATGTTGATGCATGCGTGAAGAAACCAGGAGAAACACGACCTTCTATCCCAAGTTAAATCATTTAACTACACGCGGGACATGTGTTGCACAGAGTAGCAGAAGATTCAAGATCCCTACATCTTCAAGTAAATACCGCTCTGTGCAGCGTAAAGGTGTCCCTGAAAGTTCGTTCCGGAGCATAACTTTTGAAAGAGTTGTTACCAGAAACGCCACTGTCTTCTGAATCTGTTTTAACTAGGTGAGGATTAAGAGCGTCAGGTTGCTTCATACTAATAGGAACACTCGTAAAGTGTATTTAAACAGGCAAGTGAGATAGTACAAAATCACTGATATCCAAAGGGTAAGTTACATAAATGAGTACGACACAGTCATAAGAGAATACGATAAATCTGCAGTTGAGGTGTGGCTAAAACCTTTCCAAATTAAAATTATTTTGGAAGCGATCTGCACCTATACCTAGTGGGTTTTCGTTTACACCAGAAATGTTAATGAAGCTGTAGATATCTTTGTTGTTAATTTTGTAATTTATAGACATATAAGTGCTATCGACAGGGGATGTCAAATTGATTCCGTATTTTTAGATTTACAGAAGGCTTTCGACCCCGTTCCTCACAAGCGTCTTCTAATCAAACTGCGTGCCTACGGAGTAGTATCGCCTCAGTTGTGCGACTGGATTCGTGATTCCCTGTCAGAAAGGTCACAGTTCTGATTAATAGACGGAAAGTCATCGAGTAATATCCGGCGTTCCCCAAGGAAGTGTTATAGGCCCTCTATTGTTCCTTATCTATATTAACGTCTTAAATTGTTTGCAGATGGCGCTGTCATTTACCGTCTTGTAAAGTCATCAGATGATCAAAACGACTTGCAAAATGATTTAGATAAGATATCTGTATAGTGCGAGAAGTGGCAATTGACCCTGAATAAAGAAAAGTGCGAAGTTATTCACATGAGTACTAAAAAAAAATCAGCTAAATTTCGATTACGCGATAAGTCAACAAATCTGAGGGCTGTAAATTCAACTAAATACTTAGGTATTACAATTACAAATAACCTAAATTGGAACGATCACATAGATAATATTGTGGGTAGAGCAAACCAAAGACTGCGATTCATTGGCAGAAAACTTAGAAGGTACAACAGGTCTACCAAAGAGACTACTTGCACTACGCTTGTCCGCCCCATTCTGGAGTACTGCTGTGCGGTGTGGGATCCGCATCAGGTGGGACTAATAGATGACATCGAACAAGTACAAAGAAGGGCAGCTAGTTTTGTATTATCGCGAAATAGGGGAGATAGTGTCATAGACATGATGCATGAATTGGAGTGGCAATCATTAAAACAAAGGCGTTTTTCGTTGCGACGGGATCTTCTCATGAAATTTCAATCACCAGTTTTCTCCTTCGATTGCGAAAACATTCTGTTGGCACCCACCTACATAGGGAGAAATGATCATCACGATAAAATAAGAGAAATCAAGGCTCGTACGGAAAAATTTATGTGCTCGTTTCTCCCGCGTGCCGTTCGAGAGTGGAACGATAGAGAGACACGTGAAGGTGGTTCATTGAACCCTCTGCCAGGCACTTTATTGTGAATAGATTGATGTAGATGTATTATTTGCCCCAAATGTAAAAGAATCGTTGAGCGTGTAGGTTGTCATTAACGTAACTTACTACAGTAGGAATCCTGAGCACCGACGCAGAAAGCCGTGCGTGTTAAAGTGCCAGTTCCGGAACAGGGGAGGTGCGCCGGTCGATTAACGACGAGGGTTGGAATGCGGGCCGGCTTGGGTGTGGTGTTTGGGCGAATTCCCGCATCCGACTATGTGAATACCGGGCTGGTGACTTGAGTTTCGAATCACACAGTTCGCTAACATTTAGAAAACTTACCCACATTTTCACATTTTTAACCCTACACGCAGGCAGTTGGGGCACACACATTCCGTCGCAAGATGTAACCGGCTTGAGGCAGGCAGGGCGTCAGGCACCACTTAAACTAACCATACCAAATCCCTTAATAACTACACCTATCGTGAGCGGATGCGGGACAAAGGCACCGGAAAAAGAAGAAGACGAATCGAGAATTCGTAGCCAGCTTTAACTAATCAAAATACACTTCAGCAACCAGAACTCACATGACTAGAGGGAACAAGACTTCCTCCGCTGTATGTTCTCGGGCTGTACGACTCTGTTACTGGGAACTAGCAACTTAGGGACGTTTGTGATCCAGTTTCTGCTAAAACTGGCAAGGATGAGGCAATAAATATGGATTCAGGTGTTGTTCGGGATGTAAGCTCTGTGCTAGAGAGGAATTCAGAGAAACAAATTCCAGAAATGTTCGCCTGATTTTTGACCCTGTATGAATAAGATTTGATAATACCCATATAAATATTTCTACTGTTTAGAAGTAGTTCATTTCTTATGCACTGAAGAGCCAAAGAAACTGGAACACCTGCCTAATATCGCGTAGGGGCCCCGCCAGCATGCAGAAGTGGCGCAGCACGACGTGGCATGGACTCGACTAATGTCTGAAGCAGTCCTCGAGGGAACGGGCACCATGAAGCCTGCAGGGCTCTCCATAAATCCGTTAGAGTACGAGGGCGTGGAGATCTCTTCTGAACCGCACGATGCAAGGCATTCCAGATATGTTCAATAATGTTTATGCCTTGGGAGTTTGGTGGCCAGCGGAAGTGTTTAAACTCAGAAGAGCGTTCTTGAAGTCACTCTGTTGTAATTCTGGACGTGTGGGGTGTTGCACTGTCCTGGTGGGATTGGCCAAGTCCGTCGGAATGCACAATGGACATGAACGGATGCAGGTGATCAGACAGGATGCTTACATACGTGTCACCTATCAAAGACGTATCGAGACGTGTCAGGGGTCCTATATCACTCTAACTGCACACGCCCCACATCATTATAGAACCTCCACCATCTTGAACAATCCACTGTTGACATGCTGGCTCCATGGATTCCCGAAGTTGTCTCCATACATGCCCATCCGCTCGATACAATTTGAAACGAGACTCGTCCGAGCAGACAACATGTTTCTAGTTATCAACAGTCCAATGTCGGTGTTGACGGGCCCAGGAGAGGTGTAAAGTTTTATGTCGTACAGTCATCAAGGATACACGAGTGGTCCTTCGGCTCCGAAAGCCCATATCGATGATGTTTCATTGAATAGTTCGCACGGTGACACTTGTTGATGACCCAGTATTGAAATCAGCAGCCATTTGGGAAAGGGTTGCACTTCTGTCGCGTTGAATGATTCTCTTCTGTCGTCGTTGATCCCCCAGGATTTTTTTCCAGCCTCAGCGATATGGGAGATTTGGTGTTTCACCGGACTTCTGATATTCACGGTACACTCGTGTAATGGTCGTACAAGAATATCCCTATTTCATCTTTACCTCGGAGATGTTGTGTCCCATCGCTCTTGCTCCGACTATAACACTACGTTGAAACTTATTTAGATCTTGATAACCTGCCACTGTAGCAGCAGTAACCGATCTAACTATTGCGCGAGACACTTGTTGTCTTCTATAGACGTTCCTGAGCACAGCACCGTGTTCTGCCTGTTAACATATCTACGTATTTGAATACGCATGCCTATACTAGTTTCTTTGGCGCTTCAGTGTATATTACCAATTTTATATTGATTTATACAACTATTTTCCATCACAGAACTCCTCCGTTAATTGCTAAGTACTGAGTGAGGTAGCAAGAGACGTCGTTTTTCTAGGTCACTTAGTTATCCCATGTAGAAGAGCTGCACGACTTTTGAACACCATGTTGAGTCAAAGACATTTCCATGTGTATAAGGGGAAAGATGTAACCAGTAAAAGATCGATGAACAACGGGCTGCCTCAATGGTCGGTTCTTGCTCCCTTGTTGTTTAGTCTGTACATTTCAGACATACCAGAGACGCTTTCAAGGAAATTCGGATATGCAGAGACTGGGCAAGTGCTATCGGAAAACAAACCATTGACCACACGGAAGAGATCCTGACAGAAGACCTCAAGAAGCTGGCTCAGTACTTCAAAAAGTGGGGACTCAAACCAAACACAAGTAAAACTGAAGTTTGTTGCTCCAACTGAGACACAACAAATTCCTGAGTACCTAAGGGTCGCATTGGACAGAACGCTGTCTTTCAAATCTCATCTCCAAAATGTTGCTGCAAAAATAAAAACTTGCAACAACATAATTCATAAACTATGTGGAACAACTTGGGGATCTACAGCCGCAACTCTGCGATGCTCAGCTCTGGGGTTAGTGTACTCAACTGCTGAATACTGAGCTGCTGTCTGGCTCAATAGTGCCCATACAAATATCATAGATACCCAACTAAATACCACAATGCGTCTTATCACTGGCACAATCATATATACTCCCATGCACTGGCTACCAGTACTATGTCATATGCCCCGCCAGATCTCAGACGTAAAGACGTTCTCTTAAAAGAATTCAACAAAATAATGGACAATCCAGAACTACCGATACATTCTGACATCAGCAACGCAAATGCTAGTCGTCTACGTTCGAGTAAACCTTCAACAAGAGATGGCATGAAGTCGAGGAACAGCAACTACCAAACTACCATTGAGTAGCAGAAGATACTAACGGACAAACGCTGCCCAACAATGCCTCCTGTGAAGAAGACGCCGCCACCTGGTTTCAACCCCCCTCGCAGACAATGGTCCACACTAAACAGAATCCGAACCAACCATGGGAATTGGGCAGCCTCCCACTTCAAGTGGAACATAACTTCAACGCCTGAGTGTGACTGTGGTGCTGCACAACATACGATCCGGCAAATCATCACCGAATGTAGGACAAGAAAGTATAATGACATTGCTGGTGATTTTGCTCCCGCGACTCCACCAACTATAGACTACATTCCTAATCTAAACATACAAGTGTAAATTTCAATCTTGATAGATGTTGTATCTCTAGCCATACGCTAAATAAATCTAAGTCATCTGAGATGAATGCCTGAGTGGGTCAGTGTTCTGTCTCTAATGATCTGAATGTCGAAGTTAAACTCCATCCTACCTTGCTTCCTTGTTATATTGTAAGTGGAACAATTAACTTGATGAAAGTTCTTCACTGCTTTGAAATGTGCTGTTGTAGCGATGTGCATGACCTAAGATAGCCACGTGGGAGAGATGCGACTTTCTGCTTCGTCATGTTTCTAGCCGTAGTATGCCGCTTTCTTGACGTCATGCCTTTTCCGGAGGGGCAAGATTACAGTACCCGTTTGTCACTTCTGTTGAATGACGAAGTGCAGAAGAAAGAGAGAGGAAAAAAAAACAGCGCTTTGAAAGCTCTCTCTTTTGTTGACGGGAGTCTTTCATGCTGCTTTCTCCCCTGCTTGGCAGTCTCAATACGGAAAGAAACCTCATTCGGAAATTATGTAAGTATATCTTGATGTCGTGAGCGCCATCTGTCATTCATCCATGTAATGTCTGTATTCATATTTCACCTGCTTGCCGTATTGCTCATTTCATGTCACCTTGGGAACCATCAGAGTTTCTGCCTAAAATGGAGTTGTCCATAGGCCAAAACCCACTCAGTCTGATCGAGATGGCTGAACAACAAGAGTCCATCCCTATCCTCAGAATTCGATCGGATTTGGTTCTCTTCGGTCTTTGTCAATATGCGCTATTTCGCAATGTACGTACATGAATGAAAATTAACGTCCACCTCGCTATTTGCGCGGTCAGTGCGGTGGATTGCAAACCGAAGGAGCCCAGGTTCTGTTCCCGGAGGGGTCGGAGATTTTTCACCCCTTGGGGACTGCGTGTTATGTCGTACTCATGTTCGCATCGACATAACTGACATTCCATTAACGCGACGGGCACATCCTGAAAGCCAGCAAATTAAAAACAATGCAAATCAGAAATCGTATCAAAATTTTGTGGATTTATGAAGTAAATAGAAATTATATTGCCACGTCTAGAATGAGCGTGCTGGTGATTATATGCACCCATTAATGAATATGTTTGCAGTTGACATGTGTCTTTTTTTTTAAATACCTGGTGCTGACAGATTATTAGTGAACCATCAGCTTGATAGCCTAACTCATAGTTGCAAAACATCGTCACAGAAGAATGGAAAGACTGTTAAAAGCTGACCGCAGGGAATAACGGTTTGGATTTCAAAGAAATGTAAGAACACGTGAGGCAATTCTGACTCTGCAACTTATCTTAGAAGATGAATTGAAAAAGGAAGACCCAGATTTATAGTATACGTAGATGTAGTGAAAGCTTTTGATGATGTTGCGCCGGCCGGTGTGGCCGAGCGGTTCTAGGCGCTTCAGTCTGGAACCGCGCGACCGCTACGGTCGCAGGTTCGAATCCTGCCTCGGGCATGGATGTGTGTTATGTCCTTAGTTTAGTTAGGTTTAAGTAGTTCTAAGTTCTAGGGAACTGATGACCTCAGATGTTAAGTCCCATAGTGCTCAGAGCCATTTGAACTATTTTGATGATGTTGACTTGAATAGACTCTTCGAAATTCTCAAGATAGCAGGGATAAAACACAGGGAGCCAAAAGTTATCTGCAACTGTACAGAAACCAATTTGTCCTTATAAAGAGTCGAAGGACATGAAAGGGAAGCGGTAGCTAAGGAGGGAGGCAGCGTTGCAGTTTATCCCTCTTATTTCATCTATACATCGAGTAAGGAGTAAAGGAAACGAAAGAGAAATCTGAAATGTTTATTAAAGTTGAGGAAGAAGCAGTACAAAAGTTAAGTTTTGCTGATGATATTATAGCTATTTTGTGCATAGCTTGAAGTATTTATTACTTTAGATTCCTCAGTGCATAGCGGTATGTGTAAAAAGGTGAACACAACTGGACATTGAAAATTATGAAAATGAGAGAACTAGACGTTTTTATTTTTGGAACAGCCAAGAAGTTGAGCAATGTTTTGTGGTATTTTCAAGTCGTGATCTATTTCAGTGCTACAAATATTATGCTATTTATTATATCTTCACCAAACTGAAATTGATTGTGCCATATACAATATTTTCAGTTGCAAATAAATAATTCAAAAATTCATGTCTTGTAGGACAAAGTCTGATTGCCAAATCAGTAGTCTTGACCCGCAGTGTAAAGTCGTGTTCAGAAATATGACAGCAACGATCATTCGAAGCAAAAAATCTAGTAAATATGGGATCTAGAATGGACGCCTTACGAGCTATGAGCGCTTCTCCATCTTTGATATCGTGAAATAGATCTCTTCTGCTGCAAGCATTTGCTTTCTATATTTTGGGAAGTGATAGTATGGACCAAAAACGAAAAAAAAAATCCGGTAACATGGGTTCTAAACTGCGTACCTTTACAACTATAAGCACATGTTCATCTCCAATAACGTGAAACAAATTTCCTCTATTGAACAAGTACTGATAGCTATGGATCTTAGAGCCCATGTTTACTACACCTCTTTTGCTTCGAATGATCGTTGGCGTCATTTTGCTGAATACGGTTTTGTCCTATGGGCCAAGACTACTGAATTACCATTGTAGATTTTGCCCTATGAGACATGACTTTTTGAATCATCCTTTATACTGAAAACAATATTCACTTAAATCTCATCTTTCATTAGCTTGTTAGAATAATACATATTCTACTTTATTTGTAAACTATTTACTACTTTTCATAACACTGTGTCTGTAACCGAAGTAATTAGGAGCTTTCTTACAGCCATAAAATGGAAACGAATGTCATGAAACTTGGCAACGATATATTATTTATATATACGAGGGTTGGAACTTTAATTAACCACCATTGTGTTGTTTGCTTTTGCCATACATTACCACCAACGCAGCACGGGTTGTTGCACGGATGTTCCTTTTCAGATCCAGTTTATTTATGTACATTCAAACAAACAAAACGCTAAGTTACATAACTTTATTTATTTTGAGGTGATAATTAAAACATTATGACTACCTGTTGTATTTGAAAAAACTTATGTAGAAAGGAGTCTGAAGATCTCATGCACGTGGCAGAATCCATTGTCTGTGATGATCAGCTTCGATGTTTCCGCTGCATAAAACAGCTCGGCGAAATAAAAGTATTGAAAGAAACTCAAAAACAGATATGAATACAGACCCGTCTAACAGATCTGCCTACGCGCTTCACGGCTAATGACCTCACTCGATTACTTCCTACTGTAATCCTTCAAAGTCTGCTTCAGAATCATTAGAGGGAAGAAAGGGGGAGGGGTTGAGGGAAGGGTGTGAGGGGAGATGGAAGTAAGCTCTGCCCAGCTCTTACAGTGCCATGGGGAGAGTATTGGTGGAGAGAAATCGGGTCCCACCTTCCTCATGCCTTATGTGTCGTGTCTCGTATCTACCCTCATTATGGAGAGCAACCTTGCTTTTTCCACGATGAGACATACGCAGCAACTGCAATGCACAAAACACTGTTTCTAATGCAAACCATCTGAATACTTCACATAGTACTTTTTCATCACTGTTGGCAATGACTTGAAAAGAAAATACTAGCAGCATAGTGTTTTCTGATCTCTACTGATTCAGAACTACAGAGCGAAGTGTTCAAGAAAAGTATTACAAACAGTACATAGCTTCACTTGATTTGCCTTGTCTTGGAGCAGGATTAAGTAGCGCTGGTCGTTTAAACATATACGAAAGGTAGCTTCGTGAAAAGACGGGACGATCATGCTACAAATAATTTTATTCACAACATAAAAAGCGTTTAACTGCTAAAATATTTTTTATTTATGAATATTTTTTACCTTGTTTCCCTTGATAGTATTTCTTTGCGTGAAAAATTTGCAAACTGAAATCAAATTAAGTGCATAAGTCAGATTAATACATGTACTGTATTCATTCACGTTAGTAAATTGATCAAGCTAATACGAGGGTTGGAACTTTAATAGTGACGACTATTTATTTACAGCTCGTACAAAATAGGTAAGTGTTTTGAAGTTTTACTGACCTTCAAATTAGTCACCATCATTGTGTATAACCATCCTCCTGATGGTCCTAACGTGACACACTTCTTGGCAATCGTAAAGTCGTGCTTTCAACAAACATCTCCGAAATGCAAATGTCCTGACCACTATATAGAGGCCCCTTTCTCCCAGCACAAAGGATGTCTCGTGAATGAATGGAGCATTATGATCGGTTCATACTGAATTTACATGCTAAATTACTGATGCTGCCTCTGTGGAAGCACTGTCCGGCTTTCAGTGGCAAAACTATTTTGTACAGATCGCCATATTGCACTGATAGTTAAACCCTGCAGATCGTCAAATACTGAAAGACTCATACTCAATAACACTGCTCTGCCAATGAGGATGGGAGCTTGAATATTAAAGTGTGAAACCTATCTCCAACATGACAATATAGATGTAGGAAATATACAATTCATATCCTCTGCCATACAAAATCACCCCTTTTGCATCATGCATATAGCTATCGACCTCCAGACACTCGTACATTTACTGCAGAGACAGACAGCATAAGCATATGCACCATATATGCTCCTCGCAGCACTAGATATTTTCCCACAAGGTCGGGCGGTCATCTACCGCATCCGACGGTCACAAGTGAGCCGCTCCCGATGCATGAACAGGCCGCTCTCAGCGGACCAAAGTCACTCTCTGAACAGGGGTACAAAGATGGGCTCGTTTCCCCTCAGCACAAAGGAATTACTGTTTCTGGCCCCAACCTGCTTGGAGGCTTGCTTTCTACACCCACCTCCAGAATCTGGGATTACAAGAACGTATGTAATTCCACATGGTTTGCCAGAATATTATACCATTTACGCGATACTTCTCGATATCAAGGACGTAGCAGCGTGCTACGAATTGCTCACGCAACGTAATTCCTAAAATACAGACTGGAAATTATTTATCTAGAAACCCGAAACTGTAGTGAGGTGGAGCGTGCTGTAAACTTTTGAGTAACTAGAAACTTATCCCGTCTGCGAAAACCTTTACATAAAAACTCGAAAAAAATAGATGAAACTGATATTTCCATTCGCGAATACCGATGTCGGTGATGTAAAAGATTCCAAATCATCCATACAATTTACTAAGTCAACTGAGGTGTTTGTCATGTCTAGAGCACCAGCAAACGTGTCTTCCACCCATCTTTCACCCGCCAGATGTACATACCGCAATCGATGTTCTCTCAACTAAATAAAGGCGCGAAATGTGCAGAAGCAGTCAACCAGACAGTTTACATGGGAGGGAATAATGGTTTAGCGCAAACGCACGTCCATATTTAATCTTCTAAAAAGCCCACGCGATCACGAAAGCTGTCCAACACATACTAAGTACTAGTCGCTATTCGGCCGTCTAGAGGACGACACAGTTAAGTCAGCTACGTTCCTGCATCCCAACAGATCCTTTCATTCGGACAGTTGCTGCTGTTACTGGGAAACGTGAATCATTCCCGCCACGCACCCCCAGACATATTTTATTACTGTACTTACAAGTAAATACTACGATCGCGGATTGAATTGGACGACATTCGACAATGAGCGAAGTATTGGAAACACAGCCTGATGACAGCTGTGGCCCTGGAAACAGAAATCTCTATACAATTCTTCTGACTTGACATACTTTTCCCTTTGCTATCACAGTATTCCACGTCGAATCTAAACCTTTCTTCCGCCTGAACACAACCATTTCCTTTGCACATGTCTGAGCAGAAACACATACTTTATAAGTCTGATGTTCAAGGCGAACATATCACGCACCCCCTACTACTAAGTGTAAAACTTCACCAATAACTGATTGCCGACGATACGAAATAATACTGACCGAAAATCAGCGATAGGTGGAAATGTCTCATAAGTTTATCTTGTGAGTGGTACCACTCTGTCTTAGAAAGAGAGACATAATTGTCTTACAAACTGCCACATGTTAAAAACACGATCGCTACAACTACTGTATGTTTTGTCACAAGCGGTCTTGGTTCTACAGCTGCACATAAGTATCCACGTTAAAAGCTATACCTGCTTCATAAATCGAGGTATGGCACTACTTCACGTCGCCAATGGTGCAATCTCATAATAAAATTAACAAATTTAGGAAGTGATTCAGCTAAGGAATGCGATATGAAACCATATTTGCAACTCACTCATGCAGCCACTAGATATTTCTTCAGTTTTGTAATACATATTGTCGCGATGCCACGTCAGCGGTTCAGTGATATATTGGATGGGTTATAAGCGATGGTTGATTGAGAACGATCACAAAAAGTAGATGGTGTGCTGATTGAGGTCGTAAGAAATGTACACTAGCTTTTCAGATCTCTAGTGCTACACTTGCTGGTAGAAATGATGTCTGGGATTTGGAGTCAACCACATACCTGCTTTGTATCTGATGTAGAAGTCCTTTAATGATTACAGCCACTAGTGAGTCATATTTCTGGCACTATCATATCTCTAAACGAGTCAGCTTTTCCAGACCTATCACTCATAGTAAAATTTGAGATCGTCCCTATGCCTCTTGCAACTGTTTCCATTTCTGCAGCTTCGCGCATGCGATCGTTCCAATTTTAGTGAGAGCTCAGTAGAAGTCGAAGAAAGCTATATCTGCCACCTTCTGAAACCTTTGTAGAAGCAGACTAAGCTGAGTTAGTGCGACAGGACTGTGTTTTGACCATTCAGTGGAAACGGGAACATGTTTTTGTAGCTCCACCAACTGTGCAAAATGTATAAGGTCAGCGCCAAATGAAGCCCACTCCTGCAACACTAGGTAGTATAAAAGACAGAACGGGAAGTGGGAGGAAAAAGAATTTCGCTACTGCAATGTGGGACTTCTGCAAACTACATACAGATACTGCAGCCCAAAGCAGATTCGTATCCCTTAGGGCCCATTCACCTTTATCACCCCAACATTCTATCATCATTATTCTGTATCATCCAAAATAGAAAAATTACGAACTATGAAAGCTCCAATAACTTCATCTCTCTCTTCCCATTTATAAAAAACGTATACCGTACACATGCTGGCACTGAGCACATGTGCCAATCCCATTAAATATACATATATTGATCGACTGCACAGACCAGTTTAAAGTTTCATCACCTGTACTGTAGGAGGATGACCGTATCCCACAGACTATACTCTAAGTCGCAAGAGACGCTCCATGTGACCCTGTGTCGTTGTTTTTCTGCTGTGATACGCTTTGTACACTGCCATACATTTTGTTTTTTCCGCCTGACTTCGAGATCTATGTCAGGTTCTAAACTGACATTAACACGTCCTGACAGATTGCTACTCACAGAAAACTATACATCGCATGTGTATGTCATGTTGTTACTGCTGCTACCATAAGACACTGCACCTGCTGGATGATTTTAAGTAAAAGACAGTTGGAGCATAAGGAAACTGAAAGAGCTTTGCAGCGTTGTTGAGCATTTCCAATCTGCTGTCAGAAGGTGATTGACGACCTCTACATTTAAACTCAACTGTCACAGTGATGTAATAGGTGATTGCTCTGCATTCCGTTTCAACTGATTCCTCATATTGCAGTAGTGTACGCCATCACTGTTTCGGTTCTAGCCATCCCAAGAGGATGTTGCCCCTCCGCCAAAACTCCTTCTCCATCTCAAATGCCCGCATCTCGTGGTCGTGCGGTAGCGTTCTCGCTTCCCACGCCCGGGTTCCCGGGTTCGATTCCCGGCGGGGTCAGATTTTCTCTGTCTCGTGATGGCTGGGTGTTGTGTGCTGTCCTTAGGTTAGTTAGGTTTAAGTAGTTCTAAGTTCTAGGGGACTGATGGCCCTAGATGTTAAGTCCCATAGTGCTCAGAGCCATTTGAACCATTTTTCCATCTCAAACAAGCGATGTCAGTCAATAATTATGTGGTAACCAACAGCGCACCAGGGGATGGCTGTGAAGGAAATAACACCATTGATGTACTGTAATAATAAGCACCTCCGTCGATAGTGCGAACAATTTCAGCAATTTTATAGTAATTTCAACACCGACCAATGATGCGACAGCATGGTTCCCAATTTCAGTATCATCGCTAAACCGCCCATTCTCTACTTTGCCAGTATCATTACAAATGTAGATAGATGACCATGCAGCACTGCTAATATCTCAATGTGACAAATATACTTCCAGCACTTTGCATACATTCATCTTGCAGATTTCTCTACGATAAACTATGGTAAAAAACTGTAAAATGAAGAAACTACTTCCTTAAAACATCCGTTCTGTGTGATACATGTGCAATATAGCTTTCCAGATATGTGTAGTGTCCACTGTTCACATCCGATCACACTTCAGAAATTATACTATGCCCACATCAGTCCTATACAATATGATCGTTAGTAACGGAGAATACCTCTTACAAGGAAACAGATAACTGCATAGCAGCAGCATCCAACATGTGAAATTACTCATCTTACCGCCACCAACCCTGTAGACAGCACATCGGTCAAGTAGATGTTACACGGGGATTGCAGTGTCTAACAAACAGCTATCGCTAACTTAGAATCATCTTAGTTATGGAAACTGAAGTCTCGATATCATACCAAAGATGCGACTGGGGAATGGAGTACATCACGCAAATCTTCATTCGTTTAGAGGAATGTGTCGAAACAGGAGGATCACGTTTCATCACACATGAGATGGAAGTCCTCTGATGACTGAGAGGTATGCTGCTAACAATCGCAAGTAGACAGTATACTAACTCACATTCAGAACACGTGGTTGTATACGAGTTCAGCACAGGCTATGTCACGCGACTCGTGCATCCTAACAGAACAGTGGGAAAAAATGGCAAAATGACATACAGCAACATCTCCCTCGCTAGAATGCATCATCAGTCCGCCATTAAATCGTACCTAATTACAGCTGCATCTCAATAAATCACTCTCTCGACTCTCCATTATCCTTTAATGCGTATGCATGTATGTTTAGAGGTGTATGGTTCTCGGTTTTCCTGAAAAGCGCCAAATACAGTAGTCAACTCTCGTGTATCACCGTTACCTCACTAGACATACAGTAGACTGCTACATTGACGGAAAAATGTGACTGTTTCCCAGGTTCTCTTTGCTTCCCTGTCGTCGACCTTTTTCTCGGATTCCTCTTGCTGTCGCATACTTGTTCCCATCTTTAAATTGTTTTGCGCCAACCCGAAGACACGCAAGTACTTCCTCTATTTCCCCACATTTTGGTGTATATTGCATCAATTTATACGTATTTTCCCGTCATTTTTCGCAATTCTATCGATTTTATGTCAGTTCTATCCATGCGAACATGACATAACCCCTCGTTCCTTGCTCTAAAATTGCTTGTAAATATAATACAGCTGTCAACACCTAGCGCAAATGCGCTATTTTTTAATCAGGTGGCATAGTATAGCACTGCACTCGATTGCGTCTGGTCGCCCTCACTCCACATATACTATATCTGCAGTGTTTTTGCTCTGTTTTCTCCCTGTCTGTGTATGTTGTGCATGTGTCACAGATGGCTCCCAGGTACTTGACCTCCTGCTGTTGGACCCGTCTTCGAACATAGAACACGTGGTTGTTCCACCTGCGAGCTCTATCCCAGATGTGACGAGTGTTGGATTTGTCTCTGAACATCGGTCTGGATGTGCAGGGTGGTCCATTGATAGTGATCGTGCCAAATATCTCACGAAATAAGCGTCAGACGAAAAAACTACAAAGAGCGAAACTCGTCTAGCTTAAAGGGGGAAACCAGATGGCGCTATGGTTGACCCGCTAGATGGCGCTGCCATAGGTCAAACGGATATCAACTGTATTTTTTTAAAAACAGGAACCTCATTTTTATTACATATTAGTGTAGTACGTAAAGAAATATGAATATTTTAGTTGGAACACTTTTTTCGCTTTGTGATAGACGGCGCTATAATAGTCGCAAACGTATAAGTACGTGGTATCACGTAACATTCCGCCAGTGCGGACGGTATTTGCTTCGTGATACATTACCCGTGTTAAAATGGACCGTTTATCAATTGCGGAAAAGGTCGATATCGTATTGATGTATGGCTATTGTGATCAAAATGCCCAACCGGCGTGTGCTATGTATGCTTCTCGGTATCCTGGACGACATCATCCAAGTGTCCGGACTGTTCGCCGGATAGTTACGTTATTAGGGAAACAGGAAGTGTTCAGCCACACGTGAAACGTCAACCACGACCTGCAACAAATGATGATGCCCAAGTAGGTGTTTTAGCTGCTGTCGCGGCTTATGTGCACATCAGTTGCAGACAAATTGCGCGAGAATCGGGAATCTCAAAAACGTCGGTGTTGAGAATGCTAATCAACATCGATTGCACCCGTACCATATTTCTATGCACCAGGAATTGCATGGCGATGACTTTGAACGTCGTGAACAGTTCTGCCACTGGGCACAAGAGAAATTACGGGACGATGACAGATTTTTTGCACGCGTTCTATTTAGCGACGAAGCATCATTCAGCATCAGCGGTAACGTAAACCGGCATAGTATGCACTATTGGACAACGGAAAATCCACGATGGCTGCGACAAGTGGAACATCAGCGACCTTGGCGGGTTAATGTATCGTGCAGCATTATGTGAGGAAAGATAACTGGCCCACATTTTATCGATGGCAATCTAAATGGTGCAATGTATACTGATTTCCTACATAATGTTCTACCGATGTTACTACAAGATGTTTCACTGCATGACAGAATGGCGATGTACTTCCAACATGATGGATGTCCAGCACACAGCTCACATGCGGTTGAAGCAGTGTTGAATAGCATATTTCATGACAGGCCAATTGGTTGTCGAAGCACCATACCATGTCCCGCACAATCACCGGATATGACGTCCCCGGATTAATTTCTCTGGGGAAAGTTGTAGAATATTTGCTATCGTGATCCACCCACAACACCTGACAACATGCATCAGCGCATTGTCAATGCATGTGCGAACATTACGGAAGGTGAACTACTCGCTGTTGAGAGGAATCTCGTTACACATATGGCCAAATGCATTGAAGTTGACGGACATTATTTTGAGCATTTATTGCATTAATGTGGTATTTACAGGTAATCACGCTGTAACAGCATGCATTCTCAGAAATGACAACTTCACAAAGGTACGTGTATCACATTGGAACAACCGAAATAAAATATTCAAACATACCTACGTTCTGTATTTTAATTTAAAAAGTCTACACAAAATCAAATAGGGGTAATGCAGGAGTAGGTTTAATAATGAATAGGAAAATAGGAATGCGGGTAAGCTACTACAAACAGCATAGTGAACGCATTATTGTGGCCAAGATAGATACGAAGCCCACACCTACTACAGTAGTACAAGTTTATATGCCAACTAGCTCTGCAGATGACGAAGAAATTGAAGAAATGTATGATGAAATAAAAGAAATTATTCAGATTGTGAAGGGAGACGAAAATTTAATAGTCATGGGTGACTGGAATTCGAGTGTAGGAAAAGGGAGAGAAGGAAACATAGTAGGTGAATATGGATTGGGGGACAGAAATGAAAGAGGAAGCCGCCTGGTAGAATTTTGCACAGAGCACAACATAATCATAACTAACACTTGGTTTAAGAATCATGAAAGAAGGCTGTATACATGGAAGAACCCTGGAGATACTAAAAGGTATCAGATAGATTATATAATGGTAAGACAGAGATTTAGGAACCAGGTTTTAAATTGTAAGACATTTCCAGGGGCAGATGTGGACTCTGACCACAATCTATTGGTTATGACCTGTAGATTAAAACTGAAGAAACTGCAAAAAGGTGGGAATTTAAGGAGATGGGACCTGGATAAACTAAAAGAACCGGAGGTTGTACAGAAATTCAGGGAGAGCATAAGGGAGCAATTGACAGGAATGGGGGAAATAAATACAGTAGAAGAAGAATGGGTAGCTTTGAGGGATGAAGTAGTGAAGGCAGCAGAGGATCAAGTAGGTAAAAAGATGAGGGCTAGTAGAAATCCTTGGGTAACAGAAGAAATATTGAATTCAATTGATGAAAGGAGAAAATATAAAAATGCAGTAAGTGAAACAGGCAAAAAGGAATACAAACATCTCAAAAATGAGATCGACAGGAAGTGCAAAATGGCTAAGCAGGGATGGCTAGAGGACAAATGTAAGGATGTAGAGGCCTATCTCACTAGGGGTAAGATAGATACCGCCTACAGGAAAATTAAAGAGACCTTTGGAGATAAGAGAACGACTTGTATGAATATCAAGAGCTCAGATGGAAACCCAGTTCTAAGCAAAGCGAAATCCTTTTTCCTCCCAGTACCCGTACTGTCTTTTATACTACCTAGTGTTGCAGGAGTGGGCTTCATTTGGCGCTGACCTTGCACATTTTGCACAGTTGGTGGAGCTACAACAACATGGTACCATTTACACTGAACAGGGCCCCCGGAGTAGACAATATTCCATTGGAACTACTGACGGCCGTGGGAGAGCCAGTCCTGACAAAACTCTACCATCTGGTGAGCAAGATGTATGAAACAGGCGAAATACCCTCAGACTTCAAGAAGAATATAATAATTCCAATCCCAAAGAAAGCAGGTGTTGACGGATGTGAAAGTTACCGAACTATCAGCTTAATAA
Source organism: Schistocerca americana (assembly GCF_021461395.2). Lineage (NCBI taxonomy): Eukaryota > Metazoa > Arthropoda > Insecta > Orthoptera > Acrididae > Schistocerca > Schistocerca americana. The sequence goes on along the minus strand of NC_060122.1, from coordinate 446,652,460 downwards.
GTCACAGCTGCAAAATACTAACACGAATTCTTTACAGACGAATGGAAAAACTAGTAGAAGCCAACCTCGGGGAAGATCAGTTTGGATTCCGTAGAAACACTGGAACACGTGAGGCAATACTGACCTTACGACTTATCTTAGAAGAAAGATTAAGGAAAGGCAAACCTACGTTTCTAGCATTTGTAGACTTAGAGAAAGTGTTTGACAATGTTGACTGGAATACTCTCTTTCAAATTCTAAAGGTGGCAGGGGTAAAATACAGGGAGCGAAAAGCTATTTACAATTTGTACAGAAACCAGATGGCAGTTATAAGAGTCGAGGGACATGAAAGGGAAGCAGTGGTTGGGAAGGGAGTAAGACAGGGTTGTAGCCTGTCCCCGATGTTGTTCAATCTGTATATTGAGCAAGCAGTAAAGGAAACAAAAGAAAAATTCGGAGTAGGTATTAAAATTCATGGAGAAGAAATAAAAACTTTGAGGTTCGCCGATGACATTGTAATTCTGTCAGAGACAGCAAAGGACTTGGAAGAGCAGTTGAATGGAATGGACAGTGTCTTGAAAGGAGGATATAAGATGAACATCAACAAAAGCAAAACAAGGATAATGGAATGTAGTCTAATTAAGTCGGGTGATGCTGAGGGAATTAGATTAGGAAATGAGGCACTTAAAGTAGTAAAGGAGTTTTGCTATTTGGGGAGCAAAATAACTGATGATGGTCGAAGTAGAGAGGATATAAAATGTAGGCTGGCAATGGCAAGGAAAGCGTTTCTGAAGAAGAGAAATTTGTTAACATCCAGTATTGATTTAAGTGTCAGGAAGTCATTTCTGAAAGTATTCGTATGGAGTGTAGCCATGTATGGAAGTGAAACATGGACGATAAATAGTTTGGACAAGAAGAGAATAGAAGCTTTCGAAATGTGGTGCTACAGAAGAATGCTGAAGATTAGATGGGTAGATCACATAACTAATGAGGAAGTATTGAATAGGATTGGGGAGAAGAGAAGTTTGTGGCACAAC